>NC_136065.1:1578831994-1581231994 GCF_964261635.1 Lissotriton helveticus | reverse complement strand
TTGGGATTCTCCAATCCTACTCCCCCGATTTCCACGGCTTCTTCTGAACGCGGACGGGGAGCCCCATCATCTGATCACTCAGAGCTCCCTCCATCTCATGGCGTGGAGGCTTTCGGGCGACGTTGGTCGCTCCCGGGCCTTTCGAGACCGGCTGAGAGTTTCCTCTCGAAGGCCTGGGCAGGCAGCACCGCAAAACGTTATCGCTCTGCCTGGAATAGATGGTCACGTTGGTGTCTTCGACGGGACTTGGATCCCGTGGTCGCGGGTGTCGTTCCGGCGTTGAACTATTTAGCGGAATCGGCTTCGGCCGGGCTAGCCTACCGTACTATCAATGCAATGCGGTCAGCGATCTCGGCGGGCCACCAGCCGATTGCGGGTGTGCCGCTGGGGGAGCACCCTTTTGTGTGTCACCTCCTACGGGGAATCCGCCTTTCCCTGCCCCCAGAACCGCGTTATTCGGTTCTTTGGGATGTCAATCTGGTTCTGAACCTTTTTTTGTCATGGCCTCAGAATAGGTACCTGTCATTGAAGGAGCTTTCAGTGAAATTAGCGATGCTCCTATGTCTGGTGTCGTGCAGACGTGTGTCATATGTACGCGCCCTGGACGTCGCGGCAAGGGTTTTTTCCCCTGATGGGGTGGTTTTCACGCTGGGGCGTCGCACGAAGTGTGGCTCACGTACGATTTCCTATCCATGCTTCGAGGACATGCCCAAGTTGTGTGTAGTCCAGTGTTTGAAGGCTTATGAGGACTTAACCTTGGAACTTCGCGCTCCGGGCGAACGACAGTTGCTAATCGCGCTGCGAAAGCTGCACAAGGCTGTCTCTTCTCCCACCATCGCCAGATGGGTACGGTGGGTAATGCAAGAAGCAGTTATTGACACGAAACAGTTTGGTGCTCATTCAGCTAGAGGGGCAATGGCCTCCAAGGCGCTCTCTTTAGGAGCTCGATTGGAGGATTTGATGCGAGCGGCAGATTGGTCTTCGGACTCCACGTTTAAGAGGTTTTACTTTAAACCTGTGATTGGCATTGCTCATTTGGTGGTGAGTAAGCTTTAAACTAGCATAATCTGAAGCCTCCGGTCCTGACATAGAATCTAAATTTGCCTAGCAGTGTAACGGTAAGTTTCAATTCTATTAAGGACACGGAGGCGAGGATTATCCCTCCCGTTTTCCTGCAGAGATCTCCCGCCCGTACTGCAGTAAGTACTCAGGTTTTCCAGTCTTATGCTGATGTAACTTGACAATGTTGCATTGTGTGTGCTTTGGATGCCCTTTCACTGCTGACGCTGTAGCCTTTTTTCTTGATAGGAAATGATGGTGGCAAGCAGGATCAGTAATGACATAACTTGCCTCGCGTAAAGAAAGAGGAAGTGGTCATGAAGGGGACGTCCTGTCTAACTGCAGTGGAGACTGACAAGGGACTATAATATGGACTGCCTAGTAATAGTCATGGGAGTTGTAGTCGATGGACATTGTTTTTCTGTTTGCCCTTATCCTTTGTTCTAAGGTAGGGCTGTTGTTATTTGATTTGTTTTTTGGCTGCTGTGACTTTTGTAAAAAAACAGCGAAGAAGGTACAAAAGCATAATCCTCGCCTCCGTGTCCTTAATAGAATTGAAACTTACCGTTACACTGCTAGGCAAATTTCGATTCTGTTTGATATTGATGCATCCCAGCCAGCCAGAAATCGCTGGGTCTAACACGGTGTGTGTGACGAAACTCAACTGGGAGTGGCTTCATCACCTTTCACACTTAAATCCCTCCTATCTACCAAGGCCGGGACTCAATGTAAAGCTAGAGGTCCTGGACGCTAAAGACTCTTCAGGAACATCCTGTGTGGCCGAGAGGAGCATGTCAGGACCCCATCACCTCCCCAGTGCTCCGCCTAAATCATCTGTTCACCTGGAGATGCGAGAATAAGTCTCCTCTTCAAAGAGGCCATTCCATCATCCCTGTAGAAAGCTTTAGTTAGCACCAAAAGCACCTTCTCAAACCTTTTCCACCTAGGAAAAAGCTTAGGTCTTTGCTTTTCTAATTCTTCATAGTCCACAGCTATCTTCTACTATACCCAATACATTTTCACTTGGAAATGATCTACTCTTTATTTCTAGTCATGCTTCTTGGTTAAGCAGAAGCATCTAGAGGTTTTACATTCTTAATGTCACCTTTAAAATCCGTGCCATGCCCATTACACAACATCAATATAGCGAACAACTACAAATACAATAAATTGTCACCATTCTCACGGAGGCACGCGCTCTTAGCCTGATGGTACTCGGCCCGACAAGAAGCCAACAAGGATGAGAAAGTCGGGTCCAAAGATGCACCGCCCTACTCTTCCACATGCTGATCCCAGGCTAATCCCTGCTCAGAAACTGTCAGCAGCCTGTTCCAGCGCTGACTTTGCTGCAGGCGTCTTCGCCGTTGCCTTCTCTCAGATCCGCCTCCTCAGGGGACACTAGAGAGGACTGGCAGCTTCCTATGTTACTCAATGATTCACTCTGTGCCCTCGAGCTATGCACGGCCTCCCCCGAGGACCGTCTGGAGGAGCACGGCGGAGAAAGCTCACAGTCTTTGGGCGGGAGTGAGCAGGTGGTACAGCATGCCGGCTGCAGGATCTTCCAAAGTCAATGAGCGAAGATTGCTTTTCCGAGGGGGCTCTTCCTAGATCCTGGACGGCGGCTCTAACTTGTTGCCGGCTGCTCGCTTCGCGTCTGTCAGGCGGGACGAGGGAGCAGAACTGCGTCGGAAGGTTAAGCAGGTTAATTGAGGCCTATTTTTGGAATGTCCAGGGTATGCCGTGAACTCGAGCGTCGCAGCGTGCGCCGCAGCGTGCGTGTCCCACGACGTCCTCCAATGATGAGGCGCCCGGAGGGGCGTTGAGCTTCTCTACTTCTTGGGGAGGGGAACGGTAAAATCCTTCGGAGGTGGAGCTGGTAGTTTCAGTGGGCGTACACACATCAGTGCAGCGGGAAACACAAATATACAGAATCACACGAGCTCAAAGAAACAAAAAGCCATCTCAACGCCACGTTATTGCTGGCATTATACATTAGCATTTGTATAGTGCACAATTTGCATTGTAATATGGATTCATTTGCAGCACTTTGCAAACTTGTTGACAGCAATATAAACCTCAAAATGTGTCTCCCAGTCCCAAACACGGACAGTGGAAGTGTCATGAATTGTCCTCTGTTTTAAAACTACGTTAAAAAAAACATGACGTTATGCTAATGTTTTCAAAACCTTCGGTTTACAAGAGATGAATGAGTGAGGAGAATCTACTCTATAGTGATATTTGTTCCAGTGTAAAGCATAGCTTGAAATGATGGAGATTGAATACAGCTTTCCAGTTTTTATGGGGTCTGCTGTTTTTACTGCTAAACAAGCGGAGATATGACCGTTTTAAATATCTGTAGGTGGCAATAAAGTCTTCTCTTAGCTCCCTTTTCTCTCGGGAGACAGCCATAGCTCCCAGGGCTATGGCAGGCACATGACTATTTTCAATTGCCCAATATTGGGGTACATCTATTTTGCACTTATTGCTATAAGAATGGGTGAACTCCATTTTCATTTACACATTTGAGCAAAATAATCTAAACATTACCTGGATAAAAACATGAGCATTGGATGGATACAGTATCCTGCACGTTGTTTGGATATACTTGACCACATATAACATAGGTAGCTATCCCACATAATATCTTTCTACAAAACCTTCCACATTATATGCGTATGATAACCTAAACAGTGACATATTAACAGGCCAAAATACCATGCAGGTTATCTTACCTAAATGCAATACTGTGTAAATTATCTACATGCCTTACACTGTGCATTAACTGCGTACAACATGTATAATCCCCATAGCATATCCAACATAGTGTATGGGTATGTTATGTTGTTATATGGGCACAACATTATATACATTATGCAGCTAAAACACACAGCACATCATATGAGTGTGAGACCATACACATTATCTTAAATTCACTGCTCAATATCTTGCACATTATCAGAGTACAATAACTACTACATTAACTTAGTCAGGATACACTGAACGCTATCTTGATTACATATGCTGCACATCATCCTGGTCCCAGGCACGATACATTGACTGAGTAGCATACTCTATATCCTGCACTGCATGTAGATACAACAGCCTGTAGATTATCTCGGTAGGATACTTTGCTCGATCTATGGGTCTTAGATCCTACTCATAATGTAAGTGTTATATTCTTAACAATAATCGCGCATGAAGAACTGCACATTGTCTGGGGACAATGCCACGCAGATGATCAAAGTAGAATATTCTGCACCTCGGATGTTACCTGGGTACAATATCCAGCCTATTATCTCGGTAGAATGCTCAGCATATTATACGTACGGTGCCCGTATATGATCTCAAACAATACTATGAACATTACCCGGATGCAATAACCATCACATGATCTGAAGAAGCACACTGCTCATTACAAGGATACTCTAGCTCTATAATCTGCATATTCTCTGAGCACAACATCCAGCACTTTATTTCGGTACAATTCTCTGCACATTCAAAATGTGATACCCTATACATTAAAATGGTACAATACATTATCGGAGTTGAATATACAATAAACTACATATTAGAGGGATAATATATCCTGCACGTTATCTCTGAAAAATATCTGATATTAATGTGATTATAGCTTGCAAGTTGTGTGCATATGATTAACTGTACATTATGTAGGCACAATAAATTGCATCTTATCTGGGTACAATACCTTGCACATTATCACGGTCCATCACACTGAGCAGTATCTTGGTACTGTACCCTGAACATTACTAGGGTACCACGCAGTACTTATTATCTAACGTACAATATTCTACACAATATGAATGTATGTATGAGGTGCCAGTGTACTGAGAAGCCAGTCAAGGAGCCGGGGAGCGCTGTGGATGGTGAAAGGCGAGAACAGAGTCAATAAGTGATAGGAGAGGTCGCTGGAATCTGGGAGCAGAAGGGCACTGTTAATGCATTGGTATTTAGTGGCCTTTAAAGAGGCGCGTCTTCAACTCTTTCCAAAATTGCAACAGGATTGGGGATCCTGATGGCTGCGGGGATGTTGTTACATATCCTGGGTGCATAGACGGAAAAGCCCTGCTGGTGACATTATCTAGGTATCATGCACTATGCATTATCTGGGTAACATACCATGTATATGACATTATTGGAGTACGGTATCTCTGCATAGAAGGCCCTGCCCATTATGTGAGCATACAGTCCACATTATCTGGGCGCCATACTTTATACATTATACCATACAAATTACCTGGGCGTGATATCTGAGTGCAATACTCTGAATGTTAGGCGAGTAGGCTACCTTGCACACTATATGGTTTTAATACCTTTCACATTATGTGGGATATCAATTACTTCCACATAACCTATACAATGCACTGCACATTATATGGCTACATTACCTTGCACAATATTTGGTTCCAATACACTGAACAAAACCTGGGTATGATATACTTGACTTTAACTGAGTTTGAAACTCTGGCTACAATACACAAATGCTTTATTTGCATAAAAAATGTAAAACTGCCCATTATTGAAGAACAGTTTACTAGCTACAATAGCGTGCATATTATGTGGGCATTTTACTTGTATGTTATCAGATTATGATATCCTGCATACCATCTGGGTACATCACTCTGGAGGCCATCGGTTTAGAATATCGTGCCTATTTTCTGGGTCAATATCTGCATGTTATCTTTGTAGAACAACCGCAATGGTATTATGAACTAGGTACAATAACCTGCACATGTACTGGTCAGAGTACCGTGCACACTATATAGTTATGATCCAGTACACACTGGATGGATAGAAAAACCAGCACATTATCTTTGCGCAATACCCAAAAATCGGGTGACTACAATACTCCACATATTATAGGGTACCATCAGCTACACATTGTTTAGTATAATTACATGGGCATGACATCCTACACAGTTTCAGAGAGCAGTACCATTCATATAATCTGAATAGGATACATTGCACATTATCTGGGTTCAAAACTCTGTAGACATCATTGCACTTTATGTAGATAGGATGCCACATAATTTATCTCAGTAAATTTCAATGCACATTGTCTGGTACAATACCTTGAACTTTACCTGAGAAAAACAACACAACATAATTACCTGGAGACGAGATAATGAAAAGTATCTTTATACAAAATGCTGGAAATTATCTAGGAATTATATCCAACATTTCACTCATCAGTTAAGACATAGGGCCTTATAATGACTTTGGCGTCTCGGAGCGCGGCCGCTATGCTGCTGCCCTGCTCCGAGACTACCAAAGCCATTAAAGGCTGCCCACCAGGATACAACTTTTTTTTACTCTGGTGGGCGGTTCTTTGGCGGTCACACTGCAGTGCCTTTGAAAAAGGCACTGCAATGCGGCACGGCAATGCAATGGTGCAATAGTGGAGTGGTGTGGCTCACTGGTTAGAGGCGGCAGACCCGTAAGCAGAGGACGGCCCGGGACCAGGGTTCGATTCCCGACGCGGCAGGGTCGTGGACCAAGGTCAGCAGGCTCGATAATTCTCGCCTCGGTGCCTACTCCAGTCAGGGACCACACTCGGCAACTCTGGGCATTAGCTTGCCTCATCTTCACAACGGCCCCCCAGACCGCCGGGGATGCTTGGTCGCACCTTAGAGATACCCATTAGGGACCATCTCTCAGGGTGAGCCAGGACGGGTTCCCCAGCGGTCGAAGCGCGGAGATACTCCTCCGGGAGTTGATTCTAGCGCTATATAAACCCACAATTAAATTAAAATTAAATTAAATGGGAGCGTAAAAAGGCAGTTACTGCAGGACATGTGCCACCCTGCATGCACCCCATGGCGCAAAAGAAAAAGGAGGCCCCAACTGTTTCCTCACCGCCCCACTTTTCACGGTGGTCGCACTACCATGAAAAGTGTGACAGTGAGTAAATTCCTAATATGAATGGTGGTGCCGCACCGGCACCACCAGCTGCGGCACCACCAGCATACTAGGGGCATCAGGCCGCTGCGCCACTGCCAGGGATCAAGGATCCCGGGCAGCAGCAGCGGTCCTGTGGCGGTCCAACCGCAACAGTCCTAAAGTGGCGGGTGGACCACCACCATGGGTTCAGCGGTCTATTGGAACACCGAACTCGTAATATGGGCCTAAGACTAGGTCTCTCATTAGTAATTGACATCAACAATATTAGTTTTATCAACTATTTTTGCACTGTTTCCCTTTAGTAAAAAAATTAAAAGATCTTATAGAAAAGTAAATGTATAAAGTAACTGGGGAGAAACATTACTTGTTCAATCAACAATTAACAACATTGTTGATAGATAACCAGCTACCAGCAATTTCTGTTCTCTCTGAGATGAGGCTGAAATGTGACTAGCTAATAGGAAAGACCATACAAATCAGACACTTCATGGGGAACTTAAAACAATCATCAAATACAAAAAAACAAGTATCTACAACCTTCTTACACCAAGACAAGACACTTTTACTCGGACTCCACAGTAAAGTACTTTTTAAGGTTCAGACTCCTTTATATTTCTCTTATCGGACAGAAGGATCCTGCAATCACTCTGGCAAGAAGCAACTGCTCTGTCGTCTATGTCTACCTCAAGCAGAAACAACCGAACATATAGTTTGCCTGTGCCCTAAATTACTTGACCTGTAAAATAAATATTTGAGACTGATTTTTCACCTTAGCAATATTAAAACAAAAAAAGAAGCCACCGAGTTGTGCTTTGAAGGTCGGACTCAAACACTCATTGATTGCACCATGAAATTCAGTGCTTTAGCAACTAACATTATATCAACGAATGTTTACATTATTTAAATAATGCTTTAACAAATGTCTTGAGAAATTAATAATATACTGATTTGTTAAACAATTACTCCGTTTTCATGTTTTGTTGCAATTTTGTTTTTTAAACTAATACAATAAATACATTCCAATCCTCATCATTCTCTCCTTCCAGTAACGCTCACATTATCTGGCCAATAAGGAGCCTGCATTGGGCTACAGAGATATAGAAGGTAGGAACAATATTCACTGAGTCTGATTATCTGGTACCCGGACTCTACGAAGGTAGAATACTTGGCTCATAAAATGAGTATATGTGCACACCACCCTGCCCCAATACACTGAACATTACCCGGGTTCAATAACTAGTCGATTATTTTACAGCAAGAACGCTCCTCTGCTTGCTATCAAGGTACCACAGCTGGCGCATTATTGCAGTATTACAGTTTAAAACTTAACGATGTACCCTGCACAGCACATTATCTTGGTAAAATACTTTGCATATTATCTGGGTACAATATGCTGAACATAATCGGGAGCATATACTACTACCCTTTTTGGACACGTAACATTCTAAAATAAGTGTAGGATCATTTACAAAAGCCAACCTGGACGGTGCTAATGCCATACCCAAAATTAATCGCACAATTACAATTTTTTACAAGATGCCAGTTGGGGTCGTGCTAAAGTGGGCAACTTTTTATTTTTTTATTTTTTTTTATTGCAGACACACAAAGAGATACCAGTAATCAGTCAATATTCCAGCTATGCACCAGTAATAGTGCACCGCACAGTCAGTAGAGCAACACACGGCCATTTAGCCCACAACCCGAAGGTCGGGAGGCAAATATCGTTAATCTGCTGGAAATATAAACTTACAAACAAAGGTGAGCATCCAATGAGCGTTCCGAGTATCTGCTTTTCTTTTTTATCCCTTCCCTCCCTTCCCTCCCCCCAATACACCAATGAAACAATACTAGAAAGGAATTAACGTAGGCAAGACAGTCACGAACATAGCAGCAGTTACACTTCCAATTCCCCCCCCCCACCCACTCAAAGCCAGTAGATTCTTCCACAATTCGAAGCCTCAAAGTCCCGCGCCCCATAGCTCCCTTCAAGTTCATCATGTCTCATCTCATCCACATTAGCGGTGTAGAGTTGTCTCTGTGTGTTGGCCCAAACCTTAAAGTGGGCAACTTTGATAACCATGTGTCAAGCCTCTGCTGCCTTTATTGTCTACCAGGAGCCAATGCACATCCAAGATGACATGTTTGGTGTTTAAATGCATAAATACAAACGCCAAATCTCTGCAGGAGTTATTGTCTTGGCATTGGCCAGCATAGGTGCTTAGATCCAGAAGCCACACGCTTCTGAGAACTACTTGAACCAAGCTTAGGTGGGCGAGGGAATACAGCTTTGCTGTCTTGGGTCAGAATATGGAATTCACTTCCGGTGGACTTTAAACATAAGCTCACTCTGTAAGGTGGTCAAAGCCCCTGAGGCTCCTCCACCAGGGTACATCTGCACCAACGCACTGATGTTTGTAGGAAAAGATGCCTTTTAGCAGAGTTGGGCCCCCATAAACAATGTATTTTATAGCAGCCACCAAATAAATAAACAAAAACAAATAACGAAATCACTCATCAATATCCTGCACGTTGTCTGGACAGGTTACCCTGCATATTTTCAGGGTAGTGTGTCTTGACAACCCCATGTTGCACAAGTGTTATATCCTGCACAGAGCTGTTATGTAATGTTATGTAAAATGATGGGGCCCCTGCGCAATGTGATGAGGAGCCCCTGAGTCTCCCATCTCACAGATATTCACTGAACTTGGGCTACCTGGGTACTGCCCCCACCCCATGCTCTGCAGGGGCTGTAATACGCCCCTGAACCTACAAATTATTTGGCTGATGGTTTTCTGGATATGATACCGTGCACACTATTTCTGGTAGGATAACGTGCACAAGAACGTGCATATGACCTGAGTACAATAACGTACAAACTCTCAGGGTGTGATACTGGAAGCATGAGTGCTCTGCTCCTCTTGGAGCTCGGACTTTCTGCTGCCATTTGCCTTTTCCCCTTCAGGTTTCCCGTTTGTCCATTTATGTGTGTTTTTTCCACAAGAGACCACACGGGTACCGTTTCTACGGTAGCACAAGTTGCAAGGTCTCTCATTGTCCTCCCAGTCCGGATTCACCCTGGCCAGGCCCCTTGGCTGGTACTGGTAGCAACACTGAACAGGAGTCGTCGATTTGCCATCTTTACCTGTGCTTTGAGGGTCAGAGATATGAAACCCTGTGTTATACAAGGACCCCCTCAGAGTACCGTTTGAACCATGTATGGCGGCATGGAAATAAAATGGACCCCCTCGCTACCTGCATCGATGTGCACGAGAGGCTGTGATTCCCCCTCTGTCAGGGGGTACGGAATTCCCTTCCGTTTACCTTAACCTGAGAGGTGTTGCTTAACGATCTGCAAACGCACTGCTGTGCTTAGCAGACAACTAAAGAACGCCGGCAGGAAACAAACACCCATTAACAGCAAGCTTAATGTTTACAAAATACACCCACTACATTTTGTATAGTCACTAAAAGAAAATTTAAAAAATATATTTTCAAGTTCCACTTGGCTTTTTAAAACTATTATCACTTTCACCCATCCCAAGCTCAGTTGCACCTTCGATATGTGGAACAAATCCAATCCGCATGATTTCTAAAAAAGTAAAACCAAAGAGGTTCGTTTAGTATTTCTGTGTGATTATGTTGAGATGTGTTTCTGTAAAATACACCCGTAACCTTTTAGGTAATAACTTTTACATGGGCACAGCATCACTCCTGGTGACAACAATTCCTGTGGTTTGTGAATTGCATATAATAATCAGCCCAACAGTATTCTTGTCCTCTGCAGGCACACCGCCGACCGTTTCGTTCGTGGGTCGGGGTTCTGGTTGCCAGTGCTCCTCTCAAGCTCAAACGAACCTATTTTTTTTTTTTTGTGCAGTTTTATGTAGCGCGAACTCGACCCGCAGGTACTAGAGAGCCAGTCACATTACACAAGGAGGAACTGCTACATGTACCATGTGCCCCGTGTCCTGCCCCCAAACCCTGCTTCCTGCAGGAAGCGCTGCTCAACTCACCTTCTTGCTTTTGGAACTGAATCCACATGATCTCTGTACTGGGGTGAATGTATGACATTGTTCTGCATTCTGTCCATCAATTGTTGTTTTTGCATTTGTCACCCCGAGTGGGACGGGTATGCTCAGACGTGAGTCCCGTGCTCTCCACACCACTGGAGTCAAGCTATCCAGGCTGAAGACGGCTGATAGCCAGAAACCGGTCCTAGGATGCTTGATTCCGGTCCAGGGAAGACATGGCTTGGCAGTTCGGGCTGGACTGTTCCCATGAGGCACAGGGTCAAGGCTGATTTGCATATGGCCATGTCTGAACTGGGGTGGTGTGGAGTGCAAAAAAACGATGGATTTAGGCCCAGATCTCTGTACTGGGGTGAATGTATGACATTGTTCTGCATTCTGTCCATCAATTGTTGTTTTTGCATTGGCTTGCAGCACTGGTTGTGCCACCCACAGAAGCAGCTTGTAAAGTGTGTCTCAGGCCTGCCATTGCAAGGCCTGTGTGCAGTCTAGTACTGCCATGTCGACTTGGCAAGTGCACCCACTTGTCAGTCACTAAACCTTCCCTTTGCTTCACATTAGACACCCCTATGGTAGGACCCAGGGCAGGGTGCATTGTAAGTATGAGGTAGGACATGATGTGTGTAACATGTCGTATAGTGAATTACAGCCATTTTCGTTTTTCACTATTGCAAGGCTACCTGTTCTCTATAGGCTAGAATGGGCAGTTAGATTATTACATTCTTATAATCCTAACTGACTCAGGGAACATGGAATACATTCGAATTTAATATGCCTGAACTCAGAATGATAAAATACATCTTTTAGTAAAGTTGGTTTTAATATTCTGTGTTTGAAAATACCACTTTTAGAAAGTAGATATTTTCTTGCCTAAGTATCCAGGCCTACCTCTGCTAGGTTGTGTATTCCTTGTCTGGGTTTGTGAGTAACAAGGCTGGGGGATTCCAGGAGACAGGCTGGGGCAGCCCAGTAGTGCATAGAGAGATCTGCATCTAGATGGGAGGGAGGAGTTGCACCTGGGACCTGAATAGGGCTGGGCCTTCCCTTTACAATGCTGGCTCCACCTCCTGTGGCTTGTCCGATGTCTCTGCCCTGGACTGTGAAAGGAGAGAACGAATCTTGTGAATAAAGTGCTCCAGAGCTGTGCCTTCCCTCCCCTGTGCTGGCTCCACCTCATGTGGGGCGTCTGATGTCTCTGCCCTGCACAGTGAAAGTAAACAAAGGGCTCAGGAACTGGTTTGGACTAGGCAGAGGCCTCTCTGCCTTCAGAGAACAAAGGATTTTGGGGTATAGATATTGGGACCCAGTCCCAAGAACTTTAGATCACTTCTGGAACAAGAAACCTTTTGCCAAGGAAGCTGCAGGAGTTTTACTGCCCCTCTGCCAGTGTGCTGTTCGCTGGGTTGGCCTGCAGTGGTTGCTTCATTGCCATGGAAAGGAGAAGGAACGTTTTAAGGACTTTCCTCATCTACAGAATATTCTCCAAGGGCTTGAACTGGGCTTGCCTCCTGCTGAAGTCTCAGGGACACAAGACTTCATCTCCAGCTCCCCTCTGAATTTCCTTGCTGGGAATTCTCAACTCCAGTCTTTTGCGCTGGGAGCTGGGAGCTGGAAGCACAACGCATCGAAAAGAAGCGTGACTCCGCCGCAGCTGTCGCATCGCCGGAGAAGCGTGCCGCTGCCGCATCTCCCAGAAAGCGTGCCTTCGTGAAAGCTGCCTGCTATTGCATCACCGGAGAAGCGCGTCGCAGGGCCTGTCGCTGCTCCAAAGTACAGAGTCGTTGCAAGGCTGCCAGGGCGTCTACGCATCGTCATCGCATCTCCGCATCAATGGCGCCATCTTCTCACATCACAACCGGATCATCCCATTGCATCAAGGTGCCATCTTGCGCACCCCAACAGACGAGCAGGCCAAGAATCTACGGATCAACCCCTCACCGGTAAGGATTACAACGCACCCCCTACTCTGCGCAAGCATTGAGGCATGACGCATTATCTCCCCCGGATCACGGAACCGACTCATCTCCCCTTTTGCGAGCCTTTTGTTTACTTTGGTTACACATCCAGGTACTTTGTTGAGAACTGTGTCGCATTCATCATCAACTTGAACTAAGCAACTTTTATCATCTTTAAGTCATCTTTAATCATAGTGTTGTGTCCATCTGTAGTGTTTTCACTGTATTACTGTGTATATTCACAAATGCTTAACACACTGCCTCTGAGATAAGCTTGTCTGCTCGTGCCAAGCTACCAAAGGGGTGAGCATGGGTTATTAAGGAGTGTAATCCCCTTATCCTGACTTAGAAGTAAGGGTCCCTATTTGGACAAAGGTGAATACCATTGCCAACTAGAGACCCCCAGATCTAACAAGACCAATGATATTTAACATGAAAGACCAGCTGACAGTATCAAATCCAGTAGAAGACATCCATGTAGGTTTTCCTTTTGTTCTAAAATGCCATTAAGGCGCTGTAGACCATGCCTGGGCACTCCCCTTAGCTATAAACCCATTTTGGAGCTCTCTCACCAGTAACCTGGTTACTTTGGATAACGTAGTGGCTAGAACTTAGCCAATATTTTAGTTTCAATATTAATCAACAAAATGGGGCAGTAAGCACCACAGTCCTCCTGAGCTTCATTCAGCTTCAATATAACCGCTATATTGGCACCCACAAAGGTCACGTGGAAGCATTTTCTTGTAAAGTGCTTCTGCAAAGAGATCACACAAAAGGGGGACCAAGACTGTGGGATATTGCTTAAAACTCAAGAGCGATCCCATTTGAACCCAGTGTCTTGCCGCTCTGCATATACATCTTTGGATATAGGATTATCGAATTCAGCGCTGTTTGCTGCAAATAAAGTCCGCATTGGAAGATCTTTCCAGATGGGCTTTTCCATTTATGCTAGACGGGGACCATGGTGAGCATATAACTCTTGATAATAGCCTACAAATGTGTTCGCTATGTCTTCTGCCAAAAAGACTTTTGAGAAGATTGAGTCCTAACATATGAGAAAATGTGGTTTGATCCACCACCAGACACTCCCTGCTACTTTATGGCAATCTTGCTAGTTTCCTATTCTCACAGTTTTTTCATAGTTTTTATGTCCTTGACTTACTCCTTTACCACTTGTGTGTTTTTCACTCTTTTGCTACGGGTAAAGTCTGATGAAGAAAAATAAGTATCAGTCCCTAAAAATGAGTGCCGGTGGGCCCCATATATAGGCCCAGATCTTTGTACTGGGGTGAATGTAAGACATTGTTCTACATTCTGTCCATCAACTGTGGTTTCTGCAATTTTCACCCCGAGTGGGCTGGGTATGCTCAGACGTGAGTCCCAGGCTCTCCACATCACTGGAGTCAAGCTATCCAGGCTGAAGAAGGCTGATAGCCAGAAACCGGTCCATGGATGCTTGATTCCGGTCTAGGAAAGACATGGCTTGGTAGTTCGGGCTGGACTGTTCCCATGAGGCACAGGGTCAAGGCTGATTTGCATATAACCATTGTCTGACCTAGGGTGGTGTGGAGTGTAAAAAAACGTTGGATTTAGGCCCTGATCTTTGTACTGGGGTGAATGTAAGACATTGTTCTACATTCTGTCCATCAACTGTGGTTTTTGCAATTTTCGGGCCCAATATATAACCACTGCCCAGGGGCAATAGGACTGTTTGAGAAGGTGAAGAAAAAGATCCAGGAGCCCAAGAGAATCTTTACAACAGTGCAGGTGACAGGTACAGCACAGATGAGTTGGCCGCGAGCGGTGCACATCATTGATGGTCTTGATAACATATTAAGCTAGCATGATCGTTCATTGACCTGAATGTTCACCATTAACAAATACAGTAATCATGAGTTTGAATTCCGGTAAGACAGCCTTCCATCCTTCTGAGGATGATACATCGAGTAGCATATTTTGGGAAATAGTAACATCTGTTATGTGAAATTACATAATGCGGTACCAAGGGCTATATAAAAACACATTATTATTCATTATCCCAATGATGATGTAGGAATGTTCTCTTTCCTCGCCTCAAGCAAAGCCACAGTCCCTTTATATGCCTCTCTCCTTGGGTGGTAGCCTACTGTCGAGACCCTCGTTGGATGGTGAGTATGTCAGAAGATACATTTGAATTTACTGGGTACAGGTTTAAGACTTCATAGGGGTAAACTACACTAAACATTATATTAGGGGGTATGTTGCAGAATTACTCTGCACATTATCTGATTACAAACTGCATCTAGGAAGACCATAATTCTGTTCATATCTCCTACTTCCCAAATGAACAATGCTCCCAATTTTCCTACAAGCTTCCTTCCGGTCCTGGGCCCTATAGGTCACTTGTTACGCTCATGGTATTGTATCCAAGATGTGCCCTGTAGGATCTGTTGCCTTATGCCTTACACGTCCTTTGAGGGGCTTATGGTTGTTAATGTCTTAGATCCTAGATGTGCTCTAAATGGCAAGGACACATTATGCGCTCTCCTAGGCCCTGGATTCTAGAAGTTACCACCAGGGCTCATAGACCTTTGATGTCCTCTACAGCGTCGGATCCTAAAAGTCGTGGGCGCTTGATGTCCTCTACAAGTCTGAAATGTTCCTAGGCCCTAGCTGTCCTGTGGAGGTCCTAAAGCCATAGGGCCTAGATGCTCTCTGCTGTGTCGGGTCTCACATGTCCTGGGCCCTAGATGTCCTATCAGAGTCAGATTTTAAATGTCCTCTGTAAGATCCTGTGCAGTGTTAGGTTATATATATCGTCCCTAGGTTTCCTCTGCCCTAGATGTTCTTTGCAATATATATTTTTTTAACTGAGTTTTATATAGCACAAACTTGACACAAAGGTATCGGGTATCAGAGCCTTTTACACGAGCAACAGTTGCGTTACATGAGGACACATTCTTTTTTGTTAGGCACGGCGAGATTATGTGATTTGCCCGGAATCATAGGATGTTGCGTCCTTGCCAAGGCTCGAATCCGGTTCCCCAGATTTGAGGTTGACTGTCCTAGCCGGTAGGCCAACTCCTCTCCCCTACCAGAACATTTAGAACCCAATTCTGGGTTATAGATGTCCTGGTCCATGTCCTCTACGGTGCTAGATTATAAAGTCCTGGTCCTTAGATTTTGAGTTATTTATTTTTTGCAGGTCTATATAGCCCAAGCATAGCCCAACGTAGCAGAGTACAAGATTACATGACACAAGGAGAGAATCTCTTTTTTTTCTTTTTAGGCACAGGGAGATTGATTTGACCAGAATCAATGGAATTTGAGCCAAATCAAACCTGATTTCCCAGTTGCTAAATTGGCAGCTCTGACTATTAAGTCCTCTGCATGGTTGGGTCTTGCATGTTCTCTGTAGGGCGGGGTTCCTCTAGGTGTCCTGTTCATAGCTCAGGTATTAGATATCCTGGGCCCTACATTTCTTCTGCAAAGTCGGTCGGTAGATTTGCTAACTCTAGATGTCTCCTACAATGGGATGTCTTTTGCAATTCCAGTTGCTAGTTGTTATGATCCATCGATCTTCTGCAGTGTCAGGCCCTAGATGTTCTGGTCTCAAGTTGTCCTCTCCAGGGGCAGATACTAGATATCTTCTGTAAGGGCTGCTCCCTAGATGTCTTATTCCTGCCCTCGGTCTTACATGTCCTGGGCCCTGCATTTCTATTTCCAAATGGGTCCATAGGTTTCTTGGGTCCTAGGTGTCCCCTGAAGGGCCTGGGCCCTAGATAAACTCTGCAGTGCCCAAATCCTGGATGGGCTCTGAAGGGTCCTGGATATCCTCTGCAACTCCTGATCCCAAAATGTCTTCTGAAGGGCCCAGTATCTCGATTTACCCGGATGTCCTCTGAGCGGTCTGGGCCTGGCCCAAAGGGTCCTTTAGGCCCCTTTATGGTCTAGGCCTGGATGTCCTCGTTGCACCGAGAGGCCATGGTGCCCTTCTCATGCTTTTGCTACTGGTTCTAGCAGGGAAGCCAAAAATACTCACATTAAAAAAACCTCGAAGCTAAAACGTCCTCTCTGCAGCGTTAATTTAGCAGCGACCCGAGGGTTTCATCTCCTGTGTACAGCTCGGTTAGCAGGACGCGAGAAGCAAAGAGGCTAACAGAAGAGGGGCCTCTGGGTGAAGGGGCGAATGGGGCCGTGGGAAAAGAGAGGAAAGCTGTGTGGAGATAGTAAGCGGCAGCGAGAGACGGTGAGAGCTGCAGCTGGAGACGGCGAGAGCCCTAGACGTCGTGCCGCAGGGCGAGGGCCAGGTGCAGGAGGGACAGTGAGCACTGCAGCCAGAGGAACAGCTGAAGGAATGGTTGGCAGTGCTGCAGGGCGAGGGCCAGGTGCAGGAGGGACAGTGAGCACTGCAGCCAGAGTAACAGCTGAAGGAAAGGTTGGCGAGTGCTGCAGAGCGGGGGCCAGGTGCAGGAGGGACAGTGAGCCCTGCAGCCAGAGGAACAGCTGAAGGAATGGTTGGCGAGTGCTGCAGGGCGAGGGCCAGGTGCAGAGGGACAGTGAGCACTGCAGCCAGAGGAACAGCTGAAGGAATGGTTGGCGAGTGCTGCAGGGCGAGGGCCAGGTGCAGGAGGGACAGTGAGCACTGCAGCCAGAGGAACAGCTGAAGGAATGGTTGGCGAGTGCTGCAGGGCGAGGGCCAGGTGCAGGAGGGACAGTGAGCACTGAGGCCAGAGGAACAGCTGAAGGAATGGTTGGCGAGTGCTGCAGAGCGGGGGCCAGGTGCAGGAGGGACAGTGAGCCCTGCAGCCAGAGGAACAGCTGAAGGAATGGTTGGCGAGTGCTGCAGAGCGGGGGCCAGGTGCAGGAGGGACAGTGAGCCCTGCAGCCAGAGGAGCAGCTGAAGGAATGGTTGGCGAGTGCTGCAGAGCGGGGGCCAGGTGCAGGAGGGACAGTGAGCCCTGCAGCCAGAGGAACAGCTGAAGGAATGGTTGGCGAGTGCTGCAGGGCGGGGGCCAGGTCGGCGCAGGAGAGACAGTGAGCACTGCAGCCAGAGGAACAGCTGAAGGAATGGTTGGCGAGCGCTGCAGGGCATGGGCCAGGTGCAGGAGGGACAGTGAGCACTGCAGCCAGAGGAACAGCTGAAGGAATGGTTGGCGAGTGCTACAGGGCGGGGGCCAGGTGCAGGAGGGACAGTGAGCACTGCAGCCAGAGGAACAGCTGAAGGAATGGTTGGCGAGTGCTGCAGGGCGAGGGCCAGGTGCAGGAGGGACAGTGAGCACTGCAGCCAGAGGAACAGCTGAAGGAAAGGTTGGCGAGCGCTGCAGGGCGGGGGCCACGTGCAGGAGGGACAGTGAGCACTGCAGCCAGAGGAACAGCTGAAGGAAAGGTTGGCGAGTGCCGCAGGGCGGGGGCCACGTGCAAGAGGGACAGTGAGCACTGCAGCCAGAGGAACAGCTATAGGAATGGTTGACAGTGCTACAGGGCGGGGGCCAGGTGCAGGAGGGACAGTGAGCACTGCAGCCAGGGGAACAGCTGAAGGAAAGGTTGGCGAGTGCTGCAGGGCGAGGGCCAGGTGCAGGAGGGACAGTGAGCACTGCAGCCAGAGTAACAGCTGAAGGAAAGGTTGGCGAGCGCTGCAGGGCGAGGGCCAGGTGCAGGAGGGACAGTGAGCACTGCAGCCAGAGGAACAGCTGAAGGAATGGTTGGCAGTGCTGCAGGGCGAGGGCCAGGTGCAGGAGGGACAGTGAGCACTGCAGCCAGGGGAACAGCTGAAGGAAAGGTTGGCGAGTGCTGCAGGGCGAGGGCCAGGTGCAGGAGGGACAGTGAGCACTGCAGCCAGAGGAACAGCTGAAGGAAAGGTTGGCGAGCACTGCAGGGCGAGGGCCACGTGCAGGAGGGACAGTGAGCACTGCAGCCAAAGGAACAGCTGAAGGAATGGTTGGCGAGTGCTGCAGGGCGGGGGCCAGGTCCGCGCAGGAGGGACAGTGAGCACTGCAGCCAGAGGAACAGCTGAAGGAATGGTTGGCAGTGCTGCAGGGCGAGGGCCAGGTGCAGGAGGGACAGTGAGCACTGCAGCCAGGGGAACAGCTGAAGGAAAGGTTGGCGAGTGCTGCAGGGCGGGGGCCACGTGCAAGAGGGACAGTGAGCACTGCAGCCAGAGGAACAGCTATAGGAATGGTTGACAGTGCTACAGGGCGGGGGCCAGGTGCAGGAGGGACAGTGAGCACTGCAGCCAGAGGAACAGCTGAAGGAAAGGTTGGCAAGCGCTGCAGGGCGAGGGCCACGTGCAGGAGGGACAGTGAGCACTGCAGCCAGAGGAACAGCTGAAGGAAAGGTTGGCGAGCGCTGCAGGGCGAGGGCCAGGTGCAGGAGGGACAGTGAGCACAGCAGCCAGAGGAACAGCTGAAGGAATGGTTGGCAGTGCTGCAGGGCGAGGGCCAGGTGCAGGAGGGACAGTGAGCACTGCAGCCAGAGGAACAGCTGAAGGAAAGGTTGGCGAGCGCTGCAGGGCGAGGGCCACGTGCAGGAGGGACAGTGAGCACTGCAGCCAGAGGGACAGCTATAGGAATGGTTGACAGTGCTACAGGGTGGGGGCCAGGTGCAGAGTGACCACTGCGCCTGTCCTAGGCCTGGTCGCCCCCTCCTGCTCCCGCTGACGCCGACTGCCTCCCGAGCGACCCAGCCACCGCAGAGCCGGCCGCTCGCACTCACTTTCCCGCCGCTGCCTCCCTGCGGCCCCGCCCCTCGCCGCCCATTCGCCGCCCCGCTCCCGCCACCCAGCTGACCCGGCCTCCCGGCTCCTTACTTATGACGCCCACTCCCACGCGCAGCGTTGACGCGCAGCGGGAGCGCCGATTGCGCGCAAAAGGTAAGCCCGTCTGCGCCCGTCCGCGCCTGGACCGCGTCCAGCGCCAAGACCCCTGGCCCCCGACGATGCCAGCCCACAAGGCGGACCTACGATGCCGCCACCCTCATCGCACTCAAACCCGACCGTAACAGAGCCTGCCACCGAGCCACCCCGAGATGCACCCACGGACCCTTCACCTGCCAAGCCTGCAAGTTCACCTGCCACCGGACCTGCACGGCACCCACCAAGCCGAGCACCAACAACAGCCACCTCAAGTGCATCCTGCTCAACACCCGCTCCGTCCACAGACACGCCATCGAATTTTGGAACCTGCTCGACACATCTTCACCAGACGTCGCCTTCCTCACAGAAACCTGGATGAACGCCTCCTCTGCACCCCACATCGCCATCGCCATCCCAGACGGATACAAGATCACCCGGAGGGACCGCGTCAACCAGACTGGAGGAGACATTGCCATCGTACACAAGAACACCATCCGCATCACGACCAACTCCGACGACACCTTCAACGCCGCCAAACACCTTCACTTCCAGACACACACCGACCCCAAGACGACCCTCAGAGGCACCCTCGTCTACAGACCCCCGTGACCACGTACACAATTCAGCGAAGACATCACGGACTTCATCATCCCACACGCCCTCCCCTCCGCTGACTACATCCTCCTAGGGGACCTCAACTTCCACCTGGAGAACAACAAGGACCGCAACACCGCCGCCCTGCTGGACAACCTCGCCAACCTCGGACTCAAGCAACTGGTCAACACCCCCACCCACTACGCCGGCCACATGCTTGATCCCATCTTCTCATCCAGCAAGCACATCACCTTCAGCCACTCCGCCGGACTTCATTGGACCGACCACAGCTGCGTCCACTTCAGCTTCAGAAGAACCACGACCCACCACCACCCACAACAGGTTCCTCGCCGGAGCTGGAGCAAGATCACCGCCGAGCAGCTCACCGCCTCCCTCAGCCAGAACCCTCCCGCCAACACTACGGACCCCAACGAAGCAGCGCGCAACTTCACGCAGTGGCTGACCGCCTGCGCCGACGACCTCGCACCATTGAAGAACCCTCCCAGCAGACCCAGAAGCAAGAAAGCCTCCTGGTTCACAGACGAACTCAAGGACTCCAAGAAGAACTGCCGCTCCCTCGAGAAGGCCTGGCTCCTCGACCAGACCACAGACAACATGACCGCCCTCAAACAAGCCACCCGCAAGCACCACCAGCTTATCCGCACCACCAAGAAGACATCACTGAAGGAACGACTGGACAACAACGCCCACGACAGCAAGGAACTCTTCAGCATCGTCAAGGAGTTCTCCAACCCCAGCACCGGCAACAACGACATCACTCCTTCACAAGATCTCTGCGACTCTCTCGCCTCGTTCTTCCACCGCAAGATCGCCGACATCCACAACAGCTTCGGCGCACCATCCACGCACCCAACCGTAGAACCAACGCCCCCCACCGCCACCCTCCGCACCTGAACCACGGTGACCACCGAAGACACAGCCCGCACGATGAACACCATCCACTCCGGATCTCTGACCGACCCCTGCCCCCACCACGTCTTCAACAAGGCCGACTCCACCATCGCACCCCAACTCCGGAACATCATCAACACCTCTTTCAACACCGCCACCTTCCCGGAGAGCTGGAAGCATGCGAGCTCAGCGCCCTACTGAAGAAACCAACAGCG
This sequence comes from Lissotriton helveticus, assembly GCF_964261635.1. NCBI lineage: Eukaryota > Metazoa > Chordata > Amphibia > Caudata > Salamandridae > Lissotriton > Lissotriton helveticus. The sequence goes on along the minus strand of NC_136065.1, from coordinate 1,581,210,480 downwards.
GACCCACCGACCTCAAGAACTTCCACCCCATCTCGCTCCTCCCTTTTCCTGCCAAAGTCATCGAGAAGACCGTCAACAGACAGCTTGCCGCCTTCCTCGAGACGAACGGATCCCTTGACCCCTCACAGTCCGGTTTCCGAGCTAACCACAGCACCGAGACCGCCCTCATCGCAGCCACCGACGACATCAGAACCCTGTTCGACAACGGGGAAACAGCGGCCCTCATCCTCCTGGACCTCTCTGCAGCGTTCGACACTGTCTGCCACCGCACCCTAGCTCAACGCCTCAGCAACATCGGTATCCAAGAGAAGGCACTGGAGTGGATCATCTCGTTCCTCGCCGGAAGAGCACAGAGAGTCCGCCTCCCCCCGTTTCGATCCGAGGCCACCGAAGTCATCTGCGGCGTACCGCAAGGATCTTCACTCAGCCCCACCCTCTTCAACGTCTACATGGAACCTCTTTCAGCCATCGCACGCCAACACAACCTCAACATCATCTCCTACGCCGACGACACCCAACTGATCCTCTCCCTCACCAGAGACCCCGCCACCGCCAGAACCAGCCTACACGAAGGGATGAAGGACGTCGCCGAGTGGATGAAGAACAGTCGCCTGAAACTGAACTCAGACAAGACGGAAGTCCTCATCCTGGGACCATCGCTCTCCGCCTGGGACGACTCCTGGTGGCCCCCGGCCCTGGGCGCCACTCCTAAGCCAGCAGACCACGCACGCAACCTGGGCTTCATCCTGGACTCCTCCCTCTCAATGACCAGACAAGTCAACACCGTCTCCACATCATGCTTCAACACCCTACGCATGCTTCGCAAGATCTTCCGATGGATCCCGACCGAAACCAGGAAGACGGTCACCCATGCACTCGTCACCAGCCGACTGGACTACGGAAACACCCTCTACGCCAGAACCACAGCCAAGCTACAGAAAAGACTCCAACGCATCCAGAACGCCTCCGCCCGACTCATCCTGGACATCCCCCGATGCAGCCACATCTCCGGCCACCTGAGGGACTTGCACTGGCTCCCCGTCAGCAAGAGGATCACGTTCAAGCTCCTTACCCACGCACACAAGTCTCTCCACGACCTGGGCCCCAAGTACCTCAACGACCGCCTGACCTTCTACACCCCCACCCGCCAGCTACGTTCTACTAGCCTCGCCCTCGCCGCCGTACCACGCATCTGAAGAGCCACCGCCGGAGGAATATCCTTCTCCTACCTGGCGGCCAAGACATGGAACTCCCTCCCCATCCACCGTCGGCTGACCCAGGACCATCTCGCCTTCAGGAAACAACTCAAGACCTGGCTGTTCGAGCAATAGCGGACCCCTTCCCCCAAGCGCCTTGAGACCCTTCCGGGTGAGTAGCGCGCTATACAAATGCTTTGATTGATTGATTGATTGATTGATTGGAGGGACAGTGAGCACTGCAGCCAGGGGAACAGCTGAAGGAAAGGTTGGCGAGTGCTGCAGGGCGAGGGCCAGGTGCAGGAGGGACAGTGAGCACTGCAGCCAGAGGAACAGCTGAAGGAAAGGTTGGCGAGCGCTGCAGGGCGAGGGCCATGTGCAGGAGGGACAGTGAGCACTACACCCAGAGGAACAGCTGAAGGAAAGGTTGGCGAGCGCTGCAGGGCGAGGGCCAGGTGCAGGGGGGACAGTGAGCACTGCAGCCAGAGGAACAGCCATAGGAATGGTTGGCTGTGCTACAGGGCGGGGGCCAGGTGCAGGAGGGACAGTGAGCACTGCAGCCAGGGGAACAGCTGAAGGAATGGTTGGCGAGTGCTGAAGGGCATGGGCCAGGTGCAGGACGGACAGTGAGCATTGGAGCCAGAGGAACAGCTGAAGGAAAGGTTGGTGAGTGCTACAGGGCGGGGGCCAGGAGCAGGAGGGACAGTGAGCACTGCAGCCAGAGGAACAGCTGAAGGAAAGGTTGGTGAGTGCTACAGGGCGGGGCCAGGTGCAGGAGGGACAGTGAGCACTGCAGCCAGAGGAACAGCTGAAGGAAAGGTTGGCGAGCGCTGCAGGGCAAGGGCCAGGTGCAGGAGGGACAGTGAGCACTGCAGCCAGAGGAACTGCTATAGGAATGTTTGGCAGTACTACAGGGAGGGGGTCAGGTGCAGGAGGGACAGTGAGCACTGCAGCCAGGGGAACAGCTGAAGGAAAGGTTGGCGAGTGCTGCAGGGCGAGGGCCAGGTGCAGGAGGGACAGTGAGCACTGCAGCCAGAGGAACAGCTGAAGGAAAGGTTGGTGAGTGCTACAGGGTGGGGGCCAGGTGCAGGAGGGACAGTGAGCACTGCAGCCAGAGGAACAGCTGAAGGAAAGGTTGGTGAGTGCTACAGGGCGGGGGCCAGGTGCAGGAGGCACAGTGAGCACTGCAGCCGGAGGAACGGCTGAAGGAAAGGTTGGCGAGCGCTGCAGGGCAAGGGCCAGGTGCAGGAGGGACAGTGAGCACTGCAGCCAGAGGAACAGCTATAGGAATGGTTGGCAGTGCTACAGGGCGGGGGTCAGGTTCAGGAGGGACAGTGAGCACTGCAGCCAGGGGAACAGCTGAAGGAAAGGTTGGCGAGTGCTGCAGGGCGAGGGCCGGGTGCAGGAGGGACAGTGAGCACTGCAGCCAGAGGAACAGCTGAAGGAAAGGTTGGCGAGCGCTGCAGGGCGAGGGCCACGTGCAGGAGGGACAGTGAGCACTGCAGCCAGAGGAACAGCTGAAGGAAAGGTTGTCGAGCGCTGCAGGGCGAGGGCCAGGTGCAGGAGGTACAGTGAGAACTGCAGCCAGAGGAACAGCTATAGGAATGATTGGCAGTGCTTCAGGGCCGGGGCCAGGTGCAGGAGGGACAGTGACCACTGCAGCCAGAGGAACAGCTGAAGGAATGGTCGGTGAGTGCTGCAGGTCGTGGGCCAGGTGCAGGAGGGACAGTGAGCACTGCAGCCAGAGTAACAGCTGAAGGAAAGGTTGGCAGTGCTACAGAGCGGGGGCCAGGTGCAGGAGGGACAGTGAGCCCTGCAGCCAGGGGAACAACTGAGGAAAGGTTGGCGAGTGCTGCAGGGCGGGGGCCACGTGCAGGAGGGACAGTGAGCACTGCAGCCAGAGGAACAGCTGAAGGAATGGTTGGCAGTGGGGCTAGGTGCAGGAGGGACAGTGACCACTGCAGCCAGAGGAACAGCTGAAGGAATGGTTTGCGAGTGCTACAGGGCGGGGGCCAGGTGCAGGAGGGACAGTGAGCACTGCAGCCAGAGGAACAGCTGAAGGAAAGGTTGGCAGTGCTGCAGGGCGAGGGCCAGGTGCAGGAGGGACAGTGAGCACTGCAGCAAGAGGAACAGCTGAAGGAATGGTTGGCGAGTGCTACAGGGCGGGGGCCAGGTGCAGGAGGGACAGTGAGCACTGCAGCCAGAGGAACAGCTGAGGAAAGGTTGGCGAGTGCTACAGAGCGGGGGCCAGGTGCAGGAGGGACAGTGAGCCCTGCAGCCAGGGGAACAGCTGAGGAAAGGTTGGCGAGTGCTGCAGGGCGAGGGCCAGGTGCAGGAGGGACAGTGAGCATTGCAGCCAAAGGAACAGCTGAAGGAATGGTTGGCGAGTATTGCAGGGCGGGAGCCACGTGCAGGAGGGACAGTGAGCGCTGCAGCCAGAGGAACAGCTGAAGGAAAGGTTGGCGAGCGTTGCAGGGCGGGTGCCAGTATGTATCAGGAGAAGCCAGTGAAATATCATCAAGAGACCGCCCAAAGAAGCGTAAATATAAGAGACGTTACTGGACTACTGTTGGAATGGAAGTCTGCGAAACCAAGCCAGAGGGATGCCCAGAAGATTGCAACAGACCAATGAGACAGGGTAACGATGTCCAGGACAGGATATTCATTTATTTGTTTGTTTTTGCTTTGTAAATTGTGGTTTCTCATGTCAAATGTATGCTCTTGTTGACAGCATGCATTTTCATTCCATGATATTTCATAAAAAGAGGCAAGCCTTTATGAGGGATATCTACATCAGGGCCCCCCACCTCCCACTATCTCTCAAAAAAATGTATAATCTGATCATGACATAAATACGTTGTATTTAGTAGAATGTGCGAGAATATTGTACCATTTTGAGTAGATCTTCTATTATTAACTCCAATCAGACAATATATTTTGTAAACGATATTTCAGGTATAATAATTCGGTCCGACAATAATTAGTCCACAATAATCTGTCATAAAACCGTTGCAATATTCAACACACAATGTACAGGCTAAGCAGGCTCTAAGAGCAGAACTATCTTGTGAATGCTGGCTTTCATTTAGCAGAACTATCCCCCAGATTCATCAAAGTCTTCTTTTGCGAGTCCTTAATAGCAATTATTAAGGAATCGCTATTAAAGATTCGCAAAACGGAATGCATGTAGAAATCGCAATATTTTTTGCGATTTCTACTGCTTCCTTATTTGCGATTCGCTAATTGCTAATCGCAAATAAGGAATGGCTTTCCCATTCATTCCTATGGGCCTTAAGGCCCATAGGAATGAATGGAGAGTCATTCCTTATTTGCGATTAGCAATTAGCGAATCGCAAATAAGGAAGCGATTTCAAGGGTGCCAGGGTGTCCAAAGGACACCCTGTAGCACCCCTGAAATGGTAATGTACACTGGTGTTGCGCACACATGTCCATAGGACATGTGTGTGTGTAACATACAACTTAGAAAAATGCACTAAAGTGCATTTTTCAAAGTTTTCGCTATTTACCATGTAGTTAGACTTCGCGGTAAATAGCGGCCCCATATTGCGAATTCGCAATTTTAAAAAGGTTCTTGAATTGCATTTAAGGAATCTCTAATTGAGATTCCTTAAATGCAATTATTCGCAATTTTGCGATTTCTAGAATAGCGATTTTTGCATTTGGGATGCTCAAAGGACGTGTTAATGCCCGGTACAGAAGTTCTGGAGGGCCGTTGGTTGTTAAAGGATAGTGACCGCGGTCCCGCAGGTTAGAAGATTCCTCCACTTCTATGGAATTCCCGTAACAGGGACTTTGTAACTTCGGGAGCTGACTCGCTCCACCGAACCTCCTCACTGATCTTCTAACCTGCGGGACCGCGGGTCACTATCCTTTAACAACCAACGGGCATTAACACGTCCTTTGAGCGTTAAACTAAGACAGGATCACCTATAATACTCGCATTCGAGTGTTCTTTTTGATAGTGGATTTTTAAACGTGCACCACGCACTTGGGGACACAAACACTACCCGGTCAAGAGCCGAGCCGGGTCGGAATTATCACCGGTTTAGCGACCTTACAGAGAGCCCAGAGTTTAAGTAAGCCCTGAGGAGTCACGGAAATCTCTTTCCATTGTGACGAAACACGTGTCGGCTGGCCATTAAGAAAATTAAAACGAGTATTCACTCTAAAGACTTTGTTATTTTCTCTAGCAGCTGTAATTGCAACTGTTTTGGTGACCACAAGGACACACGTTGTGCTACACTATTATTTGGAGTGCAGTAGGCAATTTGTTTCTTATGCATAGGTTTAATGTTCAGGCCGCAAGCAGCTGAGCTAGCCCGCAAACTAAATCCTGAAAGTGAAGTATTTCTCAGACTACACAGATCTCAACCCTAAAACAGCATAGATGTTCCACAGGTTACACTGCTTCTTACTGACAGGTTCATTGTGTAATAATTACACTCCACGCTGTTACTTGAAGCGTAAAAGGCCATTTTATTAGGACATGGTTGTTAACAAAATGCATTAACCAAAACATCAATTAACTATAACAAATCCCACCATCAAAACATTTCATTCATTCCATCCATCTTCCCCTCACACCTGTTGCTCTCATCCCGTTTCACTCTGTGACCTCCTGCATCTCTCCATTCTTGTCTTCACTTATCTTTCAACATCCGCTCTTGGACCTCCTGCCGTAGCACTTTTGCATCCCGTACCCCAATCATTCACCTGTCCCCCCCCCGAGGGGTGGACGAGCCAGTCAGTCACTCCCCACCCCTCTGAAGTACTGCCAACCAGGTAACCCCCGTAGGACAATTACCTGCTCCACCACAGTACACCTTTAGCCTCACTCCTTATCTTCCCTGTGGCTGCAAATGGATTAGTTCCACAGCCTGCATATCACGTCATGCATCTCCATTATATGCATAATGCGAAAGGTGCACTCCATCATCTCTAAACAGCAAAGGCTCCTCCAGTTTAAGCCCAACATGAGCAATCACTTTAATGTCTCCTGTATAGCAAAAAACTCCCATTGCCCTGTTTAACTTCCTTTGGGCTTTCTCCACAGCAGCATGTATCACTGCCCCTTTCAACACTAAACGTGGCAGGAATTCCGTCCAAACTAGGCACGTTCCCGCCAGATTACATTTCATTACTTCCAGATCCCTCTGCATATGCTGAGTATTGCTAAGCCTCACAACCGTGTCCCAAAGTACAAACAAATGTCCTACGATCCAGGTAACCGCCTTGGTTCCTGGGCCGCCCACACAACCTATGACAAGAGAGAATATGTAAGTGCACAAAATTTATCCTTCTTATATTTCTTCAGTCTACCCCATACACTGCCTTTACCTACTTGCGCACATATCTCTTGCAGCACCAAGACCTCCACCTCCAAATTTGACGTATCCTGTTCCAGGACCAACCTAGGTGTGCCGCCGCTGTAGCTGAAAATTTGAACCTGCCAGATCGTCCTGTCTTCCACAAAGTCCTAGGCTACTCCATTAAAATCTGTCAAAAATGTCTGCCAGACCCTCAAATCCGCCCTGACTCGCATTAAAATCCTGACTATGTGGTGTGGTAGCACTGCGCCAGACATGGCCATGCTTAGGCGTCAGCAAAATGTTCTCCCAGCTCTCACCACCCTGCAAGCAAAATTCAGTAAACCCATCAGTTGCTTAACCGTTCTCAAGTCAATCTGCTTCTCCCCAATCACCCACAACAAGAAAGCATGTATGTCTGTCACTTTCCCGGTGGACAACCTGGCCACCCATTGGATAGAGCCCAATTCGATACCCAAGAAGGTCAGTTTACAGCTGGTCCCAGCTGTTTTTTCCGGCGCTAGGGTGGCCCCAAAGCACTGCGTCAAAGCCTGAAACTGTTGTAGCGCTCTCCCACAATCCCCGGAGTTTCCTTTTCCTATGAATAAAAAGTCATCCAGGTAATAGGACACTTCCAGTGACCACTACTCTTCTTGAAAACCCACCGTAGAAACGTGCTGAACATCTCAAAGAGTGCACAAGAAATCGCCCAGCCTATTGGTAAGACTTTGTCTATGAAGATGGCTCCCTCAAACTGCATCCCCAACAACGAAAAATCAGCGGGATGTATAGGCAGTAAGCGAAAGGCTGACTTCACGTCACATTTAGCCATTTCCGCTCCCTGCCCACACAACCTCACCAGGCGGATCGCATCATCCACTGATGCATACAGCACCCTCGAGTCCTCCGCAATGAAGTCATTAACTGACCTCCCTTCGGGCCAGAATAAATGATAGATTATCCTGTACTCCCATGGTTCTTTCTTAAGAACCACCCCTAGAAGTGATATAATCAGGTCATCTACCTGCCAACTTTCAAATGGTCCCGCTATACTTCCCTCCTTGACTTCTTTCTTCAATTTTGCTGCTACTACTTCCAGAAACTCTCTGGCTGATGTCAAATTCTCTGCCCACCTCCTTTCTCTGGGACCTTGGTATCCCACCCGAAAACCTTCAGTAAATCCCCATTGAATCTTCAACGTGGCCTCTCTGTCAGGGTACACTGAGAGCCACAGGCCCATGGCCTCGATCTTAACTGGGGTAGGAGCCCTTTGTCCTAGAGTGTCCCCTGCCATTTGTGGCCCTCCATTGCTAGGCCGGCGTGGCCAGTGTAAAGCACTGTGTGAGCAGGTTCCGCCCCGCACTTGGAGCACTTGTGTTTAAGTTTACAGGGGTGTCTTGAACAGAAACTCTTGTTGAAATTCCAACAGGCTCCTTCGGAGTTGCACCCCCCACTTTGTTGGTGGACCTGCATTTCCTGAGCTATTGTGATCCCCTCCCGCCCCCGTCTGGGCGGGACGCCCTGGAAAGGAGCAGTATGTCACTGGCAGGCTGCTAGCCATATGTGTAGATGCTTTAGACTTGAAGACTGGGTGGATGACATCCATTGCATCCACAATTCTCAGCCCACCTTACCCCATGGCTTATCAGCATTAATGCTAATTTTCACCCGAAATTCCTCCTCATAGCTCAACCAAGCAAACCCTTCGAAATGCATCTGTGCTTTTTAAATGATGTCCGTGTATTTTAATAATGCTACAGCCCTGTCCAGGTGCTTTTCACAATAAATACTGACAGATATGAGAAAAACGGAGGTCCAGTTCTCCATGTTAATGGGCACCCTGGGTCTCCTCGTTAGCTCCCTCTCGTCCTCTTTTGACCCTTCTTTTGCCTAGATCTCTCTATGTAGCAGGTTAAAGACATCCACGTATTCATGCCTCCATATCCTGCTTCTCATTTTGTCAGATAAATGTGTCTCCAAAGGCATCGCCAAACCCATGTAGGGGAGTTTTTTGTGATGTTTGTCTTCCCCCTTTTCTTCCTTCCCTTCCACTTTCACTTGCGCCAACCAATTGTTTTGCCCCATTCACCTTCGCCCCTGCCGCTGGAGCCACTATTGCGCCTGCTGGAACTTTGTGTCCCTTACAGACCATTTCCCCCACACCCACCAACGGGCAGGCTTTTTCCGCCCCCCTTTCAGCCCACTGTCTCAATCAGCCCACCAGTCACCCTCACCTGATAAGTTTGCGAGGGCCTCTTTGTCCTTGCCCTTGCCGCAGGTCTTCTTCTGACCGACTGCCTTCATCTTGCCTTTGACCGCACTTGCCTCCTGCAAAACACCAAACCTTCGTGTTGCCTTCCCAGGAACCCCCAAAGCTCCAAACGCCAACTCATCATTATCTTGCACTTCGCCTTCTTCCAGCTCATCACTCTCGTCACCATAGTCTAGCTGCAACTCAGACTCGACCTCTGCAGGCACCCACATCACTTCGTGCACAGCCCTTTTCTGCCCTTTCCCCTTCTTTACAGACACACCACTGAAATCTACAGGAAACATCGTCGGTGCCCGATCCCTCGATGGAGGGTAGGCTGCCGCGGACCCCCCTGCTGCTTCTTGCCAGCGTCTCGGGCCGTTGTTATCCCACCGGCACCCCCACGCTTCTACCAGCCTCCACCACCGGTTTGTGCCCCTCCCCCAGGCTGCTCCAACCTGATGAGGCCCCGGCACCAACGGGTCTTTCCGCCGTCCCGGCTGTCCCTAGCCCTATCCCTGTAGGACTCGCCTCCTTTACCCAGACCCACTTGCCTTTGGCACCCCTTATCCTGTCTCTTCCTGCTCTGCCCTCGCTTCCTCTTCCCAAATGGGAGTAGGTGGCCCCCTCGTCCAGAATTCCACACCACTGCCCTCCCTTGCTGCACACATGGCCTCCCACCTCTATTCTGACTCCTGGATGATCCGGCGTTGGTCACAGAACTTTGCTTCCTGGCTCAGCCCTGTCCATCTGGGGAGTATGTGCAGGGGGGATGTAACCCCCGTTGTCCCCTTCCCTTCCTCCTGCTTGTGATGCTGTATTGCCCCCAGGGCTCCCCCTTTCTCGCCTTATTTATTATAGGCTGGGGGACCCTACTCCCCTCTGTCGCTGTGGGTCATGCATTGTTGGCCTCCATGGGAGGTCCATGGGAGTCTCATCCCATTACCAGGCCTCGTTCTCGGGCCCCATGCTTGCTCCTGCGTGCTGCTGAGCCGGCCCGGCTCCCACACCCCGTCCCCCCTTTGGCATATACTCTACCACCCGCTTACCGGCTCCAGCGTACTGCTATGCCGGCTCTACAGTGCCCCACCCCTTCCCTGGCTTAAAAGAAGGCCCCTTGTCCCTCAGGCAGCAGCGCGTTGCTGCGCCGGAAGACTCTCATGCAGCCCCTGCTCTTGCCTCACTGTACTGCTTGCAGCCGCGTCAGTCGACAAACGTGCGGGCAGGCTCTGACGACGGCCTACGCACTTCAACATTTCTTTCCACGGCTGGCACCACAGCCTGCCGCACATACCTTTCTTTCTCAGTGGTGGCTCCTCGAGACATGCCACAACTGCAGCCGCAACTCCAGCAGACGCCGGGCCGCAGGGTTCAGACCATGCCGACCCACACCTGGTCGAGCACGCCGGGCTGCAGGAGGTCCTCACTGCCCACCTGGCCCAGCACCCGGAGCGAGGCCCGGCCGGCCTCCGCATCAGGCTCTGCCATCTCTGCAGCTCAGACCCGATAAGGGAAACCGCACTATCTCCTCTTGTGTACCTAGTATACTTATTCCCCCGACCAGTTGCCGGATTGGCGCAACGACAACTACTCGGCCTCACTAAATTAGCTCTCCTCTCTAACTTTGACAACCCTCTCCGATGGTGCCAGGTGCTGGAAGAGGAAGAGCCCTCCTCCCCTGCACCTTTATACCTCCACCCTAATCCCTCCCATTGACCAACCCCTTGCCCCCTACAGCTTGTCCTTCCGCCTCTTGCGCAAACAACCCGGAGGAAGACTGGTCTGCGACCCTACTTCCCCCAGGGGCCAGCAGTGTCGCACTGAAAGCCAGCAGGTAGCTGAGACCCGTGACTTAAGGCCAGACCCTATGTTACCTCTGCTCTGTTGCGCATGTTCGCTGATGACTGCTGCGTCACGGAACATTAGTTTTTACAGTTCACTTTGTATTGTTTAGTTTTTCTGTTTTACTTTCAGTTCTGGAGTGAAATCTGGCTCTTGGACAGAGCCCCTCGCGCCAGGCCTGAATGGAGCCTCGCACTCGACCTGTCTCGAGTTTCTTATCTCTCTGCAAATTGTGTTCATTCATTTCTTAACAGTTTGACCCTCACTGTCTTACCCTCTCTCTCGTTGACTGTGCTCTAAAATGCTCGTTTCTTTCCACTGGAACCCACTAAAAAAGGAAGTGAAAAAAACAGGCGACACCCAATGTTGCCCTCAAGGCAGTGCACCGTGGAATCTCACCAAACCCAAAACACTGAGCTCTCCCCCCTGAGACCTGCTGCTCAGACACGTCAGACGCATTGCGCGATGGGAACCCAGGTGGAGCAGGGCACGAGCCGGTCTCCACTTGGGCAATTTCACGCAAATGAAGCGGCCGCGCGAGGGGCAGGTGTGGGTGATTAGGCAGGGGGAGGGATTCAGGCGACATTTGGAACAATTGCGGCGGAGTTGCCCGGAGGGAGGACAATTGCGGCAGAGGTGCCCGGAGTGTGTCGTCGTTGTTTTTCCCATTGTGGTGGTGCTTCGCTGACTTTTCCTGTGGTGGCGGTTTGTGGTTGTTCGCGCTGCATGCCAGGTATTTACTGGGGCTTTTTTTGGTGACTGGTGTGCAGGCCCCCACCTCTCCCTCCCCTTAAAATGTCAGACAGTGAGGAGGTGGGGGCTGCGGTGAAAGTTCTGTGTGCCTCAGGGAAGGGAGACTGGCTGCGGCCTATAGAATGCTAAAATTACACGCTGACAACGTTGAGGGTTAAGTACTTGTACTTTATTCCCGGAGCGCCGGGAGCTTCCAACTGCTGTGGACGGTCGGCGCCAATGAATACAATATGGCCGCCTTCCGTTTCCTGTAAATCCCCTTCCTGTCCCGCAAGCGGAACACTAGACCGCTACTACATATCTCCCCCCTTTATGCATATCATTTTATTAAGAGTTCTTACTTCCAGTTCATATCATAGTCCTTGAACTTCTCTGGTACCTTTACTCTCCTTCCCACTCGGGTCTTCACACTTCCTCTGCTCCTGTCTGCTTCCAGCTCATTTTCCACCAACCTTTCCTCTGAGCTCCTTCTTTCATTGTCTACAGCCTCTCCTTCACCTTCTGCCTTGTATGCGCTCCTTTCTCTTCCTCCAGTGCTCTCTACTCCTTCTTCCTCTGATACTGGCTGAGTTCCTTCCCTTACGTTCTCTCCGTACCTTCCGCTACGTTCTCTTTCCTCTCCTTCTTCTACTTGCTCTGCTCCTTCCTTGGTTTCCTCTTCCCAATTCAAAATCTTGCTGCACTTAGCCATCCTGTCCATAGACCACACTTTACCGTCACTTAGCAACGCCGATCTGGCATAGGGCTCGACTACTTTCAAAGGTGGTGAGAATTTGCTTTCACCCTTTCTCTTCATAATGGCCAGTTTGACACGAACCCACTCACCCTTTTCCAGTCCTGCTTCGTGGGTATTCCTCCTCTTGTTGTAGTGGGCTGTGTACACCTCTTGTGCTTTTTCTAAGTTTCTTCTGACTACCTCTGGAGACCACTTACTCTGCACCACCAATTTCCTCCACGCCACATTGTCCTTCGTGAATGCCTCTCTGCCTCTCAGCACTTTGAAAGGGCTGTATCCTGTACTTCCTGGGGTGATGCGATACGCCCATATCATCTTCTCCAACTCCTTTTCCCAGTCCAAACCATCGTCTATGGCCGCTTGGATGGTGCCCATGATCACTCTATTGAAACGCTCCACCTGACCGTTTCCTGCAGGGTGATAAATAGGCGTATGTTTCACCTCAATGCCATTCCTGTCCGTGAAAGCTGTCCATTTCGCCGAAGTGAATTGGGGTCCATTGTCGCATGTGATTATCTTGGGAATCCCTTCCCTAACAAACGTGGTTCGCAAGAAACGCACCACCGCATCAGTGTCCACGCTCTCCATTATCTCCATCTCCGGCCACTTCGAATACTTGTCGATGAGGACCACGGCATATTTCTGGGTTCCTTCTTTGTCTAGTACTGGGCCCATAATGTCCACTGATATCATTTCCCATGGCCCGTCAGGTACTGGGAATTTACCCAAAGGAGGCCTCAGCATGCTCTGTGACTTGTCCGACCTTGCACATAACTCACACTGTCGCACATGACGTTCTACTTGCATGTCGATGGCTGGCCACCAGTATGCCTGTCTGGCAAGTGCTTTCGTTTTTGTGATACCTTGGTGCCCTTCATGGAGTAACGACATCAGGTGTTCCAGGATGCTTTGTGTAGGGATCACTTTATCTCCTCTGAATAAGAACAACGGGTTGTCTGCTAACGATAGTTCATCACGTACTTCCCAGTACCTCCTCAGTTCCTCCTTAAGGTGTCTCTTCTCCGGCCACCCATGGACTACGTATCCTTTCACTGCTTCTAAATCTACGTCCTCTCTGTAAGCTTCTTCCCATTCTTTGGCACTTATTACTTCCTCCATGTCTTGAACCGTGGCAACCACATATCCGTCCCAGTCCTGTTTTTCCCCACTATCTGCTTCCTCCATAGCCGCCGCTCTGCTTAGGAAATCTGCTACTTTGTTTTGCGGACCCGGTATATGTTCCACTTCATAAACGAAATCCAGCAGTCTGAGCGTCATCTTGGCGATTCTGGGAGTAGCATGTTCGTGTCCGCTGGAAGTTAGCACTCGGACCAAGGGTTTGTGGTCCGTTCTCACCAGGAATTTGGCTCCCCACAGGTACTGCCTGAATTTCTCCATAGCCCAGACTACTGCCAGCATTTCTTTCTCGACAACGCTGAACTTCTCCTCATTGGGGGCCAGGGATCTCGAGGCGAAACTGACTGTCGACATCTCTCCCGTCACCGATCTCTGCGTTAGCACTGCTCCCAGGCCGCGGTCACTGGCGTCGGTAGTGAGGATGGACTCTGCACTAGGGTCAAATCCTTTGAGAGGAATGGCAATACTCATTTCTTGTTTGAGGGCGTCGAATTCCTCCTGTTCATTTTGTCCCCACTTGAACGCGTTCTTTTCCCTGAGCAATTGGCGAATGAAATGCGTCTTCGTGGCAAAATGGGGAATAAATTTACTGTAATATTCAGCCATTCCGAGAAATGACCGAACATCTTCTTTCTTGCCCGGTGTGGGAGTCTTCACGATGGCATTCATGTTTGTCTTCTTTGGAGTTATTCCTTGTTCGCTTATTTCATGGCCTAAATAGGTGACAGATCTCACTCCCAGCTTGCACTTGGACCATTCTGCTGTCAGGCCATTGTCTTGTAACGTGCGCAACACCTTGTGGAGCTTCTCGTTGTGGTCTTGTTTCGATCTGCCCATTACCAGGATGTCGTCTTGAAAGAACAGCACGTCTTTTATGTCTTTTAGCAATTTGTGCATGAGTTTCTGGAAGACCGCTGCTTCAGATGCTAGGCCAAACGGCATCCTCACAAACTCATAACATCCGAAAGGTGTAATAAATGATGTGAGATGGCTGCACGACGGATGCAATCTTACTTGATGGTATGCCGATGACAGGTCCACTGTGGAGAACCATTTGACATCTTTTGTCCTTGCCATCATCTCATTGATGCGAGGGAGTGGAAATTTGTCTATGACGATGTTTTTGTTCAGCTCCCTGAGATCAACACAGAGTCGCACCTTGCCATTTGGTTTTTGGGCAACTACCAGAGGTGAAGGCCATTCAGCACTCTCGATCGCTCTGATCACACCTTCCTTTTCCAACCTTTCCAGTTCTGTCTGCACGGCGTCTCTGCGGCGGAACGGAATGTTCCTCACTTTGCGTACAACCGGCTTTGCGTCTTCCTTAAGTTTAATGATATGATTATATCTTACGAGTTCACCAATTTTGCCATTAAACACCTTGGGGTATGCCTTTTGCCACGATCCTGTATCTTCTTCTTTGTCCACGTCCATCAGCAGGATTTTCTCAATGCCTCCTGGGTTGAGTTGGATTCCCAACGCACCTTGGTCCTTCCAGCTCAAAACAGAGGGGCCTTTCTCCGCTACGTACAGCTTACAATCGGCGTGGCGGCCTCTGAACTCGAACAGGAGGGGACAGTACCCCAGCATGGGGATCTTTTGACCCGTGTATGTGACTGGTCTCAAATCCATCGGTAGCAATGTCTGTTTGATCTTTGGTGCGAACTTGTCCTCCCATACTTGTCTTTGTATGATGGATATGGGTGCACCACTATCCGCAGTCATCTCCATTTGTATTCCTCCGATGTGCATGTTCAGTCTGGGCTTATCCGTGTCCGACCCATCCATTTCCAATACTTGAACATCTATGTACAGGATCTCCTCCTCTTCCTGATTGCTTTCCTGGTCGCTTACCTCTTCCTCTCGTTCTTGGTCCACGTATCGAACCATCGCGTTCCTGGGTTTCCTGCGACACACCTTCTCGTAGTGCCCAAAGATGTTGCAGTACGTGCACTTCGCCCTGAATGCGGGGGCACGCCTTGTCATTTCCAAGATGGGTCGTGCTACCACACCTGTAGCAATTGGTTCGACCTCCTTTGCTGGTCTTGTCATCTTTGTGGTACTTGTAGTTCCCGCTGGACTTTCCGCCCTCCTGGTTCCTACGCATGTCATTCTGTCTTGGTCGTTCATTTCTCGTTGCCGTCATTATCCTGCAGACTGTTTGCGTCTCTCCGGCTTCCTTTTTTGCTGCTTGTGCGCAACGTCGCGACAATTCCGCTTTCTTGACCATCGCCCAAATCTCTTTGAGCGGAGCATCGCCATTAACCCACAACTTCTCCTGTATGTGTGAGCTAGCTGTGTGCATTATTATTTGGTCCCTAATGAACTCGTCGTGTAGCGTGCCAAATTTGCACGTTTGGGCCAATTTCCTTAGAGCTACGACATACTCGTCCACCGTCTCAGCACTCCCTTGCTTCCTCTGAAAGAAATTGAATCTGTCGATAGCAACGCACACTACAGGCCTGTAATGTGCATCAAGGTCAGATATTGCGTGACTAAACACATCGACATCATTTGTGTCTCTCTCAGCCTTCACTATGGTGTCGTATACTCTGATCCCTTCTGGACCCAAATTATGCAACAGAATTTTCTTTTTCCTCTTGCTCGAAAATGGGGTGTCGCCTTCTTCTTCCAGCGCCTCTAGATAATTTAGGAAGTATCTCTTCCAGTCTTCCCACTTCCTCTCTGGTTCACCCCCTTTTGTCAGGAATGGGACTAGGTGCGTGAGGGATGTTGACTGGGACGCCATTTTGGAAGTGTGTCTCCTTCTCTGCACTGTCCGGCTCGCCTCACCTGGCGGACTCCCCGGCGTGTGCTGTTTGTCTGTGTCCCCTGTACCGCTCTCCCCGTCGCTCTCTTCTTCTTTCCCTGTCTCTGTGCGACTTGTCTGCACCTGGAGGCTATCCCATGTAAATTTGCTCGTCGAGCCTGTGGCTTCAGCTGATTTCCCTTGTTCCGCCAGAATGCCAGGCAGTGGGCACTGTGGTAATGATAGTGTATTCCTCGCTGTGTTTCCCGGGTGCTCTGCGTGTATATGTGTTGCAGCTAGGTGCGAGGTGCTTCCCCGGTCATTGTTGTGCCAAAATACGTTCAACTGCTCTTTTCCCGCTTTTTTTTTGTAGGTTGGGAACCTCCGTTTATTTCTTTAGGAGAGCTAACCTGCTTTTCGCGCTCTTTTTCCGCTGTACTCGGCTCCTCTGCCGCGCTCCGGTGCCTCGGCGGTAGTTCCGCCCAATGCGTGAGGTCTCGTCGTTGTAGCGTGCATTCGGGGTCATATCCCATCACTCGTCCCCATTATAGAATGCTAAAATTACACGCTGACAACGTTGAGGGTTAAGTACTTGTACTTTATTCCCGGAGCGCCGGGAGCTTCCAACTGCTGTGGACGGTCGGCGCCAATGAATACAATATGGCCACCTTCCGTTTCCTGTAAATCCCCTTCCTGTCCCGCAAGCGGAACACTAGACCGCTACTACACGGCCGGGGGTCACTGTTGAGGCTGGGGTAGTGGGCGCGCACCCTAATTGTCAGGCGGCTAAAGGAGTTCAGAAAGCTGTTGCTGCGTGCTTGCCGGCCCTGCAGGGTCCCACGCTGGCCATGGCTAAAGGCGGGGATGTCAGGAAGGCCAGGAGTGTCTCTCTGGGGCTGCAGGTTGCCGCGATAGGCTCAGGTGCAGCCCAGTTGGCCCTCTATGCAGCAGGGGATGTTTCAAGTCTTCCCGGCACGCATATGGGTAGGAAACTGCGGCGTTCTCGGTCTCGGGGACGAGGGGTTTCTAGGGCAAGGCGGGCTGGCTCTCTTTCTCGGGGACTACCTCGGGGTCGGGGTTTGCACTGTCAGCCTTCTCTTTTGGTTTCTGGCAGGGGGACACCCAAGTTAGAGGGAGATAATGCTCAAGGTGTTGTGGCAGTTGGTTTTCCACAGGCAGCGGTGCGTTTTGGCAAGCATAGAGTGAATATCGTGCCCACTACCCATTCTCCTGGCTGCTCCTCTGCTCTTGTTGCGTATTCTAGTGACAGCGAGGAGGAGAGTTTTGTGAAGGCTGCTGACACCAGCTCTCACTCTGCAGTGGTGAATACCATTCCCATAAGTGGTGACTTTTCTAGGACAGAGTCTAATAGGGAAGATGCTTTCTCTGGTGCAGGTTATGCAGGCTCTTATTCTGTGGAGGGGTTTAATGCCTGTATGGAAGTTGAACAGGAGGGGACGTGGACCGCGAGCAGGTTGTTTTTCCCCGATGCCCGAGTCGGCAGGGTGTTGTAAGCACACAGCATGTCGGTGTGGTTGCGGGAGATGTTTTTGAGGTACCCTCAGGTTGTTCTGTCAAGTCACGGCCTCCTTATTATTTTGGTTCTGTCCTGGGTCCCCAGTCTGGACAATGGGTCTGGCTGGAATATTCAGAGGGGGGCTCTGCTGCAGCAGCTGGGAGCTCAAATTTGCGTCGGTTGGGGGGGGCAAAGGGTACAGCGCCTTCTTCAAACATGAGCGGTTTGAAGGTGCAAGTGTCATCCAAGACAACGCAGCGTGGTAACTCTACGGGTCAGCTGGTTGAGTAGGATGCAGCTTTTCTGCGCTGGTCTGATACACACGGTAGTTCACGTGTGGACTATCCTTCTCATGCTGGACATCAGAAGCGGATGGTGGCGCAGCATTGGAGATCGTATGATGGGTTGTGGGAGATGGGGAAAAGCCGGGGATGAGTACTACTGGTTTGGATAGATATGATGATATTTGATTTATGGGGATGACAGTGATTTGGAAGAAGGGGCGCCGCGAAAAGGGGGCGGTGTTGAATCATTGACGGTTCCACACTTAAAGAGTGGGGTAAAAAGGGGTACCTTGGGGGCAACAACTGTGCTTGATATGTTTCTGAAGTCTGGAGCGGACAGAAAAACAGATCACGACCGGCTAAGCGGCCCTCGTCAACGGGATGACCCTAAGGAATTCCAGAACCGCGCCGCTCAATTACCATCAGGTAAGTCGCACTGGTGGGATACGTGGACGCTTTCTGATATTATAGAGTCCAGTAAGCGTTCTATTGGTGTTTGGGATGGGTTGTTGGTTCCCGACTTGACACGTCAAAGGGAAGTGGGGGTACAGAATTCTGTTGTGCCAGTCAAGGTTACGGGTAGTGCCAAGTTAGCTGGGGCTCCCACTAGTCAACTCACACAGGGGGCTGAGTTACTTCATTCTGGGGAAGAGGTACAGGAGGAGGATCGGAATATTCATAGAAAGCTGCCTTATATGTGTATTTCAATGCCTTTGGGGTCCCACCTTTCCGAGAAACCTAAGGCTTGGATTTGGAGGCATGAGTTTGTGGAAGTTTTTAAGTTATTACATAGGGACGTTCAGGCTAAGGAGGGATCCAAGGAAAAAGAGTGGGAGCTGGCCAAACGGCCTAGGGTTCCTAAAAAAATGTATAACTGGAGATCCGATTTCCTAATATATGCAAGTGTATATTGTGAGCTTCACCAGGATAGGGCAGTGGCTTTGTTCAAATATATTGATATAATTCGCAAGGCCCTGATGCACTTTGGTGGCTATGCCTGGCTCAGCTATGATGAGGAGTTCAGGGCCAGGCTCGGTTTATTTAATGACAAGCCATGGGGGAGGTGGATTCCGAACTGTGGCTTCAATGGATGTCTTCCACTCACCCGTCGGTAACGACTCACACGGCTAGCGGGTTACCTATCACTTACCAGCCCTTTCACCCTCGTCCTGCCCAGGATGGTGCGGGTTGGCATGGGAGGGGAACACCACCGGTCACAGGGGCCTGCTGGAATTTTAAAAGAGGATTTTGTAGTCGACAATTTTGTTGCTACAAGCATGAATGCTCACAATGTGGGGGAAAGGACCCAGTCACTCAATGCTTCACAGGTCCTAAAGCCGGAGAGCAAGGCAGGTTCCAGAGGGGTAGAGGGACGTTTTTCCAGTAACAACCAAAGGGCTCCTACCCCATTTAGACTGTAAGTTCTAGAACATTGGTTGGGCTCCTATCCAGATGTAGAAGTGGCATCTAGCTTGTACTGGGGCTGTAGTGTTTTATCTAGGAACCCGAATCGATATTCCTATTTTATGCCATTATAATCAATAATGTCCATACAACAGCATAAGAATCATATCCATAATTCAGTCATAGCACATGCTGTCACATTAAGCAAGGCTACTTCTCCGGCCCCCTAGTAAGCACACCGAGTTCTCTAAACAAAACCAAGCCTCCAGCAACCTGGGAAATCCCCCTTGCTTTTGTTTTGATTTCGTCCTAGAACTCCTGTAAAGCACTGTAAGAACGGCCAGTTCTTAGTGACATCTTTATTGACGTCTTATGTCCAACCTTACGTCAAACACAGGCACCTTTCAGGTATAAATATACCAACGTTGCCTTAAGCAAACACACGGTGGTGATTCTGGAGCAGAGCAGCTATCTACTTGCCCGAAAGCCCAGCTGATGCGAGAGCCCACGGACGCTGCCCCTCCTCCTTGACGCACTGAAAGAGACGCTGTCATTTCTCCTGCCGAGAAATCCAGCTCCGGTGTTTCCAGATACCTTCGCGGATTACTGGGATATCGAGTCCTGAGAAAGAGATACAAGACCTGCTGCTTTCTATTACCCAGGTACGGAACTGACTAAACCCTTACAGAGAATTCTTGAGTCAGATTCTTGGCAAAACAAACTTAACTTAAACTGCTACTTACTTACTCCCTCCCACGTATTAGGCTTAGGTCAGGTACACCGGGGTTGGCGTAGTTAGAAGCACCAGTTGAGTACGATTAGTCAATGTATATAAGTATGTATATATTTTATCTATTTTAAAGTATCATATGGCTAAGAAACCATATCAATGCTTTTACAGTATTATTTTATAATCCTCCTTTTACTGTACGCACTTTACTTTACCATGAGTATTACAATCGTGGCAATTCATTTCTCTTGTATGAGGAAGAAGACTGCTCAATAAATAACACCTTTTATTGAAAACGCCCGTCTCTCTTTTATCTGCATTCTGGTGAAACTAAGTACGCACATTTGACTGAGTGAAATAGCTGTCTTTTGTTTTCACACGACTCTAGAGATACACTCTTATTCAGGGAGAGCAAAGTTGTCATGTTTTATGGTTGTCAGAAGCGAATCCCTTCTTGTCTATCCAGGGAGGTTAAACTCCTCCTCGTTTATTCGAGAAAGTTTCTAGTGACCTCTGAGCTAGCTGGCAAACCGTAAGTCTAATAGAGTCAGTAGAGACCTAGATAACCTCAGTCCTACGTCTACACTGCTGAATATATTATTCCAATGCGCAGAGCCTATTGGGAATATAGGAACTACACTACATGGCGCCCAGCGTTTGGTAAGGCGATAAATCTAACGCAAGACGTTAGAGTAACTCAGTCGTGCTTTTTCACACAGACCCTTTTCCCGTAAATATTCCAAAAGACGTCTGGAGTGGGTAAAAGGTTAAAAATCCGCCGGAACTTAGTAGGAAGAGATTTCTATGTATAGTTTTTGGTTTATTCAACGTTGAAGGATACAGTGTTCCAAAAATATTGTGCACCTAATCTTTGTTTCCTTGAAACTTGATCTGCAACAAAAACCTTTCTATCAGTAAAAATGACAGAAAGTGAAGACGAAAGGGAGACAGCTAGAATAGCAGCTCGACTCCTCGAGGATGACACAAGTCTCCTACAGAATGACCCGAATGCAATACTCATTCCGGTCAACATAAGAAAAACTATAACTCTTAAACTTATAGAAAATGGACTAACATCGAGAGGTGGTACAGTCATATTCGTAATTGAGGCACATGAATATCGGCAGACAGAGGTATTCTATTCATGGACAAACTTTCCAGCAGCAAACGCTGTCACACACGAATTCCACTATTACAAAATAGAGGAACCTCCGGATGAGAACACCCCTTTCGAGGAGGTGGAAATCCCATTAAAATACCAAGAGCACCTGCTCTGGTTTAAAGGCGCCCTAAAACATAATAATCACATCACCAGGCTCGGTCCACTAGGTAGACCAGGAGCAACGTGGCCGGTTCTAGCCAGCTACACACCACATCCAGACATTGATAAAATGTCAAGCGAAGAACTCTTAGTTAAAATAAAAGAATTAACAAAGGCATATAGAGAGTTGGTTCAATTGGCAACGGAGGATATAACATTCCTCCAGAAATTGAAAGAAACAGATATAGCAGAACAACCATTTGAACTTGCCAGAATCATAGAAAAATCCTATGAAGAACTAGAAAGAGATAGTTTGGGTGGGAAACCACTAAAACCCCAACTAACTGAAAATCCTGAAAAGATATTTATTAAATATAATCTAAACACTCCAAAAAAGAGCTGGGATGGAAATAAACAAACCACTCCCAAAGAAAAACGATTCCAGTCCAGAGGAAGGTCTCCTAGGCGGAGAGAAAGATCTCCTGACCAAGGACACAAGTCTCCCCAGAGGGAGCCCTCTGAGAAAAGATACAACCTTAGAAATAGGGATAATCTGAAGAAACCTGATAGATATCAAGATATTGATAAACGTCCCTCTCGATCTTTTCAGACTTCCTCGCAGAAATCGGAAAGAAGAGTACGGTCAGAACAAAGGGAAGAGCACGTCAAGTCCAAAGACAAGGAACCTGCTCATCAAAGTAAAAAATTACAATTTCCAAAAAAGAAGGTAGCCAGCATTAAAATAGTCAAACATGCCGAGGATACTGAGGACACAGCTGAAAAACGGAGAGTGGGCCCAGACAGCGCTAGACAGCGCAACAGAAGTGACCATAGCTCGCAAGATCCTGATGAATCATCTGGAGACAGTGGACACGAATGAATACATTCAAGTGGAAACTGCAGACAGCAGAGTTAGCAAACCTCATAAAATATACGAGATAACATTACGTATAGAGGGAGATAAGACTAGGAAAATAAGGCGTCTATTTTGGGATAACCTTTCCAAAGGCTATGATATCCTTTTAGCTGAAAAGGACTGGCCACCAGAGTTTGTCAGGGAGTGCCCTCATGGCGAAGAAATGATTATGCCTGCCTTCTCAAATCACATTCCAATTCATAAAAAATATACACTTGCAAGAAAGTGGGCAGTAGCCCAGGCTCCTGCATTATATAAAAATCATGTAGGATGGGATGAGGACTCTTCTCCTCACAAAAGCCAATTAAAATGTCAACCGACTGCACAAAGACGGTACCCAATTAAGCAAGAAGCTAAAAAACAGGTCAGTGAGATCTTAGATCAACTTGAATACCAGGGGGTGATTGAAACATGCACCTCACAAATGAACAATCCTTTGTTTCCTGTCTCCAAGCCAGACGATTCATATCGTCTAGTTTTGGCCTACAGACACCTAAATTCAAGTTGCAAGACATTCGCAGTACAAAACTCACACAGTGCAGCACTAATGAATAACATTGTGCGCAAAAAATACAAAACAACATTAGACATCTCTAATGCATTCTTTTGTCAAAACATAGCACCTGAAAGCAGGTATTTGACCGCTTTCTCAATAATGGGGTCACAGGAAAATTTCTGTCGACTCCCACAGGGGTTCAAGAATAGCCCAGGTTTATTCTCAGCAAGAGTAACAGAGTTATGTTATGTTATGTTATGTTAAAACCGCTCTTCTATAGCGCACGGCTACTCCGAGGAGTGTCCCGGCGCTTTGGCGAAGAGAAAAAGAGACAAACACACAACATAGCAATGCATAAGGCCCATGCAGCAATTACAGAGAGAAGAGCCAAGTCTTCAGCTCCTTTCTAAAAGCTAACAGATTGCTAGCTGTTCTCAAAGATAAGGGAAGATCGTTCCAGCAACGCGGTGCTAAATACCGGAAAGAACGACCTCCGATGCGTGTGCGCCTAATGAAAGGAACCACGGCCTTGGCCTCGTGAGCAGACCTAAGAGTTCTTCTAGGAACGTAGAAGGCAATCCGCTTCCCAAGATAGCTTGGGCCGATCCGGTGCAGCGCCTTGAAAGCCATCGTCAAGATCTTAAAAGTGACTCTCTTGGCAACCGGAAGCCAATGGAGTTGTGCAAGGAGCTCAGAAGCTCGTGCCCTTCTTGGTAATCCAAAGATTACTCTGGCCGCCGAATTTTGTACGACCTGCAAGCGCGCCATCAAGTATTTCGGAAGACCCGAATAAAGTGCGTTCGCATAATCAAGTCGAGAGCCTATCAAGGCCTGTACAATAGTTTTTTATGCTGGAGAGATAAAAAAGGAAGGAACTTCCGCAGCATTTTTAAGATGCCGAAACACTTCCCCGTTAGCCCGATGATCTGGGGTCTAAGGGAAGGATCGACATCACACAGGACGCCCAGATTTTTCGCCTTTAGTGTTGCCGTGTCAGGTGGTGTTACTACAAATGTATGATGATGAGGCATTATCTTACGCCTACCTTCGTGCTGTGTGTCGGGGCTGGGCAGCAGATCTTGGACCCTCCCGCCGACTTCTGTGACCAGCGCTGCCGCTTGCCGCACCCGCTTAGCGGGTGCCGCATCGCGCTAAGGACCGAGGGCTCAGGCGGCAGGATTGTGTTGTGGCCGGTGGAGAGACTTGGAGTGTGGCAGTAGCTTCAGGGGTGGTGCGCGGCAGGGACTCTGTCTCCCAGGAGTCCCTGCACACTCAGGAACATCACGGACGCGCCCCCTGTTAGCCACGCCCCCTGCCTGTCCAGGTGAATAAGCTTAGGCTCTTCTTGTGAGCCTGTGGGACGCCTACCTTCGTGCTGTGTGTCGGGGCTGGGCAGCAGATCTTGGACCCTACCGCCGACTTCTGTGACCAGCGCTGCAGCTTGCCGCACCCGCTTCGCGGGTGCCGCATCGCGCTAAGGACCGAGGGCTCAGGCGGCAGGACTGTGTTGTGGCCGGCAGTGAGACTTGGAGTGTGGCAGTAGCTTCAGGGGTGGTGCGCGGCAGGGACTCTGTCTCCCAGGAGTCCCTGCACACCCAGGAACATCGCGGACGCGCCCCCTGTTAGCCACGCCCCCTGCCTGCAACGCCCCTTATTTCAACAGCTCGTCTACCGTTTAGCGGGACGCCGAGCGAAGCCCGGGCAAAGGGCGGGCCCTCTGTGGCCCTCAGAGGCCAGAGGAGGTCGGGTCGGGCGCACCCCTCTTATATCTTCACTTAAGGTACTTTAATCACCACTGACTGTTTGACTTCGTGGGTGAAACTTGGCATACTTACATTCTCCCCCTATATATGCACTGAAAGGGTCAACATGCTGATATATTCTTAACAGACTTGCTGCTTTTGAACATTACAGAATTTTATGGTGTACGGCCCCTTACAATATTTGCATTAATCGTTTATTTATTGACTTGTCTGGATAGGATAGTCATTAGATTGTATTGTAAACTGATTAGCATATTTATATTGTTTCAACATGTCTCCAAGGGGCAGTCGCAGTAAAACTGCAGCTCGGGGTGCTTCAGTGATTGGCCCTATAGATAACTTTATTACCAGAGCCAACGATGCTATAGACCAGGGTATTTTACTTTTGGAACGCAGGGTTTCGCGAGACCTAGCCCATCCCTTGGTCTTATTGCATTTGCAACCACACCCACCCAGGCCAGGCCAAGTAATACTAGTAATACTAGACCTTTAATTGATGCACGTGCTGATATCCAAACTATACCAAATGAGGTAAATCTATCTGCTTCAATTCCACTGATAGATTCTGACACAGATATAAGCACGGATTTGGAGAAAACTCCTAATTTACCTATTAATCGTACCCCAGATGAAATATCCGTAGTCAGCACGAGGCAACTAAGAGGTAGACGGGAGGGTGCTATTCGAAAACAAGCACAACATGTATTAAAGTCCCGTACGTCCAAGGTAAGAAAACATAGTATGCCCAAAAGAAAGACTAGGAAAGGCGCTAACTCTAGCCCCCACTTAAGTACGAACAGGACAAAGGAGACTATTGAGGTAGATAGTGAGGTGCATCAAGAGGGGATGACAGGCATGGATGGAAATTGTGATGCCAATATTGCCAACACTGCAGACGACCACATGCTGGAAAGAATGGGTGAACTACTTAGTATCTATTTGTCACCTATAGAAAGTAGGCTCACCCGCATAGAAAAACAATTAGCAGAATTAAGTATTCCCATTAAGAATATATCCAGAGAAGGTGCTCCCAATGGTGTGGGAGCTACATCAAGTTCCACAACACTTGCAGGCACTAAACCTAAAAACCCTCAAGCACCAACTACAATTACAAATATAACACTCAAACCCGCGCAGGTTTTAGATAAAGGGACTACCGTTAATCAGCCAGTAGTTAACCCCAGCATTACTATTGTAGTCTTGGAGCCAAGGAAGGACCAAAATACCAAACAATTGAAGGGGATTTCTATGAGCCAATCCCACAAACCTTCAAATGATTCCCTTATGGTTCAGTGTCCCCCAAAAACTATTAGGCAGATTCCACTACGTATTAACCTACCACCTGAGTGTGGGGCATACATGTTGGTCCTAGTTAATGTTACAAAACTAAGAAAGGACCAAGAAGAAACCCCTATATCCCTTAAAAACAAAACCTTACATTGGTTAATTGCAAATTGTAATTTTCCTATCGAAGGGGCAAGGGAGATTATCCACACTCAGAGACTGGGCTGGATAGGCCCACTGAGGAAAAAGTTTGAGGGGGACTGTGTAACAATAAATTTTAAAAAACCCCAATGGGCGGAAAAAACATTGGCTAGCGCACCATTACCCTCACCTTGGGAATTTAATACTACTCTCCTTCCATTAGGCTATTTCTACAGACACCTGATACCCCCTAAACAAACTATGGCGAATCACTTCGCCATTCCACATCAGGATTTGAATTTTGGAGCAAGGATTAAATCCCCGCTTTTTTCCCAGAACCTAGATTTTAACTATCAGAATGCCCAGACCTGGCGTTATCAGGCCCAAACGCCAGCCCATCCTTTGCACTATCCGCAATCTTCAACTATGCCCCTCCGTGACCATAGAGAAAGGCAATATCCAGCATTCACTCCTAATCAATTTACACCGATGAGTGAAGCTAGGCCACTATTTAACATCCCCACTCATAATCGGTTTGAATGCTTTTCAAATTTAGATGAGCAGGACTGACTGGACAAAATTGCTGATAGTAGCAATACCAGTAGTCAAGTCGCAAATAACAGAAAGGAGGGACACTCAGTAATAACTGAAGAATGTTTAAATCAGAATAACCTAGCGACAGATATGAATATTAATAGTGCCTCATCTGCAGTTGTCAATACTATTGAGGATATGCCGAGGAGTGTTGGGAGTAAGCCCACTAAGCATCGTAGTACCCATGGGTTATCAATTCTCAGCTGGAATGTGGCAGGCCTGGAATCTAGTCTTTCAGACCCCGCATGGGCTGAGATAATTGATGGTATGGATATTCTTATGTTCCAAGAGACATGGGCTGTTGGGAATTTATATATAGAAGGCTACCACTGCTTTAGTATAACATCACCCAAACCTAGCTTTGGTAGAGCAGTGGGCGGCTTGTTCACTGGGATCAAGATCTTGGCCGGTGGTTCAATTAGAGACTTGTCCAGCGATAATCCTAACATTCAAATCCTTGAATATAAGCTAAAGTCAAAGACCAGGATTTATTTAATTAATTTTTATAACAATGATTTTTATCATGTACCGAATAAGAATTTTCTGCCACTGTCAAAGGCATTAAATAAATTGGAATGCACTTTATTATCAGATACAGAGTCAGGAATTCTAATAGGGGGTGATTTTAATGCTAAACTAACAATGAGACATGGGATTGAGGATGGGACTTTCCGAGACCAAGCGGAACGTAGAGGCACTGAATTAGTCAATATATTAACTGAATTTGCCCTTGATGACGCCATGAGAATAGGTCATAGTTCTAGTTCCCCCCACGCCCCCACGTTTATTAGTGGGGATAGCAGCTCCACTATTGACTATATATTTATGTCACCCCACTTAATAGATTGTATAGTAAAGACTACAGTGACGGTGACATCTTTCAGTGATCATAATCCATTGATAGTAACTTTGAATCTCGCACCTAGCCCTGTTTTTATGAATTTGAATGGTGCAAGGGACATTACACCCTCAATTGATGGCCTACGGCTAAAATGGAGGGGAGTTGACTGTGGGGCAATTTTAGATAGTGTACAAACTTTATACCCACATTTGATTAAGTCTTGCCTGTCTACGAGTGGTAATTACGATACCATAATCACTGATTTTGAAGTACTGTGTTTTACTATAAAAACTCTTTTGTCAGTCCCATTACCTAAGGAAGGTAAAGATCCAAGGTGGTTCGACTCAGCCTGCTCCTTGGCAAATAGGGAATTAAGAAAGGCACTTAATGCTAAACCTAGGTGCAAAGTGACCGTTCAGATAGCCAGGAAACATTACAAAGCCACAATAGCAGATAGAAAGGCAATGCTACTCTCTGAACAGTGGGAATCGCTGGTGATCAGCGCAAATCTGGGTGGCAGCGGTCCTTTTTGGGCCGCCGTTAGAAAAACAAGAGAAATGCTCACTCCCATTAGCTGCAATATAATCAGCAGTGTATGGGAGACCCACTTCTCCGAAATTTACACAGCTCCAATAGAGGAGCCGCCTATTTCAAATTTAGGACAATTGGGCGGTCTACATATTGAAGCCCACGAAGTTGAGATAGCTATAAAAGAGAGCCTGGGAAATAAGCCGCCTGGTCCTGATGGTCTGCCCATAGACATTATTAAATATAATGTGAATTTATGGGCGCCAATTCTCCTTAACGTTTTTAATAGTCTGCCAACAGCGGCTATGCCGGCCACATGGGCAACTAGTATTATCGTCCCAATTTTTAAAAAGGGAGATAGGACAGAACCAGCTAATTACCGCCCCATCTCCCTTTTGGACAACACCCTAAAAATTTTGGGACGTATAATCTACAATAGAGTACTTGAATGGACTGAAGACACACACTTCCTGGATTCATGTCAGATGGGATTCCGGAGTGGGGTAGGAACAGTGGAGCAATGCTTGAATTTAAAACTAATAATTGATAAGTATAGCATCGCTCGATCGTCCCCTACCTACCTTGCTTTTATGGATCTTTCATCTGCGTTCGATCTAGTGAATAGATCCAAACTCTGGACAATCCTATCACAAAATGGCCTAGATGATACCCTTGTTAGATTTCTTGCCTATCTTCACACTGACCTGAAAGCACGGGTCAGAGTTGGGATGGGTGGTGAAGTCTCAGGAGCCATTGACATAGGCAGAGGGGTAAGACAGGGGTGCGTTTTAGCACCCCTGTTGTTCATTATCTATATTAATGGTCTATCAAATTGCCTGAAAAAAGTCACCACGGACGTTCCAAAAATCCTAGGGAAACCCTTACCAGTGCTTTTATATGCAGACGATGCGGTGCTTATGGCCCGCACACCAAATGCCCTTCGTCTGCTTGTACATAGCTTTGTTCATTTTATGGAGGGTTTTGATTTGAGGGTTAATTTAAAAAAATCATTTATTATGTCTTGTGGTCCCGGCAAAAGGAAGCTCAACACCATACAGATAGGTAAAGATAAACTTGAATCTGTTTCTACATTTCCTTATTTAGGGTTGGTTTTCGCTGCGAACGGCTCGTGGAGTGGGCATTTGGCCCACGCCACGAGCAAGTTCTCGAAAGCCACCAATTCTGTTTTGAGTCTTCCCCGCCCAAAGAAAATTGGTGCCACTAAAGCTATCTTAAAAATTTTCAGATTGCAGTGCTCACCTGTTGCTTCATATGGAGCGGAGGTTTGGGGGTCGGGAAGCAGCCATAGTATCCAACAGGAGGAAAGCCGTTTCTGTAGGAAAATATTGGGCGCCCCGATCTCATCCTCTGATTACATCTGCCACAGTGAACTAAACCTTCCAAAGAAGGCAAGATGGCGTCGGTGTGAGAGGTGCTGCAGTACTTGCTCCGGGGGGCCTGTGAATGTCCGTGGTAATATTGCGATAGTATTACCAACCTTCATTTTGATTGAGCTTGTCGGCAGATATTTACCTCAGTGAAGCTCTGTTTGATGCTTATAGCCTGCTCCAGGTGCACTGTGCTCTCTTCTTGGAATGACTAGGATTTGGATTCTCGATTTTGGATACTACATGGCAAACTGGTGAGACGGTGATATGGTGGACGGGTTGACACAGCTGCTAGGTGCCCCACGTCTACCGCAACTACCCTTGCCAGGATTATAAAGAGGATTATAAAGAGGATTACTAAAGTCAGAAAAGAAAGTGCTGATAAAGGGGCCGTGGAAAAGGCTGTGAAAGTGGACTGCAGAAGGCTAAGTACTGGCGCCGGCGTTGGCGCTGTGCGCTTGTGAGCTTTAAACAGATGGCGGATGCTTGAGGTTCGATACCGGACTTCTGTGTTGTATGTTTAAACAAGCCTATTCAACGAACTTACACTCGGGGGCTCACAGTGCCTTACAAGGTGAGAAAGCAGCCAGCGATTCGAGCAGCGACTCGAGCGGTACAGGGGAAGTAACAACAGAATAGGCAGAAAGGCAGAAAGAGACTCATGACCCCCTACCTGCCCTGCGTTCTGCCTACGATCGTCTTCATCTGCAGTGGTGTCTGCTTGCTCCATGCTCGGCTCGGTTCTCCGCTCTCCGCTCCCGTTCCCGCCTTTCCTGTCATCTGCAAACACGGCAGACAAGCGTAAATAGTCAAGAGATTACGCGTCGTCAAGGAAACGGCGCTGAAGGCACGTTGAAGGCACGTTGTAGGCATAGATGGCACAGACGGCACAGACGGCATAGACGGCACAGAGCTAAAAGAGCCAGAAAAAAGTAAAAGCAATTTGAGTTTAAGTATTGACACACGAAATATCGGGAAAAAGATAAAAAGATAAAAAGACAGGGAAAAAAACCCACATATGGGCCTTCTGGTGGTTAGTCAAAAAATGTATCTAGCCTGCTCAGACATTCACTCGAGGAAAAATATATGTATAAATACCAAGATTTCGGGGATCTCAGGGAAAAAAAGAGTGTGCATTGGTGCCTCAAGCTTGCTCAGAGCTGCCAGACGGACTAGAGGTGGTGGTGCTGAGGCATGGTTGGAAATCGGAACTCGCACAGCCAGTGCAATACCGCTACCATTAAATACAGCAGAAATTATTACATTGATTCTGACCTCACAGTTGAAACCAATTATGGAGGAAGATAAAGACAGAGATAATCAAGCTCAAATCCAAAAACAGAAACAAACTGAGACTCAAATAAAGACTGATACAAAATCAAAAGTAAAGGGAGGTGAGGGTGATCAAGAAAAACTAGAAAGTCAAGAGAGGATAGAAAGTTCAGAAGGCAGAGTAAACACTAAAGAGACATATAATTTACAAGGATCGCAGAAAGTAAAAGAAACACAGAGACGACCAGAAACCAGGGGGTACAAGGCAATGGAAAATAACGATGAAAATAACGATGGCAAAATAAGAGCCAATAAGCTTGATGGGAGAGATAGAATCATCGAGAATGAACAGAGTGTACAGAAACTCCACAAGGAAACCGAGAAATCAAAAAAGAAAGCAAAGGAAAAAGAGAGAGCGAAAGAGGCGGAAAAGGAACTGGCGAGTGGGGAGAATCCTGACCTCTTGGAGAAAAAGGCCAAAAGCCTACAAACGATTAAAAACTTAAAAGCTGCAGCTAATATAACTGGTCACTCGATAGGTTCTCAACCTAGAATCTCAAACATATTTAGCCCAGCAATTAAAGATAGATCACAGAGTTGCCTTTCCAATGAAATCGTATTAATCACAATGGATCAACAAGGTGTGCAAAATAATGCCATCGCTGCCGCAGTTCAAGCAGCACCAGCAGAGCATCTAGAACGGGCCAATATGAGGGAAGAAAGCAGATTGGGCCCCAACAAAGACTCAGTTTTAAACATAAGCCCAGTGATGAAAGTGATGAAAGGGCACACTTCAGCAGAAGTCTCGAGTAGTACCCCAGCAACGGAAGGGCATGCATTAGCAGAAGTCTCGGATGGATCTGAGTCAGAGGTCTATGAGACTGGAGTATCAATTTCCAGCGAATCCAGCGAATCCTGTGAAGAGAGTGATCCTGGCGAGGATCCCAGACAAGAGGATAAGGTCGAGAAAGTACCTTCTCCAACAGACATTGGAACTAAAAATGCCCCAATATACGACGACACACCAACAAAAAAACTGGGGAAAAAAAGAAGTAGACATAAAAGGCACTCAAAAATAATTCATGATGAAACAGATCCCGGGAGCAACCCAGAACATACCACAGTGAGAACTAAACCCTCACGCAAAAGCCCCCATCGAAAATCAAACGTTGAATCTGAAAGAAACAAGAATATCCCTGACTTCCCGGATAAAGGCGAGCAGATGAAGCATAGAGAGCCCTCACTAAGTGAAGTCCTAAAAATTTTCCATCAGGATGTAAAAAAAGACAGCCAGAGGAACCATGTAGCTATCCAAAATTGGAAGGTGCAATCAATAAAGTTGGCAGTACATGTCTGGAGATCTCTGATAGAATTTGTTCGGTAGAAGTCCGGGCAGAAAACCTGGAATCCGACGTCGGTAAGCTACAACTTCAAGCAAAGGAGCATGAAGGAATAATTAAGGACTTAATGATAAAGGTTGAAGACCAAGAAAATCGAGCAAGAAGGAATAATCTTCGATTTCTTGGGATTCCTGAGGGCTCGGAAGGAAGTGATCCAAGAAGTTTTATGACTAACCTGCTAAAATCTTCTTTCCCGGAACTCAACTCCTGGGAAATGGACAGAGAAGTATGCCGAGCACACCGTTTCCCTCTCTCATTACCAAAACGTTCAGAGAAATCTCCACAATACCCTAGAGCATTTCTAGTCAACTTTGGAAACTTCCTGGTTCGTGGTTCGTGACACTATATATGACTTGGCTAGGCCAACGGCTAAAAGAGAATATAAGGGTTTCAAGTTTTTTGCAAGACCAGATTTCGCGCATGCAACAGTAGAAAGACGATGGCGAATGCGACAACTTTTCGCCCCTTTTGAAAAACTAGGAGCAACGGTCTATCTGCAAAATCCAGCTCGCCTAAAAATAATCTATAAAGGCTCAACGAGGAGCTTCATAAGCGAAATCCAGGCGGAGGCCTATCTTAAGGAGATTGAAGAGAGAGCGAAACAAAATAACGATAAATAAATAGAAGAAGGAATCTAGTGCTGACTATTATTATTATTTGTTATATGGTTGACATTTTCTAGGATGGAATAGTATCAGGTCAGGGGCAAGCCCAGGCGCACGGACTGCACGGCCACCAATAACTGGGTGAGTCTAAACCCAGGTTGCCTCAAAGGGTGGCAGGAGGGGGGTGGGTCGGGGGTGGGGTAGGGAGAGGGGGAAGGGGGGTCGGGTGGTGGGTGAGGGGGGAGAAAATAAAAAATTGAAGAGAGTTCGTACTGGTAATGTGGTCATAAACGCAAGAGTAAATTTGAATTTAAAATTGAATTTAAAATTGAATTTAAAATTGAAATTGAAATTGAAATTGAAATTGAAATTGAAATTGAAACTAAGGATGTGTTCCCATCATGTATATCATGAATGTACTAGCTACTTGGATAGGTTGATGGATTGGCAATATTTGAAAACTAGGTATGCCTAAGTTAAGGATTGGATCTCTTAATATAGGAGGATTAAATGATTGGAAAAAGAGGGGGAAGTTTGAACAATATTTAAATATGATGAGCCTAGATATAATATGTCTACAAGAGACCCACTTACCCTGGAAGAAAAAACATTGGTTAAACTTTAAAGGTTACGAATTTGCTGTCATGCACATCTCAGACCTCCATGATAAGAGGCGTGGCCATAATTGGCAAAGTGGGGCTAGGGGGGGCCAAAAGGTGTAAGGCGGATTCACTAGGCAGATGGGCCATATGCGAAATGAATTTAGGTATTACTATCTGCTCGGTATATGGGTCCAACACAGATGAGTCTGAAGTCTTTAGTCGCATCGAAAATGAACTAATTGACTGGCATACCCCCATAGTATTATGTGGGGATTTTAACATCTCAGCTAACTTCTCGGATGACAGCCCATACATAGGTAGGAAGCCGAGGGTGTTCAGTGCGATAACATCAATGATGCAATCACATGGTTTAGAGGATGTGTGGGGAAATCTAGTGATGGGTGACCCAGGGTTTACTTATTTCTCGCATCCCTTCAATAAATATTCGAAACTGGATTATTTCATGATTTCGACCACCCAGTTGAAGAGTGTCCAAATTAATAAGCTTCCAAAAATCTTGTCAGATCACAATCCCCTAGTCTTAATCATGGATATAAATAAACCATACAAGGTTCCCAGGCCTTGGACATTTGATAAAAAATTACTAGCAGATATGGATTATATTAATCACATGAAAATATGGTCCCAGGCCTTTTTTGATGCCAACAGATATAGTGCATCAAGGGGAGCAGTTTGGGATAGCTTCAAGGCAGGACTAAGAGGAGAGACCATAAGCTATACTACTCGGGTATGGAAAAAGATTAACAGGGAAAGGGAAGCATTGATGGGAAAGCTGAGTGATGCAGAGACACAACACAGACAAGATATAATTCTAGGGGTTCAATCTGTCGAGAGTCTACATAGAGTAAACTCCCTAAAAGCACAGATCCAGAAACAACTAGCTATAAAGGCGGCAGCAAATTATCAAGCACAGAGATCATGCCTCTACGAAACTGGGGAGCAAGCAGGCAGAGCACTTGCCCTACGAATTAGACAGGTGCTAGTAAGAACACAGTGACACAAATTGAATATCAGGGCCAAATATATGACAAATCAGGTGAAATTTTGGAGGCTTTCAGGAATTTTTTTAAAGAACTATATCAGGAGGAGGCGGGTGTAGAGGCTCCTAATATAAGTTGGCTAGACATGGGTAGCAAGTTAAAACAGGCCCACATCGAATCTTTGGGACAAGATATCACTATGTTGGAGGTATTTGAAGCCCTACAGGATCTGGCAGGCGGAAAGGCTGCGGGCCCGGACGCTATACCGCTAGAGTTGTATAAAAGCTTAAGGGAGGAAACAACACCGATGCTTTTAGATTTATTTAAAGGCGTCATAAATACTGGCATAATACCCGAGTCATGGCAAGAAACCAACATAGCGATCTTTCACAAAAAAGGGAAACCAAAGACTGACCCTGGTTCCTACAGACCAATATCTTTGATTAACAGCGATAACAAGCTATATGCAAAAATTATGGCTGCACGCATGGGGAGGATCATTGCGTCCTTGGTTTCCCCCTGGCAGCATGGGTTTATCCCAGGAAGGGGTACCACAGATCATATTAGGAGAGCTATCACTTTATTTGACATCGGAGCTGCTAGGGGGAGGAGGTCGCAATGATCCTCCTCGATGCGGAGAAGGCATTCGATCGCGTCAGATGGGGATTTCTATGGAAGGTTCTGGAGGCAAGGGGGTTTGGTCCTAGATTCCGCCAAGCCATTCGGGCTATGTATTCATCACCTATGGCAAGAATCCAATTAATGGGTGAAAGATCTGGTAAGATCAACATAACAAGGGGTACGAGGCAGGGCTGTCCATGTTCACCAATCCTTTTCGCGCTTTATATAGACCCCTTAATTAAACAAATTATGAACAGCGTGGCCATTAAACCAGTACTCACTAATGGGTTTCAGACTAAACTTCTCGCGTATGCGGATGACTTAGCAGTTATCACCAAAGACCCAGAGTCAGCTATGAGGGAAGTAGTTAATATAACTGGTCGGTTTGGAGATGTGTCGGGTTACCGATTAAATGCGGACAAAACACAAGTACTATGCTCTAAAAAAATAGACAAGTTGGATGTTAGATATGTAGACTCGGTAGTTTATTTGGGCATAATAATAAACGCAGAACCGGGTAAAATAATTAATGATAATTATATACCGCTTATGCATTCGATGGAAACAGAATTAAAAAGAATGGATTCACTGCAGCTGTCATTAATTGGGAGGGCTAACGTTATAAAAATGACAATGTTTCCTAAGGTTCTTTATAAATTAAGGTCAATCCCATTCAAAATTGATGAGAAGATTATTAAGAAGATCAAGGCTATATTCATGAAATTCTTGTGGCAATATGGCAAAATAAGGCGATCAAACAGATATATGTCACTACCGCAAGAAAGAGGAGGGCTGGGATTGCCAGATATAAAGAGCTATCATTTCGCATGTCTCCTCACAGACATGGCAATCCTATTCCATCCGGGGGGCCCAACCCTCCGGCAGGCGGTGATACCATCAATTTTTCAGCTACTGGTGGGAAGTGAAGCAGTAGGGCTCTTATTAAGGAGAACCCAGAGGAGTTATTACAAGAAATTTGGGTATAAGACGCTTGAAGATGTATGGTATATGTGGAAAACTGTTAAAAAAATCCTAGATATACCCACTTTTCATCATAGTACACCACTCTGGAACTCAACCCTTTTTCCAAACCTTAGCAGGGATGGAGCGTGGCGACACTGGGAGTCAGGGTATTGTGGAACTGGGGCAAATAATGATTAGAGATCAATGTAGAACACTTGAAGAACTTAGGCAACACTATTTATTACAAGGTTATCAAGAATTTAAATACTTTCAGATTGTCAACAGAATTAAATCAATTAGGCCACGTATCACTTTGTTAAGGAGATATGAATTATTCGAGTATCTGAAGTCGGGGGGTCATAGAATTAGGGAGATATATAAAATATTTATTGAAGCATCAATGGATGATATGGGTAAAATGGAAGCTGCCTGGTCCAAAAAATTTGGGGATCCAGAAGTTGATCTTGATAAGGCTCTAGCTATGGATAAAAGGTTTCTGCGCTCCTCGAATCTTAGGGCCCAACACTATAAGACTTTATTCAATCTATACTATACGCCGGAAAAATTATTCTCCTGGGGTAAAGCGGCAGATAGCAATTGTCCCAGATGTGGAAATGGCTCAGCTGACATCATACATATGTTCTATGGCTGCGAAAAACTAAAAAGCATTAAAACTGAAATAGAGCGGTTTCTAGAGGGGCTGCTAGATGTCAAAATTAATCTATCGTCAACCCTGACAATAATTGGATGTGATGTGAAACTAAATATGCGCATTGAGGCCGAAGCTTTAGTTTTCATCTCTGTAGCAATCCTTAGGATCCTAATTAGTGCAGCTTGGAAGGATATAGAAGCACCAACGTTTCAAATGTGGATGTGTAGAATGTTGGGTATCCATAACATTGAGGAAGCACTATATGAATTAAAGGGAGTCAAGACAAGGGAAATGGGTACGCGACTTTGGGCCCCAGTAGCTGCCTGGAGGGCAGCTAGAGTGTAAAAATGAATGACTCATTGGTATTGTAGTTATTTAATTTGTCCATTATTCTTTTTACTGATGGTTTATTTCTATGTATCTATGTATGTATCTATGTATGTATTGATGAATTTGTAATTTACTGGTAAGATCTCTCAATAAAAAAAAAAAAAAAAAACCTAAACCTTCCATATATAAGTGATTTTATTAGAGCCAGACCGGCACTCTTTTGGATTAAAGTCTGGAGGAACAACGCTGCCGCACTCACACAAAACATTATGAAAGACTGTTTAAATTGTGACCACGGAATGGCGATTCCTTGGCTCTCAGAAGTTTTTAAAACATTGAGTGCAGTGGATAGAGGCAACTTATTCACTGATCCTACGTTAATTGAATCCAAGGATAAAGTTGAGGTTAAAAATGCACTGTATGCACTTTACAATACTGAACGGATAGGAAGAGAATCGCAGAAATCAACTGTCGCAAAATATTTAGGGAATGAACTGTGTAGACAACCCCTCCCGCCCTATCTCTCCCTACCTATGACTAGCTGGGAGAGATCACTTCTGTTTCGCTTATGGGCGGGTACAGTGAAATTTTTGTTGTCTTTTCCCTTGGGGTATCGACATAGTACGGATTTCAATCCGTGCCCCTGTGATGGTGTTAGTTCACAGGATGATTTGCACTTCCTATTCTTTTGTAAATTTTATCTTAGGTATATCAAATGGTTTTTAACTCCTTATTTTAAGAAACATAGACCACTCTCACTTAATGAGTCGTATAGAATGTTGGTTTCCCTGGATTCTGATGAACTAATTTTTCGCACCAGCACTTTTTTAAGACTGACTATACGAGTGCGCAAAATGATGGAAAATCCCTGAAATCACAAATTAGTCTTACTGGAGCTGAACTGTAAGGAATTTTAAAGCAGGTAATTTTTAAATTATAATTTTTTTTGCATGGATGTATACTGTAATGATTTGTTGTTTTTAATTGCGGTACTTTTATGAATTTTATGAAATTCGAATAAAGGTCTTTTGAACTTGAACTTGATGTCGATGACATCTATCTGACAGATGATGACTTGGATACTCACTTGAAAAGAGTGAACACCATAATACTTGGGTTCGCAGCAGAGGGTTACAAATTCAACTTTAAAAAGTCACGAATTGCCCATCTAACTGTCCTGTTTTAAGGATATGAATTATCAAGTGAAGGCAAAAGCCTAGCAGACCATTTCTTAGAGAAGTGTGCTGTACTCCAAGCACCTAAAATGCTGAGGAACCTGCAATCAATACTAGGTTTCCTGAATTTCGGAAGAACATACATTCTAAACTATGCAGAGAGGGTTAAACCGCTCTATGAATTAATAAAACCTGATTTTAAACCAATCAATTGGACTCAAACACACACAGAAATGTTGAGATCATTGCAAACAGACATGTTAGCAAAAACAAAATTGCAAACTCGCGATAACACACGCAACCTTGTAATCCGAGTCATCCCAGGAAGATGCGGATTCACGTACCTGACCTCTAATGAGGGAGAAAAGGTACCAATAGCATACAAATCACATTTGTACACTAAAGCTGAAATAAAATTTAGTTCAACGGAAAAAATTCTAACTGCGGTTCAGACTGCTGTAGCAACAGAAAGAACTCTAGCACAAGGTAAAGGAATAATAATCGTTACACCAGTAGCAGCCCTAGAAGCGGTAACAAAGGCAAGCATTCCAAATGCTAAAGCGCTACATCCAAGATGGATCCAATGGGTTAATTCTCTTGTTGCAACAGACGTAGTTTACGAATTTGATCCTAATTTGAAAACACAAGAATTTCTACAATATGAATATGAATGTCCTCTGCCGACCGAAATCCTGCCTCTAGAGCACTACGGCTGTATAATATATACAGACGGATCAGCACAACCCGCAGTTGGGGGTAAGCAGGCTTACAGTGCTGCGTGCGCGATTGTTAAAGGTCGTTGGCACGAAGGAAAATTTAGACCACTTGTCACTAAAACACAATCTCTAGGACATTGTACAGCTCAGCGAGCTGAACTACTAGCTTTTAAGATGGCGCTTGAAAATACCGATCGCGATTTCCCCACACTAATAGTGTGCGATTCATATTACTGCGTTCAGTCTTATAATGAATACTTGCAGAACTGGGTTCAAAACAGTTTCGAAGATGCAAAAGGTGGCACAATCAAGCATAAAACGCTTTGGGAACAAGTAGTTCTTTTACAGAAAGAACTACAAAAGACTCACGTGATCCATACACTGAGTCATCAACGTGATGACGTTCACGTTGCGGGGAATTCATTGGCTGATGAAGCCGCGAAGGCAGCTGTGCAAACGGCTTCCGTAGCTGCTATCACCCGGTCAAAAACAAAAATAGACAGCAAGATATTGCAAGCTGTCAGTGCTACGGTAAAAGATGATATAATATCACTCCCGAAAGGCTTTCCAGTAAAGTACTCATACATAACGGATGCAAATAATGTTCCATTTGCTCGAATCCCTGGAGTGGGGGATAGGGCAATTCCAAACATGGAACACAGGTTAGGACTAATTACAGCGGCACACGAAGGGCTTGCTTCTGCACACGCTGGTGTTTCCGCCACAGTATTGTTATTAAAACAAAGATATTGGTGGCCACGCATGAGAAAACAAACTAGGAAGTATGTTCTAGAATGTGAAATATGCCAAAGAATGAAAGTATCAACAGTGAAACGACCAGAACAGACGCCCCTTCTAATCTCAGATAAACCCTTGGCATGTGTTTATCTGGACCACTGTGGTCCCTTACAAAGGGATGGCAACTATAAATATATTATGGTAGCAGTGGATTCCTGCACGAGATTCATTTGGATGTGGCCCCAGCGCTCGGCTGACGCCAGAACTGTTATAAAAGATTTGCGAGTCTATATCGGCACATACGCAATTGGCATGCTACATTCTGAACAGGGTCCTGCTTTTAGCTCTCGAGCTTATAAGGAGGCCATGACCAGCATGGGCATTGCATTGCGGTATTCTTGTCCCTTCCATCCTGAGGGAAACGGGATTGTGGAAAGAAAAAACCGAGACATAAAGCAATCTATAACGGCGAGGGTATTAGGTACGGGTGATGGGTGGGTCCAACATTTGCGTGTATCAAGAGAGAGAGAGAGGACCAGATAGCTAGTCCATATCCCCCGGTTTATATATTGTAAATCAAAATGAGACTAGCTAAGTTAGACAAGGAAAAACAAAACGTTTAATTTTTCAAGGACTCAAGTATGTTTCATCGCGGGTTGGTGGCACCTGGTAGGTGTGCTCATGAAGCCCTCACCCACCAACCTAGTTGGTGGCATGCTTCATCATCGGGCCCACCCAGTGACACCTAGCGTGTCCCGGGTGTGCTTCGACGCCTGATTACAGCGGAGCAGGTATGTCGCTGTGTGTGCGGTGAAGACTGTGATGATTAGTGAGTTTAAAACGGCTTGGCGGGGATCCCAGTGCCCGGAGGCAAATTACACTTTAATAGCTGGGTCACCGTCAGCGGTTAAAAATAATAATAAGGGTGTTGGATGTTAGAGGCGAGTTACGACCTCCCACATCCTGAAATGTGTCAACATGTTTCAGCCAGTGCCTTATGAATAAGCTGGCTTTCTTCAGGACGGATAAAAGGTGTGTGTGGTTAAGAACTAGTGGGTGTATATTTCAGACTATGTGTATACACGCCCTAAAGTGTTTTTCTATGTGTGAGTGGGGAATTCCCATCTCAAAGAAAACACGCTAGTTTTTCAATAGTGCTACTTCAAGGTTTGAGAAGTGACAAGGGTTGACCAGAATTCTTGGTCAGAGCCTGCTGTGGACCTGTAGTGCCTCCTTCGCAGAACCGGTTAGTAAAGTACTCATACATAACGGATGCAAATAATGTTCCATTTGCTCGAATCCCTGGAGTGAGGGATAGGGCAATTCCAAACATGGAACACAGGTTAGGACTAATTACAGCGGCACACGAAGGGCTTGCTTCTGCACACGCTGGTGTTTCCGCCACAGTATCGTTATTAAAACAAAGATATTGGTGGCCACTCATGAGAAAACAAACTAGGAAGTATGTTCTAGAATGTGAAATATGCCAAAGAATGAAAGTATCAACAGTGAAACGACCAGAACAGACGCCCCTTCTAATCTCAGATAAACCCTTGGCATGTGTTTATCTGGACCACTGTGGTCCCTTACAAAGGGATGGCAACTATAAATATATTATGGGAGCAGTGGATTCCTGCACGAGATTCATTTGGATGTGGCCCCAGCGCTTGGCTGATGCCAGAACTGTTATAAAAGATTTGCGAGTCTATATCGGCACATACGCAATTGGCATGCTACATTCTGAACAGGGTCCTGCTTTTAGCTCTCGAGCTTATAAGGAGGCCATGACCAGCATGGGCATTGCATTGCGGTATTCTTGTCCCTTCCATCCTGAGGGAAACGGGATTGTGGAAAGAAAAAACCGAGACATAAAGCAATCTATAACGGCGAGGGTATTAGGTACGGGTGATGGGTGGGTCCAACATTTGACAAGTGTCCAACGTAGTCTTAATAATCTGCCAAGAAATTCTTTAAAAGGTTTCAATCCGTACGAACTATTGTTCGGGACTAGAATGCATATTCAGGACCTCGATAGTCAGACTT
The DNA here is from genome assembly GCF_964261635.1 of Lissotriton helveticus. Lineage (NCBI taxonomy): Eukaryota > Metazoa > Chordata > Amphibia > Caudata > Salamandridae > Lissotriton > Lissotriton helveticus. The sequence goes on along the minus strand of NC_136065.1, from coordinate 1,581,169,225 downwards.
CAGTGGTAGAAGAAAAATGCTTTGATATCAAAGATCGTTTGGCTATTTTACAGGACTTAAATGAAACAAGAAAAGACCTGAGCAACGTAAAGCTAAAACAGCAGCCAACAGCCACTGAAGAGAAACCACCTGTCCCAGCAAGGCCTGTCTGGATTCCAAAGATTGGGGATCTGGTCAGAGAGAAGATCGCGGTGAAGAAGGAATTTGGGCCTTCTTACAGAAAAGCAGTACCTGTCTTAGCTGTCAACGGAACAAGATCAGTTGTACTACCGCCCCTTGCTGGTAAAAAGGAGAACCGAGTTGTATCCATCGACCTGGTAAAACCACAATCATGTGGCCAATAATAAGTAGTAGGCCAAGTGGACTCCCAAGAAATAGCAGAACACCAAAGTTTGCTACAATACAAGAGGTTCAAACTGAGAGACTAATCACATTTGATAAACCTGCAGTGAATATAAAAGGACTATGCAATAATGCTATGGAACTTGTGCCTCTTGAAACCCAAATTGAAACAGTTCATCAAGTAACACCTGTCTACAACGATGTAGCCACAGACTATGCTAATGAAACAAAGAAATTCCAAAAGCAAATAAAAATCCGGAAGCGATTCCAACAATTGATAGAACTGCATCTGGCTACTTCATCAATTTCGATGACTTTTCTGAGGATCCATGCGAGCCTGAAGAACAGCCAACAACAAAAACTTTTAAAGACAAAGTAACAGAACTCTTTCATCAACTCAAAGAAACCTATCTGATTTCTCCATGGATTGAATTTTGGATTGTGTTAGGTGTACTTTTCCTCCTGCTTTGGCTCATCATGGTTCTTTGTTTGGGAAAATTCATTGAGGGAAAATATAGTACAATGGACACAGCAAGTCAGAACATCAACTTGGTCCTAAAACCACACAAGTCATCTCACATCGAGAAAAGAGAACTATCATCCGTGAATGTCACAGCCAATCCAATACCCGGTGGTGTAGCTTGGGACAAAACAGATTACGATATTTATGGCCCGGTCGAGCTCTTGAAGTATCCACACCAGTTTAAGATTTCATTGAGTGACTTTGTAAAACCGAGCACATTCTCTGATGATTGGGACTTTGAAAGTATTAATGATATGATGTCAGATTTAGTAATGTCGGCAAAATTTACAGAACATGATTACTTGCAGGGTTCATCTAATTATGAAGAATTGTACTGCTACAACCACTTTGCTCATCACTATTTGCATAAATCTGCTCAACCTAGAAATGTTTTAAATTATAATCAATGGGAACATTGTGCAACTCCACCAAAAGGTAGTTCAAAAACATTTTATGAGAAATTCCCATACTTCTCAGGGTTTAACACAAGTGAAGCAGAAGCCTTTTATTTCAAAATGTTGAATAAGACAGGAATGAAAACAATGCTGACAAACACTAAATTAATATATTCACAAGCATTTTATGAAAAAATGACTACATTTGGTTTTGATTTTTGGAAAACAATATTGAAACAAAAACCATCTGGGGTACCAAAGATTGGCAGGTCCAAAGTATAGAATCATTATTCAGAGCCTGCATGATCCCAGAACAAATTATATTCTTGAATGATACCATTCAACAGACAACCTGTCTTGGCCTAGCCAAAATTAAAGACTTAAACAAACCGTCTATTCCAAAGCCAACACCTGACAGTAATAGCACTACAGATGTTGAGATAGACGTATCCCATATTTTTAACCAAAACAGAACACATCCTGATTGGAAAAAATGGTTGATCTGGCCCACAGACACAAATAACTGTCAAGATAGATTCCTGAACAAAATACAGGGGTTCAAATTGACCAGGCCAGACCCCAGATACTCCCAGAGACAACATCCAGGGATAGTTACAACATACAGTGTAGGAAAACTCTGCCTCGAATGGCTACAGAAATCCACACTGGCAGAAATTAAGCAACACTTGACTTTACTTAAAGACGGTGCCGACTTGCGTGATTTCATAATGGGACCACACAAACAGCGTCAAAAACGTTTCATAGCGGCCGGTATATATGCAGCTTACAACGAAGCTTGGAAAGAAACGCAAATTGAAACAGCAGAAAAAATACGGGAAATTGACCGTATTAATTTGGAAAAATCACTTTCTGTTGTGGACAATGGGTTAATGACTCTGTCTTCCAGAATATATTCACTGGACAGTATTGTATCATCTGCTATAGATATAATAGAGCAGGACGTGCTAATGTTACAACATGGTCAGTCCCAATTACGTTCTATTGTACAGCTTGGATGGACGTTACAAAATCTGCGTTCAGGCTACGTGCCTTGGCGTTTAATCAACACAACGTCATTATTCTCTATCTTTAACCTTACTGATACACAAATCAGCTTGGCACAAAAAGGAGCGGAATATACAATTCTGAGCATTGAAAAACTTGAGAGATTACCATTGACAATGTCAGAACGACCTGTCATTGAATGGATAATACACGGAATAATAACTATTCCGATAACAACTTTCAAATTTAAATTCTGTCAAGAATATATACCAGCAGGCCAGTATGAAAGGTTGGGTAAAGGGTACATTAAGTCATCATGGAAATTACCTTACACACACACGTTATAGTGAAAAGGAACAGAATGTATTTCTTAGTGGTAATAATTGTAAAAGATCACTAAGTGGTATACTTCTGTGTCAAGGTATTAATCTGCATGGGGCCTGTGAGGGGACTTCAAATAACCTTTCATGTCACCAGCATGGCACACAAGCAACTCGAATAGAGCCATTCTTTAGACGGCTTTCTAACGGGAGCTATATTCTAATAGTGGATCACAGATGTTGTGGCATGGTGCCAGGAAAAGCTTATCTCGTTAGCGTTAGTTCCATGGTCACTTGCTGTATGCAAGTATTGTTTCCAAACAGCACTCCAGACAGGGAGGAAAACATTTGGCCATTTTTTAATATCTCTTCTATTCGAATTGATACTTTAAGCAGAATGAAGTCTGTCCTTTTGCAGACAACTGTGCCCTTGACGTCATCAAAAGAAACGTATGATCTGCAAGTCGCAATGACAACGGAAGAGATACATAGCCTTTTATCAGCAAATTGCCCCCTACATTTCGCAGAAATGTTAAGCCAAATCCTAAATATGTCCGATACTGGTGGTATCCCACTTGTATTTAAGACAATTTTTTCGGGACTGTTAACACCCTTCACAACAGTTCTGGGCATTTTTCCTAATTTTGTCCATTCTGTCTTTGGCGGCCTACCGCTCCTGTTGGGACTCGTAGCAGGCATTTTATTTTTAATACTTCTGCTTCGTTATGGCAAGCCAAAACATAGACAAGACTCCAGCAACAATGGAAGAAACGATCCTAGCTCTACGCTATCGGGACCGCATAACTAAAGTCCTTGGATTAGCCCGGCTAAGAGATCTGAATATGACCTGGTTTCTTTCATTCAGACCCATCTGGCAGAATTGTATCTTACCTGTGCTTCGATGTATGCTATGCGGAGAAGAATGCGTGTTGTACGTCTGTCTTACACTACAATCAGCAGTACCATTGGATACAGATACTTTGCTAAGTCCTGTAACGGCTCATGCATCGTGTTGTCCCCAGCGGTTACCAATCCTGATGACGGCATTCGTTGAGACTTCACCACTGCGATTAAAGGGTAGTGAAGTACGAGATGAGAGCAACATCACCCAGGTACGACCTTCTGTGAGCACTGCTGATCCTGTCATCGGAGATAGCAATCATGCTCATGACTGCACAGTTGCGGCATTTTCCAACTTGGTCGAACTTTCACCTGAAGCGGTAAACTGCTTTTTTGAAAGTCTGTCTGAAATGATGTTTTCCCCCGAACAAAAAGAATAACTTTAAAGCAAACTAGTACACAGCGTTCCATGAACTCTGACTTCGGCCTTCGGCTTTGATAAACAAAAGCTACTGAACATATTTGGAACTATATTTTTTTTCTCTCTCCCCTGAAAGCGAATTTTTTTTTTTTTCCGATTCCAAAATGTTTACCCTTTTTCTTGGCACATGTACTCTGCTTGAAGTAGAACTATTCTTAGAGAACAGAGCTTCTATTTTAGGACCTCTAAAAGACAATATATCACGTCAGTCTCTAGCACATTTACAGCAACTGTATTTATATGTGATGGAATGGTCTCGACCCTTTTTTTCTGTATTAAGAGCCATTTCATGTGTAAATTTCGCAAATCATTCATGCCGATATATATATGCATCCTTTTCAATGAATGATTACACTGCTTGAAAAGCGTACAGTACCTATAATCATTTTCATGTATTTCGCATACACCATTTCAAATGCAAAAATGTATTTTGGGGTGGGTTGGTATATACATGCACCTTTTATGTTTACTATTGCTTAAGTTTTAGTAATGATGGACATTAATTCGTGGTGTGGGTGTAGTGTTTTATCTAGGAACCCGAATCGATATTCCTATTTTATGCCCTTGTCCGGCTATAATCAATAATGTCCATACAACGGCATAAGAATCATATCCATAATTCAGTCGTAGTACATGCTGTCACATTAAGCAAGGCTACTTCTCCGGCCCCCTAGTAAGCACACCGAGTTCTCTAAACAAAACCAAGCCTCCAGCAACCTGGGAAATCCCCCTTGCTTTTGTTTTGATTTCGTCCTAGAACTCCTGTAAAGCACTGTAAGAACGGCCAGTCCTTAGTGACATCTTTATTGACGTCTTATGTCCAACCTTACGTCAAACACAGGCACCTTTCAGGTATAAATATACCAACGTTGCCTTAAGCAAACACACGGTGGTGATTCTGGAGCAGAGCAGCTATCTACTTGCCCGAAAGCCCAGCTGATGCGCGAGCCCACGGACGCTGCCCCTCCTCCTTGACGCACTGAGAGAGACGCTGCCTTTTCTCCTGCCGAGAAATCCAGCTCCGGTGTTTCAAGATACCTTCGAGGGTTACTGGGATATCGAGTCCTGAGAGAGAGATACAAGACCTCCTGCTTTCTATTACCCAGGTACGGAACTGACTACACCCTTACAGAGAATTCTTGAGTCAGATTCTTGGCAAAACAAACTTAACTTAAACTGCTACTTACTTACTCCCTCCCACGTATTAGGCTTAGGTCAGGTACACCGGGGTAGGCGTAGTTAGAAGCACCAGTTGAGTACGATTAGTCAATGTATATAAGTACGTATATATTTTATCTATTTTAAAGTATCATATGGCTAAGAAAACATATCAATGCTTTTACAGTATTATTTTATAATCCTCCTTTTACTGTACGCACTTTACTTTACCATGAGTATTACAATCGTGGCAATTCATTTCTCTTGTATGAGGAAGAAGACTGCTCAATAAATAATACCTTTTATTGAAAACACCCGTCTCTCTTTTCTCTGCATTCTGGTGAAACTAAGTACGCACATTTGACTGAGTGAAATAGCTGTCTTTTGTTTTCACACGACTCTAGAGATACACTCTTATTCAGGGAGAGCAAAGTTGTCATGTTTTATGGTTGTCAGAAGCTAATCCCTTTTTGTCTATCCAGGGAGGTTAAACTCCTCCTCGTTTATTCGAGAAAGTTTCTAGTGACCTCTGAGCTAGCTGGCAAACCTTAAGTCTAATATAGTCAGTAGAGACCTAGATAACCTCAGTCCTACGTCTACACTGCTGAATATATTATTCCAATGCGCAGAGCCTATTGGGAATATAGGAACTACACTACAGGGCTTCAAGGAGGGGTTTAAAATTGGATACCAAGGGCCACGTCAGCAGAGATGGTCGGACAATCTTAAATCGGCTACCTTCCTCAGGTGGTGCAACACAAACTGCAGTCAGAATTACAGGCAGGTAGAATTGCTGGCCCCTTCCTGCAGAGTCCTTTTGCGAACCTGATTGTCTCACCCCTGGTAGTAGTCTTCAAGAAAACTGGAGGGGATTATCGTTTGATAAACCATTTATCCGCCGGAGGGTCAATCTATCAATGATTTCATTTCCCCAGCAGACACCAGTGTGTCATGCGCTTCGGTAGATGACGCACTGAAGTTGGTAAGATCAGCGGTGGGTGGGGCGGAGTTGGCCAAGAGCGATATTAAATCGGCTTTTTGCCTGTTGCCGATTCACCCTTCAGATTTTGAATTACTGGGCATGTTTTTTGATGGAGCTTTCTACTTTGACAAAGTCCTTCCCATGGGTTGCTCTGTTTCCTGTGCTCTCTTTGAACGGTTTAGCACGTTTTTACAGTGATGCTTTCAGCAGCGCAGTGGACATGCTCTTGTATGCCACTACTTGGATGACTTCATGTTCATTGGTGCCAGTCAGTCTAATTAGTGTAGCTTGGCGTTGGCAAATTTTCAGGATATGGTTCAAGAATTGAGTGTTCCTTTAGCTCCTGAGAAAATGGAAGGTCCCAGCACCAGGTTAACAATTTTAGGGATTGAAATTGACACATTGTACATGCAAGCGAGGTTGCCTGCAGGGAAGGTACCAGAAATGAAGTCCTTTTTGTTATCGGTTCTTGATCAGACAAAACTGGATCTTAGGCAGGTTCAGCGTTTGTTAGGTTATTTAAACTTTGCATGCAGAGCCGTCAGGGCAGGTAGGACCTTTTGCAGAAGGTTGGGAATGTCCATGTCTGGGGCTTTCCTTCCGCATCATAAGGTCAAGCTTTCCAAGGCTGTCAAGGACGATCTCCGTATCTGGTTGCAATTCTTGGACGATTTCAACAGAGTCTCCCTTTATTTTGTCGAAGACAACATGTTGTGGCTGGTTCAGCTTTACTTGGATGTGTCAGGGGCGCACGGGTTTGGCCTTTTCTGGGAGAGGCGGTGGTGTGCAGAGCGCTGGCATTCCCACTAGTTGCAGCAAGGTCGCAGCATTGCTTTTCTGGAACTTTTTCCTTTGATTGTGGTTCTGTTGGTTTGGAGGGGAAGAGTTCAGAGACAGGTTGGTCCTTTTCACGTTGATAACTGTCAGGTTTCACCAGGTTTGCACCGACGTGGCCGAGAACTACATTTCCCATGAGCCCCCCCTGGTAGAAGGAGGTACTTCAGTCTGCTAAATGCGCAGCATTATGCGTGTTATTCTTGATTGTTTCCCGTTGTTCTCCTGGCGTGAGGGAGAAGTTCCCCTGCACGCTGTTTTCCTTGTTGGGTGCCTTGAGAGCGGAGTTCCGTGTGCTTCGAGGATCCGAGGTACGTCTTTGGTCTGGTCCGAGTGTCGGAGCGCGTAGACTTCCGCCGCGCTACCGAAGGATTCTGTTCGTAGTGACCCCAGGCGCGCGCTGCCTCTCGCCGCGTTGCCGGAGGGTTCTTCTATGTATATATTCGTTTTGACTGGAAGCGGAGCACAGTAGTAGTCGGCTACGTGTTGCCGTGTGTGACATCACTTGAGTTATTGCTTTGGAAGAAGCGTGTGCTTCTAACTTTTGACCTTCACGAACGCTGATGGATATTTGTTTTTGGCTAACGCCTGTGCTGGTACTTTTAGTATAAGCGGAGCGCTGTGGTGGCCTCAACTACGCGCTACCGTGATACTACCTGGGTGGAGGCGGACTTTAAGGAAAGGAAGCGGAGCATGGTAGTGACCTTAACTACGCGCTACCGCATTCTTTTGATATCAGGATCTGATCAGTTGCACGAGTTCAGGTGCTCTTATGACAGTGGTAATAAGAGCGGAGTGTTGTGGTTTTTGCATTCTACTCACTTCCGTATCTGGATTCTCTGCCAGGGCTCTGGTGGCTCATGTTCATTTACCGAAGAAGGGATTATAATACTGCTTCTGTTTTGGATCCTTTTGATTGGTTCATCAGACTCCTATCTTTCCTCGCCCACACTCCTGTTTCGTGGTATGTGAAGGGGGTGGTGGTCTCACACACATGTCTTCTTATACCTATTGTGGGAATGAATGCATCATTGAATATTGTTTGCTTTTCACTAGGCATCTCACGGTCACGAGAGGGGTGTGAGAAGAAGTTTACCGACAGGCGGTCTGTTCCCTTAGTCTATGCAGGTATACAGGCTTTCTAGCGAGATCATATGAGAGTAGTCTGTTGTTGCTTATTTTTGTTTATGACTGTATCTTTTGTTGTTTCAGGTATTCCCTTCCCTGCTGACCCCTCCCTTTCCTTCCTTTCCCTTTCCTTTTTTCCCTCACCTAATGGCTCAAATACTCTGTGTTATACAATCAGAGTGTTTGTGACGTTGTGAGGTGGAACATCTTATACTACAACTGGATTCCGTGGAGCAGATCCTGACAGAATAACACGCCCACGAATATTGCTCTACCCGATCCAGTTGTACATAATAATGGCCACCATGGAGGATGTACTACAAGCATTAGTACTAGTGCAGCAGGAGTTATCCTCTTCCAAGGCGGAAACAGCCCCCTTAAGAGAAAAGGTAGATAAGATGTCTAGGAATCCGTTTGATGCTCCCTCGCCCCAGATACAGGTTACGGTTCCTCCTCCTATACCTCTGGCTAGTCCCGAGAGATATTCCTGGGGACCCATCTAAGACACAAATGTTTTTAACGCAAATCATGCTCCATTTCTCCTGTAAACCGGCTTCCTTCCCAAATATTCACTCTCGCGTGGCTTTCGCCATATCTTACTTGAGTGGTGATGCCGCCAATTGGGCAGTGCCAATGGTAAGAAACAATGACGCTGTACTGTCGGATTGGTCAGCTTTCTGCACCGAGTTTGAAAGGGTGTTTGATAGACGAGCCACTACCTTTAGCGCCGACAGAGAGCTGTTGGAACTTAGACAAGGGAGAGGTGATTTGGTGACATATCTCACCAATTTCAACAGGTTGGTGGCTGAGACCTCATGGTCCGAGGAAAAACTGATGTCCCTTTTTTATCAAGGCCTACGAGATGGCTTGAAGGATATTATAGCGCAAATAGACCCTCAACCAGCCACTTGCACAGACATGATTAACTTGACCCTCAGATTAGATGGTAGATTAGCTGAAAGGGGAGGTGACAGGAAAAGGTGGGACAGAGGCGCTTTTAGGTCCGAATTCCCTCCTCGTAGGGCTTTACCTCCCTCGGACACAGGCACCGAACCCATGGAAATCGGAGCGGTCCAAGCACCCTTAACCAAGGAGGAGAAGGAAAGCCGTAGGGCCTTGGGAGTATGCCTATATTGCGGCAAGAAGGGCCATTATTTAAAGGAATGTCCTTCCAAACCCAAGGCCTCAGGGGGATGGAATAGGACTAAAAGGATAGCGGTATCAGTCTTGAGCACTGCGGATGACCAGGATGGGGAATCACAGGAGAGTATGACCAAAGCACAACCATGGAAAGTTCCGTCTTTGACCGTACTCACCTTACTAGACACAGAGACTCACATTATACTACCCATGAGGCTAGAGAGTCAGCTACAGGTCCATCAAGTTAAGGTTATGATAGACTCTGGAGCCACCGGTAATTTTATAGACAGTGGGTTGGTGTCTAACTTGTCTTTGGGCAGAGTCCCTAGAGAAACGCCTGAAGAAGTGTTAGCAGTAGATGGGAAGCCATTAACTTCAGGTCTCATTACGGAGCAGACAGAGGTGATAGTACTGACCGTCGAGGCGGAAAAAGGCAGACATAGGGAGGAGCTGTCTTTGAACATCATAGAAGCCCCTCAGTATGAGATTATCTTGGGAATGCCCTGGTTAAGTCACCACAACCCCACGATAAATTGGAAGAAAAAATCGGTTCAGTTTCTAACTGAAGAAGGCCAGGAACACATGGAGGTACATAGGACCTCATTAGCCTCTCCGTTACTGATACCTCTGGTTGTGGCTACTGCCGCTGAGAAGATGGTTAGTTTGGTTAGTTTACCCCCTGAGTATCAAGGTTACAAAGATTTGTTCAGCGAAAGTAAGGCAGAGCAGCTACCATCACACAGGATGTATGATTGTCGAATCGACTTAGTGGAAGGGGCCACCATTCCATCATGCCGAGTGTCTGCTTTGTCCATTCCCGAGACGAAACATTTGAAAGAGTATTTGGACCATTATGTGGACATAGGTTTCATCAGGCCATCCAGATCCCCTGCTGCATCCCCTTTGTTTTTTATCAAGAAGGCTAACGGAGATCTGAGAGCATGTGTGGATTTTCGCATGTTGAATAGAAACACCATAAGAAACCGATATCCACTGCCCCTTATCTCAGTTCTTTTAGATCAGGTGAGGGATGCTAAAGTATATACTAAATTGGACCTTAGGGGCGCGTACCATTTGGTTCGCGTTCGTGAGGGGGACGAGTGGAAGACAGGTTTCAAAACTCGGTACGAGTTATACGAATTTACTGTAATGCCGTTCGGTCTGTGCAACGCACCGGCGGCATTCCAGTAGTTTTTTTAATTACGTACTGAAAGAGTTTGTGGATGTCTGTTTGGTTGTCTACATTGATGATATTCTGATTTATTCAGAGGACACAGAGGTACACAGGACACATGTTCTGCAGGTGTTACAGAAATTGAGAGAACTAGGGGCCAGATGTAGGTAACTTCAATTTACCGACTCATAAATACCGAATTTTACCGATTCGGTATTTATGAATCGGTAAATATGAAGGAGGGAGATGTAGGTAATTTTAGTTTTAGAATTACCGAATCGATAACATTCGGTATTTACCGATTCGGTAAATACCGATTCGATATTGCCCATTGATTCCTATGGGCCTTGAAGCCCATAGGAATCAATGGGCAATACCGATTCGGTATTTACCGAATCGGTAAATACCGAATCCTGCAAGGGTGCAGGGGGTGTCACTTTGACACCCTCTAGCACCCTGAATTCGGTATTTTACCACCCAATGAATTGGGTGGTAAAATACTGACTCTTAAGGGCCTGTGGCACTCTTAGGAGTGTCACCTACATATGGATTTACCGAATCGGTAAAATTACCAATTCGGTATTTTACAGAATCGGTAAATTTACCGATTTGGTAAATTTACCGATTCTGTAAAATAATGGCCCCTACATCTCAATCACCAAATACCGGTCGGTAACGGCCGAATTCGGCCGTTACCGACCGGTATTTGGTGACCTACATCTGGCCCATAAACTTTTCTGTAAAATAAGTAAATGTGAATTTAGTGTGACTGAAGTGGAGTTTCTGGGGGTGATGTTATGTCCTGAGGGTTTGCAAATGTCGGAAAGGAAGGTACAGGCAGTGCAAGCATGGCCTACTCCCACCTGTGTGAAAGAAGTGCAAAGCTTTTTAGGCTTCGCGAATTACTATCGCAGGTTCATTCTGCATTTCTCTCAGGTGGCAGTACCTTTGTCAAGACTGCTTAGGAAAGGAGTGCAATTTCAGTAGTCTAACGATGCTGCTGAAGCCTTTGAGTTCCTGAAGAAAGCTTTTACCACAGCCCCGATACTAGCTCATCCAAAACCTGAATACCCTTACGTAGTGGAAGCTGATGCTTCTAATGAGGCAGTGGGAGCAATACTGTCACAAAGGGATGAGAACACAGGCCAACTACACCCCGTTGCATATCTCTCAAAGAAGTTGAGCATGTCGGAAAGGAACTACACTATAGCCGAGAAAGAGTTGTTAGCCATAAAAAGAGCTTTTCAAGAGTGGCGACAGTATCTGTGGGGGGCTGCTTTTTCGGTCACAGTGTTTACCGACCACAGAAATCTTCAGTTTATGAAGACAGCCAGACACCTCACTCAGAGACAGATGCGGTGGATGCTATTTTCTTCAGAGTATGATTTCACTATCACCTATAGGCCTGGTGCGGACAATCTGAAAGCTGACTCTTTGTCCAGGCAAGACCAAGGTGAATCAGGAGAGAACAAGCTATCTATGGAGGCGATCGTTGATCCAGGAAAGGTGATCTGTGTGATTCAGGCAGATACCTTTTTGGATCTTATACAAAAGACAAGGGAATAGGATGCCTGGGTGGTTTGGGCTACGAAGGGAAGCTGTCGCACTATAAAGCAAGGACTACCGTTTCACGATAACAGACTGTATCTACCCACCTCAGCGTTGCAGAAGAAAGCTTTCGCTTGGTGCCATGATTCCCCTTTGGCAGGTCATCAGGGGTTAAAAAAGACTTTACTGCTCTTACAACGTCATTTCTGGTGGGAAACAGAGAAAATCGATGTTTCCAAATGGATAGGGCTGTGTGAGGACTGTGCACGAGCAAAAAATGAGACCGGAAAAAAGAAAGGCATGTTGATGCCTTTGCCCTCACCAAAAAAAGGCCTTGGCAGACTATCAGTTTGGATTTTGTTACCGGTTTACCATCTGATCAGGGCAAAACAGCCATCCTGGTGGTTATTGACAGTCTCACCAAGCTGGGACATTTCATTCCCTGTGTTAACCTTCCCACCGCTGGCCAAAAGGCACAGTTGCTGTTGACCAACGTGATACGATTGCACGGAGTACCAGAAGTAGTAATTTCGGACAGGGGCCCTCAATTTGTAGCCAGGTTTTGGAAAGGATGGTGTCAGGCATTACATATCCAGTCCTCGCTCTACACGAGCTTCCACCCTCAGACTGATGGGCAAACCGAAAGGCTGAATCAAACTCTAAAAAAGTACCTTCGATTTTATGCTTCGGATGCCCAGGACTCAAGGGTATCGCTGTTGTGGATGGCAGAGGTGGCGTATTACAACACGTGGCACACTTCAACTGGTGTTTCCCCTTTTTGTGCTACCTATGGTTTTGATGCTCGTATACTTCCTGTTTGCATCCCAGAGGAGGTGGTAAATCAGCCTACTGTTATGGGGATAATGCGGAAGATACGCACCATACAAAGGAAGGTTAAAGTTCATCTCTTAAAGGTGAAACAAGATTATAAACGGTGGGAGGATCGGCATCGGACAGTGGGGCCAGTGTATCAGGTGGGTGACAGAGTATGGCTTTCCACCCGTAACTTCAGGTTCAAGTTACGTAGCGTCTTTCATCCACGCTATATAGGGCCATATGTCGTTCTGAAGCGAATCAACCCTGTGGCCTATAAACTGAAATTGCCTGGTACTCTTAAGATTCATCCGGTGTTCCATTGCAGCCTTTTGAAACCTGCTCTCTCAGCCAGAAGACGGGCTCCTCCACCGGTGTTCGGTGATGGGGGTTACGAGTATGAGGTTAAATGCATTAAAGATTCCAAGGTGAGAAGGGGTGCGCTGTGGTATTTGGTGTCCTGGAAAGGGTACTCAGCTGAGGATGACACCTGGGAGCCTGTCCGTAACATCCATGCTCCGGCGGCGATCCGCTCTTATCACTGTAGGTTCCCCTTGCGGCCTGGCCCTAGAAGGCGCTAGGTGGGAGGACATACTGTCAGGTTTCACCAGGTTTGCGCCTACGTGGCCGAGAACTACATTTCCCATGAGCCCCCCCTGGTAGAAGGAAGTACTTCAGTCTGCTAAACGCGCAGCCGGATGCGTGTTATTCTTGATTGTTTCCCGTTGTTCTCCTGGCGTGAGGGAGAAGTTCCCCTGCACGCCCTTTTCCTTGTTTGGTGCCTTGAGAGCGGAGTTCCGTGTGCTTCGAGGATCCGAGGTATGTCTTTGGTCTTGTCCGAGTGTCGGAGCGCGTAGACTTCCGTCGCGCTACCGAAGGATTCTGTTCGGAGTGACCCCAGGCGCGCCCTGCCTCTCGCCGCATTGCCGGAGGGTTCTTCTATGTATATATTCGTTTTGACTGGAAACGGAGCACAGTAGTAGTCGGCTACGTGTTGCCGTGTGTGACATCACTTGAGTTATTGCTTTGGAAGAAGCGTGTGCTTCTAAATTTTGACCTTCACGAACGCTGATGGATATTTGTTTTTGGCTAACGCCTGTGCTGGTACTTTCAGTATACGTGGAGCGCTGTGGTGGCCTCAACTACGCGCTACCGTGATACTACCTGGGTGGAGGCGGACTTTAAGGAAAGGGAGCGGAGCGTGGTAGTGACCTTAACTACGCGCTACCGCATTCTCTTGATATCAGGATCTGATCAGTTGCACGAGTTCAGGTGCTCTTATGACAGTGGTTATAAGAGCGGAGTGTTGTGGTTTTTGCATCCTACACACTTCCGTATCGGGATTCTCTGCCAGGGCTCTGGTGGCTCATGTTCATTTACCGAAGAAGGGATTATAATACTGCTTCTGTTTGGGATCCTTTTTGATTGGTTCATCAGACTCCTATCTTTCCTCGCCCAAACTCCTGTTTCGTGGTATGTGCAGGGGGTGGTGGTCTCACACACATGTCTTCTTATACCTATTGTGGGAATGAATGCATCATTGAATATTGTTTGCTTTTCACTAGGCATCTCACGGTCACGAGAGGGGTGTGAGAAGAAGTTTACCGACAGGCGGTCTGTTCCCTTAGTCTATGCAGGTATACAAGCTTTCTAGCGAGATCATATGAGAGTAGTCTGTTGTTGCTTGTTTTTGTTTATGATCTTATCTTTTGTTGTTTCAGGTATTCCCTTCCCTGCTGACCCCTCCCTTTCCTTCCTTTCCTTTTCCTTTTTTCCCTCACCTAATGGCACAAATACTCTGTGTTATACAATCAGAGTGTTTGTGACGTTGGGAGGTGGACCATCTTATACTACAACTGGAATCCGTGGAGCAGATCCTGACAATAACATGGCAGTGGTTGAGCTCATCAACAGACAGAGGGCTAAAGTTCTGGGAGTTCTGCGTCTTTTGCGGTCTTTTATGTTAAAAAGCTTAAAGTTCAACATTGTTTTCAAGGCTCGTCATATACCTGGTACAGATAACTCAATAGCAGACGCCTTGTCTCGTTTTCATTGGCAGAAATTCCACAGTTTGGTGCGAGGGGCTGCCCTCAACATGACTTCGATCCCACAGAGCATTTGGGAGTTGGGGGATTGAAGATCGCTGGAGTTAGTGGAGAAATCCGTGGCACCCTCTTCCAGGAGAAGCTATAGTCTGGCCTGGTTGTTATGTTATGTTATGTTATACTATATTTATAAAGCGCACGGTTACTCGAAGTATCCCGGCGCTGATTCCCAAGAAAGCCCCCCACATGACTATTCGAGGAAAAAAGACAGACACATAACTATCGAAGGAGAGACAGAAAGAAAGAACCCTCAGAAAAGCAAAGTTTTTAACTTCTTCTTAAAAACAAGCGGCTCCGATACCCTCCTAAGGGCCAGAGTGAGCTCATTCCAGGCAAGACCCACTTTACGGGTGAAAGAGCAGCCACCCAGCCTTTGGCGACGGAACCGAGGGTTCTGTATCAGGAGTTGTTCAGAGGACCGCAATTGCCTGGAGGGTCTATAAAAGGCAAAACGCTTCTGCAGATAGAGCGGACCCAGTCCATACACTGCTCGTTGGACAATGGACAGCATTTTGAATTTAAGACGCGACTCAACTGGGAGCCAGTGCAGATGACGAAGATGAACCCGCACACTCTGCCTGGTGGAAAGTCCCAGGAGGAGTCTCGCTGCTGCATTCTGGACTACCTGCAGCTTCCTGGTCAGATAGCCAGGGCATCCCACCAGGAGAGCATTAGCATAGTCCAGGCGAGAAAGGATCAGCACAAGGACAACTGTCTCTTTAGCACGGGCTGGCAAGAGGGGAAGGAATTTCCTCAGAATTTTTAGCGTACCAAAACATGTCCCTGTTAGCTTCTTCACATGTGCGGCAAAGTTTAGATTTTCCTCAAACCAGACCCCAAATTTTTTACGAGGCCCTTGTTTGATAGAGGGGGCGGGAAGTCGGAAGGCCACAACCTGGCTCTGAAGTCTACCGGGAACGTGCCAAACAAGAGAACCTCTGAATTTTCTTCGTTGCATTTTAGCTGTGCATTAGCCAGCCAGCGAAACACCGCTGCCAAACAGTGCTGCGCCGAGCTGACCGAGTCCTCACCACGCTTCCAGGAGAACAACAGCTGTGTGTCGTCCGCATAGGCCATCACTTTAGCTCCCAATGACTCCGCCAGATAGACCAAGGGAGTCACGTAGATGTTGAACAATAGGGGGCTAAGTGAGGAGCCTTAAGGGATGCCGGTGGAAAGGGACATAGGCGCCGAAGAGCAAGGGGGCTGCCAGACTTGCTGGGACCTGTCCTCCAGAAAGGATCTGAGCCAGCTCCAGGCAGAGCCAACAATGCCAATAGCAGTGAGACGGTCAAGCAGAAGAGAGTGGTGCACCGTATCGAATGCCGCCGAGAGATCAAGCATCACCAAGGCTGCTCTCCCGCCGGCATCTAAGCAGTCCCGTATAGCTTCCACCACCTCCAGTAAGGCTGACTCCATGCTATAAGAAGCACGGAACCCTGATTGTACCGGGTGCAACAAGCCCTCCTTCTCAACAAAGTTGGAAAGCTGAGAGGTAACTGCTTTTTCGCAGACCTTCGCCAGGCTGGGCAGAAGCGAAATAGGCCGGTAGTTGGCGAGAACAGACGGATCCAGGGTAGGCTTCTTGAGGAGGGGCAATATGAGAGCCTTCTTCCAGGACGACGGAACATAGGCATCGCGGAACGACTGATTAACCAGAAGGTTAACTTCTGGATTAATCACATCGGACAGCTCGGCCAGCAACCTAGCCGGACAAGGATCCTGAGGGGACCCCGATTTCAATGCTCCTAGAATACAGCGGGAGGTCAGTGGGTCAAAAGGGGTAAAGGCCGAAAACAAATGGACCAAAACCCTCTCCGAGCCGCCCAATGGAGCAGTCGGGGTCGACATAGGATTTTCCGGGAAAGATTCTGGAATGGCCATAATTTTATCTCTGAAGTGTTTTGCCAAGTTGTTGCACCAGGTGTCCGAGGGGGGGGACCACCACCTCCTGGGCGCGAGGCGTTACAAAACTCTGCACAAAGTCGAAAATTTCCTTGGAATTGTTATTCGCCCGGCCAATGCGAGTAGCAAAGTGTTGGCCCTTAGCCAAGGCAATGGCTGAATAATAGGATTTTTGTTTGACTCTGAGAGCCTGTTTGGCAGTGGGGCAATAATGGCTGGCCCGCCATGTTCTCTCCAACACCTTGCAGGCATGCTTGAGAGCCTTAAGCTCTGGGGTAAACCAAGGCTTAGATGGGGTTTCTCTCCCCAATTTGCGGGGAGCCGGGGTCGAAAGGGCCCTCACTGAACCATTAATCCAGCTAGAGAATGCAGTGAGATTGTCCTGCAGATCCCCTAGGAGGGTAGGACGAGAGGCCGCCAGATGGGCGCCGAGAAACCCGGCGTCCAACTTCCTGGCCGTGGGGGGGACGGTGGCAGTTGACTGATTGCCGTTGGCTCAAGGCAGACCATGTAAAGAATATAGGAAAATGGTCAGACCAGGTAATTGGGAGAGGCTTTTGAACCAGCACCGGGAAGTTGGAGCAAATAGGATCCAGAATATGTCCCCCCTTGTGAGTCGGATCCGTCACCCATTGGGAGAGCATGGCCAGCTGGAGGTTTTCCATGAAGGCCACGGAGTCAGCAGACTCCAAGGAGTCAAGATGTAAATTAAAATCCCCCAAGAGAAGGTAGTTGGAAAACCTTAATCCTCTATCAGCTAAAGCGTCTCCACAAGCATCTAAGAAGACGCCCGCTGGGCCCGGTGGGCGGTAAAGTAATGAGCCCCCCAATGTGAAGCGAGGTGACAATTGAAATCCATAGCCTCACAGCCTCCCCATATGGTGGAGGACTCACAGTGCAGAGCCCAACATTCTCTATGAATAATGGCAACGCCCCCCCTCTCCCCAGTGGGCGGTCAGTCCGATGGATTTTATACCCCGAGGGCGTGGCAAGAGCAACGATGGGATTAGAGAACTCATCAAGCCAAGTCTCCGTGATGAACAGTAGATCCAGATCATTGTCCAACACCAAGTCAGCAATATCAGTATGATGTCGCTTCAGGGACCTGGAATTAATGAGGCAGACTTTGAAGGAGCCCTGGGGGCAGGGGGCAGCCCTCGGCGGACCCAGTGAAAGTTGTGTAGATGGCAAAAAGCCACAGTCCGGGCAAGGGGAGGTATTCTCCGGGTAGGCAGAGCTTGTAGGGTAGGAAGGGCAGCGCGGAACTCTTAATGACCTTAAGGCAGTGCCAGAGTACTGAGTGAGCATGCCATTGCGACAGGTAGAAGCGAATCCAGCAGCATGACACGCCCTGAGCCCTGCCTTGGCGCAGACGTGCTTGCCTTGGGCGCACCTTCGGCGCGCCATCGGTGCGCCCGCTGCGCGTACGGCACAGACACATTAAAATAGGGTGGGGCCAGTGCTGGGGAGATGCGTGGAACGACTGGACCGCTGACCACGCCGAGCGCGTGTCACGTTCAAGATGGCCGCTACCCGGCCGAAAATGAGGATAGGGGTGCTATGGAGCCGTGGCGGCAAGAATACAGCCCCGAGCAATGCCGAGCACCAACAGGTATTGATAAACTGTAAAATACTGTTTTTAGCACATCGAAGTGAAGCAGAAATAAAAGATAACTGGCAAGCACTCCCCCCCAAATTCCCTTCACACACACCAAGAAAATTAAAATGCAGCGAGCAAAAGTTAAAAGTAGCAGCAAGCTAACAGTGTGGGAGCTAACAGGAGCAGCGCTCACCCGCAATGAGCCTCGTTAAATAGATTAGCCCAGTGCCGGGGAGATGCGTGGAACGACTGGACCACTGACCGCGCCGAGCGCGTGTCACGTCCAAGATGGCCGCTACCCGGCCGAAAATGAGGATAGGGGTGCTATGGAGCCGTGGCGGCAAGAATACAGCCCGAGCAATGCCGAGCACCAACATGTATTGATAAACTGTAAAATACTGTTTTTAGCACATCGAAGTGAAGCCGAAATAAAAGATAACTGGCAAGCACTCCCCCCCAAATTCCCTTCACACACACCAAGAAAATTAAAATGTAGCAGAAAATTAAAATGGTTGGAGTTCATAAGTTATGGCAATTTTGATGTTCAGTCTGGGAGGGTGGCTACTTCTGAACAGTATATTCTGGGTTTTGTTTTGCATTTAATTAACAAGGGTCTATCTCACTCCACCATAGCAGGGAAGTTGGTAGGAATTTAATTTTATGGTCAGCTGTGGTGGGGGCGACATCCAGTTGTATGCTGTTTAGTCGAAAAAGTTTTAAAAGACCTCAGTAGGGAGAGGAACACTACAGCAAATCTGCGTTAGCCAGTGACTTTTGATCTCTTACAACAACTCTTGCTCCAGCTGCCTGTTTGTTGTTACAATGAGTGGGAAATTTTCAGTTTTCGTTTGGGTATGATTTGGCTATTTTTGGGAGCTATTAGAGTTTCTGAGCTGTTGGGTTTGGTGGCCAAAAGGGAATTTGCAGCAATGAGGTGTTTTTGCAGCAGTCTACAATTAGGATATGGCAGAGGGCATCCAAAAAGGACCAGTTAGGTAGGGGCACTTGGGTATACCTGAACAGGAGCGGGGTAGGGGGATGTTGCCCAGTTGTGGAGTGGGAACATTTTAGTAGCACAGGTGGTCCCGCTTCGGGTGCCATATTTTGTCATCAAGATGGCTCCAAGTTCACTAGTGCTCACATGTTGGCAGTTTTACGGAAGGCTCTCCTTAGGTTAGGTCTCAATCCGACTTTGTTTGGCACACATTCCTTTCGTATCGGGGCTGCTACAGAAGCAGCAAGGTTGGGTTGGACATGGGATGACATTAGGCGCATTGGGAGGCCTTCTTGTTGTGCTCGTTACATTAGGAAGTGATTGTTTTGTTTTCTTCTTTGCTAATTTAGTTTTTTCCATTTAGGATGCATAAGAGGACCGTTGGCAGAGAAAATTAACAGATGGATAGTGGGCCATACAGAATATAGGTAACAGGCGACAGGGCGCTCTGCATATAGTTTTGGCTATATTAAATTCTCAATTTACTCTTTTTGCTACTAGGCAGAATAGGAAGGTTACCTTGCTCCCTAGCTAATCCCCTGGTTCCAGGAAATCAAAAAGAACAAAAAATTCCTGCCGAGCAAAAAATTATATGTAATATTTTTAAGTATAATGTTACACTTTCATATACTGAAATTTCAAAGTTCATATATTGTCCATTGGTCAGTAAGACACTAGAATCCTAATACAAGATGATCCTTGTTTATTCTCCACTTAGTTTCACAAAAATGCAAAATATCTATCGTCAAATTCACAATAGTCTTTATAATCAGATCAGTCTTGTGAATCGAACATCCAACTTAGTTTCACACAATGTAGTTTATCTGTCGTCAAATTCACAATAGTCTTTATAATCAAATCAGCCTTGTGAATAGATCAGCCAACACGTGTTTCGTTGTAACAACAACTTCATCAGGGCTGCAAGCTAAAAAAACAAAGTATAAACTGATAGTATAATTGCATACATCTAATGTAATATAGAGAAATATTAATACTATTCAATCTAACACCACCTAAGTGTAATAAAAGCACATAGTTCCCAATGCATCAGTGCATATAAAATAAATTTGATGTGGATCCCGGTGTCAAATAGCAAAACACAACATAGACGTTCGGGTCTATTGCCTTTAACACGAGTCCTAAAATTGTATTATCAAATTAACCGTTTATCTCTTATTATTACAAATCTGAAAAATTGTTTACTAAACAATTAGGATATCTGAAATGATATAAGGGAAACCTTTCACTCCGTCCTGACAGTCACCGCCAATTAAACTTATATCGTAGCTGGTAAAGCTTCAGCTGTAGGTCTGGACTAATTCTCTCAATAGTCACTTTCTTAAATAAAAGTATGCATGGCGATGAATTACCTTTCTGTAACTCACGACATCCATGCAATAAACAAATCCTTCCTGATCTTTATAGCAAGTTTTTTTGTTATTTTACTCTTGCAGATTCTGAAAAGAAAAACGAACGTATCTATATGACTATATCCTTAGATTCATAGGTAATAATAATAATCATCCCGAGAATATTGCTTACCAGTCAAACTGCTAAGTCTTTGTTATCATATATCTGAAGTTCACAAGTATCTTAATATCAGCGCGATGTCATCATTTTCTTGTTTCAGTCTAAAAAGTGAAGATTTAAAAATCCGAAATGTAAAACTTTATTCCCCGTTGCTGTTATTGCAGTGCAGGCGTGTTCTTAACTATTAGTGCGAAGGTGCTCACCTTAAAAAAACGTCCAGTTTTTTAATCGCGTGAATCGGTTTTCAGCCTTTTGCCTCGTTTCTATATATCCAATTCTAAAAGTAATGTATAAAGAACCATTTTAGGGTCTATGCTCTATATTTTGTTAGTAATTACACAGCTAAAGGAAGCTTAGAAGAAGATCCTATTACTATGAATTCTCTTTTACATGATCTTGAGATAAACCCAAGTTTATCATCTAAAAGTGGCTTCAAAGAGAAATCCAAGTGGACGCCCCAGTTATCCACGGGTAATGTGGTAGATGCCTTTTATAAATCTGTTAATTTGGAGATAGATAATCTGATTAGAAGGGAGCATCAACATAAAAGGAACTTTCTAGACAACTTAAAAATGGATGAAAGGGAAGCATTACGTAAACTTACAGACCACCCACAACTAATGATTCGCAGAGCTGATAAAGGAGGCAACATTGTTGTTATGAATCGGAAAGACTACAATGAAGAAGTTCTATCACAACTGGGAGATAGCAAATATTATGAGAGAATTAACTCTAATCCCTTAGAAATGATTAAGACCCAAATAAATATGAAATTGAAGGGATGGTATGAGGATTGTCTTATAGACCACGATGAATATCTATTTTTAAAAATTGATTCCCCCAAAGCCCCATGCATGTACTGTCTTCCTAAGATACATAAGAATAGAGAAAAACCTCCAGGGAGACCAATTATCTCAGGCATAGGGGGACCGACTGAGAAACTTTCACAATTCATAGACTCATACCTGAGACCTTATGTGCAGAATTTGCCCTCCCACATTGATGACACGAAACATGTTCTTAACATAATGAATGATGTAGTGTGGGAGAATGACATGATCTTAGCTACTCTTGATGTAGTATCTCTCTACTCTAATATAGATCATGAGAAGGGAATAAGAGCCATTGAGAGCTTTTTAAATAACAGACCAGTGGAATTTCTGAACCATACATCCATGTTACTTGAGATGACAAAAATAGTGTTAGAAAATAACTATTTTCTTTTTGAATCTACCTGGTACAAACAAAAGATTGGGACTGCGATGGGTTCTAAATTTGCTCCGTCCTTCGGGAACCTCTTTATGGGGAGACTGGAGGCGGAGCTTATTTGGGGCCCAAAGGGCAGCCAATGGATCGACCACATATATTATTGGGGTAGATTCATCGATGACTGCTTACTATTTTGGAGAGGTACATCGGATGAATTAGACTCATTCTTCCAATATCTGAATGCAAATGATATGAATATGTCATTCACTACCCACTACAGTAAAGACAAACTGACCTTTTTAGATATAGAGCTCTTTGTGGAAAATAACAAACTGGGAAGCCGAATGTATCGCAAAGAGACCAGTTGCAATGCATTACTTAGAGCAGACAGTTGCCATCCCAAAAGCCAAATTAATACGATCCCCTATGGGGAAATGATTAGAGCGAGAAGGAACTGCTCTAAAGATGAAGATTTTCAACTTAATGTTAAAGATATGATGAAAAGATTCAAAAACAGAGGATATTCTAATACAGTTATCACTGAAGCGGCTCGCAGAGCTAACAAATTACGGAGAAATGATACTTTGAAATCTAAGAGTAAATCTGAGGTCTGAAAGAATAATCAGAAAATTCGAATGATAACTAACTTTGGTATAGGAAGTTATAAACTTTTCAATATTATGAATAAATATTGGCAAATGCTAACCTCTGATAAAGATCTGAAGCCTTTCTTATCAGAGCGTCCAAGTATAACATACAGAAAAGGAATGTCTCTTGCCAATATTGTGAGTCCAAGTTATCCTAAACTAACAACACCAGTGAGTCAAAGCGATTGGCTCCGTACATGCCCGAAAGGTTTCTATCATTGTGGCAATTGCAGCTCATGTAGATGGGCAATGAGGAAAGTACAAACATTTGAATATAACAACACTGGGACATTTCGTATAGAATCTTTTATTAACTGTGAAACATCATATGTCATTTATGTTATCGCCTGCCTATGTGGTAAAATTTATGTAGGCAGTACAGTGAGGAAACTTAAAGAACGTATGATAGAACATTATAGAGCACTTAAGAATGGTGATACAAGGTATCCTATCTCCTCACATTTGATACAAAATGGTAATGACACTGAAAGGCACAAATTTCTATACCATGGTATAGAACAAGTAGCACCAGATAGACGAGGAGGAAACAGGTTACTCAATTTGAGAAGGAAAGAGGCAAGATGGATCATGGTCCTTAGAGCAGTTGAAGACGGGCTTAATATAGATTCTGAGCTTCAATATTACCTGGGTGAACATTAAGAAAATGACTAAAAGTATCAGCGAAAAGAAACAGGTTCTTTAAGTTATGAATTTGTTATACATTATTTTACATCTGGCATTTTATGGTTTCGCTGAGTTGTGATAAAGTATCTGCAATTGCTATGCAACCCCTTCTTTTGTCATGTATAATATCATATTGTAACTTGAAACTAATGGAATGATATGAGGTACCGGCAACTCTGACACTGACGGTCATCTCCGCATAAAACCTTAAAAATACTTATAATCTTTACCTATGTACAAAGGATTCATTAACCAATATGGTTAGCTCTACAACTTCAATATGGCGGCATAATAACAGGTAATTTGTCAATTAAGTTGTAGTAACTGAGAAGCACCTGGAGTGTAAAATCAAACTAGGTGCAATGATATTACGTTATTTCCGAAATGGGACTTAATTATATAATTTTAAATATGCTTTACGCTAATAATTTTTAGTCCGGAACTCACTCTAAATAATATGGAATCAAGAGAAAATAATTAGCGATATTGCTAACATGCACTTTGAGTAATAAAATAATTTAGTGCACTGACGGTATTAATAAATTGCGTTTATAATTATCTTTAAGATTATCTTCGTTGCGGTGCATCTGCAGACGGTATTACTTACATAAGATGGCCGCTCTTAACATTAATACATGGTAGCAACTGAACTCCTAAGTACTTACACAATATGGCCGCTTTTAGAATCAACACGCGGTATCGATTGAATTCCTAGCCCTTACTTAAGATGGCGCTCATGATAAACGCCGGTAACACAGAATACGAATAGACGTTGGAGGAGATATATACTCTAACAGGGTAAGCGTAACGATCCTTTCTAAGCTTCCTTTAGCTGTGTAATTACTAACAAAATATAGAGCATAGACCCTAAAATGGTTCTTTATACATTACTTTTAGAATTGGATATATAGAAACGAGGCAAAAGGCTGAAAACCGATTCACGCGATTAAAAAACTGGACGTTTTTTTAAGGTGAGCACCTTCGCACTAATAGTTAAGAACACGCCTGCACTGCAATAACAGCAACGGGGAATAAAGTTTTACATTTCGGATTTTTAAATCTTCACTTTTTAGACTGAAACAAGAAAATTATGACATCGCGCTGATATTAAGATACTTGTGAACTTCAGATATATGATAACAAAGACTTAGCAGTTTGACTGGTAAGCAATATTCTCGGGATGATTATTATTATTACCTATGAATCTAAGGATATAGTCATATAGATACGTTCGTTTTTCTTTTCAGAATCTGCAAGAGTAAAATAACAAAAAAACTTGCTATAAAGATCCGGAAGGATTTGTTTATTGCATGGATGTCGTGAGTTACAGAAAGGTAATTCATCGCCATGCATACTTTTATTAAGAAAGTGACTATTGAGAGAATTAGTCCAGACCTACAGCTGAAGCTTTACCAGCTACGATATAAGTTTAATTGGCGGTGACTGTCAGGACGGAGTGAAAGGTTTCCCTTATATCATTTCAGATATCCTAATTGTTTAGTAAACAATTTTTCAGATTTGTAATAATAAGAGATAAACGGTTAATTTGATAATACAATTTTAGGACTCGTGTTAAAGGCAATAGACCCGAACGTCTATGTTGTGTTTTGCTATTTGACACCGGGATCCACATCAAATTTATTTTATATGCACTGATGCATTGGGAACTATGTGCTTTTATTACACTTAGGTGGTGTTAGATTGAATAGTATTAATATTTCTCTATATTACATTAGATGTATGCAATTATACTATCAGTTTATACTTTGTTTTTTTAGCTTGCAGCCCTGATGAAGTTGTTGTTACAACGAAACACGTGTTGGCTGATCTATTCACAAGGCTGATTTGATTATAAAGACTATTGTGAATTTGACGACAGATAAACTATATTGTGTGAAACTAAGTTGGATGTTCGATTCACAAGACTGATCTGATTATAAAGACTATTGTGAATTTGACGATAGATATTTTGCATTTTTGTGAAACTAAGTGGAGAATAAACAAGGATCATCTTGTATTAGGATTCTAGTGTCTTACTGACCAATGGACAATATATGAACTTTGAAATTTCAGTATATGAAAGTGTAACATTATACTTAAAAATATTACATATAATTTTTTGCTCGGCAGGAATTTTTGGGATAGTGGGCCATTCATTCATAAAGTGGGCAGCGCTTTTCGCGGAGGAGCAGATCTGTGGCAGATCACTTAGACATCCAAGTGTAGGGCATGAAGTTTTATGGCAGGGTACAAAGGGCATGAGGTGGGAGAGTTTGTTTATTACTTTGTCTGGATCGTTTGCTTCCGGGGGGCAGGGCAGGGGTCCTCCGGATATGCTGATTTTGCATTTGGGAGAAAATTATTTGGTGTCACTATCCGGTTTGTCATTCACTATCCGGTTTGTCATTAATCAAACAAATTAAACTTGATCCTGCCATTATAAAAAACAATTGGGCGGGCACTTGTCTGGTTTGGACTGAATATATTCAGGGGAGGGGAGCCAGGACTCACGTGGCAATCGAAAAAGCTCAGCGCAAACTCAATAGTGCTATGAACGTTTTTTGTCAGGCAATGGGAATTAAAGTACTGTCTAACGACAACATTAGAAAGGACGAAGGCCACTTATTCAGAAATAATGGGGTGCATCTCTCAGAACTGGGTCAAGCCTATTATTTGCTAGAAATGAGGGACTTGCTGGCTCAATTATGGAATGAGAATCTCTGGTGTAGTCAATGTTGTTGATGTTCTCCTTTTCAACACATTTGGGTGGGGCCAGGAAAACACTGGAGATTTTCCTGGGCGGCGTTTTTTTTGGGGGGGGGTAAGTCAGTACCGGTCTAACCCACTCCTAGGGGTGGGGGGGAATGTCTGAATGCGGGGGTGGGGAAGAGAGAAGTTGGGGTTTACAATGCAATGGAGTGTATTATATGAAGTTTTGATTGAATTGTTGGAATAAAGTTGTGTTTTTTTGGGGGGAAAATGCAATGTATTTAATGATGTCATACTGTATATAGTTATGCGATTGGTAAATTTCAACTGTCCTAAATAAAGTGGCCTTTTCTGCTATGATGTACATGAGTGGGGCTGTGTTTATTGCGCGATGGGAACCCAGGTGGAGCACCTGGGCTATTTCGCGCAAATTAAGCAGCTGCGCGAGGGGCAGGGTGAGGGATTCAGGGGGCATTCGGAAGCAGGCTAGCGGGAGGACAATTGCAGCGGAGGTGCCCGGGGTGTGTTTTCGCCGTTTTTCCCGTTGTCCCACCCTACCTGCCTTAGAAATTAAAAAAAATATGAAATAAAAAAAAACGAATAGAGTTGCTTGTCACTCTAGGACGGCATTGAAGTTTCCCAATTTTTTCCTGTTGTCATTTAATGGTGTTTTTTGGGGTGGAGGGGTAAGTCAGGAGCGGTCTTACCCACTCCTAGGGGTGGAGGGGCAAATGTCTGAACGCAGGGGTGGGGAAGAGAGAACTTGGGGTTTACAATGACATGGGATGTATTATATGAAGTTTTGATTGAAGTGTTGGAATAAAGTTTGGGGGATTTTTGAAGAAAATGCAATTTATTTCATGATGTCATACTGTGTATAATTATGCGATTGGGTAAACTTCAACTGTCCTAAATAAAGTGGCCTTTTCTGCTATAATGTACATGAGTGGGGCTGTGTTTATTGCGTGAGAGCACAGGAAGGTTCAGAGAAATAAGAGGCACGCAAGAGACCAGCATGCACTGTAAAAGTAGATTTGTGAAGAAGCCCTAATTAGCATGACCAACAACCAGGGGCGATGAAGACATTTCAAAGAAAACAAAGGTAGGAAAGATTGTATTTTATGAATGTTTAATTGATAGCGACGGGCGTTGTGTGTCTGTGATTAATTCGCTAATGAGTGACAGATAAAGTAAAGATTATTAATGAAGAAAAGAAAGAGACGACAGACGAAGGAAGGTGGAGGAGTCATAGGAGATAAAACCATGAAGAGAAGGACCTCAGTAGTAAAGGGGTGAAGAGATAAGCACCTCGTTCCGGGGGCGTGGCTACAGCGCCGACCGGGATGGCTGCGTGAGCGAGTTGCTCCGCGCCATGCCCCGTCTCTTCTCCTGCTGACCGTCGCCCCGAGCTGCCTGGCGGCGGGATTCGTGGTCCAGGGGGCTGGTGACCGGTGGAGGAGCGTTGGGCTCCGTCGGGACCCTGGCCGGTGGCTGCGGGCGGACCTGGTGCTCGGCGCGCCTGCCGAGCGGACGAAGCCAAGATGGCGGCGCCGACTCCCTGAAAGCTCCGGGAGCAGAGCGGTGTGGCGCACTGGGGCGGTCATAGGCTCCGGCGGAGCATTTGAGCAGCTGTGTGCAGAGCGGGGGCTCATCGGAGCGGGCCCTGCACCGCAGGGGAGCCCGGCGGAGCATTGCCGGTGTATGCGGCGTGTGTGGCGCCCCTCCCCCACCTGCTACTGGGACGGCAGAGGTGCGGAGCCTGCACTTGCGCTGGGCCAGCGAGGGCACTGCTGACCTAGGAGGCCGCCCACACACTGGCCGACACACCATAAGGGCCGACGGGTCATAGGAGTGGACAACTGGCCGGTGGGGAGCTGGGGGGGGCGGCCGCCCACGGCGCCCCGACGTCCCGGTGCCTGGTGGATTGGAGGTGGCTGTCGGCCCGATCAGAGGCGGGGGTCCTGCCCGCTGGGCGGTGAGGACGCGCCGAGCTGGTGGCGTGGTGCTGGGCCCTACAGCGCATAGTGTCACGAGGGGGCCGGTGTAGCCCGGGGCCTCGCCGGATTCGCTGTCCGCCCCTTTCGTGGACTCTGCTCCCCCTAGCCCTGATGGGCTGCGGGTGTTTCCTGAGTGGCTGCGGGACACCGTGGAGCGCACTTCCAGCCGGGATCTGATCGGAGGACTGTGCGTGGGGTGCAGTTGGCGCCGCGAACACCCGCTTGTCCTGAAGATTGGTGCGCTTGAGGGGGTGCTCAGCTGGGTGATTCTGGTGGGCCTCGCCTTTGTTCGGAGGGGCTGCTCGTGGGGCCGAGTAATTGCATCCAAGATGGCCGCACAGGGGAATGGCGACGCCGAGCCATCTGGACTGGGGAGACGGAGGCAGGAGGATGTGGCTGGCGGCTCCCAGACGGAGTCCTCGCCGCAAGAACAGAGGCTCAACCTCCGCCTTGACGCAATCTTGGCCGCGATAACCGCTACGAAGGAGGAGCTGCGCCAGGATATTGCGCAGGTGGCGTCCGGGCTCGGCCTGTTGCGGGCGGACCACACCAAGCTTTCGGACCGGGTGAAATCCAATGAACAACTGCTCCAGGAACTGAAACCGGCGGTGGTCACGGCGGAGCATAAACTCGATGACGTTGTCCGTCGACTGGCGACCTTGGAGCGTAGGGTGGAGGACGCGGAAGGCCGCAACCGCCGGAACAACGTGAGGGTGGTGGGGCTTCCGGAGAAGATTGAGAAGGATGATGCAGTGGCCTATTTGGAAGCCTGGTTCCGCACTGTGGTGGCGCCTGAGGGCCTTTCCCCCTTCTTCTCCCTGGAAAGAGCGCATAGGGTACCCGCGAAGCCTCCCTTGGAGGGCCGACCGCCTCGGCCGATGGTGGTCAGACTGCTGCACTATAAGGATCGGGATCTGCTGATCCAGAAGGCGAGAGATTGTGGGCCCTTCCAGGTGGACAACAGCAAGGTGACACTCTTTCCGGACTACACGCAAGAGGTGCAGCGGAACAGGGCTTCTTTCCTGTCGGTGAAAAAGGAGCTGAGAGAGGAGGGGATTCAATATTCCTTGCTTTTTCCAGCCAAGCTGCGGATCGTCGTTGATGGCAAGACTCAATTTTTCCAAACGCCCGATGAAGCTTGGTCCTGGCTGGAACTGTATCGAGCGGGGACGGATCGGGCGCACAGGCCAGCCAGAGATCGGGAACAGCCGGTCAGGGTCAGGAAGTCGCAGCGCATCCGCTCCCGGAATCGACGCCAACGGGCCGAGCGAGAGGCGCAAATGCTGGCCGATAGACGGAGTGCGTTGGAGGCCACAGCGAGCATAACGGGGTCACAGCAAGAGGACGCCTCCAGGGGTTCGGCTTCGGAGAGTGAAGGTTTGAAGACTGGTGATGAGGACTCAGAGGTGGGGGGAGCGCTGGGGCCGGAGGTTACTCCACAGACATCCGATGGTATCTTTAATGGATGAGGCTTGTGGCGGCTGGACTTTGGCATGGCCTGGACGCTCCTGATCTCTCATGGACTGCCAGGTATGGGGCTGCATTAGCAGCACGGGGCTGTGGGCGCGGGGTGGTTGCTCTGTCGTCCTGGTTCGGGGCTCCATAGT
Source organism: Lissotriton helveticus (assembly GCF_964261635.1). Taxonomy (NCBI): domain Eukaryota; kingdom Metazoa; phylum Chordata; class Amphibia; order Caudata; family Salamandridae; genus Lissotriton; species Lissotriton helveticus. The sequence goes on along the minus strand of NC_136065.1, from coordinate 1,581,139,555 downwards.
CCCCATCAGACCCCTAAGGTCTTCTGTGGTGTCGACCACAGTTTAGTGTGATGTGTGGGGTGTTTGAGGTTTGGAACGGGGCTGAAGCTGGGTTACTAGGCCCTGTCCTGGGGAAGGGGAGGGTGGGTGTTGTAGGGGATGTTTTGAGGGGGTTGTACAATTGCTGCGATGCGGGTTACATTTCTTGGCGTGTGCTACTGTTGGGTTTGATGCTCTATGGGGACGTTACCTAATTTGAAATGTGTCACATGGAATGTCCGGGGTCTTCGTACTATGGTCAAGCGCCACAAGGTGCATGCCTACTTGGTGAGGCGGGGCGTCCAGATAGCGATGCTTCAGGAGACTCACTTGACGCAGCAGGAATGCGGGGCTCTGCAGAGGAGGTGGCGGGGCCAGGTGTTTGGCACGACTTACTCGGCGTTTGCCAGGGGAGTGTTGATCTGGGTCAGAGCAGGCACGCCATTCCAGGTCACGAGTCAGAAAATAGATCCGGAGGGTCGTTATGTAGTGGTGGAGGGACGGCTGTATGGAAGGGAAGTTGTGCTGTGTACCATTTATGCCCCCAACGCTGAGCAGGCCCACTTTTTTGAGAGCTTGTCGCGCTCACTGGCGTGCTACTTGGCAGGCCCTATCCTCCTGGCAGGGGATTTTAACTCTATTACGGATGTGCAGTTGGACAGGTCTCACCCGCCTTTGGTGGACTCCCCAGTGCGCAGACTTGCAACCCGTAGGCGGGACTGGCAGGAAAGGTGGGGCTTGGTGGATGTATGGAGGGCGCAGCACCCCGACACTCGGGATTACTCCTATTTCTCGGCGCTGCATGATCTGCATGTTCGTTTGGATTCGGTGCTGTGTTGCGAGTCTTTGGCGAGGGTGGTGCGGCACACTGAGTACTTGTCTAGAACCATCTCGGACCACAACCCGCTGCTGATTTCGGTGCAGTGGCAGTTGGCGAGATCGGCGGTCCCCACATGGCGACTCCGCCCGGAGACGTTGGAGGACCCGGCGTTCTGCGATACGGTCCGTCAAGGCGTTGACGACTATTTCGCGGTCAATGCTGGGTCGACGGCGACCAGAGCGAATGAATGGGATGCGATGAAAGTGGTGGTGAGGGGGATATGTATGGGCCGGTTTCTGACTGTGAGGGGAACCGTGCTGTCTGACCTCGCAAAGGCGGAGACGGTGCTGAGAGAGGTGGAACTGCAACGCCCGGAGAAGCCTGAGCTGCAGGACAGCCTGTTGCGGGCTAAGGAAGCGGTGGCGACTGAGACTGAGAGACTGCGGTGCTATGACTATAAGTTGTATGCGGTGAAAGTGCATGAGGAACGTGATAAGGTGGGCACGCTCCTTGCGAAGTTGGCTGATCCGAACCCTAGGGGTTGTTCGGTGCTGAGTATACGAAGGGGAGATGGGGTGGTGGTTTGCTCGCAGTCCGCGGTCCTGGAGCGCTTTCAATCCTACTACACGGGCCTCTATACCAGCCACCTCGAAGTGGAGGCCGCGGACATTAGCGATTATTTAGATCAGATTCCTCTGCCGGTATTGGATGAGGAGGGAGCCCAGGGTATAGGGGGCCCTGTCACCCTGGCCGAAATTAGAGGGGCGATTAGCCATATGGCGAGGAATAAGACCCCAGGGGTGGATGGGCTGCCGATCGAGTTCTATGCCAAATTTATCGAAGTACTGGCGCCCAGGCTGCAGGCTGTATATGCGGAGGCGAAAGAGCTGGGGCGACTGCCTGATTCTATGACGGAGGCGCTGGTTGTGCCCCTGCTGAAACCGGGCAGGGATGCTTTAGATGTCGCTTCTTTTCGTCCGTTGTCTATGTTGACTGTGGATTATAAGATTCTGAGCCGTATCCTGGCCACCCGTCTCTTGCCATTGATGACCTCTTTGGTACATAGGGATCAGGCGGGATTCATCCCCTCCAGGAGTACCTCGATGAATATCCGTCGGCTGATCGGGGTCATTGATAGTGCTGCCTTGTCGGATCCGGGCCCGGTGGTGCTGGCGGTTGATATTGAAAAAGCGTTTGATAGTCTGGAATGGGATTTTTTAGATGGTGTGCTGTTGAAGTTCGGGGTCGGGGAAGGGTTCCGAGGCTGGACAAGAGTGCTCTATTCATCGGCCAAGGCACGGGTGCGGCTAGGGACACTGGTCTCCTCGGTTTATCCGGTATGTAGGGGCACGAGGCAGGGCTGCTCGCTATCCCCTTTGCTCTTTGCTCTGGCGATGGAACCCTTAGCTGCACAGGCAAGGCTGGGAGTTGTTTACGACGGGATTGCGCAGGGACTTGACTCGCATTATATATCGTTGTACGCTGACGACCTATTGCTGTACCTCGCGGACGCTGGAGGGGCTCTGGAAGGCGCGGTGGATATGCTGGGCAGGTTTGGGAGGCTGTCAGGCCTCAGGGTGAACTGGACTAAAACTTGTGTGTTTCCGCTGCGGAAGGCCACGCTCTGCCCACAGCTCACGAGGCCTGTGATGTGGGAACCATCCTGTTTTCTGTACCTAGGGGTACGCATCTACCATGCCACAGCGGACCTCCTTGAGGGGAATGTGGGACGCTGCATTAGGGCGTTGAGAGGTAGTATGGACTTCTGGGCCTCCCTCCCGTTATCTGTATTGGGCCGAGTGGCGCTGTTGAAAATGGTAGCACTCCCGAGACTGCTCTACTATTTTAGAACGTTGCCGGTGTGGATCCCGCAGGGCATCTTTAGGGAGCTGAGGACGATGGTGACTGGTTTTCTCTGGGGCCACGGTCGCAGACGGGTAGCACTGACCACCCTGCTGAGACCCAAGTGTGAGGGAGGGATGGCCGTCCCCGACTACGAGTTATACTATTTGGCGGCGCAGCTCCAGGTCCTGACGCAGAATGTGGCCAGAGAATTCAGGGGGCCCGAGGTTGGCCGGGGGGTCGGCGTTCAGAGGCAGGTCTTGTCGTCTATCGTGATGCAACAGAGACTGGCCAGTAGGGAAGTCACGATGGAGGAGTGGACCCTCAGATTGTGTTGGAACAGATATATGAAAAGGGCTGGGAAGCGCCGGCCGTACGCCCCGGAGATTCCGTTGGGTATGCTCACTGTCTTGCCGCACGGGGGTGATTGGTCCCGATTGTTGGAGTGGGAGGACCTGGGCTTGCAGATGGTAGGTGACCTGTATGTGGATGGGACGTTGGCCCCGTTCCAGACGTTGCAGGAGCAGTTCGGCCTGCCGAATGGTTCCTTCTTGCTGCATGCGGCGGTGGTCGCGGCTCTGCGGAAGCACTGGGGGGGCGGATTGGCTGAACCAGAGGTGTCGGCGGTGTGCCAATATGTGGTGATGGCTGCGGGCACCGTCAAGGCGGTGACCTGCCTCCACAATAGGATGCTGAACGAGGGTCTAGCTCCGCTGGTCGAGTTGAAGTCGCGTTGGGAAGCCAGCATCGGTAAGCCTCTTCCGGACTCTGTTTGGGGTCAGGTGCTACACAGGGCCTGGAAAGAGACAAGGAATGCAAGATTCCAACAGGTGCATTATTTTGTGCTCCATAGGGCGTATTTGACTCCGGAGAGGTTACGTCGACACTTCCAGGTGCATGACGCCATGTGCCCGAGATGTTTGGAGCCCGGGGCAGATTTTGACCACATGCTGTGGGGTTGCCCGAGGTTAGGAGACTACTGGGCCGAGGTGGGGGACCTCTTGAATGCTGTCACGGATCGGGAGGTGGACTTTGACATGGCCGCATGCCTGCTTCTTTGGTTCCCGCATACCAAAAAGACCAAGGTGACGAGTAAATTCATTGGGTTGGGTCTGATACTGGCGCAGCGAGAACTCACTTGGCATTGGAAGTCTAAAGAGGGGCCGTCTGTACGGAGGTGGAGGAACGAGTTGGTGAAGTGGTCGGGCTGTGAGAGTGTGTCACGGATGCGCCAGGCGACTAGAACGGGTAATGAGAGGAGCTTGGATCTGGCACGGTCATGGGAGATGGTGGTGCAGGCATTGAGGGACCACTTAACTGACGGCGACGAGACTGATCAGTTATGAACAAGGATTCCATGTGACCGCTTGTTCGTTACAACTTCCTGATAGTTGTCACCCTAGAGCAGGAGGGGCCTGGAGATACCCGCGTTAGCAGCAGTTGGGGGGGGGGGGGCTTAGAGTAGGAGTTGTGGGGTGGGGTGGGTTGCCAGCGACTTCCCGGAACCGGATGGCCCAGGAACATAGTCGGGTTGATTTTGTGATATGACATTGAAGTGACCTGGGATTGGGTGGGGAGGAGGTGGTTGGTTGTTTTGGGATAAACGCAGAAACGAAGTGCTGCACTTGACCCGTGTCCCGCATTGGGCATGCACCGAGGTGCCTCCAGCGCACTGCTTCATTGACGCGCCGCCCAGCCTCCGGGATGTGGGCTAATCGGCTGTGTATTAAGTTGCTATGATGCTGCATGATGGGACCCGCTGGTACTTGGGTTGGTTTGTTGGTTGTGTTTCTTCCTGATTCTGCAATAAAAATATATTTCAAAAAAAAAAAAGAGATAAGCACCTCGTTCCCATTGCACGCTGTTTCATATCTAGTATTAAAGCGTGCACGTTTTATACCCTAGGTCTTTGCAGGGAAGGGGAAGAAATATGTTCCACAGCATTTTTCTTCCTTGAGCCAAGATTTGTTGACGAGTCCTAGAATAAACTTTGTTGTTCCTGTTGTTGTACACTATTGTAAATGCTTCTAGGTTTTTCTTATCTTTAGCCATATTTCGGGGCTGGTTTATGAGGCTTTATGTTGTTTTTATTATTTGTAGTAGGGATTTTAAGGAATTCTGGAGGATTTATGGAAGTGCTTATGTTTGCTGTTGTGAAGACCCACTTGATGTGGCTCCTGCCAGCAACTGAAGCAGTTTTTTGTACGGAGCATTGTGCGGAAGGAAATATAAACACCTGAGGTTCTAAGACAACTCATTCCAGCTGCTTTAACTGTGTGAGTTTCAAGGATGTAAGCGACGCACCAAAGAATGAACAAACAGAAGCGTTGTATAATAATATGATGTTTATTATGAAATGTAGCTATAGTTATAAGCGCACAAACACAAATCCCGTGAGCAGGATACACATACAGGCTACCAAGATTGATGCATTACCCCAGAAAATAATGACAACAGTGTAGGGAAAAGCCCTACACTGTGCTGGCAGCTGTGCCATCTTGCAGCTTGGGCATTTCCTATATGTTTTTCCGCTAATGGACCTGATATCTTTGAGCTCACAGAGGGAGATCCATATTATTTTTGTTGCTCCCGGGCAGAACAAAAGACTGGACAGAAGCAGAAGTAGAAGGGTGCAAACAAAGTATATCTACACCCTAGCGGAGGTTGGCTATTGCCCCTAATCAGGCTACGGGAAGACTCTTGGTTGGGGCCAGCTGATAACACAGCGCACAGGAAAAAGCCTTTTTACCTGTATTGTAGGTTTCCTTTAAGTTCGCTTCTTCAATTTCCTGTACTTGTATGCGGGGTTCCATGGCATGTAGAATATGTGTAGTGTGGTGGTAATTGTATGTTACATGCGTATGTGCTGTGTGGATTGGGTCCTCTGGGCTAACATGGCACAGAATACGGCTCCCATCCATGTTGCTTTTCTGGACGCAAGTCCCTTCAGCCTGCTGCCCCTAGTCAAGCACTGTGGTGCATGTGAGAAAGGAAAGGAACTCCATGTTTCCATTCAGCCACGCCAGAGCTCTCCTCAAGAACACAGAAGTGACCAGAATAGGTTTGGTTACCTGGACAGCCCTGCTCCGTGATCCTCTGGGCAACGAGAGACCCACACTTGGGATATCTGCTCTGTTCTTCTTGGGATAAACATTGCTGGGTTATCTGTGGCTTTCCGCTTTGTCCTCACTTGTGAGCTGTCCCTAATCAGTGTACCCTCACTTAGGAAGTCTGGCTAGTCTCCACAGGAATATACAATCCGTAGACTAGTTGGAGCCTCCCACTTCCGTCCACTACAGAACTGCCAGCAATGCATGCCCCTGATCTGATCAGAGCTGTGGTTTTTGAAAATTATTAAACCTTTCTTTGTCTCAGGCATCCTGCCAGCACCCTTCTAAACTGGGTATGAACAGGACATCAGGTTCTTGTATTCATTTAGACTTTCGGAGAAGCTGTCCGAAATCTGGCAGGAGAGACAACTAACCTGCAACTATAACTTTCTATGTGCTTTTCCAGAGCCATGACCAGCACATCTAGGGAGTTCTACTGCTAGTCACCGCTGCCTGTACAGAACGAGCAGTGTTGCCATGTACAGGAAAGGAGCTGCATAACCCTACAACCATGAGCAAGGCCTGCAAAAGAAATGGACATATTTTTGAGTTTATAGCAGTCACCACAAATGCTAAGAATATGGTTCAGGCATAACCTAACCGTACTGCCCTACTTCTGCAGACTTTTGAGCAACGTTTTGGCAGCACAAGATACAATGCAACTTTAGTAAAAATCCCAAGCACCCCCAGAAATAAGATTCCTGAAACTCCAGGAGATTTCCTCACCATATTTTAACATCCTATAGGGAGCATTCAAGAGCTAAGCAAGGAGGAGCTCCCACACCAACATAGCTCCCAACAGTATGGGGGAAATGGGTTTCCATCCAAAAATAAGCTAGGTTATCTCTGATAGAGCAGGAAGTCCCACCCAGGGAGTATACAACCGTCAGTCAAAAAGTTTCCTATTTAGGACCATTTTTGTTGCGGTTTTATATATTGCGAACTCAGCCCAAAGGTGTTGAAGCACTTTACATGAGCACCAGTTACATTACACAGGGATGCAATCATTGTATAGACACTGGGAGATACAGTGATTTGCCCAGAATCACAGGATGTTGAGCTGGCACCAAGAATTGAACCTGGTTCTCCAGTTCCAAAGTCGCAGCTCTGGCAATTAGTCATAGCCTAACCCCAATTTGCTTGATTTAATTTTGCTAAGGCCATAGAGAATACGAATTCCAGGACTAAAATCTTTGGCCTCCAAAAACTGTGTCATCAACCACTAGATTCCAATTGGCCCCACAACCAGCCTGGACGTTTCTGGGATCAGTTACGTTTACTGTACCGACAATTTCCTTTTTATTGGGAATGAAGCTCCTGTTCGTTCTTGAGATTGGATATTTGGGTCTTTAGCCTCTTCCCATCGCCTGGAGTCAATTGTATTGCATGGTTCACCCCTGAACCCCAATGGCACTGAGAACAAAGGGCAGAAATAGCCTAGCATGTCATGCTTGATAACTGTAGCGTTCTGCCTGTCATCTGCTTGTGAAGCTCCTTACCCACCCATTAACCACTCACTGTCAGTACCTGCTCAGGGCTGTATAAAGAATAAAGGATATGCGCACATCAGAATAAAGGATACGCCACAACCAAACCACTGAGGGCCCGGCTCACTCGCCCATCCGGAGTGAGGCCCCACACAGTGAAGGTCACATGCTGTTTGTTGTTTTCGATCGGGAGAGAGCTGGTTCGCCCTCTTTGTTTGCCTCCTTGTCTGCCTGACCCTTCACACCTTCCCGCCGACGCTTCGCCAGCTCTGCTGCAGCCCTTGCCTCTTATGCGGGGACGGCCAGAGTTAGCTGACTTGTATACCAAAGATGCAGCCTTAATCCTACTTGGCCTGTGCCATTGATCATGGGGGTCTGAACATAAGGCCCTCGCCCCCCGCCTGATGTTATGTATGTCACCAACCCTGCTTATACCCTGTTGTGCCCCTGATCTTCACATTGCCTCGAGTCCCGATCCTCGACCGGGCTGGTGGGTCTTGTACTGTTCCGGTGCTGCCTTGCCTGCCTGAAGTTAAGCCAGAGAAGGGCCAGAACACCAAGATATCTGCGTGATCGTTTCTAGAACTAATTCACCGACCCATACTCGACTAACACTCCCGTAGCCGTTACCACCTAACTTGTAAATAATGTTTTTTTTGTTTTTTTTTAACAGGATGTGTTACTTAAACATAGAGTAAGGTACAGTAATTCAGCTTTTGTCCTCTGACCTCACATGCCCTTGCTCCCCACCCTGTTCTTCTGTGAACCCCTTCCCTCGCCACTTGAGACTGAACTATTTTGTCTGATGCCCGATGGAGCTACTTGGTTTAGCTATAGGGGAGATGGGCCGTGGATTCCCTCCTTGGTCGTCACCTACCCAGTCGGTCTTTAGACAGACTTCCTTCTGTCTCTACGGTTGTCTCTTCCCTTATCCTCACTTTCCCTCCTCCGCTACCCCCCACTACTTTCTCGCTCCTCTCTCTCCTCCCCTAATGTATTGCTGATTGTTTGATATAATGTTTACTTGTTTGATCTTTTCCTGATATATTGTTGAACCACATTGTTGCACTTCCTTTCGTCTCTCCTGCCGTCTCCTACCGCTTCCGCCCTCTATTTATGTCTCTCCTTCCCTCCTCTCTCAATGTATTGAGACTGAACTATTTTGTCTGGCACCCGATGGAGCTACTTAGTTTAGCTATAGGGGAGATGAGCTATGGATTCCCTCCTTGGTCGTCACCTACCCAGTCGGTCTTTATACAGACTTCTTTTCGTCTCTCCTTATTCTCTCGTCCCTAGCTCCTATCCCATCTCCCCAAATCTCTCCCCTTGCCTGCTACTCTGCCTACCCCCCTGTCCTTTGTGCCCATTGACTAAGCACTCCTTCTCCCCTTGTCGGGGAAAGATCCAATATTTATACTCTGGAGTCTCAGCGAACCCGCTGAGTGAGTCCACTGCGCCAAGGGAGCCACTCACACTTGAGGTATGGTATGGCACTCCTTGCCAAAGCACTCCCTCTCCCCTTTCTGGGGAAGGATCCAGTATGTAGGTCTTGGAGTCTCAGAGACCCTCTGAGAGAGTCCACTGCGCAAAGGGAGCCTCTCGCAACAGAGATAGGGAAGTGATACCACTTCCCCTGGGTTCACAGCTTACTGGACTTTGGACGTTTGCCTTGACTCGTCTACCGGTTTGTGTACCCGTCACCCTTCCCCTCCTACTCCCATGCTGTGTCTCTCACCCTACCCTCCTCTTTCCTGCCTTCATTATCTGTCTACTTCCCCTGCTCCAACCCCCGTCCCCCGAATCTCTCACCGTGCCTGCTTTTCCTCTTACGTATTTGTGCTTATTGTTTATCTTGACCTTACAAGTAACTACGTGGCCATGCTCTAAGAACTATGTAACCTTTGTAATGATGTAACCTGTAACTATGATCTGATGCTCATGTAAAGCGCTCTGATACCTCCGGGTCTAGCCAGCGCTCTATAAAACTTTTGAAAATAAAATAAAAATAAATCTTTAGTCATTAAGGAAGGTTTTGTTCAAAACTTTCTGGTAGCAATGTAAAGGAGGCGCACCTCACATACAAGTAATAACAGATGGGGTCAAGCAAAAAATGTATCGTGATTTCAATGGGAATAAAATTAACCATTTGGGATTGGTGCCACTCAGGATATATATGCACCCTACTACCTAGATGCTGAATTTCATAGTAAGTGACGAGCAATTACTATGAAACACAAATTTTAAGTACGGATACCCCGGCACTCTAAAGTGATTTATGTTCTGTGCATTTAGTACAGAGCGGAAAAGTTCTGTATATTGACCCAAATACTACTGGCAACAAACAAGTTTTGGTTCTCAAAATCAAATGAGTTTTTAATTCATAAATATTTTTAAGTCATGATGATTCTTAAAACACACAAAGAATACAGTTTCAAAAAGAGCTCAAATACATAGACCAAAAGAGGGCAAATGTCCCCTAATTTAGAGAGCTAGTCGATAGACTAAGAATGGTGGTTATGTCCTCTTCCTCCTGGTCCACAATGAGCAACAGCCGACACGTGTTTCGTCACGTCAAGTGACTTTCTCAAGGCTTTATCCCAAATTCCAAGGGATATTGGATACGATGGTACACTACGGTTTCAAAAGCGATTCAAGCGGTTGAGGCAGTGAACAATAATTTTGTGATAATATTTCAAAATCCTCCCAATTTTCAAAAACCGCCTGTAGTACACGATCCGATGCCTGGGACGCGGACTGTGGATTCCACGCTGCTCTTCATGCCGAACGGACTATACGAGGCATATCATAGCCTCTCTTGTCAGCTCACACGCAAGAAAATTTTATTATTTTCTCAACAACCTTTGGATTTACTAGCTCAAAATAGGACTTACAGCGACATACTGAATTTCTTTTTATACTTTGGGTCTACTACGTTCTTCCCACTTTTGTAACCAATGTGTATACCTACAGAACTTTCTGGTGTGAAACGCATTGGAAAGGGATATTGCCACCCATGCTGAGGACAGTTTCTTTCAGGACAATGTCAGTGCCTCAGACACAGAGCCCAAAAAAGAATTGTTTGTGCCAGTGTACAGATCTCTAATTTGGGGCCTTTCAGATGGAAAAGAGTCCATTCCACAGAATGGGGAGGTGGAATGGTGGTGATTGAGGAGTCTGTGATTAGATAAGAGTACCCACCAGAAAGAGTATTACCAAAGGTAACTTGCTCCTCTGATGCTCCTCTGATGTATACTTTTAACCGCAGATTCCTCACCTTTAGAATAAATACCAAAACAGTACCTCTCTTTATGGTGGTTCTGTGGAATGACTCAGACCAAAATGTAGTACAGAACAGTCAAAATCCACTTTCCGTCGTACCTGGCTGTCAAGGCAGTAGTGGTTTGTGAACATGTGCACTGAAGTCCACGTTTGCAGTCTGACAAATATCCAGATCAGGCAAACCCCACAAAGAGCTGATCGCCCACCTCATTGTCTTTGGTGTGATTAAAATTCAAGCTCAGCGCTCTTTTAGGGTCTAATTGATGGCATCTCTCCTCCTCATTCTTCTGGTGAGATAGGGCAAAGAACATTGGATAAGCGATGGACAGGCCAACGAGAATGTGAGTCACAGCCTTCCAGCAAAAATGCTGATCTAGTCTTCAGCACCAGTTTGTTCAGAGAGAAGTTGGTATAGGGTGGCACATAGAAAAAGTAACAATACAAAGGGTTTGGGAGGAAACATGTGGATTGGACCTATGAGATACTGCATCACTACAGGAAATCTGAAGGACGGTTGGTACTGTAAACACAGAAAAGGTGAAAGAGCTGACAGATAATCTTTAACCATGCCCCCTGCAAGTCCTGGCTCAGTTAAAGATAAAATGAACAACAACCCGTCCGACAGCTTAGCCTACAATGGGTCTGCATTGTGCCTGTCACACAAGGATACAAACTTGTTCTAGTGTCCATCCTACACAGACTTTGTCGAAGGATGCCTTGCTGCAAGGATGACATCCACCACTGCGGGAAAGAGATCAAATGTAGTCAAATGTCACCACTCAATCTCCTCACATGGATGTGTAGATTACACAGGTCCAGGTGCAAGACCCTGTTATGCTGCCGCATCAGAAGTTCCTCCCAAAGTGCAATCAGATCGAAGGGAAGATGCTCATGCCCAGACGTTCTGGGTACCGCACTCTCCTAGCTCAATCTTAAGCCTGGTCTTTCCTGATCTTCGGAACTTGAGGCAGGAGAGGTAGTGGCAGGAAGTCATACAGGAATCCCATGACCCACAGTAGTCAGAATACATCTCCAAGAGACAGCATTCTGGGAAAATCAACCATGCACAAGTGCTGACCTTGTGAGTTTTCACTGGTGACAAGGAGAATGGGCCAACGTTCTCCCTCTTGTCGGAAGACTCTTTGTGCCACTTCTGGAGGTAACTGCCATTTGTGATCTGTTAGGCGTCACTGGCTGAGTTTGTCTGCCCTGACACTTAAAGGTCCTGCCAGTTTGCGCACAATCAGGGTAATGTCATGATGACTCAGCCAGTTCCATAGGCGCAAACCATCATGGCACACCCCGTCCTGCTTGTTACTATAGCCCACGGTGTTGGTGTTGACCCTGAGGACCGGAACCCGCAGCTTCATGATAGAAGGCAGGAAGGCTTTAACACCAAGTGAAAGGCCTATAACTCAAACAGACAGATGTGGTGGGTGGTGTCAGCTGGAGGCCAGAGTCCTCTGGTATCCACTTCTCCCAGGTGTCCTCTCCAACCCAGCATCAACACATCGGTCACCACCATCAGCTCTGGGTGGGGTCAAGAGGAGATTCTGCTGCTGATTCAATTGGGGTTGAGCAGCCACCACTGCAGATCGTTTGCAGATTCATCCACAACCTAGATGGAATCTGACAGGTTTGGTTGGTGCTGGGCCCACTGAGACTTCAGATTTCACTGCAGGGCCCGCATATGCCTTCTGCCATGATCGAAAAGCAGGTTGCAGGAGGTCAATAGACCAAGAAGCCTCAGAATCACATTCACTGAGACTCAGGGCCAAGGCAGAAACATCAAGATCATAGACTGAATGTCCTGGACTCGTTCCGGAGAGAAGGCCTGAAAATGCACTGTGCCCAGGATGGCTCTAGTGAAAAGTATCCTCTGCGGAGTCAGATGTTAATTTTGGTAGTAGGGGGAGATTTTAATGCTAGTGGATGCCTGAGCCACCAGGTTTGCAGGAGTAGGGTGCTACATCAGGAAGGAAGAGTCACCCGAAGAGGTCTATGGCGTAATTTCACTTTTATGTCTATTTATAGGTGGGCAAGCATAAGGTTTAGCCCAAGTACACATGAGTGTTTCAGTCAGGTCTTTGTTGAACGCCCACAATGGTTTGGATGATGGGCTGTAAAATTTAAGTGGGAATGTTAATTTTCGCCTCTATAGAGGGTGACTGCAAGACTAGAACTTCAGTCGTTCTTCTAAATGATTTTGACAAATGAGACTGACTCTACTATGGAAGAACCAGGGGGAGAAACCAACCTCATGTCAGGGTAAGTGTTCAACCCACTTGCCTCCTGTAGATCCAAATAAAAGTTGTCATAATCATATTGGGTGAGGGAAAGTGGACTGTGGAGTTCACCCAATCACCACCAAAAGCTGGTAGACTATGGTAGGTGTCCGAACTGAAAAGTTAACACTGGATTGTGACTCCTGGGCAAAGGCAGTGTCTTATCATAGTAGGAGTGTTCTGGGGCATGGCGCTTCAGAACTGTGCTGAGACAGGACTTTAACCATGGATTCTGTTTGGAATTGGACAGCACAATGGAATTGACATCCCCCCAGCATTGGTGCCATCGGGCCCGGCGTCAATAAGGCAGGACCTGGCATGGACTGTGGTGCAGAGGGGCGGAGTTGACTCTGGAGGCAGAGCTTAACTGAATCTTAAGATGGTTCAGGAGGCACACACAGCCCCAAGGGCGGATCCGCCGATAGTAACTTGACCGAAGGCCCATGTGGATCTGTGGACCCCAAAGGCACAAAAGAGGGAGCTGTCAAGGGCCTAGTGATTCAAAGTGTGGCCTCTTCAAATTACTCAATCTGCTGTGAAGTCACCAACGGCCCCAGAATTTCAGGGTGCATCAGCATCGACTAATCAGTAGGAGACTGGGAGGGAGACTAAGGAGCACCTTGACACCCTCGCGCCTTCTTAGAAGGCTGGGTGAGGTCTGCTTAGATGTGTTACGCTTGTTTTTGGACATACCCGAAGGCTAAGATTGTAAAAATTACATTTCGGTGGAGTGGCCCCAAGAGCGGGAACAGATCTGTATCCTTGACCCACAACCAAGGGTAGATATACACTGCCCTTCAGACAGGCACATAGTCTAGTATGCAGCCAAATGTTCCCAAATAATCAATAGCAGAAGGTAATGTTTTTTAAGCACAGGCAACAACTAAAAGAACCTCTAACGGGGAGGTGGGCCACACACCTTATATCTCTGTATACCGACGATGTTTTGTTATAGTAGCAACATCCCATTGAGGTGGTGCTGCTGCTGCTGCTGGGACACTTGGAGGATTTTGGAGTGGTGGCGGGAATACTGATTGACAGGCATTATGGTAGAACACTTGTTGGATAGTCAGTGCCAATACAGCATTTATGCGGCTGATGAGCATATTGAGAAATCAGTTTAATTTTGGATTTGCTGCTCTCTATGGCGGGGAGAATCTTCAAGGTGAAGATGGTGTTCCTCCCTAGGTGTCTCCATATACTTCAAAAGATGGTCTTTGCCCTGGCACGCAACCTTTTTAATACCCTTGGAAGCCTCATGATCTCATTGATGTTGGCTGTGAAGAAGAGCTGAGCTACTTAAGCGGAATCCCCTGGAGGGAGGCATGGGCGTCCGAGATCTGGAATTCTATTACTACGCCTCTAAATTGCAACATGCACCACACTTGGCAGCTGAAGGGGTAAACTGAGAGAGGACCCAAGGTGAATGGGGTCAGGATTGAGCCCATGGCACGTCAGTGTGGGGGGAGGAGTTGGTAACTAGCCCTGACTGATAAGGAATAGAATGCAAAAACAAAGTCAATGTCCCGAGTCACAATCATATAGTGTCAGTAACAATTAATCCATGCAGTAGTCTTCTCAGGTATTCTTCTCTGTATTTTATTACAAGTCTTGTGTAACTCAGCTTGCACTTCAGTTCTTCATCAAAAAACAGATAGCCACAGACTGAGCCAACACGTGTTTCGTATTTAGGAATTAACCAAAGACTTCATCAGGGCTGTTTGCCTCCATTAATGAGTGTCTGCTGACCAAGCTACAAACTGTTCAGAACACCGCAGCTCGTTTGGTACTTGACCTGTCCCCTAGGTCACCCTCTTTGCCTAGTCTTAGGGAATTACACTGGCTCCCTGTGCGCCTAAGAAGCCACTTCAAGATACTCAGTATCGTCCATAAGCTCCTTATGGGAACCGGTCCCTCCTACCTAGCAAAGAAACTGGTCTGGTATAACCCCTCCAGAGTTTTAAGATCTAGTTCTAAATGCCTCCTGGTCCAGCCAAGGGCCAGGACCACAAGAAATGTCTGTCGTGCCTTTTCTTACATAGCTCCCCTACTCTGGAACAAACTGCCCCTCCATCTGTCGTCCCTATCTAACCATTCGGCCTTTCGTAAAGGTCTGAAAACATGGCTCTTCCCCAATTAACTAGTGTCATTCTCTTTAACTCATGGTTGTCGTCTCTTTCTGCTAAGCGCCTTGAGACCTTTTTGGTGAATCGTGCGCTATATAAGAACTTATGACTATGACTATGACTAAGACAAACAGATACATAACTCTATAATAATCCATACAATTAAAAAACAACTGTAGCAAAGAAGGACCTCCACCAGATTAAAGGTTAAGATGCAGTACACCCAGTGCACAGTTTCTGGTCCAAATTTGAGAGAATGTCTTTACCTGAGGAAAGTTGAAGAGATTCCTGATGGAATAGGGTGAATAAAGATAAAAGGGAAAAAGAATCGCAAACTAGAATAAAAGCTCTAACGGACTACTAGTGCAACACCATCAATACTTCTATTATAAGAAAAAACAGAAAGATAGAACCTAAAGACCACATGCACATATCTAAGATGCCCAAGTAACACACACTCACTGCTAACAACGATATCTATGCGGGTAATCCAAATGATGGCCTCTGCCGTTATCAGCCTTCATAGAGTTCAAGACTCATGGTTGTATCCTAATACAGTGTATAGGTAAAGCATATTTATCTTCTGTCCACGTTAGCACTTACTTGCAAACAGTTCCTCATATTGAAAATATGCAACAAGTAGACCCACAATATCATTTACACTCACCGCTTAAAGCGATATCAGGGAACTAGTAGTAAATTCTCCTCTGCCACTTACAGCTTTCATAAATTCAGGTTCCGTCCTATAAAACCGTATAAATAAACATACTCAATATCTAACCAAATCAAAAGCAATTGTAAAATCGTATCAGTGACTCTATATTTCAAAGTTGAAATGTACTTAATCAATAAGGCACCCACCATCACCATAAACTGTATGAATGCGAAGTCAAGATGGATAAAAACATATTTATAATCAGTAATGCATTTCAATATAAAGAGCTAGCCCATCATATTCGTAACGCCATTACTATCTATTTTAACATGTGACCGCAATATACCTTAAGGACGCGCTACACCCATACGGCAAACCCCAGGACACAATCCCTAATGTAACCAATATATTATCTTACCTAAAAATATTCTTATTCTCAAACAGAGAGTACTCCGCTCCGATTCCTAGCATGTTGCGTCAACGCCATCTTGGAGTAGCTATTTATGCATTGTCACTTCATAAACAAGGAAACAGGACTCGCGTATAAGGAACCAGACGTACCGCTCCACTCGGGTGCCATGTTTAGAGTATCTCGTAAAATTTTATAAAGTTATCAAAGCAAATCTTACCAAAAATATCCATAGACAAACTCAGACGAGCCATCGATATCACTATTATTAAAATTGAGAACAAAAAGTAATTTCTCATTACCTCCCAAACTTCAATGTTATATGCTTACAAGCCTCCAAATATATATGTTCTATCATGGGTGTGCCTAGAACTACAGTTGTCATAAAGTAAATTCCCTATATCATAATCAATAAAAGATATCTATAAAAACAGATCAGAAAATTAGCAAGTGCGGCGAGAAAGTTAACATGACATGGCGAGAGTGTGTCCCTAACAAAATATATAAATAGAAAATGAGTGTGTATTTAAAATCCCACCACCAAGAGAAAAAAGAGCCCAAATATTATGTGTTAATAGAATAATCTATATATGTAACTTAGTGGAGTTATATCAAAGAGGGGAGGGAAAAGAGAGGAAACAGATCAAATAGGCAAACCATCCACTCAGTGTCGGGGACAAAAAGGGTACATCTTGTCAAGACGTTGTAACACAAATATTATATATGTGAAGACAATGTTGATGGTAAAATCCAAAGAAAGTAATAACATGTGCATACATCCTCTATTGACAAGCCATTACAATTATGATCCCAAGAAATATTGTAGCTCATTATCAATATTGATACCCATCTCCACAGCATGCAGTTTTAAACTCCAACAAGCCTCACATTGCCGAACCTTGAGTTCTCTATTTCCACCTCTTATGTCAATCGGTATTGATTCAATACCATGAAAAGTAAGTGACAACGGTGTATTCTGTGCTGGACATTCAAGGGCATGAGTTACGATGGGGTATCTGGAATCTAGATTTTTAAGTGCCATAAAATACTCTGAAATGCGATCTTTAAGGCATCTAATGGTGCTACCTATATACATTTTAGAGCATTTGCACAGGATAGCATATACCACAAACTTAGTCGAACAATCAATGTGTTGCTTGATTTGGTATTTGTAATAGCACTTGTATTGGAAATCAAGCTTTCCATGTAACGCAAATTTACAGATACTACAGTTGCCCATATTGAGTTTATGTAGCCATGTTAGTTCACGTATTTGCATTCTCGGGTAACTAGAACTAACTAAAGTTCGTAGAGTTCTATCCTTACGGTAGGCAATGCTCGGATATTCAGTGATATACCGACATAAAGTTGGATCAGAGGTTAATAGATACCAATGTCTTTCCAGTATATAAAAAATCTTATGTGACCACGGATGGTAGCTGGTCACTAGTCTAAAGGAATGGAATGCGACATGCAAATTGGTGAAATGGGTTTCATGCAATGCTAGAAATTAGCTAGCACACTTCAATTATGTGCATCGCACATATTTAACACAAGTTAAACTTAGTCGGATGTATAGTGATAGGAATGTGGATTGTCCCAGATGTGGGGGAGAGAGTGCTTCCTTTCTGCATATGGCTTGTGTATGCCTCAGGGTGCATGTCTTCTGGACAACAGTGAATACACAGCTGCAAATGGTGACAGCAATGGCGGTTGAATCATCGCCTCAGGTGTGTCTGCTCGGTATTGTTAAACCTAGAGGGGGTAAGTTCCTACAGTTAGTTTTAGTACTGAAGCGTGGCCTTAATGTGGTTGAGCACAAGGGCTCTTTCCATTATAGTATGGTGTAAAGACATTACTGAGTGGGTGCTGACGGAGGAGGCACACATGAAAAAACAGATGACGGGATGATAAACTGTAGGATGACTTAGGAAATTGGGCCACATTGTTGTAGGACATGCAAACGGCGATGGGTGGGAGTAGTGAGCAGGACTCGCACTCACAAGGTATGGAACATACTGTCATACAGGGTCAGCAGTCAGAGGCTGGTAGAGGAGAAGAAGCTGCATCGGGCCAGGTTAAGTTGTGAGTGGTCAGGGATGAGCTCTCCCTCCTGTGTATTTAGGGGCTTAGTTGTATTCCTGGTTGTAGACTACTGCTGTACTATTGGAAGCACTTACTGAGGGGGGTACTGGGGTCGAGACTGAGGGGTGGAGAATGGGGTTTGGAAATGTGCAGTTGGAGATGGGGTGTACAATGAGCAAGTGTACCATTTGTTGTCCTTTATTATTTAACATTTTTGATTGGTTGTTCTGCAATAGTATCGTCCAGATTTGATATTATTGGTAGCCCCATAAACAGGCTTGCTCACAACAAATAACCAATAATAAGAGTTTAAAAAAAAGTAAGGAGGGGGAATTGGGTTTTGATCATCCAAACAAGTAAAAGTTGGAAACCCAGTAGCAGCCTGTATTGCTTCCAAACAAATCTATTGTTGTCCACATTAAATCTAAGATACATTTCCAAGCACTGTAGAAGGAGAAGTCCTCGGAGGGAAAGGCATGTGATGTCATACACGGATAATGCCCATGACCTTTGAAGAAAGTGTGTGGTGTCTAACACTGAGGATGAGGAGACTTTAAAGGGAATCGTCCAATTTATTTTATTTACCAGATTTCTACAGATGAAACCAAAGAAAAAGATGTGCACAACTGGGTAGGGTAATAGAGGATTATGGATTATGGAGGATTATGGAGGGCCTGGAAGGGAATAGAAACCCTGATAAAGAACAGCAGTTAGGTTCTTATCTGCGGAAGCTTATACCGGTGGGTTAGAAAGGTGCAGGTGGAAAAGATAGGTATCTAACTGTTTCTTGAAGTAGATGAGTGTGAGTTGGTTTCTCAGCTGAATTAGAAGAGGTTCCATAGGTTGGGAGTGGCGCTGGAGTTGTGTGCATTATTTTGAGTGTTAGGGGTTTCCAGGTTGAGTGAATCCTTCCTTCCTTCTCAAACTCAGTTATCCTCCAGATATAGTGAATAGGTTAGCCATAAAAGGAGATATATTCAGACATAAAATCTTGTATGCAAAGCAGATTAAGTTACATTTGATTCTTTCATCTAATGGTAACCAGGGGAGAGGGGATGGCCTACTGGCTAGGGCTGGTCGACCTCAAAGCTAAGGAACTAAGTTCGAGTCTTGGCAGAGACTCTCAACATCCTGTGATTCTGGGCGAATCACTTAACCTTCCTGAGCCTAAGGAATTTTTTTTTTGATAAACAAATGTATTGTTTTTACAGAATACAAGCACCAGTGACACAACAATGAATAGCACCAATAGTGACGCAATGCCGTTAAAGAACACAGACATTGCTTTTAAAAACCCCACCCTCCAACAGTGAATACAAACATCATGTATAAAGAACAGGCTACTCCACGGCACCCAGCCATTTGCCCCAAACCCTCCGGTATTTCTTAGGACACCCGTGCCTCATACATGGGTTTTTCCTTTGCCGCGCACCAATCCACCCCCCTTCGCCATTTCTCAGAACTTGGTGGTGTGGGAAGTTTCTAGGAGGCGGCTATGTCTCGTTTGGCCACAACCACGGCTGTGTTGTAAAGTAACTTCTCGTTCTTGGACCCGTCTAGTTCATCTGTAATCCAGAGAAGGGAAAGACGTGGGTCATGGGGAACCTCCCAACCCAGGACCTCGGTTAGCTCACATTCGATCTCTCCCCAGAACTGCGCCAGTCGGGGCATGCTCTCACCATGTGGAAGAAGTCGGCTGGGTCCTGACCGTACTGGAGGCGGATGAGGAGAAACCGGCTCGATGTAGGCGCTGCGGGGTTCGGTAGGCCGTGTGTGCCTAAGGAAAATTAATGTGTCCGTCTGTAATGCAACTGGTGCTCATGTAAAGCGCTCTGATACCTTCAGGTCTACTTGCTCTATAAAAAAACTCTGGGAAAATAAACAATATAATTCTTTAAGAATCTGAGAAATGTGGTTGCATGACCACCAAGGGTATCAGAGCGCTTTACCGTTTATACATCAGGAAGGATACAAGAGGTCAAAAACAGAACCAACAAAGAACAAGGTTAACTTGTGGAAATGTGCCTTTTAATGGGCACACCGGTGCAGGGTTCACCCTTAGCTTGTCCACTGGTCCATAGGCCAACAAAATAGAGATTGGCACTGAAGCTGGAATTCAAAGAACAAGTTTACTAATCGCTGATGAGTGAGACTAAGTCCATACAACACTCTCAAGTGTTACAGGAGGTAGTGCATTGAATACACAAGCCATGGTGCTTATATACAGACTTTGTTGCAGAGTAAGCATGTAGATACAAATAGAAGGTACAGGCATACACAGAAATAGTTACTGCCAGACATGGGCAGATGAGTAATCACTTAGCAAAGTGGGAGGGGGAACAGAACTCTTCCCAGCAGCACAAAATATCTGACAGTTACCTCTTTAACCAGGTATATTTCAGCAGCTCCAGGCCTTTTCTCAGTACGTGCTTTGCTCTTGCTCAGTACAGAAGGAGTTAATTAAAGTTGATGACTCAAGCAGAACAGAAGGGCAAGCAGCAGTGAAGACGGAAGAATTACATAGCTAACAAAATGGATGCCACAGACAAGATGGCTTGAGCTTATGCCAACAGAAATTATTTTTGATTTCCACAGAGAAACCTTTTAGCATAAGCTATTTTCTTATGCTTCTAAAGGGATACAATAAATGATAAATATATATATCAATTAACATTATGTTACTGATTTTTTGATCTATAGCTAAACGGGCATTTACATTTTGGACATTTGTTTTAGATAGTAGACAAGTAGTACAAGTGGAAATACAGAGGGAACAAAACATCTGTCTGGTAAACTACAGGGACATCAATTGCACGTTTCCCTTACTACCAGCATAATGATTGAACAATTACAAATTTTGATGGTAGGTTGAGGGAGCTAAAAACACAGGTGGTAGAAGGAAGACTATGTAACAGGTACCAGACCAGCCTAGATTTAGGAAGTAGTATGCCTTAGTTCCACAAAAATAAGTGTTACGTAATGCAAGGAAGCTGATTCAGCCTCTCGTAGACATCTTCAACACTGCAGTAGAGTTACTTGGCCCACTGCCACATCGCCTGTTCTTTGTACACAAAGGGGGCCAGTGGTTATGGCAACAGAGATAACAAGGGGTACATTTGCTTTAGCCAACCTAGAATTTGAATACACATAGTTTGTTGCTGCACTTCTTTTACTATATTTCTCCATTTCTAAAGCAGTCCCTTTTGCTTGTGGGTCCCCATCTTCGATGGGGTCACAGACTTTGTTCATTAGAGGCATGCAGAAGTTTGAACCAAGCTGTTCATGAGCCATTGTGAGAGAATAGCAGCGGTGACAACGGGATTCCTTTTATGTTCTGATGAGGAGGAATCTTGCCACAAACCCAACAGTTAGTAGTATTGCTTAGCTGGTGTGTCTGATGTAACATTTGAAGAAATGAATTGTTTCTCAGATTTTGCCGGTATCCCTGTTCATGTTGTGGCAAATCAAAATGATGATGCTCTTTTGCAGCAAGGGATGTAACAGTAATGTTAGGCAAGGAGGCTCCAGGCATTACTTCCTCCACTACCCCATTACAGTAGCGATGATGGCAACAGTCAAAGTTAGACCAAGAATGCAGATTGTACAGCCGTTGCACATTGTTCTCCTTCTTGTTAGGCAAACTCATTTTCATCGGCAAAGAACCAAACAGATGGTGTCCTATGGTCCTGGGCAGATGTTGATTTCTTCACGGAGGTTGAGACGAGCAGTCACTAAAAGGCTACCCCCCTTTGACCACCCAGGACAGTAGCTCAAACAGTCTTTTTCAGCAACTAAATGTCTTTCTTCCTTGGTCGCAGCTGATATCTAGATGTACCAGGAATCGTGTGGTCTGGGAAGACTTCCTCAGATCCTTCAGGTGACACAGCTTGTCCTTTCTCAGTGACCAGGATATCGCGGTGATATGCCAACGCAGCTGGGCTCACCTGGTCTTGCAACACCTTCCGGCAGTGTGTCGCATGGACCCAGTTCTTCTGATTCGTCACTCAAACTGCAGTCCTGGTAGCCAGCAGCACTTGCTCAGGGCCTCGCCATCTCGATGCTGGAGAGCTGGCTCTCTGGAAGGACTTTGTAACCACAAAGTCGCCAGGGCACAAGCAGTGGCCCTCACCTTGCAACCTGTCTGGAAGAGTCTTCCGAACCTGTTGATAAATAGAAGGCAAACTGTTAGTCAATTGAGACATATGATCATTCATTTATACATAGGGTACACCATATATAAGGCGTGGCTTGGGAATCCCCCAAATATTCATTGGCCTTCCAAAAACCACCTCATACGGTGTGAGGCCAGATCATTTATGTGGTATCGATCTAATGGATAGCAATGCTAAAGGCAGTGCATCAGGCCATTTCAAAGATTTGGAAGCCTGTATCTTAGCCAAGTTTAATTTGAGGGTAGAGTTGTAACGCTCCACTAGTCCTGCTGAATGTGGGTGAAAAGCAGCATGACATTTCTGCTTATTTGCCAACCCTTTCATGAAATACTCAACAACTTGCACAATAAAATTGGGTCCGTTGTCACGCCACAAAACTCGGCAAACGCCGAATCGGGGAAAGACCTCCTTTAGGAGCACCTTTGCTGTAGTAAGAGCTGTATTATCTTTCGTGATTCAGAAAAGGGGGTGGTGATGAACAGAGTGTCTGAATTAAGCAGACCACTCTTACCCAGTCCAAAGATCAGGGCTTGATCCATCACCGTTATTTAGCTCACTGCCCCATCCCAGCTCAGAACCTGGCTATGTGCAAATTAGTCTGTCCCTGGCCCAGTGCATCATGGGAACAGGGCAGACCAAACTACCAAGCCAATTCTTCACCAGAAAGGAGACAAGCTCCCGGGGACCGGTTTCTGCCATTTCAGGCGTCGTCGGCCCGGCTTGCTTGAATCCTGATGGAGCAGTGAGCAAGGGACTCATGTCTGAGTATACCCTTCCACGCTTATGGTGGACAAAATGATTCAGAAAAGGGGGTGGTGATGAACAGAGTGTCTGAATTAAGCAGACCACTCTTACCCAGTCCAAAGATCAGGGCTTGATCCATCACCGTTATTTAGCTCACTGCCCCATCCCAGCTCAGAACCTGGCTATGTGCAAATTAGTCTGTGACTGGCCCAGTGCATCATGGGAACAGGGCAGACCAAACTACCAAGCCAATTCTTCACCAGAAAGGAGACAAGCTCCCGGGGACCGGTTTCTGCCATTTCAGGCGTCGTCGGCCCGGCTTGCTTGAATCCTGATGGAGCAGTGAGCAAGGGACTCATGTCTGAGTATACCCTTCCACGCTTATGGTGGACAAAATGATTCAGAAAAGGGGGTGGTGATGAACAGAGTGTCTGAATTAAGCAGACCACTCTTACCCAGTCCAAAGATCAGGGCTTGATCCATCACCGTTATTTAGCTCACTGCCCCATCCCAGCTCAGAACTTGGCTATGTGCAAATTAGTCTGTCCCTGGCCCAGTGCATCATGGGAACAGGGCAGACCAAACTACCAAGCCAATTCTTCACCAGAAAGGAGACAAGCTCCCGGGGACCGGTTTCTGCCATTTCAGGCATCGTCGGCCCGGCTTGCTTGAATCCTGATGGAGCAGTGAGCAAGGGACTCATGTCTGAGTATACCCTTCCACGCTTATGGTGGACAAAATGATTCAGAAAAGGGGGTGGTGATGAACAGAGTGTCTGAATTAAGCAGACCACTCTTACCCAGTCCAAAGATCAGGGCTTGATCCATCACCGTTATTTAGCTCACTGCCCCATCCCAGCTCAGAACCTGGCTATGTGCAAATTAGTCTGTCCCTGGCCCAGTGCATCATGGGAACAGGGCAGACCAAACTACCAAGCCAATTCTTCACCAGAAAGGAGACAAGCTCCCGGGGACCGGTTTCTGCCATTTCAGGCGTCGTCGGCCCGGCTTGCTTGAATCCTGATGGAGCAGTGAGCAAGGGACTCATGTCTGAGTATACCCTTCCACGCTTATGGTGGACAAAATGATTCAGAAAAGGGGGTGGTGATGAACAGAGTGTCTGAATTAAGCAGACCACTCTTACCCAGTCCAAAGATCAGGGCTTGATCCATCACCGTTATTTAGCTCACTGCCCCATCCCAGCTCAGAACCTGGCTATGTGCAAATTAGTCTGTCCCTGGCCCAGTGCATCATGGGAACAGGGCAGACCAAACTACCAAGCCAATTCTTCACCAGAAAGGAGACAAGCTCCCGGGGACCGGTTTCTGCCATTTCAGGCATCGTCGGCCCGGCTTGCTTGAATCCTGATGGAGCAGTGAGCAAGGGACTCATGTCTGAGTATACCCTTCCACGCTTATGGTGGACAAAATGATTCAGAAAAGGGGGTGGTGATGAACAGAGTGTCTGAATTAAGCAGACCACTCTTACCCAGTCCAAAGATCAGGGCTTGATCCATCACCGTTATTTAGCTCACTGCCCCATCCCAGCTCAGAACCTGGCTATGTGCAAATTAGTCTGTCCCTGGCCCAGTGCATCATGGGAACAGGGCAGACCAAACTACCAAGCCAATTCTTCACCAGAAAGGAGACAAGCTCCCGGGGACCGGTTTCTGCCATTTCAGGCGTCGTCGGCCCGGCTTGCTTGAATCCTGATGGAGCAGTGAGCAAGGGACTCATGTCTGAGTATACCCTTCCACGCTTATGGTGGACAAAATGATTCAGAAAAGGGGGTGGTGATGAACAGAGTGTCTGAATTAAGCAGACCACTCTTACCCAGTCCAAAGATCAGGGCTTGATCCATCACCGTTATTTAGCTCACTGCCCCATCCCAGCTCAGAACCTGGCTATGTGCAAATTAGTCTGTCCCTGGCCCAGTGCATCATGGGAACAGGGCAGACCAAACTACCAAGCCAATTCTTCACCAGAAAGGAGACAAGCTCCCGGGGACCGGTTTCTGCCATTTCAGGCGTCGTCGGCCCGGCTTGCTTGAATCCTGATGGAGCAGTGAGCAAGGGACTCATGTCTGAGTATACCCTTCCACGCTTATGGTGGACAAAATGATTCAGAAAAGGGGGTGGTGATGAACAGAGTGTCTGAATTAAGCAGACCACTCTTACCCAGTCCAAAGATCAGGGCTTGATCCATCACCGTTATTTAGCTCACTGCCCCATCCCAGCTCAGAACCTGGCTATGTGCAAATTAGTCTGTCCCTGGCCCAGTGCATCATGGGAACAGGGCAGACCAAACTACCAAGCCAATTCTTCAACAGAAAGGAGACAAGCTCCCGGGGACCGGTTTCTGCCATTTCAGGCGTCGTCGGCCCGGCTTGCTTGAATCCTGATGGAGCAGTGAGCAAGGGACTCATGTCTGAGTATACCCTTCCACGCTTATGGTGGACAAAATGATTCAGAAAAGGGGGTGGTGATGAACAGAGTGTCTGAATTAAGCAGACCACTCTTACCCAGTCCAAAGATCAGGGCTTGATCCATCACCGTTATTTAGCTCACTGCCCCATCCCAGCTCAGAACCTGGCTATGTGCAAATTAGTCTGTCCCTGGCCCAGTGCATCATGGGAACAGGGCAGACCAAACTACCAAGCCAATTCTTCACCAGAAAGGAGACAAGCTCCCGGGGACCGGTTTCTGCCATTTCAGGCGTCGTCGGCCCGGCTTGCTTGAATCCTGATGGAGCAGTGAGCAAGGGACTCATGTCTGAGTATACCCTTCCACGCTTATGGTGGACAAAATGATTCAGAAAAGGGGGTGGTGATGAACAGAGTGTCTGAATTAAGCAGACCACTCTTACCCAGTCCAAAGATCAGGGCTTGATCCATCACCGTTATTTAGCTCACTGCCCCATCCCAGCTCAGAACCTGGCTATGTGCAAATTAGTCTGTCCCTGGCCCAGTGCATCATGGGAACAGGGCAGACCAAACTACCAAGCCAATTCTTCACCAGAAAGGAGACAAGCTCCCGGGGACCGGTTTCTGCCATTTCAGGCGTCGTCGGCCCGGCTTGCTTGAATCCTGATGGAGCAGTGAGCAAGGGACTCATGTCTGAGTATACCCTTCCACGCTTATGGTGGACAAAATGATTCAGAAAAGGGGGTGGTGATGAACAGAGTGTCTGAATTAAGCAGACCACTCTTACCCAGTCCAAAGATCAGGGCTTGATCCATCACCGTTATTTAGCTCACTGCCCCATCCCAGCTCAGAACCTGGCTATGTGCAAATTAGTCTGTCCCTGGCCCAGTGCATCATGGGAACAGGGCAGACCAAACTACCAAGCCAATTCTTCACCAGAAAGGAGACAAGCTCCCGGGGACCGGTTTCTGCCATTTCAGGCGTCGTCGGCCCGGCTTGCTTGAATCCTGATGGAGCAGTGAGCAAGGGACTCATGTCTGAGTATACCCTTCCACGCTTATGGTGGACAAAATGATTCAGAAAAGGGCGTGGTGATGAACAGAGTGTCTGAATTAAGCAGACCACTCTTACCCAGTCCAAAGATCAGGGCTTGATCCATCACCGTTATTTAGCTCACTGCCCCATCCCAGCTCAGAACCTGGCTATGTGCAAATTAGTCTGTCCCTGGCCCAGTGCATCATGGGAACAGGGCAGACCAAACTACCAAGCCAATTCTTCACCAGAAAGGAGACAAGCTCCCGGGGACCGGTTTCTGCCATTTCAGGCGTCGTCGGCCCGGCTTGCTTGAATCCTGATGGAGCAGTGAGCAAGGGACTCATGTCTGAGTATACCCTTCCACGCTTATGGTGGACAAAATGATTCAGAAAAGGGGGTGGTGATGAACAGAGTGTCTGAATTAAGCAGACCACTCTTACCCAGTCCAAAGATCAGGGCTTGATCCATCACCGTTATTTAGCTCACTGCCCCATCCCAGCTCAGAACCTGGCTATGTGCAAATTAGTCTGTCCCTGGCCCAGTGCATCATGGGAACAGGGCAGACCAAACTACCAAGCCAATTCTTCACCAGAAAGGAGACAAGCTCCCGGGGACCGGTTTCTGCCATTTCAGGCGTCGTCGGCCCGGCTTGCTTGAATCCTGATGGAGCAGTGAGCAAGGGACTCATGTCTGAGTATACCCTTCCACGCTTATGGTGGACAAAATGATTCAGAAAAGGGGGTGGTGATGAACAGAGTGTCTGAATTAAGCAGACCACTCTTACCCAGTCCAAAGATCAGGGCTTGATCCATCACCGTTATTTAGCTCACTGCCCCATCCCAGCTCAGAACCTGGCTATGTGCAAATTAGTCTGTCCCTGGCCCAGTGCATCATGGGAACAGGGCAGACCAAACTACCAAGCCAATTCTTCACCAGAAAGGAGACAAGCTCCCGGGGACCGGTTTCTGCCATTTCAGGCGTCGTCGGCCCGGCTTGCTTGAACCTGATGGAGCAGTGAGCAAGGGACTCATGTCTGAGTATACCCTTCCACGCTTATGGTGGACAAAATGATTCAGAAAAGGGGGTGGTGATGAACAGAGTGTCTGAATTAAGCAGACCACTCTTACCCAGTCCAAAGATCAGGGCTTGATCCATCACCGTTATTTAGCTCACTGCCCCATCCCAGCTCAGAACCTGGCTATGTGCAAATTAGTCTGTCCCTGGCCCAGTGCATCATGGGAACAGGGCAGACCAAACTACCAAGCCAATTCTTCACCAGAAAGGAGACAAGCTCCCGGGGACCGGTTTCTGCCATTTCAGGCGTCGTCGGCCCGGCTTGCTTGAATCCTGAAGGAGCAGTGAGCAAGGGACTCATGTCTGAGTATACCCTTCCACGCTTATGGTGGACAAAATGATTCAGAAAAGGGGGTGGTGATGAACAGAGTGTCTGAATTAAGCAGACCACTCTTACCCAGTCCAAAGATCAGGGCTTGATCCATCACCGTTATTTAGCTCACTGCCCCATCCCAGCTCAGAACCTGGCTATGTGCAAATTAGTCTGTCCCTGGCCCAGTGCATCATGGGAACAGGGCAGACCAAACTACCAAGCCAATTCTTCACCAGAAAGGAGACAAGCTCCCGGGGACCGGTTTCTGCCATTTCAGGCGCCTGAGAAGGGTATACTCAGATGTGAGTCCCTTGCTCATTGCACCATCAGGATTCAAGCAAGCCGGGCCGAAGACGGCTGAAATGCCAGAAACCGGTCCCCGGAAGCTTGTTTCCTTCCCAGTGTAAGAATTGGCTTTTGTAGTCTGGTCTGCCCTGTTCCCATGATGCACTGGGCCAGGGACAGACTAATTTGCATACAGCCAGGTTCTGAAACTGGGATGGTGCAATGAGCTAAAAAACGGTGTTGGATCTAGCCCTGATCTCTTGACTGGGTGAGAGTATTCTGCTTAATTCAGAGACTCTGTCCATCACCACCCCTTGTTGTAAATTTTTTTGTCCACCCTAAGCGTGGAAGGGTATACTCAGATGTGAGTGCCTTGCTCATTGCACCATCAGGATTCAAGCAAGCCGGGCCGAAGACGGCTGAAATGCCAGAAACCGGTCCCCGGAAGCTTGTTTCCTTCCCAGTGTAAGAATTGGCTTTTGTAGTCTGGTCTGCCCTGTTCCCATGATGCACTGGGCCAGGGACAGACTAATTTGCATACAGCCAGGTTCTGAAACTGGGATGGTGCAATGAGCTAAAAAACGGTGTTGGATCTAGCCCTGATCTCTTGACTGGGTGAGAGTATTCTGCTTAATTCAGAGACTCTGTCCATCACCACCCCTTGTTGTAAAAAAAGTATTATCTTTCGTAGCGTATGCCTCCACCCATTTATTAAAGGCACAAACCACTACAAAGACATACTTCAGATTGTTACAGCGTTCAAGCTGGATATAATCCATTTGCAGAACTTCAAAAGGTGCGGTAAGTATTGCAAACCCTCCTGTTGGAGTTCCTCTCACCTTTCCACGATTATACTGTAGACAAATCAGACAAGACTGGACTATTTTCTTAGCCATACTGACAATCTCTGGATGATCCCAAACTTGCATAAGTTGCTTTGCTATTGAGGATGCTCCAACATGTGCCGGCCCATGTGCCATGTGAATCATAGGGTGTAAATAGACTGCGGGTAACTTCCATTTTGTCATTTCTTTATTCCTCCAACAGCCCTCATCATCCAATGCTCCCTCCTTGGACCATTGATCTAATTCATCGACAAAGGCAGATTGTTGCATGTCCAGCACTTCTTGCCTGGCATCATGCCAAAGTTCAGCCTGTGACTTAACTACATACATAGATGTGGTATTTCGCTGCATTGCGGTCTCTCGAGCTGTGTAATCCGCAAAGGAATTGTCTGCTCCTATTTTATTGCCACTTTCTTGTGTGCGCTACATTTAACAATTGCCATTTTCTTAGGATAGGTCAAGGCAGTCAGGAGATTATGTACTAGTTCCCCATGCACTATTTGTGTCCCTTGTGAAGTGAGAAAGCCTCTTTCTTTCCAGAGCTGGCCAAAGCTATGTATCACGCCAAAGGCGCCAAAGACGTATCAGCTACTGTCTGAAGTGTTGTAATTGCATAAGCAGCAGATGTAGTGCCATCAGGCAACTTCAGGCAAGACCCGTCAACCCACAATTCCCCATCAACGTTAGAAAGAGGTGTACCTTGTAGGTCGCAAGAGGGATGCTACTGGTCAAAGTGGACTAGAGAATGTCTGCTTTCTCCTAAGTGGTGTGTGTATAGACTGAAAAGTAGTAAGAGAGGAAGAAGAGAATACCCATCAACCCACCCATTAGCAGAGCTTCATCATCTGGGATTTTATGAATCTAGGCTGGTATCCACTAGATTACTCACTGTTGTTATTGTGAGTAGATTCTAGTAACGGATCCACCAGTGATTGGAGAGAGGCCAAAGGAGTAATGGTGTGAAGAGCTGAGGGCAGAAGGTTGCAGTGCTCAAGGAAGATGTGCTAGTGAAAAAAGGTGTATTAAAATTGACTAACATGGTGCCAAAGACTAACTTTTATTCTGGTGGTCACCATGATGACAAGGTTAAAAAACAGAGTGTGGATGGAAATTCAACAAATACTTCTATCCAGGTGGTAAGTTAACTGGTCGACATGTTTCAGCCGGGATTGGCTTTCTTCAGGACCTATGGTAACAACACTACTGCAACAAACCAAAAAAGTATAGTGAGAGTTACATACCATGCATGAAATGCCTACCATCTGAGAGATTAGTGAATGGTAGCTTCGAAAGCTAAGAGGGGTTTGGAGGTACCGACGGACAGAGTGGGGCCTCATTATCTGAGCGAGCGCCAGGTGAGGTGAGGCCACTCCCAAGCAAATTTTGGGAGAGGCGATTCCACATCCATGACTTTCGAAGCTACCATTCACTAATCTGTCAGATGGTAGGCATTTCATGCATGGTATGTAATCTAGTGGATACCAGCCTAGATTCATAAAATCCCAGATGATGAAGCTCTGCCAATGGGTGGGCTGATGGGTATTCTCTTCTTCCTCTCTTACTACTTTTCAGTCTATACACACACCACTTAGGAGAAAGCGGACATTCTCTAGTCCACTTTGACCAGTAGCATCCCTCTTGTGTTTCTTACTAGTTAGATTTGGGGATAGGGTGCACTTTGGTCGGCAAACTTTTCTCCCCTTCAGCCCTCTTTCACCCTTGTTTTTTGTTGTACCTTGTAGGTCAACACAACTCTTTGTTTGTTCTTTAGTAAGGAATATACAGTCATGTAACTCTTGTGACTGAGACTGAGTAGCTGGAAGTGGCAATAATGTAGCAGGATTCGGAGTCAAACATCTTTTAAACATGATATGAGGGGTCAAAAGTGTCAATTCATATGCTGTCAAATGGGCACTAGTCAGATGCTGTGTTTTTGTTTGATTTAGCAAGGCATTGACTCAATGAGGTACTAACACAAACAATCTATGTGACAAGACTATTCCGTCACTCTGACGTATAGACACAGCTGCTGCCGCCACAGTTCGAAAACAACCAGGCAGCGCGCAGACAACTGCATCAAGGACAGCTGAGAAATATGCACAAGGACGTTGTTTATCTCCGTGTGTCTGTGTTAAAACCTGAGAGGGCACGACCTTCCCTCTCGTGTACATACAGTGTGAAAGTCGTAGTGTAGTCTGGAGTTCCTAATACTGGTGCAGAACAAAGAGCTTGACATAGCTGTTGAAAGGCATTCTGGCATTCAGCAGTCTATGGGAGAGGCATTGGAGTGTCTATAGTCAAATGGGCCAACAAGAGTTCAATAATGTACGAAAAGCTAGGGATCCACTGCCTACAGAAAGAAGTAAGGCCAATCAGTGCACGGACATCCATCTGAGTACGGGGCACAGAAGTGTCTAAAATGGTCTGAATACGATCTGGTGTGAGTGCATGTGCCTCCTTAGACAGGAGGTGACCTAAATAGGTAACCTGCTATCTACAAAATTTAAATTTCTTCCGAGAGACTTTGTGATGATGAGAGGCAAGAAATGATAACAAGGACAGTGTTCCTTCCTTACACTGTTCAGGGGTATTGGCAGCCAACTAGATGTCATCGACATATTGAATAAGAGCCACCCCTTTCGGTACAGGAAAAGAATCATGCGGCTTTTTCAATGCCTGGCTATAAATGCTAGGACTCTCTGTATACCGTTGTGGAGCTCTACAGAATCTGTATGATCTATTATTCAAAGTGAAGCCGAACAAATAACGGCTATCAGGATGAATAGGTATTGAATCAATGACACTAAATGTAGTCGTAAATCAATAATGAATCTGTAAATCTTAGTATCAGTGTCTCTTTTCAAAATAAGAAGGATAGGGCTATTACAAATATTATAAGGGACTTCTTCTACAATCCCCACCTTGATCAAATCGTAAACAATGTGCGTCAATGCTTCTTCGCCTTCCCAAGATATTTTATATTGGGGCAGTCGAGGAAATGAAGCACCTTCCTTCACTTGAATATGTACTGGTAGGATAACCATTTGTCCCACATCGGTATCTGATGTAGCACATAAAGTACTGGGTAAAGATGCCAGAGAGATATCCTTTTTAATCAGACAAGACCTCGCAACCATTGGATAGTTATCATTTAAAATAATACGCACACATTCTAGGGAATAACGTATTGTAGCACGAAAATATTTAAGCATATCGATACCCACAGTATTATCCGGCGTGTTAGAGGAAAGCAAAAATGGACATTCTGCAGTGAATTTATCAAGACTAAATGCAAGTGGTTGTGACAGTGGGCTACATGTAGGTGTCCCATTGAATCCTATCGATGTTTTCATTGCGCCAGACAGGGGAGCCCTAGGAACCAATTTTTTAGACAGAGCTCTACGAGTAGCTCCTGTATCAACCAGAAAGTGGTCAGTAGAGCCCAAGACGTTTGCATCAAGATAAGGACCTTCTTGATCTACTGGGACCTCAACCGGTTCCTTACCCCATCCTAGGCATTCCTATACATAATCAGAATCCCCAAGACCATCAGCCGAATATTATGACATTTGATATGTATTCCGTC
The DNA here is from genome assembly GCF_964261635.1 of Lissotriton helveticus. Taxonomy (NCBI): domain Eukaryota; kingdom Metazoa; phylum Chordata; class Amphibia; order Caudata; family Salamandridae; genus Lissotriton; species Lissotriton helveticus. The sequence goes on along the minus strand of NC_136065.1, from coordinate 1,581,106,965 downwards.
TGTCAAAAGTCCGTTATGTTCTGAATTCCCTGGGCGGCTACACATGCTTCCTCTACCCTGTTGATACTGCTGACCTCGCAAAAGGGGGCTCTCAGAACGCCAATGTCCAATCTGTTTACAATAAGTACACTGATCAGAAGACAAAGTTGCTTGAGAGAAAGGGGGTACACCAGGGGTATATACTGCACGTCTGCCTCTTCCACCACCTCTGTACGGTGGACCATATACTTGAGCCAACATAACTTTCATCTTTAAATCCTTTACCTTCTTACCCTCTTTGCCCTTCGCTTCTAATTCCTGATGCTCATAATACTGGGCCATAGTCAAAAGGGAGACTGGGAAAGACGTAGTCCACGAACTCTCACTGGCCTTGAGGCGACTAGCTATTTCTGGCAACATATTAGCAACAACTTTGTCCGACGAACAAATGCCTACCTACATCATCTGTCAATGACTGCCCATTAAAGTCATGGAATGTCTCTTCAAATCGTGTAAAGAAATCAGAAACAAACTCATCCGTTTTCTGTTTACAAGACGCTAATGTTGACCAATCTATTTTCTTAGTGGGTATGCCAGTTTTTAACTTAGTCACGATAGCTTTGAGAAGATAGAAATCCCCTGTTGTGGCTTCTGAGCAGGTTCCCTAGCCACATCTATTTCTTCTAAATGCACCCAAGTATCACCATATTGTTGTATAGCCTTTTAGGACCCTAGTGTAATTTTCCCGATTCATGCCCTTATATGGGTATGAATCACCTTGTCCTTATATAGGCATAGAAATCATAACCATATTTAGACATGGCCCATGCGGTCCAAATACGGCATGGCTACTTCCACTAGTTCCGAAAAGCCACAACGATTTCTTGGAAAAACTCGGCTTCAGCAGTTAGGGACTTCCCGTTGCTTGAATATTGATTTGTCCAAGAACTCATGGAGTTTTCAAAGAACTGAGACACTGTGATGACGTTATTATGTCCACCTTTACGTCAAACTCGGCACGTTCAAGGTATAAATATGCCCACACTTGCCATAGCAAACACACAGTGGTTTGGAGCAGTTCGACTATCTACTTGCCCGACGCATTCTGCTGCAGCAAGCGCCGAAGGAAGCCGACTCTCCAGCAGTCGCACTGAGAGAGACGCTGTCTTTTCTCTTGCCGAGAAATCCAGCTCGAGTGTTTCCAAGCTCCCCATGCGGGGTGTTGGGAAATCGAGTCCTGAGACAGAGAGATACCAGACCTGCTTCATTCTAAACCAAGGTACGGAGCTGATTAGACCCTAAGAGAAATCTTGGATAGATTCTTGGCAAAAACAATACTAGATTTATGCTACACCTCACTTACTCCTTCCCTCGTACTAGACTTAGGTAAGGTATATCGGGGTAGGCGTAATTTAGAAGCACCAGTTGAGTACTTTTTAGCCTTTGTTATTTATGTATGTATTTTATGGCTTAGAAACCATACCAAGCTTTTACAGTATTATTTTATAATGCTCTTCTTTGCTGTACGCATTAAACTTTGCAGCCAGTATTACGATTGTAGCAGTTAATTTCTTCTGCTCGAGAAAGAAGACTGTTCAATTAATACTTTTATTGAAAACGCCCGTCTCTCTATTTCTCTGCACCTCTGGTGAAACGAAGCATGCACGATTGACTGAGTAAAATTTCTATCTATAGTTTCCATGACTCTGAAGATCAGTTTTATCTTGGGGAAACAAAGTTGTCATGTTTATGTGGTTGTCAGAAACGAATCCCTTCTTGTTCATTCGAGAAAGTTTCTAGTGACCTCTGAGCTAGCTGGAACTCACAATTAAGTCTAGTATATTCGATAGAGACCTAGAAGACATAAGTCCTACGTCAAATCTATAGGATATATTATTCCAATGCGCAGAGCCTATTGGGAATATAGGAACTACACTACAATATGCTACATTATCATCTATATTCCGATTTGTTCTCCACATATCAGGGGGCAAAATAAGTTCAAAAAACATATCAATATCTGGCAGGGTCATAGTGCAGGAGCTAATGGCTCCTTCCACTTCTTCATACAAAGCAGCCGGATTTTTCCGCGGATCAGGCAAAGCGGCTTTAAGAACAATAACATCTGCTGTACTCCAAGGAGTATAGACCCAATTATAGACAAAATATCCCTTTGCATCATCTGAGTCTTTATCGTCATTTGTGCCTGCACCCTTTGAGGGAAGATACAAAGGTGCAGCTTCACGCATCAGTCTCACAGCAACTACAGTATCACTAGGGTCATTGTCTGTCTCCAAAACAACTTCTTTTTGCACTTGGGTCTGAACTGTTTGTGCAGTTTTAACTTTACTAGCTAATTTTTGCTCCGCTTTTAAACCTAGTGTATCATGTCTTAATTTAACTACTCGCCTAATCAGATCAGGTATATTTGAAAAAAGGAAACTTAATTGTTTACAATCAAAATTAATATCATTGGGCTCTAAGGTTTTAGAAACGTTTCTAAAACCAAGTATTACCTCCCAGGTGAACTTCTCTGTAAAATATACCTGCTCTAAATCCTTCCACTGCTGAACCATTGCTACAAGGTCTGGAGCAGAAGTAGCCCCACGAGCTTCTTTGCGAGCAGTGGATCTAATAGTGACTTTTTCATCAACAGCTAAAGTAAAGTGAGTGTGCCGCCCATCTTGCTTATCTGTGTCTTTCTTGTCTGAAGAAAGATGTTCTTCATCAGAAAGATCTGTCTCAGGGGCAGAGGGAAATTTATACGGGGCGGAGGTCGATCTAACAAGATGGAATCATCCTCAGGATTATTAAGTATGGGATAAACGGGGCACCTAATATGGTACTGACCAGTTACCTCTAAACGACGCTCCCGTTCCTCTTTTTCTTTTATTGCCTTTATCTCTTTATTGTTTAATTCCAATGCTTTTTGATATATTGTTTTTTACTGTTCTTTTACTGCTATAGCTTCTTCTTTCTTCACTCTCTCTTGCCCTTCTTTCTCCCACATTCGTACACAATCATGGAAGAAATACCATATTTAATGTAGATATGCCTATTAGGTATCCCCTCTGGGAGAGCCGGCTGACTTCTGTCTAAATCCATTTTGGTACCTCCAAGACAGCAACACAGCCTACGGAGTGTGCTGGAAACAGGCATGCTACCAAGTTTTTGTAAAATATTACATTTCCAAAATATTCAAAAGTAGAGAAAAATCTCCACATTACCTGCCTTTATCTGTTGCTAAAAATAAATCAAACAAACAAAACCAGAATCTTGGACAAGCAAATCAAGAGTGCTCCTTCAGCGACCTTACCAAACAAGAGTCTCCAACTTCCAACTGCCAATCTCTTGGTCGACCTAATGGTCACTGCAAAAATTTACGTCAAAAGAAGCCACAGTCGGGACCGGCCACCACCTGGGGGGTCAAATCAAGAAAACTGGAAAAATCACTTTGGCTGCAAAGACAAGGGTCTCCTCATGTAGGACGTCTCCTCAGCAAAATTCCACTCTTCCGTCAAGACCACTCCTTTGGGCGCTGCATCTCCGATGAGGACCCACGTGTCGGGCGCCAACTGTGGAAATGTGCCTTTTAATGGGCACACCGGTGCAGGGTTCACCCTTATCTTGTCCATGGGTCCATAGACCAACAAAATAGAGATTGGCACTAAAGCTGGAATTCAAAGAACAAGTTTTTTAATCACTCATGAGTGGGTCTGCGTCCATACAACACCCTCAAGTGTTCCAGGAGGTAGTGCATTGAATATTCAGGCCATGGTGCTTATATACAGACTTTGTTGCAGAGTAAGCATGTAGATACAAATAGAAGGTACGGCCTACACAGAAATGGTTACAGCCAGACATGGGCAGATGAGTAATCACTTAGGGGCAGATTTATGAAGGCCTTGCGCCGCCGGTGCGTCACTTTTTCCCATGTTAAAAATGACGCACCGGCGGCGCAGGGCCTTCATAAATCTGCCCCTTAGTCATCAAAGTGGGAGGGGGAACAGAACTGTTCACAGCTGCACAAAATATCTGACAGTTACATGTTTAACCAGGTGCATTTCAGCACGTGCTTTGCTTTGGCTCAGTACAGAAGGAGTTAACTAAAGCAGAATAAAAGGGCAAGCAGCAGTGAAGACGGAAGAATTACATAGCTAACAAAATGGATGCCACAGACAAGATGGCTTCAGCTTATGCTAACAGAAATTATTTTCCATTTCCACAAACTGTCTTGTTGAGCTGGGCACCCTCGGGAGTCTTGGCAGCTAAGAATCAAACCTGCATGGGTGTCTTTAGTCTCCTTAGAAGCTCCTTTACTAAGGCAGAAATGTCTTCATCAATAACACTTAGACTTCCTTTTTGAAAAGGACAGTAGAAAGATTTAGCCTGACTTCAGGGGGCTGGGGTTTCCAAATCCTCGAGGCAATACCGCAGAAGGCTCGATTGTAGATTTTTCTTTTCTTTAATTTTTGTGGATTGAGCAGTAGAGTGCTGGCACTTCTAGAGGCTCTCGATCTACCTGAGAGCTCCGGTTTTGAGCGAGGTACAGCAGGCTATTGAAGTGAATGGCTATATGTGCCATGCATGCAAATTTTAATTGTATCTAAGCTTCATATTGGAGCTAGTTCAGGGATATCAGATCTGGCGAGATATGGTTGTATCTCTTTGCACCTGTTAAGAGCCTAGCAGCAGAATTGAGGGCAGCTCTAAGAGGAGCCGTCTTTGATCTTGGAGGGTTGTGCTGCTATAATCCAACTTTGAGATCACTAAGGCTTGCACCGCAACCTTTAGGTTATGTGAAGGGAGAAAAGGTTTTATTTTCCTTAAGATGCTGAGTTGGAAGTTCGTTCTTTTGATGAGGTTACTAATGCGCTTCTGCATGTTCAAACTCTTGTCTAGCATTATTCCCAAAGAGGTTGCGGAATCAACGATGTGTGGCGTACAGTTGAGACCTGTTAGCTGATTCATCCATTGTTTTATGACTGGAGATTGCTTGTGTGGTGCGATTAGTAGGAATTCAGTTTTGAGAGCATTGAGCTTCAAGTGGTCATGTGTCAACCAGCATTGTGTTTTCAGTAGGACTGAGTTGAGGGACCTGATGTCCTCAGGGGAGGAGATCTTCAGGTAAAGTTGGGTATCATCTGCGTACATGTGATAGTGAATGCTGGATGATTTCAGGATAACTGTTAAAGGCTTCATGAACAGGTTGAAGAGCATGGGTGAGGGCGCAGATCCCTATGGAACCCCCAGCGTGACCGGAGAAGGATGAGATAGGGACTGGTTCACCCTGAAGCTTTGGGTTCTATTGTGGAGGAATGAGGAGAACCAGTTTAGTACAGGCCCAGACAACCCCATCCCATGCTCCAAGAGGTCAAATAGGTTATTGTGTTTAACAGTATCAAATGCTGACGAAAGGTCGAGGAGGATCAGTAGGCAAGATTCGTTTTGATCAAGCAATCTTAGCGCATCATCTACAATGGGGGTGAGAGCAAATTCTGTGCTATGACCCTGGCGGAAACCGGATTGAAATTGGTCCAGGAGTTGGAATTGATCAATGTGGTTACACAGTTGGACGTGCACACATTTCTCCAGCAGCTTTGCCAACATGGGTAAGTTAGAAATTGGGCGGACGTTATGCAGGTCAGTGGGATCTGTGGATGGTTTTTTTAGAATAGGGGTTAACTTGCCCAGATTTTCGGCAGTCCGAAATAGTGCCTTGCAGAAGTGAAGCATTGCCAATCTTAGTCCAAAGTGGAAGTATGGAGGTTATGATTACAGAGAAGAGGTTCGAAGGCAGGGGGTCGTTTGAATGATTAGATGGTTTCATTGTAGCCAGCGCTTTGTGTATAGTGCTTTCATCCAAGGTTTTGAATAAACTCCAGGATGCGTTGTTTTGGGGGGCAGAACTGAGCAGACAGGCTGACATCTGACCAGGTTGGAAGGAGGGTGTCAGGCGGACTGATCGACAGGTGCTCCAAGGCTGACTGTAGTTCAGCTTCGATCTTAGTAGTTTTATCAGAGAAGAAATCAGCGAGTTCCTCGCAGTTCGGCTGTGGCCCACGACCCAATGCGGAGAGATTAGGTTGACTGTTCGCTTGAGAGGTGATGAGTTTGAACAATTTTTTGGGACGGTGTTTTGCTTGCTCTAATTGATTTCTGAAAAAGGTGGCTTTCAAGCATCTGTTGCGTTTGTTATAGTTGCTTCTTAGGGATCTCAGATGGTTGAGATGTTCAAGGGAGGGAGAAAATCTCCACATTCTTTCCGCAAGTCTTAAATTCCGTCTTTCAGTATTGAGACTATCATTGTACCACGGTTTGGAGACTTTGGAGGACAATCTTTTTAACTGTAGCAGTGCCATTGAGTCTAGAACACTTGCAATGGAGCGGTTATAGTGGGCCGTAAGGTAATTGACAACACATGTTCACAGGAGGGGGCAGGATGTTATCGCAGAGAGCAGCCAGATCTTGCAAGTTGATGTTTCGTAGACATCTTTTCCAGTGTCTGGGGTTCTTAGGCTGGACTCTATTAGCTCTTACCAAGTCCACGATGAGGAAGGTGATGCAATGGTGGTCTGTCCAATCACACGGGACTATAGATTCCAGTTGGATGGTATTGAGTTTACCAATGATAAGATCTAAGGTAGCTCCTTTAATATGCATGGGGATGTCACAAATTTGGATTAGGTCGAGGTCCAGTAGGAAGGATTTAAGGCTACTGACTGCCCCATCATTCATATAATTCCAGTAAAGGTTGAAATCTCCCAGGAAGATCTGAGTGCCATGGAGATCAGAGTTAGCTGCGATAATGCCAATGATCTGTTCTATGAAGGGACGGTTGTTGAGGTAGATCGTGTGCAATTTGCATTGGTGTTTGTTGCTACCAGCCACCTCAATGCACAGGTATTCACAAGATGGCAGGAGATCGGATTGTACTTGTTTGACTGTTTGATTGCTACGATGTATACAAGCGATGCCTCCACCTTGACCGCTTAATCTGTCCAACCTAATGATATCGTAGTTGGGAGGCACTAGACTGTTCAGGATGGGAGCAGATGAGTCGTTTAGCCAGGTTTCAGTCAACATTACAATGTCAAGGCACTGAGCTAGGATGAAGTCAGCAGCATGTCTTACTGCCGATCTGCCGTTGAGAAGCACGCATTTAAGTTTTGGGTTGATGTCCGGTGTGGTAGCTAGTGTGGTGGTGACTCTCGTGAGGTTGTTCTCATTTAAGGCTCTGGTGTTAAACCTAGGTACCCTGAAAGGGTCCGTAGGGATTGCTTTAATTTGGTGCAAGTTTGTTTTGGTGGGAGAATGTGTTGGGTCATATGAGAGTAGGAGAGAATGAATATGCCTGTCAGACAGTGAGGCTATACATCTAGAGGGCCATGAAGGGTCATTAGGATGGGTGCGGTTTCCCAATGATGGGGCGATGACCTATGAGTTGAGAGGGAAGCAGGGAGCCTGGTGCTCCCATTAGATGGGAGTGTGTGGATAAGGTGATTAGACATTGTGGAGCAGCTTAATCTAGATGTAACTGACAGTTCCGAGGTGATATGTAATAGGCTTCAAACCTCTGCCTTAAGTTGTTGGTGGCAAAGTGAGATCTCATTTAGTCTGGCTTGCATGAAATGTGGGAATGGGAATGTGAGGCTAAGAGCAAGGGACCCTGCTGTGGGGTAGAACTAGTTGATGAGGGGATCGATAAGCCCGGCGGCGACTGTGTGTGCCAGGTGGGAAGGGATTCCGGGACTTGGTGCTGGGACCTCGGAGGGTTGGGTGAAGAAGGGTTTGTTGAATATTGACCCAGAGGAATCTGTGGAAGCAGGCTAGGATTGAGGAGTGGGTTGGGGGAAGGGGTCAAGGTAATGTTGTGATGTGTGGAGCTTGGGAAGTCAGTGCTAGCTAGCCTAGAGGAGGAGTGAGCATGCAGACTAGTATGGTGGCTGGTACTGAAGAGGCACAGTCCCACCTGGAATTGAAGGAGAATTTTATTACGTGTAATGGTAACTAAATGGGAATCGATCAGAGCTAAGGGAGGATCAAAAGAATCTAGGTTGAGAGAGGATAGACTTTGAGGAGACTGGGGGACCTCAGGGGAACTACAAGCATTCTCTTTTAGTTGAGATAAATCTGTCTGTTGAATGAAAGCTAGCACTTAATGGGTTGATGGGTGACTGGGCAATGCAGGCCAAATACTCATTTCCAAAGCTCAGTAAATACGAAATGTGGTGGTCACCTGTAAAGCTAAGGGAAGTTGGACCCTATTATACTGAAAAACACCCATATGATATCTACCTATCTACGACTATGCAATATGTTAAATACAAATGCATGAATCAATTTTAACATTAAACAAATCTCATAGAAAGCAGTATCCTAAATTCACTTTTTATAATAAAAGTCTGAATGTTAATACCCTGATAGCACATCTAAGTACAAAAACTGGGGACTTTTTTCAATCAATTCATCATGAATAAATGAACCATCATCAATAAAAGAATGTGCTCAAACAGTATTGATATTGTATCATACAACTGAATAAACGCAACAGAAACAAATAAGCATCAATCCAATAGTATCTCAGTAGTGTGGGAACTCCTCTCTTATGGGAGGTTTATGATGATCTCACATACAAGAAATAGACGACTTTTGAGGAAGCTGAGTGGTGCCTTACTTGAAGGATGGGAAAACCTCACAGAGGGTTGTGACTGATGCCTTGCACTGACAGTGCACACATCTTGGGAGGTGTGTGATGTCTTATATTGTGGATTTGAAGCCCTTAGCGGAGAGGGGTGTGATGATTTTTACTTATGATGTTGAGCCCCTCTGAGGGAGATGTGTAATATCTTTCACTGTGGATGTGAAGACCCTTCGAAGGAGGTGCAAGATGCTTTGAATTAAAATTATAAGACCATTTTGAGAAAGATTTGCATTAAACATCTGGGGCACCTTCCTTGTCGGTAGGTGTTATTTTGCATTGAAGATGTGAGGCGCTTTCAAGGTATGTGAAGTCTTGCTTGAATATATAAAATCCATTCAAGGGAGGTGTGTAATGTCTTGCATTGAAGAAATGAAGCTCCTTTGAAGGAGATGTGAATATCTTGCATTCAGGACGTGGCACACCTCCCAGGGAGCTGTTTATAGATGTACTTATGTACATTACAGAGTTGCGGAAACCACTCTGTAGTTATAGTTATGGTCACCAGAGATCGTTTTTTTTTTTTAGAATAGTTGGCCCTTAATAACTTTGCACCCGTTTGAGGAATGCCAGCAAAACTTAGCAGATCTACTGCTCCCATTTTATTCTCACAGTAGTTAAAGTTTCGCTGCATTTGGTTAAGGAGGTAAAAAAAAGGGGGGGGTCCGAAAACGGGGGTAAAATCCAATGCATTTTACATAGACTTTTGTATTTCACATAGCATGAAAACCAGCAATCTAATTTTGACAAAATTTGGAAGAATAATATATTATGGTACACAGATCATTCTGTGGAGTACTGCAAGAAAGTAGGGTAAATATTTCATCAGTTTTAAGTGTTTTTATTTTAGCTATAACTGTGGCAGCCGTAGTACCATGGTACTCCTGAGGTACATATCTATGACAAGTCATTAGCTGATTGGCTAATGACTTGTGATGTATTCCTATAGGTTCTGTATCGATCCCCCTATTCCTGACCCTGTTCTGGTTAACAAGTTAATTAGCAGCCATCCCATGATGCAGAAACCGTTATCTGATTAAGCCACACTACGGCACAGGAACGTGTTATCTGATTAGGTCATAACGCTTGCCATCTAATTAGACAAGCGATATTTCTCCAGCCCCTGATAAGGCATACGGAGTTCTCAAAACAAATCAAACCTATGACAACCTGGGAAAAACCCTGCGGCCATTGTTTTGATTTCATCGAGAAGTTCAGCAAAAGAATGTGCTAACGACCAAGTCGTATGACATCCTTATTGACGTATCTATGTCCATCCTTACGTCAATCTCGGCACCTTACAGGTATAAATATTACCGGTATTGCCTTAAGCAAACACACGCGGTGGTGACGAGATCGGAGCAGCCAGACTTGCCGAAGCCCAGAGCAGAGCAGACCCCGCTGGCGCAGCCCCGCCTTCCTGACGCGCTGAGAACGAGACGCTGCTTTCTCCTGCCGAGAAATCCAGCTCTGGCGCTTCCGGGTAGCCCTCGCAGGCAGCCTGGAATATCGAGACCAGAGACGAGAGATACCATCCCTCATTCATCCTAGATTCCAGGTACAGAACTGAATAACCCCTTGCAGAGAATTCTTGAGTCAGTCACTTGGCAAAACAAACTTAACTTAAACTGCTACTTTCTATTCCCGCCCACGTATTAGGCTTAGGTCAGGTACACCGGGGTAGGCGTAGTTAGAAACACCAGTTGAGTACGATTAGTCAAATGTATATGTGTATGTATCTATTTTATCCATTTTAAACCACCTTATGGCTTAGAAACCATATAAATGTTTTTACAGTATTATTTTATACTTCTGCTTTTATTGTATGCACTTTACTTAACCATAAGTATTGCGATAATATCGATCCATTTCTCTTGTATGAGAAAAGAGACTGATCAATAAATCACATCTTTTATTGAACACGCCCGTCTCTTCCTTTTCTCTACAATCTGGTGAGACTAAGAATGCACGTACTGACTGAGTAAAATATGTTGTCTTTTGTTTTCACACGACTCTAGAGATACACTCTTGATTAGGGGAGAGCAAAGTTGTCATGTTCTATGGTTGTCAGAAACTAAATCCCTTCTTGTCTATCCAGGGAGGTTCAACTCCTCCTTGCCTATTCGAGAAAGGTTCTAGTGAACTCTGAGCTAGCTGGCAAACCCAAAACTTTAAGTCTAATATCGACAATAGAAGACCTAGTTAACGTCTGGTCTAGGCCTATACTATTGAAGGTATTATTCCAATGCGCAGAGCCTATTGGGATAATAGGAACTACACTACATGGCGCCCAAATGTTTGGAAAGGCGATAAAACTAACGCAAGACATTAGAGTAACTCAGTCGTGCTTTTTCACTCAGACCCCTTTTTTCCCATAATACTCCAAAGACGTCTGGAGTGGGTGAAAGGTCATATCCGCCAAACCTCGCAGGAGGAAACTCCTATGTATGGTTCTTGGTTTAGTCAACGTTGAAGGATACACTGTTCCAAAATATTGTGCATCTAATCTTTGTTTCCATAAGAAACCTGATCTGCAAACAAACAAAAAAACCTTCCTGACAGTATAATGTCAGACACTGAAGAAGAAAGAGAGATAGCTAGAGTAGCAGCTGAACTCGTAGCAGCTGATAATACTATGCAAGAAGCAGACCCGGATTTAATACTCATCCCGGTCAACATAAGAAAATCTATAACTTTAAAACTTATAGAAAATGGACTGACACCTAGAGGTGGCACAGTCATATTCGTAATAGAGGCACACGAATATCGGCAGACAGAGGTATTCTATTCATGGATAAACTTTCCAGCAGCAAACGCTGTAACAAAGGTCTTCCACCATTACAAAACAGAGGAACCTCCTGAGGAATACACTCCTTTCGAGGAGGTGGAAGTACCACTTAAATTTCAAGAGCACCTGCTCTTGTTTAATGGCGCCCTAAAACACAACAATCACATCACCAGGCTCGGTCCATTAGGTAGACCAGGAGCAACGTGGCCGGTCCTAGCCGGATACACACCACATCCAGACATCGAAAGAATGTCTGCAGCAGATCTTCTAATACAACTAAAACAATTAATAAAAGTACATAGACAATTAGTCCAATATGTAATGCGGACTTCAACAATCCAACCAGCAACTAAAATTCCACAGCTGACCCCTCATCAGGGGAACACAAATAAAATTACACCACAGAACATACAGTCCTGCCTAGGTAAAGTACCAGCTAAAAGGGAACAAATACCATTCTGGTTAGCACAAAAAATCACCCAAATAGAGGCGGTGTTTCCAGACACCACCCCTGTGGATAAACACAGGATTCTGACTATCTGTCTTCCAATGGGAATCGCACCACACGTAGAGGACTGTGACACTTGGGGTACAGTCTTTGCCTCCATCTACACAAAAACGCATGGTGTTCCATCCATTTCGGTAATACCAGATGTGCTAAAACAAATTCAAGACGAATACGGTCCAGAACCCGCTTTAACTCTTGGTATGAAATTACTGAAAGACTTCAAGCAGGTCTCGGCTATATTACTAGCCAATATAAAGGGAGAAGCAGCAAACGTGGCGATCCGCCAAAGGTTAAAAGAAACAGATATAGCAGACCAACCAGCTGAAATTGCCAGAATTATAGAAAAATCCTATGAGGAACTAGGTAGAGATAGTTTAGGTGGAATACCAGTAAAACCCCAACTGATTGAAAGTCCTGAAAAAATATTTATTAAAAATCATCTAAACAGTCAAAAGAAGAACTGGGATGGAAACAAACAATCCAATACAAAAGAAAAGAGATTCCAGTCCAGAGGAAGGTCTCCTCGGCGGAGAGAAAGATCTCCGGACCAAGGACCCAAGTCTCCCCAAAGTGAGCCCTCTGTGAAAAAATACAACCTTAGAAATAGGGATAATATAAAGAAACCGGATAGATATCAAGATTTTGATACACGTCCCTCTCAATCTTTTCAGACTTCCTCGCAGAAATCGGAAAGAAGAGGACGATCGGAACCAAGGGAAGGGCACGTCAAGTCCAAAGACAAGGAACCTGCTCATCCAAATAAGAAATTACAATTTCCAAAAAAGAAGGTAGCCAGTATTAAAGTAGTTAACAATGCCGAGAATACTGAGGACACAACTGAAAAACGGAGAATGGGCTCAGACAATGCTAGACAGCGCAGCAGAAGTGAGCATAGCTCGCAAAGTCCTTATGAATCATCTGGAGACAGTGGACACGAATGAATATCTTTAAGTGGAAACTGCAGACACCAGAGTTAGCAAACCTCACAAAATATATGAAATAACTTTACGTATAGAAGGGGATAAGACTAGAAAAATAAGGGGACTATTTTGGGATGATCTCTCCAAGGGCTATGACATCCTTCTAGCTGAAAAAGACTGGCCACCAGAGTTTGTCAGGGACTGCCCTCATGGCGAAGAAATAATTATGCCTGCCTTCTCAAATCATATCCCAATTCATAAAAAATACACACTTGCTAGAAAGTGGGCAGTAGCTCAAGCTCCTGCTTTATATAAAAATCACGTAGGATGGGATGAGGACTCTCCTCCTCACAAAATCCAGTTAAAATCACAACCTACTGCACAAAGACAGTACCCAATTAAGCAAGAAGCTAAAAAACAGGTAAAAGAAATCCTAGATCAACTAGAATACCAGGGGGTGATTGAAACTTGCACCTCACAAATGAACAACCCTTTGTTTCCTGTCTCCAAACCAGACAATTCATATCGTCTAGTTTTGGATTACAGACACCTTACCTCATGTTGCAAAACTTTTGCAGTGCAAAACTCGCATAGTGCAGCGCTAATGAATAACATAGTGCGCAAAAATTACAAAACAACATTAGACATCTCTAATGGATTCTTTTGTCAAAATATAGCACCAGAGAGCAGATATTTGTCTGCGTTCACAATAAATGGCGCTCAAAAACAATTCTGTCGGTTACCCCAAGGGTTCAAGAACAGCCCAGGATTATTCTCAGCAAGAGTAACAGAGTTACTACAAACATATGATGACGAAGCATTATCTTATGTCGATGACATATACCTAACAGATGATGACTTGGATACTCACTTGAAGAGAGTGAACACCATAATACTTGGGTTCGCAGCAGAGGGTTACAAATTCAACTTTAAAAAATCTAGAATTGCCCATCTAACAGTCCTGTTCTTAGGATATGAATTATCAAGTGAAGGCAAAAGCCTGGCTGACAATTTCCTAGAGAAATGTGCCGTACTCCAAGCACCTAGAACACTAAAAAACCTACAGTCAATTCTAGGCTTCCTAAATTTCGGAAGAACATACATTGCAAATTACGCAGAAAGGGTCAAACCCCTTTATGATCTAATAAAACCAGATTTTAAAAGAACCAATTGGACTCAAAAACACACAGAAATTTTGAGATCCTTACAAACAGACATGTTAATAAAAACAAAATTAGAAACACGTGATAACACACGCAATCTTGTGATTCGAGTCATCCCAGGAAGATGCGGATTCACATACCTGACCTCTAACGAGGTAGAAAAGGTACCAATTGCATTCAACTCACACTTGTACACAGAAGCTGAAAACAAGTTCAGCATTAAAGAAAACATTGTTCATGCAGTTCAAACCGCAATAGCTAGAGAAAAAGATAAAGCTGACGGTAGACGTATTACAGTCAGAACAGCAGAATCAGCCTTTGAGGCATTAACAACACCGTGTAATTTACCAACAACAGCATTGAATCCGGAATGGATACAATGGGTGAATTCAATTACAACGGACAAAGTAAAATACTACTTTGATCCAGAATTAAAAGAATTGAAAAATCTAGAATATGAAAGAACATTCCCTCTGCCAATCGACATTCTGCCCGTACGACAGTACGCTTGTGTAATCTATACAGACGGACATGCTCAACCTTCCGTTTGGGGAGAACAAGCATACAACCCCACATGTGAGATTACAAAAGAAGTGTGGCGCGGAGATAAACTAAGACCTCTATTAACAAAAACACACTCAGTAGAAACCAATTCAGAACAACAGACTGAAATAATAGCATTGAAAATGGCGCTAGATAATGCAGATCGCGAATCCCCGACACTTATAGTGTCCGATTCGTATTACTGCGTCAAATCATATAACAGCGATTTGCAGAAATGGATTCAAAACGGTTACAAAGATGACACAGGTGCAACAATAAAGCAAAAACTGCTTTGGGAACAAATAGTTCTTTTACAGAAAGAACTACCAAAGACTCACGTGATACATACACTGAGTCATCAGCGTGATGGCGTTCACGTTGCAGGGAATTCATTGGCTAAGACAGCCACAGCGGTAGCAACTAAATCGGCTTCCGTAGCTAGAAAAAAGCGTACAATGAAATACATTGACGGTGAAAAAGTGCTGGCGGTAAAAACGTCATCAAAAGGCGACTGCTCAACGCTACCGATCAACTATCCACTCAATTATACATACATAATCGATGCAAACTCCGTCCCTTTTGCTCGAATCCCTGGAGTGGGGGATAGAGTAATTCCAAACATGGACAGGAGAACTTTGTTAATTGCAGACGCACATATGGGCGAGGGTCTCAGACACCTCAAACTAAAAGATTCTCTGGAAGAATTACAATCAGTGTACTGGTGGCCAGGCATGAGCCTGCAGCATCACATTTTTGTGAAAAAATGCCCGGACTGCAACAGAGATCGCAGTGGCGAGAAAAACGGTATACTACCGTGGCGTTTCACTCCAGAAAGGCTTTCCAGTAAAAAGCAAAGCGTCCGATTAACATATACAGGCTAGTTTCCACTTATAATGTAGATCCCCAGCACTCGGCTGACGTCTGGACTGTTATACAAAGATTTGCGAGTCTAAATGGCATATACGCTAGGAGCATGCTACGTTTGACCAATGTTTTCACTTTAGCCCTCAAGCTTGTGGGGAAGCACGGCCAAATGAGCATAGCGATGCGGGATTCTTCTCACTTCCTTCCTGAGGGATACGGGATGGTGTAAAGAAAAAACCAAGGCATAAAGCTATCTATAACAGAAAGGATATTAGGTTCGGGAGTCGGGTGGGTCAAACATCTAATAAGTGTCCAACGTAGTCTAAATAACCTGCCAAGAAATTCTCTGAAGGGATTCAGTCCGTACGAATTATTGTTTGGAACTAGGATGTTAGTCTTAGATCTTGACAGTCAGACTTCAGTGGTAAAGGAAAAAAGC
This sequence comes from Lissotriton helveticus, assembly GCF_964261635.1. Taxonomy (NCBI): domain Eukaryota; kingdom Metazoa; phylum Chordata; class Amphibia; order Caudata; family Salamandridae; genus Lissotriton; species Lissotriton helveticus. Next base: position 1,581,091,060 of record NC_136065.1, on the reverse strand, counting down.
TTTGATATCAAAGATCGCTTGGCTATTTTGCAGGACTTAAACAAAACAAGAAAAGACCTGAGCAACATAAAGTTGAAACAGCAGCCAACAACCACTGAAGAACCACCACCTGTCCCAGCAAGACCTGTCTGGATTCCAAAAGTCGGGGATCTAGTCAGAGAAAAGATCGCGGTAAAGAAGGAATTTGGGCCTTCTTACAGAAAAGCAGTTCCTGTCTTGTCTATCAACGGGACAAGATCAGTTGTACTACCGCCGCTTGCTGGTAAAAAGGAGAACCGAGTTGTATCCATCGACCTGGTAAAACCACAATCATGTGGCCGATAACAAACAGTAGGCCAAGTGGACTCCCGATAAGTAGTAGAACACCAAGATTTGCTACCAATACAGAGGTCCTAACTACGAGGCTAATCACATTCGAAACGCCTACAAAAGAACAACAAGGACTATGCAACAATGCATTGGAACTTAAACCTCTGAAAACCCAAATAAAAACATTTAGTAGAGACACACCAACCTACAATGAAGTAACAAACGAATATGCAAGAAACAGTAATCCTGAAGCAATTGGAACAATTGACAGAACTGCATCCGGCTACTTCATAAACTTCGATGATTCCTCTGAAGACCTAAGTGAATCAAAAACACAGCCATCAACAAAAACCTTTAAAGATAAAGCTAAAGAACTTTTGAAACAACTGAAAGAAACATATCTGATTTCTCCATGGATTGAATTTTGGGTGGGCTTTGGTGCATTTATCCTCATACTTTGGCTCATCATGGTACTAACTTTGGGACGCTTCATTGAGGGAAAATACGCTAAAATGGACACAGCAAGTCAGAAAATCAACTTGATCCTCAAGCCACACACATCTTCACACGTCGAGAAAAGAGAACTTTCTTCAGTCAACTTCACAGCCAATCCTATACCGGGTGGGGTAGCATGGGACAATACTGACTACGAAATTTATGGTCCGGTTGAGATCCTGAAATATCCACACCAAATTAAGATCTCGTTGAGTGACTTTGTAAAAACAAGCTCATTTGCTGATGATTGGGACTTTGAAAGTATAAATAATATGATGTCTGACTTAGTGATGTCTGCTAAATTTACCAAACATGATTATTTGCAGGGTTCGACAAATTATGATAGTATGTACTGTTACAACCACTATGGTAACCATTTTCTACATAAATCTGCACAACCTAGAAATGTTTTAAATTATAATCAATGGGAACATTGTGCAACCCCTCCAAAAGGAAGCTCAAGAACCTTTTACGACAAATATTCATACTTTTCAGGGTTCAACACAAGTAATGCTGAAACATTTTATTTCAAATTGTCAAATAAGACAGGGACAAAGACCATGCTAACAAACACAAAATTGATATATTCAGACTCATTTTTTGAACACATGAATACTTTTGGTTTTGATTATTGGGACAAAAATGTTGAAGTTAAAAGTGTTTGGGGTACAAAAGAATGGCAAGTACAAGGTATAGAATCATTGTTTAGAGCCTGCATGATCCCAGAACAAATTATATTTTTAAATGACACTGTTCAACAAACCACCTGTCTTGGCTTAGCCAAAATCAAAGACTTAAATAAACCGTCTATTCCAAAGCCAACAATGGACAGCAATAGCTCCACAGATGAAGAGATAGACGTAAACTATATATTAAACCAAAACAGAACACATCCTGATTGGAAACAGTGGTTGATCTGGCCCACAGATACTAATAACTGTCAAGACAGATTCCTGAACAAAAAACAGGGGTTCAAATTGACCGGGCCAGACCCTAGATATTCCCAAAGACAATACCCAGGGATAATAACCACCTACAGTGTGGGCAAATTATGCCTTCAATGGCTACAAACTTCCACACTGACAGAAATTAAGCAACACCTAACTTTACTTACTGATGGTGCTGACTTGCGTGATTTCATTATGGGACCGCGCAAACAGCGTCAAAAACGCTTCATAGCAGCCTCTATATATGCAGCTTACAATGAGGCCTGGAAGGTAACTCAAATTGAGACAGCAGAAAGTATACGGGAAATTGACCGTATTAATTTGGAAAAATCACTTTCTGTAGTGGACAATGGGTTAATGACTCTGTCCTCCAGAATTTTTTCTTTGGACAGCATTGTGTCTTCAGCAATCGACATAATATCGCAAGACTTACTGTTGTTACAACACGGTCAGTCTCAATTGCGTTCTATTGTACAGCTTGGCTGGACGTTACAAAATCTGCGTTCAGGCTATGTGCCTTGGCGTTTAATCAACACAACGTCACTATTCAATATCTTTAACCTTACTGATAAACAAATCAGTATGGCACAGAAGGGGGCTGATTATACAATCCTGAGCATTGAGAAACTCGAGAGATTACCAGTGACAATGTCAGAACGACCTGTCAGTGAATGGATAATACATGGGATAATTAATATTCCAATATCAACCTTCAGGTTTCAATACTGCCAAAAATATATACAGGCTGGCATGTACGAAAAATTGGGAAAAGGGTACATTAAGACAACATGGAACTTGCCCTATTCACATGCATGTGTCAGTAATAAAGGACAGAAAGTGTTTCTTAGTGGCAATAATTGTGCGATGTCACTAAGCGGTACACTTCTGTGTAATGGAATTAGTTTGCATGGAGCCTGTGAAGGGAACTCAAATAACCTTTCATGTCACCAGCTAGGCGCACCTGCAACAGAGATAGAACCATTCCTTAAAAGATTCTATAACGGGAGTTACATTCTAATTGTGGATCGCAGATGTTGTTGTCTTATGCCCGGGACTCCTTATCTCGTAACTACGACTGCGAAGGTCATGTGCTGTGGACACTCATTGTTCCCCAGCTCCTTTCCAGACAAGGAGGCAAGGGCATGGCCTAACTTGAAAATTACTTCTATTCGAATAGATACTTTAAGCAGAATGAAAACAGTGCTACTTCAGACGCCGACCAGACTCACGTCATCAAAAGAAACGTATGATCTCCTAGTCGCAAGGACGACTGCAGAGATTCACTCATTGTTATCAACTAATTCCCCCATACATTTCGCAGAAATCCTGAAGGAAATCTTAAATATTTCTGATACCAGTGGAGTCTCAAAAGTATTTAAGACAGTATTTTCGATGGCATTAACACCATTCAAAGCCATACTGGGTATTTTTCCAGATTTCGTCCATTCGATTTTTGGCGGACTTCCCCTCATTTTAGGACTAATTGCAGGAATCCTATTCTTGGTCCTGATATTTCGTTATGGCAAACCGTGTCACAGACAAAACACCTGCGACAAGGGAAGAAACAATCCGAGCCATTGGATACCGGGACCGGATATCAAAAATCCTGGGACTATCCCGGCTTAGAGACCTGAACATGACTTGGTTTCTTTCATTTCGACCAATGTGGCATCGATGTGTTTTACCTGTATTAAGGTGCCTGCTGTGCGGAGAAGAATGCGTGTTGGACACCTGTCTGACGCTACAATCAGATGCGCCAATGGATGCAGAAACATTGTTGAGTCCAATAAAGGCTCATGCTTTGTGCTGCCCTCAACGGCTGCCAATCCTGATGACGGCATTCGTGGAAACTTCACCACTACGATTAAGGGGTAGTGGAGTTCAAGATGAAAGCAGCATCGATCAGGTACGACCTTCTGTCAGCAATACTAATCAAAACGTCAATGGAGACAATCATGCGCACGAATGCATGGTTACACCTTTTTCCGAGTTAGTGGAACTCTCCCAGGAAGCTGTTGACAGCTTTTTCGACAGTCTAAATGATATGATGTTCTCACCAGAGCAGAAATAGAGACTTTTGAGCAAGCTAGCACACGGCGTTCCAAACACCCTGAATTTGGCCTTCAACTTAATAGCAAAATAACATGAACAATTTTCCCTCAAGTTCACGGACAGCGATTTTTTCAGCAGCCCCAAAATATTTTTACGAATTTTCGGGACACTTATCTTCTGCTTAAAGTAAGAACTTTTCTTAGAGAACTAAAATTTCTATTTTTAGAAACTTTATAGACATTAGCTGCCCGCTGGTATGTTCATAATTATTTTTATTCTGTGATGAAATGGTCTCGAACCTTTTTCTTCTGTATTAAGAGCCATTTCATGTGTAAATTCTCATATACCAATTAGCAATAATGTATACATATGCGTGATTACTTTAGCATTATTCTACAGCTTGAGTGCATATAGTACATGTGAATCCGTATATTACATTATTACATTACATTATTCGAAATGCATTATATGTTTTTTGGGGTGGTAAGGTATACACGATACTCTACAGTATGTTTTACTATGCCTAGATTCGTAAACATGGCCATAGTTAGCGTGGAGTGGGTGTGATGTATTCCTATAGGTTCTGTATCAATCCCCCTATTCCTGACCCTGTTCTGGTTAACAAGTTAACTAGCAGCCATCCCATGATGCAGAAACCGTTATCTGATTAAGCCACACTACGGCACAGGAACGTGTTATCTGATTAGGTCATAACGCTTGCCATCTAATTAGACAAGCGATATTTCTCCAGCCCCTGATAAGGCATACGGAGTTCTCAAAACAAATCAAACCTAAGACAACCTGGGAAAAACCCTGCGGCCATTGTTTTGATTTCATCGAGAACTTCAGCAAAAGAATGTGCTAACGACCAAGTCGTATGACATCCTTATCGACGTATCTATGTCCATCCTTACGTCAATCTCGGCACCTTACAGGTATAAATATTACCGGTATTGCCTTAAGCAAACACATGCGGTGGTGACGAGATCGGAGCAGCCAGACTTGCCGAAGCCCAGAGCAGAGCAGACCCCGCTGGCGCAGCCCCGCCTTCCTGACGCGCTGAGAACGAGACGCTGCTTTCTCCTGCCGAGAAATCCAGCTCCGGCGCTTCCGGGTAGCCCTCGCAGGCAGCCTGGAATATCGAGACCAGAGACGAGAGATACCATCCCTCATTCATCCTAGATTCCAGGTACAGAACTGAATAACCCCTTGCAGAGAATTCTTGAGTCAGTCACTTGGCAAAACAAACTTAACTTAAACTGCTACTTTCTATTCCCGCCCACGTATTAGGCTTAGGTCAGGTACACCGGGGTAGGCGTAGTTAGAAACACCAGTTGAGTACGATTAGTCAAATGTATATGTGTATGTATCTATTTTATCCATTTTAAACCACCTTATGGCTTAGAAACCATATAAATTTTTTTACAGTATTATTTTATACTTCTGCTTTTATTGTATGCACTTTACTTAACCATAAGTATTGCGATAATATCGATCCATTTCTCTTGTATGAGAAAAGAGACTGATCAATAAATCACATCTTTTATTGAACACGCCCGTCTCTTCCTTTTCTCTACAATCTGGTGAGACTAAGAATGCACGTACTGACTGAGTAAAATAAGTTGTCTTTTGTTTTCACACGACTCTAGAGATACACTCTTGATTAGGGGAGAGCAAAGTTGTCATGTTCTATGGTTGTCAGAAACTAAATCCCTTCTTGTCTATCCAGGGAGGTTCAACTCCTCCTTGCCTATTCGAGAAAGTTTCTAGTGAACTCTGAGCTAGCTGGCAAACCCAAAACTTTAAGTCTAATATCGACAATAGAAGACCTAGTTAACGTCTGGTCTAGGCCTATACTATTGAAGGTATTATTCCAATGCGCAGAGCCTATTGGGATAATAGGAACTACACTACAGACTACCTGTACAAAAGTTAAAGGCACCCATCTTGTTTTCACTTTGAGTTTCCCGGTGTTCTGTGTTACGCCTTGTAATGTAGGTAAGTATTAGGTTTGGTATTTTTCCAATACTTATTATCATGTTTTTAAAGTGGTGATAGGTAAAGTAAAATATTTATAAGTTTATATATATATATCTTTTTCTTTTAGTTCGTATTACCAACGTACTACCAGGGTACCTTCAAAGGTTTTTTTTTATTTAGAAAAACACTAAGACACTATATTTTGGTAAATATGGTGTGCCAACTGTATTTTCCAATTTTAACATAATAAATATGCTGAAAAAAGGATACAGAGGGGCACGTGAATTACTAAAAATTACTACGCTACTTAAAATAAAACACTGTTCCCCGTTGAGAGCTACAAGAATATAGAGAAATGTAGAAATAACAGTAGTAACCTTACAAAATAATTTTGTGGTACCGCAGTGGTACTGCACATCTCCAGATTTATACAAAAATATATAGTTTGCCACACTAAGTTAACTATACCTTGCTCCTTCTCTATACACTACCTATTACCTAAGTTATAGCAAGTGAAATTATTGCAGTAAATTAAACACTTATGACATCAGAAATTATATCATTATCCTGAACACAGTGCATGGTACAGTGGCGAGTTATAGTTAATGTAGTGTGGCGAGTGAGGTTACAAGACTGTGTACGGAAGTGCATGAGTTATATTAATTGAAAGGTGGTGCGCAAGTATAAATATGAGTTATAAGTATGACTTACAGTAATATGAGGGTGGTGCGTAAAGGATAATTTCAAAAGAGGAGTATACGTTATGAATTTATGTTTGGGTAGTTTAAGGTGTATTTGGCACTGATAAGAAATAAGTGTGCAAGGGGTGAATTAATCATGAAATTAAGAGACAACTATAACTGTAGAATTTCAAATGTTTTAGGAGCTTAATTTGGGTTTGTATACCAAACCTGAAAAACATTTTCCTAACTATAACTGACATGTAACCTTTGTATTTTTTGTGAATATAGTTATATGTAGAGCACAAACCTACCCAGAGAACAATAGGAAAGGGTGGGAGCCCACAGTTAACACACGGGAGAGGTGTGGCGCCGCGGCCAGGGCGACTGACGCAGGGATCAGGGTTCGATCCCCGGCTCCGGCGGCAGGTTAGCCCAGCACCATGTGACTCTGGGCAATAGCTTGCTTAATCTTCCCGACGGCCCCTAGCGCCTAGAGACCCTTACGGGTGATTGTGCGCTTTACAAATGTGGATTATTATTCAGGCTTTCATTAATTTACAATGAAGCATGATCTTAATGGGTGGTGAATCTTATGGGGCAGAGATGTAGTATTTTCTGAACAGTGGGTCTTCAGCTCCTTTATCAATTGCAGAATTGCATAAGAGGTGGGGCCATATATTGATGTTGATGTTCCAGATCCTGAAAGCTTAGATGAAGCAGACTTTTGGCTGTTTTTTGTTTCCAGTTTGGGAATGTCCTTGTTACAAGTGTGTGATTTTTTTTGTATTGATGACGTGAAGCACTTTAGACAGATTTGTGTGATAATCTTCACTAAAAATATGTGGCCCTTTGAGGCGAAGTGTGTGATGTCTTAAACTAAGGATGCGTGGCATGTTTGAGGAGAGCTATTTGTTGATTTGCAATGAGGATCAGATGCCTCTTCATAAAAGGTTTGTGATGTTTTGCCTCGGTGATGTGAACCCCTTGGAGGAAAGGGTATAATATCCTTTAGGTATGATGTATGGCCCTTTTGAGGGGAGGTGCATGATGTCATATACTTAGAATGAGTGGCACCACTGAGAGGAGTTGTTCTGTGTCCTCTTCTGAAGACATGGGGGGCGCTGTGATGGTATGTGCATGATTATTTGCAACGAGGATGTGAAGCTCCTTCCGAAGAAGTGTGGTATGCCTTGCTTTGATGGTGTGCAGCGTCTTGGGGGGGAAGTGTGTGATGTCCTACGCAGAGGATGTTTGGTCCAGTTGAGGGGAGCTGTGTGATGATTTGAAATGAGGTTGTGAAGTCCCTTTAAAAAGGCGTCTGATGTTTTGCTGTGGGGAAGTAAACCTTCATCGAAGGAAAAGTATGATGTACTACAGTGAGGGGAGTTAGATGACGATGTATACTAATGAGTATATTCCCTTTAAGGTTTGGTATGTGCTAATTTGAAATGAGGATCTCTGGTGCCTCCAAATTGTTGATGTTCAAAGAATTCTGTTTTACTCTAAAGGGGGTGAAGCCCCTTCGAGGGGAGTTATGTTATGATTTGCAAAGTTGATTATAAGCCCCCTTCAAAATAGGTGAGTGATGTTTTGCTTTCAAGGTATGAAGGCACTTCAAGAGAAAAGTGTGATGCCCTACTCTGAAAATGAGAGAGGTGCGTAATGTCTCACACTGGAGCTGTGTGGATCCCTTGAGGGCCGGTGTCTTATACCCTACTCGAAGGATGAGAGACGTGTGTGATGGCTCACACTGAGGATGTGTTGTCCCCTTGAGGGTAGGTGTCTTATGCTCTACTCGAAGGATGAGAGAGGTGCGTGATGACTCACACTGAGGATGTGTGGTGCCCTTGAGGGTAGGTGTATGATGTCCTACTCTAGGGGTGGGAGAGGTGTGTAATGTCTTACGATTGAGGGTTGGTGTATGATGTCCTACTCGAAGGATGAGAGAGGTGTGTGATGGCTCACACTGAGGATGTGTGGTCCCCTTGAGGGTAGGTGTCTTATGCTCTACTCGAAGGATGAGAGAGGTGCGTGATGACTCACACTGAGGATGTGTGGTGCCCTTGAGGGTAGGTGTATGATGTGCTACTCTAGGGGTGAGAGAGGTGTGTAATGTCTTACGATTGAGGGTTGGTGTATGATGTCCTACTCTGAGGATGAGAGAGGTGTGTGATGTCTAACACTGAGGTTGTGTGCCCCCCCTTGAGGTGTGTGGTCCCATTGAGGGTAGGTGTATGATGTGCTACTCTGAGGATGAGAGAGGTGTGTGATATCTTACACTGAGGATGTGTGGCCCCCTTGAGGTGTGTGGCCCCCTTGAGGGTAGGTGTATGATGCCCTTCTATGAGGATGAGATAGGTGTGTAATGTCTCACACTGAGGACAAGTGCCCCCCTTGAGGGCAGGTGTAGTATAATGCCCTACTCTGAGGATGAGAGAGGTGTGTGATGTCTTACACTGAGGGTGTGTGCCCCCCTTGAGGGTAGGTGTATGATGCCTTACTCTGAGGATGAGAGAGGTATGTGATGTTTCACACTGAGGATGTGTGGGCCCTCTTACGGATGGGTTTATGATGCCCTGATGTGCAGCCCCTTCGAGATAGGTGTGTAATGTCTTACACTGAGGATGTGTGGCCCCCTTGAGGGTAGGTTTATGGTGTCCTACTCTGAGGACGAGAGAGGTGTGTGATGTCTTACACTGAGAATGTGTGCCCCCCCTAGAGGGTAGGTGTATGATGTCCTGCTCTGAGGACGCGCAGCCCCTCCCAGAGAGGTGTGTACTGTCTTACACTGAGGACGTGACTTCTGTTTGACATTTTCTGCTCTCCCAGTCTCAGGGTGTGCCGCAGCCGGAAGACCACGGACCCCACAGGTGCCCCAGGTGCCGGTGCAGGTGATGTGGTCAGGAGGCTTTACAACGTGTCATTGTACTGTTTAACTTTTCTAAGGGATGCCTGAAGTTCGAGGGAGGGAGGGCGTATTTCAACTTCAGGCCCCAGCATCCCATACAGGAGCCCTTTCACAGCCAGCGCTGCCAGATGTGCCCTAGCCCAGGGAGGCCGTGGGTGCCATTCTGGGTAGCAAGAGTGGAAGGGGGAGAAAAGAGCCACTGTGCAACGGAGAACCCGGAGGAACGAATTAGAGTCAAAATTATACATACTGAGCTGTGACATCTGGTTACACAAATAGAAACCACAGAGGGGGGAACCGTGTTTTCTCTTTCATTATTTATCGCTCTCTAACCAGCACCAGCTGGGTGAGTAAACAGCCCATTGCCCTCTAATGAGAACAGGCTGCTGGGGCCAAGCAGTGTGTGTGTGCGCGTTACCGTACTGCTCCAGTAACGGATCAGGGGAGAGAGAGAGACGGAGAGAGAGAGAGTGAGGGAGTGAGAGATAGAGTGCGAAGGTGAGAGAGGGAGAGAGAGAGAGAGAGCGAGGGAAAGAGACGGAGGAGGAAGAGTGAGCGAGAGAGAGCGCGAGGGAGAGAGAGAGATAGAGAGAGATAGAGACGGAGAGAGAGGGAGAGAGAGTGAGGGCGTGAGAGATAGAGAGCAAAGGTGAGAGAGGGAGAGAGAGAGAGCTAAGGAGAGAGAAAGAGAGAGAGAGACGGAGGAGGAAGAGTGAGCGAGAGAGAGAGTGAGGGAGAGAGAGAGAGAGAGAGAGAGACGGAGAGAGAGAGTGAGGGGGTGAGAGCTAGAGAGCAAAGGTGAGAGCGAGAGAGAGGGAGAGAGAGAGAGCTAAGGAGAGAGAGAAAGCGAGAGAGCGAGGAAGAGTGAGCGAGAGCGAGGGAGAGGGAGAGGGAGGGGGAGGGAGAGAGAGAGAGAGAGAGAGAGAAAGAGAGACGGAGAGAGAGAGTGAAGGAGAGAGAGAAAGAGCGAGGGAGAGAGAGAGAGAGGGAGGTAGGGATTGACAGAGAGAGAGAGACGGCAAGAGAGAGATCGCAAGAGAGAGCGAGGGGGAGAGAGTTTTTTTCGCATGTTATCTTACTGATCTAATAGCGTACCAAGAAGCGTATATGTGTCTACTCATGTTTAGGGGGTGGGGATTAAACCACAATAGGAAGGCTTGCCAATGTGTTTCGCTAACAGTTAAACCCAGTGGTGGTTCGGTTTCCAACTCCCTATGATACGTCATTGCTCATCAGTAAATTCACGAATCGTCAACAGTGATAACTTCCATGATACCATGTAATCAATTGAGTTTTGTGAGTTAAGGTGGTACTGTTGCAAACATTCATGTAACACAGCTTCTGTGGAAAGGGTTCTTTAACGCTCTTCACTTCTAAAGAAAGGCCTGTATTTATGGCGCAGGACTTATTGCTACCTGTACATATTGGCACAGCGCACAAAGTTAGAACTAGGGTTATAAAATAAACCTGCCTGGCCTTAGCGTACCAGCGAACGAACATTTGTGTATTAGTTATGATCTAATTAGTTCCGATCTTTTATTTGTGAATCCTGCAGCCACATGTGGCTATTTATCTTGCATTTTCTCCTCCCCTGGCACAGTCTGAGCCCTGCGTCTAACTGATGGTTCCCCCTGCGCACACACTATTCCGCACAAAATACCCAACGTGACCACATTGTTAGGGTCCTGGTGCAGTCAGAGGTCACTGGTATCCCAAGGCCACCAATACTAGTATACTACTCGCTCCAATTGGATATCCAGTTACTCCTCTGAGGCGCTTTACGTCTTCTGGTCTTCAGGCGTCAACAGTCAGTGCTTACTCCAGTAGGTGGTAGAGGTTAGAATCTCAGGCATAGCATGGCACTGTGAATAATACTCAGTGCTGAGCTTGGTATGTACTACTAAATACTAATGGGTGAGTAAACAGATCAGGTAAACATATGACACAAGGAGAGAACAAGAAGGTGCTATTGCCTTTTGGGCCAGCAAAAACTTGTATAGGGCTCTTTGGCTAGGTGATAGATTACCTTTCGTCTCAGCCCAGTCTCTAATGTCATCCTATCTGGCTTTGATCTGGAACTTCAGAACTTGTCAAGTCTATAACTGCAATGGTTACAGATAGTATGTTGATGCACCAATCAATAGGGCACAGGTGCCAGACAAAAGATACACTATAGCAACCTTGCTAGCATTTGTTTGGCACTGTGTTTCAGTGGCTCTCGCTGAAGAATGGACCACGGTTCCAATAAAGAGAGTAAAAGTCCTTGAGCTCCAAAACCCATTACCTAAATAACAATGGCTTCAACAACTAATATGAAGTCCCCGCAGGGTATTTATTTTTAGGGGTACTTGTCGGAAGAGCTACCTGGCAAAGCGATAATGTTTCAGAGGTTGAGCAGCCACAAATCCAGAGACACCCACTCGAATGCAAGGCGTCGTCACTTTCCACTAGTAACAGTTTTTTTGGTTTAAACGACAATCACAACTGTAAATGTTATCTGTAGGATTGTAGTCGCTACATAAACAGCTCAAACTATTCTGAAATTAGGATGACCTCCCTATGCCAATGGAACTGTCCCCCCACAGAAAGCTGTGAATGGAAAAGCTCCTTGTCTATTTGATACTGGTCTGGGATACAGGACATGCAAAAGGTATGTGGGTTGGGTATGCTGCACCAACCAGGATATGCTTAGTCTTTCTCATCTCTTCTCCAAGCCAACTTGACTACAGGGATCTCATGGCTCCTGGCGGCAGTAGGCACCTCTTCCCTCGGCAAGGTTTCTTCGAAGATTTCAGGAGTATCTCCAGACTGAGGACAACCTAAACTCACCAGAAATTCACATCCGGGCAATGTTCTCTCCCATGCAAATTCTCTAACCCTGGCAATCCAAGGTTCTGATCTGGTTTCCAAAGTCTCCTGCATGTTTAAACAAAGTACAAATTACTAGGCCCAGACACATATTATTTAGGCCACTTTGAAGACACAAGGGGGTAGTCTGCATCAACCAACGGTCAGCCTTTTTCAAAATTCGACCACTTCAACCAACCCTGGTGAAGTGTATCTTTTCTTTGGTTTGTAGAAAGAGTTCCTTGCAGGACCACTTGTAACTGGTCAAGATGTGGATATGGATGTTCCTCAGATAGTGTGGAACCCACCATTATTTGGCAGCAGTCATCAAAACAGGATAAGAAAGGCAGAGGCAATTTAACCTGAGCAGGGAAAACCTACTCTGAGCGAAGTGCACATGTGTATCAATGTGTGCTAATGCATGGCAGCCACCTTGGAATATTTTTTGCTATGCTTTATGAACAAACATTCGAAGATGGCTGCCCATCCATGCCCAGGCATGCCCGTCCATATTACAATGGGTTTTTGCCACTGATGATGGAAAACCAAAATAAGCAATGTCAGTGCCAATAGGTCTGCTCCCTGGCACAACAGGCGAGGTCTATTGCTTTTGCAAATACTTGTTCTAACTTTCTGGATGAACATGTATTTTTCAATCAAGTATACACAACATCAATGTGGCAAAGGGATGACCTCGTTGATGTTTTGTTGCTGCACCAGCAGAACACTAGGCTCACCTGCACAGAGGGACCAACCAAAATGTACCCCTACCAGTGGAGGGTGGCTACGGCCCTTATGCCTGGGTGCATAATAAGTAACAGTGGTGGCAGCTGCTTGATATGCAAGGGCACAGCCAGAAAATCTGTACACTTGGAAGAGTTGTCTACGCCCCTTTAATTTAAAATCCCATCTGTATCCCACGCCTTGTGCTCTTTGCTTCCACATATGTGTATGCTGTGGGAGTGTACTTACATGAGGTAAGTATGGAATCCATGTAATTTGCAGATGTATAGCACAATAAGGATGCCTTCTGTGATCAAGGGAGTAGCCAGAACATTCAAATTCTCCCCCCTTTGAACCAAAGCTCTGATGGCACCAAGCAAGTGAGCCCGAACCTCCCTAGAATAGCTCCTTGTCTCTTCCATTGAAGCATCTGCCCATTCATCCTTTCACCCATCCATCCACCAATTGATATCCGCCATTTCACCTTTACATTCTGTTATTCATGCTTTCATTCATCCCTCATTCAATCTTTCCACCCATCCATTACCTGTTTCATTCATGCATCCTTCAGTCCATCAACAAATCCATCATCTATGCATGCATGTATCCATTCATAACCCGTCCACCCATCATTTGACTTCACTATTCCTAAATTAAGCCTTTCATCCATCAATTGATCTTTTTCTCAACCCCTTCATCCAGCCATAAACTAGCACAGATTTCCATTTATTTTGCCATCCATCCTCTCAGATTTACATTTACCATGTCATCCATCATCTCATATTTACATTTTCTCTGCCATCCTTTCATCCACTCAGCCATCCTCTCACATTTCTATTTACTCTGCCATCCTTGCACCCACTCATTCATCCATCCTTTTACATTTCTATTTACTCTGCCATCCTTTCCTCCACCCGTGCTCTCCTATTTCCCTTTACTCTGCTATCCTTTCACTCACTAATCCATCCCTCTAGCCATTTTCTAAGATATTAATCTACTCTGCCATCTTTTCACTAAGATTTCCAATTACTCTGCCATTCTTTGATCCAGCCACCCATCCATCTTCTTAGATTTCCATTTACTCTGCCATCCATCCATCCATATTTTCATTTACTCTGACATTCTTTTGTTTACGCATCCATCCTTTCAGATTTCCATTTACTCTGTCATTCTTTCATCCACACACTCATTCACCCACCCATTGACACATCCTTTTACCCACTCATCCATCCATCCTTTCACCCACCCATCCTTTCGCCCACTCGCCCATCCATCCTTTCACTTACACATCCTTTCACCAACTCATCCATTCTTCCTTTCATCTACTCATGTATCCATTCGTCCAACCTTGTTTCCCATCTTTCTTCTTTTTAACGTTAATTGTGAGTTTCTATTTTCCAAGTTGCAGATAAAAGAGGCTCATTAAGAAACCCACCCTGCTGTAGCTGCTACAATGGGGGGTTCACAATGCCACTGTCTGTTAGGAAAAGGCAATTCTCGCTTTCTTGTCCTTAGCGCTTGCACTTATGCAGTTCTATCAATAACTGATGTCTAGAGTGCAACATCCATTTAGTCTGGGGATCTGCCCAGTAAAACCATTATTTCGGTTTGGAATGTCTTGAGATTAACACATTTATCATCAACACCTTGTCTTTCTTATCTACAACCTACACTCGTCCATCGGCCTCCCATCCCACACTGACCTGACCTCTTGCTGAGCTTTCTTCCTTTATTGAGAGTCAGTAAAGAAGCCTTTTGCTCTGATTGGCTGGGAGTGGTAGCTCAATTTTAAAGATGGCACGCCTTCAGGATAGGTCTGCTGTGCCTACCAGCAACCCCCAGTTTGCCAACAGTAGCCTTTACAGCTAGGACTTTGTCCACACTGGTACTGTTGGGGGAACGCTGAAGCATTAGGTAAGAGAGTGATTGGTCAAGGCACTTCAATACCATTCTCCCAATTAATGTTCAATAAGGATTGTGGAGCAGCAGGATGACGCAGATGGAGTAACAGTGTCTACAACACAAAACCAAAAAAAAACACTTGAAATACATCAGCTAAGGTACGAAAATAACTGTGACCCCCATTCCTTCCATATATTGCAAGAGAGATTAAATACTTTGTATAATAAGAAGGAGAATTAGTATGTGGCTTGGTGTGTGAGAATTTGAATGATTGAGTGACTACATTCATTGAGTCAGTGATAAAGTGAAGAGGTAATTGAGACATAGTGTGACTGCTACTGCATGTTGCATTAGTAAATTAAAGCATATACACAAATGTTTAAATGAGGTAAAAGTTACTTGACAAGCCATCATAACTAAATTAGAATCATTCATATGGTTTATGTATGACATTGTATGAAAGTTGGCTTTTTATATTGCATGCTGTTTTCCAATTCTATTAGATATGAAACTGTCGGGTCATCCAATATAATTGAATGTATGTGCAGAAATAGTGCAAACACGATGCAGATTGAGAAAACGGCGTCAACCTCAGTGAGGTTGTCGATGATGTATTTTGTGATGCAATATGTACTTCAGTAAGCGATGTCCCAGATGAAGTTTTTTATTAGAACATCTGACATTATATATGAAGTTCTGTGCAGCAAAGAGGCGGATAGCATTTAAGATTGCCTTGGTACCTCAACTGTCAATATTCATGTGTCAATAGGTTATGCCCATCAGAATTGACTTGATTTTACATTGCTAGATTCTGCTGTGCACTCTTTTAAGTTTTTCCTACGTGTTCAGTATTCGTAAACTGTTTGCCTTCAGCTGGCTATTCCTTTCAAGAAAATAATTTGACAAAAGCTATTTTAAGGATTGGTGAAACTTTAGGGTCTGGGTATGTGTTGGGTAGCTCCCCTTATATTGTTTGCATGATATAAAAATCTAGAAGTCAGAGACTCACAGATATTCTCTGGGATTCTTGGACTACATGGCTTTCTGTGATTAATTGGCAAGAGGAATTTATGATCCTGTCCTTTCAAAATATTGTCATAAGAACTGTTGGCTGAGAAACAATACGCAGATACAACAAACGCTGTTATGTTTTGCAGTGTAAAATAATCAAGAAGACTCCTTCAAAACTAACACTTATATGTAGGCCCTGTGGAAAATGTCATTCTGCTCACTTCATTGGTGGAATTTGGTAACTCTACGTTGCTCTTGAACGCGGAGTTCAGGCCAAATTCTGCCAATCACCGCATGGCAGATTTTTTTTAAGCTGGCAAGCGACATTTGGCCTTTTCTAGCGTGATTTGTGGCTGCAAGGAGGACTTCCGGCGAGATTTTTTAACCCAGGCGGTCACGTTCAGAGGGCTGCTTCTCTAGTAGATTTTCTACTCGAGTGGCAGTAAACTCAAATCAAATGGCAATGCGCACTTGCTCACCGCAAGATTCCATTTGCACTGATTTTTCGGCATGGAATGCGCTAGCAGTGCTAAATCGCAGTATGAGCAGCACAATGTGCATACTTCTGTCCGTTGGCGGACCTCCGTTGAATCCTACAGAGTTTTATATAACTCATCGGAATTGCACGGAGTGATTTTCTGCGAGTGTTGCCCACTGTTACTTATAAGTCCTTTTGGGTTGAATTCAGCAAAAATGGAGTTAATGAACTTCCACCTCATGTGCTATATGACTGTGCAATTGATCCCCTTCCAGATGCTAAGATCCCGCATGGTCGGATGTATCCATTTTGTCATGGAGATGGGCTTTGCCTTTACACTGTGTTAAGTTAGCATGAGCTTATTAGAAGTTTAAATGCCATTTTTCCTCTCTGCTGCTTCTGCACACGGCACACAATATTATAAATGTTTAGAGTCTAGCAGAATATTTCGCTTCACACGAGAATAATATGTTTTCCTATAATATCAGCCCTGCTTGGTAAGCTATGTCTGAACAGTGAGTGCCGAGGCCTTCAAGGTTATTTCAACACAGTGGTGTTGTTGTTCGGTCTGATCGGCGCACGTCCTAGACATAACACATATGCAGCTGTGGCCACCTCTGATTTTGGCGCGTTAAATAATGCTCTGCGCAGAGCATGCACACACAGTTTGGAGAACAATCGCATGCAGAGAGCTGGCGTAGAAAATTATGTGATCCCTTTCTACTAGGACCAGAGGTATGGGCCTGCCCTTGTAAACCCAAAGAGACCTTCTGTAGATATAATATAATACACTAGCAAGGGAGGGTAAGACTGAGGTGCTATTTAGCCTTCTTCCCTTTAGCATTTTAACATGCTTTCTCCCTTTGTATTTTATGGAATAGTAACTATATAACTTGTTGCTTATAATATGTTTGCTTGTATTAGCTAAGATACTGCGCTTGAGAACACGGCACTAGAAATAAATATTTCAAACTTGCACGTGTCTTCATTTACTCCTCGTTTTGGACTGGTATGACAGTATAACGAAAGAGTGTTCATGTGTTCAACGTTACCTGAGGTGTTCTAACTCCATGTTCTGGGTTGTCTAATCATTGGGGGTATGGAAGAACCAATGAGACTCTGATTGCTAGTCTGGTAGAGGATTTTTGATACTAAGGTGAGTTTTGCTACATCCCAATTCACTGAGGTTCCAAGTCTCTATGCACAGTTCTGTGTAGGAGCAGAATCCCTGCGGCATGGCGCCCAACCGTTGGTGGTCTTATTACATGACACTTGAGTAGTGCTTCTATCAGTCCTTAACCCCTTCACTATTGTTTCCGGATAATAGTAGTGTCGGACAAACCTACCTATAGTTAAATAGGTCTTTTCAAGCTTGAATCTATTCAAACGGTTTCTTTTTGAATCGCTACCCAGTTGTGCTACATAGGTTGTTCATTGTACCTCTTTCTTACTGTGTCTTTATGGCTGACGTTGATATACCGCAGCATAGTCGCATTGCGGTACGCAATCATTTACAAGCTTATAACGTTGGCTTGGAGGGCATGGCAGTTATTATGGTTGTGAGTGCGGAACTGGCTTACCCTTTTGAGATTTTCTACTCATGGGTGACCTTCCCAGCTATGAACGCAAATACAAGTGTGTTTGACGCGTATACTCCCAAAGCCGTGCCCGCAGAATATGTTCCCTATAGAACACAGGAAGTTCCGATTAATGCTTGGCAGCACCGAGTTTGGTTTAATGGCGCCCTACCCCACACTTTATTGATAACAAGATTAGGTCCTTTGTCCATTCCAGGCGCTACTTGGCCTGTTTTGGCTGGATTCACACCGCATCCTCTAGCAGGAGCATGTCCCCTAGCAGATATAAGACGACTACATACAGTCGCGATTAGCATTATTTGGTCGTTAGTGCAATACATTACCCGCAATATCCCGGGCGGGGCCCCAGGGATAGCGGTACTTCCAGCCGGACCGAGCGGAATGAAGCTTAGTCCTGTGATGGTCAACGCAGTTATGGGCAAGCGCCCCCAGAATAAGGATGATTTGCCTTTCTGTCTTGCCGAGAAGTTTGACCAGCTGGAAGCAGTATTTCCTAACACGACACCTGTTGAGAAACACAGGATTCTGACAATTAGTTTGCCTAAAGACTTGATACTGGAGGCTGGTGACTGTGAGTCGTGGGGTAAGATTTTTGCGGCGGTGTATACGAGGAGCTTCGGCACTCCGTCAATGACCGTCCTTGCCTCGGTCATTAAACGTGTTCAAGATGAGCACAGACCGGAGGCAGCGGTTGAATTGGGTATGCAGCAGTTTTGACGAAGTTTCTGATCTCGTACTTGCTAATGTCAAGGGAGATGTGGTAAGCTTTCAGGTGTCTAATGCTTTGCAAGCGGTTCCCGATGCCGATAAACCCTGACAGTTACCAAGAATTATTACGGCGGCTCCGTGGGCCGTAATAGTTTGGGTGTCAAGCCTTTCTCTACTAATGAGAAAAAGCAACCCCAAGGGCTGAAGTCAGAAACTGACGAACAGCCCGAGGCTAAAAAGCAAAATTGGACGAAGAACAAAAAACAGGGTTCACGTCCTGCATCTCCAGTGCCTACGTCTACAGAACACGTTTCTGACTTGCGCGATCGCGCGGCGATAAAATCACCTGATCGTTTTCAGGCTTCTGAACAACGCTCTCCTTGTTCTTTTCAGGGCTCATCGGCCTCATCTACCGGAGGTGGAGGAGGCGGCAGAGGTAAGGGTGGCCAGCAAGGACGCGACCAGCCCCACCCGAAAGACAATAAAGGCAAGCAGGACCATTCAACACCGAAAAGACGCCAGTTTCAGAAAAAGAAAGTTGCCGCTTTAACGGCGAGATATGCCACAGATAGTGAGAACGCAGCTTCGGAATCTGACATGGGCTCTGACCTTGCTGGACAGCGCGGCGGAGATTACCATAGTGCGAGAGGCCCTGCGTCCACTACTGAAGGTGACAGCAACTGACCGATATGTTGTTGTGGAGACAGCTGATACCAGAGTAGCTCCCCCTGATAGACTTTATGAAATAGTCTTTTAATTGAAGGTGACATACAACGTACCATAAAAGGGGTATTTTGGGAAAATCTTACAACTACCTATGACATTTTGTTAGCGGAGGCTGACTGGCCCCCACCTTTTGTCCTCGCAGCTCAGAGAGGGGAGGAGGTGATCTCCCTAGTTTCGTGCACACTGTCTCAAATGAGCATGCGCTGAATTTTGCAGAAGAGTGGGCTAAAGCCTTTGCGCCGGCTTTGTACCGTACACACTGTGGTTGGGGTAAATTTTTCCCACACCACGAGATTCCCTTACAGTCTATGCCACAGCCTCAACCTTAATATCCCATCCGAAGTGAATCTAAGGCTTCCGTTGCGGAAATCCTTGAACAATTGGAATATCAGGGTGTAATTGAAACTTGTGTGTCACCGATGAACAACCTGCTTTTTACTGTGACCAAACCTGACGGTTCGTACCGTTTGGTATTGGATTACCAGCATTTAAACTCGCATTGCCGTACCTGTGCAGTACAGAATACCCACGGCTCTGCTCTGGTTGATAGTCTTGTGCGTAAACGGTTTAAGACCACACTTGACATATCTAATGGTTTTTTTGCCCACAATTTGGATGGTCTAAGTTCCCAATGGACCAGTTTTACTTGTGGCGGCAAACAGCGCCAATTTAAATGCCTAGCGATGGGCTATAAAAATAGTCCGGGAGTGTTTGCTGCCCGCATTGTAACTCTCTTAGAGAGAGTTTACCCGGATGTGTGTTCGTATGTGGATGACATCTATCTCACAGACAATGAACTTTGGGCGCATCTGTGTCACGTTGACTGTATAATTTGTAGCTTTGCGGACTTCGGTTACAAATTCAACTTTGCGAAATCTCATATTACAGAGTACACAGTGTTGTTTCTGGGCTACGAGATCAACAATGAAGGTCGAGGATTGGCTCCTCACTTCTTGGAGAAATGTGCACAACTGCGGGCTCCTACAGCTCTGAAAAAATGACAGTCCTTGCTGGGATTTTTGAATTTCGGGCATACATACATACCCGAATATGCCCAGCGTATCAAATCTTTGTATGCTTTGATACAACCAACTTTTACCAAACCTTGCTGGCTGCCGGAACATTCAGCCATTTTGCACTCTTTGCAGGCTGATCTTCTAGAATCTAAATTCTTACTGACTTGTGATAACCACACCAACCTGGTGATAAGAATCATCCCTGGGGCGGTGGGTTTCACTTACCTTACTTTTAACGAGGGTGACACAGTACCTATTGCTTACAAGTCACACTTGTACACTTCGGCTGAAATATGGTTTTCCTCTGTGGAAAAAGTTTTGACAGCAGTGCAAATGGCGATTCTCAAGGACTGAGTACTGTCGCAGGGAAAACGCATGTTGGTTGTTACCCCGTATCCTGCACTTGAAGCAGTGACGAAAGCCAGTGTACCAAATTCTAAAGCTTTGCACCCACGGTGGATACAATGGGCTGCTTCCCTGACGTCTCCGGATGTCACGTTTGATTTTGATGCCTCCTTACAGTCACAATAGTTTTTGCGGTATGAATTTGTTCATCCTGCGCTATTGACTATGCGGCCTTTTGAGGATTTCCATTCTATCATTTACACTGATGGTTCAGCGCAAGTTGCGCATGGGTCTAAGCACGCATACGTTTCAGCTTGCGCTAATGTGATAGATGCCATGGTGAATGATGAATTCAAGTCCAAGCTCGTGCACACGCAGACTTTAGGGGACTGAACCGCACAATTGGCAGAGCTTCGTGCTCTGATGCTTGCATTAGAGTACGCTGATCCTAGTGTGAAGACTCTTATTGTGAGTGATTCTTACTACTATGTCCAGTCTTACAATGAAAACCTGTTCTTTTGGATTCAGAATTATTTTCGTGATTCCAAGCATAGCACAATAAAACATAAAATGATCTGGGTCCGAGTGGCTGAGCTTAAAGAGCGTTGCCACTCGTGTATGTAATTCACACTCTTCGTCATCAGCGCATAGGAGTCCACGCTGTTGGAAATTCTTTGGCCGACAAGGCCGCAAAATCAGCAGTATCAACATATTTGGTTGCGGCAGTTACACGTTCCAAGAGTAAGATTGATGATGATATCTTGGCGGCTGTAGCCGCGACTGAGAGGGGAAGTAAATATCCTAAGGGGTTCCCTTCGAAGTATTCATACCACTTAAGTCCTGATAAAGTTCCTTATGTGAAAATACCGGACGTTGGTGAAAGGTTAATTCCCAACGCGGACCGCAGGTTCACACTGATTACAGCTGCCCATGAAGGTGTTGCATCTGCGTATGTGGTCGTTTCGGCTACTGTATCTCAGTTACAACAACGTTTCTGGTGGCGAGAACTGTACAAGCAGACGCATGATTATGTCCTTCAATGTGACATTTGCCAGCAGATTAAACCTTCCACTGCTGCGCGTCCGCCCCAGGCACAGTTGTACATTTCTAATAAACCACTTGGATGTGTTTACTTAGATCACTTCGGTCCTTTTTCTTCTGATACTGCATATAAGTACATCTTAGTCGCAGTTGATTCATGCACACGCTTTGTGTGGGTGTGGTCACACCGCAGCGCTGATTCGTGAACTGTCATAAGAGACTTGCGTGTCTTTGAAGGGATTTTTGCCTGTGGTACCTTTCATTCGGATCAGGGACCTGCTTTCGCCTCTAAGGCGTATAAGGATGCCATGGCTTCGTTGGGGGTACAAGTCAAGTTTTCGTCTCCATACAGAGCTGGGGGTAATAGTGTTGTGGAACGAATGAACCGTGATTTAAAGCAGTCTTTGACAGCTAGGGTTATAGGCACTGGCAGGAACTGGCTGGCCCACCTCAATAGCGTGCAGCATGGCCATAATAATCTCCCTAGAAGGTCTCTGGGTGGGCGGACCCCATACAAAATTCTCTTTGGTATCAAGATGTCCGTCCCGGACCTTGACGGTCTAGACCAGGCGGCTGTTGCTGCCTCCTTTGACGTAGATGAACATGGCAATGTTTTACAGGATCTACAAAAGACGAGAGACAGTCTTGCAAAGGAACATTTGCCCTGCACATCTGAAGCTGCGTTGCAGATTCCGGTAGTTCGCTGGCTACCCCAAGTTGGAGAACTGGTTTGAGAGAAGATCGAAAACAAGAAAGAATTTGGTCCCTCTTATCGAGCTCCAGTTCCAGTGCTTGGAGTGAAGGGCATAAGAACAGTCTTTTTACCACCACTTCCAGGTCGTAAGGAAAACAGGTATATCGCCATTGACAATGTCAAAATACACAGAGTGGCCGATTCTTCTTAGTATGACACCGGCAGTCTCATGTCCTTCGATTTTGAGAAATTCTGTTTTGGCCCCGGCGTCTGATCCAAGGCCTGATGTTGCCCTCGAGATGCCTGCAGTTTCGAGTCCTTTCCTGAGTTCACTGCCTGGTACTCACCTTGATGAAACTGACTACACTTACCCCACTGACTTATCAATGCCTGATTTGCAAACTCGTTTGGCTACAGAATCAAGATTTTCATTTGACACTGACTCTCACACATCGAAGACCCCTTCAAAAATTTCTGTTTTGGCAACACTGTTTAAAAAGCATATTTTGATTCCACCTTGGACCTATATTTGGTTGGTGCTTTTTTCAATTTACCTATTCATGTCAATTGGCTTTGTGTTGTATTTTTTCGACTTGTCAACGAACACTATGTTGAGGAGAGAACATTTATCCGACATATCAATGGAACATTGGCTCCCCATTCCTCATCACACCGATTGAAGAGGGACCTGGATTTTGTTAATATAACTGATTGTCCTGTCTTAGATGGAATTGTATGGGATGCTGTTCGATTTCAAATCCATGGGCCCACTGAAGTTATAAATGTCCCTAATGTGCTTAGAGTTTCAATGGGGGATGTTATTAAACAAAATATAAGTTCTGATGATTGGGATGTTCAGGCCGTAGAAGCTTTGTTTTCTGATTTGAAATATTATGCTGAAGATTTGTATTTAGAATCTGCTAATTACAGTGATTTGTATTGTTACCAACATTTTGGCAATCACTACCTGCATAAAGCTAACACCAGGAGGAACACTGTAAAATATACACAATGGGAACATTGTCCAGCGCCTATACAAGGCAGTTCTGCTTCCTTTTTGAAAAGGTTCACTTATTTTACCGATTTTAATCAGCCAAATCTCAATGCCTTTTATTTTAAGATGACTGAAAAGTCCACATCCAAAGTTAGACTTACCGATACTAAATTATTGAATTCGAAGTCCTTTCTAGACCAGTTAGCTGTTGGGGGCTTCGAGTTGTGGAAGGATACCATTGACCTTAAATCTGTTTGGGGGTTCTAAAAGCTGGCAAGTGCAAGGCACTGAGGCTCTGCACCGTGCATGCCTCATCCCGAACCATATGTTGTTTTTGAATACTACAATTTCACAGACAACATTCTTTGAATTGGCTACTACTAAAAAATTAAATGCTCCTTCTTTTCCTGACTTAGAAAAATTATCCGGTTGGGATAATGCTACTTAATTTTCGATCAGAGAGTTAAAAACTCTGTTGCTGAATTCTTCCTTTAACATATCCAGTTTAGATCCCAAGGGTTGGTTGCTCTGGCACAGAAGTGCTGATTCTTGCCAGCATCATTTTCTGGTTTTGGCTCATGGCTTTACACAGGTCAGGGTGGATCCCCGTTTTGAAAGTGGCCATTCTGTGACTACCTATTCTGTAGGCAAATTATGTCAGAATTGGCTCAAACATTCCACTTTGGCGTCCGTTAACCTGCATTTATCTAAACTGACTGACGATGTTGATCTGAATGACTTTATAAAAGGCCCGGCTAACGGTAGATCTAAAAGATGGATATATGCTATTTACAACGAAGTCTGGAAAACGTCTCAGATTGAGGCGGCTACCCGCATTAGAGCTATTGATCAGGCTAATTTAGAGAAAGTGCTTGCAGTTGTAGATAACAGCATTAATACGCTCTCTTCCCGCATTTACACATTAGACAATATTGTATCGTCTGTTGTTGATATTGTGCAGGATGAAGTGTCTGTTTTGTACCATGCTCAGAATCAATTGCGCTCCATTATGCAGTTTGCATGGACTTTACAAACCTTAAAAGCTGGCAAGGTGCCATGGCATTGCATGAACACATCATCATTGTTTGCCCCATTTAATTTGACTGACAAGCAGCGTTTGCTGTCAATGAAAGATGCATCCTTTTCTATGTTACACATTGAGAGGTTGAAACCTTTACCGTTTTCTGTGGCTGAGGCAAATTCAGCAACGTGGCTTATCCACGGGTTAATAACTCTCCCGTTTCCTCTGTTCAGGTTCGAGGGGTTTATGAAGTACTTTGCAATTGGTAGATATGAACCTCTTGGAAGTGCTTATCTCCATGAAGCTTAGTCGCTTCCATTTACCTATAGATGCCTTAGGGAGGGTAAGGAAGTTTATTTGAATGGTGAAGATTGGACTGAAACACCAGATCACTCATTGATGTGTAGACATATCCAATTACATGGCTCTTGTAACCAGAATGAGCCAGATTTAGCCTGTATTTTGAAAGGTACACCTGTGCCTGCTATCGTACCCACATTCACATTACTGGCAAACGGGAGTTATTTACTTTTAAATAATGAAGATTGTTGTGGGTTGGTAGAGGGAATTGCTTATGTAGTTACCGTCAGTGAACATGTTGTTTGCTGTAAAAATGTAATGTATCCTCCCCCGCATGGGAAGCTTGATGTTTCCACCTGGCCCACAATTCCGACTTCGAAAGCAAAGTTCAACAAGATGAGTCGCATAAGAGCTCTATTGTCCCATAAAGAAGTTGCCCTCACATCTGCTCGTGAGACATTCGTCCTTCACATGGCAAACACCCGCACAGAGGTGCATGCTTTGTTAAATACTGATTTGCCCTTGCATTTCGGTGAGTTAATTCACAGAATCTTTAATGCATCCTCCACCACAGGGCTGGCACACTTTTTAGGGCTCGCCTACGACGAACGCGCTGAAAGCGTGTTCTCGCAAGCGAGAACTATAGTCGTCGTCTCAGCAGTCTGAGACCGACGAAGGGAGACAAGACCTGGCCGTGCGCAGCGTTGTCCCATAGGATAATGTTGCGCGCGTGAACTTCTGCTGCTTTCTGCATGGCAGAAAGAATCGGATCGCGTCGCGCGCCTCGTGAGCAGTTCCCTTGGAATGCAGGGGGAGTCGGCAGAGGGGGGCGAGGCGCTGTTCACGAGGCGCACGGGCCGGCACTGATAAACAGGCTGGCTGCAGTTAGCATAGTGTGCCGCCTGACTTGTTTTCTTTTTGCTTCACATAGATCGATGCAGGAATAGTGTATGTTTAAAGTATCTATGACATTGTAACTAATGATCAAAAGGCTATAATACATATGCTAAATCTCTCATTGTCCAAAATACCTTTATAAGCTACTAGGAAGCCAAATATATTGTCGCTACGTGGACTCGAAAACGCAGGCGGAAAACAGAGCAACAGATACCCGCCCCTGTGCGTAAGTCACTGGGAGACGCAGAGGCAGGGCCAGGGAGGCAGACGAGCCCCCAGCTTTAGAGAGGGGCCGTGGAGCCCGCCCCGAGGACATCATGCAGCCCCCTGCATACCCATCTCACAACGGGGACTTCACCTTTGTGTCATCAACAGAGGCAGCAGGTGAGGAGAGCTCAGTACCTACCACCAGGGATCCATTTCCAACCAGGCAGTTGTGCGAGAAGCAGCGCCTCCGGCCCTTTGCCTGTTTTAAAGTTCTCCTTTGTACTGTTTGTTTTATTTACATTTCTCGCGCAGTCTTGCTTATAAGACTCATGTTAACCGATTTATGTACGTAACGGGAGTATTGCGGCCTGGACGTTTGTTTCCTAAACACACTACTGGTGTGGGGCTAGGGTTCGTTAGAGTACGGCGGTGTCAGATCTGTCCTCGGGTGGCTGTCAGTGATTGCAACGCAGGTAGTTGCAATTGCCTTCCTTGTGGAAACCAGTAAAGGCTTTCTGTCTGACAGCAAAGCCCTAACAACTTTAATGTCACCTTTTACTCTATTCAATTATACATATACACAATGCAGTAGGTCTGTACACCACTACTTGCTTGCTAATCACGGGGTGTACTAGCGTTTGGAAATAACTGATGTGAATGGCACCTTTTCTACATCTCATAAGTAAACAAGCAGGGGGTTGAGATCAGCGGTCGAATCTAAAGGGTATGGTAACTGCAATGGCGAGTACGACGGGGAGGACTCGGGAAGCGAGGTCAGAGATGTGGCTAAAATAACAAAATGCACTGTATGTAATTATTTTCTAGGCATTTCATTTACAGCTTGCACGTAACTATATAAAATGAGTAATACACACAAGTAAAACTGTGGTAAATACATTGTTCTGCTAGGAAAGCTTGGTTTATTAATGCAATAACATCAGATGTCTGTCCGTGTAACTAGAGGGTCACTGATTTGAGTACTTGAAGATGCACTAGGCAATAATGAAATGTATTTATGGTGCAAGGAGGTTCCAGCCTGTAACAGAAAACACTGAATATAACTCATTAAAAAAATATATTCCACACAGTATAAGAGGTTGCCAAAGTTTAAATTGAATTGCACACAGTATAAAATTGGCTGTATACATATGAGAGAGGCTGCCACAAAATGAGCAGAATGATTCTCTGTTAAGTGCGTTGAATATATATATTTTATAGTTGTGCAGAATCAGACTGTACCAAACATTTTTTACGTCTCGCCTTTGAATTCCGCTGTAGGCGTCTCACCAGACTATTGTTTTCCCAAAAAGTCATACATAATATGCAAACATAGAGTCCCTCTTTTAATGTGTGGATATTAAGATCATTGCATTCCACATTATCACAGGCTATTGTTTCCCCCAAAGATCATAGATAAACTGCAAACATAGAAGCTATTGGCATTGTAAATGACAATGCCATTTATTTATCTGTTTCAAAACCAACACATAAATAAAAATGTTGTCATTTACAATGCCTATAGCTCTAACTTTTGCAAAGGCGAGACCGTTGCATTGTAAATGCTTGTTTAAAGTTGTAAGCAGTGGCCTTGTGACTTTTTTTCAAACTATATTTGTTGTATTCCCGGCATTCTGTCATTCGATTTCTTCCAGCCTGTTTGGTGGATTTCCCTTATTGCTGGCTCTAGCTGCAGGCGTTCTTTTACTGTTTTGTTTATTTCAAAATGGATGCACGTCCTGTGTTACAAGAAGAGCTGTCACGGCTGGTGCTGCTTCGCAACAGAATGCTTGAGTACTATGGAGCGCTGCCTCTTGCTACTTTGAGTGCAGCTTATGGATTATCGTTTCGGTTTTCCTACTTTACATGCGTCCAGCCTGTCTTTCATTGCCTGAGTTGCGATTTCGACTGGGCCCTGGATTTGTGTCTCTGCAATTCGGTGTGTCTCCCAATGTGGATTATAATCACTTTATGAGCCTCTAAATTGCTCATGAATTGCTTTGTTCTGACGGAGGGATTATGGCCTTTGCAGCGATGCATGGAGTTCTGGGTCGTTGGAATGTATTCGCAGCGGCGCAAGATTTCTTGGCACCCAGCTTCATTGAAAACCCACCGAGTTGTCCTCTGATGGTGCTAGAGGCTCCGGTAATTGAGGAACATGTATGTTCTTTCCCGTTTATAAATTGGATAGCTGAAATATTTTCGGATGAGGACAGTGAATTTCTGTTGGAGGCTGTTGCTGCATATTTTGCATATTCATTATTAGGATGAGATGTGTCATCGCTTCTCTCTTCCATGACCGAGGTCATTTATTGGACATTGAATAATTTTTATTTTTTTCAAACCTCTAAAAAAAATGTTTTTCTCTCTTGCCCAGACCTATTGACTTAATTATGCCCAATGGCTACATTTATTGATGTTTGGACTATGATCGGACTATAAGATTTTGTTTTAAAAAATGTTTTTCCTTGTGCAAATTTGAGACTGGTTCTGACTGTCGTTCTTGAATTCTGCTTTTCCAAAACTTGCCCCTTATCTTATCTTATCCATGCTCGGATCAAGGGAGGGTGTCATGGAGATGGGCTTTGCCTTTACACTGTGTTCAGTTAGCATGAGCTTATTAGAAGTTTAAACGTCATTTTTTCTCGCTTCTGCACACGGCACACAATATTATAAATGTTTAGAGTCTAGCAGAATATTTTGCTTCACACGAGAATAATATGTTGCTTCACACGAGAATAATATGTTTTCCTATAGTATCAGCCGTGCTTGGTAAGCTATGTCTGAACAGTGAGTGCCAAGGCCTTCAACGTTATTTCAACACAGTGGTTGTTGTTCGGTCTGGTCAGCACACGTCCTAGACATAACACATATGCAGCTGTGGCCACCTCTGATTTTGGCGCGTTTAATAATGCACTGCGCAGAGCATGCACACACAGTTTGGAGAACATTCGCATGCAGGGAGCTGCCGTAGAAAATGATGTGATCCCTTTCTACGAGGACCAGAGGTATAGGCCCGCCCTTGTAACCAAAAGAGACCTTCTGTAGATATAATATAATACACTAGCAAGGGAGGGTAAGACTGAGGTGCCATTTAGCCTTCTTCCCTTTAGCATTTTAACATGCTTTCTCCCTTTGTATTTTATGGAATAGTAACTATGCTGATAACATTGTTGCTTATAATATGTTTGCTTGTATTAGCTAAGATACTGCGCTTGAGAACACGGCACTAGAAATAAATATTTCAAACTTGCATGTGTCTTCATTTACTCCTCGTTAGGGACTGGTATGATAGTATAACGAAAGAGTGTTCATGTGTTCCACGTTACCTGAGGTGTTCTAAGTGCATGTTCTGGGTTGTCTAATCATTGGTGGTATGAAAGAACCAATGAGGCACTGATTGCTAGTCTGGTAGGGGATTTTGGATACTAAGGTGAGTTTTGGTACACCCTAATTCACTGAGGTTCCAAGTCTCTATGCACAGTTCTGTGTAGGAGCAGAATCCCTGCGACAATTTAATACCAGATGCCATGTTGAAGACATATTTGCAAGGTAATGTAGCAAAAGTTTTCTTTAGACATTCCATCTCCACTGTTGGTGCACTTATTTTTTATTCTAAAAGTGGATCAAGAGTAGAGGCTTTGAGTGGATTATAGAGAATTGAAAGTCATCACTATTCACAAACAGCATACACTTCCATTGACACTGTACAGCTGGATCAAAAATGGATATGAGGAGATAATAACTTGGTGTGCAAAAAAGAAGGCAATGAGTGGTAGACAACCTTTAAAAGCTAGTATGGGTATTATGAATACTTAGTCATGCCATTCAGATTGTGTAATGCTCCAGCCGGCTTCCAGTTCTTTGTTAATGATGTCTTCAGACATCTTTTGGACATTTTTGTGTTGATTTACACAAAAACGATGGGGATTTTGAACAGATTGCGACAGTACCCGTTGTTTGCCAAGGCAGAGAAATGTATCTTTTAGACCAATCAACTGACCTTCTTTGGTGTCATCATTCAGGATAAAGCAATGCAGATGGACACTAGTACGATCAAGGCTGTTTTAGAATGGCCACAGCCTTTCTCAGTCAAAGAGATTCTGGTATTTTTGGCGTACCCTAATATTTTTACCAGCATTTCATCAAGAATTTTCCCGATTGCAAAACCCATCACAGAGGTTGGGTTGGGTCAACTTTTGTTATGGGGAAAAGAACAATTTGAAGCATTCCAATATCTCAAAATCACCTTCACAACTGCTACCCAGATTGTATGCAACTTTTGTTTTTAAAGAAAGCAATACCTCCACTTTTGCCATTGAGAAAATCCTTTCTCAGAGATATACCAACACTCCAAATCTGCATCATGTAGCCTACGTCGCTCTACCTTAGCCTCTGCGGGAAAAAAGACACAATTTATGACCAAGAGGTATTAGCCTTTAAAGCATCTTGATCAAATTTGAGACATTACTTAGAAGACTCAAAATCCCATGTAACAATATGGACAGACCATAAGAACTTAAGCATCCTCAAGATCATTAAGTGTGCTAATGCCAGGCATGGTAAAGGGATGCTTTTTCAAGCAGGTGTACAATACGGCTAAAACACATTGGCAAATCAAATAGCTCTTGCATAGGCGAGGCCTATTGCCTTTGCCAATGCTTATTTTATCTATGCTTAAAATAGTTATTTTTCTTCCAAGTTCTTAACATAGCATTCCATATTTGACAGCAATTCAGTCAACGCAGGTTTAGCTCAGTAGTTTCAAATAAGGCAATGACTTTTCAAGACTGAAAATTCATGTTTAAAAAGGAATAAGTTACCAACAATCATTCATGAAGGAAAACAAATAACAGTAATAACTAACAGACTGTTTTGACCATAGTATTTTTAATGCATACTCGTGATATGCAGCAAGAGTGACTCACTCAATAATTTTTCCTGGGGAGGTGATCACACTGTGTTATTTTGAAGCAGAACAAGTCTTGAGGGAGAGGACATTGCCTAATGGCTAGGGCGGTTGACCTCAAATTTTGGGAACCGGGTTGGAGTCCCTGCAAGGTCGCTCAACATCCTGTGATTCTGGGCAAATCACTTAATCTCCCCTTGTCTAACAAAAATGTCCTTGTGTAACGAAACTGGTGCTCATGTAAAGCGCTCCGATACCCGATACCTTCAGGTCAAGTTCGTGCTATATAAAACAGAAAAAAAGTCTTAGAAAATGCATTGTACTCATTGGGAGCCGATATCCTCAGGTATAAATCACGATTAATATCAAGAGATACAGCAAGTAGGAAAGGTATGTGGTGATTTACATTGCTTCTGTAATGTATTATTACTTATATTGGTTTCCTTTTATGGATGATTGCTTGTAATGTATTTCGCTATAAGAATCACCAGTCACAACAGGGTGAAGCACCTGTTCTTGACTTCTTCATACAGACTGCACAGACAATATCTGGCGCCGGAACAGGACGGAGCAAGATAGACTCATTATAAGTTTATCAGAAAGCCACTGAATGGTCAGCATATCCTGCACCGACCCGCTGATACACAGAAAACTATTGTGTTGGCTGAACCTTTTGTAAGGGTCAGGTTCCTATGCCCTCTTGCAGTGGCATTAATGACAAGGACACATTTAGTTACTGTCTGGAATTGGCCCAGGGCACATGCGCCAGCCCCTTTATCAGCAGAGTCACCTGACCGGTGACACCTGTGATGGATGGGTGTGGGGGTGAGTGTGGAAGCCAGCCCTTGAGGAGTGGTTGGAGGAAACACAGTATTTTACAAAGACTAGAACATGACCAGTAACTTCACCTTTAACATGTCAAGAAGATAGAAGAGAAATAAATACTTACGTCGCCAGATAAATATTCTGTATTGTGTTATCAATGAGTGCTGGTTCTACAACCCCTTCATTGAGTATGTTTGATAGCTCCCTTCGAAAACCTCTCCGTTTTTTTAACCATTTGACTTGTGGTAGAGTCTTAGAATATTGTGCAGCAGCGGCTCCTATCGGGGAAAAGAGGTGGGGCAGAGGAGGGGGTGTGGGGGAACAGGGGATGACCAGGCCCGGACTGGCCGTAGCGGGCACCGGGCAATCCCCGGTGAGCCGCACGGGTGGGGGCCGGTTTTGGGCCGCTGGGGGCCGTTTTTGTTACAGGGCCGTTTTTGCAGCATTGCTGCAAAATCGGCCCTGTAACAAAATCGGCCGAAAACCGGCCCTGTCAAAGAACTCGGCGGCACCCCCAACCCCCCGGGGAGGGGGGTGGAGGGCGGCCAAACACTTTGCCAGGGCCAGTTTTGGTTCCCAGTCCGGCCCAGGGGATGACGGAGACAAACAGAAGAAAACTAAAAAATAAACTTACCTGCTGCCCTCCAACAAAGCGCCACTCTCTTCTGCTACTCTTCACTGCAGGCAGGCACAGGCTTCCAGCCTGCCCTGCGGCCAATTCTGAAGCTGCTCTCATGAGAGTTGTAATGCACACAGACCCACCCACTTATCCCAAGAGGACTGGGTAAAATTATCGCAAAAGTACACAAATGTCCCCTAAGGAATTATTTCTCAATTACTTACAATTTATAAAAAGTCACAACAAGTGAACAAATGTCGAATACTGCATGGTATTGTCATTATGTATCGTACTTCATTTTAGTTACAATTCAAACGACAGAATATGGCAACTAACATACTACTAACATTCTAGATCTTGTTGTAAGTAGTATAAAACATCTTTTGCTTAATTGTATGAATAAACCAAAATATCATACAATACAAATTATTCAAAGTATGATGTGATAATTCCAAATCAACACAAAGGTTCCTTGTTAAGCAAATTGATGTTACACGTCGACGTTTCGGTCCCCTATTGGTTTAAACATTCCCCAGGACCATCTTCAGGACGAAAAACGTTGCACATGTGAATTTCACAACATCTAATGCTTCCAGCCGGAAGTATAATATGCTATTAGCCAAGTCTGATGAGAGAGCAGCTTCTGGATTGGCCTGAGCACCGATAATTTGCGCTCCAGAACAGGCTGGGAGTCAGTGCCTGCTCTCTCCCCAACCCAGCAGTGCAGCTGTGTTGGAGAGAAATTCACTGCGCATGGGGGTTTGGTCAGCCTGAGACAGCCAGCCAAACCTACATGTGCAGTGAAGGCAATGCAAAACACTCCCCTTCCAGCCTGTCACGACCCTGGCCCTGCCCCCAAGACTCGGCACAAGCTAAATAAAACGATAATAAAATGGGTTTGCAATCTGTTTAATTTTTCAAAGTTTTTAAAGTGCTGGCAGGGTGGGTGATGCTCCCCCGCCACAGCGGAGGAGCCGCTGCTGGTGTGCAAACCCTAATAAAGCATGTGTATTGGGAGCCACCGTGCGTATCGTCAGGGTAGTAAGCTCTACATAAATGCAATTTAAATGTCGGTGTGTCAGTATGTGAAGTCTAATGCTTTCCAACTCGAAGTAATTGGTTTTAAACTACAAACCAGCAAAGTATGAAAATAAATATAAACAAGCATTGGCATAGCCAATAGGTCTCGCCTTTGGGGACCTTATAATTATTTAGTTATGCTTTACATTTTCGTGGGTGAAAGCTAACATATTTATTAGGCATATTACAGAATTGCATTGACACCTGTGGTGTCACTCATACATACACACATAAAACCACCAACACACAGAGTCACTGACAGAGAAGACGGAGAGAAACACAACACTAAAAGTGCCACCGACAAAGACATACGCCACTGATACAGAACACCGATATACTCGCAACATCGCGGTCAGACAGAGCCACACACCACACACTGTTTCACATCCAATGAGATAGAGAACACAAAAACCTTTACTGATGCAGAAACACCCAGATACATCACTGACAAAGAAACGTGTACACGCTCTCATCACTAATACATAGAGCTGTGCAATATGGAGGCGGCCCCCGTTGCCTAAAGAGAACTTTCTGTAGCTCGGAGCAGGGTGTGCTGAAACTTTTCAGCCTGGCCAGGTCAAAAGTTTGCCCGGTGTGCGCCTGCTCGGGGGAAGCCGGTGCTGTATTGTTACAGGACAGCCCGGTAAGCAGTTCTTGCCCCGGCTGGCAGCACTTAGGAAGAGACAGACAAAGCAAAATGCACACACCGACTACGCCCTCTCCCTCACACAAACACACCCCTCTCCCACTCACTCATACCCCGCCCTCCCAATCCAAAGCTTCTGCTGTCTACAATGCGTGCACATCTTCAGCCACACAGGCAGTAAAAATTATACATACAAGTGTAAGTACATATACAGACTGCGCTGAAGGAACAAGCTCCTGTGACTGCTTCCAACAGATTTTTACCTGTATTTTGGGAGATGGTTTAAGTTTGCAGGTGATTTTAATCTAGAAGAAACGATTACAACAGAAAGTCGATAGCACACACTAGGGTCCCGATCGGGTAGAGGAGTTTACGAGTAGCCGGATAGGTCACAGATTCAGAGTAATGGCCGAAACTTAGCCCTGTAGGGAGAACATCTGGACAGCCCAAAAACAGCGAGGGTTATAATTATAAATACATACTGCTGCTGGGGTCGCATGGCTGTGAACTGGCCCTAGGTAACCTATTGTTTAAAGGGTGACTTCCATACAGTGCAGAGCCGAGTCTACGACACTTGAGTATGCTGAGACACACGTGTGTGCGCGTTCATTCGTTCGTTCTCAACTTCTGGGAACGTGAAAGTCCGAGAACCACGGCCTGCATGAGGGGGAAGAGACACTGCATGGGAGACTAGCGCAGGCGTGCTAATTCAAAACAGATGGCCCCTGCGCGCCACTGCTGGCTCCCGAGAGCAAAACTCTCTGGGAGAAAACATTTCACAAGAAGCTGGGACCTCCACACGCATTTGGCCAATTGCGTACTAAAGCCAGACGCAAAGGCCAATTGCATGTGAGCACCACACGCACAAGCTTCTACACCAGCTGAAGTGATTCCAAGAGTTCGATTTCCTATGCAGCGCTGCCATAGGCTCGACCTAAAAAAGAAGTGAAGAAGGGGCCCTGCACAACAGTGGGAAAACAGTTACAATGGCATTCAGGACTGTAAGCACGTCGTCGTTTCTCAGCAGACGCTTCCAATCCATTCCCTTGTTGCAGGAAATCGCTATGGTGAGGAACTTACAACAGTAGGAAATGAACGGTTCATGGCTAGGTACATGGCTACCCGTGATAGACTAATTGTGTTCTCATGCCACCAGTAAGGGCTGAGCACGCCTAATGCAGGCAATCTTGTGCAGCATGAACTTTCACCCATATTCCCTAGGACATCCAGCTGTGGGCTATTAGACTTAGGTGACACTAACATTCGGCTCAGAGGAAGACAAGATACTTCACCTTTCTTCGGAAAGGGGGCAGTTCCCTCAACTTGCACGACATTGCATGCCGAGTTTTTACATCAGGGGAATATCTGAACAAGCACTTGCAAAGCCAATACCTCTCACCTATGTAAGAGCTATTGGCTTTGACAATGTTTTAGCAAAGTTGTACATCAGAATGGCTGCAGTTGAGCATGGCATAAAGTTACTGGGGTATAGGAGAGTGGCGAGGAGTGTCGCAAAGTGGAGTAGAGTGAGTGTTATGGCGAGGGGTAGAGTGGCGTACAGTAGAACTGAGTGGCGCGGAAATGAGAGAAATGACGAGTTTCATGGAGTAGCTTACAGTGTTGTTGAGTGTCTTAGAGTGGAAGGGCATAGAATCGAGTGGCATAGAGTTCAGTACAGTGTCAGAGGTGAGTAGAGTGGCATAGAGTGTCGTGGAGTGGCGTGGAGTGGAGTGGAATGGCATAGAGCGGAGTGGAGCAGAGTGTATTAGAGTGGTGTAGAGTGGCAAAGAGTGGAGTAGAGTGGCAAAGAGTGGTAAAGAGTGCAGTGGCAGAGTGAGGGTTAGCGAGTGCAGGGTCATAGAGTTGTAGAATGGTGCAGAGTTGAGCAGAGTAGAGTGGTGCAAAGAGCAATGACAGAGTGCAGTGGTGCAGAGTAGAATTGAGTGGCATAGAGTGCAGTGAAGTAGAGTGCAGTGAGGTAGAGTGCAATGGTGTAGAGTGGTATAGAGTGTGTTAGCATAGAATAGAATGTTGTAGAGTATAGTGGCGTAAAGTGCAGTTGTGCAAAGTAGTTGGCATCGGTGAAGTGGCATAATGTGCATCAATTTTGTGTAAAGTGGTGAAGAATGCATTGGTGTAGAGTGCAGTGGTATAGGAAGCGGCATGGAGTGTCACAAAGTGGAGTAGAGTGAGTGTTATGGCGAGGGGTAGAGTGGCATACAGTAGAACTGAGTGGCGCGGAGAGGAGAGAAGTGACATGGAGTGTCATGGAGTAGCTTACAGTGTTGTTGAGAGTGGTAGAGTGGAAGGGCATAGAATCGAGTGGCATAGAGTTCAGTACAGTGTCAGAGGTGAGCAGAGTGGCATAGAGTATCGTGGAGTGGCGTAGAGTGGAGTGGAATGTCATAGAGCGGAGTGGAGCAGAGTGTATTAGAGTGGTGTAGAGTGGCAAAGAGTGGAGTAGAGTGGCAAAGAATGGAGTAGAGTGGTAAAGAGTGCAGTGGCAGAGTGAGGGTTAGAGAGTGCAGGGTCATAGAGTTGTAAAATGGTGCAGAGTTGAGCAGCGTAGAGTGGTGCAGAGAGCAATGACAGAGTGCAGTGGTGCAGGGTAGAATTGAGTGGCATAGAGTGCAGTGAGGTAGAGTGCAATGGTGTAGAGTGGTATAGAGGTTGTTAGCATAGAATAGAATGTTGTAGAGTATAGTGGCGTAAAGTGCAGTTGTGCAAAGTAGTTGGCAACGGTGAAGTGGCATAGGGTGCATCAGTTTTGAGTAAAGTGGTGTAGAATGCATTGGTGTAGAGTGCAGTGGTTTAGAGTACAGTGGCATAGCGTAGACTGCAGAGACGTAGAGTGTAGTGGCATAGAGTACATTGGCGTAGAGTGCAGTGGCATAGAGTAGATTGCTTCAGAGTAGAGTGGTGAATGGTAGAGTATAGTGGTGCAAGGTAGAGCGCAGTGGCATAGAGTAGCATGGTGTGTAGAAGAGTGGCACAGCATTGATTGCAGTTGTGTGGAGTGGTGCAGAAGCAGTGACATAGTGCGTAACGATGTAGAGTGACGTAGCATGCAGTGGCGTAGAGTGCCGCCGCATAAAGTAGAATGTTGTAGAGTAGGGGCATTGTGAACAACTAGCTACGGCTCGGCAAACAAAAGCTCATAATTATCCACAGAAAGAGGGGTTGATAGAAAAGTTCAGAACGTTAAAAGGAAGGATGAGTGGGTGAGAGGGCAGATGGATGAAAGGATGCATGGTTGAGTGAAAGAATGGGTGAAAGGGTGAAAGAATGTGTGTGTAAAAGGAAGGATGAATTGGTAGATGGGTGAAAGGATGGGTTGGTGGGTGTGAAGGGATGCATGGGTGAGGGAAGGAGGGGCAAAAGGGTGGGTGAGTAAAATGTGCATGGGTGAAAGAATGGGTGAGAGATTGGATGACTGAAAGGGTGCATGGGTGGATAAAAGGATAACTGGGTGAGTGAATGGGTGAAAAGATGCATGTGTGGGTGAATGAGTGAAAGGATGCATGAATGAAAGGATGGGTGAAAGGGTGAATGGGTAAAAGGATGCATGGGTGGGTGAATGGGTGAAAGGATGGATGGGTGAAAGGATGGGATAAGGTGGGTGGATAAAAGGATGTGTGGGTGGGAGAAAGTATGGATAAACAAATGCATGTGTGGGTTAAAAGACAGGTGAATGGGTGGATAGGCGAAATGATGCATTGATGAGAGAAAGAATGGGTGAAAGTGTGGACGGGTAAAAGACTGGATGAAAAGGTAGATGGGTGAAAGAATGCGATGATGGGTGAGCGGTTGGGTGAAATTGTGAATTGGTGAAGGGATGCCTGGATGAGTGGGTAAAAGTGCGTGGGTGAAATGACGGATAAGAGTCAATGGGAGGAAGGTTGCGTAGGTGGATGAAAGGATGCATGGGTGGTCGTATGGGTGAAAGGATGCAACAGTGGGTAAATGGGTGAAAGGAATTGTGGATAAAAGGATGGGTGGAAGGATGTATGGGTGGATGAAATGACGTGTGATTGAGTGTGTGAAAGGATGGATGAACTGGTGAAAGACAATGACAGATGAAAGAATGGATGTTTGATAGAATGTAAAGGTGAAATGGTGGATATCAGCCAGTGGCTGGTAGAGTGAAATTATGTGTGGATATATGTTTGGATAGAGGATACAAGGGAGGTCTTCTAGGAAGGGTTGCGCTGACTTTCTTTGCTTTCTTCATTCCATTAGAGCTTTGGTTGAAAGTCGTGGGTATTTTAATTTTCTGGCTACTCCCCTGGGGTAGAGTGCACTGGCATAGAGTAGAGTGGTGCAGAGTAGAGTCGAGAGGCGTCAGGTTAAGTGGGGTAGAGTGCAGTGTTCAGAATGCAGTGGTGCACAGTAGATTAGAGTGATGTAGAGTGCATTGGCATAGAGTGCAGTAGATTAGTGCAGAGTAGAGTGCAGTGGTGCAGATCAGGTAGTGCAGCGTAGAGTAGCAGAGGGGTCAGTGGCAGAGAGTGCTGTGCTGCAGGGCAGCGTGACAGTGCATTTGTGTAGAGTGCAGAGGCGTACAGTGGTGCAATGTATTGATGTAGAGTGCAACGGTGTACAGTAGAGTGGCATAGAGTAAAGTGGCACAGAGTAGAGTGGTGTATAATAGAGTGGTGCTGTAGAGTAGAGTGACAGAGTTCAATGGTGTAGTGCAGAGTCACGTAGAGTGCTTTGGCGTAGACTGCAGTGGCATATAGTGGTGCAGAATTAAGTGACAGAGTGCAATGGTGTAGAGTGACGTACAGTGCAGTGGAATAGAGTAGACTTTAGTGGTGTACAGTGCAGTGGTGCAGAGCAGATTGCCATAGAGTGCAGTGACGTATACTATATTGGTTTTTAGTCAAGTGTTGTAATGAACATTGGTGTAGAGTGCAGTGCACAGAGTGCAGCGGTGTAGAATAGAGTGGCGTAGTGTGGAGTAGCGTAGAGTAGAGTAGCGTAGAGTGGAATAGAGTAGCATAGACTGCAGCGGAATGGAGTACATTGTTTCAGAGTAGATGGAAGCGGCGTAGAGTGCAATGGTATAGAGTAGAGTAGAGTTTAGTGGTGTACAGTGCAGTGGTGCAGAGTAGATTGCCATAGAGTGCAGTGACGTTTACTATATTGTTTTTTAGTCAAATGTTGTATAGAACATTGGTGTAGAGTGCAGTGGCACAGAGTGCAGCGGTGTAGAATAGAGTGACGTAGTGTGAAGTAACATAGAGTGGAGTGGCACAGAGTGGAATAGAGTGGCATAGACTGCAGTGGAATTGAGGTGATTCTTTCTAAGTAGATGGAAGTGGCATAGAGTGCAGTTGTATAGAGTAGAGTACTTGTAGAGTGCAGTGTTGCAGTGTAGATTAGAGTGGATTGGCGTAGAGTACAGTGGCGTAGCGTGGAGTGATGCAGATTTTAGTGGCATAGAGTTCAGTGGCGGAGAGAGCAGTGTTGCAGAGTAGAGTGATGTAGAGTGACGTGGCATAGACTGGAGTGGTGCAGAGTAGAGTACAGTAGCATAGAGTAGAGTGGTGCAGGGGTATATGAGTGCAGTGCCATAGAGTGCAGTAGAGTGGCGTAGACTGCAGTGGCATTAAGTGCAGTCATGCAGAGTAGAGTGTGGTGGCATAGAGTGCAGTGGCGTAGAGTGGTGGAGAGTATAATGGTGCAGAGTAGAACAGGGTTGCGTAAAGTGAGGTGACGTGGAGAGCAATGATGTAGATTGATGTAGCATGCAATAGCATAGAGTGCAGCAGCTTAGAGTAGAATGTTGTGTTGTGGTGTAAAGTAGTTAGTGTAGGTACAGTGCCATAGGGTGAATTGGTTTTGAGAATAGTTTTGTACCATGAATTGGCATGAAGTGCAGCGGTTTAGAGTAGTGTGGCATAGCGTATATGAAGGTGGCATAGAGACGAGCAGTGTAGAGCACAGTGACAGAGTAGAGTGGCACAGAGTGGAGTAGAGTGACAGAGTGCAATGGCATCAAGTGCAGTGGAGCAGAGTAGATTGTTTCGGAGTAGAGTGAAGTGTAGTAGTGCAGGGTAGAATGTAGTGGTGCAGGGGAGAGAGAAGGGGCATAGAGTAGTGGCGTAGACTGCAGTGGCAAAGAGTAGAGTGACATTAAGTAGAGTGGTGTAAAGTGGCGAAGCATTGATTGCAGAGTAGATTGTTTCAGAGTAGAGTGCATTGGTGTAGAGTGCAGTGTTGCAAAGTGGGGTGGTGTACAGTGGAGTGGCCTAGACTGGAGTGGTGTAGAGTGCAGTGGTGAAGAATGTAGTGGTGCATAGTAAAGTGGGGTAGAGTACACTGGCATAGAGAAGAGTAGTGCAGAGAAGAGTACTGTAGAGTGAAGTGGTATAGAGTGCAGTGTCAGAGGGCAGTGGTGCATAGTAGGTTACAGTGGAATAGAGTGCTTTGGCATAGAGTGGTGCAGAGTAGAGTGCAGTGGTGCAGAGTAGAGTGGTAGAGAGAGCAGTTTTGCAGAGTACAGTGTTGTAGAGTGCATTGGTGTAGAGTAGAGTGCAATAACGTTCATTAGTGTAGAGTGCAGTGACATACAGTGGGGCAGAGTACAGTAACAGAGTACAATGGTTAGAGTAGAGTGGCATAGAGGAAAAATGGAAGAGAATGCAGTGCTGCAGAATAAATCGTCATAGAGTGTAGTGGTGCAGAGTGGCGTAGACTTCAGTGGCATAGAGATTATTGTTTCAGAGTTGAGTGAAGTGGTGTACATTAAAGTGGAGTAGAGTACTGTAGAGTGCAGTGGTGTAGAGTGGCTTAGAGTAGATTGGCGTAGAGTGCAGTGGCGTAGAGTGTAGCAATGCAGGGTTCAGTGGCATAGAGTTCAGTGGCATAGAGTAGCATAAAGAAAAGTGCAAAGATTGCAGTGGCACACAGTAGAGAGGTGTAGAGTGCATTGGCGCAGGGTAGAGTGGCGTAGAGTATAGTGCAGAGTAGAGTGGCGTAGAAAGCAATGGCAAAGAGTAAAGTGACAGAGTACAATTGCGTAGAGTGCAGGGGCATAGAGTATAGTGGTGCAGAGTAGATTGGCACAGAGTGCATTGGTTTTGAGTAAATGGGTGTAGAGTGCATTGGCATAGAGTGCAGTGGCGTAGAGTGGAGCGATGCAGAGTGCAGTAGTGTAGAGTGGAGCAATGCAGTGTTCAGTGTCATAGGGTTCAGTGGCAAAGAGTAGCATAAAGAAGAGTGGCAAAGAGTGTAGTGGTGTAGAGTGCAGTGGCACAGAGTAGAGAGGCGTAGAGTGCAGTGGCGCAGGGTAGAGTGGCGTAGAGTAGAGTACCGTAGAGTGCAGAGTAGAGTGGGTTAGAAAGCAGTGGCGCAGAGTACAGTGACAGAGTACAATGGCATAGAGTACAGGGGCATAGAGTTTAGTGCTGCAGAGTATATTGGCATATAGTGCATTGGTTTTGAGTAAAGTGGTGTAGAGTGCATTGGCATAGAGTGCAGTGGCGTAGAGAAGTGGTGCAGAGTAGAGTGGAGTGGCGCTTAGTGCAATGGCGTAGAGTAGACTGTTTCAGAGTAGAGTGCAGTGGTGCACAGAAGATTAAAGTGGTGTAGAGGGGATTGGCATTGAGTGCACTGGCGTACAGTGGAGTTATACAGAGTAGAGTGCATTGGCATGGAGTGCAATGACATAGAGAGCAGTGTTGCAAAGTAGGGTGGCAGAGTGAAGTGGGACGGAGTGGTGTAGAGTGCAGTTGCAAAGAGTGCATTGGTGTATAGTAGAGTAGTGTGGGGTACAGTGCCAGAGTAGAGCGGATTGGTGTAGAGTAGAGAGGTGTAGAGTTGTGTGGACCAGAGAAGAGTGCAGCGACGCAGTGCGAAGTGGAGTGGCATAGTGTGGAGTGGTGCAGAGTAGAGTGCAGTGTCATGGAGCAATGCAGAGTAGAGTGGGATAACATGGAGTATGCATGGTATGGTAGTGAACTGCCATTTCAGATAACATATCTTCAATTGAAATGACCATTAAATTTGCACTCACATACAGTTTTACTGATAAAAGCATACAGCGCATGTGGGTTTCTGTTGCAGTACCCATCCACTTTTTGCCTGGCTTTGATGCACCTTTGATTGTAGGGTACTGGGTCCCTGCTAGCCAGGTTCCCAGTTACCAGTGTTCTTTCCCTAAAACTGTACCACGATTGGCATCACTTCAGACCCCTCTGTAAGTCCCTAGTAAATGGTACCCTTGATACCCAGGGCATTGGGACTGAACAGGGTCCCCTAGGGACCACTCACCAAGGCCATGCAAACGGTCTCTACAGTCTGCATGGCCTTGGTGCAGCGTAAAAACGACTACGTCGACATGTCATACAGCCTGTGTGCCATGTCAAGCACCACCGCCTAAGGTACAGGCAAGTTACCCCTCTAGCAGGCTTTACATGCCCTAAGGCAGGGTGCACTATATCTCAGGTGTGGGCATATCTACATGAGCAGGTATGCCCCTACAATATTTAATTCTATTCTTAATTTGTAAGTGCTAGGGAAGCCATTGAGAGTACATGGGCTGAATACTCGACAACTCGAGTTCCCCAACACCATGATGGCGTCACTTAACCCAGGAGTGTTTGATACCAAACAACTCCTTTAAAAACAAACAGACTGATGCCAGTTTTGGATTTATTAGAACAGGTATCCCAGAGGGCACCTCAGAGGTGCCCCCTGTAAACCTACCAAACCTGGTGTGGGTGTGGTCTTTAACTGACTTTAGGCAGCCTGCCACCACCAAACATGTGTCTGGACCCATGGGGGAGAGCCCTTGTTCCCTGAGGCAAGAAAAAGAGCCCATCCTGGGTGGCGGTATCACGCCTCCTCCCCCAGGCAGAATCAGTGCCCGAGAAGGAAGCGTAAAAGGCCACGCTATCTATGTAATGTGACCGCACCCTCTGCTGTTAGCAGCAGATGGCACCCCATGGGTCAAACCACCACTTTTGGTGGGAGAACCGGAGGGAAAAATAAGTAAGAATAGGAGATGTGCCTTCCCTTCACCACTCCATCCCTCAGGTGCTGGAGGCGAAATAAAGCACACTTTTCAGTGCCCACAATCTTGAAGATGGTGGGACTTATCCAATTCGGGCTAGGACTGTTGCCCCCTCCCACAGGAGGGTGACATAATAGAGGGTGTAGATATCCCAGGTAAGGAACCCATTGGTCCCTACCTTTCACTCCCCTGTAACACCCCTACATCTAGTATTTATGTGGCACCCCCAGATCCTGAAGTCATATTTCTGACGAGCTACGGAGCCTGTACACCGAAGAGCGGCAACAGCAAGAAAGAAGGACCAGTGACTGACTCTGCGACAGCACTGCCAGCCTGTCTACTGCCTTTCGTCCTTGCTACAAAAGACGATTCGTCCTGCAGGCACAGCGACCTCTAAAGCCCTGGGAGGGCTGCCTGCCATCAATAAAGATCATGATTTCCCGTGGACAGCGGACCTGTTCAGAAGAAACCAACTTTAAAGAACAAAGGACTCTGTAACCGCCACCGGACCCACCTCTGAATCCAACGCCCACGGCCCTAGCCCAACTGGCCCACCTGTCCTGCGAAGGTTCCCAGCAGTTCTGCGCAAGAGTCCACCGTGGATTGACACCTGCAGGACTCCACCTCGACACCTGCATCCTTTGCACGATGGGCCCCACAACCGTGACCTGCCCGGTAAGCTGTTCCCGATGCCAAAGGACACTCCAGCACCCAAAGCCCCCGGGCCTTGGGGATTTTGACCAACGGTGTCCCTACGTCCCCTAGCACCAGAACTTACCTGGGCGGCTAAGGGTTTTCTTCGCTCAGCCTCCTGGCAAGCGCCTGCAGCCTCTTTTCAAAACCAGTCCCTCCCATTGATTTGCATTGGACGACCAATGCTGTTTTGGCACTCTACACCCCGCCGCCCCAGTGTAGCTGAGGGTGTAAGTCGGGTGCTGCCTTATGATCCCCTGCCCTGTGCTTACCTTAACTCCGTATTATAAAACAGGGTTGAACCCAGAAGTCAAAGGGACCTGGGTAGTAAATTGTTATGAACAGAGGGGTCCCCCACTTTTATGGAGTTGGTAAGAAAAAAGGAAAATCAG
This sequence comes from Lissotriton helveticus, assembly GCF_964261635.1. Lineage (NCBI taxonomy): Eukaryota > Metazoa > Chordata > Amphibia > Caudata > Salamandridae > Lissotriton > Lissotriton helveticus. The sequence goes on along the minus strand of NC_136065.1, from coordinate 1,581,046,998 downwards.
CAAATATTTCAAAAGGTTTAGAGAGAAAGATTAATCACAAAAGGTTCTGGAAATGCATTGTTTTATTCACTATGCATCCATATCGTCACAGTCACGTAATTCATTTGTGAATATCAGAATACACACTTAATTTGTCATGAGTTTATGTGCCCATAGGGAGAAGGAAAAGGGAAAGGAAGGTAGTAAAGTTAACATAGAATTGTGACTCACTATACATTTAATAAAAACAAAATTACATTGAAATTCATGTATGAGTTCAAAATGATCCCTATCCACAGCAGGGTCATATACAATGTCCGCAATGTCTGGTGCTTGTTCAGAAAAGTTCAAGCTCCTATAAAGCCGTGTGTATCATGCTGGTACTAGGAGTTGAAGATGGGTAGAGGAACAGTCTACGTTTCGACCCAGGAATCGATGTAGGATAGTTGGTCCTTACAGAGAGGGTCTTCTTCAGGACATACGGGGTGGGGGGATGGGCAAGCCTCCTGTACGGTAGAGTGTTCCCAATTGTTGTCTCCAAACGTTGTGAAGCGCTGTTGAGTTAAAAAAGGTGTGACTGCCAGTGCTCGTATTTCTGTAACGGTGGGGTCATTCCATTTTTTTATCTTCTTCTGATACTGGCTCAGTCGGGTAACTCAACCAATGGAAGAGTTACCCGACTGAGCCAGTATCAGAAGAAGATAAAAAAATGGAATAACTAAATCCAACGAATGCACACGGGCGCCGCACTTCATATTCAATCAAAAGCACACGCTGATCAGGCTAAGACACCCGAGGGTGAAAACAACAACCATTCCAGCTCAGAGAGACTTCTTTATGACCCCACCGTTACAGAAATACGAGCACTGGCAGTCACACCTTTTTTAACTCAACAGCGCTTCACAACGTTTGGAGACAACAATTGGGAACACTCTACCGTACAGGAGGCTTGCCCATCCCCCCACCCCGTATGTCCTGAAGAAGACCCTCTCTGTAAGGACCAACTATCCTACATCGATTCCTGGGTCGAAACGTAGACTGTTCCTCTACCCATCTTCAACTCCTAGTACCAGCATGATACACACGGCTTTATAGGAGCTTGAACTTTTCTGAACAAGCACCAGACATTGCGGACATTGTATATGACCCTGCTGTGGATAGGGATCATTTTGAACTCATACATGAATTTCAATGTAATTTTGTTTTTATTAAATGTATAGTGAGTCACAATTCTATGTTAACTTTACTACCTTCCTTTCCCTTTTCCTTCTCCCTATGGGCACATAAACTCATGACAAATTAAGTGTGTATTCTGATATTCACAAATGAATTACGTGACTGTGACGATATGGATGCATAGTGAATAAAACAATGCATTTCCAGAACCTTTTGTGATTAATCTTTCTCTCTAAACCTTTTGAAATATTTGCTTACCTTAACTCCAGCAGATCTTCCCCTGACACCGCTCCACTTACCTGTGAGCAGCGCAACTTCGATCATCCCCAGTCTCCATTGGTTAACATTGGGCGCCCGACCCCGAATTTGACCTCCGCACCTGGCCGCCGCTGGTGGTGCACTCTTGGTACTAATTTGAACTTTGCCTGGTGTTGACCTGCAACCCCAAATACTGGATTTGTAAGTTGTGTACCTACCTTCAAAACTGCATTCTTGTTTTCCTCCCATAGGTTAAAATTGCTGAACTGAAAATTGCACTGTGGCCACTGAACTGAAAAATTGCACTGTGGCCACTTCTTAAAGTGAAAAGTATTTTTATTGAAAACCTACTTACCTTTTAGTGAGTCATGTGCTGAGAAGAACACTCATAACACCTTCAAATGTCCATGATCCATCTTTTTATTACACGTTCTTCTTAAAATACACTTGCAAGAATAATTCTTCTTGATGTAATGTTTATATCAAAAACATCAACACTTGCTTAGAAATCTTCATCAACAGATTGTAATGTACACAGCCAAGCCAACATGGGTTTCGTAAAAACATTCGCTTCTGCAGGGCTTTATCAGTATGATTCCAAATATTTTAATTTCCAAATTCCCGACTGAGTGAAAATGTCATCACACAATGTACGGATTTGATCATCTGCAAATTTCATTTACAGACATTTTTTATCTAGCATACAACACGATTTAAATAACATCGTACAGCCTTCCTCAAGCAGACCCCCAGTAGCCAGCATGATTGTTGCATTCATCCTCTCACTTTGAGGTCAGAGAAAGAAAAATAAACCCCTGGCTCCCTGAAAGACAGCCTGATATTTGACTTTTGTCTTTTGTCTTTGAATGCACAGCAAATGTGACAGATTTAAAGGCTTGGTCGAATATAGTAAACAAGGTCTGGGCAACAGGAGGGACGAATTCAAGCTGGACAGCCTAAAGCAAATAAAGCCAGCAAACAGAAAGCCAGAGAATGTGAGTTACGAAGCACAAAGCCAATGGTAGGCAACGGGCAGAATGCATTCTTAGGTCAACTTTCTGATTGTCCCCAAGATGTCTTTAGCTGGTTGAGACCTACCGAATAATTTATTGTTGCCCCGGTGTGTAATGGGCATGTTCTGTCAAAAAATGTAAATATAACTTTAGTTTTGTATAAATCAAATTAAACCTTCCTTAAAAATACATGTTTCAGTGATGAAATTCTTAACTAATGTTCATCAAATTTCATATGTGTAAGCACTAGCGATTTAAAGAAGGTTTTTTTAAGACTTGCCAAGGATTACTCAGAAACTGGAAGTTATACGAGAAGGATGGTAATTTTACTGCGAATGTGCAATCTATATGTATTTAAATTATGGACTGCAGACCACAGTTCGTATAAGTAGAAAGTCTCACAACAATCTCTCCAATGGTCCATAGAGTATGAAGAACCTCTAGGTTATATTTAATTCACAAGACCCTAGAGTGTATACTGTTGTCATATCACCCATCTTAAACTGTACATAGTGTAAGGGAATTTTTCGCCATACAGTGCTATATGGGTTGACGGATATATTATGTGATCATTAATACTGAAAATACAAAAGGAAATTGTAGTACGCCTTATTTGGTTTTAATTATTTTAAACTTGAAGCCTAAGGACAAATATCGATGAGATAATGGAACATGGCTGTTTTCATAAATGTGTATTTAGCATCATTGAAGGAAATCGTATAATGGAGGGAAATGTGCAAACCTACAGTTAAAAAGAAAATAAGGGCACATTATGCTAAACAGCACAAAAATTGGCTTATCTTATGGAAGGTTAGCTCTAATCTTAATTGATCAATGAGGCAGCTGGAGATAAGCAACATTGTAGCCGCAGTTGAGTCAGGACTTTACTTACCCTTTTGATACAGCTCTGGATGATGATGTTGGCAGACTTCGGGGCTAAGGCTGTGCTGCATAAAGGAACCACATTATCGGCTGTAGAAGGTATAGAGGATCACAATTTGGAGGCTGTGATTGGGCCCAAGAGGTGCAGCTCCAGGTCGCTGTCAGGACAACTCTTGTCCCGGTTCACCTTAAATAGTGCTAGACGGACAGGAGTATTGGCTAGCAACTTTAGTGTGTACTGCAGGCTTTAGTATGCAAACAGTTCACACTTGTAGCGGATCCTGCACTTTTCTTTTGCTTCCTTTATCGTTGCATATTGACGATGGTATTGGATTCTTTTCTACCAAACGCGCAGACTTGCGGCATTGCCCTTTACATTTGCAATTGTATACCCACTTTCTCCAATGAAGCCGCTGTCTATTGGAAGACACAGTACTGGTTACTGGCATTCCAGTTTGAAGAAGAGTTTGACTACTGTAGGCATGGGGAAACCCCTAAAATCTTACACCACCTCAACAACACGCCTACAGGTGAATGGATCAGGGACTCAGGGACGGTTCTAAACCTCGATTTCATGAGGCAATGTGTCCCAAAGATAAGGAACAAACAACATCTTAAAAATACAGTCATTTAGGAAGGACCGACTTAATAAGTGACTTCGAGGTCAGAATTAGAAAATCTAGAAAGTTTTATTACACAAATTAAAAAGGAGCAAAACAGAAATTCTAAAGTGCAGGTGCATAAATCATTGCTGTGAAATCTTTCATCAACAGAACAATGCAGAATAGCTGATGGAGACTACTAGCTGCAGATTCCTTCACGTAGAATTATCCCCAGGCGAGAGACTGGATCCTGAAACTTTTTGCCACAGCATCCCTGCGCGCCGGGGCGACACCACGCGACTACGCCCAGGCGTCGTCCACGTACTTGACGTCAGCGAGGTCGCATAAGACCCACCCCAGCGCCTACGTCAGTTTTTTCCTTTTCCGTGTGCAACGCGGATCCAGTCCTTGCTACGGGCCTGTTTGGGACCCTTTTTTCTTTCCATTGTCTCTTCTTTTGGTGGAACAGTGTGCGAATGCCTTCGGGCTTCATGACTTGCACGTCGTGTGGGCGTCTTATGTCAGAGACGGACCCTCACCTCATTTGTATGTGGTGTTTGGGGGAGGATCACAGCACCACTGATTGTGAGGCGTGCCAACAGTTGAAGCCGAAGTCGCGGCAGGAGCGCCAGATGAAACTACTCTTGGCGCGTCTCTCCAAGTCGACGTGCTCCCCTCGATCAGCTTCGGCAGATGGCTTCAGATATGGCCATGGTCGTCGTCCTTGCCCTTCTCTGATGTCACGTGAGCGTCACTCCACGGTGGGGAAATGTCGCAGTTTTCCCCAGGGCGCTGGTTTCCATCCTGCCGGGGGAGTGGGCTCTCTGCTGGTGATGCGGCCCGAGCGTCGTCCTATCCACCGTTTCCCGTGTTGGGGAGTCGAGTGTCCAGATGGAGACATACGCGGCGGCTTTGCAGACCTCGCTGGCATCTCCTCCTCCTTCCCTTCCTGGGGCGTCAGCGGATCCCTTGCCTTGCGCTGGGCCCTCCGCGGCGCCGCCGGCGGCTCCAGCCCCGACGCTGACTGGCTCGGATCCAGGCTTAGAGGATGTGGTACTGTTGGGGTGCGGCCCCTCGGGGGATCCCTCCTTCAGACCACGGCACCTCTGCCTCACCGCAAACTCCCACGGGGGTCCCTGTGGTGTCGTGGGAGGTCGCCGGGGCTCGGGTCGCATCCCCGAGCCCCACTCGGTCCTTTGACAAGGTGGTCCTGTCTAAGGCCAAGGTGACGCCGCTATGGCACCGGCAGCAGTGGACCTTCCTCATCCCGCTCTGGATCGAGGCTGGGTGGGGACCCTTCGTCCCTCTCCGGGCCCCTCTCATCCCTCCCCACAGGCGGCTGCCTCGTCAGAGGGTGAGTCAGAGGTGGAATCGACCCTGGCGCCGCCCCATGGGTTGCCAGATAACCTCCGCTACATTCTGGGCCGCGAATGGCAGAGAGCTTCGTGTCACTCCCCAGGGCCTTCTCGTTCTCTCAGGCGGCTGCCTCGGCGGAGGTCGAGTCGGCGTCGTTCTGGCACCGCTCTGGGGCCAGTTTGGCTCCGGCTCCACTCCGGTCCCTGGCGCGGTGTGACTTGGAAGGACTCTGTCCGGCGACGCCAGATAGTGTCGACGTCCTGCCTCAGGCAGCGGACTCTACGGCTCCGCGCAGGGGTCGTGCTGCGGATTCGTCTTCCGGAGGCAGGCTGTATATTGGTGTCGTCCTCCCCGGAAACTGGTCGCCATGTGGTGTCTTTTTCACCGGCGTCGTCGAAGGGTGGCTCCCCGCCCTGTCTGACGCAGAGGTGTTCGCCGGAGGAGCGGCAGGTCCCTCATTCTTCGGGTCCTTCTGACTTCCAGCTCTGGCCCTTGCCCGTCCCGCTTGGCTTCAGGGACGGCCGCCTTAGTTTGCAGCCGTCGCCCACGGAGGATCTGCTTTCTCCACCGCGGGGCCCTACATTGGCGGGTGCGGCCTTTGTTCACACGGTGTCCACAGCTGTGGGCATTCTGCGCATGGGTGACCCGGTTGCTCGCTTTCCAGCGGACCATCTCTTGGAGGTTCTCCACCAGGGCTCTGGTGGGAGGGAGATCTTACTTCCCTTTGAGGGTTCACTCCTTTCTTCCCTGACGGGGGCCTGGAGGCGTCCCGCCTCAGGGGATCCGGTGCCTCAGCACCTTCTGCACCGTCACCTTCCGGCACTGCGTGACCCAGCGTGCCTTTCCCTCCACCCCTCTTCTGCCAGTCCACTTTTGCGGACCTCCTTTCCCTCCCTGCCGCCACTGTTGACTCCGCCGTCCCGGGAGGCCCGCTGGCTGGATTCTTGGGGGCGCAACATGTTCGCCTCGACCAGCGCTGCCCTGCGGGCCCATAACACCTTGTGTGTATTGGCTAGGGCCTCCTCTTGTTTGTGGGACTCGGCTGAGTCTCTGGGATCCGCAGCCTCCCAAGAGACTGTCCAGGTGGACTTACGGCATCATGCTTTGGATGGCCGGGAGCTAGCAGCGTTTAATCTCCGCTCCGCTCAGGACATCTCAGAGGTGCTGGGCCGGGCCATGGCTTCCTTAGTCGCCCTCAGTTTCCATGCTTGGCTTCGGGACAGCGTGTTCCCTGAAAATATTCGAGAGCGGCTCATTGATCTTCCGTTTGACGGCAGCCTGTTGTTCGACGCCCCGGCTGACTCCGCCATCCAAAGGCTCCTGGCAGGGCTCCTTCCGTCCTTCTCCGTCTTATCCTCCTCCTCCTTCCCCTCCTCAGTGACTGCTGAGTTGGGCTGGTTCTGGGCCTTTTTAGGCCGCTTGTTCTCACTGTGGAGTGTGTTTTCTGGCCATTGAGTCCTCCTTGGGACTTTGGCATTGTTGGCTGCTGGACGACCCTTTGCGGCCTATGTGTGTGTTGTGGGCCTGTTACCTGTATCATGGCTTTTTACGCCTCTTCCTTGTCTCAGGGGGAAGGCTGTCTATGTACTGGCAGGGTGGCTGCTCAAGGCTCTGCTCTGTTCTGTCTTCTGCCCTGCCTTTGGACACAGCGGTGTTGCACTGTTCCTTATGGTGTCGTTCTACTCTCTCTTTTTTCTACTCTTTCGCACACTGTTCCCATGCTCCCACAGTTTTTTGTCTGGTGGCTCTGCGTTGTGATGCGGAAAAGCTCTCTGAGGAAAACTGACGTAGGCGCGCCGGGGTGGGTCTTATGTGACCTCGCTGACGTCATGTACGCAGACGACGCCAAGGCGGAGTCGCATGTTGTTGCCTCGCCCCCGGCACGCAGGGATGCTGTGGCAAAAAGTTTCCGGATCGAGTCTCTCGCCTGGGGATAATTCTACGTGAAGGAAACTGCAGCTAGAATTGTCTCTACCAGATACATCATTACTGAAGGTAAGTAACTCGTGCAATAGGAAAAATTAAGAACTATTTTAAGTCCGAAAGAAGCGGCAAAATCAGTAAGAAATTTTGGACAGCATCCCAAATTGCATCAGAAAGTCATCTAGCTCACCTCCAAATTTGAGAGTTTGTATAGGAAATCTTCTCATAAAACAGAATGAAAACTGCAGATTCATCATGATGTGAGCAAAATAACAAAATTTCAGAAAATCAGAGCACAGAAAAGCAAAGAATCATACAGCTAGATTCATGAACGAAAAATCGGCTCGCAAAGGGCCAGATTCTCAGAATCTGGCCCTTTGCGAGCGCAATTTTTGCATTTGGGATCCATCATCCCAAATGCAAAAATCGCTAATTGCGAAATCGCATATTTGCGAGGAATTGCATTTAAGGAATCTCTATTTGAGATTCCTTAAATGCAATTCATGAAACTTTTAAAATATGCGAATTTGCAATTTCCGGCCGCTATTTACCACGAAGTCTGACTTCGTGGTAAATAGCGAAAACTTAGAAAAATGCACTAAAGTGCATTTTTCTAAGTGGTATGTTACACACACACATGTCCTTTGGACATGTGTGTGCGCAACATCAGGCTACATTTCCATTTCAGGGGTGCTACATAGTGTCCTTTGGACACCCCTGGCACCCTTGAAATCGCATTCTTATTTGCGATTAGCAAATTGCTAATCGCAAATAAGGCCCAAAGGAATGAATGGGGAGTTATTCCTTATTTGCGATTAGCAATTTGCTAATTGCAAATAAGGAGGCTGTAGGAATCGCAATTTCTTTTGCAATTTCTACATGAATCCCGATTTGAGAGTCCTTAATAGCAATTCCTTTTTTTTTTTTTTGCAGAGTTTTATATAGCGCGAACTAGACCCGAACCGAATAAGGTATCAGAGCGCTTTACATATTTTTCCAGTTACGTTACATGAGGACACACTTTCATTTTAGGCACGGGGAGATTAAGTGATTTGCCCAGAATCACAGGAGGTTTTGGCGTCGTTATCGAGACTCGAACCCAGATCCCCAGGTCCGAGGTCGCGCGCCCTAGCCGTTAGGCCAACTCCTCTCCCCTTAATAATCGCTATTAAGGACTCGCAAATCGGGACCATGATGAATCTACCTGATACTGCCTTTCTAATTAAGCCCTAACCCACTACATGCATTTTGATTCAGCCCACTCTATGCACAAGTTACAAAATAACAGTGAACCATTGAGAGTGAATGTAATACAGCGGACAGACAGAAGAAACCTTAAAAGTTGTAATGGTAATGAGCGCACGTTAGAGAGACTTCTTCTAGGACAGAGTCATTCGGAACTAAATAAATATGACTTTGCTTGACTGTGTGCAGCAAAAATAATTAAGAGCAAATGTGCAGGGTGAAATGCCCATTTTGAACATGATGGCTTTGGGGCCTCATGGAGGACTAGTTAGCATCAGGGCCGGACTGTCAGTAGTGGGCACCAGGCGTTTTCCCAGTCAGCCAGAATGGTGGGGGGACGGTTTTTGACTCATAGGGGCTGGTTTTGTTACTGGGGTCCGGTTTTGAAGCAGTGCTGCAATATCGACCCCATGTAACAAAAGCAGCAGCGATGTAGCAGTGCTTGGCATTAACACCATTCCCTCCTCCCCACCAGTACTTCTCTGCACCCCCACCCCTTCCCTCCCTGGGGGCCGATTGTGCGGAATTGCCAGGGCTGGTTTTGGTTCCCAGTCAGGCTGTGGTTAGCATAAGCCAAGAAAAGGCACTTTAACGGGTCATAGCAAAATTATTCCAGGTGCAATAGCAACAGATAAGTGTTCACATATAATTTCGAATGTAGAGCCATATTCTGCATGTTGCTTAACCGTGGGCGGTAAACTCCGCTCCGTGGACAGAGTTTGCGGATTTTTCACGACTCCGCAATCCGCTCAGAGTGTGGAGTTCAGCAAAAAACTCCGGCTCGGTGGCGTAGCGCAGTTTGCCCTGCCACAGTGCCACCCACCCAGAGGGCCGCTGCAGGTTTACCTGGTCACGGTGCTTCCATGCCCTGCCGGCTGTGCTCCTCCTCCTCATTGTTGTCTTCTCTCCACTCCAAGCTCTCTCCCAGGCAAAATTAAACCCCTACATCACTCTCAGGATGACTGCGAATGTGTACGCGCATGCTTGATTCTCCCAAGACGTAGAACATAGGAGTTTCGGTTTGCCTGGGAGAGAGCCTGGAGTGGAAAGAGACAGCCAGGAAGAGGAGGACAGCCGGGGCAGGGCACGGAAGTAGAGGAGCATGGAGTCGTGACCAAGTAAGCCTGCTGCAGCCTCAGGGTGAGTCAGGTCAGGTGGCAGGGGGTGGAGCGGAATTGCACTGAGTTTTTAGCCAACTCCGTGGAATTGCGCGAAGTGGCACTCCACCAACTCCGCCCACCCTTAATTTGTTGTTAAGAATGCACAATTTATAAATGCTCACAAATTTCTACACTACCCTTATTTAGTGATGGCTAACTTTTCTACAAGGATCATCCCTGCTACATAACTGCAACATGAGCTTTTATGGTTTAATGCTTACTACCATAGAGAGCCTTGCTAATAATCCAGTACTAGAGACAGTGACAGAGGTCCACTACCTTTTGGTGGCACTTAGCCTTTCTTGCTTCTGCTGCTCCTGGTATTGGTACTTCTGAATCCGTTCATTTGTTTTTTTAAATAAGTTTTTATTAGCATTTATATTTGAACAGTTATATATATACGATCGGGTACAAAATGATTCATACAGAATTCTCCTCGGTTTGGGGTACATTTTCATGATGGGGCTTATTTTCCAGTCTGTATTGTGCTTATCATACATTTTCCTACTTTATCACTTTACATTCGTATTCATTCACCCTTTTTCAGTCCCAACCAAGTAGTCAACTTGACTTGGGGCTTATGACCTCTGATCTGTGTAGCTATAATTTTTACTCAGGGGAGTTTACCTCTGTTTATATTTTTGGAATAATTTTTTATTTGATAAGAGAAAAAATAATTAACAAATCCCTAGAACTGGGATATGAACTAATCGGGTGGTGTCCTGTAGTGCTATCTCCACATGAATTCGGGCCACTGGAGGGTCTTGTTAGTGCAGCAGGGGGAGAGTCTCTTTCGAGGGCCTACCTGTCTACTCCCCCTGCATGCCACTACTACCCATTCTACCCCGTATCCACTGTGTTTTAATCAGCAACTTAGGGGGTCATTACCCGCTATCCCGACGTGAAAAGTGACCGCCTGCCATAAGGGCGGGAGTCCCGTCGGGGCAATTAGGATGCACCCGACACAGTGAGCTAAAAATGAATGTCGCGCATTCCAATGCACAATGTGACAGGCACTGCACGGTGCCTACCATGTTGTCTATTGAAATGCAGGGGGGACCATAGGTAACACCATGTGCACCCCCACCCCCCCCCAGAGTCCCTGGGGGACCGCAACGGGCCCCCGCAAGCAATTCCCGCATGCCTTTCCGTGGCAGCAATGCCACCACAGAAAGGCATGTTTCCACCATCATAGTAATATGGCCGGCGGTGTCTGACTGACACCGCCACCATATTGAACTCTTTCCGGTCGACTTGTTGACCGGGCGGAAAAGCGCCGGACGGTCTTTGTGGCGGGGGGGCAATGGGTGGCGGGCGGGGACGGATCTCGGGCGGATCACCACCGCCATGCGGACAGTGGCGATCTGCCCGAGATCCTAGTGCCCCCCTAAGTCTGTATCTTCCTCTGTGTTTGTCTCGTCTTCTGTTCCGTTCATTGTCCTAGTGTACCAACTCCTCATTATCTCAGTCCATAAATCTCAATGGGGCGCTTTCTGATACCTTTTTTCTTCTCTTCGTATTGCCCTTTCCTCTGTCTTTGCCCAGCAATCCACATCTTGTTCCCACTGTGTCACCCATGGGCCCGTCAAAGATTTCCAGGCCATGGCCACCCGCCTACGCGCAAGGACCAATGACAGGTCTATGAACCGTGAGCCCGCCTTTTTAGTTTTAGATCTTAGAAAGAGTCCCAGGAGGCATACACCCAATGTTTTAGGTAGTTTCCTGGCCAGTGTCACGTTTATTTGAGCCAGTACTGCATCCCAATATTCCTCTATTATATTGCATCCACAGGTCATGTATATAAGCTCCGCGTCTAGCTGCCCACTTCTAGGGCACTCCTGTGTTCCTCCTCCATACATGATATTGAATTGATATGGGGTAAGGTAGAATATATTCATATAATTAAACTGGGTGAGTTTAGTGCTAGAGACTTTCTTTGCGCTCCGGAGGATTCCAGCCCACTCTTTGTCTTCTAGAACCCTACCCAGTGCTTCACTCCATCTAGCCCTGACCCTGTCCAGTGGAGTGTTTACCTTTCCTATTAAGGCTATGTAGTGCCGTTTTAGTAGGTGGTGCGCACAACCTAGTGTGGCCAGAGTTTGTAGAGTTTCATGTTTTTGAGGTTCCCTCTGAACTGTGCCCTACAACTCCTTGAATGCCCTTCCTATTGAATGGTAAGTAAGAAATTGGCCTCCTGGTAGTCCTTTAGTGGGATAAACTCACTATCTTGCTACATGTCACCCACTGTCCTGACTCCAGCCACAGTCCAGCTTATCAGTTGTGTCTCTGGGATATGTGTGGGCGGAGTCCCTCACGGGATCCCCACTAGAGGCAGCCTAGGGCATACAGTGTCTGCTGTGCGTCTTTGACATCTTTTCCAGCAATAGAGTGCTTCCTATAGAAGCACCCCTGGGCGTGGAACCTCCACAGTTGGGTGTATGAGTATAGCAACTAGTAGTCATTAGGCACCTCTGTGTGGTGCAGTTGTTAAAAGGTCCATGCCTCGTCCATCCACCCATTTAGCCACCCACTGTAGCTGTGCCACCACATAGTACAGTTCAAAGTTTGAAGCTCCCAGCCCTCCCTCCTTCGGGATGCGTTGCAGGATGGTAGGGAAACCCTATTCCGCCCACCATCCCATATCAGTTTGCGCATAAATTTATTTAATCTCGCAAAACATGATGTAAGGATTTGTACCTGTAATTTAACAAAGTAGTAAAGCCGACATGGTAACAATCATTTTGGTCAACGCCACTCTGGCCATCATGGGCAGTTTCGAAGAGCACCAGAAGGGAATTTTCGTCCCAAAGGACCGCAATACTGGTTGCAGATTATCCTCTTTTAGGTTTGTTAAGTCATGATACACTTGAATTCCTAAATAATTGAAAAAACAGGGGCCCAGTTCAGACGCATGGGGAGGCCAACTGGGCAGTCGGTCCCTTCTATCACCAGGAAAATTTACGTTTTCGTTTTGTTTAATTTTAGCCCTGTCAGTGTTGCATAATGCTTAAGGAGGTCCTCCGCCTTTATTACTCCTCTTTCCCCTTGTCCCAGATAGAGCAGTATGTCATCAGCGTGTAGAGAGATCATATGTTCTCGCTCCCCCAGTAACATTCCATGCGTCTCTCCTATCTGCCGAAACTGCTCCGCCAGGGGTTCAATGGCGAGGGCAAACAGTAGAGGAGACAACAGGCACCCCTGTCTGGTGTCCCTAAAGATGTCTTAGAGTCCTGAGATCTAACACCCCCGTTTTTTACTCATGCCGTAGGTTAGGCATACATTATATTAACTCATTTTACCCATCCGTCTCCTAATCCCATTTTGATCATTGTGGCACCCAGGAAATTCCACCTTACAGAGTCAAAGGCCTTTTCCCGGTCTACTGACATTATCAGGGCCTCAAGATAGTGATCTCTGTCTGGATGCTGTAGGACATGGAGGAGTCATCGGATATTGGCAGATGTGGCCCTCGGTGGTATGAACACACTCTGATCAGTGTGTATGAGCGCCGTCATATGGGGCAATATTTGTCGTGCCAATACCTTACTCAGAATTTTAAAGTCTGCGTTTAACATAGAAAGAGGTCTAAACTATGTTACTCTCGCTCCCACAATTTTGGTTTTCGGGAGGGGATCACCAATGCATCTCTAGTGGAGATCTGTGGGACATTGTTCTGCCACACTTCTGCGTAGAGAGCCCCTAACTTGGGGGCCAAGGTCTGTGCATCATCGAGTAAAATTCTGCTAGCAGTCCATCTGGACCGGGCGTCCTCCCAGTGGCCATTTCCCAATAGCCTCTCATATCTCATGGGCTCTCACCGGTTCCCCCTGTCCCCTCCTCAGTCCCGGGTTTAATGTGCACAGCGGCAAGGAGGCCAAAATAGCACTCAAGTCTTCCGACCGCAATGCAGGCGGAGCCTCGTATAGGTGTTTATAATATGCACGAAATTCGCCTTTCAGTCGTAATTTGTGTGATAGGCGTTCCCCTGCTTTCCTGTTGTATTACCCACGCCAGTATTCTATCTGCTCTACCTCCTTCCTCATGTATCCTGGTGTGGTATTCCCCGATATCTAAGGCCCTTAATCTCGAGTGCCCCATAGTATTCCTTCCTAGTTTTTTCTAGTTGTGTATGAGTCTTCATATCTGCCAATAGTTTACGTCCTTATATAGTATGTTATGTTATGTTAATAAAATGTCTAAAGCGCAACTGTTACCCTAAGGTGTCCTGGCACTGAGCACTGCCTAAAAGGTTACTGTTGAGTGAGTGCCTATAGCGTGAATAACCAGGTTTTCAGTCCTTTCCTGAAGGAGAGGTGCTCAGTTGCGTTTCTGAGATGGAATGGTAAATTGTTCTAGGCTTTTGTGGCACATGTAATGAAACTCCTGCCCCCCAGCTGGCTTTTTTAACTGGGGGAATGATCACTTGTTTTGCCGCCATGGACCGCAAGGTTCTTCTAGGGACGTACCATTGAAAGCATTGTTTCAAGAAATCGGGGCCTGCTCCCTTAAGGGCCTTGTAACCCTAAGAGAGGGCATTAAATTGTGCCCGATGTTTAACTGGGAGCCAGTGAAGATGTCGTAGTTCCTTCTTAACTGATACAAAGCTAGGTGTACCGATCAGCAGCCTAGCTGCTGTATTTTGTACGATTTGGAGTCTGTTCAAATGTCTCTTTTGGATGTTCAGGTAGAGACTATTCTAGTAGTCCTATCGTGACATAAAGATTAGAGACTCTAATTGGGTTAGCTCTTTCCGCAAGTCCTTTTTCAGTCCCACTGTGGCACCTAGGCAACATCCCATCACAACCACCTTGAACGCCTCCCACTCCGTGGCCCTAGCGGTAGTTCAGCCCAGGTTAAATCGGAAATATTCTATTATCCTGTCCTCTAGTGATTGTCTGAAATCGCCGTCTGCTTATAAGTTTGGGTCTGGACGTCATGTCGGTGTAGCTGTAGGTTCCGCTAGCTGTTGGTAGCAGAGAAGGAGGGGACTATGATCATTAAAAGTGCATCCAAAGCATTCCGTTTGTATTACTCGGTTTGTCAGTGTGTCTGTACATATAAACAAATAGTCTCATGTAGAGGTTATAAAGGGGTGAGTAAAAGGAGAAGTATTGTGTCTATCCGTGCTGCAGTCTCCACATGTCCTCAAACTTCCATTGCGTCAACCAGTCCTTAAATCCCCTCGCTACTTTGCCAGCCACTGCACCATGTAGTGGGGGGTAGAGCGATCCAAGTCAATATATCCGCTACGCAGTTAAAGTCCCCTCCAAATAGCACTTTAACTCTATGTGCAGAGAAAAGAGATGCAGAACACTTCTTCAGTTGGTCATGGTTCAGGGCGTAAACACTACCCAACACAATTTCCTGCCCAAGTAACCTACTTTGCACTAAAACAAATCTACCCTCTGGTTCTATTACCGTATTCTGTGTCGTAAATGGGGTGCCAGCTCATATCCAAATCAAAGCCCCCCTAGAGAAAGCGGAGTATGAAGTGGCATACACCTAACCACGCCATTTTCCTCTCAGCCTACCTCCTCTTCTGGTGTCAGGGGGGTTTCTTGCTTCATAACAATATGTGCCCCTCTTCTAATAATGTACTATGTATTTTTCGGTGCTTAGTAGGGGATCCCAGTCCACGGACATTCCATGTCAGCATCTTAAACTGTTGGGGCACCCGTACTATGGGAGCTGTTGCCATCCCACTATTGTTTGTTGGCTCCCCCCTGCCCATTCTCTCCTCACAACTTGTGATCAGCAGCACCACAGGACAATGACTACACTTCAGAAACAAGCAACTCCCCCTCCCTTGGGCAGTGTCTCAACGCCTTTCCGCCCAAACCTGTAACAAAATTGGAAAATAAGAAAGATAGATGTCTCCCTCCATGTATGTGTGCGAGTCAATCTAATTGGGGATGTGGTCACTGTGCTCAGTGGAGCTATTCCGTCCAGCCCAGGCTAAATGGTCTAGCATTACAGCCGTATCTTTTGTGTTGAGCCCTCCGTTTTTAGGCAAAATCTGTTGATCTACACTATGTGGCAATGTCCCGCCTTAGTCTACCATTGGCTAGCTCCATAAATGGAGGCTAGCCATTGGCAGACATTGTTGTCCGTCACTCTTTCCCCCGTCCGGACGCGAATCGTGGGCGTTCCCGTGCCTTTTTTAAGTCCCGCCCCCTTTTTTCCGTCACCCGCCCCTTTTTTTCGTCACGGCATTCGTCACGGCATTTTGTTTTTGTGTTCATTACGAGTATGAGAGGTAAGACCTTTTTATTATTTATTTTTAGTAACTGCTAATGCTAATGTGTGTTTAATGCTGACTTTACTAATGTTAATGTGTGTTTAATGCTGACTTTACTGATAATGTGTGCTTATTTCCGTCGTGCCTGGCTGTCGTCTCCGTTTCCCGTCGTCCATGTATTCCTTTCCTATTTTGCTAATCTTATGTTTATTTCTTTGTTTTTCAGGTCCAATATGGCCCGTGGCGTCTCTGTGCAGCTGTGTGCACTGCTGTGTACGAAGTGTTTCAGATAGGTATGTATGCTGCTGTTTTGCTGTTAGAGGTAAGCCATTTTGTTTATTTTGCTAATCTTATGTTTATTTCTTTGTTTTTCAGGTCCAATATGGCCCGTGGCGTCTCCGTGCAGCTGTGTGCACTGCTGTGCACGAAGTGATTCCGACGAGTATGTATGCTGCTGTTTTGCTGTTAGAGGTAATCCATTTTGTTTATTTTGCTAATCTTATGTTTATTTCTTTGTTTTTCAGGTCCAATATGGCCCGTGGCGTCTCCGTGCAGCTGTGTGCACCGTTGTGCACGAAGTTGTTCCGACGGGTATGTATGCTGCTGTTTTGCTGTTGGAGGTAAGCCATTTTGTTTATTTTGCTAATCTTATGTTTATTTCTTTGTTTTTCAGGTCCAATATGGCCCGTGGCGTCTCCGTGCAGCTGTGTGCTCCACTGTGCACGAAGTTGTTCCGACGGGTATGTATGCTGCTGTTTTGCTGTTGGAGGTAAGCCATTTTGTTTATTTTGCTAATCTTATGTTTATTTCTTTGTTTTTCAGGTCCAATATGGCCCGTGGCGTCTCCGTGCAGCTGTGTGCACTGCTGTGTACGAAGTGGTTCAGATAGGTATGTATGCTGCTGTTTTGCTGTTAGAGGTAAGCCATTTTGTTTATTTTGCTAATCTTATGTTTATTTCTTTGTTTTTCAGGTCCAATATGGCCCGTGGCGTCTCCGTGCAGCTGTGTGCACTGCTGTGCACGAAGTGGTTCCGACGAGTATGTATGCTGCTGTTTTGCTGTTAGAGGTAATCCATTTTGTTTATTTTGCTAATCTTATGTTTATTTCTTTGTTTTTCAGGTCCAATATGGCCCGTGGCGTCTCCGTGCAGCTGTGTGCACCGTTGTGCACGAAGTTGTTCCGACGGATATGTATGCTGCTGTTTTGCTGTTGGAGGTAAGCCATTTTGTTTATTTTGCTAATCTTATGTTTATTTCTTTGTTTTTCAGGTCCAATATGGCCCGTGGCGTCTCCGTGCAGCTGTGTGCTCCACTGTGCACGAAGTTGTTCCGACGGGTATGTATGCTGCTGTTTTGCTGTTGGAGGTAAGCCATTTTGTTTATTTTGCTAATCTTATGTTTATTTCTTTGTTTTTCAGGTCCAATATGGCCCGTGGCGTCTCCGTGCAGCTGTGTGCACTGCTGTGTACGAAGTGGTTCAGATAGGTATGTATGCTGCTGTTTTGCTGTTAGAGGTAAGCCATTTTGTTTATTTTGCTAATCTTATGTTTATTTCTTTGTTTTTCAGGTCCAATATGGCCCGTGGCGTCTCCGTGCAGCTGTGTGCACTGCTGTGCACGAAGTGGTTCCGACGAGTATGTATGCTGCTGTTTTGCTGTTAGAGGTAATCCATTTTGTTTATTTTGCTAATCTTATGTTTATTTCTTTGTTTTTCAGGTCCAATATGGCCCGTGGCGTCTCCGTGCAGCTGTGTGCACTGCTGTGCACGAAGTGGTTCCGAAGAGTATGTATGCTGCTGTTTTGCTGTTAGAGGTAATCCATTTTGTTTATTTTGCTAATCTTATGTTTATTTCTTTGTTTTTCAGGTACAATATGGCCTGTGGCGTCTCCGTGCAGCTGTGTGCACTGCTGTGCACGAAGTTGTTCAGACAGGTATGTATGCTGCTGTTTTTCAGTTAAGGTAAGGCATTTTGTTTATTTTGCTAATCTTATGTTTATTTCTTTATTTTTCAGGTCCAACATGGCCCGTGTCGTCGCTCGTGCCCCGTAGTACATAACTGTTGTCTGTTGGAGGTAAGCCATTTTGTTTATTTTGCTAATCTTATGTTTATTTCTTTGTTTTTCAGGTCCAATATGGCCCGTGGCGTCTCCGTGCAGCTGTGTGCTCCACTGTGCACGAAGTTGTTCCGACGGGTATGTATGCTGCTGTTTTGCTGTTGGAGGTAAGCCATTTTGTTTATTTTGCTAATCTTATGTTTATTTCTTTGTTTTTCAGGTCCAATATGGCCCGTGGCGTCTCCGTGCAGCTGTGTGCACTGCTGTGCACGAAGTGGTTCAGACAGGTATGTATGCTGCTGTTTTTCAGTTAAGGTAAGGCATTTTGTTTATTTTGCTAATCTTATGTTTATTTCTTTATTTTTCAGGTCCAACATGGCCCGTGTCGTCGCTCGTGCCCCGTAGTACATAACTGTTGTCTGTTGGAGGTAAGCCATTTTGTTTATTTTGCTAATCTTATGTTTATTTCTTTGTTTTTCAGGTTCAATATGGCCCGTGGCGTCTCCGTGCAGCTGTGTGCTCCACTGTGCACGAAGTTGTTCCGACGGGTATGTATGCTGCTGTTTTGCTGTTGGAGGTAAGCCATTTTGTTTATTTTGCTAATCTTATGTTTATTTCTTTGTTTTTCAGGTCCAATATGGCCCGTGGCGTCTCCGTGCAGCTGTGTGCACTGCTGTGCACGAAGTGGTTCAGACAGGTATGTATGCTGCTGTTTTTCAGTTAAGGTAAGGCATTTTGTTTATTTTGCTAATCTTATGTTTATTTCTTTATTTTTCAGGTCCAACATGGCCCGTGTCGTCGCTCGTGCCCCGTAGTACATAACTGTTGTCTGTTGGAGGTAAGCCATTTTGTTTATTTTGCTAATCTTATGTTTATTTCTTTGTTTTTCAGGTCCAATATGGCCCGTGGCGTCTCCGTGCAGCTGTGTGCTCCGCTGTGCAGGAAGTGGTTCAGACAGGTATGTATGCTGCTGTTTTGCTGTTAGAGGTAAGCCATTTTGTTTATTTTGCTAATCTTATGTTTATTTCTTTGTTTTTCAGGTCCAATATGGCCCGTGGCGTCTCCGTGCAGCTGTGTGCACTGCTGTGCACGAAGTGGTTCCGACGAGTATGTATGCTGCTGTTTTGCTGTTAGAGGTAATCCATTTTGTTTATTTTGCTAATCTTATGTTTATTTCTTTGTTTTTCAGGTCCAATATGGCCCGTGGCGTCTCCGTGCAGCTGTGTGCACTGCTGTGCACGAAGTGGTTCCGACGAGTATGTATGCTGCTGTTTTGCTGTTAGAGGTAATCCATTTTGTTTATTTTGCTAATCTTATGTTTATTTCTTTGTTTTTCAGGTACAATATGGCCCGTGGCGTCTCCGTGCAGCTGTGTGCACTGCTGTGCACGAAGTTGTTCAGACAGGTATGTATGCTGCTGTTTTTCAGTTAAGGTAAGGCATTTTGTTTATTTTGCTAATCTTATGTTTATTTCTTTATTTTTCGGGTCCAACATGGCCCGTGTCGTCGCTCGTGCCCCGTAGTACATAACTGTTGTCTGTTGGAGGTAAGCCATTTTGTTTATTTTGCTAATCTTATGTTTATTTCTTTGTTTTTCAGGTCCAATATGGCCCGTGGCGTCTCCGTGCAGCTGTGTGCTCCACTGTGCACGAAGTTGTTCCGACGGGTATGTATGCTGCTGTTTTGCTGTTGGAGGTAAGCCATTTTGTTTATTTTGCTAATCTTATGTTTATTTCTTTGTTTTTCAGGTCCAATATGGCCCGTGGCGTCTCCGTGCAGCTGTGTGCACTGCTGTGCACGAAGTGGTTCAGACAGGTATGTATGCTGCTGTTTTTCAGTTAAGGTAAGGCATTTTGTTTATTTTGCTAATCTTATGTTTATTTCTTTATTTTTCAGGTCCAACATGGCCCGTGTCGTCGCTCGTGCCCCGTAGTACATAACTGTTGTCTGTTGGAGGTAAGCCATTTTGTTTATTTTGCTAATCTTATGTTTATTTCTTTGTTTTTCAGGTCCAATATGGCCCGTGGCGTCTCCGTGCAGCTGTGTGCTCCACTGTGCACGAAGTTGTTCCGACGGGTATGTATGCTGCTGTTTTGCTGTTGGAGGTAAGCCATTTTGTTTATTTTGCTAATCTTATGTTTATTTCTTTGTTTTTCAGGTCCAATATGGCCCGTGGCGTCTCCGTGCAGCTGTGTGCACTGCTGTGCACGAAGTGGTTCAGACAGGTATGTATGCTGCTGTTTTTCAGTTAAGGTAAGGCATTTTGTTTATTTTGCTAATCTTATGTTTATTTCTTTATTTTTCAGGTCCAACATGGCCCGTGTCGTCGCTCGTGCCCCGTAGTACATAACTGTTGTCTGTTGGAGGTAAGCCATTTTGTTTATTTTGCTAATCTTATGTTTATTTCTTTGTTTTTCAGGTCCAATATGGCCCGTGGCGTCTCCGTGCAGCTGTGTGCTCCGCTGTGCACGAAGTGGTTCAGACAGGTATGTATGCTGCTGTTTTGCTGTTAGAGGTAAGCCATTTTGTTTATTTTGCTAATCTTATGTTTATTTCTTTGTTTTTCAGGTCCAATATGGCCCGTGGCGTCTCCGTGCAGCTGTGTGCACTGCTGTGCACGAAGTGGTTCAGATAGGTATGTATGCTGCTGTTTTGCTGTTAGAGGTAAGCCATTTTCTTTATTTTGCTAATCTTATGTTTATTTCTTTGTTTTTCAGGTCCAATATGGCCCGTGGCGTCTCCGTGCAGCTGTGTGCACTGCTGTGCACGAAGTGGTTTAGACAGGTATGTATGCTGGTGTTTTGCTGTTGGAGGTAAGCATTTACAATGCAACGGTTTCGCCTTTGGAAAAGTTTGAGCTATTGGCATTGTAAATGACAAAATTTGTATTTATGTGTTGGTTTTGAAAAGAGATAAATAAATGGCATTGTCCTTTACATTGCCAATAGCTCTAACTTTTCCAAAGGCGAAACCGTTGCATTGTAAATGCTTGTTTAAAGGAAGCGTTCTGCTCCGCTCGCTTGTAGCTCTTTTCGGACGATACCACGCCGATGTAGGTGCACCGCTAATCAGAAATCTAAACCTACATAACAGATGTTCGCCATCCTTGTGGACATCCATACTTAGGCTACTTTAAATTTGAAATAGATAAGACACATAAAATAACTATTTTAAGAAACGTCAGAAATCTGAAAGGAAATTAAACATACATGTACCTGCAAAGCGGAGAATAAGGTTTGAAATCCAGTTATTATATCAATTTGGAAGCTTCGTTTTTTTTGTCAGACAGAAGGCCATTCAGTATACCTCTTTGAAGTAACTTTGTGGCAATTCTTGACAAAGGCGCAACCGCGCCGAAACGCATGTCGAAGAAGATTCAATTCCTGCCACTATTTGTTTTTACTGCGTTTTTTTAAAATGTCATTCATATATTGAATAATACTGTCGCTCTAAGATTGCACTTTTTTTGTGAATGAAGATCGTTTTTATTATTATTGAATTCAATCAATTTGAAATTAAAAAGTACCTTTTTATTGCATTTTTTCTTTTTGGTTTTACACTGAGTCTCGTTTTAATGATTACCCATTCTGTCATAGTATAATGTTTGACAAGCTTATTACTGCCTAGGAATTTATTTTTGATGGTATAATTACCCTGTCCTAGGAATTGTGATACCAAAATTGCAGGGGTCCTTGATACTCACATAAAAAAAGCCCCCGTATTTTACTACATGCCTATTAGTAGATATCAAATTCAGAGCCCTCCACAGCAGGTCTTTCCTGCCCCTAGAAAGAGTACCCTCTACTGTTGACCCAATCAATGCTTCCATACCCTTAGTCTACTCTTCCCATCTCCCCCATAGGCTACATTCATAGTACTTATCGCCTTGCTTTACTTCAAATAAGAACATCCACCGAGCCTGGAGTCACCACAGGAAGTTGCATGTCACTTTTCATCGACTCTCCAGTTTCGGAACCTTCTGTTTCGCAATCTGTGTAGGCGTCCGTCCCAGTTTCTTTCAAGGGAGATGACATGACCTCTGCCACTGCCTGTAATGCTGCACGACGTTCTCGTGCTGTTGGTGAGGAGTTAGGTTTCTGCACCAGTGGTCGGCACGTTGATCGCCAACGTCTTATGCCCTGTGGTTTGGGGAATGTCCTTCCACCTTTGTGCGGTTCTGTTGGCTGGTCACCATCTTTGTACATCTCTAACTATTCCCACACTTCTTCTGGCGAGTCATAAAAATTTGCTTTGCCCTTTAGTAGCAGCCTAAGTTTGGCTGTGTATTGCAGCGAGTATTGTATTCCTTCTATCCGTAGAGCTTTCTTAACTTCTAGGAAGGAGGCTCTTAGCGTTTGGCACTTTGCTGTGAAGTCTGGGAAGACAGAGACTTTGTGATTGTCAATGGTATACAGGCTGTGATTACGGAAGTACTGTATTATAGCATCCCTGTCTCTATAATATAACAGCTGTGCCATCACTGGGCGCGGGGGTCGGCCCGGTGCCAGAGGTCATGATGGGACCCTGTGTGCCCTTTCCAACGCAAAGAATTGTGAGAGTCCTTCCCGCACCACTGTTTGTCGGATCCATGGTCCTAGATATGGGATCATGTCCGTGCCTTCTGCCCCTTCCGTTATGCCTACCACCCTTATGTTGTTTCGCCGATTGCAGCCTTCAGCGTCTTCCGCTCTCTGCTCTAAGGTCGGCACTATGTTTGTAAGGTCATTTAGATGGTGTAATGTGGCCTTTTTTTCGAGCACCAACTCTTCCACCGCCAGTTCCACTTCTTTCATCCTATCTACAAGTTTATGGTGTTCTGCCTGCACAAGCCCAGACCAACAGACATGATCCCTATATCCTGTTGCAGGGTAGCCTTTGTGTCTGCAATAGCTGCTAGTATTTTATCCAGGTGGATGTGAATTAATTGTTCATGGCCCTCCATTTCCTCTGTTTGCAAGTTCTCTGTCGCCTGGGAAGAATCCCCCTTTCTGGTGAGCAGCTCCCTTGTTTAGGCTTCGCTTTACCTATTCTGCTTTCTTGTGGAGGCTCGTGTTTGGCCCGGCTAAGATATTTAGAGCTGTGGAGGGTCCTCTGTGTCCCACCTCCCCGGTTTCTCTTTGGCAACATTTTAAGTCACGACACCAGTATTTTCCTCTCTGGGCCTCTGATGTTCACTGTAGTTTACTATGAACCCTCCTTGACTTCTGACTGTGGCTCTCGCTCCGTGCGGTGACCGCCCCAAGTGTGGCACCTGGGGTCTCTGTTCCCCAGTGTTGGGATATTAGAAAGTCAATGGCAGCCGCTCCGATTTGTCCCCGCTTCTTGTATATTCTTCTACTAATATTGGTTCTTTGCTTTATAAGAAGTGACTGTAAGTAAACTGCCCTATTATTCTTATTTGAGCCAGTTGTCGTTGCAATGTTGTGTCCAAGCAGATCAGAAGGCAGTCTCCTTTCTGCGGGTCCACCATCTCCATGGGGGTTACGTTGTAGGGCTGTGGACCCTTTCCATTTGTTTAAGCTTACCGCAGCTGTGTCTGTTCTAAAGAAGCGGCTCTTTACCACTTTCTCCACTTCAAAGATGCGCTTCTCCTTCCTGTCTGTATGTATTATTTTATTTTATTACATGGCAGCCTTTTTTTTAAATCGCAGTAATCTCTTGGGGCCCCTCTTGGCCGCCCTGCTCCTCAGGGCACTGCAGGTCGCTCATGCTATCCAGCCCCCCGCGATTGTCCTCTGTATCAGGCACACGTTTTCTAACGGCACTCACCGAGTGTGAACTGCGTCACACCCCTCTGCTATCTTGTGCAGGTTCTCTGACCCTCCGGGTAGGTTGTTGGGCACACAGTGTGATTTTATTTGGTGTTATCGCTGCGTTCCTTGCCGTCTCTGCCATCTCCTAGGGCCCACTAGTTCTTCCTTTTCGCTCATGCCTCTGTAGGCCGTTTGTGGTGTCCAGCAACTCCACGAACACCCTCTGCGTCGGGCCCACGCTCGTTAATTGCACTAACTGTGTGTGAGTTGCGTCACATCCCTCTGTCAGCGAGTGCAGTCTCTCCGGGCCTCTCGATTCGATCTCTGGCCTCACCATATTATTTGTATTATATTTAACGTCGGCATTCCGCCCAGTCGCCCGAATCTCCATGAGCCATCTGCGTCCTCTCTAGTCTTCAGGCCGTTTCAGGTAGCTCATGCCAGCCAGTCCTCTCGCTATCACTAGCCGTAGTAGGCGCACACTCGCTCGTGGTGCTCACCGGATGCGAGCCGCTTCTCACAACTCTGCTATCAGGCTAAAAGCACTTGCTCTCACCTCCCGGACCCCTGTACGAGCCCTCACAGGCACGGGCCACCTCCTTTTTGCTGCCGCTCGTGTGTCAGCGGACCATCGTGCTGTTTTATGATACTTTCAGGATTATTAGTACTGGGCAGATGCGGAGCTCCTCAGTGTGTGTCCGCTTTGGTCACCATCTTGGCCACGCCCCCTTTCTGAATCCATTCATGATGTGAATTGCCTTACACCTGATGCCTCCCACTCTTCATTTGCTATCAAACAATCAGGTACCAATGTGGGGGATTAGGGTGAACAGCGCAGTTCTAATCTTATCCAGTTCTCTTTCATATTGCTAGGTCCCCTGCCATTGGATTCTATTGTTACTGTCCTTAAAGCCATGCTAGATGTTAGCTCCAAATAGCCAGGGTTTTCACCAAACTACAGCTCTGAGGAGGGAATAAATGAAAGAACCTATTTAACACCAGATATGGCCATTTTGAAAACTTAGGGCCATTCTTTCGGGGAATGGGACCACCTGCCATTGATGCGGGGGTCCCGTAGGTGACATTAGGATGCGCCTGCCACACTGGCAGGCACATCCTGCATTTTTGGCATTGCGGCGGGCGGTGCTCTCAGCACCGCACGCCGCATTGCCAAGAAGGCATGTCATGCACTTCCATGCATAACGTGGCAGGCACCGTGCGGTGCCTGCCATGTTGTGCATGGAACTGCAGGGGGTACCATAGGTACCCCCCATGTGCAACCCACCACCCCAGAATCCCTGGGGGCCTGCTATGGGCCCCCAATTGCGTGAACCGCCTGCCACGGAAAGGCATGTCCCCGCAGACATGCTAATATGGATGGCGGTGTCTCCCAGACACCGCCACCATGTTAGCAGCTTTTCCGCCCGGTCGACTCTTGGACCAGGCGGAAAACCGGTGGACGGTCTTTCCGTCCGCCGGTGTCCCCCCCCCGCCATGGTAATGTGGCAGGGGAAATTTCAATGCGAGCGGTGGTTTTTGGCGGGCGGATCACCACCGACATACGGGCGGCGGCGATTCTACCCGCCATGCTAATGACCTCCTTAGTGATGCCCTTTGGGCTTTGTAATAACCCAGTGACATTTCAACACAAATTGTGAATGGAATATTTTGAGATATGTTTGATAGTTTTTTCATTATCTATCTAGATGATAATTTTCTATTTTCTGGCACATATCAGGGACATAGAAAACACAAGTGAGACATACTGCTGCAATTAAGGGATAATTTATCATATGCCAATGTGGAAAACTCTGCTTTCATTGCCCTTTTTGCGATTTCACATATCCTACTCGTGAATCTACATCAAAAACCGTAATGTCTCGGCTGTTAGAGAGTGGTCGAACCCTAGGATTCATCATCTTTACTTATTAGGTCGAGCTAGAATACACAAATGCGAAGCATTTGTCTAGCTCGACAACTATTGTCACCCGTCTCCTGGGAATCCGAGACAGGGGCCGGGCACGAGCGTCGACTTCACCTCGTGGGCGCGCACGCCCAGCCCGGCGCCGTGCACATCCCCTGCCTCAGATTCCCAGCAAGTCATCACACAGACACAGCACACACACGCACATGCACACATACACACACACACACATGCACCCCCCCTCCTACCCCACTCCGACACACAGCCCACCCGACCCCACTCACCGTGTCCCTTGGGCTCCTCTCGTCCCGTCCATTGCCTCTTGTACTCCATCAGCAAGCGGAGAAGCGGCCATGAACACTCTGCGCCTGCGCGGAAGTGCGTGCGCCCGCCTGACGTCACTTAGAGGCTGAACCTTACGGTAGGCAGGCGGGGGCCGCAGGGTCCCTCTACTCTGCGCCTGCGCGGAAGTGCGTGCGCCCGCCTGACGTCACTTAGAGGCTGAACCTTACGGTAGGCAGGCGCGGGCCGCAGGGTCCCTCTACTCTGCGCCTGCGCGGAAGTGCGTGCGCCCGCCTGACGTCACTTAGAGGCTGAACGTGACGGTAGGCAGGTGCGGGCCGCAGGGTCCCTCTGACCAGATTCAGATAATCTTTTCTTTTTGTTTTGATTATCGTTTCTAACCAGCAATGCCAAAGGAAGCTGCAAATGATAAACAACAAGACATTGAAAAGAGAGGCATGCCGACTTCTTTAAACACAAGCGAAAAAAGTGAAGGGTTTTTATTTCTGCCCCTTATCGCCACTGTTCTATACAATTCCAGTCCCTCATGAAATCACTGTTTTGCAGGGGTCAGCTTTCCAAGGAATGTGGCGTTTAGCGCACCCGGTAATTATAGGTCAAACCTCCCAAAATTTACCAGAGGAATAATGTCCAGTAACTCTTCAGACATGTTTTAATTCATTACAGTGGGCAAAGAACTCCGCAGGTAATGCACCGTTAATACGTTTGGGAAAGGCGGTATTTACCGAACACTGTACATACCTTCCTGCATGGTGTAGGTATGTATCAGGACAGGTAGTTGTGTCATGCCCCTCTGTCCTGCATGTGATGGAGGACATAGTGGACAAACAGAACCCGTGTGATTGCAATGTCCTCGGGCTGGGCTAATATAATCTTCCCTGCAACCTTTTTCAACTTGCAAAATATACTAGTGCGGAATATAATGTATTATTTTTCTTTCTAGATGAAGCACTCTTGTCAAAATACACTTATTAACATTTTGTTTGCTGACTTCAAATTCTGCAAAAAAAACAGATTTCATGAGCAAAGGAGATATTGAATGTTCTAGATTAGAAGCATTATTTTAGATTTGTACCATCCAATGCCTGGCAGACCAATGTCTGGCCTGCATTGCGTGCTATGTGATTGTATTACCACACATTGCACTGCAGATACGAAGCATTTCCCCTACACTGAGAAGCCCCAGTGAAAGTACAGATGGTAAGAGACTCTACTGGAGCAGTCAACGTGAGTGTATGATCTCACTCAGCAGCAGAGGAGTGCCACGATTGGGAGGACAGCGTGTTGGTTCTGACTAGAGGTGGCATCGCACAGTTCTTCCATCTTCTCAGTGGATTGTTATTAAGAGAGACGGCGCTGTCATGTCAAAGAGGCAGATTTCAATTCATTACAGAAGGTGGAAGGGTTGGCAGTGGCACAGAGATGAAGCTTTCCAGAAGCGGTGTATTCATTCGACATGGAAGTAATTCATGGCAAGCATCTGAGCTGCATTAATGTAACGATCCTTAAGATGGTAGGAGCAGTGCTTAATTTATAAAAGAATTAGTGCTGGTGCTTAAAATGTTATTCACAAGCCCATGGCAGGCACTATTGCATGTCCAGAGTGATGAATACCAAGGCTGCTTAGTCTTGATTGCACCTCATGCCTCTTTTATCACTATACTGAATGCAACACACTCCACACAATACCACTCAGTGCCACATAATTATACGCTACATAATTACAATGCAACATACTCTCCAAATAATACCACTCAGTGCCACATAATTACACGCCACACAATTACACTCTACTGAATACAACATACACTCCTCATAATACCACTCAGTGCCACATAATTATATGCTACAAAATTACACTGCGCTCAACGCAACATACACTCCAAATACCACTCACAACATACACTCCAAATACCACTCAGTGCTACATAATTACACGCCACATAATTACGCTGCACTCAATGCAACACACTCCAAATACCACTCAGTGCCACATTATTACACGCAACATAATTACACTGCACTAAATGCAACATACACTCCAAATACCATTCAGTGCCACATAATTAAACGCCGCATAATCACACTGCATTCCATGCAACATTCACTCCAAATACCACTCAGTGCCACATAGTTACACGCCACATAATAACACTGCACTCAATGCAGCATACACTCCAAATACCACTCAGTGCCCTATAGTTTGATGCCACATAATTACACTGCCTTCAATGCAACATGCACTCCAAATACCACTCAGTGCCACATAGTTACACGACACATAATTACCCTGCACTCAATGCAACATACACTCCAAAAAATACCACTCAGTGCCACATAATTACACGCCACACAATTACACTCTACTGACTACAACATACACTCCACACAATACCACTCAGTGCCACATAATTATATGCTACATTACACTGCACTCAATGCAACATACACTCCAAATACCACTCAGTGCTACATAATTACACGCCACATAATTACGCTGCACTCAATGCAACATACACTCCAAATACCACTCAGTGCCACATTATTACACGCAACATAATTACACTGCGCTCAACGCAACATACACTCCAAATACCACTCAGTGCCATATAATTACACTCCACATAATTACACTGCACTAAATGCAACATACACTCCAAATACCATTCAGTGCCACATAATTACACGCCACATAATTACACTGCACTCAATGCAACATACACTCCAAATACAACTCAGTGCCACAAAAGTATATGCTACATATTTACACTGCGCTCAACGCAACATGCACTCCAAATACCACTCAGTTCCATATAATTACACGCCACATAATTACACTGCACTCAATGCAACATACACTCCAAATACCACTCAGTGCCACATAGTTACACGCCACATAATTACACTCTATCTATCTATCGCATCACCACAGCATCATTCAGCACCACCAAAGCATCACTCAGGGGCACCATAACATCACTATGCGCTACCACAGCATCACTGAACGCCACAGCATCACTCGTCGCAACTACAACATCACTCAGCGCCACCACAGCATCAATCTGTGCAACAGTTTAACAACAACTGGTTCAAATATGTTCTCTCAATGTTTGAAGCTTTATTACAAATGTCACAAAAAGATGTTAATATTTCACTTCTGTTCTTGGATTTTCGTCACAATAAAATACACTGAACATAATCTTCACAAAAGTTATTTACAAAAGTTTAAGCTATTGCCATTATAAATTACAATCACTTTTATTTAAGTATTATAAAAAAAATTAAAAGCAATTGTTATTTGTAATATCAATACATCTAAGTCACGTAAATACAACACATATTGCATTACAAATGCTATAGGTGTCACATTTCTAAAGTTAAAAGTATTGGCATTGTAAATGACAAAGCTATTAATTTCGCTATTTTCAAAATCGACACATAAATTAAAAAAATGGTCATTTACAATATAAATTGCTCAAACTTTCCTAATGCGGGACCTATTGCATTGCAAATGCTTGTTTTTATAGACAGTTTACCTGAGATATTTTTCCCATTGTGGTACTTCTTACCTGTCTAAGAAATGGGTACAGTTTCACTGCGTTCAGAAAAGAAGACACATTTGATGCATTAAAGAATGCCTCCACTACTGCTCCTATTTTACAACATCCAGACAGTTCCTTACCCTACATTGTGGAGGCAGATGTATCAACCTTTACCATTGGAGATATTCTTCAAACTAGAAATCTCCAAGCACAAGAACTGCATCTTGCAGCTTATTATATCATGAAGTTGTTAGCTTCGCTGGAAAAACTATACTATCTATGATATAGAGTACTTTTTGCAATTAAAGAAGCATTCTTTAAGGGGCGTACTGAGAGATTACATCTGTACTGATCACTGGCATTTGGGGTAACTTCAATCTCTGAAGTGCTCTAATGCCAGACAGAACATTGGACCGTATTTTAATCTGGTTTCTCCTATGTCATTACTTACCATCCTGGACAAAGACATGGAAAGATGGACACCTTGTTCTATTAAGACTGTACTCTGGGTACCAGGGTCGGATTGGGATCACAATTTGGCCTGGGCACTGACGAAAAAAGTGGCCCACATTTGCGGGGCGGGGTCCACATTCGCGGGGCGTGGTCCACAAGGAATGTAGGCGGGAGGATATTGTTCTTGGGAATGACACAGGGCCACGGTGACAATGTCCTACAAGCTGAGCACCTGAAAAACAGCCAGGCCCCTTTCTATTACCAAATTATTCCCTGCCCTCCAGCGCAGGAGCATCTGAAAACAGCGAGGCCCCTTTCTCTTAAAAAATTATTCCTCAGCCCTCCAGCGCAGGAGCACCTGAAAAACAGCGGAGGCCCCTTTCTCTTAAAAAATTAATCCCCATCCCTCCAGCGCAGGCGCATCTGAAAACAGCGAGGCCCAAGCTATTCGTAAATTACTCAGCCCTACCCAGCCCTTCACTGCCTCAGGGCAATGGCGTGGCAGGAGAGGGGCTAAAGCAAAAACACAGCTTCTGGGCCATCCATGGGGGGGAGACTAAGATGTAGTTGGTGGGAGTTCCCCACATCACCTGGCGCCCACAGGTAGACCCATTCTTCCTGCCCACTATGCCTGAATGAGAAGGGCTGTGGGCGAGGACCAATGCAAGCACTGTTTCTGGGCTGTGTGAGCCGAGGTGAAAATGGATCATAGGCCTGAGCAACACCTGGCCCCCTGGGAGGCCGATTCTGGCACACAATCACCCCCTTCCCAGCCCACCATCAGCGTGATTGCTTGGCAGGGGGTCAAGGAGAGGCCTCAGCTAATCATCACTGAGCGGCCGGCCGCAAAGCGAAGCTGCTTTCCTCTCCCTGTCAGTGCTCTCTGTGGACTGCTAAAGGGGGAAAAACCGGCCCACAGAGTGCACTGAGACAAAGGCCCTTCGGCCCATGTCCGAGTGCCCGCAGTGCCAATCTGCCCCTGCCGGGTACCCGGAAGTGCATATCTACCGTAAAATCTGCAGAGCCCATTGGGATATACCTAGTACTAGTATATGGTACATTGAAGCATTATTTATTTATTTATTTATTTATTTAAGGAATTTATAGAGCGCAGCTATCACCTTACAGGTATCCTGGCGCTTAGGCTTCACAAAGTGGCAGACAAGAATGTAGCAGGGGAAGGAGTCTAGCAGGTTAGACCTTCGGAAACAGCCAAGTTTTAACACCTTTGAAGGATCTCCAAGGGCAGACTGTTCCAGAGTTTAGCAGCAGCAACTCCGAAAGATCTTAAACCTGGGTACTTTCACCAAACATGCAGTTGCTGAGCGGAGTGCTCTGGTAGGGGTATACCAGACAAATTTGGCTTGCAGAGAGTTGGGCCCAAGTCCATGCAGGGCCTTGAAAACAAGGCAGAGGGATTTGAAGGATATTCTCTGCCTCAGCGGAAGCCAATGGAGCTCAGCCAGCGCCGCCGATGCAGAGGATCTTCTAGGCCAGCCAAGAGCCAGCTTGGCGGCAGCAGACTGCAATCTTTGAAGTCTATCTAGCAGCATTCCCGGTGACTCAAATAGGAGAGCATTACAGTAGTCGAGTCTGCTCAATATGGTGCATCTGACTACCAAAGCCCGGGCCTGTAAGGGAAGTAAAGGTAGGATCTTTCGAAGAGGCCTAAAGAGAGCACAGCAGGTGGACACCGTTTTCGCCACCTGAGCTTCCATGCTCAGTTTATTGTCCAACATGACGCCCAGGTTGCGAAAAGTGATGACCGATTGAGTTTTTGTCACTGTTTCTGGAGGCCAGAAATTGTCCAGGAAAGGACGAGGAATCCGACTTCCAGCACAGAACAACACCTCAGTCTTGCTGGCGTTGAACTGCAGTGAGTTATTATGTAACCAGCTCGCCGTATCTCACATACAATCATGAAATGTCTCCAGCGGGATCGATTCCTCACCCTCCCGGGACAAGATGATTTGGGTATCATCTGCGTAGTTAATAGCATTAATCTGATGAGATTTTATCAACGTGATCAGGGGTTTCAGATACACGTTAAATAAAATCGGACTAACTGCCGAACCCTGAGGCACCCCCTGGGACACCGGGGAGAACGCAGATTGAAAAGGGGGGAGGGACACCGCCTGCTTCCTATTGAGTAGGAAGGAGCGAAACCAATGCAGGGCAACACCCCCTACCCCGGCCTCACTCAATCTTTCCAGGAGGATCACATGATTTACCGTATCGAATGCGGCAGACAGGTCAAGCAGAATCAGAGCCACTGCCTGACCTCTGTCTGCACGCATTCGAAGATCCTCCATGGCAGTGAGCAAGGCCGTTTCGCTCCCATGGGCTGGGCGAAAACCAAATTGGATTTCATCCAGGAATTGATGTTGCTCCAGATGTTGAGAAAGGAGCGAGCTCACCCAACGTTCAGTAATTTTTGCAGGGAACGGTAACAAGGAGATTGGTCTATAATTTTGTAGACATTCTGGGTTAAGGGAGGGTTTTTTTAACAGCGGGGATACAAGGGTCTGTTTCCAGGATGCCGGGACAGTGCCACTCGCCAGTGATTGATTGCAAATCCTACAAAGGGTAGGAAATAATTCCTCCCCATAGTCTTTCCAAATTTTATGAGGGATAGCGTCCAGAGGTGATCCTGATGAAATCCCCCGAGCCAGTCTACCTAGGTCCTCCTCCGTAATGGGAGGAAACTCCGAGAAGAGATCAGTAGACAGCCAGCCAGGGTTCCCCTCTCCATCCCCTGCATCCCCTTCCCCTAGACTAAACGAGCAAGTCATAGTGGGAGAGGTGCTGAGATTTTGGATAATGGTGTCGATTTTTTCTTTGAAAAACAGAGCAAGGTTATCACAGAGAGTCTGCGTAGGGGGAGTCGACGTTTTAGTGCATTCAGGGTTAGTAAGACCGTTCAAAATCTGAAAAATGCTTTTAGAGCTATTAGCCGCAGTACAGATCGTAGAGCAGATATAGTCGGCTTTGGATTTGTGAATCAGGGCTTTATATTCGTCAAGTTTAGCTTTCCAGAGCAATCTGCTAGCGTTTGTGTACCCTTGCCTCCATTTCCTTTCAGCCTGTTTACAGGCTAGTTTTAAAGCCTTTAGCGAATCATTGAACCAGGGAGCTGAAGCTCTACCCTTGTACCTGTGTTTTTTTAGCGGGGCAAGAGAATCTACCCTTGTTGTAATTCTGAGACACAAAGAAGCATAGTTTTCATCGACTTGACAGGCTGAAGAGAAACTATCCTCCACCTTAAATACTGCACCAGTAGTTCTCAACCTCCCCAGAGCTATCCAGTCCCTGCACATAAATTCAGTGGTAGTATCTTGTGCCTGTGTACAGGCCTTAGTACTATTAACAAAGAATTTAAGAAGGAAGTGATCAGTCCAAGTCATGGGCAAAATTTCACTCATGTGTGCTAGTTGAGGGACCGAAAAGATCAGGTCAAGCCGGTGTCCAGCCCTGTGAGTGACTTTAAGTGGAAGACATTCCAGTAAAGGAGCTCTCTCCTGAAAGCCCTACTACTCTTTACTGGCATTTAAGTTCGAGTAAGTGGGTGACTACCCTTATTTACTGGTGACAAACTATTCTACAAGTGTTACTCGTTTTGCTTAATTGTAACTACTGGGGCAGGAATGTTCTCTGCACGATTAACAAACAGGTAACCCTGCTCTGAGTACCACAATTCACAATAAAGTAGTATCCTGACTTTTATTTTGGCCTTGTAGTCACCTTAATCTAGAGTGTACACAGTGGCCTAAGCATGTCCCTGGTAATGCAAGGCTCAGAACCTGTTCCATGACCGGGAGGATTTACCAGGTATGTTCTCATAGTGGACCTTAGCCCTAGCTGCATCACATAAAAAGGTGTTGGCAGCATACAGTGTTTTGTGAATTAATAGTGTGACTAGACCCTTTTCTCTGCAAAGTCAGGCCTCCTGGATCCTCTCATGTAAAGTTCGGCTGTTATGTGAATCTCAGAACCTTGCGCTGACAGTGGGCATATTGAATATGTGAATATGCCGCGAATTTATAGCATATGCATGGTAGTGAGACTGTGTGTGTTGTGGACGTCTGAGTACTAGAGCCAATGACCTTGTTAGCAAAGGGCTGCTAAATAGTTATAAGCTATTTTAACATATCAAATAACACTCCTGTTTGGAGCAAGCCCCACTACTTCCTGCTTTGAGAGCCATCACCTTACGCAAATGCCATGTCTGCAAAACATGTAATAAACAAAGGGAGAGGGAGGGTATTCAAAGTAGGGTAATACTGCTTATTCCCTAGGGCCATATTTTCGAAAACAAAGAGAGGAGTATCCCCAGGACACAGGGTCCCAGTGATTGCAAAGGCAGGAAAATGGATGCAGATAAAGAAAGAAATCTTTCTTTATAAAAAAACCCTCACTCACCAACCTGGTTGGTGACATGCTTCATCAGCGCGGTCCACCTGAGTGACCGAGTGTCACTCAGGTGTGCTGCGACACCTGCAACTGCAGCGAAGCTGGTTTTTTTTGTGAGTTGTGATAGGAATGATTTAGTTATTTTTTTTAAAAAGGTGTTCAACATGTACTCTTATTTAATTTATTCCAGAGTCATGTGACACGGTTAAAAGATATAAATACGATACTTGTGCTGGTGTAATGTGACCAGAATGTATCAGTGCTAGGTGAATATGGTCAACATGTTTCAACCTTTTGACAAATTAGTAGGTTTTCGTCAGGACCAATGTGCGATGAGCCGAGAGGTATGTGCACGCTAAGGCGCACCCGTCCCCGACTCAGCTGAAAGCCAGACCGTGTACTTACAGTTTTGGCGAGCTTACAGCATTCTGTGTAAGAAGAAATCTGAAAAAAACAGGTAAGAAGTTCATCCCATATTGAATTATTTGCTTAATTCATCACTGATTGCATTCATTCTCTTCCGCGAATATTTTGTGATAGTGTTTTTTTGACAACATTGTTCCGACGTACATACACTGATACAGCATGCATTGGTACATTACTATTTGAAACTGTTTTTGTCTGAAAAGCAATAGCTGTCATTTTTAGTCCATACCCACATAATAATTATCGCATTCAGTAGTGGGTGTCTGGCGTTCCTTGACATCATGGAGCGCTAGGTTACATTATATGTGCCCAGGCATCAGGCACAACGTGGTATTTACACGTGAACAACAACAAACACGGGTGAGAACTGTAAAGTCCATTGTGTATATTTGTTTCTAAAACCAAAATGGGCTTTTGATGTGGAGAAAAACGTACATAAGTTGCACTCAACAAAGGACTTACTCGTAACTAATTGTAGTTATGCCCCATGGATTCCGTGGGGAGGCCTTCTACGAGAGTAATCTGCTGATGACATAAAAAGATGAGAGGAAACAGTTTTTTCCTTAACCATTACGAGAATAGTGGGAGCATTTGTGGGATTACTGTTAGCCCGCTCTGGTCATGGGAAATGGCCTGTGCTTTGAAACACTGGAGTTAGCACAGCCCACCCATATAAATCTCATTTGCGGGACTTTTTGTTTGAAAAACTCCGGTCGTGGTCGATGACCTACAAACTGAGAGACGGGACCCACCCAGCATTTTTTACTTACTTTTCTCGGAATTGGGGCCGGCCGGAAACCTCGCTACCTTCCACACGGAGTCCCGAGGATACTGGGGAACGCTCTGGTGTGCGTATAAGGGCTGTAGTTCCTGATTGGTGGCAACCAATCGTAATGTTTCTGTCGAGGTCATGTGACCGTGACGTGAAAACTTTATCGTGTGATCTTTGGCTGACACAATATGAAAGTGCATTGATGGTAAAGGGGGCACACGATGTACATGCGTTTGTAACATACTTAGATTGGATGATGAAATTCCCAGGGATTTACCTATTAAAGAATGTGATTTAATTATCGTTTCGATAAGCACATTTGTCCTTAACTATTGAAACATGTATGGTGGACATTTTTTTAAAAAGGCAGCAGGAATTCATTGATATTGTAGAGTGAGTAGTATGTTTGTCACTGGCATCGAGTCTACCTTTTATCTTTGTTTCACCGTATACCAACGTATATTGCCGTTGAGTCAAAAAACCTTAGTGGAAAGTCTATATATCCAACGTTGTTCTTTTTCAAAAAGACGTTATGTTGTCTTATCTCCAGGTTTGATTTGTTCTATAATGGTCCAACGCATATCATTAGTAGTGTGATTCATTGTGAGTAAATGTTCGGTCAGTTTTGTTGTTGTTTTTTTGCACCTCATCGTGCTTCTATGCTCACAAATGCGTTGTTTTACTTTTCTTCCAGTCATGCCTACATATCGTAGACCGCATGGGCATATATTAAATATACAACATTTTGGCTGTTACAGTTTGTGTGCGAGCGTTGTGTCCAGACTTTTCCTTGTTCTAGACTCAGGGTTTTTGTAGTTGTAGTCAAATGACAAACGCTGCAGTTCCCACATGGGTGGTGTCCGGTGATTTTTGGTAATCCCCATGCACTCAACACTGTTGTGGGTTCCTCATGCTCATTTCGATTCGGGCATGTGTTAACCAATGTTAAGACAACACAACGTCTTTTTGAAAAACATTAGTTAAGGACAAATGTGCTTATCAAAACGATAATTAAATCACATTCTTTAATAGG
This sequence comes from Lissotriton helveticus, assembly GCF_964261635.1. Taxonomy (NCBI): domain Eukaryota; kingdom Metazoa; phylum Chordata; class Amphibia; order Caudata; family Salamandridae; genus Lissotriton; species Lissotriton helveticus. Next base: position 1,581,010,495 of record NC_136065.1, on the reverse strand, counting down.
TAAATCCCTGGGAATTTCATCATCCAATCTGAGTATGTTACAAACGCATGTACATAGTGTGCACCCTTTACCATCAATGCACTTTTTATATCGTGTCAGCCAAAGACCACACGATAAAGTTTTTTCAGTCTGAATGAGCCATAGTTAGTTACATGAGCCCTAAACATCAACAGGTACTGCACTTTTCACTCAGCCCCTAAATACGACAGCCGAGGCATTTCGCATCACGTCACGGTCCCATGACCTAGACAGAAATGTTATGATTGGTTGCCACCAATCAGGAAGTACAGCCCTTATACGCACCCGGAGCGTTCCCCAGTATCCTCGGGACTCCGTGCGGAAGGTAGCGAGGTTTCCGGCGGGCCACAATTCCGAGAAAAGTAAGTCAAAAATGCTGGGTGGGTCCCGTCTCTCAGTTTGTAGGTCATCAACCACGACCCGGAGTTTTTCAAACAAAAAGTCCAGCAAATGAGATTTATATGGGTGGGCTGTGCTAACTCCAGTGTTTCAAAGCACAGGCCATTTCCCACGACCTGAGCGGGCTAGCAGTAATCCCACAAATGCTCCCACTATTCTCGTAATGGTTAAGGAAAAAACTCTTTCCTCTCAACTTTTTATGTCATCAACAGATTACTCTCGTAGAAGGCCTCCCCACGGAATCCATGGGGCATAACTACAATTAGTTACGAGTAAGTCCTTTGTTGAGGTCAACTTATGTACGTTTTTCTCCACATCAAAAGCCCATTTTGGTTTTAGAAACAAATATACACAATGGACTTTACAGTTCTCACCCGTGTTTGTTGTTGTTCACGTGTAAATACCACGTTGTGCCTGATCCCTGGGCACATATTATGTAACCTAGCGCCCCATGATGTCAAGGAACGCAAGACACCCTCTACTGAAAGCGATTATTATTATGTGGGTATGGACTAAAAATGACAACTATTGTTTTTCAGACAAAAAAAACAGTTTCAAATAGTAATGTACCACTGCATGCTGTATCAGTGTATGTACGTCTGAACAATGTTGTCAGAAAACCACTATCACAAAACATTCTCAGAGGAGAATGAATGCAATCAATTATGAATTAGGCAAATAATTCAATATGGTATGAACTTCTTACCTGTTTTTTTCAGATTTGTTCTTACACAGAATGCTGTAAGCTCGCCAAAACTGTAAGTACACGGTCTTGCTTTCAGCTGAGTCAGGGACGGGTGCACCTTAGCGTGCCCATACCTCTCGGCTCGTCACACATTGGTCCTGACGAAAATCTATTATTTTGTCAAAAGGTTGAAACATGTTGACCATACTCACATAGCACTGATACTTTCTGGTCACATTACTCCAGCACAAGTATCCTATTTATATCTTTTAACCGTGTCACATGACTCTGGAATAAATTAAATAAGAGTACATGTTGAACACCTTTTTTTTTTTAAATCACTAAATCACTCCTGTCACAACTAACAAAAAACCCAGCTCCGCTGCAGTAGCAGGCGTCGCAGCACACCTGAGTGACACTCGGTCACTCAGGTGGACCCCGATGATGAAGCATGTCACCAACCAGGTTGGTGAGTGAGGGGTTTTTATAAAGAAAGATTTCTTTCTTTATCTGCATCCATTTTCCCACCTTTGCAATCACTGGGACCCTGTGTCCTGGGGATACTCCTCTCTTTGTTTTTGAAAATGTCTGCAAAGCAGCCAGAAAATAGCATTCTAAAACATTAGACAGTCGATCTACATCCCCTGTATGGAAGCTCTAATTGGCTGCAACTGCTGAATCTGAACACTGGTCTGCGAACTGTCGGGAAGACCGCCGCTACAGAAGACTAGTGCGACCGACCATGCAGGACTTCTCCACCGATTGCATCCTGCGATGTCTTTGCTAATGTAATGATGATGCAGCAGTCCCCGGGGGGTAACACAGCTCCCCCACCCTCCCCCCGAGCTGCAGAGGGCCCCCTCTGCACAGTACTCGGGCTTGCGAACTTGAGGACCCCTCCGTGTACCTTGCAGGGGGGCCCTCTCAACTTTCATCACGCCACAGAGCAGCCCCCGCAGAAGAGGAGACACTGCCGCAAGATGGAAAGCACAATCCTCATCCATCGTGCCGCCAAACTACAATAGCAGCTCAATATGGGGCTTAGCTTGCACCTACGAAAAGAGACCAACATGCACAGATCAGTCAGGCTTTAGATTTTTGCCACATTATGAATCGGCTAAAGACACTGAACTGAGTTCTGCAATTGACCAACAAGAGCACGTGATGCCATCTGCACCTGTTCCTAACTGATGCATATTCTCACAGTGTGTTGGTGGCTGTAATTTTGAGATCTCAACTCCAGTGGGAAGAGAGTAGTGGGAAAGGGGGGGTGGGGGTAGTGCCTCACTGATAAATGTGACTTGGATTATAGCCCTGTCTTTCATTCCTACTGAACTGTGGAGTATTTAGTTTTGCTGTGAGATGAATATATTTTTACATGAAATTAACACTGATATGGACAGTATGGTACCGTGTCGTCGGTTGACTGTTAAGTTCTGAGCTCTTGTCCTCCATACTATCTCCCAGAGAAGTCTTGGGCTACTTAACCTCACTACCCCAAGAAAAGAAGATAGAACGATGATTCCAAATAACAACAAAATGTCACGGATATTAAATAGTTATTATGTTTTATAGGTAAATAATTGTACATATTTCCACATTTTTATCCAACAATAAATCACAATGTACAGTGGGATGCAAAAGTGTCTGTGCTGCGAGGAGTGACAGACTCATGTGATATAGAGAAATAGTGGTGTATCACAAAGCTGTCTTAATGGACGACTCAGAGAGCAAGTCAAGATACAAATTTCATTGTGTTCGCCTAATTAGTCGACGGTATTTCGCTCGCTGTTGATGACAAGATTATCGTCAGGACTTCTAATATATATTGTAATTGTATTGTAATTTCATGTATATATGCCTGAAATTTAGGTCCCGGTGCCACTGCACCTGCTGCACTATTGAAATCATGACCCTAGTGCTTACTAAATAACCGCACTTGGTACTGCCTGTTTAGTTGTAAAATATAGCAATAAAAGGTGTTTAGAGGAGTTCTGACAACTGTTGGGCCTGGTACCACTGCACCTGCTGCATCATTCAAATAATGACCCTGTTGTCTGCAAGATAACTGCACTTGTGACTGCCTGTTTAGTAGTAAAATATAGCAATGTTTAGTGGAGTTATGGTAACTGTTAGCCCCGGTGCCACTGCCCCAGCTGCAATATTTAAATCAAGCCCCTTTTAAGTGCAAGGTATCAGCAGTTGTGACTACCTGTTTAGTAAGCAAATATAGCAATATTATGTGTTTAGAGGAGTTCTGAAAACATTTGGGTCTGATGCTACTGCACCATTCAAATCATGACCCTCTAGTCTGCAAGGTAACTGCGCTTGTGGCTGCTTGTTTAGTAGTAAAATATAACATAGCTCTTGTATTTTAACTTTATTTTTAACGTGCACTGTTTATTACAACATTTAGAATTTGAGGATAATGACCAAATAGATTTTAAGTTGAAAAAAAACAATCTGATAAAGCCTTCAAAGTGCAAAGAAAGATACTGAGGAATAAATAGGAAATGCCACAAATGTTCTAAGGCTAAAGTATCTGCTTTACACAACTAAGTAATACAAAGTAAGCATTCCAGCATGCTGTAGGAAGCTGTCTGCCTTTTCTGAGGAAAGAGATCTTATCTTGACAGTGAACGGGGCTTAAACAGTGTGAACAGCTTTAGTAGAAGTATGTCCAGCCAGGAGAAGTCAACAAAAAAAAGTTCCAATCAAAAGCGAATGAACACAGTAATTCGGCTTTGGGAACTGATAAGAGCCCCCGTTTAAGAAATATTATATACAAGAGATTTCACAAGCACAGCGCAAGCGTTATACAGGCAAAACCTAACAAGGAGGTTGGAGGTTTATACCATTAATGCAAATATATAAATTATATAGTGGCATCCATGTGGAAAATTATTAAAGGGTTAGGTTGGGCATACCCCCCCCCCCGATTGAGGGCTATGTGTGGATGACAAGATGCGCATATCCGTAAGACGCATACACCTACTGCTTCCTCCTGGGTTGCACACATGGGGAGGGGCCCTCCTCCACCCTCGTCATTAGGTTTAATTTATTATGCACAACACTCTCACATAGCAGCAAGGACCACTGGGCGTAGTAGGGTAGCAGCAGGAATACCCACACACCAAGGGTGACTGATAGGATATTGTAAAGATCTTGTAATGTTTGCTTGTTTAGGATTTATTATTCATTGTTCCTATGGCATTCTTCCCTTGCTTACTGATATAATCCTGGCTGGGGTCATTGATAACAACGTTTCGATCTGTTACTATGCGGTTGAGATGAGCACACCTGTCAACCCTTTGTTATTGACTTAGTAGCTACGAATTTATGATGCAAGAGTACCACTAATGTACAATGTTTTGCAACAGAAAAAGCTATCAATAACAATATTTAACCGCATGCGGGCGGAATTCCGCCCGTACGCTGAGTTTTTTAAAAACGCATGTTACGTGACGAGCTGGGCTCGTCATGAGCGTGCGAGGAGGCTACCTCATGACGAGCCCAGCTCGTCATCAGCCTCGAAGGGGTTAAGAATAAAATTAAGGGGGTAGGTGAAAAAAGAAACGATTTCCAATTTTAGCTCATAGAGGAAATATTGGTCACATCTAATAAGACGCACAAGCGGGCACGACATCCGCACAAGAGGAGGGGTCCTTCACGCTTCCCTGTTCCCAGGCGTTTTAGTTTGGTTGTTCGCCCAGTATACTGGGTGTTATTGTTGATTGGGGGGGGGGGGCGACAGATGCTTCTGTTCCTGAAGTGTAGGGTGGGGGTGAGTGGTGGGTTCTGGACAGTTTCGTCCGTTACGTTGTTCTAGTATGTATTGTTTTTTGTTTCAGCCAGTATGGATTAACACAAAGCACCGGTGGGTGGGGCAGGTGTGTTCCCGTGGTCTGTACCCACATGCAATACCCTTGGCGCATGGGTAAGAATGTACACTCAAAACCACGCGCTCCGCCTTGGCCAAGTGCTCTCTACCATGACAGATAATACCTTACCCATGGGATCCCTCCACGTTTTGTTGTGGAATGTCAACGGTCTGCTGGACCGCCACAAGCGTACAGCGGTTTAAGGTATGTGCAGCGTCTCCGAATAGACATCCTTCTGCTCCAAGAATCGCACCTGTTGGGTAACTGTTGCCCTTTCCTGGCTCGGTATGGCTATGACAGGGTTTGGCACTCTGGCTTCCCCAGGGGCTCACGCGGGGTGGCAATCCTCCTGAGGCGTTCCCTGCCCTTTGTTCTTTCCCAGGTGGTGCATGACCCCCACGGCTCGTTTGTGGCAGTATGTTATCCGGTACATCCTTCACTCTCCTGTCGTTATACGCCCCGCCCTTCTTGCTTGCGACCACTCTGACACGCACAGCTTCCTTGCTACACAACATGCCTGCAGGTAGTATGATCAATGCGGAAGACTTTAATGCAGCCCCAGCCTTTGATACGTCAGGGCCCCCCTCGGTGACCCTGGCGACGAATGTGAAGCAGTTACGAAGATGGTCCGAGTCCCTGGGGCTTTGTGATGCGTGGCGCACTTGGCACCCGCGTACTGTCCAATTCACGCACACATCTGCGGCCCACCACACCCGTGCCGGCATAGATGCGATCTTTGTCCCCGCGCTTGACTGTTCTCAGATAGTGGGGGTCCGTATCCTCCCTAGGGGCATCTCCGACCACTTCCCGATACTTCTTAGTTTGGGGCTCCCCCCCCGGCGGCCCACCAAACATGGATAATGAATGCCTGGTTTCTCCAGGATAAGGACTTCAAGAAAAAGGTCGGGAAGGAACTCATCCGATACTTGGACACCAACGACGGGTCGGTGTCATCCCCGGGTACCCTGTGGGAGGCGGGGAAGGCGACCGTTAGGGGCTTTGCAAAACAGCAGCTTCAAATCCAGAGGCAAGTGCTGCTGCAAGAAATTACATCCAAGGAAGCGCAGGCGCTTCGATTGGAGCAGCTTCTCTCCGTATCAGAGGACGCCTCCAGGGCTCGACAACCGGCCCTTGTTCGGGGCGAAATCAGGCAATTATCCTTGGATGCGGCCAAGCTCCTTTGGCGGTCCTCGGTGGCCAGAGTTTACGGCTGGGGGGACAAAAATGGGACGATACTGCACAGGTTGGCCACGTACCCCAGGGCGAACCGCATCATTCCGGAAGTGGTTGACACAGCTGGAGTCGTGCACCGTGCTCCTACGGCAATGGCAAATACTTTTGCTGCGTATTATAGGCAATTGTATATGGCACAGACCCCCAGACTGACCGTCCCTGCTCTCCTTGACAGGGGCGGAGTGCGCCTTCCCACGTTGGATCATGCGGCCCAGAAGGATTTAGAACGCCTCATCTCCCTGAAAGAGATTGAGGAAGCGATCAGCCTGACCCCATCGGGCAAGACCCCGGGCCTGGACGGGCTGCCGCAGGAATATTATGCGGCCTATAGAGGCACCTTGGTCCGTCACCTGGCAAACTTATTTAAAGAAGCGGTCGACCGAGGCTCGTTCCCGCCAGAGACGGACATCGCCACCATTGTGGTTATCCCAAAATCCCAACCTCCCTCCCGCTCCTGTGCTGAGTACCGCCCTATGTCCCTGATTAATACTGAAATCAAACTACGCCACCATTCTGGCGCAACAACTGAAACCCTATTTGGCCTTATTGGTGCACCCGGACCAATGCGGATTCATGCCGTAGCGGGGGACCCGCCATTGTCTCCCAAGACTGAAGTCGGCCCTGCACACTGGCATCATATAACCCCTTACTTGGCCCTCCTGTCCATAGACTTTGAGAAAGCCTTTGATTCTGTGGATTGGGAGTATCTGCTGGGAGTACTGGTCGAGATTGGGTTTGGGCCCCACTTTCATTCTCTGGTTCGAGTCCTCTACGCTCATCCGAGAGCGCGAGTCCTAGTCAACGCGGTGCTGTCGGAGGCCTTTCCCATTGCCAGGGGCACTAGGCAGGGTTGTCCTCTTTCTCCCTTACTATTTGCCTGGCGATGGAACCCTTGGCGTCCCTGGTGCGGGCTGAGGAGCGTATTCGTGGATGGGAATGGCCACATACGGACACGGACAAGATTGCGCTGTACGCGGACTATGTGCTCGTCTTCCTGTCCGATCCCGCCTCCTCCGGGCCACAGTGCCTCCGAATCTTGCATGATTTCGAGCGGGCAACAGGGCTGCGGCTTAACCCCGGAAAGTCTGTGTTAGTCCCCCTGCATCTCTCTAGGGAGTGCTTCGAGTGGCAGCCCACCATACCGCTCCGGAGGTTGTCCTTTAAGTATCTGGGGATCTGGATCACCCTTCTCTCCGAACTGGACTGGTCCCTCAATGTGGCCCCCTTGGTTAAGAGGGCTAAAGAGGACCTCCTCAAATGGAGGGCGCTGCCTCTGAACCCCCTGGGGAGGGTTGCTTTATTTAAAAAGATGATCCTCCCCAGGTTCCTCTATGTCCTCCAGAACACACCCTTCTGGCATTCCAAGGTCTGGTTCAAGGAGTTGGACAGCCTAATCACAAAGTTTCTCAGGAGTGGTGGAAGGCTCCATGTGGCTTTGGCTGTCTCTCAGATTCCCTCTTATGACGGGGGCATGGGAATGACACACCTATATCTGTATTTTCTAATGGTACATCTGCTAGTGATACATGATTGGTTTAATGGGGGCTGGTCGACCCGGCCTACAGGCTTGAGCGGAGCGAAATGGGGATAATGTGCGTCCAAGCCATGCTATATGGAGAACCCATTCCGTCCAGACTTCCTGTGGTGACGCGCTCGGTGCTTTTGGCATGGTGGGCCTTGCTCCGCCACACGGGGTGGTTGGGGAAGTTGACCCAGTGCACCCCCCTTTGGCAGGGAGCCTGGCTTCGGGAAGTCAGCGGGCTGCGGGGTTTTAAATCTTGGGACCTTATTGGTATCTCCCAATTAGGGGACGTGTGTAAAAGAGGCCTAATGTTGTCCTCCGAGGTGCTACAAACCCGCTACTCCATACAATCCTCTCAACACTATACATATCTACAGTTGAGACACGCCCTCCTCACACACATTACAGGTGACACGAGGCTCCCCGAATACAGCCCCCCCTGAGGCTCAGACGCTGATGGGCAACTTGGGAAGGGGGTGGGTCTCCCGAATTTACCGTACTCTAGTCAATAACACCTCCACATCGCTAGACAAGGTGAGGGATCAATGGATGGAATGGGTGGGCCCTCTTGACGATGTGGACTGGCTCGATGCCCTTATGGCCCCTAGAATAGTTACTGTCTCGGCCAAACTCAAGCTGATTCAGCTATACTATCTACATGCAGCGAACCTCACCCCCCTGCGTCTACACCGAGCGGGGTTGCGCCAAGATGCGTCCTGCGCACGATGCCTACATGCCCCAGCCGATTTCCTCCTCATGAATGGTCATGCCCCCGCTTGGGGCAATTCTGGAGTTCCATCGAGGGGGAACTAACGGAGGTGCTAGGCTGGGAGGTCCCCCATGATCCACGTCAAACCTTCCTGGGAATCACTGATGGGCTGGATGGGTCCAGGTCTGACAAGTTGTTTTACAACAAAGCTATGATGGTGGCCAAACGAAACATTGTGGCGGCCTGGATAAGCCAAAATCCTCCCGCCCTGGAGAAGTGGCGAAAAGGGGTGGACTGGTGTGCGACCCAAGAGAAAGCCATGTATGCAGCGAAGGGGCGTGCCAAGAAATACCGTAGAGTGTGGGGGAAGTGGTTGGGGGCTGTGGAAGATCCCGATTGACTGGAATCCAATTTTTACTAGGGTTTTAAGGGGATCTTGATTGGGGGGTATAAATATGAACTGACTGTATTTATATCTGTGATTTCCATGCTTTGGCTGATTTGCTCTTCTTTATTTTTAAAATCAATAACATTTGTTTATCAAAAAATTATAAATGCATGTATATACACATACACCAGTAACATAAATATATATATATATATATATGTAATACATTAAAATATTACAATATATATATTTTTTTAAATACATTTTACACTACATTAACTTAAACAGGAAAGAAAATATTGAATTGCGGAGAGGATAAAATTACTATTCCCACTCCAGATAGTGCAACAGTAGGGAAAGTGTTGGATAGCGTAGGAATACAAATTACAATTTCCACTCCAGTGAGTGCAACAGTAGGGAAAGTGTTGGATAGCGTAGGGGTAAAAATTACTATTCCCACTCCAGTGAATACAACAGTAGGGAAATTGTTGGATAGCGTAGGGGTAAAAATTACTATTCCCACTCCAATTAGTGCAACAGTAAGGAAAGTGTTGGATAGCGTAGGGGTAAAAATTGCTTTTACCACTCCAGTGAGTGCAGCAGTAGGGAAAATGTTGGATAGCGTAGGAGTAAAAATTACTATTCCCATTCCAGTGAGTGCATTAGTAGGGAAAGTGTTGGATTGCGTAGGGGTAAAAATTACTATTCCCACTCCAGTGAGTGCAACAGTAGGCAAAGTGTTGGATAGCATAGGAGTAAAAATGACTTGTCCCACTCCAGTGAGTGCAACAGTAAGGAAAGTGTTGGATAGCATAGGGGTAAAAATTACTATTTCCACTCCAAAGAGTGAAACAGTAGATAGTTTTGGATCCCGAAGAGGTAAAAATTACTTTTCCATTGAGTGCAACAGTAAGGAAAGTGTTGGATAGCGTAGGGGTAAAAATTACTATTCTCACTCCAGTGAGTGCAACAGTAGGGAAAGTGTTGGATAGGGTAGGAGTGAAAATTACTATTCCCACTCCAGAGAGTGTAACAGTAGGGAAAGTGTTGGATAGCGTAGGGGTAAAAATTACTATTCCCATTCCAGTGAGTGCAATGGTAGGGAAAACTGTTGTATAGCGTAGGGGTACAGATTACTATTCCCACTCCAGTGAGTGCAACAGTAGGGAAAGTGTTAGATAGCGTAGGGGTAAACATTACTTTTCCCACTTCAGTGAGTGCAACAGTAGGGAAAGTGTTGCATAGCAAAGGGTTAAAATTAATAATGTCAAAAATGTAAAAAAATAAAAAAATTGCAATTACAAAACAAAAATTGTTAATAACACAAAAAACGATATCAAAATATTACAACAGTCCAAAAGATACAAAAATAATTAAATATTAAAAAATAATAAAAATAAATACAAACATTATTTATAAAAGTTTTAAAACAACATTTTACAAACAAATAACTATCTTTACAAATACCTAATTATAATTAAAACATGTTTTATTAATAATTTATAAATAAATTACTTCACACCATATTCCACTATAAACACACAAAGAACTACTGGTGGGGAAGGGCAGACACTATAAAATAGAAATATAAAATAAATACAAATAAATAAAAAATATGAATTACTTTATTTTGGTTAAATTACTTCCCAACCTATTCCCCTATAAACCTACAACCCACTTCCTAACAAAATAACACTTTTAACATAATTATCAATTTAATAATTAAAAAATAATAACCCATGAAAAAATAATTGACAAATGAATTATAAATACTAATAAATAAAAATTAATAATTAATTTACTATATTTAAATTACTACCCACCCTATTCCCCTACAAACCCACAAGCCACTCCTAATTAAAAAAAAAGTAATTATCAATTAATCAATTAATAAAAATTATTAACCAATTAATAATTTATTATTAATAAATTAATTATAAATAGTAATAAATGAAACTTAATAATTACTTTATTATAATTAAATTAGTTCCCACCCTATTCCCCTATAAATCTACAACCCACTTCTAAAAAAATAACCAATTAATAAGATTATCAATTAATTAATAATAATCATTAACCAATTAATAATTACTTAATAATAAATTCATTTTAAAATAAATAAATAAAAAATACTAATTACTTTATTATAATTAAATTACTTCCCACCTTATTCCCTATATACCCACAACCTGCTACAGAACTAAAATATGCATTATTATTCTTGTTCTCTCTTCTTTTTTTTTCCTTCTTATCCGGGTTTGGTTCTCATATTTATAGATTTGAGCACAAGGCGAGGTGACGGGAGGGAGGAGGGGGGGTGAGCGTGGACAACCCAGACGCTATCACACAGGCTCAGGATTGAGCCTGACTGCCCTAAGAGGGGTGGGGGAGGGAGCTGGATGGGGGGAGGCCTCGAACAGGGTGGGTGGGGGGTGGGAATGAGTCCACAGGGACTCAGCAGGTATAAGTTGTGTAATAAGTGCAAATAACTCAAGGCGCAGCAAGCAATTTAAAAACCAAGAGCCGAATAAATGGCATGAAGCGATTGTACGACCAAGGAAGAGGGGAGTTAAAACTCTAAATGGCTAAACTAAAAATTCTATCTATCAATATCTGTGGTCTTAATGACCCGAAAAAAAAGGCAAAAGGTGGCAGTGGGATCAAGAACAGTAGGGGCTAACGTTTTATGTCTCCAAGAGACACATGTGGAGGGATCACAATGACAACTTCTCCAAACACGTGGCTATCGGCTGATAGTTGCCACAACACAGGCAACAAAGACAAGGGGGGTGGCCATCTTGGCAACTGGAAGGGGATTGCAATTCACCAGATCAGCAGTCGATAAGTATGCCCGATGGGCGATCACGGAATGCCAGCATGGCGATGGGTGGAACTAACTATCTGTTCTATATACGGTAACATCACAGATGATCCAGCGGTCTTGGAATGTATTACTAATGAACTTGTTCATTGGTCACTCCCATTGATTGTCTGTGGCGATTTTAACCTGAACTTGCAGTGTGATTGGTCAATAGAGCCTGGATTTATATATAAAGGGAGGAAACCTAAGGTATTTCGTGCCCTCAAAGATTTGTGTTCCACACACGGGCTGTGGGACTGCTGGCAGTCGAAAATACCCAAAGATCTAGGATACACATGTTTCTCCAATACGCACGCCGGATTCGCTAGGCTAGATCATATATTTACAACTAGTGCCTTGATCTCAAAGTGCACAATAGATAGACTACCACGGGTCCTCTCGGACCATAACCCCCTAATTATAAGTATTGATAGTGGGGGAATGACAACAAACAGAATATCTGGACTTTTTTTTTTTTTTTTTTAAACTCTTTATTGTCAGGAATTCAAGTGTACAATAATATTATTGCTGATAGTGAACACCGTCACATCGAATACAGTTAACATCATATGAATTGTGGTCATTAGATTGCAATCTTACAGGGTGAGGATATCCTGTGCATACGGATACAAAGGAGACATTCGCTATTATGACTCTCGTCCTTCATCACATCATCAGTTTCTTCCCATGTCCCGCCTCGTGTTCCTCCCTAGTTTGTTATAACAATTTCTTCCTGGCAAAATTAACTTATATCAAATAAAAAGTAAACATTAAAACCCAACTAAAGTCATCACTTGTTAGAGGGCTAATCCCGCCCATATTCATGTGTTAGCCATTTCCATGTCCAGCACTACATCAAAGATATCATTACATTCCCGCACCACCCCAACATCTACCCGATGCAATATGTATGCCCACTCTCACTAATCCTCCTCCTCTTCAGAGTCCAAGTCCTCATGTTCCGGCAGGAGTTCACACGGTTCTCCCCTATATTTATTCCAAGGCGTCCACACCTTATTCCATTTACGTGGGCATGCCCGCAGTACGTAAACTGCTCTCTCTTTCACCATGAGGAGGTCAATATTCCTGATCCAGCCAGCCACCGTAGGCAATTCCAGGGCACCCCATTTCTGTGCAATGTCCCTTTTGGCCACTGTGACCACCAATGTGACCCATAGCTTGCCATACCTGTCCAGGTCACTAGGATCCCAAATGTTCAACAGACATTTACGGGGTTCAGGTAGGATTGAGAGCCCAATAGCCTGGGAGATCGTGCGCATAATTTGCTTCCAGAAGTCCATTACCAGAGGGCAATCCCACAATGTGTGAAGCAGAGTTCCCTCCTCCCCGCAACCCCTGAGGCAAAAGGGGTGTGCCGCCCTCTGTATTCTGTGAAGAAGTGTTCTGGTGTAGTAAGTGCGGTGTAATATCTTGAGTTGCACTAGCCTGAACCTAGCCGAAATGCCTACTTCCCTTGGTGACGCAAGCGCTTCCTTCCATTCTGTATCATCCATGTCGCCTATTTCCTCAACCCATTTCTCTCTAAGTTTCTGTGTGGGGTCTGGCAAGTTGTTGACCAGTTTTTTATACGTGAGAGAGGTCGCCTTCTGCTCCATAAATTCAGTTAACAGTCTGTCCTCCAGTGGCGATGACTCTGGGAGTGTGGTGTCAGGGAGAATAGCCTGTAGGAGTGCGTGTCGGATCTGCACATACCTAAACGTTTCAGTGGTTCCCATACCATACTGTTGTTGGAGTTGTGGAAACGTAACCACCGTACCCCTGTCCCAAAGATCCCCAACCACGGAAATTCCAATGTGGTCCCATCTCGCAAAACCCTTACAGGACCTCAGGTTGCCCAGCTCTCTCGTGTCCCACAATGGCGTCATCTTTGTGATTTTCCCCTTCCAGCCCAACCGAGATTGCACCGTGTGCCATAATGCTGCCGTATGGAATGTTGGGCCGAGTAGGTTCTTAACTTGCGGGAAATTGTAAAGCACCGAAAGCATGCCGTCCGTCCCCAGCTGCGACAAATCCGCCCTGTACGCGGGGTCGTCCCGCGGGACGTGGATCCAGTGATTAATTATCTTAAGTTGGGACGCCCAGTAATACAACTGGAGGTTGGGCAATGCGATCCCCCCCTCATACCAGCTCTGCACCAATTTGTCCTGTGCTATGCGAGCTGGGCCGTTGCTCCACAGCAGGCTGGAAATTAGCGCAGCGACCTGTTTAAAGTAACGCGGTGCCACCACATAGGGGGTGTTCTCAAGCACATAGAGGAACCTAGGGAGAGCCATCATCTTATATAGTGCCGCGCGCCCGAGGAGGGTCAGCGGCAGGGCAGCTCAGTACTTAATATCAGTACGTAGGCGAGCCAGAGGCGGCAGCAGGTTCGCGTTATGGAATTCCGTGGCGTCATTAGTGATGGAAATACCCAGGTATTTAAAGGAAGTGGCCGCCAACTGTAGGGGACAATCGTTCCGGAGTAGAGGGGCCGGGCCTCGAAGTACGTATATTACTGACTTGGACCAATTCGGGGTGTAACCTGACGCCCTGCCGTGCTCATCACACAGAGCCAACAGGGCCGGGATCCCTTCGTTAGGATTAATCATGTATATTAGCATGTCATCCGCGTACAGGGAGACTTTATCCTCCCACCCTTCCTCCCATGTGATGCCCCGGAACAGCGGCGTCGCTCTGAGCAGGAGCAGGATGGCCAATGGCTCCAATACCAAAGCAAAGAGTGGACACCCCTGTCTAGTTCCGCGCCCCAGCGGGAATGGCGGCGAAATGTGTCCATTTGCAACCACCTGTGCCACCGGCGAGGCATACAACAACCGCACCCATGCAAGATATTTTGGGCCAAGCCCATCCGAGCAAGGACAGCAAACAAATACTCCCACTCCACCAGGTCAAACGCCATTTTGGCGTCTAGGGACAAAACCACGGCCTGGTCTGAAAGAAGATGCGCCCGCGCCAACACCCCATGTATCCTTCGCAGATTCATTGCCGTGCTTCTGTGGGGCATGAAACCCGACTGATCAGGATGTATCAGGGTTTGGAGGTGTCGGGTCAGGCGACTGGCCAGGAGTTTCGCCAAGATCTTTACTTCAACGTTGAGCAAAGAAATGGGCCGATATGAGGTGCATAAATTCGGTGGTTTGGCCGGCTTAGGAATGGCCACTATTGTGGCCGTGCGTTGGTCGAGAGGGAGCTCTGCCCTCTCCACACTTTCAGCATACATATCCAGTAGGGGTTTGGCCAACACGGAGGCTGTCGCCTTATACCATTCTACGGGTAGCCCGTTAGGCCCTAGGGCTTTGCCGGACTGCAGTTCCTGTATGGTCAATTGAATTTCATCCACCGTCAGGTCCGAGTCTAAGTCTTGCTGTGCCTCCTGTGAAAGCACGGGGATAGCAATGTGTTCGAGCGTCGCCGTCGCCTCCTGTTCCGATACGGTCCGCACCGGGGTGTAGACCTCCCGATAGTGGCGTGCTAGTGTGCGTACTATTTGTTCAGGGTGTGTTTGTAGCTGTCCGTCCTGTGCATAGAGGCTCTGTACCCCTCTGTGACTACCGCCCCGTCGGTCCAACCACGCCAGCATTTTCCCAGCCTTGTCACCCACGTCATATATTCTGTGTGCGGTGTGTGCTAGATGCCCCCTCGTAATCATTGTGAGGTGAGTCTGGTGCTGTTGCTGTCGGAGGTGCAGTGTATGCAAGGTGTCAGGGGTGGGGTCCGCCATGTGGGCGGTGTTCGCAGTGCTGAGCGCCAACTCCAACTTTGCGAGTTCACTTCTGGAGTCACGTTTGTGTCCTGTGATAGCCGCTATGGCCACTCCACGTAGAACTGTTTTATACGCTTCCCATAGCACTGAGGGTGAGGGAACCGTTCCCACATTTTCGTTAAAGTAGTGTGTTGTGGCCAGTTTGAGTTTCTTCCTAATGCCAGGGACCGTCAAATAGTTGGGGTATATCGGATATATTCTAGCGCGCTTCCTCTCTCTGGTAGTAAGGTGGAGGGACATGGGGGAGTGATCAGATATGCCCCTGGGTAGAATCTCTAGTTTGTCCACCAGCCCCACTCCCATCCCCAAAAAGAAAAAGTAGTCAATGCGCGAAAGGCTGTTATGTGTAGAGGAGTAATGCGTGTATTGGGTCGCCGCGGGGTTCAAGTGACGCCAAACATCTGTGAGGCCCAGTGCGCTTAAAAATCCAGGGAGTGTTGCCGCTCCTCTCGGGCGGTCCCGCCTGGGAAAGGTGTCCAGTAAGGGGTCCAATATTGCATTGAAGTCCCCCCCAATGACCATATCCCCCTCGGGGAGATCAAGGAGAAACTGCCCAAGCGCCGGCAGCGCTGTAGAGTGAAGGGCCGGGGGGATGTACACAGATATCACATTGAGGGGTCTCCCCTCCCACTGGCCAGAGAGCGCCGCAAATCGACCCTGATCATCCGTCTTGCGGCTGCCAACCATAAAGGATGAGTTTTTTTTAAGTAATATCCCAGTGCCCCTAGACCCCGTAGTGAAGTCTGCATGCACTGCCATTGCATAACCACGTCTGTCAAGCGCTTTACATGTAGACCCCGCCAGGTGTGTTTCCTGAAGCAGCACTAACTCAGGCCCAGAGCGCTTGATGGTTTGTAGGACTAGACCCCTTTTAATTTTGTCCCCCAGCCCTCGAACGTTCCACGTGAGTAGTCTCAGTGGGGGCACCGACGTCATTGCATGAGCGCCCTCAGCGGGAGCATCCCTTACCTGTCGGGCCATCTAGGTTTGCGATCAGTGTCACTGATGTGTGGCAGCGCGGTGCGTCGCATAAGCAACGATGTGTGCTGGGATTCCATGAGTGTATGGCTTGCGATAGGACCGTGGTCCACAAGAAATTAGTGATGACTATGAACGAAAACTGTAACATTACAACTTCTCCCCCCCACCCCCTCCCTGCTCCCCTGCACCATGGACGAAAACCCGCCCGCTTCCCCAACTTGGCAGAGTGCTTAATCCCATCCCTGTCTATCTTACTTGCTCGTGGGGTTGGTGAGTCCCCTACAGGCACCGGCCGATGCCCGCCCTACTCAGCTCCATCGGCGTCAAGGTCCCAAAAGCTGCCAACGTGTTGTCCCTCACGCAGCATAATTAATCAAACCCTGACAGGCTGTCCTGAATCAAGTGGGTCCCTCTCCAGATCAGAGTCCATTCTCGCGGCATCCTCTTCGTGCGTGGGTTGACTCGGATGTTGCTCCGCCGTCCTTCCGTTGCGATGGGTCTGGCGTTCTCTGTGCGGGCGCTGTGGCTGGCCCACCTGTCTCCATCCATCAAGCCAGTCTCGCGCCACCTCCGGCGTATCAAAAAAACACGCTTTTCCATCGGCCACTATCCGCAATTTGGCGGGGAAAAGCATTGAATAAGGCAGGCCTTTGTCACGCAGCGTCTTCTTCACTTCGGTGAACGATTTTCTGCGCCGAGCCACCTCCGCCGTTTAGTCTGGAAAGAACGCCAGAGTCGAGTTTTGAATCTTAACCGGTGGCGAGGCCCTCGCCGCTTGTAAAATGGCGTCCCTGTCTCGAAAATTAAATAGCCTAGCTAGTACCGGTCGTGGCGTGGCTCCTTGCTTGGGTGGTCCTCCCGGCACTCGGTGCGCCCTTTCAACAGAGAAAAGGTGTGACAATCCCTTAGGTTGCAACTTGGTTTTGATGAGGTCCTCTATGTATAGATCCATGGCGCCTTTTCCTTCTGATTCCGGAAGGCCTAGGATGCGGACGTTGTTTCTTCGTGAGCGCCCTTCTTGATCGTCCAACTTATCCTGCAGTTGCTTAGTGACCTTCTCCATTCGCTCCATTGCTACTTGCAGGTCCGAGGTGTCCTCTATGAGCGATTTCGTAACCACTTCTACTTGAGACACCCTCTCCGACATTTTCTTAAAGTCCGCCCTCAGCAAATTAAGCTCAGAGGAGATTGTGCCCACTGTCGTTTGTACCTCGGTGAGGGTTTTCATGATGTCCTCCAGGGTGACCTTCTTAGTTCCGTCTGTGTCCGGAGGTGCACCTGCGGAATGGCGCCCGCCGCCCTGGGAGTGTCCATGCTGGCTGTACGCAAATTTGTCTAGTTTTGCCTGTGTCAACGTGCTTCTCGTACCCTTGCCAGCCATGGCGCCGTGCTTGTGGATACGTAGCCCGGTCCCTGCGGCAATGTCAGTGCCACACGCCAATTTCCTGTGCGTTCCCCGCTCTACAGGCTGTGCGCACCCGAACAGGTGTCCCGCTGGCTCCAAGTGCCCGGAGTTACAGTCACAGGGTCCAGGCGTGCCCCAGCCGGTCCCCTCGATGGACAGGCCGCCGCGCCAGTATTATGTGCGTGGATCTCACCTCGCGCCCACTCCGACCTCTTGTGTCCACTGTATTGTGGCGCGCTTTGGCGCTTCGGCCTGTGGTCTGCGTCGGAGCCCCGACCTGCAGCAGAGTAGCAGCGTTACGGTGTCTCTCAGTGGGCCGGGCCCCACTATGGACGCCTTCTCAGAAAGCACCCCCTGCACCAGGTTTCAAGGGCTTCTCAGGATTTCGGAGGGGGACTCCGAGTCGCGGCGCTGTGCGAGGCTTGCTGAGCCCCCGGTGCCGTCCCCCGTATCTCTCAGTGTGAGCGCTGCGGCCGGTCGCCTGTGTCTCCCAAAATGGCGTCGTCCGGGTCCCAGGGCCGTCTTCACCCACGGAGGTACCTGTTCTATGCCTGTGCGATGCACGCAGCCAGTCTCGGATGAAGCAGCCCCTCTCGTTCGCATGGAGGTCCGCGCCGGCTATGTTGAGCGCCGGAGCACCTTACTGTCCGAGGGTCCGCCAGGGTCGGCCGGAGCCCTCGCGCCCAAGCCGAGCAGGACGCACTTCTGCCCGGCCCCGCCAAGCACGCCAGGTCGGTGCGGCCAGGCAATCACAGGCCCCAACACTCCGTCGCAGAGAGGACCACCTCCCGGCAGCCGAAATTCACCGGGATCGGAGCAGACAGTGTCGCTCGGTTCCCCGAGCCGATGCCGCTTCTTCGGGCGGGTGATGAACCGGATTATTGTACGGATATTCAGTGCGGGCCGGGATGCCTGAAGGAGCTCCCGCTTCAAGCTGCCACCACGCTCGGCAGTTGGCCACGCCCCGAATATCTGGACTTTTGAGAGAGCCCTGCTCCTAAATGAGGAGTACTGCCAACACATAAATAAACGGATACCCAAATTCTTAGAAGATAACCTGGGCAGCACCTCGATAGAAATAGTGTGGGACACCCTAAAGGCAGGATTAAGGAGAGAAACTCTATGGTTCTTGCTAAAATCTAACAAAAAGGCTAAACTAAAAATGGGGATACTACAGCAGAAATTGGCGGAAGCAGAGGAGGGACTCATCAGGGCGGTGCAAGAAGGACAGGACATTGAGGGGGCACTAAGAGTGGTGGCTGTTGCTAAAAATAACATTACTGATATCTTTGTAGAAAAGGCAATGTGTAAGGCTACAATGAATAGAGAGAATACATACTAACTAAGCGTACAAGTGGGGCATACAATGGCGGTTCGTACTAGGCAACAAAGCACAGCTAATACTATCAAGGAGATTAAAGATATTAAAAGCGGCCTTGAAAATGATCCTAAAGAGATAATAGCTGCATTCCAAAGACACTATCAAGAACTATATGAAGAAACTAATGTGCAACAAGATGAGATCGAGAAATCCCTAGATCAGACCTTAATCCCAAGGCTCATACAGGAGGAAACACCACAATGGGAAGAAATATTACTATCAATAAATAGTTTAGCCACAGGTAAGGCAGCCGGGCTATACGGAATACCAGCACTAAAGGGGATTTTAAGGGATCTACTTGTACACGTCTTTCATGGAGGGCATCCCCCAGGGTCATGTTCTCGAGCCAAAATCGTAGTGTTCATAAAAAACAAACAAAGATGCCCCTGAATTGGGATCTTATCGCCCTATCACCTTAATAAACTGTGATTCTAAGATACATGCGAAGCTGCTAGCCAGCAAGTTAGCACCAATTACTCATAAAATTGTATCATGCCGCCAGCATGGATCCACCACCGACCACGTGCAGAGGTTGATCACACTCTTTGATATCACCGAGATTGCAGGAGACCCTATGGCACTTATATTATTAGACGCAGAGAAAGCCTTTGATAGGGTCTCCTGGCAATATCTATGGGCGGCAATGGCAAAAAATGGCATAGGGAAACAGTTCATAAATGCTATTCATATGCTCTACATAAACCTTGAAGCAGTAGTAATGTTGAATGGAGCTATGTCAGGAAAAATAGACGTGGCTAGAGGGACAAGACAGGGATGCCCTTATTCCCCCATATTATTTGCAATTTTAATCGACCCGTTTATCCGCAGACTAGAAAACAATCAGGCAATCCCACCAATAAAAACCCAAAATGGTGACACAAAGACCTTAGCTTACACAGACGACATTGCGCTGGTCACAAGTAACCAAGGAGAAGCAGTAAAAGCGATGGAAGAAGAGGCTAAATAGTTCAGGAAGGTATCCGGGTATAAGCTGAACCAGGGTAAAACCCAAATAGTTATTAATGACAAAACATTGTGTAGGGATGATCGGGTAGTAGAGAGTGCCACATACTTGGGGGTTAACATAACTTCAAATCTAGATAACCTGGTAAAGATTAACATAGACCCACTTATAAAACAAACTGATGAAGATCTCAACAGATTAAACAACCTACATCTAACCATAGTGGGTAGATGCAATGCTTTAAAAATGTTATTTCCCCCAAAATTTCTATACTTCTTTAGGGCAATCTGCTTGGAGTTTACACCACAAATATTCAAAGATATAGATAATATGTTCTCTCGATTCATTTGGGGATATAAAAGACCTCGTCTGGCGCTCAGATACATTTCTCTTCCGAAGGATAGAGGTGGCCTCGCCCTGCCTAATTTTGAAGTGTATTGGTTGGCTACTATTTTGAAATACTGCAATGGATTGTTAAACCCTAATGAGAACAACCGGTCAGATAGAGATATACTAACACCACAAGAGCCTATTTAGGGCAATGAGGCTAGTGAGTACCTATGGCGACATACATACAATTGTTACTTTAAAAGAGTACGCTTTAAAACTTTGGTAGATATTCCTACAGCCTGGAATATTATGCGTAAACTCCTTGGAATTGGAAGGTTCTCTTACTATACACCTCTCTCCAAAAATCCTAATCTTCCGGAGATTTTTAACGATATATGCATGAATAAATGGCTGAATGCAGGGATTGCCCGATGTGGCTATCTCTATTCATCGACAGGGCTGAAATCATTTGAAGATTTAAGAAAGGAGTACACGCTAGATCATAGAGACTTCTTTAAATCTTTACAAGTCAGAGATTTTATAATGATAAAGGGGGGTGGCCAGTCTAAATTTCAGAGAATTCAGACCATTGAAATAATAAATAAAAACAAAAATGTAAAGATTGGTGAAATCTATGATAGCTTGATCACAATACTCCCTGATGACATGAATAAGTTTATCATAAAATGACAGGATACATTAGGGACGACAGAGGAGGTTGGCCTGAGATCTTATGAATTATCCCAATCTATATCAATGTCTCCCAGACTACAAGCGCAATACAATAAAACATTTTTTCACCTATACTATACACCTAACAGAATAGCCAAATGGTACTCCGGCAAATCCACAGAATGCCTTTGATGGGCTTTATTCGAGGCTGACATTGTACACATATTTGCAACATAAAATGCATTACAACCACTGACTAGAGATATCTCTAACTTCCTGTCCAAGATTTTGAATGTAAGGATCGAAATCACAACGGTAGAAATAATGCTAGGCTTAGATGGAGATACCCGTCCAAACTATATGCAAGGTTTGCTATTTATATCTATGGCAGTACTCAGAATGTGTTTGGCTTCGGCATGGCTGGATCCAAATCCAACAGCATTCCAACAATGGTGGGCTCATCTACTGGCCGTATATACCCTAGAGATAGCAATCTATAGAAGGAAAGGGAAGAACAAAAGGAAGAAAGGGCTGAAGATATGGGTCCCCCTGTGGCAATGGATGCAAAGGCTAGAACCCTGGGAATAAATTGTTCAGATTATAAAACATAGGCAGGAAAACCATGATCGTACTACTGGGATAAAACTTGAACTTTTGATGTGCCGCAATGGATATACTTGACTTTCAAAAACTATAATGTAATATGATTGATGTTATAAATATACCTGTTTTTATGTAAATATTGAGTATACATAATGCCTGGGGGGAGGGGGGCAGGAGGGGGGAGAGCTCGATAGGGGAATATGTATATGGAAAAAATGTCATAATAAAGATTATTTAAAAAAAAAAATATGCAAAAATGTATTAACATAAAATTATTTATTGCAAAAAATTGAACACATACATTAAAAAAATTGCTATGCATATACAAAAAAATTACATCACATACTTTTAACAAACATACTAAAATACAGAGCATTATTATAAAGATCGATATTATTAACAATGATATTTTTACAAACGATATTACTGTCTTCGATACTTAAAAAAACAATATTTCTTACCTTACTGTCGATATTCTGTACCAGGATATTCTTGATGTCGATATTCTTGTACCTCGATATTTAAAACTTGATATTCTTGTAGAAAACACAGTTGATGGACGACAGAATGTAGAACAATGTCATACATTCACCCCAGTACAAGGATCTGGGCCTAAATCCATCGTTTTTTTGCACTCCACACCACCCTGGGTTAGACACTGGCTATATGCAAATCAGCTCTGACCCTGTGCCTCATGGGAACAGTCCAGTCCGAACTACCAAGCCATGTCTTTCCCAGACCGGAATCAAGCATCCAAGGACCGGTTTCTGGCTATCAGCCTTCATCAGCCTGGATAGCTTGACTCCAGTGGTGTGGAGAGCCTGGGACTCACGTCTGAGCATACCCAGCACACTCGGGGTGAAAATTGCAAAAAACACAGTTGATGGACAGAATGTAGAACAATGTCATATATTCACCCCAGTACAAGGATCTGGGCCTAAATCCATCGTTTTTTTGCACTCCACACCACCCTGGGTTAGACACTGGCTATATGCAAATCAGCTCTGACCCTGTGCCTCATGGGAACAGTCCAGTCCGAACTACCAAGCCATGTCTTTCCCAGACCGGAATCAAGCATCCAAGGACCGGTTTCTGGCTATCAGCCTTCATCAGCCTGGATAGCTTGACTCCAGTGGTGTGGAGAGCCTGGGACTCACGTCTGAGCATACCCAGCACACTCGGGGTGAAAATTGCAAAAAACACAGTTGATGGACAGAATGTAGAACAATGTCATACATTCACCCCAGTACAAGGATCTGGGCCTAAATCCATCGTTTTTTTGCACTCCACACCACCCTGGGTTAGACACTGGCTATATGCAAATCAGCTCTGACCCTGTGCCTCATGGGAACAGTCCAGTCCGAACTACCAAGCCATGTCTTTCCCAGACTGGAATCAAGCATCCAAGGACCGGTTTCTGGCCATCAGCCTTCATCAGCCTGGATAGCTTGACTCCAGTGGTGTGGAGAGCCTGGGACTCACGTCTGAGCATACCCAGCACACTCGGGGTGAAAATTGCAAAAAACAAAGTTGATGGACAGAATGTAGAACAATGTCATACATTCACCCCAGGACAAGGATCTGGGCCTAAATCCATCGTTTTTTTGCACTCCACACCACCCTGGGTTAGACACTGGCTATATGCAAGTCAGCTCTGACCCTGTGCCTCATGGGAACAGTCCAGTCCGAACTACCAAGCCATGTCTTTCCCAGACCGGAATCAAGCATCCAAGGACCGGTTTCTGGCTATCAGCCTTCATCAGCCTGGATAGCTTGACTCCAGTGGTGTGGAGAGCCTGGGACTCACGTCTGAGCATACCCAGCACACTCGGGGTGAAAATTGCAAAAAACACAGTTGATGGACAGAATGTAGAACAATGTCATACATTCACCCCAGTACAAGGATCTGGGCCTAAATCCATCGTTTTTTTGCACTCCACACCACCCTGGGTTAGACACTGGCTATATGCAAATCAGCTCTGACCCTGTGCCTCATGGGAACAGTCCAGTCCGAACTACCAAGCCATGTCTTTCCCAGACTGGAATCAAGCATCCAAGGACCGGTTTCTGGCCATCAGCCTTCATCAGCCTGGATAGCTTGACTCCAGTGGTGTGGAGAGCCTGGGACTCACGTCTGAGCATACCCAGCACACTCGGGGTGAAAATTGCAAAAAACAAAGTTGATGGACAGAATGTAGAACAATGTCATACATTCACCCCAGGACAAGGATCTGGGCCTAAATCCATCGTTTTTTTGCACTCCACACCACCCTGGGTTAGACACTGGCTATATGCAAGTCAGCTCTGACCCTGTGCCTCATGGGAACAGTCCAGTCCGAACTACCAAGCCATGTCTTTCCCAGACCGGAATCAAGCATCCAAGGAC
Organism: Lissotriton helveticus; assembly: GCF_964261635.1. Taxonomy (NCBI): domain Eukaryota; kingdom Metazoa; phylum Chordata; class Amphibia; order Caudata; family Salamandridae; genus Lissotriton; species Lissotriton helveticus. Next base: position 1,580,986,294 of record NC_136065.1, on the reverse strand, counting down.
CGGTTTCTGGCTATCAGCCTTCATCAGCCTGGATAGCTTGACTCCAGTGGTGTGGAGAGCCTGGGACTCACGTCTGAGCATACCCAGCACACTCGGGGTGAAAATTGCAAAAAACACAGTTGATGGACAGAATGTAGAACATCACCACCCCCTTTTGTACCACTTTGTTCGCCATAAGTTTGGCAGGGTATGCTCAGACGTGAGTCCCTTGCTCACTTTGCCACTGGATTCAAGCAAGCCGGGCTGAAGACGGCTGAAATGCCAGAAACCGGTCCTCGGAAGCTTGTTTCCGGTCCAGGGAAGGCATGCCTTGGCAGTTCGGGCTGGACTGTTCCCATGAGGCACAGGGTCAGACTGATTTGCATATGGCCATGTCTGAACTGGGGTGGCAGAGTGGGCTAAAGAACGGTGATGGATTAAACCCAGATCTGTTGACTGGGTGTGAGTGTTTGATTGGTTCAGATGCTCCGTCCATCACCACCCCCTTTTGTACCACTATGATATTCTTGTAGGTCGGAGAAAAAAACCTCGATATTCTGTATGTTTACCATATCAGGGCCATAAGATAGGATGTGGTGTTTCACTTGGAAAATTCAGTTGAGACATCTGCAGGACACCCAAACATGTAGGGACTATGATCACTACAACTTTACAGAGGTTTGGAGGAGCTGGCAGAGGACATCGGGTGGTAAGGACCTGTCTCTGGCACTGGTTTCATACAAGTTAATACCGGCCAACCAGTGAGACACCCACTGAAGGTGGGCTGCATGATAATATGATTCAAAGGATGGGGCTCCCAATCTGCCCTTCCCCACCAGTAGTTGGAGTTTGCTAAGAGCAACATGGCGGCGTTTGTCGGTCCTGTACAGTTCCCCCAGTAAGGAGTCCAGCTTGTGGAAAAAGATTTGTTGAGTGTATACTGGTACATTAACAAAATAGTACAATAATCTGGGGAGGATTACCATTTTGGAGAGGACAATTCTTCCTGTGAGGGCCAAAGGCAACGGCTTCCAGAATTTAGAGTCTCATTACGATGGAGTAACGATCGCCACCACCGAGCCGGTGGTGGCGACCATTACGCCAACATAACGTCAAATACCACCGCCATATTATGATGGCGTGGGGTATCGCAGCAGACGCAAAGTCCCTCCGCTGCTTTTCCGCGGGTCAGCAATCGTTCCGATTGCCATCCGGGCGGTGCTGGGCCAGTAACATGGTGGCGGTGCCTAGCAGGCACCGCCAGCCATATTACAATGTGGCTTGCGGACAGGCATTTCCATGGCGGCGATGGGATTGGCTTTGGGGGCCCATTGCGGGCCCCCCGGGGGGTGCACTTGGGGGTTAACCATGGTACCCCCCTGCAGTTCCCTGCACCAAGTGGTGCACATAAATGCCAGGCATGCGATTTTGACAATGCGGCGGGTGCTGCTTTAGCAGCACCCGCCGCAATGTTAAAATGCGGAATGCGACCGCCAGGGTGGCAGTCGCATCCTAATTCGCGGTGCGGGACCGCCGCATGTCTGGCGGCTGGTCCCAACACCGTGAGGATGGTGGGCGGACTCAGGTCCGCCTGCCATCCAAATAGACCCCCTAGTCTGGGATGTAAAAGCTATGAAAGCCTGTTATAAGTTCCCACCGAATAAGTCGCTCTGGGAATGATAAAGGTGGATTCCGAGGTAGCGAACTGTTTCCCTTGCTCGGGTCAGCCAAGTACCACCTAGACAAATGCCCATGGCGGGTGGCTGCGGTGAAGGGGGAAGAAGCATGACTTTGTCCCGTTCACCCGAAGGCCCACCGCTGTCTCGAAAGCCCGAAGAGTTGGGTCTATTGCCTCAGTGGCAGGATTTGGCATTATATGGGTTATTGCAGTAAGTGATTGGCATATAGTGATAGTGCATAGATTGTCCCATCAATTGGAATCCCCCATTGCTCCCCCTCACCCAAAGGCGAATGGCCAGGGGCTTTATGGCTGTGACGAAGAGGATAGGAGAGGGGGGAATCCCAGGCCTTTTCCCCGCCTATTGGGAAGGGGGCTGAGATTAGGCAGGCAATAGAAACTCTTCCTAGAGGACGGATTAGAATATAGCAATTTTGTATATGCTAGGAGACACATGCCTATACCCAATCTGTTCCGCACTTTAAGTCAGTAGACAGCGTATGAAATGCCTACTCCAGGTGAAGGATCAGACTGACTGTGTGTTTTGTATCATAGCAACACCTTGTCCATCACATGAAAGAATTGTCTAAGATTGTGGAAGGTGCTCCGGCAAGAAATAAGCTCATTTTGGTCTGGATGAATGACGTTAGGCGGTATCTGAAGGTAGCGTTCTGCCAGTTTGTTATAATCTGCTCCTAGTATGGTAATGGGTTGGCAGGACGACAGGTGGCCAAGATCCCTATGGGGCATGAGGAGGTAGAGGAGGAGGGACTTATGTAGGGACGCTCGGAGTGTCCTGGTACAGAATGCCTCATTGTAGATGTCGGCCAAATTAGGGACTAATTAGACTGTGAATCGGTCATAATACTCAACTGGCAGGCCTTCCATGTCCAGTGTTTTATTCAGTGCTTAATTTGTAAAACAATAAGTGCCAGGGCCCTCATCAGGAGGCAAATACAGCTTGCGACACTTATTGTCCCTGCCAGTGCTGTCAATGACAGTATCAACACAATTATTCACCATCACACTCCTATAAGTGTGACAATTCAGACTTTTCGATGCCCCAATGGTATAAGAATGGCTTGGGTGTAGTTGGGGGGGGGGAGGGATTGTTGTGTGTCAAACAGTGATCCAGACATGGAGAATGGGAAGGTAATGGTGTCAGGGATAGGCCGCAAGAAAACTTTGTTCATAATTGATCAGGCTCTGGGCTGGTCACTGGTGAGTCACATATCTGGGTATTGTTAGTCTAGCGCTGTTCAGGGTCACGCAAGGTAGGAAGGATTGTTCATGGGGCCATGTGTGTCCGCCTCCCCAACTAGGGCTTGGACTCCCCCCTACCTGCACCTCGCCGCAGCAGTCATAGTAGCATCCTGGCAGCGCGGGGTGCATTAGAGCAGATCGTCTGCCATTTGTGGGGTGACTCGAGGGTCCAAGGCAACATCTGAATGGTGTGAAGAGCTTGAGGCATTGCCGTCCTTGCTGACAATAGAGTTAGTATCTGAGTCCAGTGGGGACTTTGTCTGGCAGAGCATCAGGGCCATGGCAATGGCAGCTTGTTGCTCCCTTCTTAGCGGGTGTTGTGGGGTTGTCCAATATATGAGTGACTCTGTGATATCAGTGTCCATGCCTTGGTTTGTGGGTGTTCTCACTTTTTGTGGGTGTTCTCACCTTTACCAGGGTATTTTCTTAGTCCTGATGAAGACCCTTGGTGATGTTTGGTAATAAAACACAACTCACACGGGTCTAAAAGTCGACGATACCAATAGGGGCTCCGTAACAGTGTCTCGCATAATATATTTCCAAGAAATGAGAATATATGCTTGAACATATAACATGTGCTCTCAACGGACACCCAACTGAGTTATGTATGTATTATATGTTCTGATGTTAAATGTCCTATGTATTTAATGTTCCTCATGTTTGACACTATTTGTCCAATATATTATTTTTGTTATTGTATGAGTTACATTACAGTCCTGTGTTGTCTCTAGACATGTTACTGTGTTGCTCCATGATATATGATTTACAAATTCATTTTTGTGTCTGTTTAATTTATAGTGGAGTCTGGCCACAGCGGAGAGCCCAGTGGCGGGCAGTGGGGTGGGACCCGGTCAGCGCGCTTAAGGGAGAAATACAGTGACAAGTCTTGTGCAGGGATAAAGTAACTAAGTCAGTCCTCCAGGAAGGCGATCATTGTGCTGGAATCTTCCGTTCTCTCTGAGAGTCTCACCACTCAAATATTGTTCTGGTTTGCTGGCCCTTCCACATCCTCCGCTTTGTCTTCGAGCGCTTTACCCTGACGGCAATGTCTTTGGTGCGCTTCCCAAGGTCATCTAATTAAGGGGTAATGTCTTTTAGAGTGCACTCTATTTCTGACACTCTGGAGGCTAGGCTTCTGCTGTCTGTTACAAAGGAGGCCAAACTCTTTGCGGAGCTCCTACATTTTTGTTTCCACAGAGGATTGACACTTCTGTATGGCTTGTAAAATGGCATCCAGTTGGACCTGGGACTTCGGGGGTCGCACAGACATTGTAGGCTCAGATTTGTCGTGCCCGTGGAGAAGAAGGTTGCCTGGAGGGGCCTTGTACCGGCTTCTGGTGGCCTATTCCTGAACAGAGGCGGTGTCACGGGTTACCCGCAGCAGCAAGTCTGACCCCCGCCAATCGCACAACGGTGTTTTAACTCAGTGTAGCGTCTTGGGTCCCTGGGCCCTCGGGGCGAGAACGGGGTGGTACTGTGGTAATTTAACAGTAATTGGGTTAAGCATTAACAAAAGACATGTCGTATTTAGAGACTATCTTGCCTGTTTTATGGAATCCATTTTGTATTTCTATCGGCCATTTTGTATGCCATGTGCTCTGTCCTACCTTCCTGTCAACTGCTCTTGAAATCTGCCTAGAGACAAGATATGTTTAGTCACCTCTACTTTGCCCATGCTCAGAAGAGCATACAGCTGTCCCTAGCATGTAACTGTCAGGATGTGTTTGCTCCAACTAGCTAACTGTTAGCTCCTTTCACTTGTCGACTGTGAATTTTCTGTATGACCTTGCATGTGCCTAAGAACAGCAGCTTGTACTTGTGCCACCTTCTTTTGAGCCCCTGTGTGGGTATAAAAGGACCCAGCTCCTTCCAGTCAGTGTGCTACCTCATACTATACCGAAGTGTTGTGTGAATGTTGTTCCACCTCATGAGGTTTAATAAACTCTGTCTTTTCTATTCCAGTTTCTGTGCCAACTTCTTACTATTGGTCTAAGGACTTTGAGCAGAGAAGGGCGAATCCCTTGCACTGGTAGGCTTGGCTGGGGCTTGCTACGACAGTACCCCTGAGCTCTCTTAGCTTTGGCCTGCCATCTTGAGTGGCCAAGCCATGCCCCCTATTTAAGTTACTTATGAGTCCCTTGTAAGGTGCACTACATGTGCCCAAAGGTGTGTATTTAAAAAGTTTGACATGTACTTTTAAGTTTTACATGTCCTGGTAGTGAAAAACTCCTATGTTTGTTTTTCACTACTGCAAGGCCTATCCCTCCCATAGAATGAGAATGGAGTTGGCTTATTACATTTTATGAGTCATTTCCAAATGGAAAGAGATAACTGGTTCATGTTTGGTGTCTCTGGAATCCTGATTTAAAACTCTTTTATGCTGAAGTCGGATTTTAAATTACTATTCTGAAAATGCCACTTTAGAAAGTAGTCATTTTTTGCCTTAGCGATTTGATGCCTGAAGCCTGTATCTGGTCACCTGACTGGGTGTAGTTGGGCTTTGTCTATTCCTCCTAGACACCCACACACAGTGGGAGCTTAGGTGTGACTGGAAGATACATAATTGGCAGGATGGAAGGGGTCTGGGCCCAGCCTCACTTACAACTGAATAGGTTGCGTCCTGTCTCCACACAGAGGGCCACATACCACTTGTAGTTAGTCTGGAGCCAGGGCCAGAATGACGGACATCTGTGCACTTAAAAGTCATACTTCTAGAAGCTTCTCCGCCCTCTTTAAAGGCACAACTGTGTATAAAAGAAGGACCTCAAATACTACCACTTCAGTACACTCTGGACCTGTAGATTTTCCACCAGGAAGAAGGACTGCTGTGACGCTGAAGGACTGCCACTCAGCGCGACTGCACTCAGCTGGACTGATGCTTTGCTGTGCTGACCTCTTGCCTGGGTGTGAAGGCATGGATCTACATCTCTTGAACGCAGAACCCAGAGTGACTCCAAGGGCTAGTTGGCTGGCCTCCTCTTCTGAAGTCTAAGGGATATAAAAGGCTTCCAACAACCTTGTATCTGGAGTGTGCCATCTGTGAGTCTACCCTGCCAAGTGGTGCCACCCCAGTCCTGGACCTCTGGAAGTGGACTTAAGGTGTTTTGCCAGGCTTTGTGGATCCCAGGGACCCAAAGCATCTCCTCTTCTGAAGGAATGCAGCCACTGTTACTGCTGGACTCTGCCTGTTTCGACGCAACAGGACCTCACTCCGCAGCCTCACTGCATCTCGGAACCGACGTATCACCAAATCTGCGTGACAAATCTTCAACCCGGATCCATGCAATGATCCGCAAACCAGGATTTAAGGTACTCTGTTCAGCGGGCCTAACTTGGACTCAGTAGCAGGCCTGTGCTCCATCACGATCAGCCTGAACTTGTGACTTTATCCACAATTGCTGCTTTATGCCTTTTGGCACTGATTTCCCAAAACCTTTCAAATTCAATATCTCCAGTTCCACTAATTGGATTTTTGTCATATTGGTCTTGTTTTATTTATTAAATTAAGCTCTAGTTTTCTAAAGTGGTGTGGGATCTTTTTGTGTAGTGTTTTCACTGTTTTACTGTTCAAGGTGTTGCACAAATACTTTACACATTGTCTCGGACCCTTGACCCGGTCACTCCACTACCGCAAGGCCCCCGTGTGCCCGGATTCTGCTGCCGCTGCCTGCTTGGCCCTCTTGCTGCCGCCTCTCCTTAGGGCCCCTGCTCTCCAGGCTTGCCCTCGCTCAACAGGCTTGCCCAGGCTTGCCCTCGCTCTCCAGGCTTGCCCAGGGTTGCCCTCACTCTCCCCTGCTCCGCTTTCCCGCTCTTTCCAACCCCCCTCTGCTCCGTGCCGCTGCTCTCCTGCGGCCCCGCCCCCTTCTCCTGTCTCCCGCTCCCCATTGGCCGCCCCGCCTCCAGCTGCTCCTCCCTCCCACTTCGCCATAAATGGCGGGCACCGCACGTACGCGCAGCGGCCACGCGCAGCGGATGCGCCGAAGGTGCGCCAAAGGCAAGCCCGTCTACGCCCGTCCACGCCTGGACCGCGCCTAGCGCCACAACTCCTGGACCCCGCCAGAGCCAGCCAACCCGACTGAGCTACGACGCCGCCACCCTCCACGCACTCAACACCGGCCGACATCCAGCCTGCTACCAAGCTACCCCGAAACGCACCCACGGAGCCTTCACCTGCCACGCCTGCTACTTCACCTGCACTCGGTCCTGCACCACGCCAGCCAAAACAGCCGGCAACAACAACCACCTCAAGTGCATCCTGCTCAACACCCGCTCCATCCACAGGCTCGCCGTCGAACTATGGGACCTCCTGGACAAAACGGCACCAGACGTCGCCTTCTTCACGGAAACCTGGATGAACGCCTCCTCAGCCCCCGACGTCGCCATTGCCATCCCGGATGGCTACAAGATCATCCGGAGGGACCGCGTCAACCAGACCGGAGGAGGCATCGCCATCGCCCACAGAAACACTATCTGCATCACGACCAACACCGACGACACCCTCGCCACCGCCGAGCACCTGCACTTCCAGATTCACACCGACTCCAAGACCACCCTCAGAGGAACCCTCATCTACAGACCCCTTCAGCGAGGCCATCGCAGACTTCATCAGCCCGATCGCCCTCGCCTCCCCCGACTACATCCTCCTAGGAGACCTCAACTTCCACCTGGAGAACGACCAGGACAACAACACCACTGCCCTACTAGACAACCTCGCCAACCTTGGATTCAAGCAACTGGTCAACACCCCCACCCATTACGCCGGCCAGACGCTCGACCCCGTTTTCTCCTCCAGCAACCACATCTCCTTCAGCCACACCACTGAGCTCCACTGGACCGACCACAGCTGCGTACACTTCAACTTCAGGAAAACAACGACCCACCACCGCCCTCAACAAACCCCCCGAAGATGCTGGAGCAAGATCACCACCGACCGACTCACCACCTCCTTGAGCCTAAACCCTCCCACCAACACCACGGACCCCAACGAAGGAGCCCGCAACCTCACACAGTGGATCATCGACTGCGCCAACACCCTTGCTCCACTGAAAAACCCTCCCAGCAACCTCAACAGCGAGAAAGCGGCGTGGTTCACCAACGATCTCAAAGACTCCAAGAAATCCTGCCGTGACCTGGAGAAAGCCTGGCGCCACAACCAGTCAACGGATAACATGACAGCCCTGAAGAACGCCACCCGCAAACACCACCAGCTGATCCGCACCACCAAAAGGTCATCCTCAGAGAACGACTGGACAACAACACCCACAACAGCAAGGAACTCTTCAACGTCGTGAAAGAGCTCTCCAACCTCAACGCCAGCAACAACGACATCACGCCTTCTCAAGACCTCTGCAACTCTATGGCCACCTTTTTTCACCGTAAGATCGTCGACATACACGACAGCTTCGGCGCTCAGAACTCGTACCCCACCACCGAACCTACACCCCCCACCACCACCACCCTGTGCGCCTGGACTCAGGTCAGCACGGAAGATACCACCCACACGATGAACACCATCCACTCGGGCTCCCCAGCCGATCCCTGCCCACACCACATCTTCAACAAAGCCGACTCCATCATCACACCCAAACTTCATATCCGCCACCTTCCCGGAGAGCTGGAAGCACGCAGATATCAGAAACCCACCGCAGACCCCTCAGACCTCAAGAACTTCCACCCCATTTCGCTCCTCCCCTTCCCTGCAAAAGTCATCGAGAAAACCGTCAACAAACAGCTGACAGCCTTCCTGGAGACAAACGGCTCCCTCGACCCATCGCAGTCCGGATTCCGAGCGAACCACAGCACCGAGACCGCCCTCATCGCGGCCACGGGCGACATCCGGACCCTGCTGGACAACGGAGAAACAGCCGCCCTCATCCTGCTCGACCTTTCGGCTGCATTCGACACGGTCTGCCACTGCACCCTGACAACCCGACTCCGCCACGCCGGGATCCAAGGAAAGGCCCTGGAATGGATCACCTCCTTCCTCTCCGACAGAACCCAAAGAGTCCGTCTCCCGCCCTTCCTCGCAGAAGCCACCAAGATCATCTGCGGTGTACCTCAAGGCTCCTCGCTCAGCTCCACCCTCTTCAACGTCTACATGAGCCCCCTCGCAGCCATCGCATTCAAGCACAACCTCAACGTCATGTCCTACGCCGACGATACCCAACTGATCCTCTCCCTCACCAACGACCCCACCTCCACCAGAGCCAGCTTCCAGGATGGAATGAAAGACATTGCAGACTGGATGAAGCTCAGCCGCCTGAAACTGAACTCAAACAAGATGGAAGTCCTCATCCTCGGCCCATCCATCTCCGCCTGGGACTATTCCTGGTGGCCCCCTGCTCTGGGCCCCCCACCCAAGCCCACAGACCATGCACGCAACCTGGGCTTCATCCTTGACTCCTCCCTCATGATGGCCAGGCAAATTAACGCCGTCACCTCCTCCTGCTTCAACACACTCCGCATGCTCCGTAAGATCTTCCGCTGGATCCTCACTGGAACCAGGAAAACGGTCACCCAGGCCCTCGTCACCAGCCGTCTGGACTACGGGAATGCCCTCTACGCTGGTACCACCGCCAAACTACAGAAAAGACTCCAGCGCATCCAGAACGCCTCAGCACGACTCGTCTTGGACATCCCCCGACACAGCCACATCTCCGCCCACCTGAGGGACCCGCACTGGCTCCCCGTCAGCAAGAGGATCATGTTCAGATTCCTCACCCACACACACAAGGCTCTCCACGACTTGGGCCCGAATACCTCAACAACCGCCTCACGTTCTACACGCCAACCCGCCAGCTCCGCTCCGCCAGCCTCGCCCTCGCCACCGTCCCATGGATCCGCAGAACCACCACCGGAGGAAGATCCTTCACCTACCTGACGGCCAAGACCTGGAACACCCTCCCCACCCACCTACGACTCACCCAGGACCATCTCTCCTTCAGAAAGCAACTCAAGACCTGGCTTTTCGAGCACTAGCAGACCCCCCCCCCCCACCCCACCCCCCAGCGCCTTGGGACCCTAGCGGGTGAGTAGCGCGCTTTACAAATACTCTTGATTGATTGATTGATCTCTAAGTTAAGCATGACTGCTCCTTGCCAGGCTAGCGGGGGGGGGGGTATGAGCACAGGCTAATTTGGGGTTTGCTTGTGCCTTACCCTGACTAGGATTGTGGTTGCTACTTGACCAGGAATCATATCCAGTCAAACAGCAACTCATTTCTAACATGCATTGGACAGCTAAGAGTTTGGTTTACTCTGCAAAAAATAGCTGGACCAAAGTTCCCCAAGATTGGCATAAGTGTCAAATGAGGTTGAGCCCTATGCGCCTTTCACATTTGATGGATGTTTGTTCAGCTTCTTTTAATTTGTCACTCAGAAATTTCCTACAGGAGTTCCCATTGTGACTGTGGTAAATAAATCCACGTTTTTGGGTACACACCTTCAACTTTTGCTTTCTCTATCAATCTGTGACAAATGTGGCAGTATCAAATCGTTGAATCACCACTACTTAATTTTTGCAAAGACTGGTGCAGATTGGTTCAGGTGGGACAGGCTATCAGCGATGCAAAAACAGCTTTACCAATAGAGCTTTGTATGAACCTTAACTACAGAGGCAGGAGTGCCACTTCTGTAATAATTCGCTGTATTTCGTGCAGATACCTATTGTGACCAATAGTGCACTTCAAACTTTCTAAAATACTATCCTGATATATCGAGAAGAACTTTGAAGGAGTTCACGATTTATCCATGATTTGTTATGTTACAAACAAGCAAACTCATACCTATCGAAAGGAAAATGTCTAAATGGGTCTAAAGTCAGGATATATGCATATGCTAAAAGCATTTGGAGAACTACACATGCAAATATGGCAAAATGGTATTAAAAATACACATTGTGCCACCGCCTTAATGTGTTACCAAATTCAATCCACAATACACATACAACCAGCCATCAAACATGTTAACAAATCTAATCATACACACGCGATTCATTTTTCTACACAAGCAGACATTTGGTAGGTTGTGATACTCAACAGTTCTTCACGTCTGGGAAGAGTACATACATTAAGCCACTGATACCTACTAGCTAGGGCCAATAGAAGGATAAGATGGAAGAGAAAAGTAAAACAGTAGTAACATATATCCACAGCTAGATTCCTCCAGTCTATGTGGTACACGAGATGTGCAATATTAAAGTTGGAAGCTTGCACCCCGCGCTAAGGGCCATCTTTAGGGGAGTGTTGTAACCTACTGCAATCTATTATATCATAGGAAATGCTTACATATTGCTGTTCTTGTGTTTTAATTGATGTTTAGCCTTGGGAGGAACGGACTATATGAAATCTCCTCCGATTATTCTTAACATTTGTATTACCAGTTTTTATTGTCATCTTATGTGTGTATCTGTGTTTGGCCTTTTTATGGTATGTTTACCGAAATAGAGCTCTCTGACTGACTGACTGACAAGTAACATATATCAAGCACTAATAAATGCAGAAAGTTTCACCTTACAAATCCTCTGTATAAATCCCAAGCAGTGACAAAACATATCTTTCATTTCATTGTGGAAGGCTAAATGTATACACTAGTGTATATGTTACATATGCTTAATTGCACTGGTTGCTCTCTTCTGAGCTTGAATTTTGACAGCAATGTTTCATATATTGTGAGCATTCATGCATGCCCCTGCCTTATGGTGGTATTTAGCATACTTTTGTGGGTATGAATGGCATGAGTAGACATTGGTGGCCTTGACTTAATGATGGTAATTCCAGGTACATTGTAGGCAGCCATGGTGTTACAAAAGTAAGAAATTAATTCAAATAATCTGAATAAATTAATGTTCAGGCAGGCAACTTGTGAGTAACTTTGAAATGATGCATGTATGTATTTAAGAAGGAAATGTTAACTTACTTTCAATTTCAGTTCCGTAATATAGTAGAAATAAACGTCACTGGAAGTAAACATTTCAAAGTCTGTTATTTGTATGTCACCTCCATAAGGATAAGAAGGAAGTCTTTTGCTGAGTTTTTCTCATTGGAATCACCAATTATGTGACAGCACATAAGGCTGCCTTGCAGCACCTATGTGAAAAATGATAGCTTCTCAGGTTAGAAACATACAACCCTTCAGTAGAGACAAATCAAGAAAAACAATGCCTGGTAAACTGAAGCGAACTAGATCAAAAAAGGGGACACTACTCCTTTAAGAGCTCAGCCGTTTTCCCTGTCCCATCATGACCTGTACTGTCACTTTGCCTCACTACCCCAGTTCTTTTTAGATGGCTGAGTAAGATCATGGAGCTATTAGCAGAAAACACGGTATTTGTAGACAAGTATTTGTGAGTTGGTTGTGACTGAGGATTCCTACAATGCAGAACTGAAATTACAAGTAAGTAACATTTCCTTCGGCATCATAAGATTCTCACGGATAGTCACATGCAGAACAGAGTAGGAAGCATATCCCTCAAGGTGCACATCAGTGTTCCCCCATTAATCTCCAATATAAAATACAGGCTAAATTATTCTAAATGTTAACCAAAGCGATTCTTCAACGTTGCCTGATCAACACCTGAATCAGCTAGAGTATCCTCATTCAAACATTAAAGTTTGGTGAATGTGTGCACTAATCTCCATGTAGTAGCCTTAGACATTTCTGAAACAGGAACATAGTAGCAGCTTACCCTCGTATAGAATATGCTTTTGGTCTACCAAGTAAACGTTTGTTGGTAACAACATATTATGCAGGATACTAGCCATCTAGCAATGGATTGTTTAGTGGCTGCCATCCTAGTTCGAAGGGGACCATGGTTCACAAATAAATAAGTAGATGTGCATATATGTTTTATCTACATAAACCTTTAAATGTATTCTATTATCTAGTGAGTGTCAGGGCTTTTTTTGCTACAGTGGAAGGGTTGCTGATATACATTGGGAAAGAAAAAGACTGATTGATGTGAAAAGCAGAAATAACCTTCGGTAGAAAATCTAGATGTGTTCTTAAAACTACCCTAATATGAGGAAAACTGTGTACATTTTAATCATAGACAACGCTGACAATTCACTTACTCTCTAGCTGAAGTACCTGAAGTAACTGCAACTATGAATGCTACCTTCCTGGAAGGGTACTGCAATGAAGCGTTATGGATACATTTGGAAGCTAGAGCCATGAATTCAGGTAACACTAATATGAGTTCCATTGGGGAGAAGGCTGCCCTCTCTGAAGATAAACATAACATAATATGTGTATTTGTAAAGCGCACGTTCACCCAGAGCAGGGGTCTTCAAACTTTTTGATGCCGAGACCCCCTGTCAAAAACCTTTAGGCATAAGGAGCTCTCCAGACAAAAAATTCTAGAACTTGAGCCTCCTCATCATTGCCAACTATCAACAACCATAAACGCCTTCAATTCCCCTAGCAAATCATTTATACATTGGGGACATAAATTAAACCATGTTCAGCAAACCAAAGGTCAGTGGTTGAGAGCATGGTCAAAGGTGTGGCTAAAAACAAAGGGCCTAATTTATGAGGCACTGCCATAAGGCGGCGCCGCAAGTCTTCTTGCTGCTCTGCCCTACGCCAATGCACCCTGTGGCAGGCAAATTGGGGTGCCAACCACAGGGTGCAGGGATGAACTGCACTCCTGCTTTTCTCAATGCAGGCATGCATTACGCTCGTAATGCATGCCTGCATAGTGAAGTATACGAGTGCGACCGAACCCTGTTCGGTCGCAGCGTATTAGCAGGGCCGTAACCGACGACAGCAGGTCGGTCGGTTACAGCTCCTGACCGATGTTGGACGGACCCGAGTCCATCCGACATCGGAATAGGCCCCTTTGTTGAAGGATTGTTTTACCGGTCTGCTGGGCCTCTTAGTTTTACAGCATGACACTCAACTTCAGCTGAAGCATTTTAAGATTCTGGCTGTGTTTGTCCAAAAGGAAGAGCACGTTTTGTATTCCAGGCAGAAGTTAGGCCTGGAAATGTACAAACACTTCCCAGGACTCTAGGGACCTCCTGGAGGTCCCTGGAGGTCGCACCCCACAGATTGAAGACCTCTGACCCAGAGGCATCTTGGCGCTGAATAATAGATGTTTATTGTTACCCAACTCAATGGTACTCATTTTATCAACCTCAGATGGACCAAAGGCTGAGTGGACTTGCCGAGATTTGAACCTGTAACCATAAGGTCAAACACAGACCCCTGTAGTGGACGCTTTTGTCCACTGAGCCACCAGACCCGGCTAAGAAGATGGTTTTTCTTCAGACCTTCAAGAAAATCAGTGACCACTGGAACTGTCAAGAAGGATCCCTGGTCTGGTTAAGTAAGCAGTGATGATAGCCAAATGTACTCTTGTTAATCAATATTATAAGTTTGATCTTGCCAGGTGAAGAAGATACGGTTTGTTTATATGTTCCTGGAATTCAATAGGATTGTGATTATTTTGCAGAGACCACGTTGCAAAATGTTTCCATTAAAAACTGTAGAAAGTTCTTGTGGCAGGTTGTCTAGCTGCTTTGCGTATGACCATGCATTGTGGAGGCAGACCAAAATGCCCATCTTACTGGATCTCAGGAGCCATGTAGCCAAATTCAGCGATTATAAATTTGGACGATGCACATTTCCTTGCATTTTCGATAGCAGATTCGGTCTGCACAGCACCCTTTTGTATGGTCTTATTGAAAGATAACGAAGCTCAAGAAATTACCCCTGCCTTGCCCACTCTGGTGCGATAAGTATCACTTTCACATAGCAAAGCTTCAGTCTCATTAGTACTGATGGAATCAGTGGGAATGGAAGAAAAGCATACAGAATTGTGTTGGATTATTTCATCATTATTTCATTATTTCATTCATCCTGGTTCCCAACCTCCCTATGCAAAACTTTGTTATTTTGTGTTTTGCTTTGTTGCAAATATGCCTTTGGAAGAGTGTCTCCAATCGAGATAAACTTCTTCAAGTACATCACTGTTTATTTCCCAAATGTGGTTTTCAATAAAAAATCTTGGTTAGGAAATCCACTTTACAGTTTCGAAGTCTTGGGAGATGTACAACCTGAATGAATAGATTCCTTGCCAGAAGCCATTGCCAAATTGCTTTGGCCTCCAGCTATAGATTTCTCGAATTGGTACCACCTTGTTTGTTCCGCTAATACATTGTGTTGTCCATCTGAATCAGCAACCTGTTTGATGTGAGTGATGGCTGGAAAGCTTTTTAAGCAAGATTCACCGCTTTGAGGGTACAGTACTTTGATATGATACAGCTGTTGTTTTGTCAACCACAGAGCCTGAACTGTTAGGTTTTGGAAGTGAGCTCCAGGCATGTGAGGGACGCATCCCTCACTATGGTCCGAGATGGTTGGCTCTGGTGAAAAAGAATGTCTTTCAAACGGTTCCTAGTTTTGCACCACAATCTGATTCCTTGAGATGTAGTATCAGTTGCAGTCTGAGGACCAACTGCCCTGATCCTGAGTCCATTGGTCTTCTCTGCATTGCTGCATACGTCTCATGAAGAGGCATGCATTGGGTTTTACATAAATGCACAAGGCAACAGACCGTAGCATTGAAGGACTTCTAGTGCGCCGTAAGAGATTAAGTCTGAGGGAGCTGTTAACCTTTATTCAAAATGGTACTCGCTCTGCCCACAAAGGAAACTTTTCCCATTTTTGTATTTAGAGTAGCATATAAATAGTCTAGAATGAAGACACAACTTGTTGTTGATTTCCCATAGTTGACTTGAAGACCTAGTCGATGAAAAAGGGCCATGATGATGTTTAAATTCTTTTGTGCCTGTTCTGGTGATCGCACTTTTATTAGCCAGTTGTCAAGGCATCGATATATAAAATTCTTGTGCTTTCGAAGATGAGCTGCTATGACAGCCATGCATTGTGTTAATGGCACCTATTTCAGCCTGAAGGAGAGCACTTGGAATTGATAATGGGCTTTCCCCACCTGTGGCGGCCGCCACAAACCAAGGGTGATGGGTGGGTGGAGGGAAAGCGGGAGGGGCCATGTCGTGCGGGGGCATTAGCAATAATATATGCTTTTTTTAAAAAAGAACTCAACTGAAGCTGCCGGCCGCCTCCTGCATTGCGCCTCCTCTCCTCTATCTAGTCCCAGCAGCCACTGGGACAGACTCTCATCCAATCATCATGCAGCAGAGCAGTGCAGGGATTGGCCTGAGTGGGCTGAAAAGACACTCCGCTCAGGGCAGGCAGTCTGTGGAGAAACCTAAGTGCGCATGTGTGTTTTGGTCGGCCAGAGACGGCAGGCCAAAACACACATGTGCACTTAGGGAGTCCAGATAGCTCTCCACTTCCCCCTCCCATGACTCCGCCTGTCCCTCCCTACAGCGCTGGCTCAGAGCCAGCAATGAAAAATAAAATGATGCTAGAACATCATTTTATTTGTCATTATCTGTCTCTGAGACAGGCACTGGGGCGATGCTTTTGTATTATAGGTATATTAAAGTAGGCATTTTGCAAATCCTCCAAACAAACCTAATCTCCTTTCATGAGTGGACGATAAATTTACTGTAAGACCTACATGCTGATCTTTAGTTTTTTGATGTATTTATTGGCTATTCTGAGATAAAAGATGGTTTAATATTCTTTCTTGGGGAACAAAAATATCTTGATTAGATACATTTCCTTCAGTGTATTCGAGTGACAGGTTGACAGCATGTTTCCGTAGGGCGATGTTACCTCCTTTTCCGTATCCTTTCTAGATGATTTGTAAGATCCACTTGTCTGAAGAACTTATATTCCATTCTTCCCGGTGTTTTGATACACTGCCTCCCATCCGAGTTGTGAACAAAGGACAGGAAGTGGGTCTTTCATTGTTTGGACTGGATTCTGGATTTTCCAGATGAGGAGAACTGCTGACCTCTTTCCCTAGCAGTCCATCTTTGATATAGACCTTTCTATCGTTGTTGTTGATTTTGGTGACCATATTGGTGATAGGCCCATTCTGTGATTGATCTCTCGACCTCTTTCCTAATAGTGGTAATCTCAGTGACAATATTGTGATTTAACTTTTTTTTCCTTTTCCTGCAGACCTACTGTTTTCAGAGTGTCCGCTTCTTACCACATACTTTCCATCTTGACATTTGTGTGAGTACCAAATAATACCGAAAACCAAAAGGATGCCTGACTGAGTGAAATCCAATGACAATATTGTGCCCTCACTGAAGGGGCGTGTCAACGTCTCGTTTATAGTGAGTACAATCGGCTTCTAAGTAAACAGACCACGTTAGCATCTAGTTCCCCGGGGGGTGGGGAGAGCCCTCTGGTTTATGTGCATTTTTCCGCCTTTTTATGAACCCAGATAACGGATTTTTTTTTTATCATCACTCAACTGCAATTAGAAAATTGACATGAACTAACTAAATTGTACAAGGTTAGTCCTGCTGAAGTCAGTCGCAGGGTATTAATGTAACGTGCCCCGCAAATTGCTGGCCTAGTTGGTCGGATATTTTGGGATATTGTCTCAAAATGAGGGCATGCACATATTTGAATTAGTTAGAGGATTTACCACCGTAATCTAACGATGGCATACATTCCTTTTATTTAAGAAATGTACAGATCCTCACTACAAATAATTTCTTCTCTGTGATTATTGGACCTGACCCTGAGATCCAATTATGTGTCATTGTCTGTCCATTTTTCCTTACAGGTTTTCTATGATTGTTTCTGCAAAGGGCAGTGGATAACCATGGATACTGATGTGTGAATACTCACACGTTTTTATATCAAATAAAATTGTTTTTCACATTTAGAGCCTCTCGGGAGGGTGCGCCTTAGCGCGCGCACACCACCGGAGGACTTTATGTTAGGTCCTGAAGAATGCTGAGCAAAAAGCACTGAATACAGCAGAAACATGTCGACCATTTTTTAGGACTCCGGTTCCTTAATTCAGAACCTTGCGTAGTCCGTTCACCTTGTTTTTAGCTAATGCGGGTTGACCAGTATTAAAGAATTTTGTAAAGGTTACAACCTTCGCATTATTTAATCGCACTAGCACACTCACGTATAGTCACTCCTAATTTGGGCACTGTTCCACTCACCACATCCCGCTCCGCTGTAACCAGGCGTTGTAGCACGCTAGGGTGACACTCGGTCACCCTAGCGGGGACCCAATGATGAAGCATGTCACCAACTAGTGGTAAGTGAGGGTCCTTCTCATAGATAGGAGTTCTTCCCTACTTATTATTGCTACTATTGGGGGAGTCATGTACTTGGTGGGTACCTTTTGGTAAGGAACAGGGACAAGTAGCATTAGGTGGATTAAGACCTAGACACAATGCACGAATGATTGTGGGATTAATTAACCACTATCACAGTACTGACGGAACCAATAATAATTTCTTTCAGAGTTCTATTAGCACTTTTTCTCCTTGATTTTTCACTAAGTCACTCCTCTGTTGTTATTTACAAATTAGTTTGGGGTCCAGGAGTGTCTACTCATACCCTTCCTCTCTTGTTGTTGGTTAACTGAATATTGTGTAGCAGCCAAATTTGCAGAGTCCACTGCAGCGCTAATGACGATTACTTAGCAATTGCCCTTCTTGAAGAAACTCCAGGAAAATCTACCTACATTCTCTGGGAAGATCTTCAGCTAAAGAATACAGGGAATCCCACAACAATCTATTGTACGTAAACATAAGGTCCTGTGCACACGTTAAGTTAATTACTTCAAAACCACATGTATCATCAGTTATTTCGTTCTAGAAGCAAAAATCTGAGGACAGGGTCGACAAACAGTAGTTGATTTTTTCGACCCTTGTCATCAGATTTTTGCTTCTAGAACGAAATAACTGTTGATACATGTGGTTTTGTGTAATTAACTTACAGTGTGCACAGGACCTTGTGTTTGCATTTTACAGGGTGGGCCTTGGCCCACTCTATTTCAGGGGATTTGGGTTCCCCCTGACATAGTAGCACCGTCCTCATTTTGTACTTATTCCTACTTTCACAGCTACCTGTTATGTGCCCCAATTTTCCTGTATACTGAAAACCCTACACAGAAACCTCAATCTATTGTACGTGCCCAATAAGCCTGAACCATTGGCAATTTTAAGAGCTAAGACAGGAGTACCACATAATTTACGCCCTGTGGCATCGATTCTCATGCTCTCACAATCTGGAGGCACTGATGTTTCAGAAGCAGATGGGTGTTTATTTCTTACTGGTTAACACAATTAATGAGTCTTGTTCCGGTTCCTGGCAAAGATAAGGCAGATATTGCTTGACATATTATATTTATTTAGCAGCCTTAGGCTAGCCTTCTTAGTTGTTGCAGGTGAAAGAAATTTCTCTTTCACAAACTCAGCAAAACCCAGAACTAGCAGCACAGTTGGTCTGGGAGTTGCACTCGGTTTAAAGGTCTCCATGATCAGAGAGATAGATGCCTGAGGAATCTCTAACCGAATATTGAGTTTATTAGCTCCTCTTAAGAGCACATCTTGAAAAGCTGTGATGTCATCTACTGGAGATGTGTGGTAAGGATACGTAGCAAGGAAAGTTACAGTATGTGTACAAAATGAATCCAACATGGAGGAGATCACGAGCAAGAAGCATATTGTCTTCTTTTACGCCTGTCATGTGTGGTTGGTGTAGTTGAAAGAATCTGAATAATCTGTGCTATAGGCACATGCATCTTCCTGATTTGTGACAAAAAAGCGCTCTTCTGCACCATTCTTGGCTTAGATGGTAGACATAAAGGTAGTAAAGCATCCTAAATAGGGCCAGATGCAGGAATTGTCATTCTTGGCATTTCTGCAGATAAAAGAGAGCTTTGGGTTGTCAATGACTGGTACCCTGCTAGACAGCTAGAATAAGGAGAATTAAATGAGTATCTTGACATTGAACTGTTCGCCAGTGTAATCTTTGATGGTGTAGAAGGATAACCAAAGGCCACAGTGGAACTCCTAAAATCAAACTTCTTGACGGAATCGATCTGTCCTACTCTGATGATATTATTGCCAGCAAGATCCCCACAGTCGACGAAGGTGGCATTAGTCTGAGCTTCTTCACCATCGACATCGAGCCTGATGGTGATCATGTTGGTGCCAAAGCCTGCTTTTACGTCTATCTGTGCTCCTGTAACCTCAAGGAGTATCTGGAGGTGTGGCAATGGTGCTTATGTCGCCTCTTTTCCTCAGATCTCCCCTCTCAAGAGTATCTCCCTGGAGGTTGCAAAGGTTCACTAGAGGATATATGTCCCTGAACTGCTTCATGCCTTTCTTTCTTGTTCACTATTCAGACCTACCAGCTATCCTGACTGGCAAATTCCTTCCCTATCTTTTAGTGTTCTGTTTGACATCCAGTAGAACAAACAAGATTTGACTGAATGTGTAGCAGTTACACATATTACACAGAGTGAGGATCTGTGGCAGCCTTCTTCCTCTCACAGGAAGGGCACTTTGCAAAAAGTAAAGGCCTTTTGAACGAAAAATCACCTTACAACATGAGAAACAAGCATTTACAATGCAACGGTTTCGCCTTTGGAAAAGTTAGAGCTATTGGCATTGTAAATGACAACATTTTTATTTATGTGTTGGCTTTGACAACATAAATAAATGGCATTGTCATTTACAAAGCCAATAGCTTAATCTCTCGCAAATGCGACACCTATTGCATTTGCACCACGCACACACACAAAACCGGGTCCCAAGCAGGCAACAGAGGCACACACAAAACCGGGTCACAAGCAGGCAACAGAGGCAAGGACCAACCTCCTTTAAGCTTAGGATGTCAAGATGAAATAGGAAGCATCCCACACGTAAACAACGATTTTTCAGTATCTATGAACGTAAAGAAAACAACCAGGAAGAAGAAATAGGACTGCAAGTTATACATTTTTCTTCATTGCATCATCACCGTGTCAGATGCTGCTGATAGGTCCAATAGCATTAATGCCACATTAAGACCGGCGTCTAAACTCAACTGAATCGCTTCAGTGATTTCTTGCACTGCTGTCTGTGGAAAACGAATTGAGAAGGGTGTAGCAGCTTGCTATCTATCGGCCAAAAATGTATTAAGATGATGATTTACACATTCATCCAGGATTTTTGCACCGGTACGGAGAAATGAAACAGGTGAAAAATTGCCTGGTAGTTATGGGTCTGCAGTTACCTTTTTAAGAAGGCGAATCACATTGGCTCTCTTCCAGGCATCAGGGATAGCATGTATTTGAAGTGAGATAGAGAACAACTCCTGATAAGCTGGGGTAATATGCACAGCAACCTCCGCCAAACTATGTGGGGAAATGGGTCTTCAAGTGAGCCCGACTTGCATAATGACACCTGCTTCTTCACATCCTCTAATGTAGGGCGTACAAAGAGTGACAGCTCCTTCACTAATGTTGGCCCTATAATATCAAAAACTGCGGTAGCAGCCGCCAGAGAGTTGTAACTCTCCAAATAAAAATAAGAAATAAAAAAGTGAAAGAATGGCTCAATGCACAAATTAGTTCAGGTGAAATTTCAGTTTTTGTTTTCCACATATAGGCTGCTTGTTTCATTAAATTTGTATTTAAATACTTTCTGCAGGCTGTACGCTTGTATCCCACACTGATATGGCATAGTTTAAGGAGGACAAATATTCCGACTGTGTTTCTAATCTACTGACCGAGCTGAGAGGCAGTAATTCTTCTTGAGAGACTAGCAAAAACTGCATGTTTCCCTCATGTTTACCTCGACAGCTACCAGCACTGCCCTGCTACATTTCACCCGCCATTTCTGTATACCAGGATACCTGTAATCGGTCTTAGTGGTTTTTAACGGGGCAAAAGTGACTCTTCTCAATGGGACTGACATACTATTAATGGGAATACAAAGAATATATAAAATCAATTGGATTTTCACACAATTGGATAAGATCAAACACACAAAGTAAAGGTTGGCAGTGTTTTTATTTTCACTGAACCCACAAAACCATATAATGGTTATACATTCACTAGTATTTATACACAAATGTCAAATGCGCCCACACAGGGAAAAGGGAAAGGGGGTGCAAGGTGAAGGGAAGTGCTTCAGTTAGTTAACATCACTAATCAGAAAAATCGTTAAGCACAAGTGCGACTTGTGCTTAACGATTTTTCTGATTAGTGATGTTAACTAACTGAAGCACTTCCCTTCACCTTGCACCCCCTTTCCCTTTTCCCTGTGTGGGCGCATTTGACATTTGTGTATAAATACTAGTGAATGTATAACCATTATATGGTTTTGTGGGTTCAGTGAAAATAAAAACACTGCCAACCTTTACTTTGTGTGTTTGATCTTATCCAATTGTGTGAAAATCCAATTGATTTTATATATTCTTTGTATTTCTTGTCTGGGACCCCTTCATACACTTCAATTTATTACCCAGGTCCCACTGACTATATGGGTCGAACCCCTCTATTTACAATATACTATTAATGGGGGCAGGACTGGGAGCTCTGTGCTACTCCACTTTTACAGCGCATCGAGTGCTGTGCCAGATGTGTTAATTAATTCATGCTGTATACATTGATCACAGTCGTTCCCGGGGTCCGCGGACTGACCCAAAATATACCATTATCGCTGGCTTCCTGTTTAAAATACCCCTTTGTATTTGGAAGAGATGGCAGAGCGAGCACACGCCGGGGGGGGGGAGGGGTGAGGGGGGAAGTGGTGAAAGCACAAGGCGGGGAACGTGGCGAAAGTGAAAGCACACGGACAAAAAAAATGCACACGCGTGTCCGTGAATGAGCAGTACTTGTTGAAGACGCATTTTTATTATTGTCTGTAGCTCTCCAGCGCTCGCTACCTCTGAATAAAGTAACGGATTGGTCTCTTTACAGGACTGCTCCTTTCTGTCTGCAGTAATCACAAGACACAATGTTATGAGTGCAAGTGTCTTGCTGTCGACATGCGCTTTTTAAATGCCTCCCAGTTTGGGTGTTGATTGTGATCCAAAGTCCGGCCTGATTGTTCACAGCAGCATCTAAAGGTCGAAGACGGCAGCCGGAACAGAGGGCACGCGGGATAAAGCAGCGCGTGAAGCTTGAATAGCAGGGTTCTTAAGAGATGGCATATGGGGGCTCCAGCGCAGAGTCATGTCACCAGGGGAGGGGGCTCTTTTCATCCCGAGCATTTGGAAGAGAGGGCAGAGCGAGCACAAGCCCGAAATCGAGTCGGAACAGAGGGCACGCGTGATAAAGCAGCGTGCGAGGCTTGAATAGCAGGGTCCTTAGAGATGGCATATGGGGGGTCCAGTCCCAGCGCAGAGTCATGTCATCAGGGGAGGGGGCTCTTTTCAGCTCGAGCATTTCAAAGAGACGGCAGAGCGAGCACAAGGCGGGGGAACCTGGTGAAAGCACAAGGTGGGGGGACGTGGTGAAAGCAAAAGCACACAAACACAACAAGCACCTACGGGCACACGGACAGCGGGGGGGGGGGTGGGAAGACGATCAGCGGGAGGGGGGCAGAACAGGCACACGGACAGCGGGGGGGTCAGGAACGGGCACACGGACAGCGGGAGGGGGGCGGGAACGGACAGTGGGACATTGCGCAACCCACCCCTACAAAGGACACTTCTGAAATGGTTGAAAACAAAGCTGTAAAAAAAAATAATAATAAACACCGCCCACCGCCGCATGACGATCGCAAGGGGGCGGGATGAGGAAAAATGCCCGGAACGCCCACGAATCTGCTTCGGCCATGACGGACAGATCTCTGTTCCAATGGCTAGCCTCCATTTATTGAGCTAGCCAATGGAATAGAGGGGCGGATTCCCAGCCACACAGTGTAAGATATAAGATTTCGCCTGCGCCAGGTCGAAACCTAAAAACTGTTGGAGTTGCTGAAGTGACTTTAAAAACTTCGAATGAAGATCATAAGTCAGCAGTTTTAAGGGAAACACCTCAACAAAGTATCAACCACCTCAACAAAGTAGAGGAAAAGCTCCCTAAAGTATTTAACAATACAGTCAACACAAGCTACAGTGCATGCTGCGAGAGGGGAAAGTACTGAGCTCTTAAAGGAACAGTGCCCTCTTATTTGATCTGGAGCACATTAGCTTAGCAGCCATTCACTTTAAATGACTTGCTTTACAACGTCTACCTACAGTGACTTTTTTCCAAATATACTATGAAAAACAAAGTGGTCAAAGTCCCTGCGTGTGGGCGAGAATATTCTACATGTATGACTATTAATGAGGATTCTACACTGCAGAAACTGGTTCACCATGGGTGAGCAATGAGCGTCATCGAATAGATGTCCACATATTGCTAAGAAACATTATGCGACGGCCAGTATGCAGAGCAAAATTACATTTTCCTTAGGCTGCCTACAAGTTGCCAGGAATTACCACCATTACTCAAAGGCCAGTTCAAGTGATTAAAAGTTATCGTCTCATAGTCCAGGAGTAGGTGAATGAAGGGTAAGAAAGGTTTGACTTATTCCTGCCTCAATAATAGAGCTCAAAGACTTACAAGTCTCTACAGACTCCATCGCCTGAAATAAGAGAATAAATAGTTCTATACCAAAATTTACAACTAGCTATCCATCTCTACCACCAGGGTTGAGATTTGTGTTTAAAAGCTCATTGGGAAAATAAATTAAATGAAGTACAAATTACAATTGATATATTAATTTAAAAATAATCATTATTAATTAATTTAAAAAAAAACTTCCCTAACTCTACTTCACATGCGACTATCACACTAACAAGATACAAACGCACCATTGCTTTAGTGAATACTCACAGGGAATGCAGCTAGATACTTCAACAAGTAACAACACAAACCATCAACTGTGTATAGGAAATGGAACTTCGAAACTCTAACTTAAATCCCATGTAGTAACCTCTACACGTTTTCACATAAGAAAAGACCTACTATGCTGGCACAGTAATTATGAGAATCTAGCAACTAAAGTAAGATTACTAATTACTACGTTTTATTTAGACACTTGCAGGATGTTCTTAAAATCAGTCATTGCTGGCTGACAAAAACACAAGTGAGCTTTAAACATAAACAACAAATATACAAACATAAAAATTCAAAATACTATTGAAAATACAGTTATAGCACGCCTTATATTTTAAATATGTTTGGCTATCATAAAGTACTTCTTCCAAAATCAAAACTATAAAATGTACTCACATTTTTACAAATGGACAAGGGACATTTACACGAGTCATGATGTGCTTCTGTTGCTAACATGTCAGTGCGCATTAACTAATATGCAAATCCTTAGATACACTTCCTTTTTGTTGGGTTCTCTCTATGAGTAGAGACTCCTGTCTAGACCTCGCCAACTGAAACATTCCTGAAGCTCCAGCTTCCCACTTACTCAGGATGCAGCAGATCAGTAACAATGGGTCAGACGTCTACAGCATCTTTGTTCCAGAGTTTAAACACCTCCAGCAGTTCAAGCGCTTCATTGGCTCGTCATTCCCAGACACATCTCCTTCAACGCCTACTGCATGGCATGAGTTATTCATGGTGCAGGTCTGGATCTTCCGCAACGTACACTTTGAAAATATCACCCTATTAGAAACCAAGGTCCCCCGTTGGTGGAGACTTCTCTTTGGTAAAGATAGCCAAACTGTGGAACTCTCTCCCAACCTACACACCACAGCTTTAAAATCACCTGAAATTGTGAAGAGCAATTACCACCTGGACGCCCTCCTTTTAAAACAACCTCATACCATAAATTCATAAGCCCAAGGACGACCCAAAAGAGGTAAGTATGAATAAAGCGCTAACCCTTCAACCTGACACTCTACTGTGTCACAGGCAATATTTTGTGTCACAACATCTAATGCTTCCCATGCAAGCAACCCCATAAACGCACATCCTACCAACCATGCATACAAGCCTGGCTTCTGGCCACTGGGCAAGGACTGCACAATGGCACACCAGTGGTAGCAACACACTAGATAAAATGTAAACTTAATACCATGCAATTTACTGTGCATTCACATATTTAGATTAACCATAAAATGTTTTGTTTTAGGCATTCATATTTTAAATAGCATTACAAATTCAACATTTATGAACAAATCTTTAATAAACAGAAAGAAGGGGCACTGGTTACATTTGAATGACCTCACTGGTTGTGTATTTAACTTGATCCTTTGTGACACTGAAAAACCAAAAACGTACGATTTATATTGCAAAAATCAGCGCTAGTCTCAAATCTGGAAGACTAAGGATGTACATGCAACCCTTAATATACACGATGAGTTAAATGCATTTGCAAATGATGTGTGGCACAATAATGTTTCTACCTGAAAGATGCCCGGGGGGTCTTACCTGCTGCCACCTGACCTGAGGATCCTGGTGTCTCTATTTCCGATTCAGGGGATCTGACCTGCTGCTATTTTAACCAATCTCATTTCTGATTCTGCCAGTGGTGTTCTCTGAAGAAGGAAGACTCACAAGGATCAGGTAAGTCTCAGGTTCATTTTATTCACCCCAGCCATCAACCGCTCCAGAGTAACTGACACATACAGAATTCTTGAACATCAACATATTCCATTTAAGAATAGTAACTCTTCTACATAGTAATGTTCTACTTAGAACATAAGAGAGTAATCACATGAAGCAATAAGATGCAATGTCACACTTCTTTCTTCTTTACAACAAAAAACACAAAAATAAATCAAGAAAAACAAGAAAAAATTTAACAAATGTAATCCTTCATATACAGAGGTTGTCTCCGAATTCTCTGACTCTTTACTCTACAATTAACTGGTAAAGAATTAGAACTTGAAGAAATAGAATCGTGTTGACTCGTCGACGAGTAAGCACGAGAGCCAACCATTTCATCCTCTGCTGGCCGCTGGATAGATCTGACCACAACTACTCTGCTCTTATTCCGGACTCTACCATCAACAGTCTTCACAGCATTCTTAAAAATTTGTATGACTCGTCTTACACCCGTGTATTTTGACCACAGTTTACAACCAACAGGTGCCTTAATCTTTACATAGTCACCCACTTTTACATCATTAAATTGAACACACTTTTTTTTGTCAAAATAGATTTATCTTGTCAATTGCTTTTCTAACTCATTGTGTCGCCAATCACCTGCTTGATTGTCTCTCAAACCTTTGTTTAAACTCATCCAACCTGGACATAGTTTGGAGTTCGAAGCTCTACCCTTGAATAACTCAAAAGGAGACCTTCCTGTGGTTGTATGAGGAGACATACGATAAGCAGTAATTCTATCTTGTAACACATTGGTCCAATTGAGATTACTTGCCCTGGCTAACTGAATGCTTTCTTTGAGTGTTTTATTAACCCTCTCAATAGCACCATTGGTCTCTGGGGGATACACCGAGCTTCTGTTTTGAATTATCCCACATTCTTTCAAGTATGTTTGCACTTCAGCAGAACAAAACTGAGGACCATTATCTTAAAGAATACAATTGGGATAACTTTCCCTTTTAAAAACTTCCTCCAAAATTTGTATAACATTAGCTGAAGAAATATCCCTAACTGAGCTCACTTCAACCCACCTTTAATACAGATATAAAAGAACAATCAAATATGGAGTGTCACTGCCCAATGCAAAGGACCTACAATGTCGATTGCAACCTCATCCCAAGGATGTTTTGGTAAATCTCTACAAACCATGGGTAACTGTTTAGTTTTAAGAATCTTGTCACTGGAACAACACTCCATGCAATCACAAACCATTCTCTAAACTTTTGTCCATCCCTGGCCACCTGAACTGCATCCTCAAATACTCCTTTGTTTTTACAATTTCCGAAGTGACCAACATGTGCAAGATTAAGAAGTTTGCTGCGAACACCAGCAGGTGGAATAAGACGTGTGCCATGGACATGCAGACCATTCATAACAGCTAACTCATCAGAGACCAACAACCATGGCTTAGTAAGATGTTTGTTCTTCCCTGATTCCAATAGATCAATAACTGTTTTAATTTCTATATTTCATCAATTGTGCCCAAAGTAATCTCACAGACATTAACAACATCATCCAAAAGAAACTCCTCCTCCCTGTCAACTTCTTCAACATTAACCAAACGCGACAAACAGTCTGTAGAATTATTATTCGCTCCTGGAATGTAATCTATCTCAAAATCTTAGTCTTGAAGAGAGATAATCCACTTTCTAATCCTAGATGAAATAGCATCAAGTCCTTTTTTTGAAAATACTAAGCATGGGCGTAAAATCCGTTTCGCTCACGGAATTTGCGAATTTTTGGCAAATTCGCATTCCGTGAATCGCACAAATTTGTCAAAAAATTCGCAATTCGCAAGCTGCCGGATTTTTTTGCTTGGCCGCGCTTCAAAAATACAATATCGCGCGTGCGGCGTTGACTTACCGTGATTCTGAGTTCGCAGAGTTGTTTTTCCTCCCTGTTTGCGTGCGCTGCGCCATTTTGGATCCAGCTGCGTGATCGCGCAAGACTTTTCGACCGCGAGTACGTCATAGCGGCCCGCCATCTTGCACTGCAAGAGTTTGAGAATGCGACTACGTCATAAGGGCCCGCGATCACGCATCGAGGGAGTAAACAATTGCGAACACGTAGATGCGACGCGCAGCTGATTTTCGGAGGGAGATTTGAACAGCTAGCTTTCCTGAACTTGCAAAAATTGCAATTCTGCACAAGAAATCTACCGCAGGCAGCATAAACCTTCTAAAAATGATGATTTGGATCAGAATAACTCCTCAGATTGACATTTGGCTGCACTTTTTTGTGCAAGGAGTCCATTTTTGGGGGGGGGTGGGAGGAAGGAAGTGCCCCAGAGTCTCCAACTTCCTGTTCCTGTCCAGCAGGCTCCTCCCAGTGCTTTGTCCATGTCCTGGTCACTTTTCATTTGGATCTGGAGCTGTAAGGATTACTCTTTGGGGCTGCTGCTGGATATTTGTATTTGAGGACTTTTTGTTTGGATCACTTTTGGATTACTTTTGGATTTGAGATTTTACAAGTAAGTTGGTGTTGTTTGTTTGGGGCATTGCAGTTGCTGCAACTACAATTGTTTAACTTTTTTACAACTTAAAAAAAATATATTGTGGATAGGCACAGTATCCAGTAGGCCCAGGGTTAGTCATGGGTGCATGATACAACTGTTTCTGTGGGTTTTGTTGAACTTAAATATCATTTATGTCATGGAATTGAATAGCTCACTGTTATATGTGGAATTTTATTTTTTAATTTTGGGGTGCGTGTAAAGCCACACTAGCCAGTAGGCCATGGGGTACTAGTCACTCAGTGGTGCATGGACCAAGTCTTTCTGTGGTGGTGTCTTGAATTTAAACATCATTTAGGCCATGGATGGCATTGGATTGTGATGATTTTTGTGTGTTTTTCGATTTTTTGGGGTGTTGTTGGGGCCTGGCCATGTGGGTGGTGGCCATTTTGAGGCCTGGTACAGGCAGGGCCTGGCCATGTGGGTGGGGGTCAAGAGGCCATTTTGAAGCCAGGCAGTTGCACCCAGTCTGCCTTGCTTTCACCCATTATATGCTCTGGGGTAGTCAGTGGTGTATGGACCAAGTCTTTCTGTGGTAGTGTCTTGAATTTAAACATCATTTAGGCCATGGATGGCATTGGATTGTGGTTATTTTTCTGTGTTTTCCGATTTTTGGGGGTGTTGTTGGGGCCTGGCCATGTGGGTGGGGGCCATTTTGAGGCCTGGTACAGCCAGGACCTGGCCATGTGGGTGGGGGCCAATTTGAGGCCTGGTCCAGGCAGGGCCTGGCCATGTGGGTGGGGGCCATTTTGAGGCCTGGTCCAGGCAGGGCCTGGCCATGTGGGTGGGGGTCAAGGGGCCATTTTGGAGCCAGGCAGTATGCTCAGGCCTGCACCCAGTTTGCCTTGCTTTCATTCATTATGCCCAGGGGTACTCAGTGGTGCATGAAACAACTCTCTCTGTGTGGTCTCTCTTCTATTAATGTAAACATCCATTTTTGATTAGAATTGCAATTTTTATTTTGTGTCTTTCCGTTTTTGGGTGTGTTGTAAAAATAAATGCCTAGTTGCAAATATTAATTGAAGCACGACATATGCAACATTTATTTAACTGATGTTCCTCTGGCTTCCTTTGCTTTTAGGTGCACAAGAGAACCACAAATCAGTCATCGTTCATCATCAGTGCCAGGAAGAAGTCCTGCTGCAGTGTGTGCAGCACAACGTCACGTGACGTCACGTGTGGCCACAGACAACTCTGCAACTCATGTAACTGCGGCCTGCTGTTCTGACATCTGAAGAAGATGGGCCCAAAGAAAGGTGGCCGTAGCTCCTCTACCAAGAAAGTTGCCAGTACCACTGCCAGTAAGAAGGAGCAGAAGAAGCAAGTGGCACCACTTACCAAGGAGACTGGTGTGCCCACAGACACTTTTTTTGGGAAAGAAAAAACTATGCCTGCAGCAGTGGTGTCCGCCGGGGACCAAGCTGGGAGCAGCACCTCAGCTTCATTGGTCTCAGTGCCACCACGCCAAGTTAGGCCCAAGGCCAAGAGTGCCGCAGAGCAAGCCACTTTAATTTCTCAATCACCATCGACCAGTGATGTTGGCGTTGACTCATCGCAAGAAAGTAGCATCCAATCAACGCAGGGTGTAACTCATCTGACGAGTGTTCAACCGCAGCCGCAACGACAACCACAGGTGCAAGAAGGAGAAGTGCAAGGAAAGGTGTAAGGAGAGGTGCAAGGAGAGGCGCAAGGAGAGGCGCAAGGAGTGGCGCAAGGAGAGGCGCAAGTAGAGGCGCATGGAGAGGCACAACTGCCCACAATGCTTGTTCCTCCAGAAGTAGGGGCACATCAGGAAATCGAGATTGAAGCGGAGGTATCATCCGAGCAAGCCGCTCCTCCTGATGAACCATTGTCTTCCAGATCCCCAGCAAGAAAAGGTCAAGGAGGGCTAGTACAAGTTCTTCAAGCCCCCTCCCTTCTGATGATCTAGATCAAGATTGGAACCCACCATCTGAGAGGGAGGCACACCATGAGCCCACAAAGGTAGCTAAGCCTAAAAGGAAGGTTCTCGCAAGGCTTCCACTTATGGGTGATGGCGAAGAACAAGAAGTAGAAGTGGTGTATTCTGCTGCTGATGAACAGTCTGACGATGACGACGACGACCCAATCATCACAGTCGTCACTCCAGCCCCAGTGGGCATGCAGCAGACAGACATTTTTACCCTATCCCGAATTGCTGCTGAGAGTGATCTAGGTGGCGTGGCACTGGTACCACCACCAACATAGGTAACCACTACACCAACACGACCTACAGCTGCCATATTTTCTCTTCAGAAGGGCCGGCAGGGACCTCCATCCAGCTCGACCTCCGTTACCTCAAGTAGTGGTGCTGTAACTGTAAGTGCACAACAGGGTAAAATTCGGCCACGCCCATCCTCCACTTCATCTGGCATTGAAACTGAAAGTAGCACCTCCACCACCACCACCAGAAATCTCAACTCCCCAGTTTGGAACTTCTTTAGTGTTAGCAAACAGGCGGAAAACCTAGTCATTTGTTCGATTTGTAAAGCTGTAGTTAGTCTGGGTAAGCTTGGTACCAGCTATGGTACCGGAGGCCAGAGAGGTCATCCGGGAAGCCAAAAGTACAAGAAATCCAAATGTATCCATTGACATTGCATCTGATGATGACGAGGGGCTGATCGTGCAGGGGGGGAGGCGACAGACATTTTTTCTGGTACACACAGTACCCCTGGCAGCAGCACTGCAGTGGTAGCGCCCACACCCTCTACCCCAGCAACATCTATGAGGCACACTAAGAGTTTGGGAGAGACACCAATGCGAAAAAGTACATCAATGAGCCTAACTGGGTTGAAGAAGTCTGGATCATCATCATCATCATCATCACGTAAAACGGTCCAGACTACCATTAAAAGCATGTTTTAGTCGGAGGCGCCATTTGAACGCAACCACCCAACGGCACGTCTTTATAATGCAATGCTGGCTAAAATGTTAGCGCTGGACCTTCTCCCTTTTTCTTTCGTGGAAGGGGTGGGTTTTCTACAATTTGTGGCAACAGTCTGCCCTAAATGGAAGGTTCCTAGCCGGTCCTATTTTGCCAGAGTTGCGGGTCCAGCACTACATCAAGATGTGCTGGAGGTGATTGGGGCAGCTTTGCAGAAGAGAGCTGTTCACACTATCCACCTGACAACAGACATGTGAACCAGTTGCCAAGCCCTTGATTACATGTGCATCACTGCACACCGGGTCTCTTTTGCAGGGGTTAGAGAGAAGCTATCTGCAGGTGTTGTTAACACAGACACAATTTTTCAAGCTACTCGGAAACATGCAACAGTAGCCATGTTTGCCATGGAGAAATCTCATATTGCATTAAACATTTTGGAGGAGTAAGGTCTTTCAATGGCTGCATCCAAAAAACCGCATGATTGGTTATGTTTCCACGGATAATGGCAGTAATATAGTTAGGGCCATGGGTGATGGTGGCTATTTCAGAGTGCCGTGTTTGGCGCACTGTATTAACCCAGTTGTTCAAGATTTCTTGAAAAAAGAAAACAAAATCAGCAAGTTACTGACCACCTGCCGAAGAATCTGCACACATTTCAGCCATTCTTTTAGGGCCCAGAAGCATCTGAGGAGTATGCAACGTGAACGTAGACTGCCAGTCAGAGGACTCATCCAGGAGGTGGTAACACGTTGGAACTCAACCTTCTACATGCTTGAGCGTCTGTCTGAGCAGTGCTTGGTAATCAATGAGTATGTCTTTGCACTGGGTTCTACTATGAAAGACATGAGGCTAGAGTTGGAGGAAGGGGACCTAGTTAAAAGCCTGACAGACATCCTTCGTCCTTTTGATGTCTTCACGCGTGAAGTCAGCAGGGAGCACCAACTAGCGCATGCTAGAGCACCAACTGAAGGCGGTGTCTTCAACGTTCAAATGTGATACTGACAAGAAAGACGTATATCAGTTGGCTGTGAGCATATTAACGCGCCTAGTTGACAATGAAAGGCTTAAAAAAATACATACAGAACAACATTACATTTGTGCCACTATTCTGGATCCACGGTACAAAAAGGCAGTGGCCAGCAAAGCATTCATTCCTTTTAATGAAGCAGATGTTTCAAAGTATAAACATAGGCTAGCTCTGTCAGCCACTCGGTTCGAAAAAGAGCGGCAGGAAATTGAAGGAACCGGCAGAAGTACTACTGATTCAGCAGGCCATCTGGCGTCAAGGTCCACTTCTGTGGCCGAAGGCAGTCACTTTCCCTCAGAGCCGTTACCGACACCAGCAACCGTATCATCATCCTCACCTGCACCAGGCCTATCCATAATATTGTCGGAAGCGGATTGGCTAACTCATCAAGGGTTAGCTCGTTCCAGCGTTGATGCAAAGGCCACAGATGGTACGCAAAGTGGAGCACCCCTGGAGAACCTTGAGTGGATGGTGCAGGCCTATCTGGATGACCCAACAGAGATCTTCTTTAATCAGAACCCATTGCTGTATTGGTATGGAAAAGGGGTCAATGGCCACTGATCACCAACCTGGCTCTAAATTATTTGTCTTGCCCACTCGCAAGCGTGTCTTCTGAACGTGTTTTCAGTGCTGCTGGTGCCATTGTAACTTCAAAAAGGACCCACCTCTCGCCCAAAAATGTGGAGAGGTTAACAATGATCAAGATGAATCAGCACTTCATACCACCAGATTACAAAATACGTGAATCCACGCAGGAAGAAGAGGACACCGACTTAGGTGATGGAATTTCTTCTCTGTTAGCTGACCTACTCCCGTCTCAATTCACAGAGTTTGAGGACGAGCTCTACTTCCCTGACACCTAGGCCTGAAACTGACTTCCTTTTTTTTTCGTCCTGACTCATTATTCACTTTTACTCTTGTGTGTCTTTCTTTGTTTTGCAACTTTTACCACAACAAAACTCTAATCACAACAAATCCATCAGCAGCACTGTCTTCGTCTTATTTCCTTATTGAAGGTGCCGCTGTCTGCAATCCTGAATTTCACAAGTTCACAACTCAGTCATGCTCCACTATCCTCCTCCTCCTATCCTGCCCCTATCTATTTCCCTCAAGGAATATGGCTGGATTACACAGAATGAAGAAACTGTCACTTCGTAGACGAGTCCCCTCAAAAGAAGTGGGACTGGAATTACTGACTATATGCTGATTGCTGACAGTTACTTCTGAAATTGACACACACGAGAGGCTGCCCTGTGGGCCTCCACTTTCAGAACAAGATGTGGACAAAAAGTGGAACAGGTAATGAATAATGAGATGGCATGCAGTGGACAGCACTGGCTGTCTGGCTCTGATAAAAGCAATTGCTGTTTGTTTGTTGTTGTCAGAAGTCGTACCTGTAATTTCCAGATTCCGCGGGGGCAACCGCTAAGCTTCACTGAAGAGATTTTCCCAATTCCCAAACACCCCTAGTCTCGGAGGACTCCAAGCCCAGGAATGAGGGGGAAAGGGGAAGTGGATAACAAACAGAGAGACTACCACACAGAGGTCTTCTTCTCGTCTTCGTCTTTTTCTTTTGAAGTAACCTGAAACATTTATCACAGGATTAATACATTCTCTAACACTACTTGCCAATACCTCCAATACATTTATTGGCCCCACTCTCGATATACCTGCAAGTGTGTGGAAAGTGCCTCTCTCTGAAATTAACTGCGTGCTTCGTAGAAAGGAAAAGTCTTTATAAATAGAAGCCGAAGAATGGAGCCTCCTGGAGAGGAATGAAGGTCCGAAGAAATGGCGGTAAACAAGAGTATCCTACATATGCATATATAACAATACCCCTATATACTTGAAGCTTGTCAGTTGACTTCTCTTCTAAATACGCAGGTTTTTACTCTTAATAAGGACAGTCTTTCACAAGAAATAGCCCATGCTGAATTAGACTGGGATGACTGGACTGCTGCTTGCTCAGGTAGGTCGTACTTGCACGCATAGAAGGTTTAACGACAGCTTGTCATACAATGAAAGATTTGACAGCTTACCCGTACTCCCGATGAAGATTCAAAGAAGCGGGACACCTACGAGTTCAGCTGTCAACTGGAACAAGGAATGGAACGAGCCAACGAGCAATCTTCCTCAGCTATCATGACACAAGTTCAAAACTGGAAGAACTGCTGAGGGGACGAAGAGGCAATTCGAGAACACCTCAAGGCTCGTCAATCAGGAACAGACTGAATACGGGGATAACTAAACACTCCGAGAACCACAAACCGGAATTAACGAGGGTTTGCGGGAAAACTCAGGAGCTCAGGAAAGTTCGTCTAACTGCCGCGAAATTCTCAGTTGAAGTGCGCCGTGAAATGTCCGCGAGCGCACAAAATGGCGGATCAGTAAATACACTAGAACGCTGACCGCCTCAAAGATTGGGACCGCCAAGGGATAGAACAGCGATCTCTCTCCGTATCCAGAAACGGGCCAATCTCTCCCTCCAAGTTCCACGAAAAGACAGTCGCTCAGAAACCTGACGGGGCTTGCCCAAAGCAGCTGTGGAGGTGATCGAACCTGAAAATGAATGGAACCTGACAGTACCCCCCACCAAAGCCCCCTCTCTAGGCTTCTGTGGATACGTCTTGTGGAATTCTGATGTCAATCTTGGTGCATGAACATTACAGCTAGGCTCCCAAGACCTATCCTCAGGACCGAAACCTTTCCAATCTACAAGATAGAATAACTTTCTCTTCTTCCATTTAGAGTCCAATATTCTTTTGACCTCAAACTCTTCCGTGGATTGGACATGAATTGGAGCTGGTGGAAGTTCTTGTCTAAGATTTGGAGGATTCCTTTTAATCAGAGAGACATGAAAAGTGGGATGGATTTTCAAAGATTGTGGAAGAGCTACTCTGACACTAACTGGGTTTACCATCCGAATTACTGGATAAGGACCCACAAATCTTGGCTGGAACTTACGATTTCCTTTCAACCTCATGTGACGAGTGGAAATCCAGACTTGGTCTCCAGGCTCAAAAATTGGACTCTCTCTACGTTTCTTGTCTGCCTGCCTTTTATAATCCAATTTTGCCTTAGTGAGATTTGAGGAAGCTAACTGATAAGCCTTTTGCAGATTTTTAATCACTTCTTCTGCAGCTGGAACTTCTAACTCTTCTTTTCCCACTAGCATATTTGGGTGACGACCAGAATTTAGAAAGAATGGTGAGAAACCCGTGGCTGAGTGAACTGAATTATTATAAGCAAACTCTGCAGTACTTAATAAAGAAGGCCACTCTCCTTCTTGATCCATTAAATACATGCGAAGATACTGCTCCAGATCCTGATTCACTCTCTCAGTCTGTCCATCCGTCTCTGGATGGAAACTGGTGGACAAACGAGAGTCTACACCAAGTCCTTTTAAGAATGATTTCCAAAATCGAGACACAAACTGTGGGCCTCGATCAGAAATGATCACCTTAGGAATTCCATGCAATCTTACAATGTGCTGAATAAATAGTGTAGCTAATTGGGAAGCATTTGGTAAAGTTTTTAATGGAATGAAATGGCTCATCTTGGTAAACTGATCTACCACCACCCAAATCACTGAATAACCCTGGCTAGATGGCAATTCTACAATGAAATCCATGGAAAGGGTGTGCCAAGGAGACGGGGCCACTGGCAAAGGCATGAGAAGACCTTGCGGGGACTGTCTTGCACTCTTGCCCTTAACACACTGTTCACAAGTGGCGACGTGCTGTCTCACCTGAGCGTCCATGCCAGACCAAAAAAAAGTTCTTTTAATCAAATCCAAGGTCTTGATCGCTCCCTTGTGGCCTGCCAATTGGTTATCATGAAACTGATGAATAATCTCAACCCGAAGTTCTTCACTTGGAACAAAAATCTTCCCTTGAAAAAATGGTTTACCATCAATGACTTCTCGATCTGGTCCTTCCATCTTCCAATTCCGGAACTCTTCTCCAGCGAATTCTTCTCTGATTCTGTTTTCCTAAATCATCCTCAGCTACAATGGCTACGATCTTCTCTTGTGAAATGATATGGCCTTCCTTCTTGACTTCTGATTCTCCGCCCAAACCTAGACGAGAAAGCGCATCTGCCTTTCCATTGGCCGACCCTGGTTTATAAGTCAGTACGAAATCATAGTCTGCAAAGAAGAGTGACCACCTCAATTGCCGAGGAGAAAGAGTTCTGGCTGATTTAAGAAATTGCAAATTACGATGATCCGTGAAGACTGTGATCACATGTCTTGCTCCAAACAAATAGTGTCTCCAAATCTTGAAAGCCTCTTTTACAGCTAAGAGCTCCTTGTCTGCAATGGAATAGTTTACTTCTGCTGGTGACAATTTCCGGGAATGATAAGCCACCGGATGTAGCTGTCCTGTATTTTTCTGACGTTGGGAAAGGATCCCCCCAATAGCCAAACTTTACGCATCTGCTTCAATGAAAAATGGTTCTCTCAAATCTGGATGCTGCAACACTGGAGCTGAAGTAAAGGCTTCCTTTAACAACCGGAAAGCCTCTTCTGTTTCTTTTCCCCAGACAAATCGCACATCTTTCTTGAGCAACCGAGTGATGGGGCTCACCTTCTCAGAAAAATTCGGAATAAATCGCCTGTAAAAATTGGCGAATCCCAAAAAACTTTGTATTTCTTTGACTGATCTTGGAGCTGGCCACGACTTAATTGCCTGCAACTTTGAATTGTCCATAGAAACTCCTTCTGGGGAGAGGATGAAACCCAAAAATTCCACCCTAGACGAATGAAAAATACATTTCTCCAATTTCACAAAAAGTTGATACTCCAACAGACGCTCCAAAATGGCCCGCACATGAATCACATGTTCCTCAAGGCTGTTGGAAAAAATGAGTATATCGTCGATGTACACAACTGCAAATCGGTCCAAAAATTCTCGAAGTACATCGTTTACAAAATGCTGAAAGGCAGCTGGGGCATTACACAATCCAAACGGCATCACTTGGTATTCAAATAACCCCAGCCGCGTCCGAAAAGCCGTCTTCCATTCCTCCCCTTCAGCCATACGCACCAGATGGTAAGCCCCTCTTAGATCCAATTTGGTATAGATGCAAGCATCCTTGACTTGGTCTAAAAGTTCAGATATGAGGGGTAGCGGGTAGCGATTCTTCTTGGTGACCTGATTAATTGCACGATATTCTATGCACGTCCTCAACGATCCGTCCTTCTTAGGGATAAAAAATAGGGGAGAAGACACCGGAGACTGGGATGGTCGAATGAATCCGCTGGCAAGACTTTGATCTATATACTGCTTCAAATAGAGATTCTCAGGTTCAGATAAGGCATAAATGCGACTACAAGGTAAAGAGGCCCCAGGTTCTAATTCGATCCTACAATCGTACTCCCGATGAGGAGGAAGTTTCTGTGCTTCTTTTTCATTGAACACTTCCTTCAAATCTTGATACTCTTCTGGAATGTCTGGAACTTCCACTGTACATATCATCTGAATTTGATGAGCCAAACTAGAAGACATGGTTGATCTCTGAGTCATTGGCAAAGATTGAAAACAATGTTCTTGACAGAAAGTTGAATTCATCTCCACAGTACGATTTGCCCAATCAATTTTGGGGTTGTGCTCGGTGAGCCAGGGCAAACCTAAGATCAGTTGAAACTGTGGAGCATCAATGAGATTAAAATTTATATAACTCCGATGTTCTCCTGGACCCAGCACCTGAATGACTTCAGTATCAAAAACAATTGGGCCAGAGGACAAATTGGTGCCATCCACCGCTCGCACAGGCTCAGGTCTTAATTTTCTCTTAAACTGAATTCCCAAAGTTTTGGCAAACTGGAGGTCACAAAAGTTCCCAGTAGCACCTGAGTCCACCATGACTGAGACTTCATCAATTCTGGAATCTCCGAAGGAGATCTTACAAGAGAGAATCAAATGCGGAGCAGCAGATTGTAGGGTATTGGCCAAAAGTTGCGGATTGGGAGTTGTCTCTTTGTTCGCTTCCACCAGAGCAACTCCGTCTACTGGTGGAGCTTGCCTTTTACCCATGAATTGGTCTTTGGTTTCTTTGGACATTCCTTCACAAAATGACCTGAAAGGCCGCAATACATACAAAGCTTTCCTTTTCTCTCTCTCTTCTTGAGTGAGTGGACCACGAACAGTTCCGATCTGCATGGGTTCTTCACTAGGATTTCCCTCTTGACTCTTCACTGGTTCTGACCTAACTCGATCAAATCGGGGTGGAAATACCCTTGTATCTCTCCGTCGCTCACTTCGTCTTTCAGATTGCCGCTGATCAATTTGAAGTACTAAATCTATGAGCTCTGAAACATCAGTTGGCCTTTTTGGAATTTGGGCTAGACCATCTTTTAACTCGTCTTTCAATCCTCTGTAAAAAATTGCTGCCCTTTTTGCCTCTGGCCAGCTGGTTTCGACTATCAATTTATTGAACTGCGCCAGATATGCCACTAGTTCCTTATTTCCCTGCTTCAGATCCAATAACTCATTATCCGTTGTCTGAGATATTGTTCTTCGATCGAAGATGCGTAAAAATTCAGTCTTGAAATCCTCAAATTTATACAAAACTGGATCATTTGATGCGACCAAAGGCAAGGACCACGCTGCAGCATCGCCACTCAGGTACGACAGCACAAACGCCACCTTGGACTGATCCTCCTTGAACAAGATGGGCTTACAAAGAAAATGCAAAGAACACTGTGTGAGAAAGATTTGAGCTTTATGGGGATCTCCCTGAAATCTTTCGGGGGGGGCCAAAGGAATTGTGGGGGACATGGCATGTACCACTTGAGTAGTCAAGGCTGAGGAGGAAGAGGGTAAAGGGGCAAAGGTTGGGGACTTAATTCCTCCAAAGTTGGGACTAGGACTCACGGTAAGTTCATCTAGTCTCTGGCGCAAATTATGAGCTTCTTGATTGGACTTCCTAACTTCCTCTCTAGTCTCACTCAACTGCTTTTGTAACCCCTCTAAAATGGAAGCTAAAGCCTTGACATCTAAACCCTCAGCCATATTGCCCAGACGGAAGGTAATTAAGGCACTTCAATCTGTCAGAAGTCGTACCTGTAATTTCCAGATTCCGCGGGGGCAACCGCTAAGCTTCACTGAAGAGATTTTCCCAATTCCCAAACACCCCTAGTCTCGGAGGACTCCAAGCCCAGGAATGAGGGGGAAAGGGGAAGTGGATAACAAACAGAGAGACTACCACACAGAGGTCTTCTTCTCGTCTTCGTCTTTTTCTTTTGAAGTAACCTGAAACATTTATCACAGGATTAATACATTCTCTAACACTACTTGCCAATACCTCCAATACATTTATTGGCCCCACTCTCGATATACCTGCAAGTGTGTGGAAAGTGCCTCTCTCTGAAATTAACTGCGTGCTTCGTAGAAAGGAAAAGTCTTTATAAATAGAAGCCGAAGAATGGAGCCTCCTGGAGAGGAATGAAGGTCCGAAGAAATGGCGGTAAACAAGAGTATCCTACATATGCATATATAACAATACCCCTATATACTTGAAGCTTGTCAGTTGACTTCTCTTCTAAATACGCAGGTTTTTACTCTTAATAAGGACAGTCTTTCACAAGAAATAGCCCATGCTGAATTAGACTGGGATGACTGGACTGCTCCTTGCTCAGGTAGGTCGTACTTGCACGCATAGAAGGTTTAACGACAGCTTGTCATACAATGAAAGATTTGACAGCTTACCCGTACTCCCGATGAAGATTCAAAGAAGCGGGACACCTACGAGTTCAGCTGTCAACTGGAACAAGGAATGGAACGAGCCAACGAGCAATCTTCCTCAGCTATCATGACACAAGTTCAAAACTGGAAGAACTGCTGAGGGGACGAAGAGGCAATTCGAGAACACCTCAAGGCTCGTCAATCAGGAACAGACTGAATACGGGGATAACTAAACACTCCGAGAACCCCAAACCGGAATTAACGAGGGTTTGCGGGAAAACTCAGGAGCTCAGGAAAGTTTGTCTAACTGCCGCGAAATTCTCAGTTGAAGTGCGCCGTGAAATGTCCGCGAGCGCACAAAATGGCGGATCAGTAAATACACTAGAACGCTGACCGCCTCAAAGATTGGGACCGCCAAGGGATAGAACAGCGATCTCTCTCCGTATCCAGAAACGGGCCAATCTCTCCCTCCAAGTTCCACGAAAAGACAGTCGCTCAGAAACCTGACGGGGCTTGCCCAAAGCAGCTGTGGAGGTGATCGGACCTGAAAATGAATGGAACCTGATAGTTGTGCATGAAATGAATCATCATATGTCTTCTGTTATTATTTAATCTTTTACACACTAAATGTAACTCAAGTCTACTCTGTGTTTTTTTACCTTGTTTAATACAAATTCTTCTACTGCAGGGGCCACTACGTTGCATTTTTTTAATATGCAAAATGTCCTTGGACTCACTGTGTGTGTAGACTGCGACTGCATGAACAACATTGAGTTTGCCAATATACCATGATGATGAGTCTTGATGATCAAAGTTACATAATATCTTTTTTCTTTACAGTCACTCACTGGTATGGATGGATCATAATTGTCGGTTTACCGAAGAACTATGGCCATTTCGTGAGTGACAATCGCCTCCAGCTTCCGTTGCAGTGAACGTCTAGCCAGCTCCTTCCGTGTTAGTTTGGAAGGAGCATCTATATGAAGAAAGAAAAACATACTGTAACCAATGCTTTTTAAGATTAACACAAAATAATTCAGCAGAAAGTTGTGTCACAGTAGCACTAGCAACTTGCAAGCACAGTACATAACATTTGTGGCCTGTATCTATCTAACCTCCCACTTCGTCAGCCTCAGCTCTAACATTAGTGGGAGTTTCAGGAATTCTACTAGACTATATGGACTCACTACATTAGACTCAGACAGTATACCAGTCTTCTTCTTCTTCTCTCTTGTTTAGCGAAATTGGTACGTAAACTCGTGGAAGCCGGCATAATGCCAGCGCAGTCAACTTGCACCCGAGTACCATGATCCAGGCATCCATCCATTCAAAGTAAATGTCAATCATTCTTCTTAATGTCTCAACTGGACAAACCTTACTTTTTCTCACGGAAAAAAGACCTTTTTACTTTATTTTGGAAACCGCCAGCCATGCATCCATGCTTGACTTGCCTTTGAATTTGAACCAAAGGATATATTGCGCACACATACAGTTTCTGTTTCACCCACCCAGGCAGTCCTCTTTCCTTTCTCCTTCCACCTATCCTTGCTTCAGCCTTCAACCGGCCATGCATCATATTCCCAGCCACCTCGGGCAGCATTCAAAAACACATATCATTCTTTGCCAGTCATTACTTTTACCTCGCTCATCCTTCCTTACACCCTTCTTTCCCTTTTCGTTCATCCCATCCATCAAGTTCATCTCTGATCTAACTTGGCTTCTCGATAAAACTTTCACAGCTGAGTTGAAGTCAAATTTAGAGGAGGCCATTGGTTACACGTCAACTCCTGCCGCTAATGCTATTGCTAATGAGAAGTCAAGGGTGAATGTCTTCTACCAGGTTGACAAAAACTTAGTTCTAAATTTGTAAGTCTTCTTAACAGTAAAGTGTACTTGTACTGTACAACATATACACCCATGCAGAGAGCCCACTCTGCAGTCTGCAATCTCAATAAGTAACGGAATATAATAGCTTACCACTGCCCGCCACTCCCGTGGCATCCCTCACAGCAGTTCCTGATGGCTGTTGCACCGCATCCGACCCTGGAAAGCCCACCTCCGCGCTGGCCCCGGCACTGGTGCTTGGCTGTGGCGATGTTCCGCCTATAAAATACATTTCATATTTTTAGATGCCATATACACCACTCCCTATTTTGTCTAGGAATGAAAAAATGTTACTAGTACTACATAAACAAATTTACTAATTTGTGACTCTAGTCTAAACTACAAATTTCCCTTTCTTCAGGGAAGGGTGTTCTTTATTTATGCTTAGCCATAACATGTGATGCTACACTTTTCGGCACAACTGATGAATGCTTGCTTTTTAACACGCACCATTTTTTTCATAACAGACAGAAGCTTCCCTTCTAAGAACAAAAGCAAGATCATTATCATATCATGTTGGACGGAGTCGTCAACGATTCATCCCCACCAAGACTTTAAGTTCCAACCAGGTGAGGTCTCTCCCACAATTAATGTGTGAAAACAGCCACTTTTCAGTTTTGAATCCTTCACCGTTTATCTTAAATGAAGTTGATTTTAATAAATGTTTTTACTTTTAATAAAGCTTTAAAACTTACATAGACTCTGGTTTTTGGTCATGAGTGAGTGAGCAAAAGGGTTTGCAATTTGCAAACATGAGTCCATGGCTCTGAGAGGTCGGGACTCTGACTCCTTAGTCTTATGTTCTGGGTTGTATAATCATTGGGGATCATCGCTGCATTCGGGAGCTAAATAATGACTCTGACACACTAGCTAGTCAGTAAGGAGATTGGGGGTTCAACTTCTGTTATGACTGAGGTATGTGGAAAGTCTAACTGCGCCTATTATAATTTATAACCAATGCCCTATTTCTTGTCCATAGTTCTGTTTGTGCAGAATAGTCCCTGCAACAGTAGTAGTATGGATTGTCCTCCTATCCAATCAAAAAGTAAACTAGTATCTTATTCTTGGTGGCCATTGACATTTTATTGTTGGGAATTGTCAAAGCATAAACATTTAGAAGACTTCAATAGACATTATGGACAACCCAGAGGACTGCACTCAGTGCATAGAGCTATTGCTGAATAGAATAGGAGTTTTGTTTAACACCTTTTGCCAACTGTGCAAGCTTAGTTAGCTACACAGACAGACTAATAATAATCTAGTAGTACCACAGGGAGTCATAGTAGAGGCAGGATAAGAATTTAGAAACAGTCTACAAGAAGGTCAAAGACGATTTAGGAAAAAATAGAATGAGGAACGTTTGGAAAAAATAGGTGCTGTAAAAGATAGGGAAGAATCATGATTAATATTATTAACAGGAAAACTTACTGGGGCCAGCAGAGGAGCCCTCGGCGGACCTATCCTGGCCTTCCTGGTGAAGTTCCTGCTTCGCCGGCGCCGCTACCTCCTCCTGTGTCCTCTTGCCCCTGGGGGAAGCTGATGTACAACATGAAAGAAAGGCACAAACATAGATGATTGTTGTCAACCAAATCAAACATTTAAAAAAAACAATAACAAATTATTTTGGGGAAATAGACAACAATTGCACTAAATGTATTGACCTATCTGATGTGGTCTACTAGGATATTAGTATTGCTGGATTCGCAGACTGTCTACTTGGAAAGTTATGTAACTCACTAAACCAACTACAAAAAGGTTCTACTAGGACTGGCAGGCAGCACTCCGCAGCACGCGAAGTGACAGACACAGTCCGTCATGATCACCACCACTATCTCTT
This sequence comes from Lissotriton helveticus, assembly GCF_964261635.1. NCBI lineage: Eukaryota > Metazoa > Chordata > Amphibia > Caudata > Salamandridae > Lissotriton > Lissotriton helveticus. The sequence goes on along the minus strand of NC_136065.1, from coordinate 1,580,942,067 downwards.
CTTAGTGGCAGGAGTACAAAGGAAAGACTGGACTTGAGTCTCTAGTGTCTAGCATTAAGTAGTTCTGTAAAGTACAATGATACATAATCATCTCCTAGGCCAAATGATGACAAAATTTAAAACAAGTAAGCATAGTAGCACCGCCAGTGAGCAGGCGAGCACCTGCAATCACAGAAGCTTTTGAAACATAATTTACCTGCAATGTGTGTCTAGCATTACGCAGTTCTGTAAAGTACACTCATACATAATCAATCAGGCCAAATAAGCACAAAGTTGAAAACAAGTAAGCATAGTAGCACCGCCACTGAGCAGGCGAGCACCTTCAACCACAGAAGATTTTGAAACATAATTTACCTGCATTGTAATCGGCAGCACTCTTGCTCTTTGGAAAAAACAAACATTTGCAATATGATAACATAGAGCAGGAGAAAACAGAGTAGTGATTAAATAGCTACTACTACTCACCAAGCCCAGGTTTCTCGACGCCTAACAGGTCGAGCAGGTCGTGTTCCCGGTCCAGGATGTCGAACCACCGGTGCATCGGACCCCAGACTCCCGATACATGGCTCGGCACACCTTCCCCCATAGCTTGCGACGCTCCCGGAGTCCGTACCCGGTACTGGGCCTGCCGCGACGGTCTTGGGGAGGTGGCGCTGGACGTAGAAAATCAGTGCGGCCACCTCCACCGCGCTGAAGATCTCCCGGGCTACTACTGCCTCCCCCCTTAAGCGCCCGCATGGGAGCCGGGTACGGGGTGCGGGACCCTTCCCCTTCTGGTTCTTCCGGCTCCCTTTGCCATGATCCTGGACAGGAAAGTTAAATAAAAAATAAGAAAGAATAGGGAAAAAGTAAATAAAATAAAAGAGGTAAAAAAAGTAGTTTTTAAAGTAACGAAAAGTTGAAAAAAACACAAAATATAGATGTAGAAAAATAGAGGGATAGATAATGAGTACAAAAGATCAAAAAAAGTTAAAAGAAAGAAAGGATTGCAAAGATTAGGGAAGGATTGAAAAAGCATGCCCAGAACCATAGCAGTGAATGAAAAACAAGATGGCCGCGCCCATTGCGATCACGTGGGTAAGTTCGCACGATATTTCGCCCGCAAGCACACGAACACGTAATTGTGCCCCGCACTTAGGAAATGCCCGACGCGAGCATGCAACGAGCGCCTGGAAACGGAAATACGCAACGCGAACACTGAAAACAAGATGGCAGCGCCCATGTACGACCACATGGGTAACTTCGCGGTCGACGCCCTGAAAAAGACCCCGCGAACACGCAAAGCGCCCCGGGAACACACACAAAAAAAACGCTGATTTTGCGGACCGCGGATTCACTTTTGCGCGAATTCGCGTACTGCGAATTTGCAAATTTCGCCCATACTTAGAAAATACTTCCTTTAATGGCTTGTGATCTTTCGTACCCCATAATAAATTCTTATATTTTCTCAAACCCCAAAAGATCGCTAGCGACTCCTTTTCAATGACCGAATAATTCAATTCCGAACCCCTCAAGTACCTAGAAGCACAAGCAATCAAATATTCTACACCACAATTTTTTTGAAGAAGAACTGCTCCTATACCTTTAACACTAGCATCAGTAAATATGAAGGTTTGATGACCAGGTACAAACGCTTTTAATGAAGGAGCCTTCTTTAAATCCTCCTTTACAGAAAGAAATTCTCTTGCACATTCATGACTCCACTCAAACATCACATTTTTACCTGTCAATCTCCTAAGATTCTGTGTCTTGTCAGCCTAATCTTGGATAAACTTAGCGTAAAATTCAACCATACCCAGAAAAGATAATAACTCCTCCTTGTTACAAGATTCATTCATTTTCACAATAGTATCAACAAGTTCTTTCCTTGGAAAACACCTTGACCAGTGATGCAATGACCTAAATAATTGACCTCTACCACCTCAAACTTACACTTCTCTTTTTTAAGTGTCAATCCAGTTTTTCTTAGACTTTTCAACACCGCACACACTCTCAAAAAACGTTCAGTTTTGGTACTTCCATAAATTAGCAGATCGTCTTGATAGCACTTAACCCCTCTGAGACCTTTGAGCACATTGTACATAATCAGTTGAAAAACAGATGCTGCCGAAATTAGCCCAAAAGGCATCCTAAGAAATTTGAAAGTACCCATTGGAGTTACAAACGCAGTTAAATCATGGGAAGACTTCTCGAGCTCCACTTGATGATATGCAGGCGCTAAATCAAGAGTCGTAAAGTACTTAGCCGGAGAAGGTCGAAACAACGCTTCTCAGTTTCTTTTATAAATTCAGGAAAAGAAAGGAGATGCGGTTCGGAAATAGAGAGCCTTCCTGATATTGGGGTCAGACCACCTCATCACCAAATGAATGTGGTGTTCTCTGAAGAAGGGAGACTCACAAGGATCAGGTAAGTCTCAGGTTCATTTTATTCACCCCAGCCATCAACTGCCCCAGAGTAACTGACACATACAGAATTATTAAACATCAACATATTCCATTTAAGAATAGGAACTCTTCTACATAGTAATATTCTACTTAGAACATAAGAGAGTAATCACATGAAGCAACATGAAGCAATAAGATGCAATGTCACACTGCCATCAGCTTCTTCTAGGGTCATATATGTAGTCATGACCTTTACTTCAATACTCGCACGCATGCTTCTGCGTGTAGCTTCTTTGGGATTCCAACCCAGTGATCCTTAGTTGTAACAAGAAGTTTGAGTTTCGACTTTTCTAAGGTTTTCACCTGCTGCCATCTTCCTTAAGATCAGTATCACATGCCTATGCTGCTGCATGCAGAGTTTGTGAGGATTCTACATGCTGCCTTCTTCCTAGACTTCAGTCCTTGGGTGTTTGAGCTTCTCCATGTAGACTCTTTGAGCTGCACATGCTGCAAATGTACCTTGATGATAGTATTCAGGCAGCTGCCTTTCTGCCTCAAGAATCTTCAGCGAGCCCTACGATCATAGGTCCGGAAGAGACCCTACACTGCACACAGGGTCGAAACGCCATTGACAAGTTGCATAAATGAACCATTGTTCACCAGCACTGATCACTCTATCTAGCTCTATCTAGCGCTATATACTGTACATATATATGTAAATGGTCGTTTATATGAAGCATTGGAAACCTTGTATATAGGTAAATCGGACCTGGTATTCACTCGCAAAGCTGGTAACTATTGCATTCCTTGTACTTTTAGCACCAGCATTGCAGTAGTGTAAGACTTATGATACTTCTTTTAAACCACTGGTCCTAATGAATTGCCACAAGATCCGTTAGGGGCTACATTAGGCAAGAAACATGTCAACCTTAAATACCCCACATGCCCTTTAGGATCATTATACCTGGCTAGGGCGCCATTGTTTTTAGTTAGGTTAGTGAGCACTAGGAATAAAATGTAGGCAATAGGGTCTCCCTAAACCTATGTTAATACCACATTGCACTCACTACACTACTTATTCCACATACCCACATGCACCAAACGGCTTCACCAAAAAGATCTACATCAAACAGCTCCTTCGCGGGTGCCCGTCGGGCATTGTAGCACCGGCCCGACGAGGGGCAGGCCCATATGATGAAGCATGATATCCTTCGGGTGTGTGAGGGCACTTTTTTACAGACCTGAACACTCCCTCTTACGCTTAGGAACTGCACACCAATCAATTATACTTATTCATGGACATCTTCCCATACAAAATTCCCTTCTACTTTGAAGTGCTCTTCCCCTCAAAACTCTTTTGGGACCATTTAGTGACCTTTTCTGTATTATCCTGGCCTTTCCCATCCCTCTGAAGAGGTCAATATGTACCACCCTTCTTGTGCTCACTCCTGGTTACCTTCTTCGTCGCTCTGGTGTTGCACTAGAGGTCAACTTCTTCCCCAAGCTCTCTGGGCACAGTAAGCTTGCAATCTATCAAGTGCAGGTGTAATTCTGTAAAGCAATTACTTATGATGTGCTCCCTTATAATCAACTTATACAGATGATCGTAAATCTTCACCTTACTGCCCTTCACCCAACCATCTAGTCTCTTTCTAAGTGAGCCCCTAAAAGCTCCTAAGGCAGGTGCGAATGCTTCTGGCTAGCCCTAAACTTCAGGGGATACTTTTATGGGGTTAAGCCAAATTGACACATGAGGACCTCCTTCAGAGGGGCATAACTAACCTGGTTAGATGCATCTAGGGCTAATAGTGTATCCCTTCCGACAATAGGCATGAACTCCCACCGCTTAACCTCCAAGTCCTCCTTTGGGACTCGATGCACCTGCAAAGTCACCTCATGAGATGCAAACCACGTATCCATGTTATCCCCACCACAAAACTAAGCACCAGGTCTCTGGAGATATGGACTCTGCATTTACCTCTCTAGGCACGTCAGTATCACTGCCACCATCACTGGACTCAGTGGCCAGACGGCACCTCAAATTTATTTTGCGCTGACTTGTGGCATGGGCCAACACAGTATTCTTTTCTTCTAAGACCAAAGTCAGCTTTTTTTCCTCCGGTGCAAGTGTTTCTGCTGCCTGTCCCTCCTCAGATGCCTCGGAGGTACAGCTGCCTTCTTCTTCTGAGCAGCTAACTTTGTATCTTCAAGAGCAAGTGTAATCTGCTACAACTTCAAGGCCATCTCTGCCTGTCTGTCCTCCAGCTCTGATGGGAAAACTGTATTCGGACATACAGCTGGTGATGTTGCTCCTTGAAGAGAACATTCCCATGAAACTGGGGCTTTCTCAGTGTCCTCCTATTTCTCTCTTCACCCACATCCTCATTCTCCTCTGGGGGACACTTTAGATGATGGACTTCCTTCCAGGCTCTGAGGGCTCCTTCTTGGACTGCTTGTTCAGCTTCAGCACAATTTGCTTGCACATTCTCTTTCGGCATCAGGGCAACAAACTCTCCATTTTCCCAGGTTTTACAGCAGCGTTCCAAGAGGCCAGAAGAACGTTAGAAGAGGCATAAAAAATGAATGAGGTCCCGGAACATTAAATATACTATGTTACATCCCTCCCGTCTCCGGGTGCAACACAAAGACCAAGCCCAGCTATTCAGCAACCATAAAGAGGCGATTAAGTTTGTGAAGGCTGTAACTCGAGATGCTGGTCCCAGGGATCGTGGTGGTTCCACTGACCATGATTCAGATGAACAATGAAATAGGCTAACAATTAAGGTTTGTCTATGCCCTGCCCTCTCTTCTTTTGGTCTGGACATAGTTGAGATGGACACACTGTCACTCGAGCACTGCACCGTTTAGTAGGAGTGACAATACACCCATGTCCTAATAAATCATGCCAGGACAGATAGATGATCAGTTGCCGAAATAGGGGGCATTACTTTGCCCATGGAACTCCAGTCGCTAAATTTCTACAATTTGCCATAATTGTGGCCGAGCAGTCAGCAGCCACTGATGGTTCCACAGAACCAATGATTTAGAGTTTGAGGATGGTTGACAATAGCTCCCTCCCATGCAAATAGCATGTTAATTAACAAAGTTACATTAATCTGTTATTCGAGATTTCACTCATAGCTGGGGTTTCCACTGTGGGAGAGGGGTGGGGAGTGGTGGGTGATGGTGGTTGCCGAACTGGTTGTGGATGTAGTATTGATGTTATACTCCTGTTAATCCACATACCTCATGGTTGCATCTTGATACCAGCCAAAGCCACAATCAGTATGATATTATACACTTTGACATGAGCGGTCCAGAGACAGTCACTAATTTAATAACATGGAATGTGCGTGGAATGAGTAATCCTAAGAAGCTAATGTTAATACTAGAATATCTTGAAAGGCATGGCACTGAGATAGCCTTACTGCAGGAAAATTACCTTGGTCAGGACGATGCTGGTTTCTTCTCAGGCGGATGGGGGGCAGTGTAGATACTTTATATAACACAGTACATATGCAAAGGTGAGTTTCCCTATTGATAATGTGATCGATATGTGTTCAACTCTTACATCTACATAAAGATCCGATTGGCAAGTTTCTCATCTTGATAGGTACTCTGTACAATTTGCCAATAACGATGCACCCAACATGGACTCCCCTGAGTTCTTGGATAACATATTGCACTGTGTAAGCAGCACAGTGCACACAATATCATAATACGAGGGAAATTTAACCTAACGCTTGAGCCACACAGACAGATACCCTACTAGAATCTATCATCCATGCACTGTCAAAGTGCTCCCTCACATGCTTGATATGAATGGGCTGAGGATGCATAGAGGACGAGGAAAGGACTAGATAGAGCCTATTCCTGTTATTCCACAGGCCATGACACTCATTCATGCATAATCTCTGGCTCATTTCTGTTAAAATTCTGCCATGAATCACTGATGTAAAACACCTGTGTAGTTTCTGCCCTATCAGTCCCCAGTTTTAATTCAGTTGGAACTTCCCAACCCACATAGGATGAGGTGACTGCGACACTTCCCCTCTAATGCCCTCAATAATGCAGTCTTTCACGCAGATCTGCAGACCACTGTCACTGAATTCTTTAATCTAAACACTGGTTCGATGGAAAAATTCTTAGTGGTATGGGAGAACTATAAAGTATTCATAAGGGGGTATGTCCATGGGAGGCAGACGGGAGTATTGCGATCCATTCATGCCACACTAGTTACAGCTAAAAGCAAGCTGTGTGAATTTGGTGAAAGGTCTGATATCAAGAAACAATCTGGGCTCCTAGCTTATATAAATTAGGCCCTTCTCGCCTTTAGGGAGTAAGTAGCCAGTGAATGCTGTTTCTTGGGAAGGGATGCAAGTGCCAGCACTTATCGTGAGGGTGAGTGCATCTGTAAAACCTTCCCATGGTTATTGAAGAAGGCCATCAGAACAGGTATTTACTTTATTAGGTAAGACACACTGGCAAACTTATGGAGGGGAGTGCCATTTTACTGCAAGAGTTCAGATCCAATTATGAATACCTATATAGGTCCATGCTAACGAAGATTCAATGAGATATTAATGATTATTTTGAGGATATCACACTTGCATGGCTAGAGGGAGGTGCTAGGCAGGGCACAAGACCTAAAAAACAGAAGTGGGGGGACGCTGTCACCGAAAGTGACGTCACGACAGGAAGTGACGTCACGAAAAGTGGCTTGCACCATCGGGCTCATTGACTCCCCTCTCTCACACTTTAGATGCAATTGCATCTGAGAAGTCAGCGCGTGAGCAGCGTGCTGTGACCTCCGAGCTCCCCATCCCAGAGAGGCCAAAGAGTGAAGTCCAGCTGTTTGGCAGGGGGGACGGCGTCCACCCGGTAAAATAAGTGGGGGGACGCCGTCCACCCGCGTGGTACCCCGACTCGAGCCCTGGTGCTAGGACCTTCCTACAGAAACCCACACACACACAAGAGATTATTTTTTTGCAAAAGGTCTAGCTGTGAGCAAAGCTCCTTGATCCGATGGGCCTACTGTGGAATTTTTACACATCGCACAAAGCTCTCCTAGTGCCACGGATGGCTGATTTATATCAGGAGTCTCTGGAGATAGGGAAGCTCCCTCCTACAGCATGAGAGGCTGTTCGATCTCACCATGGAGCCCTTTGCCACATGGCTGCAAATTACTCACTTGCACTGAAGCATCACGGAGAAGTGAGTACTATTATCATTGTATGTAGATTATATCCTGCTCTTCAATAAAAATCCAGAGATTAGTCTCACTCCACTTATTACCCTCATGGTGGAAAGAAACGCCCCCCAAGAAAGGCCTCTTGCAGCTAGCTGTGTTCCTGTAGTCACACGGGAGGTCAGACAACTGACCATTGGAGTCAACTAAGTTGTGCTTGGTACAAGTGGGTGCAGAAATAATACGCTTTGGAGGACTAGTCGGTATTTGTATCAAATGGGGAAAATCTGAAATGTTTCCACTTACAGATGCCTCGGCTCAACCTCGGTTGGTCTACCATTTATACTGGTGGAAGACATTGGTCCAGTATCTTGGTGTTTTCATTAATTGAGGCAAACAGCAGCTACTGCAGGACAGCTACGGCGGATTGCTAGACAGACTTAGTGATCAGGTAGAACCCTAGATCTTGCTCGCACTGTTCATGGCCGGTAGGGTGGCTAATATTAAAATGATAGGTCTAACTAAGTGCTTCTACTTATTTAAAAATATCCCAAACCCTCTGAGCCAATCCTTTTTTGGTAGGGACAGATGGTCATAATTCCCTAACAAACCCGCTGAGTATGTACCACTCACACAGATGATAAGAGATCCTGAGGGTGGAAGAGTGGTTTCCAGGTTGTACAGGCTATATGCAATGGGCAACTTATAGTCCCTAATCGTGTACTGGACAAGTGGGAAACAGATATGGGGGAGAAGACTGGATCAGAGGACTGGAAATACTGCTGCATGCAAACTAAAGAGGTCCCCATTTACTACTGTCAAAACCTCCTCCATTTTGAGTTCTTACACAGATTGTATTGCTCTCCTGACTTTTTTTCAAAGAATAGATCCAGATAGAGCTTCCTATTATACATAATACTAATCTGACCCAGCAGGTTTCTACCATTTAGCATGGGAAGCCAGCCGCTGGTAGAATACTCAGCTGAGGTGGTGCAAATAATTGGTGATATTGTAGGCGTCAAGGTCAGTTGCACCCCTAAAGTGCTGTTGCTCTACTATGTAAAAGACCTATCTAGGTTAGAACGCAAACTTGTGGCCATACTGCCATTGCTTGTGATGCGCCGACTTCTGAAAAGATGGTTGTAAGGACCAGCCTCCAAGAAAGCTCTCTTGCAGCTTGATTCCTGTAGCCACCAATGAGGTCAGCCAACTAACCACTGGAGTTCACTTATTTGTCCTTGGTGCAAGGAGGTACAGATCCAGTCCTTTAAGTTTTTGTGAAGTTGGTACCTGGAGGAGCACCTTTATGCCTTGTACGAGCTAGCACTTGGGGCTGACTCCTTGCCCCTCCTTTATTAATGGGGCAAATGTTCCCAGGCCATGACCTTCCTACTTTTGCAGCAGTTCCTGTTTGCCTTACTGCAAACAGGCCTAAAATTCAATGTGTGAGGGCAAATACAAGATGGTGAAAGTCTTCCGCCACACTCAGCTTAGGTTCTTAGGGCGTGTGTGTGTGTGCGTGCGTGCGTTTGTGTGTGTATAGTGTACTATAACAATCCTTGTGTCCTCCCACATCTAACATTAAAAATCCAGTTTGGAGCATGTACTAAACGCACAACAAACTCAGAGACAGAAGTCTTGTAGGACAAAAGCAGTATCCTCTAGCAACCAGACAGTGGATACACAAGAACTGTCTTGGCCCTTTCAAATGTGCCCCAAGTGCTATATGCTCTGTCTTCATGGTATTGGGTTGTGTTCAATACCCACCAGGACTGTTAGTTGTTTTAACGCGCGCCGTATTTTATGCAACTTCTCTTTTAAATCACTTATAATTGCTTTTGCAGATACCTCTTAGGCTGACACTCTGGTCCCACTAACTTTGGATCGCCCGCTGACGCTGCCTGACGCTGTCCGGCATTACTGGTGGGACGGGCGGCATTGGGGAGGTTAGTGGGCTAGTTACAGCATAAAAACGCACGCTGATGTGACGGCGCAGCGGAGGCGTGCAGCGGGCGAGCCGCTGGGGTACCTAATGCAAGCTCGTCTGCGCCCGTCCGCGCTCGGCCCGGGCTCAGGCCCAGTCCCCCTGGACCTTTGGTGTCGGACCGCCGGGTGTATGCCGGTGATACCCTCAAGAGACTGGACCCAGAAGGGGGTAAGACGCACTGTCCTAGATTCTTGCCCTGCATTAAGCCAGAAGCATTGACGAATTTGTGCACAAATTGCCTCTGCTCTCTTCCTCAAATGTTATCGCTTCCCAGCAATCATTCTTCCATTCTGAAAGAAGGCCCAAGTAAGCAGGGAACCATTACGGAGTTCAAATGCCTACTTGTAAATGCCAGATCACTGGTAAGGCACAGTTTGGAATGTGCTCTGTTTATAGAGAAACATAACATCATGATGGCATTCATAACAAAGTCCTGGACAGATAACGCCTCAGGACCAGATATTGTGAAAGTTTCACCCCCAGACTTTCTCTGCCACACGTTAGATAGACCTCTTAGGAGGGGAGGAGGGCTGGCTATTATTTATCATAAAAGCCTAGAGGCCTCTTTTGTGACAGTGTATAACCCAGCCTGCGAAGCGCTGTCAGTCAGTGTGCGGCACTCCCCTCAAGACACTTTCAAAGCCATGCTTATTTACCAGGTCCCTGGCCCTGGAGGTGGATTTCTTGATTCTATTGGGTCTGTGTTGGAGGGAGGGCTATGTGCCAAATCTTTTACAATGCTGGGGGATTTTAATTTTCATCTTGAGGACGCCACAGATGTGGAAACCTCAAGATTGACGCAAATTATGATGGGAGGAAATCTCGAGCAGCGGGTAGAAGGCCCCACACATTTGGCCGGGCGCACTCTCAATGGAATTTTTATGAATTCCACGCCTCTACCCTGGACCGATCATGCCGCCATTATTTTTTCTAATTTTCAGACCCCACCTAACCATTCCAAACCAAAGCCTAGGGAGAAGATAGCTATTCGAGCTTGGAAAAATATTGACAGCTCGGAGTTAGAGAAGGTCCTGAACGATACGGCCCGAGTCTCCCCAATAATGTTGAGGAGGCCACGGTGGCCTATGAAAACTGGATTAAGGCCGCCTGTAGCAAATTGGCCCCAGTCAAACTATATACCCCTAGACGAGATCTTCCCTCTGCGCTCTGGTTTTCTGACTACCTGCAGAAACATAAAACAGAGTGCAAGAGGTTGGAACGGGTATAGCTCTGATAAGAAGGAAACTTACAAAACAAGCCTTACAATCTACAAAAAACAACACATGGAAGCAAAAAAGCATATTTTGCTGAGCAGATTACCGAAGCCAAATCCTCCTCGAGGGACCTTTTTAAAACCGGGGCTAGTCTAATGAACCCCCCCAAACCCACCTCGCACAGTAGCCCAGAACTCTGCGAGGCACTAGCCTCTTTCTTTCTTAACAAGGTGGAAGTCATCTTCTCTTCCTTTTGTAAACAGCAGGGCGAGGTCAGGGAGTTGGCAGTTGGGTTAAAGCCGGAGGCAGTTAACAATGCACCCATTTTAGAGAGTTTTACTCCATTGGAGTTCAAGGAGGTTACCAACCTGCTGACGGGATGTCACTCAGTTTCCCCCCAGACCCCTGTCTGGCAGCAGTTATTAAAAACACCCATGAGGTCACTGCTGCAACCCTGACACCGTTGCTGAATCTTATATTGGAGTTAGGTCAGTATCCGACCTACAGCTCGGAAAATAGCCTCAATTCTGCCATTGATTAAAAAACCTAATCTGGATCCTGGCGATCCGCACAGTTACAGATCCATCTCCCGACTTCCTTTACCGGCGAAAATAATGAAAAAGGCTATGAATGAGCAACTTAACCTGTTTTTTTAAAACAGCAACATGCTGGATCCCACTCAGTACGGGTTCCAAGCGGGACATAGTACTGAGTTGGCACTGATTAAAGCCACGGAGGAGGTTCGAGAGGCGGTGGACCAGGAAGGCTCAGCAATCCTGATCTTGTTGGATCTATCAGTAGCCTTCGATACGGTCCATCACGATGTGTTGATGGGCTGTCTATCGAAGGCTGGGGTCCAGGGCAAGGCCTGGAACCTATTGAAATCTTTCCTGGCTGACTGGTTACAAACCGTGGATCTGGGGAGGGATAGGTCAGAGCCTTTCACCCTTCCCTGTGGGGTGCCATAGGGGTCCTCCCTCAGTCCCACACTTTTTAATATATATGTGAGTCCGCTGGCTGCCCTAATAAGATCCTTTGGGCTACAGTTAACATCATACGTGGATGACACACAAATTCTGCTGTCTATTCAGCGTGGTAAAGAAGCCAAAACAGATGCTAGATGTCAGGACTGTATAAAAGCAGTAAAGGTCTGGATGTGTGCAAATTGCCTGAAGCTCAATGCAGGCCAAAACAGAGGTGATTATTTTCGGGAACAACCCCAACCTCTGGTCACCAGACTGGTGGCATAATGAAATGGGCACCCTCCCATTCCCCAATCTGAAAGAAAAGAACCTGTGGGTGATTATGGACAACACACTGACGTTTGGGGACCAGGTCAGTGGGGTGGTCTCAACTAGTTTTTTCCTCCTTAAAACCCTGAGGAAAATAAAATTCTTCATTCCAGAGGAAAGTTTCAGGACAGCTGTCTCAGCCCTCATTCTGTCCCGTCTGGATTATTGCAACAGCTTGTACCTGAGTATTCAAAAGAAACATCTCAGCAGACTCCAGATGGTACAGAATGCCCCAGCTAGGCTGCTAACTGGAATTCCAAGGTTCGCACCAGTCAGAAACAGCCTGCGATACCTTCACTGGCTCCCTATAAAACAACAGTCCCAATTTAAAGCACTATGCACGGTTTTAAGTCCCTGATGGGCAGTGGCCCGGAATACCTAAGAAAGCACCTTCAATGGTGCGTTCCTGGGAGAGTGCTGCTCTCCACGGAAGCAAAGCGAATGATTGTATCAAGGGCAAAAAAGGCCAATTGGGGTGGAAGGGTTGTCTTTCTAGGTGCAACTAATGCCTGGAACAAGCTTCCAAAGCATCTTAGGAACTCCACGGATCTCCTCTCTTTCAGGAAGGGGTTGAAAACGTGGTTGTTCACAGAATAATTCAGATGCAGAAGGATACCACTTAGACAGTGCTCAGCGCGAGGACACCCTTGGGTATAAGTGCACTTTAAAAGCCTAAATAACATAACATAACATATGTAAACCCAGCAGACATGTCAAGCAGGGCTTGATATTCAGGAAGGATTTAACACTGCAGTGTCAAAAAGGATTCCCATAGTCCCTACCCTGCCTATTCTGTGGAGCCCAGAGAAGCAGGGCCGGACTGGCTACTGGGCAGTTGTGTGTGCTGCCGAGCTAGGGGCTAATTTCTCTGTGGTGGGGGCTTATTTCGTTGAATTGCGATTTGAAATAAAAAAAGCAAAACGGATTTCGTTTTGCACACGCAGGTGCCCATCAACGAAATTAGCCCCCAGCACGGCAGCACACACAACTGCCCGGTAGCCAGTCCGGCCCTGCAGAGAAGCAATTTCTGGCCCATCAAATCAGTCTCCTCTGAGGAATTTCAAACATTTTCACACCTGTATAAGGTTAATCACTGGCTGGGAGAAGCGGGAGATCCTATTCAAATTAGCCTCTAGGGCCCTCAGGCAGGGTAAAGATACTTTGTATTATGTATTTAAAAATCTGACTTCACAACTGAATTGGATTTTTAATAACTATTAAAAATAGTTGTTTCATTATTTTTCTATCTGGTCCTATTCCAGAAATACAGTATATTTATTCTGTACTCTGGTTTTCTACATAGGATAGTTAGGCCTGCCACAGTGAAAATAGCTTTTAAGTGCTATTCACTGTAAGGACATGTTAACATTAAATGTATACATGTTCTGCTTTTAGATGACATGCCTTCTAGGCAACAAGGCCTACATGGGAGTGACTTAATATTTAAAAAGAAGGCTTGGCTTGACAGGTTGCAGTGCATGTTTTGTACAGTTACAAGAAAGCTACTGTGATAGGCCTAAATTCATGTTTACCCTGTCATTACAGATGGCACAATATGTGTTGTAGTTCACTAGTACCATTACCTTTCAGGCCCTTTGATACATTTTGTACCATATATTAGGGACTTATATGCAAATTAAATACACCATATTGGAGTATGCCAATTCAATCATGTTTAAAGGAAGAGCACAGGTACTTTATCACTGGTTAACAGGGTTAAAATACACCAAGGTCTCAAGGGGAGAAGATGTGGCCTTAATGCTAGAGTGGTCGACCTCGAAGCTGGGGAACCGGATTTGAGTCTTGGCAGGGATGCTCAACATCCTGTGATTCTGGGCAAATCACGTAATATCCCTGTGCCCAACAAAAAAAAATATGTCCTTGTGTAACGCAACTGGTGTTCATGTAAAGCGCTCTGATACCTTCGGGTCATGTTTGCGCTACTTAAAATTCCGGAGAGAAAAAAAAGCCAGAAAAAGGCAAATAATCAGCAGTGACCACGGAGAAAAGGCAGATTTTCTGCAGAATTGTAAATAACCTATGCTCTAAGAGAGGAGCAAACACAAAAGGATGAAGGAAACACATCTAATAAGAGTAAGCAATTGAGATTGAGAATAAAGCCAACCAATGGTAAGCAATGAGCTTTCCCAGAGCCCACTATAAGAGATGGAATTGGCAATGACAGTAAGTGATCAAACTGCCAGAAACAGCTCTTCAACAACAGGCAGCTAAAAGGTGTATATAGGTGTGACTTCAAATAAATATTTGCACCTACAACTCCTACAACCCTCCCAACTGGGGCAAAAATTTATTTATATACTGATGCAAACATACTTAGGATGGCGCAAATCTATGTTATTTGGTGCAGAATACAGAATTGTCTAGTGCCTGGTCTTCCTCAAGGTGGGTAGGCCACAGTGTCTCTTTGTGCAATAACCTGTGTAGGTAAAAGAGAGAGTAGCCAGAAAATGTAAATACCCACCACTTTGAACCAAAGCTCTTATGGCACCAAGCAAAGCATAGTAAGTCCTTGTGATCCTCCCCAGAAGAGTATGCTTGTCCCTTCCATCTAAGCATCCATCCATTCATCTTTTCATCCTTCCACCCACCAGATGATAATCACCATTTCACCTTTACATTCTGTCATCCATTCATTCTTTCATCCAACGTTCCGTCTATCACCATTCTGTCCATTTGTCCGCCCATCCATATCTAAACCTATCTATCCATCTATCTTCAAACCTATCCAAAACATATCTATCCTTTCAATCAGTCATCCATACTTTCACTCATCCGTTTGCTTATCCAGCCACCCTTTCATTCATCCATCCATCCATTCACTCCATGCATCATCCATTCTCCCTTTCACTCCTACATACATCCACCATTTCACTCAACCATCCATCCTTTCAGTCATCCATTCACCCTTTAACCCATCCACCAACTCATACATACATCCTTTCACTCACTCATCCATCCACCCATTCACCATTTTACTCATCCATCTGTCCACCCTTCCATCCAGCCACCCTCCTTTTCACTCATCCATCCATTCTTTCACTCAACCATCATTACATCCATCATTTCACTCATTCCTTCATCCATCCTTTCATTTAGCCCACCCATCCATCCTTCCTCCCTTTCACTCATCCAATCTTACACTCATTCCTCCATGCATGTATCCATCCACCTTGCCACACATCCATCCTTCCAGCATTCATCCATTTACCCTTTTACTCATCCATCCTTTCACTCACTCATCCATCGTTACCCTTCAATCATCCATCTGTCCACCCTTTCATCCAGACATCCGACAATCCTCCCTTTCACTCATTCATCCATTCTTTCACTTATCTGCCCTTACAGCTTTCCTTTCACTCATTCATACATCCACCCATCCATCCTTTCACTCATCCATCCACCTTTTCAACCTGTCCCCAGTCTATCCATTCACTCACCCACTATTTCACTCATCATCCATCATTTCATTCACTCATCCAACCATCCTTTCTTTCATCATCCATCCATCCTTCCACATATCCATCCTTTCACCCATTCATCCATACATCTATCCATCCACCCCTTAATTCACCAACCGATCTACCATTTCCTCAGCCATCCATCCATTCTTTCACTCACTCACCTTCCCGCCCTTTTGCGTTATGAGCCTTTGTCTGCCGATTTGCAGGCAGACGAGGTCCATCAAGAACCCCGCCCCTGCTGTAGCTGCTACAGCAGTGGGTTCATGACGCCCCTGTAGGTAAGAACGCATGGGTGCATGAGTGAAGGAGTCGGAACCTGTGTATGTGTGTACACAAAAGCTTCTGTGTGAGTAGGTAGCAAGCATGTATGTATGCTTGAATGTGTACATGTGGGTAAATAAGAAGGTAAGACTATGTAACTGCGTTTATTTAGAAGGTTGAGTCTATAGCTGGGGGCTGTGCGTGTCTAGGTGTAAGTAGTAGTATGTAGTTAGGTATTTTTGTGTTCCTAGTTGGAAGCTGAGGGATATTTAAGGCTGCGTGTGTAGGTAGGAGCCTGTCTTCTTTTTTTAGTAAAGGGTTGTGAGAGCATATGTTTGTGTGTATGTGCAGGTAGAAGCCTGTGTATGTAGTAGGAACCGGTCTCTTGGGGGGCGGGGGGGGGTCTGACAGTGTGAGTAGGTAAGAACTGTGCGCGTTTAGGTAGGACAAGTGAGTACATGAGGAAAGATGTATGCGTGCACCAGTTTGGGCAGAAAGTTGTCTGTGTTTACTCAGTGTGAATATGTGTATTTGTGTAAGTCAGCCTTTTGCGTCTTGGGGAGCAGAGGCAGCAGGGCTTGTTTCTTCACTAGCCTGTGATTGGTAAGACAGGAGCATATATACACAGCGTTCACGTGTACAGTAACCTCTTTATGCTATTCTTCTTTGGTGAAACCATCCCCCTACAGCCACTCAGCTTTACCCCTCCCCAGCCACATACGCACCATGTAGCTTTTAATGACTGCCCATTACACAGAGTAATCACCAATCAACAATCCTCCATTTAACAAAAGAAGACGAAAAGAAAGCAGACTCTAATTGATGGAAAATTGCACATTTCTTGGCAGGTTATTGGTCATTTCCTTCTCGTTAATGACTAATTTTCCACCAATCAGGGCATTGAAGGCGCTTTCATAAAATCTCCTTAATTACGCATAATGTGCCCGGCCTGGCGCACGGTGGATGCTGTTGGACCTGTAGTGTCGACTCTGGGCCCGTCCCTGTCTGTCATTGGTCACCTCAAAAAGTCAGGGGTGAGAGAAGGACTTAGAACCCCCACCCCGACACCGCAAATGCGCAGGTAAGGGGCGCCGCATACCCTACACGATCCATTACGGTAATTTGATAAACCTGAGTCCGTGATATGAATCTCGCCTTCATTAAGGCGGGCGCGTTGCACGTCCCGGTGACTCCTAGGGATACTTCATTAAGCAATCAGCCGCTTTAATGAAATATTTCTTTGTTGGAATATTCATTCATCTGCAGCTCTTCTGTGCTGAGGAGCCGCGCCGCCACTTGTCCCAAAAGCCTCCGCGGCGTCCTGCTAAGCAAGCTCTTCACGCCGACGCGCACGTCGAATTCAAAGACGTCGGACCTTCATGGCGACCTTCAGGAAGCAAGGCGGGCTACCCCACCAGAGGACTGATCTCCCTCAAGAAGAAGGTGAGTCCGCGCGCACCTACGGGTGGCGGCACACTTTCACACCTTGGGCCCACGCACTATGAGGAGGGCCGGAGTAAGTTTCCGACACTGGGCAAGAATGTACAGAGAATAACACAGTCAGTCTCTGAGTATGGGTAATGGGGCTGCTTCTGTCTCTGCGGTTGCAGCCATGATTGATTCTTCGTTGTTATCCAAGAGTACAGCAACTACTACGTGCAAAGGAAAACGGCTGTGCTCAAGGAGTTTACTCAAGGATGGCACTGTGAAAGAGGCATACAAATGGTTGGGGTTCCTTAGTAGCGCCTTTCAGCACCGCCACAGACATACTACTGCTGCTAACCTTATGCTGGCCTCTTCGCCCAACACATGCTGGTGACATGCCTACTAACCATACACACTTTAATGCCACTGTACCCATTTTTTTTTTAAGTTCAGAATAAAATTTATTGAAAATAAAAAGGTGTCAATACAGTAATACAAATAATATTGAAGAGGAGCAAAATAAGCTGGTGAATCTTGCATACATAATCAAATAAAAAATAAAATAAAAAATACAATAAATATGTAAAGCAAATATTGGGAAAGAAAATAGAAAAGAATAGTAAATCTGTCATACATGAAAATGATTAGGAACGAATAGGTCAATCAGGGAGGTTTGGGAACTTCTTGCTGAGTTGGTAACAAATGAAACGATTTTTTAGCAGAGGCGTCAAGGTACGATGTTATAGGGAGCCATAAAACAGTGCGTTTCATCGCCAATTGAGGAGGAAAAACAAAGGCAGTGTCTAATCTATGGTTGTGACAAACATTATACCACCATGCTTTAATCGATATCTTCGTAAAATCTTTCCAATTAGCAGTAATTTGTTGGAATGCAACTGCGATCAGTAAATCAATAATTCGTATATCAAAAGTAACCTGGTCCCAGCACGGAGAGAGACTACCAAGAAAAATATGAGTAAAAGTAAAAGGGATGTGGGTGTGAAAGATATCATTAATTTGGGACCAAACCCGCTTCCAGAAGTCCTGAATAATAGTGCAGGAAAAAAGCATGTGGAACAAAGTAGCAGTAGGAGTAGAACAAGACCAACAGAGATCAGGGACAGAGGAGAATCTGTTATGAAGTAGATGCGGTGTAAAAAGGAGTCTATTATAAATGAAAAATAGAGTTTGGGTGAGAGTGGCAGCTCTGGAGGACTTGCGAAGTTTTATCCACAGCTTGTCCCAAAGCGAAATGGACCAAGAAGTAGCAAAGTCGCTTTCCCATTGCTCCTCTACTTTAGATTTTGGGCGAGGAAGAGATTTGGAGCGCAGGAAAGCATAGATAAGGGAAGCTTTGGAGTGGGTGGTCAGGAAAGAGTGAAGTAGTGAGGTGGGAGTAGGAGATGGAGAGAGGTTAGGAGAGTGCAGAAACTGGGCATAGATAGGCAGGATTGCTTCTTTCAGTAAGAGATAATTACGAGCAGAGGAAGCAGGTAAATCAAAGGAAAGGCGTAGCAAGTGAAAAGATAGAAAAATGGACTGAGAGAAAAGTTGAGAAACCCAAATCAAACCCCTCTGTCGCCAGGATTTCCAATAGAAAGGTCTGCCTTTAATAAGGATATTGTCATTATGCCAAATAGTGGAGGATAAAAAATCAGCAACAGAGGAGGGGACGGGTGGAGGAGAGGCTAGAAGTAACTTGGATGTGAATTTATGTATGGGATTAGATGATAACTGTGGTTTCCGAGTAAAAGAAAGAAATTCAGCAAAAGTAAAAGGTGAAAGAGAAAGACGTTCCACATTAACCCAGAGAGGACAGGGTTCTTCGGGGTCTTGCAGCCAAAAGGAGGCCTGGCGCAAAAGAAAAGCTTTATGGTAAGTAGGAAAATCAGGAAAATTGACACCTCCTTCCGATTTAGGTCGTGTTAGGTCGTGGAATGATTGAATCTCGTGATGTCAGTCCATAAGTGCGCCCATTCGTCCTCAGAAATACCGCGCTGTAATATTCCTTCCCACATGGACATGTATCGTGGTCGCGGGGAGAGTGTGGTAGTGAGAAGAAATTTGTATATGAATGAAATCACCCCTTTCATGGAAGTGGTCTTGGTGAGGAAGGATTCAAACTTTGTGAGAGGACGGGTGGCTGCCTCTCGCACTCGAGGTGTAAGGGCCCAGTGCATTAGCTGGGTATATTGGTATCTCTCTGTGCTCCCTAGGCCATAATCACGCTGGCAGTTGTCAAAGGTGAGGGGGTCAAAATTGTGAAAAAGATGAGTCAAAGCAAGGCACCCTCCCTCCCTCCAAGCATCAAAAGGTCCCTCTTGTAGGCCCAGGGGGAATGCGGGGTTAAAAAGGAGTGGTGTAAATGGTGAGGGGAAAGAGGTCCACCTATCATCTCCTGTGACTGTGTCAGACTTTCAGAGTGGTGCGTTTAGGAGTGGCAATGTAGGTATTCCTGGGTCTGTCTTTTTTTAGGGCGCCAAACCAGGTACCATATAGTCCTCCCCGTCACACTACTGTCCATATGCAACCAGTTCTTATCGGATTCCCGTTTTGACCACTCAATCAGGACTCTTAACTGTGCCGCTTTATAATATAATTGGATACCTGGAAGCCCAACTCCACCCTCCGTTCCAGAGTGACGCAGTAGGGAGAAGGAAAAGCGAGCTCGTACCCCTTGCCAAAGGAAGTGTAGGATCATAGCTTTAACTCGCTGAAAAAAGTCTGTCTCCAGTTCTATGGGCAAGGCCTTAAATAAGTAAAGAAGCTTAGGAAGAAGTGTCATTTTCACTGTGTGTATCTGGCCTAGCCACGATAAAAAGAGGGGTTTCCACTGGTGAGTTTCGTTTGGATACGAGTAAGAATGGGGGGGAAATTAGCAGCGTAAAGCCCCTCTACCCTCGGCGTTAACTGAACTCCCAAATATTGTATAGAGGAAGTAGTCCACGGGAGAGTAGTAAGAGACTGGAGTCTGCGTATTTCCGTTTGCGGTAGTGTGAGGTTGAGGATGTATGATTTGCCTAAATGTATTTTAAAACCTGCTACCGCTTCAAAGCGTTCAAGTTCCGACTGTAAAGGTGGGAGGGACGTTACTGGGTCGGATGTACCCATTTTTTTAATTGTCTTGCTTTCAGACCTCAGAGGTGAACCAAGTGTGTTAGTTTTGTGTATTTTATATTTTTGCGCATTAACAACAACGGGAAACATCCTTTACAACGCAACTTTTACCACGCAGTACCTTTACGACGCAACTTTTACAACACAAACCATTACAACTCATTGCGCTGGGGGGCGCTCTAGGATAGGGAATAGATTTGATTTACTATCCAACACCTTCCCTACTATCCACGGGGACTGGAGTTGGAATAGTAAATTAAACTATTCACTATCCAGCGCCCCAAAGCACTATGCGTTGTAAAGGTGTTCGTTGTAAATACCGCGTTGTAAAGGCATGCGTGGTAAAAGCATGCGTTGTAATGTCATACATCCACAACAACATGCAGAACGTGGATTTTCTCTCAAATTTACAAGTACACAAACTGATATGGTGCATTTACATTTGAAACAAACTGTCTTGGTAAAGTGCCTTTTTCTGGCTTATATATTAGCAAGGTTTCAATATAGGCCTGGTCGCCATGTTGTTCAAAATGGATGTCTCCTGCATGTTTACTGTTCATCATTTCTGTAGCACACAGTCAATCAAGCAGAGTAATGGTTGCTTATTTCCAATGATGTTGTCCTTTATGTTCTCCAAGTAAACTTTCCTACATGGACACAGTCATGTTGCATTTTACAAGGCCCTTCTGCTAGCTCACTGTATTGCATTCATTCACGACAGCAAACTATTGTTCTTGTAACTAGTTCGTCCTTAAATCTCCGAATGACATTACATAGAGTGAGCTCAATCTCAATATTCATGTAGTGGGATAGTGCTTAGATGCTAAGGCAATAGGATGCTTTATAAGAACTGTGCTCTGATTAGCTGGAAGTATAATTCTTTTGCTCAGACCCTGATGATTGTGCAGACATTGATGATTTCCTCTGCAAGAAAACTGTATGGAAAAACCCCAGATTTTAAGGGTGAGCCAAAGCTTCCCTGAAGACTTTCTGCTAGTTCTAGAGATGCCATTTTCTTATTGATTTGCTGCTTACTTGGGACTTAGAATTAATCTGATTTTGCACTTATGTTATAATGCTGTATTGCTGAAAGCCTTCGTGGCAATGACTTTTTTGTTTTAAATATATTTTGATTTTATTTCAATTGCACGTGAAACATACAACCAGCACAACGATTACAACAAGTCACACTCAGGTCAATCATGGTAATGAAAATTTGCCTAGCCTTCGTGCCGGTAAGTTTCAATTCTATTAAGGACTCGGAGGCGAGGATTATGCCTTCTTCCTTCGCTTTACCACACAGCAGCAAGAAAGATAGTAACAAAAAACTACATTTCCCATGAGCACTTGGGAAAGCAAACAGTCTTATCGGGAGTCCTTCGCCTCTGTCTGCACTCCGGGTGGCTCCCATCATGCCCTGCTGCTGTTTCCTCTTCCTCTTTCTTCGTGCGAAGCCTCTGATGTTGTATTCTCACGCATCCTGCTTGGGACCATCGTTTCCTGCAAAAATAGGCAGTATCAGATGCAGGACCTCAATGAGCAAACATGTCGCATGGAGAGAAAACAGAGCAAACACCAACAGTCATCAAGAAGCAGAAAAACACATGAATGTTTTACTTACATTCCGTACGGGGAGGGTCCACTTCCAGGAAATCATTGGGAGGGATAATCCTTGCCTCCGAGTCCTAAATAGAATTGAAATTACCAGCACGAAGGCTAGGCAAATTTTCCTTCTATGGCAGGACCGGAGGCTTCGGATTATGCCAGTTCAAAGCTTGTCGACCACTAGCCGAGCCACCTCCAAAACAGGTTTAAAGTAAAATCTCTTAAAAGTCGAATCTGAGGACCAATCGGCCGCACGCATCAGATCCTCCAATCTTGCCCCAAGGGCGAACGCTTTAGAGGCCATCGCTCCCCTCGCTGAATGAGCACCAAACTGCTTAGTATCAATCCCCGCCTCCTGCATTACCCAACGCACCCATCTGGCAATAGTTGGGGAAGAAACTGTCTTGTACGGTTTACGTAAGGCAATAAGAAGTTGCCTCTCACCCGGAGGTCGGGTATCATCAGTAATATCCTCGTAAGCACGGAGGCACTGTACAACGCACAGTTTAGGGGAATCCGGAAAAGCCGGGTATGAAATAACTCTTGTGTTGGACTTAGTCCGTTTACTCCCTGTGAAAGACACCCCTTCTGGGGAAAAAACTCTAGCAGAAATGTCTAGGGCTCGCACATCCGACACTCGCCGACAGGAAACTAAGCACAAAAGCATAACCAATTTGGCAGTCACTTCCTTACGAGAAAGAAACCTATTCGGCTGCCAGGAAGAAAGAGGTTCAAAACTCTGTTCACGTCCCACAGGACCGAGTAGCGTGGCTCCGGGGCCAAAGAGCGACGTATTCCTCTCAGGAGCCTGCACACCAAGGGGTGCTCCCCCACCGGGGAACCCTGCACCAATACATGACCAGCTGAGATTGCCGAACGGAAGGTATTGATTGACCGATAGGCCAAACCCACGTCAGCCAAACGCGGCAAAAAATTAAGCACGTGGACTACATCTGCCCCCACGGGATCGAAACCCCGTCGCACACACCAACGACACCATCTATGCCTGGCTGACCTGTACCTCTTCGTTGTGCTATCTGCCCATGCCTTGGAGAGCAGGTCCTCAGCCTTACCCGAAAGGCCTGGGAGCGACCAGCGACGCCGGAGATCCTCCAGGCCATCAGCCTCAGCGACCCCTCCTGGACTAGCCGGTGGGGAACTAGGTCTGGATTGAGCAGAACGTGAGGAGAGTGGGGGAGTAGGATTGGAAAATCTCAAGAAAGTTCCGGTAGAACCGGAAACCAAACTTGAGATCTCCACCATGGCGTGATCAACACTACCTCGGCCAACTGGCGCCGCAGCAGCGCCGATACTCGCGTTATCATGGAAAACGGGGGAAAGGCATACCCCTGCTCGCCCGACCAACTCTGGAGAAAAGCATCCGTTGCTTCTGCCAATGGATCCGGGCGCCAACTGAAGAATCTCGGGAGTTGGTGGTCCAAACGTGACACAAACAGATCCACCAAGAAAGGACCCCACTTCTCCGATAGCAGGGAGAAAACATGAGGGTCCAGCTTCTACACGCTGGCATCCAGAAGGTGCCGGGAGTGCCGATCGGCCACCTCGTTCTGCTGGCCCGGCAGATACTCCGCCGTGACTGACACCTGATGGTCCAGGCAAAAGTGGCAGAAGTCCTCGCAAGGTCCCCTAGCATCTTGGATCTGGTACCCCCCAGGTGGTTGATATACTGGACCGCCGAGACGTTGTCCATCCTGAGGAGGACACGCAACTGCACTCTGTCCTTTGTCCAGCACTGCACAGCGAAAGATCCTGCTAGCAATTCCAAGCAGTTGATGTGCAACGACTGCTCGTGAGCGGACCATGCGCGACCTGTGGAAAAATCCTCGCACTTGGCCCCCCAGCCGGATCGATTGGCGTCCGGCTCGATGACTATATGCGGGGCTGACCCGAAAATCGCACGGCCATTCCAAGCCTCCATGTGCGGGAGCCACCACTGCATTTCGTCTCTCACTTCTGCTGACAACGGAATCAGTTGAGAGTACTTGAGGCCTTTCCTGAGGTGAAACGCTTTCAGACGCTGCATGGACCGATAATGAAGGGGTCCAGGAAATATGGCCTGAATTGAAGACGACAGAAGACCTACCTACCGGGCCAACTGCCTGCGATTTCGCCAAAGTCTGGCGCAGCTCATGTCTGATCTTCGCCATCTTTTTGGCAGGGAGACTTAAGGAGGAAGACACAGAGTCTATGCTGAACCCCAAAAAGGTTGCCCGTTGAACGGGAACCAAAAGGGACTTCTTCTCGTTGATAACGAAGCCCAGCCCCTGAAGGAGGATGACTGCCACTTGCAGCTGGGACGACAGCCGCTCGGGACACTGGTCCATGAACAGCATATCGTCCAGGTAGACGATCATTCTCAAACCTCGCGCCCGCAGGAACTCCACCACCGGCCGAATAACCTTTGTGAAGCACCACGGAGCGGAGGAAAGCACAAAAGGGAGTGTGGTGAATTCGTAAACCTGACCATCCCACCTGAACTGGAGGAAACGCCTGTGAGGTGGGAAAATTGGTACTGTGAGGTACGCCTCCTTCAGGTCTAGCCTGACCATCCAATCTGACAGAGGCAACACATCCCGCAGGAGGTGAATGCCCTCCATCTTGAAATAGCAGTACACAAGCCACTTGTTGAATTCTTTCAAGTTGATGACTTGCCGCCGGCCACCGTCGACTTTGTCGACCAAAAAGAGATTGCTGAGAAACCCCCCAGGGTGTTCGCACGCGCAACAAACCGCCCCTTTTTGAAGGAGGGTGAAAACCTCTTCGCGCACCAAGCCTGCATCTCGCTGCGAGAAAGTAATGGGTCGGGGGCGATACCGCTGACACGATGGCCATGAAACTCCAGCTGGAAGCCCTGGACCGTCTGCAGCACCCAAGCATCGCTTGTAAAGGAAACCCAATCCGGGAAAAACTGCTCCAAGCGCCCCCCCTACCCGCAAGGTCGCCAAGGGCAACACACTCACCTCTTCAAGCTTCTTGTTGCTGTCCTCTCTGGCCACCTCGACCACGGAACCGCTGGCCTCGAGTCGGGTAGAAGTTGTTGAAGCGGGCATTGTCCTGGAACTGCCCGCGCCGGAGCCTTGCCCCCGATCGGAGCTATTGCCACGGCCGAACAAGCGGCCCCTGCCACGTCCGGCCCTGTCAAAAACCCGTGGGGCAAAAACCTTTTTGATGTTGGATTGTGCCCTGTCCAGGGAAGTAAACGTAGCCACAAACTTGCCGAGCTCCTTGGTGAAAGGGTCCCCGAACAAGCCCCCTTGCGCCACAGCCCCAGCCTCCGAAGAGGCAAGATCACCCAGTTTAGGGTCGATCTTGATAAGGAGTGACCTTCGCCTCTCAGTAGAGCGTGCGTAGTTGGTGTTCCCTAGGAACACAATGGCCCGCTGCGCCCAATTGGAGAGAACCTCTGGGGAAATAACCTTGGCCTCCTCTGCCATATCCAAAATTTTGGTCATGGGCCCTACCGCATCCAGCAGTTTGTCTTGGCAGGTACGCCATGATCGGTCTATACCTTTCCTAGGGTTCCTAACAAACTTTGCTAAGAATGTTGCCATTTTCGGGTCAATATCGGGAGTCAACGCCACCTTACCTTCTAAGGTGGGGCATGGGCACTCCGCCGTAAGGCTGCTGCAGGCGTCCTTATCGACTGGCTTGCGCAAAAGGCTCGCAACATACTGGGGCACCTTGTCCCCGGGCACCCAGTCCGAAGACCGAGGATGGACGATATTGTCCGGATCCAGCATGTCAGATGGCCCAGCCGAGGCTGAAACCTGGGACGGGTGCCAGGACCTAGAAGAGCACGCCTCCTCATCAGTGTCCCGAGAATCCCCATCATTCTGAGGCTCCGGGGACGCAGTCCGAGGGGTCGGCGGAAAGTTATCCGCTTGGGGCACTGGGACAGGCTGGGGAGCCTCATGCGCCAAAAATGCGCTTTTAACTCGCGCAAAAGCCTCCGAATCTACCCCCTCAGGGCATAGCTTCTTACTGGGGTGAGGGGAGGGGAAAGAGAGGGCGCAGGGGCCAGGGTCTGCGTGGGAATAAGGTCTGCCAGCTTCGCATAGGCCTCATCTAACTGTGTGGACAGGCGCTGCTCTAGGGGAATCATGGCCTGATCTACAGCCTTGTAGATAGAATCGTCTACTGCCTGATAAAAGTCATCATCCCAGGGAACATAGTTAAGGGGGTCCTCTTCTGGGTACTGGTCTTGCTCCCCCTGCATTATGAGTTGAGTTAGGCTCTGCAGGCACAAGAGCTGTAGGCAGTAGAAATCCAAGTGTAACCCTCACGGGTACCAATTTAGGCTGGGAGCGGGGCCCAGACAAATGTGGCACGCAGGCACACAATGACAGGGACAAGCCCAGGGGACGCTTCAGCCTCACTGTCACAGGGTACCACCCGGTAAAGCGCCCCACCGCACCACTAAAGAATGGTGCAAATTGCGACCCTTCAGGGTGTTCAGGCACACAAATACTGACCCACCAGGGCGTTCAGGTGTCAGAAAGGGAGGAAAATCAACCCCTCAGGGTGTCTGACCGGGTGGCAGGAGGCAGGACAGGCTCTCTGTGGGCAGCGCGCGAAAAAAACGCTGTGGAAAATGCTTCACCGTCGCGCTGACCACAGAGAGGAGAACTCGCCCCCTAGCAGCAGGAGGACCGCACCGCACCTTCTACTGGGCAGAAAATCGCGTCAGGAGCGCTGGAGCATCCCGCGATTACCAGGGGGAATCTGCTGAAAGAAAACGCTAATCGCTGCCAAAACTCGCTACCAACAATACCAGAATCACCCCAAAAACCCAGGAGAGAAGAGAAAAAAACACTTATCTTGATGCTGAGCAGCGAAGAAAGAGGAAGAGGAAACAGCAGCAGGGCATGATGGGAGCCGGCCGGAGTGCAGACAGAGGCGAAGGACTCCTGATAAGACTGTTTGCTTTCCCAAGTGTTCATGGGAAATGTAGTTTTTTGTTACTATCTTTCTTACTGCTGTGTAGTAATAAAGCGAAGAAAGAAGGCATAATCCGAAGCCTCCGGCCCTGCCATAGGATTCTACTTTTCTGAGCTCGGGTAGTCACAAATGTTGTCAATGTACATTGGTTGTACAATAGCCTGTTCAATCCCTCTATTTTACTGAAAGTGTCCCAGTTCCCTCACCTCGCTCCCTCTGCAAGTATCCATTGGCCATCTGATAGCACCTAGCCCTGCGCTCCGTCATCTACGGTTTGAGGACCTTCATCACAGCAGGCTAAACCATAATGGTTCAGCCAATTGCGCCATATCCTAGTGAATTTCTTGGGACACCCTCAACTCCTGTATGTCACCCTTTCAGCTGCCATGTACAGGTCTATACCCCTCTTGAATTCGTGCACTGTTGTGGTGTCTTGTTTTGCTATATTGCGTTTCGCCACTACTAGGCCCAGGGTGCTAAAAAGCAACTGAGGTCTGGCCACATAGACATCACATGAGATGCCCAGAAGGAAGAATTTCGGGTCTACTGGGAGGGATGTTTTTAATATTGCATTTAACTCTTTATCGCACCCCAATATAACTGTATACATGGGCAATCCCACAGCTTGTGTAAGAAGTTCCCCACTGTGGCTTGGTAGCTCAGACAGTGCGGGGTCTCAGCATGGCCCATTTTGTGTAGCTTAGCTCTATCCTAATATATTCTATGGAGGATTTCAAACTGGATGAGCCGCAGACTGCCTTTAATTGTCATCTCTCTAAGATGCATCAGGGCCACATCCCAGTCCACGTCTTCCATTTCCCCAAGGTCTCCCACCCATGTCTCCCTTAGTTTACCAAAGGTGTTGGGCATATTAGTATTTATTTATTATTATTTATCGGTTCAGTTAAAAAAAACTTTATTTCGGTCACTAGGACCATAAAAGTATACAAAGATAAAAAGAACTAGTGTTATGAATTTAAAACATACCGAACACTGCAAATGGCACCTATTCCATCAGAGATGATTTGCCTACACATGACAACATAGCATTTCCATTAATAGAGTACAATGCTATAGTGGCGAAGAGGATGGAAAAAAACACAATACATGGGCAGAAATACCAGGTAGCAGATCATTTCATTTAGTGTAGATAAGTAAACCCAATGCATACGACAGAACAGTGGTAATACAATAAATAGTTAAAACTACAGAATTCAGTTAAAAAACTGCATTCAACATAAACATTTTAAAAGCTGTTTCCCATTAATAGGCAGTATGATAGTCTATGCATTGGATACTTGTGTTAATACCACAGTCTGGCTCATGATTTTAATTTGTTTTTCCTTTTCTAAAAAAGCCCATCTCCTCCGCCACATTGCATTTAGAAATCGTGAGACAGAGAAGACAATGGGCTTGGAGGTGTCGTACTTCAAAACTCTGAATGCTGCCTTACATTGCACAAACCCCAAATTCTGACACAGTTGTATAAGTAAACACCACCTTGCTGCTTGATACCCGGGACAAAAGAATAGAACATGCAGTTCAGACTCCTCCTAGTTATTACATGCAGGACAACCAGGTAGGGGAGTCCAGCCCATTTAGAAGTGAAGGCCCGGAGGGGTTAAGTGCTGTATCTGAACTGAACATATAGTTTCCTTGCTGTGAAGGGTAGGATGTCATCCAGAAAGGGTTCTAATTTGTAGTCCTCCTTAACAATGAGGAACTGTGTAGTTAGAGCACCTAAATTCGGTTTTACCTGGATGGCCTCGAGCTTTTGGGTTCGATAGATTCTCAGCAGTTCAGCTTGAGAAACCAAAGAGCTGGTTTCTTCAGGATTACTCCAGAGAGTTGGTTTGCCTATTATTTATCATCTTGTAGGTAAGTGACACTGCCTTGGTCGTGAGCTCTTCCTGCAGTAATCGCCCCTCAAGTGGTGCATATTAGTGCAGATCCATCTTCACCCACTCTCTCCACTCTCCACGCGTGACGCATTAAGGTGTACTCGAAGAATTGAGAGCTATGCAATCTAAAATCAGAACGTACGTTGGAGAGAGATTTGTATTCACCCCTAGCTATGATATTTCCAACAGTAGAGATCCCCCAGCGTGTCCCAAACTTCAAACCCCCGGAGCCCACCCACCTCCCTAGGCCAGTTTTCCTCCCACAGCAGTTTCGCCCTAGTTATCTTCTGCCCCACCCCCATGGATCTTGTGTCCCTTTCCCACACCGTCACAGTAACTTGTGTTGCAGAGTGAAACCTATGTGTCCCCTTTCCCCATAGAGATACTGTAGAAATGTTTTGGGTGTCAGTATCTCCCTTTTTAGTCTGTATGTGGGATGGTTAAAGAGAAGTCGCCTCCTGCTTCTGGCCCCCTGCACCAGGTGCTGCTGGTCCCTCAATGCATAGGGAGTCCCTCGATCTGCACTCCTCAATCCTAACTTAGTCCTCTTTTCCTCCTTGTCGTGTCCCTGGGTCTGGACTCTGGATACCGAAGCAGTCATCCATCTTGGTTCCATTCCGCGGAGGGTCGCAGGGCCGGTGTCTCCTTCACCCAAGCTCACGCTTCCTCAAGTGTCTAGAAGAAGCCGGCTTTTCCCTTGTATGTGACTATTAGTTTTGCAGGGAAAAGGAGCTTGTAGTGTATCTGTAGTGCTAGGAGCTTCATTTTTATGGAATCAAAAGTCCTCCTCTGGCTCTGGCCCTCGCAAAGGTAGTCCGGTAAGATCATGATTTTAGAATGTTCATGTCGGACTTCTTCTAGGCATCGCGCTTCACGCAGGATCATGTCCTGGTCAAGAAACTTGAGGAACTTTGCTATGATAGGTCTGAGTGAAGCTCTGGGCGGCAACTTTGCACTCAGCGCCCTGTGTGCCCATTCCATCATGAAGCAGGTGAAGAAGTGTTCAGGCAGGATGATGGGTTTTAGCCAGGCGGCTAGGAACACCGATCACTGGGTCCCTCCACCCCCTCCGGGAACCCCACAAAACTGTAGGTTATTCCTGCGTACCCTGTTTTCAGCATCATCAATACGCCATTGCAGTTCACAGTTGGTACTGCAGAGCTCTGTTACCTCTTTTTGAAGGTCCTTGGCTACATCTTCGACTTTGGAGACTCAATTCTCTGTCTCCGTTACTCGCTCAGAAATATTGCTGAGATCCTAAGTAGTGCGACCTCGGAGCATACTTCTCCAATCCTATTTTCCAACACTTCTCTGTAAGACTGTATAGTATGGAGCAGGGTAGCTGTGTCAGTGGTGGCTCTGTAACTTCCCGTGGGATCGCCACTTTGGTATATCTGTCCATTTTCCCTTGTCTTGGAGGTTTAGGGTCCTTGTCCTTGGTCATCATTGTAGAAGAGCAGGAGCCACCGCGTGCAGAGAGCTTGTGTGCATTAGGGCGACGAGGCTGCTATCTGGCGATATAGAGGAGTGTCACCAGTCAGGAACACCACAGAGGCAGATGGACAGTGCCCAAATGCCTCACCCCTCCAATAGCACTTTGCAGAGCTGCCACTTAATCCAACACGGCAACGAAGAACACAATTGCTCTTATGTCCGGTTCCTCTACCTTCCCGGAACTCAGCTCCTATACAAGACACGGCTCTTGCTCCAGCCCTACTGGGCGAGTATTTATGATGACTGACTGGGTTGCAGCACCGACAAAGTTCCCAGCACTGTCCTCTCTGGCATGGGGGAAGGGAGCACCCCCAGCTGGCAACCCCCAAGGGCAAAAAGCACCACCCTCCTGGTTAGGGCTGAGTGAGCCGCCACCTGCTCCAGCATTGATGTTAGCAATTTGTTAGCCCCAGCTCTCGGGCTCCTCTGCAGCCCTTCAGCTCCAGGTCCGTGGCAAAACACATCCGGGAGGGGAGTCCAAGCAGCAGGTCCCCTGGCCTCAGCTCTGGTGTCACTCTCACACCAGCCGGGCAGTCACAAGACTTGGCAGCCCTAGGGAGTCGCCCCTTGGGGCCCAGAGGCACGGTTTGGGCCCCCTCTCCTCTCCCGCCACTCCGCACACCAGAAGAGTTCTCCACCCCTCCTCAGCCCCCATCGCGTGATCCCTCTCACTTGTGCGGCAGTAAGAGGCAGGCGGGGCACTCACTGCAGGGACCAGGGCATAGAACCCCGGGGCTCTTTCTCCGGGGGTGGCAGCCTCAGCAGGGGTGTGGGAGCCGACCAGCAATATGCCTCCACGGTGTCTCTACCTCGCAATGCAGGCCGCAGCTCCTTGCAGTCCCAGCAGCAGTCGGCCCAGGGCCTCGGCACAGGCCACCCCATCTCCTCTCCGGGCGAAACCACACAGAATCTTCCCTGGGGTGGCTTCTCATCTGGCTGTCCAATACACTGTATCACCCCATAGCAATCGCAAAGGGCCGCAGCCACACAGCCCCTCTCGCCTGCGCAGCGCAGGAATGGGGGGGTGAAGAGAAGGCAGCCAAAACGCGCCACCAGCCTCCACAGTCCGCTGACCAGTGGGGGGCCCTAGGCGCGCATCTGGCTGCTAGCAACACCTTGTCTCTTGCCCCGGGTCGGCACCAGAACTCCACTGGTGATGGTCAGGGCTGCATGTCCACCATCTTGAGTATCGGTGATCAGAGCAGATGTCTGCCCTTCCACGCCAATCCTCACTTCAGCGGAGGTCTCAGCGACAAATATGGAACACCCCACAGCTACTCGTGTATGGGGACAGCCCGATGTACTTCGGGGCTGGCAGGATTCGAAACGGATTACAGCTCCGGCCTGGACACGTCTTACTTTGCCCCCATGGTAATGACTTTATGCATTTTCTTTTATGATTTCTGTACTGCACCTTTTGAATTTTTGTAATAAATCCTTAAAATTGCTATTCTTGCCTTAGAACTCGATTATTGAGTCAGTCCTTACTTGTTTTTTTAAAAAAATCTTTTTTTTTAATTAAAGTTTTGTATAGCGCTGGCTGGACCCGAGGGTATCAGAGCGCTTCACAGCAAATATACATAAGTTAGACAGATAATGCGGACAAAAAGCAGGTCAATGCACACAGGAGTGAGTACACTCTATACAATAGCAGCAAAGCGTGAACCAGGGCGGAGATTCGTAGGCAAGTCAATCAGCTCAGGGGTGAGCGAGGACATGAAACATTTTACTGTATTTTGATATACTGTAAGGTGCCTTATCTCGAGGACACATTGCCTTATGAAATTGAGATTTAACACAATCTCTGATTCATCCTCCCATGGGCATACTGTTGAGGTAATATTTCGGGGTGTACAATGTCATGGGTTCCTCAAACCCATAAACAGTTTTGGTAGCAAAGGATGATTGCGAGGTAAGAGCACTTTATTTCTGCTTTAGGGATCTCTTTTTGCCCTATCCTTAGTTTTAGTGGATCTTACAAAGTAGATTTTCCTGGTGGACTGTTGTTGAGTTCCTGACTTGCTGTGCTATTCCTGAGCAAAGAGGAGTGTAAGTATAAATAGAGCAGAATGATTCTTGTTACTGAGAGTGTTCTGCTGTGTTATTGAAGTATTGTGGTTTTTCTTGCGTGATGAATTATGCTGCATGTGAAGCTTTTTGTCCTTGTTTACGGGTTGGGGGCAGGGCCCTGCTGTACCGGGCCACCAATCGGAGTTCCAGAGTGAAATGTCCCTTCCAAACATGACTACTTCCATCTTCCCGGTGTTCAATTTTAAACAATTGTTCTGCATCTAGCTAATAATATGGCTCATGCAAAGGTTAAACCGTGCTGCCACGATCTCTGGTTTGGCAGCTAGTGAGACAACAATTTGCATGTCGTCAGCATAGCAAATGGCTGTGAAGCCAAAGGAACGGGTGAGCTTAGCCAGTGGGGTAACATATATGTTGAACAGGGTAGGTGAAAGGGCTGAACCCGAGGTATCCCATATGGTATTGTAGTGTAGTTCCTATTATCCCAATAGGCTCTGCGCATTGGAATAATACCTCCAATAGTATAGACCTAGACCAGACGTTAACTAGGTCTTCTACTGTCGATATTAGACTTAAAGTTTTGGGTTTGCCAGCTAGCTCAGAGTTCACTAGAAACTTTCTCGAATAGACAAGGAGGAGTTGAACCTCCCTGGATAGACAAGAAGGGATTTAGTTTCTGACAACCATAGAACATGACAACTTTGCTCTCCCCTAATCAAGAGTATATCTCTAGAGTCGTGTGAAAACAAAAGACAACTTATTTTACTCAGTCAGTACGTGCATTCTTAGTTTCACCAGATTGTAGAGAAAGGGAAGAGACGGGCGTGTTCAATAAAAGATGTTATTTATTGATCAGTCTCTTTTCTCGTACAAGAGAAATGAATCGATAATATTGCAATACTTATGGTTAAGTAAAGTGCATACAATAAAAGCAGAATTATAAAATAATACTGTAAAAACATTGATATGGTTTCTAAGCCATACGTTCTTTAAAATGGACAGAATATATACATACACATATACATTTAACTAATCGTACTCAACTGGTGCTTCTAACTACGCCTACCCCAGTGTACCTGACCTAAGCCTAATACGTGGGCGGGGATAGAAAGTAGCAGTTTAAGTTAAGTTTGTTTTGCCAAGTGACTGACTCAAGAATTCTCTGCAAGGGGTTATTCAGCTCTGTACCTGAGGTTTAGGATGGTTGAGGGATAGTATCTCTCGTCTGAGGTCTCGATATTCCAAGCTGCCTGCGAGGGCTGCTCGGAAGCACCGGAGCTGGATTTCTCGGCAGGAGAAAGGCAGCGCCTCGTTCTCAGCGCGTCAGGAAGGCGGGGCAGCGCCAGTGGGCTTCGCTCTCTGCTGGGCTTCGGCAAGTCTCGCTGCTCCGATCTCGTCACCACCGCGTGTGTTTGCTTAAGGCAATATCGGTAATATTTATACCTGTAAGGTGCCGAGATTGACGTAAGGATGGACATAGATACGTCAATAAGGATGTCATACGAGCTGGTCGTTAGCACATTCTTTTACTGAAGTTCTCGGGGAAATCAAAACAATGGCCGCAGGGTTTTTCCCAGGTTGTCATAGGTTTGATTTGTTTTGAGAACTCCGTATGCCTTATCAGGGGCTGGAGGAATATTGCTTTGCCTAATTAGATGGCAAGCGTTATGACCTAATCAGATAACGCGCTCCTGAGCCGTGGTCTGGCGTAATCAGATAACGGTTTCTGCATCATGGGATGGCTGCTAGTTAACTTGTTAACCAGAATAGGGTCAGGAATAGGGGGATCGATACAGAACCTATAGGAATACATCACAGTATGAAAAAAGAGGGAGATTTGTTCTCATCTAACGTCACAACTTGTTGTCTATTAGTTAAATAAGACCGAAGAATATCTGCTGCCTTATCAATGATCCCTATTTCTGCCATCTGCTGAAGAAGTATACGGTGATACACCCTGTCAAACGCGGCGGATAAAACAAGTAATATTAATATTGCCTTCCCGCCCTGATCTAATTGTGCACGTAGGCTTTCAGTGGCTGCAGATTCGGTACTATGCCGTGGCCTGAACCATGTTGTGCTTGATCAAGTTTGTCGTTAGATTCTATGAAAATCAGCAATTCCTCATTTAATGCTTTTTCAGGAACTTCTGAAGGGAATTGTAGAGAGGTAATGGGACGGTAGTTAGCAACTTCCAAGGGATCAAGGGACGGGTTTTTTAAAATGGGTTATATCTGGGAATTTTTCCAGTAAGCCGGAAACTGTCCTTGATTTAGGATGTTGTTCAGGAGAGGTGTCAAGGTATTAGCAATAATATCAGGAACCATAAGAATGACCATGGCCGGACAGGTATCCAGAGGAGAGCCTGATTTAATTACCATGATAATTTTCTCTACTCTATCCTGTTTGGGAGGACTGAACTTTTTTAAGAAAACTTGTATGTTTGATTTGTCCATCTCACACTCGATTTGTCTAGTTCCATTGGTATCAGTAGAGAATTTGTCATATACTTTGACCACTTTGTCGTGGAGGAATTTCGCAAGTTTGTCACAGAACACTGGTCAAAGGTGGATTCCCGCGGGACTGTAGTCAGTCTTAGTTTGAATTGATTTTGACATGTGCTGCGAAGGTGCTCGTTTCTTTCTATTGTTTGCAAGATTCTTTTCATTCAACTTACGCATTTTCTGCTACTTAGGTTGAGCAGACAATAATTATTTTATTTATTTATGTGCATTTATTGAAAAAAAGGTTGTAAAAATGTTTTCCCATTCATGGAGAAGCTCATCTGCGATTGGTTAGTCAGCCGAGGAGTCGCACTGGGAATGGTGAGACTTCACCATAGAGACACACTGTGATTGGTTAGGCACTGTGATTAGCTTACCTTTGGCATTGCTGTGCTGGGATTGGTTGTTGCTAGCTTGCTTGTTTTGCACAGTTTTTGAATTATTTCGAGGGAGAATAATGGGTTCTGCGTTTAAAAAGCCTAAAGCTCCTGTAACCCCCCCCCCAATTGCCCGACAGATGTCCAAGACTCACCATAGATGCTATAGGTTAATAAAGTACCAAGCTTGAATGTATCAACCCACACGTGTAATTATGAATACCTTATGATGTGATGTACTGCAGTGATTGACTTCAACCTGTTAATAAAAAGAATTATAACAAATAAAAAAAGCCTAAAACTCCAAGATCAGCTGCTATAGAGGGACAGAAATTATTAGCAAAAGGTTTGCCTGTGTATCAGATGTTGAGGAGGATTGGGCTCTATACATGTATCTGGATTTGAGATTGGCATAAATACACCTCTGGTGACAAGAGCTTGCAATTTCCTTTGGCAGGTACCGTTAGCATTATAAACTTAGATTTCTTGAGGCAGACAATGAAGGAGAAGAAGCCATTACAATGACCCACACAGTTTGAGGGACTGAAAAAATGGGACCAGATGGCCACAGAGGAGAGATAGAAAATGAAAGAGCGGGTTAAGAGTCATTTAGAAAATTGTTAAAAAGGAAGTGGGAAAAACAGCAGAGATGCTAGAGAGAGGATATTGTGGAAGGAGTGCAAGTTTTTCCTGCAAGAGTTAAAGAAAGTTGATGAGGGATGTAGTGAGAATTAGAGCCAAGAGAAATATTTGGAGGAGGAGGATAATTTTTTAATGACTTTTTGAATTCCCCAGACCTCCTCTAATATGGATTGGGGGCAGAAACAGGTACAGGTCTACACAGTACTAGGTTGTAGAAACAGGTGCAGGTTTGCACAGCATTGGTGAGACTGGAGATGGTACGAGTGTACAGGCGCAAGGATTGACAGTGCTTGCAGCCAGTGAGTGCCCCACCTTAGAATATATTGATGACTTTGCCAAGTACTAACAGAAAAATTGCTTCCGTCTCTGCAGTTTCACATAACATGTCTGCTACTGTTCCTGTTGTTTTGAAAATTACATTTGGAGACATTTTGTAGGGGACAGTTCATTTAAATAGACTGATGTTGTATAATGTGGATGAAATGAGGACTTGATCTAAGAAGTAGTAAGGTACGCAGATGATAAACTTGAAGATAATCAGCTGAAGAATGTGAGGTGAGCATCAGGAAAATCAGGAATGTACAGAGAAATTATAAAATGGATTTGACTAAAGAGTAAAATAAAAGAGTTAGGTGTGGTGACTTTGCAAGCACCAATTAATGATCTAGCTGAGAAAACTAAAGTACAGGGTAAAGTGGCACAGGAAAACGTACTCCCCTGTAATCCTAATTCTTTTCCAGGGGAATCCTCATCAAAGTCATAAGCACTGAATAGTCCTGCCCATGAGCGGGGATCCCGGAGCACTTTAAACATTTTTTACATATATGTCTGCAGCCTGAAGAAATGCTAAAAATGGCCAGATTGCATTGAACTTTCATTTTAAAAAGAGACCAATTACATAGATGTGTCATTGATAAAAATGACCATAGACATGCTTTTACAAACCTTTCTTTTTTTTTAAACGAAAGTGAATATGGATATTGTTAGCCAATAGGCTTCCATTCAAAGCACAGTAGAGAAAAACTGTCACTATACTTTTAAGTCCATCACTGTATCCCCTGTATACCATCATGTCTCACAGGTGACAGTTTGGCCAGGTCATTTTGTATGGAAATCAGGATTCCTGTGTGAGACAATTGTTGAAAGCTGTCACATTTTCTGACCATGGAAGTGGG
This sequence comes from Lissotriton helveticus, assembly GCF_964261635.1. Lineage (NCBI taxonomy): Eukaryota > Metazoa > Chordata > Amphibia > Caudata > Salamandridae > Lissotriton > Lissotriton helveticus. The sequence goes on along the minus strand of NC_136065.1, from coordinate 1,580,905,029 downwards.
AGGGCTGCTTAATATTTTAATGAGGATTCCCCTGGAATATAACTAGAATTACAGGTGAGTAACCTTTTCTTCCCTCCCAGGGGATCCTCATCAATCGTCATTAAACACTGAATAGAATAGCAAGCCCAAACCACAAGTAGATATGAAATAAAACAGCTCCAACAATCACTAGAAAAGGTTCCTCAAAGAAGCCTGCCCTACTTGAGTATCTGTTTTGGAGTCTGAATCTAGATAGGAGTGTCTATTACAGGTATTAACAGATCCCCAAGTTGCAGCTTTACATATTTCTGAAATGGGAACATTTCTAAGAAGAGCTATAGTTGCAGACTTTCCCCTTGTGGAATGTGCTTTAGGTCTGCAAGGTAGAGGCTTCTTAGCTAGGTGATATTAAAGATGCATACAGGAGACTATCCATCAAGAAAATGTTTGTTTTGATGATGGAAAGCCTGTGTTTACTGGACTATAATTACTGATGAGACAATCTGATTTTTTATATCTTTGGTTTTGTCTAGATAAAATTTTGAATGCTTTTAACATGGAGAATATGTAGAGACCTTTCGTCTGGAGTCGATGGATTAGGCAAAAAGGTAGATAATGAAATTGTTTGACTGATATGAAATTCTGAAACCCCCTTGGGAAGAAAACTGAGATGAGTTCTCATTACAACTCTATTACCATGAAATACTGTGTATGGTTGTACAGCACATAATGCCTGAATTTCACTCACTCTACGTGCTGATGTAATAGCAACTAGGAAACCAGCTTTTCATGTAAGATGTTGTAAAGAGGCTTTATAAATGAGTTCAAACAGGAGTCCCATTAAGTTGGAGAGAAACAATGTTAAGTTCCCAAGGAGAAGACGGTGTCATAGCTGGAGGAAATACCTTTATTAGCCCTTCTAAGAAGTCTTTAATTAAAGGTATTCTAAAGAAAGAGGTTTGTGATGGAGATTTTCTATAGGCAGTTATAGCTGCAGGATGTACTTTAATAGAAGGAAATTGTAAACCTGACCTTGCCAAATGAAGTAGGTAAGGTATAACCACTTTTTCCTGATTCAAGGATGGATTAAAGGCTTATGATTTTCTTGTGAAAGGTCTTTTAGCCTCTCGTAATATGTAGTCTTGTGGAAGGCCTAGATTACCATATTGGAAGAGTTCAGGAGGCAAGCTTTCAAGTTCAGTGATAGAAAGCTGGGTGTAGTATCTGTCCCCTGAATTTGTACAGGGGTTCTTTTCTGCATAGCACCACCACTGACTCGGCCATTCCGGTGCTATCATTATTGTCCTGGTTTTGGACTTTTAAAATATGATGAGAACTGTTGGTATAAGAGGGGTTGGCGGAAATATGTAGAGAAATTTCCGTAAGCAGTCTATTAAAAGGGCATTCCCTTTCAACCCTTGGAAGAATCTGGATGAGTTGTATTGGCATTTTGTGTTGTTTGCTTCCACAAACAAATCTATTTGCGGATAGTCTCATCTTAAAAAAACATCTTGTAAGACTTTGTTGTTTAGAACCTAGCCATGATTTTGCTGAACTACTCAGGTGAGTGAATCTGCCAGTATGTTCTGAACCCCTGAAAGATGACCAGCCCCTAAAGTTAAGTTCCTGGCTATTTACTATTTCCATATGCCTTGAGCTTAGAGAGATAGAGGTTGGGAGTGAGTTCCTCCTTGCTTGTTCAAGTAATGCATTGTTTTTGTACTGTCTGTCTGAACAAGAAGGGAGTTGGTTGTTATTGATTGAAGGAGAGACTTCAGGGCCAGTTGAACAGCTCTCAATTCCAGAAGATTAATATGATAAGTCTTTGCTTTGTCCGACCATACCCCTTGGGTGTGCAAGTGCCCCGTATGAGCTCCCCATCCCTGGAACGAGGCATCTGTTATCAATGTTTGAGCTGGCTGATCCTGATGAAGGTTCTTCAGTAGTTTCCACAATGGCAGAGATTGGATTGCATGCTGTGCGAGGGTCAGTTTCTTTTTCCAGTGGCCTGAGAACTCATTCCACTGAGCTTCATGCATTGTTGCAAGATCCTTATGTGAAGTTTTGCATGTGGAGCTAGAAAGATGCAAGTGGACATTGAACCCAATATGGATGCGATCTGTCTCGCTGTTATAAGACAAGTATGTAAGAGATTGTTACACTTCAGATTAATTGAAAATAATCTTTCCTCTGAAGGATACACTTTTGCAGACTGGGTGTTTTATCTTTTGAACTGAGAATGTTGTAGACTTTCTGATGTTTACTTGTAGATCCAGATTGGTTAGTGTCTTGAAGCAAGACTAGAAATGTTTCTTTGTCTCCTTTGCTGATATGCCTTCCATTAAGCTGTTGTTCAGGTAAGGGCAGACAAAGATCTTTTGTTTTCTTAGATGAGCTTCAACGACGGCAACAGATTTTACAAATGTTTGAGGAGCTGATTTTAGTTCGAAAGGTAGGCCTTTGTATTGGTAATGTTGACAACCAACTATGAATCGAAGCAGCATTCGATGTTTTGCTTATATTGGAATGTGAAAGTAGGCATCTTGGTGGTTTATTGAACACATCCAGGCTCCTTGGTGTAGTTGAGGATAGATCTGGTATAATGCCAAAATTCTGAACTTTTCTTTCATTATGTACTTGTTTAGTGCTCAAAGATTGAGAATTGGTCTGCATTTTTTTGGGCTAATTATTTCTGCACTAAAGAATAATCAGAAATAAACTCCCAATCCTCTTTGGTGATGAGAAACCTCCTCTACAGCTTGCTTCTGCATTAAAGTGTTGACTTCCACTTGCAGTAGGTATTTCTGATATGCCAATGTTTTGGATGGTGGTACTGAAGGAGGAGGAAACCTGAATTGAAGAGAAATTTCCACTCTGAGCAATATTCAAGACCCATTTTTCTGCTGTTATTAAGCATCACTCTTCTAGATGCTTAAAAATATTTTCCCCCATCGGAATGACAATCAGAGAAGGAGGAAGTAATGGCTCATTGTTTAACCGGAGGTTTTCCTGTAGATGTAGACTGCTGCTGGGCTTCCCTACCTCTTGATGGTTTTGGGGGGTGATAAGGCTGTCTTGGCTGCTGCTGTTGGTGAGACCAGTGAGATGTTTGAACCCTCTGAGGAAAACATCTACTATCATAAGGTCTGTACCTCCTACAGTATTCAAGGTGTCCATCTCCATTTTTATTCGGTACATCATACATAGTTTGCATGAAACCCAAATAGTGTGTTTCCTGAAAATGGTAAATTCTGAATTTGATGATCCGCCTCTGGGTTGAGTCCAGTTACTCTGAAGCAAGATGATCTATATGCACAGATCCCATGACCATATTCATGACCAGCCAGATCCAACGTGTCAGCTGCTACACGTATCTCGTTTTCCACCAGGCCACCTTTATTTAAGATCCCTTGAAGGTCTTGCCTGTCTTCTTTGGGAGTTTCTCCATAAATCTGTGGAAGGAATCTCACAGAGATCGGCCATACCTTCCCAACAATGCAGAAGCACTGACAACTTTTATTGTAGATGTTCATGTTCCACACTTCTTTTTTCCATGAGCATCTATAGTTTACTTTCTTTGTCTGATGGTATGGGATTAGAAGGAGAAACAGTGTTGGACTTTTTTGCGGTCGCTACAATGGCCGAACCTGGAGGAGGGTCTGATCTAAGGAAGAGTGGATCCTGGCCAGGTGGTTTATATTTTTTAAGAAGTTGAGATGGAGCAGACCTCACTGATGAAGGCGTAAGGAATAATTGCATCGCAGGTTCGAACAGGCCATGGCTGTGCTGCTGCTCTCTGATGTAACATCTCAAAAATCACAGAAGATGACGTAGTAGGGGCAGAGATATCAATGTTCAATTTTGTTGTCCCTCTTATCAAAACCTCATTAACGGTAAGAAGATCATCTATTGGAGGCACTCTTGCTGGGGATGTATTCTGTCAGAGTAGATGAATAATTTCTGACTGATAAGGAAATAGTGGTAGTCCCAGATGGAGAGTATCTTCTTCCGTGTCCAGATCTGGACCTTCTGCTTGATCTTCAAGAGTGTCTGAATGTACATCTTTTTTTTAAGTACTCCTAGATGTAACTCTTGATCTGGAATAGTGATGTCTTGGACTCCTAGATCTTTGTGGAGACCTATGTGGAGAAGTTGCAATATGCGGGCTTCTTAAGGGCCACATAGATGTAGTAGGAAGCACAGATTGTGTGCCTGGAGAAACAGCAGGCGATGCAACCCTCCTGGGAATTGGCATTCTTGAAATCTGGATCTCAGGTGTGACCCTCGATGGTGAATAAGTTTGAGAATATTCAGAGCACAATGTATGTAACACATGTCTATGCAGTAAACTTTGAAGCCAGTGTGGAGAAATATTCAAAGTCAATTGGGATCTGACCCTTGATGTAGAGTGAGGCCTAAATTCAGTAGAGGGTGGTGAATTTGTTGGCTAAGTGTATTTTGCTTTGACTTCAAATGTTTTTCTTTCCACTTTGAGTGTGGCTTCGTCACTGGTTTTGACGCTGATACCTGATTTGACGTCAATGGGCAGTGGAGTGTGAACAGTAACTTTGCTTTGTCGGCGAACACTGAGGATGCATTGACCTCGTGTGGTGTCTCAACTGCATCTTTGCGGGCATTTGACAGTGTACCTGTCAATGGTGAAAACACTGGAAGCTGTTCTGTCCTCAATGTCATACATCTTAACGTTGATCTTATGATGATGGTAAAGACTCTCTGGATGTACCTCTGCAAGAATCTTTGGAGCGAGAGTACGGTGCTTTGGAAGAAGGCTGAACTTCCCCAAGGCCTCATGAAGAGTCAGCTGCTGTATCTTGCCTTCTTTCTTAGAGGTCATGCAGCCTGATTTTCTCTCTGCCTTTTAGAGTTCGCTTGGAAACTTTTGACAGTGACTACAAGTCTCAACACGAGGAGTTTCCGGAAGGCAAACATTACAGACAGAGTGAGGATCTGTCTGAGCGTTCTTCTTCACACAGGAAGAACCCTATTTTTTGTCAGAAAAAGGCCTAGCTAGGTGCTAAAAAATGTCAAATGACTGTCCCAAAGAAAGTTTTTGGAAAGATGTTCTAATGTTTTTGGCCAAAGAGGCAAAGGTCAGTGCCCCAAGACCCGGTGTCCAGGAGTGTGATGGGATACAAGGAGTATTGTGAGGCTCTTAAACGCAGAATGCCAGTTTTACTCTACTATGCTTTGAATGGTAGCCTATTGGCTAACAAGGTCTCATACTCTTTCCTTTTCGTTTTAAAAAGGTTTGTGAAATATTTTCTATGGTCATTTTTTATTAAAGACACATACATCTATGCAATTGATTTCTTATTTGAATGAAAACCCAATTCAATTTTTAGCCTTTCTTTAGGCTGCAGACATAAATTTAAAGTACTATGTACGAAGTTTCTTATACATATATGTAAGAAAAATTAAAGTGCGCAGTGATCCCTGCACATATTCGGGACTATTCAGTGCTTATGACTTTCATGAGAATTCCCTGGAAGAGAAAGAAATGTACTACTAAAAAGAAAAATACAGAGAAACGAATGAAAGCAAAGGCCTTTGTTAATGATCCAGAGATATTGTCAGAATTGTCCTTGAGAGCGGGTCATAGAGGGAAGTATGCGCAAGTACGTTGGATTAGAGGTGATCTTTAACTAGATTACACAACCAAACAAGGGCAGGCCAGGAGACATAAGGCAGAACGTTACGAGCAGATCCAAGGCAGGTGCAAAGGAAAAATGGCTGAGACGCTCTGTTCACATGCTTGGACGTTCGTCACTCCAGACTTGACATCGCCTTACTCCCCATACTGGACATAAAAACATTGATCTAAATGCAGCATGACGAGTATCACATTATCCACCACATATTGAGGCGAGGGTTATGTGCACATGATGATCAGCACATTGTGCATTAAGTAGTGAGAATTGCTCTATGTAACACTTGATAAACATTGCACTATATACCACACAGACACAGTATGTTCCATACAGAATAACACTGACCTCCTGCATGCTGAACATCACACTAAGTATCATAGGTTGATTATGATGGGCATGGCATTTGCAATAGAAATGGTTGTAGCTTAGTACCAGGGGTCAGTGAAAGGCTCTGTAATGTTATACTAATGCTGAGTCGGGTTGCATAAAAATGATACATAAAACAATGATATGGAATGGCAAGTGATTAGCTACCAATAATGTGGATGTTCTCCACAGAGGGGATCCAAGTGACATCAGATACACCACCACAGGGAAGTTTCAGCTGTCTGTGACTTCACTTTTAAGCAAGTGGTGAAAGCTCCACGTTGACAACAACTACCCCGTGCAATTTCATGTTGTGTGTGAAAGTCCAAATGTGTGTCCTATGTTCAGCTGATCATATGGATCTGCTACCCAAGAGAAGAGGCGTCATGGGCCAGCCATGCGCAATTGACTCTTAAAAGAGTTACAAAATAGAATAATTCTGTCTCCCCTGTTCCTCGCCCACCACGCTGTGATGCGCACGTCTACACTCCCACCTGAAGCTGTGCACTCTCCTCCCACAGCAACAGCACTTTGGGAGTCAGCTTGACTCTGCACTGACCGGGTAGGCAGCTGTTGAGGTTGCCTGTCTTGGGTATGCTGAGGAAGTAGTGAGGTGGAAAAGATGGAGGACTATGTGCAGCCATCTCACGCCTCCACTGAGCCTCTGAAACCTTAGTGGAGATGGTGGATCAGTGTTTGACACAGCACAGGCTTCTGAGCTTAGTTTTCCATTGCTTCCTCACCAAAGCTCTGAAGAACAAAACTCATGTTTTATTGCTCTGACATCCTAGGAGTGAATACCTAGGTTTCTAAACTCGTGTCCACAACAATAAACATTTGTAAATTATGAGTATTGTACATTTATCACATCATGAGTAACACATTATATACTGTGTCAGGAGTCTCACCCAATGTTCTGCAAGATGCACAGGCTGCATCGCCTGTAGTTTTGGACCCCGATATTGCAATCCTTTTCTCTATAACTCACTGCTTATCAAGGCAAGTGGACTCTACCTGCTACTACCTTAGCTCGCATCTCCAATCTTGGATTAATAACTTCACATAATTCAGTCCATACCAACACCCTATCCACGTCCCTAAATAACAGCTTCTTAAATCTGCTTCCAGCTGCCCTCCCCCCCACAACAATAACTGCTATGTACTTAAATACAAGATCGGCAGTAAAACACCAGCTCGATCTCTTCACCCTACTTGAATCCCATAAACCCGATTTATTATTTCTGACCGAGACCTGGTTCTCGGACAGCTCTCTTCCCTCCCTGCTAGCGATACTCCCCCGACCTATTATGCCATTCGAGCCGACCGCTCCTCTGGCAGGCCTGGTGGAGGGGTCGCCCTGATCGCTCGTAGGGAATTCACTTTTCACCCTCTGGTCTCCCCCTCCATGGGAACTTCAGACTGTTTAGTGGTGCGCTCTCTGTCTTTTATTCCCCCCCTCACTTGTGTCCTCGTGTACCGACCCCCGTCCCCCCCCCAAACGTTCCTCCCCAGTTTTCAAGATCTAATGGCGACTCTGGTGGTTAACCACTCTTCCATCATAGTCCTGGGAGACTTTAATTTCTGGCCCTCCGACCCTGCGGAATGCGCAACGTCCAAAGAGTTCTCAGACTCCCTTCAGTCGCTCAACTTTACATCAGTCGTCAATATTCCCACACACAGGCTGGGACACATCCTGGACCAAATCTGGCAACGTGATTGCCCGGTCATTTCTCTCTCTATTTCCCCGTGTCCATGGTCAGATCATTCACTGATCACCTTTTCCCTATCCCCTTTTCCACCACCTAAGCCCGCTCCCGCGAGAAATGTCTGGGCGCGCTCATGGAACCGCGTCGATGTCGAAGCTCTATCGACTTCCCTTTCTCTTTCCACCCCCGATCTGACCGCGCTGCCTTCATCTGGTCAGGTAGAAGCCATCACCAACTGGCTGTGGGCCGGGTGCGATACTATCGCTCCTCTAAAACGCATCGCAACCAAACGCCCTAAAGATGCAAACCGATGGTTCTCAGACGACCTAAAGATCCAAAAACTCACTCTTCGCCAAGCTGAACGACAATGGAGACGGAACTATTGCCCTTTTGCTAAAACCCGGTATATTGAACTTCTCACTCAATATAAGAAAGCCATACTAGTCACAAAAAAAACTTATTTCTCCTCCAAAATCCAACTTGCAGAGAACCGGCCAAGAGAAATTTTCTCTATCATCCAAGACCTTGCCTTCTCCGACAGAGCCTCACTCAAACCATCACCTTCTCAACCACTATGCGACTCCCTTAATCACTTATTCCTAGACAAAATCAGCAAAATCAAAATTAAAATTCCTCCTCCATCCCCGGCTTTCACTGATCCCCGTCGTCTGCCAGCTACTGCACATCTGGACTCTATTCCCCCCCTTTCGACCGATTCATTTCTCTCCATACTTCCGTTGGTCAAGTCCGGCTCCCCACTGGACCCCTGCCCTGCCTACATTCTAAAGCAGATCTACACCTACTGCCCCTCACCACCTTTAGTGCTCCTCAACAGCTCGCTGGCTCAGGGCATCGTTACCCCTGCTCTCAAATCGGCAGTGATCGTTCCGATCCAAAAAAAACCTGGAGCGGATCCTTCCGACCCAGCCAACTACCGCCCCATCTCCCTTTTGCCTTTTCTGGCAAAGGTATTGGAACGACACGTGGTAAAAACCCTCAGCGAGTTCGTGGAGAGTCATGGCGTTTTGGCCTCAAGACAGGCCGGCTTCCGCCCAGCCCACTCAACTGAGTCCGTTATAACATCGGTTTTGGATAACCTCCGACAAGGAATGGATACCAATCAACATCAGGCCCTGATCCTCTTAGATCTTTCCGCCGCATTCGACACGGTGGACCATACCATCTTACTGTCACGTGTCGAGGCGGCGGGAATCGGAGGAACAGCCCTACTATGGTTATCCTCTTTCTTGAGCGGCCGGACTCAGGCGGTTCGCCTGGGAGAGTTCTCTGCGGAATTTCAACCCATCCAGTGCGGTGTCCCCCAGGGTTCCTCTTTATCCCCCCTCTTATTTAACCTTTAAATTGCCCCCCTCATTTTTGCGTTACAGCAACTGGAGGTCTCTGTGTACAAGTACGCAGATGATCTCCAGGTTATTTTTCCCCTTTCCTTTTCCCCCGAGTCCATGTCCAATGTTCAGTCCATCATGACTTTCATCCAGGACTGGATGAATTTCAACCACCTGAAACTCAACCCCGATAAAACGGAGTTGGTGTTGACAGGTGGTTGCTCCAGTCCCTGGTCCTCCTCTTTCTGGCCCCCCTCATTAGGTCCCCCACCCACTCCTGTCTCTTCAGTTAAAACCCTTGGATTCAAAATCAATAACCAGCTCTCCCTTCATTCCCAAGTCTCTGCTGTGGTTTCCTCTGCCTTCCTCTCTCTTAGGACGATTCGCAGAGTCTCACGATTCTTCGCCCCTGATGCGCTCAAACTAATTCTCCTGGCCATGGTAACATCCCTTCTAGACTATGGCAATGCCCTCTACCAGGGCATGCCCGACTACCTTATGAGGCGCCTCCAACTGGTTCAAAACCAGGCCGCTCGGCTGGTTTTTAACCTTTCTAAATCACATCATGTAACTCCCCTCCTCTTCTCCCTGCACTGGCTCCCTGTCCGGCAGCGCGTCCTATTTAAGCTTGGCTGCACCATTTTTAAAGCCCGGACAGGTTCTGCCCCCTCCTTCATCAACTCGGCCATTCAAACTTACACCCCCTCACGAGACCTCCGATCCTCTTCCCACCACCTTCTTGTGGTTCCCCGTTTCAAACGCAAGAAGTGGGGAGGTTCCAAGTTTGCTACCGCGGGTCCAGCCTTTTGGAACTCTCTCCCAATGTCTCTCAGATCCTGTACCCAGTACTCCCTCTTTCGTAGAGACCTTAAGACCTTCCTCTTCACCCAAGCCTTCCCATCTTGAATGCTCACCTCTCCCCCTCTCCTACCCGCCGAGTAGCAGTTGCCAGTTAAGCGCCAAGAAACCGCCAGGTGTACGAGCGCTATATAAATCCCTTCAAATTCAAATTATATGAATGGACAGTCAGATGTTACTGAGGAGTATTTGTGATAGGTACTTTTATTTACCTCTGGTGACCCTTGGCCTTAGATGCTATTGCGTGTGAACTGGATAACTAAGTGCTCCCATTATAGCCCCAACTCTTCAATGGTTGCATGGGTAAGCAGTCAAGGCTTGCTCCTAAAGGAATTATCAATCTGGAACTCAAATACAGTAAGACACAGTAGTCGAACAGAGAAAAATCTTTTCTTACATATAGCAAAATTATAGTTGTTAAAATAAAGCACAGCATAGAAAAGCAGAAGGTCCTAGCACCTTCAGGGGCATAATTATGGCTAAGCCACACAATAGCACTTGCACAAGGTTCAATAATCCAATTAAATATCCAAGCCCTTGGACGATGTTAGTTAGTGGAAAAAGGATGGTGAATACTGTGAACTTTAGATCCTCCGTTTCTTGTTTGATGGGAACGTTTGTCTTCCATGCTCTGTACAGAGGAATAGAGGAGACTAAGTGCTATCGCTTTCATTTGTTATAGTTTCTTTGCTGCCCTAGATGTCCGGAGGGTAGCTCAGTGACCTGAGGCAGTACTTCAGTGATCGTACCAAAACCTAACAAACCCAACACCCAAAGGAGATTTTGGAATTGCAAACCCAAACTGGAAAGCGAAGGCTGGTTTGACCATGGGAAACTGGACAGTGTGTCCAGTCACTGACATTTCTGGTGTACCCGAGGCTCATGGCGTTGTAATGCAGGATTGCTAGACCTCGGGTGATTTGTTATAACTGGGTACCAAAGAGCTCTGTCTGCCGGCGGGTGGGGGTAATGGATCACAACATTTATAATTTTGCAGTTGTGAGATTGCCCACAGCTCTGGGTAGACGCATTTGCTGCCACTTCGATTTGTTGTTGTGGGGGGCAGTACATGGAAAAAATCATAAAAAAAATATACTGCCGGCCGCTGAGATCTTCTGCTCCCTTGCCACGTCTCGCTACTCCTCTGCTTGGCACTACAAACTGCAGGGGCACAAGCTTCAAGACTCCCCACGCAATCCCTGTGCTTCTCTCTTGCAATTAATCCCAGCATAAGAGAAGTGCTGGGATTGGGCAGAATGGGCCAGTTTCACACTCCAGCAGGGACTGGGAGCCTCTGTCCCTGAGCACTGCTGATATCTGTAGGGAACAGCATGGAGATATCAGACTGCGCACATCGGTTTTGCCATTCTAAGACGGCTTGGCCAAACCAACATGCGCACTTTCAGCACCTCCTCCCCCTACTGCTGATGCTGAGACATGGCCCCGCTCTGCCCCAAACTTGTGGACTGCAAGTGAAAAATAAAATGACAATAAAATAGTTTTGTTTTCATTTTATTTTTCTTCTGGCTTTGGCATTTCAACAGTTGGGCAACGCTCCTCCGCCATAGCGGAGGAGCCGCCCCTGCAGTGGAGCCACAAAAATTGACTTGAATTCCTCTTCTCCCTTTTCAATCGTGCCCTAAGTGTTATATGGGAACCCAGCAGACCCGACAGGTAGGATTGGACACTGTAGTGTCAACAAGGAAACCACCAGTCCCCACCCTCCATATTCGCTGGAATTCAGAGGAGTAATCCCTGCCCATTCATGTCAGCCTATTGTTTCCTCCTGAGAGTCATTTAACACATATTCACACCTGGTCAAGGCTAATGACTGGCTGGGGAAAGCAAGAGAACCAATACAATTTAGCCTCCATGAACTTTCGGAAGGAAAAGGGTAACTTTCTAAAAATTACTTTCCCCAACTTTTTATTAAAAATCTGGTTTCACCATTGAATTGGATTTTTAAAAAAACTATTTAAAATAGTTAATATTTGTTCTAGCTGGTCCCATTTCAGAGATAGAGTATCAGCATTTTAATCTGTACTGTGGTTTTCTACATAGGACAGTTAGGCCTGCCACAGTGAAAAATGATGTGGGTAATTGTCAGTGTAAGGACATGTTAGCATTGAATTTCTACACATCTAACAAGGCCTCAAATTGCTGTTTTTACACTCCTACAGTCAGGCTACAATGGTAGGCCTGTTATGCTGTCATGTGTATTCGTACCATCAATCAATCAGGGGTTTTGTAGAGCGCACTACTCACCGCAAGTGTCTGAAGGCACTGGGGGGGGACATAAGGGGGGTGAGTGAGCAGCTCCGTTAGGGTCATTTGAAGAGCCAGATCTTGGGTCCCTTCTGAATTGGTGCAGTGTCGGGCTCAGTCGGAGGTGAAGGGGGAGTTTATTCCAGGTCTTGGCTGGGAGGTAAGAGAAGGATCTTCTACCAGCTCTGGTCCTGTAGAAACGAGGGACTGTGGCTAGGGCGAGGTTGGCTGAGCAGAGGTTTCTCTTGGGGGTGTGGCAGGAGATTCTGTTGTTGAGATATTGGGATCTGGTGTTGGGGAGGGCTTTGTAGGCATGTGTGAGCAGCTCGTTAATCACCCGTGGGGGTATCCAGGTGCTTTGCAGGTGAGGTAGGCAAGTGCCTCCTTGAAGGGGTTATTCGAAAAGCCTAGTCTGCAGCTTCTTGCAGAACTTGAGAAGCGATAAGGAGGCTATTAAGTCATGTTTGCACTGCCACTGTAGTGGATGGCGCAGTAGGTGATGCAGTCCACTAGTGATGCAGTCAACTAGTGGCATTTAAATTACAGACTCTGGGTACGTTTTGTACCATATACTAGTGACCTAACCAATTAGCAATATCCCAATTTGACAATGTTAAAAAAGGAGCACATATACTTTACTACCGGTAAGCAGGAGTAAAGTGGAAAGAGTTCTACAGCCAGCAAAAACAGATAGGGCAAAAATATAGGGGTATGCCATTCATACAATCCAACAACCCTTGAGCTGAACCCAGAAATATAATCACACTTTGAAGTTCAGTCTACAGTTTACAACCCACAGATATGGAACAACGCAACCAGCACACTAGTTTCTGTATCTCGGTTAGCAAAAAAAGAGCTAACCTAGGATTAGTCTGGATGTTATACAGTAATGCTAATTTACATATACCCCTTCTGGTGCACTCTAATACTAATACCATAACACTAAGCTTAATCTTCTTACACTCACGTAAGAAATATATGCTATGAATCTTGTCCATCATGCAGTAATGCGCAAGCCAATAAAATAACCATCACCAACTGAACAGGCATGGAGTAACTGAAGAGATCTGTCACCCATTGCTGACTACCCAGAGGACAATTTAGTCTGCTACTACAGGTTCCAACTAGCTAGCTTTACACTCTGAAAGCTTATTCACTTCTCACAATTACATTCAGAGATGAGATGATAGTAACAAAGCCCATCCCAGCAGATCTCACCATTTCTCTTTGCAACTATGCCTGCTCAGGACCAAAAACTCTAAAAAAAATAGCAGGTTAGACAGTAACCCTGTAATTAGACTATGGGCATAAGAAATAATATAAAGAGACCTGCAGTGCTGGTCAAAACTGCCAGCCTACTGAAAAACAAACAGAAAGTTGCTCCTTCGTCCATCTTCATTTACCACTCTGCTAAGCATTGCTTCCCATAACACAGTAAACACACCTCAGTGATCATCAAGCATGACATAGAAACACTTCCCATGCAGGATCAAAAAACAAAGATGACAACCTTCCAACCACACATCCAAAATGGTGTAGCTTGCTGCCCATGTAGGCTAGCCCTTCAGTGTCCCACATGAGGTAGCAAGCGCTTTATAAATGCTGCAACACAAAGGCTAAGCAATTCTGGGAAGCAGTGGGGGCTATGGGGAATAAAGGCTGATGAGGGTCTGCAAATGTTATAGGGCATGAGGCTCAAAACTTGGGAAACTGTTACCATGAGCGCCTTCTTGTTGCAGCAGGGATGTTTCCCATCAAACAGATGATGTCTGGAGCTGCACCTTTGTAGATCATAGTCTTTATGTGGAGGTTACAAATTGTTATACTTGCCCAATATAGTAACACCTCAGGAAATTCCTAAAATAACGAGACCATTGTTATTCTCTTATATATTTAAAATGTAGAAACATTTCTTTGCATAGAGACATATCAGTCAAGCTGCCTTCTATTGTTTCACATTAAGCAGTGTAATGGCACGTATTATCATACAACCACATGCTACTCACCACAGTTTAGTCGTAGTAATTCACCTCTCCTAAATACAAAAAACCTGATCGAATTAAACATATGTGTTCCTTAACCGATTCTCATAATTCTTGTTCTCAACCCAGAGTGGGTGTGGAGCGTTGTCCTATAGTTACACTCTAATCAAAGTTATTGGACATCACATATTTTGTCATAACAGTCAAGGTAGAATAGAGTTTTTGTTTTTATCCATCTCATGTTTAGTAAATGCATCCTGGGTCTGTTCATTCTAAGTTTGGCTCGGTTAGCGTATAATAAAGAGCCCAGAATTTCCAATTGCGAGCTTAATAGATCCTCCATCTGCACATATTCATTGCGGTGGGGCCCCTATTTTTTGGGCCTCCCTCTACCCCCCGTTTTTCTCAGTTTTTTTTATTGAGAGAGCATATTTACAATCTTGGATGTAAACTAGTTAGTAGGACCCGGCTATTTTTATTTCCCAATATATCCCCCCCCCCCCATTTCGCAATTCCCTATTTTCATCCAAATGAACATAGTGCCAGTCGCTCTATGGCATCCAGTTATCTTATATTGGTATATCAGGCTCTCCCCTGGTTATATAGAGGCTTCTCCCTCCCTCCCCCCCGGGTCAACCCACTTCAAGGAACGAGCGCCTCCAGTCCAATGCTCTCACCAGCCTGAGACGATAGTCTTTGCTACCGGGAGCGGCTGTTTAGGAAGTTCGGGTGATGCCCTGCTTCCTGTCATGTGATTGTGGCACCAGGGCGGTCAGTCTGGCTGCTAAGCATACTGGATTCCTGCAACTTACCACAAGATAGGTCACATTTCAGGGTAAGCCCCTCAAACCAGTGACCTTCTGTCCAGTTACTTATTGGAAATATCTTGAATGCAACACTGGTGCTTCCAGGTGCCTGTGATGATGTTTCTCATTTACAACTGTTCATTTTATTGTGCATACATGCCAACATTTTATACAAGGAAAGTGGGAAATTTTGGAAAAAAAGAATCGGAGTAATGTATTTTCCCCATTGACTTCTATTGAAGCAGAGGCAATTTCAGGCGGGATACATCTAAAATAAGCCGTTTTTTACTTCAATAGAGTCTCCCACCTGAATCTGGTCTGTTGTCACATATGGATTGTGTGTGTCAGGTAGACTATTCTAGGGCCTGCAAGTTTGTGACGGGGTGTATGTCAGGCAGTCAAAGTCCTTTAAATAGGTACCTGTGATGGTCTATATGGCAGGAAGGTCTTGCTACCTCCATATGCCTATGATGGTGGGTATTCCAGGCAGATGGTATTGGTCCCCCGCATGTTCTGGTGACAGTGTGTATTAGGCAGGATGTACTAGTGTCTATAGCGTCTTGGGCGTTTTATGGTACCTGAAAGCATGTGCCTGATATGGTTTGTTTACCAGATGAGCACTATTGTTGCTTTCAGGTAACTGAAGTGGTGTGCTTATAAGGGAGGCGGTGTGTGTCCTTCCAGGTGCCTGTGATGGTGCATTTATCAGGAAGTTAGAGTGCGTCCTTCCAGGTGCCTGTGGTGGTGCATTTATCAGAGTGGTTGAGTCGGTTCTTCCAGGTGCCTGTGATGGTGCATTTATCAGGGAGGTGGTGTGTGTCCTTCCAGGTGCCTGTGTTGGTGCATTTATCAGAGTGGTTGAGTCGGTTCTTCCAGGTGCCTGTGATGGTGCATTTATCAGGGAGGTGGTGTGTGTCCTTCCAGGTGTCTGTGATGGTGCATTTATCAGAGAGGTTGCCTTGGTCCTTCCAGGTGCCTGTGTTGTTGCATTTATAAGAGAGGTTGAGTCGGTTCTTACAGGTGCCTGTGATGGTGCATTTATCAGGGAGGTGGTGTGTGTCCTTCCAGGTGCCTGTGATGGTGCATTTATCAGAGAGGTTGAGTCGGTCCTTCCAGGTGCCTGTGTTGTTGCATTTATCAGAGAGGTTGAGTCGGTTCTTCCAGGTGCCTGTGATGGTGCATTTATCAGGGAGGTGGTGTGTGTCCTTCCAGGTGCCTGTGTTGGTGCATTTATCAGAGTGGTTGAGTCGGTTCTTCCAGGTGCCTGTGATGGTGCATTTATCAGGGAGGTGGTGTGTGTCCTTCCAGGTGTCTGTGATGGTGCATTTATCAGAGAGGTTGCCTTGGTCCTTCCAGGTGCCTGTGTTGTTGCATTTATAAGAGAGGTTGAGTCGGTTCTTCCAGGTGCCTGTAATGGTGCATTTATCAGGGAGGTGGTGTGTGTCCTTCCAGGTGCCTGTAATGGTGCATTTATCAGAGAGGTTGAGTCGGTTCTTCCAGGTGCCTGTGCTGGTGCATTTATCAGGGAGGTGGTGTGTGTCCTTCCAGGTGCCTGTGATGGTGCATTTATCAGAGAGGTTGCATTGGTTCTTCCCGGTGCCTGTGTTGTTGCATTTATCAGAGAGGTTGAGTCGGTTCTTCCAGGTGCCTGTGATGGTGCATTTATCTGGGAGGTGGTGTGTGTCCTTCCAGGTGCCTGTGATGGTGCATTTATCAGAGAGGTTGCGTTAGTCCTGCCAGGTGCCTGTGTTGTTGCATTTATCAGAGAGGTTGAGTCGGTTCTTCCAGGTGCCTGTGATGGTGCATTTATCGGGGAGGTGGTGTGTGTCCTTCCAGGTGCCTGTAATGGTGCATTTATCAGAGAGGTTGAGTCGGTTCTTCCAGGTGCCTGTGCTGGTGCATTTATCAGGGAGGTGGTGTGTGTCCTTCCAGGTGCCTGTGATGGTGCATTTATCAGAGAGGTTGCATTGGTTCTTCCCGGTGCCTGTGTTGTTGCATTTATCAGAGAGGTTGAGTCGGTTCTTCCAGGTGCCTGTGATGGTGCATTTATCTGGGAGGTGGTGTGTGTCCTTCCAGGTGCCTGTGATGGTGCATTTATCAGAGAGGTTGCGTTAGTCCTGCCAGGTGCCTGTGTTGTTGCATTTATCAGAGAGGTTGAGTCGGTTCTTCCAGGTGCCTGTGATGGTGCATTTATCGGGGAGGTGGTGTGTGTCCTTCCAGGTGCCTGTGTTGGTGCATTTATCAGGAAGGTGAGGAAGATGATGCTTACATTTGCCAGTGAGGCCAGATCTAGAGGATGAGCTTTCAGTGTTTCATTCGAGGGTTTTGACTAAAGGAAGTGGACCTCTGAAAATAAGTACAAGGGTAGACGTAAATCTCTAAAATTAGAAGTTTATCAAAGGACTTCATAACAATAAGGTGACCCGGGAGTTCGAAACAGTAAGCACAACACATGTAATATTGATGTCATTGCACAGGGCAGAACCAACTTACATAGTATCCTAAGTTATTCCCAGACACAGAAGAAGATTCCAGAAGAGGAGCCTGTTGCTAGCCCCACCAAATATCCAATCCGACCCTTCCAAAAGCCCACCTATCAGCCATAAGATGCTCAGATAATACCAAGAAATCCTGCACCTCATCTAAAATAAGAAGCTTTGTTAGATCTTTGGAGATATCATCTTCCAGTTTACCAAGAGGGTTTGGGGGTCCAGTGAGCAGGGTTTTGGTATTATTTTGCTAGCTATTTCACTTTATGAGGCAGAAAAACATGGCTAGTATCCTACAAAATATGCTCCCCTCCTGTTCAAAAGCAGCTGGCTGGTTTGTTTTATTCCACCTTGGGCTGCACAAACTAGCAGCTGGTCCCTTATGAGCAGAGTACCAGGTAATGCGATGGAAAAAACTTTCGGAAATAGTTTTTTTGCCCTGAATTGTATGTATCGTTATGCCGCATCATTTCTCCAGCACTATTTCCTTCAGCTTGTACCTGGAGGAAATTGTGCAAAAACGCCAGGACTGAAGGTCATTTGTGCGAAGCCGAGCGCTGTGAAGTAGACACAAACCGTATTTGCGCTCTATTTTCCAATTACCACACCACCAGAGCTATTTCAAGTCATGGGCAAATGCCTAGGCCCCCATCTTCCAAGCTCCCCTCTCCATAAAATGAGAAGGAGCGCATTAATACAGAATTTTAATTTGACAGCTGAGCATGTCGGCCCTCCCAACCTTAACTCCTGCCTCTCAGACAGTTGTTAGCAATTAAATTAAAAATACCCTTCTGTCTTCCTCTCTCCTTATTGCATATCACATCTTTTATCTCACCCCTTTCTCTTTGTCTTTCTCAATCTACATCTCTATGTACCTGTCCCCTCTATCTCAATTCTCTCTACCTCACCTATATCTCCCATGCCTCCCTCTCAATACACCTCTCTAACCCACCTCTCTCTACCTTTCACGACCTCACCCCCTCTTCCTCTATGCCTACCCCCACATCTCTAAATATTTGCCCTCCCTCTCTCGCTACCCCAAGTCTGCCTACCACTCGCCTCTCTGAACCTCTCTGTACTCCTGCTTTTACTCTCTCGCAGTCCTCATCTTTCTGTTTACCTAAGCTCTCTACCTCTGCCTGGCTCTATATGCGTCACCTACGTATACCTCTGTCAGCTCTCTCTTCAGCCTCTCTCTACCTCCTCACTGTCTACCTCACATCTGTCTCAATCCCATATCTCTGGCTAGCTCACATCTCTCTCACTGCCTCGTCTCTCTGTCTCACTGTTAGAAATGGGGGTCTCAAGTTGTCAGTGGTTGACCACAGTCCAAGTAGGGACCCTTCTTCCTAAGTCAGAGTAAGGGGGCTACACCCTTTGATAACCCCTGCTCAACCCTGTGGTAACGTAGCACGAGCATCTAGGCTTATATCAGAGGCAGTGTGTAAAGCATTTATGATCATACCCAGCAACACAGTGAAGGACACTACAAAGGGACACCACACAAGTAGTTATAAAAAATAAGTATCTTTATATATAGACTTAACACAAGACCAATAACGATAAAAAGCCACAATACTGAAAAAGGGGGGTACTCTTGAAAAGCTGGAAAAAGAGTTCAAATAGTTCAAATGGGGTTCAGTTCAAATCAGAGGTCTCTGCGACCCTTTTACTTACAAAGTACCTGGATTTCGTAGCAAAACAAGCAAAATGTCGCAAACGAGCTGTAGCGATGATTTTCCCAACGCTAGGCCGGGGATGCGTTGAATCCTTTGCCGCCAGGGAGGATAATGCGCCGGTCTACGGGTGCGTGCAGGACAAAGCAACAGACTTTTCACGCTAGGCCAGCGATGAGTTGAATCCTTACCGCAAGAGAGGATGATGCGCTGATCCTGTTGCGTGTGCGATCTTGTTGCGATGAAAGAAAATGGCACCCCGCGAGGGAGTGACGATCCGGGTGCGATGCGAAGAAAATGGAAGACGCCCGGCGCCAGCTCTGCGATGTCGTGATGCAATGATTTTGATGCGATGATACGGAGTTAGCGAGCCTTCGAAAAGCCCGCAAACGTGCGATGCGATGATCTCGGGGGTTAGCAAGCACTTTGTGGCCCGCAAGCGTGTGATGCGATGATCTGTGGTTTGCGAGCACTCGGCGGCAGCAGCGAGATGATTTTTCTTACGCTCTTCAGCTGTGGCGGCTCGCAAACGGGCGTTAGCGACGATTTCAGCACTCTCTTCTCTGTAGTAGAACTAGAGGCCCTGGAGCTCACAGGGGCCTCACCTGCAGATAGGAATCCTCGCTGGGAGGAATCAGGAGGCTGCTGGGGGAGTCAGATGGGCCTGTGACTCCAGCAGGAGGCTAGCTCTCTTCTAGCCATTGGGTGATTGCTTAGCAAAATAAATGTCTCTCAAAAGTCCTTTTCCCTCTTCTTCCAAGTCCCAGGGGAACTACTGCAGGCCAATCCAAGAAACAAAACACAAGCACAAGGACAGTCCTCTCCTGCAGATTCCTTCAGTAACATGGACAGAGGTTTCTATTGACATCAAGGAGCAATACAAAAATCAGGGGGTTGGGCACAGATATTTATACCCCAAAAGTCTTTGTTCTCAAAATTCTCTAGTCACTGAACCCAGCCAGAACCAGTTCTGCTCAGACCTGGAGCACTTTGTTTACCAGGCTGCATCCTTCCTTTCAGAAAGAGGGGGTCTGTCATCAGACGCACAGTAGGGGGTGGAGCCAGCATTCACCTTTTCAGGCACAGCCCTATTCAGGTCAAGGAGCTACCCTGCCCCAGTACTCAATGCAGATCTCTCTATTCAACCCAGGTCTGACTCAGCCTGCTTTGCCCCTCTAAACCCAGACAGCCAATACACATAACAGCAGAGCACACTGGAAGGCTTAGGCAAGAAAATACCTGCTTTCTAAAAGTGGTATTTTCAAACACAGAATGTTAAAACCAACTTCACTAAAAGATGTATTTTATCATTCTGAGTTCAGGCATACTAAACTCGAATTTCTACCATGTTCCTTGAGTCAGATAGGGCTATAAGATGTAATAGCCAGTCTGCCCATTCTATCCTATGGAGAATAGGTAGCCTTGCAGCAGTAAAAACAAAATGGACAGTGATTCAATACCAGGACATGCTACACATATCAAGCAATGTCCTACCTTACACACACAATGCACCTATCATAGGGGTGACTGACATGATGCTAAGGGAAGGTTCAGGGGCTGGGAAGTGTGGGCACTTCACAGCCAAGGTGGCAGTTCTGGACTGCACACAGACACTGCAGTGGCAGGTCTGCATGTGGGTTACCAGCCCTGGGCACACACAGCCCACACTACTAGAGACTAACAGGTAAACCAAATAAGCCAATCAGGGATATGCCAATCCACAGTCATATTTACACAGGGTGCATTTGCGCTGTGGCACTGAATGGCAGTGGCACAGCGCCCAGAGCATCTAATACCAGCAAAAATAGAGGAGACAACAGCGAAAAATGGAAGGTAGACCCACGCCAATCGTGCCAGGTCTAACACTCACTACCTAACCTCTCAAGTTATAACAATTCAATCTCTTGCCATTCCACCACCCCTAACAGTGTCCCCTGTACTTCACATCTATAACTGCCTTGCACAATAATCACTACTTCTTTTTTAAACCTCTAACCCCTTTTCTCAATTTAGTATTACTTTCTCTCACTCTTTCTCTGCACAGCCCTACCTGACCTATGTCCCTACTTCTCTGTCACAGCTCTCTGTCCACCTCACCATCCCTACTTTTGTATTAACCTTCTCTCTTTCTCTACCTTCCCTATTTTTCTCTACTTTACTTCTTTTCTCTCTACACCTCATTTCAGTTTCTACTCTTCACCACTATCTCGCCCTATTTTCCGTGTCTCACTGCTCTCTTTACATGGTCTTTCTTTTTATAACTCTTCTCATTGATGAATCTACTTAACAATAAACCCATCTTTGTCAACAGCGCAAAATCCCTTGGTGTCATACTCGACAAAAAACGTAATCTACTCTCCCACATCAACTGCGCCTTCTTTGGGGGATTTGTTGCCTCTTCCCAGAGCAAGACCTTAAAACCCTGGTCCAATCGCTGGTTCTCTCTAAATTGGACTACTGCAATTCTCTTCTTACTGGCCTCCCCAAATCCCACCCGTCCCCCCTTAAATCTGCTCTCCATTCAGCAGCTCAGTACATATATGGGGCCAAAAGAAGCAACCACATCGCACTCATTTTATCCACCCTCTGTTGGCTTCCCATTGAGGCAAGCTCGATCTACAAGACTGCCTGTATCACCCACAAAGCCATGCACTCCTCCTCTCCTCGCTACCTGGTGAATAAACTGAAACTCTCTGGAGGCTCTAGACCATCAAGTAATGCAGAAAATGTATTGCTTGAACCGCCCACTTTCAAAAAGGAAAGATCGATGGCCCAATTCTTTTCAGGCAACGCGGTGAGAATCTGGAACTCACTTTCCCCTCAGCTCCGGAGCACCACCTCTTCCCTGTCCTTCAAAACTGACCTCAAAGTTCTCCTCCTTCAAAGACACTTCCAAATCTAATTCACGCCCTCTCTATTCCCTGAAGGAAGTTCTTCCACTATAGGAAATTCTGTACTCCATGCCTATAGAAGTGCCTTCCCAGTGTGTTCCTGTGTTTTGATTGTCTGCCATTTATTGCAGTTTTATACCTCTACTTGTATCTTGTACACTTATGTAATTTGCACACGTCAATTTTTCCTCTTGTTACGTATTGTTTGCTACCTCTTGTATTTTGTTTGCTTTTGATACATGCACAATTGTCACCTTTGCCTCATGTAATGTAACGTTTTCTTTTGTAACATGCCCACTTGTAATTTTCTCCTCATGTAACGCTACTGTTCCTATAGTGAAGCGCTCTGACACCTTCAGGTAAAGTCCGCGTTATATTAAAAACGCATAAAATAAAAAAAATAAAAAACAATTTGACCCTGTCAACTAACCCTGGGCGTAGTAGGCGTAGTGGGGCTACGCGAAGCTACGCGAAGTGGACCAGAAACTACGTCCACCTACGCACTTCGCATAGCCCCACTACGCGCCACCCGCCTCCCTCCCGCCCTCGCTAAATACTACCCGCCGCCCTCCCTAAATACTTAAATAATGTTTTTTAAAAGAATAAACACCACTTACCTTGTCGCTGCGTCTCCGGGGCTCCCTCTGGTAACCGCGCCGCCATGTTGTATACTAATCGCATGCGCATTTCTCACGAGAAATGCGCATGCGCGGACGGCCGCACATGCGCATTAGTATCCAACGTGGCGGCACGGTTACCAGAGGGAGCCCCGGAGATGCAGCCGACAAGGTAAGTGGTGTTTATTCTTTTTAAAAACATTATTTAAGTATTTAGGGAGGGCGGGAGGGAGGCGGGTGGCGGGCAACTTCGCTACGCCCACAGAGTGGGTGTAGTGTTGCCTGCTACGCCTACTTCGCAAATGGCAAAGTAGGCAACACTACGCCCACTCTGTGGGCGTAGCGAAGTACTACGCCCAGGGTTACTGTCAACCTGACAGGTTGTTGCAGTCTTGAAATACATTGATGAAAATCCAGAATTTATAAAAATGAAAATGTATTCAGGATTGAAGTACAGCACTCCTGATCCTAGCAGTGTCTCTCTCAGTCAACATCCAGTCTCTAACTGCAGAGTTGGAGCTTTCAGAAGAGGAACATTCTACACTGCTAGGCAACAGAGAACATCAAAAGATACATTCTTAAATGATATGTAAGGTAGAATAACAAAACTTATGAACAAGGAATATAACACACCTTTCCACCTAAAATAACAAAACAGAATTAATGAATAAATGAAACTAAGTAACATAATCCTCAAGATTTTTAGGTTTAAACTTTAGTCTAGAACTGGAATCTTTAGAAGACTTCAAAACATTGGAAGAAGAAGAAGAAGTATCAACACTCACTTTAGGCGTTTCAATAATGTCTCCATCCAAATTTGAAGAAACATCTTGTGAAACCTCAGTTTACAACGACAAATCACTTGTCAAAACAGAACTATCAAGAATGTGATTATCAGCAGAAGAATTACCTGTTCCAATAGGAAAATCAGAATTTTGAGAACACTCACTATCTTTTGACTTTGCAGAATCTACATTCCTTGCTTTTGCAACATTTCTTGCTCCACCATTTCCCACCTGAAATCATAATAGCATGTTTACTGACTTTAACAATTGTCGTTTCAGGATAAAATTTTGAACCTCTTACTATAAATGGTCTTCTAATTCGAACTTTGTCACCAACATTAAAAATGTGATCCTTCACATGTTTATTTTCGTCATATCCGAGTTTGGATTTAACTTGAGAATGTTCAACATTTCTTTTAACTTGGTCAAAACAGTTAATACAACTACCTGATTTGGTGTTGGAAATAACCCATTCAGGAAACAATTCATTGAAAGAGTGTCTCCCTCTCAGCATGGCAAATGGTGTGATACCTGTAGTGGAGTAGGGTGTGTTGTTGTAGAACCAAACTCATCACTCACTACTTCTTGCACTTGAAGCCCAGAAGATGATGCCAATTGAATGGAATCTTTAAGAATTCGGTTTACTCTTTCCACAAGATCATTCCCTTGAGGACTGTATAAAGCAGTAGTAAGATGTTTGATACCAAAATCTTGTAAAAGCCTCTTCATATTATGTGAAACAAATTGTACTCCATTATCTGATACAAGGAAGGAAGGTATCCTTTCTGATCTAAAAAGTTGTTTTAAAAATGTAATTACATTCTCGGTGTTAGGATCTCTCATAAATTCAAATAAAACCCACTTAGAATGATAATCAACAATGGTTAAAATAGGGGAGGTGCCAAGATGGCGATCGAGATGGCTGCGTAACCGCTCGGCTCTGTGAGCCTCCTCACCCCGCACATATATCCTGGCACTTATCCTGAGCTGCAACGGCATCTACATGTAGGCGAAGAGTCCCTTTCACTTACCGCTTGCTCCTGAGGCTTCTACTTGCTGCAGACCCGTTGGAGTGTCCCCGACTGTTTTGAGGCCTTCACGGAGCTGGGACCGGGGTCTCGAGTGCGGAGAGTGGCCGGCCGCGACTGCAACAACAGCGGCCTCTGGTGATGGTGAGGACTCGGCCGGAGGGAACTGAAGACCTGATTGCCGATGGCGACAGTGCCGACCCAGCCCAACTGGCGGAGAACCATGTGGGGAGTGTGATGCAGCTGGGTCGAGGGAGGTACATGATTCTTAGCCCCCCATTCCGGTGTTGTGTCCGGGCCCATTACCGACTTTGCCCGGAGTCGGCGTGCTGCCCCCAGGGTGCGGCGGAGTTTTTAGCCTTTTGGTGACTCTCCGCTGAGAAACCTGCCTTGGCTTGTGAGATTCCCGTTGTGAATCCTGTTCCTCCCTGATGTGAGACCCGGTCCCAAGGTGTGGTGGAGAAGGACGAGGCCGGAGCAGCTAAGATGGCGGAGAGCACCCTCGTACGCACACCTCACCCGGGCAGAGAAGCCGCTATGCGAGAGAGTCCTGGGGTCTGGCGACACGAGAGAGAGCCCACGTCCAGAGATGTTTTGGCTGCGTTAACAACTCTGCATGAGACCCTGATCCGGGACACCCGGGATCTGGGAAGGAGAATGGCCGCCATTGTTGTCCCACCGCTCCACATGGGTGGGGATGAACCTCAAGGAAGTGCCGATGTACCCGCCTTTGCGTCAGTGATGAACGTTCCAGCTGGGCCTACGTTTGTGGGGACGCCGATGGACCCGGTCCGTGACATCGCTTTGGATTGCTCTGTTGTGTTTGGGAGTGACTCGGCGGAGCCCTTATCTGTACGGCGGCGGAAGAAACAACATCGATCCATAGCTCGGGTTGCCCCGGCGACGCATCAACAATTGTCGGATTGTGTGTCTTTCTCCTCATGGCTGGTGAGATTGTGTTCTGCCTGTGGGATGTTTCCGGTATCGGTACTGCCACATACGGAGTTCCGCCATGCGTACTTGACTGGGATTTGGGGGCTACGGTCCCATGGAGTATTGGCGCTTCTCGAACTGCCCGGTTCGGATGGACCTGCCACACTGTACTGTATGCCGATTGATAAATGGCCGTATGTGGGTACTATTGATAGAGAAGGCCAGGGATGATATCGTTTCGGATATGATGGAACACATTGTTGGCTGACGGTGTTTTGGAGGGACACTCCACGGGGATGTTACCGATTGACTTTATGATTCTTGCTTACTGTGGCTCTTCTGACTTTGCTTCTGATGTACATTGTGCGCGATAGGTGAGGGGGGGCCGGGTGGTCTGATCGATGGCCCTTCTTCATATTTTTTCCTTTCCTTTTTCTTCCTCTTTCTTCTATATTTCGGGTCTCTTTTTAGGGCGATAGGCACGCTGCTGGGGGGGGGGTAGGCCGTAGCCTTCTGCAGGGGTGCAGGGTGGGGGGTAGAGGGAAGAGGGTTGTTTATTTGTCCTCCCTTTGTCTCTATGGCCCTTTGCTTTTCTTTTTCTAGGTGTCGTCGTCTTCATGTTTCCTACAATCTGTTTTGTTTTTAGGGGCTGGGGTGCTGATTCGACACGACGTGTATGTGTTGTTTACATTTATCCTGACTCGTATGCCTTGCCCCCGTGTCCTTAAGTGTATTTGCACTTATTGCGGATTTCTGTTTCATGTTGCTATTGTAGGATCATGTGTGACCGTCTGGCACTTCTTCTGATATTTTTCTGTTTTATTCTTCTTCATTGTAAAATTAACCTTCTTAAATCCTGCCTATTACGCTGTACGCTTAAATACGAGTCGTATCCTGGATACTTACCTGACCCCGGCTTACGGACCGCCGTTTCTTTTTATATTGCTCTGCTTACCTTACGAATTGATTAGTGGCCGGCCGGGATGGTTGTAGGCCCATGCTTGTATTCATGTGAAGTGCTAATAAAGGTTTTTAAAAAAAAAAAAAAAAAAAAAAAACAATGGTTAAAATATATCTGAATCCCTGATTCAGGCCACCAATGGGACCAAGAAAATCAATACCCAGTTTTTCCCAGGGATGATGAGGAAAATCAACAGGGCATAACGGAGAATTAGCAGTGTGAAGGGATTTTCAGCATGTAGACACTCAATTGTTCCATAAGGTTTCTACACAAATGTCCATTCCTGGCCACCAATAATATAATCGTAACTTTTTTTTGTGCTGGTAATACCACCATGACCTTTATGAGCTACAGAAATAAGTATGTTTCTGATTGAAGCTGGAGGAATAAGGAAAGAACCTCTCAAAATAAAATCAGTTTCAACACTCAGCTCCTTTTTAACTTTAAAGAAAGGAACTAAAATCTTTGTCAACCTTGCCCTCTCGAAATGAATTTCTTTAGGATAAATTGGCAAAAATCAGAAGACAAAGCTTGTAACCAGTCTGAAAGTGAAATGGTCTCTTTAGTTAATGTTAAACCATCAATCAGACTAATAACCATTTCTTTATCATCTATGATTGTGTCAAAATCAGTCATTAGTTGGACACCTTGATAAAAAATCAGCCTTAAAATTCTTTCCACCTGGAATATGTCTCATTGTGAAGTTGACATCATATAATTTAGAAAATAAACAAACTAACCTGGGACTGTCATTTCTTAAGCCTTTATCGTTCCAAATAAAAATCAAAGGTTTATGATCCAAGACCAGTACAAAATTCTCTTCCCCACACATATGTAGAAAAGTGTTTAACACCCCATATGCAAGCCAGTGCTTCCTTCTCGAAGGTACTATAATTATCCTCAGATGAAGAAATTCTGCGTGAAGCAAATGCTATAATATTTTCAGCACCCTCAACCATTTGACTGAGTATCGCACCAATACCAGAATTACTGGCATCAACAGTGATGTAAGCTAACAAAGTCTCATTGAATGGTTTAAGTGCAGGAGCTTCAATTATTAAGTTCTTTAAACTTTCAAAGGAATTTTGCTGTTCATCTCCCCATATAAACTTAACTTTACTTCTAGTTAACTTTCTTAAAGGTTCACTGATGAGTGCAAAGTTTTGGACAGAACAAGAATAAAACCACTCAATCCCAAAAATGATCTTAGCTGGTCTTTGTCTGAAGGTCGTGCCCATTCTCGGATAGCTTTTAATAAATCTTGCTTAGGACTAATTCCATTTTCTGAGATTACATGACCTAAATACTCCACCTGGTCAATAGAAATGTACATTTTTGTTTCTTTACTGTCATCCCATGTTTACTTAAGATACCCAACACTTGGTCTAGTTTTTCAAGATGTTCTTGAACCGTATTGGAAGAAATTAAAATGTCATCTTGGTATGCTAAAACATCTTTAATGTCACCGAAAAGTTGAAACATAAGTTTTTGAAAGACGGAGGCAGCTGAAGCCAGCCCGAATGCCATTCTCAGAAATCTAAAGGCACCAAAGGAAGTGTTTCTGGAATCATTATGCAACTTTATTTGATGGTAGGCTGCTCTTAAATCTATGGTTGAGAATACTTTTGTGCCTTTTAGTTGAGCTAACATGTCCTGAATGCGTGGTAGGGGAAAACAATCAACTTGAATATTTTTATTTCAAGACCTTAGATCAATACATAATCTAAGTTCATCACGATTCTTTTTTAATGCAACGACTATTGGAGAAACCCATAGGGATGAATCAATCTGTTCAATGACTCCATCAGCACACAGTTGTTGAAGATGATCTTTAAGTTTGCTTCTAATAGTTAGCGGAACATGTCTCACCTTATGAATGACTGGAATAGCATCAGATTTTAAGATTATTTTGTGTTGAAATCCTTTGACTGAACCCAAATTGTCTGTAAAATCAGCTTCATGGTTATGAATTATTTCTTCTAATGAAGAATTTTCAGTGTAAACAGTGTTGATATTGGTAGAGTTATCTAAAGATATAGGATTGTCAGTGACCGGCCTTAAGACCATACCAAATTTGCCTTGATCTTTCCAGCCAAGAATGTTGTACCCCTTTTTGGCTACTTATACTTTAGAATGAATAGTTCTGTCATTAAAATTGAGATCATCATTGAAATATCCTAGCAATTAAATCTCTTGGCCACCAAAAGCTACGGTAAGAATGTCTGGAGGCAATAACTTGATATCTTGCCATTCTTTCATAAAGAAAATGTCAAAAAGAATGGTGACTGGTGAACCTGAATCTACTATAACTTTAGTGATAACATTGCCAATTTTAATGTCACATACAGGATCACCACTTTTTGGCTTCTCCTGATGACTTCACCATGTCTATAGACAATAAAATGTTATTGATAGTGGTATTAATAGTTTGACACTCTGAGGTGTCAGAATTTATAGATTCGAGGTGCATTACTTTAGATTTAAATTTGCATACTGAAGTAAGATGTCCAGTTTTCTTACAATTAGTGCACAGTTTATTTATAGCTGGGCATGTGTGAGAGTTAGCTAGTTGAGATTTAGAACCACATCTAAAACATTGAAGAGGTTTATCTGATTTCTTCCAATCATTCTTAATAAAAGGTTTATTACGTTGAGAGTTAGAATGAGGAATTTGATGAGAAACCTTGTTTACTGATTCAGTGATAGTGTTTTTAACATGACCTAACTCTTTAGAAGCAGAAACAGATCTTTCAATACCTCTAGCAATTTCTAGTGTTTCACTAAGAGAAGAATTCCTACAGCACAGGATACTTTCTTGAACTTTGTCATTAAAGCAATTGACCACAATTTGATCCCTAAGATATTGTTCAACAGGACCTTCAAACTCACATGAAGCAGCAAGTACTATCAACTCTGCTAAGAAAGTGTCAATACTCTCAAGTTCCCGTTGTTTACGTGTGTAAAAGTTATGTCTTTCAACTATTATGCTTGGCTCATCCTTAAAATGTTTCTCTAATCCTAAAACTGCTTCAGTGAATTCATTCCAATCGTCAGAGGGAGGATGGATTATCTGAGGTTGATTATCAAAAATCCTCTGTCCTTCAGCACCTAGAGCATTAAATAACATGGCATTCTTTCTGACGGGAGAACATTTTACACCATCTATGGCTATAACGTAGCTATTAAAAGACCTGTACCATTGGGTCCATTTGATTTTAGGAGTACCAGCTTCTGGCAAAAATGGAGCAGGGAGGACAGCAGTTTGAACAACCATGTTTATGAATATGTGGTGAAAAGTAAAAAATGAAGAAATATGAGTAAAAATTAAAGTGAAATAATGCTGGAACCAAATTCATAAAATAAATTCATCATAAATGAAGAAATTAAAGGTGTGCGCTAAATTACATATAACATCTAAAGTGAATGAAAATGTATGCATAATAGTGTTGGAATCAAATTCTTAAAACAAGTTCTCCAAGTATGAAGAAAATAGAGGTGCGCGCGTCACCCCGCTGAGCAACAGGTTATAAATGAAAATAGCTTTTAAGAAGGTGTGTGCGTCACCGCGCTGAGTTACTTACAATTTCCGAAATGAAGGACGTGGATATGATTGTCAAGGTTACCAAACTTCAATCCAGAGATCCAAATTTGAAAAAAGGAAATGTCCGGGCCAACTTGTGCATAAATGCGAGCTTTATTTAAGGCTCCACTCGACGCATTTCGAGGATACTCCCTCTTGATCACGAGCGTGAGTGTTTGTGTGAAGGTGAGTTAAATACAGTCACAGTCACCACTGTCCTGTTTAGAAAAGAGACTGCAGGCAACAGCCTCCTCCACGCCCTGAGTTGTCACCCGATTAATCTTGTCAACTCCATACCTGTGGGGGAATTCCTTCGAGCGAAGCGCAATTGCTCCAACGAAGGAGATTACGCCAGAGAGGTTAACGTCATGACTGAACGTTTTAGGCAAAGGGGATACAGCAGTAAATGCATCAAAACAGCCATCACGAAAGTCAATAAACTTGACAGGGGTAGCCTCTTAAAGAGAAAAATAAAAGTGCAGGTGATAGAGAAAGTGTCACCACCAGATTCATTACTAACTATCATGGCCAAGCGAGAGAGGTTAGAAAAGCCTTTGATAAATACTGGAATGTCCTTAAATTGGACAAAGACCTAGTCACAGGAATTGGCCCACACCCTCAAATCACATATAGGAGAGCCAAATCCCTTAAAGATAGTGTTTGCACCACACTCATCCCGCAAAAAACCAAAAACAATCCAGTGAGGGGATTTTATGTCCGCGGAAAGTGTAAAGCCTGCAGATATAGTGGAAGCATTAAGGAAGTCAAACTCTCCAATGAACAGGACACTTTTAAAATTATGACACATACATCATGTCATACCGACTATGCGGTATACGCCCTTAGATGTCCCTGCCAATTATACTACATTGGCAGCACCAAACTTCCAGCCAAAGACAGAGTGTTGCAACATATGAGGGCTATCACTAAAAAAGACAAGAGCTACCCGATAGCAAGACATTTCGAGTCCCACCATAAAAGCAATGCCTGTCTTTTGTCTTTCTGCGTCCTGTTGTCAGTTCCCCTTAGAGAGCGAGGTGGGGATAGACTGCAGGAATTACGCAGACTGGACTCCAAACTCATCATTAAATACCACACTATGGAGCCAGGAGGCCATAACCATGATGAGGAATTGGAAGTACATTTGGGTTAACTGTTTCTTAATGATACCTTTGGTTTCTATTGTGATGATGTATCTCATTTTGCTAGTTCGGCTCCTCTGAATTTTAATAGTCTGTGAGATGTATGTGTAGTTTAGATGCAAGTTAATGTATCTTTTTTCACTTGTTGCACAGTTAATCACAATGTTCTGGTTTTATTTTGTCAGATCTCTGAAAGGATGGACACGAGAATGCTCTGCATTGTCATCTGACTTCAACTCACGTATGGCAGTTGGAAACGAATGAATTGAAGAATTGGCGAAACCCCAACCCCCCCCCATTTTGTTCATTCTGCTAGAATTAGCATGGCGTTATGGTATGCCCACTTGGGCGTATATTATTACTTATTATCGATAAGCCTGACCTTTGACTCAAACATCTATTTGCCCATTAGGATGCAAATGGTAGTGTACATTGAGCAGCAGAAGCATTGAAGTAAAAATGCTCACGCTCCTCCAAGGCTGAACACGCTTACTGAGACCATGCTTAACAGGGCTGTGTATCTTTTGAGCTCTTTTGTTTATTGTGACAATGTCCCGATTACCAGATTTGCTTCGTGGATTTCACCTAGCAATCGTAGTGGATACAAGCGTTTCGCCTCATCAGGCTTGCTCGTTTCAATTCATTTTGAAAAACCAAATCTTTATCTATTATGCCATAAATGTGGTGTTTTACAAAGCACTTAATGATGGGGAAAGGGGTAAGCCCACTTGGGCGTTAACTCTGTTAAGTTTGTCTGGGTTCAATTCATTTTTTCTGCTAAAGAATTATTGACAGTTAGCAGTCACATATAGCCAATTCACTTATGCCTCATTGGAGACGTTTAAAAATATTCAAGTAATATATATGTTTTTGTGCCATTTAACAATAGCATATTTACTGCCTAGAAAATGTTTATTTTCTGTATTAAGTTCAACACGTAATGTTTGATTTATTGCATCAAAGGATCAATTGCATTGTAGCTCGATATGGTTCGAGACCTGTGAGTCTGTTTACTGTTTTCACGAACATGTGACCGTATTTAACTCACCTTCACACAAACACTCACGCACGTGATCAAGAGGGAGTATCCTCGAAACGCGTCGAGTGGAGCCTTAAATAAAGCTTGCATTTATGCACAAGTTGGCCCGGACATTTCCTTTTTTCAAATTTGGATCTCTGGATTGAAGTTTGGTATCTTTGGGACTCGCTATCCCGTCGGGGTCCGCCGCCGCAAGTGGCAGGGGTTCAGAGCGAAAGCTAGCTTTGGATATGATTGTCAAGGTGTGCGCATCACCGCGCTATGAAGAAAATAGAGGTGTGCGCGTCACCACGCGGAGTTACTTACAATTTCCAAAATGAAGGACGTGGATATGATTGGCAAGGCGTGCGAGTCACCGCGCTAGAGTATTGGAAAGCAATGAGTTAAATAGTGTTGAATATTTATGCACGAAAAAAATCACGGTGTGCGCATCACTGCGCTTGAAGCAGAAGAGGAGTTTCAGTTCCCGAAATGTTGCTAGGATACCAGGACGAAGCAACGCTAGAGACGCTGATCACGTGTGTCATAGCGAACGTGATGATGAAGAGCGTAGTTGGTAAAAGAAGACGTCACTTGGAGCCGAATCTTGGAGAAAGTCAGAAAATGCCGCTGTCAAGCAGAGGATTCCAAGGAGCGGCTGTGATGCAGAGAATTCCAAAGAGCGGTAAGCCAGTAGAATCCTTTGGAAAATTCAAAATATACAAACTCGCTCGAAGGTATCTTTAGTGAGTAACAAATGTTTAAATAAAATGAGCAGAGCTAGTAAAATATAAATAAATCGCTATTAAATATGCTCATAGAAATATATGTGAACAGGTTACTAGACTGAAGTAGTCATCGGTAACAAAGATCACTTAAAAGTTAAACGTCGCTAGACTGTAATTAATCTTCAGCAACAAAGTTCGTATAAAGGTTAACCAGCAGACAAATTAGAAATCACGAGGAAAAGTTTAAATGTCTTAAATAAGGGTTACCGCTCAGCTTAACAGTCGGGAGATGTCAAAGTCCAAATGATGATGAAGACGTTGAAAATTGTAGAAGAATTAAATATAATCAGTTGAAATGTAGAGTAAACGAAGCAAAGTAGACTGGATTAGAGTAAAGGTCTGGTAAATCAGGAACAAAGTGAACAATTCAAATTTCAGTAGTTGAATAATGGAGAAAAGACACTGAATATGTCTGCATAGATCTTGAGTTATCAAATAAATCCAAAAATAAAGGCGGGGTCCGTGGAATGCTGTCTTCACCACCTCGTCGCCACATTTATGTTGCAGTCTTGAAATAAATTGATGAAAATCCAGGATTTATAAAAATGAAGATTTATTCAGGATTGAAGTACAGCACTCCTGAACCTAGCGGAGTGTCTCTCTCAGTCAACATCCAGGCTCTAACTGCAGAGCTGGAGCTTCCAGAAGAGGAACATTCTACACTTCTTGGCAACAGAGAACATCAAAAGATACATTCTTAAATGATATGTAAGGTAGAACAACAAAACTTATGAACAAGGAATATAACACAGGTCTATGAATGTTGCACCTCTATACTTCTCTCACTACCTCACTTCTGTATCTACCTTACCCTGCTTAGCATCTACCTCCAACTCGCCTCTCTTTCTACCTTACCTCTCCCTCTACCTAACCCCTCGGTGTACCCTATCCCCTTCCCTACATTTCCTTCTCTCAGTCTCTGGCTCTCTAATATTCCAATTCACTCGGGGATCTTATTCATCTCTCTATCCTCTTAGTATGTATGCTCTTCTTTTTTATTACTTTTTTATTACCTCTGTATATTTTTTTGTCTCTTACAGCTTTCTCTCGTTAACGTACGTCTCTCCCTTCCTCACAGCTTTATATACGTCATTTCTATCTCTCCCTTCCTTCTCCCTACCTCTACTTCACCTCTCTCACTATAACTTTCGTTTCACCTCTGTCCTTTTCCTTTCTACCTCCCTGTGTCACTTATCTCTTATTTAACAATCAGAGGTCGGTGTGTATCCAGAGGTGCACACATAAGAATAAGAGTGGAGCAAAGTAGTGGAGGAAAAGTAAGGACAACATTATCAGATTTCACCTTAACAATGGTGAAAATCATTGTACCGGCAGTACTGGCATTGGAAAAACTTTACTCCAGGAACACATTAATTAGGGGCAAACGTGAGGCAGAGGAAAGGAGATGGGGAAACAAGGGGCGGAGCTTAAAAAGCAGAGCCAATAAACGTATACATTTAAAAAAAAGATCTGCTGCTAATGAAAAGGTCACAAGGACAAAAGTGAGAGTAAATCTGTTCTAGCATACTTTATTTGTTCACAAAGAGGCTGCACTTTCAAATGATCATTCCTGATTAAGACACCTGCTGCAGAGATCTTTGTGTGCCCATCAATTTTGAGAGGATTATAATAATGGTGCGATATCTCTGGTGGTTAATGCAGGTCTGGGTGAGTTTTGTGTTTTGTCCAATCACGGTTTTGACTCAAAGTAGCATAGAGAGTTATGTGCCTGCTGCAAAGCGCATCTTGTAACATGCAAGTCACAGATTTGTATTTTATGTAGATATGTAAAAGGGCTGCTGCTCTTTTTGGGACACTGATATCATATTGTTACTTCCCGTTCATAAGTTGCAATCTTTCTAATATAGCACAGTGATCTATTTTCCGGCACCAAGGAGCCCCATGCAAACTGTAATTCATGGGTTTAGATGCTTATTGGGTTTTCTTTCTCAATCTTTTGTTATTTGAAGATTACAAAGAAGGGCTCCTCGAGGAATTAATAAAGTCTTATTAGTATAGACAAGTTCCATCACCACAATCACCCCTCCCCAGCATTATGTTTTATATCCTAACTTTATGTTTCTCTCCACTGTTCATTCTTAACATATAATATTTATCAGTATGGACGGTAGGTAATTTTACCACCTTATAAGCCTCATTGTCTTTATTAACGTTTCATGTGCATTGATTTACACACATGTATGATTTATTGTGCCTCTGTGTGTGATGTAATGCGCTCCTGTACCCTACACTGAGATTAGTGGTGCTATAAAACAACTAAATAAAAAAACTAGTAGATGCCATTTAAATCATTATTAGTGTAATTACTCATACACACAAATTAATATTATATTCTTTAAGTACATGCACATCTCTTATATAGGGGGAAATTAACAAAGTCAAAAACCTGCCTCCAAGTCATCGTTTCTGTAAACTACTTTTGAGTTGATAAGCTATGTGCCTTTGTTTCCTTCCATTGCATTGTCATCTCGTGTTAGGCTCCTGATGGCTCCCAGCATCATGACACTTGGAAAAAAAAGGACTGGTGGCCCTTTAAATCAAGACTTTGTTTGTGCCCAGCTGGAAGCAAAAATAAGAAAGGTACCAAACAGAATGCAGACAACGTGTGGATGTTGCTGAATTGCGTTCTGGTATTGGAAAATGACACCAGGACACATTCAACATATGTCCCTCTGTCCCTGGGCCCGAAATAGTTGCCAGGACCAGGATCTGGCACGATCCCTCTACTTTCCAACACTGCTGCTGTCAGAATGCTAGTTGTGCAGGGTGATATATTTGTGATTTAGACTACCCAGCAATTAGATCTATAATTTCAAGTGCTATGTGCTTATATCTTCTTTTAACATTATACACCATTCCCCTACATTTTGACCAAGTCACCATTACCTATGCCCTTCCTACAGTAGGAGAACCAGACTGGTGAGACAGAGATGTTTGTGTAAACTATTGTTATCAGCTTAAAAAATATGTATCCAAGCACAAAACGAAATGGCCTTATTACGCTTTCTTTAATACTACTTGCATGGCGGATGCCGGATAGTCTGAGCTTTCTGCTCTAGTGTACATGCCACCATTTCTGAAGCTTTAACAAGTAATGTAATATTGCTTGCCATCGTGAATGCCTGAATGAGCTGACATAAGTAAAACAATTAAAACCTGTTCTGAATGAAGGTCCCCAAATATGTATTACCTTTGGCCCCTAAAATCTTTAAGCTGACACTATCTCTCTGAACGAGACTGGACACCAATGTGTATTAATGGGAGGTTAGTAGCCCTCCAAGTAATGTGGGCAGGCTTACGCCCTTTAATACGCTTTTTTTAATTGGCTAACTTTAGTTGTCACATTTGGCTTCAATACAAATAAAACAGAAGAGAATCATAAGATTTGATGCACTGCACTGTAGCAGACGTGAAAGCTCCAAGGATGATATCTCACAATACTGAAACAGTCCTTTAGTACCTCAGGATGTATCTCGGTTATTGGGCAAGTTCCAGTGTATGGCAGGGGCCACCTGCATTTCAAATATTTGGAGAACTCTAATGGAGTTGGAAGCACCCTTGTGTACATCCAACATTAAGACAGCCTCAGTGTATTAGAAGAATTGGGAAAGTCCTGGTGTATCTTAGGATTTGTTTAAGCTCTGGTATATCCCTGGGGTTAGGAAAGCTCTAGTGTTATATTATCAGGAATTAGGAAAGCAGGTGGATCATAGGTATTGGGAGAGCTCCAGTGTGTCACAAGTATTGTGAGGGGCCAAGCATAGGATGACAGATTAGCCCCAATCTATTGCAAGTGTTTTATTAAAATGCACAAATAATAGGTAAAGTCACAAGTGATATGCTAACAAAATTTATATTGAACTGACATGACATTTAAAATGTGTAACATGCAGTATGTAGCTATATTTATCAGTACTAGGTCTCAAAATGCCTTAAGCACCTTTATTTTACTAGTTGTTGAACCGCTTGTGCTAAGACGTGCATACAATGTTTAGAAATTGACCTTACCCTGGCATGCCTTTAATTAAAGCTTTACATAACACTGCCAAATGTTTCTGATTAATAATAACATTTTGAAAATGTTTCCTAGAAAATCCTTATTGTTTTATAAAATAGTTCACACAAGGTACAATGCTTGAATAAAAATGTTGCCCCTTTATAGATATTTTCCTCATTTGATAATGAAAAGATGAGGTGCTGAATATTATTTTGTTGCAGCTGACGTTTCTATTTCACATAGTCCATTATTACCTAATATACAATTTGCTTTATTAGAAGGTCAGAAATGTAGTTACGCTCATGGAAAGGAGGTCTAGAATCGAAAGGCCTCGGATGTGTACACAAATGTAATATTGTTTCATACTGCATGATATGTTCTGTAGCTTATTGTGCGAGATCGTGAGAAAGGAAGAGGAGAGTTTGTTCTCAGAAGAATACTGAAAGCTGATTGGACGAGAATAGATACAACGTGGACTGCAACATTTCTTTCAACTGTTTATATTAGTGTGTGTTCCTAGAGTAGGTTAATGCCTTTTTCCAGACCCTTACTCCATACGCTTTCCATTTTCATTACACTGATGTTAACAGCTTAATGCTGAAGGCTGAATGCTGATTGCCACCCTTTTCCGAACCTGTTACTGATTGCAGTTTGCTACTGCATGATTATTTTGTCTTATTGCTTGAGACTTTACTGAGTTTCATGAACCTCTCTTTGTGGGACGTTCTGCAGATATTGATTGATAGAATTTGAGCTTCATGCCCTATCTCATTCTTTCCTCTCGAATTTGAACTCTTTATTGAATCCCCCTAACACCATGATCATAGCATTCTTAGAATAGGGATTCTTTCCTTTATGCAACGCGCTTGATGCATTGTTGATTATGATTTGTTCTAACCATCATTTTTATTATGAATTATGTTAAAAGATTGATCTCATTGAAGTAACTGGATAAAGAGAATATACTAAACCCTTAAAACGTATACTTAACTCTCATTATTGACGGAACTTACAAGAGCTATTGTGATTATAATTTATGTGATGCATAGCTACTGATCTTTTCATATACGACTGCAAAAGTCTGTCACCGAGAGAAGCATATACACCCAACTGAGCAAGGATCAACCCTGTTTGAGTAGGATAGAGATAATAAACCATTTCATATGAATTGATTCCCGCTCCAGCAAAATCTGGTAGCAGAGTGGCAGTTTATGTTTTGAGAAGAAGAGCTATAAAATACTTGCCTGAGTTAGAGCAATGCCAGAGTCTCTCAAAGGCCAATGCCCAGAACCTGAAGACTGACAAGTCGCAATTTTTGAAGGCGGTTGCTGCTGTTTTGGAGACTTGAGTATTAATAGGGTGAAGTATTGTGAATTGTGATTTCTTTGTTGTGTTTTATTGAGAAGAGATTTGGAATGTGCGAGTTGAATGACTGGATGGATTTATATGTTTATTGTTTATTGTGAATAAGTTGAAGAGTTATCAGGCTCGCCGTAGCCTACGATCCCGGGGTATTGAGGTAAGTGTAGAAGACACCTGATAGATATTGGTGTCCAAATTGCCTGCTAAAGGTTTGTGGTGTAGATCGTGAGGTACCATCAACTACACAATTGAGATAGGGATTATAATGATCTAGTAGTGATTGCACAAATATTGACTGATGTTGGGAGAACCTGATTGCGCAAAGGGTGACGCTACATTGATTAGGGTGATTTCCCACTAGTCGAGATTTCTCTTGCAAATGTGAAAACGTTTGAATGAAAAGCCAGAAGGTAAAAAATCTTAATATTCCAGTTATTAAATTGCTTTTCATTTTCTTTAGTGGAGCAGACAAAGATTGTTTATTTTCAGTTGTTGAAAGTTGTAGAATTGTGTGTACAAGAGAAATTGTAAAGGAGTGTGAACTGATGTGAGGAG
The DNA here is from genome assembly GCF_964261635.1 of Lissotriton helveticus. Lineage (NCBI taxonomy): Eukaryota > Metazoa > Chordata > Amphibia > Caudata > Salamandridae > Lissotriton > Lissotriton helveticus. The sequence continues at coordinate 1,580,866,209 of NC_136065.1, read as the reverse complement.
TAAGATCATATATCATAAAGTGTCACGCTGGGATTGGTTGGTTGGTGTATTGTTGCACTGTAATTGGTTGATGATGAGACAGAGTGCAGTGCTGTGATAGGTCAGATTATTGTGTCAATACTGCATTGAGATTGGTTAAAAGGTCTTCAAGGATATAAACTGTGACAGGATTGGAGACGGAGATTTAACGTTTACAGAACAGAATCAAAACATTGAATTTGGACTGCAGTATTGAACAGATTATTGTTGAACTTTGTGAAAATCATGAAATGCTTTAAACATTATAAGAGTTTGGTGAAAAGTGATGTTAAAATTCTGATAGAGGAAGATGAGGAGGCACCTCCTGAGGGTACATATACACATGATATAACAACAGAATTGGGATTACATACATGTTTGTGGCTCCGTAAATGGTGCAAGATTACTGAAAAAGAGGGTCATTTGAGTTTTTCTAAATATGGTACCTTTGAATTTAGAATTATTGAAAAATTGACTGGGAAGCTGTATGAAATGAAGCCACCACCTAGACCCATGCAATACAAAGCAGTGAAAATGCGGGAGAAGGTAGCACGAGACAGAGTAGGAGAGAAATAATAGAGTAAGACTCGAAAAGCAGTGCGTAATTATGCGGATGCTTGATTGGATGAAGCACAGCAGAGATGAAAGAGGGCACTAGACTATATCCAGCTAGTAACACAGTGACACCCAAGAAAACTAAAACGAATAAAATACAGGAAAAAAAGATAAAGAAAAGGATAAGAATAAAATTGAGACAGATAATGATTATGAGGACAACATTTTGGAAGAAACTGCGTGCCTACTACCTTACGCAACACCCACCACTAGTGCAGATTATAGTACAACAACGTGTTACAGTGGCTACTGTCCCTGTTGAACCAAGAGTAATTTGGATTTTCAGACATTCCAGATTACCCCACCACCTTTTGTTCAGGCACCAAGTGTAATTTCACCTGGTGTTACTGCTTCAATTACGCATGTTCTGGTACAATTACCACACATTGCAACTGTACAGACAGTGCCTAGGCCAAATCCGACTACCCCTATCAATATTGTCCCGACTCCAGTAGTTCATGGAGTTTTAGGAAGAATGGCTGAAACAGGGTTTATCCCGACATCCCAAAATTCACAGAGTGTTGCATAGAAACCATCACAAACTATTCAGTCATTAAGAGATGGTGGAATATAGTGCATACAACACCGATAGTCTACGGAGAGGCAGATTTATTTGATGACGAAATGTTACCACCATGGTTTGAGGCAGCAACAGGACTTAGAAAGACGGAAAGTGCAGAACGACAAGTAACCCCTTAACTCAAAAGGCGGAGACTACTGAATGTTTCAAAACTAAAAATCAAACTGGAAGAGATCATATAGGGAAGTTTAGATCTTGAGCATTTGAATCAGTATCGGGAGAAAGAAATTATTTACCTGAGTAAGGAAATTAGAAGACGTGCTGCAATTACATGATAAATTGACTGATTAGGCCCGAAAATATGATGTTGATCTTTCAAAATATTTTCATTTATAGAAAAGTTACAGAGTTCAATTAGGTGATGGAGCAATTGAGACAATGCTTTCCTCAGAAATGTGTTTACACATAACTGAATTGGTGTACTGCATCCGTAAATGGAGTGATTTTGAGAAATTGGAAATCAAATGGTCCAAGAAGCATGAAAAGGATAAGAACATTTGAGTAATTGGAAATTAAATGGTCCAAGAAGCATGAAAAGGATAAGAAACAATCAGAAGTAGATAGGGAAAATAAAAAGTCATTAACAGGTTCGCAACATGAGGAAAAAGCTTTTGCTTACCCACCGAGAGAGATAGTGGGTGGAGTGTATATCCATGTACCATGGAGCAGAGGTGATCTTGGAGCATTTACAAGCAATTTTCCAAAATTGAAAGACAAGCCTGTGCAGTGGAATACACAGGTTGCACGATTTGTCAAAATCTCAAAGGTGTGGTGGACTGATTTAAATATGTTGTTTAACATTGAAGTGCCAAATGATTTGTGGGCTGAATGTAAGGTTGGTGTACAATGGGCATGTGAAGAGCCACAAAGAGAGGTACACACTAATGCACCATCTCTTGTAGGTATGGAGATGTATGATGCAGTGATGACTTCCTGTAAGGCAATTTGCCTCCTAAAGACAATGATTTGGTGAAGATCAAAAGAACTTCACAAGGACCAAAAGAATCTGTTCATAATTACTATGAGAGATTGTTACAGGTGTTTCAACAGCACAGTGGATGAGAGTATCCTGAAGCCGGTGATATGGGATTCTTTGTAGCTCAGATTGTTATCAGGATGAGACGATAGATTAGTACGCTCATCCAGCAGATTGTGATCTGCTGGCTGACTAAATTGTTGGATGAAATTCTGAGATATTCGAAATACTGTACTGATAAACAAGAAATGAAGTAGAGAAAACCTGAGAAGAAATTAATGTTAGCCCAGGCAAAGTTTGCACAGAGAGGGGTTCAGAACCAGTCTTGTGCAGGAAATCATGGTATGCCAGATGTTTGGGAACAAGCAGAAGCACAAGGTGCTCAAGGAGGATTTGGTAGAGGTCTTTCAGTTGACCCGAATTATGGTATGGATGTTTCAACTCTGAAGAAAATTAATCCTTGTCACTATTGAAACACGATTGGGCATTGGAAGAGGGAGTGTAGACTTAGACCTGACATATTAAACGGTAATGTACAAATGCAGGGAAGAAGTGAAATGCAAAATGTGCCAATTCAGCAGATGCAAGTCCCAATGCAGAAACAGGTCCCAATGATGAAAGTCCCACAAGCCCAGATGGTCCCACAAAATATGTGAAACCCTACATTTTATTTGAGTCAGTTGCCGAAAGCAAATTTAAACCCATTTCAGAAGCAAAATCAGAACCTGTTGCAACAATTTCCTGTATGATGATAACAATTGTTTTGGCTCTGATAATTCCTAATGATGGTGCCTGAGGGGGAGGGATATTGCGTGCTTGGCGCAGTCTTATAGGTAGATCAGACTGGTCAATTAGTGGAAGGTGAGGTGGATGGCCAACCCATATAATTTTTGATTGATACACGAACTGCCAGATCCACTGTAAGAACAGCGGAAGTCCCAGACCTACCCCTCTCAGGAAAGAAGATCCAAATTGTAGGATTTTCAAATAAACAGATCTAAACCAAGTTCCAGAACAAATAGACTCATTTGAAGAAAAACACCAATTCATAATCTGTGAGGAAGAGATTTATTGTGCAAGTTAAACTGTTCAATTTACTGCACACTGGACGTTGTAGAGTTTCAAACCCATGATGAGGATGTTGAGTTCAAAATGGCTCAACAAGATTCGGCTTGGGGTTTGTTCACAGTGAGAACATTTGATGAATTACCTCCGATTTGAAGGATACAGTAAACCCAGAAGTATGGAATTTCAACAGAAAAGATATCGGACTAATCAAAGGTGCAGAACCAGTCAGAATCACATTAAAACAAAAAGCAGTGCATCCAAGAACACCACCATCCAGTTTGACCCCAGAGATAGATGCAGGAATGACACTTGCAATTGAAGACATGCTGAACAAGGGGCTCTTGAGAGAAATGGTTGGGAGTCCATGTAACTCTCCGATCATGGGTTTACAGAAGCCCAATGGCAAATATCTGATTCCGCAGGACTTTCAAAACATTAATAGCATTGCTGTTCCATGTTGTCCTATGGTACCAAATCCAGCCACCATGCTTTTCAAGATCCGTTGCACTGCAGAATGGTTCACCATTATTGATCATGTCAAGCCTTTTTCTCAGTGTCATTACATAAGGATAGTCAGTACCTTTTTTTTGTGTTCCAACAGAGTGTTTTGACGTGCTGCAGAGTCCCACAAGGGTATACAGAGTCCTTCCATCTTTAACCAGATCTTGAAAAAAATCTAGAATCATTACAAATGCCCTACAAATCAGTACTCATGCAATGTATAGATGACCTACTTGTATCACTAGAGACCCGTAAAAGCCTGTAAGCAGGATACGATTGCACTTTTGAATCACCTGGGTGAAAATGGACATAAGGTGTCCCCAGGAAAAGTGCAATATTGTCAAAAAGAAGTTCAGAATTTGGGACACAACATTGAGAAAAGAGCAATAAAGGTGTCACCAGAGAGGGTGGAAGCAATTCTTCAGATTAATCCACCCCAAACACAGAGGTTTTTGGGAACAGTTGGCTACTGTAGACAGTGCAAACCTTTCCCTTGAGACTAAGGGCCATATGTATCATTCCAAATTGCGATCGTAAACGGTTTGCAATCGCAATTGGGCTTAGTGGTATGTATTAATGAAAAACTACTTCAAAAAATAAGGTATCGCAAAATTTGCTATTCCCTATTTTGCAATTGCATTTAAGGAATCGCACATTGCGATTCCTTAAAAATGCAATGTAAAAAGCACAGAAAAAGTGCAATTTGACCGTAAGGAATCGCAAATTACCACCAATTTCAAGGTGGTTGTAATTTGCGAATTCTTTGAAAAATGCATTTTTTTGCATTTCTCAAATGCAAAAAAATGTATGTGTGTGTGCGCCACATGTGCACTCGTGCTTATTTCAGGGGTGCAACAGGGTGTCCTTTTGACACCCTTGCAACCTTGAAATTGCTTTCTCAATTTGCGATTCTCTAATTTCTAATCGCAAATTGAGAATGCCTTTCTATTCATTCCTATGGGCCTCTAGGACCATAGGAATGAATGGGGAGGGTTTCCTTAATTGCGAATCACAAAGAGCGATTCGCAATCAAGGAATATGTAAAATTCGCAAATCTTTTTGCAAATCCTACATGCATCTCGTTTTGCGATTCTCAAATGGTGATTCTCTAAAATTTGCTATTTGAGAATCGCAAAACCAAACCTTCATACATATGCCCCTAAGCCTTTACTGAGTCTGACACACAAGGAAGTTCCCGATCCGCTTCCATGGGACAATTGAAAGCTTTCCAAGAGCTGAGAGAAAGTCTCTGTCGTGCCCTGGCATTAGGAATGCCAGATTACAGTAAGATGTTTACATTGTTTTGTAGTTGGAGGGCTGCTTTCTCTCAGTGCTTACTCAGATGCATGGAGATGGTCGAAAACCTGTGGCTTATTTCTCGACAACCCTTGACCCTGAAGCCACAGGACTGCCCAGCTGCCTTAAAGCGGCTGCAGCAGTTGGTGTTAGCATAGATAAGAGTGAGAGCATTGCGATGGGACATCCTGAACTGTAATGGTCCCACACTCTGTGAAAAATTTGCTGACCTGAACAAAAACCCAACACATGTATTACAATTGATTTACAAAGTACTAGCAGCAGATCCCAGCTGCCGACAATGTGACTTTGAAGGGTTGCCAGATTTTGAATCCATCACATTTGTTGGCTATAAATGAGTGTCGGTGATGAAGTCGAACGTGATTGTCTAGATGTCACTGATTTATGCACAAAGCCAAGACCCAACATTAAAAATGAATCCCTGAATGAGTCTGATTATATAATATTTGTGGACTGCTTATGCTTGAGAAACAATGAAGGGATCTTGAGAGCAGCTTACACCTCTTCTGGTACACCTATACATAATAGCAACCATGTAAGAAACCTTTTAGAGGCACTCCAGCTACCTACTGAAATTGCAATGGCTAAATGTGCAGCTCACCGAAGTGGCAATGGTTTCATTGCAGTAGGAAAACAGGTATACCCATGAGGTTGCACGATATTGTGCCCTACTGGCCTGCACATCTAATGGAACTTTTGCATGTATATCTGAGGAGGACACTGTTTAATCTATGTTGATTTCGGTAACTGACACATGGGAGGAACTAAAAAGAGTGCAAGAAAATGTTTCAGAAGCAGAACAGCAAGGTTGGATCAAAGCAGGATGTGAGAAAAACGCAAATGAGACTTGACTGCCAGCTGATGGTAGAGCATTGTTAACTGATATGTTTTTGTTTCCTATGACACAATACTTCTATGGACACCCACATTTAGTGAGAAATGCAATGGTAAGGCCATTTAAGCAGAACTGCTTTAACCCCAGATTTAGGATGCTTCCAGAAGAATTTTGTCATCATTGCGTGACATGCCAACAAATGAATGTAGGGAAAAGAACTCCGTTACATTCAGTCACACGTGGGGATCAGGTGGTTCAGAAGGCAAATGGACTTTATCGAGATACCTGTTTGCAACAATTTGAGATATGTCCTGGTCATAGTGTGCATCTTCTTGCAATGGGTTGAAGCCTATCCAACCAAAAGAAATGACAGTCTCTCTCTAGTAAAACTGTTATTGCATGAATTGATACCAAGGTATGGCATGACGGTTTCTCTGGAATCAAATCGAGGGACACACTTTAGCAACGAGGTCCAGAGAATGTTGTTTTCGACAATACCAACTGAACAAAGATTAAAAGTAGCTATCGACCTTAAACTTCTGGGATTGTAGAACAGGTCAATGGAACTATGAAGTCTCCTTTTGGCCAAAGTTTGTGCTTTAACATCACTGAAATGGCCTAATGCTTTACCTCTAATGCTGATGAGTATCCAAAGTATCCCTGATAGGAGGACTTTTTTATCACCCCATGAGGTCCTTTTGGAATGAGGTTGCCTGCTGTCCCTGCAAATGCACTTGTGAGCATCACAGATGATATGATATGCGATTACTGCAAGGGATGAGCTGATTTGGTGTGTTCTGTCTCCCACCAGGTTGCAGATGCCACACTAGGTCCAAATCGCGAACAGTACCACAACCTCAATCCGGGAGATTGGGTTGTGATCAAGAACAGTTGTAGAAGTGGTGGGGATCGGAAGGGCACGCGTGCCCCTACTTAAAAAAAATATTCTAGTCCTTTCCCCTACTTCTGTCTTTCAATAAAGCATCCCGGGACGGCAAGAATAGTTCTACTTTAAAACAATAACTTTTTCATTCAGCTTCCAGGGGCGGCTCGCACTTCTCCATTGAACTCCAGAGGCGGCAGCAGCCCCTCCCTGAGCTCTCACAGCCTGTGGGCAGGCCCATTGTCATTCCGATTGAGGCTGATTAGCCCCTTTCGAATGACAATGCGCCCGCCGCCTGCCTTTAGCATATCATGTGCCAGTTAGATCGGAGTTAGTGATTTCATAGAAGCTTTCCCTATATTCGATTTTTTGGGAGGAGGTGAGGATCTTGCAAACTTTTACTACTGGTAGCTGAGGAGCCAGCCTTGCTTGTAACTTTGTATGTAGTATATTGCTACACTCTGCAACAAATCCAGTTTTAGTAAAAAACTAAATTATTTTTTTCCCCCCAATAAAACATTGGAAAAACAAATGCCTCTGAGTGCCCCCGGTTTAAATAAAAGAGCAGTGGCAGGTGAAAAGGAGTGAGTTTCCAGGATCTGAATTTAGGGACAAGGGCTTCGAGTCCAAGTCTCCTGGCTCGACCGTCTGCAGCGTGGGCAGATGAACAATTTTATAAGACTTTTCAACAAGTTGAATTGCTGCCTCTTCCTGCATTAACAATACTACTTTACACAGCACAAATAACTCTTGTTCACTATATTACTTAAAAAATATCTCTGTACCTGCCAGCCGCTTGGCTCAAAATGAGGTTTAAGAGGTGATCCGATTAAGTTTCACGGGCAATTCAACACTTTTATGGAGGGTGATATGGGTTTGAAAAGTTGGGGATTGCATTAATCTTTACAGAGGCCCCTTTGCTTGCCAAGTGGATGAACATAATTAAAAGCGGGTGAGTTGACAGTTGCGTGGTCCCTCTCGTGGCCCTCACATTTCTCGAATAGAAAAGTGTAAATAATAAAAACACGTAATGTTAGACGAGAGGGCAGAGGGCGACAGACAGAGGGAGACAGACAGACAGAGGGTGACAGACAGAGGGTGACAGACAGAGGGAGACAGACAGACGGAGACAGAGGTAGGGAGACAGACAGATGGAGGGAGGGAGGGAGAGGAAGGGAAAGAGGGAGACGGACAGAGGGAGGAGGGAGACAGACAGAGGGAGGAGGGAGACAAAGAGAGGGAGACAGAGGAAGGGATGGGGAGAGAGAGGAAGGGAGGGGGAGACAGAGGAAGGGAGGGGGAGACAGGAAGGGAAGGGGAGAGAGAGGAAGGGGGGGACAGAGAGAGGGAGACAGAGAGAAGGAGACAGAGGAAGGGAGACAGAGGGAGTCAGGGGGCGACAGAGAAAGGGAGGGGGAGACAGAGGAAGGGAGAGGGAGAGGTACGGAGACAGAGGGAGGGAGACAGAGTGAGGGAGACAGAGTGAGGGAGACAGAGAGGGAGTGAGACAGTCAAAGTGAGTGAGAAAGGGAGGGAGGGAGGGGGAAGAGAGAGAGCTAGAGAGAAGAAGGGAGACCGAGATAGAGAAAGAGAGAGAGATGTGTGTCTGGTGGCTCAGTGGACGAAGGCATCCGCTGCAGGGACCTGTGATCAACCTCATGGTCACAGTTTCTTTTTGTTGCTCTAGCCCCGCCCCTCCCCCACTGACACCGCCCCCACCGGTGCGGCCCTCAAACACAAACCACACTGTAAATTTGGCCCCCGAGAGAAAGTTTGTGAGTACCCATGCCCTAACCAGAGTACTGTGGGGACCCTGCCCTCTTCTGTAATTTGTCAATGTTGAACACAGAGTGAACAGGGCAGGAGCAGTGACGGGACAAAAGAGGTGACAGGAAAGGAGAGGCGATGGGGCAGGGCAGTGGCGGTGACGGGGCAGGAGCAGTGATTAGGCATGAGCAGGAGCATGAGCAGGAGCAGTAACCTGGCAGCGCAGTGAAGGGATAAGAGCAGTGAACGGTGCAGAAGAACTGATGGGACAGGAGAAGTGATGGGGCAGGAGGGGTGATCGTGCAGGAGTGCTGACCAGACAGGCTCAGTGAATGGGCAGGAGCGGTGATGGGGCAGGAAAAGTGACGGGGCAGGAAAAGTGATGGGGCAGGGGGCAGGAGCAGTGACGGGGCAGGAGAGGCAACAGGAAAGGAGAGGTAACCAGGCAGGAGAGGTGACTGGGCAGGAGAGGTGACTGGGCAGGAGAGGGAGAGGTGACTGGGCAGGAGAGGTGACGGTGCAGGAGAAGTGACGGGGCAGGAGAGGTGACGGGGCAGGAGAAGTGACGGGGCAGGAGAAGTGACGGGGCAGGAGAAGTGATGGGCAGAAGAGGTGACGGGCAGAAGCAGTGATTAGGCAGGAGCGGTGGACCGACAGGAGCGGTGAACAGACAGGAGGGGTGAACAGACAGGAGGGGTGAACGGACAGGAGAGGTGAACGGACACGAGCGGTGAACAAAAAAACAATGGATTTAGGGCCAGATCTCTGTACGGGGGTGAATGTATGACATTGTTTTGCATTCTGCCCATCAGTTTTTCTTTTTGCTTTTGTCACCCAAGTGGGAAGAGTATGCCCAGACGTGGGTCCCGTGCTCTCCATGCCACTGAAATCAAGCTATCCTGGCTGATGAAGGGTGAAACCCCATAACCAGTCCTATGATTCTTGTTTCCAGGCCAGGGAGGACCTGGCTTGGCAGTTCGGGCTGGAATGTTCCCATTGGGCGCAGGATCAAGACTGATTTGCATATGGCTGGTTACAAACTGGAATGACATGGAGAGCAAAAAACCGATTGATTTAGGCCCAGATCTCTGTACGGGGGTGAATGTATGACATTGTTCTGCATTCTGTCCACCAGTTATTCTTTTTGCTACATTATGATTGAGCAGCTAGTTGGCTGACATGAATATGAAGGAGTCTTTGTGGGTTTCTGTGAGTCTAGATTCTCCTGAAGTGTCCCTTTCTCTTCTAAGCCCTGCTTAACACATGTGTACAGGAGCAGCTCTGTATTCATGTCCTCAATGTTTGAGACAAAAAATACTCATGGATTTCTGAAAAGGGAACATGTTGTTCCTGCTTATATTTTGCACGCTTTACATAAACCTGTATTCCCTATGAGTGTTTGCTTTTTTAAAAAAAAACCTTTATTGAAACTTGCAAAGTATTACATGCGCAGGCCCACAACCACAGGGGCTGGCCGCAAGCGTATCAAATGAATCAGGATGTAGAAACAAGAACACGACCGAAAAAAGCAATATCATAGATACGTCATGTGTGAGTGCCCACTGCAAAGCATAAGGATATATGAGGTTTTCGTTTTTTTTAAAGTTATGTAGAGTAGGAACGGCTGCAGGAGCAATGGCGTCACACCACATAATAAAATAAGAAGAGGTAAGGGGGGGACGTACCCCGCAGAGCAAACAGAATCAGTTGATGAACCACACAGTTGTCAAAACAATACAGTCGCCGAGGCAGACCTAAAGCAAAAACAATACGACAGCAAACAATAAAGCAGAGCACCATTCTGAAAACTCGCCCCCCAGTAACCTAAAGGCATAGTTGAGTGTAGAAGCCTTATAAGAAAGGAAAAAGGGAAAGAAAGACAGCCAACTCTACTAAAGAGGTAAAGAACCCTCCCAGAGACAGACGGAAAAAGAAGAAAGGGACCATAGAACAAAACAAACTAAGATAACAAACCCCCCCCACACCCGCCACCCTACACCACTGTAATGGCTACGGCCTACCCCACTAACAGCGTGCCTGTCGCCCAGGAACTGCCCCAAAGGAGAGGGAAGAAAAGAGAAAGCGGAGGAGGAGAAAGCAGACACACTCCCGGACTCCCATGCCCACCGCCAACAGCAACCACCCGGAGACACAATAAAACCAATATTCAGCAATTATACAAACCAGTCACGGTAGGATAAATAACAGCCACCCAATTCCCATCACAATATAGGCACAACCCCAGCATTAAGAAAAGCTATTATATCGGAACCCAGCGATAAAGTTCAGCCCTGGCCAGTACGGTCCGTCCTAAGAGTCCTTGCCACTCGAGCCGCCATTTTGATGGAAAAGGCAGAGCGTCCATAAAAGTTCTTTGCAGCATAAGAGGATCGAAAACAGGATAAAAGTACATGGCTCGAACTAGGAAAGATGTCCAAGAACAGCGAGCATCCGAAACCATCAGCAAGTAACTCGTGGCCACATGGAAGTTTGTCCATAGAAGTGATGGGTGGCAGCAGGGTCAGGCAAAAGACACTAGTGAGAAGCACGGGCTGGCTAGCCGGCAATAGGGGACCGTCGAGAATCATAAAGTCCGGGCGATGCACAGGGACCCCGACCTCTGAGATGCCATGCATCGCTGGTACCATCTCCAGCTGGAGACCAAACGAGGTGTCGTCCTCAGGTGCCAGGATACCGTCCACTTTCACCATCAGTGTCCGGAACACAGCGACTGTGTGCGAATGGAGCGCCCTAATGGCGGCCACAACGGCCCGTAGTGATGGCGTGCCCTCCGTCTGCTCCATCTCCTCTCGGTAGGTGACAGAGCCGGGTTCGGACCCTGGAGGCCGGCTGCTCCGGAGTCACAGGCCACGTAAATCTGATCACAAATAATGGGCGCTCCTCGTCTTATAGAACACACCTTCGCCGTCGGGGAGGGCCCAGCCCGTCGACCCCCACGGGGCAGAAAGGGCTTCGGGCGCCGGGCCTCCACCACAGCAGCCGGCGTGGCACGCTGGCGTGTCCCGGGTGTGGATCGTTCAAAGGATCGTCAGAAAAATCAAAAATTCAGGCACTCTTCGGGAGACCGGGCTCAGTCCGGGTCTCACGGCCGATGTTGTTCAACTCCGACTCGGGTAGTCTAGAAATCGAGGCCCCGGCTTCAACACGATGTTAGGCCGAGAATAGAAACACGGCGTATCTTCGTCAGCCGATAAGGTAGAAATCTCGGGATTGCACCTCTGGAAGCAGTAGACCTTCATAGACAAGAAAATCAGGTGTGCAGACAGGATGAAAGACAGGATAATCGAGCTGTTGGCAGAGGTCGACGGAGCCGGGAGCTTATGCGGCCATCTTGATTCGTAGCGTCGAGTGTTTGCTTTTTTCTGCAATTAAACCTCAAATAAACATGTTTATCCATTGTTTGAATTAAATAACGTTATAAGCTGTAACTGGTAAGTGAAATGCTAAACATACTAAAAACTGGTATGTTTTGCTATTTCTAGCCACGCACCTGACTCCGCCCACTGATCCAATCTTCGGTTATTCCCGCCCCCCGATTTTCCACCCACAGTTCCCCTACTTTTTTCCCCCACTTCGACCACTGATCAAGAAGCACATCCAGAAGACTTGTTTGGAACCCTGATGGAGAGGCCCCTTCAAAGCGATTTTAGTCACAAACAATGCTGTTGAATGCGCTGGAGTTCCAAACTGGGTGCATGCTTCGCCCACAAAAAAAGTGAGAAATCCTTATGAGGAAATTGTATAATTTGAACATGAACAAAGAGCACTGGCAACTGCACCATCACAAGCTGAACCTCAATAGAGAGCAGTGACACAAAGATCATAATGGCAGCAAGGAGAAGAAAGGGGTGAAAAACTGCAAACTGCTGCACGAAATCGAGTGCTTGTCATTTCACAAAGTGGCATTGAGGTTTCTGACGAGAATAAACCTTAAGCTGAGAAAACTGAGACAGCATCAGTGCAAACAGAGGATCAGGGTGAAGGAATAAGCACTGAAACAAAACGAGTTACCTGTAAAGTTGAATGGCCATGAAACAGTAATCAAAGGAAATTAAGAATAAATGTATCTGTTGATCGAATACCACCGACATTCACTGATGAGAGCGGTGAAAGTGACACAGACAGAGATCAACAAAGGCTGAGAATATCAAAAAAGAGCAAGATTGCCTTATCAAAGGCATTCTGCACCTGCATGGACTTACTATGTGAATAAGGTACCAAATGTGTCATTGGATGTACTGTGTGATGTGAACTATGAATTGTTTTAAACCCCATGACATAACTTCAATAAAAATTGGATAAAGCTATTTGATGAGGAATTCTGTAAAATATTGAGATACTCAAAAGACTATGCGGTACAAAAGGGAGTGGTGATGGACGGAGCATCTGAACCAATCAAACACTCACACCCAGTCAACAGATCTGGGTTTAATCCATCACCGTTCTTTAGCCCACTCTGCCACACCAGTTCAGACATGGCCATATGCAAATCAGTCTGACCCTGTGCCTCATGGGAACAGTCCAGCCCGAACTGCCAAGCTATGCCTTCCTTGGACCAGAAACAAGCTTCCTAGGACCGGTTTCTGGCATACAGCCTTCTTCAGCCAGGCTTGCTTGAATCCAGTGGCAAAGTGAGCAAGGGACTTGCATACAACAAGTGACCCTGGCTGACACACTAACTAGATACGCTTTTCCTGGCAACATGCCACAACAGCTGTGATCATTGAGCATAACGTAGCTGCCATTGGAAAGCTGCCTGAAAATTGGTTCTATTACTGCTGCTGGTGAACCGTGCAGGTGGCAAGAGAGGTTATTTGAAGACCCTTCGCAGGCACCGTGTAAATTAATACCTTCGCATAAAAGTGTACCGCTTAGTGAGGTTTTACCATTTTTACTACGAAGAAACACTTCCTTTCCCCCACTCCAACATTTGTGTGTGTATGGTGAATTCCAGGTTGACTTAATGTATCCCTTACCCAACCTTTCATACAGGTCTGCTGGTATATGTTGTAAGCAATACTAAAATTGGAAAATCGTCACTGTTTTCGTGATGGTGCCATGTATTATCCATTCCAAGACATGTTTCTCAGAAACGGTTAATGGTAATCTTTCCAGTTTTTCAATGCTCAGCACTGTATAGTCTGCTCCTCTTTGTGCCAAAGAGATTTGTTTATCAGTAAGGTTAAAGACAGTAAACAATGACGTGGTATTGATTAGACGCCATGGCACGTAGCCTGAACGCAGATTTTGTAACGTCCAGCCTAGCAGTATTATAGAACGTAATTGAGACTGGCCATGCTGTAACATTAGCAAGTCCTGCTCTATTATGTCAATGGTAGATGATACAATGCTGTCCAAAGAATAAATTCTGGAGGACAGAGTCGTTAAGCCATTGTCCACTACAGAGAGAGCTTTCTCTAAATGAATACGATCAATTTCTCGTATCTTTTCTGCAGTGATTTTCCATGCTTCATTGTAAGCAGAATATATACCGGCGTATATGAAACGTTTTTGATGTGGTTTACGAGGTCCAAGTAAGAAGTCTCGTAAGTCAACGCCTTCTTTAAGTAAAGTTAAGTGTTGTTTAATTTCTGGAAGTTTGGATTTCTGTAGCCACTCAAGGCATAGTTTTCCTACACTGTATGTTGTAACTATCCCTGGATGTTGTCTCTGGGAATATCTGGGATCAGGCCTAGTTACTGTGAACCGTTGTGTTTTGTTCAGGAATCTATCTTGACAGTTATTCTTGTCTGTGGGCCAGATTAACCATTTTTTCCAATCAGGATAAGTTCTGTTCTGTTGTAAAATCTGTTTTACGTCTACCTCCTCATCTGCAGTGCCATTACTGTCAGGTGTAGCTTTAGGTATGGACGGTTTGTTTAAATCTTTTATCTTAGCCAAGCCAAGACAAGATGTTTGTTGAACAGGGTCATTTAAAAACATTATTTGTTCTGGGATAATGCAGGCTCTGAACAAGGCTTCTAAACCTTGCACCTGCCAGTCTTTTGTGCCCCAGACAGTTTTTGTCTCAATGTTGTCTTTCCAAAAGTTAAAACCTAATGTAGATAGCTGAGGATAAAAGTTCGCAGAATAAATTTGTTTAGTATTAGCATGTTTTTCATTCCTGTCTTATTCACATTTTGAAATAAAACGTTTCTGGATTTGTGACATTAAAACCTGAGAAGTATGGAAACTTTCCATAAAATGTTTTTGAGCTGCCCTTTGGCGGCGTTGGACAATGTTCCCATTGATTATAAGTAAAAACATTTCTAGGATTTGCAGATTTGTGCAAATAATGGTGACCATAATGATTAAAACAATGCATTTGTTCATATTCTGATGAACCTTCTAAGTATTCATGTTTAGTGAATTTAGCTGACATTTCTAAATCTGTCATCATATTATTAACTTTTTCAAAGTTCCAATCATCAGAAAATGTGCTGGGTGAAACAAAGTCACTCAAAGAAACCTTAAACTGGTGTGGAATCTTCAACCGCTCCATCGGGCCATAAATGTCATAATCAGTTGTGTCATAAACAAGTGCAACCACTATGGAGTGGCACACCTTTGGTTCTTGAAAAGAACAAGACTCCTCTAAAGTGAAGATAGATTTCCAAATTCTCAGATTTTATTTGTATAAATCTTCAATTGTTCATCATGATTTAAATGTTGAAATTCAAATTCATTCCACAAGTTTAATCACAAATGCAATGATACGTAAATGCTTCTAAACGCTCCAATGCATTTCGGGCTGAAGAGCCCTTCATCCGGGAGCTCTAAAACATAAAGATATAGCAATAAACAAATGTACCCATGACGCTCATAAAATAGTTTGACACAACATGCACATGGCTACGGGTGAAAAAAAACGATACGGTAATGTGCTTCCCCGAGTGTTTAAGGTGAATGCAGCGATCAGGAAAAAATGTAAAAAACTGAGGACACTTACGTTTGTGGCCGGGGAGTCGTGGGGAAGGTATGCTACAAGATAAAAAGTGAAATAGAGGCTGTGTTCGCTATCAAGGATAGAAGCGAAACTGCAATATTAAACGCGGCATTACACCGACTTACTGGAAAAGATTTGAAGACTCAGTTAAACTCGAGTGAATCCGCAGGTTGTAAACCGGGTGGTTCGCATAGCGGGCCATAAAGGAAAGTGTATATACCGCCATAGAGGCGATGGTAATCTCGCGAGAAGCTGATAGCATTGGAGCATTGGAGCGTTTAGAAGCACTTACGTATCATTGTATTTGTGATTAAACTTGTGGAATGAATTTGAATTTCAACATTTAAATCATGATGAACAATTGAAGATTTATTTATACAAATAAAATCTGAGAATTTGGAAATCTATCTTCACTTTAGAGGAGTCTTGTTCTTTTCTAGAACCAAAGGTGTGCCCTAACTAGGGATGCATCCACTCCATAGTGGTTTCACTTGTTTATGACTATATTTCTGACATGCCTGGACGGACAGTTACCTAAAGGAGCACCCGACCATTTGAAACTATTTAAGACATTTGTGTTCACAAAACTCTTATCACAAGGATACAAATTAGGCTGTGCACCCCCCTCTCCAATTGTATAATCAGTTGTATCCCATGCTATACCACCAGGTATAGGAACGGCGGTGATGTACACTGATGACAGGTCTCTTCGTTCACGATGAGATGATTTGTGAGGTTTCAGGAGCAAGTTGATGTTCTTACTTGCTGTGTCCATTGTATTGCATTTTCCATCTATCATCTTTCCCAAACTTAAAACAAGAATGAGTCAGAGCAGGAGAAAAAGTACACCTAACACAATCCAAAATTCAACCCATGGTGAAACAAGGTATGTATTTTCAAGTTGATGAAAGAGTTCTGTTATTTTATCTTTGAAAGTTTTATTTGCTGGCGTGGTTTCAGGTTCACTGGGATCCTCAGAAAATGTATCAAAGTTGATGAAATAGCCAGAGGCAGGTCTGTCAATTGTTGGGATTGCATCCGGATTCTTTCAGAATCGCCGGAGCTGTTTCTTCCTTTGTCTTGTTAGTATAGTCAGAGGCTATATCACTGTAGACAGGTGTTTCTTGACAAACTGTTATTTGGGTCTCAAGAGGTACAAGTTCCATGGCTTTGTTGCATAGTCCTTCTTTTCTTACTGCATGTTTATCAAAGGTGATAAGTCTTTCAGTTTGAACCTCTTGGATTGTAGCAAGATTCGGTCGTCTGCTACATCTTCGGAGTCCACTGGGCCTACTACTTATTATCGGCCACATGATGTGGTTTGACCAAGTCGATGGACACAACTCTGTTCTCCCTTTTTCCAGCAAGGGGCAGTAGTAACACTGATCTTGTTCCGTTGATTGCTAAGACAGGTACTGCTTTTCTGTAAGAAGGCCCAAATTACTTCTTCACCGCGATCTTTTCCCTGACTAGATCCCCAATCTTTGGATTCCAGACAGGTCTTGCTGGGACAGGTGGTTTTTCTTCAGTGGTCGTTGGCTTTTGTGTTGTGTTACTCAGACTTCTTGTTTCATTTAAGTCCTGAAAAACAGCCAAACGGTCTTTGATATCAAAGGGTTTTTGTTCCACCACTGAAGTTTGACAATCAAGATCCTGGATGAGCATTCTAGTACCAAATAGTAATTCATATGGAGCGATTCCCCCCAGAGAATTTCTTGGCAGATTATTAAGACTACGTTGGACACTTATTAGATGTTTTGATGACTTCAGACCTCAGCAAGACCCAAAGGTACCGAAAGGGTTCGCCCTTCTGTGTACAAAGTCCTTAGACTTACCAATGAAGTTGGCAAGGAAACTGGAAATACAAAAGCATAGTTTAATAAACCTTTAAAGGTGGTGATACAACCTCCACAACACTTCTACAGCATTGTACAGAGTAGCACACTGAATACAAGCACATGGCCCCTTTTATACACAGTGGAAGGGGTTCAGTTTACAGTTTAGACAGAGGTTACAACCACGTAAGGACATTTCTAAACATATCAGTGGGTGGAGCTAACAGTATTTCTAGAACATGGGAGGGCTATGCTAGTAAGGAACAGCTGTTACTTCTGCTGAGCATGCGCTTCACTCTCAAGAAGGACTAATAATAACTGTTGCTAGGTAGAATCCACAGTGTAACTGGCAGAGAGGTAGGACAATCAGAACATTGAGCACATGGCAATGCAGGACATGAAAAATGGCAGACTCAAAATACAAAATGGAATCCATATACTAGATATTTGGACTAATGCATTATGGCTTCGGCTAATGCTTAAAAAATACCGCTGTTTTATTTACGACATACGACCCTTTCAGCATTAGCTGAAGCCATTCCATTTCATAGGGTAGTCATCATACTCATCTTGAACGTCAATGCTCATAATGTTAGAAATCTCTTTAGTTAAACTTTTTTGATAAGCAGCTTCGGAAACAGCTTTCTTATTGGGTATACAAGAGGTAATACAAAGAGAACATATCATAGGACCACATTGAATACACATACAGCAAGTGAAGAGAATTGCTACTATTATACAAAGGCCAGTGAGAATCTTCCAACCCCATGTAGTAAATAAGGTCCAAAACCAACTAGAGAAGGTCCATGTACCGTTATCTACATGTATGTCGGCAGCTATTTTATGCAGTTTATTTATGGCATTATAAACAGAAGGCGAGTGGTCTGGGATAAAGACACAACAGCTACTTCCAATAATTCTACAAGCTCCTCCCTTTTCTGCTAATATGACATCTAACACCATTCTGTTCTGCAGGACAACAATTCTAGTAATTTGCAACTCTTCAGTTACGTTTCCTAGTGCTGCAGCAGTTTGGTTGGTCACTGCCTCTACAACTCTAGTTAATCTTCTTATCTTTCTACTGTTTAGGGCAGCTCCAACAAAGAAGAATAACCCTAGGTTAAAATCTACATATTGCTGCAAACTAGTGTCGGTCTGGTCCACATCATCGATAGATAAAGTACGTATGTATCTATTCACAGTGGCATTATTCAACAATCTCAAGTCTTTATGATATGTGGCAGGTGCTAAAAACACTGGTGGTAATAAAAACGATACATAACATACTCCTGACCAGCCAGCTGGTAATCAATAATATCCTCTATTACCGCATACAAAATATGTATTATGGGATGCTAAAAATGTGCTATTATTCAGGCCATCTATATTTAAGACTTTAATACAATCACTAACACCTACAGGGATGTACCCAACACTTTGCACACATAAGTCCGCTTGTGCTTGTGCAACTGAGATCACAAATTTTTCACTTTCGACAGTGTCTCTAGTGTTCGTAAAAATGTAGGGAGTAGACTCATTGTCTGGTCGATATTCTTCCCACTCCCATATGGTTCCATTGGCTTGTGGATAGCCTTCTTTATTCTGGTGACATTCTTTGTTTAGTCTAAAAAGTAACCTTCCAACAGCAGGCTTTCTTGTGGCAAATAGAAGAGTATACCAGGCACGACAAGAACCATTATGAGAGAAAGGGAGAGGTATGAACGGTGTTCCCCCCTTCTTCTGGTGCGCTGGCATCATACCACATATCCAGCAATTTGTTTCATTTGTAGCAGTGTGGGTATGATGTAGAATTTGAATGAAGGTGTTATTTACAAAGGACAAGCGGTGTTTTGATTCCTGATAGGGGAGCGTATAAAAGAAATGCTCCTCTGGCACCAGTGTAGAAACCACACATAGATCACGGGCAGGAATTACATCCTCAACAAACCACGTGATAATGGCAACAACTGCCACAATAGCAATGAATCCAAAAGGGCAGATCACTTTCTTTCTCTCCATGTTGAACAAATGTCTCGCAAATCTTCCTGAAACTTAAAAAAAAAGGTTGTCAGAACTCTTCCCCCAAGGCGGCCGTTGTTTTCTTCACCAGCGGGCCAAGACGAGTGTCACTACTCTAATGCAAGGTTGATCCCCCCCCCCTTGCCTCATCGGCTCTCCGTTGCACCAACCGAGGGGCCGTTCTGACAACAGTCTAAACAGCAGCAAACTTCTTTCTGGGTCGAAGGTTGTATTTTCTTACTCCAGAAGTCGTCGGGTCCGGGAAGAACTCCTCTTGTTCATCAGGTACCACAGCAGGGCCTTTCTCTGTAGTCAGCATTTCTCGATGGTCAGTCAACACAGCAGGCTCCACCAATCCGGGTTGCACTCTGCGACAGTGAAGGGAGTGAATCCAGTTTTTCCGGTTGGTCACTCGGACAGCCGTTCTTGGTGCGAGCAGAACTTGCTCGGGACCGCACCATCGGGGCTCCAGGCCACTCGTCCTCTCGAACGCCTTGATGAGGACGAAGTCACCGGGTCGGAGACTATGACCCTCGCCTGTGGACCGGTCAGGGAGTGCTTCTCGAACCTGTTGATGAATAGAAACCAAGTTATCAGTTAATTGTGCCAGATAGTCATTCAGCAATACACAAGGTACATCATATACGGAACTTGGTTTGGGCACTCCCCAAATATTCATGGGACGACCAAACACCACTTCATACGGTGTAAGGCCGGTCCGGGAGTGTGGTACTGATCTTATTGACAACAATGCCAAAGGCAAAGCGTCTGGCCAAGTCAGAGAAGTGGAAGCCTGGATCTTTGCTAGTTTAAGCTTCAGTGTTCCATTGTACCGTTCCACCAAGCCGGCCGACTGTGGATGGAACACTGCATGGAACTTCTGCTTTATCCCCAGACCTTTCAGAACATACTTGATAACGTCTGCTATAAAATGAGGCCCGTTATCACTCCATAGCAGTCTACAAACACCATACCTAGGGAAGAACTCCTTCAATAGCACCTTTGCTGTAGTCATTGCAGTATTGTCCTTAGTAGGGTGGGCTTCAATCCATTTACTGAAAGCACACACCACCACCAAGACATACTTTAAATTATTACAGCGTTCGAGTTGGATATAGTCCATTTGCAGGACTTCAAAAGGTGCAGTAGGTATTTCAAATCCTCCTGCTGGAGTCCGTGTTCCTTTCCCTGGGTTGTATTTAAGACAGATCATACAGGTCTGTACCACTCTCTTGGCCGTGCTAGCAATCTCTGGATGCTCCCAAACTTGCGCAAGCAATTTCACAATCGCTGAAGCTCCAACATGTGCTAGCCCATGTGCCATTTGAACCATAGGTTGGACAAAAGCTGTGGGCAACTTCCACCTATCCATTTGTTTGTTGCGCCAACAACCTTCATCATCCAGTTCTCCATTTTCAGACCATTGCTCTCGTTCTTTATCAGAAGCAACTCTCTGTATTTCCATCACTTCTTTCCTAGCATCATGCCATCGTTCTGCTTGTGACTTCACAACATACATTGAAGTGGAGTCAGGTCTCATTGCAGTTTCTCGTGCTACTTGGTCAACAAAAGCATTTCCTTGCCCTACTTTGTCGGTAACCTTCTTATGTGCACTGCATTTCACTATAGCTATCTTTTTAGGAAATGTCAAGGCAGTCAAAAGATTGTGCACCAATCCTCCATACATAATTTGTGCTCCGTGTGATGTCAGAAAACCTCTTTCTTTCCAGAGCAGGCCAAAGTCGTGCACTACTCCGAAAGCATAGCGGCTATCTGTATAAATATTCACACACAACTCTGTACTAAGTTCACATGCTCGTGTCAATGCTATCAGTTCCGCTGCCTGGGCTGATTTCTGTGGTATGCGTGCTGTTTCCACGATAGTATACAAAGTAGTGATGGCATATGCTGCCGAAGTCGTACCATCCGGTAGCTTCAGGCAGGAGCCATCCACCCATAATTCTCCATCTACATCTGAGAAAGGCGTATCCTGGAGGCTACTCCGAAAGCATAGCGGCTATCTGTATAAATATTCACACACAACTCTGTACTAAGTTCACATGCTCGTGTCAATGCTATCAGCTCCGCTGCCTGGGCTGATTTCTGTGGTATGCGTGCTGTTTCCACGATAGTATACAAAGTAGTGATGGCATATGCTGCCGAAGTCATACCATCCGGTAGCTTCAGGCAGGAGCCATCCACCCATAATTCTCCATCTACATCTGAGAAAGGCGTATCCTTGAGATCGATACGACCCTTTGTCTGTTCCTCAGTCACAAAAATACAATCATGTGCTTCCTGTGCCTCAGGCTGAGTCGTCGGGAATGGTAACAATGTTGCTGGATTTAACGTAGCACATCTCCTCAATGTGATATGGGGAGCCAGCAACGTTAGTTCATATCCGGTCAGACGGGCACTTGTTAAATGCTGCGTCTTTGTTTGATTCAAAAGGGCGTCAACAGCATGGGGAACCAACACTAACAGCTTGTGAGATAACACTATTCCCTCACTCTGACGTATTGACACAGCTGTCGCTGCGACCGAACGAAAACACCCCGGCAATGCCCGAGCAACAGGATCGAGCAATGCCGAGAAGTATGCACACGGACGCTGCCTGTCCCCGTGCATCTGTACTAACACAGATGACGCACATCCATCTCTCTCGTGTACATATAATGTGAAAAGTTTCGTGTAATCAGGAGTGCCCAACACTGGTGCTGAACAAAGGGCCTGACGTAACTGTTGGAAAGCATTTTCACATTCATCTGTCCAAGGAAGGGGAATTGGAGTGTCTTTTGTCAATAGTGCTAACAGTGGTTTAACTATGTGTGAAAACCCCAGTATCCACTGCCTACAAAAGGACGTAAGACCCAAAAATGCTCGAACATCTTTCTGTGTAGAAGGTGTTGGTGTGTCCAGGATGGCTTGGATACGATCTGATGTAAGTGCACGCCCCTCCTTAGACAAAAGGTGGCCTAGGTAGGTCAAATTAGGACTACAGAATTGCAATTTCTTCTTAGATACCTTATGATTGTGGGAAGCCAAAAAGGAAAGCAACGACAACGTACAAGTCTCACATTGCTCAGGGGTGTCAGCAGCCAACAAAATGTCATCCACATATTGAATAAGCACTACCCCCTCAAGCAAGACAAAGGAATCCAACTGTCTTTTCAATGCCTGACTGTAGATACTAGGGCTCTCAGTATAGCCCTGTGGAATTCTACAAAATCTATACGATCGATTATTCAAAGTGAAGCCGAAAAGATAACGGCTATCAGGGTGAATAGGGATCGAAAAGAAGGCGTTCTTCAGGTCGACAACCGAGAATGTTGTCGCTGTTGGTGGGACCAAAGTAAGGAGTGTCGTAATGTCAGAAACAACAGGATATTGGGGCACCACTATCTTGTTCACCTCCCTCAAATCAATAATGAATCGATATACCCTAGTATCAGTGTCTTTCTTCAAGATTGGTAGAATAGGACTGTTACAAACATTGTATGGGACTTCTTCCACCACCCCCACTTGGATGAGATCCTGCACAATCTGTATGAGCGCCTCCTCACCCTCCTGTGAAATCCTATATTGAGGCAGGCGTGGCAACACAGCTCCCTCCTTCACACTAATGTGAACCGGAGGAATGACCATCTGTCCCACATCAGTGTCTGAAGTAGCCCACAACATGTGAGGTAAAGAGGCTAATGCAGTACTTTCAGCGACCATACACACTCTCTCTTTCGCAGGGTAATTGTCATTTAAAATCACGCGTACTCCTTCAGGGGAGCAGCGGATTGTGGCTCGAAAATGTTTCAACATATCTAGACCCACAATGTTGTCAGGCGTATTTGAGGAAAGCAAGAATGGACATGGTGCTGTAAATTTATCAACATGAAATGCAAGGGGTTGGGATAATGGGCTAAGAGAAGGTGTTCCATCGAACCCTACAGATGTGCTCGTTAAGCCAGACAGGGGAGCCCTCGGAACCAATTGTTTAGACAAAGCGCTACGAGTAGCCCCTGTATCAACCAGAAACTGATCAGTAGAACCCAAAACATGTGCTGTAACATAAGGACCCCTCTGATCTACTGGCACTTCAACTGATTCCTCCCCACATCCTACGCAATCCTATGCATATTGGGAATCATGACTTTCGGGGTGCACATAGTCAGACATCTGGTACTGATTTCGTCTATCAAAGGTATTAGACCCTCCTGGTTGTTGCTCCTTGGATTCAAATCTAGCCCTGTCATTTAGGTTACCTCGTGGTCCAGAGAAACCCCCACGATTTCTCCCAAAACCTCTACCCCGTCTCATAGCCATGTGTTCTCGCGCTAAAGGACACTCATTGGCCCAGTGGCCTCGTTGCTTACAATATGCACATTGATCTTTAGCCAAATCTGTGCGGTTATATGTTTCATTACTTTTTGCTTCTAATTCCTGACGCTCGTAATACTGAGCCATTGTCAGGAGGGATGCTGGAGTCGAAGTCGTCCAGGAGCTTTCACTCGCTTTCAACCGAGCTGCTACTCCCGGTAATAAATTCGAGACATATTTGTCTACAAACAGATGTCGACCCGTGTCATCCGTCAGAGACTGACCACTAAAATCATGAAAAGTTTCTTCAAATCGCGTAAAGAAGTCAGAAACTGATTCATCTGTCTTTTGCTTGCAAGATGCTAACATAGTCCAGTCAATCTTTTTAGGGGGGATAATCGTCTTCAATTTAGTCAAAATGGCAGCAGGGAGGCCTAGAATGAGCTGGGGTGGTTTCTGCGCAGGTTTCCTAGCTCTGTCCTCCTCCTCAATGTCTTCCCATTTAGCTTTAAACGTCACTAAATCGTCAATTTTCCGTACTGATCTCCACATGTCAGGGGGTAATATAAGACCAAAGAATAAATCAATGTCAGCTAATGTCATAGTACAAGAATTCAAAGCCCCCTCAACTTCCTCATAAAAGGCAGCAGGATTTTTCCGTGGGTCAGGTAACGCTTTCTTTAAGGCCATAAGGCCATAACATCCGCTCTATTCCATGGAGTATATACCCAATTATAGATAAAATACCCTTGGGCATCAGCTGAATTTTTATCTGAACTAGTACCCGCTCCTTTAGGAGGAACATACAAAGGCGCTGCCTCTCGCATAGGTTTAACATGCACAATCTCGACCTTATCTGAAGAAGAGATAGGTGATTGTTTCCCGTCGCCACTCAAACCAGTCTCTTTGTCGTCCGCCGTCTCTTGTCGTTTTGCTTCTCGTAACCGAGACGTCTCATCCCGCAAGGCGAATAACCGTCGAACTGCATCAGCTGCCTGAGAAGGAGAAAAGAGACCTTTACGCAATTCTTTGTTATCTTGTACTATGTCATGAGGTTCAAGAACAGGAGAATATTTTCGAAAAGCCCCGACTACTTCATCAGAAAAGGTTTCAAGAAAATACATTTTTTCCCTGTCCGGCCATTGTTCAAGAGACAACAATATTTCAGCAAGAGGAGTTTTACTCTTAAGAATACGATAAGAAATTTGTCGGAGCTCCGCCATACGATCAGATGTTAACTTAGACCGCGTGTCTACCTCATCTTTAAGTGATCCAGAATCCTCATCTTCCCCTTTTGGAGCAGACGGGCCAGCATACGGAGGCGGAGAACGATCTAGTAATGAAAAGTCATCATCAGAATTATTAAGGACAGGATAA
Organism: Lissotriton helveticus; assembly: GCF_964261635.1. Classification (NCBI taxonomy): domain Eukaryota; kingdom Metazoa; phylum Chordata; class Amphibia; order Caudata; family Salamandridae; genus Lissotriton; species Lissotriton helveticus. The sequence continues at coordinate 1,580,841,140 of NC_136065.1, read as the reverse complement.
AGAGGCCGTCGAATAGGATATTGGCCAGATATCTGCAATCTACGTTCTGTTTCCCGTTTCTCTTCCGCTTCTTTTTGTTCACGTTGTCTCATTTCTTGCGCCTTCTCACGCACATTCTTCCTCTGCTCTTTCTCAATCAGCGCATGTTCACGTTTCTCACGCTCACGTACTTCTTTCACCCACATTCGCACACTCTCAAACATGTCTTGTCTTGCTCGGCGCTTACACAGGCATTGTTCCACATACTCAATTTTGCGCAAATCAAACGAACCATACAAAGGCAATCTCAACTCAGGATCCTTCTTGGTATACTTCCTCCATAATGTGCTGTACATTATAGGAGAAAGACCAAACTTGATGTACATATCCCTATTCGGCGTCCCTTCTGGGGGAGCCGGCTGCGATTCTTCAAGACTTAACCGGTTTCCACAGCAGCACCACTTACGTAGTGTGCTAAAAGTAGGCATGCTAGAAATAGTGCGAAAAACGCAATATTATACAGAAAAAAAAATAGCGCTTAATCGTTGCGCCGCTCACAACCATATGTTGGAGAAAAATCTCCACATTACCTACCTATATGTGTTGCAACGCATATATATCCATTTTCATAATCATAATATGATCGATCATCCAAACATCCCCATATCCATATCCATATCCATAAGCCACAGCAAGTGTATCCTAAAACTGCCTTGCTAATCACTGGCTACCATAAACACTCACAGTAATTACCATACAATGGTCCTTACCAAGCACGAGCGTCCAGATTCCACCTGCCAAGTTCCACAATTTGCTCAAACAGCTTATCCACAGCAAACCGACAGAAGAGGTCTCAGTCGAGGACCGGCGCCACCCAGATGGTCAGATCGGAAGGAAGGAAGAAATACCTCAGGATGCCAGGACTAAAAATGCCGCTGGAGGTGATCACTTCCCCGGCAGAGTTCCATTCCTTCGTCACGACCAGTCCTTCGAGCCTCCGAGTCGCCGATGAGCCCCACGTGACGGGCGCCAATTGATGAGTTCAGACCTCAGCAAGGCCCAAAGGTACCGAAAGGTGTGTAAGGGGCAGTAGTAACACTGATCTTGTTCCGTTGATTGCTAAGACAGGTACTGCTTTTCTGTAAGAAGGCCCAAATTCCTTCTTCACCGCAATCTTTTCCCTGACTAGATCCCCAATCTTTGGATTCCAGACAGGTTTTGCTGGGACAGGTGGTTTTTCTTAAGTGGTCGTTGGCTTTTGTGTTGTGTTACTCAGACTTCTTGTTTCATTTAAGTCCTGAAAAACAGCCAAACGGTCTTTGATATCAAAGGGTTTTTGTTCCACCACTGAAGTTTGACAATCAAGATCCTGGATGAGCATTCTAGTACCAAATAGTAATTCATATGGAGCGATTCCCCCCAGAGAATTTCTTGGCAGATTATTAAGACTACGTTGGACACTTATTAGATGTTTTGATGAGTTCAGACCTCAGCAAGGCCCAAAGGTACCGAAAGGGTTCGCCCTTCTGTGTACAAAGTCCTTAGACTTACAAATGAATTGGCAAGGAAACTGGAAATACAAAAGCATAGTTTAATAAACCTTTAAAGGTGGTGATACAACCTCCACAACACTTCTACAGCATTGTACAGAGTAGCACACTGAATACAAGCACATGACCCCTTTTATACACAGTGGAAGGGGTTCAGTTTACAGTTTAGACAGAGGTTACAACCACGTAAGGACATTTCTAAACATATCAGTGGGTGGAGCTAACAGTATTTCTAGAACATGGGAGGGCTATGCTAATAAGGAACAGCTGTTACTTCTGCTGAGCATGCGCTTCACTCTCAAGAAGGACTAATAATAACTGTTGCTAGGTAGAATCCACAGTGTAACTGGCAGAGAGGTAGGACAATCAGAACATTGAGCACATGGCAATGCAGGACATGAAAAATGGCAGACTCAAAATACAAAATGGAATCCATATACTAGATATTTGGACTAATGCATTATGGCTTCGGCTAATGCTTAATAATACCGCTGTTTTATTTACGACAGTTTGACCCACTCGTCACCCGAACCTAATACCCTGGCTGTTATAGATTGCTTTATGTCTCGGTTTTTTCTTTCCACTACCACATTTACCTCAGGATCGAATGGACTTGAGTACCGCAATGCAACGCCCAAGCTGGCCATGGCCTCCTTGTAAGCTTTGGAGCTAAACGCAGGACCCTGGTCAGAATGTAGCGTGCCGATTGAGTATAAGCTGATAAAGACTCGCAAATCTTTTATAACAGTTCGGGCATCAGCCGAGTGGTGAGGCCACATCCAAATGAATTTTGTCCTAATAGTTGTGGGAGCGCATCCGTCTATGTTGACGTCTGCCTGTAGAAAGTCTAATGCTGTCTAACAATGGTGTCTGGACTGGGCTGACTACACTGTAGTCAGGTACTTGGTGGCTTTCAAAGCTATGATCTCTGTAACAGGTATCACAGTTAATTCCGACTTTGTAAACTTCAACGCTCATTCCCGGCCACCAGTACATCTCTTCTAATTCTATTAGAGATTTTAAGATCCCTTGATGTGTCGGACCCTCTCCCATATGTGCTTCGTGAACCAAAGCACCTCTCAGGTTCCTGTTTAGAATTACTCTATCCCCCACTCCAGGGATTCAAGCAAAAGGAACGGAGTTTGCATCAATTATGTATGTATATCTGAATGGATAATTCAGAGGTAACGCTGCATAGCTGCCTTTCATTGAGGCATTTACTGCTAGCATTGTTTCACCGTCTACTTTTGTTTTTGAACGAGTGATTGCAGCTACGGAAGTCGTTTGCTCAGCTGCCTTTGTGGCTTCATCAGCCAATGAATTCCCTGCAACGTGAACGCCATCACGTTGATGACTCAGTGTATGAATCACGTGAGTCTTTTGTAGTTCTTTTTGTAATAGAACTACTTGTTCCCAAAGCAATTATGCTTAATTGTGCCACCTTTCGCATCTTTGAAACCGTTTTGAACCCAGTTCTGCAGATATTCATTGTAAGACTGGACGCAGTAATACGAATCGCACACTATGAGTGTGGGGAATTCGCGATCGGTATTTTCAAGCGCCATCTTGAAAGCCTGTAGTTCAGCTCGCTGAGCTGTACAGTCTCCGAGTGATTGAGTTTTAGTGACCATAGGTCAAAATTTACCTTCGCGCCAGCGACCTTTAACAATCGCGCACGCAGCACTATAGGCTTGTTTACCCCCAATTGCGGGCTGTGCTGATCCGTCTGTCTAGATTATACATTCGTAATGTTCTAGAGGTAGAATTTCAGTCGGTGGAGGACATTCTTGTTCATATTGGAGAAATTCTTGTGTCTTCAAGTATGGGTCAAAAACGTATTCAACGTCTGTTGCAGCAAGAGAGTTAATCCATTGTATCCATCTTGGATGTAAAGCCTTAGCATTTGGAGCTCTCTCTTTTGCTACTGCAGATTGAACCGCTGCCAGAATCTTTTCTGTAGAAGTGAATTTCATTTCAGCTTGTGCGTACAAGTGTGATTTGTATGCTATTGGTACCTTTTCACCTTCATTAAAGGTTAGGTATGTGAATCCGCATCTCCCTGGGATGATTTGGATTACAAGATTGCGCACGTTGTCGCGTGTTTGTAACTGTGTTTTTGTTAACATGTCAGTTTGCACTGACCGCAAAATTTCTGTGTGTTCTTGACTCCAATTAGTTGATTTGAAATCAGGTTTTATTAGTTCGTAGAGAGGTCTAACCCTTTCTGCGTAACTTAGAACATAAGTTCTACCAAAATTCAGGAAACCTAGAATTGACTGTAGGTTTTTCAGCGTTTTTGGAGGTTAAAGCAGCGCACATTTCTCTAGTAGAAAGTTGGCTGCCAGGCTTTTGCCTTCACTTGATAACTCAAAGCCTAAGAATAGGACGTTGAGGTGGGCAATTCGTGATTTCTTAAAATTGAATTTGTACCCTTCAGAAGCGAATCTAAGTATTATGGTGTTCACTCTTTTCAGGTGCACGTCCAAATCATTGCCTGTAAGATAGATGTTATCGACATAGGCTAATGCCTCATCATCATACGTTTGTAGTAACTCTGTTACTCTGGCTGAAAATAAACCTGGACTATTCTTGAATCCCTGTGGGAGACAGCAAAATTGTTCTGTGTCCCCATTATTGAGAAAGCGGTCAATTACCTACTTTCTGGTGCAATGTTTTGACAGAAGAAACCGTTAGAAATATCCAATGTGGTTTTATACTTTTTACGTACAATGTTATTCATTAATGCTGCACTGTGTGCATTTTGTACTGCAAAAGTTTTGCAACAAGAGTTTAAGTGTCTGTAGTCCAAAACTAGACGATATGTATTGTCTGGTTTGGAGACACGAAACAAAGGATTGTTCATAGATGAGGTGCATGTTTCAATCACCCCTTGGTATTCAAGTTGATCTAAGATCTCCCTGACTTGTTTTTAGCTTCTTGCTTAACTGGATACTGCCTTTGTGCAGTATGTTGATTTTTTAACTGGATATTATGATGAGGAGAGTCCTCATCCCATCCTACGTGATTTTTGTATAATGCTGGAGCCTGGGCTACAGCCCATTTTCTGGCATAGGTGTATTTTTTATGAATTGGAATGTGATTTGAGAAGGCTGGCATAATTATCTCTTCGCCATGTGGGCACTCCCTGACAAATTCAGGTGGCCAGGCTTGTTCAGCTAGAAGAATGTCATAGCCCTTAGATAGCTTCTCCCAAAAGAGTGCCTTTATTTTCCTAGTTATGTCCCCCTCCATCCGGAGTGTCACTTCATATAACTTTTGGGGTACACTAACCCTGGTGTCTGCAGTTTCAACTTGAATGCATTCATTCAAGTCCACTGTCTCCAGGTGATCCTTCAGGATCTTAGGAGCTATGTTGACCTCTGCTGCGCTGTCTAGCATTGTCTGGGCCCACTCCCCGTTCTTGAGTTGTGTCCTCAAGATCCTCAGCATGTCTGATCTTTAGACTTGCTACCTTCTTCTTGGTGAATTGAGTTTTCTTTTTTTTTGGAACGTGCTGTTCGTCTTTGGACTTCACGCGATCTTCTTTTTGTTCTGATCGTCCTCTTCTTTCGGATTTCTGCGAGGAAGTCTGAAAGGTACGAGAGGAACTTGTATCAATATCTTGATATCTATCAGGTTTTCTCAGATTATCCCTATTTCTAAGGTTATATCTCTTTTCAGAGGGTTCCTGTTGAGGAGACCTTCCTCTGGACTGGGAACGCTTCTCTTTAGGAAGTGTCTGTTTGGTGTTTTCCCACTTCTTCTTAGGAGTAGTGAGATTATTTTTAATAAAACCTTTTTCAGGATTTTCAGTTAGTTGGGGTTTTACTGGTTTCCCACCCAAACTATCTCTACCTAGTTCTTCATAGGATTTTTCAATAATTCTGGCAAGCTCATATGGTTGCTCAGTAATATCTGTTTCTTTTAGCTTTTGGCGGATTGCCACAGATGCTGCGTCACCTTTAATGTTGGCTAACAATATAGCCGAGACCTGTTTGAAATCTTTCAGCAGCTTCATACCAAGATTTAAAGCAGGGTCTGGTCCATATTCATTTTGAATCTGTCTTAGTACGTCTGGTATTACCGCCATAGACGGAACACCATGTGTTTTTGTGTAGATTGAAGCAAAGACTGTACCCCAAGTGTCACAGTCCTCAACGTGTGGTGCAATCCCCATTGGTAAACAGATTGTCAGAATTCAGTGTTTCTCATGAGGTGTACTATAAGGGAATACTGCCTCTATTTGAGTAATTTTTTGGGCTAACCAGAACGGAATTTGTTCTCGTTTTGCGGGCAATTTACCGATTACTGACTGTATAGTCTGTGGTGTAATTTTGTTTGTGTTCCCCTGATGAGGGGTGTGCCGTGGAATCCTTATAGTAGGTTGGACTGTTAAAGTCCGCATGACATATTGAACCAATTGTCTATGTATATTAATTAGCTGTTTTAGCTGAGCTAATAGTCCTGGACCTGTCATTCTTTCAATGTCAGGATGTGGTGTATAGCTGGCTAATACCGGACATGTTGCTCCTGGTCTACCTAGTGGACCGAGCCTGGTAATGTGATTTTGATGTTGTAGGGCGCCATTAAACCGGAGCTGATGCTCTTGGTAAGTAAGTGCAATTTCAACGTCCTCGAAAGGAACATATTCCGCTGGAGGTTCCTCTACTTTGTAGTAGTGGAACTCGTGTGTTACTGGATTTGCTGCAGGAAACAGAATCCATGAATAGAATACCTCTGTCTGCCGATATTCATGTGCCTCTATTACAAAGATTACTTTACCACCTCTCGATGATACTCCATTTTCTATAAGGATTGTTTTCCTTATATTTACCGGGATGAGTATAGTATCCGGGTTATTTTGTTGGAGATTTGTGTCGTCTAAGACTGCCTGAGCTGCTACTGCAGCTCTCTCCCTTTCGCCGTCACTCTCCGTCATTTTGTTGACCGAAAGTTTGCAGAGCAAGTTTCAAGGAAACAAAGATTAGGTGCACAATATTTTGGAACACTGTATCCTTCAACGTTGAACAAACCAAAAACTAATGCATAGGATTTTCGTCCTACTCAATTTTGGTGGATATTATATCCTTCTTACCCACTCCAGATGCCTTTTGGAGTATTTTACGGGAAAAAGGGGTCTGTGTGAAAAGCACGACTGAGTTACTCTAGTATCTAGCGTTAAATTATCACCTTACCAAACGTTTGGCGCCATGTAGTGTAGTTCCTATATTCCCAATAGGCTCTGCGCATTGGAATAATATATCCTATAGATTTGACGTAGGACTGAGGTCTACTAGGTCTCTATCAAATATACTAGACTTAATTGTGAGTGCCAGCTAGCTCAGAGGTCACTAGTAACTTTCTCGAATACACAAGAAGGGATTTGTTTCTGATAACCGCATAAACATGACAACTTTGTTTCCCAAGAATATGGAATGTATCTCTAGAGTCGCGGAAACAATAGATAGTTATTTCACTCAGTCAATCGTGCATGCTTCGTTTCACCAGAGGTGCAGAGAAATAGAGAGACGGGCGTTTTCAATAAAAAGTATTTATTGAACAGTCTTCTTTCTCGTGCAGAGGAAATGAACTGCTACAACCGTGATACTGGTTGCAAAGTATAATGCGTACAGTACGAAGAGTATTATAAAATAATACTGTAAAAGCATGAATAAAAGTAGTCAACTGGTGCTTCTAAAATACGCCTAACCTGGTGTACCTAACCTAGGTCTAGTACAAGGGAAGAAGTAAGTGAGGTGTAGCTTAGTTTGAGTATTCTTTTGCCAATAATCTATCCAAGAATTCTCTAAGGGTCTAATCAGCTCCGTACCTTGGTTTAGAATGAAGGAGGTCTGGTACCTCTCTCTCAGGACTCGATTTCCCAACAACCCACAAGGGTAGCTTGGAAACACTGGAGCTGGATTTCTCTGCAAAAGAAAAGACAGCGTCTCTCTCAGTGTGTCTGCTGGAGGGTCGGCTTCCTTCGGCACTTGCTGTAGCAGGGCGTCGGGCAAGTAGATAGTCGAACTGCTCCAAACCACTGTGTGTTTGCTTGGGCAAATGTGGGCATATTTATACCTTGAAGGTGCCTTGTTTGATGTAAGGTTGGCCTTAATAACGTCATCAAATTCTCAGTTCTTTGAAAACTCCATTAGTTCTTGGATAAATCAATATTCAAGCAAGGGGAAGTCCCTGACTGTTGAAGGCGGGTTTTTCCAAGAAATCGTTGTGGATTTTCGGAACTAGTGGAAGTAGCCATGCCGTATTTGGACAGCATAGACTAAGTCTAAATATGGTTATGATTTCTATGCCTATATAAGGATATGGTGATTTATACATATATATGGGCATGAATCTGGAAAATTACACTAGGGTCCTAAATTCATACACAACAATCCTAACACGCCAAACCCAATGTTCCCCATCAATGAGACCTTGGTTACTTGGCAAGTATCTATGTTTAGATATCTGGGTATTAGGATATACCATACAGACCATGAACTCCTTGATGGCAGCCTCACAAGGGCAATTACTTCCGTGTCATCACAGATGACGTTCTGGAAAACACTTGCTCTATCAGTGGCGGAAAGGGTGTCACTTAAACAAATTTTGGTGCTTCCTTGGCTACTTTACTATTTCACTAATTTACCGTTGTATTTACCACCATACTTTTTCCGGCCAATTGAACACATTCCGAGGTCTAATATGAAGCAACTCAAGATGTAGAGTGGAGCTCACAATACTATATTTGTCATTGGAACAAAGAGGGCTTGCAGTTCCCAACCCAGAGCATTACTACTTAGCATCTCAACTTCAATGGGAAGCACACTGGGTGGCGGGTCGATATTTAACGGACACAACAGGCAACGATAAAGCACATACCGAGCATAATATTCTCATTATTTCACCCATGTGGCAAGAAGATAAGTCCTCGCCCCTGGCTGCTGAGCGTAGCCTCTAGGTGTTCTCGTCGCCCCTTGTACCTCACTAGAAATATCAAACCTTATGCCCTGGCGATACTGCTGCTGGGGAGACCAAGTGGCAGCAGACTAACTACATGGGCTGATCTCGATGTATGGCACGCGGCGGGTTTGTATACCCCAGGTGACCATTATCTAGATGGAAACTCATACCATACACTGATATTACGCAGGAAGTCGGAATACCTCCAGGACACTTCCTCATGCATGCCTCGTGGATGAGCCTACTACAACGCTGCTGGGGAGACAAGAACCACCAACAAATATAGTACTCCAACATATACATGTCATGGGAAATAGCAGGCATCTCACTCGGTAGTTCACGGATGTGCTTTGCCTTCACACAGCAATAGATCTCAGCCCGCTCTGTACAAAGTGGGAACTTGACTTAGGCTGCCCATGCACAAACACAGAATGGAAAATAATCCTGGTGAGTCCCTCGCAATGACAGATTTAAATTAATACAATATTATACAATACATCGTGCATACTTAACCCTGGATAAAATCAATTGCTACTTTAATAGAAATGACATACAATGTCCCCGATGTTCCTATCAAGATGCAGATATTGTACATATGTTGTGGTCTTGTGCCAATCTACAGCAGTATAGGGAGGGAGTGATACAACACTTCGCTGCTTGCACTGATAGATGCCGCTCGAACAAATGGGAAACATGTACATTAGTATTATTCCCACGAGACAAAAAGCACAGAGCCAAAAGTCGATTTATAGATTTGGAAATATACAAGAAAAGGCAGCTGGGTAAGAGAGGATTGCACTGCCAAGACTAGTCACAAACGTAACCAAATATTGCCCACCTCAGATGGCCAGCTGCCACATGACCACAAAGTTCAACATAAATTCAAAAGGGTATGAGAGGCAACGTATATAAAGTAAAGTTAGTATGTACAAAAGAGAAAGCAGAAATTCCACGTTGTAGTGTTTAGATCTTAAGGTGTCTTTTATTAAATATGCACTTGGTTTTCATATGAAGACAGCCAGCGTGTTTCGCCCAGACATGGGCTTCTTCAGGGCTGTAATACCAGACAATATATACAGGATTTAAAATCCCAAATTACGTCCATGCATTGTTCAGCACATGGTAATTGGTGACTTATATTAACAGTGCTAGTGGTGAGGGTGAGCAATAGGTAAAGTGTAAAGCATTGAAGAAAAAAATGAGTAGTGATGGAGAAAAAGGTGCGTTCAAGAGGCTGCAAAGAAACCAATGCTGTGATAAGTGAAAGAGAGTCAATAATCTCCAAATCTGTCAATTGTGCTAATTGTGTTGGGGAAGCAACCGCTAAATTCCCAATACCTTATAAAAGATATATATATATATATATATATATATATATATATATATATATATATATATATATATATATATATATATATATATATATAGGCTCCAACACACCATAACGTGAGTCACTCTCAGGGCGGGTGCCGCGTAGCGCGATGGTGTTCGCGTCCCATATAACAGCTCCAATTTCCAAAAATACCCAGCCGGGTTTGTAGAAACAACAGCACTCACACGGGCAGCAGCAATACTTTTAGCAGGTCGGTTTATTTACAAAAAGGCAAACAGACGCGTTTCGGGACTAGAATCCCTTCGTCAGTGTTATCATTCGAGCGCCAAACTTTTTCCCTTATCACTGTTCATGTCCGCTATTGACACAAACAAGGGACCATTGCAATTGCGTCTATAAGGCGCGCCATCTTTAAACGCCTTAAGTCTCAAACATTTCGTCTAAATGAGCTAATCAAAAGCAATATTTCTGTTGTGTGCAAAGAGCGTCAATGAAGACGTCAGTGTAATAACACTTAAAACCATCTCGCCGTGAATATAGCGATTTTTGGCTTCAATTGTGCATTCTTAGTAATGCGTTGTTTCTCAGGTACATGGTCAGTTTTGGGAATTATATGATCCCGAAAAAGAAATGAAATGTGCCGATACACGGCGAGATGGTTTTAAGTGTTATTACACTGACGTCTTCATTGACGCTCTTTGCACACAACAGAAATATTGCTTTTGATTAGCTCATTTAGACGAAATGTTTGAGACTTAAGGCGTTTAAAGATGGCGCGCCTTATAGACGCAATTGCAATGGTCCCTTGTTTGTGTCAATAGCGGACATGAACAGTGATAAGGGAAAAAGTTTGGCGCTCGAATGATAACACTGACGAAGGGATTCTAGTCCCGAAACGCGTCTGTTTGCCTTTTTGTAAATAAACCGACCTGCTAAAAGTATTGCTGCTGCCCGTGTGAGTGCTGTTGTTTCTACAAACCCGGCTGGGTATTTTTGGAAATTGGAGCTGTTATATATATATATATATATATATATATATATAAGAACAAGGGAAGGGCTATGGCAGTGAGCATGGTCGATATGAGTGCGCTTACCGATGGTGTGGAGTATTCAATACGCCAGGTAAATAAAGTCAGGTCCAAATTCCAATCAAGTCCACGTCAGGACAGAAGATGTCAAAGGGGTTAACCTAGGCAAAGTGAAAAAGGTGTCCGAGGACAAAAATCCCCATCTGAATGAAGAGCCGGTTAAAATGTGCGTGTATGATCAAATTAACCTTTGAAGTTAGAAAAAACGATAGTCCAAAAATATATAGGAGGTCTTGAGTAATCCTCTATGTTAGACAATCTGTAGTACGATGTAAAGAATATCTGTATAGAAAATAACTCAGTAAGTAAACAGAAAAAAGCTATCATTGGTAAAGAACACAGCGTGATAAATGGTCAAGAGGGTAATATTCTTTAGTAAGTGAAAGATTTAGTTCTATTTGAAATAACACACTGCGCATAAAATCGCAATAGTTACAGTAGTCTACCACTATCTGAACCGAACGCGCTACACCATGGTCATTCAAAGGTGTGTAGTAAGAGTGCGCCGTGTGCAGAGAGAACTGCTGCTACGAAGTGCCTATTGATATAAGTTAATGCAAGTAGAGCATGAAAACAAAGTATGCAGTGCTAAGGTCAGAGCTTACTGATGCAATTGCAAGTTTGGCGATTATAGAGGAGCAGGCGGAATGTACAGTTGGATCTCTGTAAGCATATGGCTATGCATGTATACTGTAGAAATAGCAAATGCTGTGAAGGGCTGCCAAAGAGATTTCCTAGGGTGAAACTGGGGTTTATGTGGCCTTTATGTATATGGTATACAGGTGAAATGTTTTTCCACTGCAAAATAAAATAAACAGATCAAACAATAAAAATTATATTAGAGGAAAGGAACACTAACTTTTCACTTAGCAAGAATAGATACAATGATGTTTTGAAAAATGTTTGGAAGAAGGAACAAGACAAATTTAATTTACCCACAAGTGAAATTAGATAGAAGGCAAAAAGGAAAAATGCATGTTTACAAAAGAGGAACACACACAAGAACTACACATGGAAATTATTAGCTGCGGACCCATATTTGAAATGATGGGGATACATGGCACATTTTTTAAGAAGAAGTAACTGCAATACCAGGTTTTTATGTTGTTAGTGGACACAACGCTTACTTTCAGTTACCTGCTGATTGGAAGGGTATTTTCTACTTAGCTATATTATTTCCTAAGATGTATCATGTATACAGTACTGATGCATTAACAATGGCACCAGCACACAGACACACCCATAGTACAGAAGATGGAACTTAGTTAGTGGAACATTCTTGGTGCAATTATACCACCTGTAGGAGTCATACTTAATGACAAAAAGATTCTAAAACTGTCAACAGCAATTCTCAAACTTTATTAGTTGTAAACACTGAACTTGTAGCAATTAGATCTATGGTTTTGAAAAAAGATTGGCATTAGACATTTTACTTGCAGAAAAGGGCGGATTCTGCAAGATGCTGAAAACTCAGCATTGCTGCTCATATATGCCAGACAAGAGCAAGAAAATTCAAGAATTTTCAACGAGCATTTCCAATCTAAAACCTGAACCAGAGCAGTTAGAAGCACCTAGCACTTTAGACAACTTTGGAAAAGGAATACACACAATTGGAAACTGATTTGTAACCGCAGGAGGAGGAATCCTAAGTGCTATTTTTATGCCAAAACGTATTATAGGGCTTTGTTTACTTTTCTTATTTGCATTATTCAAAGGCTGTAGATTTTGTATTAACAGATGAAAAAGCAGAGAATAGAAAAAAAATTGCAATAAATGATCGTCTTAATGACGAGTATAGAAAATCAAAACAATTCTAAACTTTGAAAAGAAAAAGACTAGACTCAACGGATGATGAGAGTGTCCCCTAAATGGATTTTCATGAGAAAGCGTGATGGTCATATGGGGTTTTGAAATGCAAAAATAATAGTTAAAAATCACATGTGATATGCTAATGTGCAATTATATTGAACTGACACTGCATTTAAAATGTACAAAATGAAATATGTAGCCATACTTATTAGTATGGGCACCAACATGCCTAAAGTAGCTTTATTTTACTATTAGGTTAACTGAATGTGCTAAGACTTTCATAAAATGTTAAAAAATTGACCTTACCCCGACATGCCTTTAATGAAAGCTTCGCATAAAACTGCAGAATGTTTCTGATTTATAATAACATTTTGAAAATGTTTGCTAGAAAAACGTTATCATTGAGTAAAATAGATTACGCAAAATACAATTCATGAATAGAAATGTTGATGCTTTTAACATATTTTCCTCATTTTATAATGAAAAGATGTGGTGCTGAATAATATTTAGTTGCAGCTGACGTTTCTATTTCACATAGTCTATTGTTAGCTAATATACAATTTGCTTTATTAGAAGGTCAGAAATGTAGTTATGCTCATGGGAAAGGAGAGCTAGAATGAAATATTTCCTAGTAATCTTGACCGAAAGTTTCAATTCTATTAAGGACGCAGAGGCGAGGATTATGCTCAACTTTTTAAATTCCTTTTCGAGCAGCATATTCCACTTTAAACAAAACACTAACGTTCCCATAATGAACATAGCAAGGGTCATGTCCAATCCGCAGTCCACGAAGGCTACAAGGGTATATGCTTCCTGCTTGACCACCTCTTTCTTGACTGCGACCTCTTCCTCCTCGAGTCTTGTTAATCAGCCTTTGAACTTTCAGAACCTGAAGGAAACAAGAACAGACTGATGACTCCAGTTCCTGGTAACTTTAGGTAATTATCTCAAGGCCATAATGCAAACTAATCACAGTACACCTTATTTATTTATTTATTTTTTACATTTGTATGGCGCACATCAACCCAACAAGGGTTTCCCGGCGCCTATCCTACACCTGACAATGTAACATTCTTAATTATTAGAAAAAAGAAATTCTTCCAAAAAACACATACTTATACCATACTAGTCGTTTCCGTCTTGATGTTTGTAAGTCTGAATATTTCCGGGTTGGGAACAGGTTTCTCCGAGCTTCGGGTGGGAATAATCCTCATCTCCGTGTCCTTAATAGAATTGCAACTTTCCGTCATGATTACTAGGAGGCAAGGATTATGCTCGTTCAAAGCTTTTCCACCACCAACAACGCCATATCTACGACTGGTTTGAAATAAAATCTCTTAAAAATCGAGTCGATGACCCGTCTCCAGCGTTTATGATATCTTCTAGTCTGGTCCCCAGAGAAAAGGCTTTCAAAGCCATTGGGTCTCTCACTAAATGGGCGCCAAACTGCGAGAACTTTATACCCTCCTCTTGCATAACCCATCTGATCAAACGTGCTATGGTTGGTGGCGAAACCCCTTTGAAAGGCTTCCTTAGGGAGATTAGCAACTGGCGTTCCCCTGGGGGACGGGTTTCCTCTGTCGTACTCTCATTTTCTTTGAGACATCGGACTACACACAATTTAGGGTAATTGTCGAAAGCTGAATATGACACCATTCTGGGGTCTGTTTTGGTTCTGCAAACAATATGGAAGGTGACTCCTTGCGGGTGAATACTCTTCCCGAGACGTCCAGGACTCTAAAATCCGACATTCGGCGCCATGACACCAGGCACAGTAGCATGGCCAGCTCGGCCGACAGCTCCTTACGGGACAAATACTTGTTAGGCTGCCTAGATTGGAACAGGTATAGAACCTTATTGACATCCCATAATGGCGAGTCCCTGGGTTCCGGAGGCAACGTGAGACAAACTCCTCGCATTAACCTGCAAATCATCTGGTGTTCCCCGGCCGGGGTTCCCTGAATGGGAATATGACCAGCCGAGATTGCTGACCTGTAAGAGTTAATAGTGCGATACGCTAACCTTTGGGCCGCCAAGGAGGCCAAGAAATTCATGATAGCTACCACTTCGCACCCCATGGGATCGTGGTAATTCCGAACACACCAACCGCCCATCTGGCCCATGCTGACTTGTAGCGCTTGTTTGTGCTGTCAGCCCATGCTGCCCCCAGTAACTTCCCAGCTCCGCTCGATAGGCCTGAGACTCCCACGATGCCTGAAATATGCCAGGCCACCAATGGCATTCACCCCTGCTGGACTAGAGGATGGGGAATACCCTGTGGAACATTCAGAATAAACTGATCTCGGGGTAGAAGGATTGGAGAATCCCAGGAAAGTTCCAGAAGAACTGAAAACCATACTTGAGACCTCCAATATGGAGTGATCAACACCACCTTCACCTGCTGTCTGCGCATGAGCGCCGTGAGTCTCATTATCACAAACGTTGGAAAAGGTGTAACCCATCTCCCTGGACCAGTCTTGGAGAAAAGCGTCCACCGATGTGGCCAGAGGATCTGCTTTCCAACTTAAAAACCTTGGTAGTAGGTGATCCAGATGTGATGTGAACAGATCTTTTGTGAACGGGCCCCACACAAGGTGGAGTCTCTGAAATACTGGTGGATGAAGTTGCCACAGGCTTATGTCTGACCAGCTCCTGGAGCATCAGTCCGCTACCACATTGGAAACTCCTGGGAGATATTCTGCTGTCACCGAAATATTGTGGGATAGGCAAAATGTCCAAAGGTCCATGGCTAGATCCGCCAGGGCTTTGGCCTTCGTTCCCCTCAGATGATTGATGTAACGGACCGCCGAGACATTGTCCATCTTCAGGAGGAGATTGCAAGCTATCTTGTCCTTCGTCCAACATTGGATTGTGAAGGAAACCGCCATCAACTCCAGGCAGTTGATATGGAGTTTGCTTTCTGTGGCAGACCACTTTCCTCCTGTAAAGGAGTCAACGCATCTCACCCCCATCCAGACTTCCTGGCATCTGATTCTGTTACTAAGTCCGGGTCACAGCCGAAGATGGCTCTGCCATTCCAGGCCTCCATGTGCTCCAGCCACCATCTCATCTCTGTGTGCACCTCGTCTGTAACCGGCATCTTATCCGAATAATGCAGAACTTTTGAGACAATTACCCTTTGCCCTCAGTGTCTCCACCACCGGCTTGAGTTCCTTGGTAATGCACCACGGGCCGAAGAAAGGCCAAAGGAGAGCGACGCAAGCTTGTACACCTGCTCTTTCCACTGGAACTGCAGGAACCGCTGATTCGGGGGAAAAATAGGGACCACCAAGTATGCGTCCTTCAGATCCAACCTGGCCATCCAGTCGTTGGGTTGAAGGAGGTCCCGCAAAAGATGGATGCCCTCCACCTTGAAGTGGCGATAAACCGACCACTGGTTGAATTCTCTTAAATTTATCACCGGTCTCTGCCCGCTGTCTGTTTTGTCCACCAGGAAAATATTGCTGAGGAAACCCCTCAGTGAGACGTGCTGGTAATATCGCTCCTTATTGCAGCAGATCCGCTACTTCCTGCTGTATGAAGGTAACCTGATCCTGTGCAAAAACCAGCGGACGTGGGCGAAACTCCTGAACAGGGGAGCCGTAAAACTCTATTTGAAAACCTTGAATGGTCTGCAACACCCATGCATGGGAGCTGATAGATCTCCAATTGTGTGCAAAAACCGCCAACCTGCCTCCCACCTTTAAGTGAGGAAAGGGGAAAAGGCTCACCTGGTGTAGCCAGGGGTTGGCCTCTGGCTGTTCCTCTGCCACCGCAGCCTCTGTAAAATCTTTGTGACTGGAAGAATTCTTGTCTGCCTGGATCTTGGGCTTTCTTGCCTCCTCTTTGAGAGCCTTGGGTATAGAAGCGGCTGGCCGAGCGCCCCCTGCCATGGCCGGCCCGACTAAAATTCTAGGATGAAACACCTTCTTAATGGAGGCCTGCACCTTGTCCAAAGATGTGAAAGTGGCTACAAACTTAATCAGCTCTTTGATAAAAGGGTCCCCGAAAAGCCCCCCTTGTGCCACTGTGCCTGCTTCCGAGGAAGCCAAGTCCCCTAGTTTGGGGTCAAACTTTAGGAAGAATGAACGGCGTCTCTCTGTAGAGAGGGCACAATTGGTGTTGCCTAAGAACACAAATGCGCGTTGCGCCCAGTTTGAAATTCTCTCCGGGGAAAGTCGCCAGCTTGGCCTCTTCTGCTAACGCCAGGATCTTAGTAATGGGTTCCAATATGTCCAATAATTTATCTTGACAAGACCATTATCATCTATTGATCCCCTTTTTTGGGTCCCGAATATACTTCTGTAGGAAGTGGCCATTTTAGGGTCCACCTCTGGCATCAGTGCCACCTTGCCCGGTAGGGCGGGATGGGGGGCATTCCGTTTTGAGATAAGCTCTCACCTCCTTCTTCAGGGGCTTGCGGAGGCGCCCAGCTACAAACGCTGAGACCTTGGGGGAAGGTGCCCATTCCGAGGACTGAGGGTGTACTAGGTCTTCGGGGACCAACATGTCAGATAGCTCCTCAGAGCCTTTGGGCATGTCTAAGGAGGGCGAGACAATAAGACGCCAAGGTCTGGAGGGACCTGCTTCGTCCATGGACTCCCCCAAAGAATCCTCCCCATATTCCTGCAGGCTGGGAGCCTCTGGGGTTGATCAGTCTGGCTAGCGTATGCAAACTGCATTATTCGGCGTTCGAAAGGGCCCATGGCTGCTGCCACTGCCTAGTGGATGGAAGCGTCCACTGCATCGCAAAAGTCATCATCAAGGGGGAGAACCTGCAGAGACTCCTCCTCTGTATAGTTCTCCTCCATGGTGATGAAAGCGAGCACTACCACTGGGCAATGACAGGCATCTAGCTGAGCAGGCACTCTGTAATACAGATTAGGCAACAAGATGCTTAAGCGCTCTGTGTAATGCAATGGGGTCCAACCCAGTGTAATTTCTTACTCAAGCGCTCTATGCGCTAGCACTGTTATCCAGTCAGCCTATGGCCAGTCTCAGCATGACAGAAGCCACTAGATTTTGGCACTTCCAAGGAGCTAAACGGATTGCACAAACCTCTGGGGCGACTCACCCATGAATCGTACCGGGTGTCTCTCGAGCCTGGGCCCGCCCCATAGCCTCGTTCGCTCCGATGGTACAAGGGCGCGCACCGCGCCTCTAATTACAGACCCGCCAGGCGGGCCTACAAATGAGGCAATATTTCGTATACAGACCCGCTGCTTTGCGGGCGTCAGGGCTTCCAGGCAAGAGCCAGGCAGCCAGTGAAAAGCGCAGCGAAATGTCGAGCACTTGTTGATCCCGCCAGGTAGTGCGGCTGGGTTCAACGAGACGTGGACACGCGCCCCTTGGAATTCCGGTACCACACGGCACCGCTGCCTGGCAATTAGGGGCTGCGTGCGGAGCGAACAAAACGCTCCAGCGGCCCAGAAACTCTAAAAGCAAGTGAAAGACCACAACAATAAACAGCACCAAAGCGATATGCCTAGTATAAAATCAACTGTAAGACTTTATGTGGTAATAAGCAAGAGCAAAATAAAGAGTACTTATCTGCTGCAAAGCAGGAAAGAAAGAGGAGGTCAAGCAGTAAGCGTACACCCTTGTATCCCTCGTGGACTGCTTATTGGTGGATTGGACATGACCCTTGCTGTGTGCATTATGGGTACGTTAGTTGTTTGTTTAAAGTTGAGGATGCTGCTGGAAAAGGAATAAAGAAAGTTGAGCATAATCCTCGCCTCCGGTCCTGACATAGAATCGAAAGGCCTCACATGTAGACACAAATTTAATATTATTTCCCATTACATGATAATATTCTATAGCTTATTCTTGGAGATCGTGAGAATGGAAGAGGAGAGTCTTTTCTCAGAAGAATACGGAAAGCTGATTGGACAAGAGGAGAAGAAGATACAACGCAGACTACAACATTTCTTTCTAGTGTTTATATTAGAGTGTGTTCCTAGAAAAGGTCAAGGCTTTTTTTCCAGACCCTTACTCAATACACTTTTCATTTTCACTTATACTGAATGCGAACGGCTTAATGCTGAAGGCTAAACGCTAATTTGCCATCCTTTTCCGAACCTGTTGCTTATTGCAGTTCGCTACTGCTGCTGCATGATTATTTTGCCTTATTGCTCGAGCCTTAACTGAGTTTTATGAACCTGTCTTTATGGAAAGATCTGCAGATATTGATTGAATGAATCTAAGCTTTATGCTCTATCTCAGTCTTTCCTCTCCAATTTTAACACTTAATGGGTTCCCGCTAACACCATCTCCGTCTTATTCTTAGAATAGGGATTCTTTCCTTTATGCAATGGGCCTGATGCATTGTTGACTATAATTTGTTCTAACCATAATTTTTATTATCATTTCTCTTAATTGATTGATCTAATTGAACTAACTGAATAAATAGAATTTACTACACTCATTGGAAGTAATACCCTTAAAAACTATACCTAACTATCAGTCAGTCAAAATACTTTATTCGGTTCATTGCAAAAACCATAAAAGTGTACTACAAAATTCATCGAAGTCAAGACCTTGGTTAAAAAATAATACATTAATTTACAAGCCTTATCACAACAAAATCATGTGCAGATAAAATGTACATTATACATATAATAATTAAGAGGATAAAAACCGGCAAAGAGCCAATTAAAAAAAGATTAAACAAAATGCTGAATCCTAGGCCTATATACACCACTATGTGCAATCTATCCAGTTAATTTTCCTCTTCAGTCTTAAATCAATAGTTTAAAAATGTGCTACATTGATGATCTCCCATGTAGTAGACAACAACTGTAAATATAAAAGGGCAGGTTTAACTTGTCTGAAGCCCTTGTCCTTGATAAGGGGAATGATAAATGTTTTGCGAATAGGACACAAATGCTTACAAAAAAAGATAAAATGCATAGTGTCTTTAGTTGAGAAACCGTCACAAGAACAAATCTCCAGCTCCGAGTCTTTAGTCCATCCAGAGCGGTCAGTAAGGAGAAGGTGGAATTTGCTCAGTCTAAATTTAGTCAATAAAAATCGATGATGCATATTGTTGACGAGACTCAAGTAGGGTTCTATACCATCAATGGTGATTAACATTTGGTGAGCCCTAACAGATGGTTTACATAGTTCTTTTTCTTCTCTATCCAGAGATGCCAACTGTTTATATGTGTCTTTCACCCATTTGATGTCCCCTTTCAACAGTTTATCCGGGGAATAATATAGTTCCGGTCGGTCCAATTTCGCTGCCAATTTTTGAATATAACTCAGCCAGGGGATAGATTGACCATGATCCAAAGATAAACACTCCCTCAAAATTTCATGATTCAGCTCTAATTCAGGGTTCAGCCATATAACCCCTTGAATATCAGATGAAAGGACACCACACAGGTTGTTATGAAAATAAACAGTATATTTATTAATAACAACACCTCTGAACTCTTTATGAGGTCAGAGGGCTAAGCACATGACAATCTCTTACGAAAAATACGACAAGTTGCACAAAATTACAATGGTGCCCTAGAGGCACGACAAACCATATACTAAGTAAGTGGAATGTGAAAGTCGATAAAAAGAATGGAGCTGTCCAGAGGCTGGAGGTTCGCTGGGACTACGCTATCTTCACCTTAGGTAAGAAATAGGAGGCGCACGGGACACATGTGCAGAGTGTGAACTCACACGCGAGATGCGTAACAACGTCTATGGACAGTACAGTTCAAGTTAAAGGTAAGTACGGACAATCCTGACTAGGTAGGACTAAAACGACTGTGGAACTGGACACTAGGACAGTTAAACTACCCTTGAGCACCTAAATGCTCTCGTTACCTCACCCACGGGCTGCGGGTGCATAGGTGTCAAAGTGTGTCGGGTTCTCGCGTTGAAGTCTATGGAGCCTGGAAGAAAAGATACTGCAGGCGACCAGGAGGAAGATCTCCGGTGCGATCCAAGGGTGGATCGGTAAGGTAAAGAAGAGGACCTGAAAGCAGAGGGGACAGTGTTCAAAGTCACTAGCCAGTGACCGGTGTGGAACCAGGAAGGAACCAGGTGCAGTCGTCGCGATCAGGTGAAGAGTGGACGCTTGACTCTGCAGCCACGTGGACCAGGAGGTGTCTTCGACGACCAGGATGGAGGCACGAGCTATCCCACGCAGGCTCTCGCTGTCGGCGGTGTCAGATCCGGAATTGGAGTCAACAGGCCTTGGCAAAGGCAACCCACGCGGTGAGTGGAAAAGACGTCTGGTGCGGACTAGGAGAGTCCGGGGTGCCCCTCTTTTGGAAGGGAGCAAGGGCCAGTCTGGAGCAACCAGACCAGCAGTGAAGATTCAAAGGTTCGTCGTCTAGGAGGCCACTAGCCAGCCGGCAAGTGACCAGACAACGCGTAGAGCAGCAAACAAGCAGAAGGGCCCCACACAGATCTCGTGGAAGCTGGATGGCTGATCTTCGGTGCAGGGGCTGCTCGGGGCTGGGGCTTCTCAATCCCCAAAGCACTTGGTTGAGTTTACCTCGGGAGTCGTGCTGGAAGCGAAGTGCAGGTTCGTTCAAGATGGCCGGTCCCACGTGTCTCATCGCACCCACGGGTCTCAGCTTTGCTGCAGATGTGAGTTGAGGTCGGAGAGGTCTGGGAATCCGGGTCTCGTCGGGCTCTGAAGTCTGGATCCTCGAGGGAAGACGACAAAGTGAAGCCGCTGGACGCTTGATGGTGCCTGCAGTTGCAGGGCGGACACTCCTTGTCCACAAGGGAGATTCTTCAGTCTTCTGTGGAGCAGAACGTCGAAGTCCAGAGTTTCTTCTTGTAGAATTGTTCAGGATAATCTAATTTGGAATGGGACCAGCTCCTACCTTTATTCTCCTAAAGGGGGCTGCACTACTGACTAGGTCCCTCCCCTGGGTGGCTACACCCCCTATCCTTTGTCCGGTTTCCCGCCAGGGCTGGGGCAGGGATGTCCCAGCAACTGGTTTGAACCATTGTATGCACAGGACACCTTGTGTGCCCCAAGCATGTCTCATTCCTTTCAGGCCTGTCCTACCCAATACACAAAATCCTGTCTGGGATGGTGCTAGCACCTCCCAAGGCAGGAAACCCTTTGTCCAAGCCTCCCTCGCTGGAAGGACTCCCAGCAGCAGGAGGTCAGACTTGTGTCTGTGGTGGCAGCATCCATTTTGTGATGCCAAGGCTCGGGTTAACTTTAACCGGGGTTCTCAGTTACATACATATCGTGCCCCTCTAGAAGCGTGGAATGCTACCCCCGTCGCCAGAATTGGCGAGGGGGTAGTATTCCAATTCGTATGACACCTTACTCGGCATGTTTTGATAATGTTATACCAGAGTTAGCATTTAACCGCGAGGTTGATAATGCACTTAAGAGTATATGGTATAGCGTTATCATGGAACAGCTATTAGGACTTGGTTCCGCAAGCTGCAGACGGGCTCAGCTCATGCCAGAGCACCATCTCACATAATTCCAAGCACTCTGCCTTCAGGATTGATAAGGCCTGCCATAGGAGTGACTGATAGGAGTATATGTGTTCATTTTAGGGTTAGATATAGGTATACTATATCTATAGCAAAGGGTGATTACACCACCTTGCCCCAGCTGTCATGCAGCCAGTTGTGTCAGTTTTAGATGGCCAGCCAGGGGTGGCATAATACATGCTTCAGCCCCTGGTAGGCCCTGGGTACACCTATGCCCTGGATACCTAAGGTATACTGTACAGGGACTGATAAGGTGGCCCAGTGCCAATTGGTAAATGCACCTAAAGTACATGGTTGTCAATTTAGAGAGAGAACAGCTAGGCTGTGGGTCTGATTAGCAGGCCCACAGCCAGGGAAAGTCGTAAACCAGTGAAGCAAAAAGCAAAAATCTGGGGTGACCATAGGATTGCAGACCCCACTCTCCTACAGTCATTACAGGAGTCCTGAAAAAAAAGGTTTATTAACGATGGCCCAGAATTTGCCACTATTTCTGAGTACGTCTACCGAGGTTAGGTCTTCCCAAGCAGCTACCCTAATCTCCCGTCTTCTTGTGTCCAGGGCTTTTTTGTAGCTTTTCCTTAATAGGGCCACCATGGCCCTATTCACTGGTTTGCAGTTTAGGGCACCTTTTAATTTTTGATTGGCTGCTGAACAGTTGTGACCAAACCACCCTTGTTCAGCAGGTACCTTAGCTTTCCCTGTTTGACTAAGATCTGAAGAAACCTGGGCACAGATAAGTGAGTAAGCCGCTAAAACTTCCTCATTCTCTGCCTCCAGGTTCAGACAGGTTTCCAACTCAGAACCTACTGTGGATAATAAATTGGAATGAAAGTCTCCCGGTATAACCCTGCTCCATCTGAGTCTGCGGGCCTGATCTGTCGGACGAATGTCCGATTTGTCCATTCTATTTAGCGCTATCGTAGACTTTAAGACCAGATCCGACAGACTCAGAACTACTGGATTGTGGTCACTAAAATGTGACCATGCGGGCGAATATTCAAGAATCCTATCCCCCAGTGTTAAACTAAAGAAAATATAATCAATAAATGAATGACAACCATTCCCCTTAAATGTGGGTATCTCCTTATCCCGCAATGTAGGGAGCATCAAACCGTTGTCTGCCAGGATTGTCTCGAGAAGACCGCCCTGTTCAGAATGTTCGAAATGAACGTCTCCCTGTTCAACAGGGCCGAATAGATCTAAGGACGGACACTCGTCCGGGCATCCATGGATATTAAAGTCTCCCATAACTACGAGAAAACAATGGCTATCATTTGCCTCCTTATAATTTTCCAAAAACAAATTTAATATGCCCAGGTGCTCGGTCGTGGTAACTCTATCATACGAATTGTAAAAATTAACAATTAAAATCCTTCCCACCCCACTCAAACAAATTTGTACAGCCAGGATATTCCGTGAACCGGTGTCTAACTGTGTGTATACCCATTGAATAGTAGCTGCAATTAGGATGACCAAGCCACCCTTCGCCCACCCCATATTAGATTTGACCGCAGGAATGTGGTAACACGCATAACCATCCAGGCTCAAGATGTCACCCGTGTCCCACGTTTCCTGAAGGCCTCTTATATCATACATGCTAATGGACTCTCTCCATGTTGGATCATCTATCTTATTTTTGAGACCAGCTACATTCCAGGTCATTAATTTTAAAGAGCGGTCTTGATAGCCTGGAGTTTCTGCCATTATGGATGTATTAAGATCCCTGGAACCTATAGATTCTACCGTTGTCGTGGCATCAGGGACATTAATCACGACAAGAGGAGCAAGATTGGTTTTTTGGCTACCTAGTCATTCATTATCGCCCAAACTTGAAAAAATATCAAATCTATTTAAAACGGGGACCGCTAAGTCATAGGGCAGTCTCCCTTTACCTAAATTACTATTCGCTTGCCTGGTTTGAGGTGGTGGATAAAAGAAACCTAGCAGGAGAAGATTTACATAATCTTTTTCGATTCTGGATGACCCCGCCTGTCTCAGTATGTCCTCGACCAACCTTGGGGATCTAATGCTTACGACCACGCAGTCTCCCTCTAGGCTTTTTTTTAGTATTGCCCACCCAAGGGACCCTTCTAACCATCAGAATATTATCATCCAGGTATTCTCCCAGATCTGTTTTACTAGAGAGATAGAAGAGTGTTTTATTTTTTATCGAAGACCAGTGTTCATTTTGACCCTCCTTAATCTTCGGAACATTCGCCAGAATGATAGTATGGGGGCATGCCTCAACTGGTAAATTTAAAGCTGACTCTCTCTTCTTGAAGGGCTGTGAGTGAGGGCCTGATCTCCCTTCAGGGACCTTGGGGCCCTGCTTCACCCCCAAGGTAGCACTAGTCACTTTTGGGACCTGAAGAGGAATGTTTAAAGGAACCGAAGACTGCAGGACATACTAGGGGTGGCACCTGGTGCTCCCTTATGTTTATCGAAGAGACCCCCCATTCTTTTTATTTCAGCGGACATCCGACCCAATTTAGCCACTAAAGGTTTTATAATGCCCTTTATCTTTGAATCAATGAGGCCCGCCAATTGGTTAAGCTGTTTGTCATCCAGTTTGATGGTGCTACGTCCTACTAGTGCGTCATCTACCTTTTCTAAATATTTAATAGGTGTAGTGGGTGTGACTGCTTTATTTCTTGTTGAACGGGTACCTATGCGTTTCAACTGAGTTTTTCTGCATTGTCTAACCACTCTAGGTGCAGGGGTTGGAGGATGCTGTGCGATAGGGTCCGATAAAACTTCCAAATCCAACTCAACAGGTTCAGGCAATTCCAAAACAAGGGGGACATTGTTATCACTAATACTACGGTCACCTTGGCCCAGACCGATCGGGGAAGAGGAACACATGATAGATGGCAGAGATTCACTGCTTAACCCTAAGGACTGTCGTCTTTCAGTACTAATTTTCTTAACCACTTTTATTAAGTAGTTATCCAAAGTACCAAGGACGGGTGGAGCACTTAAGGATGACATGTTACTACTTACTGTAAGACAATCCCCAATTGGTTCAAAAGTATTGCACCCCCACTATCAATTAGGAGATATATGTAGCAATGCAATTTACAACCGTTGTTCACAAGCATAAGTAAATGGAATCTCACTGTGACTTTGATAGATAAGGTCGGAGTAGAACCCAACTTCCTCAGGGCAGGGTTTATGGCCGAGCCCAGCCTCGTTCTGCCCCGGACTGCCACAGACTGTCCCGCCCTTGTCCCGGGCGGCTCCCGCGCGCGACTCGCGGGGCGAGAGGCGTTCCGTTTACTTAAGCGCCTCCGGGCGCGCTGGTGACGCGAATGCTGCTCGCCTCCCTGGGGCAGCTGGGAAGGGTAGTTCGCGTTGGTCTGGCCGTTTCCCTCACGGCGTGGCAGATAGCGGGAAAGCCGTTCCCCTCACGGCTGCCGGTCCGCTTCAACTGTTAGCCCCCTGGAGCTCGGAACGCTCCGTTTACTTCAGCGCCTCCGGGCGCGCTGGTGACGCGAATGCTGCTCGCCTCCCTGGGGCAGCTGGGAAGGGTAGTTCGCGTTGGTCTGGTCGTTTCCCTCACTTCGTGGCAGATAGCGGGAAAGCCGTTCCCCTCACGGCTGCCGGTCCGCTTCAACTGTTAGCCCACTGGAGCTCGGGACGCTCCGTTTACTTAAGCGCCTCCGGGCGCGCTGGTGCGCGAATGCTGCTCGCCTCCCTGGGACAGCTGGGAAGGGTAGTTTGCGTTGGTCTGGCCGTTTCCCTCACAGCGTGGCAGATAGCGGGAAACCCGTTCCCCTCACGGCTGCCGGTCCGCTTCAACTGTTAGCAGATATTGATTGAATGAATCTAAGCTTTATGCTCTATCTCAGTCTTTCCGCTCCAATTTTAACACTTAATGGGTTCCCGCTAACACCATCTCCGTCTTATTCTTAGAATAGGGATTCTTTCCTTTATGCAATGGGCCTGATGCATTGTTGACTATAATTTGTTCTAACCATAATTTTTATTATCTTTCTCTTAATTGATTGATCTAATTGAACTAACTGAATAACTAGAATTTACTACACTCATTGGAAGTAATACCCTTAAAAACTATACCTAACTATCATTAGTGACGGAACTTAGAATAGTTATTGTGATTCTAATTTATGTGAAGTATAGCTCCTGATCTTCTCATAGACAACGGCAAAGGTCTGTCGCAGAGAGAAACATTTATATGCCATTGAGTGGGAATCCACCCGGTTAGAGTAAGATAGAGATGATAAACCATTTAATTTCAACTGATTCCCACTCCAGCAGTATCTCATGTGTTCGGAACATCCAGGTGCTTCTTAGTATTCATGCCACTTGCAGGCAGGCATAGGTGTTAGGCCTCAGTCAAACAAGGTGCAGTCTTTTTGAGAATTCGAGCACTTCTGTAACCATGGATAAATGCATCTTCCTCTTTGTCCTCTTCTTTCTACAGGCTTCCAAAGCAGAGAGTTCAGTGTCAGAAGAACTTGAAATGGTCATGGTGGGGCTGTAGATTGCCCTAAGATGATGTCCAGCGTACGACGTCCATTTCTAGCCAACAACGAGTAGCATGGGAAGAGTGAATTTTACCAGAGCAGCGCAAACCTATTCCAAACAAAAAGATAGGACGCCTCTTACACCCAACAGGTAAAACCATTTATTGGGCGGGTCTTTCTGAACAGGAAGCAGTGGTAATTAGGCCCATCCTGCAACAGAACCACTTTTTTTCGAACGCTGTGGTTCTAGTGGGCTCCACAAATGTACTAATGTTACTGCCAAACACTTGCACA
Source organism: Lissotriton helveticus (assembly GCF_964261635.1). Taxonomy (NCBI): domain Eukaryota; kingdom Metazoa; phylum Chordata; class Amphibia; order Caudata; family Salamandridae; genus Lissotriton; species Lissotriton helveticus. Next base: position 1,580,814,172 of record NC_136065.1, on the reverse strand, counting down.
GATCATACACACTACCCAAATAGGATTGGCAAGGGACCCCAGTTATGGGGACTGGACAGACACTTACTGGGGAGAGACGGTTTGCAAGCCTTCCACAACAGTACAGGTAAAAAGGGCTATGTCAGTGAACTGGAATCATGTTGCCACCACTGCGTGGGTGAGTCTTCCAATTTTAATTTCTCAGAATAGAATCACCTATGGCCAGGTTCAAAGTAGGGTACATATTTCTATTTGAGAAATAATGGATCCTTCTTATTGTCAGAACCTGCATTCTGGAATAAAGGTAGCTTTCAATTCCCCTTCGTTTATTAAATGTTAGCAAAGTTATCCTCATTTACCTGCAAGGTACAAAAAGTGTCTGACAGCCTGAGTCTCGCTGAGTCACACTTTGTAGCAAGAAGGCATTCACAGCCATTACAGTTGATGGGTCAAGATCACTATCGCAAGGGCCTGTGAGTTGGCTTCTAGCCCTCTCCCACAAGTTATTCAGACACGTTGCACAGGGGAAGATTCAACATCATGGCCAGACTTTAGAAGGTCAACACCCGGTCACTCCAATACGTATGTTCTCCTTTACAGTCTAAGCGCCCAGGCACAAGAGAGTTCCTTTGGGTAATCGGATCTAAAATCTATACAGACCTGAGATGTGTCATAATTTATTAAGGTCTGCCACGAGTGCTCTAGCATGTTGGTGTCTGTGTATGTTTATACAGCTGCAAGGCGTACTCTGACTAGTTTGTTATGCATCTATTAAATTAATTTTAATTTATTACAGCACATTTGGCGAAGAAGTTTAAGAAACAGTATCAATAATATTGCAACCATAGTGCACAGTTGATCAATAGGTATAGCAGTTATGTTGGATTAGCAGTGGCTAGAACATGGGTTTTGAATAATTTCTTGAAAGAGAAAGAGTAGGAGCAAAGTGATTAGAAAGTGGAAGATCGCTCTACAGATAAGGAGCATTGAGTGTGAAGGAGTGAAAGTGTTAACGTGCACCCGTAGGATGAGAAATACCAAGAAGAAAATGAGAACCAGGAGGAATAGAATGATCTCTGGTATACAAGGAAGCTACTGAAGCCCTATTTAGGAGTGGTGTGACAAAACAAAAGGGGGTGGTCTATAGTTCAGAGGTTAGTTAGAACTGCTTCACACAAACCCAATAGCTAGTGTCAGGGTCAATGGTGCACTGACAAAAGATTTCCTGTTAGGCCAGAGTACAAGGCAGGGCTGCCCATTATGCCCTGCTTACGCTTGCAACTAAGGGCCAGATGTAGGTAGGATTGATTTACCACTTCTTAAATACCGAATTTTACCGATTCGGTATTTAAGAAGTGGTAAATATGAAGGGGGGAGATGTAGGTATTTCCAGATGTGGAAATACCGAATCGTTAAGATTCGGTATTTACCGAATCTGGAAATACCGAATCGGTATTTCCTATTGATTCCTATGGGCTGTGAAGCCCATAGGAATCAATGGGCAATACCGAATCTGTAATTACAGAATCGGTAAATACCGATTTTAGCAAGGGTGCAGGGGGTGTCACTTTGACACCCTCTGGCACCCCAAAAATAGGCATGTGCGCCATGTGGCACACAGACATGCCCTAAGGGCATGTCTGTCTGTCACATGGCGAGGTGTGCATGCACACATGTGCATGCACACCTGAATTCGGTATTTTAACACCCAATTGGATTGTGTGTTAAAATACCGAATTTGTAGGGCCTTTGGGACTCTGAAGAGTCCCACCTACATATGGATTTACAGAATCGGTATATTTACTGATTCGGTAAAATACCGAAGTGGTAAATTTACCGAATCGGTAAATATACCGATTCTGTAAATTCTGACCCACCTACATCTCAAAAGCCAAATACCAGTCGGTAACGGCCGAATTCGGCCGTTACCGACCGGTATTTGGCTACCTACATCTGGCCCTAAGCCACTGGCAGAGTGGGTAAAGAGGGATGCTCTTTTACGAGATATTTGCTGGTACCTGCACTGGGAGGATATAATATCTCTATATGAGGATGATAGTCTTTTTTACTTGGCGTATCCTTTGCACTCTATTCCTAGCATCCTAAAAACCCTGCAGATATTTGCTCGTCACACGGGTATACACAGTGGTGGTCCGTGCAGTTAAGCACAATGGGGCGGGAGGGGTGGAGGGGTGAAAGTAACATATGACAGGATAAGGATTATAAAATAAAGAAATAAGTAAAACCACTTACCTTGTGCTCGGCGATGCAGCGAGCACAAGGTATGTGGTTTTAATTATTTATTTATTTTATATTCCTTATCCCGTCGTTTGTCACTGACACCCCCCACCCTACCGCACTGAACTGCATGGACCGCAACTGGGTATACGCAACATTCCCACAAGAATTAATACAAGTACTAAAAGTCCATCTCATCAGCATTTTTGTACCAATAAAGTTCTAATTCTTATATAACAAGATACGTTGTATTACTGTGATATCTTTATTGTTATTGTTTTGTGTACTTTAACACTCATGCCAGTAGAGGGCTTCACTATGTGACTCATTTGTTTGTGCTGACTGATGACTCATTTGTTGTTCCCTTTTGGCAGCGGGTGTCAGTTCTGGAACATGTTTAAATTAACCTGCTAACCCTGAGGACTCATGTGTTTGTGATGACTCTGATGCCTTCATTGTTGTTTCCCTTTGGAAGCAGGTGCAAGTTTTGGAACATGCTTGAGAGCACCACCTTCTGAGATGGCACCTTTGTTTAAAGAGGTTGTGTCCTTTCAGCTGCATTTTCTATTCATGTTTGGTTTTGAAAGGAGCTGCCACATTGAAGAGCCAAAACACCCAAGAAGTTTTCTCAATTTCAGAGAGCTATTCTGGTCTTCCTACAGATCATGGCTGCACGTGTTTCCTGACACCGCACTCTCTAACTACGTGTCTTCCGTCCCGGCTCACCTTCTTCAGACGTTCGAATGAGGTACCAGATTCTGGGACTTAAACATAAATTCTTCTGATGAATTGGGAAAATGCAACACCGGCAAGGTGGCGAGCTCGGGCACGTTTACGTCTGTACTAGTGGTTGGAGGAGGGAAATCAACCAACCATAGCATTAGAGAAACATCTCCCTCAGAAGAGATTTGTATTTGGATATATAGGCTTGTTTTGGGAACTTGCAATGAACCTTGTAATAACTGTTACTGCTTTTGATTCAGGAATATCAAGAACTGTGTGTTATTTCACATAATGAACAGTAATTCTGAACGTTGCTCTCTTAGTGAAAACAACCAGTGTTTTCTTGTGTGAAATGTAAAAACAATTATTTGTGAAAGTAGAACTAAGAATTTTTGACTAACCCTTTTCTTTCCAGGTCTCCTTCTCTACAATACCCACCCTAACTTCCCTTTCCCTCGTTTTGCCACATCGATATTCTGGTGCAGTATAAAACTAAGAGTCGGTGCTGCCAGTGGGAGGGTGTCTTGAGAGCATCGCTTCTGAGGAACTGGGCCTGCCAGAATAGCAAGCTGAACTGTATTTGTTCCTCCTGAGCTGACTTTTCAAGATGTCATCCATGAAGGACTTGTGTGATAATGCCTGCACATATGGAGGAAGATCTGGCGACGGCACACATAGAAACTTCAGCTCTTGCAACTGAGGTGGCTCAGATCCAGGGTCATTGGAGTATGGCTATAGCCTCCCTGGTACTCCCATATTAGTAACTGCAGCATCTACTCCCGAGACGGTCTTAGTTACTGTTACTGCTGCAGTACCTGTAGCTCCACCCGAGAGGTTTTCAGCGGACCTGGTTCAAATCCAGACCTTCCTTACCCAGGTACAACTTCATGTTATGGCTTGACCAACAGCCTTTCCAGATGCACAGTCATGTATAGCCTTCATGATCTCGTACCCAAGTAGGGATGGAGCTGCTTGGGCTGTACCCTTGGTAAATTCTGACTCCCCTCTTCTTTACAACTGGAGAGATTATAAATGGCAATTTGAGAAAATGTTTGATCGATGAATTGCCACAGGATCTGCAGATAGAGAGTTGTTAGATTATTGCATCGTTTAACAGCCTGATTGCTGAAACCAACCGTCTGGAAGCTAAAAGATCTGCAATGTTCCATCACAAACTTAAAGACAAACTAATAGACATCATAGCTTAAATTGATCCACAACTTCAGAATTGTAGCTATTTGGTTGACCTTGCCCTACGCTTAAGCCATAGGTGAGAGGAGGTATCCTGAAACTCAAGTCTTTCTTGGCTCCAGGGACAGGGTTGTTGATTCTTCCAATCATAAAAATACGGAACCTATGGAGATAGGGAGTGTCCGTGGTCCTCTTACTGTGGAAGAAAAAATTTACAAGGTAAGAACAGCCAGTGTCTGTACTGTGGAAAGAAAGCTCACTATATACGGGAGTGTTCAGCCAAACCAAAGGCTCGAGCTATCTCGAAGCAGAATGTTAGCATCACTGTGACTAAAGAGGCCGATAAGCAGGAGGACCCTTCGAGACTGACTGAAACAACTCCGGATCAATCAGTAGCTTACACTCTATAGAGCTCAGTATCATATCTCATCTTGAACGCCATTCTAAATTTCAAACAAGGGGAAGTCGCTGTAATGGTCATGCTAGACTTTGCGGCCACAAGTAAATTCATAGATACTGCCTATTGCTCAAAATTAAGTGTCCCTACCATGAAGAAAAAGAGACTCAAAACTGTCAGGGCTATAGTTGGTTTTTGGTTGACTTCTGGTCTAATCTGCTGCCAGACTCAACTGGTTCACATGACCTTGGGCCATGAATCTCAAAATCATGAGGAAGAACTAAGTTTTGAATTAATTGACACACCACAATTTGGAATCATTTTATGAATGCCATGGTTAACTGTTCATAATCCCAGCATAGAGTGGGCTAAAAGGAACGTGACTTTTCCCTCAAATTGGTTTTGCCAATCTTGTCTAAAATAGTGTCTAAATCCGGTCCAGTTCCAGTGATCATACATTTCATCTCAGCAGCTACACAGCAAGATAGAACCTTGCCTACGAAATATAAAGACTTTCATGACGTCTTCAATGAAGTAAGGCAGAGAATGTACCTCCTCATTGGGCATATGATTGCCAAACTGATCTGGTTCCCAGCGCTAAAATAAATTGTAGTCAGATCTATGCCCTCACAGAGCTAGAGAACATATATCTTCAGAGTTACTTAGATGGGTATCTACAGAATGGATTTATTTGACCATCAAAATCTCCGACAGCTCACCCTTAGTCTTTGTTTCTCAAAGCAGTGGGGAGCTCTGTGCCTGCATTAATTACAGGGCTCTCAACAACATCACCATAAAGAACCGGTACCCCCTTCCACTCATTCCAATACTGTTGGATCAAGTTAAAGACCCTAACTTCTAAACTATACTTGATCTAAGGGGCGCATACCATTTGGCCTGCATTAGGCCTGGAGATGAGTAGAAGATGGGTTTTCTGGCCTGTTATGGGCTGTTTGAGAACTGTGTGAGGCTTTTTGGAAGATGTAATCCGACAGCACCATTTTAATTTTTTCTCACTGATGTACTACGTGTATTTTTAGATAAATTTGGTATTGTATAATTCAACAACATTCTTATCTATTCACAGTCCCAATGAATATGAGCACATCATCCATGTGAAAACTTTCCTAACAACTTTAAGACAACATGGCCTTTATTGTAAACTCACCAAATGCGTGTTTCACACCAAGGTGGAATTCTTAGGATTCATCCCAACTCCTCAAGGCATCTCCACGGCTGAATTTGAAATTAAGGCCATTACTGGTTGGCCAGAGGCTTAAAATATTAAAGACGTCCAACGTTTTTTGGGGTTTGCAAATTTTCTTACAAAGTCACCTCCATTACTATACTGCTTAAAAAGAGGGCACCGTTTGCTTGGACACAAGGTCGGGCTTTTCAGGACTTGAAAAAGGCCTTTAGTAGCACCCCATTTCGTTATCATTCAGACTCTTCTAAACCATTTATAGTTGAGGCAGATGCCTCTGATAGAGCCATTGGAGCATTTTTTTCTCAGCAGGATTTTGAGAATGGCCAATTACTTCATGTTGCTTATCTGTCCAAACATTTGTTACCAGCTGAAAGAAACTGCACCATAGCTGAAAAGGAATTGCTGGATATTCAATAGGCTTTCATTGAATAGATTATTTGCTGGGACCAAATTTCCCGTTACAGTTTTTACTGACCACCGTAACCTCCACTTTCTCAGGTGTGCTAGAGCACTGTCACCCAGGCAATATGGTGGACCTTGTTCTTTGCAGAGGTCGATATTATTATCACCTTTCATCCTAGAAGTGATAACCAAAAAGCGGACGCCTTCTCCCATTACTATCTTGAGGAGACAGGAACTTTCAATGAACCACCAACTATGATTGCCCAAGATCAGATTTTTGGAGTAACTAACACACAGAATTTCCTTGCTTGGGTCAAAAAATACATGGATATATAAAAAAAATCTGAAAATGTCAGGATTCAACTTGTTAGATTTGTAATGAGATACCCTTTATGGGTAGCTTCATTGGTGTCATCACCATCCATTATCTAGGCACCCAGGTCGTACCAGAACCTTGGAATAAACTGCAATTTTTGGTGGCCAGGCTCGAGACAAGATCTTTTTGCCTATGTTAAGCAATGTGACATCTGAGGTCAAGCCAAATCAGGCCACTCAAAAAAGGAAGGACTTTTTCAACCCATACCCACTCCTAACTAATTCTGGCAGGATGTTTCCTTGGATTTCATTTCTGGCCTCTACGAGGACTATGGAAAAAACTACCATTTTGGTAGCCGTCAGTAGACACTCCAAGATGGCTGACTTTATAGCCTGCAAAGGTCTTCCTTCTGCTAGTGACACTGTGTCCCTGGTACTAAATCATGTGGTCTGAATGGGCTACCCAAGACTATAACATTAGACTGAAGATCTCAATGTACTTCCTGTTTCTGGAAATTTTGGTGTATTGCCTTGAAAATCCAATCTCATTTTACCACGGGTTTCCATCCAGAAACAGACAACCAGACTGAGTGGGTTAACCAAGAGTTGAAGAAATACATTTGCTGCTTCACCCTCAAGTCTGATACTGTGCTCTCTAACTGCAGGCTTTCAGTACCGCTCAACTTTTTCAGACATTTGAATGTGTTACAGCCTGCTGGCACTCAAACAGAAATTCTTTTGGAGAGCTGGGAAAAAACAGCACCCCGGTAAGATGGCGAGTTGGAGAGGGCATGTTTAGGTCTGTACTAGTGGTTGGAGAAGGGAGATCAACCAACCATAGCACTAGAGGCACATTTGGAACCAATTCCAAGTTCCCCCTCAATATAGATTTGTCTTTGGACATATAGGCTTGTTTTGGGAACTCGCAATGAGCCTTGAAAGCAACTGTTACAGCTTTTGATTCCGGAATATTCAAGAAGTTTGTGTTATTTAACGTCAGGAACTGTAATTCAGAACTTTGCTAGCAGACCAACAGGAACCCTCTGTGGTGGCTGACAGAACGGTGATGACTTTATGAGGGCATTAGAGGGAACTATATGACCGCAAGGGTAACACACATCCCGACTGTAAGTTATTGTAATCTGGAAAATGACAAACAAAAGTATGGGGTGGGGAGACTAACTGTGGAGACATCGCTGTGGAGCTCTGTGATTTTAAGTGGCCTAAGGAGACTTAAGGATTCCGTTAATGGGACACATTCCGGGTATCTCCAAAGTAGAAGATATATGGGGTACCCAAGATATGCAGGGGGTCCATTTTTTCCCTGCAGTCCCTCTTTCTTCTGAGGTAAGGTCCCTCGCTCCTCCATGATAAGTTTGCTTTCTCATATATCTTTATTTGAATGACTCACATTTCTCCTCTGATGTCAGGGTTTCTTTTGGTCTCGCTCTTTCTCCTTTGATATTAAGATTGGTCACTCTCTTTCCTAAGATGCAGAGGTATCTCATTTGATCTCCGTCAAGATCATTTGTCTCTAATGTCAAGATGTCTTACAGATATCTCGCTCTCTTCCTGGATGGTGTCTGCCAGGTTTGATTGTGCTTTGATTGCCTCTTTCTTCTCTTTGAATTCTCTCACTCTTCTGATGTTGTCTTTCACTGCTCCTTCTTGCTTACTATGCTGTTAAAGTCTCTTAGTCCCCTCTCCTCTAATATTGCGGTCTCTCACATGCCCTTTAATTCTCTCATGGTCTGTTTTATGTTCCTTTCTTACTCAGACTCTCTCTGAGTCTCTCCTTTAACGTGCTCTCTCGGTTCCCTCTCCTCTCATGTTAAAGATTATTTTGGAAGCCTCTCTCTTCATATGTTAAGATCTCTCCTAGGTCTCTCTGTCTTTGGGTGCTCGGGCGGTCTCTATAAAATCCATCTCTCCTCAGATAAGATCCTTCTGATCTGTTTTCTTTGATAGTGTCTCAAAGGTACATTTGTCCTCTGATGGTCTCTTTCAGGTTAGTGTCAACTGTTGAAGACACCTAGTTCCCTCTCCTCTGATGTTAAGATCTCTATTACGCGCCTCACCCCATTCATGGCCTATCTTAGATTCCTCCTTCCACAATGGTGGCATAAGAGCCCCCTCAGTCCTTCGTTGGACTTTCTCTTTGTCTTCTCCTTTGGTAAGGGTTCTTTCAGGGTCTGCTCTCCTCTGATATTACCATCCCTCATCGGTCTGCAATTCCTCTGAGGTTTCTGATGGGTCTCGCTCTGTCCTCTCATGTTAATATCTTTCGCAAAGTCTACTTCTTTCATGGTTCATCTGGCCTCTCCTACCAGTGCCTTTTGCAGCTTCTTACCTTTTCAATGGATCTTTCTCGGGCCTCTCCCCTGATGGCATTTACTTCCCTTCCTTCCTCTCATCATCTCTGGTCTTGCTCTATACTCTGTGTATTGTAGGCCGCCCTTGGGTATCTCTCACCTCTTCCTCTTATCCGATATTCTCCGCCGGGTTGCCTTTCTATGGTTTCTCTATCCTTTGACAGTAGGAATATCTTAGTTATACATCTACTCTGGTGATACAGTCCCTCTCTGTTCCCTTCCTCCTCTGTTCGACTCCCTCGCCCTACTCTCGGGCGCACCAGTGCTTGTTAAAGCTACTGTCTCTCTACTTTGAGGGTCTCTGGTGTCTCAAATTCTTTCCCCCTTAAGTGTTTTCTTTGTAGTAGACACATCTCTTATTTGGTAGCATCTCTCGGGGCCCTCCCCTCACTGTCTTTATTTACCAAGCCTACCTCTCCTCTCATCCTTTCTCGTTCGCTCTCACTCCTCTGCCATTAATGTCTCTCTCCGTCCTTTTGTTTCTATGATGGTATCTCCACTCATTCTCTCTCTTCCCTGGTTGTCTCTGCCCGACTCCTCTGTCGCTTGTTTGACTCTGGGGAAGTCTAGCACGTGTTGTGCCCTTCCCATATTCTGATATTAATGTTCCTCTCGACCCCCTGATCCCCTTCGAAGGGTCCCTCGCTGGTCTAGGTCTCCTCAGAAGGTTCATCTCCGTGCGCATTTTCTGGCTCTGGCCAGTCCAGCACTTGTTGCAAGTTGCCTCTTTCTTTCCTCAGTAGCAGGAAACCGGCTGCACCTGCTTTAGATGAATTATGGTAGCCTGGAAGTAACTCTCTTTCTTCCTTTCTCTCCATTTCCCTCCTCCCCTCGCTCCCCCCCGCCTCCCACCCTCTCCCTCCTCAGTCACTCACATCTCACAGCCCCAGCCATCAGAAGCCAGTCTGCCCAGCTCTGTATGGGACGGAGGAGCAGCAGGGAGAGAGGGAGGCGGGCAGGAAGGGGCGGAGAGCAGCGCGGAGGGTGCACAAAGGAGGGGAGGGGGCCGCGGAGGAGGAGGAGGGGTTGCAGGAGCCCGGGACACCAGCACAGACTCAAGTGTGAGCAGCATGCAGTAAGCAACGTGCTGGGGCTTCCATCTGAGCAGAGCCCCCTCCCCCGAGCCCCCAGGATCCGGGACCCACTCATGCCCCCCAGGGAAGAGTGCTGAGGAGCCGGAGGAGCCGCAGATTCCCAACAGGTTGGTGAATGCACTATCTTCCCTCTCACCCGCGCCGTTCTGTTGTTACCCTCCGACCTCAGTGCCTTCCTTGCCCGTCTGCCCCATCGTGTGCAACCCCCCTCCCCGCCCCCGGTCCAAACGGCCCACTATAGACTGTCTCTCCGAAGTGAGAGACCCCTTTCGCTACTGATGCGCCGAACAGGTGTTTGTGTGGGGTGGGTGCAATTGTTTGTATTCCTCGGGGGTGTCCTAGGCGACTTTCACTTTCATTTATATCGGAGCACTTTTTCTCACATCTGGGAGGGCTGTGGGGGTGGGCAGGAGTTTTCTGTGTCTACACTTTGACTTGGGATGGCTGCCTCCGGCAGGTTGCGCTGGATGCTGGGGGCCCGCGACTCGAGGCATGGATGCTTTTGCAAAATGGAGCGGGGGCGCGAGAGCTGCCCTCCCTCCCGACACCCTTGCAAACTCTTGGCACATTTTTCACTCGCAGAACTTCAGACAAAGAGGCAGAGGCGAGAGCTTCGACTTCACAGAGAGGATTAGAGAGCGGGGAGGGGTGAGACGGGCCAGTGAGGGGGGCGGCGGGGGGACAGCCGAGGAGAAGGGCACGGGAGAAAGTGACAGGAGAGACGGCAGGACTGGGTGGGGGTGCGCAGAGTATAGGGGGGTGCTAGACAACACATAGATAAAGTAACAGGACAAAATCTAAGCTGGGGAAAAGAAAGTAAGACTCCGGAGCTTCGGGTATAAAGATGAGCCGGAGAGAAATACTGGAGACGGCAGTGTGTGCCACAAGTGCGTGGAGGGGGCAGACCCCCAGAGAGAGCGCGCCGGGGTGACCACCGCATAAGAGGTGGCAGCTAAAGACAGACTGTCGAGAAGCAGGGTAGGGTGAAACAATGAGGGTGCAGGGCAGAGACACTCGGGGAGAGGGCCGAGGTCAGCCAGAGCAAGGGTCGGGAGGGGTCAGCGAGGAATCCGAAGCAGCAGACACAGCTCCAGCCCCTCCTCCTTGTTTGTGTGGGGGAGGGGAGAGCCAGGCTCAGAGTGAACTCTTGTGAATAGAGTTTTAGAAAGTGCTTGACTCCTGGTGAAAGTGCTTTGGCCATGGGCGCCCCTACAGTCAGCGCACAGGGCAGGGGAGTCTCAGACTCTAAGGGGGGCATTGTGACCCCCAGCCCTTCGAAAATAGCAGAGATCTGTCTGAGCGCTCAACGGAGACTGCGCCCGGCCCTGCCTGCCAGACAGTATCCGATCAGATACTGTATCTCGGTCTGCCAGAAAGTGCCCCCTCCCCCCCAAAAAAGTTCCCACAGCCACGCTTTCTAGTAGCACAATGTTCATGGAGGGGGCAAGAGCGACCAGTGCGAGCATCTGCAAAAAAACTGACTGTAAGAGGTCGCAAAGTTGGAAGGGAACTTCAGCAACATTCATTTTATACTATAACTACTTCCCAACAAGGGCGTAACATTTCAGAAACTGCTCTAAACCTCACCCTCCTTGTATGTGGACTGACCCTTCAACCCCTGCCCGCCCAAGAACTAACCCCATCTACCCCAAACAAACATTTCACTCTCCTGGAGCTACTCGCCAACAAACCCTTTACTCCCAGGGACTAACATCCTTTCACTTTCCATGAACTACTCACTAACAAACCCTTTACACTCAGGGACCAACGCACCTTTCACTCTCCTCACACTGAACGCCATAAGCACCGAGCTCACCTATCTGGAATCACTCCCTCACAATCCCTTCACATTAACCACAGGCCAACAAAACCTTCACACTCCAAGAACTTCTAACCGAGGAGCGCACAATCACGTTTTCCTTTCTGAACAAATATGTGGTTGGCAGGTGACATTCCACACCCCTCCCACCCCGATATGGAGGGGGGAGGGAGGATTGTAATACAGGGTAGGACAGGCGACATTCCCACTGCCATTGTTCACCGAGTCGTGGAATTGGGTGTATTTGTAATTCTTTGTCCTGGATCGGAGAGCCATGTCTGACCCTCAAACCCCCTCTACCTTGGTAAGTTTTTCCACTGTCTTAATGCATTCTGGTGCATGGAGACATTTTTTCTACCTCTTCGCATTCTGCGCAGGCCTTGTCTTCCTTTCTTAAAGTGTCGTGTGCAGGAAGAATACAACGAATACATTACATTTCAGTGTGTGGAGGTTGCTTCCAGCCTACCACAGGAAAGCGTCTTCTTCGTTCTATTTCACAGTTTGCAAAATGTGCCTTTTGGAAAAGTTCACCTCTCCCCCTTCCAATCGCCTAGCGACGATGCACTTTGTAAAGCAGTGGGCTGTGTGTGTCAAACAGTTCCAGTTCTTTTTAAACGAGCACGTGCTGCTCTCGGGGGTCATGGAGCCGAAGGAAGTGCCCAAGATCCTCTCCTCTCGCGTGCTTTCAACGGATTGGGTCCGGCCCGTTCAGGGTTGGATTTGGGGGTGTCAGAGGCAGGTTCGTGGGTCGGTGATTGCCCAGAAGTGTGCTTTGTCCACCGACGCGTGGAGAGTTCTGCACCGTAACTGTGTCATATCCTGTATCTTCCCTTCGATCCTCTGCAGGCCTGTCCTGGACCTCGGCAGAGGCCTCTCTGCTGATGCTGGTGAGTGCAGAGAGATCTACTACTGCAGCCAGCAGGTCCTTCCGCCCTGTGGCCTGCTCCATGGCAGAGATCTCTGTTGATTGTGTCGTAGTTACTGCGTTCGTTGTTGTGTGGACTCACACATTTGTGGTAAACTATATTTAGTCATGTCGGAGCTTTTGGCGCGCACCACATCCTTCGAGGGATACTCGTTTATATTACACTTGGAAAATCTCAGAACTGTGTTAAAAAACAATTTATATATGCTGGTATATGATTTTGGGGTCATCATACGTGTCCTGGTCCATGAAAGCGTCCTCCGTTATTGCGTTTGTCAAATACTATATATATCATACACAAGATGTTGAAGGGGACCAGAGACCCCCTGGTCTCAGGTCTGTGTTATCGTTTTGTGAAAAGCAATGTACAGTAACAGTGCAGTCTTTTGGAGTGTTCCCATATCTTCCAGAGATGTGCCCTGCCTATGACATGAGTCCACGGAGATACGTTTTATCGCTGTATTAAACAGCAGCCTGAAGGTGTTGTACACAACCTCTCAGGACACACTAGTGCCTTTGGCGTGCGCTGTCCTATGAAAGATCTGTGTGTTAATTTGTCTGTGTCAAACACACACAGTTGGGGCAGACAGGTCCCTTTGGACAGATCCTAACCATGTCCAAAAAGCGTTCTCCTTGCTACAGAGTGTCAAACTTTTGAATTGGTTCTTTAAACGCAATGTCGATAGGACATGGTACAAAAGCCACTTGATATCTGCCAAGAGCCCCCCTCAACTCTGACCATGTCCTGTGGCACAGGCCCGGTGTCCACCAGTCGTCGTGTGGCCCTCCTCTGCCTCAGACGCCTCGATGGGCCCTGGGTTCCCGCCTCGTCTCCTCCAGCTTCCCGATTTCTCTCCAGGCTTACAACCCTCTGCATATGGCCACAACTTTCTTATCTTCGGTATCGGCCCGACTTCTTTTACCACCGGCCCCCTTGATATCTGCCCCGCCTCTGCCTCATTCTGATTGTGTCTACCCAGCTTCATGCCACCATCCCTTGCTTCTGCCCAGCTCGGATGCACTGATGTGTTGTAAGACTGCTGCTCTTTCTTAAACCGTTTGTGGCACTGCGGGTTCGCGCACTCCTCAGCCGCTCTGGCTGCCAGAAAACTGCAAAAATAAAAATAAATGCCACCTCCTCATATCTAGGCACCTGCGCGGGGCATATGGCGCTATGTCTGTGCTATTCCGACGCCATCCCGTAGCCAAGCCAGGCTGAGATCCGCGGATCTCCAGCCCCAGCCTGCTGGTTCGTGTAGTCCAACAGTCCAGGCCTTGGCGCGGTCAATGCTGGAGTCTGGGGGTGCAGTCCGCCCTGGGGGTCCCTTTGCCACCCCAAGAAATAGCACTGGGTGTCTCATCCACCCTTGGCGTGCCCTCTCCCCCTGACCCTCACCGCTGCCTGGACTTCAACCCCCAGACTTCGGAAACCGTAAAACAACAACACAGTTCTCTACGACCGTCACAAACTCGCCTGGCTGGATCTGTTTTTCCTCTTTTTGTAATTTCTGTATCTTTCTTGCTTTTACTTGGTGTATATACTTTGTTTAACAGGTATTGTTGCATTTGTTTTGCTTTGTACGTTTCTTCTAGTTTAACCCAACTAGTTTTATCACTGAGGGCATTTCCAGAACTTTTAAGAAGGGACACTCGCCGCTTCCATCCCGTGCCCTGCAGTGTCTGCTCGGACTCTGGTTCCCACTCCAAACCTCTTCGACGTCCTGACATCTGCCCTTTGCCCACCGTCTCTTCCATTTGTATTTTCCCCTTCCAACCACTTACACTCCAGTGTGACACTCGCTCCCGTCTCGTGCCTCAGGTCGTTCATTCTCCGGCTCCCCTTTTAAAATCTGCCCCTTCCATCTCGTGCTCTTTGTACCTGCCCGTTCGTCACATACCCACGTACCCCGCCTGATACCTGTGCCCCCCCCGACCCCCTTTCTTTACTCACACCTCTAGGGTACCGCTCGGCCTCATTCCTCTCTTGCCCCCTGATATAAATACACCCGCCCCCGCAGCCTTCGGGAATGTCGCGACGCCCTTAGCACACTTTAGCAAAATCCTTTCTCGCTCTCGTTTCTGTTGAAGGAACGGAGCCGTTTTCCAGTTAAAAGGGTTGTTCTACGTGTAACAGTTTCTTGTGGGAATGTGGTCAGGTCTGCAGTCAATTATTTTCCTGTCGTGTCTGATCGAATAGGGCGCAGTAAGGTGAACTGTATCTTTGTGGAATAGTTACAATTTCTTTAGCGCACACCCAGAATGCGCATTGCTTCTTGGCTCTTTGAATGAGGTGTTCTAGTTAGCTGGCACAATGAATGGATGAATGGGAGGGTCCAGTCATAACCTGCAGTGTAAACATTTGTAGATGCATAAAAGTGTCGAGCTCTTTCACTGGGATATGAATCTCTGATCTGCCTTAGTTTAGCGGAAGTGCGTTGGTCTTGTGAGCTACCTTAGATTCATGTGTGATCTGCAGGTTACAGTGGCAAACTCAGCTCGCGGGGCGAGGCACCTGCTAGTGTCATATTGGGTGGGATTGGAACTTGTGGCTGCAAGGTTCACATAGATAGATGTATGGAGCAGGTGGTTTAACCCACTGAGCTCCAGCTCTCCGTTAAGTAAGTGATCAGGCATTTCCTTGCATGGCTCTGTGCAATATCACGGGACCTCATTACCTGCACACGTTTGATGCGTCGGACATCTGGTCATAAGAACACTGTTTATAGCGCTTTCTAGCTTGTGTCTTCTAGGAGTTATGGGGTGTGATAAGGATTTATCCCTAGTGGTATTCTGAGGTCCGGTATCTCTCCGGCCACATTTTGCGAACTGTTTTGAGGGCCATCTTTTCTCTTGAGGCCAGGGAGAAGGGTTATGTGTTACTAACTCCCAGGACCGGAAGCCTCTCGACCTCCGCTCAGATGGGAACCAGTGTCCCGGAAACCGCCAGGCGCACGTCTGAGGCTAGTTCGGTGCAAACCGCCACTGTGACTCCCCGAAAACAACTCTTAGCAAAATATGCTGCATACGCCTTTCATCCGCTTTAGTGGCAGAATTCTTAAAGGTGGCGTCTGTGTGTATTACCTCTATTAGCATCCCGTTATAGCCAGTTACTTTAACGTGGTAGCTTGCATCTGGAATAAAATGTTCTAATTAGGGCACCTCACCACACAAGACACTACCTATCACCATATTGTACACGTTAGTTTGTTGAAACTGGATGTCCCTATCCATGGTCTCTCAGTAACTATTAGAAAGTGGTATAAGCCAGCCTTATAGCCTAGCTCGCCTGATCTCTTTTATAGTTGGACCAAAGACTCTGTACCATCTTATATTAACGTTTATTTGAATGCTTATTGTTACTTTATCAGCACATGAAAGCTATGTTGAATATTATACTGTACCTAATATTAAGCTTAGTCACCCTCCTGTTCACCCCCTGCCTCTGTGAAGCGCTCTGATATCTGCAAAGATCTTGTTCGCGCTATATAAAACTCTGAATAAATAAATAAATACAATCGAATTCTACAGCAACATTTACACCTTTCAAGCATAAAGCAGAAAAGGCACGCGCCCAAAGTTTTGTACTTTTATTTTTATTTTAATCGGATCGAGTCTGCTGTTTTTTTATACCCTGGTCGAATTATTGACAAGTGAAAAATGAAAATTCGATATTTGAAATACCGAAAACCCGCACATTATTGTCTCTGTGTCTTTGGAGGTGATGAGATCTGCCCCCAAGATATAAGCTCTTGAATGTCCTCACACTGGGTACTTTCACACCTCCTACTCCGACAGAGATTTCTGGCTAATGCAATATTTAGGAATATGGTTATTTCTGAATCCACTGAAACTTTGTTTACCTTTGCTCCGCGGTTCTTTTTTCTTTAGAATTCGAAAGCAGGGCGGCGCGCTCAGAGCATTAGAAGTAGTTATTGTCGTTGTTGAGTTTGTTTTGTGTTTTCCAGGCAGTCCGGATTACCCCGGCAGTGGAGGGGAGCCTTGGACTCTTTTATTTTTTTCTTCGGAGCTCCAGATGCCGGCTGTAATGTGTGTGTGGGAGAGCTCTGCCGCTATTTGGGGTGCCGTGCTAGCTAGCTACCTGTGTGGGGCAGATGCCAAGGTGTGCTGGGTAAAGCACCCTAGATGGACGTGTGTCGCGAAATGTGTTCAGGGCTCTCAGTGTCACTAAGCTGTGAAGCCCTCTTGACTAGGTGAACCCTGCGATGCTTCTCATCACTACATGTGTACACTCCCGCACCGACACCTGGCCCTGGTTCTCCGTGTCCTTCGAGAGTAAGCCCCCTGGCTAGGTGTGCCCTGGAATCCGAGAAGGTTCTTGTTGCCCTGTATAATGTCATCTGAAGCCACTCGCTGTGTGCCCTCTTCCGAACCCCCCTTAGCCCCAAGAGTCCCCGCCGTGGCTCTCCGCAAGCCCCGCGGTGGCACGCAGTTTCACTCCCCTGGGATCTGAAGCCACCTGAATCCACGCGGGTGGATGTGCCCAGAGGGCTGAAGCTTGCTCGCTCCGAACCCGCATACACACCTCGACCGGAGCCCCGCCGGGCCCTCACACCCGACTCTGCCATTATAGCCAGTGAAGGGCCGGCTTTTGTCATTTCCGACTCAAAAAGGAGTGTGGGGATTGTGTTTAAGGGAGGGGGGGAGGGGCCTTTTTTTGTGCTGAAGTGGGTAAGGGCCTTTTTGAGGGCAGTAGGCATTTAATCTCCCTTTCGTTCAAATTGAGGGGTGCAAAGGTGTCTTTATGGAGAGCTCGCCTTTTCAGGTTACTTTTTGACGGGAATTTATATCACCTCCCTTGTAGCCTTGAGTGGAAAAGTGAAAGCGAACGGAGGTGGTTAACCCCACCCCATGTGGCTGAAGAGTTTGTAACCACTTTTGTGTCCTGGCTGAAAACTACCAGTGCTGTTGTGTTTAGCAGTCACCAGGGCCTGCGGTGTCACACGGGCCAGCTCGAAAGAGTGTGTACTTTTTTGTGCCTACTGGACCAAGAGAATGCCACACACGTGCTCTTCCACAAGCACCGAGGCTCTGTTGTGGGCGTCAGTACTGGCTGTGCACCCGAAACTGCCAGGGCTCTGCTGTCGGCGTCAGTACAGGAGTACTGTCCTCCCTCCGGGGATCGGGTGTCTGACAGCGCCGAGCTTCTGCTGCTGCGTCAGTACCGTCCTTACTTCCTTACAGCGGGCGCTCTGGTGATGGCGCTGGTACGTTACGTTACGTTAAAAATATTTATACCGCGCACGTTCACCAACGGTTTCATGGCGCTCTTGACGTAACAGCAGCTAGGGTAGGGAAGTTACTCAGGTAGTTGTTGAAAATAGAAAAGTTTTGAGGAGCTTGCGGAAATGGTCGTAAGTAGGGCAGAGACGAAGTGCAGTGGGAAGGGAATTCCAGATGGTAGGTGCCATGGCGGAGAAACTAAGGCCACCATGCTTTTTCCGCCTGGATTTGGGAATGACCAGGAGATTGAGGGTGGCGGAGCGGAGGTCTCTATGAGGGACGTACCGTGTCAGGCAGGAGGTAATGAATGCTGGGGCTGAGTCAGACAGGGCCTTAAAAATGACACAGCCAAGCTTAAAGAGACAACGTTTGGTGATGGGAAGCCAGTGAAGACTGCGTAGGAGAGGAGTGACATGCTGGTACTTAGGCTGGCGAAAGATAAGGCGAGCTGCCTGATTCTGGACAAGCTGCAGCCGGTGGAGGTGGATAGATGGAATTCCGGCATACAGCGTGTTAGCATAGTCGAGTCTGGAGGTGATCAATGCTAGGATGACTAGGATCAGAGCGTCTCTAGTGAGGAACCTGCTGATCTTACGAATCCGTCTAAGATGAAAAAAACAGGATGAGGTGACTGCATTGATTTGTGGCCTCATAGAGAGGTCCTCCGAAATGATCACCCCCAGACTCTTCACCGAGCCAACCGGGTCAGGTGGAGTACCCAGAGAGGGGGGCCAAAAGCTAGAATTCCACGGATTGGTGGAGCCCCCAACTAGTACCAGCTCAGTTTTTGTTGGGTTTAGTTTTAATTGACTATGAAGCATCCACTCAGCGATGTTGAGCATGGTGGACTGAAAGTTGGAACAGGAGGAGGGGAGGTTAGAAATAGGAAAAATTAACTGAAGGTCATCTGCGTAATTAAAGATAGTGACTGGGGTATTCCGGAGGGAGACAAGAAGGGGCTGAAGATACAAATTAAACAATAAAGGTGAGAGCGCGGAGCCCTGAGGGACCCCACAAGTAAGGGGTGAATAGGAAGCAGAAAAGGTAGATAGGTGTACTGCCTGAGTACGATGTCTCAAAAAGGATCTGAGCCATTCGAGGGCCATCCCCTGGATACCGGCATTGTTGACACGGTCGATCAGAATGGTGTGATCGACCGTGTCAAAAGCAGCCGACAGGTCCAGGAGGACGAGGGCCTGGGGGATGTTATTGTCGGCCCCCTTCCTCAAGGCATCCATGACGGCTACTATGACCGCCTCGGTGGAGTGGAGGGGTCTAAAGCCAGCTTGTTGGTTATCCAGGAAGGAGGAATTCTCTATAAAGGTACTCAGGCAGCGAGTAACATAGGTACTGTCCCACGCCCATGTCGGCGGCTTTGCACTTTGCAGACGACCCTAGCGCTGTACTATATATAGTATGTGCACCTAGAGCCTGACAGTACCTGCCCGGTATGCGCCTGTGCTGTAGGCCTGTGCCTGCCCTGTGTCGATGACGTCCCCCCAGGGCCCAGAAGGGTTTGTTTGGGGTGGGGGAGGGAGAGAAATTCTTCACTCTTCACTTCGTTCTTCACAACAATCAGGCCTTTGTTGTTCCACCTAAAAAACAACGTTTGTATGTTTTGAATAAGTTTGTTGTGAAGAAATGTGACCTGGCAGGGCTGGCCTGCTCTGCCCGGGGGGCAGGATGCCAGGTGTGGGCAAGTGCGAGTGTCTCCGGGTTTTGTGCGGGGGGAGGGGAGACACACACATAATACATGAAGGGGGGCCGTGACAGCGGGGGCTGCCCCGGGCAGGGAAAGGGGAGAGGCCTCTTAGGATCGAGGATCCCTCGCTGGACTCCTCCGGGGCAGCCTGTGTTCAGGGGTCCCTAACTCCCCTTCTGCCCCAGGGCTAGTTCTGGGTTCTGGGTTCTTGAGGACGAGCCGCTGGTGCCCGCCTGCATGTGGATCTCCCAATGGATGCCTTTACTGGGCCCTCGCTTCTCTTGCGAGTTCTGC
This sequence comes from Lissotriton helveticus, assembly GCF_964261635.1. Lineage (NCBI taxonomy): Eukaryota > Metazoa > Chordata > Amphibia > Caudata > Salamandridae > Lissotriton > Lissotriton helveticus. Next base: position 1,580,794,273 of record NC_136065.1, on the reverse strand, counting down.
TGAAGTGGCCGCCCGTGTTCTCAGCCCCCCTGACAGAGGGTCCCCCGTTTTCTCTGCTCGAACCTGAGGTTCCCGTGTGTTCCTGTAGCGTGTTAGTCTCCTGCCGGTGCATTCAGGGTTCTCCACCCGTTCGACGCCTAAACTCTGTGGTCTTTGTGTTTCTAAGTTCTTAAAAGTACCCTGCCTGTCCCTTCTATGTTCCAGACTGAGGGGTACACGGTACACCTCTTTTGATTCCATCTGGACATTGGATACACAGTGTGCGTATTTCCGCCCGAACCCCTCACTCGCTGCACGGCGGGATATGGGGGTCACTCCTTCTAGGTCGGCGGGCATCACCGACCTCACTTTGAACTTGAGTAAAACCTCTGCCGTGACGTCAGTCGCAGCCAGACCTCTTAGTGATGTTAAACAGACATCCAGGAGATGCCCCCCTGTCCCACACCGGCCCTGTCTTATCGACTGGGTCCAGGTGACCTTTAAACAACCCGAAGGGAGATTCGTTCCCTGAAAGGGTTCCAGGGTGATCCTGTCCCTCTTTGCCACCCTGCTTGTAGCTGTGATTTTGCAACCCAGTATGTGTATGTATTAAAACAAGTGGATTGTTCCAGGGAGGTAAGAAAAGGCCATGTCACTTTTCTGCAGTTGTTCTATCTCACCAAAATATGTTTTTATAAGCTAGTTGAAAAAAAAAATCCTGAAGAGGATACCCTTCTAGAACAATGCTCAGTGTTTGTGTGCTACCAGTTCCTCTGCGGCTCAGGTTCTGCTCTTGCTGCCACCTGCCGGGAGAGTGGGCAGCTGCACAGGGCGCCGTGGGCTTGTGTGGGAGATGCTGAGACACACCCGGGCCTGTCCAGGGATTCAGGCTGTACATTCTGGCGCCCCCTAGAGTGAATACTTTGCAGAAGATGCTATACACGGAGGAGTGCAAGCCTTTATTTTAGGAGTGCTTTGGTTACTTACAGGCGTATCCCTAGATAATATAGCACCTTTGCCCATTTATTGTGGGGAGAGATGCGCAGCTTTCTAGGATTAATGTTTTGCTTATTTACACACCTAGCTGAGATCAGGCGTGTCCAACTCCCGGTCTCACAGCACACTAATCGTGTAGCTTTGAGGATGACAAATGCTTTGTTTAATTACCGACCTAGTTCAACCTATTGTACTCACTGTAGCTGGGCCTAACAGAGGTAAAACCGGGCTAGTCTCGGGCTGGTGAATTATTTCGTTATTTATAAACCCACCCGGGGACAATACAGGATCTAATCCCATGTTTTTTGGGGGTTCAGCTTTCGTTGTGATGCTTGTGTACAGCCCAAGCCTGGGAGAGTGTAACATATGTAACTGGGCCTAATAGCCGTATAAATGCGCAACTGTTAAGGTGGTGGTAGCCTTGGTTAGTTACAGGTGCACCCTCGGTAAAAGACGACCCGTTCCCATGCATTACAGGGCTTCAGTCGGCACATCCCAGGATGTTTGCACCACCCCAAGTGCCTTATGGATGCCATCTTTCTGCCGCCACCCACTTGTCTCTAGTCAGGGCTGTATGATCCTGCTCCTAAGACTAACCCACCCTTTAATTCAGCTGTCAATCACCCATGCCCCTTATTTAGGAGCTTGTCAGCAGAAAGTGCATAACTTCAGGGTGGCGTTTGGCTAAGGCCTCAGTTGGTAAGTGGGGCCTATTTGGTCACCACGTGTCTTGTGCCACCCGCGGTTTCTAGAGCGGGGACGAATAGGCGGGGTATCCTTTTACTTCACGTCACCCCCCCCCCCCCCCCATCCCCAGATTGCCCTTGTCCTCGCAGCAGTAGCATTGGACGTATAGATCTGTATCGTCACCTATTCGTGGCTTGCATTCGGTAAACGCAAAGGGTGCTAGCGATGCCCTGATCATCCTTGGTCATGGGTGGCTAGACCACCTTGTAGTGGTCCTGACTGTTCTGCACTTGATCCATGTTGGGGTATCCCCTCACTACAAGAGCCTCTGCTCCGAGAAGCGCGCCGGGTTACCTCGTTACTCACCCGGAACTGGATGCATAAAATGCTTCCAGGAGCAGCCCTCTGCAGCTCAGACTTGTGCACCTTCGAACTGAAGGCCGCCTGGGACTTTCTGCCTACCGCAGGCTGCTGGAGGACCCCCGTTTCTGTACGGCCCCTCGATTTGACACATGAACCTTAACATCCTTGAAGTGCTCTCGAATCACAGCCGGGCCAAATAAGCAGTATAACAGAACCGTACATTAAAATAAGGCTATATTTTGGGTTATTTATAGGCTTTCCCTGATCTAATATACGACCTTGCTAGGCACTTTTGTGTGTCAAACGCTACAGCTCTTGGGATGAATACTTTGGTCATTTATATACCTTTCCCTAGACAAATCACAGCCTGCTTCCAGGCATTATATGGCTGTTCCCAGGCTGCCCCAATGGTGCTACATGCTTTGGTAATTTACAGACCTAAGCTCAGCTAATACATCACTTGCTCCCAGATACTAAGCAGGTAGGACAGAGGCCCATTTTGAGTGGCTACTATGGTTATTTACAGCCCAACCTGAGAGAGTACATGGCTTGTTAAAGAACAGCAGCTTTCATGGCGGTGAATGGGTTGCATAGCACCGACTTGGGTCAGTCGGCGTTGGCTGTTGAAGGACTATTTTCGTAGGTTCGCTGGCTGGGATTATATGCAGCAATACAACATCCAGTTGTGACGTGAACCACTTCTGGTGGGTATAATAAACTACCTCGAATAATTTTGATGACATGTGATCTGTTCATTGATGTGTATAGACACGACCATATAATTTGCTTCTGTTTCGCTTCTTAGAGTTGTATGACATTTCCTTATATTTAGTTTCACTTGTTGCCAATTTACAAAGAACATTATTTTTAAAAGGAAGAAAAGCGGAAACTCTGCCTGGCAGTGCTTTCATGTTGTGTTGCATCTATATTAGAGCCAGAAAATTATTCAAATGTTTTCAACTTCTTTCAAAATCCTGGTCAGTGTTATACATTTACAAAGTTGTAAGATAATTCCGCTTTGCGTTTTTATTTTTTTACAAATTGCAGTAGGTTCCCCGTGCAGTACGCTGCTCTATGTTGGCAGTAGGATGCTGTCTAGAGAACGTCTATATAAAAATACATTTTAAAAAACAGTTTTTTTCCGCACTGGTTGTTTTAGGAGGGGATCGCTTATTTCAATTTCCAGGAGTAGAAATGTTACTCACAGAAAGGGAATTAATTTTACATTGTTCACTATTATCGGCTGTAAACCCCCTGTGGACATCACTGCGTTGCATTGTAGGTGGGTTTGCTCATTGCGAGTCACAAGTACACATTGCCTTTACACACTTTGCTGTCCACTGAATGCCAAATAATGCACTTCCTGTTCGACTGTCCTTGGTTTATTAAGGCGAAGTTTAAACTTCTGAGTCATTCCGACTTGCTAAGTGATGAATGTACTTTGTCCTTTGAAAGGTATTTCATTTTAAGAAAACGGTGCGATTCCCTCATGAAAATGAATAGTGCTGCAGCCGGAACCTTCTCGAGACCAGTAGGAGGCAGCAGGCCCGGCCCGGGGGTCCAATATCCAGGTGCCATGGCCTGGAACACCTTGGACTCCACCCTAAGGTCGGAGCCTGGACACCTGCTCTTGAGACACCTCCTGAGGCCTGAGCTCTCGAGCTAGGCATTCACCCCCCTGCGGCCCGGCGAGCAGCGGCGGCCAGGCACTATGCGGCAGGACGTACAGGGGCAGCTGTGCGCCGTGACCCGTACGTTGTGCGCGCGGCGGGGCGCTCTACGTCCCTTAGAATGCTCAGCGTGCACGTGCTCTACCCCGAGGCAGCTTCCGCAGGCTGTACTCCTAATATGCGGCGACGGCGGTTAAAGGTCAGTTTTCCCCACTGTCATTTTTTGTAAGTTGTTTTCAATATATAATCACTTTAGTGTCATGTTCGCACAATATAGAATTGCATAACCAAATACATGTGTCTATATTATTTACAATAGTATCCGCCTGAGAAGCAGTAGCGGAGTCAGTCTTTGCTTTCATCGTACAATGCCCCTTACCCAAAATGCTTGAAAACATGAATGTGTGGGTCAACATTGTTAGGTAGTTTACCGGTACTTTCTTACAGAATGGCCAAGCCTCAAAAGCAGAACAATTGCAATTAAACCACATTTCCTCTTAGCTTTGTAGATTTAGTCGACATTTTCATTTAATTATTTATTAATTGCCGCCTCATTATTTAGATATTCTAAAATGAATACAGTTTGGAGTCCACAGGAAAAATTGTATATCGATAAATATTGTAATTTTTATTTTTTTACAATGTGTGAAGAGTCGAACTGATTAAAACGACGTCTCATAAGTTAAGGAAAATTGCCCTAACTCTGGAACAAATTTGTAACGTTGCCACTTTTTTCATCCATGGCCACATAAAGTGTTCTGTTTTGAAGGATACCGGACTACATAAAGCCTCTCTTGGAAGGTGAAGCGGCAGAAGGGTTTCCATAGAATTTTCAGTAGAGCAGTTACAAATGGTTTTAATGGACCCTTGTTGGTTTTAGGGGTTTTGAATGTCTACTAGAGTGCAATATTCTCTTGATTCTAGTTTTACTATGAAATCTGTTTGTTATTGGTGTCTAATAGTTTCAGCATGTATTAAAAAAAATCTAAACAGTAACATTTTACTTGCATTGCTTGCTGCACTTATATCACCAAGTGTCCTACAGCCCCTTCCCAAAAAGGGCTCCAATACAGACCATCTGTAACTGGTTAACTAGAATTGGCGCCAGGGTTTGAGTGACTGTGCAAACAAGCACTTAGAAGACGGTTTCACACATCTAGCTGCATGCACCCTTTGACATTTCATTGCATGTATATTTTCTTATTGGTGACCACACCGTTATAATAAAGTGTAGATTTATGGGGATTCTGATATCTGGAAACATTGGCAATTCTGTGTGAAACGTAACCATTTCATAGTCTTATCCTTTGAAGCAGTCTGTCTGCAACCGATGAGCTTTGAGGCTGCACACCTTTTTAAATTAGTAGGTTATCAGTACACACAGATTTTGTGTTTGTAAAACGTGTGTTATAATAACAGAGTACCTGCTTGACATATTCAGTGAGCGCCTGAGGCAATGCTATGGGCATGCAAAAATAAAAGAAGAAAACAATTTTTAAAGCAAAACATGCAAAATGTTTACAATGGATCGATCCATCACCATATGCAATGTTAGGAAAGAGGGTGTACATTGCCGTTCCATTTTATCATAAGTAAACGTGATTCCATAGAAATATGTGTGAACTAGCTAATGTTTATAGCAAGCTTTGTGCACTTAAATCAAAGCTTTGAGTCACCTACCTTGTGTGCAACCTCAAAGTTCGAAGCTGAGGGTTGGGGCTAAGGTGCACTAAGTGTTAGTCTTTCTCTGGTTGCAGGGCTAACTCATTCTTTTATAATTTTGAGGTCAGTAAATTGTAACCACTGAGTCTTGTGACCATGTCTTAAATGAAAACATCTGAGGTCATAGTGTGCGGTATGTGAATGGTGCATGTTAATAGCTGCTGTTATTAGCTATTCTACACAGTGACATTGTGTTGTTAGCTTAAAACAGACCTTAATGGACCTAAATTATTTTACTTGAAACATTTACATAGACAGTTCCATGAGTGTTCTGGTTACAGATGTTGGATTTTTTTCTACTTTAAAACTTACATACAAATACTGTTCAGGGTCAAAAGTAATATTGTGCTTGGAAAACAAATGTTTATGACAGTTGTTCGTTTGTGTTCCTTTTTGACGTGAAAAAAGGAAAATCTTTAAAATGCAAGTTTAATGCTCTTGACCAGACATCCGTTTCATAATTCTTATTAAAAAAATTGTATTGTAAGTCCTACCTGAGCGTTAAAGTGTCAGTGGATAACAAATCTGGTTTAAAAGTAATCAACTGTTTATCAGAAAACTCTGAGAACCTTTTTGCAACAATTTGTCTAAAATACTTTTGCTATTTTCTTTAAACACCTTGCATTGGTTGGTGCAGCCACGGTTGTGCATTTTTCTCAAACCTTTAAATATTTTTTTCTCTTTCCTTCACAACGCCTACTTTATAAGTGATTTTGTGTGCGGCCTATATTTAGGGGAAATTGACCAAGGTATTTTTGAGGTCACTGACAAACTGCATATACATCATCCGAGGGTAGCAATGAAAATGCACATTTTCTCACACCTGTCCTGCCATCTTAGGAATGGTATAGATACAGTTAATGCATTTTAAGGCTTCCCTCTAAAAATGCTAAAATAAAATATAGAATAGGGTCAGCTGTCTGGCGTCAATGATCTGAACTCTTCATCTGATTGGTTGAAGTGTGTTGATCGCTTTTGAAGCAGCTGACATTTTGGATCTGCGCATATTCCTATGCTCTGTGGGGACTATATACCTATGCAATGCACACAGTCCAAATGAGCCTTGACTGTATCATACACAAACCCTATAGACAGCTTACTTAGTGATTATTCATCACGACAAATGTCATGTACCAGAGTACGCTTTTATAAGTTATGGTTTACTACTTAGGTTGCATACTAACCTACAGTAACTGAAAGGTGAATATTTGCCTAAAATACTTCAGTTGAAGGGCTATTATGATTATCATCCAAAATATTATCAGGCCATCAAAGAAACCCTAATCCCCTCAGTGGTGAGAAGGCATATAAAGGGTCTGCAAAGGCTGATGATGGTACATAAGGGGTCTGCATGTATGGCTGCAGAGCAGTTTGAGACTCTACACTCTGACTATGCATAGAGCGCAGCCTGCATGTACTGCACATGAGGTGTTGTCCTGTGTTACCTGTATACATTAACGTCCACGAGTATGTGAGTCTCTGATGTTTTGCAAGGTCACAAGTGCAATGGGGTGAAGTTGTAGGTGTACTGGTTACCGTACATGCAGAATTTCAGCAGTCCTGAATTGCAAACTTAACTACCATTGCATTGAAGTTTTTCCAAGGAACATATCCAACTATAGTTGTAGTGCAGGCTTATTCAACAAGTAGCTTGTGAGCTAATGGTAGCTCTCCTCTCTGCAGCCCAGCCTAGTAAATTAGAAACTTTTACTTTACTGAATTAATATATGCATAATAAAACTGTGAGTGTGTGTTCCATGTGTGTATTTTCAGGACTCGTAAACTCACATTTGGAGAAAAATGGCTCAATTCCCAAAATATATTTAAAGCTGCTATTTGAGTGATAAATCATGTGTGATTGGGCATACTTAATAATAATATAACTTTTGTGCCAGGGACATTGTATTATGTATTACCCATGTAGAGGGATTTGAAATTGACAACATCTTTTTTACATTACTGTTGGAAACCCTGCCTTATGCACTGAGGTGATCACTGCTAGTAAGTTCATACCTGAATACAACATGCCTTGCAGAGCAGTGCTGTGCTGCCCGGGCTCGACCAAAAAAAGAAATCCACCTGGTTAAATTTTATTACATTTTAACAGCTGGCTATTTGGTCTTGTAGGATAATCTCATTTTATTTGGCAAGGCTTACCCTCACTCGTTCCCCTAACCTCTTAAAATTGATAACAAAATAATTGTTGTTTAGAAATCTGTGACATGATCTACTTGCTGCCATATTATATATACCAGTCTGGACTTCGACTGCTTGATGCCATATTGTTTCTGCCAGCCTAGAAGGCCTCTTGCCTGCCACCATGTTTCTGCAAGTTAGGCTTCCTCAAAGGTTATTAAGCAGCATCACTCTGACAGGTCAGCCTGCACTCTAAACAGAGTAGATCCGATATCTGGATTGCGACTTCTGTTTCAGAGAGTTTGTATGTAAATGCATCATGCATCAATACTCACTTTTGACAATTGTATCAACCAGCAATGGCCCAGAAGATTTTTGGATGTGACTTGACATCACGAGTGTCGCCAGGCCTAATGTCATCACCTGAAAAAGAGCTTTGTGAGCCACTGCTAGGAGAAGGGTTTTGGCTCCACCCACATTTTGGTTCTCTTCACTACAGCATTTGATTGGACAGAATGTGTATGAAACCAGTGCAGTCACGATAGGGGCATAAGACAGCAGGGCTGAAGCTTTCTGCCTCAGAGGCATTCTCTAATGGTGCAAATGTCGCAGTATTCCTTGAGGGGCATAGTTTAAGCCGCAGGGTATATGAGGAGAGACAGAGTCTAGGGAGAGGCGACAATGAGAGTAGGGCTTCAAGGGGCCAAGTCTAAGGTAAGGGCCCAGTGAACAAAATAGGCCAAGTAGCAGCAGTGTGAGGGCTGTCGGAACGACAGCCCACCATGCGGCCCCTGCAGAGTGTCTCCGCCTGCGCCTGGTAGATGTGCCTGAATCAAAATCAGTTTGTGCTACTCAAGATGAGGCTTGGACGTTCCCGAAGAGGCGAGAGTGCACGGAAAGAGCTTTGTGGGGAGAATAGTTGACCGGGGTACAGAGATCTGGGAATTCCAGAGAACCAGAGAGAAACGGAGAGAAGGAGTCAGAGAGATGAGATACCAGGCGGAGAGACAAGTTGTGCCAATAGACTCATGCAGCAAGGTGCTCTGTCACAGGGTGAGGCGCTAGGTTGGGTGGGGTTGTCTTTGATGGTCTCTGGGCATTTCTTTTTCTCACTTTTAGCTCTCACACATGATCCTTCTTTTTCTAGCTCCTCCCCTTTTTCGCTGCACTCACTCTTCTAGCTCCGTTTCTCTCTCCTTTAACCCCTTTGTTCCTTTGACCCCCTTCTACGTTCTTGAACCCTGTTTAACTCTCTTTTCCTACATTGGATATACAGAGTGGGTAAGCACCCACCTGCATACGATTGTCTGTAAAGAACATAATAGTACTTACTCTGGCCTTTGTTGCATACATTGTGCTGTGCATGCCGTCTTCTTCTGTTATTAACACACAGGAGTGACGTGTCCTTGTCTGAGTGCAGGGCAAGCAGGGTCCCTGCTGGATTGCAGGGCGAACAGTTAGCCTGCCATAGTGCAGGGCGAGCGGAGTCCCTTTTGGAGTTTCGGGTGTGCTATAAGTCTTGTGTGAAAGCAAGGCAAACGATGTACCCGTTTGAATGCAGGCTGTGTGGTGTGCCTGTAGGACGAGCATTGTGCATGCCTAATAGCAGGGCTAGCATTGTAGCTGCATGAGTGTAGGGCAAATGTTGTGCCTGTGTGAGTGCAGGGCGAGCTGTATGCTTGCATTAGCGCAGGGCTAGGGGTGGGCCAGCATCAGTGCAGGGCCAGCAGTGTGCAGTAAGAGGTGTGGATTTAATGTGCATGCTCAAATGTTGTTTGCATGTGTTGCACATTTAAGAAAGACCTATTGGCATTGCCAACAATTGTTAAGTAGGGGCCCTTGACGGAGAAGCAACACCTAAAAAATAGTTACAAATAAGCAAACTTTTTTTTTGGGTCATAATAATTTTCATTGAGCATCAAAAGCCAAAGTATCAACATTAATACAATCGGGCGGGAATGGCCCGGGGTCGCAAAACAGTCATCTAGTTGGAGCACAGTTTCAAACATCCCGAGGCCATACAATCCCTCACAGACAAAGTAGAAGATGCCCGTTTTGAACCATCAACCCTTGTGGAAAGTCCTCAGGTCTGAACCAAAAATTAAAAAAATCAACAAACCCCACCCCACCTCCCCGTCACCGGTGGTGGTGATGCATAAGAAAAAGAAAGATGCTGAGCCGTGGTATCATTGTAGGGCAGAAAAACAAAGGCAAGGCCCCCTCCACCCAGGAAGCGGGGGATGTTCCAGCCACCCGTCAGCTCCAGATACGCTAGATCTGGAAGAGGTGCATGGCCCTAACGGATGGTGGACACACTGCAGAAGGCAAGCCTCGTGATAAATCGGTGACTAGGGGGCCCCATTTGTACTTAAAAGCCGTGTAGTCATCCCTAAAAATGTCTGCCAGACGTTCCATGGAGAGGATTCGCCACAAGTGAGCGTGCCACAATGACGTTGCCGGTGTCTTTCTTTTTCCAAGCAGCCGCTATTGTGAGTTTCGCCGCCCCCAGACATGCCCACAGGATCGCCTTGTTGGCTTTCGTTTGGAGTTCCATTACCGGATTTCCTGCTTTGCCTATGCTACCCACTATTCTTCTATCTTTTTCGGAAGAATTTTGTGCCGCGGGCCCTCGGGCCTTGCGGCTCCTAGTTTTTTGGGGGGTTGCTGGGGTTTTCTTTTTGGGGGGGGGAGGGGTCCTGGTGGTGGCAAACAGGTTTAGTGGTTTTTTGGTTTCTTTAATGCTCAGCAGCGCACTGAGGGAGGAGCATCATCATTAGAGATTTCCAGGGTGGTGGGAACTATCTTAACAGGGGTGGCCACAGCTGCTCACGTATAGGGGGTAAGACACGCAGGGGGAGGGTCATTCGCAGCGATGGTCTCAGTAGCATCCTGTAACGTTAAGGGGTTGAATTCCCCTCCGAAATGCCAGAAAATTTGGAAGCACCTGACAGATTGCAGGTTCGATGTAGTAGCCTTCCAAGAGACTCACCTCAAAAGGTCTGAGGACACTAGACTCTGACCCCTCTAGGAATAAACTAACTTTTGAGTACTTTAAGGATCAAGTTTAAGTTTATGTTTATCAGGCTTCCAGAGTTGTTGAAAAGGGAGCTAATTTAGTAAGTTGCCAGTAAAGAATGTTTTTTTCTACAAACTATCAGTTTTAGTAGATACACAACACAATTGCGTACATCGCAGGCCCTCACGGGGGATTCCAAAAAAGACAGAATTCCCATAGACCCCACTTACCTCCACATGGACCGCCAACCCCTGCAGTGCCTAGCTCATAGTTTGAACACCATTTCCCCATATTTATAGGTCTAGCTGATCTGAGAGGCATGCTGTATTCAGGTAGGGACTTGTAGCTCCGCTTCTCTCTGCCCATATTTATCATTGGCTTGTATCATTCTCCACTGTAAACTGTGGCTGTTCTTTGGATCAATAAGCTTAGTAGTACCGCCTTGTCTCATTTTGTAACCTCCCATGACAACACCCCCTGTAACGTGTGTTGTTACTCTGTAGGCTTTAATTACAGCCTCTGAGCACTATTTTCTCCAGTACCATTGTCCTGCCTGACACACTCTCCTAACGCTTTTAAAAAATGTTGCAGCACGTTCGCATTTGCAAGGCAATAGGTATTGCATTTGCGAGAATTTAAGCCATTGGCCTTGTAAAGGACATTGTCTTTTATTTATTTGTTTCACCAGGTTCGATTCCTTCCTGCCAGTAAATATTTTATTGTAATATGTTAAAATGAAACAAGGCACATGCACAGTTTGTATTAAGTTACATTAGGTTTCCCATCACATACCACAGATTAGGAGGGAAAGGAAGAGTGTAGTTGGTACACTCCAGGTTAGGTACAATTTATTTATTTTGAAAGTTTTATAGAGCGCGAACAAAGGTCCTAGCGGATATCAGAGCGATATACAAACATTAAATGTTACATATACAAGAAATAATGGTAGATCCACATAGAGGTACAAAGAGTATGATAAAGAAAGACAATAAAGTTATATTTAGCATACATAGTGTCTTGTGGTTAAGGGCTTAGCTGCCTTTCCCCACCTTGATTCAGTAGAACATACTCATGTGTATTGAGCCATGAGGATGGATTTAACTTCATTTTTAAAAGCGATAGTCGAAGGGTTAAGTCTGATTTCTGGGGTAAGGCATTCCAAATTCTGGGTGCCATCCCAGATAAGGATCTGTTAAGGTTTTTTTCTTGTGGAATTTTTGTGGTTTCAGTAGTAGTTTTTCAGCATTTCTTGAGGATCTGGTCTCACCAGAGATAGTCAGTTTGTCTGCCAGGTAGCTGGGGGTCTTTTGACGTAAAGCTCTGTGCGTCATGCACGCATTTTTCATCTGAATTCTCGCATCTAGGGGTAGCCAGTTCAGGGATTGGAGGTCTGGGGTGATGTGGGAGCTACGTTTGGATCCAGTTATGAGTCTTGCAGCCGCGTTGATTGAAGCTCTGAGGGGTGCAGTTGATGCTTTGGGCAGGCCACACAGGGTGACACAGCCATATTCCACTCTGGGTATAACCAAAGCTTGTACTGCCTGCTTAAAGTCATTGTGTGGTAGGAAGGGTTTTAATTTCCTCAATGTGTTTATCTGAAGGTTGGCTCCCTTTGTAGCATTGCTAATATGTTTTGCATGTGATGTCTAAAAGTGAAATATCCAAGACTGCACTAATGGAGGGTAACTTGGGCAGGTTTTCCTGAGCTGGTTTTAAGACTGCTAGCATATGCATCATTTTGTCGCCTTTGTTTAATTTTCCCTCATACACTAGTAAAAGTCTAAATATCTCAAGGGCAATGGGGCCAGAGTGGCATACAAGACTTATGTGGATATTGTTGGGTTCTGCTTGTCCATCCAACGCTGGGTTGTTTGCTCGGTACTCACGGAATACTTGCCATAATTGCATTGCTGGTTTACGGTCAGTCCCGAAAGTTAGGCATGTTTTCATTTCTTGTAGCAGATTGTGACTAACCAGCCATGTAGCATTCAGGTAGTCAGACTCAGCATTTCCTCTGCTCCTGCCCAAACTCTGCTTGTTGACACATTCCAGTTTTCCTTATACTCCAGAGATAGGCACACAACTTGATAGTTGCATAAAAGTACATTAAATCATTGGATATGTATTTATCCTTTTTCATGTATCGTGTTCTATACCGACGACTAGGGTGACAACGTGACATAAAATATGTAAAATACCTACCATTGGAAAATAAAACCGCAGAGAAACAGGAATGATAAACGATAAAATGTATATTTCCATAATTAAGAAGAAATTATTTTAAGACATTCCTTCCAGATCGGCACGTAGGTAAGTAGGAAACTGCAGATCTTCAGTATATTTCCGGAAATTGTGAAAATTCAAAAACCAATATATTTCGACAGGTTTAATCACAAAACACTTCCAAAGGGAAGGCCCGCGGCACTATAAGGCCATACTACAGGCAGATTATGCTATGGAAATAGCACTAACCCCCCAAAAAGAAAGCAAAAACTTTAAGCGAGAACGAGGACAAGTGAGGCCTATTACCTCTTCCTTGTGACAGCCGTGTTAGTTCGCCTGAAAGCATTGTGAGGGAATAGAGAGAGGCTGGATGGAGGGTCTGGGGGGAGGGAATGAGGGAGTATCCTTGAGGATACTAACCTTCCTCAAACGGCTAATGCCGCATCAGACCGAAGGTGCAGTGGGCCATACTGTCTCAGGCATAGGACGGGATGGTGGGAAGTAGGGAGCAATGAGGGGAACCCGTGCCTGGCTGAAAGTTCGAATTCATGGTAGAGTCTTTGAAGGATACAGAGCGATCCATTGAGAACTAGATAGGCGCAGAGAGTCTGCCAGCTCAGGGTCTTGGTGCCTAGAAGGTCCTGGGGTGTTTGTTGGTGTGCCCGCGGCGCTACTACCGGACCACGAAGTGAGTCCATATTGCAGCGAGTAGCCCTGATCTCCAGAAGGGTCTGGGCTGCGAGCAAGAAGACCTTTCCCAGGCATGGAAGAATACCAGTCCCGAATAGGTGGCACACAGCACCCTTTCTGGCCGCTCCCTCGGGCTGGACAAGGGGTCTGTTGTTCGGGTGCTCTTTGTTGCCCTGTGTGCGGAATCTCTTCAGTGGCACATTTCCCACCTGCATGGCAGGTGGCAGTGCCTCCTTTGCACTGGCAGCCCTTTGGCCGTCGTCACCCTACGGGCTACTTTGCTGTCCGGTGAGGCATTGCACCTTGGAGCTGTGCACACACAGTTCACCATCGCCCGGTAATACCAAGTGGGAGAGTTCGGATGGGCAGGAACCCAGCCTTCACTTGTTGGGGAGGAGCTAGGAGCAGGTCGTGAAGGTGGTCTAGAGGCTTTTGTTGTCATTGGCATCACAAAAGCTAGAAGCAGGAGACAGTGCAGTGTTGTTTTCCTGTGTTGAAAAAGAGAAGCCTGAACAGGCCAGAGGTCTGCAGCCCTTGTCACTTTCTGTCGGCATAGGTGTGCGTCGTGATTTCTCTATTTTGCTTGAATAAGGGGTGAAAAGCATTTGTATCTGTGATTTGAGTTGAACCGGTTGGTTGTGTGTCCCTGTTCGTTGAGCGCACACAAAGCCATAGGTACCTCACACGTCATTGTACAGGCCTGCTCCTTCTGTTATAGCGCATGCACCGACGCCCTCCTGTGTGTGTGGGTCCCTGCTCTAAGAAGATACAATGTGTTTGTGTTTACCTACCTCTTACAGTGAGGACGTGCGTGCCTGTCCCTACACCCACCAGTGCGTGGGTTTATTAACTAATTTTATTAAGGTTCTAGTTTCCCTGGTGTTGACTGTTGTCCAGTTGGATATTTTCTCTGGATTCCCTACTGGACAGCAGGGTCTACGGTGACACCCGCCTGCTCTTCGTGGGTTTTACCTTTTAATCTTTGCTCAGTAAATAAAACCTTTTCCTTGGATTTTCGATATCTACGTGTTCTTATTTAAGTTGTCATCTAATACAACATACATTTGGCGACGAGGGGAAACGCACCTTCACAAGGACGCCCAATGAAGCAATTTTCTAAAACATTTCCGTTGGATTTTCGATGTCTACATTTTTTTATTTATGTTGTCATCTAATACAACAGTGTGTACCTGCTCTGGTATGTGAGCATACTGCCCCCCATACACAGTACTTTGGCATTGGCTCAGGCCACAATAAATCGCCCCTGTGATTGATAGGAACAGTGGAAAGTGATCTATTCAAACAAACACTTTGTGCCGGCCTTGCCTTATAAGGAGCGAAAGTTCGACCAAGGGGAAGAGGTGGTCATTGTAAAGAAACACTGAGGGAGGAAGACTGGGATAAGAAATAGGAGGGGTGGGATCTAAGAAAAGAAAGACGAGAGAAAAAGGCCGAGGGGCGGGGGACAGGGAAATTGAAAAAGAAGAGAGCGGAGGAAAAAAGTCATGTCAAAGAAAGGAGCAGGAGAGAAAGAAGGAAGAGTGCCAAGAAGCAGACATTACAGCAAAGACTGTGAGATCAAAGCAGAGAGATGGAAAGAAGAACGAGACGGAAAGGTCACAGAAAAAAAATCTTAGCAAGTAAGGTCACTGACTAGAGATCGCGAGAAAAAAGAAAGGAGACCGCGTGACAACCTTTCAATGAATCTTCATGTTTAAAGCAAAAAGTGGGCATATTTTGCAAGTGATCTATGGCCCTAGAATGTAACTTTCCAACACCAGACAACACACACCCTCGGTTGCCTACTCAAGGCAGGCAAACTAGTGACTAAAAATGCGCACAATTATACGGAAAAAAAATCAATTCACCGTCTCGGTGTCGCTTTATCCCACATTTTGTAAATAAGACATTTATTCATGCCTCCGATCTCCACTACTTTGACAGACGGCCTACGTGACCAGCCTTCTCTAAACTACAGACCCAGGAATGTTTCTTGGCTGGTTACAACCGGTGAGTCACAAGTAGAGAAGGATCTCTGCCAGAGCAAGAACTCCACACAAATGCACCATCCTTGCTCAAGTCACAATGATTCAACAAACATTGGCAAAGCCAATAGAAGGGCATTGGCTACCTGCCTTTGTACTTTTGTCAATGCTGGTTTTATTTTGCTAGTTTTTGTAAAACTTTACTGTTGGGTAGGAGGGCAGGGGCTGTTAAGCCATCATCAATGTAATAAAAACAAGCATTGAAAATGCATTAGGTCTCGCATTTGTTTGAGTTAGAGCTATTAGCATTGTAAATGGCAATGCTTTTTTCCTGTGTAATGGCGTGTATTATGTGGTGTGTAGTAGAATTATGTACGTTGTGTTTTATTAGTTGTGTGTTATTGTGTGGTGGGGAGTGGATTTGTGTAGTGGAATTATGTGGTATGGTGTGCTGTGGAAGTTTGTGGATAGTTATGTGGTATTGCATGTATTGGAAGTGGAGTGGGGTTGTGTGTTATGGAGTGTAATTATGTGGAATGGTATTTTGCTTTGTGGAATGGTATGCAATGTAGATTAATTATGTGGTGTGCTGTTGAATTGTGAAGCATGATGTGGAATTTTGTGGTTTGGATTGGTTGTATGTGGTGTGTAGTGTAATTATGTTGATTTTATTTATGCGCTTTGTTGAATTATGTGGTGTGGATTGGAAATGTGTATTAATAATAAATTCTTTATTTAGATATATAAAACATATCTTTAAAAGATTCCTCGAGCACATTAACACAATTTTATAGATTAAAAGAGATTAAGAAAAAAGAAAATGTAAAAACAGAGTAACATTTGGCCTTCTTTTCAGTGGTTACTGCAGCGTCTCAATTTAGAAATTAGCACTCCCGCACTGTGCAGGTGTGGTTAAAGTACATGTTTTTCTAAGAGACTATACACTTGCTGAATGAATTTGGCCAATTTTATGTTTAACACAGTGTTCTCTGGGGACAGAGCGGCAATAGTGGCATGTCTACAAGTCCGAAATCCCAGCCTGATCCATTCTGGCCTGAGAAGGCGTCTACGTTGGAGAATAAAAAAAGGGCATGTACAAAGCACGTGCAAAAAAGTTTCATTTGCTGACCTACACGCTCTGCACGTTTGATCATCCCTTTTTCGACGCCATACAGGAAGGTTTTGAAGGAAGCGCCAGTCTCCCAGTCTTAGGGCCATCAGACATCGCTTTGACAGAGAAGAAAAAGTAGTCGAAAGGTAGTTAGCCGGGGATAATCGTTTGTAGGAGTAGACTACTGCCCATGCATGGCTACGTTTCACAAGGAGAGCTTTGTCCGTAATCAGAGATTTAAGTCGTGTGGCTTTTTTGATTGTGATTTTGAAGGCAGTCTGACTTGGATTAAGGGCCCAGAGGTCCGCAGCAGACATTTGTTGGGTGTAGTCATTTAGAAGGCGACCAAATGACCCCCCCGGATTGCTCACACTGATTTCGTTCCAAACCAAGAGTTCCAGGGTGCCTTCTTCTGCCTGTCTTAGTTTGTGAATCAGGTTAAGATATGAGCCAGCGTTAGAGAATTCGTAGTTAATTAAGCCCAACTCTAGTCTGACCTGGGCTGGCGAGGAGGAACTCGGCAGATGGAGCAGTTTCTTATAGAGTTTGATTGTCAGTTTGTTTAAGGAATTGTTCATTTTACCCTTAAAGATCTCAATGCCGTACGAAAGTGTGGGCCCGATCTTTGCTCTGAGCACATCCAGTAAAGGCAAGAGCGTGGGGCCTGAGAGTCTCCTCGATAGCTTAGCCAGGGATACCCTTAGCGCAGTGGCCTTGGCTGCAATCACAGTGCTCTGCTTGGTGAAACTGCCCCTGGAATCCAAATGGACCCCTAAGTACTTGTACGACTGGCCAATTGTGATGCTTTCTTTGTTAATTGTCCAGCCTCCACCGCTGTAACGTTTTTTGCCGAACGGAACAACCATTGTTTTTTTCATGTTAATTTCTAACTGGTTGTTGACCGTGTAATGCATTAGGGCATCAAGGAGTCTCCGGAGCCCCACTCTAGTGAGACTGAACAGTGCCAGGTCATCGGCATACAAGAGATTGCTTAACGTGCCTCCTACTTTTGGTGGATGGCTAATTACTTTCTCCAACGTGCTTGATAGATCAGCAATAAATAGATTGAAGAGAAGGGGGGCCATCACGCATCCCTGTTTGACACCACGAAAGGTCCTGATTTTACGGGAGAGATGTGAGCCAGCCCCTAACTTCACTCGGATCCATGTGTTGGAGTACAGCATGATGATGGGATTCAGGATGTTGTCTGGGATTCCCCACTCCCTCAGTTTTTGCCACAGAGCAGTCCTAGGCAACATGTCGAATGCTGCTTTGAAGTCGACAAAGCAGCAGAAAATCAACTTGGAGTTTGTGAGGGCTTTGTCAATGATGGTAGAGATTGCCAATAAGTTTGGAAATGTGTAGATTTTTATTATATTGCGTGGATAGCTTTGTATTTTTGGTGACAAAAACACAAATAAGTAGGAGCTTTGCTTTAGATCTGTTTCTTTTGGTGTTAAAAATTATGAAAAACTGATGTTTGGACACCCAAATGGAGACCTTTTGGGGCTCTTTGGTATTATGTTTATGGTCAGGATGGAGTAGTGATAGAGGCAAAAAGTGCCACCTACCAGAGGAGATGGTGCCCTCCCCATTTTCCCTTAATTGTGCGCCTGCGTGGCGCAAACAGCTAAGAGCATGCCATTTTGTTTTTGCATGCGTATGCAGTTTAGTGCATATTTAATCCAAAGCCGTTTGCCTAAGGTTACCATATGTTTCTATTTCATCAGGAAAAACAGTTTCTAGCCCTGTGCTTTAGAAACTGATGCTTTTTGGTAGTTGTAGTTATGGTTGCTTTAACTGAACAGCTTACTGAGGAATTAAACATATAAAAATAAGTTCTATTTGTGCACAGAATTTCACAACATAACTTTCTTATGTTGAAAATAGCTACAAATTGGTGGTGTTCAAGTTGTCCAGTGTAATGTTAGTATATCAACATCAGGAAGAAGTAAGGCTGGGGTGGCTTTAGTTGAATTACATCAGCGGTTAACCAAAGGCCACATACCCTGATGAACAGCATTGGCCATTAAAGGATTTTAAAGCGAAAATTTGGGGTATATACTTTATGCTCCTCTAACGTGAATATTGCATTGTTTGATTCTGGTGAATTCGTATCACGATCTGTTTTAGGATTCAACGTGGCTTACTGAAGCCTCTACCCCGATAATGGACATATTAGTCCCCCCCAATTATCACATCATTAGACTGGACAGGCCTGTCAAGACGGGCGGGGGAATTGCATGCATTTTTAGGAGCAACCTCTCCGTTACTAAAGCCGCCTCCCCCTCCCTTACCTCCTGTGAACTCCTCTGCCTCGATATCACCAGCGAGGGCAAACAAGTTTGTGCTCTACATCTCATCTATCACCCGCCTGGTGACAACCTCATATTCACCCAACAACTCATGGACACGATCACTTCCAATGCCGGTCGGCAGATCACCCAAGTCTACCTGGGTGACTTTAACCTCCACTGGAATGATCAGAAAGACACAGAGGTGAATAGTCTCAAAACTTTCCTTAATGCGCTTGACCTCACCCAAATATGCGATAGACCAACACACGACAAAGGCTCGATACTCGATCTCATCATCGCCAAAGAGGACTCTACCCAACTGGAGGCGATCCAACCCTGCGACTGGTCAGATCACCACATTATCACCTTCTTTATTAACAAAAAAGTTAAACCTAACCCGGTCCAACCCACCAAATCCAAAATCTGGAAAAGGGACATGAAGAATCTTAACCCCACTACCCTGCCTCCCCACATCGGCAGTCTCCTCCTTCCCCCTTCAGGTGTCTCGGATGCTCAATCACTGACCGACCACTACCTTGACTCTATGAAATTAATAGTCAATGAAGTCGCTCCATTGCAACTGAAGAGAGTCTCCAACAAAATTTCTAACCCCTGGTATGATGGCAGACTCAATGACGACAAGCGCACTATGCGAATGGCAGAGCGTACCTGGAGATCTGACCCCTCATCAATGCATCTAAAAACGCTTAAAAAGAAGAGAAATGCCTACTTTAGGAAAATAAAGCGCACAAAGTCGGACTTCTTTAGCCGTCAGCTGGACCAAGCTAGAAACAGGCCAAGAAAACTGTTCGAACTAATCAAGACTCAAACAAAGACACAACCCTTACAATCAAACAACGCAACAAGCGACACCCCACACTGTGAAGCCTTCTCTGCTTTCTTTAAGCAAAAGACCGACAACATAAGAAATGACCTTGTCATGGATTTAAGCCGATTCCCCAATCACACCAGAATGTCTAACATTCAACCCAAAAACAAGGCATCATGGCTGCACTTCGACATCTACTCGGAAGAAGCTATACACAAACTACTCTGCACCTTGAAGCCCTCTAATCACCTCACAGACCCCCTACCTGATAATGCAGTAAAAGACTTCATCCCCTTGCTCCTCCCTCTTTGGACCAAAATCATCAACTGCTCCCTTCAACAAGGTCTCATCCCAGACTCCCTCAAGGTGGGGCAAGTCACACCTATACTCAAGAAACCCACAGCTGACCCGTCTGACCTGAACAATTACCGGCCTATCACCAATATCCCCACCCTGGCCAAACTGCTGGAGAAATGTGTCCAACTCCAACTAACAAAACACATTGACCAATTTGACCTCCTCAACCCTCACCAATCAGGCTTCCGAGCGAAACATAGCACGGAAACAGCTATGACACACATAATCGATGACGCCCTCCAAATCCTTGACCGCAATGAGTCCTGCCTCCTCATCCTTCTTGACCTATCGTCAGCTTTTGACACGGTCAAGCATGAGAACTTATTTGAGCTGCTAAGCACTAGAATGGGTCTTTCGGGAACGGTTCTCAAATGGTTTTCTTCCTTCCTTCATAACCGGTCGCAGAAGTTCAAGATCGACAATGTGCTATCTAAACCGGTGCCTGCAGATCTAGGTGTTCCACAAGGATCTTCCCTC
The DNA here is from genome assembly GCF_964261635.1 of Lissotriton helveticus. Taxonomy (NCBI): domain Eukaryota; kingdom Metazoa; phylum Chordata; class Amphibia; order Caudata; family Salamandridae; genus Lissotriton; species Lissotriton helveticus. Next base: position 1,580,773,735 of record NC_136065.1, on the reverse strand, counting down.
TCCCCCACACTGTTCAACCTCGTCATGGAACCGCTCGCCACCTTGCTCCAAGCATCCAATGTTCAATTCCATATGTACGCCGATGACACACAACTTTACCTAAAGATACAATCCCCGGAAGATATCAAACTACTGAATTCCACACTTAGCAACACTCAATCCTGGTTGGCCGATAATCACCTCAAACTAAATGCGCTGAAAACTGAGTTCCTACTCATCTCACCCCCGGCGAAGACTTCCACCACCCAAACGTGGCTCAATAACCTAACAGCACTCAATGTCCAACCTACCATCGTGGACTCAGCGAAATCCCTAGGCATCACAGTCGACGCCAAGCTCAACATGCAACAGCACGTTAGCAAAGCCACAAAAGGGGCTAATTTCCAAATCAACACACGGAGGAAACTCAAACCCTTCCTCCCTGCCAAATACTTCCAAACTGCTGTACAAGCTTTAGTCATCCCTCGCATAGACTACGGAATTGTGGCCCTCAGCGGACTACCGCTATCCACAACAGCACCCCTAAGAGCCTCCCTGAACGCTGCCGCGAGACTCATTACTGGCTCAAGAAAACATTCGCATATTTCCCCAGACTTAAAATCTCTAAAATGGCTGCCTTTTGAAGCCAGAATACAGCTAAAAATTGCAGTAATGACACACTCGGCCGTGCACCACAAGGCACCCAACTACCTCGCGCAAAAGTTGTCTATATCAGGAGGGTCGAGATCCAATCGTAGTACAAAAAATCTACTCCTGAAACCTAGTAGATTCCGGAAAGAAAAAACATACAAGCGCTCCTTCTCAGGAATGGCACCCAGGATCTGGAATGCGCTCCCTCCGGAAACCAGGCTTATCTCCTCCACTGCACTCTTCAAGAAAGAGGTGAAAACAATCCTTCTGGCCAAGATCTCCTGAACTTTACAGATACTGGATCTGAGACTCTGCATCGCTCTGTATCACTGATCACCTTACTCTCTGACACTATACTCCTACCTTATGGGGTCACTACTACGCTACTCTCTTACTACCGACCAATATATGTTACTCTTTGGTGTATTTATATTACTTGTTTACCTGACTGTATCTTGATATGTTTCTGTACATTTTGTTATCCTACTATGTTAGTAATTACTATGCTGCTCCCATTATCTTGTTCATTCCTGTTGTCCCTACCCCTGTCTCTGTGAAGCGCTCTGATATCTGTAAGGATCTTGTTCGCGCTATATAAAACTTTGAATAAATAAATAAATAAATGGAGGCAGCAACTCAAACATCACTATCTCCTCTGCTTAGTATGTTCCTTGTATGACTTCTGAAGCCCTACACGTGTGGCTGACAATATTGTGGTGTGATTGCTGCACGACACCATTAATGACAATGAATTTAACGCAAAAAAAAAAATCACAGAAAGTTTGTGCTTTTCTTTCTGTGACTGTCCCCATTATATCCAGCTGAAGGCTAAGAAGTGCTTTTTGCATACTACCTTTTCCGTATGAAGTTGAAGACTATTAAAGGAATAGAGCAAAGATGGGAAGCAGCCGTAGCAGTCATCAATCTCAATGTTAATTTAAATTTGTGTAAAGCGCTGAATTATGGCGTGAGACATTTCTATGCGCTAGAATAAACTGGTTGGCAGCAGATATTGCCACTTATTGCATTTAGCTTAAATGAAGTGAACTCTCATAGTAAACACATGCAGTAAATACATGGAAAACACCTTTTTATGCATAGGCATAGTCCTGACAATGGATTTAACGTAAAAAACATCACTTTTGTAATTGTAAAAAAAACAACAAAAAAACAGGTTCATCCCAATATAGCCTTTTGGCACAATACAGCAGCTGTTAGCTATCCAATTTAATGGCACCTATGTTACTGAAAGGTCAGAGGAGAAGCCAGTTAAGCTCGTGCCCCAGAGGTAAAACACAGATGACGGATGCCTTTATTTGATTCAGTGGCCAGGCCCAGTGCAATCCCTGAATAAAATAAAAATGAAAGTTTTCTTCGAAATAAGAAAATGGCATCCAATTTCTGCCACTTTAACCAGAGATGAATATATGGTTAGTGCTCCACTTGTTAAATTGTTTTTATTTGTGATGGGAAAAGGACTGTTCCTTTAAACCGAATCTCTGACCCATGAGACTCCAACACATTACCCGGTTATAGGCTAATGGCGAAATGTGTAGGTCGATTGTTCTTGCACTTTGGATGTAGTAAATTAAAAAAGCCCGCTGAAGATATACAGATTTGTGCTATCTATCGCCTTTTCTGCTGGTAAGTGGATGAGAGATACTTTGATGGATCTGTGAATCTGAGGAGTGTTCTATGAAATATTGAGTTAGGATGCAGGAACGCACAAGGCGAGCACCCGGATGTGGAGTCGAGTACTTTCCAGTAGCAAAGGTTTCAGGAGAATTAAGGCAACTCTGTTCCTGCCTGTTATAATGAAGACAGGTGGATAAGCGGTACGGTAAGGATGAGGGAAAGGGGGCGGGGAGGGGATACGTGACTACTCACACTCCGGATGGTCCACGTGCTTAACTGACCCCCAGTCTGATTCCTGTTGGGACCTACTGCATTTATGAAAACCGTACTCTAACCGTGACAGGCATTGTTTCAGATGGAGCGGGTTTGTGTTGTTACACAAGAGTGGCTACAGAGGAAGATTAAGTGATCCAATGCTCTAGATTTGTCCTGCAATTTCAGGACCTGCATACACCACATTCTGCACCAAAGGAAGGTTTTTTTCTTTAGCATGGGGAGATTAAGTGATTTGCCCAGAATCACAGGATGTTGAGCGTCTGAGCCAAGACTCGACCCCGGTTCCCCAGCTTCGAAGTCGACCGCTCTAGCTGCTAGACTACATCCTCTCCTCCAGCACTCCACCCATATTTTTTTGTTCTTAATGTTCTTATTGACACCTTTCTCTCTCCTTTCTGCCTCCTCACTGTCACAGACGCTCCTGGTATCTCCTGTACTTACCCCTCCCTCCCCGCCCCGTGTGTATTTACAGTGGTTGAAGCCTGTTCTGTGAGAGGCAGGTGGTCTGCTGTACACACAGCGTGGTTTGGACACGTGAGCGGCATCCACCTGGCCAGGGCTGTCACGTGCTTGCAGGGCCATGGGGGCTGCCCTCACAGCCCCTCCCTTCTGGAATCTCCATAGTGAGTGAAAAGCCTTGTGAGGAGCAGGGGGTCTCTTCTGGAACCTCCATAGTGAGAGTAAAGCCTTGTGATGAGCAGGGTGTCTCCCAGCCCTTGTCATGGCACATGTGGTAGCTTCTGTGGACCATAGGGGCGGGGCTATGGAAAGGGAAACACATGACCGAGCCACCCCTCCCCCACCTCATGAAGTTGTATGTCATGGGTTACTGTAAGGGCAGGGGGCACCTGTCACTCCCGGCACCTCTAGGAATGTAGTTACTGTAAACTCTGCACGCCAGGTACCTCCCACTTACGCCTGCATGCAGGCTCAGTGAGCTTTGGCGGACACTGGGTGGGGCGCCTCCTCAGCCCCACCCCTAAAGTAGTGTAGTGATCACTCACTGTAAACGCTGTCTCTCGAGGAACTCCCTCTCACACCTGTGTGTGCTGTGCCATGGAGAGCGTTGGCAGCCAAGCAGTTCCCCGTCACCCCCTGCGTCAGTGTAACCGCTTACTATAAACTCCGGCTGCCATGGTGCAAATTTATAGTGCAAAGCTGCACAACAGCCAACATTTCTGCGCCGCATTATTCTAGGGGGAGAGAGCAGGGTAGAGTCGTATCTACTAAGATCTCTCTTCCACCGCTGGTGCACAACCAGGGTGCCTAACGCTAAGCACGTACCATAGTGCAATGGTGTGAGGCTCGTGAGGGCCACTGCACACAATATGCCTAGAAAAACTTTAAAGCTTTTCACACATTGGATGAATTGTACAGTACCGCACACATGCAGAAATTAAAAGGGTTCACCAATTTAACACCAACAACGGTGTGTAGTGAATCTTCCATTATGGTGCTGGCATTTGTGTAGCGCACAGTCTTGCATTATCGTGTCTCACAGCGCTCTCGGCTCTCTGGGATGCCTTTCCACAGAGTTCCAAGGTTCCCACCATGGACAGGAGTCCAGGGATGATATGTTGCATGTATTGTGCCCTAACCCCTCGCTAGATTGGGTGCCAAAGTTTCATGTAATTAAATTAATTACCTGGCTGCATGATCGCTATAAAAGATGTGTGACCAAGACGGAAGGCCGGGGCCGAGTCAGTAAAGAGCTACAAATCTAGTATAATTGCTTAGAATTTTCCAGAAATTTCTAAACTGCCACAACCCCTCTAAACAAACAGAAGGTTCCCTAACCTGGCAATGATAGGACAAGGCAATGGTGGGACATTGACAGCCGCTGCTCCTTACCAAATTAGGATCTGTTGGGACCGTCCCCATTGCAACCCGGACAGCACTGACCTTATTGAGGGGGGCTGCCTGCCCGAGGCAGGGGGAGGGGGTGACGTGTCATGCCCCCCGGCCCTGCTATCCCCTCCCAGACAATGCACCAGTGTCTCTGTGCCCTTCCTCCTGAGACAGACCAGTCTTTCTTTTCTCTAACATTCTCACTCGGCCTGCAGAGGTACATTTATTTTTTAGCGCTCTCGGCGCACCCGCACACACGTGTTTTACGAACTTCTGGCAGCGGCTGAAGCAATATTTGGGCAGAGAGAGAAATAACAAACACTTTCATGGCAGAGATGACGGATTCAGAGCAGAGTTCGGGGGGGGCCCTCTGTGTACATTTAAATCTGTGCGGAAACGTGCAGTGTTGTGTGAACCTTGGCAGTGGGGTGAGGAATCCTGGCCTCTCAGGCGAAGAATCACGACTCGGCGCTGGCATGTTTTGGGACAGCTAAGTGGGGCGCAGACCATCGCCCTCCCCGGAAGTATACCCCCCGTTGGCGCCTTCAGGGTCAAGGCGATGGTGGGACATTGACAGCCGCTGCTCCTCACCAAATTAGGATCTGTTGGGACCGTCCCCATGGCAACCCGGACAGCGCTGACCTTATTGAGGGGGGCTGCAGGCCAGAGGGAGGGGTGGGGATGACGTGTCATGCATTCCGTCACAATTGTGCCCATGTATGTTGCAAAAAGGGAAACCATCACAGAAAAGGCCTGTAGACCTGTTCCTTATTGTCTGAACAATTTTTGGCAATGAAATGAAAATTATCTCACAATGAGGAAGAAATCTCTCCAGGGGCGAAAGTAAAGCGAGGAATGTTACGAATTCCATCGGATGCATAAATCGTGAACTTTGCAAAACGTCAGTGGCGCAGACAATCTTCAAAACAAGCAGCACTGAAAACTAACGCTTTCACGATCGCTATTGTAAAAAAAAAAAAAAAGCCCGCAAGTGGTGCGCGCGCCATTGCGAGGCATATGTTTACAATTATCGCACCGTGTCGGGTCATGATAATTGAAAACATATGGGCTTTGGTGCGCGTACCAGACAACAATAGGCCATAGGCGGAGCTATGGCCTATTGCGAGTTCTGTTACAAAACAGCAGGCACGCAAAGCCCAATCAAAATGGACCATAGGAAAAGAACACGCACAAGCGTGTGGAATTTCCAGGTCCATTTTGAAAACCCCTACAAAACGGCTCGCCCTAAACAGCAAATTACGCTAACAGTTGGAGGACAGATTGGCATCCTGCCACTATAAGGCGAGCTGGAGGTTTTGAACTGTCATGAATTTTAGGCAGTGTGTAAAATGCTGGTATGGATTAGTAATTTTTGTTTAAATATTCACAGTCCTTTGCACTTTGCCATGAATCATTGAGACCTATAAGTGTTTCATCATATATTTCTTTTCTTATAGATGTAGTCGTTTTTTTGGATGTTTTAAGTTGAGTCAATACTTCTGCTTAATAATCATTTTCATTCGATTCACCCCCCTTGTCAGTTTGCTTTATTACAACAGTGTCTATAAATTCTAGGGCTCCCATTGCTTGTGCTTTGGAGATGCTGCATTTTACATACTGTTTGTTCTTAAAAACGGCATTAATTCCCCATATCGCCACATTTTAAACTGTCAGCATTTCTTTGGCAATTGTGTTAGAAGGGGGCGGGGGTAAAACACAGAAGGACAATACCCGTCACGTGTTTCTTACTGGTTCTGAATCCTAAATAGCAAAATAATATTTGCGGCGAATGGATCTAAAAACAAATAACTTCAATTAATATGGTAAATGGTTCATTCTTAAATGTAGGGACAAAAGATACCCCCGCATTAAGTCTTCAATTTCAAAAGTAATTAGAGTATGATTTGAAAGAATGAAAATTGGTGTTATATCTAAGGTGAAATTTGAAGCATCTACCATTCGTAATAGTGATTCTGAGTTTGTTGCTAGACTGGTGCGTAGTGATTTCTGTACCATCCTCTTCTGTTCCCACTTCTCGATTCTTGCTGGGTCAGCCTCTTGAACTTCCCTCTAGTGTCAGGTGGCCTGGGAATCTCATGCAACTCCCCATGTTACCTACTGCTTTCAAAATTCCACCTTCCATTGCTTTGTCTTGTGCAGGATCAAGTATTCGTTCTGGAGAAGGAGGACAGCCTACACGCATCCATCATAGTATGGACTTTTTCAACCTTTCCCTCAGTCACACCACTTGGTGGCCCTTCCACACTGCAGCGAGTGAGGGAAGAAACTAAGATGAAGCAACCAAACATTTGGATTTTAGAAATATGCTGCAAATTAGCAGGGTAGCGTGCTACACGTGAACTATGATAGCAAAGTAGAGATTAAGTGCCCTGCCCTGTAAGAGCAAAATAACTGCCATCTCAAATCTCATGGCCTTCATTATCTGTACTGCCAATTTACTGCACACACACGGTCAATCGCACATGTGGCTCTTTGGCTGGCAGCTTCTTCCTAGTGCCCACTCACTAACTCCTGTACACTTCCACCTTCTTTCCAGTTCCCACACCCTGTATACCTTCCTTCCTCCCAGTCTATATGCTGACCACTTCTTACCAGTGTTTGCACACTACAAACCTCTTTTTTCCCCCATATACCGACATATTCCACCCACTTCCTACACTCTACAGGGCTTAGAACCTGTAAGCTAGCACCCTCATTCCATTGCCGGCACAATGCTACCTCATCTCCATGCCTGCACACTATAAAGCTCTCAGCGCCCACACACAGGCTCAAGAACCTCTGTTGCCTTTATGAAGGCTGGAATCGTAGTCCATTTTATTCTGGGTCCATCTGTTTGTCACAAGGGCAGACCTGTAAACTACAAAAGGCAGCACAAAACTGTAAAATCAAGCCCTGCTGATGTGGCCTGGAATGTATGCTAACTGCCCACCTCCAAAGCAAGTTCCATTATACTAATATGCCCAGGCGAAGTTTAAAATACATGGCATAATCCACATAATTTTGGGAATTTTGGATTACACTTGTTCCGCGATGTTCCCGAAATTACGCCCATCACGTAATTATGCGGCTTTTCGTGGAACAATTATAGCATGGGACTGCGAAAACAATGAGAACAACTAGAACACGAGCAGAAGGTGTTTGCGGAAATTGTGTGTTTCATGCTTTTTCAAGCACACTTGCGTCCTTGCGCCAAAAATGTATGCCAGGACACACACTATGCTAAAATATAGTGCTAAACGACAGATGTAACTAAGTGAAAGCAAACCGCTCGAATTTTCCACACCCCTATATACTAATCAAACTTGTGAAAAAATTCTGTGAAGAATGTGTTGCAGCACAGGATGTGGGAGCCAAATATTCAAATCACATGTTTGGCATTTGGATGATCTGCGCTACATCAATCCTGAAACATATAATTTGATATGTTTTTTCCCCAGAGGAGATTAGGGTATTTCTGGAACTTTCCAGTCATAGACATGCACATAGCCATGTTATGTGTTCACAAGGGCATGCACGGGCACACATCTCTAGATGCCTTGCGAGTCTCCTTACTAGCTCAAGAGGAAATCATAGTGCTTCTGCCACACCCTTCTCTAGTCACTGTGCATGCACGCCCTGTTTGAGAATGAAGTTCTGTACAAGACCTGTTTTTGACAGGTGCATTTTTTCTAAACGCAGCCTCCTGATGGCTAGGCAGGTTTTTATTAAAAACCCCAACCCAAAATAAAAACAGCAGCTCAAATGTTCCTGTATCTGGATCCTCTGACAGCAGAGAATTTATTTTGTGCAGTTGGTGGACTGAGTGGTATTCTGGGAGCAGCTACCTGTGTTCTGAGCCAGATTGCACTAAAGTGTAGACCAGAGTGGGTGTAACTGGGGGAGAAGTGGGAGGAGATTCAGTCCCATGTTTTGCTTTTTAGGTCTCGCCTAGCAGCGCATGCGCGCTGCTCGCCTTGGAGAGACCTATTGTTGTCTGTTTGGTGGGCGAAGAGGGACAGGGCATGTGCACTTGCCTCGACAGCCGATGTGCACGCTCACGCCGTCTCTTCTCTGGCGATGTGAGCTTGCGGCCGACAGCTCACGGCATCTTGCACACGCAGTGTCTTCTCTGGCGATGTGCATGCTATCTGACGTCATTACTGTTGCATGATGCACCCCAGACCTCCAGCATCGTTTGAGACTTTAAATGAAACCAGCTGTGAACACAACTTAGAAGTTAGTTGGCTCCATACAGGGCCTGGTGCGAAAAGGACACTTATGTGTACAGTGGAACCAGGAGAGGCACTTCATGACAGCACTGTTACTCAATGCCATGGGCTTGATGCCTATAGACTTCTAAGCCTAAAGAAACCATGTGGTGTTGTTTATACAGTTTTGAAGATTATCCGAAGAACTCTGCAATATAGATCAACGCTGGAACCTTAGGAGTGTACAGTATATACAGAAAGGTTGAGTGGGAAGCCTTTCTGTATGAATCATTTACTTTTAATATTCTGTCCAAAGACAAGACTATTTTGATATTTCTAAAATTGAATTCTACCCTTTCTTTAAACTTGGGATCATCCTGTCGAAACTCAACCTAAAAACCAGTGACAGCTGATATAATTAAAATTCTTTGTCCTCTAATTAAGAAAGGTGGGAATGCGTCATGGATATAAAACACTCATCACCAGTCATTAATGAAGATTAGAAAAGACTGATCTCTAGACTTGAACTTACCTCAACTTAATAAATCCGAAAATAAAATATATAATGAAACACTTTATCAACATTCAAGTTAAAAATCTCAGCTTTGGTGGCTCACATAAGATTTCAAATCACACAGATTGCCATAGACTCCAAGTAAGATTTTTAACAAGGAGTTGATTGCTGCTGGCACTGTAAGGAAAAGAACAGTTCTTTGGTCATTTATTATATAAATGCCGGAAAATCAAGTTGCTTTGGAAGGACATTGAAAAATATAATTCTAAGCATTCAAGTGCTTTTTTTAAATTATTTTTTACAAAAAATGCTTTCAACAAATAAGATCTCTACGCTTAAGTTCAGGAATAGTGCCACCTCCCCCACCTCCACCCCACTGTTGTACCTCCTTTCTTGGGTCTTTCCTTCTCCTCTCATTTTCTCTGACTCCAGTGTCCTGTATATCCCAGTATCCAATGGCATATGAAATATACTGCCAACAAGCTTGTTTCAATCGGAGTAGCAAACGTGATAAATAGTTATAGACATATCTAATGAGTAGCGTTGATGAGTCCAATAGTGTGTATTTATCCAGACTAATTATCAACATATCATGTCATAAACAAATGTAGCATTAAAAATGTAGCATTAAAATGTCTCTTGTCTTATAATAGTAATTTCTATTTCCAAGCCATTATTACTGATATAAAGATGGTATTGTAGGACTGGAACACCTATGCTGTAACTAATTCAAGCACACATAGAATATTTTCTTTTTCTGCTCAGTACTCATTTTCCTAATATGCGTATGAAAGAAGGTTTGATATATACATGTGATGGCAGCATTGGAAAACCTAGGTCCTAAGTGATTGGGGGGCGGGTGGGGGGCACTCAACCTGCCTTAGCTTCAGTTTGCTTATCTTTCAAAAAGTGGTAGCATCTAGAAAAGGTTGAAATCCAGTATGAAGGCTGTATAAAACCTGAAAGTTTATCTTACATTACTAAATCATCTTCTATGGCATGCACTTAGAATCAATAGTTCTTAGCATGCAGGGCCAGTAAGTACCAAGTTCAAATATTCAGAGGGAGCAGGAGTGGTGCAACCATTTCTCCGCGAAAAAACTTAAAGCAGTGATATCAGAGTCAACAGTGTGGGTCGATGTGGTAATATTTATTTAACAAATAGCTCATGCCTTATCACTTACCAGCAGCTCAAGCTCGATCACCTGGAGTCCGCCATAAACTATATACCTGCAAACCAGTACATATTGAGAAAAAGAGGGTGGCGATCTACTTCAGAAATAGAAGAAGTGTAGCTGGCTTGCCAGTCCCTTCAAAAGACTTAAATTCAGAACCCCATAACTGAGGCCTTGGCAGAAAGAAGGACTACATGTAAATAAGCACTGAATGCCAATAGGTCTGGCGTATGAATGAAAGTGCTTTGTGTGTCACTGAAGGGTTTAGGAACTCAATTAGTCATGATACATGGACTCTGTCACTCATCTATACACTCATGCATCCACTGAAACACATTCTTGTATTAGCTCTCTGCTTGAAACAACCGCTATAAAACACACACAAACAACAACATATACAAGATAAATAAACCCTTTGCATGGGTTTACCTGACGCTACAGTGCTCGTGTGTTGATGACTCCCGGCCGCCGGTGCATCCGCGGGATTTCCTTTAGCCCAACAACCTCGGGAGCTGGGGAATAGCTTCACCAGCTCCCGGGGCTGTTATGGGTTTTCAGTGAAATGACGATCCACGCAAGCCATACCTCCCTGGACTCCCCTCGGAGTCTAGATTTCAGAACTGTCTGGCTTTGGTAGGTTTCCCTAGATGGCTGCCGAGCCTGGGACCAAAAACGCAGGTGACTCCCTCGCAAAACAAGTCTTTTTGTGATTTATATTTTTGAAGTCTCCTCAGTATATTTTGGGCCATTTCCTGTTGTGGGTACTAGGCCAACCCACATAAGTGAGATACCATTTTTATCAGGAGACTTGGGGAATTGCTGGGGGGGCGAGGGGGTGGAAGTTAGTGGCTCCCCGCAGATTCCAGAACTTTCTTTCCATCTCAGAAATGTGAAGATTTTTTTTTTTTTTACAAATATTGAGATTTGCAAGGGATTCTTGGTAACAGAATCTGGTGAGAGCCACACAAGCCACATCAACCTGGATTTCCCTGGGTGTCTACTTTTCTAAAATGCACAGGATTGCTTGGTTTCCCTAAGTACCAGCTGAGCTAGGGTCCAAAATCCACAGCTATGCACATAGCACAAAAAGGTTGAGATTTCACTGGAAAAATGTGATGTGTCCATGTTGGCTTTTGGGGCATTTCCTGTCGGCTGGAACTAGTGAGGTACCATTTTTATCTGGAGACTTAGGGGAATACCGAATTGTAGAACAAATGTTGTTACCAGTTCACTTTTTATGCTATTCTGCATTCCAAATGTAATACAGAGTGTAAAAAAAGAATTCATTTTGAAAAAAGGCCTCTCATTCACATGCTAGTATGGGTACCCACAATTTCGGAGATGTGCAAATAACCACTGCTTCTAAACTCCATATGTTGTTCCAATTTCAGAAATAGATAGGCTTCCTTGATACCTATGCTCACTCTTTATATTTTACTAAATGAATTGTCGTATACCCGGTACACAATGAAAAACCATTGCAAGGAGCAGCTCAGTTATTGGCTCTGGGTACTGCAGGTTCTTAGTGAACTTACAAGTCCTATATATCCCTGCAACCAGGAGGGGTCCAGCAGATGTAACCATATATTAGTTTTAAAAAAATGCCATACTTAGAAGAAGTTACAGGTGAAAACATAGGAACAAATGGCTGTTTTATTCTACTTAATTTCAATGTTTTATTTTATTTCAGCTGTTACTTTCTATAGGAAAACCTTAAAGGATCAACATAAATGACCTCTTGCTGAATTTAGAATAATGTAGTCTACTTTTCAGAAAGGTATAGCTTTCTGGGATCCATTATTGGTTTTATACCCATTTATACCACAAAATGGAAGAAGGTTGTAAGCACAAATAATAGTAAAAATAGGCTATGTCCCACTAAAATGTCAAATCTTATGGTTTTCTAACAAACGCCTGCCTGTTCCTGAAAGCTGGGAAGATGGCGATTGTAGTACCACAAACCCTTTGCAGATACCATTTGCATGGAAAATAAAACCTTCTTTCTGCAGCACTTTTTTCACCCAAAAAAATAATATAGCTGTATTTTGGCTAATTTATCTGTCCCCTCCAGGAGAATCCACAAACCCTGGGTACCTTTAGAATCCCCAGAATTTGGAAGAAAAGGATTCAACTTGGGCGTGGATACCTTATGTGGATAAAAAGTTATGGGGGCCTAAGCGCCAACTACCCCAAATAGCTAAAAAAAAAAAGGCTTTGCACAAGGGGGGGGGAGGGGGGCTAGCAGCGAAAGTGTTAAAAGGATGCAGTTAGAAAAAAGAAAACATGTTGCTGTCTACACATGGCAAGGCAAGCATGTGATCGTAATAATATAAATAAGCCTAGTAGCATATGCCCATCTTGCAGAGGTATTGTAAATAGCCCATTCTTATTTTAAAGTTCCAGCATGGCCGCCACATTTAGAACCAACTTGTTAGCCATCTTGGAAAGGTAAAACAATGCTACATTATGGCAATAGCATACCATAATGGTCTCCTGGTTAAGAGAAAGTGGCCATATGGGATGCTGCTCCTGGCAGATAAAGTGAGCTGCAAGCATGCAACCCGTTAGCACAGCCTGGAGAGTTGTAATTTCCTCTTAAAAAACATTCAAATAAAAAGAGGAGAAGCAAATGCATAAAAGAGGATCTAGAAAAGGAGAACATTCAAAACTAAAGGTCTGGCCAACCAGCCCAGCATTGAAGCATGCTCGTTTTCAGGTGGATGTACGCATGTTATCTGAAAATGCTGTCATTCACAGGGCAAGAAAGACAATGACTAATGTGGGTGGACTGAACCACTGCTCCATGCAGTCATGGATAGAAGTAGACTATAAATGACACTCCGACAGACCAGTCGCGGAACAGAGATGCATTGTAAACCCTCCATGTGTCTATATAGTTACATATTTATATAAATAAATGTATTATTTAATCATTTTATTATTACAAGGCCCTGGCAGACAGCTATAAGTGATTCTAGCAATAGTGATTTCAGTGCAAATCGTCTCCCCCAGGGATTGTCAGAGGTGGTAACCAACATCAAAATCAGTCCCTTCAAAATGAATCACTGGCATTTTATGGAACAAAATACAGAGAAATAACAATCCACATTTACAGGCCTACAGATTTCAACCTATGCTTTTCACAATCAATGTGTCAAGCCTATTGTGTTTATCTTAGCTTTTCAGAATACACAGATCAGACCAATGGCATTGGAAATATTTTTTGCTTGTGAACCAATCAGGCTTCTGGTTTGTCAGAATAACACACTGAGGTCTCCTGCACTGAGCTTAAACTTTCCCACAAAGCAACCATCATGCACAACATAGTATACAGAATTACAGTTGACAAGGCAAAACACGATCTCTTCTAACCCGGACTAACTAGGCTCTACTATACCCGCAGTTTGTAATAGGTAGTAACCAGCACCACACCCTTGCATGCTGTGGTTACCTGTGTGATTCCTTTAAACAGGAACACTGTAGGCTTGAATACAAAATAATAACAATCTACCATTAAATACCTTGACTCCGTCGTAATATGATTTTCAAATAATCAAAGCCTGCTACTTTTGTAATAACTTTTCATAATAAATAGGCAGACCTGTGGTACCAGGCCTAACATTTCCCTGTGCGCCAATCCAGCATATAGCTGTCATCATTGGCCAGTCACTATAACCAACTGAGGCCTACTGTACTGATCGTAGGATTTCCCACAATGCAAACATAAGGCATACATCATAAAATTGAAAACGTATACCCAAATACAGTTGGGCAAAGCAAAATACTATCTCCACTGACAGGGCTTAACATGGATTCTCACAGTGCATATCTTCTATAATCCTGGCTTGTCGGAGGGTTAACCAACACCAATACCCTTGCCTACTAAGGTTCTCTGTGAGATTCCATGTAACAAAAAATGTATCTATGGGCTTTAATTCAGAGGTGTAACAATCCAACCAAAAATGCCTATTGACTTTAATATATGTTTTTCATATCAAATATACAAGGCCTAGTGCTTTTATCATTACTTTTCATAATAAAAAAATAGGCCTTTATCATTGTCTTTTCACCATAACCAATTTAAGCCTACTGTACAGAGGACAAGCTTTTCACAAGGCAACCATCTGACATACAGTCATAAAACTACAAATATAAATTGCAGTTGGCAAAGCAAAATGGTATCCTGAAGTCGCAGAAGGATGACTATAGTACATATCTTCTATCTCCACAGTTTGAATTGATCACCAAAGCCCTTGCCTATTACGGTAATCTGTAAAATTCCATGCAACAAAATACCTGCCAACAGGTTTTGCGCAGTGTAATGATCCATTCTTAAAAGCCTATTGACTTTAACACATGCATTTTACATTAATTGTGTCTGGCTTGGTTATAAAAGTTCATAATAAACAGATCAAACCTATGAAAAAATCTGGCATGACTTTTCCAAATGGATTGATAAAACATGTTCTCTTACCATTGGCTTACACTTTGCCCAACAATGGCCTATTCCAGTGCACATAAACTGGCAACCATTATGCATCCAGTTATAAAAATATTATAAATATGTAGTAAAATACAGCTTGCAAACAATATACAACCTCTATCAACTGAACCTGATAAATATCATCACAATGAAAACCCAGTAGGATTTGTCAGAATGGGTGGCCAACGCCAAAATCATTGCCTACTGTGGGAATCTGTGAGATTACATGTAACAAAATTCTGGTCTATAGCCTGATGATAAAAAAACAACAACAAAAAACTGGTAAAGGTTTACTGGATTATACAAATGTTTTTCACAATTAGCTACACCAACTTCCATTGTCATGTTTTTATAATAAGCAGACCACACCTATCCCAATCCACCAATCAGGCCTATAGGTTTTCACCATGACCAGTTAAGGACTAAAGTTTTGAATGCAAGTTTTTCCACGAGGCAACCATCAGACACAATCGTAAAATTAGAAAAAGGAATACAAAATTATAGTTTGCTAAGCAAAGTACGATCTTGCTTAAGAGGACATCACGAGGATTCTCACAGAGCAATTCTATATCCAAAGTTTGTCACCAGCCATTGCCTCCTACAGTCATCTGTGAGATTCTATGTAGCAAAATACCCATCTATGATCTTTAAAATAGAGTATCCACTCTTAAAGGCTTATTGACTTTAACACATGATTTTCACAATAAATAGGTCAGGCTTAGTGCCTTTATCATAACATTTCATAATGAACTGACCAGGCCTAGAGTCAATGGCTAGTCACCGTAACCAAATAAGTCCTACTACATCGTGTATAGGCATTACCACTAGCCAAAAAGTGCTATACAAACAGTCTTTTTACTTGCACACAAATTCAGCCCAATCAGATCTTTCTTGTATTCAGGGCAACCAACATTCTTGTATTCAGGGCAACCAACATGTGGATGGAGCCTATGACCTTTTCTTAGTAGTACTCTGAAAGCTCATTTGTGTTGATCACGTAAGGTCATGCACTGCAAAGCCACACCTAATGATCTATGTAGATTAGTGTAGCTCTGGGCACCCAATACCCAGTGCTTGATTTGTAGAACAATGAGTACTGGTGCCCAAAATTCTGTTCAGAAGACCTCGTCTGGTGCTATTAAAACGTCAGCGGGCCAAATACCAAGGCTGCATAGTTTGGAATTCACATCATGCCTTTTTAACCCACTGCCAGACACTCCCTGCCTATAACTTGTTCCTGCTTTCTCTCTTTCTGTCTTTCCTTCACCATTGTTTTTTCTTCTCTTGCTCTCGGAAAATGTCTGAGGAGGAAAAATAAGTGCTGGTCCCCAAAAATAAGTGCTGGTGGCTCCCACCAGCATAGAATCCAGCACTGCTGTTCTCAAACACAAAACTGCACTCAGAAGTCTAGAGTTAATGATAGAAGGGGAAGGTGCTGGGCCTGCAATACATTCCTTATGACTGTCCTCCCATCTGTGCTGCTGCCAAGAGCTGTGCTTAATTTGCGGGAAAAAAGGGCTAGGGCCCTCGTCAGGAGGCCACAACAGCTTGCACCACCCATTACCACTGCGTATGACAGTACCTACACAACTACTAACTATCACATTGCTGCTACAAGTGTGACATTCCAGACTGTTTGAGGCCCCAAAAGATATAAGAATGGCTTGGGTGGCTGGCATTAGCAGTTTATAATGTATATTGATTTAATTAAAAACTGTTGTTCTGCTTATCTTTTAATTTCTCAAACTGCACCACAATGTAGCAGCTGGTATAAGTGCTGATGTTGACAATTAAATTAACTACTGGTGCCGAGCACCGAAACCACCTGCTCAAATTAAGCACCGTTAGAGAAAGCCAAACACTGTAAACTATCTAGTTATCTGATACACTTTAACAGCATTACAATGTCATGTGTGTGCCCATTAAAGCTCATACAGCTATAATGCTGCTGGTTCAGGCAACTTGATAAATAAAATAATCACAGCTGCTTGTCGGGAATTTTTTTTCTGTGGACACACACAACTTCTGCCTAATCAAAACATGTACTCCTGGATAACCACAGCCCCTCTCTGTAGTACTCCTAAAAGCTCTTTTTTAGGTTGATCACATTACATCCTGCGACAGCTGCACTGTCCAGTCAGACCTAAAAATGAAATTAAGAGAAAGCACACATCCTATTCTTTTCCCCTTCATTTTTGGAATTCCTGCAATATTGACTCAAAGCAGAAGAAAGGTGAACATTTAAGCTAGGCACAAAGGGATGAATGTGGTTGAGAAGCTAGCCAGCTGTCCTTTACAGGAAATATAGGACCTAAGTGTAACAGCAGTCCACTTATCAGTGGATCGGTCTTTTGACAAATCTAACTGAAACACCCCTATGTTTATAAGCTTTCTATAGGGCCTGCCACAAGAGTTAATTCCGCAGGATTTTTATAAGATATAGACAGCTGAGTGCATGTCATGACTCCACTACCGTGCCAATGTGTTGGGGTGGGCTGCTGTGCCCCGAAAGCATGCAGGTCTACTGGCCCCAGTACACAAGAAAATGAATGCAGCGGTCTACAGTTCTTACACACGTCTAAGTGGACACCAAGGGCATGGCCACAAGAAAGGAGCCACTTGCTGAATGAAGCCCAGTCTCCGTACTGGCGAGAGTGTTTATTTAATGCAGGATGACTGGCGTTAGGTGCCACAACTTATATATGCAAGTATGGGGCGATAAAGGTAGGCCGAGTTATGAGATTTCCAGTTTATCTGTGTTACATTTTCTACCAGTGACTCAAAGTTTGATTATTGTTGGAGAATTTCAAAATGACTGCGAAATAAACCTTATTTTTATCATGGCGTAACAAATCAACCGAAAAAATTGTAAACATGAATTCGCCTATGCGGCTGTGTCTCAACCATGGAAGGAGTGTACAGACCCGGGAACACTGTGCCACGACGGTCCTGACCTGGGTGAGGTACACACGTGTCTGCAACTTCGTGCACCTCACCTTGAAACTTGGCTACGAAAGGCGGGGCAGCTCCGTATGTTTGTTTTTGCTAAGGGCGTAAATTCCTAACATTTCTCTTTTTTATGCTCTTTTACCTTCGGTTTAGTTCTAGGTTACATCTTCCGCCTCAGCATGTTTTTCAGCCTTCACATTTATGCACGACTTCATCAAGCTTGAGGTTGGCATAGTTTATTATTCTGCGTGTCTGCCCCATAACTTGCGTCTGTCTCTGGCACAGAATGTGTTCATATGAGTGCCTTTCTGCTGTCAACCCTCGTGCGAGTTTGTCTCTTTACGCATCTTGTGTGTGTTTTTCCCCACCACTCCCCCTGCTTTCACCTGTGCTCTCGCCCGCAGTTGGCTGTTCTTTCTCTTAGGCGTGGTGGGTTGTTTTCTGGTTTCTCAAGTGCGCTCGGCGCTCTCTCTGCTGTTGCTATTGACCATAGTTGCCTGCAGTGCTATCTCGTGCGTACTTGGCCATGGCTGGCTGTTTCCTACTATGTATTCGCGAGGGCGGGCTGCCTGCTGGCAGGGCCCTGGCAAGCCTCTGTTTTCGTCCGCTGCTGGCTCCTAGAAAGCCCTCGCTTCCCATGGGTGGTTTTGCCAGCTCATTACTAGAGAGGTGCTGCACAGGTTCACTGGCTTCCGCTAGCTCGAGACTTTGGGTGTCAGCCAACTGGCAAGGACAGGAGACACCGGCTGCTGCTACGCTCGCTCTGTGAACTATTTGTGGCCTCCGACTACCACACCTCGCTGCTGGGGACGTTTCCACGGCTCCCGAGGCTTCACGCCGGTGTAGGCCTCGGTAGGCCCACCCCAGAACTCTGGCTTTGTGTGCTGGAGTCAGTGTATCTGTGAGCCGTTGCGAGCACCCCGAAATCTCTGAGGCGACTTTGAACGCTTTTTGCTTCCCTGGTGTCAGTAAGCTGTCTGTCTACGGTCCCAGGAACCGCAATCGTCATGAAGCATGCGGGAGCTCTAGTGCACACTTGATATCAGGCGGGGAGTCGGTGAACTCGCATCCTCCCCACGTTTTGGTGACGCGCCTCCCGCGCACTCAATTTCACTCGGACACGCCTCCGTCTGTTTCGCAGGCAGTTTTTCTGGACATTTTTAACGTGATATTCGAGGTGCGTAGTTTGGATTCATTATCCATTTTTTTAAATAACAAAACAGTTTTTTCAGTTGTGGAGAGTCGATAGCTTCCTAGTTAATAACCTCAGTATTTTTTCTCTCTTTTTAGACGACTGATGGATACGTGGAGGGGGGGTATAGCGAGTGTGAGGAAGAAAAAAGCGTAGTCTGTTGGGGTGGGAGTTTATGGACATATTCTTAATTTACAAAATGGCGCCCCCACCTCCCTAATTAAACGGTTTGAATTTCCACGTTCGGTGCTTGGCGTCTTGTCCCCCGCGCCCCTGATGATTAAAAAGGGATATTCATTTGTGCCTTTTAAACGCCGCCCCGATTAAAATCAGAAAGATTTCCTTCATCAAAATCTAACATCCTTGAAAAATTAATTTGATGCCTCTTGTTATCAGTTAATTGAATCTCGTTGGGGGAAAAAGACTTGTACAGCGGGTGATTAAAAATGGCCTCTCTTCTTAGCTTTTTTTTTTAAACACTGCGACATTATCAAGCCTGGCGTTTTCTTCTTTTATATTATCAATGCCTCGTAAAAAATCAAATCCCCGAACAGAACTTGTTCTGCTTTCTTTGAATTTTTTTTGCTTGCGAAAGCGCAGATCCTGGGGACCTGGCCGTGAGGCTCCCCTGTCTTGAAAAAACCGAAACGGGAGCTGTTAGGACAAAGCTCCCGTCATAAAGGGGAGATTGAATATTATCTTTTGAATTCATAGTCTGATATGTGGCTTTCTGGCACATTCTCCCTCATTCAAATACGGAGTACTTTAACTATTTTCTTGTTTGCGTTTTTCAGTGTAAGGCACCATTTATATCTCCTATTACTTGTATCAGTACAGATTCGCCTTTTTGGGATGGGATGGTGGGGGAAGGGGAAGCAATCGAGTGGTAGGCCAGTAGCAGACAACCAGGGTTGTGGAAAGCCTTTCAATAAGTTAGCCCTGTGCAATGACCTGCACGACGACAGAGGATGGAATGGGCGAAGAGTGGCCCACATTGGTTCTGTGTTTATGGTGAACACTTAATGCTCAGTCGGAGTTTTGCATCAAAAACTGATTATCAGGTCTGGGGCCTATCAGTGCAAGTCAAGAAACCGGCAGGTTTGTTTTATGGAAAAAGGGTTTGGGCAACTTGTTTTATAGATAAAGGTTTTTGGCCTAGGGGTTGCCACCTTTTCCAATACCAGCCATCTGTTAACGTTTAAATATTGTGCAAAGACCCTGGCATAATTCTTAAGTAGAGCTTCATATCAAGCCGTCTGTGTTTGATTAGTTTAATTATCAGTCTATGTTCATTAAGGCAGAATGTAGAACACATTTTAAAGCGTTTTCTTCTAACATTTACTGTTTTTAGTATGCTACTGATAAGGGGAAAAATACCCGCTTTAGTTGAGTTTTCGATTTTTGTACTGGCAGGCGATGAAAATGCCGGTATAAAACCGGCCAGGTGGCTAGCCTATTTCTTTGTGACATAAAAAAGGAACAGGTGATTAGTGGAATGGCTGCAAACGTTTTGGCCACTGGCAATCTCTTGGGCCACATTCCAGTCAATTTTTTTTTTTGCACACTCCAGACTGGGACAACCATAAATAGAGCAGCTGTGCTCCTTTGCCAAATGGAATGGCCCTGCCTAAATTGCGAGGCCACATCCCCACTAAACTGGAAAACAATCAATGATCAACTATAGTGCAGCCCCACGTTGACTGTTCTTGTTGGAGCAGCAGCAACTCTCATTTGCATATGGCTGGTCTTTGAGGCGGTGTAGTGAGAAAAACATCAATGGGCTGGAATGAGGGCTTGAGTGATTACCAGTGGTTGATATTAACTTAAGCCTTCCACCCATAACTTTTAATTTTATCTCTAAAGGGGTTGGGCTACATTTATTACACCAGCTATACAAATCAGTTTCCAGAAAAAAATAGTCAGTTCAGCGCTCAGTGTTATTAATGAATTGCAAAGACAGAAGGTGGAATAGCCATTCTCTCAAAATTGGAGATGATCAGTATCGTATTGTATTTGCAATAGCTTTAGGAAGCCCGCTCGGCCCCCCACACGCATACATACCACTTCCACCATCAAATGTAACTGGGGTCACAGTGAAAAGGCCATTGATGCAATGTGCCTTTTCTGAACCAAAGCCCTTATCCTCTTGTGAGAGAAAATTTAAGTCAAAATGCCCAAGTTAAAAAATCACTGCCATTACTGCTGCGCTCTCTTTGTAGTGCATTCAGGTACTCTGTGATTCACAGTGCTTTTCCTATCTCACACTAGCACATGCTGGCCAACTTTCACAAACTCTGGTTCTAGATATTGATTCCTTGCTGAAAGATATAGTGTTGCGCCCTCTTTAGCACTCCAGCGTGTCTCCCTCTCCTAGCGCAGTCCCTAGTCTAGAGGCGGGCATTTGGAGCTGGGCCAGCAAGCACAACAGATCTCTCTGACCGCGCATGCTCCAGGAACATCTGCGATTTTAGTTGTGGAACCCTGGCGAAAGAGACTGTGCTGTTGTATGAAACAAAGAATGAATAACTATTGTTGAAGTATGGTGTCGATTTAGGAAGTTGATGCAGATGTTTTCAAATCAAGGAGACTACTCAGTCCCAAGGTTCTGTCTCCCACTTCTGTGTTTGATATCCACGTTACCAAGGTTTGACCAGGTCACTACTCTGGCAATGAGTATTAACCTGGCAATGCAGTTTCTACTGCAGAAATTGTGGTCTGCTCATCTCACATACATCTGCATCAGACTAGAGGTCTTGATGGCTTCCTAGTCCTCTAAAGGTGATAAACCTGCAGCGTTAGTTGATGCCCATCCTACGTCAAGCAGTAAGCTGTCTGTGTCACATGCCTCAACTATCTCTGACTCAATATCTTTGGCGGTACCTCCACCTTTCAGCCTGGTTAACACAAATATTTTAGGCCCCAGGTGGTGCAGATGGCTCAAGGATTTTAACATTTACGCTGGAGCGCCGGAGATGAAAAAAGTCTATTGTGCCTTATCATGCATTGCGTTGGTCCTACCACGTGACATGATATATATATGTATATATATATATCTATTTGAGGACTAAGACAATCTTTCTTAAGGTAGTCTAAAACAACACTTGATGACTTACTTTCTCCAAAAAGTTTTTTCCCTGCACGCTTGCGAGAAAAAAAAACCCGTACAATCGAGCCTTCTCTGGGGCCGTCCCAAGAATATGGAACTCACTCCCGCCCACCATCAGAAGACTTTCATCTTTGGCTCATTTAAAAAAGGAGGCCAAATCTTTTCTTATGGGCAAATTCCTCACCTAACGATTGAATTTCAATCACCTCAGCAATTTTGTTTCTCCGTCTATTCGGCATTGCCCATGGTTCTTCCGGAGGACACCTACCCAGCACTTCTGGGCACCCCACCCGGGAATTGAGACAGCTGCTCTCTCTTATAATGTATCTACCTGTTTTTATCCCACCTGTATCCGGGTTATGGTATTGCCTATTATTTCTTTCCTTGTATAATGCAGCTATCTGTTCCTATCCTAGTTGTACACACCCGTCCCAAGACTGCACGAACCTCCTGTCAATCCTGTAAAGCACTCTGATATCCTCACAGGTCTGGTTCGCGCTCTATAAAACTCAAAAAATAAAAATAAAATAAACTATACATTTTTCATGCCACAAAGCAAAAGCGAGGTGAAACAACTGACGCTTTTGTGAAGAGACTGAAGGACTGGCTGCAGTACTGTGACTTTGAAAATTACAAAAGCAAGGAAGCTCTGACATCTGATTGTTGCTGGTTGTGAGTTGGTCTGTTTCAGGCAGACTCTACTACAGAACCCGAAACAACTTAAAGACTTTGTATCTATGGCAGGATCTTCCTGCACTGTCAAATATCTTCACAAGGTTTTCGCTCACTGCACATGGGTGTGTTCCCAGCGGCGCAGACCACATGTCACATCTGTAACAAGAAGTAATTTCCAGTGGTATGTATGTGCCACAACTGTGGCAAGAGAGGCAATTTCCAGTAGATGTGCTGAAGTAAAAGTGAAAAGAGACCAGTTTCCCATGCACTCCAGAGCCCTGACGACAAAACTGGCACTCAGAGGATGCAGAAAAGCATGGCTCAAACTCTTCACCCCTTGAGGGCGGTAGCTATCCACCCACACTCCTCAATGTTATCAGACTCACCGTCTTATGAAACTGAAAGACTTCAAATGACAAAAGAATTTTCAATCTGAAGTGATACAGCCACAGAAACCAAAGAATATCTGAAATATCTTGTCATAGATGTAGACCTAGGTGGTACATCCATTATTCCCTTCCTGATGGACAAGGGAGCCGCCATCACCAATAGTGGATACTGATTTCGCTGCACTTGTGCACCAGCCTACATTAAACAGCATTGATATTTACGGATCACTGAAGCCTCTCAGGTGTTTTCAGCCTCATGGTGACTATGCATTACAGATGGAGGTATGCAATGTTTATGCAGCCATTGGCAACTTTAAGCTTCAACTCCGCGGTAAAGCTTGGCCTCCACTAGGTCTCATTCCACATTGCACATTTAGGCAATGAACTCAGGCACCTTGATGAACTCCTTTCAAGGCATCCAGTGGCACAGGCAACCTGAAACGACCCCAGCTTCACCTGCATAATAAGGCTAAGGTGAAATCAGTGGCACAGCGTTTCAGTGGTATTACTTTCAGCATTTAAAAGCAAGTTAACACAACCATGAGAACTTTATGAAGTCTTGCCCATGGTTCCCCGTTCCAAAAATAGGCAAGAGTAAGTAGTCTCCTGTGTGTTGACATGCTCCAACCCAATTAAGCAATCCAGAGAGAAATACATTTTGCTCTATGGAAACAAGACATGATGCACCAATTGAATGGTGCTCAGCTTGAACTAGCCACAGAGTCACACTATGTAACTACTATTTTTATCCATCGTGAGTTGTACTGCTATAAGAGATGAATTCTTTCAAGAAGAAATACGATAAGTAATAACAGATATCCAGCACTACTTAAATTATAGAGATTACATTGTCGCATGGAAGAACTCAGTAAGAATATGACATTGCTCTCTTCAAGGTCTGTCAGGCCCTTCAAGTTGCAAACCTGATGCTTAACAAGGACAAGCATACTCTTCGAATAAGCTCTCTTAAATTCTTCAAACACATTTTCTCAGCTGATGGGATATGGCCTTTTCCCATCAAGGTCTCTGCTTTGACAGCAGCACAGCACCCAAAAACATCTCTGCTGTTGGCTCTTTCTGTGGGCTTGCCAGTTACTGTTCAAGGTATATACCAAACTTTGCCTCCATAAGTGATCCTTTAAGGAATTTCACAATAAAGGGAGCCACTGTCAAATGGTCTTCGCAGTGTCCAACAATCTTGTCTCTTAAGATGCCCCTTTGCCCACTGAATTAACTGCTGATGCGAGTCCCGTGGGGCTTGGGCCATACTTGCGCAGAGAGATGCAGACCCTGAATCGCCAAGGCGTGTTATTGCATGTGCCGGTCACTGCCTCTCCAAGCAAGAAATGTCTTATTTGCAAGCCCAAAAAAAGTTCCTTGCTGTAATATGGGCCTGTGAACACTTTTCCTGTATGGGAATTCTTTCACTGTTGTGATGGATCATATAGCCCTACTCTCAATAGTTGGGAACCCCAAAGCTAAAATGCCACCACACTTTAAAAGGCGGGGACTATGGTTACAAGACTAAAGATTGCACAGACCTGGTAAGGATAAACAAAATCCAGTAGATTTTAGCTCACGCTCCCTTTAGAAAGCACAAAGGCTGCCCCACCATAGGGGAAGAATACTTTAGGTTTGTCATTCAACAGTCATGTCCATGTGCAAGAAAACAGTGATGCAAGCATCTAGACAGGGCCCTATATTATGCGTGATGAGGACAGTCATTGAGTATCAAAGATGGAATAAAGTTGAAAAAACTCACACGGTCTATTCACAGAGTCGAATGAAAGCTCTAAGAGTTTTAAAAAATGTTAGAGAGGAACTGGCTTGCAGCACTCTATTGGTCATTCCCAGTCGCTATAAGATCACGTGATAGATCTTGTGCAGAAAACATGCGGAGGGGTGGTGGCCATGAAGAGACCCCATAGGCAAAAAGTATGGCTTTCACACCTAGATTAACACTTTGAAGAGAAAGTAAGCACTTCTCACTTATGCCAAACTTCAAACAAGGATGGCCATCCTGAACCTTTTCAAATGTCAAAGATCCTGACAAAGATGTGGAGAGAAGATGCTGTTAACCGTCTTTTCACCAAAAGCTACTGGTCAAAATGTATTAGTATTTACTTAATAGTGTTCCAGATTTCCTAAATTAATGGCGGGGCCCAACACCTCATCAGAGGTGATAATCTCTACTTTGAAACACACTATTTTTTATTGTTTGGCATTCTCCACTATTGTGAAAACTGACTTGTCAACCCTTCCCAGGGAAAGAATTCAGCGACTTCACAAGGAAGTTAAGTTCCAAAGACAAGACCGAAAGATCACACTCTTGTGGCGGCAAGCCAATGTTGAAGTAATGCTTTTTATGGCTAGTGTGAAAGCTCTGCAAATGGTGAAGCTCACACTCCAATCACTATCATAGTTACTGTGCCAAACACTATGTAATTCCAGGAACATCCCTCGCAGCACACATCAGTATCTCTTGCTGAGTTGATGTTCAATCTGAAAATTCACACTACTATTTTGTATCATGCTGGTAACGCTAAGTCCGGAATCGCTCGTGAAATCCAACTAAGGGATGCTCTGGACAAAGACGAGATGAAGTATTACGCAGACAGACACCGAGCTCCCAAGATATCCCACTGGCAGTAAGGTACCAGAGTATTTACTAAGTCAAAAAGCCAACGAAAGAAAGATTCGAACTTTGATCCTCATTCCTGTGTGATTATCGATATCAATGGCTCCATGATTATTGCTTGGTGAGATACACCATCACTTGACATTCTTACTTCAAGATTGCAGGGAGAAGAATGTGGAACAGAAATGACTGATGAAGCTTGTGGAGGAGGCAGTGATTTGGATTTGTGAGCGTTCAATGTGAAAATCCTGAGAGTGATTCCATGCCCACTGAAGATCGGTCTGCGAACAATTCCTTATGCTTTTCGAAAACGCCTGTGTGTTTGTTGTTTTACTGTGTCCCCTTGTTGTAATCCCCATCCTGTCATGTTACCTCTTCTGAAGTGGGTTAGGCCATCCCTTCCTGTGCAAGACCTAGAAGGGTCATCCGCCTTTAACAGCGCCTCATCACTGTAATGGACTAGTGTGAGACATGTGTTTATGTTGTTGGGTGGAGTAGTGTTGTGGAGACCTAGCTCTCTTGCGATTCCCATTCTCCCACCGTGGTGACGAGTTTTCGGGATTTGTGCTGGGGCAGGGTTATGCGTGTGAGGCTGAAGGCGGCAGAGACCGAGCCAGCGAGCAAGACAGATCACTCTGAGCATGTGTTGCAGATCTGCGTCTGAGCTTCCCGGTGCGGGCCACTGGTGAGAAAAAGCCTATTGTTGTACCAGATACTTTGTGAAATACTGTTATTGAATTCTGGTGTCCGTATTGTCGCCATAAAGGCAAGGAAAAGAAGAGAGAAAACAAATCCAATCCCTCCACAGTACAACAAATCTTTATAAAAGATCGTGGCAGCACTCCTCATTGGGGTCCTTTCTAAATTACCAGGCAGAAACGAAAAATACCAAAGACCACTTCCCCCTCCTCCAAACCGCTTCCCCCACTCTCACCCCCAGCATTAGTTTCATTCCTCATTCCCGTTTCTATCAGCTGAAAATCAAACCTGAAAAAATGGGTTGCCCAAGTCATAACCTGGAAATACATTAGGGCAGACTAGAGTGGCCTGAAATGCCCCTGCTCTCTCTACAACCTTGCTTTTAATTGTAGAGGCCATTTCCATTGCTGGGCCTTATGGAACTAGTTCTCATAGATGTAGTATATGCTTACTGCAATAGTATAATAAATCTACAGGGTTGGTGGATGCTTGTCATTTGGTTGCAAGATGCCATTTTAAGGTTGAAAGGCGCCAGTCGTTGGGTTGACTGATGCCTTTTTGTGGGTTGGTCAATGCTTGTCATGCCAGTTTTGGGTTGGAAGTGCTTATTGTTGGGTTGGACGAAGCCTGTTGCTAGAGGGTTTGTCTTTTGAAGTTATTGGGATTGGTTAACCCATATCTTTTTTGTTCGGATATTGTTTTGTTCTGGCATTGTATACTTTCTGTTGGTAAATGTGCATGCATGAAAGGTATCACTTAGTAAATTCTTGCCTTTGCGTCCATTTTAACGCAGCAGATAACATGAGTATGACTCAGTGGACTGTGAGAGGCCCCTCCTCTGCTCTGCTCGGAGTTGACCAAAGAGTAAAACCTGTTAGTTATTAACTAGCCCAAGCAGACTGCTCTCCAGGCTGCCACCCAGCAGTGCACGGGCAAAGCAGCCACCGAGGACTAGCACCGCCCACTGTCATACAGGCTGGGCGCGAGACCGAGGGCCACCGTAGCCTGATCGCTGCTCTTTCAGCTGCCACCCAGCTCCAACATCAGCTGCTGCTCGTTTCCAGTCAGTGAATTGCTGCTCCCTGTCGGCGTCTATGGTAAGTTTTCTGCATTGAGAAGGAACCCAAACAACCGTGAGTACAGCAGTGAGTGCTTCTTTGAAAGTGAACTGCTAGACCAGCGACTACACTTACCTGACCAGTGATCCAAGAAGGGGAAGCCATGGCTTCCTTCAAGCGCTGCCCTCTAGGCGCGTGAACAGGCGTCTCTTGTTTGTTCACTGCCTGCACTGAAACTCCACCAGCGGCCACAGATGTGCAGTTTGTACCAGTCCAATACTTATACCACGGTATGGAGTCTCGTTTACAACAGCTCCCTGGAACCCTCCCTTGTTATAGGCTCCACTTGGGCCTGATGACAGGTAAAGCAGGTACCGGTGTCGTGCGCAGCATGTGTGCTTGGATAGAGAGCTCACTCCAAAACAAAAACCCTTAGAGACCACGAATATCTGCATGCAGAGGGAATTACTCTGTTCCTCACCCCTGCTCAAAAGTTGCACAGGTATTTATTTGAATTGAAGAACAGCAGCAAATGCCAGGTTTCATGAAAATCGATTGATTCACAAGAGAGAAATGTGTTACTGGGTATAAGCTACAAAACTATATTCTTTTTACCATTTAGTATAGAACAACTCAGGAGACTTAGCACTGATTAGATATACAATATACTATGTTATTGGTATTTTTCTAGCAGACATCTGCCACTTATATGGCCTTGCAACACTTCTGGTGGTCTACCGACTTTCCAAATTGTTCCAAGTTTACCACTGCAGAGAGCAGACTAATTTTGTTTGTGGAGTGTTAATATAGTGAATTTGTCAATTTTCTCTGCTAGTTCCGCTGATTCTTCTTCATTAAGCTGCAGGTGAACGATTTTGCTGTTCAAAGGGCCATCTAGTGAAGAGGGGCAAAACGTTCCCTTTACCCCGTCCTGCATCTCTAATATTCACCATCAGTAAGTTGTTCTAGAATGAGGCTTTGAGGAGATCTGCTTCGGGTTTGATAGCTTTTGTGACTTAATTCACCGGATGGCTCCATTAAAGCTAAATGGCAGAGGACTTTCCCAATTGCTTAGGTATCTATTCGCTCAATAGGCTTTTCTGTTGCCTAGTGAATGAAGATTTTTATATGGTGCTTTTTTCATTGCAATTGCAGTTGGGTACCATGGTAGCAGACTAAAAGGCGTATCTGGCTATGTTGGATATATGTTAGTGCAGTCCAATAATATGAACTAAACATTGGACCTGCCACCTAACAGATACTGGGTAAAATGACTAGTGGTTAGGATGGATGGTACTGAGGTGGATTGAATAGTCTAGGATTATAAAAGTGGCCATATTGACGAACTATTGGCTTCGGGTTAGGTGCAGAATCAGTAGCCGTGTGGAATGATTGGGTGGGGCAGATCTTTTGAAACACCATATCTGGGCTGAGGGTGAGTAGTCAAAGAGGTAGACCCCAAATTTTTATGACATATCAGAGATACGTTAAGATAGTGTCTGATTTTTATGATTCTGCTTCTTTTGAAGTGTGAGGTGAATGCAGTGTCATTGACAATTCCTTGCAAGAAAGATGGGTTGGTGAATTACGTAGTGCTCTGGAAGCCTGCTTAAAAAGAAAAAATGAGGGAAGCGTGGCATGCAAATGTTTAATAGAGAGCATAATTACCAGGAAGTGCTATCCGACCTATGAATATGAGTTATGTATAACATATGCCTGAACATCTGTGCTATGCTTAGGGCTGTTATTTGCTACACATGCATTCTACTGGTCTTGCCAGAGTCGCTCGCATGTGATGCTGTACCAGGAAGCAGGCTCTGGGAATCTCTTGAGCACACAATCCTCAGAGTATTGTCAAGTCACAGATCTCACCTTGCACTTGCTATTGGGCGTGGGTCCAGAGGAGACAGGATCACAGAGTGCCCAGGTGGCTCACATTCTGCCTACTGTAGTATGGGCATCTAAAGGCCAAGTCTTTCAGATCCTGTTTGAATGCCACAGGAACAAGACAGCAAAGGTGCAGAGGGTTCATTTGCAGGTCAGGAAAGACGTCATATAGGAATGAACGGGTCTAGAAGGGATTTGTCCAAGAAGGGCAAGGCCTAATTGTTAGGTTGATAGCGGCTTAGTTGGCAAGGAGCAGAAATTAATTGGACTGGAATTACCTCGCCTTGAAAGTGCCAGGGCTGGGCTTTAAAGAGCTGGTTGGTCAATGGCTGCCATACCGGTTAGGTCTGGAAATGCCTGTCCCCGATTGAGGTTTGGCCTTGCATGGTTTGAACTAATAGAGCAGCCAGTGGCTGACTCTTAAATGGCTGCGTTGAAAAGATAGGCTGGAACAGGAAAAGGCTGAACTTGGAAGTGAAAGGACAGAAATGGCTGTTGCTGGATTGGCTGCATTATGGTATTCCCATGCGGTAGTGGGTTGTGACACTTTCTCATTGCCCTCATGTACCAATCCTTTCCCGTGCCAGGCTTTAGCGACACACAACATGGCTATGAAATGGAAGTGCAACCCCTCCTTGCGCGTCACTATTTAATTAGGCTCCCTTATTAACAAAACTTGGCATTGAGCTTCTACTGCCCTCATCTTTCCTGGCTCAGAATCAATGGCTTTCATATGCTAATTAGGGAGTAATTTAATTTCAAAGGCCGCAATTAACAAGGGTGTTGTGGACATGCTGTAGTTAAGCGGCGTAATCTAATTTGCATTAGTAACAAGCAGGGACTAATTAGAGCTTAATTAGACACTTAGCTGCTCTCATGTTTACCTTCCTAATGAGATGGAGTGGGCTGGCTTTCCTTTTTTTGTTTTTTCTAATTCTTTTCGAGAGGTTGGCAGGCGGCGGGCCGCAGTGGGTATGTCGGTCGCACACTGCGCCAGCGTGTGCCCATTTGCCATCAATGCAGAGCCTGCAGTGGCATCGTATGCAGGTATGCTGGCAGGCTAGAAAGGTATAATAGTGCACCTGTCTCAGACCCACATATTACCTTCATGTTATGAACTTGCCATAGTAGGCTGACTCAGCCTTTCATCATTTGTTACTCAATGAAATGACCACAGATCTGATTACTTCAGAACTTTGATATTGAATGGATGCTTTTAGTTGACTGTTTATAGACTCATATGGCTCAATTTTCTGTTCTCAAAATATGGAGCGAAGAGAAAAGCTCTTGGCTTATACCAAATGCTGTCTAGAGCCTACCTCAGTTCTGTGACCCTTGTATACAGATGCCGGTCTCCACTTTTGTAGCACAGGGTTGTTAATCAAGTGCAGCACAAATTAATACAAATTATTAGGCATGCTCTTCTAATCTATTAAAATGTGCAATTTCAACATCCAACCCATATTGATTTAGCAGTCCAAAGAGGATGATCGTTCAACAAATGCGATTGAAGCCGACCTGTTTTTTATTGAAGTAAATGGCGCCCAAAATGTATCAAAATATAATGAGCTGAGGATGGATGTTGACCTATGACTGAGCCAATATCCAATGAGCTGTTTTGTCGTGCCTGTCTGTGCAGAGGAAGCTGTGACGGTGCCTAGTAGATTTCCATTGGCGATTGGAGGATGTCAGCTGCTTTTGTGAAGTGGTGGGTGAAAGCGTGTCGGAGAGGTCGTTGAGGTATTTGCTCTCCGTGAATGAAGGCTCATCGGAAGTCTCTTTCTTGTGAACAAGAGTTTTAGGGTCCTGCTTCTTAAAAACAGTGTGTTAAAGTGCTGTCTGCTTGTGTGTTACATCCTTAGCAGACTTTGAGCTGCCCTGGGTACTTTAATTGCACCTATTTAAAAAGCGTTGGGGCGCTATTTGGAAAATCTTGGCTCGGCTTATGGTAGATGGTGGAATTGTCAAGAACGTCAGCTTACATTGGAATCGGCAACAGCAGGTGAAATTGTTGGACAGCGCATCAAGCGGGTTAGTAATAAGTCACTCCATGTTGATAGTGAAGTCACAGCTGAGACCCAAGAAATCGTAATTTAAAAAAACTCAATGTTGTACTAATTAAATGGGTAGCAGGGACGCACAAAGAACTAGAGCCAAAGTAGACCTAACCCTGTCTGCATTGGTAAGGGCCAAACTCCGGTCCATGATTGTCAAACTTTCTTCTGCTCCACATTAATTAGAACAGTTATTTTGTTCAGTGTATAGCCATTGGCTTTTCAACTCCATATATGTTAAAAAGTCCAAAATATGGTTGATGGGGTGGAGAAAAATACCCATCTTACTCCAGCCTGAAAGCACCTTCACTGGCTTCCAGGGTATTGAGGTTAAGAATCCTCCTACCTTACAGAGCAGTCTCAGACAAAGGCCTGCTGTATTTGAAACCAGCTTTTAGCAGATGTTCCCCAAGGAGATAAGTCTGGTCTACAGATAACATCCGAACAATCCTATGAATAGTTTAGAGGACGAGGTGAGGAGAACAAAAAATGGTGGGTTTCCAGGAAGGTAAACTCTGGAATGCAGTTCCCCAGTACATGCAAGTGATGGAGCAATATCAACTATTTAGGATCTCTTCTAAGTCTTTCCTTTTCTATGAAGCCTATGGCTAGTCTGCTCTCGATTACACTGTGCCCAAGGAGATGTGTATTGCAACTTAAAGAGGTCTTTGGATTGCATTGTGTCCTGTAAACAAATCTCTTGGCATAACATAATGCACAACCTAAAATGGAGTTTAATTCTGAAGTCATGTCTTATTTATTTATTTATTTATTTATTTTACAGATTTGTAGAGCGCATGGCTGCCCTTGAGCGTCCCAGCGCTAGTGATAGATCAGAGGAGATTGAGAGGGAGATCGGGTTTAGGGAAACAACCAAGTCTTGAGTGCCTTACGGAATGGAAGAAGGTTAGGCTGAGCTCGAATATCTGGGGGGAGTGCGTTCCACAATTTGGAGGCATTGTACGAGAAAAGTCGGCCGCCAGAACGAGCTTTCCTAATTCTGGGCACTGCTGCCAAGTTTGCCAGTGAAGAACGAAGGGTTCTACTAGTTTTGTGGGGGGCAATAAGGTCTTTTAGTATGGGTGGGGCCTTACTGTGCAAAATTTTGTGGGTAGTACATAGGGCTTTAAAATGCACCCTTTCTTGAATGGGCAGCTAATGCAGTGATTTGAGGGCTGGTTTGGCTGAGCAGCGACTGTGTGTCCCCGTGAGAAGACGGGCAGCGGTGTTTTGCACAGTCTGGAGTTTGGTCAGCACCTTGTTAGGGGCCCCTAGATACAAGGCGTTACCATAGTCCAATCGGGACATCACAAGGCCCTGAATCAATAATTTCTGTGATTGTGCTGGGAGCAGGGGGAGGCTTTTCCTGGAGGTCCGTAGAAGACCATAGCAGATTCCAGCTGTTTTTCTTGCTTGGGTGGAAAAGTTGAGGTCCTCGTCCAGCCAAATCCCTAAACTCTTGATTTCATGTTTAGGGATAGCGGGCGTGCCCATACAGGGAGGCCACAGGGATTCTGGGCGAAAGTGTGACTGGTTGCCCAGAACCATGATCTCTGTCTTTTCGCTATTGAGCTTAAGATGTGATCTGTCCATCCATTTTGTTATGTCACCAAGACAGGTATAAAGATCAGTGGGAGAGTGGTCTTGCTGATTAAGGGATACCACCAACTGGGTGTCGTCCGTGTAGGTTAAAAGCTTAATCCCAAATGGGGCGACAATCCTTTCGAGGGGGGATAGGTACACATTAAAAAGGGTCGGGCTCAGAGATGAGCCCTGAGGAACCCCACAGTGTATGGGTGTTGACTTGGAGGTGAAGTTTCCATCTGCAACCTGAAAAGAGCGGTCCCTCAGAAAAGATTCCAGCCAGGATAGGGCAGGCCCTGAGATACTCAGCTCCTTAAGCCTATGGACCAGTGTAGAGTGGTTGACGGTGTCGAAGGCCGCACTGAG
This sequence comes from Lissotriton helveticus, assembly GCF_964261635.1. Taxonomy (NCBI): domain Eukaryota; kingdom Metazoa; phylum Chordata; class Amphibia; order Caudata; family Salamandridae; genus Lissotriton; species Lissotriton helveticus. The sequence goes on along the minus strand of NC_136065.1, from coordinate 1,580,740,369 downwards.
GTCCAGGAGGATCACTGCCACTGATCCTCCTGAATCAATGATCTTTCTTGCCTCTTCGACCACCGCCAACATTGCGGTCTCCGTACTCTGACCTGGTCTAAAGCCTGTCTGTGAGGGTTTAAGAAGGCCATTGCTTTCCAGGTAGTTGGAAAGTTGGCGATTTACGTATTTTTCAGCGATCTTACTGACGCCTGGTAGGAGGGAGATCGGACGAAAATTACTTAGGTCAAGGGGGTCTAAGTGTGGTTTTTTAATCAGGGCCTTAATAATTGCCTTTTTCCAGCAAGGTGGAACAGTGCCGTGGGAGAGCGAGGAGTTAATCAGATTTACCATGGGAGGCAAGATGGTTGGGGCAACTGATTTTAAGATGTTAAGAGGTGCGGGGTCCAATGGGGATCCACTTTTTATTGATTGTAATATTGGCGTTAGCGTCTCTACTGTCGTGGGAGGGAACCGATTCAGCCGGGGCTCCAGAGCTTGGGGTGTTGGTTTGGGTAGGACGTGAGGGGGTGGTTTGTCTGGCAATTGTGGGGGGAGTGAGGTAAGAATTTTTTTGACCTTAGAGTCAAAAAACTCGGCTAGTTCGTTACACCGGCTCACAGAGGGTTCCACGGGGGAAGGAGGATCGGGTGTTTTTAAGAGTTGTTTTGCAATTTGGAAGGTCTCCCTAGAAGAATTGGCAGATAGCATAATATTTGCTTCAAAATAATTGGATTGTGCTGTTTTAATGACTTTTTTGTATTTGATAATCATCAGTTTATATCCTACCTTTTTGATGGGGTCAAAATTTTTTCTCCATTCTCTTTCCGTCTTTTTACAAAGTTTTTTTGCGAGGCGTACTTCCTCGGTGAACCAGGACGAGGTGATTTTATCTCGTGGTTTGCAGGTGGATTTTTAGGGAGGGTTTTATCTAGCGTCTCTCGAACCCATTTAGAGAAATCTGCATCAGCTAATGCAGGATCCGAGGCTAAGGGAGGGGCGGATAGCTCCAAGTTATACTTCCATTTTTCTGGGTCTAATTTAGCCCAGGAGCGTGTAAGTTTACTGGATGGTGGTCTGGAGCGGGCAAGGATGGAAAATCGCCAGTTTAGTGTTATTAAAAAGTGGTCGGACCATGGTATAGGGGTAGGGCCTAAGATTGTAAGGTCGGTGATGTTGGAGAAAATAGGGTCCAAGAGGTGCCCTAATATATGGGCCTAATATAGTATATGGGTGTCTTATTACTGGTGTTTTGATTAAAATGTTACTTCTCAGATATGAAGTCTTAATGTTTTTGAAAAAACTTTTCAGTAAGTTTTTGTAATATTGACATAAAAAACAACAGTCATAAGTACATTTGCCACAATCTAAGTGTAACATATGTTAGTTCTAACTGATGCAATTGTGTCTCTAAGGTGTTTCCACCATATAGTATTATTTAGTACGGGCGGGGGTACTGACGCCATCTTGTTGCTTTGTTTTGTATCAAAGGGTTAAACCATAACATCTTCCTGTATATGCTCTTCGTGCTTCCAAATTTGTTCCCGTTTTTGGGAGGCATGCCCTCACACCACACATATTTTTGCAGCCTGCATACACCAGTCCATACCATTTTTACACAGTTCGAGCTCCAGGCAATTTTAAGTTATGCACCCCATTATCTGACCACGTTTTGCCTAGCTACCATCAGCACCAGGGAGCATAGTATTTTCGGGCATTTGGTTGAAATCTCTTTAATCCATACACGTAATATATATACTTTTGTGTTGTATTCTGTGATAACCCCTGCGACACCGGAGTGTAATTTTGATATCCCATCAGTGTCATAGTGCTGACTCTGATGTCACATCTCAGATATGAGGTGTTAGATCTTATGTCGCACCTCAGTCAGGGAGTTCTGATATCACGTGAAGTATGGAGTTGGATGTAACATCATGCTTCATATCTAAGGTTTAACATGAACTAACTCAACACCTGAAGCCTGACATCTGAACTATTTCTCAAAATGGGTTTGAAACTTTGCCACGGGCACAATGCATTTAAATATTGCAGTTTCGTAATTTAAAACGGTGATACTGCCTTGGTGATACAACGCAGTTCAGACTCTTGTAGAATGGGATTCAAAAATCCTCTTCATTATGACCTTTTAGTCTGAGGGCACGTGTAGGAGATGTATTTGGGAAGCTGGGTGGTAGATAGGAGTCCATTTTTGGGGAGTGAGGGGGCGATCATAAGGGGAGGTTGAACGGCTGTGAATAGAGGAACGTATGAACATAAACAGATTCCTCATGGAAAAAAATATAATTGTATTGTTCAACATAATAAAGTATACACCTCAAACTTAATCACCGTTTCCCAGTTCACCGCGACAAGTTCTTATTTAAATCATTCGCGATAAAAACTGAGCAGCTGCACATCACCTGAATTTGGTCCCAGAATAGCATTGTGTCACCGATCTACGTATCCTCTTCATTCATCCACTTGAAAAGGAAGCTGAAAAAACATATTTTCAAGGAGCACCTTGTTCACTACTGTTAAGGAGCCACCTAGCTTCACACTCCCAATCCACTCGCCCTTCCCACAGCCGCTCTTTACATTGTCTTGAATCATTTCACCTGCCAATTATATATACAGCGTCTGTTGCACACTAGCTGCTTTAACTCATCCAGACCTATGTATTTACACAGATCTCAAAAGCAATCCATTCTTATTTTGGGGCGGGTTACTTGGTGTCGTTTTCCCATATGGTATGTGAACACTTGAATAGGCAGTAGGCTAAGGAAGTGGTTGGTTGGAGTCCTAGGTAGCACCCACGATCTGATTTGGAACTACAGAGCAGTAAATACAGTTGATCTATGTAGAAAGGAGACCGTGTGATCCTTTAACCTAGGGCCAGGTGTGGCATAAGACGTTGTGGTACTAGTTCTTCATGTGTATAATATGGGTATGATTTAGCACGCTGCTTTTGGTGTGGTGTAAAGTTTGAGGTGACACTGCCTCAGGAGTGTAGCAATGGTGTGGGGGTTCCTTCTAACTCAGGTCAGTTGTAGTGTTGAGGCAGTGGGATAGCAAGATATCAAACCATGAGTAGCGTTGTTGTGATGTGCTCCTTGTGCTTTAGATGTGGGTCTGGGCATGTGATCCCATCACAGAGGGGGTGCAGCTTTATTGTGAAATTGTTTCCTTGCATAAACCTCCTAGGTGAATAGGTTCTGACGCCTCTGTTCAAGCAGAGAGAGGTACAAGTGGAGTTGTGAGGAGTTTGCACCTTTTCAGGCCAGGAGTAGTGTGATTGTGATCTCAGCACATAAAAACTAGTATAGAATGAGGTGAAACAATTTTAGTACTCCAACCGGCTGTAATGTTGAAGGTAATGCAGTTCTATTCACCTGATGTTGGATGTAACCTTGAATGTGTCATCCCACTGCCTTGTATGTGGTGTTGTTGTGGGTGATCTCATCCTGGTGCGCCAAGTTGGGTTTACGTGATCCAAACATCTGAAGCCAGTTGAATCCTGTGTGTGATGAGTCCCACAGCCTCAAGCTGGGTCTAACAGTGGGGTGATGCGGTCACACGACCTTGTGCCTGTTCTTCAGGGTGAGTAAGTTTAGAAGGGTTCTGGTCCAAGTTACTCAGGTGAAGAGTAGCATGGGAAGGGATGTCAGTCCTGAACAGGTGTAGATTAGGGAGTGATATAGTTTATATGCCCAGGTCCAGGTATAGTACTTGCCTGTTAGATCACCCTCTGCACTAGAGGTCCTTAATAAGCACGTTGTTGGCACCTCAAAGGCCTCCTGTCCTACTGAAGGCCGTTATACATACGTGAGTCAATAAGCCTAAGAGCAATGTAATGGTCCACTGTGTTAGACAGGAGCAGATTGAGAGCTACTGGTGGATTGCTGGTTCAATTGGGCGGGAAAAGGGCTTGAAATTTCTCAATATCTGCAGTTTACTAAGACAGGCACCAATATGTTTTTCTGTGTTCGGAGAAGAGTTGATAATCTGGAACATCAGTGCTGCTGATGTGTCTGCAGTGCTTATGGGGGAATGACTAGCAAGTGGATAGGAATGGTTCTGTTATATTAGGTGTGTGGTCCGGGCCTATCTGTAGAGTCTCTGCTTTTGTGTCACTTTTACTAATATTTTGCGTGTCTGATGTGAATAATTATGTATGCCTTTTGCTATATTCCATGTCAGATGTCTGGTTTGAGTGTTCTGTTAGTCGCCATGATATGTCTGATTTCACTGATCTGCCTTCTTTTGACTGCGGCATCATCTGCAAATCCATCAGAACAGGCATCCTCCACCACAAAGGCCCAATCAGACTGGAGAGAAAAGAAAAAAACAAGACAAACCTTTTCCTTTTATCTACCAAAGACCTGGAATGACATCCATGTTTGCTTCAAGACCACCTCAATCAACCCTGTGCCAATTGAAGAAAAAGCAGAAGACATAGCTTTTTATATAACAAGCATTTGCAATGCAATAGGTCTCGCGTTTACGAGAGTTTGAGCTATTGGCATTGTAAATGACAATGCCGTTTATTTATGTGTTGGTTTTAAAACAGATAAAATAAATCAGAAAACAATATAACCTGTATCACAGCCACCTTTTAATACTTAAATTCTTCTGCTTGTCTGCTGCATTTGATACTGTAGACCAAGCCACCTTACTTTCCTCACTTAACACTCAGGATATTTTAGGACTATCCACCAAATGGCTTTCCTCCGAAATATCTGGCTGCTTTGTTGCCTGGACTTCAAACTATCTTCACTTCTAGTTGGCGCCCCTCAGGGTTCATTTGTAGGTCCTATCCTTTTCTGTCAATACCACTTTCCTTGGTGACATCATCTCTTTATTTAGATTCTCATATGATCTCTATGCCATGAAAAATTGAAATCCTTTTCACTTTTACTACTTTCCCACCCTTTGGCCAGTTAAGCAAATCTGACTGTCTGAGCATTATCCCCCAGTGGATGGCTCTACTGTTTCGACGTCATGTAAGGTAGAGGTTATTTTCTTTTCTCATCTGTACCTATTTCTGTAACTTCCTCTATGCACTTCCCTATCCACACTCCAAATTTCATATCCTCCACTACAAACCGTGGCACTGTGATGCATGCAGCGATGTCTCTGTGTGCACATGCCTGGTTTGAGTTATATTCCTCTTCACATTGACATGCTATGTCTGGTTTGAGGGATTAAGCTCTGTGTGCCACCATGTCATGTTTAGCTTGAAGGATGTTGCTCTGTGTGTCACTCAGTGGTCTGGTTTGTGCTACTGTTCTATGTGTCACTCTGCCACGTGTCTAGTTTGAAGGATAATGCTGTACATGTAGCCATTTCAAATGTTTGGTCGAGACATAGTGTTAAACATACCAATATGTTACAAGTCTGCAAGGAAAAAGAGGGGTTGAGGCAATGAGATACCGCACTTGCCAACAAAGATATTAGGCAGAGTATAAATATTTATAACGGTGCAACAAACCCGAAGTACAGCCCCTCTCTACTTCCAACGGAAAACAGCTTTCAAAACAAAGTGATAAGTGGTGGTTCAGAACTCAAATTTAGTCGTTGTGTTAAGTAAAATGCATTTAAGGTTCAGAATAAATTTTCATTCTGACCACAACAGCAGCGTTCATAACAAATTAGCATCCAACATGTAATTAATACATATGGAGAAGAGTTCTTTGTTCAGTAATACTTCATTTGTTTTCTTCTATTAAAAATGCTTCAATGAGTAATAGCCACAGTAGCCAAGGCTTTTCGTCCAACAAGGACTTCTTCAGGGCTCTGACTTATTTACGAACATCGCTAATTCCTCAGAATATGTTTTTTTTTTTATTTTTTAAAAAAAACCTTTATTGAGAGACACGGATAAGTACAAGCGCAGGCCTACAACCACAGGGGCCGGCCGCAAAATCAGGAGATGCACAAAGGAGCAACATCAATGTGTACGATAGAATGAATACAGGATAGACGTGGAATAAAGTCGTTACACAGTGAGCGCCAGGAGAAGAAAGGTTTCATTTTATGTTATATAGAGGAGGCAGCAACCATATCTATCAGGGCGTCATGCAACATATACGGAAAAAGAAGGGGGGGGCGGGAGGGATACAGCCCCCCACGCAATCAGTTAACCACCGTAGGGCGAAGCCCAGAGACATCCCACGCCCCTCAAAGATGCAAAATCAAAGGACAAATCATAGCAAACAAATAAATCGGACGCCACATAGACAGCCCTCCCGCCCCGAAAAAGGAGAAAGTGCAGACACATACGAAACGAAGGAGCAATAACAAAGGGACACAGCCCACCCCCTAGAAAAAGGCAAAAAGGGACCATAGAACAAAACAAACTAAAATAACAAACACCCCCCCACCCTACATCACTGCAATGGCTATGGCCTACCCCACTAGACAGCGTGCCTGTCGCCCAGAGTCACCCGAAATATAGAAGAAAGCGAAAAGGAACAATAACAAAGAAAGAGAAAGGAGAAAAAGAAAGAAGGAGAGAAATATAAAAAGAAGAGAAGAAAAGGAGAGTGGAGGAGGAGAGAAACAACCCGTACCCGGGAAACAATACTCGGGCCGCCCATCCCTAGACCCCGCCATTGATACAAGATGAGCCAGAACACCCCCGGCTAAACATCAACATCCCAGCAGTTCGAGCAGCAACACTTTTAACCAGGAAGGAAACATCCTCTATCCCGCCCCCCGCCGCCCAGCGCCACAACAAAGTCCAGCCTCATAGTACCGTCCATCAACCCCAGTCCCGATAGTATACAGTACCACAGCAAGTAATCGGGAAAGTTCAACCCTGGCCCCTGCGATCGAGAGTCTCAACGTTGTCCAGTTGCTCCGCAGTCATCGGAAACGGGACAAACCACCCGTGGGGTCCCAGCCGATCAGAACGCCGTCCAACAAAGTCCGTCAAATCCCATGTCATATGGGCAACTGCGATAGAAGTGCAAGCCTCACACTGGAATAGCTCATCCGGCCCGGGCAGTAGAAGCAGCCGCAGGATGGCGCAGGTAGCGTCTCCAACAATCCACCACGGAGCGTCCGAACATGGCGTCCGAGAATGAGAGCCCCCACACTGAACCAGCACACAGACCTCAGACCGCTGCATCCCCGGCGCGGCCAGCAGCAGGGGAATCTCGGGAACAGACACCAACATCACCTCCGGGCATATCGGGTCAGACAGCCTACCAAAGTCGGGCGCAGGATGAGGGTCAGCGTCACTCGGGCGGAAATGTGCTTGGTCATGCAGGGGCACCACAGAAAGGACAGCATCCATATTGTGCCCCAGGTCACCGGCATAGGCACAAAACTCAGTACGAAGAGTATTCAGGGCTTTCAGAATGTCCGCAATCCGCACCGGTGCCGTAGGAGGGAGGGATGCATCAGGTCCATAGACACGGGGCTCAAAAAATCGGTGCAGCCCACAGGACTGCCCGTCAACGGCACCCTCACGAAGCCGAGCACCTCGCCGGCACACTGCAGAGCACCATCTGGCCGGGGGCACAAAGGGAACACAGACCATGTTACCCCAAGCGGGTGAGAGCGCCGCGACCGCAGCTGCCTCGGCATCAGATGCAGCCCGGGCGCATGAAAAACGAGCTCCGACGGCTCCGTTTCCAAAATGGCCCCCTCCTCACCATAAAGCGGGACAGGCAGCAAACAAAGGCATCAGGGAGCCCGGGCGGTGATACAATGTTGCGATCGCAGGCAACATGCCCCTCTCGTTGAAAGGCGTAGAACGGAGAAAGGTGAAACACTGAATACAGCCGCCGCTCTACGTCGGCCGGCCCGGAGCCGGCTGCAGTGGCCGCTGTTGTCGTGGGCGATGGCAGCCACTCCAGGAGAACAAAGACCCGTCAGCGCCAGGCAGCGTACGGGAGAAGGCGAGGACGCTCCATCGTTTGCACTGCCGGGAGCGCTAAGTGAGACACACCAGCGGAGTCGGGGTCACCTCCCGAACCCGAATACAGCACTTAGGAACAGGATCATCACCAGGATAGGTCGCGGGACGGGAGGGAGACGAGCAGGTCGGCGGAGCCGAAGGATCAGGCGGCCATCATGGCTGCAGGCTAGGCTCCTCCCTCCTCCTCAGAATATGTTGACATGTGAATGGTCCAAACGTTGTCATTTTGTTCAGTGCAAGAGTTGGAATACGTTTGTCCCCCTAGGGAAATGCATTCATGGCGACTGCTTCTAACAGAATATGTTCTTATGTCAACATATTCTGAGGAATCAGCGATGTTTGTAAATGTTAGAAGTCTGGTTTGAGGGATATTGTTCATTGTGTGTCCATGTCACATTTCCATTTTGATTCTATTGCTCTGAGTGTCACCGTAGTGTCTTATCTGGAAAGGCAATTCTTTCTCATTCGTATAGATCTAATACCGCCAAGATGCGAGGACCATACTGAAAAGAAGTCATAGAGGGGCACATACATGTGTCACTGGGGACCAGCATTTACTATATTGCGGTCTTATACGTATACTTGCTGTTGGGATGATTGTTCCCATTTGATCTTGCATTAGCGGTAGAGCGTTGTCATACTTACTAAAGTTTCCAGTACATATTATCCAACTCGACCTCTCCGGCGTGGATGCCGGTTTGGAAGTTTCACCGCCATCCCGTCTACGAATTCTGCAGCATCAACGTACAGCGTCTGTTACTCCTTAAAGATAATACACTAGACCAGTACCTTCTTGCTGAACCCGACCGGGTTGGAATTCTCACCGGTTCAGGGATTCTACACACCGTCGACTTTAACTTTAGCCCTGAAGAGTCGGAGACCACTGTTTCTCTGACGAAACACGTGTCGGCTGGCTGTTTTTGTGCTGTGACATATTAAAGGAACCAAGAAACCTACGTCGAATTTTGTCCTAAATGTGTTTGGACTACGCATACACTGTGTAGTTTTATTCTGTATGTGTGCACAGGACTGTTGCTATAATTTCAAATATATTGCTCTGCCAAACGCCATGCCATGTCTGGTTTGAAGGATATTACTCAGCATGTTGCCTGCCGTTCCTCAATTGGAAGATAGTGCTCAGTGTGTCATCATGCAATGTCTGGTTTGAAAGACATATCTCTGTCATTATGTCACATGTCTGAGGATGTACCTCTGCCTGTCATTATGTCACAAATCTGGTATGAAGAAGTATGCTCAGAATGTGGCCATGTCGCCCGTTTGGTTTGAAGAATATTGCTCTGTGTGTCTACTTGTCGCCTGCCTAGTCTGAGGGATTTTGCTGTGTGTCTCCATGTCACACGCTTGGTTTGAAGGATATTGCTTTGCTTGTCACCCTGTCATGGCTGGTTTAAAAGCTATTATTGAATGTGTTGTCATCCCAAGTCTAGTTTGAAAGATATTGCTCAGCGTGTGGTTATGTAACGTGTCTGGTTTGAGGGACATTGTCTGCTTGTTACCCTGTCATGTCTGGTTTGAAGGATATCGCTTAGTGTGCAATTCTCTCTCTAGTGATCCCTCAAGCCCCCCAGGCATCAGTCTGTCATGCTTCTCATTAGCTGGCATAGTTTGTTGGGGTCTCTCCTCTGGGGGAGTTAGACCTAGATGTTAGCCTTATGCTGATGATTGGGAGGGGTAGGTGGGGGGGCGCGGTGGACACAGTCCAACACCTGGGTCCTTGCTCTTTAATACTGCCATAAAGCCCAGGCACGAGCTTCTCTCCACAGTCTGCAGCGATCTGTGTCCAGTTAGATGGTGGTTGAAGATTTTCAACTATCATCTTTTCACAGGTGTAGGGCAGGAAGTTGCAGGGGGGTTAGACCTTAATTTTGAGGCAGCACACTCTCGCTCATGACTCTTTGGGGGCAACTCTATGTGGGTAGGGGATGGTTGTCTTAGATGGTTGCCCAAGATGGCCACTGCCTTAACGGGTGCGTAGGGCGTTGGTAGGTAGAGCACAGATGTTATGATACAGTTGTTACCAGATGGTTGTCAGTCATCTTTGAATATTATGCATTGCTCTGAGAAATACGAATGCCAGCCTTCAGTTAAATTGTTGAACTTCTGTATATAAATTATTTACTTTGTAATAAATATGGCTCTATGCATATCCACATACGATTGTCGTCTGTACTCTTCAGGCAGGGATGGTAGACAAGCCTCGCTAGCTCCAATGTTTGCTGGAATTATGGATAGAATAAACTTGCACTTTTCTATTTGAGTAATTTGTAAGCAATCAATATTGCTGTAGTGTATTGTTTGCTCTTGTGATATGTGATTTTATACTGCACAAACTCAAAATAACTTACATTCATAAACAAACCTGTAAATTCAAGAAAACTATAGAAAGAAATTCCTAGCTACCCTAGTGCTTTTTTTTTAAAGAACATGTATAATATACCAACATACCATTGTACAAATGACATGACCTGATAATTGCAAAAGGAAATTCTTTTTGCAGTAATACCGAAAACATAGAACCCAATGGGGCAGTGGCGAAAGTTACATCAAAAGGTGCCGTCTCGGACGGCTCAGAAAGAGCAGTTTTTCAAATGAAGCCCGTCCGGCCAGAAGAGGCCGGCAGTGCAGGCCGGCGAATGAATGGTTAATCGACCGGGTGCAGGGTGCCTCCGCCCGAGGGTACACACTGAGCCGCCAGCGCACAACATTGCAGCTCCAAGTGATGGGATTACACTGCGCCTGCTGCACGTTTCATGCGCACGCTCAGGGACCGACACAGCCACGGCCTGGACCCGCGTCTGTTTTGCGTGGCACCGGCAGTGTTGAAAAAGTCCGAGCACAGCCTGATATGCGTGGATGTCATCATAGCGTGGCACGTGCTGCCCAGGCTTGCGCACCCTGCCCCTCCCAGCTCGAAGAAACGGCACACCAGTCCGTGGCTCGTATCTCGACGCACTTCTTTGGGTTGTATTTAGTACTTGCAAAACTGCACAGAAATTGATAAAAATAATGTTGAAGCAGTGACATTGGACCTAGCATTCATTGCAAGTCACCCATCTGCTGGGTAACACTTTCTTCATTTCACTTATTACAGAAAAACAATAGAACCAGCATCTTGCGCTGGAGTGACCACGCCGCCCTTGAGCACTCATTTGGAGGACATATCAGGACAACCGTCCAATCACAGGCACGCCGACTCAGCCCCTCTCGCTTTCTGAAGACCCGTGCGGACCCGTGCCGGTCCTCGCTCCCAACATATCAACACCCTCAGGCCGCAGCTTGCAAGTTGCTTGGTACTCTGAGCGTAGGGCCACGGGCCGTGCTTTGTTCTGTGAGATGATGTTCTCTGCTGTGGCTAAGAAGCCATGGGATTAAAGGGTAGAGCCCTCTGCCTGGGAGCAGATAATACTCGGCCCTCCATCACAGCAGGGCGGGAGTATCCTAGGCCTGAAACGGTTTGTATGTCAAATGGACAGCAGATGAACTGTGAGAGCTGGGCTACGATGTAATACTCCGCAATGTGGGTAGCAGGCCTGAAAGATAAATATCTGCCTGTGAAGTATCGGACTATGCGTAATGCCTGTACGGTGAGTGTCGCGCAAGGGTCTGCACTGTGTACAGTGCAGGGTTACTGTTGTTCACGCGGTCAGTCCACAGGGTAATGTTCTGTACTGAGACGATTCCCTGTGCTACAAATATCTCAGTATGGGATATTCTGCACTGAGAGAATCTGACAGTACTGGGAACGTGTTCTGCGTGGCGATTTTAAGGCCACAGCATATTGCCTGCAGTGCTATGCACCATGTAATAATATTCTGCACTGCTTTTTCCAGGCTGTAAGTTAGCATTCTTTATTGTACCGCCTTCCGAGGATACTGTTCTGTGCACTGCATTATAGGATAATGTTGTGCACACCGAGATTTGGCAATAGGATAAGCCTGCGCACAGAGGGTTCTGGCAAGGCTGTGAGTATCAGGCAACAGGACAAAAACCCAGCCGCTGATGAATAGTCTGTACTGGATCAGCACTGGGAGCATCGTGACATGCGTGGATGACATTCAACACTGCATTCTGCAATGCAAGATTAAGGCCATATTGTAAGGTGTGCGCCCAGTTATCCGGCTATGGGATAATGGTCTGCACTGTGTGTATCAGGCAACAGGACAAAAACCCAGCCGCTGATGAATAGTCTGTACTGGATCTGTACTGGGAGCATCGTGACATGCGTGGATGACATTCAACACTGCATTCTGCAATGCAAGATTAAGGCCATATTGTAAGGTGTGCGCCCAGTTATCCGGCTATGGGATAATAGTCTGCACTGTGAGTATCAGGCAACAGGACAAAAACCCAGCCGCTGATGAATAGTCTGTACTGGATCTGCACTGGGAGCATCGTGACATGCGTGGATGACATTCAACACTGCATTCTGCACTGCAAGATTAAGGCCATATTGTAAGGTGTGCGCCCAGTTACCCGGCTATGGGGTAATGGTCTGCACTGTGAGTATCAGGCAACAGGACAAAAACCCAGCCGCTGATGAATAGTCTGTACTGGATCTCCACTGGGAGCATCGTGACATGCGTGGATGACATTCAACACTGCATTCTGCAATGCAAGATTAAGGCCATATTGTAAGGTGTGCGCCCAGTTATCCGGCTATGGGATAATGGTCTGCACTGTGAGTATCAGGCAACAGGACAAAAACCCAGCCGCTGATGAATAGTCTGTACTGGATCTGCACTGGGAGCATCGTGACATGCGTGGATGACATTCAACACTGCATTCTGCACTGCAAGATTAATGCCATATTGTAAGGTGTGCGCCCAGTTATCCGGCTATGGGATAATGGTCTGCACTGTGAGTATCAGGCAGCAGGACAAAAACCCAGCCGCTGATGAATAGTCTGCACTGGATCTGCACTTGGAGCATCGTGACATGCGTGGATGACATTCAACACTGCATTCTGCAATGCAAGATTAAGGCCATATTGTAAGGTGTGCGCCCAGTTATCCGGCTATGGGATAATGGTCTGCACTGTGAGTATCAGGCAGCAGGACAAAAACCCAGCCGCTGATGAATAGTCTGCACTGGATCTGCACTGGGAGCATCGTGACATGCGTGGATGACATTCAACACTGCATTCTGCACTGCAAGATTAAGGCCATATTGTAAGGTGTGCGCCCAGTTATCCGGCTATGGGATAATGGTCTGCACTGTGAGTATCAGGCAGCAGGACAAAAACCCAGCCGCTGATGAATAGTCTGTACTGGATCTGCACTGGGAGCATCGTGACATGCGTGGATGACATTCAACACTGCATTCTGCACTGCAAGATTAAGGCCATATTGTAAGGTGTGCGCCCAGTTATCCGGCTATGGGATAATGGTCTGCACTGTGAGTATCAGGCAACGGGACAAAAACCCAGCCGCTGATGAATAGTCTGTACTGGATCTGCACTGGGAGCATCGTGACATGCGTGGATGACATTCAACACTGCATTCTGCAATGCAAGATTAAGGCCATATTGTAAGGTGTGCGCCCAGCTATCCGGCTATGGGATAATGGTCTGCACTGTGAGTATCAGGCAACAGGACAAAAACCCAGCCGCTGATGAATAGTCTGTACTGGATCTGCACTGGGAGCATCGTGACATGCGTGGATGACATTCAACACTGCATTCTGCAATGCAAGATTAAGGCCATATTGTAAGGTGTGCGCCCAGTTATCCGGCTATGGGATAATGGTCTGCACTGTGAGTATCAGGCAACAGGACAAAAACCCAGCCGCTGATGAATAGTCTGTACTGGATCTGCACTGGGAGCATCGTGACATGCGTGGATGACATTCAACACTGCATTCTGCACTGCAAGATTAATGCCATATTGTAAGGTGTGCGCCCAGTTATCCGGCTATGGGATAATGGTCTGCACTGTGAGTATCAGGCAACAGGACAAAAACCCAGCCGCTGATGAATAGTCTGTACTGGATCTGCACTGGGAGCATCGTGACATGCGTGGATGACATTCAACACTGCATTCTGCACTGCAAGATTAAGGCCATATTGTAAGGTGTGCGCCCAGTTATCCGGCTATGGGATAATGGTCTGCACTGTGAGTATCAGGCAACAGGACAAAAACCCAGCCGCTGATGAATAGTCTGTACTGGATCTGCACTGGGAGCATCGTGACATGCGTGGATGACATTCAACACTGCATTCTGCACTGCAAGATTAATGCCATATTGTAAGGTGTGCGCCCAGTTATCCGGCTATGGGATAATGGTCTGCACTGTGAGTATCAGGCAACAGGACAAAAACCCAGCCGCTGATGAATAGTCTGTACTGGATCTGCACTGGGAGCATCGTGACATGCGTGGATGACATTCAACACTGCATTCTGCAATGCAAGATTAAGGCCATATTGTAAGGTGTGAGCCCAGTTATCCGGCTATGGGATAATGGTCTGCACTGTGAGTATCAGGCAACAGGACAAAAACCCAGCCGCTGATGAATAGTCTGTACTGGATCTGCACTGGGAGCATCATGACATGTGTGGATGACATTCAACACTGCATTCTGCACTGCAAGATTAAGGCCATATTGTAAGGTGTGCGCCCAGTTATCCGGCTATGGGATAATGGTCTGCACTGTGAGTATCAGGCAACAGGACAAAAACCCAGCCGCTGATGAATAGTCTGTACTGGATCTGTACTGGGAGCATCGTGACATGCGTGGATGACATTCAACACTGCATTCTGCACTGCAAGATTAAGGCCATATTGTAAGGTGTGCGCCCAGTTATCCGGCTATGGGATAATGGTCTGCACTGTGAGTATCAGGCAACAGGACAAAAACCCAGCCGCTGATGAATAGTCTGTACTGGATCTGCACTGGGAGCATCGTGACATGCGTGGATGACATTCAACACTGCATTCTGCACTGCAAGATTAAGGCCATATTGTAAGGTGTGCGCCCAGTTACCCGGCTATGGGATAATGGTCTGCACTGTGAGTATCAGGCAACAGGACAAAAACCCAGCCGCTGATGAATAGTCTGTACTGGATCTGCACTTGGAGCATCGTGACATGCGTGGATGACATTCAACACTGCATTCTGCACTGCAAGATTAAGGCCATATTGTAAGGTGTGCGCCCAGTTATCCGGCTATGGGATAATGGTCTGCACTGTGAGTATCAGGCAACAGGACAAAAACCCAGCCGCTGATGAATAGTCTGTACTGGATCTGCACTGGGAGCATCGTGACATGCGTGGATGACATTCAACACTGCATTCTGCAATGCAAGATTAAGGCCATATTGTAAGGTGTGCGCCCAGTTACCCGGCTATGGGATAATGGTCTGCACTGTGAGTATCAGGCAACAGGACAAAAACCCAGCCGCTGATGAATAGTCTGTACTGGATCTGCACGGGGAGCATCGTGACATGCGTGGATGACATTCAACACTGCATTCTGCAATGCAAGATTAAGGCCATATTGTAAGGTGTGCGCCCAGTTATCCGGCTATGGGATAATGGTCTGCACTGTGAGTATCAGGCAACAGGACAAAAACCCAGCCGCTGATGAATAGTCTGTACTGGGTCTGCACTTGGAGCATCGTGACATGCATGGATGACATTCAACACTGCATTCTGCAATGCAAGATTAAGGCCATATTGTAAGGTGTGCGCCCAGTTATCCGGCTATGCGATAATGGTCTGCACTGTGAGTATCAGGCAGCAGGACAAAAACCCAGCCGCTGATGAATAGTCTGTACTGGATCTGTACTGGGAGCATCGTGACATGCGTGGATGACATTCAACACTGCATTCTGCACTGCAAGATTAAGGCCATATTGTAAGGTGTGCGCCCAGTTATCCGGCTATGGGATAATGGTCTGCACTGTGAGTATCAGGCAGCAGGACAAAAACCCAGCCGCTGATGAATAGTCTGTACTGGATCTGTACTGGGAGCATCGTGACATGCGTGGATGACATTCAACACTGCATTCTGCACTGCAAGATTAAGGCCATATTGTAAGGTGTGCGCCCAGTTATCCGGCTATGGGATAATGGTCTGCACTGTGAGTATCAGGCAACAGGACAAAAACCCAGCCGCTGATGAATAGTCTGTACTGGATCTGCACTGGGAGCATCGTGACATGCGTGGATGACATTCAACACTGCATTCTGCACTGCAAGATTAAGGCCATATTGTAAGGTGTGCGCCCAGTTACCCGGCTATGGGATAATGGTCTGCACTGTGAGTATCAGGCAACAGGACAAAACCCAGCCGCTGATGAATAGTCTGTACTGGATCTGCACTGGGAGCATCGTGACATGCGTGGATGACATTCAACACTGCATTCTGCAATGCAAGATTAAGGCCATATTGTAAGGTGTGCGCCCAGTTACCCGGCTATGGGATAATGGTCTGCACTGTGAGTACTGGACCCTGGATTGTGAGAACTGAACGATGCTAGGTGTTGCCCAGCAGAGTAATTTTCATGCCACAGGACAATAACTGCATTGTGAGGACCATGCATCTGCAGCGTATCTAGCCGTGGGGTAACAGTTCGCACTGAGTACTATCAGGTAATGGTCTGCGCTTTGACAGGCTATCGGATAGTATTGTAGCACGAGTCATGCTCTGCGGCCATGCTCTAATGATGGTCTGCGCAGTGGGATTCGGTCATTGCCACAGAGGGGTGTGGTTTCTGGTGCTGAAGTAGCTGGAGGTTGGTTGAGCAGGTCACAATTAAACTACACTACAGAACTGTCAAGAAAGTGAACCGTAATCCTAAAGCTTTGCATTACCCAGGAGCATCTGTAAATGATCTTGTGGTCGTAGTACTGCATGACATAAATATTACCAACCACAGATCCCAGCCAGCCTTCACCCTCTCAGGTGTAACTTCATGGATCCTCTCTGCCCAGTTTCTTTCAAACTGCTACACAGTACACCCTCCTCAAACTAGTCTAGAGCAGGGAGGGCTTTCGGCTCTCCTGACCTGTGCAAATGGAACTGGTGAACAGCAGAAGTATAATATAATATAATGATTTGTTGCTCTGATTTGTGTTTAACAGATCACTAACATTCAGAAAGAAGTTAAAAGGGCAAGCTCTTATTTACACATTACCTGAAGTAAAGTAAAAGATGCACAGAGATATTTAGGAGCTCCTTCATGTTTAAAGATCTTGTGCAACAAACATACAAATATGATCTGAAAAAGTGTATTTCTGTAACATGCGGAATCGTTTCACCTTAGCATATCAGATTATATCATGTATTAACAGGCATTTATTAAAAGTAACCATTTTAAAACTTAAAAAAACCAATCAAGCCCCACCCTGACGACAATGCCAGTCATGAACCAAGAGGCCAGTCAGTTGTCATGCACCCTCTGTGTTGCCTTTACTTTTACTTTACTTTAGGTTGTTATACATGGCCCAGCATTAGGCTCTATTAAATCAAATGCAAGAGAGGGTTTTGTACCGTGCACAGCCTGAGTTCATGTACTTCAAGGTACTCGTATGTGGAAATGAAGAAAAAGGAAGCA
Organism: Lissotriton helveticus; assembly: GCF_964261635.1. NCBI lineage: Eukaryota > Metazoa > Chordata > Amphibia > Caudata > Salamandridae > Lissotriton > Lissotriton helveticus. The sequence continues at coordinate 1,580,722,890 of NC_136065.1, read as the reverse complement.
AAGTTAAACAATAGCCTAGGATCGCACAATTTCTTCAAGCGGGGTAACCTAGCTTTCCTTGTTTTACATCTTGCAATTCCGCCACTAGATATATATCACGTTCCCTCTCTTGTTTTACATCAAAAGTTAATATGGTTTCTTTAATACTTGGTGCACGAGGTTAGAGTGCAGATGGCAGACTGAAGCCCCATGAAGGCTTGGCTCGTTTTGACTTGAGGATCCGAGAGCAGCAGGAGCTAAGCCTGGCGTTTGGCTCCAGGCTTCAGTTGCTCACCCGCCTCTATCACATCATTGCAATTAAGGGGACAAAGACATAGTAAAGACGTGATTTGACAATCGTCAAACGATCTGGCGAAGCTGGAACCCAGCAGCACAGTGAAAGACTCCTTGTTTCAAGGTCCATAACAACTTCTCACTACACCACATTTAGAGCGTGTACTATGAGACTTGTTGTCCTGTCCCCTTGGGTAAAATTAAAGGTTTGCTAGTTTACAGTCCTGTGTTGTTTCTTATCACATATTTACAACCAGTATTTAGTTGGATTTAAGTTCTTCCTATCTATGTAAAAAGAAATAGCAATACAAATATATTCAAAAAGTGATTGCCCAAGAGCACACAGTTTGTCAAAAGAAGAGGCTGGGATTAATAAAAAACACGCGTTCTGGTATCATAGTTTCCATCTTGCTCGTTACACAACAACTTGGGCGTGTAAGTGGTTCTCAACCAAGAATTGCCACTGTGCCAGCATATTTTGGCAAAGTGGTAAAGGCAGGATTTAATTTCAATCTCCTAGTGCCATGGCTAAACCTTTCCCACCGTTTAATGTTTAGCGATGGAGTTTGGGTGTTGTCCACCTGAGTGAATTTCACTCCTTGTTGAGGATCTTTGTCAAGTAGTTTTTATACCACGTGCTACCTTAAATGAGCCTGTTTGCAACCATTCCTGATGTTTAAAGATAAAGAGACTCAAAGTGTAGGGAGATTACGAGGTTTAAGATTCTGTTTCAATCCAATTCAATAATCAAGTTACTTGACTCACCTAAGGCAGTGATAGCATGCAGGGAAGGCTTAATCCAGGGTGCATTAGAGGGATGGCAACTCAGATACACCATATCACAGTATTGTCAACTCTAAGTCTCTTCTTTTGGCAGAGCCCCTAAATTCAAACATTGGATGGAATCACTTACATACTGTAATGCTGAACTTAAACTCTATGCTGACCTCTTGCCATCCGTCTACAGGCCTGGGGATATATGGCTGCCATTGAAATCCTACCTCAGCACTGCTGTGCCATCACCCCTGTCATCTCCTCCACCCCGAAGGAGATAAATCAGTGGTGCCACTATAAGCTTGGCCTCCACTTTGTCCCTTATGCACCCACCCAGCCAAAAATCAAAACGGGTTGAATGATACAATATTGCTTGTACTGCTGCAATTTCTCATGTAACTTCACACCTGAAGAAAACACGGTAACATTTACTTTTTGCCTGTGATTACCTGTATTGTAATATCATTGCCCTCCTGTATGTTGGAACTTGGCCTGTTCTGATGTTGTTTAATAAAACATTTATACAAAAATCGAAGTCTTTTCTAGAGGCTAAGGGCTAATTTTAGAGGGCATTATGGATTGGAGCCTCAAAATAATTCCACGACTCACAGTCCACCTATGTACATGTTTTTCTCCCTGTTACACACGTCACCCCTTCCCCTTTCCCTTTCAAATAAGCTGGCATCAATGTGACCTTTTGTCACAACACACTTAATAGTTTGTGGCTCCTGGAAAAATATTTGTAGCCATGGTTTAGAGCCTTTTCTAGGCTTCCATTCTGGAGCTGCTCTCCAGTAGCCCCCGCTCTTTACGCTGTTTTATGGAAGTGTACATAGGCCACGTGCCAGTAGCATTGGGAAGTGGCAAGGTAGGCCTGTTACGTGAGTTAGTAAGGCAGGCTAGCTTGATGGAAAATCATTTTCTAAATTTACTGCAGAGCGTCATCTTTGAGTTTAGTCGGGATAGGCCTCCATAGAGCCGTCCCTGGTCAGTGCTTAGTCGTAAGTAGAAATTAGCAGGGGCATCCATGTCTGTGTGGAAAGTCTGTGCCCACATACGATAGGGCCCTAGGAAAAAGGGTTTCTTGAAGTAAATAGTTGAACTGCCTCTGTCCTTATGAGTCACACCTGTAGGTGCTGTAGTGTGGTTATGTTGCATGTGCTGCATGTGTTCTTCGGTTTTGCGACAGACCGCTCTGGGGTCTTTCACCGTTTCCGACGCTCTGATCATAGTGTTATGTTTGGGGAATGGGCCTGGTTCAGTAGCTCTTAGGCGACCCTCCAAAGTTCCTTCATTCACCTATATTACTCATTAAGTCCAATCATATCTGCAGGAAGTTGATTCTCTACCACCATTTCTACTTCGGAGGGGAAGCCATTGACATCTAAAAAAACGTTTTTGTTTTGTTTGGTTGAATCTGTAGTTCCTCTTACCTCCACCACTACTGCTGGACGTCTGTTCTTTTACTTTTCACCTTTCGTTCAAGTCCTACTCAAACAAGAATACTAAAGTTCTGTTTTAGACAAAAACTTGCCCTTGGCCACATTGTGCCAGGCGTCTTCGCTGACCCAAAATAGGCTGTATTCACACTTTAAATTTCCATGTGGTTAGAGGCCTCTTCGACCCCTGTAATTAAGTCTGGAGTATGGCTGTACAGCTCAACCTAGATAGTGAACTCTGTATGTTTAATGCAAATAGATGAGTACCATTAATTCCTAAGCCAAACTATGTCGCCCTTCTTGGAGTCGGCTGGGAAAGCATTGATTTTAGTTCTGAGCAACTACAGGCTCCCCCTACCTCCTCTCCCCCTTCATACCACCACTCGTATTGGATCCTGATGGGTGAGGGTGGATTGGACCCAGGCCTCCTTAGGCTGCGTGGCTTTATCTGTGCTCTGGTGGGACAAGGGCAAAGTCCGAGTCTCAAGGAGGCCCAGCCAGGGCCCGGGTGTGTTTGTAATCAGAGGGGCGGGGCCTCCTCGCCCTTCCTGGTTAGAGATCGCTATGCAGGTGGGCCAGTTATGAGGGCAGACCTGGGACCTGTGTAAGTGTTGACTCAGGTGACGATGGGGTCGGGCTGGGCACTACGAGTTATCGGGCACTTCACAGAGGAACAGGGCACACACGAGCCCCAGCTCTGTGTGTAGGTGGGAAGGGGTGAGGGGTGGATATAGAACGTGCATTCCTATTTTATTCCTTTGTGTTTTTTCTCTTTCACAGCTTTAGCTAATGTTTCCTATAGCCTGAACGTTGTTTGAACTAGATTAAATGCCTTTTACATGGCTTATTTCACATTTTAATTTATGGCATTCTCTCTCTGTTATTAAGGCTTAGAAACTGATTAAGGGGTGAGAAAGACCTTCATTTCTCAATTTGCTTTACAACGTCATATTAGGGATCAATTCATAACACTGTATGTGCACCAAGGTCTCTTAAATGCACCAAAATTGTCCTCCTGCAAATGGCCCATCACCGAATTCTTGAACTAGGATCTGCACATTCACGTTCAGTGGAAAGATTTCAAATGCAGCAGATTTTCTACCATCATACATTTTGCTTTAGTATTGGGAACATGTGAAACAATGGGAGTTTGCTAATATGAAGGGATTAAAACCATCTAGTTAGTGGGTAGTCTCGTACCTTGCAATGCTTTTTTTCACTCCTATTTTGTGCACTTAACTGCTGTGCCAAAAATTGTTTGAATAGTACACAAATTAGGAGTAACCATCCCAGCATCCCCTTATTTTTGGGGGCTTAAGGGAAAGTATTTCTTCACCTGGAAAAAAAGATGTTGCGCTGAAAAATGAATTTAGGTGTAAATTAGTCGATTTGTTTCACCTGCATGTAGTACTCTGTTTCTCGGTTAAAAATACACATAGAATCCTAGGTTTCTTAGATTTTTGTGCTTAGGCCATGGTATATTTGTGTGAATTCCCAAACAATAGTAACCTTATGGAAATTATAGACCTAAACCTACTACCTTTAAAGTAACTAATTTCTTTGTGAATGAAAACACCCTCGAACTAGGATGTTGCTTTACCTGCATCCCACAATGGGACCACTATGGAAATGGGGTGAGCACTTTTACTTTGTATACCCTTAACAATTTGCTTAAGCATTTTTTATCTTGCATACATATATGAGTATTTATATAGTGCATATTTACCTACAAACCAAATGAGCAATATAAAATGGAGCAATACAAAGTGAGGGAAAGTGTGTTTAGTTTACAAATGTCTTCGCACAGACTGGAATACAATAACACTGAACTCACAAAAATTTGAGGCTGATGAAGGCAACTACAGGTATCCCTTTGTAGAGGATTTGTACGAATGCTGAACACATATGGCCGACACCGTCATGACTATCAAACTGCAAAGCGAAGAACCCCTATAAACATAGATTTCTTTCTAGGAGTACCTACTGGTATGATTGCAACCTCAATGATAGTTTGCTGGCACAGACTCAATCGACTCTCCTGTGTAGATGACTCCTATTTACTTCTTTGATTTCTGTCTCTTAATTTCACAGTTACAATGACAACTATTTGTTTATCCTTGTTTGATTTAACAAAAAAGATGGGAATGCCCTCTTTGTTCGAGTCAAAAATAATAGTATTGGGTGTTTCTGTGGGCTAAGCAGTGAAAATTGCTAGGTGTGGGCAAGGTACTCCTTGTAGAGGATAGTCGCCATCTTAGTGAAACAGAGAATTTAAGGTGTTTGTTATAGCTGTAGTTGAATGGTGTTTTAGATCCTAGGTGATTTTTAACAGAAGGTCGGTTTTCTGGTGTTTAACTTCTTGCATTTCATTTTTTCAAGCCTGCCAATGTTGGTTGTGTTATGTTCCTAACCCAAGATCCTGATCTAGTTTATTTGCAGTGACAGGTCTATAATATGATGCAGCAGAAATTCGAAGTTGATTTAGGTTTGCAAATGGAGCTCAACTAGGTACTTGAGCTTAAGAGATAGGTTTGGTCATTTTTGTTGTGTTTCACTGATGGGTGGAGGATTTTATTTAGTGGTGAGTGTCTTGGAGGCAGTTGAGCAAGGCATTGGCATCATATAAGTGCAAAAGGATCAGGGCCCTACAGCAGTTTTGAAGGTATGCTGTAGAAGGTTTGATTTGACTTTGCAGAACAACAAGAACTGGTGCCAGGCTAAGTCTTCTTAGCGAAGACAGTCTAGACACTGTATTTGAGCTTATTTGTTGTTGTTATGACAGACTAGACAAATTCTGTTTTCAGTGAATTCACCTCAAGTGGGACTGTGCCACCCAGGCTTGGATGGTGAAGCATCAGATCTTTAGCCTGTGTATCATCTGCATACTGGTGATTCTTTTTCTTCTCACCAGTCAAAAGAATGCCCAGATGTTCCTTTTAGATACCAAAGATAGCAAAGTAGACTATGGAGCCTTGCTTTTGCAGCAGTTCAAAGGTGTGTATCCTGATCCGCATTAGTATGAGCTGGTATCTAGTAATCCAGTGCATAAGGGAAGGTAGAGTAGGAAGGTCAGACACCCCTCCCCACCTTAGACCCTTACCAGTGAACAGAGCCCACAAATGGCCCGCACAAGTGATCTGAGCACACTTGAGACCCTTAAGAGATGAGAAGGTGGGGCTAGGCAGCAGGAGAGGAGAATCTACTTATCACCCTTAACATGTAGCAGAGTCCACACAACTCTGTGCACCTGGACAGCAGCCCCCATTCTGAGACCCTCTATTGAACAGCAGAGCGGACCTGGGAGTAATCATGAAGGGCAGTTGGCGAAACATCCAGCCTCATACCCTGAGCATCTGAGTGTATCCCATCTCAAAGCCTTCACAGGTAGCAGAGCCCAACTAGCACCCTGTGCAGGGAGAATGCGTCCGCCAACGCCTGAGAGCTTGTACAGGAGAGTAGAGCCCCATTACAACTTGCGCTGGGGTAGGTGGAGGGTCACTTCTGGAATCTGCCTTTCTCTCAGGGACAGTTAAAGCCTCACATGGCGCCCTTGGTCATGGAAGAGAGTAGCAGTGCACCTAGGTGTTGAAGCCATGGCTTGAATCCACAACTACTGGTTTGATAGCTTCAAAATCTTCCCCATGGAGAAGATAGAGCAGTGTTGGACTGTGAACTTAACAATGTTGGTGTGTGGAGGAGAGGACCCTTGCAAGCAATGTAGTTTACAGGGGAGAACTGGTATACACGGTTTTAGGAATTGGGTTGTTGGTTGAGTGGGGTATAAGCCCTAGTCAAGCAGCAACCACAAACGTAGTCAGAGTAAGAAGCAGGCAAAACGAAAATTAATCTGTGTTTATCCTATGGTAGCTTGCCACAGAGCAGCCAGGCTTAACTTCAGAGACAATGTGTAAAATATATGGTGCAATGCTTCGGACTGTAAAACAGTGTAAACATCACACCAGGTTAAACACATAGAACTTAATTCAATAAATAAAACAATACCAACACAACAAAAATCCAATTTGTAGACCTGGAGATATTGAATGTCAAAGTTTGTATGTCAAATAGTGTCCAAAATCAAAAAGCGCTATTGGGGATATCTGGTTGTGCCGAACTTAGACAAAGTCACAAGTTCAGGCTGTCCGAGATGAAGCGTGGGCCAGCTACAGGGACCCAGTTAGGCCAGCTGAACAAAGTATCTTAATCTTGGTTGTGGAGCGTTGCATGGATCCACGTTGAAGATTTATTGCATAGTCAACGTGATGTATCGGTTCTGAGATATGATGAGGCTGCAGTGCAAGGTCCTGATACGCCGATGTCGAGGATCCTGTCGACAGGGCTTGCGGTGCTAAGATCGGTGTGAAGGATACGAGGTGTAACAGAAGCAATGCAGGCCCCAAATGAATGCCTGATGTAAGAAAATGCCAACTTTCAAAAGTGGAATTTTCAGAATTTCAATTTAAAATCCGACTTCACCATAAGTTTGGATTTTAAATTGAGATTCCAGAGACACCAGACTCGAAGGGTTGATCTCTTCCCAATTGGGAATTACACTTAAAAATGGAATATGGTAATCCCAATGTTATCTTATGAAAAGGATAGGCGTTGCAGCAGTGAAAAACAAATTAGAGATTTTTTTACTACCGGTACAGGTAAAACTTAAAAGTACATGTGCTGCCTTTTAAATACATTGCACCCTGCCCTCTGGGCCTCTATCCAGGGCCTACCTTAGGGGTGAAGGATATGTATAAAAAGTGAAGGTTTGGGGCTGGCAAAAAGTTTATTTTTTCAGGTCGAAATGGCAGTGTAAACTGCACACACAGGCTCTGCCTTGGCAGGCTTGAGACATGGTTCGAGGGGCTACTGAAGTGAAGGATATGTATAAAAAGTGAAGGTTTGGGGCTGGCAAAAAGTTTATTTTTTCACGTCGAAATGGCAGTGTAAACTGCACACACAGGCTCTGCCTTGGCAGGCTTGAGACATGGTTCGAGGGGCTACTGAAGTGGTTGGCCCAATCTGTGCTGCAGGCCCACTAGTAGAATTTTATTTTGGGGCGCTGGGCACATAATAGCACACACTTTACTAGGAACTTATAAGTAAATTAAATATGCCAATTGGGGATGAGCCAATATTACCATGGTTAGGGATGAGAGCACAAGCACTTTTAGCACTGGTTAGCAGTGGTAAAGTGTCCATAGTCCTAATACCAGTAAAGCGAGGTCAGAAAAAGTGGAGGAGGAAGGTAAAAGAGTTGGGGGAAGACCACCTAAGGCTGTCCGCTCTAACACACAATATTCAGCAGAGGAAGTAGCCTAGCCAGCATCAGCACGTGTAGAGGGGGACTGTTACGTTCAGAGAGTATGCAGCATTTGGGAAATTGTATTTATTTTATTTTCGTAATGACTTTTTTTTCTCTTTGGGAAGTTGGCAAAGAATTTACCAAAGTTGTCTTTTGCTGGTGAGAAAATGTACACCATTGAATTATCATTCAAATAAATGTCTTTGCAGATAAGTTCATGCACAAATGAAATGTATGAATGTGACTGACTTTGTGAAGTAGAAAAGTTGTCACTGACGCAAAACTTCACAAATTGATTTATAATTATCCACACTCTCAGCTGTGTTGAATTCTGTTGTCACACAATAGTCTTTAGGTAAAGAGGCTGCAGTCAGGCCTGGCTCTAGTGTACTTTCCTGGTCAGATTATATTAAGTTATGGTTCACACGGAAACTGATCATGAGATGCTCTGACTATATGATGGACACAGAGATACAGTCAGTGTTGCAGAGGACACATGCCTAAGCATTTATGGTGATGTTGGACGAGAGGGTAGCAGGTAATCCTTGAGATGCAAGCAGACTAATGTATTTGGCCTGAGAATTGGTATAGAGTCTGCTGCCTCTCGTATCTAGCATGGTGGCCATCTGAAAATGCGGTTGGGAAAGGTAGGGTTGGGTTATGGTTTGGGTTCGCTGTGTCTGGTTATTGAATCAGTTGTTGTGTCTACTGATCTCTTTGAGATGGAAGTTGTCTATTGTATCCTTAGCATGCCTGCTATGTTGTCTGAAGTCTAGTTTTGAGCTGCAAGGTTATCGTTGCTATTGTGTGTTTGTGTGTGTGGTGTAGGGGTACAGGTTAAATGTCTGATTATAGGGTGATAATTGAAATTTGTCTCTCATGTCTTTGGAATAGCAGGCGGTTCGGGTCTTTGGGGTTGCATAAAAGGGCTGGTGTATCTTTCTCACGGTATGGACTGGCATTCTGCCATCTCTGATCGTTGGGACAGACTGTTTGGGGTATGTCCACTGTCTTTGTTATGCAGAGATCATTAGTTTTATAAGCAGTGGGGGGTTTGTGGTGTATTTTGTTATTTGGGGTGGTCAGGTTCGAAGGTGTTGGTCCTTTTGATGTGACCACGTTGTCGAGAAGGAGAAGCAATCTGTCACTGGCCTTTCAAATCGTTATTTCATGGATCCGTTTACTGCTCACTTGGCATGTTTAGGGTTGAAGAATGGTAAGAAGATGAATTAAATGATTCAGGGAAGTGGGGGATCCTGGTATTTTTTAAGTGTACAGTGATAAAGCCCTTCCCTGGACTCTAGGTTAATGGCCACATTTTGTGGCCCTCTACAGGTAACACACTATTCTTCCATGGCTCTGTACTCACGGAGCTGTTTTTTTTCTCGTTTAGATGTTCTTAGTAGAACTGTGACAAAGCCATAAACCTTAGGAACTTTCCTACCTCGGAGTTCCTATTTTGAAGGTTCCTCTCGCTTACAAGTCTTCCGGAACCCTACACATGTTTAAAGCTGTTATTCCCGCCCTCAGTGGCCTCACATTCATGGTTCCTCTCTTTGTCTGCTTTTAGGTGTTGCTAGTACGTCATGATGGTTGAATCTGCTTCAGAGACTATACGATCTTCTCCAGCAAATCAGAATGGGGTCAATAATCTCAACAGCCAATCTGATGGAGGTGGAGTAAGAGAAGGTAGTGCAAGCAGTGAATCAAACGGAGAGATGAGCCCCGTGGATATACTTCACTTACAGCAGCAACAGGTACTGCCCGTTCACCAGCATTTTGTCCCCTTTTTTTCTATCATATTGTATTGTAATACTCATACCTCCTGCACTACTTACGTTACCCCTTTTGTATCCGCCCCAACCCCCTCCCTACCGTAGCAGTTCATAACCCTCTTTTCGTATACCCTACTCTTTCACCCCATACTTCTCACCTTCTCCCTTTGATATTACAACTTCTATAACACCTACCCACTTCTGTATATGAACACTCGTAACTTCCTTTCTGTGTAAACCCAACCCCGCTATGTCCTGCTCCACCATTACACACTTTCTGTACTCTCTCATTGTAAATCTAATGTGTGTGTATTTTCATTGCACTGCATAGCTGCATATGGCTGGATCTTTCACATGGCATGATGAGGACAGCTGGATGGATAAGTGTTAAAGGGCCACCACCAGAAACATGGGGGAGCTCTGAAACTGAACTCACTATGTCTCCTATTTGAGATTTTTTTTACTTTTTTTGGAGGGGGGGGACTTGACTAATATATTCCCACTATTTGTGGGTGCAGAGTATGAATGCCCCGACTTTATGTGTATATCCATGAGACAAAAGTTACTAGTCTGAATATGGTGTTGGTAGTATCAAAGATATTAAGTACAGCGTATTGAGAGGAGTGTAAAAACGTTTGGTGGTGTAGGTGCTATTCCTCACATGTTTTGTTTGACTCACAGAGCAGACCTAAGTGGCTTTCCTGCATCCTTGCTCCACCTACAAAAACCGTCAATATGCATACTCGTCTGTTATGTTGTAGTTTTCCTGGGAAGTTCAGCCAATCTAATAGTTAAAAATGCACATGTATCCCCATAAAGTTTCTACTAGACTACAGCTGACATTTGTGGCGGAAGGACCCAGCTAAAACTGTTCTACTCTTTGGGTCTTATTTGGGGTGGAGGGGTGATCATCTTGTACATTCCCCTTCCCTTATATCTTCCCACGGTTGGGAAGTAAGAATTATTTATACCATTGTAGTCTGCAAGAGCCCAAGTTGGAATCGGCTGATTGGATCCTCCTCCCCAGAGGTGGGTGGACTGGGCACTAAAAGTAGCCTTGGAAAATGAGTTTATTATAGCCCCATAATGTACCGAGTGAATCTGGCCTTCTGGGGTGCAAGTTACAAGCACATCTACTACAAAAGAGTGTATGATTCGTCACGGCTCTTTACCAGACTAAAAAACGTATATTCCTTCAATCCACTACTCCAAAATGTAGCCCCTGATCTTCAGCCTAAGTGTGTTTTTCGTAGGTCTCGTGTGGCCAGGTAAAGCCCCTCTTCTATCTGAGCTGGTGTGATGTTTCCTTTTGACGCCTCCTGGAAGCTTTTTAGCTGCAAGAATGGATGCTAACTATGGATAGCATAACTGTGTGCTTCAGATTTCTTCTTTTGGATATTTCTTGGACATTTCCTGCATGTTTTGTAGCTTCTTCTGTGTTTCAAGAAATGGGAAAGAAGCATCAGAGTGCCTGGCTGTACTATTTCTAAAGGCAAATTGGTTTGTTACAGGCATTGTCAGTGTAGGTTTGCGTTTTCTTATTAGGTCATACGTTAATAAAATTATTATTTCACTTATGCCTGCCAAAAGCTCACAAAGGGATTTGTGGTAGGCATAAGTGCATTTACTGTTAGTAATTTTACTACCATGAGTGCAGAGATATTTTCATCAGTAAATCCCACTCTTGAAGTCGGAAATGGACGTTTCAGTGTGTGGTTGTTTTGAAAGTTTGGGAGCACAAACAAACCTATGTTTCTTGGCATTCCCAAACTTCGATCCAGCCTCTTCCCACCCTGGAAATAGTCAGAGATTTTCTGTAACAAAGGGCAGGAGCTCGGCAGTATTAACTGCCCATGATGATTTAAGACTCCTGGTTGATGGCATCACTGCACAGGTGCTAACGGGCATGTCAGCAGCTTTTGGCAGTTGACCATTATTTATTTGTTAGAATGACATTTATCATGTTAGTATAAGAGATGCTACATTGTCAGCCTTAGCTTATTTCTTATTGAACACAGCTAGTTCTTACAAACCATTGAAAGAATCTAGAAGCTGCAGTGTGCCGCGGGAATCAGCTCTTTCCCTGTTTTTCAACATATTTGAGCAAATTGTCAGACTACATTTTCTGCATGTGTAATACCAACACATGGATCCTCCTCAAGGTGGGGGACTCACCAGAGTGTGAACATTGATGAATATGAATCAGGTCCCTTAGCAATGAAGTGAATGTGCATGATTTGATTGGAATTGAAGGGGCACAAAATCGAGATCTTGTTTGTATATTGTGGCTCATCACTGGGGCAACGTCCTCCGCATGAGTAGATGAAGCGAGCAAGCTAGCCTAGAACGTGTGGTTCAAGATCAGTTCTAAACTGATACCACTCCTCGGGTTCAGTTCTTTCAAGTTTTTTTCTATTTTCGCACAAAGATAATGATTCTGAGCGAATGTCTATTTTACGACGACCTTACTTTTGCAGAGCAGCATTCTCGTATACTTTGGTCCTCCCAAGTCTTATGTCAGCTAACTGCAACCGATTCAAAATGCATCTGCTCGCTTTCTCCTAACCGTGAAGTGCTGAGATGATGTTAGACCAGCTCTAGTCTCGGTATCTGCTTCCCAGAGAAAGACTAAGTTATAAGCTTTCTGTGTACTTCATTAAACTTTGCACCATCTTCGACCATGCTTCCTAACATAAACTGAAGCTTTATTAAATCAGCAGGTAATTATGCTTGCTAACTCCTTGTACTTGATATCCCCCAATTAAAATTGTGCTTGATTGCAAGTCGGGCCATTCTCAGTGTTATCTACTTCTTTGTGGAATGCCCTTCCCAAAAACATCCGGAATTAATCAGACATACAGAAGTTTCAAAGAGATGTCAAATAAGCTGGTTCTGTTCTGCATGTTACCAAAGGTGTTGAAACAAGACATGCAGTGGTGATTTTCCACCTTGTTTACATGACAAATAGATTAAAAAGTGCTCAAGAAGATAATAATAATTCAGCATCCTTCCAAACAAAAGCTGTCTCATACCTACTTATGACTTCCACCCCCTCAATTTCGAATTTCTTTATAATAGGAGTTCTTCCTCAGTCTATTTGGAGCTCCATGCTTCTTCATCTGAATAGAGTTCCTTCACAAATGCTTTCATGCATCTTCACATCTGTTGGGAGATGAAGAAGATATACAGACATTAACTTCCTGTTCCATAGTTTATGTGGTCGTTACACAGATTTTGAAAGTCTGTTTTGCCTTTGTGTGTCTAGGATCAAATATCAATTGCATACAGAACAGGGTATATAATGTCACATTCAATACGATTTAAAACAGCAAAAACAAATATTTTTGGTAAACCAAATTAACACTATGAAATACCTCACTCACATCTAGTCACTAGATGTTTTTAGAAAACTCTCCAGTAAGCTCGATATTTCTGAAACAACATATCATGAAATAATACTCTTGCCCTTCACCTGGCATTCTACATGTGCGCCATATTGGATTTTATCAAGTTACGCTTCTGAGGAAAGTGCGTTTTAACTTTATTACTCGTAGTTCCAAGCATAAACGTCTAGACCACTCCTTGGTATTTCTGCCACTCTGTTATCTAATCCTCTGCTCCATATTAGGTTTATCTATCTTCATCCTGTACAACTGCATTTTAATGCATCTGGATGGAGCTTTTGGTAGTCGCACAGACAAAATAAGAAGCTCTATTAAGCAACAAGACTTGGAAAAAAAACTGTAGATATTTAAGCGCCCTGAGACCTTTGTGGTTAAGCGCCCTGAGACCTTTGTGGTTAAGCGCCCTGAGACCTTTTTGGTGAATTGTGCGCTATACAAAAGCATTTTGACTGTGACTATATTGATTGAGTGCGGAACTGAAACTATATTTTTGTTTAGATTGTCAAAACCTGGTTTTGCCCATGTTAATGTGTACTGGAATTCCTAAAGCAATGCAGTGCCAAGAAGTGTTTGGAGTACTCTGCCCTCTACAGCAAGGTGGGATGCAGCTACAGGCAGAGAGCAGTGTGGAGAGAGATACAGGGAGAGCAGTGTTTAATTTGTGCTGGTGTTTTCTGGTACTTGGCTCCAGCACCTATTTCTTAACATCAGCAGTTGGATAGTGTGCATTTGCTGGCGCTGTGTGATTATTTTTAAATGAGCACATCAACAGAGTACTTAACATACATGAAAAAAACCGAATACCAGCGCTCCATGACATTGTTAGAGATTTCGGGATACTGAAATGGTCCAAACTTCCATATTTGTAGGGATATGATGCTTAATGGATAAAGTACTGGTACTGGCATTTGGCAACATTGGTAGGGGCACTGGGTGGTGTAATCTGCAATGGCCTGAGGAATATCTAGGACCATAGCACTTAGTGTTTTTGTTGTTGTTGCAAATGAAGCACTAAGGGGGCTGGGAATGGAGATGCTGGCAGATGTGCACACATTTAGTGGAGACGTGAAGACACAGCCAGTGAAATGTGGGTGTAGATAAATGAAGAGCAGTGAAGGGGGAGCTAGAGCAGTGAAATAGCACTGTGACTAAGGGAGTGATAAGGCTGAGGTAGAGCCACAAAGCTCCTTCATTATACACTTCACAGCAGGGTGTTGTAATATGGGTTTGTGATGCACACAGCAGCCACGACTGAGGAGTCTGGAGGTAGACAAGAGCCTGAAGTCTGTTACAGATGAAGCTATCTCTCATATGTGTGAAATGTAGATGTGAGAGGACCACACACCTTATACCCAGGGAATGACAACATTGGAGTGCAGTGGTGAGGAGGCTGTGAGGTGAAGTAGAGAGCAGAAGCAACCTATCCCTCACCTACCGTACTTCTATACCAGCCATCAAGCTTGGTGTGTTATACCTTACTTGGGATTTTCTGCTGGCACATTCGGCTGAGGGTGATGTTTGAGCTGGAAGGAGATCTGTCTCAACCACTCCCTCTACACCGCATGCCCCTCAATGCCTCTACATTTCATTTCCTCTCTCGTCCCTTCACGCACACTCTTGTCTCACGCTCTCAGCATCTCTATTCCTCTGTGTTCTTCTTTCACTTATTACCTCGCCCCTCTTTCCCTGTCGACGCCTCCGTTTTGTCTCTGTTTCTTCCCCCTCCTTCTCTCGCACCACCACCTCCCATACGCATCTCCCCTTCTCTCTTCCTAGGCTGTCCTCGTATTTCTCTTTCCCCACTCTCTCCACCCATGCACCCTTTGAAGATGCACTATGTCTGCCTTTGACTGCCCACACTGCTCGCACCACCATCTCCCATACGCATCTCCCCTTCTCTCTTTCTATGCAGTCCTCGTATTTCTCTTTCCCTACTCTTTCCACCCATGCACCCTTTGAGGATGCACACTATGTCTGCCTTTGACTGCCCACACTGCTCGCACCACCATCTCCCATACGCATCTCCCCTTCTCTCTTTCTATGCAGTCCTCGTATTTCTCTTTCCCTACTCTTTCCACCCATGCACCCTTTGAGGATGCACACTATGTCTGCCTTTGACTGCCCACACTGCTCGCACCACCATCTCCCATACGCATCTCCCCTTCTCTCTTTCTATGCAGTCCTCGTATTTCTCTTTCCCTACTCTTTCCACCCATGCACCCTTTGAGGATGCACACTATGTCTGCCTTTGACTGCCCACACTGCTCTCTGCAAGTCTCTTCTCAGAGACCAGCCGTTTGTCACTCGGTTAAGCCTCTGCTCCCAGTATGAGGGGTAATCACGCATGTAATGCTCCTCCGTGTCATACAGACCGCACAGCGCCTAGCTGCGGCGCGGATTGCTGTGACATGGCCTCGCGCCTTGGGCTGCGGCGCGCGCCACAAGAGAGAGCCAGCGGCCGCGACCCCTTCACCCGGCAGAGCTGCACCCGCCAAAGTCCCCGGCACACGTAAACGTGCGGTGGTGGGGCTCCGCCCACAGTACAACTGCACGGGACGGCGCCTTCCTGACGCAGAAAGCACCGCGCAGCACCACGGGCTGTAGTAAAGCTGCCCTGGGCATACCCCCGGCAAAAGGAAAGGTGTCGTGTTTAGCTCGCATTCGGGCTACAATTGGCAGCCCCTTGGACACTGGGACTCGTGCAGCAGCATTCCCGACCACGTGAAGCTGTACACCCAGAGCGTCCTCTTCCCTTGGGCTGGCACATGGGCAGCTCTCAGGCTCAGTACAAAGGTGCAGCTTTCCACCCTCCTGGTACCGCAAAGTTCCAACGTTCCACGGTTGTGTTTCTTCCCTCTGGCACAATGAGATGTTTTGTTCTCTTGAAAAAATAGATATCCGATTTAGAAAGAGCGATACTAGCCCGGTAAGAGTGTCCTGGCGCTGGCCGGAAGAAACAATACTAGAGCAGTCTAGGCCAGCAACCAGGTCTTGATTTTCTTCCTAACACGTAGGTGGGTAAGCACAGTTGTGATATTCTTGGGGTTTGATTCCACGCTGTAACAGAGTGGCAGAACATGAGCTACTTCCACTACCTTGGTTCTTCGAGTAAAAACTTCGAGATGGTCGTAGAGTCCGAGTTGGTTGGTACAGCCTGTAAATAGGACCTAATGTTGACTAATGCTTTTTGGCAGGTGCAGAACGATTTAAAGTTGTACTTTTCTGTATCTGAAGCCAATGTAATAAACCCCTAAACTGTTTCCTTATAGACTGATGTTACGGAATATTTAGTAGCAGCCGGGGCATTCTCTACAGGTTACAATCTGTTCAGGACAGTGGCCAGCCCTGCATTTATAGACAGTTACAGTACTCTAATCTTGATAGGACCACCACCTGAATCACAGCTTTATGCCTCTCCATATATAGCATTGGTAATACCTTCTCTTGTAAACGTATGTATTGTATTGTAATTGCATTTGTATAGCGCTTACTACCCCTGACGAAGCGTCAAATCGCTTTTTCGGTGAGTAGCACACTACTCTGGGCCCATGGAGGTTAGTGTTGAATTAGTATTTATTTAGTGAAACATACACGTAAATTTTAAGTGGTGGATATGTTAGTCAGTTATATGGATTCAGTAGGATAGCAGAAGGATAGAAGAGGAAAGAAGGTTTGTATTTATATAGCGCTTCTAACCCCTGATGGGGTGTTGAATCGTTTTTTTTGGCGAGTAGCACGCTACTACGGAAACCCATAAAGGATTAGTGGTGAATTAGTATGGTGAAATATGAAAGTAATTTGAGTGGTGGATATTAGTCAGTTATTTGGAGTGAGAAGGATAGCGGAGGGATAGGAGGGAAAGAAAGGTTTGCATTCATTTAGCGCCCGTTACCCCTGATGGGATGTTGGAGCGCTTTTCTGGTGAGTAGCAGGCTACTCCGGAACCCATAAAGGATTAGTATTGAAAATTAGTATAGTGAAATATGAAGTAATTTGAGTGGTGGATCTGTTAGTCAGTTATTTGGATTGAGAAGGGTTGGGGAGGGGCGAGAAAGGAAAAAAGGTTTGCATTTATATAGTGCTTGTAAACCTGATGAGGTGTTGAAACGCTTTGTTGGCGAGAAGCAAGCTACTCTGGAACCCATAAAGGATTAGTGGTTAATTAGTTTAGTGGAATACGGAATTAGAGAAATGAACATGTTAGTCTGTTATTTTGATTGAAAAGGATAGTGGAGGGATAGAAGAGTGAAGGATTTCTTTCTTTTGTTATGTCATAGCAGTAGGAGGAGGCTTTTGGATGAGTAAAAAGGGTTTTCGGAGGGAAGAGTCAGAGGTTAGAGTTTAGAAAGGTTTGTTTTGGGTGTCGGTATAGTAAAAGAGGTGTCAGACGATGCAAGGAGGGATAGAGTAGGAGAGAGTCAAGAAAGGGTTATTTTGGGGAACATAGCACAGGTATGGGGTTTGGGATAAAAGAGAAAGTGGGTGTAGAGGATATAATGATAGATGCATTGGGTGAGAGATAGGGTAGTGAATTGGAAAGAGTAGTAGAAAGAAGTTTGAGATGAGTCAGACAGTTGGGGTAGAAGATATATTAAGAGAATTATAGGCTGAGAAATAGGGTAGTGCATTGGAAATGCTAAATTAGAAGTGATAAATATATAGATCCATACGTACATTGAAAGTATATAGATGCATAAAGGAGGTAAGTATATGCAGATTAAATATATTGATAGAGGTACAGGATGAAAAATAGAGTAGTGCATTGGATATGCTTTTACAGGAGAAAAGTAACAGACACACAGATCCAAGTACACGGAGGTACATAGATGCACCATGGAAGCAAGTACATGTAGACCAAAGATGATTCTTTTCTTTTTTAGTTTTTAACCAACATAATTATTGTACGTGTTTATACAAAGCAATACACAAATATAGGCACATATCTATAGTAAACATAAATACTTATATACAGATGGACAAATACATAGGGTGGGTATTAATGAATGGGAAAATGGGCAGCATTCCTGGCCCTGGTCCCAACCAGTCTCGAACAGGCTCAAACAGGCTCAAACTCACCCTTGTCCTCTCCACCCTTAGCTGAGACGCCCAGGCTGAGACACCCTAAGCCATGGCTGTTTATAGCCCTAGTAGTCAGGTGACACCTTCAGCCAATGGGAACCCTAGACCTTACTCTATCCAATCACAACACTAGCCCTAAAATCTAGAACCAATAGGAGACAAGGACCTTATAGTCAATCTTAGCACTAGTCCAAGCACCCAATCAGTTAAAAAAAAACCTGATCTCTACGTCCAGTAGAGTCCCTAGCCCTACCAGTAGTCCCAACCCTAGTCCAAGCAACCAACGGCACAGGAAGCCCTAGTCCCTACTTCCAATAGAAAGCCTAACCCTACTCTTAGCCCCACACCTAGTCCAGCATCCAATCACACCAGAAGCCCTACTCGCTACTTCCAATTAAAGGCCTAACCCTAGCCCTAGTCCCAACAACCAATAACACTGGAAGCCCTAGTCCCTACTTTCAATAGAAATCCTAACCCTAGCCCCAAGCTGACATTGATTGAATCACAGACCAAGAAACCAATCAGAACCCTCAAATACCCAACCAATGAGGACACTAACCCTAATTCAATAGAAACATCAGATACAACCACCAATCAGTGTACACACGTACCAAACAATATCAGACTATATAAGGTCCCAGCAAGGTCCCAGCAAACTCGGACAAGGTTTGCAGGCCAGGGAGTTGGAAGCTGCTCCTCTATTCAGAAATCTCCTTGGAGACAGACAGGCTCAATCCACACTTTGGTAAGGCCCTAACAAACGTTGCCTCTAACAACACTATTTGTATAAAACTTTACTCCCTTTCCTGGCCAAAAAACGTAGTGCACAGTCCCTATTAAACACAGTTTAAACAGTTTCCAGCAGATTACTGCTGTCTCAGGGGAAAGGGGGGATCTGATTTCACTGACTTGTTAACACAAAATGGTCGGTGGGGGTGCACTGCTTAACATACAGGTCTTAGCGCAGAGCAAAGGAGACATTTGGAGGGAAAAACTGATAGTCATGGGGAATGAGAGGGAAAAACTACAGAGTTTGGACTGCAAACCCTACAGTTCAACAAGTTAAATGGAAGCAGTCACAGGCAGGAAAACCCACAAGTTTAAACACAAAAACATGGGATAAATTATGCAATCACTGGCAGGTTAAAACTACAATTTTAAACTGTAACAACCACAGACAAAGACAGTTAAGAAATTTAAAAAGAAAAAATAAGATGATGCAATCACAAGTAGGGAAAATCTTTTTAAAAACTTTTTTAGCAAAGAGACAGCACTAGTCTGCCTCCTTACCACTTCCTGGACTCTGCTCACTGCAATCTGGGGGCACAGGTAGGATGCAACCCACAAGATGGAGGAGAATGATTTGGGGTGCACCCAGCAAAGCCTAAAGTAAAATTAACTAATACAATAAACGTTATCAATCTGTTTACACACACATAGGCCCTTTGCTGTTTTTACTCTTTTTCCTGGAACAGTAAAGAAGCTCATTCCGGCATCATCTGATGCAGTAAAACAGCAATGTGCAGCCCCTCCGCCATAATAATACTGTGCCTGGTCGTTGTCAGTGGCCCATAGCTGCAGTCCCCTGGGTCAGTAAAGCTGCAGGACTCTCCTCCTGTTGAACTGACCAGTGTGACCCCCATGGACAATCCCGCTGCAGTGCTACTACCCCTGGATTAATAAAGCAGCATTGTAATCCACCCTGGCACAGTACAGCTGCAATATCCTGCTCTACCAGGGCAGTAAAACACTGGGAGTCCATTTCACCACCACTCACAACAGCTGCACCCCAGACATCCAGAACAACCTGTAGAAACCAATCTATGCCCAATTAGTGGCCCAGTTCTCAACAAACTAAAGGCCACCATGTTCTCGTCCCATTGCACCATCATCCTCTTCCTATCTCTTTTCTCATCGGTTCTGTTTGTGCCCTAGCATCGCTGGTGCCAACTGGTCTCTGTCCCAGTCATTGCACTGAATGGACATGGTCAGTTCCATCCACCATATATGGTCATTGATGTGCCTAGGATACAGTTTACGTAACCGCAGCTTGCACAGCCATAGCACTAAACCAGCAGGACCCTGATCACTGTAATCACCGTCTGACCCATCCCTAATGTGTGCCTGTATCTTGGCTAGAGCGCCTGGAAGTTATCCAAGCACGTGTAGCAGTGTGCAAACTAAAAGAGGATTACGCGTAAACATAATGCCCCATGTCCAGTAAAAGGACTCAGCCTCTGATCGAAGTAAAGCCGAGTTTTTTTTTAAGCTAAATGTTTATTGTTCCATTTTTCAAGAAACAAAAAACATAACATAACATTATGTCGGCGGTTAATAAAGGCATGTGTGGAAGTCTTGAGCACTTGCCCTGGCACAGTAAATCTGCTGCGCCTTGGTTCGTTTGTGCCCGCTGTTTCTGTCGTGAGCTGTGCTTCCTGCGTTTCTCAGAAGGTCGCCATTTTGCTGAAGAATGTGCGTATGCTGGACAGCAAAGAATAAATCGTCCGTCTCTTCTTCCTTTTTAACTTCCCCTCGCTCTCTACAATCACCATTCCCTCCTGCTTCAAACACACTCTTCTCCACACCCATTTTCCTTCCCCCACTCATACCCCCCCCCCCCCCCCCCGATCAGACACTCCCAACACCAAAACACTACTCGCATAGTCCACATTGTCATTCAACATTTCTCCAACCAAGCACAGGCACCTGTTTTAAAGACTCTTCGGCAACTTGAAAGGGGTCGGTCGGTCCACTTCCATCTTCTCTCCCTCTCTCTCGCTCTCCCTTTACCCGCGCTCTGTGTTTGAATAACGACAGAACTGAAAGGCTGCCCACTCAACCTCCCCCCTCGCATTGTTATTGGGGTCACTGCTGGTGAGAGGTCAAGCGGGGTCAGGGGTTGCCTAGCACCTGGGCTCTCCCACCGTGGTTGCTGGGGGATATGAAAAGGCCTCGGAGGGGCAGCATCCTGGGACAAGAGGGGGGACATTCCTCGGAAGCAGACTGCACTTTAATGAGCTTTTAAGCAGACTACTTCTGGGGAAAAGCGAGAATCAGTTGAGAAGGAAGGGGGAAACAGCAAACTGGAGGGCTGCATCAGAAGACAGTGAGGGCTGCAAGTTCAAGGCGCAAGACTCCCCCTCGAGCCTCTCAGACAATCTAGAAGTTACTTCTTGACGAGCGAGAAGCACCAGGGGGAGAGGGGAACCATGACATGACCGTCCTCCTCTGAAGAAAGGGATGGAAATTCAACGGATAGCCAGCCCCCTCCAAAGCAAAAGCCCAGATGTCTTCGCATTTAGAGGGTAGGACAGAAAGGTAAGGCACTCGCAACATAGAGCGTTAGCCCCTCAGAACTACCAGGTAGTCATCCCTGCATCTCCAACCGTAGCTCCAGCGAATGAATATGAGAAAGGAGCATTAGTCCCCTGCCTCCTTCCAACCGAGTAAGACTCCCTGGGCATGAAAATAAGGCTTTGCCATCTTCTCTCGCACTTATTTACTGGCAGGTGTCCCAGAAACTCTTCCCCTTACTTAATGTCTACTTGGTTGTCATCACCAGGTTCCTTACAGCATTTATCCTACGATCTCCACTGCTTAAAGGTACTCACTATAGTTAAGCACTGTAATGCCCTTGTTCGGTGGTTTGTAGGGCTTTACAACAAACTACCCCCCCAAATAAATAAGACCCACCACATCTAGTGTAGTTCACAAGGTATGACGTGACATCCCTCCTGCCAATGAATCCAGTCTAACAAGTGGCGGAAAGTGAAGCATCCCCCTCCCTTGTTTAAAAAAAACTAAGCATGGAGTGAAATTCTTCCAACTCCAACCTGCATAGCTAGTGAATCCTAAGGACGGAGGGAAATCCCATATGATGTCAAATATCCAGTGCTCTGTGTCGCAGGTATCCATTTTCAAACTTTTAGCCTGATCACTTTTCATATTTTCCTGTTTGTGACCTATTTTTGGGTGGTTTATTCTGAGGCGAAATACCTCTGCAGGGCTTTCAATGGCTGCGCTGCCTGACCTGTCGATTTTCTGGATAACCTTTGTTTTCTCCTCAGTAAACTTGACACATAAATAATTCGATCCCACTGAGAGTACTCAATCATTTCCTTTTAACACTCATGGTGTTAGCTGTGATTGGCGAGCAACCTAACTGCTCACCATCATTCAGAGTGAGAGTGGCTACTTCCCTCTCAGCGAAGGCAATGTGGTAGTGGATATGAAGTCCAGGGTACAGGCCTCTTTACATGCACCCTATGTGGAGACTGCTTATTGCCCTTCCTTTAAAGGTCTGCCCTGTACCCTATCTGTTGGATATTTATGGGGGTGGGGGTATCTGTTTCACAAAAATGCAGCACATGAGGAATCTCTTGGGTGACACTGTGCACAAGATGGTAGCTCGCCTTTGGGAAAGTTGGCTTTGCCCGTGTTGGACAAGCCAGCCTGGACTTTTCGGTACCCAATCTGGAAACCTGTTAGTGTTGGGAGGCCATCACCTTAGTCCTTTGTGTTCAGTTTGTATCCCATGCTATAGTGAAACCCACCCATCGCCCCAGAGTTGTTGCTGCGCTCCTGGACACCTAGAATGGATGCAGACTTTTGCCTTACCTGCAATCAAGAACACATCACAACCTTGACCAATCCAAACAGGTCTGTCCTGTGACTCTTAGATTCAGAAGATGAGAATAACGGACAGCAGGAAAATTCCTCTCTTCACTATTGAAGAAGTGTTGGAAATTTTTAATTAAGACAGACTCCTGGTTGGCTCTATCCTCCTTCTTTGGCCACAAGAGGGGGATACATTATGGGTTTGTAGAGTCAGTATTGCATTGATCTACTGGACTCAGGGTTCCTACACACCAAATTGTTACAAGATATTTCAATATCTCACCAAGATCTTTCCTGTCCATGATTCATGTGTGAGGCTGTGCTGTTGTACCTGTTGAGGGACAGAGAACTTGCCTATCCTCATGGGAAGCTGAAATGTGCATATCAGGAAGAGCTGAATTGGGCCCAGAAAGACGTTTGCGGGCCTCAGTTGCGTAGATAATGTGTAGAGGACAGCTGAAAAGACTGAGGTCACCCTTGAGTCTCAAGAGCCTCAGAGTCCAGTTGGCCAGGAGAAGAAATCTCGGATTACAGAATCATCTTGTCAAAGAGCTGGTGATCCTGCATCGTATCACACCCACCCTGTCCCCACAAGGGCACCTGTATCAGCCCCCCTTACACAGCAGGATCAGGAGGCAGTCTAACCTTTCCATCCCTGTAAGGGGTCTAGTTATGTTACGTGGAGGAAGCTGCATTGTTTTCAGACAGTTCGATCCATACTTCTAGCTTGTACAGTTACACAGATATAATGATTTTTGAAATCACAGTTGAGACCCTAACCCTAAGTCTTGTTTCCAGTGGGAATTGTTGCTGCTAGTGATCTGTCGGTGACCCCGATCCCCTATTTGCTACCACCACTTCTAGTTTCTGTTGCTCAAAATATGGGAGTACATGTAGACGCAATCTTGGGTGGTGACTCACTATTGAATTTGCTGGCTTTGATTAGATAGGAACTGTATTGCCCTCAAACTATTTCTTGAATTCCAGTAACATGAAATGCCCTAACCAGGAGCTAGTGAAGGGTCCCCCTTCCACACTTTACTGCAGCTTTATGTCTCGGGACTGCACCAGTGACTTCACTGTCTTCTGATCTTGTTTTTTGGGTTACGGTTTTTGGTCATGGGAAACTTTTTATTTTTAGGTGCTGGAAACTAAGCAACTGCGGCTTCAGCTTACTAAATTGTGTTTACCCTGGAACCCAGTATTCGACCAGTAAAAGACCTAGTTCATGGGTTCTACATCAGTATCCCTTAACCTGACCCACATTTCTTGTGGTGAGAGTCCTCACAAGAAACCAGGTGCCTGACAAGTTCTGAAGATCGTGAGCCAACCTGAGCGCTGTCCCAGAGGATAACATTAGCAAGAAGTTCAACGTTTCAGTA
This sequence comes from Lissotriton helveticus, assembly GCF_964261635.1. Lineage (NCBI taxonomy): Eukaryota > Metazoa > Chordata > Amphibia > Caudata > Salamandridae > Lissotriton > Lissotriton helveticus. The sequence continues at coordinate 1,580,698,848 of NC_136065.1, read as the reverse complement.
AATCTAGCAGATATGATCTATAAACACATTTGGGGTCTTATCGGCTCCGCATCGTCTGTAGCCTAGCTTTAACTGTTTCCTTTACCTACCTGTGAATTCCGGCACTTTTCCTTTTTGAAATTATGGGGCTATCCAGACATTAAAAGTAGGGTGGTACTTTCTGTGTCCTACAATATGTGACTTTCTAATCCTGATTGTATCCAGAAGTAAGTCATGACTTACCCCTCCACTCTGAAGTGTCCAAAAGGAATAAAGAACAGTTTACCAACATTTCAGCTCGTGGCATTGCCTTCAAGTTAAACTTTCTTTCATTTTCAAAACTAGTACCTCTGCTGTTTCTTTTTTTCCACTGGTTCCCTTCGCCCCATTTGGGGTGAAAGTTTTGTCCCAGTCTTGCCCCGCAAGCCTTGTATGCTGATGCTTGTCAGAACATGAAACAAACTCTCACCAGTTCCCCTCCATGCCAAAGGTTTGCTTTCTCAGTCCGTACACCTACCTGTGTTCTGAATTGTATATGGCGAGGAGACACGAAGGTACTTATCCCGCTACCACCAGCACATGCAGAATGGCTTGCCTGAGACCTCTTTTGGAGTTAAATCGAAAGACCTTAGTCCGTATTTTATTTGACACAGCAAAACCTGCACATTAAATGTCAGTATCACCACATAAAAAATTGCACAGTAACCTAATGTTCCTATTTACACTATTGTTACGAGGCAAGGTTCGGAAAAGCATGGTATCTGTGGCGGGAAGCAGGCAACAAAGAGGCCTGTCTGCCGCCCGCTGGTACTTTTAAAGGCAGGGCCCATGCGCCACCGCCCCCACCCGGAAATGACACTCCTCACTGCACCCGGTAAGGCTATATCCTTGCAGCGCTAATGTGGCACTGTCAACTCCCCCAGGACGACACAGCCTTCCCGAAGCTGTGTCCACTGCAGGAGAGCATTCTTTCCTTTCCTCCTGCCAAGAACACCCACTCTGTCACAAGTCCCATTTCTCTGCTATTTTTGTAGGACCGTGGCTAGGAGTCGATATTCGCCTTGGTGAGCTATGATGGTGTCTCACTTGGTTCAGCACTTTGAGTCCTCATGACCCCCTCTGCGTATCTGTTTCTTTTCCCCTGAAGTCTTGAAAGCTGACATCAAAGGAGCTCTTAGCTAGTAATGACCTACAGTGATGAAGGATGTTAATATCAGTAACCTGTAAGCTAGGCTCTAAAGTTTTCCCAGAACCCTATACCTATCAGGACCCCGGGGCCACTGGGGGCTCAGTCTGACTTTGACCATCCTTGACCTTCCTTACCGTTGGTTGGCTTTCTTGTCACTCTTATTTGAATGCTTCTTATTCAGCGGTTTTCCTTGTCCACATTGTTCCATTTTGTATTTGTCCCACCCTTGGAGCATAGTCTGTTTACCATCCTTTTGCTTGGCCAACTTTTATCCTTCAATTGCTCACTTTTAGGGAACTACTTTTGTTCTTTTTGTTAAAAAACTCCATGAGAGTGCACATGATTTTCAGTTCTCTTCCTTATGTGTTCAACCTTCAGTTAAAACATCCGCCCCCTTGTTCTCCGTATTGCTGATTCCTTCATGCTGCAAGCTTCCTGTCTTGTGCTTCTCCCTCTTGCCTAATTCACTCCTCCCTGTTTCTTTCTCGCTTGTGTGCTGGTCCTCTGCCCCGTGTTGCTCTTCCTCATTTTCTGCTTTTCCCCTCATGTCCACTCTTCATTGCCCCCCAAATATTTATTTATTTTTAATATATTTATTTTATTGCTGCGATCTCAGATCAGTAATTTTTTTTAAACTGGAGCTCACTCCATTTTGTAGGTGAACGCATGTATAATGATGCACACACAGTTCATCAAGCAGGCGCGTGCCTACAAATGATGCTGCTGTGCATAGCCAAAAGGCATTGGCGAACCAATAGGACCCAAAGGGGGCTTACTTTGCCAATGCTTGATAGATATAACTGTGAAGATTGACTTCCCCAGCTACATAAGAAAGCTGCACATCACCCATCTAGTTTGTATTTCTGTCCTTCAAGTCCATCCTGTGGCCCCAGCCATTATCTTAAAGCCAGTGAGAATATGGAGAATCGGAGTACCCTGAAAAATATTACCTATTAGTCAACAGTTTAAAACAAAAAATCTGTGCCGCTTACCCTATTAGGACTTTTTTCAGGAGGCCTAAAGTACTCTTTTTTTTCGCGGCTCTCTACAGCATAGCCTACGTCTACTGAGCTACCTTGACCTGAAGAAACCAGTACTATTGTGCTCAACTGAGCTAGTTCAGTCAGAGGAAGGCTACACAGTCACAGAATGTGACTAAAAAACACATCGGTAAACCAGAAGCCCTACCTCTTTTGAAAAGCGGCATCCCATTAAACTTGCAGTAAATTGTATCTTTGCTCTGTTCAGAATCTCTTCAGCAGCTCTGGGGTCACTACTCCTCGCCATACACACTAAGTACGTCTGTTTTCTCATTTTTCATCATGCACATCTCTGTTTATATATTAGGATATACAATATATGTTTTTCAAAGAAATATCAGGACTGGGTTTCGTTCAATCTTGATTAATTGAGCCGTTGTTCGCTGTTGTATCGGTACCCAATACCTAATTACCTTTCAAAGTGGGCATTGTGTGCTCGGCTGCAGCTACCAAAGAATAATAAACTTTTGCAAGCAACCGTATCGTCAGAAATGCTGATTCTATTCAATACTGTCCATCTGGACCAGGAGAAGACATTTCAACACCTCCTGCATTCAGTCTACTGAGTCCCAGAGCATGAACGGAAGCCCCAAACTAACCATGGGGCCCATTGATACCCCGTAAATAGCTATTCCAATCACGAGATCTGGTGAAGACTCTGGGAGTGAAAAGCCCCCTCCCGAATCCTAGTCCTTGTTGTTTCCCCCAATGCTTCCTAACTAATCACGGGATTCACAGAACTCCACTGAGCATGAAGAGAATTGCTCAAGCTTTAGAATAGATCCTATTAACTCAGTGAGGCTTGAAGGAACGTTTGCAAACTAAAATGTGATTTGCAATTGGCTTAAGTCCTTGCAGGCTTGGTTTAGATACTATGTAGGCAGATAAAAGCTTTGTCCATATTGCAGCAAAACCGAAAGATGTTCTCTATCGACGACTGGCCAGCTAGGAATCAGTTTCTAAGCATGGAATCATCTTAGGTTTCATCGATGGGGTAGAGAAAAACCTACGAATTCTCTAGTGTAACTGATTGAATTGGAGTGTCTGTGAGTACGAAAGAGTCAGAGGATTGAGTTTCACTGTAAAACTGGGATGGTGGCCTGGTCACGCTGATGTCACTAATGCCACTGGTCTGTTATCCATACTGAGTCACAGTTACTGATCCTGTGTCACTGTAAAGAAAAAAATAATAGAATGCCAAATAATTGATTTTTGTGTATAAATGGGTTAATCTCTGATTGTGAATAACAAGTGACTTTAACATTGAAAATATTCCCACAAAGTATACATCTCTTTTTATACAAACTGTACACCCCCTTTTAAATCCATTTCCTATCTTCATACATATATTTTTCTTACATATCACTCGGTTTTCTATCAAATTCAATCCCAAATAACCCACATAGCCAAACTCCTGGCATGGGATTATGGGGGAGGCATAGTACTGCAGGGAATTTCCACACTTCACCACACTAGGCAAGGCGCCAACCATATAGTCGTCCGCGTGGTGGCCTGAATCATTAGGCCAATTACCTACCTCAAAAGCAGAAGTGAAAAACCTCGGAATCTGGTTTGACTCCGAGTTGACATTCGACAGTCAGATTCGGAAGGTACTGAGTAAATGCTACAGGCCATGAAAATCCTGAGGAAAGTCCTTGATCTTTTACCACAGAATGCCAGGAAAACCATAGTACATGCGGAAATAACCTTCCAATTGGATTACGGGAATGTACTATATCTTGGCGCTACAAAAAAAGGACTATCCAAACTACACAGTGTGCAGAATGCGGCGGCTCAATTGGTACTTAGCCTCCCGAGAAAAGCTAACACAAAGAAAGCCCTGCCAGTACTGCTTTGGCTGCCAGTGGAAAAGAGAGTCGTGTTTAATGCAATGTGCCATTGTCTCCGCATTCTATTAAAGAATGGCCCAATGTATCTTCAACCACTACTAACCCAATACATCCCAGAACAGAGTTTAAGATACACGGGGAAGGCACTGGTGACGGTACCGAGAATATTTAGAGCAAGAATGGGGGCACGCTCATTCAGGTACCTTGCAGCAAAAACATGGAACACCCTACTGATTGCCCTAAGAACAGAGCCATGCAAAAGTAGATTTTGAAAACAGCTAAAGACCTGGCTGTTCGCTAAAACTGAATAAGTGTATCTCTGTAGGACATGCTGATTGCAGTTGCACCTTTTCAAAGTCTATGTCTTAGCGTGGGAACACACTGGAGGTGTAACCATGCGCTCTACAAATAAATAAATAAATAAAACCATCACTAACTCTACCATACTATTGTTGAGTTAAACACAAAGCTTGGGGAAAGGGGAATGGGACAAGTAATAGAAACAGAAACACTGGATATCGTCACATGCCTGCAACTACTGCAGGGCTTAATCTGAACTACTGGAGCAATTATATCTAAATAGTAAAGGAGAGCCTGAGTATAACTATAGTTTGAACATTTTTGTTTGAAGTCATATCTAAGATACTGACACTATGTATTTTCACTCTCTATTTCAATGTGAAACTCAGCCTTTTTCTCTAGCTGAAATACAATTAGGGTTTGAGGAAATAACGGAATAACCATTGAGAACTACTATCAGCTTGTTTCCCAATAAGAGCTACCTTCACAATTAGGAAATACATTTTCGTGCTTGTTTTACATTTAGGGTGACAAGAGGATAACTGTAATTAATTAGAACTGCATGTGCAGTTTCTAACCCTTTTTATCTATGTTTATTAGTTATCTTTGATATCAGCATACCGTACAACAGTACATCTGTGCTAATACATTACCAGGCAGTGGAGTTTACAATAGTTAATAATACACATGGTTGATTCCTTTCGGAGTGTTGTGCGATAGAGTTCATAATCCTATATGTCTTTTGAAACAAACAAATGCTAGAGAGTTTGCCATCCCAATAAATGCATCCTTGTGAAACAAGTGCAAATCTATTTTTTGCATACTACTTAGATTCCCAGGTGTATTTTTCCACTTCACAGAAAAGCAAGTAACAGCATTCCAACAAATTCGGCTGCAGCAACTATAAATCACAATTGCCTATTATGGAGACTATGGACCACAAGGAACTTATGCTTCAAGGTTGCTGCCACTCTCAGAAAGTCTTATAAGATTCCTGCATGCTCATGGGACATGTAGTCCTTCTATACTCAGGTGCTTAATAAAACATGTCTTTCTAAGATGTGAGACTTCAGTTCAGGCATCACTTAGAGCCGAGGGACTCTTCCATCCTCAAGATGTGAACGTTCATGAGCCTCAGGGTAATGCATTGTGTAGAACCAGTGCCCCACCGAAAACACATCCCACGCTACATCCTGACAGTCGGAACAGTAAGTCTCCTCTTGTGACACCGCTCTCTTACTTCTTCTCGCCACCAGGTTCTTCCCACTGAGAAACTATTGACTCCGCTTCCATCAACATAATCTCTGTTATTTCTATTACTTGTCCTTCACAGCATTTAGAAAAGCCTCTCCCAGAGCTCATTGTCCCAATACTCTCTCTTACTCATCCTCCCTGGTAAAATAGGTAAGAAGTATTCTGCAGTACTTTTCCTCTTGTGACAGGGGTCCTCTCCACTATTATGTTGATTTGTATAGTTCACTAATCAACGGGAGGGTATCCAGATGCTTGGGCAGGTGTGTAGGCAGGTGGTTCCCAAGATGCTTATACGAAGAGCCAGGTCTTCAGCTTCTTGCAGAGCTCAAGAAGGGAGGAAGAAGCTCTGACGTTTTTAGGAAGGTTGTTCCATGGCTTGGGTGCGATGTAGAAGAATGAGCGACCTCCACTTAGGCTTTTGCGGATGCAGAGAAAGTGTGTGAGTGAGAGTGAGGCAGAGCGGAGGTGTCTAGTGGGTAAGGTAACATGTATGTAGCTGTTCAGGTATTCTGGTCCTGTGTTGAATAGGGCGAGAAGTTTGAATTGGCTGTGCTTGTGAACGGTTAGCCAGTGAAGTTTCCTGAGTTGCTATTTAATGTGGGTGTGGCGCGTGAAACTCTTCTGAAGCCTTGGCACTGTTTCCCAGCTTTGACATGATCACTAGCTCTTGGTCTATTTTACTGGTCAAAATTGACAGACTCATAAAAAGATCTCTTACCCATTGTAAGACTGATTATTGCCTGGCATCCACTTTTTCATGCTTTTGTGGGTGTCCTTCCAAATCATTATAGGGTTGTTACATACCTCAAGGTGGCCCTCAGATCTTAGTCCTCTTGTTTACTCTTGCACGACATGCAGGCCACCACTTTAGCCCTCTTACCTGTAGTAAGCCTTATTGGGGCGTTGACCATTTTTCTGCAGGTCTCCTACAGCCTCCAGTACGCTCTGGGAAAGCTTGGGTGCATTGCCATCTCTTCATCCAGCTACCTGTACAGGTGCTGAACATTGTGCAGGGTTAAATATATGAATTACAGTTCTGGTTCCACTGCAGTGTACTGTATATTTTGAACATCCCCTAATGCCCCTGTCTCGGTGCACCCAGCGATTGTTCATCGTCTTCCAAGGAAAGAATGGGTCTTCTCTGCTCAGGGACAGATGCAGGAGCCATTTTGAGCCATAAAGGCAGTGAAACTTGAACTCCTGTATCTGTGATTTCTAACGCTGTGAGATCTTTCGGATGGCTTCCACCTCCTTATCTGTTTGTCTTCCAGAAGCTTCCTAATGGAGCCTCTTTTCCCTCTGCCGTTGGCGAGATGCCGTTGGTGAACCTTTGTGCTGTAGCCACCAAAGAAGATAGTCATCTTGGTGCCCACCTCGCTCTGCTACCCTAGATATTTATATATGAATGGAATTATTACAGCGACTACCATACTTATATCTAACTTCTGCGACTCATTAATCAGAAGTAAACCAGAAATCAAACATTGCAGTTAAATGATAAATAGGATTTTAGGTAATATACAACAATCTAATGAAGGAGGGAGACTCAAAATGGTTACAAATCACTTGCTTCAAGGCTTTTGTTTATTGTGAGTCCTCTTCACCACCGTGCTCCCCTTTTTTCCCCATCCACAGCCTCACTAATCCTCTCTAAATAACAACACTTTAATATTTTTTGCCGTGTGCATAACGTAAAAGCGTGCAAGTGATCCAAAATAATCTGGCTAAATCTACATATGGGCTGAGGGTTGATATATGTTTCACTATAAATCTAGTGCATACAACTTTTTGAGAATTTTGGCTAATAATGTGGTGTTTTATATTCATTGATAGGTAGGAGTCCAGTCTGGGGTTGAAGGATATGGCCCACAATTTAAAGGCAAATACATTTGTCTTCCGTGCCATTTCAATAGTGAATAAACAAACTCGAACACCTACACATAGAATTGTCTGTCCCAAATCCCACGCTGCAATTATAAATGTTGCAAGATTGTGCTAATTTGTTGAAGGCACCATTTTGAGCTAACGCGAATCTTGACAGGAATTTTGAATAGGAAACCTAGACCATGTATAGATGTGCTCAACTACAGAATCTAACACTTGTTTTGTAGGTGTGAGCAAAAAATATTGTTCCAGAAACAAAACAGGAGGTATTGCATGAATTCCACTCAGTTCACCACTTTTCATAAAGAAGCACGTTTCCACTTTTGAAAGTAATGTGATAGAGGCCTCTTTTTCTTATCATTGCCTGCTTATCCTTGAAAAGATAGACCACTTTCCCCCCTGCGCCTCCTCCTCAAGAAATTGGCAGCCAAAAAAACAAAGTAGATCAGAATTTGCAGGCCACCTCACACAGTCCATACTCAGTCCAAACTGTCTGAACTGCTATATTGCTGGACTCGGCGCAGGAATCTGCAGAGAAATGTTGGCTTGAGCCACCAATGAACCTGTTTTCTTCTGTTCTTGATTATTTTCTTGGCCCAACGTTCAGGTTTTGCAGACAGACAAGTGACGGAGCAGGAGGCGAGGTGGGGGCGCAGCCGCTGGGACCCGCCTGCACCAATAAAGGATCTCACTTTAGCAGTGGCTTCCCCAGTCCATGGCGGTGCTCCATTTGGTTCTGATTTAAGATGGTGCAGGGAGCCCCGCTCCGTCTGGGAATGTTTACCGTCGCTCTCAATCCAGAAACACATGTGGGCCGCCATTTTACCACTGTGCTTCCAATTCCAGAGCTCAGCTCTGTTGATTTAGAGACGTGTGTAAAAATAATCTATAATATTTTCCACAAAACACTTTGGAAAATTGAATAGGTGTAAAATAGTTGAATGGTTCTTTTCTTCTGCTTTTTTTTGTATTTTGCTTTATACTAGTATCGCCTTTCTCCGCTTCGTCATTCACAGCCAACGCCTTCTGTAGAAGCTAAGGTGCTTTTACTACTGCTGTTTTCCTGTCTGGCTAAATCTGCCAAGAGGCACCATATTCATATCCCTTCCTTGGTTCCCCACTATTTAGCTCTGGCCTCAACCAAGATCTTTTGATCTTACTAAAATGATCTGTATAATATACTTACTTATACACCCTATCAGCCAGCCCTCTTCACCATTGTTCTGCTACTGTGTCATTTTCATTTTTCTTCCACCTACTACAGCATGAGGAATGGTTCAACCCACTTTGGCCATTGCCTAACTTCACTGCGAGTGACAGAGTCCTGCCCTTTAACAAGGAGCAGATCCACACTCAGTTATACCCTTCATTGCCATGGACTACAACGGCCATGTGCGTTTTTTGAAACCACTACGTTTTTTTTGTTTTAGACGAAGGCCCAACGGTTTTCCAAACATTAAAGCTTTGCAAAAACAATGATGAAACAAAAGAGTCACTGTCAAAGACAAAAGGCTGGAGGCCAATGCCAGACCTGCTGGGTTTGCTAATGCCCGTTTCTTCTTTGTGAGATTTTATTTATCTTCTGTTGAAATAATGCGGACCCAAGTGCAATCGGTGTGCCTTCTTTATTAGTACCTTGATATCTCAGAATGGAAAAAGAAATGAGCGAGAATGGATTTATGTGCAGGCACTGACCACATACTGCAAAAGTGGGAACATGACCCTCTGTTTAGGTAAAAACTAAATCGGAGAGCGAAAGTTAGGCAGTAGACCTGTCTCCTGGTGCCACTCTGGAAAACAAGAGCCTTACTTTAGAGGCGTGTCATTCCGTTGCTGCGGTACAAAAGCCCATCACCACCCCCTTTTGTACCATTCCGTTGCTGCAGCAGTCTAATATTTTGTAGAGTTGTGATTTAATTTGTTGAAAAAAGTGGTTGATAACGGTGAAATCAATGGCATATGGATGTCGAATGCCACAATGGGGCATCAAAGGTCCGTCAGGGAAACCAATAAGTTGGGTCCTGCTTTCCTTGCCTTTTGCCAGGAGTGGAACTACAGTTAGCTTAATATACATCCCTGAAACACTAGCATGATCTGGCATAACTGATGTAATAAACTGGATGATCTGTGGAACGTATGGCTCACACATGCATGACCAGGTCCACATAATGCCTTCCTTTTCACTTTACTGTGCCACTATGCAACTCCATAGTTTAAGTATGCACAAGGCAAACTAATGTATGCCTGAAACGCAGACTATCTCATAGAGAAAACAAACATATTCTGAACTAATGCAGCTGCGTTTAGTTGATGAAAAGGGGACACGGGCAGATACTAGCCCAGGAAACGACAGTAGAATGTGTTTCAAAAGTATGTTGGTAGCTCCAGTGCACAGGACACGTAAACAACGAAAATGCAGGCTAAAGCTAGTAGCTACTGCTGTGGAGTGTGAGGGGCTGTGTCTCGAATGCTGAGAACATGGTTATTCCAGAGAAGGATATTCGAGGGAAGCAGAGGGCAATGGGACAGGAAAATAGTGAAAAGACTGGGGCTGTGAGGGACCTTGCCCTCAGTATGATGTGATTAATCCCACGTCATGTGTTTGTTCCGCTTACTAACCCCTTTGAGGCACTGCACAGTTACGTAGTGTAGGAAAGTGGAGTATTATGTAGTTTGTGGGGTTTGACCTCACCACGTAATGCTATCACAATACCCCAAAGATTGGCCTTGGATTCACACTGATAAATTCTTCGCTCAGTCCTGGTAGAGTGGCAAAGAGCAGGCAGACAGTACCATAACGAGCTGCCAACCTCGAGAATGCCGGGTGAAACCCATGAACCGCTAACAATTATAGTAGTTTTCAATGGGGAACGTCACTATAGTGACATATAGGCTTGCACTTACCAATATGTCCTCACCTTTAATATACTGCACCCTGCCTGCTAAGCTGTGAAACCCTACCTTAGGGGTTCCTAACATATATTAAAGATAGCATATTTGACTGTGCTGCACCTGATGAGAGCACAGTCGAGTTCAAGCCGTTTGCACTGCTCTTGCAGTCTGCGATGGCAGGCCTGCTGTCAGTGGTTTGCGTGGGACACCCAGGGTGGCACAAAGGGAGCAAAGTCTTTGTAAAGTTGGGATTACCAAGTCGAACATAACAGTTTTGGGGGAGAGCACAAGCACTGGAGTCTGGGCAGCAGACTCCAGTTTATTTTCAAAGTCATAACAATCAACATTTGGAGCAAAAGTTGGGGGGTGACCATACAAAAAGGGCTCTTTCCTACATGTAGGGTTTGTCCCCTCTTGGGTTCCTCATTATCCCCCAGCATAGCCTGTCATTGTTCAGCATAGGATGGTGCTTCAGAACCAGGCGGTATATCCGTGGCTGGGAATACAAAGGAATTTGCGGTGGCTAAATGCAACTATAAGTGGAAAACAGTAGCCACTACTAGACTGTCGTTTTATCCATAGGAATTCAGTAGATGGCCAAAGATCAATATGCCTGTGAAGAAATCAGGTAGAAGCCATTTATAATTGGCCAAATGGGATTTCTGCAAGGGCTTTTAGGGCTCAAGACACTTCACTTTACCTAACCAAACGTTACCTCCATACTCTGCCATGGACTGAAGTCTCTCAAGGTCGTCAGTTGCCAAGATTTCTGGGTAGAGGACTTTCCTGTCATTTCGAGGGCCGAGTCGAAAGCTGTGGTGCGGGCTCTGCTACTTCCCTAATAGAAAACAATTATTGTTTTGTGGATGAAGAGATTTGATGATCGGCTTCACTTGCAGTCCCAGCCATTCCTCATCCCTAACGATGGGTGTAATACTAATGACTTTTGAATGACACAATTAAAGGGGATGCAGTTCACAGATCACTCGTAGAAAGCTAATTCTCTCCCAAGTACTTATTTTGTGTGCTTAGCTTGTTTTTGAATGTTGTCATTCAGCTTGTGCCGAAGAGCTTGGCGGGCGGGCCGGCTGCCTGAAAGTACGCGCTCTGGGTGCAAGTCTGTCACACAAGGTTCTGACAGTGGTGAAGAAACTCACGATAACTCCTGTGTGCTGTTCTATTCCCTCTTGGCCCTGGAGATGTTACTTTTATTTTGTGGTTCCAGGAAGATCTGCGAAGCACCAGGATCTACAGTACTAGAAAGAATTTCAGCGACTTTCAAGATCTTGAACAATTACCCTAGGCCATCCTTTCTAGGCATCAGAATAATTTCTAAGTCTTTTATTTTCAAACTCTGTATTGATTTTTGAACGACTGCTGGCCCAGAGACATTTATCAGGACTCCTCTTAATTTGTAGAGCAATTACACTGAGATAGAGACTTTCCCCATTTCTTTACAAATGTGCTTATACATGAAACATGTCTAGTACGCAAGGGGTCACCAAACATGTAACACAACAGCAGCTTTCCTACAGTTCTGTCCAAGTGCGTCATAAAGTGTGCCACCATTGCTCTGATTAGCACCGCCTCCACCCTGGTCACAAATGAGAACTGACGTGGAACCCACAGCACCCTGATTTTTTTCTAGATTAACCATTTAAGCTGCCCATTGTGTTCTTTGTCCAGCCATTTGACTAGCGTGATATTGTTTTCTACTGTTCATCTGTGACATGCAAGGCTCGCTTGAGGTGCGTGTGCCTGGCTCGCTTGAGGTGCGTGTGCCTGTAGTGACCCAGTTGAAAAGTGAAATTTCTACCAAGGTGGCTGGTGTAAATACATCAGTACCCCGGTTTCTCATCTCTGCAAGCAACACTTTTTTTCAGAAGTACAATATTTAGTCATGAAATGTATCATGCAGAGTACCTATTCAATAGTAGAAATAGGAAGTCCTTCCTTCCATAGGTGGAAAGCGTGGGTTGACCTTGCAGGTAATTATATGCTTATGACCAACAGTGCTGGTGGGCCACACGTGCTCAAATTAAGCACTGGTTAAGCCTCCATTCATTACCTGCGCTGGGTTTTCATCCACTGCCTACTTTGTTAGGCCGATCCTTATTCCTCTGCTTTTTGTGATATGCTGGGCATGCGGGTTGATGCGGCTCCGTCTGCCTCCTGTGATAGGCTTGTTCTCTAACCCTCTGTGATGTGACCTGTGTCTCCCTACTCTGCCTCTTGTGGTAGGCTGGGCCTCTTTCCACTCAGTTCTGTGATAGGCTTGTTCTCTACCCCTCTGTGATGTAACCTGTGTCTCCCTACTCTGCCTCTTGTAATAGGATGGGCCTCTTTCGACTGAGTTCTGTGATAGGCTTGTTCTCTAGCCTTCTGTGATGTGACCTGTGTCTCCCTACTCCGCCTCTTGTGATAGGATGGGCCTCTTTCCACGTAGTCCTGTGATAGACTTGCCCTCTATCTCTCTGCAATGACCTGTGTCTCTACTCTGCCTCTTGTGATAGGCTGGGCCTATTTCCACTCAGTCCTGTGATAGGCTTGCCCTCTACCTCTCTGCAATGACCTGTGTCTCTCTACTCTGCCTCTTGTGATAGGCTGGGCCTCTTTCCACTCTGTCCTGTGATAGGCTTGTTCTCTACCCCTCTGTGATGTGACCCGTGTCTCCCTACTCTGCCTCTTTTGATAGGCTGGGCCTCTTTCCACTCAGTCATGTGATAGGCAGGCTTGTTTCTACCCCTCTGCAATGACCTGTGTCTCTCTACTCTGCCTCTTGGGATAGGCTGGGCCTCTCTCCACTCCATCCTGTGCCCTGCCCCCCTCTGTTTGCCTGACTTGCCACTTGTGGTAGGATGGGCCACTTTCCACTCAGTCCTTTGATAGGCTTGCCCTCTACCTCTCTGCAATGACCTGTGTCTCTCTACTCTGCCTCTTGGGAAAGGCTGGGCCTCTCTCCACTCCCTCCTGTGCCCTGTCCCCCTCTGTTTGCCTGACTTGCCACTTGTGGTAGAATGGGCCTCTTTCCACTCCCTTCTTTGATAGTTGGGGTTCTATCCTCTGCCTCATGTGACTAGTCTGGGATCCCTTGTTTTGTACCAAAAATCCCACTTCCTCCGAAATACAACCCTGTGATGGGTTCCACGGATGGCGCCTGGAGGCTGGATGGGGGAGGGGTACTTAGTTTGATCGCAGAGACGGGAAAGAGAGGGCGGCTGGTGGTTGCTCTGTCGCTTGCATCCACATGACCTGTTCTGGATTCGCGGTCTTCTCGGTCTCGTAGTCTTAGGGGACACAAGAGGGAAGAGAAATGTGGATGGCGCTATCTTGTACGGCGCCGAGTGCTCACCCTTCCACCTCCTGAAGAGATTGTAAGACCAGGCCACTGCGTTTTGCTGTAAATCTTGTAATTTCGTGCCTCAGAGAGCAACAACGTGGGAGACTCAGCGGGGAGTAAATTAAAATCCCCATGAGTTGCTTCATAGTGCCGGCTTCATAGCTGATAGGCCTGCATCCCCGCTTCCCTGCGAGCCAGTCGCTGTACTTGAGGAGCCTGCACTGCACTGTCCGAGCCCCCATACACTGCCATTGTCTACTGTGACCCGAGCTGCAGAGCCGGGCACCGCGCCTGACGCAGTGCCCTCCGTGCATATTGTGGCATGGTGACTTCCGGGTCCACGCATCCCCCTTTCAATGCACAGCCTGGAGCGGTTTCTTTTCATTCCCCCACTCTGTATGTCTCCGAGTCTAGCTAGCTGAGCTCCCCGGCATTGGTCTAAACGCACAGGTACAGAGAGGTCAGTGGAGGCTATGGGGTACCTCACCAACTTGTTGCCACCTGCATGGAGGCCCTAAATATGAAGCCCTGTTTAATGTGTGAGGACAGGCTGTCCGCGTGTTGTCTGCTCATCCTCCCTCCCAGTCACCAGACCAAGGCTGGTGTGTCATCACCAGGTCTGCCAAGCCCTATGCCTGAAAATAGAAATGAGCATGGAGAAAATACAGAGGCCTCAAATGGGAGAACCAAGTGTTAAGAAACCAGGGGTTAGTCTTTGCCGGGCATTCTTTGAAATTGAGCTGTCAAAACTGCAAGGATGGTCAGCAGATATACCACAATACTGTAGTCAGAAATATGATCTGTCATAAATTTCATGTTCAAAATATCGCAACATTAGAGTCAATAATAGAAAATCTACACCTACTAGTACAATAGTTCTGTAAACTGTATTTACGACTTTATGTTGGACGATATTCGTACATACAAGTGGTCAGAAACAGCAGACTGACCATAACACATGAAGCTTCTTCCAAAAACGGACGACTGCATAGGATAACCTTGGAGTCCACCAGCTCTATTAAGAAGCCTCTTCAGTGTCTTCTGACATTTGAATCTAAAAGTTTGAGCCTGTAGCACACAATGAGTGGTCAGTCTGGCACAAGTACAGGATTCTTTGCGGCTACATAAAGGGGAATAGGTAAAAATCAAGCTGCTGCAGAGAGCTTCAGCACTGGCCTTCCTTTGCTGACAGTGTAAAATTGGAAGGATATATTTGCATATTTCAATGATGAGCTAGCTCTGACACACCCACCTTTAACAAGCTAAATAAAAAACAACCAAGTTCCATGGGTAACTATAAGAAGACATATGTCGGCAGAGAAATCACACCGTGGTTTAGAAAAGTTGTTTCACCCAGCTCCATCTTTCTCCTTTTGTCTGATCTGCCCTGATAGTCCCTCTTCCCAGTTTACCCTACAATGGAAAGTTCACTGGATATGCTCAGTGTTCAGAAATAGACACAAGACTCTGCTGCTGTGGGATGGAACTCAAGAGTATTCTACCAGTAGTTGAGAATTGCTCCTGCATCCTTTTAACAGGTTGTGGGTGACTGGTGATTGTGACCCATAACCACCTTGGAACAGAATTCTTGGCGCCAACCCTTCAGAGATAGCCTCATTCAAAATCATGGTTGGTGCCTACCCTAAATTTTTCTTCTTGGTTTGAGCCACTTTAGCTCATGGATCATTTGACTGACGTTGGTCCATTGGGTGCTCCTGTCACTGAACATCTTGACAGCGATCAACCTCTTCTGTGGTTTTTGCCAGTTCATGGTTTGGTTAGGGTTTGGTACCAAACACTGTTTCTGATCGTTTGCACACTTAATAAAATACTTTGGGCCTGGGGTGCCTGTGCTGCTTGCTTTTCTTTCCTTCAGAGAGGTCATACATTCCTTGCCTCTTCAACGCTTCTACTCACTGTTTCTATTTACAACGGCCCAGATGGAGGGTTCTTTGAACATTTGTGATACTACAGTCAACATTACAGCAATAAACTGATACTTGTGCGCAAGGCTCACAGTTTGCTTCAGTACAACTTTTGAGGGTGGTTTGAAATGTCAGGATTGCTTCGTTGCATTTCGGCAGATCTGGCAAGAGGAAGCATTGGGGTGGTGGGTTATCTTTGTCACGAAGTTGGAGAAAGGGCTGAATAACCAATATCGCATCTGATCACATGATTGCCTTTAACTATCCAACCAAACCTAAAGGTGAGAAACGAGCAGAAAGAGGCAAAATAAAGGTAAAAAACTAACAGAAAGAGGCAGAATAAAGGTCAGCAACGAGCAGAAAGAGGCAAAATAAATATGTGAAACGAAAAGAAAGAAGCAGAATAGAGGTAAGATATTAGCAGAAAGAGGTAAAATAAAACTGAGAAAAGAGTAGAAAGAGGCAAAGTAAAGGTGAGAATCAAGCAGAAAAAGGCAAAGTAGAGGTCAGACACAAGAAGAAAGAGGTCAGAAATGAGCAGCAAGAAGTTGATTAAAGGTTCCAAGCAAGCAGAAAGGCAAAATAACAGTGTGAAACGAGCAGAAAGAGGCAAAATTCAGGTCGGAAACTAATAGAAACGGGCAAAATAAAGGACAAAAAATAGCAGAAAGAGGCAAAATAGAGTTCTGAAATTAGCAGAAAGAGGCACAATAAAGGGCAGAAAAATCAGAAAGAGGAAAATAAAGATCAGAAATGAGCAGAAAGAAGCAAAATAAAGTTCAGAAACGAACACAAAGGCAAAATAGAGATCAGAAATGAGCAGAAAGAGGCCCCAAACTACCCTTAGCAGCCTAGGGGACTTCATCCTCCAACCAGTAGTGCCACAAGAGGTGCTATTGCAAAGTGTTTGAGAAAGAGGGCGGGTCCTCCAACGAGGTCTCAGCAATCCCACTGTCAAGAACTTTATTCCCCAACTAGTAGAGCGCCAGAAGGCACATTTGCAGAGTGGTTGAGAAAGGGGGCGTGGTATCAACAAGGTCTCAGCAATCCTGCTGTGGGGGACTTCATCCCCCAAACAGTAATACACCAGGAGGCATGTTTGAAGAGTGGCGGAGAAAGGGGACGGGCCTTCGACAAGGTCTCAGCAATCCCACTGTGGGGTATTCACTGGTGGCAACAATAGGAATTCTTGGCCCCCAGGTGCCCTCAGCAGCCAAGGGAACTTCATCAATTAAAGGATATTTTAGTGGGTTATCCCATGGTTTTTGAAAGTCATAAACTGGACCTAAATCATTGTCCTGAGAGAAGAAATATCTAAGAACTCCCTCAGAAAAGCCCCATTCTGACGTTGAGTCCGTCCTGGTAGTAACATCTTACCAGGGTGAGACGTGGTGGCAAATGATGAAGCCTGACACATTACGTGTGTGACCCATCTCCGTCCAATTCTTGGAATTGCCTTGAATTTAGCTCACCATCAACTAGTAGCACACAGAGAACTCATTGGGTCTCTGGTACTAACCTGCTGACTTGCTGATTAAGCAAACAGCATTTCTCTGATTGTATCACACCAATTTTTTTGTTTGAGTTAGTAAGAGCAGGCGTGAGCCCCATAACACCCCTCTCGTTTCCCCTTTGTGATAGTTTACTCATGCACCCATTCACAGACCCACTCAAACACTCACGCACCCAGTTAGACACTCATACACTCACTCACACTTCAGGGATGTGGAATTCCTGTAGCCCGATGCCCGGGACATATTTGGGGTCACGGGCAACAGGCTTTCATGTGTATTTTGTCCTTGGGACAAGTAGGCATAACCCCCTGCAGCGCAAACCCTTTGGCTGCCAGTTTACAGTACCACATTATGGAGCAGGGAAAGGCATTGCCTGCAGTTAAGGTAATATTTTTCCCATGTTGTTCAAACTTATAGTTATGGTAAAGCCTTTATTATTAGGGTGAGTGCTCTAAGTAAATGTTGTAATCTGTCAGTAGTGCAGTCTGAGATTACAACTTTGAAAATCCAAGTTGCTGAGTGCGGCGTCTTTTGTGCTTAAAAAAAATATATATATATATATGTGTACATATGCATGTATGTATATATTCTATCCTTCCCACCTGTATTTATTTGTTGTACTCAGGAGTCAGTGATGTTGAGGAAAGGAGAGCTGTCTTTGTTATACACTTGGACAATTTGCACCATGTCATACGATTTTCCCTCTGCTAAGTCTCTGGTGTTTCATAGAAAAGTTCTGGACTGGGACTGGGTCAATCAAACACGTTGGTACCTCCAGAGTGAGATGGAGATAAAAAGAGAATTGAAGGGACAAGAGCAGTTCTAGGGCAGTGGCACGTTTGAAATGCAAGTTTCGATGAAAAGGGCTATTTACCTTGAACTAGCAGGGGAGTAAACGGACATCTGATTTAGTTACTCTTTTAGACCGTCCACAAATACTAATCTTTCATTCCTAGAATCGGAGAGGTAGTTGGGGAAAATGAATACTTCCATATACGGGCAAAATTAACTTTGCAAAGTGGCAGAAAGCTCGTAATTTATATGCCATAAACAGTCGCAGGTGGAATTCTCCGCACCCCTGGCCTGACTGTGGGTCTTGGAAGGATGTGTCTCTCTTTACTGGTGACTGCGGTGTCCACTCAAGACACAGCCCCAGGGTTCACTCTCACATTCCCACTCGTCAGCTGCGGATTTCGCTCGACTCGGCGCGCAACGCGCATACCTGCTCATGTGAACGGGCACATGAGGAAGAGGTCTATGTACTTTTACAGCTGCAGATGGTGGATGTGAACAAGGAGGTCTTTCTGTGGTCGCCACGCCCTAAGGGGCGGAGTGGGGGCCCTGCTCACGTTTACAGGCTGGGTGTTGACAGCTCACTGCTGCCCACATGCTGCTCGCAGCTCTAGCCCTTGCTATGACCCCGTTTCCCTCCTCCCCAACCAACCCTCGCTCTCTGCACTGTAATAAAAACCTGTCCTGCAAGTCGTGTCACAATGGGTTAGTTGTTGAGAAATGTGCATAAAAAATATAAAAGCGGAAAATGTCTGAGGATGAAAGCTAGACTCCACAGAGCCGCGCGTCCCGAATCATTTCCAGTTGAAGGGGATTCTGGGAATAGGCTATCGTCACCCAACACTCTGGCAGGGATCTCCCCCACCACTCATGGGGGCATCTGGACTGTCACCCATAAATGTATTACACCTTCTCCCTTTGGGGAAGGACTTGCTGGTCAGAAGGGAGGTAAGTAAGGGTTTTGTGGGGTCTTTTTTTGAGGTCCAGGGTCAGTCAGATGTTTTTAAAGGCAGTAAGTAAAATACAAAGGTTTCAGAAGTCTCCGCTGCTGGCAATCGCTCACGGCTATATTCCAGGCCATCGTTTTTTGCCCACTGTGCTACATCAGATAGAGACTATCCATATGTAAATTAGCCCTGGGCCTGTACTATTTAGAAAAGCTCAGCTCAAACTGAACAGGAACACAAGCAAACCCAGACCAGACTGGTGTCCCAAAGCCACAAAACGATAGCACTCCAGTTGGATACCCACTCCCATTAGGCACTTTACTCTGCAGAGGTAGAGAAACCAAGCACTGCAGGCCTACTTCAGCAACCGTGAAATAACTCCAGCAAATAATGTTCATGCACTTTACTCACAATTTTAAATGGCATCTTCCGGAATCATAGGCGTTTTTTTACTCCAGTTTTTGCAAAGAAAGCTAGTCAGCAGGACAGAGGAGTCAGAAAGAAACATACAATGCAGCAAGATTGGTATGAAAAGCCTCTGTCTCTCTGGTGCAAAGTGGGCTGCTCAGTGGGTTTGCGAACCTTCAAAAAGTCAGTTTGGCATTTCTTTATTTAGACCCTAATAAAGATTTTCGGCACTCACCGTAAATAGAGCCAAATCATCTGTGTTCCTGATTGGTCATCTCCCACAAGAGCTTGGTTGGACTAGTGATCTCCAAGTAGACATGGGATAGAAACATTCAATCACAGTTAGGCAGACTGCTATGGAATATGAACATTTGGTTGGCGCTTCTCTTTAGTCGGGCGTTCGTCAATCGTCAACATGGTGATCTGCCACATTTGTTGTACTACTTTCAGAACTTCCCATATACAGTTGTAGGAAATGTGCCTTTTCTGAGTAGTCACCTGGGATTTTTCACCTCTTGCTGGACACTATCTTTTTGCTGATTTTAGAACTCTGTGCACTCTTCCCCTGCTAACCAGTAGTAAATTGTCTGTACTCCCCTGTTAAACATGGTCAAAGGGTATACAACCTTTACCACGCATTTTTTACCACGCAATACCATTACAACGCTGGTATTACAACGCAAACCATTACAACGCATTGCGCTGGGGGGCGCTCTAGGATAGGGAATACGTTTAATTTTCTATCCAACACCTTCCCTAGTGTCCACGGGGACTGGAGTTGGAATAGAAAATTATACTTACCACTATCCAGCACCTCTAAGCGCTATGCGTTGTAAAGGTATGCGTGGTAAAAACCGCGTTGTAAAGGTATGCATGGTAAAAGTATGCGTTGTAACGTCATACATCCGGTCAAAGTGGCATATTCCTAATTGGTATATTTAACTTACTTATAAGACCTTAATATATGGTACAATATGCACCCAGGGCTCGAAGTTAAATCCCACTAGTGCTACCTACCAGACTTCTGTCTCTGGGTTTCTTGTGGGCACAGTGGCTGCCTCAAACAGGATTTTAGTGTTAGATGTGGGAGAACAATAGGATTACATAGTGCACCCTCCCCCCCCCCCCACTCCAGCCCTCAGAGTCCAAGTTTAGTGTGGCTGAAGACTTTTGCCATCTTGAAAATGCCCAAAGGTGGGTAGGGTTGGTCCGAGAACGTTTACCCCATTAGTTAGGGAGAGGGCCAGGAGTTCTCTTCCAGGGGATACTCATTAAAGTCATAAGCACTGAATTATCTCCGCCCATGAGCGGGAACCCGGAACACATAACAATATACATATATATGTGTAAAATATATAAAAAAGTACATAGTACTAACTAATTATACACATATACATGTATAATAACCATAATATGCAGCCTAACATATATACATAGGCTAATAAAGCCACAATTACACACGTTCTGAAGCATGAAAATATGCTGTATATAAATGCAATAAACAGGCATGAGCCCAAAATGCATTTCATAACCATGAAAAACTTTTATTTTCATCAAAGAACCTGTTGTAAACAGCTATTAGCCTAAAAAGGCTGCATATGAAAATTTGTCTGTGTACAGAAAATCAGACTGGCACCCTGCCTTTAAGGCCCCAGAGAATCTGCACACTTTGCCTTTAAGGCCTCTAGGAGAACTCTGTTCCCATCATGCACCACAGGTGACAGTTAGGTCAGTTCTTTTTTCCGGCTTGTTCTGTGAGGAACCTGGAACTTGAGCTCTGCTCATTTGTAATATTTTCTGTCAGAAGTTGGGTTTTTTCTTGACATTTTTTGACAAATAGTACTTTGGTGGTGTTTATTACCTTTTTTCTGACTAAACTGTTGTGAATTTTTTAGTCAGTATGCCACCTTTATTTTATAAATGTCCTTCCTGTGGGAAGAAAATGGCAAAAACTGATCCACACTCTGTTTGTGTGGTGTGTCTTCCTGATACTCATAAGGTGGAAGATTGTTATCATTGCCTCAACCTTTCTAGTCGGACTTTAAAAGAAAGAGAGAAAATGAGGCTTCTGGGCCTTCTGGAGAGAGAGAATCGTGGTGAGAAGAGTTCTAAGGTTTTCTTATCGACTTCTAAGCCACCTTCTCAGCCTAAACGTCGAAGATCAGCGTCTCCAGAAGGTAAAACGAAGAAAAATCGACTCCAGGAAGCTTTTCCTGCGAAAAAGAGGCGTTCGACGTCGAGATCCAGATCGCCGTCAGCATTGTCGGCGTCGAAGAGGGCTCCGTCGACGTCGAAGAGGCCGCCGTCGACGTCGAAGACTTCGCCGGTGAGGCAGTATACAGCATCTCGACCTTCGCCGTCGAGATCTTTATCGACGTCGAGACATCTGGTGTCGATTGCAGTAAGGACGACGTCGGGGGTTCAACGCTCGACGTCGAAGGAGAAGAAGCGTTCGACGTCGAAGGATCATGGGTCGACGTCGAAGGATCATGGGTCGACATCGAAGGATCGTAGATCGACGTCGAAGAGTAAAGGATCGACGTCGAAGGAGATTCGTACATCGTCGTCGAGGAAGAGATCGACGTCGAGAGGAAGATCGGCGTCGAAGGATTCGACGTCGAAGTCTAAGAAGAGGAGGTCAAAGTCTCCATCGCGACGTAGATCGGCGTCGAAGCATGCTTCGGGCTCGAAGCATGGAATGTCTAGGTCTCCCCCACCTGTGCACAGGTCGGCGTTGAGACTGGCACGATCAGCCTCTCGGACCTCACTTAGGTCTTTGTCGAGGTCAGACATAAGTCCTGAGCCTAGAGTGGTTTCTTCACCGCAGGATCAACAAAAAGATGCGGTGGGACAAGAGACAGTGCATCAGGATTCTTCTATGGTGGCTCAGTCGGGCTCTACCTCAGGCCAGGCAGATGATAGGCAATTGGTGCCCAGTCAGCGGACTCCATCTGGCTCAGTGGTATCTGAGCGGAGTGTTGTCTCCGGAGCTTCCAAGTCTTCAGCAGACCTGAATAATGTGCAGGTGTCACCTGAAGCTTCACCTGAGCGTGTGGGTCGGCCTATCAACTTGTCACCGAGATGGCTGGAAAGTCTTCGGCATTGGAAGATGCGTCCATTATTGGGTGACAGAGCTCCGGTTCCTCGGACGGAGCTGCAAAGAAGATCACGTTCGAGATCTCGATCACGGGAGCGAAGGAGGCAGCGATCTGCAACTCCTCAAGAGAAGCGTAGGACCCCTGCTCCGTCTCCTAACGCTGTAGAAGGACGAAAATCTCGTTCAAGGTAGCGAAGGAGGCAGCGATCTGCAACTCCTCAAGAGAGGCGTAGAACTCTTTCTCCGTCTTCTAAGTCATCTTTGTCTTCTACAAGATCTTCATATAGAGACTATTCTCCCACAATATCATCTACTCCTCCGTCCAGAGTGTCTCCAGTGGATGATTTGGGCACATTTAATGATGTGTTATGTCGTGGGGCGAATAAGTTCAAGATCAAGATGGCAGTTCCTCAAATAGCAATGTCAGTCATCTTTGAAACCCTACATCACAAGACGACTGGTAGGCCTCTTCTGCCGTTAGTGCCCGGCTTGATAGAACCAGCGATGAAAACTTTCTTAACTCCGGCCACAGTGGGTTCAGGTCCTTCTAGGATTGCAAAGAAGTACAAGGCTCCAGAGGAAGATCCTTTGTTTTTGCGTTCTGACCCACCTCCAGACTCTCTTATTGTGGCGGCAGTCAGAAAAGCACATTCTGCAGCATCTACCTCTTCTGCTCCACCTGAAAAGGATAGTAAGAGTATGGATTCCTTGGGGAGACGAATGTGCAACACCTCAGGTTCGGTCATGAGAGTGGCCAGTGCGTCAGCCTTATTGGGCCGCTATGATCGTCTGCTGTGGGACTCAGTTTCTCGTTTTGCAGAAGAACTCCCTAAGGAAGATCAGAAAGACTTCCTGGAAATAGTGGAAGAAGGAGGATTGGTGGCTAATCAAAGCATTAGTGCGGCTGCTGATGCGGCGGATCTGTCAGCTCATGGTTATGCACATGGTGTTTGTGCTAGACGTACGGCTTGGCTTCGCCTTACGGGTCTAAAACCTGAGGCTCAGAGAAAGATAGTGAATCTACCTTTTAATGGTTCGACTCTGTTTGGATCTCACGCCGATGACGAGATGTCTAAAATGAAAGTGGAGTTAGACACTCTTAAGGCCGTTGGTCTTGAAAAGAAGAAGGAGTTTAAGCGTAGAGGTAATTTTCGTCCCTATGACAAAAGATCTTTTCAGCAGAGGGGCCAACAGACGAATTGGTCCTCGCAAAATCAAGGCCAGAGTCAACAGAGATCACAATTCCAGCAGAGGCGACCTGGACGAGGCAGAGGCAGCGGAAATAGGCAGCAATCATCAGCTACCAAGCAGCCTCAAAAACAATAAATGGAAGCTTCCTCCACAACCGTGTGCCACTCCGGTTGGAGGAAGTATTGTGTGTTATCTGGAAGAGTGGAAACAGATCACAAAGGACAAATGGGTACTCAATGTCATTCAGAGCGGGTACCTTTTGAAATTCAAGAAGCCACCTCCTGTCATGCGTCCTCTGAAAATGGTACAGTGGAACTTAATGCGCTTACAACAGGAAGCGGATGTCCTTCTGATGAAGAATGCCATAGAACCAGTGCCTTTTCAACAGAGAGGTCAGGGCCTGTATTCTCGGTTTTTTCTTGTAAAGAAAAAAGGTCCAGTTACGGAGTTCAGACCCATTCTGGACTTGAGGCGTTTGAACAAATTCATTCGGAAGGAGAGGTTTCGAATGCTGGCTCTTCATCAGATTTTTCCTCAATTACACCAGGGGGATTGGATGTGTTCCATAGATCTGAAAGATGCTTATTTTCATGTCCCAGTATCCAGAAAACATCGCAAGTTTCTCAGATTTCAAGTAGGGGTTCGTCATTATCAGTACGCAGTGCTCCCCTTTGGCCTGAGATCAGCTCCAAGCACTTTTTCAAAATGTATGGCGGTAGTGGCTGCTTGTCTTCGAAAACAACGGATTTTCATTTATCCGTACTTAGACGACTGGCTTCTGAAGAGTTCATCCCCATCTCTACTGGAAGAACATCTATCGATATGCCTCCAACTCATGTACAAGTTGGGTCTCCAAGTCAATTACAAAAAGTCCATAATGAATCCCACCCAGAAGATCCACTACCTGGGTGCTCAACTGGACACGGCAAAAGAAAACGTGTGTCCTTCGGAGGAGAGGTGGTCATCCATCAAGACAAAGTGTGTTTTTCTCCTTCAGTCTGCACGTCCGACAGTTCGGCAAGTTTCCTCTCTTCTGGGATCCATGGCATAGTGCATCTTCATAGTGCCAAACGCACGTTTGCAGATGCGTCCTCTACAGCAGTGTCTAGAAGATCAATGGAAGCAGAGGACGGGATGCTGGGAGGATCGGATTCTTCTCCAACAGTCTGCAAAAGATTCCATTCGATGGTGGATGAAAAAGTCACACTTGATGAAGGGAGTTCCTTTTCATCAGGACCCACCAACGCAGACTCTGATCACAGATGCCTCTCTCCAAGGTTGGGGAGCACATATGGGCCCGCTGCAAGTACAAGGGCTATGGTCAGATTTCGAGAAAGGGTATCATATCAATCTACTCGAACTCAGAGCGGTCCATCTTGCTCTCAAGTCCCTGGCTCCATCTCTTCAGACTCGGTCCCTCTTGGTGCAAACAGACAATACAACTACAATGTATTACTTAAACAAACAGGGGGGTACCAGGTCCAGGACTCTGTCCATAGAAGCTCAGACCATCTGGCGCCGGCTACTTGCACGAGACCTGTCCATAACGGCAGTTCACTTGCCAGGGAGCCTCAACACGCAGGCGGACGACCTCAGCAGAGACTTCGTCGAAGCGCACGACTGGGTGCTCAACGAAGAAGTCGCACACAGCATTTTCCAGGCTTGGGGAACACCAGACATCGATCTGTTCGCAGACGCGGCAAACGCAAAATGCCCCGTCTTCGCGTCCAGGTTCTCCCAGAAAGGGTCTCAAGGGAATGCCCTTTTGATAGACTGGTGTCAAAATTTGCTGTACGCCTTCCCGCCGACACCGTTGATACCAGCAGTGATCAACAGGATGTACAAGACCAAATCCAGAATGATATTGATTTGCCCAGAGTGGCCACGCCAATGGTGGTTCCCAGATCTCCTCCAGTTGTCAATCAGTCCACACAGGAGATTACCTTGTCGCCCGGATCTTCTGTCCAAACAGGAGGGGCGAGTATTTCATCCCAATCTGCCCTCCCTGCGCCTGGCAGCATGGCTCCTGAAGTCATCCAGTACGGGCATTTACAGTTAAATCCGGAGTGTATGAACATTCTTAAAGAGGCAAAGCGGCCTTCTACAAGACAATCCTACGGATTTAAGTGGAAACGCTTTTTTCTTTGGTGTCAGAGCAAGGGTCTTGATCCTATTCGAGGCCAAGAACAGGTGATCTTGCCTTATCTTCTGTATCTTGCTGAGTCTGGTTTGCAGTTTAATTCTATCAGAGTCCATCTTGCTGCAATAACTGCTTATAGAAAATCGCCAACACAGATATCGTTTTTTCGGATGCCTGTGGTGAAGGATTTTCTAGAGGGATTAAGAAAGGTGTTTCCTCCAGTCAGATCTCCTTCTCCACCTTGGGAGCTTAATGTGGTGTTGACTAAGTTGATGGGCCCACCCTTTGAGCCCATACATAAAGCGTCATTGCAACACTTATCTTGGAAAGTAGCATTCCTGGTGGCTATCACGTCTGCTCGTAGAGTGAGCGAAATTCAGGCTCTGTGTTGCAAGGAACCGTACACAGTTTTTCATGCAAACAGAGTGGTGCTCAGGACTCATCCTTCTTTTCTACCTAAGGTGGTGTCGGATTTTCATATTAACCAATCCATAACATTACCTACTTTCTTTCCAAACCCTTCAAGTCCGGCTGAGCGGGCTTTGCATTCTTTAGATCTAAAAAGGGTTTTGAAGTTTTACTTAGATAAAACCAAGACTATGAGACACACAGACCGTTTGTTTGTGAACTATGGTCCTACGAATACTGGTTTGGCAGCATCCAAGAGATCCATTTCTAGATGGATAGTGTCATGTATCTTACTGGCTTATCAGCTAGCCCACAAGTCTTTATCAGGTAGACCTAGGGCTCATTCTACGAGAGGGAAAGCTGCTACCACAGCTCTCCTTAGGAATGTGGCTATGTCAGAGATATGTAAAGCAGCTACTTGGCGTTCAGTGCATACGTTTACACACCATTATTGCTTGGATTCTGATGTGCAAACAGATGCTCAAGTGGGACAGGCATCACTGAGAAATTTGTTTGCTAAGTCTAGTTAAACACTGTGTTTTTAAAAGTGTAGCTATGCATTTATCTGTTCGCCCGCTTCTAGTGGGTATGAGCTTGCTACTCTATTCAGTGCTTATGACTATTAATGAGTATCCCCTGGAAGAGAAGGATTAGTTACTTACCTGTAATCCTAGTTCTCTTCCAGGGGTATACTCATTAAAGTCATAAGCACCCTCCCGCCTCCCCGGGCGAGCAGTAGCATTGAAGTTTTCAATATGTATTATAATGTTTTAAGGGCAGATTCCTGCTAATGTTTACTGTACCGTACAAAAGAACTGACCTAACTGTCACCTGTGGTGCATGATGGGAACAGAGTTCTCCTAGAGGCCTTAAAGGCAAAGTGTGCAGATTCTCTGGGGCCTTAAAGGCAGGGTGCCAGTCTGATTTTCTGTACACAGACAAATTTTCATATGCAGCCTTTTTAGGCTAATAGCTGTTTACAACAGATTCTTTGATGAAAATAAAAGTTTTTCATGGTTATGAAATGCATTTTGGGCTCATGCCTGTTTATTGCATTTATATACAGCATATTTTCATGCTTCAGAACGTGTGTAATTGTGGCTTTATTAGCCTATGTATATATGTTAGGCTGCATATTATGGTTATTATACATGTATATGTGTATAATTAGTTAGTACTATGTACTTTTTTATATATTTTACACATATATATGTATATTGTTATGTGTTCCGGGTTCCCGCTCATGGGCGGAGATAATTCAGTGCTTATGACTTTAATGAGTATACCCCTGGAAGAGAACTAGGATTACAGGTAAGTAACTAATCCTTACCTCACCCACTTGTTCGTGCCAGGCATTAATGTGGTATCTCTAGGCACCCAGTTTAGAACACTTCTCGAACCTGAGGAATATCAGAGGAGGACTGGACCTGCTGTCTGTGACCTGATTGGACCTGTTTGCTCTTGTAGCCAGGACAAAGAAGTGGACTGCAAGGCTCATAAGGTTGACCTCCTGTTCAAGCTACAGCGATACAATAAGATACAAGAGGCCTGGAGTGGGCATGGAAATGCTCCCGGAATGCGAGATTCCAGCTAATACAATTCTACGTGTTCCATCGGGCGTACCTCACTCCTTACAAAATCAATTGGTTTTTCGGATCCCACACAGCCTGCCCGTGGTGTAAAACGGGAAATGCCGCGTTCGTGCACATGCTCTGGGATTGCCCACTGCTACACGGGTTTTGGGGGGAGGTCCTGAGAAGGCTGAAGGAAGTGACAGACAGGGAGCTGCCACTCACTCCAGGTGTTTGCTTGTTACAATGTTTTCCCCACACTGCCCGTAACAAAATTACCAGTAAATTCCTAGATTTAGGGTGAGTCCTAGCTAAAAGGGAGATCGCTAGTCATTGGAAAGCGGTAACTGCCCCCAATACTGCGCGATGGCTGCGGGAATTTATAAAGTGGGCGGACTGCGAGGGGGCTTTCCTGCTACAGATGGCCCGGAGAACTGACAACAATAGATTACTGGAAACGGCGAGAGCCTGGGTGGCGATGGTGGACCTTCTTAAGAATCCGACTGATGACGATGACTGATCCCCTGCGACAGGCTGGACTCACACCACTAAATGGGAACACATCCTCTGGCGAATGGGTGGGACGGAAGGTGGGCGGGGAGGATGATGTGGGAGCATCCCTCTAGATGGGACACTGATTACTGTCATATGGATTCCAACAAAGCGGTAAGAATGCATACTGTTCAACAAGTGAGATGTAAGGGAGAGCGGCATGTCTGAGGGGAGGTGGGAGGAAAGGGTAGTGCGAGGGGCCAGGGAAAGGGGGGAGTTGATGGGGGTTTGTTCTTAGTGGTCTGGCAAGGGGGAGCGGTGAAGTTAGAGTAAGCATAATCCTGGGGCAGTATGAACCGGCCCTCCAGGACGGTAACAAAGGTTAGAATGGGTATGACTACTGCATTCGGTGGACAATAATACTGGCGGAGAAGGAGATGAAGAGGTGGGTGACCTAGCACGGAGCATGAATATGACATGTTACAGCCTAACAGAGTTGTAATGTTGCACACCTGCATGTACTATAGACAAGAAAAGGAGAATGTCATATATGTGAGAAATGGAATAATGAATAAAGTTTGTTTACAAAAAAAAATAAGATACAAGAGGCCTTTCCTTTAACTGACCAGTGACAACTGGACCTTGAGTTGACCCGACTTTTGGCCTCTGCCTGACTCCCAGTGAGTCTGTAAGTGCCTCTCTTGAGGGCCTGTTTTCTTTTTTAATGGTACTCCTGTTGTGCATTGGGACTGAAAGCACTAAGTCAGAAGGGAAAATCTTTGAACAGGATGAATCCGGTTAGTGTATCCGACCTGTGCTCCATACTGACTATCATTGTCACTTTGTGCTTTGTGGTGCTGTTCCAATTTATATACTTTAAAAATTCATATCGCAGGTCATTTTGTTTATTCAATTGTATTCTGTCTGTAATTCGGTTTGGACTTCTTATTGTTTTGCATTTCGAATTTATTACTGTTTTGGGACAGCACAAATACCTTACACATTGCCATAAGTTAAGCCTGTCTGCTGTGTCCCATAGCTACGAGGGAGTGGAGCTTAGGTTAATTTAGCAACTTTGAGGGTTCACCCTGACAAGGTTTTTGATTATTCCTTGAGGTGGGTAATCTCCCACCCGAAATAGCATCCAATTTCTTACAGTAACAAACATCTAGGAGGTTTTTAGATATTCCAGAATTACTAGGCGCACAACCTGGGTGACCGCAAGGTGATGGTGACAATAGGTGATCAGTATAGGCAATGAGGCGAACGGTAACCCTCACAACCGCTCTAGGCAGGACCCCGAGGGATCCACACAGTAACAACAGACAGCAAAGCCCCTGCACTATACAGTTACAATTAATACTTAGTAATAATGGTATCAAATGAAAGTAGTGAAAGTAATTTGAGCACATCAATATAAAGTCTTGGACTTCGAGAATAGATAAGCATGAGTTTGACATATATCAGTACAGAAACGTTCTTTTCTTGATGTAGTATTCCTGTTTATTGTTCCTTTGCATAGGCCAACACGTGTTTCATCGCAGGGAACAGACTGCGAATCTTCAGGGCCTCATATGTGATAGGCAAATTGCAGTAAAGAGAAAGCACCCGGTATGGGCATTTCCTGGAAACCAGTATTCAGAGTTCCAAGGAGTATGGGTTCACGGTTTGCGGGATTCTGGTGAATCAAAATTATTACGTATTCAAATGGTTACCGGGAGGAGAAATAAATGATGGTACCGATTCGTCGGCGGATACACCTGGCTGGTACCGGTCTCCCTCTTGTGGTTCCCGGCGCCGTTCACCAAGGACGGTCGGTTTGGACTTCTTATTGTTTTGCATTTCGAATTTATTACTGTTTTGGGACAGCACAAATACCTTACACATTGCCATAAGTTAAGCCTGTCTGCTGTGTCCCATAGCTACGAGGGAGTGGAGCTTAGGTTAATTTAGCAACTTTGAGGGTTCACCCTGACAAGGTTTTTGATTATTCCTTGAGGTGGGTAATCTCCCACCCGAAATAGCATCCAATTTCTTACAGTAGTCCCCCCACCTTTTTTACTTGTATTAACTCAATCTTAAGGGGCTTCCTGTAGAATAATAGCTCATGCAGAATTGCCCTGTCAAGATGTTTTAATTCCATCTTTGATGGGGGAGGGTTGGCAACTGATACCCGTTCGTATCGCAAGGTGGCACTGTCTGTCATCTTCAATGAGAGGTGGTACGGTACACATGGAGGCCCTGTCGTTGTGTCTGAGAGATGGGCAATGCAGAGAACACAGAATACCCATTTACTATATGGTGAGTTGACTCATCTTCCTCTCCCTCTGGCCACTCGAATGGTATTCCAGGTCCGGGAGGATACCGCTAGTGCTTTGGGTTGGACACATAGGTTAACAAAGGCAACCCCGTTATAAGCGAGCAGCCGCTTCTTCAGGTGACTGAACTGCAGGGTTTCAAACAGTGGGATGTTAGTGACATCTCTAAACTGGGTGACATGCCCGGTGTAGGGATGAAATAATTTGCTGACCTATGGCAGGCATATGTCCTTCACTGTAATCTTTGCTTTTGTGACTACAACTCTGTCATGCAGTCACACCATACATTACTGTCCTGGTGGAGCTCACAGACTTCAGTCTGGTGAAGGACAAGGTCTTGAGAGAGTAATGGACATATCACAAAATATCACAGATTTACCATTTGCTAGTGGTTAACACACCAGACACGTTCGCTTAATTATGTGAGGCATGAGAACAAGACTTAGTACCTCTCTCTGATGATGACTGGAAGGAAGCGCATGCATCTCCTCAGGAGTCGGCAATAGTATCATATTTCAGATTTATACAACTAAAATACTTGCATCACACTTATTTCACACAGAACAAACAGATTGTGGAAGAGGGGAGGGGTTGACTCGCCACTTTGTGTGCAGTGGCTGACACAGAGAGGAGGCCTTATACATACAGTCTGGAAGTGTGATAAGAATGCCTCCTTTTGGGAGGGGGTTCTCTTATCTTTGGTTTGGGTGTTGGGCTGGCCTCTTCCATCGGACCCTTAAATCACCCTCCTACATAATAATGTTGATTTTGATAGCAACGGGACTATAATAGCTCTGTTGTGGATGGGTCTCCTGGTTGCTAAGAGAGACACTGCCAAACTTTAAAAGGACTCTTTGTTGGAGGCCTGGATGAGGGGATTGGAGCACTGTATGAGTCTTATAATGCCCCCTTAAGCGGCCAGAGGGTGCCTGCGGAAGCATCATAAAACTTGGAAAGACTGGTGCCAGGACAGGGTATCCTTCTGGAGCCTTGTGACCGTCCACCCTGGTCTTTGGATACTGAGATATTTACTTAGTCAATGGGACTCTTGCTGTTTCTGGTGGTGGAGTCTGAGACTTTGTGATGCTGGTGTTCTTGTTCATGTTAGCAAAAACCTGTTGAGTAATTTTGCTTATTATGCTCTAAAACTCCTTTTCTTAGTAATATATAAACAGCAATAAAAATGTTTTATACAAAAAATCAGTTTGGCAGAACTTCCCCTCCAAACCCCACAAAAAATAAAACAATGTTTTACAGTCGTCGATAAAGGAGGATTTGGTGACGGCTAGTCAATGGTGTTGATGTTGAGTGTAGAGGGGTTACTAGGGATCTGGTAGTCTCTTCACACTGGGTGGTTCATCTCTCACCGTTCTGATCCATTACAACAACAGACATTCTTCCAAAGTCCAGGGCAACCTCTGGCACTTGAAGACAAGTGCCAGCAAAAGGTCTGTCCCTGGCAGTCCTATTCCTCATACATCAATAGTGACGAGATGCACTCCGTTTCAGTACTCGTAATTCAATACTATATCTGTTACTGCGTGCAGCTTGGTAAGTGCCCTGCTCAAATGACACCAAGGTTAACGTAAACGTGTGAAATGGGGCTTGTTTCCGCCCCAACCAAACGCACAGCATGAAGGTGCCTCGTTGGCAAACGTGTATACATAGTTAATCCAGTTTTTAACGTAAATTCTTATTCCATATTTTTCAATTTGTCCTCATTTTTCTCCAATTTAGTCCCCACATGGAATCCAAAAACGCCATTTCCAAATTTCTTAATGTTTAAACTGTGCTCCTCAGGCCTCTTGTGAAAACATGAACAGATGCGTGGTTCATCAGACAGTGTTTATTCGGCAAAAACCCAATGCATTTCGGGCTACGCAGTGCCCTTCATCAGGGGTCACTGTAAATACAATAAAATAACCAATTACTATTTGCACTTGTTAACATCATATTTCAGTTGTTGTTGTGAAATTAATGTGCAATCCCTCACAATGAACGTGATTAGTACAGCCCTTCAATTATCACTAACTTCAGTAATCAGCTCATCGGATGTGTTCCTACGTTCTTCCCCCTTCCGAGTGATTCGTTCACAAAATGTTTTCCATCTGTTTCTCCACCCCATTAACCTAATGCCTGCACAATTTCTCAACGTTCCAACAATTGAATTTAAGCTAATTATGACTTCCATTCGTTTTTCTTTCATCAATATATTATAACTTTTACAAATGCTTCATCTACTTGTATTCACAAATTCAACTCGTCAAATTCATATGCTCGTTTCAATAGTTGCAAACTTTTTAACTGTGTGCCTACCTGTCACAAATCATTATGACCACTCGTCGTGCTCCCCTTTCAAAAAGAATCTTTATGTCTCCCGTTATTCCTCCCACATTTAAAAACCCACAATTCAACATATCCCGTCATCACGATGTTACAAAAATTACGTGAAGTATTAGACCTACTGCAACTACCATGATGCAGTGCGGATGTATTGGTGCTCAGCTGTGCAATCCCGATCTCTTAGTATTGTGTAAAGATGTTTTTTATCAAGGTAAATGAATCTATTTCTCAAAAGAAATAAACCCCAACAATTATGACGAACCTAGATGTTAAACAAACCATGTGGGCGAAATACTTCTGTCGTCTATGTTTAACCAAATATTT
Source organism: Lissotriton helveticus (assembly GCF_964261635.1). NCBI lineage: Eukaryota > Metazoa > Chordata > Amphibia > Caudata > Salamandridae > Lissotriton > Lissotriton helveticus. The sequence continues at coordinate 1,580,665,650 of NC_136065.1, read as the reverse complement.
AATCCGTAGTTCTGTGTCCTATTTCTCAACAATTCTTTGTGAATGCGTTACTTGAGGTAGCTTCAAAGCCTATATGAAGTACAATATACTGACTTGAGTGGGCCTGACTCATCCCACTTAGTGGGCACAGGCTGTGACCTTTGGTCAACCAAAGTGTAGCTTCATTCAAATGTCTTCCTCCAATTCTGAGGAGCTGCATTTTACCCTTAACTCTTAGCTCAGCTGGATTTTACGCTTTATTCTTAGCTCGAAATGCCATTTTTCCCGACAAGTCTCAGTTCAAGCCAGTGAAAACCAGTAAAGGTCATTTTGTTTAATGTCTTAACTGGTAAAGCCACAGAATTGGTATTTTTAAATAACCAGCGACAGAGGACCTGGGGGGCTGGATGTGAGGAGTTTAACTGAGCTCTTATAACCTGAAGTGGACCGTCCTACCCTCAGTCCACGGTGAGTCCAGTATAAGGCAGGGGAGCCCTAAACAAAGGGACTAGCAGGCTGTTACACCTGAAATTCTTAGAAACCCATAGTATTCTGCATTACTCTCAGACCGGTTTTCGTCCTCAACATGGAACAGAAACCGCACTCCTTGCCATAGTCGAAGAATCTGAAAAAATAATTGACCAAGGAGGAGCAGTAGCCATCATCCTCCTTGACCTAAGCTCTGCATTTGATACGGTTAACTTTGACATTCTTCTTAATGGACTTAGAACTGCCAGTGTGTCAGGTGGAGCCATTACCTGGCTTCGATCCTACCTAAATGGTAGAACATTCCAGGTCTTTGCGGGAGAAACAACTTCAAGGTGTCTATCTCTCAATTGTGGGGTACCTCAAAGCTCGTCTATTCTATTTAACGTGTGTATGAGACCACTTGCTAATATTATCTTGCCATATGGGATTAAAATTGTCACATATGCAGATGATACTCAGTTGGTGGTATCCCTTAACCATCCTCAGAATTCTCCCACTGATCTGGAATCCTGTCTGGAGAAGGTGGCAACTTGGATGCAACACTCATGTCTCAGGCTCAAAGGAGAAAAAAACTGAAATAATGCCCCTGGGCAACTAGCCTTACATTGACCTCAAACATACATGGCCAACCTGCCTTGGACCTACCCTGACCCCTAAACCCAAGATTAAAAGCCTAGGCTTTTGGCTCGACAAATCACTCAAATTTTACCAACAAACAGTGGAAGTGGAAGGAGCCTGCTATGGTATTCTTAGAATGCTGCGGAAAGTTCTACCCCTCCTTCCTGTGGGGGGGCCAGGAAAATTATGGTCCAGGCCCTGGTTCTCTCCTGCCTGGAGTACGGTAACTCCATGTATCTAGTAGCACCTAAATCCACAACAAGGAATCTTCAACTTGTTCCGAACTGTGCCGCTCGGTTGCTGCTTGGCATTTCTAGAACTCAATCGGCTAAGACAGGTTTGAAGACCTTACACTGTCTACCCATTCCGGAGAGAATAAAATGTAAATCCCTCTGTGTAGCCCACAAGACTCTTTGGGGAACGGCCCTTCTATCAATAGCTCCCTTATCACTTTTTACCGTCCCAGGAAACTCCCCCGCTCTGCTAACCTGAATTTAGTTGCCATCCCTAAAATCCGAAGGATGAGAAGTGGGGGCAGTTCCTTTTCCTACAATATAGCCAGACTTTGGAATACCCTTCCCCTGCGCTTGCACTAGAGACTCATCATCTCCCGTTCCGGAAGTGTCTTAAAACCTGGCAGTTCTAGAACACCATTTTGTGAGCCCTCAAACCTTCCCCCCCTGTTCTGCTGCTAGTCCTTGGATGCCTAAGGGTAACTATGCGCCTAATAAATGTTAATTATTAATAATAATAATTGACGAATAACAGCCTGTATAGAAACCACCATCTTGTGCAGCCAAGTGCACCTTTTGGTAACCCATCATGTTTCATGCTGTTTACCAGTCAAACCCAAGATCACCCACCACACGTGTACTTCTCACACATATAGGAGGTCAAGGATCCCAGTTATGGGCCTTTTTAGGGAGGATGAGCCGGCAGCTTTCCCTCTAGTCTAGAGGTTCAGGTAGATAGGCCTGTACCACCTGGATTATATTTCACTCTAACTTCCACCAAACACCTCACAAGAAGGGAGTGGGCGGGTGGCTAGCCTCACCATGGTTGGAGGTTTAAGATGGATGTATCCTCTTAGTATAGCCAGGTTTCGTTATCTGATGCCTCTTGTTGAAACGGGGAGTACATCCAGTATGCTTGTGGATTTTCAAGTCCAAGGAGGAAAACCTGCAAGGAACTTTAAAATAATACTCGTGGCAGGGATTAATTTAGACAGTAGCAGAGATATACCCAACCTATTGATGAGGTGCGGAAATAAGAAAGCACTGCAATGCAGAACTTTTTCAGTGAGTAAAATAAATAACTAATTTGCTAGTTATACTTTTATTGATCTTTTATTCACTATGATTTTCTTAACTTTGTACTTACAAAAATTTCAGATATCTAGAAAGACACGATCAGTTAAAGAATTACATTTTTAATATTTTTCCTTCAAAACAAATGGCAATGTTCACCATGGGGTAAGGTCCACCCCTCATCATTTTTATTGCTGCAAGATTTAGGTACTCCCATTGTTACCGACAGTAGCTACCTGGTGATTAAAAGATATCCGTAGTGCCAACGTTTGTCCTGCAGCCCTTTCAATTGCCTTGGGGGTTGCTAATGCTTTGTGCTAGCCTTCTACACCCAGAGCCCAGATCATTGGACATATCCATCCGGTGTTAAGATCCTGGAATTTGGATACTTCTGTATATCCTCAGTGGTTTATGGAGATGCTTAGTGAAGCCAATGACATCTAGATCACGCTACACTGACAAGTGGAACTGCTTTGTTTTTTTGGTGCCTGAGGTAAAAACATTCACCTTTACATAATAACGAGAACTATAACACAATATCTACAGCACTTAGTAGATGTGGGGTTAACATAGGCCTATGTTATGATATGTTTGGCTGCATTAGCTGCTTAAATGAAGTATAAAAATCAGGACTTAATAAATCCATCCTGTCAAGAGTTACCATCCCCATCATATGATGTAAATGTCCGCAGCAGAGTGAAAGCACACTTAAAGACTAGCCTTTCAGAGTTGCTTTCCTAATAGTGACATCTCGGGGACTCATTGAACTACAGTCTCTCAAAAATGAACAGCCCTTTATACACATTCACAAAAATAGGGTAATTCTGAGAACCCCACAAACTATTTTCCCAAGATTGCCTCTTATTTTTATGTCATTCCAACGTTTAATCACTAGAAGCACACTAATCTACTACAAAGAGAGATTAAGAGTTCTGGAATCGAAAAAACGTTGTTGCTCTTGTGCAATTCTAGAGAAAAAATAAAGTTGCTGATGCTAGCATTGTAGGAGGGAGAGTACACAACGAGTTATGTGACTGTGATAATAATTTACAGCTTGAAACTCTTATAGACTAACAAACTGTGCATTCTGCCATGTGGTCATTAGGTAAAGAACCCTTTGTAGGAATAAATAAAGTTTCTTTGACTTGGATGACGACCATAGGTGGAGCCAGACTCATGAGGATGTTAGAAGTAAGCCCACAATGCCTCAGTAAATACTTTCTTCAGGTTCTTTTTTTCACTTTTAATATTTTTGTTGATTTTTTCCCTACTTTTACACAATACCCTTCCTCGTGACTGTTTAGGAGTGAGGGTCACATGTAAATGTACAATGGTTTGAAGCTTTAAAACTACTGATACAAGTAGTACCTAATGTATTTTACAGCGTGAACATATTCGAGATTCAGATACTATGGGTTGCTTATGTAGCATATCTCTCCCTTATGAGGAGGGAGTAAAGTGTGAGTGGTGCCAAACAGATGGCTTAAGACTGTCAGAGCTGCTTGAGCTTCCTTTTGAAACTGTTCTTCGACACAGTAGTGCTTAGTGAACATCAGTGCACATGACTGTCTCGCTGCTGGGCAAATTGTATTGATTGAAACATTGCCAATGTATGCTAACCATGCCCCTCTCTTTCTTGGAACATGCATCCTTGGGTTTATCTCAATACTTTCCCCCATACAATTGCTCAACTGAATTGTTTTCACAGTCCATCTTGCTATAGTTCCCTAAGTAGCTGGTTGGTGGCATTCTTCTCACCATGGTTGGGTGTGTGACAAAACATGGTTGTGTTTTCCTTAGTTATTTTGTCTCCTGCTTCTTGGGTGTTGGAAGAAAGATGGCAACTCTGTTGACTGATTGACATGAAAATTATATTTTACCTTGGGAATTAATTGTGGGTTTGTTCATATCCTTGTCAATTTATAAATAAGGTTCTTCTACTGCTCGCCCCTAAATTTCAACAACTCTACATAGGGAAGTAATAACAATTACAATATTATTTTAAAGTTAAATGCTTCAGACTTGTTTTTTGCGTATGCTCAAATGGCCGTTTCGTAAGACTTGCCATTACAATTTTTTAACATAGATGTTGACGTAGCACCTGTCAATCAATCAATCAATCAAAAAGTAATTTATTCGGTTATCATAACTGTCAAAGCATACAAAGATAAAATACATATGAATCACGTTATAAAACAATCACGTATTAAATATAAAGTAAACATTTTAAAAACGGTTGTTAATACTAATTGTGCAGAAGGAATTCTCCTTAAACCATAAGATATTTTCTAAAGGTCTGGTCAGGCATTATATTTCACATGCATACGGTCAACCATTGGAATTAAAAAAAGTTTTAAAGCTCCATACAATGATATAAGGCAGTACATAATAAAACAACTGATCTACAGTAGAGAAGTTAGTCCAAAGCTTATTAAATTGCAAAGTCATATGAGTGCATTAGATTTAACAATCTAAGAATGCAATAGTCCTCATTAAGTTACAAAACGGTACATGTTAAAACACTGATCAATAGGCTTAAGAAAGGGAGCCATTACAAAACTTACTAAAGTCATATGCATGCATTAGATTTAACAGTCTATCAGTGCAGTATCAGAGGGTACGAAATGTACAAGGTGCAAAATGTCAAGTTTACTCCAGCAATCTGGCCATAAGTGCTACTGAAGTAGATTTGTTTACATCCGACCCACTGTTCGCGGAGTTAAATGAGGTAGGAACTTCACACGCTTTGTCCATACGTTTGTCAGAAAGCGTCTGACAGCAACACAATGAAGGTTGAGGCATGCTTTTCGAAATTTTCTGGGCAACTAGATAACGGATCACCTCCCAGGTTCAAACACACTGGCCGTATCCACTTCTAGCAAGAGCAGAAGAATAAAATATGCTCTTCTGACCTAGAAACCAGGCCACAAGCTAGCCATAGGTCAGAAGACCGGTCTTTCTTCCATCTGCTTGTAATTTACTTAAATGGCAAATTGCCCAACCTAAAATGCACATACAGGCTCTTGGATAAGGCAGATAGCTTACTGTCAGTACATTAATTATTGAATGGTGCTTGTTTCTTGTATCTTTTGTTCTTCATATCATTTGTTTTCCACCAGTTAATAAAACAGAACCATTTTGTTACATGACACTTCTTTGCTTGTCATATTATACATCCATATAGCCACAGTGCCAAGTTCTAGGTTTTTGGTAATGGGTGATACATTTTGCCATTTTTCATTGTTATTAATTATGGAAATGCAAGTATTCACCTCTGTTGTTGGTGCCACTTTATCATGAGGTGAAAATAGCATGGATCTCTACCCTGCCTGCACCTGTTGATTAGAAAAGGTGCCTTCGATATTGGTGGACAAGCATGCATAAACCAATAGCCCACAATAATTGAGTGACAATTTATTCCCCTTAGATTGCTGATGTTGATACCTGGAAACAATGCTTTGGTACATTGGTTTTCTTTGGTTGTAAACAGATGCAAATATAGGGGATCCACATACTTTGAAAGTGCTTTCAATAACACCCTCATCCAACTCCCTCTCGTGAGATATCAAGGTCTATCTCCTTAATTTATATGCTTCTACATTGTATCTCTTGGTAAGTGATGCACCACCAGTGAAATATGATCTTGAATGTCTGATTTCCCAATGTCCGGAGCTGGTTGTGGCAGTGTATGGCTCTGATCGCCCTTGCTCGTTTATGTAAAACATAACAGTGTTGATGTCTGCACTTCTTATTTGGTTTCAAAAGGATTTTAGTGTGAGAATCCGTCTTCACTCCAACACTTTAAAGTGTTTGATTGATTTCTCTGATGCCAGTGACCTCTGACTTGTAAGTTGTTCAGATTTGCACCCGTGTGTTATGCATTAGTTGTTTTAGTCAGTCAGTGGGGATAAGCCCTCGGAATGTTGTGCCTTTTGTTATATTGACTTGTGCCTACCAGTTTAATTCTGCCTGTAGGCTGCTTATGACAATCACTAGATCCTTCCGGTCCCTCAGTGTCTGTGGCCATTGATTTGTTAACCATCCCTGGCCAGGTTTCACATGAAGGCCTTTGGTGTTAAATAAATGCAAGACCCAATCATTCCAGACATCTTTATCACAGTTCTTACTGTCAGAGACTGCGATGTCTGGCAACGGTGAACATGTGTCTGAAAGAGTACTCTTTTCTATTGTTGTACTACCATTGTTGTCATTGCTTCCAGTACTGGTCGCAAGCAGAGTTTCTGTCGGCTGGAATGGTTGATTCTATTAGTGAACACCAAATAGCATGAAAATTGGTTTGACTGAAGTGGTATTCTTTAAACAGGTTTCCCTTGATCATTCAGTCAACAGGAATGGCCTATCAGCAGAGATGCATAACCACCACATTTCCCAATTACAAATGTGGGATACGTTTTGCCTTTCTGTATGATGGAAATATGTAAGTAGTCACCTTTTAAATCTAATTTTGTCACAAAATTCTCCTCCTTCCAAAATTATTTTTGTATGTTTGTTGTTTTGGATGTGTTGTAGGTGCCGTTTTTCCATTTTCATACAATATCTGTTTTATCACTTTTACAGCCTACTTATGGGAGGATGTCTCCTGTCACTATGGCAGGTAATCGCCTAGTCTGCTGCTTACTGAAGGTTAAGTATTAAAGGTGACGTAATGCAGTCCCTTGATGGTTAGGGTGATTCCGCTTGAGTTTTGCACTCTTCCCGTTCCATTTCAAGCCTTGCTTGACTGGTTGCTGCGATTGAGGTGATGATGGCACTTCATCAATCGCCCCCACCCCTTCACAGAACTTATTTGAGTGGGATGTGTGGTGTTGTGACTGTAAAATACTTGGTGAACCTCTTAAAATTGTCGGTGCTTTTTAATGCTATCATTTGATTTTTTCATCCTTTAGAGAGACTTGTTAACAGAATTTCAAAAAAGATTTTCAACTGCAAAAGTTGCATCCAGTGGAGTCTCTAGATGTGATTTTTAGCAAGGAGTCACAGCTAAAACTGTCGGAGCCACCTACAATAGGGGATCATCAAGATTGTGTGCACATGTCATATACATATATCCTAGTGGCACCAACCTATGCTTGAGAATGGCTCTCCGCTTAAAAATTCCTTCTTTCAAGAAGAAAAACACGAGTGGAACATGTTTCTCTGGTCAAGCAGCCAAACTGTGGAATTCACTACCCAAACACATAAGATCCACTGATAACCATCTTACATTCCGAAGATTACTCAAGAGCCGGCTCTTCCCCACATGACAGCTATACTCGCTACACAAAATTGCACCATTGCAGAATACTCAGACACAACCTATTATGCTTCTCATGTTATAGAGATGAAGTTGTTATTATAAATGTGTCATTGTATATTGAACTATACCTCCTGTAGTAAGCAGATACGTTCATGTAGGGAGAAAAATGTATATCACATCACAAGATACAGATGTATATCAGACATTATCAGTGTACATGTAGACGCACATATAGCAGAGTTCATGCCTGCTGCTAAAACTAAGAAATGTCATGAAAAAATTGGTGTACTTCACCACAAGCTAAATGTGCACATCAGACCATGTAAATGGTATTGCTTCAGGGCACTTATGTGTATTTATAAAGAGGGGTTTTCTACAGCAAATACAACCTTACCAAGTGTCATATGCATAAGTTAATTTCAGTTTCTTACATATAAAACAAACAACTCCCTCCTTTCAACCTTTGTCCGATCCCTTCTTTGGCTTACAAACCCATTGTGCATGCACTACTCTGCGAGGCATGTTGTATTTCATATGTGGGCCTTGAACATGCCCATCTCTTTTCATTGGTTGCTTTGTGGGGCCTTCAAAATTCCTTTGGTTTTGTTGGGGAATTCTTATATTTGTCCCACCTTTTGGGTGTTTTGTTCCGGCCCTTGAGACTGTGCCTACTGTATGGATCCTTTCATTATTGGCCATATGTTTCCTTTCAGTACACTACTTTTTTTCTTTCCGCTCCCTGCAAGCATAATGCATATTTGCTGCATTTGTATGTTTCCCTTGAGCTGTGTGGCACGCCGCACTTCATCTTTAAACATGGTGGCTGCGCTCCTTTCTTTTGTTCTGCACGGCACACACACACCTCACCCTTCTAACAGCAACACTAACATAGAACAATTGTATGAGGTTTGAAAGTGGGCAGAATCAAATCCGAATTGTTAATGTCATGCCACTTGTCTCCGGGTTGAGCCCATCAGCAGTTACAGGCACACAGAAGTACACTATTTATGAGTAGTCTAAACACCACAGAATGTTTACGACTGACCTAAAACAAGATGCAGAATGTTTCAGAGGGGCATCGATATTTATATAACTGCAGCAGCACGCACAGGTGACTTTTGCACTTTCAAATAACCCATGTACTATCAAAGAGGAAAATTCTAATGCAGGTTTGCACAACAGCATGGCGTCTAGTATCATTTCGTAGTGTGCGGGGGTTATCCCTCTAATTTTTAGTGAGGTATTTGCTGGGCGGTCACTTCCGGGATAGTGGGTGGGCTCTTTCCATGTTAACCCTAACTCAGATTTAAGGGATACATTACAGTCACTCAGCTAAATCCTCCAGTGACCACCAGATGATGTAGATCAGTATAACATAGATTTCCATTTGGCTTTTTGTTGGGTCACTTTTAACCCCTTCCACGCTCATGACGAGCTGGGCTCGTCATGCAGTAGCCTGCTCACACGCTCATGACGAGCCCAGCTCGTCATGAATAATGGGTTTTTGAAAATCCCAGCGCATGGTTGTAAATCTGCGAGCATCGATGCGGTTAAGGTAGAACGGGTAGTTGGAAAAAAGGCGGTGACAATTAGAATTTAAAGAAAACTCAAGCAGGAGTCTGTGTAATAGTCCCAAGAACTTTTCATCCTATTTCGGAGACGTGCCCTGCGTGTTGGTATGTGTTGACATGTGATAATGTCTAAATATACTTTTTCTGTGTATTATAGACTGTTAATGCATAAGCATTTATATCAGCAATGTGTTAGTAAAGACCAGCCAAACAATTATTCATTGAAATGACCTGCTTTTATTTGTTTTGGAGTTTTTCCTTCATAACAAAATACTTATAAGGTCCCCCTCGATCACCTAAGGCACCAATAGCTGAGCTTCGTCACGCTGATGATGGTTTTGTTGATGTGTGACAGCAGGGTTCAGAAGGTGAAGGGAGGGCAAGGTAGGGGGCTAAAGGGGTGTTAAAAGCATCGCCCGTGGTATAATGAAGGACTGAAATCACTTAAAATTGGCTAAGCACACAGAACTGAACGGGCAGCCTCACAGGCAAGGCTGCAGCAAGATGAGAAGGGTGCTGCTGTTAGCATTACCTTAATGCACACAGCTTCAAGCATACCACAGAATATTGGTGCCATGGGCCTGGGCCCAGCTCACCCATGCTAAAGGCCAGCCCGGACTATCCCTCTCTGTCTCCGATTCATCTTTTGTGTGCACTAAATACTGCGTCCCAAAGGGTTTGACCACGTTAAGATTAGTCTGAGTAGCAAGCTGTCACTCTAACCAACTGTCAGTCTTCTTCCCATAGACAGTGGCGTAACAAAACTTGCAAAGTACAAGAAGGCCCATGCCCACAATCTACCGCTTTTGATTAAGGGGCCCCCTGGAGCTTGCCACCCCTAACCCCGCACTGCGGGGGCTTATGTTAAGCCACTGCCCATAGATATCTGGATGACATCAAGCAGGCTTAAAACGAATGTTAGAAATTGAGATCCTAGTTGAGGATTACTCTCTCCCCAACTAAATTACAATCTCTCCAACACCCCTTGCAGTCTGTCCTGCACACGAGTAGCCACCATTAAGAAGCCATGGGTATTGATTGATGAGGATTTGTTACTAATATTGCAAATACCAGTAGCTGTTAGGTTCCAATTCCTCCATTTGAATATACTTTGAGATTATCTCTTTGAGCTTCCAGCATAAAGTCAACTCACAATTGGCGTTGCTCATCTCAAGAAATCAACTAGGCGAGTCACGTTTATATGTAGTGACAAAGCTGTTTGGTCCACCTGCTATAGCATATCTAGTATGCAGGAGCTTACCATACCCTTTAACTCGGATGCAGAGGACCTGATTCACAAAGGGCCTCCGCACCCTAGTGCGGGGTCTCTCCCACGACTGCAGGCCCTCCACCACGAGTGTGGAGGCCCCTTGTGAATCAGGCCCATAGACTCCATCCCGCCAGCTCTAAATGTTTTCACTGGCTGACGGTCGCACCGAGGATTACCTGCAATTACCTTTGTATCTCCCAAAGCACTTTCTGTGTGACTGGCAGAGCATTTCTTCTTAAAACCGTGCCCACTATATACCGACCCATAGACTCTGCTCCACGGAGTGCCTTTCTATCCACCAAATATAAAAAACTGTGGTGGACGCTCTTTAGCTTCCCTGTCTGCAGAATGCCGGAACAAGTGATGTTGCACTGTTGTAATACAAAAAGTTGGATGAGCTGCTACAGTGTGCTCTGCGCCAATAATACTCCGAGTGGTAATGCATTATAGATTCCAGTTTAAACTATGGGAGGCCTAATTGCTGGGGTTACTTTAGATTTGGGAATTGGGAAACAAAGGAAGTGGGTTTATGTAGGTAAGGGGAGATGATGTGGTTGAGTTCCGCAATATAATGGTTACAGTTGATAGTGAAGCTCTACTAGGATCTGCCATTCCAGCAGCAATGCTCTGAATGCAGTATTTTCCACACTGGCGATGTAACTTTCTTACATGCTATAAAGAGACATTATGTTCTTTGCTGTTCAAATAAATTACCATTTTTCTAACTACTAATATGATTGGCCCTTTAAATTAAGTATAGAAAGCCAAGGACCACGAAACACTGTCTTCCAAGACTAAGCTTAGAAATGGGTAGTGATGGGAGTTTGCCAGTGCGTGAGTGAGGGATACGGGGACAGTAACTCCAAATGCAGAGACTGTTTATCAGCTAAGCAGCCAGCTAAGGGCTGAAATGGAAATTGCATTTGATCATAATGCTGTGTGACTCGAGTGGCCTAGTGCTGGCTGGATGATCGTCTGGTGAAAGACTTATTGTGAGAACATAGCAGTGACACCGTTCTTCTCTTGACCCTTTCTTCTTGCAGGCTCTGCAGGTGGCGAGACAGATCCTCCTCCAGCAGGCTTCAGGACTAAGCTCTCCAAGCATCAATGACAGCAAGCAGTCTTCAGTACAGGTAAGACCCAGCCATGCGGGATGGAAGGGCAGTGGGTTCTTGGCCAGTGATATGGCCGTTCCAGGTTGAGAGTGCAGCTGGTAAAGGCGAGGCCCAGTAAGGCACAAACTCAATATGGGAAAATGCAACCTTCACCACTGGTATGATATGAAGGTGAGAAGATGTCTGCATCAGTCATTTTCACCTAGTGAAAAAATCACTATGGTTGTGGCAGAGCAAGGCCTGATCAGCAGCACAGTAACTTGTGGGTTGGAGGGGATGCAGTTCAGGTGGGGCCACACTGCAGTGTGAGAGCATTTGTTAAAGATGAGTGCCAACCAATGACAAACTTATTGTGGGATCAGAGGGTATTTTTCACCAGAAGTGCGCAATATGAGAGTTTGAGGGCGTCCAGTGCTGGTGAAGCAAGACAGGATTATAATGGGTAGCAGACTTTGTCAACAACAGGATACGTTGGGAGTGGACATCTGATGCGATTGAGATAGTGATAGTGATGGGTGGAATGACACCCTGGGTAGGAGAGGCCTGGGCAGCGACATAACCAATGGGAGCAATCTTGGCGGTAGGACAGCAGACAACAATGGCAAGATAACTTTGGATGTGGAAGGGCATCCATTAAAGGTGAGGCCCAGACAGCAAAAAGACAAGGGAATCAATTATGGTTCTTGAATAAAAATAGAAGACTTAAAAATGTTTTAGTCTTTCATACCTGAAGATAACTCCACACGTTAGTACAAATAGCTAGCAAGATTAAAGTGGAGCGTACAGTGATCTAATTTACATACAGTCACAGTCAGTTGTGAAATAAACAATCTAAACTCAACAGATGATGAGAGTGAGGGAGCAGGTCTGTGAGTTGGTAGAATATAGAGCCAACATTCGGGAGACATGAGGCAAGCCCCTATCAACATCTGAGGGCCACCAAGGGGCTCATACAAAAATGTGGATAGCTCCCTAGCTACGAAGAACCCTTCACTGTAATTGGGCCGAGACCATAGTTTCTTTGGTCACTGAGAGTCTGGAAAACACCGCCTTGTGGGTGGTATGCTCTGGGTGAAGACTAGATGCCACTTAAGTTTAGTTTCTGTTTGGGATTAGGGCAAGGGAAGATCACTGGGTGGACTATATCATTTAAACTGCCAGAGGACTTAAAACAGGCTAAAATAACATGTTATCTATAGCAAATAAAAACTAAAATCAACTAATGAGGAGTTAGGCAGTAGGATTAGATTACAATATATAATCATCAGAAAAGGTAACGCTTGTGCTTTTAGTGAGTACTGGGATTAGGGGTCAAATTTTCTGCACCCACTGACGTATGCGCTTGTCATGTGTAGCGAAACGACAGGGATTTGTATGTATGTATGTATGTATGTACCATGAATGATTTAGATAGCGTTATGGTGGCTAGGTAGCAACACCATGCTTAACATTATCAGGGGGTGTTGAGAGATGATGCAAGATCGTGTACATCAAGTTTAGTTGGAACGTACACATTTACATTATATTTCCCCCATATTTTGAATTGTAAACACTGAAAGATTAAGTGATTGACGAAGGCATGGACGATTTTCAATGAAGCGCTGGAAACTGAATCAAAACCCAGGTTCCAATGTCCGCAGCTCAGCCCTTAGCCAAAGGACCACATCTACAAAGATCAACTCCTATCAGCCCCTCATCGATGAAGTAGTTGGTTTTAAAGATAGTCTGTCCAGACTGCATAGATTAGAACAGGCCATCAGGTCTGATTGCTAATTAGCGTTACCGTTATCTTTCTTTCCCTACATCTCTTTGGGCCAAAGCAATATGTGAGTTAGGGCTGAATGTACAAAAATTTTTTACTGTCGCAAACCCTGCGATTCACAAAACCACTAGGGTTGTGCCCCAAATACCATCTCTGAAATGTACAAAATACATTTTGCGAGTGCGAATACTTTTTCAGACTCGTAAATGGGTTCTGCGACCCATACCAAATGGCAATTTACAAGGGGTGATTTGGTAACCTATATATCAATGGTATGTGACTGGAGTGCCTGTCTCAAACAATTGACCATAACTGACGTCTCACAGGAGATAATTTATTCACAAAGAGAATTGTGGTAGCAACCTCTCTGGATCCCTCCCAACTCTCCCTGAAGTCTTCCAAAATTTAACTTTTTGTTGTTGTTAAAGCAGCTCCGGTTCCTTTAAGGTTGCACACATTTTTTTATATATTCTGGAATGCAATTACAGGGATGGTCGTCTGCTGTCCCTTACAAGTTACAATCCCTTTGATTGTAGCCACTAGAAGTGGGTTGCAAATTGCGACCTGCCTTATGAATATTAATTAGGCAAGCCATTCTGCGACCCCCAAACCCTGAGGGTTGTTATTTTGTGAGACAATTTATTAGTACTTAGGCTGTTTCACAAAAAGTAGGTGTGCAATTTTTGACCGCCTTTTCAAATCTTTGTTCATCAGACCTATTGTTCCTGGCACATATGACTAATTAGTATGTTATCAATGGAAACTCATCCAGGCAATAGGTGCGTGTTCTCCAACCCACCACAGGGAGTCAGTACATGATCTGACCTGTCATTGAAGGCAGTGTCAAGAGGTTACGAATGCCATGCCCCTTTCTCATACCAGTTAACTCACCCGCATTTGGCAGGTGTCACCCACTTTTTATTTACATTCTCCTTACTAACAAATAAAATGCCTCTATAGAATTAATGGAATCACCTGCTTTTCGAACCTATATCACCCTCTAAAAAGTGTTCATTCCTCATTTACCTTAATGGGATCCCATTCTTAAAGGCCTAACTTCCATCTGAATTTTTGAGGCAAGAGGTTGACAAGTATGTTTCTTGGCAACACTCTCCCACCACTACCTATTCAGTTGCAGCAGTTTATACAGCTGCATCAGATGCAAAGGGAAACTTTCCTTCGTGTAGTGAGGTGGTCCTTGTGCAAGAGTTCAAAAGATGAAGCATGTTCCTCTGGGCTGTGAGTGTTAGCAGGAAGTCACAAATTAAAATCAAAGGACACATTTTGTCTTTAATCTGTTCTGAGGAGAAGGGTGATATAGCCCCCGCTAATTTACAATGTTTCACAACTACAAACAACAAGTATCGGCAAAGTCAATAGGTCTCGCCTATGCAAGCTATTGGCTTTTGTCAATGTTTTCAGCCATATTGCACAGCAGCACTACTTTAAGTTTAAAAAGTTTAAGTAAAAAAGATAGCGCTATGACACAGCCAGCGCTGGCCGAGCCGTAGAACTTTTTTTTAACATTGCTAGTGGGAGGGCAGGTTGGGAGGCATGTCAGAAGGAGTGTGGGCGTGCAATACGGAGGTATGGATATCTCCTGCCCTGCCCTCATGCCAACAGTGAAAAACAGCGATATGATGCAGCCAGTGCTGGCCACATCGTATCTCTTGTTTTATTTTTAAACTTCAGGCCATCCTAAAAAAATTGACAAAGCGAATAAATCGCATAGGTAAGACTTATTGGCTTTTTCAATGCTTGTATTTTCTAGCGAGACAGCAGGGTGGGAAGGGGACAAACAACAACACAAGATGGGTCAGGCGGTAGCGGGTAAGCAGCAATGTGGGATGGGCAGGAAAGTGGCAAAATAATGACACAGAATAGTGCGGGAGAGAGGTGGGAAGCAACAATGCAGGATTTGGTGGAAGGGGGCAAGCTACGCCAGATTGAGTGGGCTATAGGGGACAAGCAACATTGCCGGATGGTCAGGTGGGAAGGGGCAAGCAAAAATATGGAAATGGGTGGAAGGGTGGGAGGGGGCAAGAAACAACATGGAAATGGATGGGGGGAGGCAAGAAATAACATGGACAGGTACCGGAGGGCTGTGGGAGCAAGCAAAATAGAGAGGGCAGCTGCAAGCAAAAACATGGAGAGAGACAGTTAGGTGGAAGGGGCAAGCAGCAATATGGAGATGGAACGGAGGATGGAAGGGGCAAGCAGCAGCATTGGAAGGGACGAGAGGGTTGTAGAGGCAAGCAAAAACACAGAGAATGGTTGTAGGGGGCAAGCAACAAAACAACACCGAGTGTGACAGGGTATAAGTACATTAGGGAGGTGGCCTGCAAGCTAGTGCTTTCCCTAAAAGAAAAAATTAATTAAGGAAGCACGATCAGGGGAAGGACACAAGTACTATAGCCGTCCTCTAGGGGAGGGACAAACCTATTAAGAGGAAGTGAAGCCTGCATGTGCTGACTAAAGAGAAGCAAGGAAACGAAAGTTACGATGCAGCCTACCAATGGTAAGGAGTAGATGGACTCTAAGCCCACTGTCAGCTAAGAAAATATCTTCCAAAACATCCGTGCATGGGCTGTCTCAGACGAGAACTAAAAAGCACCACCTAAAAGCAGTACTGACATTTGAATATGTTTATTGTGTATTTGGAGGTGGAGGAAGAGAGAATAAACCACTTGCATGACACTTAATCTGGGTGTATTGGATAAGCTTTTGTCCTGGACATGCACTTTTAGCTGGTTGGGTACTAGGGTGAATTTCAAGGAGAGCCTCCGTTGTGTAGCTGGACCCACGGAGTAGCTACAGCAAGGGTCAAAGACCATCCGGTGACTCCATTCAGCAACCTGCTGCCACCTTCAGAGACCCTAAGTGAAATTTCAGCGCCAAGACGCCCACGGACATACGTATGCGCTTTACAAATTGTAATAATAAATAAATAAATAAATAAATCCCCTTGAAATGTACCCTAGTAACAATCCAACAGGCACTCACTCGGTGCCCACTGTATCTGTGCTGTATTTGTGACCACTGGATGGGCACTGAAGCCAGGTGGGGTAATTATCAAGTATGTTTGGTGTCACCGGGTGGGCACTTGGCCATGGTGGAATCTATTGGGTGGCATTGGACCTGAAACGATCAATGGGTGGGAGCTGGACCCGGAGGGAACGGTAGGCCTGGTGTGTCTGGTCAACCTCTGATGATGGACTCTGCAACAGACAATCACATTCCATAGTCGGTGCTCCTCGGGTCACGTCAGCAACTTTCTCAACAGTGTCAGCAGGAAAGAAATGCAGTCATCGAATGAAAATCTTGTGGAAAAGAACAATGAGCATGGTATCTGTCTTCATCGACTTGTGTGTCTTTCTGTCTTTGCTTCTTTTCCGTGTTGGCGTGGGTGCACTGATATGTTTTTGCCATGGTGTGTTGATGTATATATGTGTCTATCTTTGTGTTTGTGCAAGAACTAAAGTCCGGAGCTGCACATAATTACTGCCCCACATAGTTTTTTTGCGTTTATTATGCACGTTCTGAGACCCAGAGACCACAAGGTACCTATTCTAATGCTCCTCAGGAAAACTGTACGTAGACGCTCTCCTGCTTAGCCCTTGAGGGTATAACTTGCAATAACTATTTACGGCCTTAAAGCTATACTATTGGCAGTCGGCACATATTTCAATCCACTTTTTTTCCCCCTGTAGATTGAGAGCGAGGTGCCTCCAGTATCTCCTGTAAAATTCTTACTGTGCTCCTTAAGGATGGCATTCATAACCTGAGAGAATGTGTTGTTAGATGCCAGTAATGGGTGCTCTTTCTTCTCTAGTATGGTGACTTTCTCGCCAGTACAGGGACAGTCCTGTGTGCATTTCCCTCTTCACTCTCTCACCCGATAATGAGCCTTTATTATACATTTCCGGTGCTGTAACAGGAGCCACTTGTCCCAAGGCCAACTTGCTGGAAATCAGACATCTTCTCACCAAGGGAAAGAGCCTATGTACATGGACTTCTGTAACTGGTCAGAGACATTTAAACGTAAAGAATGTCAACTGTTGATTGGGAGCTGGGACTAAGTCGAACATCCCATAGTCATGTTAGTACTGAGGTTCTTCAGACAGAAACTTTTATTGTTCTAAAGATCTGCATTGACTTACTTGGTGTTTCCTTGACCTGTCCAATGTCTGTTCCCGTGTAAGCTATCAGCAATTAGGACAAAGTACATTTTTGGACAGCTACTTGCCAGCCTGTCTACCTATCTTGCCTTTCTATCTGTAGTGAAGCGTAGATCAATAACAGGAGACAACAGCCTCAAGACCAGAGGTAACCTGTCATCCACAGATTGTGGAGAGTCCTTGTGAAGAGCACCAGTGTAGCCCTAGTGCAGGCTAACTCACTGTACCAGCATCAAGCAACAAGTGCATGCGAGAGGTTCAACTGGTGACCCAAAGTGGTGGCACATTCAAAGTGCCAATGACTCAGTCGTATGTCCTAAAATGTCTCATGAAATTACTCATCCTGTGGCCCCTATGCAGTGGACCCTTGTTATGTTTGACCCAGGGGACCCTTGTTTCCGGTCCCCTCCTAACTCAACCCCTGACCTAGGCTGTGGAACCTCAGAGGCAGGAGAGATCCCAAGATGGTAGACACTCCTGACAATAAATGGTCTTCTAAGATCCCATAATCATGAGTTGCATAAGACCAAGGGTACCTATATGGAATTTAAAAAGTCCATATTTCTAGTGCTGTATTTTGCAGCACTGCTTTTTTTCCTTAACACAATGCCACCGCTCTGAGGCCCCCTGGGAACCCTATCCATCTTAAGGGCATTAGGAAATCTTGGCTGCGACTGGCAGTTTCTGGGTACAGCACTGTTCTATCAATAACAGTGAGCCCAGTCAGGATCCCAGAAATCGGGACAAACACCCAAAATCACAGCATTTCACTGAATCCCTAAAAAAATCAATTTCTTCTAAGTCTGCTTTCAAGCGAACTGTCCTTTAATACATTTGAAACTCTTATGAAAAAATTAGGCAACAGTGGTTACAAAGCAAAAAAGCAACAGATTGATTTTTGGCTTAAGTTTCTGGGCCTTCATGAAGTTACAAGGCCATGATCAAGGTGCCACAGGGAATTTCGCAAAAAGCCTCTCTTTTGGTTACTAGGAATACTGTTCTGAAGTGAGACTCAACCGGCCTTCCAATGTTTAGAGCGAGAACTTGCTGAAGTAGATCCAACTCCCACATAGACTTTTCCCTGGGTGTTTCCAATTTATAGGCTTTTATCTAGAAGCCTTCAAAGTGTCTCTGCAGTTCCTCAACCTCTAGCAAAGCTTGTTTGTTTCTAGGAACTGGGCTCTGTGGACTCCAGCTGGGAAGCAATAATTCTGTGGCTCTTGTATGACTTTTCAAGCAAAGCTACCTGACCCACTGTTTCCTATGTGGTAGGGCCAGCACAACGATGGGAAGGAGGAGAAAAGTGGGCTAAGTAACCATCAGTTAAACTGGTTTTAATTGGAAGGTGTGGTGATTCTAGTCAGACACCCAGGCAGCTACAGTATGGCGAATGGGACCAAGAACAAAGCACATGCATGGAGTTGTCTCCAGAAAGGACGAAAACATGCATGGACTCCTCCATGTTATACAGACCAGCACTATAACCCATATGGATACCATTCTTCCTGTACCCTGTCCCTTTGTCCCATATATGAGTGCACACTGCTGTACACTGCACTACAAGGAAGACAAGGATACAATTATAGGGACTGGTCATAATTTACAAGGGGTAGGACACATGAGTGTTATTGACAACAGTGAAGCTAGTAAGCTCCATACCTTGAAGTTTAACTACCTTCCACCAACTGCAGTTACCCCGTCGCCTGGTATGAGGGCCCACAGCCACACTCAACTTTAGATGGTGTCTACTTTACCAGGACCCCCTCTCAGCAGAGCCCTACGTTCTACATCTCTGTTGAAATGTGGGGAATGTCAATAGAACAAGTAGATTCTTGAGGTAGGAGAGAAGAATCGTAACTGGGCAGAGTGGCACAGCTTTTCAAAGCTTCTTCAGGACTTCTGTCCTTTCAGAAGCCTTTCTCTAGGTTAACATTTCCCTATTAAATTGAATTGTAGTGCTTGCAGCCTCGATAAGGTTGTAAGTGTTCTATGCCATGATACAAAAGAACTTTTTAGCAACATTCTGAATTAAGTCATTTACTTTCTGGCTGACTCTGGAGTGCAGCTTATGGTAATTGCGAGTCAATGGTGTTCCCATCGTAGTTAGAGGTCATTACCATGTTTTAGTAGGAGATATCCTCTAACTTTGTGGAGAGCTCTGATTTTCACTGAGTTAACTACTTTAGGTCAGTAGTCAATTGCTGCGCCTGGATACCGACCCTACTTATTTTGAAAGCATTGCATTATATTGTACCTGCACCAAACTCTACACCATTTCCGATAAATTATGCCACAGCTACTCGGCTGCAGCCAACATTAGAGAGTCAGAAAAATGTGAAGTCTTTTGTAATCTTGGTATCCAGAACTCGGGACTAGTATGGAGAACATGCGCTTTTATCTCTGAAACTGCTAATTTTTCCCTACAGTCGTCTGGATCTCGAGAAAGTCTGCCATTCTGGCTCTTTCACATTCTGCTTTGTGTGTTTTTGCTTCAGTTTCTGGATCTTTCTGTGTCTACCAGAGTGAGTTTGTTTTTCCACTGTGCTTAATTTATACTCGTTATCACACGTAATGTGAATCTATAGCATATGCTACAATACAGCAGCGTTGTATGGAATGACCTGGATCCTCGCAATGTTGCTTGCACACATTGGGGTCTGTTGCTTTATCCATGGGATATGCCATGGTTCATCCCACTGTCCTAATGGCACTATAATGTCCTGCCTGAGGTCCTCTGGACACACCTGGGCTCTTCGTTTTTTTCTTTGAAGACACCTGAACATTTTGGATTCTCTTATGATACACCTGAATCCACCATACTGCTTTTATGGTACACAGAGCCCTCCGTGCTGTCTGTCCTTGGTTCACACCTAGGTCCCTTGCCATGTCCTTTAGTAAACTTAAATCATGCGACCTGTTTATGGTATTCCTGAACCCCTGCATTGTTTTGGCACTCCTTTTGATCAGAGCCATATCTGCTCACTGAGTCGCCCTTGCATTTTCTCCCTCTCATCGTGTATCTCCCTTATTTGCCCTCTGAGGGCATCTCTTCATGTACAATGTGCCCATAATGGGCTGGGCTGGTCAGCGCCACTGCCACTGCGCACTTGCTTGAAATTGCTTTTCTTTGTGTGCGGCGCTGCGACCGCTCGACTGGAAAAGTGTATTTTGTTGATTTGGAAGTTGAGTGAAACGGGTAATGAAGATGGATCAATACAGCTCTTTGCGTGCCCTGATCCTGGGAAATACTAGTGTGCTCGCCTCGCTGCTGCATAACGCGCGTTTAACGCTTGAACTTGCAGTGCTCTAGGGAATCCACAGCAACCGCTGCTTCCACAACAGCCCACATCACCACAATAACCCCTATTCCCTCCATTCGCTCCACACTGCCGTCAGCACCACACTCATAATTCTCATAACCATCATCACAGTCCCCACCATTTTACCACATTACCTTTACCACCCCAAACTTATACAGTCACGGCCGTCTTCACCACCACTACACCCCAATGACCGCGAAGAACACTTTTACCCTCAGCATGCCCAACACCTCTCAGCAATGCCACACACCACCACCACTCACTCCACCCCTACCACCTCTCTGCCAGCTTCTAATGATGATGGCCTCTTTTTAGGCTGGGTCACCCAGCCCAACAAGGGCACCTGAATGCTGCAGGAGATCTCTGTTGGGATAAACAGTAAATGTGGAGGAGACTCCGTTCCCTGTGGCTTTGCTCTCGTTCTTTTTCCACCCACCAGCCGTTCTTTCTTTTTACTGCCTCGCTTTTTTCTCCCCATTCCTCATTTAGATGCTCTTCTGATTCTCTCCCTTTTTTTCCAAACGTTACCTTTGATCCTTTTTTTTCTCACCCCACCACTATAAATATGTCTTTCTTTAGAACTCAAACTGTGACCTCAAGTCAGTAGTGAGGGATCCAAATTATTTTAGCACCTGCTCCTTTGTAGTTTCCTGTGAGGCCATTCTGGAGCTGCTGCCTCAGTGAGCTCTACAAGGGAAACCTCACCCCAAGCCTGCTCCATCGTTCTATAGTCACCAATAAATACCACCATCCCCCCAAACCCCTTGCTTAATTCTGAGTTCGCAAAAAGAATATCCTAATTATTATCAGCTCTTCGCTGCTGAAACATGTAACGAGATAACATTGAACACATCTTACAGCACCATTTTTCTCGATGTCTCAAACCAAAAGGACTTAACCCCCAACCCCCGTTCCCAATAATTCCAAACTGCTTACCTCTCAGCCCTCCAAGCCCACCAAACTCCTAACCCAAGACATAATGGTCAGCTTAACCCCTTCATAATCTTGCTTTTTCTCTCCTTTCAGTTCCCAAAGGCCTCTCCAGAATATATAGAACCCTGTTACCATGTAATCATCTTGTACTGCAGACCTTTACTTTTAGAATGATTTGAGAGGCTTTGGAGCCCTGTAGAAACCCTGTCTTTACAACTAAGGAGCTCTGGAGGGCGCCGCTTAGCCCCTTAATCCATGTAAATCCTGCAGCTCAGGTACCCTTATGACAGCACTCGACGTACTGCTAAGGTCTCACCACTGTATTTTTCCTTGTGCTGTTATGAAGCAATGCCGTACCCCCATCAGTTGTCTTTGAGTGGAGTGGAGGCTTTGGCTACATAGGGGCTAACTCGGTCAAGTTCAGATTTGCACAGAGGGCCAAGGACACCAGCTGCTGTAACCTTGTGTCCTTGGTAGTGAGCCTGCGTGGAAGCATTGTTCCCTCAATAGTAAGCTTGCCCTGAAGGTTGTTGGCCTTTCTAGAGAGTAGAGCCGTATTATATGCATTATTTTGGTACTTTTCATATTAAGCAAATGCTGGAGCCTTGTGCTGTCTGTTGTAAACTGCTGCCGGACACCTATGCTATTTGTAGTGAGCAGGCATTGTAGCCTTAGCCCCTCTCCAGTAAGCAGGACCTGGAGGCCGCTGTCCTCTTTAGTGTACAGAGCCTGGCCTCCTATGTAATTCAATGCAATGCCTTGTGCTGTCTGTAGTAAGTTGGTGCCAGAGTTGTGTGCTGTCTGTATTAAGCTGGCACTAGGTCCTTATGCTCTTCATAGTAAGCTGGTGCTTTATACTCTGTAGTAAGCTGGTGCTAGGCCTTATGCTCTCTGTATTAACATGATGCTGGGAATCTGTGCTCCTTGGGAAGCTGGCACCGGGATCTTGTGCTGTCTGTAGTAAGCAATCCTCAGGCCTTGTGCTGTCTGAAGTAGGCTAGTGCTGAGGCATTGTGCTTTCTTTAGTAAGATGGTGCTGGGCCTTTGTGCTTTCCATAGAAAGCTGGTGCTGGGCCTTGTGCTCTCGCTGGTAAGTTAGGCGCCAGGGTCTTGTGCTTTCTGTAGTAAGTAGGTGCCAGGGCCTTGTCTTTCAGTAGTATGCATGTGCAATGACCTTGTACATTTCATAGTAGGCAGGCCATGGAGCTGGGTGCTATTTATAACCCGGAGATGCCGGGCTCTTGTACACTGTCGATAGCAGGGGCTAGAGCCTTGGTTTCTCCTTCGAAGCACTCTGAGGAATAGATATGGTGGTCTTCAGTACAGTCAATCAGGGTCTTTGTGTAGTTCCACTTGAATTGTCCTCTGCCAGGCCATGAGATGATGGTGTCTGGGTGCTGCACAGGGCCGGCTCTGGGGCGGTGCGACCGGTGCTACCGCACTGGGTGCTGATTTTAGGGGGGCGTCGTGTTTGCACGTTTATTATGGTTTTAAAAGCACCTGCTGCCTCATTCCTTGCCTCTAGAAATGTCCATGCAGCACTAAAAATGTCAAGATAACTTCGTTGTTTAATGTTCTTCCTGGAGAGAGATCGAAGTTTTGACTTCTTGAGGTTCTGACAGATCATAAAACAGCACAGAGATTGAATATGACTACTGCAAAGAACGTGTACCATGCAGATCACAAAGTGCATACGATGTAAATAGGTCAGTGGGTTACTGATTTTCTAAGAGACCTCCTTTTGTTACTTGCAGTTTATAAATTAAATCCTAATATAGAACAGTGGCATTTTTAACTGTCTTCAAAGATTTGCATGCACACTGCAAAGTATAGATTAAATCAGAGATTAATGTTGCAAAAAGGGTTCATTTGGATGCAAATCGATTGTTATTATTAAAGAGAACCCCCAACTATGGTGTTCCGTTTTCAATTCTGAGTTTGTGCTTTTCAGATCAAGCACTCTTACACTATAGTGCCTACCAGTATGGATGACATGTGACTCATACATCTTGTAGTCCTCTGTCTTATGTAACATTTCCTATACACTGATTTACACACGTATGATTGATTGCATCACACACACTTTTCACAGAGACAACGTGCTCTGACTCCCTACACTGGTATGAGCGGTGCTATATAACTAATTAAATGCATCTGAAAGAGAGTGGTTATGGAGACTTAAGGGACACTTTTAAAAGGTGGTGGTGAGGGAATCTTTTGTGGGGGTGGTCACCACCTCCACTATGTATAAGGTGGCACCAACAAACATTGTTGCACAAGTGCGCCACCAGCACTAAATCTGGCCCTTGTGCGGCGCTAGAGAAAACTAGTGCTGCGCCAGTCAATAGCTGGATCTACAGCCACAGATTCAACATCAACACACTTTGTCATGTGGCTCTATTTGTACATATGTGGTATTTGTATAGCATTACCGTAGCCAGAAGGCAGCAGAACGCTGTACATGGTCACATGCAAAGATACGTTCAATCAGTGATTCTAGTAGGACAATGGGCATTGGCTTTTTGTTCCAGAATTTGGTAGCATAAATGAAGAAGGCCTTAGCCTTGTTTTTTCTGCTTGTACTTCTTTGTCTCCATTGTGATGGTGTTGTAGCTTTGGGTGTGCCGAGAACCTCTGTCCGTGGTCAACCTGATAGGCAGGTGTGCCAGTTATGAGGACTTTGTAGATGATCCAGCTACTGTTGATGATGATTCACCAGCAGGTATTATGGCTCCAGTTTACACCTCGTCCTCCCCAGAAGGGCTGGAGGATGCCTGGAAGGAATAGTCAGGTACCTATCCTCAGCCGAGGCTATGAAACTGATGGTGGGAGCAGCTTGAATACTAGTCTGGAGACACATCTGATTAAAACAGACCTTCAGCCTCCTCACTGCTCCGAGATCTCTTTCAGCACTGCACCTATGCTTTGAACATTGGCCCTAGTCACGCCTCCTACTGGCTCGGTTTACATTTTGCTCCAGAAGTCTACATTCTGTGTTGTAGTCTCCTTTACCTGGGGTGTCTAGGTTGAGATTTTGCAATCAAAGCCTAACAGTTAACCTAGTCAGCCCTCTACTCCAAACCCTTCTTCAGAGCACCAGCTGAGTATCAATTGTAGCTCAGCTACACCTATGTCTCATTCACCATGTAAGAAGGAAAGCAGATGTAGGGTGACTGCGAGTTTCTCACCCGCCCACCGGTATCATCGTCTCACGCATTCAGCAACAAACTTCCCACCAATCTAGGCTCCTCCACCTGCACAATACTGTCCGCCTCTCACACTGTTTCCCCATGAGTTGTAACACTTTCCACCATTGTTCACTTTACTTCAAACACACTGCCCTCCATTCAGCTCCAGCTCATCATACACTGCGCACCTGTGCCAGTTTCTCTCTCACACTGCCTACCAGTAGCAACACATCACATGCTCCCCACCAGTGCCAGCTTCTCATCCACACTGCCCAGCAGTGAGTGTGCCATGGCATTGTGCCAAGGACAGGGTAAGGGGTGTGGAGTAGGAGTCACTTAGGGTCCCAGGGACATAATCCCCTTTTTCAAGGACTTGGACTGAAACAAAACCCACATGACAGTGGCGGGCCCGGGCCCTCACAACCGAAAGCCCCCTCCACCTTTCTCTCTGGGGGCCCAACCCTCCCCAAGTCAATTCCGGATGCGATAGAAATGGAAGTTCTTGATGTCTGCAGACAAAAGCCTGTATGAAAATCTAATGCCGCCTTTGTTCACAGCCGTCAAGCCCTAAAAGACGTAGGCTTTTGTCTGGGCGGAAGGTTGTGAAAGCCGGCGTAGGGGACGGGGCGCCCGGGCTCCGGCGATTAATCGCCTCCCTTTTGTGGCTGAAGATTACAGGGGCAATTAATGTTGTCAAAACCTGTGGCAAAGACTCGGTGCTCTTGACAGGGCGTCAGCCGGCGGTGGCGAGGGAGGCGAGGTGTTCGAGGCGCAGTAATTAGCTCTGGTCCGGAGTGGAAGTGTGAGGACGTCGTCATGTATAGAGCGTAGCGCCGGCGCGTCGGGCGGGGAGCCGGGGGCAGGCAGGGGTGGTACGGGATGCAGATGAGCAATTAATTACCGGGTTTTATTCCGAGCGTGTCGCCCGGCTGATGACTGACAAAGAGCAGATTAGCATGATGTTTGCATGGCGCTCACGGGGGCGCGGCCCCCTGTTTCCCGCGGCGTCACCCCGGTGTGCGGCAGGCAGGGCCCTAGGTGGCCCACGAGAGGGCCCAGCAGCCTGCGTTTGAGTGAGATGTAAGCAACAGTAGGCCTCGCCACACTCTACGAAGTCCCGGGTTTCCGATCTCTGGCTGGTTTCAGCTCCCAGCACTAGTTAGCCTGGTCTCATCGCCTCCTCGCTCTCATGAACCACGCGCGCCTCTGAGTCAGTCGAAATTCTTGCTGTGTTGATGGTCTGTTTGTTTCTGTGTCCAGAGACTGGGTCTTCTGGTGACGAAGCGAATTGGCCATCTGCCGCAGGGGAAAGAGGCGGCCATCTGGTGTAGGAATAGGTTTCACCATCTGGTGCCGGTAGTTGGATCTCATGGCACGTGGGAGAGGGGTAACTTGGCGAAGACGAGTTGGGCTTTTTGGCATTAGAGGGGTTGATCTTCTGGTGCAGGGGTAGTTCGGCCTACTGGCCAGAGTGGAGGTTTGGCCTTCTAGACCTGGGACCAAGGAGTAGCAAGTATGGCCGTGTGATGGTGGGAGGGATTTGGCCTTGTGGGTTGGAGGGAGGGGCTAGAGCTTGGACTTGTAGGCCAACACGTGGGTTACCCTGTGCTGTGGCGGGAGGAGAGGGTGACCTTCTGGTGTGAGAGGAGGTTGTTCTGGGGAGAGGATTAGGCCATCTGGCAGAGAGATAGTTGGGCCATCTGGCACAACTAATTGCCCCTTTTGGCAAAGGGGAGCTGGGCCTTTTTTTTCATAGGGGCAGTTGGGCCTCCTGGATCTTGGTCTGAGTTTAGCCTTCTGGGGTGTGAGGCTAGCCCTTCGGGAATCTAGGAAAGGTGATGCTGGGTTCTGGCAGAGAATGTGGTTTATTTACTGTCTTCTGACGTAGTGTTCTTTTAAGAGGTATCTTCATTAACAAGCATTTACAATGCAATGGTCTTGGCATTGTTAAAGTTAGAGCTATTGGCATTGCTCATGACATTTTTTTTTTTTTTTAAACATAAATAAATGGCATTGTCATTTACAATGCCAATAGCTTAATCTCTCGCAAATGCGAGATCTATTGCATTTGCACCCACACACAGAGCCACCCACACAGAGCCACACACACAAAGCCACCCCCACACAGAGCCACCCACACACAGAGCCACACACACAGAGCCACCCACACACAGAGCCACACACAGAGCCACGCACACACAGAGTAACTTCAAAGCCAATAAACCTGTTATAGCTACTTCAAACATGTTGCGACTATTTTAAAATGTTGTATTGACATAACAGATGTTCAATTACATTCAGTGAAAAACATCAGCATCAACAGAATCGTTTTTTCGTGATTTGCATGTGACTGACACACAACTATAATAACAGTGTCCCACTTAAACACTGATTTGTAGCTAGCAAGAAGTGAAGACACTGGTACTTTAACCCACACTTCGATCAAACACATCGTTTGTCTTCACACATCATTTAAACCCTGACTTTCCTTTTCTCTGCACTGTTGTTAGATAGTGTAGCACAGCTTTTACTAATATTGGGGAGGTTCTTATTCCAGAGAAACTGCTCAAAGTATGTGTATGCACAACCACTGACTTCATTGATGATGTAGACTCCCTTATTATCTAAGTATTTTTTTTTCTTTTTGAAGTGCTCGATCGATGGCTCGAGATGCAAAGTCATCTGATATGGAATGACAGAGAGCGGCGCGGGGCGAGGGAAGGAGGGAGAACGAGTATGAGAAGAGTGAGTGGGTGGGTGAGGGACTGAAAGAGAGAGAGGGCAAGCGAGAGAGGAGGGGGTCTCAAGAGAGGCAGGAGGCGCTCGCGGAGTCATATAGCGTGCACGCCGCTGCTGCTGTCACCCCCTTCGCTAGCCAAGACCTAAAAACGCCTCAAGCTAAGGAAGCAAGCAGTTGTAACTTAAATCACACAGGCCGCTCATGCAGGGAGTTGGGGGTGAGATAGGCAGTTTGGAAGGCCTGTACCTAGAGCTTTAAATGACTTTTAAAAACAATGCAGCATCAAGCACATGCCTAAAAGAACGTCCGCCCATTGTCTTGAGAGCTAGGGTGCTGTTGTCTGTCCCCCAACTGGGAAAGACCTGAATGATCACCTTGCATACCAACTGCAGTGGGAAGGAGCACAGCAACTTGAAATCTAGAACATCTCTGAAGGACAGCGGTACAAGATGAAGCAGCGTGTGGGGTACTGCACCCGTGAGGGGGACGAGGCCATACTCACAGAAGAATTTGGCCACGATCTGTGCGCTGCCCTTCAAAGTGATGCCCTCCTTGACAAATTGCTGGCGCGACATTTTACGGATCTTCTTCTGCACACAGGGCGAGAGCGCGCCTTACTGTTCAAATAAAATCTTGCGCGAAATCCCGCCCCCTAAAACAGCTAAGCTATATGCAGATACTTAAAGCAGATAATTAAGGGACCTGGGCATGTTCGTGGACGAGCTAAAGGTGAACGCACAATGCCTTGCTCCAGTTAGAAACAGTGAGTGTTAGGTCTTGTATAAAGGTGGCATACAATTGTGCCAAAAAAGTCATATTACCAGCGTACATGGTCCCACATATGAAAAATGACATTGAGGAACTGGTAAGAGAGGAGTTGGCCTAACGACTAGGGCGTTCGACCTCGGACCTGGGGACCTGGTTCGAGTCTCGGTAACGACGCTAAACAAAAACATCCTGTGATTCTGGGCAAATCACTTAATCTCCCCGTGCCTAACAAAAATGAATGTGTGTCCTTGTGTAACGTAACTGGTGCTATGTAAAGAGCTCTGATACCTGATTCGGTTCAGGTCTAGTTCGCGCTATATAAAACTCTAAAAAATAAATTACAAAAAAAGAGTACCCTGCCAGGCCACTCAGATAGAAGGCGGGGCGATTCGACACATGAGAAAACTCAACCATTTGGAGTCGCTTTTGTGAATGCCCTCTGAACAGCACTCTAGAGAACCCTGCCAAAATGGAACCCAAGTGCCCTATGTAGTAAGCAAACAATCAATCCAGCCACAGACAAATTCTATATGGAAAGACGGCTCAACCCTCTTCAAAGGGAATGATTGACTGCAGCCGACACACAATGTTATGGAACAGGCTAGGCTCCCTTCAGAGGTACTCCCAGACAGATGAGTTGTATCAGAGGTACTCCCAGACCGATGAGTTTTAAGACAGACGGCATTCCAAGAAATATTAAGAGCGGATGTTGAGGTTGTTCCAATTTGTCTATTTTCCACTCACGGTAATACAAACTTCCTTCTTCTGAACGAACACACCAACTGGTCAAATACCTCCCTTTATTTCCTTTTTACCAGCAATCCATAGTCCGGATTCGGAAAGCTAAAGGCAAAGGAACATTGGTTGTTTTTCCAATTCTAATAGGACAACTTCAAAAGGTAAATAAATGAGCAAGCGAAAGGTTAAGCTGCGGGCCAATCAGGTCGTGCAGTGTCGGTATAAGTAGTGATGACCTATACGGAGTCAGTCAGGGTCATTGGTGGGTCATGCGTGGTGTGCCATGTTGTAGTAAGTAGACCCAGGCAGACTGCTGGATCCTGTGGTAGGTTGTCCTGCAGACCAGTCGATCACCGGGTAAAGGTAAACACAGAATGGCAAGCTTCCCTCAGACAAATTTCAAGTCAGTTATCTGGCTTCCAAATTAGGATTGGTTCAAGGCCCCGCCGACCAGCAGAGGGGCATTTCCCTGCTCCAACCATCCAACAGAGTTATCCATTTCCCTGCAATTCAATGGGAAACCCGCATTACAAAAGCATATTTTTAGTTAACCGGAACCCTCGTTACAACTCTTAAAGAGGCTAGGCTACTCACAGTTTGAGCCTTATTTACTCGGGTGTCGGAAGGAGATTCAGGTTGTTTTCTCACATTGGGAGGGGGGGGGAATTAGGAGTAGATGAGCGTAGTTCATGACTTCTGCCCACCCTGAGTTTTTCGGACAATTGGTGCATTCCAAGGACGGAATGCGCCGGGTTTGGGCACTTTGCTTGGGGGGGAGGGGTGTTAAAAGTGACAGCCTGGCTGAGGGGTCATTCATAGGTTGGCCTTTCCCCCTGGTGCTGTGGTCAGTTTTCCCGCCTTCGAGACCACGCTTTAATCCCACCAAGTACCATGGAGCCTCTCTCAATCCCACACTTTCGACGGAGAAGGCCTGCTAACACGTGGTGGGCCTACACCCTCCACCAGCCGAGTCCGAGCCACCGCGTGTCAGGGCCCGCATACCGACCCGGCAGCCTCCGCTCTCTGTAAAACCATGAACCATGACTGAGAACGGGAACACCTGAACATGGGCGCGGACAGAAGGGCCCTCCCTTCCCAACAGAGGTGCCAAGGCCCAGGCAGGGTGAGCCAGAGCGGCCAGCAAGGCACGAGGGCAGCACAAGGAGGCAGCAGCTTCCTGCCTGAAGCCATCCACTGAGGGCACCCGCAGCAGCCTCCTCAGCACTACCGCTCTCAGCGCTACACCACCTCTGCGCTACACACCCTCAGCGCTACACCCACCTCGGCGCTACAAACCCTCAGTGCTACACCCGTCTCGGCGCTACACACCCACCTTGGCGCTACACACCCACCTCGGCGCTACACACCCACCTCGGCGCTACACCCCACTCGGCGCTACACCCCCCTCGGCGCTACACCCACCTCGGCGCTACACCCCCTCAGCGCTACACCGCCTCGCCGCTCAAAGGTGAGAGCTCGGGGGCCTCCGAGGAGTTCAGCGAGGCGTGGGCGGGCTGGAGACGGCGTAGAGTGAGATGCGTTTCAAAGCCCTCAACACACTCTCATTGCAGGCCATGCTGAGCCGTCGGTCAAGGAATAACAGCTGTCACACATGCAGAGAGAGCTAAAAACCATATTCAGGCAACTCAGCTTTTTTGTCAACCATGCCTTGGTCTCATCCACACGATGTCCTTGTTTTGATGGTCACAGTCCTTTATTTAACATCGCGTGTTAATAGCTGCGTCACCCATTAAGCAATCGGCCTCATAAATCAGCAGATGGACACATGATATGCATGATCAGACTGTAACCTGTGGGGGAGGCCTCCAGGTGGGTTCGAGGCTTAATCCGCACCAAGGAACCTGCAAGTGGAAACAGATAGGACGCTTAAAAGACCCACACTTGCAAAAAGCAAAACTGATCGGACACTAGTAATTTCGAATCCACCTAAAAACTTAACTAAACGCGGACCCACAAAATAGAAAGAAGTCTTTCAATTTGCACCCTCTCCTCCTCTTTCCAGCGATTGAAAAACAAGCGAGCTGCGCCATGACACCACCACGTTTCTCCGAGGTGAGGCAGAAATGCCTCGGAGAAACGCAGCGTCATTTTGGGATTCGGGGGCGTGTTTTTCTTTCTCTCCTCTTCCCATTGGCTGGAAGGTAAAAATCCAGCCAATGGGAAGAGGAGAGAAAGAACGTAAAAACACACCCCCGAATCCCAAAAAGAAGGGGCTTGAACGAAGTGATGCCCCTCTCATCCAATGGCTGGCCTCCGATTAGGAAGCCAGCCAATGGAGAAGAGGGGCGGGTTCAAGCCCCACTCTAGAAAACATAAAATCTCGGAGCGAGACTGCGCAAGCGCAGCCTACGGTCCGAGACCTAAAAAGGGTAGGGACGGTCCTGATAGATAAAGAAATGTTGTTTCAAATTTTCGGTCCATAGATGACGAAAACCTGTTTAGTTTTTATTTTTTTTTTGCACATTTTTTTGTCCGCAGTCTGCTGGTATTCTCCTTGCAGGAATGCTGCAGCCTCCGAAGATGGAGAGCTTTCGGTTACATAAGTGTGGGACAGAATACCAACTGTAAAAGAAAAAGAAAGTGAAAACATCGTGGCCGATTGGTACAAAAAAATGTATCCATTACATGGGGCAAATGGTGCTCAGATTTGGCTTCTAGGATATTTCCCATAGTATCCTTTGGTCACAGGTCAATAGCTGAATTCCTATTGCAGTAATACATAGTGGTAGGGAGGAAAAGTTGGTGTTCCATGGTGTGGTGCTACTCCTCCATCTGGACAGAGAGGAGGTAGCCTACATTTTGAGGGCTCACCAGAGAGCCTCACCACTGGTTCTTCTCCGGTCCTTGAGTTGGAAGAGTCCGATACCACTGCGTGACTGCATGACCCTTGTCGCTATTTTGGGAAGTAATTTCCTGTAATTAGGTCTCGCTTGTAAGGGGATCCTCCCTTTGGTCTGTATCCAGTTAAGGACCCTGTGAAGGAGGCTTAAGACGAGCTTGTTGAACAGGATCCACATCGAGAGTAAGAGGGATGCTTTGAAAAGGCACAAATCGATGGGGTAGATATGCACTGTAGTGCCCACTGCCCCTTAAAGATATGCAGGCCAAAAAGAGTGGCATCCTTTGAAGTGATATAAGCGGGCCCAGTGCTGAAATCGCAGTACTCTGGGATACTCTGCTGGCGGCCCCAACCCTGGCCTCCTGCCCAGCCACTGTAGCTATGGTTCTCCTACTTCCCACATATATTTGGGGGCCCAGCAAAACGCACCAAAGTGAATACTGCTGGTCTGTCATCTTCTGTGATTTTTGGAATGATGTGTATCTGGGTGATTGGTTTCTCTTGATGATGGCTTGCTGTTGGTGGGAGCATGCTCCCAGCTGTTTGTTTGGGTGCAGATGCTACAAGCAAAGCTCTCCTACAGAAAATTTCATATTGAGAAGGGGTGGTGAAGCTGCTGCTGGTGGCTGCATGCTGTTCAGATGGGCATGGCTTTGGAGTGGCATGCAGCTGTTGGCATGCAAGCTCCAAGTTTGCAAAAGCTCCTGCTACGTCATTATTTGAATATTTATCTTTATTCTCTTTTTCAACTTGCTTCTTAATGTATATTAGGTATCACATTAGCATAACAGATAATGGTCACTTCACTGCACAATGAGGCTGTCAAGCACACAGAGAGGCAAGAATCATACACTCCTATAAACAAAAGATGGTCACAGTAAACTTAATGAGTGATGTGCTTTTTAGGTCTCCTCACCGCGAAGAAGGGTGTTGATGACAGATTGTTTACAGATTACATTTTACTTTTATAATTATTTTATTCTGATTTCAATTAAACATCATTGCCTCTGTTGATAGAGCACTATTGTACAAGATTAGAACTTCCCCCTATAGACCATTAGCTCCTATATTAGAAATTCAAAAGGCAAAGGGGTTAGGAGCGGCTCTCTATGGGGCAGAGTTGTGGGGCCTGGACAATGTAAAAGAATTTACCAGGGCCGAAAATAAGTTTGCAAGGGCAATTGTGAACCTCCAAGGGTGTGCACACCTTTAATACCCCTCAGATCTGATTCAGGGTTAGGATGCATAGGACATTATGCTATCTTAAGGGCTCTCACCTTCTGGTTAAGAATTTGGGTGAGTAGCACGAAGGTACCACTAAGGTGTGCTATGGGCAAACTTCTTGATTTACATAAAAAAAACGGGGCGCATCAAATGGCTCAAACAACTGAGGGACTGGTTCACCAAGCTTAGTATGAGTTATCTATGGGATGATCCAGGGTGTATCCAGAAGGCGACTATTCGTTTTTAAAAAAAAGGTTCTGGGCTTTTATGGACCATGAATTTTTGATAAATAATAGCAATGGCTCGCTTACAGCAAATTTTCTTAATTTTAAATGCGGGCTCACCTTTGAACAGTTTTTAGATGACATTGAGCCCCTTCAGGCCAGAGCTACATATTTGCAGTTCAGATATGGGACTTTACCATTACACTCTAGAAGAAGTAACTGGGCCAATGCACTTGTTTCATCTATATGCCCTGTGTGTTTGGATAAATCAGAGACTATAGAACATTTTCTCTTTTTCTGTACTGCATATAATGATTATCGGAAAAAAAATGGATCATCCCTGTGTGTCGTATTTTATCTTGTATTTGCCCCTCTGACGCCATTAGGATATTTACGTCTGATAATACCAGGTGGCTTGTATTTGCACTAACTAGGTATCTCTTGTATGCGTGGCGGAAACGTTTGAAGTTATCAATTTAAATTTAGTACATGTAAAACAGTATTTATTGAAATGAACTATTACTTCTTAACTGTAATTGCTTTTACTTGAAATATGATGCTCTTATTCAATTTTATTCAATAGTTTTTATACTGTATTGTGATGGTTTTTATTCCTGTAAATGATCAATTTTCTTTTTGATCGAATAAATTACTACTACTACTCATTGCCTCTGTATAGTCAGTAAAGGTGTAAGTAATGTGATGCAAAAGCAGAATATTGGGAATGTTTCTTTATGCATAGTGCTTTATATGAGGCTACGTGGTTCGCTGCCTGGTTCCTTTGATGAAAAGCAGCGAGACTCCCAAGACTTTCGTTGCCGCTTGGTTCAAACCACCTCTAATTCACTCTAAGATTAGTGATCAAAATAACGAGGCAGGCGCTGGCAGTTGAAAGGGGAAGAACAAGTTTATTGCTCTAGAGGAGAGTACATCACTTCGGACACCGGGGCTATTGTCAGGAGGTGCTCTAACTGCATCTCTGAGGCCTGGCCTTTTATATGTTTCTATTGTCACTTTATTGCATGGTCAAACATTCCTGGCATCAGTTTATAACATAGTTAAACATCCCTGGAATCCCCGCCTTTAAGCTAGTTCCCACACAAGTCCCGTAGCAAATGTTCCCCCACCCGGATCTTACAGATGATCGATATCTCGCAGCTGGATATTCCGACAGGACCTAAAACACATGGGATCGGTCAGAAAAAGGGGTTGGGTCACTGATTAAATTCCGGTCCCTTTGTTGGTGGAGCAAGTTCTGTCGTTACGTGGGCAATAAAATAAGTCCGCAGGGGTTGATTAGCACCTGGGACCGGATAGAGTAGCCAGGTGCAGTGGAGGAGGTTATCAGAGGGGCCGAATCGTGCGCAGAGGATGAAAGGACAAGTGGGTTTTGGTGCCGGAAGTGGCTCTAGGGTATTGTCATGCTGACATGGTTTTACGACCCTGGTATGTGTGCTCGGGTTCAGTCAGAGCGCGGGGGATGAGGGCGGCCGGGGTGATGCGCAGGTGACCAGCAATGTGGAAAATGGCTGCAGAGACTAAAACGGTTGCCGCTTACGCCCTCGTAGGGGCCTTCGTTACACAAGATGGCGCCGGCAATGTTCATATTTATCGTCTTATATTCAACACCTTCAGAGAGCGCTTCTGTGGAGCATTTCCGTCTCCACATCCATGGTTTGCAGAATACATATTTACATAGAGCTGAACATGACCTATAGATTATGGAGATGTTTGATGGTGAGCGGGACCTGGTAGTTGATGCAGAGGCTTCTGGCCATCAGTTTGTCCAAAACCATAAAATCCATTACCAACAGGTCCTTAGACCCAGTAACTCTCTTGTCCTGATAGTCTTCGTCTGAAAAGTGATGGTGGAAGATGTGTCAAGACCATTCAGGACCGATTCCTTGAAGCATTCTATTACTGTAACTCTAAGAAATGGGACCTTTGCACCATTTCTATAAGGCGCGAAAGAACAGGGCATGACTTGGGTAATACGTTTTGTACACGTCATAGCCACATACTTTCCTATTAGGTGGTCAGTAAAAAGGGGCTACATCTGTACTGTGGCATAAAATATAATTCCACAAACCTACTGTGGACCCCGCTGACGAGTAAGCTTTTGGCCTGAGAGGCATCCTTTAGCTCAAAGAAGAGTTAACACTTATGGTCACGGTACATATTGTATTTAATGGAAGTCCCTCTGTATTGAAGAGGACAGATGCGCCGAGTTTTGCCAGGGAATGAACTGGGGTTAGGACGTTGAGGGTTTGTGCAAAAGCAGCCTGAGGTTATCAAGGAGAGAGTGTGCGGCGGGTTGAGCTTCCCAAAATGTTCTGGAATGTGAAACGAGATGATAGGAAGCTTCCTGATGTGTTCTTGTAGCAGGTATCTGTTTCTGAAGAAGACTGAATAGATAGCTCAGGGTACTGTTTGTTAAACACTGACTGGGGTGGTAGTAGAAATATAAAAAGCACATCACAACATAGTGCAAGCAAGATATTGACAGGGAATTTATGGCTACTCTCACCAATTACCTAAGCACAACCAAGAGATTTGCGGAAACCAAAGCGGATCTGAGGGGGAGTGGTCAAGATGGCGGCTGTATTGGAAGCATTGTAATTAGTACTGCAGCCGGCCCGTCTAATATCCTTAGTTATTCCTGTCCATCTGCCCGAATTACACAGGGAGGCTGTCCAGGCTCTTTGTACAGTAGGCAGACTCTGCCTCATTCCAGATCCAGGGGGCAGCGCTCCCGCTTTAGGGACACCACGGCTGGGCAGTGCCTGCTGATGAGGCAAGCCTGGTTAGTGACCTGCACCGGCATAGCGCTACCCACACGCAGTATTCGTGCACTCAATTTCTCCTTGCCGGCTACATAGGGCCCCGGAGCTTGAAGGTGCCTGATCTCTACTACTGCCACTGCAGTGCCCTGGGAAGTGCCATCTGTGCTCCCTCTGTGGGTCTCCTGTGTTGCCTGCACCCAGGAGCAGTGCTGCATCATGATGGCTGTTTTGGATGTACGGCCGTCCCTCTCTTTCCGACCCGAGGCCGTGCGGGCCTAATTACATCAAGGTGAGCCCAGACCAGGCCAGGTCTATGCCTGCGTCTGCGAATTTCCAGCACCAGAGTGGCTGCACGAGGGCCTGATATCACCTGTATTGAGAGGGTAACGCAGCACGGGGCAGCCTGACACTGAGCTGCGGGAGCGCCCCGCCCTTAAGGACTCACTAATTGTGTATCTGCTTTTAAATGAAGGGACCTCACCACATTCAGCCTCACACACTAGGGTGAGTTTGAAGGGTGCGTGGTGCCGAATGCTCGCATATTGTCTGCCTCTCTTCCTCTGGTGACCGCATGGACCTGTATTATTGTGGGCAGAACCACGCCTGGCTGAAACCGCCAGGACAAGAGCATTGTGATCTTCCTGAGTGCTACCAATAGCGCGTGGACCTGACACTGACACAGCCTGTGCTGCCCAATAAGACCTACCATCTCCTGTGAGGTCTGTATACACTGCAAACACCCATTCCCCCCGTGGATGGCACACATCACCATATAACACTTTGCATTGAGGAGGTGGAGCGCTCATAGTGATGGTGTGTTCCACGGCTGGTCTTGTGTCGTTCCACCCGGGCACGGCTTGCCCATCTGGTCTTGGCACTGCCCAGGGCTATTTATCCTACGTTCTCCTGGTTGCTGGCCGTTCCAGTGGGCCTCTACTTATGGATGGCCTTGCAAGGACTGTGAACCCGGCTCCAGTGGCAGTGCCTTCTTATATCAGGTGCCTGCTCTCGCCTCATTTTACTGTTTTATTGGGCCAGCTGACTCTCCAGTCTGCATCTTCCATGTAGATGTGGATGCTCCCTTGATGCTCATGTCCTCCAGTACGGTGCATAGCAGGGCCAGCACGGAAGATCATCAGTGGGCCAGGGGCCTGGTGGCGAGTCCTCCCTGCAGTAGGGCGTATCACTGTAAGCCAGCCAACCTCAAGGCAGTGAGACGCAGTGCCTGAACATTGCCAGTTACCGGTGGGTTCATCTGTTTTTTCCCTTGCTGCGACCCTATGGGCACCCACTGCCCATTAAGCCACTTGCATTAGAAACCGCACTCCACAACGCCATGATGGTGAAACCTAAGGCTACCAAGTCTTTGCCGCAAGATTTACTTACACCAGTGCCGTCCTCCACTCCCACGGACCGCACCACAGAAGCTTTGAGTCATCTGGAGTTCACCCTGCATACACACTCCGCCCAATTCGAGAGAGTGTTGCAAGCGATTCTGGACACCAAGGTATCGCTGGAGACTAGGATCGATGCTGTCTCCCTCAGGGCTGACCACCGCACACTGGCGGATCGAGTTGATGAGATAGAGTAATCTCTAACTACCCTGGGGTCCACGGTACAGGAACTGTAGGACTGAATAAAGGTGCTGGGTGCAGTGGTTGCCTCCTTACACTGCAGAGCGAAAGACGCTATGGGGCACTCCAGGCACATTAACATTCGCTTGCTGGGCTTCCCCAAACGATCGGAGGGCCCAGACGTGGGACTCAGTTGAATCCTGACTGATGGACACGGTGCTGGCTGGCAGTTTTTCTCAATGGAGAGGGTACATTGAATACCCAGCAGGTCACCTATTCCAGGAGCCCCACCACGGCCTATCTTTGCTTGACTGCTTAACTTCCGTGACCGTGATCTGGTACTCCCAACAGTTCTGTGCGAAGGGTCCTTGGAAATTTGAGGGTGCTTTGATAACTGTGTATCCTGACTTTACAGCATAGGTACAATAGCTTCATGGCTCCTATCTCAAGCAACGTCTTCAAGAACTGAACTTCAAGTATGCTGTTTTGTTTCCTGCAAAACTGGGAGTAGTGGTCGGAGTGATGTCCCATGTCTTCTCCACCCCAGAAGATGTCTGGACTTCGCTCCACGTCAAGAGTCAGGCTCATGTTTCTCCTGAGGAGTCCAACCCCGTAAAATGGTTGACACTCCGTCCCGCCAATGCAAATGGAGGACTACCAAAGGCCGACCTCGATGAAATCAAGTGGCAGACAGACAGGCTAAGGTAATGAGGGAGTTCTCGCAACATAGCTCAAATCCTTCTGCTTTGTTACAGGTTGATCACTCCTTAGACTCTGACTCAGACGCAGGAGGCTCTGGGGCTTTCATGGCTGCTATCCACTTTTTGTTGCAGGCATATGTTACACACCCATTGAAATGTTTGAGTGGTGTGGGATGGAGCCGGAAGGCACTCAGGCCAGGGAATAGGAGAGTTGTTTATCAGAATTGTTTGATTGTTTTCTATTTTGTGGCTGGTTGGATGGGCGGCAAAGAAGACTTGGGGCTGTGGTGGGGTAGAGGGATGACGTGGGTTCTGAGACGCATAGACTGCAATTATGGACACTACCTTTAACTCTTTAACCTGGACCATTCGCCAACGCAGGGATATTCACTTCTCCAGTATTAGGGGTGTCTTTCATAGATTCACATGCCTGAATCATTCCCCGTCGTCGGAGTGGGAGTCCCACGGTACATAAAAAAGCAATAATATGCCATAAATATGTAGTAATACTAATAGAAAATGAACCAGGAAGTAAAGCAGCCAATGCTACAGTAGGCAAAAAACTTCAACATCTATGACTCTCATAGTCATTATGTATAGTCCAAACTACAGCCAATCAGGCGCCAGCACGCACCAGAATGTTCTCCCCAGAGGCTCAGGCTCTCAGATTATCTACCGCACGTCGTGTGAAAGGGAGTCTCCCTGAGCTCTGCTCAGTTTCTTACTTCTAACTTCATTTGTTTCTACTTTTAAGGATGTCTTCTAAGAAATCTCTCTTTAGAGCCTGTGATTGCTGTGGTAAGCTTCGGCTTTTTGAAAAAGATCCACATAAAAAGTGTATCTATTGTCTGTACCCAGATCACCAGGCCTCTGACTGTAAGATCTGCAGAACCATGCCTCAAAAGACTCTCAGGGATAGAGAGGGTCGTTTACTTCTGTGGTTGAAAAGGCTAAAGGATTCTTCTAATCCTGCTTCTGAGGTAGGCAGCATTACCTCTGGTTCTACTTCAGCCTCTAGGAAGAGGCCTGCGCCTTAAGGAATGTCATCTCCTAAGGCTAAGCTGACTAAAAAACAACCACCTGCTAAGGGACTGGATAAGCCTTCAACATCCAAGACTGTCCCCACAACCAAGGGCACGGAAAGCGCTTCTGTTTCTAAAAAGGGGACAATCCTTAAGTTTCCCCAATCATCTGAGAAGATTTTACCACAGACCTCATCTCCACCTACTGCGATGTCCTCTTCAGCTTCCTCGTCGACGAGAATGACGACTACAGTGACATCGACGGTAACATTTTCCTCTCCTAAACCTGGTATGGTTATGTCATCGTCGACGGCGTCTCCAACTAAGGTATTTGTTTCTGTGAGGCCTGTATCGTCGACGTCCGTCGTCGACGCCTCGTCGTCAACACCTCTAAAGGCTTTACCGCCGACGAAAAAGACTCCGTCGGCGAGCTCGTCGTCGGGCTCCACGCCGTCGACGAAAATAACACCGTCGACGAAGAGTGTCCCGTCGACGAAGAGTGACCCGTCGACGAAGAGTGTCCCGTCGACGAAGGGTGTTCCGTCGACGAAGGGTGTCCCGTCGACGAAGAGTGTCCCGTCGACGAAGAGTGTCCCGTCGACGAAGGGTGTCCCGTCGACGAAGGGTGTCCCGTCGACGAAGAGTGTCCCGTCGACGAAGAGTGTCCCGTCGACGAAGAGTGTCCCGTCGACGACGAGTGTTCCGTCGACGAAGAGTGTCTTGTCGACGAAGAGTGTCCCGTTGACGAAAGGTGTCCCGTCGACGAAAAGTGTCCCGTCGACGAAAGGTATCCCGTCGACGACAAAACCATCGGAAGGGAATCCTCCTCCGACGACGCAGTTGTCATCATGCACGGCACTACAAGTTTGGTCTCCGTCGACGGTGTTTTTAACCCCACGACAAGCATCGGGGCAAATACGTGAAACAGCAAAGCAGCTTTCACCCCTTTGTATTTCACCTCAAAAGGTGTCCTCTGAAGTGCCAGACCAACTTTTGGACACTGAAAGTGAGGATGAGATGGTCCAGAATACTTTTGGACAAGCTACTAGTCCATCGGAGTTGCATATTAAACTTCAAGAGGAGGAATGTGATGAGTCTCAATCTCCTGTTAATGTATCGACATCAGTGAGTAACCCTGTTGCTCAAGTGCCTATGGCTTTGCTATGCAACTTACAATTTATGCTGGACGATTACTATAGGAGGTTCCCACCATCAGAATCAGCAGGTTCTGGACCGGCAACTCCAACTTCGGAAGCACCTCCAACCGTGCTCCCACCGGTGTGTCCGTCTTCACACCCACAACCTACTCAGGAAGGAGATGCGCAATCTTCGGAAGATGAAGACCAAAGGGAAGAAGGAGAAGTGGATGATTTATCGGAGTGGGATGACTATCAAGTACAATCTCCTTCAACATCTCCTCAGACTGCGTCGGCCCCCCCTCCGGTGGATGTAGCGAGTTTTCACTTATTGATGGAGCGTGCAACCGAACGCTTTCATATAAAGATGGAACAAACGCAACAAGAATGTTTCTTATACGATTTCAAGGATCAGCCCAGACGACAAATAAAAAAAATACCCATCGTTGATTTCATCTGGAAGGAAGGTATTAAGGTGATGTCAACGCCGGCTTCCATTCCTCCGGTCTTGCCACGCATTGATAAAAAGTATAAAGCTCCAGAAAAAACGCCTGCATGTCTAATTGGACAGGCAAAACTTGACTCAGTAATTGTCCAGGCTGCTCAGAAGAGAGCCAGAAATCCGTCCTCTGCAGTTACGGCGCCGCCGGATAGGGATGGTTCGTGGAGAAGCGTGGCTCAGTGGTTAGAGGTGGCAGACCCGGAAGCTGAGATTGGCCGTGGACCAGGGTTCGATTCCCCGCCTCGGCGGGTCTCGGGCTCAAATATTCCACGGACTCGATAATTCTCGCTCCGGTGCCTACTCGACTCACGGGGTCACACTCTGCGACTCTGGGCAATAGCTTGCTCAATCTCCACTACGGCCCCTCGCGGCGGGATGCCTGGCTTTCACCTTGTGGATACCCTGCCGGGGTATCTCACAGGGGAATACCAGGACGGGTTCCCTAAGCAAGCGCTTAGATACTGGGTCAGTGATTTGCGCTATATAAATACATGTACATTTACATTTACATGGCAGACGCTTAGACTCAATTGGAAAACGTGTTTCCACCATGGCTGCAACAACTGTTCGTGCTGCCAATGCATTGGCCATCTTAGGTCGGTACGACCGCCAAATGTGGTCTGACATCGCACCATTTATCGATCTCCTCCCTGAGCAATCCAAGGCTGAAGCACTCCAAATTCTTCAAGAAGGTCAAAGGATCTCTGAAGAGATTATCGATTCAGCTGTAGATGTCGCATCTACGGGATTTCGTCAATTAGCAGGAGCTGCTGTCCTGCGTAGACAGGGATGGTTACATTCCACTTCTTTCAGGCAAGAGGTCCAAAACAGAGTTTTAGACATGCCATTTGATGGCAAATATTTATTCGGCCCCAAAGTGGAGGAAGCATTACAAACAATTAAAAAGGATACTGAAACAGCCAGATCCTTGGGCACTCTACAATTCCGCAAGCCGCCCTTTCGAGGAGTGAGAGGACGAGGAACGTCCTTCAATAGAGGTGGATACCAACAACAATCCACATACCGACAAGGTAACCAGCGCTATCAGACACAGCGCTACCAGTCTTATGCGCAGAAAAGATCACAATACACCCCGAACAGGGGTAAGACTAATTACCGCGGCAAAGACAAGCGACAATGAAACTTTTCACCTGCCACCACCATCTTTCCACCCTCACAAAAGACTTGGCGGAAGAATATCAAAATTTTACTCCAACTGGCAGTCTTTAACAACAGACAAATGGGTCCTGGATATTGTGGCCAGGGGCCATGCCCTAGAACTCGAAAAATTCCCTCCAAATGTACGGCCAAAAGGACCGCCTCCAGCTCACCTGAAGGAGCTGCTTACCCAAATCAAAATGATGATACAAAAAGGAGCGATCGAGAGCGTTCCTCAGAGGATGAGAGGATTAGGATTTTACTCCAGGTTCTTCCTGATAAGGAAGAAGAACGGGGAGTGGCGCCCGATACTCGATCTTCCCGCTTTAAACAAATATCTAAAGAAATTAACGTTCCGGATGTTATCTCTTCAGGAAATATTGCATCTTCTAGCAGCAGGAGATTGCATGGTCACTCTAGATCTCCAGGATGCATATTTCCACATCCCCATCCTACCTCGCCACAGGAAATTCCTTCGCTTCAGGGTGGCTGGCAGGGACTACCAGTTCAAGGTCCTTCCTTTTGGACTGCGGTCAGCTCCAAGAGTATTTACAAAAGTGTTAGCTCCAGTGGCTGCGCACCTCCGGCTGGAGGGAATACAAATTTTCCCATATCTGGATGACTGCCTTATAAAGGCCAGTTCTCACGAAACCGTTCAACGTCACCTTCAACAGTGTCTGCACCTGTTTCAATCTCTAGGCCTGACAATC
This sequence comes from Lissotriton helveticus, assembly GCF_964261635.1. Classification (NCBI taxonomy): domain Eukaryota; kingdom Metazoa; phylum Chordata; class Amphibia; order Caudata; family Salamandridae; genus Lissotriton; species Lissotriton helveticus. The sequence goes on along the minus strand of NC_136065.1, from coordinate 1,580,622,523 downwards.
AATTTCAGCAAATCCCAAATGCAATCGTCTCAAAGAAGAGCATTCTTAGGAGCGATTTTGGACACTCAAAAACTCAGGGCTTTCGTCTCCAAGGAGAGACAAATGAAAATAAGTCGGCTAGCACAAGATCTCATGCAAAGAAAGTCAGTTTCAGTCCGACTGTACAAGTCTTTTCTAGGGATGGCATCGGCTTGTATTCCATTACTTCCAAATTGCCGGCTTCGAATGAGGCCGCTTCAGGAGGAACTAACCTTACAGTGGCAGCAGGTTTCGGGCACTTTCGAGGACCTCATTCAAATCACACCACTCATGAAGAAGTCTCTTCTCTGGTGGACACAGAGGTGTCATCTGAGTCAGGGTTGTGCGTTCCTTCAAGAAGCACCAAGTCTAACCATCACTACAGATGCATCCCTCGAGGGCTGGGGGGCTCATCTACAAGGCCTCACGATCAGCGGCAAATGGACTGCGCAACAGAAACTGTGGCACATCAACCGTTTAGAACTGAGAGCCATTTTTCTTGCACTCATGGCGTTTTGTGCCGTCATTCAGGACACCAATGTGTTGATACGAACAGACAACACAACAAGCATGCACTACGTCAACAAGCAGGGGGGAACTCGATCTCTTCTCCTGTCTCAAGAGGCGCAGGATTTATGGACATGGGCTCTTCACCACAATGTACATTTGCAAGCAGTGCATGTTCCGGGGACAGAAAACGTCCTAGCGGACGCACTCAGCAGAACAACGATCACCACCCACGAATGGGAGCTTCACCAGGAGACAGTGGAACACATATTTCATCATTGGGGTTGGCCAGACCTAGATCTGTTTGCGACAAGTACCAACAGCAAATGCCAGAGCTTCGCAAGCTGGCACCCCCACAAGAATTCTCTGGGGAATGCGTTCTCCATCAATTGGTCTCTGACGTTTGCGTACGCTTTCCCACCGATTCCACTAGTCCTCAAGGTTCTGCAGAAGATGAAGAAGGAACCTTGCCGACTCATCCTGATTGCGCCCAGATGGCCGCGCCAGTATTGGTTTACAGAGCTCCTCTCACTGTCAGAGAGCAAGCCAATTCAGTTACATCCAATCCCGAACTTGCACAGCATTCAGGAAGGACAAGTCTTCCATCCGGACCCAGCATCTCTGAGATTAGCGGCCTGGCTCCTGAACACCGTGAGTTCGCACACCTGAACATCCCGGAAGACTGTAAAGAGGTGTTGGCCAAGGCTAGAGCGCCCGCTACCATCAAGACGTACAGTCTGAAATGGAAGCGCTTCTGTATTTGGTGCCGTTCAGCAGGGGTTCACCCTTTTTTAGCAAAACCTGAGGAAATTCTTCCTTTTTTCTTGCAGTTAGCACGAACAGGTCTGTCTCATGCTACTTTAAAGATGTTTCTGGCTGCAATATCCAGATATCGACAGGATAGGTCCAATTCTCTGTACTCAGCAAGGATTATCCAACAGTTCTTTAGAGGCCTTTTTAGAATGTTCCCTCCTGTACGCCGTCCGCCTCCTTCGTGGCATCTGAATGTGGTCCTAGGTCAACTCATGCGTCACCCATTCGAGCCCATCTATAAAGCCGACTTGAAGTATCTTTCTTGGAAAGTATCACTGCTCTTAGCCTTAACATCCGCCAGGAGGGTTAGTGATATCCAAGCTTTCACTGTGCATCATCCTTTCCTGCAATTCACAAGTGATTCTGTTATACTTCGCACAAATCCTAAATACATTCCGAAAGTACCTTCGGATTTCCATCTGAACGAACCTATTGTTCTTAAGTCGTTCTTTCCAGACCCGCAAACACCGGCGGAAAGAGCTTTACACTCGCTTGACATTAAAAGATGTCTTAAATTCTATCTACAAAGAGCGTCTACTGTACGCACTTCTGACCAGTTGTTCATTACCTATGGTACGATTCGTAAGGGGCAGGCAGTTTCAAAACAGACTATTGCAAGATGGATATCTGCTGCCATTGCCTTTTGCCATGCACAGGCTGGGAGACCTTTACCATCTGCGCCCCGAGCGCACTCTACAAGAGCGGTCTCCTCATCTACGGCCTTATTTGCTGGAGTCCCTCTTCAGCAGATCTGCAAAGCGGCTACTTGGGCTAGTCGCCATACCTTTACCAGACATTACTGTCTAGAGTCAATCAGCGAGGCTGATACTTCTGTGGGTCGAGCTGTTCTACGGAATCTGTTTCATTAAGGTGAGCCTCTGTTTTCCCACCTCCTGTTTTTCTGCTGTCAGACGCTTCTTATGTTATGTTTTCACATATTTCCATGATTGCATTATGTTATGCTTTATACTATATGTGTATTTTCACTTTGCACTATTATTTGCATTACTAACTGACAAGCTTGGCGTTATGGGCGTCTGTTCAGCAAGGATATGTACTGCTAGCTACTCTGATTCAGGCATGTGAATCTATGAAAGACACCCCTAATACTGGAGAAGAACAATAGTTACTTACCTGTAATCTGTGGTTCTCCAGTATTGGTGTCTTTCATAGATTCACATGCAACCCGCCCACCTCCCCTCAGAGGCTTTTTAGGCTATTATGGTTTACCTTCACTCCTTGCGAGAAAATCTGAGAGCCTGAGCCTCTGGGGAGAACATTCTGGTGGGTGCTGGCGCCTGATTGGCTGTAGTTTGGACTATACATAATGACTATGAGAGTCATAGATGTGGAAGTTTTTTGCCTACTGTAGCATTGGCTGCTTTACTTCCTGGTTCATTTTCTATTAGTATTACTACATATTTATGGCATATTATTGCTTTTTTATGTACCGTGGGACTCCCACTCCGACGACAGGGAATGATTCAGGCATGTGAATCTATGAAAGACACCAATACTGGAGAACCACAGATTACAGGTAAGTAACTATTGTTCTTCCCTTGTCTCCAGGAGACACACCTGACTACGGGGAGCTTGACAAAGTTAATAGGCGATGGATTGGGCAGGTTCACGGAACAGGTTATTCAGCATACGCCCGGGAGGTCCTTATTTGGGGTGCCATTCGTGAAGGCTAGAGTCCTAGCTGGCAGGAAGGGCCGCCCCTTTTCTATGGTGTCCCTTTACGCCCCCAATACCTCATAGGGTGTGTATCTGGATACTCTTTCCCCAACCATGTTGCTTGATCCCCACTCCCCAGGGTTGTGGGGAGGAGATTTCAATTGCATACACGACACAGATCTGGATCGTTCTGTACCCCCAATTCCGGGCACACCAGTTATACAGGCATCAAAACATTCCATTAATGGTCTCAGTTGTCCAATTTACATGATATCTGGTGCTTGCGACTTCCTGTGGAAGCGGAGGACTCTTACTACGCACCGTTACATCAGTTCAGCAGTAGGCTGGATTACTTCTTTTGTCATGCAAACTGCTGGCCCTTCACACGCAGTTCTAAATATCTGGGCAGGGCCCTATCTGATCATAATCCGCTTCGGGTCATCTTTCAGTTGGGGGGAGGGCTCCTATCCTCACATGGTAGCTTCGGACGGAAGCATTGCAGGACACAATATAAAGAGACACTATCGCCAGACACACCCCCCTTTACTTTCAGGAGAATGAAGGGTCTGTTGGGTTCGAGTGGGCTGAAGTGGGACACTATGAATGTGGTCATGAGGGGGCACTGCGTCAACACGGCATGGGGAGTTAAATCATCTCTCACTCGTAGTGTGATGGCTTAAGAAACGCACCTGCGGACCACAGAGCTAAAGGCGGTGTGGCACCTGACCCATGCCGATTTTTAACAGCCCTACATCAGCAATACCAGGAGAGGGTAAAGCAACTCTGTAATCTTGACTATAAAACCTCCTTGGCCCGCTAACATACTGATGGCGATAAGCCAGGTCGAAAGCTGGCGTGGCTCATGCGATCGTAGACCCCCTGTACCCTGATAGGTGCCATACATGACAGCACGCGTCACATGATGAATACTCAGGCGGACATTAATGAAGTGTTCACTTAGTATTATGAGCAGCTATATTCTCCCCCCAGGAACCCTCTTCGGTACAGGTGCGGGGCTACTTGCTAGCGGAGGCGCTTCTCATCTTGACCCCGCTACATATGTTTGATTTAAAGAAACCTCTCCAGATAGAGGCGATCCACCTGGCAATTTTGACAGATGGTGCGCAGCAAGACCCCTGGCACAGACGGGTTCTCCGTGATGTACAGTGCAGCTGTTGGGGCTGCCCTTGCTCCTCGCCTGCTGGCGGTCCACCAAGAAGCGCTGCACTGGGGCATTCTTCTGGGGTCTCTTCTCTTCGTGAGGCCCTCATAGTGGTGCTTCCAAAGCCGGGCAGGGACCCACTTGGGGTGAGTTAATTTCGCCCGTTGTCAATGTTGAACATGGACTACAAAATAATGAGTAAGGTCCTCACAAATAGGCTGCTTCCGATGCTTGGCTCCCTTATTCCTGCGGACCAATGTGGGTTCGTACCTCAAAGGACTCCAACACTCAGCGCCTGTGCCATATCATGGATGCGAGGAGGGCTGTCCTTCCAGTGGCGGTTTCCCTGAATTTCGAAAAAGCATTTGATAGACTGAGTTGGTCCTATTTGCCACAGGTGCTGGAGGTGATTGGGATGACTCCTAGGTTCTTTGGTGGGTCAAGCTATTGTAAACTGCCTGGCATGGCAAAGGTCCGCACCGGCCTTCAGATCTTGTAATCTTTTCCCGGTAGGAATGGGGACCCCACATGGGTGCTCTTTATCTCCAGTCATTTTCGCACTAGCTGTGGAAGCGTTTGCTGCCATTGGTATCATTTCCGGCAAAGAAACCCAGAGGCGGCGTATGCTCAAATACGAGAAGGTCCTAACCTTGCCCCAAAATATTGAGGAGTGACGGTAGAAGGACTCTCAGGGTAAAGTAAGAATAACCCGAAAAATTCCCGCCTCTAGAACTACGGAAAGGCGTGAACAGTACCCTCAACATGGGGTACTTGCATATTGACGACCTGTAGAGATTAAGACTGAAGATAGGTTTCATCTCAAGAGGGCAAGCTTAAAGAAGGCCCCTTATATTTATTATATGAAGATTGGATGTTTTTAATGTTCTGCCCTGAGGAAGGTGTTTGTGCAAGAAAAAAAGACAGCGAAACTGTCGACAAAAGGACCAAGTTTTTTATTGTTGTATTATGTTGTGATTGATTTATGTGTATTGTAATAATTCCTGCTATTTTCACCCTTATGAAATAACCTTCATGTAAAACACCTTTTTTATCTTTGTAATAGCATCGATATGCTAATGTTTTTAATTGTACCAAGCAGGATGCTTGGGATTATTTCTGAATTTACTTTTTAAGAAATAAAATAATGGAAAGATAAGCTTTCACGTGTTAAGACATATGTATTTTTATATAACTAGATTACCAAGAGTTGATTGTATAATGCTGTAAATACTTACATTATAATTGAAGAAACACAGAAAGGAAACAAACATTTTTTTTTAGCACACCAGGGTCCCTGCCTGGGGCATTAAGGTGGGACTAGATTGGCACACTGTGTCATTGCACACGGACGATGTGTTAGTATATTTAAGAGACCATGAACTTACACTGCTGCCCCTCTATGACCTATTTTATCCCTTTAGGGATGTGGTAGTGTTAGAAGGTGGTTCTGATACTAAGGGCTGCCTGGATTTTTCGCCTTTTTGAGCACCTAATTGTTGAGCTTTTACTGTGGGGAAGCCTCATAATCTGGGACTCACCCACTGAACTCATAATGAAGGAGACTGCATGGAGATTTTACTGGGGTTCCCCTGGCTTGACTAGGCCGCTACAGAGTGAATGGTGTGGCAGGACTTATACAGAATTGGGTTGTGACATGGAATAGGCTTTATACACTGGAAGGAAACATGCCAGGGAAAGTCAGTGTGTTTTACTTTGTTTTTCACTTCAGTATTCCCTTATGGGAAGGTGGAACCCATGGCTAGAGTAACTGCCAATAGGCCTACCGATTCCAGACACGTACTAAAGTCCAGTGTAGCAGATGTGAAAATGAGTATTCTGCAGTCCAAAGTCATATTTGTACTGCTTTTGGGTCATCCAGAAATGTCATCTTTCTCTGAGTCCCTGGCTGGGGTCTGACCCTGGCAGGTTAGATTAATGACCTTTCTTCCCAGAGGGAAGATCTTCCCTCAAGGAGAAAAGATAGGTGGAGCTACAAGCCAATCCATCAACTGCTGTCGCTGGGTGCCAGGCACCAAGCTGAACCACAGTGAGGGCAGTGAGGGGGGAAGGAGTTGGGTTTCAGAGGCCATGTGGCCAGAGACATACGCCATTTTGAAGAAACCCAGAGGCTGGACAAGAAGGCGGTAGCAGGGGCAGGGAAGTGATGTGTCGCTGTTTGATAGGACACACAGAGACTTCCTGCCAGCCCCCTACTCAACTTTTAAAAAGTACTTGCACAGAAGGGAAGCTCTCTCTGGGGTGTGGTCTACTGAGGTGGAAGGTGCTGGAGCCTGGCAATGGGCAGTTAGAAGGAGGACACCCCTGACTGCCCCCCCCCAGGCCCCTAACAGCACCAGAAGAAGAGCCCAGGACCGGTGCGCAGAAGCAGGGGCCTCTGCGCAGGGAGAAGAGAGGCTCAGAGAGCCAGTGAAGATCGCTCCCTGCAGAATGCACCCTCTTGGAGACCCAGAGGGTGAAGTAAAGTGCTCCCAGTGGCTGGGGGACGCCACCAGGAGCGAGAAGACGCGAAAATGGGGCAGATCGGACCCCCAGGGGCTGAGATATGGCCCCCGGAAGGAAGGCGACCTTTGACCCCTAAGAAGACCGACGACGAAGCACGTGCGGCTCCGCTGCCGGTCTCAAAGATGCCACAAGGGTGGGTCAGGTCCCGGGGGCTGCCCCAGGGAGAAGTAAAGCCGGGGAGCGCCATCGCGCTCCACGTGAAGGTGCTCTGCAGGGGGGCCAGGAGCCCACCCTGGCCCCCACCAAAGACGGAGGCCGGGGAGCGCCATCGCGCTCCCCATGAAAATGCCCCCACGGGGTGCCAGGAGCCCACCCTGGCACCTGATGCAAATGTGATGGGGCGCACCGTCGCGCAACCCCGTCCAGAGGAGGAGGGGCCCGGGACCACATCTCCGGGCCCCGAAGTGGCAGAGTGAGGGGGAGCGCCCCCCCCCCCCGAAGATGTTCGGGGGCCCGGGATCCCATCCCCGGGCCCGAGTGTGGAAGTAGTGGCCGCGGGATGCCAGGAGCCCACCCTGGCCCCCGCCGAAGGAAGGCAGTCCAAGCCGGGGGGAGTTGTTGCGCCCCCAGTGAAGATGGCCCCGGGGGCACGGGACCCCATCCCCAGGCCCCGATGTGCAGGAACAGGCGGGGGAGTGCCATCACACTCCCCTGTGGTCCAGGAGGACCCGCTGGATGTCGGGCGTCTGCCCGCCGGAGCGGGCAGACCTGAAGACCGGAGCCGGCTCACACGGCAGCACAGAAGAGTGCTGGCCGGGCGGGGAGCAGCCGGGGGCAGGCTCCCCAGGCTGCTCTCCATCGAATGGGCATGCGGGGGCCCCGGGTGGAACCGGGACCCCCGGAAGATCGAGGAAGGTGCCAGGGGCCCGGGTGGGACCGGGCCCCAGAAAACCAAAGGAACGGCCAGGGGTGGGCTCCCCGAGCAGCCTACCAACACCTGGGGGTCTAGGTGGGACCAGGCCCCCGATCGAAGCGGGAAGAGAAGGCAAAACCACCAGCAGCATCAGCGCGGCTCTCCCCGGCATAGCGGGAGAGCCGCTCATACAATATTCACCAGGAGGAGCACAATCGCCCCTTAATGACTTGCCAGGCATTTGGAAGCCTGCCGTTTTGGTGCTTGGTGGCCCCCCAGAGGAGGGGTGTCAGCCTCACTGGTGAAGAGGTGCTGGGGGAGCTGCTGGAGAAGCGCAGTCTCCCCCCTGCACAAAGAGAAACGTCACCCTAAGTTTCTTAAGTATTTCAAAGGAAAAACCCCTCAAGGGCTCAGCCCAGAATAATCAACTTCTGGGCTGGAACTTTTGTTCTTCAGCTGAGGGTGTTTGCATAATTGCCTCAAGGAGTGAAGGGCTGAGTGGTGGTGTCTGAAAGAAGGTATCCCCTGCAGGTGAAGAGGTGTAAATGCACCAGAAATGCTTTTACTATTGGTTATTTCTTTTAAAGGGACTGAAGGTCACATGTGTAATGTGTAGTAATGGTGTGAGGTGATATCATAAGCAAAGTGGGGTTGTGTTATCAGACATTCCTGCTAGGGTGTCTGGCTTGATATGCATAATCCTGTGATCTTCTGTGATGCCTTTAGGGGCTGTAATTGCAATGCATTTTTAATGATATCCAAATGTGAGGAGTACTGTCATTCTAAAGTGTGCATAAACATGTATTCTTGCTGCTGCACTTAGGTGAAGAACCCAGATTGTTAGCCCTTAAGATGTAGAGGTGCATACTTTATGGTCCGTAGGAGATGCTCCGTCAGGGTCATGTTTCACCAAGGCAGGTGTACCCCTGTTTAATGCTTGTTGAGGTAATGGGGGAGGGGGGACGCCACTGGGATGGTGCCAGTGCGCAGGGCCCTCGCTCCAGGTTATGTTTAACCAATTGCATTGGGGGGGGGCAAGAAGATTCGCATACATGGGAGTGGTGGTGCTAGACCCCACCCCCCTGCGGGAGGGGTGGAGATGTTATGCAATGTCACAAAGTAATTCCAACAGCTTATGTATATTTGTAAATTGGTGCATAGTATTGAGTAGTGTGTGTGTTTAATAAATGTACTCGTACTTTTATAAAGCATAGTACAGACTGGGCAATCAATTTTTGAGTGTTATTTCTGCGCACTTGCAAATGGCGAATACTAGCCCACACCACCTCCCTTGAGTAAGCCTCAGACTGCTCTGCAACGCTACTCTCTGAGAGTCAGGCGCTACAATTGGGTGTATGGTTTCCAGTGAAGGACAAGTGTAGTCATGTTATTTGTGCAGGCCTCACAGATGCTGCCTCGTTTCCAACAGGTAGGCCTCAAGGGGAATTGGGGTAAGTCCTGTATCTTCCCTTTTCACTGGGGTGACCCTGAGCATCGAGCAGTGCCTTAAGTTGTACTCCTCCCCTGGAGTTTTGAAACCTTTTGTTACCTAGACGTGAATGTTTACCACGAGAACAAGGATCTGCTTGATGGTAAATATAGTAGAGCCCTGGCCTCGATTCACCAATCCATGCCCTTTTGGACTTGACTACCTCTCTTACCTCTGGGCAGGGCATCAGTAGCAAATATGCTAGTGCTTCTGAATCTCTTAGATTTCTTTGCATCTCTGCCAGTGATTCCGACTAGATCCTTTTTCAGACGTTTGAGGAGTCTAGCGTCTGAGCTTGTTTGGGGCCCCCTCGGAGGTGGGTCACGATTCCCTTGCTTCATATCCCATGCTAGAGGCGGGACTTGGGCTCCTGGACCTGGAGCTGTATTTAACTGCTGCTCAACTGCAGTGTCCTATGCAATGACTGGCTGGAGACAGAACAGCGGAGGGTAGCCTGGTCTGGGCGGACCTGGAGGACATGAATGTGTTAGAGTGGCTGCTCGTGCCTGGAAGTCTGGCTGGAGGACTGGGTAGGCTTATGTGCGTGGCCAAGCTCGTTTGGGCTCAATATGTACATCCCAGATGCACACCAGCCCCCTCTGCACCACAGCTACCCCTCTGGAGCGTGCCAGCCATGAGAGCTATGCTTGGGGTTCATGATACTTCCCCATGACGAGGAACCAGGATCACCCAACTGGGCGACCTATATAGCTACGGTGCTCAGCTCTCCTGCTCTAATTTTTTTTTAGAGTTTAATAGCGCAAACTTGACCTGAAGATATCAGAGTCCTTTACATGAGCACCAGTTTCGTTACAAATGGACACATTATTTTTTTTTGTTGGGCACAGGGAGATTAAGTGATTTTGGGCGTCATTGCCGAGACTCGATCCCAGTTCCCCAGCTTTGACGTCGATTACTCTAACCGTGAGGCCACATCCTCTCCCATTCCAGAATCTGCAGGTCGACCCAGTTCTTGCACACAATGTAATTGTTGCAGCGATTGGGGATACATGGGCACCCGGACAGGCCGAACCGCCACTGCACTTCTTCTTAACGCACGGTTTGGCCTGTCGGGCTGTTTTGGCACTGTACACGGCACCGCAGGAGGGATGCAGAGAATATTCAACCTGGGGCAAGCCCAGATGGGAGGATTGCTTGTCCACGGAATTGACCACCAAGCAGTGGATCATGGCCTTGGAATGGGTGAAGTGAATTTCGCGCAGTGCCCTCCTGAAATTCATGCAATTCAACTTTTTGCACCAAACCTACCTTACACCGCACCGCCTCCACAAAATATTTCCACTGATATCTCCGATATGCCCAAGATGTGGCCACACAGATGCCACATTTATACATATGGTCTGGGAGTGCCTACTGCTGATGCGCACATGGATCCAGGTCCTGGAATGTGTGTCTACAGTGATTGATGTCTAGCTGCCACTGAATCCACTACCCTGTCTCTTGGGGATCACAGAACGCACTAAACGCACCAAACACCACCTGAAGCTAGCTGATCTGGCATTGGTCCTCTTAAAGCACTTAATCACCATGGCCTGGAAGGCCCTTTATTCACCCACGAACAAGTGCTGGCTTCAGGTGACTCAGAAATGGGCTCTGGTGGAAGCGAATGCCATGATACATGATTGCAGGTTGCAAGGGGGGTGTAGATATGTTGTGGGACACTTATGTTCTCAAATTGTTCAACTGCATGAATCTTCCTCCCCCCTGGGCTGCACAACCTGCCACGGTGTGACTTGTGATGATCAGATTGAGCCAATGAGCGATCCACACATTTACACACGCACGCTTGCTGGACTTAATTGGGTACCCTGCGTTCTCTGGGGTGGCTCACATGGACAAACGCCCCCGTTTCCCCCCGCCGCTCCCCTCCCAATGCGACCACTCGCCTATGCCACCATGTTTGTAGTGTACTCCTATCACTCATATTACAGCACTCCCAATCAGCTGCACGTAGTAGCGCCAACTAGGAGATTTCATAAGTTACTGTTTTGTTTTATCTTGTGATACACACCTTGGCTACTCCTCTACAGGACAGGGTGCAGTACTTCGACGTGGGTTAGCATCCTATTCTTCCCATGAGCCCTGCTACGATGCATACTATTGTGTGATCTTCTATCCGTGTATTGTCAATGTATGCACAATGGGATGTGTTTGTCCGTCAAATTTATGAAAATATTTATTTGTTGTATTCTGTCCAATTTGTGGTTATTCTTGATTAAATGCCAATTAAAAAAATGAATAGCTGAGCTGGAAAGATGCAGGGAGTCTTGTATTGTAGAGTTTAGGTAGCAGATCATATTTCTGAGGAGGACTCAAAGTTCTCCGATTCACTTTGAGTTTGTGGGGTCCTTACGGAGGGTATGGATAATTGAGTCTGAGATGTAACTAGGCCTTTGTGGATGGAGTTTGGTGCTTTGTATGAGGATCTTGGGTATATTTTTAGTCATGGCGTGCTAAACTGGTAGCTGCTCATAAGCCTGAGGTGTTGCAGGAAAATGTGAAAATTGATGCTGTCCCGCTTGTGAGTGTCTAACATCTTCTTTTTAGAGTGTTTTGTTTCATATAATAATGTGAAAATGTATTTTATCTTCTAAACGAAGTAGTGTTGGATTCACCTAGAGTATTTAAAGGTGATACCTTTAGCCATTCTTAGCCAGTATTATGATTGGAGATATGGTGAGATGAGAGTCTGGATATACAAATTGAGGCATTGTCTTGTAGCTCCATTCTGGATTTTATGTTGCCTGCTAAACAGGTAGATAGGAGCTCTGAGGTACATACCACTGTAGGGATTGCGTGGTGTAGAACCAGTGAGATGTCTTACTCGTATGGAAGGGTTTTGTGGCAAACTTAGTTTTTGTGGTCTGATGGGGTTGGGGCGGCAGATGTTCCAGTTCCCATGTGCAAATACGTCCGTTTTCAGTTTGAGGGGGTAGTTTGGATCGAGCGGACAACTTCGTGAAGACATTGGCAGATAGCACAGGAGTGCAGATCTGATGGATTTAATGTTTTAAAATCATTTACTGTTTTTGCCATTAATCACAGGAGACCAATAAAAAGTGCTCATGGTTAACTTGCGAAAGTTTTCTTGCTGGGAAAGGGACTCAGAATTAAATGTTTACTGCCTGCCATTTGGTTTGAATTGCCATTTGAATCCTGACAAGACCTTCAGTCTGCAGAGGTCGATAACATGGGAACCCTTACAGGGGCCATCCAATGTAGAGAAAAAAAACAGTTCTTTTTATGCAGTCCTCAGTCTCAAACAGTTTGCGTCCTAGTATGATTGATGTCAGCTGGGTTTTCAGATCTATTGTAAAATCATTCACTGGATGGCTCCTATAATGTGGATACTCGTGACCCTTTTTATTTGCTGGACTGGAAAATGGAAATCGTGGTAATAAGCTCTATATGAAAGGTGCTTTCACTATTATAATCGTTATTGTTAATATATTGAATTATGGTTGGATAATGGTGAGTAACAGGAATGTTTTTCACCAAGGGGTTCTGAGTTACATCAAATAGATGAAAACGAAGCTTGAGTTGTCTATGATGTAACTCGGAACTACGAGATGAAAACCGTCTCGATTCACTTTAGACCCATCTATAAATTTGTTCTGTATTGCCCCCAAAATCTTCTGTCCCTGCTTTCAACTGCTATTCAGAAGCAGAACATTTATGGAATAGCCATACAGAGCATGGCCTCTCATACCTGTCTCAAATGCAAAAAAAAAAAATCACCTGGACTCCTACCATCCACCTACACCACCCTCTCTGCCTTCCCTCCCCTAGCACTTCTGAAGCTGCCCTCGGCTCCCCACTGGAGCAAAGAGCCAGTGACTTGATGACAGGTTCTCTGAGAGCCATGTCACAGTTGCCTGAAATTCGTCTATGATGTTGGAGCTTTGGGAAATAGATTTTCATTTCCACTGTTGGTACATCAGAAGTGGATATCCAGACATAGAACCTGGCATTCACAATAGATATTCTCAGTGAGGGCAATAACTAACAGCATTGTTATTTTTTCAACTACTTTTGTGTACAGGCTGTAGAACTGTGTGTGAGAACCAGAGAGTACGTGCAAGCCCCATTGCTTGGAGCTGCACATGGAAACAAAGGATTTTGGAAGTTTAGAAATCGGAAGCCACTCCACTGATGAAAGAAGAATGAATGCTTGGGCTGTTATGTGGAGCACCCTTTACACTAGGCAGAATCTTTCAGGGTGTCTGCATAATCAATGACCCTCACCAGTGAGGGTCTCAAGGCGCTGAGGACGGGGGGTGATGGGCAGCTCCGTGGACATTCACAGAGCCAGGTATTGAGGACCTTTCTAACTAGGTGCAATGTTGGGCTTTGTCTGATGCTGCGGGGGAGTTCCTTCCAGGTCTTGGCAGTGATGTAGGAGAAGGACCTGCCACCCGTTCTGGCCCTGTGGATGCGGGGGACCATGGCTAGGGCTAGGTCGGCGTAGAGGAAGTTTCTCTTGGGGGCGTGGAAGGAGATTCTTTTCTTGAGGTATTGGGGTCCGGAGTTATGTAAGCAGTTTGAAGGTTATTTTTTCAACGGGGAGCCACTGAAGGTCGTGGAGGTGCAGGGTGATGTGGTCATGTTGTGGGGTGCTGAGGACGAGTCTGGCTACAGTGTTCTGGGCGGTCTGGAGTTTGCGAAGGAGAGTTTTGTTGATTCTGGCATAGAACACGTTTCTGTAGTCCAGTCTGCTGGTGATGATTGTGTGGGTGACGGTCTTCCTGGAGTCAGGGGGGAATCCATTTGAACGTCTTGTGGAGTATGCAGAGGGTGTTAAAGCATGTGGAGGATACAGCGTTGATCTGGCGGTTCATGGTGAGTAAGGAGTCGAGTATGATGCTGAGGTTGGGGGCGTGGTCTGTTAGAGTGTGTGGGTTTCAGAGGGCAGGGGGCCACCAGGTGTTGTCCCATGCGGAGGGGGTGGACCGGAAGATGAGGACTTCCGTTATCTCCGAGTTGAGTTTCAGCAACTGCTACTCATCCAGGATGCGACGTCCTTCATTCCTTCTTGGAAACTGTGCCTGGTGATGTCGGGTTCCTTGGTGAGGGAGAGGATGAGCTGGGTGTCGTCGTCATATGATACTATGTTGAGTGCATGTTTTCTGACAATGGTTGTGAGGGGGGCCATATAGACGTTGAAGAGTGTGGGCTGAGGGAGGATCCTTGGGGTACTCCGCATCTGATCTCTGTGGGTTCAGAGAAGAAGGGTGGGAGTCTTATCCTTTGTTTTCTAACAGAAAAACCTCGGAAGCGCGCACCGCCTACAAGGCCGCCACCACGGCACACCACCAACTCATCAATTAACTAAGAGAAACTTCAAACTGGACAGAATCCTTTCCAACTCCAAGGAACTCTTCGCCATCATACAAGAATTCACCAGACCCCACTGCGAAACTACCAACGTCCCTCCCTTCCAAGACCTCTGCAACAAATTCAGCTACATCTTCCACCACAAGATCAGAACGCTCTACAACAATAGCCAAGCTTGTGTGTAAACTGCAGTGAATGAATATCTCTGGAGAGAACCTTGCATCCGGATACCACTGACCATGCTCTCTTGGCAAGGATTAAAAGACTCCAGTGAACCTCCTGTCTGGAACTTCAGCCCAGACCTATTGAACTGACGATGTGAAATCTGAAGGATGGACTTTGCTCATTAGAAACCCATAAAGAACCAGCCTAAACCTGGCAGTTGCTGGTCTGAAAATAGGAAGGTTTCTGTTAAGAAATGATAAAAAGCACACTGCAACATACAATGCTTTCCACACAAGTATAGTACAATGGCTTGCCCTAAGTCTATGCAAAAGACAGTAACAGCTGCAGTTTCTTTCTGTTCCGATCGTTTTATATCAAAGGGAGTTAATTTTAACCTGCATTCATTCTGTTAAAATTCAACTACTATAAATCAAAATGTTGTAATATCAGCCGAATTCTCATTGTGTTTTGATCTTGCCTCGGATAGTTATGAATGACTTTGAAGCACGTAGTGACTGCATTGTGTATACCGAGGATTCTGGTCTGCCGTGTGGCAGATGGATGGGGGCCATGAAGGACTCCGCAGAGTGCATAGGGATGGGAAGGCGCTGGAGAATGAGAGGGGGCCCTGGGTGAATTAGAGGACTCTGGGAGGTACCAAAAGAGGACTGTTCTAAGCCACTCTAACAGAAGAGGTTGTGATTTTAAGTACAGTGGAGGTCTATGGTAGGTGAGGCCAGTTGAAGAAACCAGAGGTCCGAAGTGAGAGTCCTGTGGAACATGGTAGGTGGTGCAGCATGCTTCTTTAGTCCAAGGTTTGGTGCTGTCTAAAGAGAATGTCGTAGATGGCAGAGCGTCGGAGCTCACAAGAAGGGACTTGGAGTTAGTGCTAGCTAAGAGAGTACACTGGCAGATTCTGCAGTCTCCCAAGCTGAAAGATACAACCGGAAGACTTCTGGGGGACCTGGCTGACCAGTGCGATGAGGTTAAAGATTGTCTTTCGGTCTACATTTTCACACGTTCTTCAGACCAACAGTGTTTCTCCTCTCGTAGGTCCCCGTGTCCGTCGCTATGATGTCGCCTCAGATGATCACACCCCAGCAGATGCAGCAGATCCTGTCACCACCACAGCTTCAGGCCTTGCTGCAGCAACAACAGGCGGTCATGCTCCAGCAGGTGAGGTTTCAGCTTTCCACACTTGTATGTACTGGTACACCTGACTGGCAGGTGTGATCACTTGCTTTACTCCCTTTTAAGTACTGCCACACCTGATTTAAAAGGGAGGTTCCTGATTGCACACCCTGTGTCAGTATTGCGACGCCTGGCTCGCAGGTGAGGTCCCTTGTAAATTCTTATACATTTGACCGGCAGGTGATGTCGCAAGTCTAACTCCCCTGTAAGCAGTCACTCGTGGCCTAGGGGTGAAATCTCTAGCTTTGCACCCCGGTGTGTACTGCCACACATGACCTGCAGGTGAGGACTGTGGTTTCATCACCTTGGAGCTACATTCACACCTGGATTGAAAGTGAGGTATCCCTTTTCACACCCCTACACCCCGTGTAAATATTTCCACACCTGACATCCGATTGAGGTCTCGATACATGCCTGACTTGCAGATGAGGTATCCAGCTTTGTGGACCCTTTAAAAGCTGCCACACTACACCTGCTTGTAAGGATTTTAGCTTTGCATCCCTTGTAATTACCTTGACCGTGAGATGTGTCTGTTTCACTTTCCCTTGGGGTACGTTTATGCCTGGCTTGCAGGTAGATGTCCATTTTTATATCCCCCTTGAAGTACTGTCAAAGCTGACCTGCAGATGAGGTCTCCGATTTTACTTACACCTCTTGCAATGACTCAACTGATCTCGAGGTGAAATCTCCAGCTGTACAGCTGCTCCTGGTACTGCTACCTCTGACGAGCAGGGGACGTCTACAGTTGTACCCCCTTGCATCTTCCGGCGCCCCTGTCCTGCAGCTATTTCCATAATACTATCCCTTCTGACACCGCCGCACCTGCCATGTAAGTATAGTACTCCTCATAGGTCCTCAGGCATGTTTACATTTGTCATTCAGATGAGATCTAATGCTTCTTAGTTGGTACTACACCACCCTCAGTTTAGTAAGCACACCTTCCAAAGTTTAGTAGCGCTGTTTCCATGTAGCTACGAGTGAACTCCCTACCCTCTCACATTCACAATTTACGCGAGAAATGAGCGATACACCCAAAAGAGGACCGAAATGGGTTCATAAGCTTCCTGGATAAAAACCTGTGTGTATGTTTATACATGTGTTTGTGTGCGTACAGGCCTGCTCTCCTCTGATCCCTGCACCTTATCCTATCTCAGTAGCTGTTTACTCAAAATACCCATAATCTACGTCCGAGGCTCAAAGGGGTGGTAAAGACAGTTGTAAACAAGCACTTGGAATGGGCGAGATAGATGTTCTCCTATGCACGCACCTTCCAGCTCTTTACTTCCAAGCGTACATACAAGGAGAACAGCTGGATTCTTGGGGCAGAAGTTGTAGAGGTGAAATGGGGTTGCTGGGTTTTATCAGGACCCTTCAGTGGCGTCTCTCGAAGTGATTTTTGGGGAGGTATAAATTGGGCCACAGATGAAACTAGTGGGGCCACCAATAATGGGTAATCCTACAAATTATTGTGTGTATAAAACTTCATGGTCTATTTGAAGGACCTTCGTGTAGACCCTCCGCTAATAGCGTTTCTAAGGGAACTATATTCAGGGAGTCGGATGAGAGTACGGTATGGGATTAGGGGCGAATACACATCATCCTTTAAGGTAGAGCAGGGTGCCATACAGGGTTGTTTCCTTGCACCTTTTTTATTCAACTTGTATATTAATCCTTAACCATGACGCTAATTCCGCCACGGTGCGGGAGTTCTATTTAGTGGGCGGGGCCGCGTCGGCCAACAGACATGCGTAGTACTACCGAGGTAGTGCTCGCAACGGCCGTTGACCGACGCTCTTGTAACGGGTTAACAGCTTTGGGAACATGCTGACACAAGGTTGCAGGGACCTCCCACAAATTAGTTAACCTATCCCCGGTCTCCTTTATGCGGATAAAGCTGTATAAATGGCTCGTACTCCAATGGCACCACAGCTCCTATTTACATGCTTCTCCAACTTTATGTTGAAATTGGGCCTAACAGTTAACTTGGGCAAGACTTTTGTAATGAAGTGCGGGAAGGGTGTTTTGAGATGTTGTGACTTATCTGTTGACGATACTAAAAATTGTTTTAAAAAATCGTTTATCTACCTGGGAGTCCGATTTTCAGGATATGGGTCCTGGATGGATGCCTTTAAAGCCAATAATTAAGTTTCACAAAAGAAACCTCAGCATTCTAACCTTTGCCCACAAACTGGGTAAGAAAGCTATTAGCAAATGGTTAACTGTTTATAAGGCTAAATGTGTAGGAACAGCACTGTATGGGGCAGGTTTATGTGGTTACAGTGACATTAACCCCCTTCAAGTAATACAGAATGTATTTCTCAAGAAATTACTTGCAGTCCCCCAGAGTTGCTCATCCGAGGTCTGTCACTCAGAACTGGGGACGTCATTTATTTCGGACATGGCTCATACCCAGATAAATGTATTGTGGCTTATTGTCTGGACCTTTGAAGACAGTAGTTAAAATCGGCAAATCGTTAACAACTGTAATAACTTGTCTGCACCTTTATGTATACCATGGCTATATCATGTCAATCTGATTTGTTCTGATTTAGGCCACCTTGAATTTTTTTAACATTGGGACACTCTACAGTCTATACAAACATGTTCCTCACGATGTATGAGGAAATAAAGTTGGCCTTGGAATTAACAAAATCGAATATCATTAGGAACCAACTGATATTTGTTATCTTTGTTCGAGTTTGTTTACAACTGCTACCACAAGTTCGTTCTGACACGGTTTCAGTTTAACATATTTTATCATTTGGTTACTATCCCTACTGTTAATAACGGGCCAGACAATATTCCTAGGTGCTAATGTGTTAATTTATGTACTCAGAGTGCGATTCATACCTTGGTTTTCAGTATCTATTTTAAGGATTTAAGCCAAGGGAACGTTTTTTTAATACTGATCTTACAGGATGTGAATTTTAAGCAATATCGTTCTGCGTACCCGTTTTTACAAATACTGCCTTCCCTTTCGGTCTACTATTATGTGACTAGTGATTTATGTTCTTTTTTACAATGTACAAAAACCATGGATAGTCTAGCTCTGTCTAAAACTGGGAGTTTTTAATGACAATTGCACTTTATAACTTTATTGCTTTTGTGGTAAATCAGCAAGATCACTGTGATCTGTTCATGTTATTGGAAAACCTATGAAATTATGTTTTTACACTTACACTTTTATGATTTTAAAATATGAAATCGAATAAAGATGATTTTGATTTCAGTATGAGGCTTCCTCAATGAGGAGACTCTGAGAGCAGTGTATGGAGTAGTTTCTCTCCTCTGTGAGGAGGCACGCTGAGTGGTGTATGGAGCCTTCCTCCTCAGTCAATTTGAGTACCCATAATTTGCTTTCAGTGAATGTGCACTGAGAGAGGTGTATGGAGGCTCCCTCAGTGAGGAAGCATTAAGTGCCATTGTGTATGGAGTATCCTTCCTCGTGAAGGCACTGAGAATGGTGTACGGAGTGACTGAAGAGGTGCTGAGTGGTGGATGGACTCCCCTTCCTAGGTGAAGAGACCCTGAGAGCAGTGAAATGAGTCAATGAGGGGGTGCTGAGTAGTCTAGAGTCTCACTGCTCAGTGAGGAGGCTCTGAGAATGGTGTATGGAGGCTTCCTCTTCAGCGATTTAGAGAGCTTCGTGAGACTGGTGTATAGAAGCTCCCGCTACAGTGAGGAAGCCTTGAGAGCAGTGGTGTATGTAGTATCCTTTCTCAGTGATTAGACTCCGAGAGGTTGATATGATGGCTCCTTCCTCGATGAAGAGGCATTGAGTGTTCTGGGACCCCTGCATTACTTGATGTTTAATGTCCTACCTTTTCTGCAGCTCCAGGAGTACTACAAGAAGCAACAGGAGCAGCTACACCTCCAACTCCTGACACAACAGCAGGCCAGCAAGCAGCAGATCAAAGAGGTGGGGAGCAAAACTGTGCACCGTAGCTGGAGATAGCAAAGGTCTGAGAGAGAACACACTGCAAGTAGAGCAGCAGAGATTATTAGGAATAGCACACTCTAAGTAAGGGACAGGGAGACATACACAAGGAAGGCACTCTTTTTGGGAAGGGATAACACACTGCCCATCTGGACTGTACCATAAAGAGTGACATGGGTATCTAGGACCATGGAAAAGGGTAAACCATGATATATGGTGAAGAGGTTTCATAGAAGGGATTCGATAAATGATGAGGAATCTGGGGCTTTGAGAAAGATGTCCAAATGATAGATCAGATCTCTGGAGCCTCCAGAAAGGTGGACAAATCCGGCATGGTCATGGTAGAGCGTTGCCGAATATGCTCAACCACGGGTTGAGAGTTCAGTAACATTGACTAAAGGTGCCAACTCAGGATGACTAATCCTTTACTTCTTGTAAGAAGCACGGGTCTATAGTGACAATGCGATGTTTCTGAGGCTCAAAATGTCAACACCATAAGGGTTTATGGGACAAGTGCTACAACGGTTGAGCGGCTAGAGGACTATGGAGGAATGCCATAATGATGAAGGAAGCGCAGATGCCCTGTAGATAGGTCGACATCAGTGGACTGGGTTGCAGAGTCTTTGAGAAATATACCATTTGAGGGACTTAGGGCAGGCCACTAAACGCATTTTCTTCTGTGTATCTGCTTCTTAGCATCCCAAAAGGTCGAGGGAATCTACATTCAGCCCTTACAGTCTGCCTTCTTCTACAGAACAAAGGGCTGAGCAAAAACTGTCTTGCTGTGTTGTCAGCGATGCCTCCAGAACTGGCCAAAGTTGACTTTTCCCTGTTTGGGACGTGTGGCCTATATGTGGCCTCCTCCTTTGTCCTTTGCTGGGAGATGTCTGGAAATCACAGAGAACCCCATGAAAAAGTCTCCTCTGTCTCTCTGAGAAGTGTCTTTAACTATTAAATGCTTTCTCATCTCTCTTTTGTGATTGAAGCCAAAGTAATGTACCCAACTCAGGTTTGCACATGGCATCCCTTTCTGTTAAGTGTGTCTTCTTCTAGTAACCTCCTAACCTTACAAACAGGTTAGAAGGGAGGTTAGCAGGTTAACATAAAGCAGTTGCTTTTATCAGTGTGAACTTTCAAACAAGCTCTACAACATCTTCTGGGGAAGACATCTGACAAGGACTTTGCTGTGTTCACTCAACCAAAACCAGGGGCATAGCTTTGGACTCTATATAAAGCCATATTCTGACCTACCTTGAGAAAAAGAGGGAAGAGTACTGCCACATGCATGGCAAGACTTGCCGACGACCAGGGCAGTGCTAGACTTAAGATTGGCACTGTCCCCCAATGGCCAGACCCGAATCAAAGACACCTGCCTAATGAACAGTACTGAAGACTTTCAGGAGATATTCAGGACTGTGAGAGTGATGATCTTCCAACCCGGGACTCATTCTGTGCCATTCCAGGCAATATAAGCCCAGAAGCACTCTTTTTTAGAGGCACATTTAAAGAGCAGCATTTGCCTTTTCCTCCAGGCCCTGCGGCATTGGTCCTTGGCCGACATGGGTCATCCTGATTCCAGAATATTTTGGCATATCTCTCTGCCCTTGATGTTCTGTAGATATCACGGTTTAAATGTACAACTGAGCCATCACCCTAAATCTTGCATACTAGTGGGAACAAGTAGTTCCAGTGGGTGCCTTTGATCCTGGGGGGACTCCAGCCACTTGAACTACAAGCAGGCATTCAAAAGATATAGAGTCCTGATGTTTGTTACCCATGGGGAGTGGGCTAACATGTGAGCGAAGTCCAGTGTCAGAGCCAATAGTCGCCCCATTTAACATTGACTTTGAAGAACGGTTTTAGCTCAAATAGGTCTTCCATTGGACTATGTTCATTAATCCTCATTCACCAACTATTAAATCCCTGGGAGTTCCATTAAATGGACCTTGGGCATTTGACTCTGGTATAGTCTCTTTTTGCCAACTACTAAGTCCCTAATTTAGTGGGCTTGGAATCCCTATTCACTTTTGGGGGCCGTGGTATTGTTTTTTTTAAACATTCTTGGACTTCCTAGGCTTTTTAGAGGCGTTCAGCCACCCAGCCTCATAATCACAGATCTGCCCCTTTTCACAACCTTGAGAGATGTCCCCTAGCAGATTTGATAAAACTGCCACCTTTGTCCATTGAAAAAAATCTGCTTGGTAAAAGAACTAAAACCCACAGCACTCTGGATATTTTTGATGTCTTAGTACCACCATCAAAGAGAAGAACATTATTTAAAGTTGCATTGAGCATGGGAGGAAGTGGTTAGAAGGGTTAGAACATGGATCTTCATCCTGAGAAAGGCCAGCGACCCGTAGCGGTGGTTGGAGGGCCGAAACATGTTGATAAATAAAGTATTTAGTGGTACAGTGTACTAATGGTCCAGGTACCCTGACTTACAATTAATTTGTAACACTGCCAAGAGAGGCCCAGAATAAAACGGGGTTACTCTCCTAGGTAGTTTTAAGATTTATATGTTTGGATGATCCATTTTTGAGGGGCCACTGTTGCCCCAAAAAACAATGTGTTTTGCTCAACTCTTAGTGTTGGTCTGCGCCAGTGTTGTAGCACACCCTGTGATGAAGCATGCTACTTTCTAGTGGGTGAGGGATAGTTTAAAACCACTGAGGGTCCTATAGAGGACCAAGGTTTATTTGGTTTTTCTCTTTTTTTTATGCGTGTGCTTATTTTTGAGTAGTCCCACAGGTCCTAACTGTACTAAGACTCACATCTGTTCACCACCAAGATACCCTTGCCGGGTGATAGTGCGCTCTACATAACATAACAAACACCTCGGGATGTTTAGAATTTGGACGGGCAGGCGCCTTCCCCCTCAAACTCACTCTATTACCCTTAACCCATTTAGGGCTTTGTCTGCCACTGGCCTGCCAGAGCACCCCAACAACATGCGAGAACAAAATGATTGCTAACCCTTAACGTTTATCTTACAGGAAGCTGGGTGATTTCTCCATAGCTATTTTGTCATTGTATCCAATAATTGGCAATAGCAAAATAGAGCTTTAATAAGAGAGAAAATCCAGCTGTAATTGCAAAGCACAAGGAGGCAACACATATGTACTAAATGGTTGCAAAAAACAGCCTAAAGTACACAATGTGTACTAAACACGAGACTAACATATAGTATTTGCATACAAGGGAGTAGAAGCAGTGAATTCTTCCACAAGAGAGATGAATACAATCGCAATACCCCAGGAAATCAGAGAGTAGCTTTACCATGACTTGCTGCCCCAATCATTCACTTAACACAACCATCAAGACCAATACTAAACAAGACATCCCAGAGCAAAGACATTGGTAAAACCGATTTAGGAAAATGCAAGAGAAGGAGGGCTTGGAAATGGACCCAGCTGGCAATGGAGTGCCAAACACTACCACAACATAAGGTAATTTTACATTTTAAATCTAACCTAGAAATGTAGAGCAGATTGAATAGCGCGGTCCAACTTGACTACGTTTGCATAAAGCAGTGCACAGCCATCGGAGACAATAGTGACATTCTTAAATTGGCTATATCTAGCTCATAGAGCTGCCAGTTAGCATAAGACACTTTCCCTGTCTTCTCAGAAATGAAGCTTGTATGCCTCCCTCGCATCATCTGTGCCTGTACTGAAGCATGCGTACACCTTGGCTTCCAGTAAGATTTGTAATGTATTGTATTGTAGTGCTTACTATCCCTGTGTGGGGCCTTGAAGCGCTTGTAGTCCTTCCTAACTAGACATTTTTAAATCGCATCTTTTTGATCAGTATCTTTGGCGCTTCTGAACCCAGTACTGGACTTGAAATCCGCATTCGAGGCCAGTGCTTGAGGCTAGCCGCTGCCGTCAATTGGCAGCCCAGATGCCACGCCATGGCAGTCCGTGCACAGTGACTCGAGGTCCGTACATTGCCTGGGTGTGATCATGCCGCTTCGTGGGAGGGGACTCCTGATTCTGTGTGAAGTTTGGATGGCCGCTGTAGATGTGTACTTGGCTTTAAGATGGCCGGCACCTGTTCATCACTTACAGGCTGTCATGGAGGATCTGCCTGCACGCGCAGCGGACTGAAGCAGATCAGCCCTGTGTTGGGCCATCATTACATGCAGCATTAATGATAAGGGCATGGTTACAAGTAAAACACCTGCGTCAGGATGAGCAAACTATCGCCTAAGAGCAGGGCTAGAGATGACTGCATCATATCTGATGGTAGTGAAGATTGTAATCAGAATTTCTGTAGTAGGGGATGTAGTAGGGGATCTCTGTGTATAGCCATAATCTAGTGAATAGTCCCGCCCATGTGCATGGACCCCGGAGCAATCATAAATAATCTCTTAAGCTGTCTTCATTGCAGTCCTGCATAGACACTTAAGAGAAAATTAAAGACAATAATGCAGCCTGTACCTACAAGGCTACACTGTCCAGTACTTCAACTAGAAATGCCAAGAATATAACACCAATAACACATTTAACACAATCTGTCAAGTTTCACCCATAGAGAAACTTTCCTCCCCTCACCAAATCCTTGGAATGATAGAGAGGAAGGTAAGGACAGACAAGCCTCCATAGGCTGCCATTATGTGTCTGGAAAAGGGATACCGTGCCTTTAAGGAACTCTCTGGAGACCCTCGGTATCCCAGCATGCTCAGCCCCTTCCATTTACTTTCAGTTCTTTTTTCCGGCTCCTGCTAGCAGGACCCTGGAGCATTGAGCTCTCCCTTTTTAGGTGTTTTGTTAACTTTTTGGCACTTTTAAAGTGTTAGAGTGTGTTCACTCAACGTATTTTTGCCTCTTCTTCACTTTTCTGGTGATTTTGGCCACTCTTTTATCAAATATGCCTGCCTTATTTGAGAAATGTCCAGAGTGTGCCAGGAAGAAGGCAAGATCTGATTCAAACAGGGTCTGTGTCCTGTGTCTCCCTTCTTCTCATGTTCCTGGGACTTGTGAGATCTGCCTGCAGTTTTCCAGTAAGACCCTGAAGGACAGAGAGAAGATCAGGCTCCAAAGACTGAAGCCAAGAAGACAGCAAGGCAAGGTGGGTCTGGCAGGAAGGGGCTTCTTCCTCTGCCCGTGCTGAGGCCTCTGGGGGGCTCCCCAGTAAGAAGAAGGCCAGAAAACGCCACCGGTCTCCGTCGACGTCGATATCCTCGGCGTAGAGAGGAATGCTCCCCGTCTCCCCAGGGCTCTGGGTCGAAGAGACGTCGATGTCGAGGGGATTGACGTCAAGACCTCCGACGAGGTCGACGTCGAGAACTGCTTCGTCGTCGAGTCATCATCGACGTCGAGAGGGTTCGAGAAGGCTCAGGTGGTCGACGTCGAGGCGTCACCGTCGTTCACCATCGACGTCGACTCGACGTTCGGCGTCGAGAAGGAGATCATCGATGTCGAGAAGGAAATCGTCGACGTCGAGAAGGGGATCATCATCGACGTCGAGGAGGCGTTCATCGACGTCGAGATGGCGTTCATCGACGTCAAGACGGCGTTCATCGACGTCGAAGAGGCGCTCAGCGTCGAGGAGGAGAGCATCGTCCTCCAGGAGGCGTTCCAAAACCAGGACTGTGTCTTCGGTCACCACAAGTCCACGGTCGCGGCGGTCACCTACACCTCCTCCGTTACCTAAGGACCCTCCTCCACGTAACCCGACGCTGCCTCCGCCACCTGTTCCTCCTCATCGTCCTCCGCATCCTACACCACCACCTCCGCCGAGGTCTGTCTCGTTACCACATCTCCCGACGCCGCCTACTGGGCCACCACAACCCAGGCTCCCGTTTAGGCCTCCACAGCGCCCTTCGCTGCGGCCCGTGGAACGTCCAAGGCCGCAGAGGTCGAGATCTCGCTCCAGACGGAGGGATAGATCCAGGAGTCGCCGTTGCTCTTCTACAAGATCCAGATGGCGCCACAGGAGGGAACGGTCGAGGTCCCGCTACACGGATTCCTCTAGTGCCAGGGACTATTCACCTACCCTGACAGATTCCCCCTCGGACGAAGGTGTCTCCAGTAGACGACATAGTGTCCTTCCAGGACGTGTTGCTACGAGGGGCGGCTAAGCTGGGCATCACGATCACCGTGCCCGCGCCCCTGACGCCCGTCATCTTCGAAACGCTGCACAAGAAGCAGTTGTCTCGCCCTTTGCTGCCCTTGGTGCCTGGGCTGGTAGAACCGGCCATGGAACTATTCCTCACGCCTGCGTCTTTGAGATCGGCACCTTCAAGGCTGCCGTCCTGTTGAACCGTCTGGGGTTGCACATAAATCTGTCCAAGTCTGTTCCGATTCCTGTACAGTGCCTGCAGTACTTGGGAGCCTCCATCAAAACGCTGTCTCCAAGCGTGTCTCCTTCGGAGGAGAGACGCTTATCCATCCTTTGGAAGGCTCAGGCTCTCATAGCTGCTCCATCTACAACAGTGAGGACGGTGTCTTCTCTACTGGGATCGATGGCCTCTTGTATCTTCCTCACTCCGCACGCGCGCCTACACATGAGGCCGCTACAGGAATGTTTGGAGGACCAGTGGGACCAGAGGAAAGGGTTTTGGGACGATCGGATTCAGTTGCCTCTTCACGCCCAACAATCCCTGAGATGGTGGTGCTCGGCAGAGAATCTCCTCAGAGGGGTTCCTTTCCATAAGGACATCCCGACTCAGACTATTGTTACGGATGCGCCTCTCCTGGGCTGGGGAGCGCATTCAGACCATCTACAGATCCAGGGAACGTGGTCTCCGATAGAGTCCACGTATCATATCAATTGTCCTGGAACTCAGAGCTGTTCACTTGGCACTGAAGGCCTTTCATTCCTCCTTCCAGACCAACTCCTTGCTTGTGCAGACGGACAATACGACCACGATGTATTTCCTCAACAAGCAGGGGGGCTCGAGATCGCGCACACTGTCACAGGAAGCGCAGGCGATCTGGCACTGGCTGCTAGCCAGAGGACTGACGATAACGGCAACTCATCTGCCAGGTGTGCAGAATGTTCAGGCGGACGCCCTCAGCAGGCTGCTTCACGAAAACCACGAGTGGGTCATAAACGACGAGGTGATCGACGACATCTTCGCCATGTGGAGCACTCCAGAAGTGGATCTATTCGCCACCGCAGAAAACAGCAAATGCCACGACTTCGCCTCGAGGTATTACCAGCTGGGGACTCTGGGGAACGCGTTATGGATCAGCTGGTCGAACAGCTTTCTGTACGCTTTTCCACCCATTCCCCTGATTCCAGCGGTGCTCATCAAGCTGGCCCGGTCCCGGGCGCGGATGATCCTCATTGCGCCGGAATGGCCCAGACAATGGTAGTTCACGGACCTGCTTCACCGGTCGATCCTACCTCATCGGCGGCTGCCGTGTCGGCCGGACCTTCTCACGAAGTTCAGGGGGCAGCTGGTGCACCCCAACCTCTCATCGTTGAGTTTAGCGGCATGGCTCCTGAGATAGTGCAATATGGCTACTTGAATCTTCTACTAGGACCTCTTATGCTTACAAATGGAAGAGATTCTGCATCTGGTGCATGTCTAAGAACTATGATCCGACGACCTGCACGGAGGATGTTATCCTTCCATACCTTCTGCATCTAGCTCAGTCTGGCCTTAATTTTCATTCCATTAAGTCTCATCTTGCTGCGTTGACTGCTTACAGAAAATGCCCTTCACAGACATCCTTCTTCCAGATTCCTGTGATTAAGGATTTTTTGGAAGGGTTGAAGAAGGTGTTCCCTCCTGTTCGGCCTCCTTCGCCTTCATGGGAACTGAATGTGGTCCAGGCTGATGAAGGAACCCTTCGAGCCTATTCATAAGGCTTCACTGCAGCACCTGTCTTGGAAGGCGGCGTTCCTTGTGGCCATTACATCGGCCTGCAGGGTGAGTGAAATTCAGGCATTTTGTTGCTAGGAACCTTATACTGTATTTCATGCTGCTAAGGTTGTTATGCGTACTCACCCTAAGTTCCTTCCCAAGGTGATTTCTGATTTTCATGTTAATCAGGCTATAACTTTACCAACATTTTTCCAGAATCCTTCCATTCCAGCGGAACGGTCTCTTCATTCCCTGGATGTCAGAAGGGTGCTGAAATTCTATCTGGATAAGACCAAGGATATTCGTAGATCCCACCAGCTGTTTGTCAACTATGGGTCGGTTAGGACTGGTCCGGCTACTTCGAAACAGTCCATCTCTAGGTGGATTGTGTCATGTATCCAGCTCTGTTATCAGAAAGCGAATAAGACCTTAGGGGGTAAGCCTAAGGCTCATTCTACCAGGGGCAAAGCAGCTACAACAGCTTTGCTTCGAAATGTTCCCATTGCAGAGATTTGCAGGGCGGCCACTTGGAAGTCGATCCACACCTTTGCTAAGCACTACTGTCTGGACTCGGATGCCAGAGCAGATGCTCAGGTTGGGCAGGCTTCGCTGCGGAATTTGTTCGCACAATAGTGGTGTTGTCTATATTTCTCCACCGCCGGGTTGTTTTTGGATGGGCTTGCCATTCTATTCACTAGATTATGACTATACACAGAGATCCCCTACTACAGAAGTAGTTTCTTACCTGTAACTCCAGTTCTGTAGTAGGGGTATCTCTGTTATAGTCATAAGCACCCGCCCTCCTCCCCGGTGGAGAAAATGGTACTGTGATGTATGCTACAGGCCTTCCTTTATGCACCTTCAAAAAGAACTGAAAGTAAAGGGAAGGGGCTGAGCATGCTGGGATACCGAGGGTCTCCAGAGAGTTCCTTAAAGGCACGGTATCCCTTTTCCAGACACATAATGGCAGCCTATGGAGGCTTGTCTGTCCTTACCTGCCTCTCTATCATTCCAAAGATGTGGTGAGGGGAGGAAAGTTTCTCTATGGGTGAAACTTGACAGATTGTGTTAAATGTGTTATTGGTGTTATATCCTTGGCATTTCTAGTTGAAGTACTGGACAGTGTAGCTTTGTAGGTACAGGCTGCATTATTGTCTTTTATTTTCTCTTAAGTGTCAATGCAGGACTGCAATGAAGACAGTTTAAGAGATTATTTTTGATTGCTCCGGGGTCCACGCACATGGGCGGGACTATTCACTAGATTATGACTATAACAGAGATACCCCTACTACAGAACTGGAGATACAGGTAAGAAACTACTCCATCAGACATGAGCAGGATTACAGGCAAAACATCTGAGAACCTGGCTACAGGCGAGCGGTGCACGATTCACAGCATCACTAACTGCGGAGCACTTTACTGGCGAATTCATTTGTCGTCTACATCCCAGTATTACAGATGCATTTCTGATTATGCAGATTTCCTTCACATATAAAAATACTTGTGAAACCATGCACATTGAGAGGGCTTCTTATACAGAAAGGAAAGCATAGCTGGGTACAACTTGTGGACATATTTGATAAGCTTCAAAACACACAAAGACACTTAAAATGAAAATGTACAAAGATGAAGTGCCCCAGGATCGTGGCTGTGCCGCCCTGTGGGGTGAGCGGGCACCCGGTGCTGGCTGGAGCCTGGGCAGAGCTCTGTGCCTGGCCTCCCTCAGAATGTGGTGCCGGTGCAGGTGTGGGACCGACCCCCCGAGTGCAGCTGGCGCCTCATCCTCGTGTTCGATTAATGAAGTGCGCCCATCAGGCCAGCCTGCCACTGAAACTGCACTTGATGTGCTCGTAAATCAAAGTGACATCAGCTGCTCCAGCACAGACTGCACCCACTGAGCTGCATCCAATGTGCTGGGCGGGGGAGGGGGAGATATGTACAGCTACTTGAACCCGGGCTGCGGAAGCCTGGAATGCGACACAAAGAAGTGGAAGCCAGAGGAGGAGAGGGATCCTAAAGAGAGGAACGGGAAGGGGGGGGGAGGGAGGGGCAGATGGGTTGGAGAAAGACGAGAAAGGGTGGAAGACAGAAGACAGATAAGTACATAGATAGAAAGAAAGAGGTACTGGAATAAAAAAGAACGCCAGGTAGAGAGTAGAGCTAACACATATTCGAGCCCAAGGAGAGAGAAAGGAGATGCTACTCTCCCTCTGGGTAGGGGGGGTCTTGGTCTCTCCATGAAACCAGGAGATGTTAATACTGCATTATCTGTTCTCTCTCGCTCTCTGGACTGAGAAGCGTGTTTATTAAGAGGTTGATCTGTCTCTGACACAGGTAGATTTTTGTAATTGCTTCTTTGATCTGGCTTGAAGAGATTTAGCTGAGGTGTTCTGCCTTCTTTTGCAGCAGTCCTTGGGGAACAAGCAGCTGGCCTTCCAGCAGCAGCTGCTTCAAATGCAACAACTACAGCAACAGCACCTGCTGAACCTGCAGCGGCAAGGCCTGGTCAGCATGGGCCCGAGCCAGGGTGCCATGGCGTTGCAGAGCTTGACACAAGGTAAATTCGTGGCACTGCCCCCTTCAACGTGGCCCAGCCTCTCCCCTACACTGCCTTATGCAGGAACAGGGCCAGTTCATTACAGCAAATGGCACTGAGTAGTGCTTAATGTAAGCTAAGACCAGAGCACGGATGACCCCCATATCTCTCACCCCCTGTAGATCTGCAGATCCTTGCCATAGTACCGTGGGAAACACCCCCAATATCCCTCGCACCCCTTCCCCACCTTTAGCATGTTATAGCACCGAGTCACGAATTCCATGGTGCTGTAAGACAGGGCCAGAAGCAGTATAACACTGGTCCTGCCCTTCCGAAAGCTTCATGCCAACTCCAGCCCTCCAATGAAGTGACACACCCATGTCCAGATGCTGTAGGGCAGGGTGCCATTACACAGCAGCCCTTTACGCAAGGTAAGACTGGGCCTTGTCCCGATTTATTTTTCATTCCCCCTCCCATTGCACATCACAGTCTTATGCCACGTAAGTAAAACCTAACCCCAATGCCACTTTTTACTTGTGTGAGAGTCACCTCTTCTCACTGGCTAAACAAGGACTGTGCCTAATACGCTCAAACACTTTTCCTGCATGCATTCCACTAGGGATGGTGTATTACTAAAACTCTCAACTCAGGACTGTGCAATCGTGAAGTCACCTCCAGGCAATGATGCACCAGACAACACCTCCAACTCCTGCCAATCAGACACCCTGATCTCTAATGCCTTAATCTCAGGTGTTTGATGCCAGACACCACTCCGCGCAGCTAGTTGGAGGCTCCTACTACATGGAAAGCGTGGCACATTCTATGACAATATCCTATCCCTCTTACACCAGATTAAAGGGTCTGCAAGACCCCCCATTTGTGATCTTCTGCCTCCTTGCTTGCCACCTGGTTATAACGCCACCTTATTATCTGCGTTGGGGTCAGGACTTTGCTTCCCTCCTTTGAGAGATACTCATGTTGTGGTGCAACATAGTTAGTAGATAATGTAAACATTTTCGACATTTGCCCCTCTATAAAGTACCCTAAGTCAGTGCAAGCAAAACTGTGTTGAATTCCAATCTTGCTGACATGTTTGTGGCCTGTGAGTCCTGCTAGCTCTGGGACGTGCAGTCTGCAAAATCCTGCGACTTCACTCTGTCTCCTGCAGCAAGTCACTGAACTCATAATAATTCCCCAAGGTTGTCCTACTTTCTAAGGAACTCAAACTTGAGCCCCTTACTCCGAGAGTCTCTTCCTCTGAGTGACTCTTGCTGATTGTTTACATCTGAGCTCCTCTTTCTTGGGGTGGGGTCCCTAACTAATCTTCTCTCCATTAAAGTGCTATTCATCTGGACTTGGCACTGCACTTCTAAACTGATCCTCTCTACAATGGTGCCCAAATCCTTACACCACAAGAAGTATATTCTTCTGGGCTTTGTACCGCCTCTTTGCGGGTCCCTTGACTGAACACTTAAATCACTATCTCCCTCTCTCTAGCCATGTGCCCCTCTGACCTCCAGCAGCTGTGGAAAGAAATGACAGCCAACCAGCCCACAGAGGAGATTATCAAGCACGAAGGCCTGGACCTGAGCACCGCCACAACCAACTCTACCTCATACACTACCGCCAAGATGTCCCCGTCGCTCTCACACCTCTCGCTGAGCAATGGGCAGAGCTCGATGCTGACCTCAAGGAGGGACAGGTATGGGTCAATCATTGTCTATTAACTGGAGCAGGACCCCTCTCATAACATGGACCAACTAGGTGCCTGAAACTGGATTGCCAAAAGATGGGCACTGCGACAAGGTAGCAGAGTGTGCCCCCACTACTGTGTCCAAGATAGGCACCTTACAAAAGAAGATACTTGGTCAGTAACCCAATGTAAGCAGCACAAATGTCCTGATGTTGGGTTCTTTCAAATAATCTTTCATATCTAAACGGCGTGTAAGCTGAAAGAATGTCCTTATCTAAGGGTCCTTTAGAGTCGAGGTGTGAGAAGTATCTCCAGATGTGCCAGGTTCATGCTGATTTTTAGCTATCCTTTCGGATACATTTAGACTACATTATACATGAATACATTAAGAAACATTATGACTCTAAAGTGAAATACTTACACACGGTGGTTATCATGAACGTCTGACTCCTCCTGGACTTAAGAAAGGCCCTTCAGTACTAGCTGCAGGAATGTCATTATCGAAGCAGGAGTTAATGATGACCACTTTTGAAAATAAAGAAAAGAAAGAAAATAAAAAAGAAAGACAAAATGCAAAAATGAAAGGACGTTCACATTGAGGAATGGTTGATATTAATGAGCAGATTTTTTTTCCAGCTCCTCGCACGAGGACCATTGCGGCCCGCACCCGCTTTATGGACATGGAGAATGCAAGTGGCCAGGCTGTGAAGCACTGTGTGACGATTTGGGACAGTTTCTAAAGTAGGTAGATGCTTTGCCTTCATTCTTGAAACCTGTAATTTTCACTGTAATAGTCTTGTTGTTGTGAGGTATCTTCTGATTCATCACTGGTCGGAATTTTGCTGCCAGTCTGCAATTATGTAATGAGTGCCCTGCAACATTAGTGTTGGGTACTCTAACTTCTCCTGAGGGTCTAGCTAACGTCGATTTCAAAAGTTAGCAACCACCCCCTCACACTTCGTTTCATTGACTCTAATATGGTAGCTGCTGTCTAGCGGTCCATTTTACTCTCTGTTTTTAGTATAATAATGAAGAACCAACGGTCTTTCACTTGCAGTTCAGATAATACGACACACACAACCCACTGTTACACTTTAACCCAAAACAAGAAAGTACATGACGCCAATTTTTTTAGCACGTCAGGAGGGTTGAATCTTTAGATTACTATGCTATTTTCTACTAACACCATAGATACAGTCTCACTAAGTATGAAACACGTCTAGAACAAAAGTGTGGAAGACTTGAGGGAATCCTGGCAGGTTTGTCTCCCACTTCACTAGTTGGACGAAAAATACGCAGTAGTGTCTAATAACTAGGGGAAACAACATTTGTTGGGAATCTGGGATTTCTGAGCTTGGTGCTGCAATCAGTGCTAGTTAAATGTATCAAGAGTGTCCTGAGGTCCCCTTGGTTTCCTATTGGGACCGCTGGGGAAACAAATGAAGCCAGTAACTTCTTATGACGTTGGTTGTTGATCGTCCTGCAGGATCCTGTCCCTATAGATGTGGGTGTTATGCAGTTGAGGTGGCGGATGTGGCATGGCCCTATTTCTGTGGACATGGGCCAGAGAGAGCTGAGGTGGTGGACACATGGGCAGACATGTACGCCATTGGTGAAATAGGCATGTGTTAGCTGGCAGTCCTAGTCCCCATGCAAGCGTGCCCCCTGTAGATATGGAGAGGTCAACATTAGCAGGGTCCTACCAGTCATGAATGCTGGACTAAATCCCAGTGCTGACTTTGGTTGACAGAGGCTGGTTGCCTCCTTCATGCACAGTGGTCGCAAGCAAGTCTAGGGTTGAGGTGGTAGCAGCTTGAAGGGTATTAGCCCTTGAACCTCGGGGTAAGATTCAAGTCCTGTTTCCAGGACACATGTTCATAGCTACCATAGGTGGGGCATGTGTCTCGTGTGACATTGATGTTGTTGGACGCGAGCACTGTCTTATTTGTATAGATGTTGATGGGTGGTCGGTATGGAGTTTTGTTGGTGGGGGGGTACAAGGGCCTATTCTCATGGTGATGTCATGTGCAGGTGTTAAGGTTAGTGGAAGGAAGATACCGACTCTGGCCCTACCCTCCTCTTGTGTACATGGACGTACACCCTCTGTTAAGTTGTAGTGCTAGAGGGGGCTGTCTTCTCCTTCATTAAGGCATTTTCTCTTGCCCGCCGGATGTTGCATGGACTGTGTGATGGCGTGCGCTCCATACTCATTACCGCCACTGTCTGCGCACTCTAGGTCAGACACATTGTTTTCACGCTTCGACAGAGCTTTACTTAATTAGTTCATTTGCAATTAGATGTCTTTGTTGCTGAGGTTTTAGCAAAGACATCAGATGAAAGTGATGGCCCGTGCTTTTTAGTCCTTCTAAAGTGAATTTCTGGGAGCTTGAAGAAGGGAAAAAGCCGGAGGGTGGCAGCAGTTGGAGGGGGAGAGGCGTGCTGAGTCAGGGTAGGGGCTGCTGAATTCCCTTCAATTCATGCCAGCTTCTATCAGCTCCTCCCCATTATGCTCTGGTGCAGCTCCGAGTTC
Source organism: Lissotriton helveticus (assembly GCF_964261635.1). Classification (NCBI taxonomy): domain Eukaryota; kingdom Metazoa; phylum Chordata; class Amphibia; order Caudata; family Salamandridae; genus Lissotriton; species Lissotriton helveticus. Next base: position 1,580,588,258 of record NC_136065.1, on the reverse strand, counting down.
ATCTTGTGTTTTCCCCTGTGTTCCTGGCATATGTTGCTCCTGTCGTGTCAGGCAGCTGGTGGCGCCTGTGCTTCTTGCAGATGTGTGATTGTCTCTGGCAGACGGTGCCCTCTCTGAGCCTGGCAAGTGTTGCTCTTTGTGTGCCTGCAACATGTTTCCCCTTGCTTTGCAAGCAGATGCTTACTCCCACGTGCCATGCAAGTGGCATCCCCTGTATGCCGCAGCTCAATGATAGATGTCCCACCCTGTTTGTTATTTTTGTTTTTCATTGAAAAGTTCTCCCTATTGATGTGTTTACGTACACCAGTCAAGCTATATCAAGGGAATAATTGCCCATGCCTACCCTTTTGGAGACTGATTGGCGGCAAGCTATCGTGGTAAATGTTAAATCCTTTTTCCACACTCCTGGGACATGATAAACCTATACAGTCCCCATAACTAATCTCTTTTCGCCTCCTTGACTTTGTGGTAGGGTTTTGTTAATGGATTGCTAGCACCCTCCTCTACTCTAGGGATGCATTCTTGCTGTATTGGGCTTGCTTTTGGACATGGCTCTCTGAAGGCTCTGAATCTTGCCTGGCCTTGGGAGGAGTTTTCTGATATTCTGTTTGGGGCTGGAATAATTTGGCTAGGGTGTCTCCTGTTTGCTCCCATTTTGCTTCAGAAGAGAACCGGAGAAAATACCCATATTTGGGCAGCAGGCCACCTAAAATTGCAAACAATGCTCCTTCCCTGTTGGCATGAAAGCCTGCCCACCTTCTAGAATATGTTGCTTTTTATCATGCATGTCGTCCCTGATCCATTTATTGTCTCCTTCACAGTAGTGTTGTAGCCACGGCGTTTGCAGCCATTGTAAGCCTGGATAGGCCCACAGAGCATAATTCATTTGATATACAATATCAGCCTCTTTGTTACATGATTGTGACAATGTGTGGGGTCACAACTCAGTACGCCAAGTGTATAGGGGTATATTTTTCTCTGTCCCCCATTTTAACTGGAACATTTGTCCAGGTGTGCATTAGATGTGCCACTGGAGAGTCAGGGAGATGGTGCAGCCTGTATTGCGACAGTAGTCATAGCACCTAAATTAAACAGACAGCAGATAGCTTCATCTATGAAAGTCATTGGTGCTTTATAAAATCCTGAGAGAGAGTGCGAGAGAGAGACAGGGAAAAAGAGAGAGAGACTGTGTGTGTGTGTTTGTATGCTCGCGTATGCCCTCGCTCTGTTATATGGGAACAAAGTATACAGTACCTTTGGGAAGACTGTTATTTGTATTTTCCCATGACCCTGCACATGACTGACTTAGGCCTTTGTTCATATTTCTTTATTTGTCTCTCCACTTGGAGACTTGTCAACACCCCTCTCCTGCCCTCCCTGCGTTGGTGGCCTTTATCCATCCTTCTGTTGCCAGTACCCTGTGACTTTTCTCCATCTGTTTAGTGTGTCTCAGCTACACTTTTTACTATTAGAGGCTTTTTTTCTGTCTCTCTGCTGTCTGTATCACTACGAGGCATCTGTGTACATGTCTCTTGTCTCAGTCTTTACATCTACCCCCTTATGCATATGTCTCTGACGTCCATCTCTGCACCGGGGTTCTTTGGTCCTTTATCTATTTCTCTCAAATATCCCCCTCCAGAGTAGTGAGGAGGTGGTTGCCCTGTGCCTTTTTTTTTTAGCTCTTCTGATCTCTGTCTCTGCTCCTCTCTCGGTAAGTGATACCTGTCCAGGTCTATACACTTGGTGCCTCATTCATCTTTCTGCTGTGCACCAGTGCAAGGAAGACATTTGTCACATGTCTCTGGTGTGGCACCTCTGCACCAGGAACCGTTATCAGTCTCAGCACGGGGATATTTGTTCATATGCATCTGCTTTCTGGCTTGCAGGGGGCTCTCCTAAATGTATCTGCTACCCGTAGATGACTTATTGATCAAATCAGGATCCAGGCTAGAGGGGTCTAGGTTTCACAACTATTTATCATTTTCACTGATCTGTTTATTTGTGTTTTAAACATACCACTCATTATTACACCATTACCAAGTTGTACCAGATAGCCTTTCTGCCTACAAGGGTGTCATCAGAAAAGCCCTACTCTTTTCTAACCAATAGGCAGCAGTGCGTTCAAGTGATCTCTTCTGTATCACTGAGCCTCCTGGTAAAACTTGGAGTAAACTAGGGCTCTCTTCACAACCCAATGACATCTCTTCGAGGTCCTATTGGTCAAACATGTCACAGATGATTTGCTGCATGCTGTCTAGCCAATCTATTATATTTATTTTGATGATAGTTCCAACTATGGGATTTAGCTTGAGAGTGCAGCCATTCCAAATTCAGTGGGTCAGGAGAATGTGTCAGGCGCAGGTTGTCTAACTCTCAATGCTATAGCAACATGTTTGCTTGTTATTTAAAGCACCGACCACTCGTATCCTGGAGTGTAGACTGTCCAGTTGAACCAGCCCCTGTACCTTGTGAGAGCTGTGACCAGCAATTATTGATTATGTGTTGGTACCAGAAACGTGTTGTCACTTCTAGTACACGCACTTTTACTTTTGACCGAGTATGACCAGTGCCTCAACGAGTACTTGTGAGCAATCATTATATTGTGGCTTGAAAAACTGCCATGTTTTTCTACTGAACTTATTTGCAGTAATTGTTTGTACAATTGTTATGGACATATTCCTTTTGCGTTCTATGTTTTCCAGGGTTGCACTGTTTGCTAATAAAAATCGAGAGTTCTTTCACACAGAAAACGCAATCGTCGTTTTTAAGTACTACCTTTTATGCAATTACATGATTGGCTGCTAATTGTCTTGATTTGTTATTATATGTTAATTTCTGGTGCAAGCCCCTTCACTGGCACCCTTCTCCATCTGGCCTGTGGTTATCGTCTATGCTTTGAGCAGGCTAATGCCCTTCCTTCCGTAACACTACTCATTGTCCAGTGTCATATTCCACGCTTACACCGTAGATTGGAGGTAACAAATAACTGGACACAGACATAACATAGTAAAGGCCCTGCTGCTTTCCCAGTGCTTTGAAAGGGTCTGCAGCTTGTGAAGGCGATGGGATTGAGAAGACGCACCCTTTGTGCCCGTGCATTTTCTTGCTCCCTGCTTCCTGGGGTCTGCAGCTCGTGAAGGCGATGGGGTTAAGAAAATGCACCCTTTGTGCCCCTGCATTTTCTTGCTCCCTGCTTCCAATGGCCTGCAGGTGGTGAAGGCAAGGGAGTTGAGAAAATGCACCCTTAATGCCCCTGCATGTTCTTGCTCCCTTCTTCCTAGTGACCCAAAGCTAACTTGCCGTTGAGACCTTGATGCCTTGCAATTCCCCTGATCTTGGTTGAAAATTAAACACCCCCCACCCCACCCCAAGACCTCTTCTAAACCGTTACTACAGTTGACCTTCACCCTATTACCTTTAACTTGGAACTGTGGCCTTTTATTGGTTTTACCCAGGTTACCATGCGTACCAACTAAGCTAAGCACCTCCAAGAGTCCTGCCCATTGTTTACATGATTATAGCAGCATGTTGTTCTGCTCAGTATTTAGCTGATGAGAAGTTGGCTCCTAATAAAACCTAGTAAGAAAGCATTCTAGCTGGATGCTGCTGACACCTTTGAGGGCTGTCAAACTCTGGCATGGTGACATCATCTCAGCCGCATCTCGACATTTCTGAAGTGGAAAAAAAACATCACGAGTCTGCAGTCTCATTAGTCGGGTCCGTCACTTGAACTCCATCGCACAGCCTCTATGGCTTCATGCCTACACAAGGAATATTCTCCATTTACCTCTGCACAGGATCCCTTTGCCCATATCTCTCTGTATCCCATCTTCACACCATTTGCATATATATATATATATATTCACTGAAAAAAACATAGGTTTCACACCAGTTATAGTTAGGTGGAAATTTTACTCGCATAAAACCATTCAAATTCCCACGTTATAGTTAGTTGGACTCACTATAACTTGCGCGTGCAATGCACTGCTGATGACGTCACATATTACATCACTCATGACATGGTCAGTGACATCACTGATGACATCTCAAATGACATCACTGATGACAACATCCTTGTGACAAAGTGGCAGACCTCCTATCAGCATAAAATAACCTTTGACACACACATTCAAAAATAGAAACTAACATTTTCTTAAAAAAGGAGAAACCAATACCAATTACAACAACTTATTAGGTAATTCCAATATCTACATACACATCCACTCATTCACCAACAGTTTTATATAGTCACTCATGCATGTACTTACTCATCATATGTACTCATACACCTATACATCCTGTTACACACTAATACTCATCCATATAGTTACTCACACACAAATTCACACATGCAAATAAACTATCAAAAAAACATTTACTTGATTATACTGCTATATACGACCACTACACATACTTCTACAGAAACGGAAACATATTTACTCTCTTAAATAATCAATTATAAAAACACATACTCACTAACCCACCCATACACACAATCATCCACCCATACAGTCTTGCACACATGCTGTCTTCAAAATACATACAAATAGTGAGTCACTCATTCATGCATCTGTGCTCTAAGTAATATCCCCCACCGAACCATACAGACACTGATACTGATACTCAAAAAAACAACTAATAACCCATATAGACACTCATGTAGCTACTCACCAACCCATGCAGCCACTTATACACAAAGTGAGACACAGATACAGATATTTAAATATTTAAACATTACTCGCTAATATATGTATTCACTAAGATACATTTAATAAGTCAGTTAGCCAATCAATTTTACACAAAAAAAATCCATTTAGACATGTATTTACCCATTTATTCTTCCATCAACCTTTAGATATATATATATAAAAAATATTTATTTTTCAGAAAGATACACATTCACTGGATGATGTCATCAGTGATGTCATTTGAGATGTCATCAGTGATGTCATGAGTTATGTCACTGACCATGTCATGAGTGATGTAATATGTGACGTCATCAGCAGTGCATTGCACGCGCAAGTTATAGTGAGTCCAACTAACTATAACGTGGGAATTGGAATGGTTTAATGCTAGTAGAATTTCCACCTAACTATAACTGGTGTGAAACCTATGGTTTTTTCAGTGAATTTAATAGGTTTTTTAAATGCTAATTCCTAACTATAACTGGTGTGAAGCATATATATATATATATATATATATATATATATATATATATATATATATATATATATATATATATATATATATATATATAAAATTTCTATGGCAAAATGAAACCCCTCATTTTGTTCCTTTTCAAATTAAATGTATTAAGTGTTACCACTTTATTCCAATCAAGATGACTTCAGGTGTGCCATACTTTTGTCATAAGTAAGACTGTTAGCGTTCTAGTTGTTCTTTAGAACACTCTGGGACATTCTGTCATTGGGCTGTAGTTGGGCTACATCTGGCTGATATTTGGGCTACATTTGGGCTCTTTTGTCTCTGGTGGCCATCTTGGGAGACTGCATATCAGAATTTTTTTAATGAAATATAGGAGGATTTGAGAAGTCACTCAAAATGGGCCCTAATTTTTCTTTCTTCAGCACTAATCATAATTTCTATGGCAAAACGAACCCCCTCATTTTGTTCCTTTGCAAATTAAATGTTTTAAGTGTTAACACTTTATTCCAATCAAGATGACTTCAGGTGTGCCATACTTTTGTCATAAGTAAGACTGTTAGCGCTCTAGTTGTTCTTTAGAACACTCTGGGACATTCTGTCATTGGGCTATAGTTGGGCTACATCTGGCTGCTATTTGGGCTACATTTGTTTTTTTTGTCTCTGGTGGCCATCTTTGGGCTACATTGGGCTACATTTGGGCTCTAACATATATATAGCCCAATGTAGCCCAATATATATTTTTTCAAAGTTAATTTTCGTAAAAACCACTGGAGCATATATCTTGAGACATAGCAAAGGCACATCGGGGTACCAGTCCCTACAATTTTGCCAAGTTTGGTGGAAATCCATTCAGCCGTTCGGGCTAAAAGTGAGTCCAACCGCCCTATGGAAATTACCATGGGGAAAACATGTTTTGGGACCCCCCTTTTATCTCGGCCCCCGCTTGACAGATCCCCCCGAAACTTTCAGGGAAGGAGCGGAGCGTAGCTAGGCAAAGTTAAGGAAAATTACAGGCAGATCCCTCATTCGGCGCAAAAGTTATTCCCAATAGAATGTTGCGGATTTCCTATGGAAAACGATCCTAACTATAACTACCTACTGGCGACCGCCAGTAGGTAATATATATATATATGCGCTGTCCCTTCCCTGTGCCTTCCTCCTCAGTGTGTGTACATTGGGAGTTTCTCTCCATGTCTATTTGCTGTAAATTGCCACACTGCTCTAAAAAACATTTTTGGCCTTCTTGCCCACAGACACCTCAACACTGAACATGCCCTCGATGACCGCAGCACGGCACAATGCCGTGTGCAGATGCAGGTGGTGCAGCAGTTGGAGATACAGGTGAGTCTGAGTTTAAGCTCAGGGAGTGGTAACTGAGGGATTGTGGATTTCAGTGTGGTGAAATGGGCACTGCAGCTTGGAGAAAGTGTCCTATGCAGGGTCAATATATGAAGTTTTAAGGTCCGCCGTCCCTTTCATTATGTATACATTATACATAGATGGCAGAAAAAGAATGTAGGTGGAGTCAGTGTCCTGCTCATTGAGGGTTTCAGGGGATGTGATCACAAGTCATTTGAGACATGACCAGAACAAAGACTTTGAAGGAAAACTCATTTTCAAAGCTCGACATTACCTCCCTGATTATGAGGGTGCCACGCAATAAAATCCAACTTCCCGCGGGTCGGAATTTATCAGGGGGACAGAATGCATCTCTTCCGAGTTTCTGAGGAATAAAATGCAGATTCTACTGCTTACCTACCAAAGTCTGCATGTCATGGTAAGCTGCATACTTTTTCCTTTCAAATTCCAGAAGGTTTGACATACTGAAATTTAGAGGAGGTTGAGGACTGTATCACACATATTAATTACTGTGTGTGGTATATTCCACTCTCACACATGTTAATTACTGTGTGTGGTATATTCCACTGAACTCGTAATTCTGACCCATGATCAGGCGTTTGCATTGGGTCAGAAAACTGACCAACTCATAATCAGCGCCTGAGTTGGGAAAGTGTGCACATCATGTGAATACTACACCAAAAGCTGCAAATCCATTCTCACAGGTAAGTAACATGTTCCTTTTGAGTAAGAGTGTTTGTCTTGGTCAGACGTTGTGGTTAAGGGTTCGCAGGAGAATTGGAAGAGTTCTGTGAGAGTAGACCGAGTCTACTGAGGACACCACTCGCTCCTACGAAAACTAGAGACATAGCTCTCTGGAAGAATGTGGAGAATAAGTAGGTAGATGAGATACCACAGACTGGGAGGGAGAGGCAGAAAGGATAGTGCTGTTTAGGGAGAGCATGTCGCGCACAAATTGATGACAGTAAGTTGCAATGTTTTGGACAAATGTCTTTAAAAAAAGGGATATTGGTGGAAAACCTGACACTACACCATGATAGAGGGTGTCTTTGAGGCATTTCTCCTTCCCTTCACAGGGAGGAAGTGGATTACAGAACCCAGTTGAAGGACAAGCTCTATAAGCGAGCGGAATAAAGTTTCAGGTAGTAGAGAAGTAGCATTGCAGGAGAGTTCCAAAGCCACTCCTAAGAGAGAAATGGGAAGTCAGGCCAGAAAATACAGTTATGGGCTCAGTGGTGGTTTGGAAGAGCTTTGTGAGACTAGACTGAGCCTACTAGGAGAGAAAGGGGGAGTCTGGCCGCGCATGTCAGCAGAAAATGGCAAGGGCATTCTGCAGAAGAGAGAGGGGTGAGCCCCCCTACAGGCTGAGAGAATGGGAGCGTTCTCCAGAATTGAAGTCCAATACAGGACTGATAGAATGGGCGCATTCCCCAATGTTGCCCACCCTACCCCCACAGGACTAATAGAATGGGTGCATTCCCCAGGGTTGAGCCCCCCCTACAGGACTGATAGAATGGGCACCTTCCCCAATGTTGAGGTCCACCACAAGACTGATAGAATGGGCACGATCCCCAATGTTGCCCCCCCCCCCTTACATGACTGATAGAATGGGCATGTTCCCTAGGGATGAGCCCTCCCCCCCCTTACTGGCTGATAGAATGGGCGCGTTCCCCAGAGTTGAGGTCCACTACAGGACTGATAGAATGGGTGTGTTCCCCAATTTTGCCCCCCTTACAGGACTGTTAGAATGGGCATGTTTCCTGGGGATGAGCCCCTCCTACAGGCGTCCACTACAGGACTGAATGAATGGGCGCATTCCCCAATGTTGACCCCCCCCCCCACAGGACTAATAGGATGGGTGCGTGCCGCAGGATTGAGCCCTCCTACAGGACTGATAGAATGGGAACTTTCCCCAGGGTTGAGCCCACCCTACAGGCTGCTAGAATTGGCGCGTTCCCCAGGGTTGAGCGCCCCTACAGTACTGATAGAATGGGTGCGTTAACCAGGGTTGAGCCCTCCTACAGGACTGATAGAATGGCACGTTCCCCAGAGTTGAGGTCCACTACAGGACTGATAGAATGAGCGCATTCCCCAATGTTGCCCACCCCTCCCACGCCCTCCACAGGACTAATAGGATGGGTGCGTTCCCCAGGGTTGAGCCCTCCTACAGGACTGATAGAATGGGAGCGTTCCCCAGGGTTGAGCCCACCCTACAGGCTGATAGAATTGGCTCGTTCCCCAGGGTTGAGCGCCCCAACAGTACTGATAGAATGGACACGTTCCCCAATGTTGAGCCACCTTAGCTGATAGAAGGGGCATGTTCCCCAGGGTTGAGGCCCCCTACAGGACTGATCGAATGAGCGTGTTCCCCAGGATTGAGCCCCCTACAGGCTGATAGAATGGGTGCGTTCCTCAGGGTTGAGCCCCCCCCAACGGGACTGATAGAATGGGCATATTCCACAGGGTTGAGCCCCCCTACAGGACTGATACAATGGGCACGTTCCCCAGGGATGAGCACCTTACAGGCTGATGGAATGGGCGCTTACCCTAGAGCTGAGGCCACCTACTAGAAAGAAAGACGGTGCAAGGTGTCAGGAGGAGGGAGAGGAAATGTGAGCACCCATAGGAAGAAGGGGAGAAGAGGCAGGGTGAAGCTTGCGGATATAAGTCTTTATGAAGAGAAACAGAAGGAGATGAAACCAGACAGAAAAGAGAGAAGTACGTTAGACCACCTGCAAGAGGGAGAAGATCTGAGATGCCCCCTGTAGGAGCAAGAGGAGGGGTGCAGTCCTTTGTGAAGAGAAACAGGAGGGTTTGAAATCAGGCAGGAAATAGATAAGAAGACAAGACCACCTGCAAGAGGGAGATCTGTGCTGCCCCCTGTAGGAGCAAGAGGTGAGGTGCAGTCCTTTGTGAAGAGAAACAGAAGGGTTTGAAATCAGGCAGGAAATAGTTAAGAAGGCAAGACAACCTGCAAGAGGGAGAAGATCTGTGCTGTCCCCTGTAGGAGCAAGAGCTGAGGTGCAGTCCTTTGTGAAGAGAAACAGGAGGGTTTGAAATCAGGCAGGAAATAGATAAGAAGACAAGACCACCTGCAAGAGGGAGATCTGTGCTGCCCCCTGTAGGAGCAAGAGGTGAGGTGCAGTCCTTTATGAAGAGAAACAGAAGGGTTTGAAATCAGGCAGGAAATAGTTAAGAAGGCAAGACAACCTGCAAGAGGGAGAAGGTATGTGCTGTCCCCTGTAGGAGCAAGAGGTGAGGTGCAGTCCTTTGTGAAGAGAAACAGAAGGGTTTGAAATCAGGCAGGAAATAGATAAGAAGGCAAGACCACCTGCAAGAGGGAGAAGGTATGTGCTGCCCCCTGTAGGAGGAAGAGAAGGGGTGCAGTCCTCTGGGAAGAGCAACAGGAGGGTAGGAAGCCAGACAGGAAAGAGCTCAGAAGGCAAGCCCACCTGCAAGAGGGAGAAGATCTGTGCTGCCCCCTGTAGGAGCAAGAGGAGGGGTGCAGTCCCATGAGACAGGGAAGCATTGCGTTTCCCACATGAGGGATAGATGGAGCGATCCCTGACGGAGGGAGAGGAGGTGTGTGTGCAGTCTGTGCAGGAGAGACAGGAGGTGCGCCTGTCTCAGCTGGAGAGAGGTGGTTTGCGGGTCTCGGCAGGAGGGGAAGGAGGTGCACGGCTCCAGCAGGCGGAACAGGAGGTGTGAGGCTCTGCAGCAGGAAGAGGGGGCCTCAAACTTGAAAGCCAGTTATATATTGTGCATACTGGTTGAAATGCGACCGCGGTTCGGCCGCCTGTGATCAGAACCTGTTCCCAAACACGCTCTGAAGCACTGAGGTTTGAAAAGCAATTACTGGAGCTTAAAGAAATGAAAGTGAGAGAAAAAAGGCCGAGAGAGAGGCGGAGAGTCTGAGTGTGAGGCGTGGAGAGAAGCTGCCATCCAGGCTACCAATTATAAAGTTTTCAGCTCGGATCTCCTGCTGTGCCGAGCCCTGCGAGCCAGCATCACTGGGGCATATCTGTCAGCCCTAATGAGAGGGAGGACAGTGCTGCCATCCCACGCGGACAGCGCCATGCTATGCCGCCATGATGTCTGGTGTGGCGACACAGTCCCTTGGTGTCTCTGGGGGTGTGCGCCCCTCAGTAGAGTGCCATGCACTGTTTCTGTATGCCAGTCCTCAGTGCCCAGGATGGTCTGTGGCCCCATCGATGCAGGGTGAAGCAGCACTCGCTTCTACCCCTACTTCCATTTTTCAAGGAGGCCCTGGGAGATGCGTTCTCACCTATCTGCACTCTGGATGGTTTCGTAACTCTTTCCCATCTCTCTGGGACCCCTGTGCGCCCTGGAACCTGTACATCAATCAGTCAATCAGGTTTACTTCAGATTGCAAAATACATCAAACTCCTATAAAAACAACAATATCAAACAGTATTAAAAAATAGATTCTGCAACCAGTTCAAAATGAACATTCAAAATATCGATTATTCAACATCTTCTTGTAAACCCCACATATTGTAATGTAATAAACACCTATGCACTTTTCAAATAACTGCCTCTTACAAGCTTCAAAACAGTTAAGGTGTGACTTAATGTCCTTGTAGTCCATATCCAAAGTGACAGTGACTACATGTTTAACAATAATGTCATAGACGTTTAGTCTTACAGAGGTCTTCCCTGAAAACTGGAAATGTATGAATGTTGAGTCACACATATCTAAGTTTCATTCTAGGTGACTTGACCATCAGTATTTAGAATGCTTCTCGATTATATGTAAACTCTTTCTGTTAGAGCTATCACAGATAAGCCGCAAAGAATTCAAAGATTTAGAAATAGTAATACATATCATCATTGAAGAGTCTACTTTGCAAATTATAAGTGGATCAGGAAATGATCAAATTCCTTGATTTTTCAAAGCTTGAATCAACCGTTTATTTCTGGGGCCTTGGTAAAAGAGGTAAATATAAAATAAATGGTCTTTGGATTCATTAGTATCTTTACTTTGATGACAATGCATAGAATGGAAGGAAGCTATTTCCCATGATTGAGTAAAAGTTGCTAGATGTAAAATAGCATATTTAATATATAAATTCTTAGCTTATCGTTCAGTCAAATTTAAAAGATGCAAACGAGGGAGTGCACTTAAATAGCAAAAATTAATCTGGAAAACTTGCCAATTTATCCGTTTTTGAGGTGCACTATACCAACTCAATGAAGGCAGTGTTGGCTTCCTTTTTAGTACATCAGTTCTGGAGACAGCCAGACATGGATTAACATAGTTAACCATTGTTGTTTCCTGACTCCCTGCAGACTTAGAACGTCCTACATGGCTGCTCTATATGGGCCCAATTTTTCAATAGTCTAAGTTATTACCACGTGAAGAAGGGATTTCAGCGCTATGACGTTTTTAATGTCTCACAACAAATGCAAGGATGGCATCCAAGCAAAAAAGTGTGGGGAAAAACCTGTGAAAGATGTAAAAGATTCAAAGAGTAATCACATTGCCATATTTGGCCTATTTAGACCCTAAAGACCATTCTTAGCCGCAAGTGGTAAAGACTTTGGAGCACACACATACATCAATACACCAGTCTTGAGTTGAAACAAGAACATCATCAGATCGGAAAGTTCTGCATCAACCACATAGAGAGAGGCTTTGGGGCTGAAAAGCAACTACATCCAGTCAATGCCGAAAAGTGTGGAACACCAAGAATTTCAGGGAAAGCAAATGTAATGTTTAATGAAGCATAGCCCAAAATCTAAGAAACTAGCTAGGAAGGCACGTAGAAAGGAATCTGGCTCTAGGTATTGCATAAATTGTCTTTTTTCCATAGTATCTCGACTAGATAAGGTAAGGTAACCATGTATAATATACTCTCAGTCACAACAGAATAAATCCCTCTCTGCACAGAGGAGAATGATCATCATCAGAAGGATAATTTCAAAGATGAACAAGAAGACTATAAACAGATTCTCCAATTTAGGATAGGTGGTGCTCCTCCTAAGGCTGGCCTCTCACCGACGTACACGAACGTCGGTGAGAGGCGAGCCTTAGGGGGAGCACCACCCTTGGAATAAGTGTGACTACAGGGGGTCTCCCCTAGCCCTCCGCCAGTTCGAGTTCGACTACTATATGAACTCGTAATTGTACCTCGTGCGAGGGGGAATTTCCTCCACACGGAAGAATATCTATGTGTTTTGAGCCCCGATAATTGACCAAGAAAAGGTAACAAGGGGTGTTTCGACTGGGACTGGTAGAAGTCCTGAGGAAGACCGGTTTGACCCTAAACTGGGGGCATGTTGGCACGGTCGAAACATGTTGACAATTATGGCAGTTTAAGGAGGGGTGTTAGAAGTACCTAGTTAGCTCAAGACACGACCATCCTTTACTATTTTAATCCTGGCCGGGGGACCCTTGAATCAAGTTTAAATATAGGATAGTCCCAAGTTAGTTTTAGTCACTTTTCACTGCACTATCTCTATCACTGTTCCTAGTCACTTGATTAGTACCTACTAAGTTTATTTTGTGTTTGTCTTCCCCTACCCTATGCTCCAACCTGTGCGTGGCTACGTCAGGGTGTATTGTAAGCAGACCTGAAGATGAAGCATGTCACACACATTTGTGTGTGAGTAAGGGCTGTTTTATACAACACTATTTGTGCCACTGCATGCTCTTGTTTTTGAATCCTCCCTACCCCTTCTGGTGTTATTATGTATGTACCTGAGCCTGGGGGAGCAGGGAAGTTCCTTATTGGTTGCCCATGGGGTTCTTCTTGAAGAACTGTGTTTTAAGTTTCTGGAACTTAGAAAGTGCTGGGTCTACCTTAGGTCCTGGAGGTGAGGTATGCCCCATGGGTCCACAAGGTGATTGTTGTCTTTGGTCTCAGAATGCCCTGAGGTGCGTGACAAAGGAGGCCATGAACCTCGTTGGACCAAAAAGGTCAGGCATCTTCTTTGTCCCTGGTCAGTGTTGGGGGTGTTTAGAGACACATATTAAACTCCCCTCAGTAGGTGAAGACCACCAACATGTAGGCCATTATGGGTGAAAACCAAAATCTAGATTTAATTTTCCATAATGAGTGCTGTTGGGTTTAAGTTTAATTCAAATAGGGATATAAGTTACCAAGCTATATTGAAATTACAGGTTTTACTTGAAGGCACCGGCTGTTCAAAGCAGATGAAATCTGTATGCAAAACTCTGGGGGACAAGGAGAAATTGCTAGCAGATATAGACGGGGAATTACAGATTCTGTAATTCTGCATTACTCTACGGAACCTCAGAACCACACATATAGTCGCTAGAAACTACCGCCGACAGTGTAGGAATCTACGGCACTTGTTAGGGGCATTTAGGATGCACTCTAGAGCCACAACAGTTAGAAAATTCAGGCTCCAGTCATAGAAGGTTCAGCCCTGATCAGTTGTCGCCTTAACACCCATGCGAATGGCAAAAAATAAAGACAAGTTATAGTTATTAGAAATATGGAGGTTTAAATGTCTACAGGAATTGGATTCAGTGGATTTGGAGAAAGATTATAATTTTAACTGACGAACTCAGACTCTAAAATGGCAAGGTTCCTTGAAAGTTATAGATGCCATTGAGACTGGTCACGGGTGAGATTGTACTCTAAGAATGAGGCTTGCAGCTAGTGATTGAGACTGGACTTTAAGGCTAAACCATTCTGACCGGTAGGGATTTAAAACTAAAGATGCAGTAGATCTCTGCCCGCAACAGTGGAAGTATGGTGCACTAATATCATCTGGTACTTGGCTGCTGGGAGTGGATTTACAGTGGCAGGGAATGCCCTAGAACATTTGAGGGCGTAAATTGGCTAGTGTTTGCAATACTTCAACCTTGCCTTACCTCCCCAGTAGATTGTTAGGGCATCAAGCGGGTGCAAACTTGAGCTAGAGTGTAAAGGTCACGGAAGCGTTTTATCGTTTTCCCTTACTGGATGGTTCCGAATATGATAAAGAATTTGATTGTTTTTATAATCCGAGGAAGATGGGATCTTTACAGTTTAACTTTCGATTTTGTTTTAGAAATTCAGATTATGTTTATAAAATGGAAAAAACAATACAAATTATTTTTAGAAAAGAGAGACTATGCTTCAATGGGAGAGACTGGTTTCTCAGAGAGTGAGATTTTTCTCTTTGCAAGACTAACATCATTTTTGACTGCACCAAGGTTTGAGGTTCACATACAAAAAGGTAGACTTCTGTAGGCGCTGTGGCTCACTTGAAATATGTGAGACTTGCAGTATCTGGAGACAAAGTATACATCTCCCCTAGGCTCACTCTGTACAGTGTGATATAAGTAAAAAAAATCCCTTCCCACTCCATGCTTCAGCTCTACTCAGGTTGCGGTTTTCCACTTACTTGTTAGTTTAATTTCATGAATGCTTGTTTGAAATGTTTTGTAATAACAAAAAGAATAATCTGCAGCCTTCTGCTTCTCTCTTTTGGCTTCTGGACGACTAATAGCTTACGAAGGAGAGCGAGCGTCTTCAAGCAATGATGGCACACCTGCACATGAGGCCCTCAGAACCAAAGCCCTTCAGCCAACCTGTAAGTATTCCGTCCCTCTATCCATGCCTTTCAAAGTCACTCTTAACTAATTTCAATTCCTACAAGACCAGCCAGAAAACCCCCTTGGCATAGAAGAGGTGAGAATCCCCTTGAATGGTCCACATTGTCTCACGTCAGAAACGGTTTGGCATTCAATGCTCCTTTGAAGTGAATAACGCTCTCTTATTCTTGGGATTGGAGTCTTTTGTCCTTTATCTTCTGGTTTACTAGATCTTGGAAGTTGGCCTCTTGGGAAGGTCGTTTTTTTAATTACCATACACATGTTTTTAAATATACTATTGTATCTGCACTGTTGATATGCCCTTAATTGACAGAAAGTTTATCTCATAATTTCTGAACCTTTATTTAGGCCATGGTCTTTAGAAGCCTTTAAAACAATGGCAAATGTTTCCACCCTACCTCTCTTGGGGGAGGAGGCAATGGGAATTCTGTGAGCCATGCTTCATCCTTGGTTTGAAGACAACACTCTTCTTAGTTGGTCCTGTGAAGTGCTAATTGTCGTTTATCCTGGAAGCTTTCCTTGCTGCCCAGGTTGTCTCCTGTGTTGGTTAATAGATGTATTGATTTGTCCTGACAGCTTAATCCCTAAACAGAAACACAGATGTGAATCTCTTTGTCTGCTATTGGGCGTTCGTCTCCTCTTTACTGCTGACAGATTGGTGCATTCGGTAACAGATTCATTGGTATTCCTAAGAGCTAGAGTAGGTGCATGCTTTTTAATTCTGGATATCCTCTCCAGGCTCCAGTGGTTAGTGCGTTTTTAGGGTAGGTCTTTCCCTTGATCTGTAGGGTGTGTTTGTCTTTCCCTTATGAGTATGGTGCAGGTTCTTCCTTGCTTTGCATGGTGAGGGTTTATTCCCCTGGTCTATAAGTTGTGGTTTATTTCTCTAAATTGTTTAGTAAGGGTTTCATCCCCTAGTCTGTAGCGTGGTGTCTATGCCCCTGGTATGTAGGGTGGAGCCTCTTATCCCTGGTATGTTGGGTGACATCTCTCCCATTGCAGTGTATGGCTGTGTCTCAAGGTTTGTAGGAAATGCTCTTTTACCCTGATTCGATGGTTTTACAAGTAGATCTTGCCGACTGTCTCGTAGCTGGTCATTTGAGGTGGGCATCTCTCATCCAATTCTGTATGGGTGATTACTTTAGGTAGTGCAGTGACTGAGTGCCCTAGCTGCCAATACTTTTTCAGATCTGGCTGTTCGCTAATACATTTATTTATTATATTTGCTTTTTTCCGTTCCTTGCAGCTGAACCTCGTATCCAGTGCAACACTTACAAAAAGCTGCTCTGATACCTACCCTGATGGCTTACCTCACCCTCCTACCTCAGCCACAGCACCAATCACCCCCCTTAGGCAGGGTCCTTCTGTCATCAGCTCTTCCACCTTGCACAACATGGGACCCATCCGGAGAAGGAACTCTGATAAATTCTGCACACCCATCTCCTCAGGTGAGACTACAAGCATACATCTTTAGGTGAGACTGCCAGCCCATCTCCTTTGGGTTTGAGTAAACTGCAACTCCGTCTCCTCAGGTGAGACCATCAGAGCATGTCCTTATGTGAGACCACAAACTCATTTGATCAGGTGAGATAATCAGTGTATATCCTTTTTGGAGATCACAGGCCCATCTCCTCGGGTAAGACAGGTCCATGTACTCAGATGCGACCAGAGCCTTGACCTCAGCATCTGAGGGAGCCTAGTCAGTGTGGAAAATGGGGGAGGGTGTTACTGACAGACTGGTGCCTCTAAAAGGAAAGCAGAGACCTTCGTATATCATGCTTAATCCCTGCTTTCATTACAGATGTACCGAACTGACGATAATTCTTCCGAATTCCCTCTTGGCCAGCTTCTGTCTGTTCTTGAAAGCCATATAACACCTGTGTATTCATTCATTAATCGCATGGTTATCGTGATATTATATCCATGGATTCCCTTCAGGTGTATTTTACCCCCTGCCTTGCTTAGAAAAACCATAGGACCTGTATATGTTGAAAGAAAGAGCAACGTCTCCCATTTAACTGGCATACTGTATCTTCACCAGCCGATGACAGATATATGTTTCCTTCTTTTCATGACTGTTATTTATCTTTTCACCAACCAAGACTTTTTTCATAGTTTGTGGAATATTCCACCAGCACCTTCCACTCTAATCTTCTTTGGTGGTACATTTCTGGACAAGTAGAAGGCGTTCTCTCATCTTTAGTAAGGGGGTATATGTTGGAAATGCAAGAGTTCGAATTAAAGATGATTTTGACAATTAATTTCTGTGTGGCAAGTTTCAGTGACCTGCCTAGTGGCTAAATTGGGGAATCGTGAAGCTTCAGTTTTAATCCTGTCTCCAACATTTGACTGTATTCTGTGATCCAGCATATTATGTGATCTGAGACAAACAACTTCACCTCACTGTTTCTCAGTTGCCCCTTATGGAAAAACGGGGAGTTTCTGCAAAGGCTAAATATCGATACTGGGTGCAAAATGAAATATATGGCACATTCCGTTATTTATGTCCATGGCTACATACCTAATTGTCATCATTTGCTTCTTTTGATTGATTTATTTATGGCTTCTAAAATACCCAAGGGGTCACAATAATGGAAAGTTCTAAATAAATAGCTTTTAATGTTTGCAGTTGTGCTTTCCCGTTTTTCCTGGTGAAAAAGCTATAAACAAAGGTACCTACCTGAACTAGCGTTTGAAATTTTTAAACTCCATATTGCAGCATTTACCCCATACCAGATGACTGTAAAGTGCACACTTTGAAGATAAATAAAAAAATAGAATTACATTATTTGATGCCAAGATCATCTAGTTGTTTTGGGGATCACAGTTTGTTTTTTTGCCAATATGTAAATTTTGACTACAATGTCCAATCCACACCTGCCCTTTTTCTCCGGATAGAGTATCACGAGAGAGCAGAATAGATAAAATACCACGAGAGAGCAAAATAGATAGAATATCACGAGAAAGCATCAAAAAAACTTAAATGCACCACTTGGTTCAGTCTCTCAAGATATTACTTTTCATCCCTTTCACTGCCCAGTGGTGCTTAGTTTGTAACTCCAGCTTTGGGACACTGAGTGGGGGCCTTTTTCTATCCCATCTTGGGGCAGTCCATGTATACTAGGTAGTTTTCTCGTAAGTAGCTGCTTTTCACCAGTAGTGCCCCAAGGTCTCTGGAACTACTGCACACTAATTTGCTACTTAAGTTACTCCATTTGTGCGCTTGACTCTGCAGTGTTCAGTAGGTCAAGCAGTTTATTAAAGGGTCACTGTCCCAGGTACTGTATACAAGTTAGTGCGGTGCAGGTTCACCAACAGCCACAGCAGTATATTGCTTCCAGTCCATCCTCAGTGTTCTGCTGATGCACAGGATATTTGTGAGCCTACACTTGTGGTCCAGGTCAGCTGGGCTGCAGACCCTCCAGGATCATGGGCATGCTCCCTTTTCAAGGAATCCACCTCATGGGTCTGCCAGCTGATGTTTGATCTGTCCTTTCTGTCAGGGCAACACCTCTTAACACCGGGCGGTTGATATCTTTATCTCCCAAGCAATGGCACCACTTCCCTCTGCCTTTGAACTTAGGATCAGTCATAGCTTTTGGGGAAACAGCTACCCGTCTTGCATTGTCTGAGCTGGTGCGGCCAGAGTTCCTTCCCACGTTTACAGAGGTAACACTTCTAAGACCCATAGCATTAGTATTTTTCCAACACTGCAGCACTAGCAGGAAGCCCCAGCTAGACCAAAGTTTCGGCCCCTTCATCCCCAGCCAGTCAGAACCAGGGTGTATCTCTGTAGATATGTATTGTGTTTCCTGTCTGGATGGGAAAGGAGACGAATACTAAGCACTTACAATCCAGACATCCCAAGTTGGGCTGAACTGTATCTTTGCTTCTGAGACAGTCAAACTGGTCTTAACCTGGTACGGGGGCAGAGCAGGCTGTAGTCCAGAAACCGAATGTCAAGACTGCAAAGAGGTCTCTGAGGCACAGCTCCCAGGGTGTGCTTTAATGACAACACATTGAAAAGGGTCTTAATACAGATAAAGAGAACCACGATCTTATGCAACATAATGTGCCCTCACAAAGCAAAACAGCCACATCCTTTATGGTCTCGATGCCCAACATGTGTATTTTCAATCCCACACCACACAATCAAGAACATTGGAAAGATCCTACTCTGAAAGTTTGCACACATTTTCCAAGGGTACGCGTAAAAAGGTCTGTGTGATGGTACTATGAATCAGCTGCCACTGACATTCACTCTCCCCATAGTGTGGGGAGGGAGGCAGTGGACACCCTCCCATACGTGTGGTGGTTTACTTTGGGTGTACACCCTTTGCATCATAATCCAGTACTTTGCTGTGAGACCAACGAACTGCACTAAAATATGTGGCGCATATCAAAGGAGTCTTGTGAAGCAAGGTCATGATCTTCAATAAAACTTTGAGTAATTCAGAATGTTTACAAATGAGGCAAGATGTCCATTGACCATCCATGATGACCTTTCATTCGAACACTTAAAATCTGAGGAATGGCCCATAACAGTGGTTTAGATAGAGAGCATCGAAATTCCTCACAGGCCAGGCAAAGCTACGTCTTCCTTGCTCAGTTTTTCTGACTTGCCTTATGTTTTCCCACTGTGGATTCAACAATCTGCTGATCCACTGTCAAGGCTGTGCTGGTTATGTGGTGAACTCTACCCATATCCGTGGCTGTACGCTGGTCTTAGCACCAGTGGAGAGTGATGCTTAATGGCATCTGATTATAGTCGCCATGGCACAGGTCTTTCAGTAGATAAGATCCTCCTGGAGGATAAAACACCAATTGTTTCTTTCCTGATAAAATACACCAATTCTCTTATAATTGAAGTGCTTACTTTCCTAGTGGGATGTGGAGTTCATTGTGTTGGGTTACATGTGTGTTTGGTGGATATGGGACGTGGAGCAACAATCTGCATGATGAAATGGTGTCTCTATGTGGCTTACTCAGTGTAATTGCCGTACTCATGTTTTTGGCTCATTAGGTTACAGAGTTGTTTGTCTTCTCATTTTATCTTTACTGCTGATCTGCCATTAATTGACAGAATTTGTACCTCATAAATGTTCTGTTTGGACCAAAGAGGTCTTGAAAACAACAAGTGTTGTCCAACATTGGATCTTTTATATATTCTCATGCTTGAATCATTCTCCGTCATCAGGCTGGGAATCACGGGTACATTAAAATAGCAGTATGTAGTGAAAAATGTACAGCATACAGTATATAATGTTAAATGGCAATCTGCCCTAAACAACATAGTATGTTTAGTAGCACATCCACCTAATTTCAAATAACCCAAACTTCAGCCAATGAAGTGGAGGCTTACTCCCCCTAGAGGCCTCTACGGCTCAGATTTCTACCGCACGTCGTGTGTGAAGGAGTCCCCTGTCAGAGGTCTGCTGTAACCTTTCAGCGAACCTTAAATTGTTTCCATTTTGTTCCGCCTGGGAATTGAACCAGCCCTATCTGCAGCACTACTGGACTGTGAGTTGTTTGTAGGGAAGATTGTTATAATGTTTACAACATGGAGATTATTTGGTCTGACAATTACCTATTGCCAACTGCCACCATGGCTGGCAAAGAGAAGATATTGCCTTTTAAAATCTGTTTATCTAATAATGTATACTGATGACCCGCCTTCTCAGTGTATTTATTGTCTTTATCCTAAAAATAAATCAGCAGAATGTAAGGATTGTGTGTGTTTCTCAACTAAGACTCTTAAGAACAGAGAATGGAGGTTGGCATTATTTCTTATGAGTAAAGAGAATTTTCCTCCTTAAGGAAATGCTCCCTCTTTAGGGGAAGATTCAGTGAGAAGTGCCCCTCCATGCACTTTCTTGAAGGCAGTGCACAAGAGGAGACTTATACAGTTTCTGATTTGGTATAGCGCTTGAAGCCACCTCCTCTGCTGACAAACCAAAGTCCAGCACTACAAAGATTCACCTGTAGTGAAAAAGAAGTCTTCAAAGGAAGCCTCGTCAGTGATGAAACTGTCCACAACTTCAACTCCATCATCAATGATGAAGATACTGTCGACAACGGGCATTCCTTCGATGATGACATTATCGTCAATTACATTGTCGTGCAATCCGTTGATGATGACAATAGCATTGACAGTGGAGACACCGTTGATGGCATCGCCGTCGAGAACCACGCAACCAATAAAAAACATGTGACAAAATGTGTATTCACCTTTAACAGTGACAGATTCACCGCCAGTGCAGTTATCGCAGTCAGATCAAGAAGAAGAGGCTAGTGAGTATGACTTCCTGACAGCATACAGAACAACACAAATGGATGTGAGATATGTCCCAGATTTTGGAGAGGAAGCAATGGAGGAGTCCTACAGTGAATATGTGTATCAACAGGAGTACAAGTCTGGGAGTACTGGCATTGATTTAAGGCAGAAACCGGCTAAATAGTATAGATAACCAGATGTCGTTGAAGTGCCAGTGGCTTTTTTATCAACTTTGCAACAGATGATAGATACTTTTAATAAGTTGTTGCTGCAGCAACCAACTAATAATCCTAACATTGGGTACCTACTGCACCCATCCTCCCACCTCCTCAACCTGATCCTTTACTAGTTTCACCTCCTAGGCAGCCATCACCACTACCTCCTCCCTCCTCCAAAGCCAAGTGTATCAGTCCATGAAGAAGATATGGATGGTATGTATTCTAATAGTTCTGGATATTGTGATATAGAGAGAGAGGATGGAGAGCTACCACCAGACGATGATGGAAGGGATATTAACGGGCGAGAATTCATTGTCCCAAGTGGAAATGACGGCCCAATTCCACAGGATGCTACACATGATATCTCTAAATTTCATTCATTGATTAAAAGAGGAGCCAAGAAATTCAGCCGACCTATGGCCTCTGTAGATCATCCATGCTTTCTTTATGACTGCAAATAACAACCATGGAAATACGTTAAGTCCATACTCATTCTTGATTTTGTCTGGTCAGAAGGTCTAAAACTAATGAAGACACCTGCTACTGTTCCAGCTGTGATATCTTGTCTGAAGAAGAAATACAAGGTCCCGGATTCAGCTCCAGCTTGCCTCACTGGTCATACTGTACCAGATTTAGTAATTGCTTTAGCAGCTCAGAGAAGAATCAAAACGTAAAAAATCCCATCATCTAGTCTGCCAGACAAGGATAACAAATGTATTGATGATCTGGGCTGGGGAATTTCCTCTATGGCAGTAACTATGATTAAGGTAGCCAATGCCCTGGCAATTCTAGGTCATTATGATCACCAGATGTGGCATGACTTTACTCCATTACTGGAACTTATTCCTAAGAATAAGAGGGAAATAGATACAGCTATCCTAAAGGAAGGAGAACTAACTTCTTTGATTATTAACTAAGTGATGAATGCTTCAAATCCAGATTTTCAGCAGTTGGCAGGAGGCATAGGATTTTAAATTTGCAGCTCCTTCAGTTGAAGATTGTTTTCATTCTTGGTGGGCAAACTGGGGGTCTCTGAATAAAATCCAACTGATGGCCCGATTGGTCAATTTGTACCACCCATTTGTCTGATGTTATGTTCTTCCATGCAAGAGCAAAAAGGGAAATTCTCTCCCTCCAACTTCTGAGGACCAGATGGAAAATGGGGTACGAATCAGGAGTCAAGCCCTTTTCTGACTATCATTGGTTTGTGCTTGTGAGGAACTTCTCTGTTCCTTAAGACCTACGTCTGCCGCTAGTTTTGTTTGCAGGAGTATCCTTGATCGTATCCAGACTGTCTTTCAGGATAATAGGATTGTCCCTAACCTCCATACTTGTTGAGTCCTGCTCAGAAATTGTGTGGTCTTCATGAGCCATGAAAAGTAGATATTCCAAATCTGCAAAACTGCAACAGTCCTACCCCTTTTCCTGTGTCAGTGTCATTTTTAAGGCCTTGCAAAGCTTCAACGTGTTTATCAAAATGAGCTACCCCATCAAAATGCATTTCTAAGTTTTTTAATTGGGCCTCAGTACGGAAGGTTATGGATCTTAACCAGCCTTGTCTCCTTAGAACAGTACTTCTTTTCAAAGGAGACTTAAAGACTCCCATACACTCACAGGTACTTTCAATTTGTTGCGTGTACTCGTTCTTACACAGTCAATAAAATATCATAAAAACATTTTCTAGCAACAATTTATCAAAACACCTTATTTATGCATTGTACATCGATTATGGCCTGCATAATCCAAACATAGAGACAACATAAAAGAAAAGATCTCAACCTTGTCTAATTATTTAGCACATTGACATTGGCAGCCTGTGGTCAATATATAACATTTATCATTGTACCCTCCTTTTGGCTAATATTCAATTGTGCTTCTTTTGCGTCTTTTATGTTGTCTCTATGTTTGGATTATGCAGGCCATAATCGATGTACAATGCATAAATAAGGTGTTTTGATAAATTGTTGCTAGAAAATGTTTTTATGATATTTTATTGACTGTGTAAGAACGAGTACACTCAACGAATTGAAAGATTCATGGTACCTGTGAGTGTATGATAAATATACTGTATATTGTGTAATAATCTGTGTTTTTAATAAATGTGCCAGGAGATTGGCTGAATAAAATATACATGTTTTTTAATTTAGTCCTTATGTAGTAGGATGTTTGCACGGTATCCTGCAGCACTGCAGAATATTTGGTAGAATTGTAATTCACATCTGATGTCCTAAGGGAATCCCCTCTTTAAGTCTGGTATAGTACCTCTATTCCCTTAGTTGCACTAGGGGTCCCTCTCAAAAACTTTTTGATCTTTTCAAAGGAGTACAAAAGGGAGTGGTGATGGACAGAGCCAAAGAGATTGTCCCCAAATCGCAAAGTAATCAAGGTTTTTATTCCAGGTTCTTCCTAATCAAAAAGAAGACAGGTCAATGGAGACCAATACTGGTTCTGAGAGAGCTGAACAAGTTTCTAAAGAAACAGTCATTTTGGATGCTTACTTTGTAGGAAGTCTTCCTGATTATGCAGGAAAGTTTTTTTAACCTATTTGGACCTTTGGAAAGCATATTTCCACATACCCATTCATCAAAAACACAGAAAGACCCTTCGATTCAAAGTAGCGGGTCAGTACTACCAATTCAAGGTGCTATTTTTTAGACTCAAATCAGCGCTGAGAATATTCAGCAAATGTCTCACTCCAGTTGCTGCTTTTCTCAGGAAAGAAGGTCACCAGGTGTTCCCATACCTGGACGACAGGTTAGTGAAAGTGCCATCCTGGGAAAGGGCAAAAGCTTCCATAAATGCTTTCATCACTCTTTTCTGGAGATTAGATCTCACTTTGAACAGGGAGAAGACATTGTTGGAACCCCAAACAAATATCCAGTTTCTGAGAGTAATACTTGACACGCAGTCGAAAAAGTCTTTCCATCGGCAGAAAGAGTGAGAGAAAGTTATCGATAATAGCAAAGACTATTTCCGGAAAACAATAAATTAAAGTGAGGCAATACAAGTCCCTGATAGGCCTAAAGTGAAGCAATACAAGTCCCTGATAGGCCTGATGGTATCATGTATAGGCCTTATTCCATTTGGCAGGCTTTGTATGAGACCTTTTCAGCGAGAGCTGGATTTGCAATGGAAACAGGTAGAAGGCTCATGGAAAGATATGGTCCGCGTCAGAAGGTGCTTTAAACAAGCTCTTATGTGGTGGAGGATTCCAGAAAACCTAAATGCAGGTCTTTCTTGCCAATAACAGAGTGGTTATTACTCACCACAGATGTGTTCATTGGCAGATAGAGAGCTGACCTGCAAGAGCTTTCAACCATAGGCCTCTGGTTAGGTGCAAAGAAGAGGCTCCATATCAATGTGTTAGAACTCTGTGCCATAAGACTAGGTTTACAAGCGTTGCTCCCCAGATTGGCAGGTCAATCAATCCTAGCCAGAACTGACAATGCAACATCCATTTTCTTTTTAGCTAAGCAACCTCCAAGATCGTTTCAGAAGAAGCTCAGCTGCTGTGGAACTGGACCATTTCACACAAGATAGACATTACAGTGGAATATCTGCCAGGCTGCCAGAACGATCACCCAGATTCACTCAGCTGGCAATTGTCATATTGTCACGAGCGGTAACTAGAACAGAAAGCGGTAGATAACATTTCCATTCAGTGAGGTCACCCTACAATCAATCCGTTTGCTTCTCTGTACAAAAGGAAATGATGTGCTTTCCAAACAGGTTTTAGCATCCAGGGGCGATGGGCAGTGCTCTTTTGATCAGTTGGTCCAAGGTATTTGCCTACGCCTTTCCTCCTTTCCCCATGGCCCCCAGCGTGTTGAAGAAGGCGAACATAGACCATTGCTTTCTGATCCTCCTTGCTCCGGCGTGGCCTTGCCAGTACTGGTACATGGAGCTACTGCAGTGGCAGCATGTCCAGCCATTCCTTCGAAGATTTGTCCCAGGAGATATTCCAGACATAACAGAGAGATTCTCCATCACAATCCCAAGTCTTTGAACTTGACAGCATGGTAACTGGCACCTAGAATTAGGCCCTTTGGATCGGATGTATGACATTACAACGCATGCTTTTACCATGCATGCCTTTACAACGCGGTATTTACAACACATGCCTTTACAACGCATAGCGCTTTGGGGTGCTGGATAGTGAATAGTTTAATTTACTATTCCAACTCCAGTCCCCGTGGATAGTAGGGAAGGTGTTGGATAGTAAATTAAATCTATTCCCTATCCTAGAGCGCCCCCCAGCGCAATGCGTTGTAATGGTTTGCATTGTAAAAGTTGCGTCGTAAAGGCACCGCGTGGTAAAAGTTGTGTTGTAAAGGATGTTTCCCCTTTGGATCTATTGCAGGAGAGTAAACAAATTCTGGCGCAGGCTGAAGCTTTAACAACGTACAAGAAGTACAATGCTAAATGGAAAGGTTTCTGTGTCTGGTGCAGGAGTAATAGTCATTATCTACTTCAAATAAAGCTTTCTCAGATCCTTACATATTTTTTAAGTTTGGCAAAGAGTGATCTCAAATATTCTTCAGTCAGGGTACATCTAGCTGGAATCTCGAGATTCAGAAGGACTGACACATCACAGTCTATTCTGTTTTCCCAAAGGATCATTAAACAGTTTATGAATGCGCTATTTAGAGCATTTCCACCTCTTTGACATCCTCCGGTTCCATGGGAGCTTACTACAGTACTCAGCTAACTCATGTTACCTCCTTTTGAGCTTTTACATAGAGTAGACTTGAAATTTGTATCATGGGAAATAGTACTACTCCTGACTCTGATATCCGCTAGGAGAGATAGAGAGATTCAGACATTCACCTTCAGAGAACCTTTTGTTCGGTTCACAAAGGACAAAGTAATACTTGGAACCAATCCTAGATTAGGTGCCTACTGACTTCCATCTTAATGGGCATGCCATTCTTGGATCCTTCTTTCTCAATCCATCTTCAATAGCAGAAAGATCATTACATTCTCTAGACTTGTGTAGATGTCTCAAATTCTACATAGACAAAACAAAGGACATAGGCACATCAGACCAGCTATTTGTATCATTTGAGTCATGCCAAAGCCAAGCGTCCTCTTCAGAGAAGAGTGAAGGCCTTTTCCCCCAGCAGCATGGTTTCAACTGCAGCACTCTATGCTGGGGTCACTTTGAAAGACATCTGCCCTAAAGCTACCTGGAGGAGCGGCATCTTGCCTAGATATGGAAGCAGAAGGTGATGCAGCAGTGTGACAAGCAGTCCTGAGAAACCTGTTTCATTAAAGGTGAGCTTGCTTCCCGCTTTATTGTATTTCATAATGTAAACTGCTTGCTATTCTGATTCAAGCATGTGAATATATAAAAGATCCAATGTTGGAGAATAAATTAGTTACTTATATTTAACTCCAGTTGTCCAACATTGGTATCTTTTATATACTCACATGTGACCCTCCCTCCTCCCCGGTCAGAGGCTCATCATATTTGTTCTTACACTTGTGCTTTGAAATCTGAGCTATGGTGGCCTCTGGTGGGAGTAAGGGAGCTTAAGCGTCCAACTCTTTGGCTGAAGTTAGGGTCCTTTCAAATGAGGTGGATGTGTTACTAAACATACTATGTTGGTTCAGGCCTGTGGCCACTTTACATTATATACTGTATGCTGTATATTTTATGCTCTATGCTACTATTTTAATGTACCGGAGATTCCCAGCCTGACGACGGGGAATGATTCAAACATGTGAATATATAAAAGACTGGAGTTTTAGGTAAGTAACTCATTTCTTGCCACCCAACATTTGTAAGGGGTGGAGGCAATGGGGATTTCAGGAGCCAAGCCATTGCAGGTTCTCAGTTGTCACCCTTTGTAAATGTTACAACCGGAGTACCTGTGATTGAAGTGAGACGGGTGCACAGCCTTGTTCTTTCAATACTTTGATTTTAGTTTATAAAATGTTCCAGGTGCTCTATGGGTGGCGTCCTCCGTCCATGGACGTCGATAAATAATTAGAGAAGTGCTCCTAATAGTTCATTAGTTGCATCCCCACAGGCACACTTTTACTCTATCAGAAATGAGGATTCCACACTGTTTTTGTAGATGATAATACTTCTTGTTTTATTATTTGTGATTTCAAAGAATTTTCTTTTTCATTCAATGATTTGATTGCTCAAACATCATTACTGAAGCATACTCCAATGCATTTCGGGCATGTGGACCGCCCTTCTTCAGGGAGCAGTACTGGAAAAATGAATAATTCATTATTCAATTTTCCAGTACTGCTCCCTGAAGAAGGGCGGTCCACATGCCTGAAATGCATTCAGTAATGATGTTTGAGCAATCAAATCATTGAATGAAAAAGAAAATTCTTTGAAATCACAAATAATAAAACAAGAAGTATTATCATCTACAAATAAAGTGTGGAATCCTCATTTCTGATAGAGTAAAAGTGTGCCTGTGGGGATGCAACTAATGAACTATTAGGAGCACTTCTCTAACAACCTGAGTACCTGCCATGAAACTCTAGCCGTGTCTGGTCAGCTAAGGTCATCACTCCATGCTAAGCCAGTTTTGGTCAAACTGTAGTTAAAGCTCCCTATCCCTCTTCCTCTCTAGTACTTAAGATTTGCCCCGCAAGCAGAGGAATTTTGCTAGATACCTGTAGAAATGTAAACATTTTTATCTACAAAAAATCATTACTGATTAGATAAAATCCATTAACGGCTTTGAACCAAGAAAAGTCTTGGCGACGCTGACCATTTTGATTAGGTGCATATACCTTAAATAAAGGTGACCTTTTGGTCGACGCTGACTCCCATCAGTGGATATAGGTCTGGATAATAATTGGTCTCTTGGCTAGGTTTAGTTTTCGTTTGTAAGTCATCTGTGCTCAAAGAAGACTTTACAGAAATCCATATGGAATATTTGGGAGGGATAGGAACATTATGATGCTGTACCCCCTCATTGCAGAATTAAGCTGAAACTCTAGAAGTCCTACTGTTGCACCATACCCACGAAAAACTGAACTGTCTGCTTAGAGGGGGACGAGGAGTAAGACTAGTCTGACCAAAGCCTTCATGGTGGGCGCCTTAATGAAGTGTGCAACCCAGAAGCCATGAGGACTTTCAGCTCATGTGGCCAGGGTTGACAAATTACACACAGCTGTAGAGCCCAAGGATTGCGAGCCTGGTAATCATGTATCATTCCCGACCCACCTGCTTCCATTCCCGATCCCATAGGAGCCTTCATCATTCCATGGGAGGAGTTCCCATCTGCTCAGGGTCACTCTACTAGTTAGCTGGAGCTTATCTCCCCATTCAAGAACAGTTTGTCTAGTCCTAACCACTCCGTGGTTGGAGTTGCAGTGTTCACTCACCTGACTGCCCAGAGATTACTGTTGGTCTGTGGCTCCAGTTGATGAAACAAGAAACATTTACAGAGATTAATGCCTATACAATTTGGTACTCCCATGGTTTACCAGTGTGGGTGCGCTCAACACCTAGCACATCGTTTTCCTTTAATAATTAGGACCAGTTGAGCCTCCAGCTGGTTTCCTAATCTTCCTCATGAACACCCTCACACCATCTTTTTGGGTGCTCAATGCACTGGAATCCCCGAATACCAGAGCCCAGTCAGTCAATTTAACTGGACACTTGGGTAATTGCCTAGTTTGAGTTGAGTGGAAAGCTTTGCCAACTAGGTTTAGACACACTGAGTTGCTCCAACTTGAGCTCGGGCCACCAAGAAACCAGTGCAGAGTGAAGTCATATAATGGCAAACTAAACATAATGGTGCATTCTGTGTTCCTGGTGGTAAAGCTGAGAATTACTTGAGGATTTTACCTACGTGGAAAGAAAAACCTATATCTTTTAGACTTAATGGAAGAGGCTGGAGGTTGAGTGTGTGTTATTTAGTATATCATTCTAACCCTCTAACATCGCCTGCAGTAAGCGTTG
Organism: Lissotriton helveticus; assembly: GCF_964261635.1. NCBI lineage: Eukaryota > Metazoa > Chordata > Amphibia > Caudata > Salamandridae > Lissotriton > Lissotriton helveticus. The sequence continues at coordinate 1,580,558,715 of NC_136065.1, read as the reverse complement.
ACTGTTTGAATAACCGGTCATCTAACTGGAATGTAACAATATTTGTGTCCCAAATGACATTGTTTTTACAGATAAGGCCCATTAACTGCTGATTGATCCAGGATAGACCTTGTGGGGCACAACAAGCACATGTCAAGTTTTGAATTTTGTAAATGTGTATATCGGGTGCCCTCCCTGGTGGGAGAACGACCCTAGGGGTTTCCTAATTGGAAAAGCAAATCAATCATTAAGAGAGCCAGCGTTTCATAGCATATCGCTCATACGTTCCATCTTTCTCTTGCTTTTATTTTCAGAACTTGCACAGAATCACGAGTTTTATAAAAATGCTGATGTCCGGCCACCCTTCACCTATGCCTCTCTCATCCGTCAGGTGAGAAGCTGTGCTGTCTGTTTTACTTTGTATTTTCCTGTTTCTTTTCCTAAAGAGATGTTGGTCTTGTTTTAGGACGTACTGGGGGGATATCTGGCTTACTGGCAGATATTACTGCAGTATGGTACTGTGAGAGCTGGATTTTCATGTACATTGCATCTTGGTTTTCTACGTGTTTCGTGAGCAACTTATTTTCTGCCTCTTGGATTGTGGGTGAAAGCGTGTTTGAAACCTATCTTGTTGTAGATTACATGCTGTGCACTATCTTGCCATCTAGTGTTGGGCTCGGAATAGAACAAGTTGTTTACTCGAAGTTTGGCTTGGTTTCAAGAATGACCCATGATCACATAGTTGAAACCCATAAGACATCATCACGCAGACTCCACCTTAGATCATTTATTCTGCAATCTGGTTTGGAGCTAAAATGTGGTGCTCTGTCTCGGAAACTGTGTCACCTCTGAAAAAACTGTACTCTATACATGGCAACAAAGAAAGATGATACTGATGAACATCAACTCTGCAGCGCATCACACTCTATTGCACCTACAAAAGAAATCAAATCAATGCATGAATAACCATCAAATATAGAAGACTTCATACTTTCGTTCCAGGGGGTAGGAGACTGACTGCGGTGGGTGGGGAATGGGAAATACTACTTTTTGGTTTGAAACAACAAGTCGACACAATCCGATGAGCACTGGATATGTAAACTGTGTCTTTTTTGAGATCACAACTTTATTTGCAAGTGTAAATATTGTGATTGTACTGAGAATACTTCACTGCTAGTGAGCTGAAAGATCCAACTTGGGTAGCTATGGAGGCAATGATACCAAGGACTCCTTCAGTTCTTCAGAAGTACGAATTTAAAGAAAGAAACATTTTGCTCAGATGATCATGGATCCATGCAAAAAATGTTAATGCCACCAGAACAGTACCACAGAGGTCCCGAGACTCAGCCTTAGGTTCCAAATTTAGCTCAGTCAATACACGAGGGTCACTTGTAGCACAACCCACACGCTAAAAAGATTGAGCATACTCTAAGTCTCGACTCCAATGATCTGAAAGCCTGCCTCAGGACACAAGGAGATTCGTCCCAGAAAGTAAATTTGATGCCAAGGGATAATCGAAAACCCATAGCCGAAGGCATGCCCTTTGCACGTGCAACTTTCAAACCGATTGATTTTCGATTTTGAAAATATCATCACCACCCAAAAAAAGAGAATGAGATCAAAATTTATGATTCCTCGAGACCACGCACAACAACCCAGCAGGTAGCACTCAATACAAACATACATCTCTGTCAAACCCAAAACTATCCAGAACAAAATCTCAGAATTGTGTCTTTAGGCTCACTGGTCAAATTAACCAGTTCTTTATCATGGAGTCCACCACCTTCTGTCGAGACTGGTACCAAATGCAAAATCCATTTGAGGAGGTCGCTGCACCCATTTTATCACATTGCTAATTGTACTTTGGGCTGTGAACTAGAGGTCAGCCCACAGTCCCTCAGACACTTGCACCATCACCTATTCCACCTCATGCACTCATGAAGAGGAGGATCTGGTGAAACCAGGTGAAGACCTTGTCCCTCATTCTGAAAATAGGTGGCACAGATACTCCATATCATTAGATAACGAATTTCTAGAGCAATATCCCATTGATGTGTTGCTTCCAGACCAAACGTCAGCCGTGCATGCTGTAATCCAGCGGGATGCTTCTCAGCATTACGTCACTATGGCCGTTGAACAAAAGGAGGAGGATTTTCTCATTGAAACATTGACACGATGTGAGAGAACTGTCCAGTAGTTACCTGTGGTAAACACTGTTGTAGGAAACGCTACAGAAACTTTTAAAAGTCTAGTAAAGACACAAGGCTTAACACCTCTGGTAGAATGCAGACATAAAGCTGTGCATCAGGCTACACTTTACATTCGAGGTAATATTCCTCAGCTTCGTTGGTGGATCACACAACTCAAAACATAGTCATTAATCAAGGTGCCACTGTTGGACCACCGCTCAGAGTAAGAAAGCAAATGACCTGATGCAGTTGGGTTTGCAGCCTCTCAACTCGCTGCAGACTCCCAGATACTCACTCCTCAGTTGGGATTACCATTTTCAATGGGAAGAAATAGAGGGTTTTATCCAGCAACTACCCTCCAGAACAAATATAGAAAAGGGACAAAATTGTCACTGAAGGCAAAATAATTTCCAGTGTGGGCCTGTGCAGCGCTCTGGATCCAGCAGATAGACCATGCCGCCAAATCAACACCAGCATCGTTTTACATCACCTCGCCTGGCTCCACATGCCTGTGTTCCACACCTTTTGGATCTACTAGTCAGTGGTATGCATTTGACCAGCCCGCATGTCTGTTAAGCCCTTAAAAAGTTTCAAAGGACACCAAACAGCCAAGTCCTTGGGTGTCCTTCAACAGCAACAACCATTCTAACACTAGCAACAAACACAGTGAGTTCCAGAAGGCAGTATTTTCAAGACAAGCAGTATTTTCAACATCGAGGGCAACAACAAACCTAAGCAAGCATTTACAATGCAATGGTCTCGGCATTATTAAAGGTAGAGCTATTGGCATTGCTCATGGCATTTTTTTAAAATCATAAATAAATGGCATTGTCATTTACATTGCTAATAGCTTAATCGTTAAATAAATGGCATTGTCATTTACAATGCCAATAGCTTAATCGCTGGCAAATGCATGACCTATTGCATTTACACCCACACAGAGGCACACACACAAAGCCACCCACACACACACGTACAGAGCCACCCACACAGAGCCACTCACACAGAGTCATTCACATAGAGCCACCTACACAGAGCCACCCTCACACAGACAGAGCCACCCACACATAGAGCCACCTACAAAAAAAGTTATTCACACATAGAGCCACCTACAAAAAAAGCTATTCACACAGAGCCACACACACAGGGCCACACACACAGTGCCATACACACACACACAGCGCCACACACACACACAGTGCCACACACACACAGTGCCACACACACACAGCGCCACACACACACACAGCCACACACACACAGCCACACACACAGCCACACACACACACAAACAGAGCCACACACACACAAACAGAGCCACACACACACAAACAGAGCCCACACTCACACCCAGAGCCCCCACACACACCCAGAGCCACACACACACACACCCAGAGCCACACACACACCCAGAGCCCCACACACACACCCAGAGCCACACACACACCCAGAGCCACATACACACCCAGAGCCACATACACACCCAGAGCCACATACACACAGAGCCACATACACACAGAGCCACACACACACATGAGAGCAAGCACAGCGAGGGGGCAGGAGAGCAAGCACAGCCAGGGGGCAGGAGAGCAAGCACAGCCAGGGGGCAGGAAAGCAAGCACAGCCAGGGGGCAGGAGAGCAAGCACAGCGAGAGGGCAGGAGAACAAGCACAGCAAAGGGGCAGGAGAATGTTTCTTGCGACATTTAACAGAACGATCTGTTATTTAAGCAGTTGTCCTTTTACTCTGTTTCTGACAACAATTTGGGTGCCTTTGCCGAGGCCAGCTCCCACCTCATCAAATAACACACCTGCCAAAATTGTAACAGCCGAGGAACAGGCATCCAAGTGTCAGCGTGGGGTGTGCGCACAGAGAAGGACTATGCACTTGTGTTTGTGCCGCGAAGCAGGGGGAGTGTGTCTGGGTTATCTCAGGGTGAACACAACCAGCAACGAATAGTCCTTTTCGCAAGCAACATAAGCACCAAAAGACGTCTGTGCAAAGCAGCTCACAGGAAGCAAACAGGGACCAGACTTTACACAGTCTTAATTGTGCACAGAATTGGTTTGTCCAATAGGCAAAGACCCTGACGCACGTATTCTGCAAAAGGGCACGCAAACAGCAGGATTCTACAGCAAAATATCAACAAACACCTTTAGATGAGAAAAAACCCACTACCGGGCCACTTTTGAAGCGCTTTGAAGCTTGTGAAAGTAAGAGGCTGCCCTGCTTTCGCAACAGCGTCTAAACGTGAAAAGTGCAGGACAGTGTCTCTATGAAGAACTAACTTCTCGGCCCTATGGTGCTCAGCAGTAGCTTTCCTTGGGGAGCACAGCGCCAAGTTCACCCTTGGCAGGCAGGGAGACGTCCCTCAGCTTTGTGGAGTGACAAAGAGTGCGGACCAGTACAGGGAGTCCTCTCAAAATTAACAACGCTACCCTATTCTTAATTGGGCCAGGGGGCAGTGCGCAGAGGACAAGTGCGCCCTAAATCCATGCACTCGGCTACGACCTACCCGACCCCTCCCACCGGGATGCTCGCTAAGCAGGCTTCAAAATACACTCATCAGGCTTCAGGGTAGGTTCCAGTAATGTTTTAAAAAATGCCACAGTTCTTATTTGCCAAAGTAAGTTCTTTTAGGCAAGTTCAGTGCTTTTGGTAAAGTTCCTGGAAAGTACGGTGCTTACTAGTGCTTCTGGGCGCTTCGTAGCGCTTTTGTACGCTTCGTACGGCTTTCAGGGAAGAGCCCCACTATACATCACGCTTCTCGCGTGAGGCGGCGTACAGCGCGATCAATGTAAATGGAAGGTACGAGGCGTACCAGCAGCCGTACTAAAAGCGCACTGTTCTCAGCGCACAGCTGAAATAAAACAAATGCAGCACAAATCATTTTTTATTAGACGTGGCGTTCTCCGGCGGCTAGACACATATCAGCAGATGAAAGATAAGCTACTGTTAAGATTTGAAGGAAGCAGGTGTGGACGTCACTGCCTGGAACTTTGTGCACAGTTTAATATTCGTGTTTGACTTCCTGGTGTTCCTAAAATCGCACTGGTGATTTTCAGAAGGGCATATTTTAGACGAACGCCCACCCCCCTCCCTATCCCCCACGTCTTTTCACCTTCACCGCCTTGATTTTAACCCATCTGATTTATGATTTGTATGAAGAGCATAGGCCTGTAGTGCCTGGAAGTGTTAGCGCCTGTTTGTCAGTGAGCTGTATCAATAAGATCCTAAACTAAATGTACGTTTAAGCTAGGGCACTTTACCCCCTTCCAAGTTGTTTTCTCTGGTGATGCCACCCTGCCCCAAAGTGAAACACGTGTCAATATTTCTATTGTCACCAGCCTCGTTTGAGGTAAGTTTTTGTCAGAGTCCGTTGGTGCTTGAAGCGAAGAACCCTCCCCTTGATGGTTGGTAAAAGTGCTCCTCTGCGGTGGAGGCACGTAGTGGCTTTTTGCCGCAGGAAACTTCAGAGGTTAAAGTGCAAACAACTTAAGGAAGGGGCCATGAAAAGTAGGCACTGCAAGTGTCACAGGTGGAAAGAAAGAACTTGCAGATGTTGCCTGTTGCCTTCCTTCTTGCTCAATTAAACCAAGCCGAAAAGAAACAGCAGTCAGCACAAAGTATATTGGGACCCACCTTTAGGGGCACGTCGGTGTATTTCCGGTTTCTGTATGACCAATGTATAACTATAAAGACAGATCAAAGTTCCCACTGTGTTAAACAGATGAAACATTGTTGAGTACAGTGCTATACATCATAAAAGGATTCCCTTTGTAGATTTTGAGCCCCCTTTGCTTCTTCTCTCTCTATCTTTTCCCCATCACTCCCTCTTTCTCTTTGCCTTTCACCCCATTCATTTTCCCATTCTAGATCACTCCCTCGCTTTCTTTCTCTCGCACACTTTTCAGTCTCTTTGCCCCCATGTGTCTTCTTTTCTCTTTCTTTCTGTCACTTTTTTCCAGTTTTCTCTTGTTTTCTTTCTACTTTACGTGCCTCCTTGATGTCCCGATATCACCTCTCTCTCTTTTTCATCTCACCTCCTTTCTCTCACTCATTTTCTCTTTGATTCTCTACTTCTCCTTCTCACGTTCACTTCCTCTCTCCCATTCTCTCTCACACACACACACTCATACTCGGTTTAACAATGAACTCTTCCCGACCATTTATTATCGTGTCTCTTATATTATCAAAGGTATTTTTTAAACTTTATCCACACAACATTGCGAATGCTGTGCGGTGTGGCTAAAAGAAACATTGGCAAAGCCATAGGTCACAACGATGCAACCTAATAGAGTTGTCCAGACTTCAGTGCCAGTGCCTGACCCTAAAGTGTATGTCGAATTAGCTATACCCAACTGGAAATGGCTAACTTACCTGTAAGTCCCTAGTGAATGGTACCATAGTACCCATATGTTATAGGGGTACCCCAGGACTTGCAGCACTGATTGTGCCACCCTGGAGGTCCCCCAAGTAAAACGAATGCCACAGTCCGCCATTGCAGACTGGTAGAGCAGTCACGCACTGCTAGCCCGACTTTGCCGTTAAAAGCAATGGCAAAGCCATCACTTCCCCAGGACATGTGTTTAAGTCCAAGGTGCCACATACGACACAGGCAGGACATGTACTTCACATGTCCTTGCAGCAAGAAATGCAAAACTATAGGTTCGAGGCATGTGGGCTGCTGAATTTATATCTATGCATAGATCGCCGCCTAGTGTTGGGTCCGGATGATTGCACATTGTTGTCCTCGAAGAGTCTTCGAAGTATCACGAGATAGGTGGCTCCTCCCCTGGACTACAGTGCGCATGGGCATCCACTCCATGCTCAGATTATTTTTCTCCGCCATTGGGTTCGGATGTACTTCTTAACTCAAGTTTGGTATATTTTTTAGTTACTCTTTTTCGAGGCCAAAAGGCCTTAGGGGCGTCGGTATTGTCTTTCGTTCGGTGCCTTTTACCTTTCCAGTTCTTTCGACTGGACTTCGGAAGACTTTTCTGCCTTTTGACACCAAAGGCCCTCGACGATCGACGATGGAACGGAGCCCGTTCAAGCGCTGCCCCGTCTGCAACTCTAAATATCCACACATCGACGTGCACCCGGTGTGTAACAAATGTCTCTCACCGGACCACGATGAAGACAGCTGTATGGCCTGTTCGAAATTCAGGTCGAAGAAAACTCTCCGTCTTCGACGCGCTGCACGACAGTCAGCGCGAGAATCGGCACCGGACCCGGAGAACATCTTCGGTGGTGACGACGTAGAACATGTACATGAAGAGGATCCGGAGCTCTCGGATCCTGCGTCGGAGCCAGACTCCACCTACAACGAGGACGAGGAAGAACTCTACGTCCATGATGAAGGCGTCGTCGAGGTAGGGTACGACGTACAACCTATCGGAGCCGTTGATGACGACTCAAGCGAGGAGCTAGGCCCAACCGCAGTAGCGGGGCCTCGTAAAGACTCTTCCACGGCTCAGGTCGAGGCATCGCCGGAAGGCCTTAGCCAAGATCTTCAACACTGTTCTCTAGTCCCGCCTCAAGGCCCGACTAAGAACATTTCCAAAGAGCCATCGGTCGAACGACCACACTCAGTGGACAAACCGAAACCGAAAGCAATGACACTGGTTAAGAAAACCGTCGACTCGACGACTTCGGGACACTCCAAGTCGAAACGTACGGTCGACCCCTCGGGGTCGAGAGGGGGCGTCGAGCCGAAGATCGGATCGACTACGCCTGTGTCTGCAGTGAAACAGGTCACGCTTACGTCGACGTCGACTGCCGGATCCAAAGATGGCGGCTCTTCCGAAGGACTCGAGGCCCAAAGGACCATCGATCCGAAGACCAAGAAGCCACTGTTGGTCAAGGCTTTCGACCCGAAGATGACAGTTGGATCGAAAGACCTGAACACGTCGACAGCTTTCTGCCCTCCTAGAGAGACGTGCTGACGACTCCCACGAGGAGAACAATGAGGAATTGCAGGCCACCTTTGAAGGATAAATGTGTAGCACCAGGGGGAGGACTGCCCAATTGTTGAAGTAGGCTGGCTAGCACTGCAAGCAGCGAGGGCAACCCAGCTTCCAAACCGTTTCCCCCAGAGGTGTGTATCCCTGAGGTAGCCACACCCCGTGGTGGGCTAGTGAAGTCTGTAAACCGGGAGAGGGGCCTCGCCTTCTTGGGTGTGGGCAGAATGGTGCATCCTGGGATAACCAGTGTCACACTCTACAGGAAGTGGCCACCAAGAGGGAGGGAACCTGGTAGTCTATTGGCTACCAACTGCATCCTGCCTTGAGGGCACTTTCCAAGCATAAAGAGGGAACCCAGACCCTAGATCCCGACCAACTCGGAAGAAAGACCGATGCAGGGCTGCCCTGCTGCACCGAGGGTCTAGCAAAGGAAGGCTGCACCAACGAGGACTGCACCTGCTGCGCCTGGTGTCTAGTGAAGACACCTTGAACAGTATCTGTTGTATACTGTTCAAGGAGAAGCTGTCCCAAGAGCCCAGCAAGCCAAGAGAACTCCAAGAGCCAGCTAACTGGCCTCCTGTCCGCAGCACAGGGACACAACAACTGAAGCAGTTTTTTGGGGGAAGATGGTAACCCAAACTCTTCACTTCGCTACCACTGCTGCCACTCAGCACCCTGGACCAAGACCCGACACACAGAGTTGCACCGAGATCGCTGAGCCCGGAGTGCTGTTGGAGAGTTGCTGGGACCCTCAAAAGAGAAGTTATCGATTCAGGAAGGATTGAACTGTGACTGCAACAACGTGTGACTGGTAGTCCAGTGGCGACTGGACTTCAGCCAGACGGGAGAGGACTTTGTGGGATGTTGACACACAAGCACAAACGCCTATTCTGTTGTGGTCAAAATACAATATTCATGTTGGAACCTGTATTCTAATGCGTTGTGGGCTTTGGCTATATGATGACGTCCAGTACTCAAACTCGAAACCTACCATTGGTTAAAAAAAAGTGTAATATTCAAAGCCAAACACTAGATAACAGGAAATTGCAGAGAATAGGAGTTTGGAACACAGCAAGTGACAAACAGTGATTAAACATAAGTAGAGCTTTTCTTACTTATGAGTTGGTAGTTATTGGTGCTCTTGTTTATGGTGCTAAGATCTTTCCATGATGGTTACCTGAAATGCCTTGTGCATTGTAAAAACGTGATTTCTTGTACTTTATATACACACACAGAATGTTCTTGTGCATTGTGTGTAACTGGGCTTCCTCTTACATTGTTAGTACCCAGGTTTTTGCAGCACAAATCTTTTATGGATTGACATGATGTGCCTATTGTTGCCATAGCTTGGTTGGGGTCTCAGCAGACTCTGCCTTCAATCTCCTGGGGCTTTTTTTCTGTTTTAAAGGCAGGGTTGTTTTTATACAGTTTTAAAATTTGGCTAGCGCAGCACCTGCTGTGACTCCAGGGGACGGAACATCAAGTGTTTAATTAAACACGTTTTTAAATGTAAAACACACATAAATCGTTGTGGTTCTAAGAAAATAAGTGAAAACATACCTTGTCTACATACATCCACAAGAAGAGATCACCAAATGGCATTCTGTTCTTACAGGACCAAAACATTGATTTGTTTTTGAGCCATTCTCAAATGGCAGTTGAAATCAGACCATGCATCTTGATTTGAATCTAGATTGAATGGTCAAAAAGTGAAACCGTATGTGAGAACATGTGTACTCTAAAATATAAAATGCCAAAAGTTAAGAAAAAAGTGACAAAGGAAAATATTAAGAAATACAAAAAATTAACTGTAATTACATTGTGGTCTCCTAACAGCTACTTTTAACCACTGAGATCTCCAAACCTACACCTAAATGTAATCCTTAACTACAGTTTATTCTTGGCCATAATTTCAAACCCTAAATATCTATGTAACCCCACCACAAATCCTAATCTCAACCCTTTTCCTGGTGCCTTCCTTTGTGCTACCCCCATGCCTAAATCTATCCCTCAGTCCTAACCCTAGCCATAGCCTATATTCTGTCACTTATCCTTACACTAGTTTCAGAACATTCTGGCACCTTTTTTGTAATCTAATTACGAGCTCTAATCCCATCCAATCTGTTGCTCTAACGTGAATGTTTTTCATTTCGTCAAGCATCTTTCCCCATTTCTAGTTTTCACTTAAATTACAATTAACGTTTGAATAACATAAACGCATCCTCACCATCTGAACAATAACTGGTATGTTACTTACATCTGCTAAAAGCACATTTAGCATACACATCTATACGTCTTCATTTGGCAGCAATCACAGCATACCTACAAAACGGAAAACACCAATCACTTTTCTGGATACCTGTCATAAAGGCGTTCATGGAGGGACTTAAGAGTCATTCCACCATGTACATCTCCTGTACTAAGGTGGAACCTGAAAATTGAGTTAACAAGGCTAATGTCCACACTATTTGAAACAATTCACAAATACAAAATACAGTTCTTAATATGGAAGTGGCATTCCTTGTGGCCATTACATCGCTATGAAGAGTCAGCGAAATACATGCACTGACTATTGAGGAGCCTTAGTTTTAAGTATCCCAAGACAAGGTTTGTGATGCACAAACCCAAAGATTCTACCAAAGGTCATATCACCTTTCCATTTAAAGCAAACATTGGATTTACCTGTTCTCTTTCCAAAACCAGAAACGGTTGGAGAAAGAGCATTACACACACTAGATATCAAACATGCCCTTATGTACTATGTGGAAAGAACAAAACCTTCAGAAAAACACAGCAACTATTTGTAGCTTTTTCATGTCCACGAAAAGGCAATCCAGTCTCAAAACCTGGAATCGCTAGATAGACAGTAAAATGTATACAAATGTGCTACATCAAAGCAAAACGAACACTAACTACAATGCCAAGACTTCATTCAACATGAAAAAAGGCAGCATCAATGACATTTTCTTGAAATATCCCACTAACAGACATTTGTAAAGTGGCAACATGTACAAACCCACACACTTTTACCAAGCACTATTTTGTACATGTTCAAGTCAGACAAGGCTCTGGCGGGACAAATAGTTCTACGCACATTTTTTAAAGCAAATGTACCATCTGCCTTAAGCCACCGCAAGAGGAGTACTAATTTACAGTTTATGCATAACATGTGTGTTAAAAGGTGGTTCTGACACTAGGGGCCGCCTGGATTTTTCGCTTTTTTGAGCACCTAATTGTTGAGCTTTTACTGTGGGGGAGCCTTATAATCTGAGACTCAGCCACAGTGAACTCATAATGAAGGAGACTGCATAGAGATTTTACTGGTGTCCGCCTGGCTTGACTAGGCCGCTGCGCAGCAGCTGGAGTATGGGACACTGTGCTGGTTACATGCAGACACGGGTGTACATGCGTGTGCACACGTGTAGGAACTGCGCAAGGGAGATTCCGAGCGTGCGCAGTCCAGGAGCAGCTACAGAGTGAATGGTGTGGCAGGACTTTAGCAGAATTGGGTGGTGACATGGAATAGGCTTTATACCCTGGGAAGGAACATGCCAGGGAAAGTCAGTGTGTTTTACTGTGTTTTCACTTCATTATTACCCTATGGGGATGTGGGGCCCATGGCTAAAATGACTTCCACAAGGCCTACAGATTCCAGACAAGCACTAAAGTCCATTGTAGAGTAGGTGAAAATAAGTATTGTGCAGAGTCCAAAGTCATATTTGTACTGCTTTTGGGTCATACAGAACTGTCCTATTTCTCTGAGCCAGCCACGACCAGACCCAGGCTGAGGGTTGACCTCAGCTGGATGGATTGATAACATTTCTTCCACAAGCTAGGGCCTCCTCTCCACAAACAAGAAGATGGGTGGGGCTACAGGCTCATCCATTAGCAGCTGTCACTGGGTGTCAGGCATCAGGCTGCACCAAGAAGGAAAGAGTTGGGTTTCAGAGGCCATGTGGGCAGGGACACTGGATGACTCCATTTTGAACAAACCCAGAGGCTGGACAAGAAGGAGGGAGCAGGGGCAGGGAAGTGATGTGTTGCTGTTTGATAGGACCCACAGAGACTTTCTGCCAGCCCCCTACTCAACTTTTAAAAAGTATTTGCACAGGAAGAGAAGCTCTCTCTGGGGTGTGGTCTGCTGAGGTGGAAGGTGCTGGAGCCTGGCAATGGGCAGTTGGAAGGAGAGACCCCCTGACTGTCACCCAGGCCCCTAACAGCACCAGAAGAAGTGCCCAGGACCGGTGCGCAGAAGCAGGGGCCTCTGCGCAGGGAGAAGAGAGGCACAGGAGGAGAGCCAGGCGAAAGGCTGGCGCAGGGAGCCAGTGCAGACCGCTCCCTGCAGAGTGCACCCCCTTGGAGACCCGGAGAGTGAAGGAGAGTGCTCCCAGTGGCTGGGGGCGCCGCCAGAAGCAAGAAGATGCGAAAATGGGGCAGATCGGACCTCCAGGGGCTGAGATATGGCCCCCAGAAGGTGAGCGACCTTGGACCTGTGGCCCCCTGACGGCGAAGCGCGTGAGGCTCCGCCGCTGGTCCAGGAAAGGCCCCCGGGATGGGTCAGGTCCCGGGGACTGCCCTCCAACGTGGAGAGCCTGCGGGGGTCCCGGGTGGGACCGGGGCCCCGAACAAGGAAGGAGGAGCCAGGGGCCCGGGTGTTACCGGGCCCCCGACCAAAGCGCGGAGCGGCCGGGTGTGGGCTCCCCACGTCGCATACCCTTACCCGGGGGTCCAGGTGGGACCGGGCCCCCCACCGAGCCCCCAAAAAGCGGCAGGAGCTTGAAGCGCCCCATGATGCTTTGCAAGGCATGAAGAAAGGATTGTTTTTGGCGTTTTGGTGGCCCCCAGAGGAGAGGGGTCACCCCTGAGTGTGAAAAGGTGCTGGGGGGAGCTGCTGGAGCAGCACAGTCTCGCCCCTAGCACAAAGCTAAGTCCCACACTAAGTTTCTTGAGGATTTAAAAAGAATAACCCCTCAACTCTCAGCGAAGATTGCATCACCTCCTAGGCTGGAACTTTCGTTCTACAGCTGGGGGTACATTGAGAAGTGCATCAAAGATTGATGGGCTAAGTTGGAGATGTCTCGAGAAGGGCATCCTCTGGAGGTGAAATGGCGTAATTGCACTGAAATGCATTTATTAATGGTTATTTCTTTTAGAGGGACTGATGTTCAATGTGAAGTACTGGTGTAAGGTGATGTCACAAGCAAAGTGGATTTAAGTGGCTAGACACTCCTGCTAGGGTGTCTGACGGTATTTACAACTTAATCCTGTGATCATCTGTGGTGCCTTTAGAGGCTGTAATTGCAATGCATTTTTAATGATATCCAAATGTGCTGAGTACTGTCATTCTAAAGTGTGCGTAAACATGTAGTCTTGCTGCTGCGCTTAGGTGAAGACCCCAGACTGTTAGCCCTTAAAATGTAGAGGTGTATACTTTAGGGTCAGTAGGAGATGCTTGGTCAGGGTCATGTGTCACCAAGGCAGGTGTATCCCTGTTTAATGCTTGTTGAGGTAATGGGAGGGGGACGCCACTGGGATAGTGCCAGTGCGCAGGGCCCTCGCTCCAGGATAGGTTGGTTCAACTAATTGCATTGGGGGCAAGATGATGTGCATACATGGGAGTGGTGGTGCTAGACCCCACCCCCCCTGCGGAAGGGGTGGAGATGTTATGCAATGTCACAAAGTAATTCCAACAGCTTATGTATATTTGTAAATTGGTGTATAGTATTGAGTGGTGTGTGTGTTTAATAAATGTACTCTTACTTTTATAAAGCAAAGTACAGACTGGACAATCAATTATTAAGTGTTATTTTTGCGCACCTGTAAATGGCGATTACTAGCCCACACCACCTCCCTTGAGTAAGCCTCAGACTGCTCTGCATCGCTACCCTCTGAGAGTCAGGCGCTGCCCTAGGGTGTTTGGTTCCCAGTGAAGGACAAATGTGTCATGTTATTTGTGCAGGCCTCACAGATGCTGCCTCGTTTTCCAACAATGTGTATCTGCAGCAAACAGCTACTACTATGAATGAGTATGTTACTTACCCTGTAAGCATCTATTTGTAGCATGTAGTGCTGCACATTCACATGCACCCTCCCGCCAAGTATTAGATGGTGACTCAAATACTCAGAACTTTCAGCATGTTTAGCAGGAAACGCTAACTTAGCAGACTATGTCCTCACTTCCCATATGGCAGGGAAAAACATTACAATCTAACAAAGGAGCCATTGAACATGCACAATACTTCGGGGAGGAGATACGACGCTGACCATAAACTTTACTATAGAAAACAACTTTCAGAGACCACTCCCAACACAAAACTTGATGGCAGGAATGTACATAGCATGTGAATCTGCAACACTACACGCTACGCATTGATGCTTACAGGGTAAGTAACATACTCCTTCATAGACACACTCAACCGTTTCATCTTAGTAAATTAGATTATAAAAGTTCATTCAGAAGTCTTTTTTTAAGTGATAGTTTTCAAACATGAATTTAGAATCATTCATGCTTCATCCCGCCTGCACCACAATGCCAATAGTGACCAAAGAGGCGAGTAAGTTATGTACACCCTTTGGATGGCCTGGGGTGCTACTATACATGGACACCATTATAATGTATTAAATTGAGCACAGCACGCATCCTGAAATCATGTATTTCAATGACCTTGTGTGTGTGATATTGAAGAAAAAGGAGGAAAAGTGAAATAAAACAGATTCCTAGGATCACAAAATTTGGTCAAGTCGGGAAGCCGGGATTGATCCCAGGTTTTTTGGTTCAACTTTGTACAGTTCAGTTCAGCTACTAGATGTAAATGTTTTTCTTCCTATTCCCCACCTTACATCCCCTCCTCAACACCCCAGCTCCTCCAAGTACCACCCTGCTGGCATCTGTGTGGCCCTTAGTCACACCACAGACCAAACTTTTTGGCTCCTGGATAAATGTTTGTGAGTATCCACGTGCTAGATAATAGCATTATGTACAGCTTACAAATCTATACTTGTATTAAACCACAAACTACTTTAATTGTATTCTTTCCTTGTGCATTATGTGTAAACAACTCATACATTGCAGGTACATGAGGCTCTTAATCGGTTTTTACATTACATTTTACGTGAAATTTCGTATGCGTTGAAGGTAAATAAATGCGTTCTTCAGCATTGTTGAGTAAATGGATTTTTATTCTGCTGTTGGTAACTGGGTTACCTTATGAATTTGAGTTCAATAGAAATCCTTATGTGTTGTGGGTAAACGAGTGACATTTTGCGTTGTGAATAGCTAGATTTTGACAATGGCTGCCCCATGAACTGTGGACATCCAGGTTTCATAGTGCACTGAAGGTGATTTGGTCTCTCATTTTTAATCCACACAGGCCATTCTGGAAACACCGGACCGACAGCTAACCCTGAATGAGATCTACAACTGGTTCACGCGCATGTTTGCATATTTCCGGCGGAACACTGCAACTTGGAAGGTGAGTAGGTTCACCTTTAACTGCTGCTTTGACATCAGCATGACTCCATAATCTGTAAAACACCTTCGAGAGGATGTGGCCTTATGGCTAGAGCGGTCGACTTCGAAGCTGGGGAACCAGGTACGAGTTTCGGCAGGGACACTCATCATCCTGTGACTCTGGGCAAATCACTTAATCTAGCCGTGCCTTACAAAAAAATGAATGTGTCCATCTGTAATGCAACTGGTGCTCATGTAAAGCGCTCTGATTGATACCTTCAGGTCAAGTTCGCACTATATAAAACTCCACGGGTGGGGGAGTGAACCCTTAACCTTTCTTATGGCGCGCATTCATAGCTTCTCTGGGCGTTTTCCCATATCGCTTTCCCAAGGGGTCTGTCATACCAATGAGTGGGGGATCCCTTTTTTGGGATTTTTATACACGCCATTGGTAATGTGTGAACTAAGCTAAAGGCACCGGAACGCCAGGGTGAAAGTGAAGAATACGGTGAAAAAGTGATTTGAGTTTGTGGACTTCTTTGCCTCCAATCTGATGGTCTCCTGGCTGCAGATGTGTCCTGATGTCTCTAAAGGGAGGTCAGATGGGACCTACGCCCTAGCTTTGAGTGTCCTGCCGTCCTGTCTCCCCGCCAGCTCCAGCTTCCATGGGCCTCACTACCGAAGAGTACTTAAACACTTGTGTGATTAAGTGTTTGCCGTTATTGCAGTATTATACCTCCTACTTATTTTTTTACATTTTTTGTAACCTACACACATCTCATCTCACTTTTCTTCACTGGTAATGTACCGAGCGCTACCTCAAATTTTATATTGCCTTTATTGTAGTATTATACCTCTTTTATTGCAGTATTATTCCTCTACCTGTATTTTGCACATGCTTTTGTAAACTGCACACACCTCACTTTTCTTCACGTACATGTACCGAGCGCTACCTCAAATTTTATATTGCCTTTATTGTAGTATTATACCTCTTTTATTGCAGTATTATTCCTCTACCTGTATTTTGCACATGCTTTTGTAAACTGCACACACCTCACTTTTCTTCACTGATAATGTACCGAGCGATACCTCATATTTTTCGGGTGGATCACTAGTATCAATACTGCTTCATGCAGCTTTCTGGGGACACCGGTATTTTGTTTCAGTTTATCATCATTATTATTTTCTTGTATTTGGGCACTGTACATCTATGTAAACTGCACTTATCTATGTAAACTGCACATCTCACTTTTTTCTAGATATGTACCGTTTGATACCACTTATATTTTTGTATTTCTGTATTTTTCGGTACATTGTGTGAGCGGTACCGTATGCTACCTCATATATCCTTGTCCATTTGTGTGCATTATGTAAGCTGCACCCATTCTCACCGTCTATTTTTGGTTTGCACAGAATGCTACCTCTATATTTTGGTTATCTTGTCACTCACTAGTGTCACACGGGTACCACGCAACCCACTGCCTGCATTTTGCTTTGCACAGATTGCTACCTTTATATGTTGCCTATTTTTTGCTACTCACTATTGTCAAGTGTGTAAGTGTGCACCATGTAACTTACTGACTGCATTGTTCTTTACACATTGCTACCTCTATATGTTGGCTACTTTTGCTACTCACTATTGTCAAGAGTGTACCATGTAAACTACTGACTGCATTGTTCTTTGCACATGTGTATCACTATCGTCCACCCTCCCACACCCACTTTTAACCCCACACCCACCTATACCGCCGTCCCAACATGGAGCCCATCGGCAAGCACACATATAAAATCAACTACCCACCCGCACTCACCAAAAAAGCCGCTAAACGCTTTAAACACAACTTCCTGAGGTCCCACCCTGAAACCCCCTTTGTTGACACCTACTTCTCTCCGGTCAATGGATCCCTGAACATCGATATCATCTTTCACACCTCTCGCAGAGCTCAATGGAGAAAAACGTTCCTCACCCTACTCACTGTCTCCACCACCAGGAAATCCGCGCATAGCTTAACTCTCTCCATCACACCATCCCAACTCTTCCTAGGCAGAACTACCATTACGATCTACAATAACGGGATTGTCCTAATTCAATCCACAGACAGGAACTTGGAACTACTAGACAACCTGTTCCCCACTTTCAAAGAGAACCTCTCCAACCATCAGACTTCCACTCACATCCCCTCCAGTAACATCACCCCGGACTATACAGCCCCCACCGACAACGCTTCTAACCTAGCTCAGCACCAGAACGACATGCACATCACCACTTCCCCCACCACACCAGTCGATCACCCACCGTCTGTAACCACCCCACACTCCGCGATCACAGACACAATTAGCTCCCCATCTTACACTAGCCGCCCCCACACCTCCGTCCCGGGGACCCCCACCCATAACACTCCCACTCCTCCTCTCCCCCCAGACCCCGCCCACAACCCCCCTAACCTAGCTCAGCGCCAGAACGACACACATAGCGACAATTCCCACACTCTGTCCCCCCCTTCTCTCAGCCCCCACTCCCACACGCGAACTAACCATGCAGACCACATCACCTCTACCATCTTAACTCCCCCTCCCCATGACCGGACCATCTACAACCCTAGCTCCCCCCCCATTCTCAGCCCTCACTACCCTTCAGGCTCCCCCATCACCACCATCATACACTCCACTTCCACCCCGCTCTCTCCGCCTACCACGAATTCCTTCCTCTACGCCACCAACCTCCGCCGTACTCCATCCACTCTCATCACCCCCTTACCCCCCCTCCTCCCTAACACCATCCCGTACGATGACATCACGGAGCCCTGCATGAACACCAACCCTCCACCCCACCCGCACGATAAGTCCCAGGTCAGCCACCCACTCATGACTTCCACCCCCAGCACAAACACTTATCCCACGCTGGACAAAATTATGGCCTCCCTCCTACAACTCAAAGAAGAAATTCACACCATCAAAGAAGACATGCACACCATAAAATAGCTACTCACCACACCCCCTAGACTCACCTCACTCACCACCACCCCCCCTCTCAATTTGCTCTCCTCCCGTCCCGATGACGAGCCTAAGCTACGTCCCTCACACAGGACCGCGATCCATGCCCACAATCGCAACAACCGCACCCGCCGTTCTCACTGGACCGCGATCCCTGCCCACAATCGCAACAACCGCCCCCGTCGCACATGCAACCCTCTTTCAGATCTCGACACTCTCTCCCTCCTCCGCTCCTACGACCCTGCACCCCTAAACCTCACAACCACCTCGACCTCGCACCACCCCATTCCCACATTACTCTCAAATCCCCATAGACCCTCCACTCTAAACAACAGAATATCCGTCCCGAATAACCTTAGAAAAGTCCCCCTCTCTCTAGTTCCCTCCTCCTCCCCTGACACACCCCGTCTCAAATGCTCTCTCCTAAACTGTAGGTCGGCTTCTAGACACTCCTCCGCCATCGCTGACCTCATCTTATCATTGGACCTTGACCTAATCTTCCTGACTGAAACCTGGCTAACCGAATCTTCTACACCTATAATGGACATTCTGGTTCCCCCCAACTACCACATTATTAGGCTTGACAGGTCTGGCAAGATAGGCGGCGGAATCGCATGCATATACAGGAACAGCCTTTCTGTGCTGAAAGTCTCCGAGCCTTCCCTACCCTCTCCAACTTGCTATGAATACATTTGCCTCGATATCATCAGTGATGGCAAACCGATATGCTCTCTTCATGGCATTTACCACCCACCTAGAGACAACCTCCTCTTCGCCCAACAAATGATGGACTTGATTTCAACCAATGCCGGACAACAGCTCACCCAAATATACCTTGGTGACTTCAACCTCCATTGGAACGATCCCAATCATGCGGTGGTTAATAGTTTCAAAAGCTTCCTCAGCGCCCTCGATCTCATGCAATTATTCAACAGCCCGACCCACGAGAAAGGTTCTATCCTCGACCTTATCATCGCCAGAGAGGACGCTGCTCAACTTGAGTCTATCCAACCCTGTGACTGGTCAGACCATCATACTGTCACATTCTTCATCAATGAAAAAGTCAAACTCAACCCGGTTCAACCCTCCAGAACTAAAGTCTGGAAAAGAGACCTGAAAAAACTCAACCCAGTCTCCCTACCCCCGAACAGTCGCGACATCCTACTCCCGCCCACGGGAGCTACAGATGTACAATCCCTGACTGACCACTATCTCAACGCCATGACCTCAATAATCAATGAGGCTGCTCCTATGCAGCTAAAAAGAGTCTCCGCTAAAATCTCCAATCCATGGTACGACGGGAGTCTCAATGAAGGTAGACGAGCCATGCGAATGGCAGAGCGCACCTGGAGGGCAGCTCCCTCTGCACTGCACCTGAAAACCCTGAAGAAAAAAAAAAAACGCCTACTTCAGGAAAATAAAGCGCTCAAAAGCAAACTTCTTCAGCCTCCAGCTCGACCAAGCAAAAAACCGCCCAAGAAAACTGTTTGAGTTAATCAGAACACAAACCAAGGAACAACCCCAACCTCTCAGTACATTGCACGAAGCACCCTCCTCTGAAGACTTCGCCGCTTTCTTTACCCAAAAAACTGACAACATAAAGAGTGATCTCCGCGCTGACGCAAGACTCCACACCACACTCAACTGCATAACACCCACCGGACCTAAAAACAATGCTACATGGTCAACCTTTGAAACCTACTCCGAAGAAGAAATAGGCAAACTGCTCAGCACCCTGAAACCTTCCAATCACCTCACGGATCCCCTCCCTGCTAACGCTGTCAAAGATTTCATCCCACTACTCCTTCCACTCTGGACTAAGATTATCAACAGCTCACTCCAAGAAGGAACCATCCCTGACTCCCTTAAAGTTGGACAAGTCACACCTCTGCTAAAGAAACCTACTGCCGACCCATCCGACCTAAACAACTACCGTCCCATTACCAATATTCCCACTCTCGCCAAATTATTGGAAAAATGCGCTCAACTACAACTGACTAAACACATTGATCTGTTTGATCTCCTTAACCTTCATCAATCAGGCTTCCGAGCAGGTCACAGCACCGAAACTGCTATGACTCACATAATCGACGACGCCCTTCAAATCCTAGATCAAGGGGATACCTGCCTCCTCATCCTTCTTGATCTCTCTTCAGCGTTCGACACTGTTAAACATGAGAAATTACTCGATCTGTTGAACACAAGAATGGGTCTTTCCGGGACTGTTCTCAAGTGGTTCACCTCCTTTCTACACAACAGGTCACAGAAATTCAAGAGCAACAACCTGATGTCCTCTCCAATACCTGTTTCGTTAGGTGTCCCCCAAGGATCCTCCCTTTCACCAACATTGTTCAACTTAGTTATGGAACCTCTCACCACCTTGCTTCAAGCATCCAATGTACTTTTTCACATGTACGCAGATGACACTCAACTATATCTCAAATTACAATCCCTCAATGACATCGTACTCCTGAACTCTACGATCAGAAGCACCCAATCCTGGCTTGCTGATAATCATCTCAAACTCAATGCTATGAAAACAGAATTCCTGCTGATCTCACCTCCAGCTAAGATCTCTACCACTCAAACCTGGCTTAAACAGCTAACTGCACTCAATGTCCAACCCACCATAGTGGATTCAGCGAAATCCCTAGGCATAACTCTTGACTCCAATCTCAACATGCAGCACCATATCAGCAAGATTACTAAGGGAGCGAACTTCCAAATCAATACCCAAAGGAAACTTAAACCCTTCCTACCAGCCAAAGACTTCCAAACTGCAGTACAAGCACTGGTCATCCCGCGAATTGAATACGGCAGCACCGCCCTCTGCGGTCTCCCGTTAACCACTACTGCACCCCTAAGAGCCTCTCTAAACGCTGCAGCGAGACTCATCACTGGATCAAAAAAGCACTCTCATATCTCCCCTGACCTGAAATCACTAGACTGGCTGCCTTTTGAAGCCAGAATACATCTGAAAATCGCCTGCATGACACACAAGGCTGTACACCTGAGCTCTCCCGGATACCTCACTCAGAAGCTGTCAATCTCTGGCGGCTCTAGAAACACCAGAGGCACAAACAATCTTCTGCTAAAACCTCGAAGATTGCGGAAGGAAAAAACTTATAAACGCTCTTTCTCAGGAATGGCACCCAGGATCTGGAACTCACTCCCTCCTGAAACTAGGCTCATCTCCTCCACTACACTTTTTAAGAAAGAAGTGAAAGCTATTTTTATGGCCAAATACACCTGACCTATGAGCATGGATCTATAAAGACTCTACACCGACCTGTATTATTATGTTCGAACTCTATGACTATGTATTTCACCTGTATTATTGACGCTACTGACCAGCTATGCACACTTTTAACTGTTATATTTTTATTATTGATTTGCTGTACTAATTTGCTCCCTCACGTACCTACCCCTCCCACTTATTATGTTTAAATTCACTCGCTTGTTGGTATTCCCGGCTTTGTAAAGCGCTCTGATATCTGCAAAGATCTTGTTCGCGCTATATAAAACTTTCAAAATAAATAAATAAATAAATAAGCTGTTGGAAGTTCCAGAAGGCTGCACTGAAATGAAAACAGACACTTCACCTTGCCACACACATTAATTTGTTCACCATCTTTCACTGCAAAGCAACGTTTTGCTTACAATGTTGAAATCTGACTTTGTATGTATGTATGGGTTTAGAATTGTATATCTATGTAAATACTCATATACAGATTTATACACACATACGTACGACTTAAGATTTAAATATTGCTTGTTGAAACCTGAGTTTGTATGTATATGAGTATATGTGGGTGTATGTGTGTATATATATATAAATACATATATATATATATACATACACACACACGTGTATTGATCTATAGTTACACACATGCTTAGCACACTCCTGCCATCTAGTGTTGGGATCGGGTGTCTGCCAGTTGTCTTTTCTCAATGGAAGTTCTTAGATGCAGTTTGACTCCTCTAAATGTACATTGCGCATGGGCACCGACTCCAAGTTAGATTGTTTTTTTCTACCATCTGGTTCAGACGTGCACTGAGTAGGCTTCATGTGTCAACATGTTCCCTCTGCATCTATCGGATCTTTTCAGTGTCCCTTCTTTATAAATTGTTCCTAGCTGGTACAACCACATCAGGCCTCGCTTCAGAGCCACGGTCAGGGGCCGAAGACTCTTCTTCACGTGGAGTCCTCTCAGAGAATGACCACGGGTTCTGGAACGATCCCCATTCCATTACTGTACTTTATGCTGCGCTAAGTACCCGTAGAACATTCACCACCAGGTCTACAATCTCTGCTTGTCGCCTGACCATAATGATGTAAGTTGCCCAGATCCAAGAAATCCTTCGATGTTGATGGAAGCTTCTGTGGGCACATACCATGCAGTGAAAAGACATCTCTGGCGAAGAAGAAGATGCAGTCTATAGCACCCATGAAAAGGAGGCTTCGGTACCATTGGGGCTTATCCTGGCACAAAGACCAGCAAGCTTGCATCCCAACGGATCAGATGACAAGCTAACTACCACATCTGGGAGGAGACCGCTATTCAATCTATGCTAAGCATGTGTATCTACATTCACAAATGCTATGAATAGAAAATGGCACTTACCCTGTAAACATCTGTAGTACTGTAGCTTTCACCTGCGTGGTGGCACAAGATGATGCTTGTGTTAATGTCTCTAGAGGTATTGTGGCGCATCCAATGTGCAGCATTTATTTGCATCCTTTCGACATGATTCCCGCCCCCATTTTGCGGTATTGCTCAGGGAGATGTTTGAGGAGATCCTCCATCTCCTCAAATTTTGCTCTTTGATATCTGGAAAGGGGAGCTACTGAGCTGGCAAATTGCAAGCAAGTAGCAGCTGCTACTCCAACCCTCTTGCCTGCCACATTATTATTTTACTCCTCTTGTCAGGAGGAGAGGCATCACCTGTGGCCTGGGTGGAGGGGCGTTTGCGAGTAGTCTGGTGAAACTTGCCCCTTGATGTATATGAGGTTCTTGGGGGGTGGATTGACCTTTATTTCCACCCATAGGGAGACCACTTTAGCTCATTTTGGAAAAAGACCCCCCCCCCTTTCTTGGCTTATAGAAGATTCCTTGTCAAGGGCGAGTAACACTGGTCCATCTTAAGGTAGGTAGGTAAGGTAAGTATACTTGTAAAGCGCACTGTTACTCCATCTCGGAGTGTCCTGGCGCTGTATACCGCTGGGGAAGCCGTCCTGGCTTTCCCTGTGAGATGGTCCCTTCCTGGGCACCTCCAAGGTGAAGCCAGGCATCCCCGGCGCTGCTGGGGCCGTTGTGGAGATTAAGCAAGCTATTGCCCAGAGTTGCAGAGTGGGACCCATGGTTAGCGTAGGCACCTCGGCGAGAATTATCGAGTCCGCGGACATTGACCCAAGACCCTGCCTCTTCGGGAATTGAACCCTGGTCCCGGGCCGATCTCTGCTTCAGGGTCTGCCGCCTCTAACCAGTGAGCCACACTTCTACTCCTAAGGATTCCTTAGTTTGTAGTGCTAATTGGAAATTACCAACATCATGTAATTAATTAACTGTGCCACAAGAAGGACAGCAGCATTCCTCATAATGGACTGTGTACTACACTTTCCGTTTTTATGTAGATCCGTCGTAATCTTTGTGTTCATATTTTGTGGCATTTAACGGTATCCCAAGGTCGGACTGGGGAAAAAAAATATGCCCGGTCATCAAAGTAAAAGTGGCCCCATTAGTTAATATGATAGCTAATAAAATTACCCACATGTGCAAATCAGGCCAGTTTGGAACGTATAGAGACACGCTGTATGGGTATTTTGAAAGGTATGGAAGACTGTATGCATTTGTGTTTGCTGCACGCAATGTTTGTGGTAATATCAGGGCAATCAGTTAAAACTGCTCACTTGCCCATAAAACAGGCCCAAAAACTGCACACAAAAAAAAAAAACTGCCCCAACACTGGTCTGTTAAACCAGAGCGTCAGACACTGCCTGATTGCCCTATAGGCCACTCTGACCCTGACGTTATCCCCATGCTTTTGCTTCAACTTTTCCCCAGGACAGGTCCGGTTACCCTGCCCTTCTGCCCCCTGGCATCATTGTGTTACGTCATATGATGGGGTGCCTGTCAGAAAGGGGAAGTAGGTGTTTGGGTCTGCTAGATGCTCTGACAACACAACACCTCTTTGTTGACTGGTGAGTTTTTTTGTTTTGTTTTTTTGTGGCCCTCATTTGACCTTATAAATTGCTGTTAATGTTTTAGCGTAACGAATTAGTCTCTCATCACGGAGCCAGGCTCGGAATGGAAAGAGCCCCCAGAGGCCATCTCTCTGAAATTGGGGTCATTCTCATTTGCATAGCAGGAGCCCGCGCGCCGTAATGCAGGGAAATGTATTCAAAGGCGGCGGCCGGTGTGATTACGCTCTTTGTAATTATAGCTCAGAGAGATTCCTCGCCATCCCCCGGCCTCCCTCCTGGATTAGCGAGCCAGTCGGAAAAATACACAGCGTTTAATTAGAGGCAAATTAAAATTGGTAATGAAATCGGGGCAGCATCAAACCGCGGTGTGAAAAGGAGGAAGAATTGTGGCCCCCTCGGGCACGGCTGTGTCTGTCTGTCCTTTTCTCCAGTGTGCCCCAGGGCACTGCTGCCTGTCTGCCCTTCTCTCCCGTGATTCCGAGGGCACGGCTGTCTGTCCGTCCGTCCTCTCCCCGGTGTTCTTCTTTCCAGTGACTCACAGGCACTCCTGCTGCCTGTACTCTCTCTTTGCACGGCTGTCTGTCCGTCCGTCATCTCTCCGGTGTTCTTCTTTCCAGTGACTCACATGCACTCCTTCTGCCTGTACTCTCTCCTCGCACGGCTGTCTGTCCGTCCGTGCTCTTTCCGGTGTTCTTTCCAGTGACTCACAGGCACTCCTGCTGCCTGTACTCTCTCCTTGCACGGCTGTCTGTCCGTCCGTCCTCTCTCCGGTGTTGTTCTTTCCAGTGACTCACAGGCACTCCTGCCTGCTGCCTGTACTCTCTCTTTGCACGGCTGTCTGTCCGTCCGTCCTCTCTCCGGTGTTCTTCTTTCCAGTGACTCACAGGCACTCCTGCTGCCTGTACTCTCTCCTTGCACGGCTGTCTGTCCGTCCGTCCTCTCTCCGGTGTTGTTCTTTCCAGTGACTCACAGGCACTCCTGCCTGCTGCCTGTACTCTCTCTTTGCACGGCTGTCTGTCCGTCCGTCCTCTCTCCGGTGTTCTTCTTTCCAGTGACTCACAGGCACTCCTGCTGCCTGTACTCTCTCTTTGCACGGCTGTCTGTCCGTCCGTCCTCTCTCCGGTGTTCTTCTTTCCAGTGACTCACAGGCACTCCTGCCTGCTGCCTGTACTCTCTCTTTGCACGGCTGTCTGTCCGTCCGTCCTCTCTCCGGTGTTCTTCTTTCCAGTGACTCACAGGCACTCCTGCCTGCTGCCTGTACTCTCTCTTTGCACGGCTGTCTGTCCGTCCGTCCTCTCTCCGGTGTTCTTCTTTCCAGTGACTCACAGGCACTCCTGCCTGCTGCCTGTACTCTCTCTTTGCACGGCTGTCTGTCCGTCCGTCCGTCCTCTCTCCGGTGTTCTTCTTTCCAGTGACTCACAGGCACTCCTGCTGCCTGTACTCTCTCCTTGCACGGCTGTCTGTCCGTCCGTCCTCTCTCCGGTGTTCTTCTTTCCGGTGACTCACAGGCACTCCTGCCTGCTGCCTGTACTCTCTCTTTGCACGGCTGTCTGTCCGTCCGTCCGTCCTCTCTCCGGTGTTCTTCTTTCCAGTGACTCACAGGCACTCCTGCTGCCTGTACTCTCTCCTTGCACGGCTGTCTGTCCGTCCGTCCTCTCTCCGGTGTTCTTCTTTCCAGTGACTCACAGGCACTCCTGCTGCCTGTACTCTCTCCTTGCACGGCTGTCTGTCCGTCCGTCCTCTCTCCGGTGTTCTTCTTTCCAGTGACTCACAGGCACTCCTGCTGCCTGTACTCTCTCCTTGCACGGCTGTCTGTCCGTCCGTCCTCTCTCCGGTGTTCTTCTTTCCAGTGACTCACAGGCACTCCTGCTGCCTGTCCTCTCTCTTTGCACGGCTGTCTGTCCGTCCGTCCTCTCTCCGGTGTTCTTCTTTCCAGTGACTCACAGGCACTCCTGCTGCCTGTCCTCTCTCTTTGCACGGCTGTCGGTCCATTTCTCCCGTGCCTGTCAGAGCTCGGCTCTCTCTGGTGCCTCCCAGTGCAGTGATGCCTTGCCCCTCCTCTGCACGTGAGTCTGACTGCCTCAAGTACCCTGTGCAGGGAGCACTGCTGTCTGAGGACCCTTGGATCTGCATCTCTCCCCTGCCTCCTAGGACACTTCGGTATCACCCTGAGGGGTGTTGCCCCCCCTCAGGTTACGAAAGATGCCATCTATCAGAGGCCTCTCAGGAACTGATGTCTGTCTCTCTATGCCCCACTGCTACCTCCCAGGGCACTCATGTTTGACCATGTTGTCTGTATCTTGGCAATGCTGATTAATTTACATGGTGTCTGAAGGCACTGCTGCTGAATACATATATCCCGGGTCAGGATGCCTTTCTATTTCTTGGATGGTGTCTGAGGGCACTGCTGTGTGGCCATCGCTCCTGTAGCTGACAGCTACCTTCCACATCATTGCTTGTCCATCTGCTCTGTCTGTCCCAATGCCCGGATGTCTGTCCATCCCCATGGAATCTCTATCTGCAGAGCTCTCTGCTGCCTTCTAGGTCACTTTCACTTCTCCATCCCTACTCTGGCTCCTATGGCACTGCTAGGCCACTGCTGTCCTTCTCACTCGCCAGTGTCTCCCAGGGCTGCTGCGAGGGCGCAAGGGAGAGGAGGGGGGATGGGGTGGGGGGGACGCAGAGGGGGGGAGGGGGTGATGTAAGCTGAGCTAGAGGTCTGTCTTGTCTTCAAGAGCAAAATCATGAGCCAAGGCGTCAGAACAGGTAAATCAAGCAACAAATATGATAATGACTAGGAACTCTAATAAAATCATTTTCAACATTTCTATGTGTCGCAATAAAGTACACATGGTTATATCACTGAATGGAGGGACATTTATTGAAAGTTATATGTTTAAACACAAAACATTCAAGAAGTCCGCATTCTCTATTGGTGGTGCCACAAATTACACAAAACATCACTTTATTTTCTCTCTCTTTATAGCTTATATTGTTATTAAATGTAAAGAAAAATGATTTTATATAACCATGTACAGCAGAGGTGTTTGTAGAGCACAGATCCTGTAATGAATTGGTTCAATGTGCTCTAAAACTGCATGGTTAAGGAAAATGATACATAGCGAAGTAGAGCGATGGACTGTAGATCACACAATATGTTCAAGTTCGGAGGCCAGGATTTGATTCCAGGATTGCATATGGCATATTGTGCATATGTTTCCACAGACGCCGAAGATCAAACACAGATAGAACATGCCCATCTGAAATCATGCTGCACTTTTAAAGCATTTTGAGTGCTGTAATCTAAAGCGAATCCTCTCTGGGGGGTTTGAGACCCCTTCCTTCTGCAATTTTTTTTAATTGCGGTCATTTAGGTATTGTGCCTCTCCTAAATTATTATTTTTCTCAAGCCAGGCTAGCCATCAGAAACATGAATATAAAAAAAGGATCCTTTCCATCCCTCTCCAGGCTCGCCAGGCTTAACAAACTGGCAGAATTTAGTGGCTCAACACGTCAGTGACCACAATTAAATAGTTAACAAAAAAGTCTCTGAGCCCCCACACCGTTTGTGCCTCCAATAACAATGCTTCGAGGAGACTTGGGCGAAATGCAGCATGGCTACAGTGAAACATGGTCTGTCTGCCACTGTATTGACACTTAAATGAAGAGATTAAAGGGACATTAGGCGGGAATGAGATAATCGGAGTCTCTCATGGACTTAGTCCAACGCTATTAATTAAACGTGCACATGGCAAGATTTTAAAGTAAGAACATTGTAGATTTGTTAAAAAATTTATAATTACAAAGAGCAAAAATAAAAATATTAATTAATAAATCAAACTAATCAACGTAATTATAACTATCTAAATACATTTGCAAAATAGGCTGACATAAAATCCGTCTCCCAAGAAAGCCCAAAAGATCACAACATCTCTCCTCCAAAGTAACACGCCTTTTATAATGTTTCAGGGATAGAAGGCACACTCATTTTCATAGCGTGATGTGATGTCATAAAATACAACCGTTTCATTCATGGTGGCCAATATTGCACCTACGATGGAGTGATATGCACACCGGGCCCTGAACAACCTGGCCCTGGCCTTTTCAGGCAGACATCCTTCACCTACAAGACGAGGTGCCTACTGGAGAGTCAAGGTGCGACCACCTGACGCATTCATTCTGCAGACCACCAGTGGTGTCTAGTCTGTGGTGCACAGTGCTCTTGAGGGGGCGGCCCTTCCAAACCAAGTACTGAATGGCTCATATAAATTACGCACTGGTTTTTACTAATGATTGCTGCAACACGTTTATCAACTTCCTTTTTATATTTTAAGTTGGCAAGATTTTAAATTAGAAAGCATGTTTACATGTGTAGTTTGTACGGTGAAACATGATTTGCACACATACACTGTAATAATACTTCGTAGTAATTAATCTACTGCTGAAATAGGTGCACGCAGGTGTCTTTTTCTGGATTTGCAAGTATTTATATTGATATTGTACCTACAGGGAGTGATATGCAAATGGGCTTTCTCATTGGTGTTGTCAAAGTCAAATGGTAATTATTGGTACTGGGATATGCTTAAATGTCAGTGCTTGACAGTTGCTTATACAGGGGTGTCAAGGAGCACTTGGGTTGCATTTTGCGGCGATGTACGTATCGGATGCTTCTTGATAGTTAAAGTGTCTCGAGAAAGGCGCCGGGAAACCCTTGTTGGGTAGCTGAGCGCCATACAAATGCATAAAATAAATAAATAAATAAAGACCGGTACACTGCTATTTAAAATGTGTTTCTTTCTATAGTTTTATATCCTCAGTCTGCATACTATGCAGAATCTCCCTGATTTATTTGTAAAGCCCTGCATGAAAAAACAACCTTGACTTAAACTTTAAATGTGTTCTTCCCATATTGATTTTGAATGAATCGCTTCTTCCGTTCTACTTTCTGCATTCCTCCTGTCTATATAGACAACTCTAAATGAGTTGCCTATCTTAATCTCTCTTTCCTTGAAACCATATCCATGTAACCTGTTCTATCAGGCTTCTCACATAATCCCTTCTAATGATCACACCTACATCATTGATGTACGATAAAGAAACTCGAGTAAATACATGAAAACGTTTCTTTCTGAGCACAAGACTAATTCCAATAACCAATGGACTGGCCAGTAACTTTGGGCTCCCGAGTAGCATGCTACTCCTCAAAAAGTGCTTCAAAGCCTCATCAAGGGCAATAAGCTCATAACGTATACAGTTTCAGTAAATCTTTTATTATTACGTACAACACCCCTAGTAACACCTAAAGCATCCTATTGGTTAAGCCGTTAATTAAGGAGATGAAATCACACATTATGAAATACAGGAATACAGTAACTTGTTCAACTACAGCAGAGCTCATCTAAGTAGCCTTGAACGGGTCCAGAAATACACACCTCCTTCTATCCAAAGAGAAGAAGAAATTATTATACATTTGTATTAAGACAGACCATGGCTGAGGCTGTATTTTCTTTGATTTTCTGAAATAAAAACACACACATGTGGAACACTCGTACACAAATAGCCTGCATTTTTTTGCAGCAATTCATGGATGACTTTTAATGCGGCCTAGTGTGGCCTAGTTCTGCTAGTCGAATTATGGCTATTCAACTGTATGTAAAAAGTTGCAACTTCCAAACCTATGAGGGAATTTGTCCCTTGCACTCTCCCCCCTCCAAAATCTGATGGGGGGCGTCTATCTTCACCGTTCCTGCGCCCGAGCACTGCTGTCTGACTGTCTCGTGTATGCCAAGGGCACTGCTCTATCTGTCCATTTTCCCAGTTCCTAACAGGACTGGGGCGCCTACCCGTGGCACTCGCTTATTCCTGCACTGGGGAGTACCCGCTGTAGCCACTGCCCCGCTATTTACTTTCAGTTTCTACGCTGCCATCTTCCACTCTGTCCGTCACTGTTCATAAGAAGCCGTGAGACCACTCGGTAAGTCCCACTATGGCCACTAGGTGGTGCCAGAGGACAAGGCGTAGTCCTTGTAGACTGCTGGTCTACAAAGTGCAGCTCTTTCGCTGACTGTGCCTCAGTCAGCAAAACTTACCGAGTCAGCCTCACTAAATGTGGCTCTCCATGAAGACATCTGTGCGCCTGCCTTGTTTCATTTACTGGGTGGTCCTGGTCCGCCAGGCTCACGCTCACTGTGCAGCTCCGTGAAACCATCATTGTGCGGCCTTCATTGCGGCGCTAGTACTGTGACCGCTTGGCAGACATAGTGGGTGGGGTGAAGTACATGCCTATATTTTGTCCTTAAAAAAACATTGATTATCAGGGCAGACATCTCTTTATCGGGACTAGACTCTCACTCTTATCATGTCTGGCCGTGGGGTTGAAGTCACCCTCTGTGTCTTGATATAAACCGAAATTCAAATTATGTACTATATTATTTGGATAGCGATGCCTTAACCCTTTGAGGCCCCAGCGCGCTTTACGGACGATGGAGTAAGTGGCTGCTCTGGTTATCAGCTTGTAAGTTCTACACTGTTGTGTATGCGTAGAATGATGCGGATTTCCTGTCAGTTTCACAGCAGTGCTCTACTCGTGACTAAGGTTCAAGTAGATCAGTGAGAACGGAGCTAGGGAAGATTCAAGTAGGCCTGTGAGAGCAGAAGCTAGGGAAGGTTCAAGTAGGCCAGTGAGAACGGAGCTAGGGAAGGTTCAATTAGACCTGTGAGAGCGGAAGCTAGGGAAGGTTCAAGTAGATCAGTGAGAACGGAGCTAGGGAAGATTCAAGTAGGCCTGTGAGAGCGGAAGCTAGGGAAGGTTCAAGTAGATCAGTGAGAACGGAGCTAGGGAAGGTTCAAGTAGGCCTGTGAGAGCAGAAGCTAGGGAAGGTTCAAGTAGATCAGTGAGAACGGAGCTAGGGAAGATTCAAGTAGGCCTGTGAGAGCGGAAGCTAGGGAAGGTTCAAGTAGATCAGTGAGAACGGAGCTAGGGAAGGTTCAAGTAGGCCTGTGAGAGCAGAAGCTAGGGAAGGTTCAAGTAGATCAGTGAGAACGGAGCTAGGGAAGATTCAAGTAGGCCTGTGAGAGCGGAAGCTAGGGAAGGTTCAAGTAGATCAGTGAGAACGGAGCTAGGGAAGGTTCAAGTAGGTCTGTGAGAGCGGAAGCTAGGGAAGGTTCAAGTAGATCAGTGAGAACGGAGCTAGGGAAGGTTCAAGTAGGCCTGTGAGAGCGGAAGCTAGGGAAGGTTCAAGTAGATCAGTGAGAACGGAGCTAGGGAAGGTTCAAGTAGGTCTGTGAGAGCGGAAGCTAGGGAAGGTTCAAGTAGATCAGTGAGAACGGAGCTAGGGAAGGTTCAAGTAGGCCTGTGAGAGCGGAAGCTAGGGAAGGTTCAAGTAGGCCTGTGAGAGCGGAAGTTAGGGAAGGTTCAAGTAGGCCAGTGAGGACGGACCTAGGGAAGGTTCAAGTAGGCCTGTGAGAGCGGAAGCTAGGGAAGGTTCAAGTAGGCCTGTGAGAGCGGAAGCTAGGGAAGGTTCAAGTAGGCCAGTGAGAACGGAAGCTAGGGAAGGTTCAAGTAGGCCTGTGAGAGCGGAAGCTAGGGAAGGTTCAAGTAGATCAGTGAGAACGGAGCTAGGGAAGATTCAAGTAGGCCTGTGAGAGCGGAAGCTAGGGAAGGTTCAAGTAGATCAGTGAGAACGGAGCTAGGGAAGGTTCAAGTAGGCCTGTGAGAGCGGAAGCTAGGGAAGGTTCAAGTAGATCAGTGAGAACGGAGCTAGGGAAGATTCAAGTAGGCCTGTGAGAGCAGAAGCTAGGGAAGGTTCAAGTAGGCCAGTGAGAACGGAGCTAGGGAAGGTTCAAGTAGGCCAGTGAGAACGGAAGCTAGGGAAGGTTCAAGTAGGCCAGTGAGAACGGAAGCTAGGGAAGGTTAAAGTAGGCCAGTGAGAACGGAAGCTAGGGAAGGTTAAAGTAGGCCAGTGAGAACGGAGCTAGGGAAGGTTCAAGTAGGCCTGTGAGAGCGGAAGCTAGGGAAGGTTCAAGTAGGCCAGTGAGAACGGAGCTAGGGAAGGTTCAAGTAGGCCTGTGAGAGCGGAAGCTAGGGAAGGTTCAAGTAGGCCAGTGAGAACGGAGCTAGGGAAGGTTTAAGTAGGCCTGTGAGAACGGAGCTAGGGAAGGTTCAAGTAGGCCTGTGAGAGCGGAAGCTAGGGAAGGTTCAAGTAGATCAGTGAGAACGGAGCTAGGGAAGGTTCAAGTAGGCCTGTGAGAGCGGAAGCTAGGGAAGGTTCAAGTAGATCAGTGAGAACGGAGCTAGGGAAGATTCAAGTAGGCCTGTGAGAGCAGAAGCTAGGGAAGGTTCAAGTAGGCCAGTGAGAACGGAGCTAGGGAAGGTTCAAGTAGGCCAGTGAGAACGGAAGCTAGGGAAGGTTCAAGTAGGCCAGTGAGAACGGAAGCTAGGGAAGGTTAAAGTAGGCCAGTGAGAACGGAAGCTAGGGAAGGTTAAAGTAGGCCAGTGAGAACGGAAGCTAGGGAAGGTTAAAGTAGGCCAGTGAGAACGGAGCTAGGGAAGGTTCAAGTAGGCCTGTGAGAGCGGAAGCTAGGGAAGGTTCAAGTAGGCCAGTGAGAACGGAGCTAGGGAAGGTTCAAGTAGGCCTGTGAGAGCGGAAGCTAGGGAAGGTTCAAGTAGGCCAGTGAGAACGGAGCTAGGGAAGGTTTAAGTAGGCCTGTGAGAACGGAGCTAGGGAAGGTTCAAGTAGGCCTGTGAGAGCGGAAGCTAGGGAAGGTTCAAGTAGGCCTGTGAGAGCGGAAGCTAGGGACGGTTCAAGTAGGCCAGTGAGAATGGAGCTAGGGAAGGTTCAAGTAGGCCTGTGAGAGCGGAAGCTAGGGTAGGTTCAAGTAGGCCAGTGAGAACGGAGCTAGGGAAGGTTCAAGTAGGTCTGTGAGAGCGGAAGTTGGGAAGGTTCAAGTAGGCCAGTGAGAACGGAGCTAGGGAAGGTTCAAGTAGGCGTGTGAGAGCGGAAGCTAGGGAAGGTTCAAGTAGACCTGTGAGAGCGGAAGCTAGGGAAGGTTCAAGTAGACCTGTGAGAGCGGAAGCTAGGGAAGGTTCAAGTAGGCCAGTGAGAACGGAGCTAGGGAAGGTTCAAGTAGGCCAGTGAGTACGGAGCTAGGGAAGGTTCAAGTAGGCGTGTGAGAGCGGAAGCTAGGGAAGGTTCAAGTAGACCTGTGAGAGCGGAAGCTAGGGAAGGTTCAAGTAGACCTGTGAGAGCGGAAGCTAGGGAAGGTTCAAGTAGGCCAGTGAGAACGGAGCTAGGGAAGGTTCAAGTAGGCCTGTGAGAAGAGCGCTGCCCCTGTTTCTGTGGCATGGAACCAAAGCCTGGTCATTGTTTTTTAAAATATATTACAGAGTCATCTCTTGGTTCATGCATAACAGGTATCACACAACACAATAGTAGTCATTTGATGTGTTTGGTAGAATGCAAGGTTGAGGTAGCTCTTCAAGGCTTCAAATCCACGGCCATCCAGTTACAAGTCAAGTCTGCAGCAGGTTCTCAAACTACTGAGCTATCGTGGCACTGTAAACCCTAATATGTATTGACTCTGCGCTGTTTCCTTTGTTGCAGAATGCTGTGCGTCACAACCTGAGCCTGCACAAGTGCTTTGTGCGGGTAGAGAACGTGAAGGGTGCTGTGTGGACTGTGGACGAGCAGGAGTACCAGAAGCGAAGACCTCCAAAGATGACCGGGTGAGTGGCGGCATGGTGCAGCAAATTCAGGACAGCCCGGCAGCCCCTCTAACCAGTGGGTGGGTGACATTCAAGATCTCAATTACAGCAGCTCTTTATAATACGTAGACATGCCCGCCTGGCCTTTGAGTACATTAGGAGATAACATCTCAAGCCAGGGCCTTTGCAAGAGAAAGCCAGTCAAGTAAGGATGCAGCTGATGTGACTCATTCTACACTAGCCTTACTATATTTATTTCAAGGTCCAAAATCTCTGCCGGTTTCTTTTAGGCCATTTCCATTCTTATACTAGGAAGGCAGCATCTTCCCCACGCCCTGACACGCAATCCAAGCCCTGGGGGATTCTTAAATCGTTGGTTCAATAATCTGATCCTTATGATGAGTGGTCAGCATTGCCAATTTGTCGCCGAAGCTCTTTGTTTGTACCAGCAATGAGAGATTTCTTTAAAGTACAGTTCTTCAAATTGGACTCGGTGATCATCCAACATATTTGTGCCGTGGGACTGTCTAAATCATGCTTATTGTGCTATTGTCAGAATAAGTTGTGGCTTATAATGTTTTGAGAAGCTCCAAAGTGGTCTTTCAGTTGTGTGGATGGGTAAACCAGGAGCTTGTGTGTGTTATGGGATGAAATCTCACGTGCATGGAGTGCAGAGGGGATTTGTTGTGTTTACGACCATTACTGCTCAGTTGTGGATTGCAGGGCTAGGGATTGTATGGTGTGTACTTACCATCGTGGCAAAGCCTGTTGAGTAAATATCATGTGGGTAAAAATGAGTAGTAAGTGTTACATACCCTAGAAGGATCTACTACTGTGCCTGTCCTTATCCAAGGCAGACTGGCCGACTAAGCGAATCCTTAGAAAGATGGAGGCCGATTTCAGGCCTTCAGGCCACTTTAAAATGATGGAGCAGGGCGCTTTCTTTGCACTGTCTGCAGCTGCTGTTAACCCTCCTGTGGGCGTATGCACAGTCCCCATTCCACTGAGCAGGTTCGACAGTGGCTCACTCACCTTGGCTGCGAATGTGGAGCTCTGGCTGCACAAATTGGTGCACAAGCTTAAGTGTGTACAGGTGTGCATGCGTCAACCAGGCGCTTCTTGCCTGTGTAGCTCCTCACTGCTCCAAAACATTTCGCCGACCCTGGGATTCAGAATATTCAGCTGGCAATGGGGTGGCAGCATCTGCTGCTTGGACGCCCTGAAATGTTGCAGAGTGCAGTATCTGGACTAACGCCCTGTGCACCCTGCTCTAAGTCGCATGACTGAGGCGAATTATGTGGTTAAGCCGGAGAAGGTTTACGACTGGACGAAACAATAATGCCTGATCAAACTGCCCTCCCCACCTATTATAATTTGTTATCTAGTACACCAGGCCACCCCCTGCCATTTCGAACTGCTGTAAATGAGCGGTGTTACTGTTGCCTAATTGAAAGGCACTCAGATTCCAGACCTCTCGGTATAACGACTGACTTCGCCTTATCTAGATTCAACTGTGACCTCCAATCAAAGCCGATATCATGGAAGAGTGTTTCCCTAAGCCATCTTG
Organism: Lissotriton helveticus; assembly: GCF_964261635.1. Lineage (NCBI taxonomy): Eukaryota > Metazoa > Chordata > Amphibia > Caudata > Salamandridae > Lissotriton > Lissotriton helveticus. The sequence continues at coordinate 1,580,522,659 of NC_136065.1, read as the reverse complement.
CCGGCTTAAAAGTTTGAGGATGGAGTAGTATGGTATTTTTATCTCTATGTGAACGTTTAGGTTTTTGTTCGCCCTGCAGATAGAATCACTGCCATGGGTGATGGCTAGGGAGGCGGTGATTTGGAGGTCTGGGCAGTGCTGGTGCCCCTCCTGGAGATAGTCTACTGGATTAACTTACCCACCTCACATGCATCACAAACACAAACCTTCTTCAGGTGTGCTTTTTAAGACGTCACAAGATTTTCTATGGATTTTCTCCATTAGGGCTTCAAGAGCAGACATGGAGCCAGCTTGCATCTCAAAGAACTGCTGCCCTAGCAGGATTCGTGTAGGTCTTACAATATTTCATTAGGTTCCAATGCGATTTGCACGCAAAGCCTATGGCTTCTTAGCAAATACTTGAAAAATTGTGCTGTAAAATGCAAAGTTTGGCCTTATTTTTTTCTAAAGTTGTCTTCGTAGTAAAACCAAAAGCACCCTAACAGCTTCTCACTGGCTGCAGTGTGGGAATGGTTTAGATCTTTTTTGCCACGACTGCTTTTGATTCAGAGTCCTGCACTTTGCTTTCTGCAAAGTATCCAGTGGTTGCACTGCCATACACAAACGGCCGGAAGGATGGTGATTCCTATATTTTTGTGACGTATGGATGGGGTGTAGGGACTGGCTGAGCCGCACCATCGCTACCATGCTCAGCCCCTTGACATGTGCACATCCCATTAGAGCGCCTCGGAACAGCACGTTCTTCAGCGAGGAGCCAAGATGTGGTGGCACAACACAGGAGCAGATGGAGGGTGGAAGGTATGGATACAGCTGCCTGTCTCACCATTGGCTGAAGGTGAGGCTCGAGACTGGCTGAAAAAAATGTGTGTAAATTATCTGCTTTACTCTGGCAGACAGTGGTAAATGAGCACAAGCAGGTAAAGTCATTTTCCAAGGGTCTCAGAACACTCATTTTAATCCAGGTCCACCGAGTCCCCATTCAAAAGGCTAGAGCACATCTAACTTTGTAAATGGGGATGTGAGTCAAGAGATGGGTGGATCGGTTGTAGGATCGATGTCTAGAGGGTGAGTGAAATGACGGGTGGTGGAGTGAGCGTTGCTGAGAAGTTGAGGCGCACAGTGCAAGTACAAGTGTTCACACCAGATTTGAGGCAGTTTGTGTAATGAAATATTTCTCTCTTTGCAGGAGTCCAACTCTAGTGAAAAACATGATCTCAGGCCTGGGGTACGGAGTGTTAAACGCCAGTTACCAGGTACGACTGTCTCCGGAGTTTCCAATCATAACTTATAAGTAAACCCAGAGTGACAGCCCTTAATGGAAGGTGCAGATTTTGAGGGGTAACTATCCGGTGGCCCAGTTCCATCTGTTTAAATGGCCTACAGCTCTCCTATCATCATCATCAAGGGCTACCATTTACAACTCGCATCAGTCAGTGCCCCCTTCATCCCCTTCCAGTATCATCAGTCAGTGCACCCTCTATTCCTTTCCAGCGCCATAGTCAAGGCCCCACTGACCCCTCCATGACAATCGATCGGTATTCCCTCTCCCCATTGGCAGTACCAACCCACATTACACTCTGCAGTGTTCCTCATCACTGTGGATTAGCTTGCGTTGGCTGTTGAATAAGGACATAGCTAGTAAAGTCCACATTTGTAAAGCGCACAATCACCTGTAAGGGTCTCTAGGCGCTGGGGGCCGTCGGGAAGATTAAGCGAGCTATTGCCCAGAGTCGCATGGTGCTGGGCTAATCTGCCGCCGGAGCCGGGGATCGAACAGTGATCCCCAGATTCCAGCGTCAGTCGCCCTGGCCGCGGCGCCACACCTCTCCCTTGTGTGCGTAAGCCAATACACTCATAAGGGCAGTTCAGCCACTGGCTTGACTTTAAGAGCCAAACTATGAACGGAGCCATCAAAAGGATTGTCGTGTAAATAACATACATCAATCTCATTAATATTTGTGAACATTTCAAATTCGTATACTATATTTCTGCATTTTGACATTTATTAAAATCTTAGATTACATTTAAAAAGAATTTCACCCCACACCATGGGCTGACAATACTATAGTTAAAGATGAGGCACATAAATTAACTTTTTTGTTATATAAAAAATGGCATTGTTATTCTATAGCATATGAATAAGGGTTTTGCCATTTTACTCACTGAACACTACTAGGTGTTCCCAAATTTGTCATTCAAGGAAAAAGACATAAAGTGAAGTTGATTTGCCTAGGATCACATAATTTGATCAAATAGGTAGCCTGGTTAAAGGCCTATATTTCCAGGTTACATACTGAACAATACCTCCTCTTGTCTCCATTTTACAGAAAAAAGTACTTTGTGCTCCATTACCTGTCAAGAGATAAATCAGTGCACTGTTGTTAGTCAAACCAAATTTGCAAAATAGAGGTATTTTGTGTTAATTCAATCTGACATTATATAAGAAATCTTTCTAGGTACTACATGGGAAAATTGTAACCCTGGGTGAAGTACTACGCTCACGTAGTTTGCGAAGTTTGCGCTACTTCGCACTACGCGAATTGCATGTAGCACAGTGCAAATACGCATAGCGTGGCAGTCATGTTTTGCTTGCTCGCGGTCCTCAACGTCAAGTTGGCGACCGTGAGCGTGCAAAATGACATCCCGGCGAGATTTTTTCCTCGTTCGCGATCAGCAACATTAAGTTGCCGATCGCTAGCGTGGAAAATAAACCTCCCGGCGAGATTCTCAACGCTGGGAGGTCAGGTTTCTCTTTGCGAGTGGTAACGTATGCTCGATACCGCTCGCGATGAGAAACTACCAGTCCACGTTGAGAAAACTGCCGCTCGAGTAGAAATCTACTAGAGCGGCAGAAAACGACCGCTTGCACTCGGCAAGATGCGGTTTGCACTGATTTCACAGTGCGAACAGCATTTTGCACAGTGCACTACGCAGTACGCGTAGCTCGTGTAGTGCGAAGTGCACTTCGCGTAGCTATGCGTAGCGTTACTACACAAACTACTCCCATGTCGCAGGTTGGTTGGTGGGGAAAGAGATTAAATATTAGAACATATAAAACAGTGCAGCAAACGACACATATTACAGATTCACCTGTTATTTTCTATATTATGTAGATTAGTGTAAGTAACGCAAAGCACGTTATTCATATCTTAATATGTCTGTGCCTTCGACTGAATTCACCAACTAAATGATATCAGGTGAAGCCTAGAGGTGGGCAAACCAGTAACGTCATTGGAAGAGATGAACCATCAAAAGATTTGGCATGAAATGATACCGCAAAATTAGGTTACTTCATAAACCCTTTTGGTTAACATCAGTCTCCCAGATTCCACCACTGGACTGACACCTGTTAAAAGTAATAGTTTGTAAATATGAACTCCTCCCTACCTTCCAGTGCCATGACTATGCTGTCATGAGCGAATCAAGAGATGTAACTTTGGTATGTGCACTGTACATTAGACCAGCACTGTTGTATGTGAAGCAATATTATGTATCTCCCACCATTGGGTTCAGCTGTCACTTTGAGTGCTTTGGTACCGTTGCGCTATGGAGGAGCTGAAAATGTTGGCGTTGCCAACTTCCAACATGCTGTATATGTCAGAAAAATCTGAGACCAGGTCATATGAGAATGAGGAGGTAGGGTAGGGAGAACACACCCTTTAAATTCTTCCCTTATTTAGTAGTAAGTTCCCATGGTCAGTTCACCATTGGGTTTGTAACCTCTGCCTTCTGAGGGACGACAGCGAGTCGCTTGCCATGCTTATAAAGCCTTCTGGTGCAAAAATATCATTTAGGTCCTGAAGGGATAGATGGTGGCCAGGGTATTCTTGAGCCACTGTTCGGAAATGGCATCAAAAGCTGTAAACATACTCTGACCGCAAAAAGGGTGGGCCCTCCTATAGTTTAGAAACCAAGGAGGAGCAGTGTCCAGAATACATCTCTTTGAATGACTCAGACTTTGGAGACAGTTCTTCTCCAGGACCCTGATTGAAACTCTTCAAAAAAGTCTTGATAGTAAGTCCCACCCACTGTTGCCGCAGCTCCTCCGCCATGAAAGGCATCCTCCTAACCAAAGACCTTTGGCCCGAAAAGCATCGTCTGCGCCAGAGATACCTCACAATATACAGTATCGACATTGAGATCCCACTTTCCTGACTCTGAACTGAAACAGATTTCAAAGCAGACCTCAAAACCAGTCTTGGCCTCAGAGCTAGCCTCCTTTTCAGTATGACAATAGCCCCTCCAACTGATCAACCACACACATCGAAAGAATCAGCGACTTAACTTCAGAAAGGCAAACTCAGCTGAGCTTTAGGCTTATTCTATAGCCAGAAAGAAAAATTCTAGATAAACTACCCCACCAACCACACTATCACATTTCACGTTCACCACCTCCAACTCCGTCTATATACAAAGATTCAGATCAGGACCCATACGCAGACCTGCCAGACCCATATAAGAACCCAACATCTGCGGATGATGGAGAGTACTGTTGGCATGACTACAATGTCGACCCTCCAGACGGCCCGCCTTTAAATTCCTGCCAGGTAACACAAACGTATGCCTCGCATTCATCCAAAGAGTGCTACACTACCACATGTTCAAGCTCCACGTGGTAGAAGAGGAGGATCACTCCTTTGCAGAAACGCTCTCAAAGATGGAAGATCCATTAAGTTCTGTGCAAATGCTCTACAGAGAATTATAAGGAACCGATCAAGGCTCAGTTGGTTACTCCAAGGGTGGAGAAAAAATATATAGTAGCTCCACATGACCCCATCTTTATTCGCAGACATGTTCCACCTAATTCTCTTGTGGCCAACACTACAAGAACGCATTTAGGCAGGCAGCAAAGACAACCCTCCATCAGATAACGAGAGCAAGAAAACTGAGGACACAGGCAAATAGGTAATTGTAGTGTTGACATGCAATGACAAATTGCCAGCGGCATTGGCCTGCTCTTCAGAATACAACAGGCATCAGAGGGCGCAAATCTAGCACTTTCTCAACGCTTTAAAAAAGTTAGAACAGCATTTTCCAAGAGGACACGATAATCTCAAACACAAGTATCAAATGTGGCCCTGAAGCTGTTGATCCTGCTTCCTGGGAAACTAACACAAGTATCGTACTTCAGCAACATACATGGCCTAAAGTGTCTGGATTCTGACCAAGTGCATCAGCACCTCATTGGCTTGCCCTTCGATAGTGAATACCTTTGGGCCACAACCTGATTCCATGCTTGAAAATATGTAGGACACCAACAAAGCAAAATTCATAGGGGCCTTCAGGAAAAAGCCACCTAAGTTGGGGTTTTGCCACCAACAAGTGCCGGCTGCAGCTAAAACAGCAGTCACTTCTCAACGGCTGCAGTGCCAGTCAGAAGTCCTTTCAGGAAGGTCAGATGTCCATGACATACTCCATAGGTAGATTCCTGGGGAACAGCCACATGGAGGACAGAGCTTGTTACGGGACAAATCAGCACATACCTTTCACAGTGAAAGGATATAGCCTCAGATCAGTGGTTGCGCCCTGCTGTTGCCCAGGCATGGCTACTGCTTTGCCTACCACCATGCCAGCACAGCATCAACTAAGAGCATCTACAGTGGCTGCTAGAACTGCAGGTACTACTTTAAAATGGAGCTATAGAACCTGTTCCCTCACACCAACAAGCACATGGAATCTATTCTCTGTACTTTATGTCCAAGAAAGGTGGTAATTTACAGCCAATGCTCGACCTCTGACCACCAAATCAGTACATCATGTCAGAGCACCTAAAGATGAAAACTCTCCAAGATGTCATTCTGCTGCTCTGTGCCGGGGACTACATGGTGACCTTAAATCCCTTAAATCTCAAGGCCGCCTGTTTCCATATCCCTACCCACTCAGCTCAACAACAATACACGAGGTTTGTGGTAAACGGAGTTCATTACCAATTCAAACTTCTATTATTTGGTGTCACTGTAGCACTTCAAGTGTTTACCAAATGCCTAATAGTAGTATCAGCACATCTTGCGAGCAACATCATTAATGTATTCCCATACCTGGATGACTGGCTAGTAAGCAGCTGCAGCCGAGTGCAATGTCTCACTCGCACTCAACAAGAAATTGCACTCCCCTACACATTGGGGTTCACCATCAATGCCAAAAAATCTCACCTTTGCCCCTAACAAACCCAACTGTTTTTGAGTCATCCTGAGCACAGTAACCGCAAAGCGTACCCTAGCAACACAGGAGTGATGACATTTCAGAGGCTGCTTCCCCTTTATCAGACGTCACGTTCTCTGGCAGTAAGCATGATAATGTAGCTGTTTGGAATAATGGCATCTTGCTGTAGCCCCAAAGGCCTAGTTGCACATGCATCCACTGCAAGAGTGCCTTGCAGGACAACGGTCACAACAAACTGGGAAGTAGGACGATCTAGTGTTGGTAAAGTCAAATGTTCAGCACAAACGGCTATAGCGAAACAACAAAAACTTGGCACTAAGCAGGTCGTTCCTCAACCCCCATCTGCATGTGACAATCAACATAGACATCTCCCTCAAGGGGTGGGCACCACACATTGGCCAGCTCACAATCTAGGGCCAATTGTCTCCCCAGCAACAACACAGACACATCACTGTACTGGAATTGATGGCCGTTCTGTTTGCTCTGTAAACGTTTCTCAGCCTTATTTGAAATTACGGTGCTCATTTGCACAAACATGACCTCTGTGTATTACTTGCAAAAACAGGGCAGTAAGCACTCATCCCAGTTGTCCAAGCTAGCGCAGACAATTTGGCACTGAGCCATTCCTCAAAAAGCTCTCCTCATAGTGGAACACCCCCCAGGAGTGGACCATGACTTTGTGGACCTGCTCAGCAGATGACATCAAGAAAGGAAATCATTGCCCATGTGCTCCAACTATACTTTCACTGACGGGGGACTTTAGAAGTTTGCCAAGTGTGAGAATGCAAAATAACAAAGCTTTGTCTCCAAGTACCCACGGTCCAAGAGCAGTGCACTATCAAACAACTGGTCAGGGTCATTTGCTATGCTTTTCTCCTACTGCCACTATTCCATATGTAATGAGGAAATTGCCACAAGCGTCAATGAAGCTAATCCTCATTGCGGCAACCTGTACACGACAGTCGTTGTACCTGCTCCTTCTGGAAATGGCATTTCATCCCTACAAAAAGCTACCAATGCGTCCGTACCTCCTCCTTTCAACATCAAGGTCAATGTTGTATATTGATTCTTCTTGTAATATGGCTGACAGTAGTCATTAGCCCTTCCTTAGTGTTTTCACCTTCTCAGTCTCCCAGAATACCTGTGAGTGTTCTAACTTGTACCAGAGTGTTCTACCTGTGTCAGTTGAAGGTCTGGTCAGCTGGCGAGGTTTGTAGTCAGCTGTGTCTTGGAATAAATCTACATGTAATCAACTAGAAGTACCCTGTCATCTATCACCATCTTATTTACAACAGTCAACAGTAACACCCCCACCTCAGTGCACTGAATCTTGTGATTTCGCACCTGAAGTCTTAGTATTCAGCCACCTACTGTTTCTTGAGGGATGCAAGCAAATTCTACAGAAAGCCCACTTCACAGGCGTGTTACGTGGCCGAATGGAAAAGATTTGTCCATTATTGTAGCAATATGGACAAACCGCCCTTCAGAGACAGACTGCAAGACATTAAATATTACTTGCTATACTTACAAGCGGCTGGACTACCATATTTTTCCATAAGGTCACACCTAGCCAATGCAAATGTTACCTCCAAGACAGAAAACACTAGTCAGTCTTCAAAATCCCTGTTAAGTTTTTTGAAAGGACTGGAAAGGGAGATCCCATCTAAAAAGTCACCTGTCCCTTCATGGTACTTCAGCGTTGTACTTACCAGGATTATGGGGCATCCGTTAGAGGCTGCTTCACTCTTGTTCACTGCAGTTCGTTTCCACAAAAGTGGCCTTTCTCAATGCATTCATTTCTCTCTGCAGGGTTAGTGAAGTGCAAGCTCTAACAGTCGAGAAGCCATTTATCCACATGCACAGTAATCGAGTTTTCCTTCGAGCACTCCCATATTTTCTGCCAAAAGTCCTCTCTCAGTTTCATGTCAATCAAATCTTTTACTTACAGTTTTTTCCCGCAGCCTTACGCACTTCAGTTCTTAATAATGCTTATGTACTACATTGACATACCAGATACTTTAGGAAAACCAAGCAGCTCTTTGTCGCTTTCGGTCCCAAGACTGCATATGTGAATCTCCTTTTACAGCCCGCCCCCACTGCTTTTGTCAGGGCTCACACATTCCACCCTCTCTGTAGTTCATCCTCCACTCATTCTTTTAGCATACCTCCACCAGACTGTCTCAGCCTATCTGTGTTGCTCCGTTTTGATACTTATCTTGATTCTTGTCTCCCAGGCTGCCTTGGCTGAGAGTAACTTTCCGTTGCTGAACAGTCCCACTCTTGTGAACACCAGCACCAGCAGCACATCCTTGCACGTGGCCCACGACGATGTTAGCAGCACCGTGGAACAAGTCAACAGCAATGGCAGTAATAGTCCCCGGCTCTCCCCCCATCAGTACAGGTGAGGACTGGTTGAAAGTCTCTCCGTTGTTGCATGTGATAACAAAAAAATGACCAATTCTAGCTTTCCTGGCGTGGGCCCCTGTCCATCAGATCAAGGAGGAAAGACGGAGCAGTGCTTGTGCTTGTTTCCAGGGAGGAGGGCAACAATTATTTTGACTGAAGTCCAGTCTGTATCCAAGAGCAAAAGAGGAGCTGGCCCTCCTAGAGACTGGGGATCTTGGTGTATCCCAGGGCAGGTGGAGGTTCACAGTGCTGGAGAATGACATAGTTGCTATGTCCCAGACAAAGGATGAGACTCTGAATATGTTCCAGGATAGGGCGAAACTCACAGTGCTGGGGCGGGCAACCACTGTGTACCCCAAAGCTACAGAGGGGCTTGCACTCCTTAGGGGCTTATACTTTTGCATTTTCCAGGGCAGGGAATGAACTGACACCAATGAGGGTTGAGGCACTTGGTATATCCGAGACGAGGCACGATTGCCATTGCTGGTAACTGATAGACTGTATATTTTAGGGCAGGAGAGGGTCTGACATCGCTGTGGAATGAGATACCGGGCATTTCCCAAGAGAAGAGGCACGACTGATGTTACTAGGGATTGACGCTCTGCATTTCCCAGCAGGACAGCAAAGGAACTCACAGTGATAGGGACTGACACCCTCGGTATATTATAGAGCAGGAGGGGGGCTGACACTGTAAATTTCAATGGCAAGGAATGTACTGACATTGCTGGGGACTAAGGCCCTTGGTATGTCCCAACAAGCTTTTGCAATGCAATATGTCTCGCATTTACGAGAGTTTGAGCTGTTGGCATTGTAAATGACAATGCCTTTTATTTATGTATTTAAAAAGAAACTGATAAATAAAAGGCATTGTCATTTACAACGCCAATAGCTTGAACTCTCGCAAATGCGACACCTGTTGCATTGCAAATGCGTTAGGAGAGTTGTCTTGCCTTTTCCTGCCGGCAAGAGCAGGCAGGACAAAGATCTTAGAGAAAATAGAGGGTGTAATTAAAACCTACAGAGTAAATACCCACGTAAGGAGATGTCTCCATGGGAGGTTACAAAATGAGAAATGGCAGTACTAAGGAGGGACTACTAACCATATTGACCAATGAAAAGCCACAGTTTACAGTGGACAATGACACAAGCCAATGAAAAAACTGGGTGAAGCTTCACATCAATACCTTAATACAGCAAGCATCGCAGAGCAGCACATGCGCTGCCCAGGCTTGACCTATAAAAGGGTGCCAATTACACTGCTGGTGACTAAGAGCAATATATCCCAGGGCTCCAGAGGGGCTCACTGTGCTGGGTTACTGACACCCTCTGTAAATTCCAGAGCATAAGGGTGATGGGGGTGCGGTTACACTGCTCAGAACTGAATCTCTGTAATACCCCAAGATAGGAGAGTGACATACGTTGCTGGGGACTGAGACACTTGATTTACTCCAGAGAAGAGCTGGCAATGACACTGCTGAGAACTGCAGCTGTTTGTGTAGCCCAGAGTTGAGGCGGGACTCGCATTGTTGGGGAGTTGACACCCTTTATACAGTTCATGCCATGTTGAATCTTATAGTGCTGTGGACTGATGCCCTCTGCATCCCAGGGCAGGGGAGAGAATGTCACTTGTAGGGACTGAGACCCATGCTATGTTTCAGAGCAGTATGGACTCAGTGTTGGGGACTGATGCCCTCGGTATATTCCACAGCAATAGAGGTGCCTACACACCTTGAGACTGAGACCGTTGGTGTGTTCCAGAGAGAGCAGGACTTGACTGAGACTGATTCAGACTGAGGCTTTCTTCATAACCCAGAGTAGAACGTGGGACTCATTGTGTTGGGAGACTGAATGTGGCCCTCTGTAAACCCACAAGATACATCTGCAGGCATTTCTTCATTTGTTTAATAATTTGAAAGGGTTTATATAGCACTGGCTAGACCCGTAGGTATCAGGGCGCTTTACATGAGCAGAAGCAATCAAGAAACGTAATTGTTCTCTTCCAGGGGATCCTCTTCAATAGTCATAAGCACTGAATATTCCCGCCCATGTGCTGGGACCCCGGAAATAATATAAAAATTATATATGGAAATCACATATATACAGCTCTACATATATGTATGTACATATGTCATTTTTTCTCATAACAATGCAGCTCCCCATAGCAGGCTAAACAATGGAATTACCCATATAAAGATTATTTGTATACATATAAAAAACACATGAGGGCAAGTAACACTTGAACTCTGTTTTTTAATGAGCCAAGCACTCATATATCATGAAAACTGCAAATAAAGTAGACATTGTTAGCCTACAGGCTGCATTGCAAACCAAAAGCATATAAAATGAAAGCATTTTCAACAAAACTGGCACCGTGCCTTTAAGGCAGCCATGTCCCTGGACTTCCCATCATGCCTCAAGGGCGACAGTTAGGTCAGTTGTTCTTTCCGGCTCCTTCAGTCAGGACCCTGGATTGTCAGCTCCTACCCTTTTTGATTTTCTGTCAAAAATATCTTGATCATCTTCAAGTTTTTCACTTTCACTCGACGTCTTTTGACTTTAGAGTGTAGGTGCTGCCTTTTTTGTGTTGCAGAAAAGGTTTATTTTTGTCAAAAATGCCTTCCCTTTTCGACCCTTCCCCTTCCTGTGGCAAGAAGAAGGCCAGGACTGATACACACCCTTAAGGACAGATTTATGGCCTCTCTGAAAGAGGTAGGTCTCCTAAAAGGCTGCAGAAGAAGAGAACCCGGTCGACGTCGAGAGAAGTCCCGACCTGTTCTCCGTCGGCGTCGGGATCGGGGTCAAAGCTGCCTACGACAACGAAAACAACATCGAAGACTTTGATGACGGCGCATCATCACTTCGTCTTCGATGGTATCGGTTCCTCCATTGACCTCAACCAGGCGGCGTTCAACGTCGAGAGGCAGGCCTCCATCTCCGCCAGGTGGGCATACGACGTCGAGACAGATCACTCCGTCGTCGCCATGGCGATTGCCATCAAGGCACAGAGCTCCGTCGTCGCACCGGCGATCGACATCAAGGCACAGAGTTCCGTCGACGCCTCATCACCGGCGTTCGACATCGAAGCAGGTTACTCCGTCGTCATCTCACCGGCGTTCGACGTTGAGTCACAGGACTCCGCCGCGATCAGTTCACCGGTCTTCGGCATCGAGGCACAAGACACCTCCTTCGACTTCGAGGCAGCAGCAGCAGGGTTCCTCGACGTCGATCCAACATACCTCAATGTCGAGGCAGAAGACGCCTACGCGAACGACCCATCACCGGTCGACGTCGAAACAGAAATCTGCTGAAACTCCATCAAGCAAGGAGGCGGCATCAGCGTCGGAGAGGCGTTCGAAGTCCAGGGGACGTTCTACGGTACGTTCAAGCCCCCTTCTAAGAAAGCAGATGTCTCCGTCAGGATCCCAGGCAGCACATAGACGCTCCAGATCTCTGTCTGAGTGCCCTTCCGGAGAGGCCTCTCTTCCAGTGAGCCTATCGTCATCGCCTTCAGGCTCTCATGATTCACACCGAGGGTCAACATCCAGATCCCCGGAGATGGTGATCTCGTCTTCTGACAGCCCAGTGTCAAGACATTCACCAGCAAGGTCATTGCATGAAAAGGTGAACCCATCTCCTCCGGCACAATCTCCTGGGAGGAGAGAAGGGCAGAAGTCGCCTTCCATCAGGTTGTCACCTAGATGGTACAGACCATTGCATCACTGGGCTACTGAGAAGGACACAACAGCGTGGGAGTACTCCAGTCCCCAACACAGGTCTTCATTGGCTCGTTTGATCCAGGCAGCGGATCGGGATCGATCCTCTTCAAGAGCCAGAGAACAGACTCGCACCCCGGTGTGTTCACGCAGACGAAGGTCCAGATCCAGATCAAGGAGCAGGAGAAGAGTGCACAGATCTCCTACTCCTTCATCGTCTTCTACTCACAATTCACATAGAGACTATTCTCCAACTCTGACGAACAGTCCACCGTCGAGAATCTCTCCAGTGGATGACATCTACACATTTCAGGACATTCTGGACAGAGGTGCACTTAAGCTGGGTATTCCTATGCCAGCTCGCCAAACCAAGTCTTACGTGATATTTGAAACCCTGCATCACAAGACAGCAGCTAAACCTCTGCTTCCCTTGGTTCTGGGCATCATAGAACCGATCATGGAAGTCTTCCTCACGCCAGCGACGGTTAAATCCGCTCCAGCGAGGATTCTGAAAAAATATCGTTTGTCAGAGGGTGATCCACTCTTCCTCAGAGCCGACCCTCCCCCGGATTCAGTAATAATTGCGGCGGCGAGAAAGACCCATGCCGTTGCATGTTCCTCCACTGTACCTCCAGACAAGGAGAGCAAGACACAAGATTTCTGGGGAAGGAGGGTGTGTGGCACTTCGACCTCCTTGCTAAAAGTTTCCAACGCGGAGGCGCTCCTAGGCCGCTACGATAGATCCCTTTGGGATTCTCTACAACGCTTCACTGAGAAGCTTCCTCAGGACAGGAGGATCGCAGGGATTTTGAAGAAATCCTTACGGAGGGCAGCCAGGTTTCCAATCAGATCATTAGCGCTGCAACTGACGGAGCTACCCTATCACTCAGAAGAGGGGTCCCAGTAATAGATAACCAAATATATACAATAAGTAGGATAAAAATTATAAGGAATACAATTAATTCACAAACATTGTTGTTTATTCACAATGTTGTCATGTTTTGATTACCACACACGTTTCATAAATGATTCAAAAGGTGTTCAAAGTGCCCCTGGGAAGAAGGGAAATGGAAAAGTGAAGGGTCGTGAGGGTAAAGGATGGTGACATAAAAATGGCCAAGCGGCCCTACTGTACTATGTAATTTAAGTCAAACATGGAGCTACCCTATCGGCGCATGGATATGCTCATGGGGTATGCGCACGGAGATCATCTTGGCTGCGACGCACAGCGCTCAAACCAGAAGCGTAGTCACGTATCCTCAACCAGCCTTTCTCTGGGTCATCCTTGTTTGGTTCGCACACTGACGAGGAAATGCAATGTATGAAAACGGAACTGGACACACTAAAGGCTGTTGGCCTGGAAAAGAAAAAAGAGTTCCGTAAGAGATTCCGCCCGTACAATCGGCGATCTTCACAACAGAGGGTTCAAACCCCTCAGTGGCAGAAGAATCAAGATCAACAGGGGCAACAAAAGTCACAATACAGAGGCAGGCGCTCCTCACGAGGTGGTGGAAATCAGCGCCAAGGCGACAACAACTCCAACAAGACGAAATCCAAACAATGAGTTCTCCCTTCCCCCAGCGCCGTTGACCACTCCAGTGGGGGGAAGTATCACAAATCATATCGAAGAGTGGCGAACAATCACAAAAGATCGCTGGGTGTTAGCTACTCTTCAGAATGGATACTCTCTTCGTTTTCAACATCGATCTCCTTCAATCCTTCAATCCCTCCAATGCCAACATCGGGTCACCAGTTAAAACTCCTGCAAAAAAAAGTGGCCACCTTTCTCAAAAACTCAACCATCGAGCGGGTACCAGTATCTCAAAGAGGGAAAGGAGTTTACTCAAGATACTTCCTGGTCAAGAAAAAGGGCCAAAAAGCAGAGTACAGACCCATTCTAGATTTGCGGACACTCAACCTGTACATCAAGAAGGAAAAGTTTTCCATGTTGGCGCTTCATCAAATATATCCACATCTCAGGCAGGGGGATTGGATGTGTTTGTTGGATCTACAAGATGCATACTTCCACATCCCGATCACTCAACGTCACAGACAATTCCTGTGGTTATCCCATTCGGGTTGAAGTCAGCCCCCCAGTGTTCACGAAGTGCATAGCGGTGGTGGTAGCCGCTCTGCGCCGCAGGGTTGTCTTCCTGTACCCATACTTGGACGACTGGCTGTTAAAGGGTCCTTCCCCGGACAGTGTAAGGAACAATTTCCTGAGATGCATCGACCTATGTCACCGGCTGGGTCTACATGTGAATTTCAGCAAGTCAACTTCACAACCGACACAGAAAATACATTTCTTAGGAGCTCTGTTAGACTCCGAGGTAGGAAAAGTGTTTCCTTCGGAGGCCAACTGGCTCTGAACAACAAGAAGTTGCCGGTGCAACGGATTTCCTCCCTGCTAGGGTCGATGGCATCCTGCATCTTCCTGGTCCCCAATGCCAGACTACGGATGCGTCCTCTCCAGGATCTGGAGGACAAGTGGGACCAGCAGTCAGGTCGCTGGGACGACAAAATAAACTTGTCAAACGCAGCTCGAGGGTCAATACCTTGGTGGATCAAAAGACGAAATATGCAAGTCGGAATTCCATTCCATCAACCTCCGCCTGCCCAGACACTGATCACAGATGCCTCACTACAAGGTTGGGAGGCACACATGGGACATCTCCAGACACAAGTACTGTGGTCTCCCAAAGAGCGCTCCTACCACATCAACATGTTGGAGCTGATGGTAGTCCATCTAGGCCTCAAAGCTTTCCTACTCTCGATTCAAGCAACATCAGTGTTAGTACAAGCAGACAACACCACCGCCATGTACTACTTGAACAAACAGGGAGGAACACGTTCACGCACCCTTTCCCTGGAGGCACAAAATCTGTGGCATTGGCTCCTGGCTCGGAATCTGTCAGTCACAGCAGTCCATCTGCCAGGAGAGCAAAATGTGAGAGCGGAAGGCTCTCAGCCGTCATTTCGAAGACAGAGAGGACTGGGTTCTCAATGACGAGGTCGAAGACATCTTCCAGTCATGGGGTCGTCCCACCATAGATCTCTTCGCGGATGACGAAAATACCAAATGCCGAGACTCCGCCTCACGGTTCTACCAACCAGGATCGAAAGGGAATGCCCTTTTGATAGACTGGTCAGGGGCATTTGTGTACACCTTTCCACCCCTTTTGCTGATCCCGAAGGTGGTGAACAAGCTAGCTCATTCGTCCACGAGGATGATTCTCATTGCCCCAAATTGGTCGAGACAGTGATGGTACACAGACCGTCTACATCTATCAGAGTGTCCTGACAGGAAGCTGCCGTTCAGGCCGGACCTGCTATCCAAGAGGAACGGGAGGATTCATCAACCCAACCTTTCCTCACTGAACTTGGCAGCATGGCTCCTGAGGTCCTACAATACTGCCACCTAGGACTGCCGCAGGACTACATGTCCATTTTGAAAGAAGCAAGAAGACCCTCCACGAGGCATTCTTATGCATGCAAGTGGAAGCGTTTTTACTTGTGGTGTATGCAGAACAATTGTAATCCTATCAAGGGTCAGGAAGAGGTCATTCTCCCTTACCTACTTTATCTGTCGAAAGTAGGGTTGAGGTTTAATTCCATTAAGGTGCATTTGGCGGCTATAACGGCTTATAGACGCTCACCCTCTCCACCCTCTTTTTTTCCAATTGCAAGCTGTTAAGGATTTTTTGTAGGGTTTGAAAAAATTCTACCCTCCGGTACGACCTCCGTCGCCACCCTGGGAGCTAAACCTGGTGCTGTAGAAATTGATGGGTCCACCTTTCGAGCCCATACACAAAGCAACCTTGCAACATATTTCTTGGAAGGCTGCGTTTTTGGTAGCAATCACATCAGCTCGCAGAGTGAGCGAGATACAGGCACTCTGTTCCAAAAACCCCTATACAGTTTTCCAGCTAAATAGGGTGGTGTTGAGGACACATCCCTCGTTTCTTCCTAAGGTGGTGTCAGATTTTCGTGTGAACCAGACCACCTCTCTGCCCACGTTTTTTCCCAATCCCTCTACTCCAGCTGAGAGGGCTTTGCATTCTTTGGACCTGAAAAGGGTTTTAAAATTCTATCTAGATCGGTCCAAATCTATAAGAAAATCTGATCAACTGTTTGTCAACTATGGATCGATCAGATCTGGTTTTGCAGCTTCGAAACGTTCCATTTCCCGATGGATAGTTTCTTGTATCAAATTTGCTTACAAATTGGCGCAAAAACCCCTGGGGTTTTCTCCAAAAGCACATTCCACCAGAGGAAAAGCGGCTACTACAGCTTTTCTTCAGAATGTGCCCATATCTGAAATCTGTAAGGCGGCGACCTGGAGATCAGTCCATGCGTTCACCAGACACTATTGTCTGGAGTCAGACACCAGAGCAGACACCCAAGTAGGCCAGGCCTCCTTGCGGAATCTGTTCAACAGCTGATTTCGGCTGTTGCATTTTGTTGGGTCATGGTTTTTCTCATTTACCTGCAGGTGGTTGATGGGCTTGCTATTCTATTCAGTGCTTATGACTATTGATGAGGATCCCCTGGAAGAGAAGGATAAGTTACTTACCTGTAATCCTAGTTCTCTTCCAGGAGTATCCTCATCAAAGTCATAAGCAACCCACCCGCCTCCCCAGGCAAATGAGACACTGTCTAAGTGTTAATGGATAATGTTGAGCCCTGACTTTCAGGGTTATACAAAGAACAACTGACCTAACTGTCACCCCTGAGGCATGATGGAAAGCCAAGGGTCATGGCTGCCTTAAAGGCACGGTGCCAGTTTTGTTGAAAATGCTTTCATTTTCTATGCTTTTGGTTTGCAATGCAGCCTGTAGGCTAACAATGTCTACTTTATTTGCAGTTTTCATGATATATGACTGTTTGGCTCATTAAAAAACAGAGTTCAAGTGTTACTTGCCCTCATGTGTTTTTTATATGTTTGCAAATAATCTTTATATGGGAAATTCCATTGTTTAGCCTCCTATGGGGAGCGGCATTGTTATGAGAAAAAAAGATATATGTACATACATGTATGTGGAGCTGTATATATGTGATTTCCATATATAAATGTTATATTATTTCCGGGGTCCCCGCACATGGGCGGGAATATTCAGTGCTTATGACTTTGATGAGGATACCCCTGGAAGAGAACTAGGATTACAGGTAAGTAACGTATCCTTCAGGGTAAAACAAAACAAGCAAGTACATATAACATTAAGTTAAAAGGGGGCAAAAAGCACTTTACATGAGCAGAAGCAACTAAGAAAAGCAATTGTTCTGGGTAATCAAAACAAGGAAATACATCTCACATTAAGCTAAGGGGGGCAAATTCAGGGTGGATCACAGGTTATATGCATCTAAAAATAAGATGGGGTAACAACTCAGGGCAGAGAGGAGAGAATCGACAGTGAAGAACACATTTTCGGGTCTGGGGGGTAACGGGTAGGAGAAGGGGAGGTGACGAGCAAAAGGGGGTAGGGTCAGGGTAAACAGGAATAATATATAACAAGCATTTGCAATGCAATAGGTCTCGCATTTACCCAAGTTTAAGCTATTGGCATTGTAAATGATAATGCCTTTTATTTATGTTTTAAAAACGAAAATAAAAGGCATTGTTATTTGCAATATTAATAGCTCAAATTCGCATAAATGCGAGATCTATTGCATTGCAAATGCTTGTTATTATCGTCAAGGTTATCGTTGTTTCCGTGTCTCGCTTTGAAATGGACTCTCTAATTGTTATTACGAGCCTGCCCCTGCGAAATGAGCCCCTTATTTATGCCAAATAGTGAGCGTGGAATCCTCGCAAGAAAATTAAACATTTTCCATATTGAATGCAATTCTGAGAGTTGTCCCCCGAATCTATTCATTATGGTACCTGGGGAGGCGACAACGAGTTTCATCATACGCTTAGATCTTCGCATCTCCATATATCGCAGAAACTGTTTCCATTAAGGAGAAATTAAGCTTGCCGTTGAATCGGGTTTCGGCATCCCCGTGCAAAGTAAAGCCCGTAAGCTCTTAATTATTGGTTCATCACCTATCATTGCAAACTGCAGATTGGATTTCCAGTGCAGTGAATAAACAAGCGATTAGAACTAATATGTGCGGATTGTGAGTGGAAACAGTAATCAGTCTGAGATGCTGAGTTAAAAGCTGGAGGTGCGTATAAAACCTTAAATAAGTGTGAGCAATACAAGAGTATTTGCTTTTAAATGCTCATTATTTTGTACAGTTCCTTGCAAATTGAGGATTTAGAATGTTCGCTTGTACGTAATAAACAACAAGCTAAAATAATAATAGGCTAAAACAAGCTACAGCGTGTAAAAGATACAGGCCAGCGTGCGCTGAAGGCTTCTGCACAAGTGCATCTATTCATGGCAGTGACCACTAGATGGCAGTGATTCAAAGGGAAATCCACCACAATCAGTCTTCACTTTTCAAGCACTGCACTCATGCTTGTGGCTTGCCGATGCTCGCTCCCGCAAGGTGGATGCAGCCACAAGCATGAGTATGTGCTTGAAAATGAGCAGAGGGACGGCTAAAGGCCCCCCTATGCAGCGCGTATGCGTGCTGCGTAGGCGAGACCTAAAAAGGCAGGGCGAAGAGAGGGCCAGGAAAAACAGAAAGATAACCAATGTAGGGGAAACAGAAGGCAAGGTTATAGGAGTGAATTATGGACCCCAACATCTGTTGAGAAAGTGATGTTTTAGGTCTTTTTTAAAGCTGAGGTAGGATTGTTGTTTTGGCTCAAATTTGACTCTTTACAATTTTACTTTCAGCCATCAGATTCACATGAATGTGAAAGAAGAGCCAGCAGAGTCCGAAGATGACAACAGGCCAGTATCACACTTGGCAACCACCAATCAGAACGTGATGCTTCCTGATGAGCAGGACCCGGAAGAGGAACTACCGATGGAAGACCTGCCATAGGACCCTGGAACTCTTTCCCGCACCATTCCAGCCCGACCAGCACTTCCACTTGACTGGGCAGTGGTTCCAACATCCTCAGTGGAACCATGCCTTGTCCTGTCCAAGGCACTTCCACTCACACCTACGGTGGCGCCTCCCTCTGGCCGTTCTCCGGAAGCGTGACTTTGACTTCTGTTGCTGGCTAAGAGAGGAGAGAAGCATTCCCTCCCCAGGACATAGACTGAAGAGCGTGTACTTGGGGAATGAGATGGCTCATTGGTCTGCAACCCTCTTCCACTCGGTATGTTTCCAGCCTCCCTTCTTTAACACGGGTTGAAAGCCCTCAGCAGAAACTTTGCCTGCTAAGACTACAGATGCTGCTGGGCCTATATCTGCTGCCACAACTACCAGTGGGACCAAACGAGGAGTGACTGCAACGTTGGAGTCCCCAAAGAGCTCACCGCGGTGTGTAGTCTCTGCGTCAGCTTTATGGGGTGGAGGTGTACCCACCTCCGTGGGACACATACATCATTTGGAAGCATTCTCATACCAAAAACAGCAAGAGCTCTTTCTGCAGTATGGGGAGGCAGTTCGAGGGGCTTTGCAGGTTAAACACTGCCTGTCTCTGATCCCTGTTCCCAGATCACCTAGCCATTACTCCATGACACAGCAGCTCCTCCGCCCCGGCCGCAGATGAGTTGGAGCGCGAATTGCCACTGCCTATTGTGCGAATACGCGGTTGCCATGAGGAGGACTGGCCATCTTTGTGGTACCACATTTACACAGCGTCAGCAGTCATTCCCAGCTCTCTGGGTGTCTTCATGAGCAGGACAGTTTACCGTTACTTTCTCTAAGGTGTCTCTTTTCCAGTGCATAAGGTGGTACAGCCATCCTCGTCCACCATAATTACCTTTGAAACACATATGTACCAGGCTGCATCATATTGAACGTTTAGTCGGCCATGGAGATGGGGGAGTCTGCTCGAGGACTGGGATATCAGATGTGCACTGTAACCTCTCCCCTGTGCCACTCCCCATCATGATTTTACCCCTTCCACAAATTCTTCCTTGCTCGGTCACCTCGATCTCAAGCCTCTGTGATTAATCCATTCATGTTTCACTCCAAGGCTGAGAGAGGTCACTAAAGATAGCACCAAGTATCCATGGTTGCTGGATTATTTAACCATGTACCTCAAACCACTCTGTCCTGGTACAAAAAAAGCGAGGCCTGCCAATGTACCACTGCCAGGACCGTTGGTGAACCGTGGGGTGTGCCCTGCGATTAGCTGGTTCCATACTGAGGACCCGACCCCCTAATTCTTGGCAAGATGCCACTGTCCAGAGTAATGCCTGCAGCTTGCATTGTATTCCTGCCAAAACTCCAACCTGTGTATTTATAATTTATGGTTTTGTAGTTCTTCTGTATTTTAACTTTACCTCTTTTCACCACGTGTCACCGGACTGTTTTCTGGAGTTGTTTGTGAGAAGAGGCCCCGCTACCTGAAACGGAGTGCCACAACGCCACCAAAGAGTTAATGAGAGCGTCGGTGGCACAGGAGGAAATCTCCTGCGGACCCTGTCACCAAAGTGTTAACACAGTATTGTCACCAGGACACAGCACAAATGCTATTCTCCAAGATCTTCACACACAAGGCTCACCATGATTTAGCCCACGTAGTGTAGTGAAGCCTTTACACAGCTCAAATCGTCACAAAAGTGTACCTCACCTAAACCTGTTCGCGCGTTGTTACCAAAGTCAAATATCTCCCTAGGACACAGCTCATGTGCAAAACCACCAAAGCTGTTACACTAACACCACTTCCATTCAAACTCTCGTCACCAAAGTCTAACCGTAAGCACCTCACTCAAAGCACCTAATCCTCTGGGTCACCAAAGTCGTTCCACAGCTATCTCACCAGGCACCAGCCCACACTCTGGCACCAAATGAATCTCACCTTGAATACTCCCAAAGCAGGTCTATTCTAGCTGATCCCTAGAGAGGGGGGTTATGCTCTTTCTGGGATCCTTCTCTGGGTGCTGGTGGCACACTGTACCAATTACCTCAGAATTACTAGCGTAGCTAAGGGCGGGTTACTATTAACCATGGGGATCTCATGGCAGCCTCACCACATTTGGTGTTGTGTGGACGCTGTTCTAGCTGATCTGCACACAGCCTACTCACATACAGCTCGGTCCGCAGCTCAGAGCCTGCGCTCTACATCTTGCACTACACACAGCCGGTTCTGCAGACGCTCTCCTACATGCGCAGGTTTTTGTTCTTTAATCAGGAGCAGGATCCTTGGATTCAGAAGGGGCATGATCCTAGATCAGCATCTTCTCACATGAACATGTTGCGCTGTTTGTCCGTAATGGTCAATATTCACATAGAAAGAGAATCTAGCACTTGACCTGTTCCAGGGCGCCATAGACAACTACTTTGTTGTAAGCAGAGCTTGAAACATTGAATTAACTTAACAGACTGTAAATAGGATGTCTACCCAGAGTGTTGGCTGCTAGCTCCACAGCACCTCTGCCACAGTTCTTACATGACACCCTGCGCACTTTTCCTCCTCCTCTGTATGGTCCTCAGTAAAATGAAGCCTTTCTCTGTCACCTTTAAGTTTCACTAGATACCCTAAATGCATATAAATTCCCATTCAATCCACCACACACACTGGAGAGTGAACAATAAGATTCTGGTGCAGATCTAAGACACTTCAAATTGAAGGTGGAAATGCATAATTCTTAAAATCCACTGATGGGACTTTCCTCGGGAAATTGGAGGATCCTGAGATTTTATGCTACCAGGGTCCTTTCTGCACTTCACCTGAGCAGAGAGTAGGTCACTTGATTATGATGATTTGTGATATTCCTGCAACAGGAAGTCACAGTACAAAATGCCACAGGCCATTTATGCACTTGTCAGCTTGGAAAGTATGGACCTTTCTCCTAAAACCCACCGTTTCTACCATTCAGTAGTACCCTTTGTCCCACTAGTCATAAGCCCCACCCTTCCACTTCCCAGTCCTCTGACCAAAGATGTATTTTTATGCCAAATGCATAAAACCAAATTTCTGTGTGATCTTGTCACTCCACAGTTAAAAAGCTCATTTTTACAAGTGTCAGCCAAATTAAATTATTGTTTTAAGCCAAAGCTGAGCATTTATTTTGTTTGTTTTTGTGTTTGTCACAGCCTTTGTTCCAGTTTCTTAAGTTTGTTTCCTCTTTATTATCCCTTTTCCTTCTTCTCTTACCAGCCCGTCTCTTCTATACTGCCACCTGGGGGATAAGACCGAGGGGGTCACACTAGATATCTGTAGGGACACACCTGTACCATGTCTTACTTCAGCATAGAGTTATTGTCCTGGTCCAGACCCTTCAAATCCCACTCATTTTAGACCCGAAACAAGGAGGCTGCAAATTAGTGTAGAAGTATCATATACAAGGTGGCAGGAGGAGGGATTGCACTTGGTGGGTGTACAAGAGAGATTTTGTTGGAGCTTTTGATGCAGTGTTCCGTACCAGTACCACTAGAATTCAATGGACCAGTAGCCTAAGTGTCTAACAGTGGAGAAAGTCTCACTCTCGCACGCTACACGGCCGAGCCCTAGAAGCCATTCAGAGACACCAGCCTGTAGGAAGTCTTCTCCCAGTTTCACTACTGACTTTCCAACACACCTGAATATTCCTTTATCAGGTAGCTAAGGCTAGAACGTATGTGTGTGTGTTGAGGAGTAGAGGGCGACTGGAATTACAGTGAATTGTACCCAAAATGGAAACATTACTATCAGGTTTTGCCAGACGCCACTGCCTTGCACTCACTGCCAGCAGAACTTCACCATTCTTGAGTAACCACAAAAAAATCACATCTGACAGTCAAAAAATGATAGTACTTTGGAGCTGCCCCCACCCGACTTCACTGGCAGCCGCACTTATTTCGAGGCCCTCTTTTTCAACTGCAAATCTCACTAGAGTTCCAGCCACTTCTACATCCCTCTCTCTCCACCCAGCCACAAATGCCAAACACAAATGCACTCTCTTCCAAAGTTTAATTGTCAAACTTCATAGAGCGCTCCATGACCACTATCTTTGTCTGAATTCTAAAAAATTTAAGAATACCTGGTAATTTCTTGTAAGGAGCAAGACAGTCTATTTGTTTTTAGACCAAAAAAGGATCATCTTATATCCCCCATTTGTGTCAGTAAGTGCTATGCCAAAACCTAATATGGCTGACCCTCCTATGCCTTTGGATAGTGATCCTGGGGTGTGGAACCTCACCCTTCCTCTAGATTTGTGTCTATAGGGGCTCCAAGCTAGTCCTAGTAGTCTGCAACGTTTTTATTTTTTTTATCAACACCAATGATTCCAATAAATGTCAGAGCTGGGCCCTCATGGTCTGTGACACTCCGAGAGCCCCATACACTCTCAGTACTCTCGGAGCCCCCCACCTATACTCCCAGAAGCTTCCAAGTGTTTTCAGAGACAGGGGCTCGCTGTCTCTGCCCTCAATACAGGTCCGCTCATACCTTCAGACTGCCTGATTCCTCATCGGCTTTTTGTACTCAGAGTCCTAATGTTCTCAGAAACCTCCACCTTAAATTGGGATCATGAGGGTCTTACGCCCTCAAACCTATTAGACCCTCAGAACCCCTGTGACCTCAGATACATCCTTCACTATTCCCTCTAACTCCTCTTTGCTTGCAACACACACAACCACAAGCTGAGAAGTTCAAAATTTCCTGATATGTCGATTTCCTCTTACCCCCTTTCGGCACATGCGTGGATCAGCCCTTGAGACCGAGGGCGAGGGAAAGGCTAGCAGGAACTGCTTATTGTATAGTAGTGCGAGTTTTTAAAGGGATAAAGGTAGGAGACACGCCACACTCCCCCTTCTGCCCTGCAGTTGCTTCTACCCTCCTTCGCCCTCCATTATGTATAAAGAAATAGCATTGTTGTGTATTTGTATCGACGCTGCGTGTCTGCACTGCAGACTTTAATTCTTGTACAGTAGATTCTAGCTGCATGATGTAATCTGTATGACAACGGCATTATAAAATGCAATAAAAGATCTCACTTATGAAAACCTGTCTTTGGAATCTGACCTGGGCCTCCTGCATAAGGAGTTTATGGAATTCTCTGTGTGCATTTGTAAAGTGTTGTGTGTGCATGTGTGCAATCCTTTTAACTGTGTTTACAGGCAAATAAACACTAAAAATGCCAGGATAGCAAACTATGCAGTTGAAGTGAAGTTTGACCCTTTTTAGGGTTAACTATGCTCTTTATCTGACACATATGGCAAATGCTGCTTAAGTGGTGATACAATTTTTTCCAAAAAATATATCCAGTCTAAATTCATGCCACCCTAATGTTGAGGATTGTCAAAGTACACAGGGTTTGTGATGTTCCTGGATGGGTTTGACAAAAAAGGCAAAAGTATGCCAAAATTAGGCTTTTTCCTGAAAAATGGGGAAAAGCGCTCAATTTCTTTCTTCTCCAAATGGCATCAACAGGGGTTGCTGTGCACATATTACCCTTTTCCCAGCTTTCAGAAATGAGCAGAGGTAAACATAATTTTTAACAATTGTTTTTGCAATTTTCCAAGTGGTGATCAATATTTCCTATTTCTCCAACATTTGATCTTTTATATATTCACATGCTTGAATCATTCCCCGTCGTCAGACTAGAAATGAATCAAGCATGTGAATATATAAAAGACACCAATGTTGGAGAACTGGAATTACATGTAAGTAACTAGGCCTGGGCGGTAAATTCCGTTCGGCTCGCGGAATTCGCGGAATTTGTGTAATTTGTGTAATTTCGCATTCCGCAGAGAACACGAAATTGCCCAAAATTCTGCGTTCCGCTACTTCGGGAAATGTTTTGCTTGTTCGCGTTGTCAAAATGCGTGTTCACAAGATATTTCCTCCCGAGCATGCAAACAGCAATTGCGAACAGGAAAAAAGCATTGCGAACAAGCAATTCCGCGTGTTCGCAGAATTTCTGCGTGTTCGTGGAGATTTTTTACCGCTTTGCGGAGATTTGCGTGACGCGATTACGCAAATTCCACCCACTCCTATAAGTAACACATTGCTTACACAAATTCTACCTACTTTAATTTGTGAAAACAACCGCAGTGAAGCCCAGCAAACTACAATTTCTGTATACTAAACAAAAAATAATAATTGACATAAAATAGTGAACGTAAACACAGAAAAAATATTCTAAAACAAGGTCTTAATCTGTAGCTTTCTGCATTCAAGTAAATTACAACAGCAATATAATGTTACATCCGCTAGACTCTTCCAATCAAAGACGGATGTTAGGTTTGTATTTCTAGAAACCTGCAATATCCAGAGGCAAAAACTAAACTGTGGCTCACATTGATATTTTTTCATTGTGTACCATGAAGGCATCATTTGAGTTTGAAAAATCTAACAAATAAAAACTAGGTACGAACGAAAACTATGCATTTTTTAAATGGATCATAAAATCTGAATTTAGGGATAGGGGACATTTGTACCAATCCATACTTTGGATTATCCATATGCCTTGTAAACGTGCAGCACTTCTAGTGTTTTACCGTCCTACTTTGCCACACTTCTGATAACAAACAGTATCACTCGTGTAGGCAGACCTAGCGTCTTGGACAGGAAAGGCCCAGAAATGCAAACATGTAAAGGTTGTCAAACATATTTTGCTGAAGACCTTTTTAGATCTGGTTTGACAGTGCCGCCGCTGTCTCTAAGATTATATTATTATTAAGCCTTATCACTCTCTTACCCTCGGGTATCATGCCGCCTTCCAGAGAGTGCTTCCATTGAAAAGCTTGAGGGGCTATTGTACATATAAAGATTAAACTCAATTATCACACTGTTGGATTGCATTTTTAATTAAACTGATGTCTTATATACTGAAAGCTGTTTATTGTTGCTGCTTCCCACCCCTTTTCATCATTGGCAACACCAGCAAGGCTGTCTTTTTACGCGATTAACATTTGTGTATGCAACTCATGTAAACCGTATTTGTGAATGCTTATGTTTAAATGTGTCATATTGCCTATGCTTGTTTAGAGAGGTGGGTAGTTGCTGTATTTGGGTGTGAAGTCAGGCGGCACTGGAGCAACCCTAACAATTCCAGGCCTTTTCGAAAACTAGAGTTCTGGAGAAGTCCATGGTAGTGTGGCTTACATGAATGATACCTCATTTAACCCCTTCCCTGCTGCCGTAGGTCGTTGGCCGTCGCGAGCACTACCTTCGTAGTGCTGCACACGTCCAATGGCCGACGCAGCCGCGCCCGCGCAAGAGAACACCCGCACCACGGCGGAATTACCGCTGCGGTTAACAGGTTAAACCTTTCTTCACAAAACTGAATGTTTGTAATGTTTGTAGCTGTGAATCACATGCTTTGCACACTCCTGCTATCTAGTGGTGGGTGTCGATGTTGCATGTTGTTTTTCTTTTGAAGTAGAAATTTCGGTTTCGATGTGACTCATGATCCAGGCAAAAAAAAAACTATACACCAGGGCAAAGACCACACCTCAGATTGATTTTTTCTGCCATCTAGTTCAGATGTGCTTTCAGAGTACCGGGACCGTCGAGCTATAAAAGAACAGTTGTTAGTCTCCAAGACATTAGAATCACCTCCAATGAGTAAAGAAGACACCAGGGATGGACCTAAACCGGAGATTTATGTTTGAAGCATATGGGCTGCAGACCACACACTTTTGCAGTAGATCACCATCTGGTGGTGGGCCCGAATGATTACACTTTGTTTCTGATAGATACATCTGCCGTGTGGATTCCTCACCTTGTGAATATCCCCTTGCGTCAGCAACATTCGGAAATTCTTTTGTAGCTTCGCGCCGACGTGGATCCGGACGTCACAGAGGCACGGCATCGCACGTGACTCCGCTGACGTCACCGACGCCTACAATAGGCCCGAGCCGGCGTGATGACATTAGTTCCCTTTTTTCCGCGTCGTCGACGCTAACGGTTTTCAGGGATCGTACTGTAGCTTACAGTAACTTTGTTACTATTTTCATTGTATTGTGTCTATCTTCATACTTTTCGGGATGTCGTCGAAGAAGACTGGGTTTAAAGCTTGTGGCGAGTGTGGCAAGACTATGTCTATCACCGATCCTCACGAATGCTGTGTCTGGTGTTTAAGCTCCGACCATGATGTCGAGGACTGTCTTTGCTGCAAGAAGATGACGCCGAAAGCTTTGAGAGAGAGAGAGGCGAAACTCCTCGTGGCAAAGCTTAAAAGTAAGAAGATTAAGAAATCGTCGAAGTCTCGATCTCGTCGGTCGAGGTCGAGATCGAGGTCTCGTTTGAGGTCGCACTCGGAGTCATCTTCGGCTCACGCTTCGAAGTCTTCGAGGAAGAAACACAAGAAGAAGAGCCATGAGTCGCGTCATCATTCTGGGAAGGACTCTAGTTCAAGACCGAAGTCCCAGGTCAAACTTCTGAGTAGAGAAGTGGAGATTTCAGAATCGGAACATGATGAGGCTTCGCATCCGGGTTCACCCGAATCTCAGAAACAGGTCCATTCTCCGTGTCCATCCAATCCTTCTGGTCAGGAGGATGAAGGTGAGGAGCAGGGGGCTGGTGGAGCCGAAGTTCCAGTACCTGAGGGTTCGTCGACTCCGGTTCCGGCACCCGATGAAGAGGTCGACGTCGTATCGACTCCGCCTCCTCAGGAACAGCCACGAGGTCCATATCCTGAGTTTCCGACTCCAGGTCAGGATCCTTCTCAGTTCCTGAACGCCATGTTTGGTGTCTATTCCAGGGCAATGTTCCCGTCTGGTGCACCTGTTGGTCCCACGGGTCCCATGGCCTTTAACTTAGGGGTTCCTCAGGCTTACGCCCCTGCACCCTTCATGCCTTTTATGCCGGCTATACCACCGCATTGGCATTTCCCGACACCGCCGGTGTCGTCGACGCCGAAGCGCACGACGCCGGTGCCATCGACGCCGATCCCATCGACGCCGATACCTGCGACTCCGAGGCAGGATTCTGCCCGACCTCGTGCGGATAGACCCCGTCCGACTTCGGGTTCGACGCCGGCACCGACCCCGTCGGAGTCGATTCCGGATCCATTGGCTTCTGTGGTGAAAGAAAGATCTTGGAGAAAGGCCCAGAGACTTCTGGAAGAAGAGAAATATGGGTATTCAGATACTGAAGAAGGAGAGTTGCAGGATTCTGAGGATCCGTTTGAGGATTTGTGTGAAGCCAGTGGGCTTGAACTATCACCTGAATGGGAATTGGCTTCTGTGTCAAATGTTCCATCAAAGGATGTGATACCTTATCACACTGTCATTAAGAAAGCAGCGAGTCTATTGAATATTACTCTGCCCACTGCTGATTATAAGCCTAATATTTTGACTGAGGTGCTTCATTCACCCTCATCTATCATTGAACCTATGTTGCCCTTCAACGAGGCCTTGTCTGAGCCTATTTATGAGGTCTGGAAGAAACCCTTATCTGCTCCTGCAGTTTCTAGAACAGTGGCCAGGAGATATAGAGCTGCACCAGAGGACCCTGCATTTTTATCTTCACATCCTCTTCCTGAGAGTTTGGTGATACAGGCTGCTTGCTCAAAGAAATCTGCTGGTGCTTTTCCACAAGTTCCTGGAGATAAGGAATCCAGGAAGCAAGACCAAAGTGCCAAGAAGGTTTTCTCATCAGCCAGTATGGCATTAAAGTCAACCAATGCTACGTGTCTGATGGGAAGGTATATCCATGCTTTGATGGATTCTGTCAAGCAGTTGATTCCGAAAGTCCCTGAGGATGACAGGAAGGATTTTCAGGAAGTGGTATTGGACACTCAAGCAGCTGCGAGACAGGTCATTCAGAGTGGTCTGGACACTGCTGATTCAGTGGCAAGGGTCATGGGTTCCTCCGTGGCCACTAGGAGGGCTGCCTGGCTCAAATCTTCAGAATTCTCTGCAGACGTCCAATCTGCCTTGATGGACTTGCCGTTTGATGGATCAGGGTTGTTTGGTAAGAAGGCTAATACTGCCTTGGAGCGTTTTAAGGACAGTAGGGCCACTGCAAAATCTTTGGGTCTTCAGTCCAGGGGTTCTACCGGAAGACGTTTCAGGGGATTTGGTCGATCTTCCTTTCGGTCTTACATCGTCCCAGCAGTAGCCTCAGCAGCAGCAGAATACACTGTACAAGTCGTACAGGGGCAGACAAAGATCCCGCCCTAGAGGTCGTCAAGCTTCCTCCTCCTCCTCCTCCTCTCCTTCCCAACCCCCTGCCAACGCAGCAAAGCAGCCCTAGATCCGCCATTCTGGATCATGTGGGCCCAGTGGGGGGTCGGCTTACACATTTTCTACAAGATTGGGAATTAATAACATCGGATCTTTGGGTTCTCAATCTTGTGAATGGGTATGAACTTCCTTTCCAGGAATTCCCTCCCAATTACCCTCCTTGCCAGGGTTATTGTTCGGAAGACCACCTGCTTCTCCTGCAGGAAGAGGTCCTGGCACTGTTCCGAAAAGGTGCGATAGAGGTGGTTCCAGAGCAGGAAAGGGGTCAGGGGTGCTACTCCCGGTATTTCCTGATTCCCAAGAAAGATGGCAGGCTTTGGCCAATCCTGGACCTCAGGATTTTGAACCTTTACCTGAGGCAGGAAAAGTTCAAAATGCTCACTCTTGCACAGGTTCTTCAAGCGCTGCTGGAAGAAGACTGGATGGTGTCAATCGACTTGCAGGATGCGTATTTTCATATTCCCATCTTGAAGTCGCACAGAAAGTATCTCCGTTTCACGGTTGGGTCACAGCACTACCAGTTTGTGGTCCTTCCGTTTGGTCTTACTACTGCTCCTCGAGTCTTCACCAAGGTGATGGCAGTGGTGGCAGCTCATCTCAGGAGATCGGGGATTCATGTGTTTCCGTATCTAGACGACTGGCTGATCAAAGCGGAGTCGCCGGAGAAGGTGCTCCATCATCTGCAAGAGACAACTCTGTTGTTGCACAGGTTGGGTTTTTCGATAAATGTACCCAAGTCTCACCTGGTGCCCTCACAGCGCAACCTGTTCATAGGTGCGGTACTGGACACTACTGTGTGTCGCGCATTCCCTCCTCCTCAAAGAATTCGCGACATACAGGAGATGATTCCTATATTTTTCAATGGAGCGGTCGTTCCAGTCCTGAAGGTTCTTCGCCTGCTCGGTCTGATGGCTTCATGCATTCTGTTGGTCAACCATGCACGCTGGCACATGAGGGCACTCCAGTGGTGCCTCCGCAGGCAGTGGTATCAACACAACGGAGATCTCAGGGAGTCAGTGAAGATCTCCAGAGAAACTGCAGCGGATCTGTTTTGGTGGAGCGTGGAAGGCAATCTGTCTCAAGGAAAGCCTTTTCAACTTCCTCCATCAGTGGCCACAGTGATATCGGATGCATCCACTCTAGGGTGGGGTGCTCATCTGGGGGATCTGGAGGTCAAAGGTCTTTGGTCTCCAGAGGAAAGGTTGCTTCACATCAACCTTCTAGAATTGCGGGCGATACGTTTGGCGCTCAAGGCCTTCCTCCCTTCCCTTCGCGGTCAGTCAGTCCAGGTTCTGACGGACAACACGACCGCGATGTGGTACGTCAACAAGCAGGGAGGAGTAGGGTTGCAGTGTCTCTGCAAGGAGGCTCTGCGCCTCTGGTCCTGGGTTCAGGACCATCGGATTTGTCTGATGGCAAGTCATCTGGCCGGGGTTCTGAACGTTCGTGCAGACAGTCTCAGTCGGCAGTTCTCTGCCGATCACGAGTGGAGGCTTCACCCAGAGGTAGTTCACGACATCTTTCGGATGTGGGGGGCTCCTCGGGTGGACCTGTTCGCCACTCGCGAGAATGCTCACTGCCTGTCATTCTGCAGTCTCCAGTATCCGTTGCAAGGAGACTTGGGGGACGCGTTTCAGTTGAGTTGGGGGAATCAACTCCTTTACGCGTTTCCTCCCATACCCTTGATTCCTCGGGTTCTGAGGAAGATTCGCCAAGACCGGGCCCAAGTCATATTGATCGCCCCGGATTGGCCAAGAAGGGTGTGGTATTCGGACCTTCTCCACCTCTCCTCTCACCCACCGCTCCGTCTCCCTCACAGGGCAGATCTCCTCTCTCAGATGGAGGGGCAGGTTCTACACCCCCACCTCCAGACCTTACACCTTCATGCCTGGAGATTGAGCGGGGCAACCTGATTTCTTTTTCTCTCCCTCACGATGTGGTGGATGTCATCTTGTCGGCCAGGCGTGACTCCACTAAGTCCATCTATTCTTATAGGTGGTCTAAATTTGTTGCTTGGTGCAGGGAGAAATCTATAGACCCTTTGAGGTCCCATTTATCTGATGTGCTCCAGTTTGCCCTTTCTCTGGCTCAGCAGGGGCTTGCTGTTGCCACGGTGAAGGGTTATCTTTCTGCGCTGTCGGCCTTTATCTGTTTGCTTGACCAGCCTTCTCTTTTTAAGTCTCCCATTGTTTTAAGGTTTTTGAAGGGCCTCACTAATAGGTTCCCTCCTACACCTTTTATTGTGCCTCAGTGGGATTTGAATCTAGTTTTGACATTTTTTATGGGTGCTCCTTTTGAGCCTCTTCACAAATGTCACATGAGGCTTCTGACTTTCAAAACGGTTTTTCTCGTTGCAATCACCTCGGCAAGGAGGGTAAGTGAGCTTCAAGCTCTTAGTTCCAAGCCCCCATTCCTGACCATTCATGCTGAACGAATGGTTCTTAGGACCAGGGCTGCTTTTCTGCCAAAGGTGGTGACTCCTTTCCACCTTGGTCAATCCATTACCCTTCCTACCTTTTATCCTCCCCCACACCCTTCCAAGGAGGAAGTGAGATTACACCGTCTTGACCCCAAGACTTGGACAGGACTAAAGACTGTCGAGTGGACGACCAGCTCTTCGTTGGCTTTGCTGGCTGCAAGAAAGGAAGAGCGGTCCATAAGAGGACTTTGTCGAGATGGATCGTCCTCTGCATTAAGATCTGCTACTCTTTGGCCGGTAAGGACCCACCAGAGGGTATAAGGGCTCATTCAACTAGAGCTAAGTCTTCGACCTCAGCGTTGGCTAGAGGTGTGCCTGTTGAGGATATTTGTAGAGCGGCAACTTGGTCTTCCCTCCACACTTTCGCGAAGCATTACTGCTTGGATTCCGAAGTGAGAAGGGAGGGTCACTTTGCGTGCTCTGTCCTTCAGGATTTCCTGGTTTAGAAGAGTGGACACCCTCCTCCGGGAGTGGGGACTGCTGTGGGACTCTATTCACAAGGTGAGGAATCCACACGGCAGATGTATCTATCAGAAGAACAAGTTACTTACCTTCGGTAACGCTTTTTCTGGTAGATACTATATCTGCCTGTGGATTCCTCACTGACCCACCCGCCTCCCCGTTGTCCACTCTTCTATGCCAGTGGTTTATATAATGTATTATTTTATGGTCAAGGATTGGTCTATTTCAAATGTTTTATTGCATTTGCTTCACACTGTGTGTGTTACCTTGATTTCTATACTGCGTATACTGTGTATATGTCTACTGTCATCGGTCCGTCCGTGTGCCTCGAAGGCACGGAAAAAAGGGAACTGATGTCATCACGCCGGCGTGGGCCTATTG
This sequence comes from Lissotriton helveticus, assembly GCF_964261635.1. NCBI lineage: Eukaryota > Metazoa > Chordata > Amphibia > Caudata > Salamandridae > Lissotriton > Lissotriton helveticus. The sequence continues at coordinate 1,580,489,869 of NC_136065.1, read as the reverse complement.
TAGGCGTCGGTGACGTCAGCGGAGTTGCGTGCGATGACGTGCCTCTGTGACGTCCGGATCCACGTCGGCGCGAAGCTACAAAAGAATTTCCGAATGTTGCTGACGCAAGGGGATATTCACAAGGTGAGGAATCCACAGGCAGATATAGTATCTACCAGAAAAAGCGTTACCGAAGGTAAGTAACTTGTTCTGTTGTCTTGGAAGAGTCTTTGTCTGCTAGGTGACTCCTCCCTTAGACCGTAGTGCGCATGGGCATCGACTCCATCCTCAGATTTTTTTTTTCCGCCATCGGGCTCGGATGTGTTCATCGTTCGGTCCCGTTACCGATCTCTTTTCGAATCCATAAATCAACTAAAACATCAATATCGTCTTCGACACTGATTCCGGTCGCCCGCGTCGAAGAGAGGATCCACTTCTCCATTCCAGCGCTCATCGGGGCCGTTGGGCCCACCTGCGCCACTGGGCCTTTGGCTCATGGAAGGAACACCGTTCAAGAAGTGCCCTCAGTGTGGACACAAGTTTCCCCACACCGACCTGCATGAGGTTTGCAACCTGTGCTTGTATCCGGAGCACGAGAGTCAAGACTGTGAGGCCTGTGCTTCGTTCCGGTCCAAGAAGACTATCAGGGACCGTTGAGCTCGAAGAGCTATGGAGCAGTCATCCTTGTCGACACCAGGCCTCATCATAGACCAGGCGCCGATCGAGGTAGAAGTCGAAGAACAGCAAGAAGACGTCGCCTCCGAAGCAGAGTCAGGTTCTGGTGAAGAGGATCGATCCGAAGATGATGATCTTCTTCCAGCTGGTCAACAGGTCGTGAGTAAGAGCGTCGACCCTGTTCACCCCCCCATACCGGGACAGGCTTTGGTTCCACCCCTGCCTTCGGGTCCGGGTGCGCACCGATCGAAACATTCCGACGCCCCGCCTTCGGGCTCGGCAGCGAAGAGTAGTAAAAAGCTTCCAGTCAGCTAGGGCTCGAGTCAGACTGTCGGTCCCGAAAGGCAGAAAGTGCTTAAGCCGAAGTTAACACTGGCACCGACACGCCCATCAATGCCGAAAGTTACCGAACTGAAACCAAGTTCGGCACCGAAAGAGATTCCGAAACCAAGTTCGGCACCGAAAGACGTTCCAAAAGTTACCGAAACAAAGACGACTCCGGTAACTAAAAAAGCGGACCCAAAAGCGGTTTCCATACCAAAACACTCTCGGCACCAAAAGCGGACGAGTCTAAACACTCCGCAGCCAAAGCTTTGGATCCAAAAAGCACAGATCCAAAGAAAAAGATAGAAAAGTCTTCGTAACCGAAATCAAGACCTGTTTCCAAGACAATAGACACTGTGAAAACAAACTAGGCCTGAGGGTCCAAACCACATAAATCGGCCCCGAAAAAGGATTTACCTATAGAAGAGCTTTTCCAGCCTGATGTAAGGCAAAAGACTCTAAAAATTCATCCAAACACAGTGCCTAAAAAGAGGAAAATGGGCTGTCCTAAACCATCTCCTGTTCCTCCAAAGAAGCATGTTCAGACTTCCCCTACAAGACTCCCTTCACCAGAACTATAAATACTAGCAGATATTTCTCCTGTACACTCACCAGCTAGCACACATAGTATAATACTACAAGAAGAGGATTATGGGGATACATACTCACAACAAAGTTATCAGCAAATAGATGACATTAATGACCCAGATGATATGGCTGGATCATCAGGTGACCCATGGGAAGATTACAATGCACCAGATCTACCACAAGACGAGGCACACCCGTCTAGGCCATCTCCACCAGATGACACCATTGGGTTCACACAACTCATCCATAGAGCAGCTACTTTTCATGGTGTAGACCTGCATACAGATCCAATAGAAGAGGATTTTCTTACGGATACACTGTTAACGTCACATAAAACCACTACCACACTTCCAATACTTAATGGAGTGTTAAGGCATGCACCAGAAATATTTAAAGACCCAGTCAGGGCCAGGGTAATTAACCCCAGACTGGAAAAGAAATATAAAGCGGCTCCCTCTGATCCTGCATACATTAAGGGGCAGCTGCCACTAGACTCACTGGTAGTGTCAAATGCGAGAAAAAGAGCCAACTCGCACACAACAGGGGATGCTCCACCCCCTGACAAAGAATCAAAGCTTTTAGATGCTTCAGGGAAATGCACACTATCACAAGCTGCCAATATATGGAGGATTGCCAACACTCAAGCTCTATTAGCAAGATATGACAGAGCTCATTGTGATGAGCTAGAGTCACTCATGCAACACCTGCCAGAACAATATAAGGCTAGGGCTGCTGATTTAATACAAGAGGGAAAAGTTATAACTAATACCGCCATAAGATGCGCTCTAGACACTGCAGACACAGCATCTAGAGCAGTAAATACAGGGGTATTGTTGCGTAGACATGCATGGATAAGAATCTCTGGCTTCAAACCAGAAGTACAAGCCAGTATATTAAACCAACCATTTGACCAACAACATCTTTTCGGTCCAAATGTAGACAGTGCACTAGAAAAGATGAAGAAAGATACGGATACCACAAAATCAATGGGAGCTTTACAAACACAAGCCCATAGACCTTCCTTTCGTCGCTCCTCGTATAGAGGCGCATCAAAGGGTTTCCAAACTGAAAACACCTCCTCTACTTACAAATAACCCAACCAAACCTCACCCAGTAAGGGATACTATAGAGGAGGGTATAGAGGAAACAACAATAAGGGCAGAGACAGAGGCAACAACAATCGCAATGCCTCTACTCCCAAACAGTGACTTCCCTTCCATCCCCCCAGACCATTTCACTCCGGTCGGGGGAAGATTACAACAGTTCCTACCTGTCTGGAACTCCATCACCACAGACAGGTGGCTGACACAAATAATTCAGTCAGGTTATCGCCTGGAGCTCACTTCCACTCCTCCAACAATACCACCAAGACAACGTCCTATGTCACAAGAACACCTCTTACTATTAAGGCAAGAGGTGGAAGCACTACTGCAAAAGAATGCAATAGAACCAGTACCAAAGCAACATCAAAACACAGGAGTTTACTCCCTTTATTTTCTCATACCCAAAAAGGACGGGTCTCTCAGACCAATTCTAGATCTAAAACCCCTAAACCAGTACATACACTCAGACCATTTTCATATGGTCACATTACAACAAGTTTTACCGTTCCTAGAGAAAGGCGACTTCTCTGCCACATTAAACATCAAGGACACCTACTTCCACATTCCCATTCATCAGTTTCACAGAAAGTACCTAAGGTTCGTGCTAGAAGGTCAGCACTACCAATTCAAGGTGCTCCCCTTCGGAATGACAACAGCACCTCGAGTATTCACAAAGTGGCTAGCAGTAGTAGCAGCACACTTAAGAAGGGACAACATTCATGTATTCCCATATCTAGACGACTGGCTAATAAAATCCAAGTCATTCAACCAATGCGTACAACACACGCATCAAACAATCTGCCTGCTGCACAAGTTGGGTTTACAGTGAATCTAAAGAAATCACATCTACAACCGTCTCTATCTCAGCAGTACCTAGGTGCCACAATAGATTCCTCCAAGGCAATAGCGTACCCCAACTTACTGAAAATACAAGCGATGCAGAATCTCATCAAAACATTCCAAGCACAACACTCACTACAAGCTTGAGCGTTTATGCAGTTAGTAGGAATGATGGCATCTTGCATTTTCATAGTACTATACGCAAGACTACAAATGCGCCCCATACAAGAATGCTTGGCAGGTCAGTGGAATCAGGCTCGACAAGAAATAACAGATCTGGTGGTGGTAGACGACCGAACGCATCGCTCTCTGCAATGGTGGAACAACAAAAACCTTTCAAAGGGCCGGCCGTTTATAGAGCCAGTACCACAGATAATACTGACCACAGACGCATCTCTCACGGGATGGGGAGCGCACTTACAAAGTCACACAGTACAAGGTACGTGGACAATAAAACAAAAGGTAGTCCACATAAATTATCTGGAGTTACTAGCAATCTTTCAAGCTCTAAAATCATTCCAACATTACATATCAAACAAAGCTGTACTAGTCCGGACGGACAATATGACAGCAATGTATTACATTTAAAAGCAAGGAGGAACACACTCCTGCAGCTCTCCCGGCTGGCGCAGAGCATTTGGAGATGGGCCATTCCTCAAAACATTTATCTGTTAGCAGAACATCTACCAGGAGTTCACAATCAATTGGCAGATCTGTTAAGTCGTCAGAGACAACAGATACACGAATGGGAGCTGCATACTCAGGTTCTTCGGCCATTTTTTCAAATGTGGAGACAACCAGAGATAGATCTGTTTGCCACATAAAGCAACTCCAAATGCCTAAGCTTCGCCGCAAGATACCCACAACCATTATCCAAAGGCAATGCGGTATGGATGAACTGATCAAACAAATTTGCGTACGCTTTTCCCCCTCTCCCACTAATTCCATTAGTGGTACGGAAACTAAGGCAACATTCTCTCACATTGATTCTAATAGCACCAACGTGAGCAAGACAGCCGTGGTACACAACGCTACTGCAGCTCTCTGTAGTACCACATCACAAACTAAAACTCTCCCCACATCTGCTAACACAGAACCATGGAGAGATTATGCATCCAGACCCAATGCAGCTCAATCTAGCGATTTGGCTCCTGAGGTCTTAGAGTTTGGATATCTAAATTTACCTCCTGATTGCATGGCTGTCATTAAAGAGGCAAGACGTCCTACCACTAGTGGATATTATGCAGCAAAATGGAAACGATTTGTTGTCTATTGCACAGATAACAACGTGAACCCGGTAGATGTTTCTATACAAAACATCATATGCTATCTCTTACATCTGCAAAAATCTAATTTAGCATACTCTTCAATTAGATTACATCTTGCTGCTATAGCGGCATATCTACAAAACAGACAACATTTGTCCTTGTTTAGAGTACCTGCAATAAAAGCGTTCATGGAAGGACTTAAACGAATAATTCCTCCAAGAATACCACCTTCTCCAGTATGGAATTTAAATATTGTTCTTACAAGACTAATGGGTCCACCCTTTGAACCACTGCATAGGTGTGAGTTACAGTTTCTTACATGGAAGGTTGCTTTTTTAGTAGCAGTCACATTACTAAGAAGAGTGAGTGAGATCCAGGCATTAACAATTCAAGAACCATTTATACAACTGCATCATAATAAAGTGGTTCTCAAGACAAATCCAAAGTTTTTGCCGAAAGTAATTTCACCGTTCCATCTCAACCAATCCATTGAGTTGCCGGTATTTTTTCCACAACCGCAAACAGTTGCAGAAAGGGCTTTTCACACACTAGATGTAAAGAGAGCGATTCTATACTACATAGATAGGACAAAACCTTTTCGTAAAACTAAACAACTGTTTGTGTCCTTTTCACCTCCACATAAAGGCAATCCAATTTCTAAATCAGGCATCGCCAGATGGATTGTTAAGTGTATTTAAATTTGCTACCAAAAAGCGAAACACACTTTATCCATTCCTCCTAGGGCTCATTCTACCCGCAAGATAGGAGCATCTATGGCATTCTTAGGAAACATACCATTAGATGATATCTGTAAAGCAGCTACATGGTCTACTACGCACACATTTACAAAACACTACTGTGTAGATGTGCAGACAAAACAACAAGCAAGTGTGGGCCAGGCTGTACTAAAGACATTATTTCAAACTACTGCAACAGATGTGAGTGACTGCCGCTAAGGGAGAAACTGCTGTGCTATCTATGCAAAAGTGTGTGGTAGCAGCCCATATGCCTTGAACGGAAAATGCTACTTACCAGTATGCATCTGTTCTTGGCATGTAGGGCTGCAGAACCACACACGCCCACCCTCCTCCCCGGCTGCCTATATCTGTTCCAGTATTATCTTATTTAGATACACAATACATGGTCATCCTTATCTGTAATGATACAACTCCATCATTTGCCCAATGGCGAAAACAATCTGGGGATGGAGTCGATGCCCATGCCCACTACGGTCTAAGGGAGGAGTCACCTAGCAGACAAAGACTCTTCCAAGACAACAACAAAGTGTAATCATCCGGGCCCACCACCAGATGGTGATCTAATGCAAAAGTGTGTGGTTCTGCAGCCCTACATGCCAAGAACAGATGCATACTGGTAAGTAGCATTTTCCGTGATTTGCATGCATTTTAGTGGAGAAGTGTGGCTCACTGGTTAGAGGAGGCAGACCCTGAAGCAGAGGTCAGACCCGGGACCAGGGTTCAATTCCCGACGCGGCAGGGTCTTGAGCCCAAATATCCATGGACTCGATAATTCTCGTTTCGGTGCCTACTCGAGTCACGGGTTCACACTCTGCAGCTCTGGGCATTAGCTTGCTTAATCTCCACTACGGCCCCCCCGCGGCGGGATGCCTGGCTTTCACCTTGGGGATGCCCAGTTCGGGTATCTCACAGGGATAAGCCAGGACGGGTTCCCAAGGCAAGCGCCGAGATGCCTATGGGTAATCGAGCGCTATATAAGAACGCATAATAATAATAATAATAATAACATACTGGTAAGTAGCATTTTCCTTTTGCCGCAAGGTCATATGCATGACTCATGGGAAGGGACATTTTCCCGCTAGTGCAACAATAAGTTCCCCTGGTGAAGCTGAAACAGCGTCTGTAATCTCAGCTTACTGAGGTACCATGAGGAATCAAATAGTTCAGTGTGCCAGGCCTTTGAAAATAAGAGGACCATGAATTTCCCTGGATGGGATATCGGTGGTTACACTATAAAATGCTGCGCAGAAGCTCTACAGAGCCATCAACTGCCCCCAATGTCAAGGAGGTTGAGGGAATTCACTTTGATGGAGGGGAGGTCCATCCAGTAATCCTGCTGAACAAGCATCTCTGAGCCCAGAAACAGTACTTGCAGAGGATTTGGACAACAGAGAGGAGCATCTCCAAGGTTATCAGTGAAACCTGCACCCAAGCAACAGACTGCACCAAAGACCTCCACACCATCAGAGGACCCTCTGGGCTCAGCCTCGAAAGGGATTTTGACTCTACGGTAAGCACTGGTGTCCAGAGACCCAGGCTATAAGTCCAGAGACTGTGCAGGAAAGACCTCTGCAGGTGGCACTGAACACTGTACCTGAGACTGCTCGACACAAAATGCCCATCTTGGCTCCAGATTCGCCTTCAACATAGGGCACCAAGCTTCAAAGCCTAGACACGCCCACTCCAACCGATGTACCAAATTATCCAGTATTGGGGTATCTTTCATAGATTCACATGCTTAGAATCATCCCCGCCGACGAGGTTGAAGTCTTGCGGTATAACCAAACATATACATTACAGTCATAATAAGATTATACAATAGGCTACTGTGGACAGCAAAGTCACTACATTAGCCTATCTTAGTCCTTTTGCAAAAATAACCAAACTTGGAACACAGCCAATCAGGCTGCAGCACCCTCTTAGAACCTTCCACAGAGAGGCGAACCCTCAGATTTTCTACCGCATCTCGTGTGACAGGGAGTCTCCATGAGCTCCGCTCAGTTTTCCTTACTTTAGCTACCTTTGTGAGTAGATATGTCTGACTCTTCAAAGAAAAGCTTGTTTTTGCCTTGCTCTTAATGTGGGAAGAAAAGATTACATTTTAAGGATCCACATAAAGAATGTATATATTGCCTTTATCCAGCTCACAAGGTCAAGGATTGCAGGATCTCTAGAACCTTCCCTGCCAAGACCGAAGACTTTTGGTTTGGCTGGAAAAGCTGAAAGCTACATCGGAGGTGGTTTCTGGAGATGAAGGCAGTCCACCCCTCAGGCCAAGAAGAGGGATAGATCTGGAGATCCCCTGAGAGACAGAGTAAGACCCTGAAAAAATCTCACTCAGAGGCTGGCCACTCTTCCTCTAAAAAAGAGAAGCCTTCATTCTCTTTGTGAGAAGTTAGCCTGGCATATGATGTCCACTAGTTCTGGTGGACACCTTGCACCAGTCTAATCGACCCTTATTGATGGTGGATGTAAAGTCAACCTTATAGAAAGCTATCCTAGGGATAGCAGTGACGAGCAGTCTTCAGGCTAAGACTTCAGTGAGTGAATTAAGCGAGTTGTTTTACCAATTATAATCCCTTGAGTACCAAATGAAAGCACACCACACAAGGTATATATCAAATATATATGTATTTATTCTAAACACAACCCCTCTGCACTCTTTATGAGGTCAGAGGTAAAAGTACAATACAAGTTACTCAATTAGCATACTATAAGTTGCACAGTATACGTTATGCCCTATGGGCCTCACAAACCATATACTTAAATAGTCGTATAAGAACCACGTGAGAATTAGAAAGCAGGCCTGGGGCCTGTGGAATCGCTGGGGCTACTCTAAACAACCAAAGGTTAGGAAGTAGGAGGCCCACGGGAGCCGCGTGCAGTGACTAAACACAGCCGCGGGTTACCATTGACTTTCTATGGGAAATGAACAAGTTGCAAATTTACAATTTAAGGACACTTCTAAATAAACTACGATGGAACCCTTTCTGACTTACCAGGAGAGCCAATACCCTCGAGACTACCAGAGTACTCGTGTTACCTCACCCACGGAAACCGGGTGCATAGGTCTCTTTTGGTGTCGGGTTTCGTCGTCGATTTCAATGGAGATCTGCAAAGAAGTGCTGAAGGCGACCAGAGGAAAAGTGTCCGGGTGGATCCAAGGGTGGATCGAAGATCGGTAGAACCTGAAAGCAGAAGGAACAGAGTCTGGGTCACTTGCCAGTGACCAGGGCAGCGATAGGAAGATGCCACCAAATGTCGGGTGATTTCAGGTGAGGAGGTGAAGCTTGTCTCTTCAGCCACGAGGACCAGGAGGCGTCGACGACGACCAGGAGCTGGATTCGAGCTGTCCCACAAAGGATCTAGTTGACTGCGGTGTTCGTATCCGGACTGGACCCAACAAGCCTTGGCAAACGCAACCCACGCAGGTAGTCGAGATGGGCTTCGGTGCAGGCCAGCACGGTCTGAGGAACTTCTCCTTTGCAGGGAAGTTGGAGCAAGCCTGGAGCAACCAGGAAAGCAAGTTAGACTCAAAGAAAGGGTTTAGGGGGGCTTACTAGCCAACAGGCAAGGAACCGTGAAAACGAAGACGTGTTGAGCTGAAATGCAAAAGCGGGGCCCATGGGTCACTCGTGGAGTGGGGACCTCTGAGCTTTGGTGCAAATGGTGCTCGGGTCTGGGGCTTCAAGCACCCCAATGCACAACTTCGAGATACCTCGTGAAGTAGGTGCAGCTTGCAAAATGCAGGATGTCCAGGAGTTCCGGTCCCACGTCTCTCGTGTCCGCCACGGGTCTCAGCTTTGCTGTGAGCGAAGGTCGGGGTCAGAGATGTCTGGAAGTCCGTGTCCTGTGTCGCAGATTCTTCAGGATCCGGTGGGAGCCTCGAAAATGCAGACCAGCAAAGTTGCTGTTGGTGCCTGTTTGAACAGGGTGGTCACTTCTTGACCACAAGGGAGATATCTTCCATCTTCCAGTCGAAATGTAATGTCGAAGGTCCAGGATATATGTTTCAGAGTTTCGTCCAGGGTAATCTAAAGTCCTAGGGACTGGGTTCTTATACTTACACTAAGTTTAGGGGCTGGACTACCTTTAAGGTCCCTCCTATGGGTGGACCTGGGAAGGGGGTGGTTACACCCCTTTCCCTTTGTCCAGTTTCGCGTCAGAGCTGGGGCAGAGCGCCCCAGCAACCGGTTTGAACTGGGAAATGCATGGAGCACCTTGTGTGCCCCAGGCAGTGTCTGGAAAGCATTCACTGAATGCAGCCCTCCCTGCCCCAATACATAAAAGCCTGTCTGGAGAGGTGCCAGCACCTCCCTGGACTGGAAACCTATTGTCCAGGCCTCCCCTGACGGAGTTTCGTCCAGCAGCAGGAGGGCAGACTTGTGTCTGTGGCAGCAGCATCCATTTTGTGATGCTGAGGCTCTGTTTAACTTTAAAATAAAATAAATAAACCGGGTTTACCAGTAACTACATGTCTTCTCCCTCTAGAAGGGTGGAATGCTACCCCCGCCGCCAGAACTGGCGGGTGGGTAGGTAGTATTCCAACATGTTTGACACCTTACACAACATGTTTTGATAAAGCCAAACCAAAGTTAGCATTAACCGGGAGGATTATAATGCACTTAAGAGTATATGGTATGGCTATATCACAGAACAGCTATAAGGAGATGGTGCCGAAAGCTGCAGAGGGGCTCAGCTCATGCTAGGACACCCTCTCACATAAAACCAAGCACTCTGCCTCCAGGATTGTTAAGGCCTGCCATAGGAGTGACTTATAGGTGTATTTGTGTCTATATGGATATATAGACATAGGTATACTATGTTCGAGGCATATGAGCTGCAGATCGTATACTGTGCATTAGATCGCCAACTGGTGTTGGGCTCGGATGATTGCAGGTTGTTGTCTTCTTGGAAGAAGTCTTTGTAGTCACAAGATAGGTGACTCCTCCCTTGGACAATAATGCGCATGGTCATCGACTCCATCCTCAGATTGTTTTTTTCCGCCACTGGGTTCGGATGAAAGTTTTCCGCTCCGGCTAGAAAAGACTTTCCAGCAACTTCGAAGCGCAAACAACTTTATAAAAATATCATCAGCATCGAATAAACTACTTTCGACATCAACTACATCCTGGTGCGTCGATGCGGGCCGTTGGGCCTATAGGCGCCGTACGGCCTACGGCTCATGGACAGAACTCCATTCAAGAGATGACCGGTATGTCGAGCAAAGTTCCCTCCTAGCGACCATCACGAGGTCAGCAACCTCTGTCTATCGCCGGAACACGACGAGTCGACCTGCACAGCTTGTGCATCCTTCCGATCGAAGAAGACCATTCGGGATCGGAGGGCGCGTCAACACGAGATGAGGAGATCAGCACCAGCACCGGAGGCCATCTTTGAGGAGGAGATCGCCGAAGAAGACGTCTCCGAGGACGAGGATCCACTCGAAGACATCTCTGAGGACGAGGCTCCACTCGTCGCCGAGGAAGACTCGCCTGATCTCCAGATCATATCCGGGGCAGAGGACTCAGACGACTCCATTCCATCTCGACAACCCGTGAGTACCCCTGCCCCTGTACAACAGACACTACCCAAACCAAAGGCAACGGTCAACACTCCGCCCATGGGGCCCAGTCGGGACTGAAATACCCCCTCCGATGCCCCGCCTTCGGGCTCAGCTCCGAGGAAAACAACTACGCCTTCCGGTGCCTCGGCACCGACAAAACCACATGTGCCAATTCCACCTCTTCCATTGGCACCGAAGCACACACATCCTTCGGCACCGAAGGATTCCTCGACACCGAAGCCAAAACGCCCTTCGGTGCCCAAAGAAAAAGAGCCTTCGGCACCCAAACCAAAAGAGGCATCGGTGCCGAAGCCGAAAAATGCACCGGATCCGAAAAGAGCTCCGACTCCAAAGCCTTACGGTTCCAGAAATATAGATGGGAAGCCAGAGTCCGACGCCGCAAGGCCAACAAGACCTGTCTCCACTCCAAAATCTCCAACCTCGGTACCAAAGACTCCTACTAAGCCGAAACCACCTTCGACACTGAAAACTGCCACGGGACTCAATAACGCCTCCTACAGCAAAACACACAAAACAACCCCTATCGGCACCGAAAAAATCGACGCCAAAGAAAGTTGTAGAGGAGGAAGAACTGTTTAGACCAGATCCTAAACAAAAGAAAGTCTATATCAATCCAAAGACTGGACATGTAGAGGCTATTCCTTATAAGAAGAGACCAGCAGACACACCACTTCTACCTGTGGTTCCTGCCAAAAAGAAGGACTGTGCAACTTCTCCAATGCACCCTTCCTCTCCTTTACCTTCTTCCTCTCCTATCCCTCCTTACATTGAACCTACAGTTTCTCCTGTTCAATCTCCTGCATCATCACACCACACTGACGAGGAGTATGATCTAGGTGGGGGGAATGACATACCAGAGCCACAAGAATATCCTTTAGATGAAGATGTCAATCCTGAATATCCTAAAGAGGATAACATATATGGTTTCCCACCCCACAATGTGTCCGACATTCCTGATCCTCAGTCCTTCCCAACAACACCTTCCCCTCCAGAGGATAGTATTGGGTTTAATCATTTATTAAATAGAGCAGCCCTTTACCACGGGGTTTCAATGCACTCTGATGCCATTGATAAGAATTTTTTACTAGATACATTTGAGCAGTCACAAAGGTCTACGCAAATACTACCTATGATCAAAGGAGTCATTAAACATGCTCCAGAAATATTTAAAGACCCGGTACGCTGCAGGGTATTAAATCCAAGAATAGAAAAGAAATACAGACCAGCACCATCTGATCCAGTCTATATTAAGGGACATCTGCCACTAGACTCTTTAGTAGTGTCTAATGCAAGAAAAAGAGCCAATCCCCAGACCTCTGGTGACACGCCCCCGCCTGACAAAGAATCTAAAGTTATTGGCGCGTCAGGGAAACGGATTGCTGCGCATAGCAAATACACAAGCCCTGCTCTCATGCTATGACAGGGCTCACTACGACCAATTAGAAAAATTGATGGAGCACCTCCCAGATCAGTACAAAGATCAGGCAACAGAGCTCATACAGGAAGGCAAGTTAATATCCAATGCCTCAATTAAATGTGCACTAGATGTAGCTGACACAGCATCCAGAGCAGTCAATACTAGTGTTATACTCTGGTTACGCATTTCAGGGTTTACAACAGAGGTACAGACCACCATCTTGAACCAGCCCTTCAATCAAAACCAATTGTTCAGGCTGGAAGTAGACAGCACACTAGAAAAGATGAAAAAAGACACAGACACAGCTAAGTCTATGGGTGCATTACAATCCACACAGACTAGAAGTTCTTTTCGCCGCTCTTTTCATAGAGGAGGCTCTAAGCAAACCGGCGCAGATACAACGTCATCTTTTAAAACAAATACACAGACCTTCTCTAACAAGAGCTACTTCAGAGGAAGATACTGAGGAAATAATAACAAGGGAAGAGGTAGAGGTAATAACAACAACCGCTCCTCTTCCACTCCCAAACAGTGACTTCCCTCTGCCTCCCCCACAGCATTCCACCCCTGTGGGGGGCAGATTATCACAGTTCCTACCTGTCTGGAATTCCATCACAACAGACAAGTGGGTAAGACAAATTATCCAATATGGCTACTGCCTAGAACTCACAGCAACCCCCCCAAACATACCACCCAGGCAGCGTCCAATGTCCACACACCATATTACTCTACTTCAACAAGAAGTTCTAGCACTTCTACAAAAGGATGCTATTCAAGTAGTTCCTTTAGAGGAACAGGAGTTTACTCCTTGTACTTCCTAATTCCCAAGAAGGATGGGACACTAAGACCAATTCTCGACCTCAGGCCCCTCAACCATTACATACAATCAGATCATTTTCACATGATCACTCTGCAGCAAGTACTCCCACTACTAAAACAAGGCGATTTTCTTTCAACACTAGACCTAAAGGACGCCTACTTTCACATTCCTATACATCGTGCTCACAGGAAGTATCTAAGGTTTGTCATACAAGGACAGCACTATCAATTCAAAGTCCTTCCATTTGGGGTCACAACAGCATCACGAGTGTTCACAAAGTGCTTAGCAGTAGTAGCGGCACATCTCAGAAGACAACTGATACATGTCTTCCCTTATCTAGACGACTGGCTCATAAAAGCAAAATCATACAGTCAATGTGTCCATCACACAAAGCAAACAATTCAGACATTGCACGACTTAGGGTTTACCATAAACTACACCAAGTCGCACGTAGAGCCTTCGCACGTTCATCAGTATCTAGGAGCTACCATAGACACATCTACAGCTCTAGCGTATCCCAGTCCAGCCAGGATACAGAGCATTCAAACCTTAGTCTCCACTTTTCAACACCAGCAGTCTCTCCAAGCCAAAGTTTTCATGAGACTAATAGGCATGATGGCGTCTTGCATCTTCATAGTTCCACATGCAAGACTGCAAATGCGCCCATTACAAGAATGTCTAGCACAACAGTGGAATCAGGCTCAAGGTCAGCTCTCAGACCTGGTGTTGGTGGACAGCCATACATATCACTCTCTGCAATGGTGGAACACCAGAAATTTGTCAAAGGGACGGTCGTTCCTAGAGCCTGTTCCACAGAGAGTGCTCACGACAGACGCATCCCTCACAGGATGGGGAGCCCATCTCTTACACTATACCACACAAGGCCAATGGAACAACCAACAAAAACTGTTCCATATCAACCATCTAGAGCTGCTAGCAATTTTCCTAGCACTCAAAACATTTCAAGTTCAAGTACAAAACAAAGCTGTCTTAATCCGGACGGACAATATGACAGCCATGTACTATATACAAAAACAGGGAGGGACACACACTCTGCAACTGTCCCAGCTCGCACAGAACATTTGGAGATGGGCCATTCCTCAAAACATACACCTGACAGTAGAGCACCTTCCAGGAATTCACAATCAGATAGCAGATCTGTTGAGTCGACAGTCACAACAGATTCACGAATGGGAGATACATCCACAAGTTCTTCAGCCATTCTTCCAAATGTGGGGGCATCCACAGATAGATCTGTTTGCCACCCACGAGAATACAAAATGCCCAACCTTCGCCACCAGGTTTCCACACCCACAGTCGGAGGGGAATGCAATATGGATGAACTGGTCAGGCAGATTTGCGTACGCTTTTACGCCTCTCCCACTCATTCCACTAGTAGTGCGCAAACTCAGACAACAGTTTCTCAAACTGATACTAGTAGCTCCCACATAGGCACGCCAGCCGTGGTTCACCACACTGCTGGATCTTTCACTAGTTCCACATAAAAAATTAAAGCTCACGCCCTCCCTGTTAACACAGAACCATGGAGAAATAAGACACCCAGAACCAAGCCAACTGAATTTGGCGATCTGGCTCCTGAAGTCTTAGAGTTTGGTTACTTGAACCTACCACCAGACTGTATGAACATAATTAAAGAAGCTAGAAAACCCACTGCCAGAGCGTGTTATGCCGCTAAGTGGAAAAGATTTGCAATATATTGCAACAATAATCACATTGATCCACTGGATGTTTCCATCCAAAATATAATTTGCTACCTTCTACACCTACAAAGGTCCAATTGAGCTTATTCTTCCATACGCCTGCATCTGGCAGCAATAGCAGCCTATTTACAGAATAGACAACATCTATCTCTATTCAGAGTACCTGCGATCAAAGCTTTTATGGAAGGATTAAAACGTATAATCCCACCTAGGTTACCACCTGCTCCAGTATGGAACCTAAACGTGGTCCTTACAAGACTTATGGGACCCCCTTTCGAGCCTTTACATAAGTGTGAATTACAGTTCCTAACATGGAAAACTGCTTTCCTTGTTGCCATCACCTCTCTCAGAAGAGTTAGCGAAATACAAGCATTCACAATACAAGAACCATTTTTTCAGATACATACTAACAAAGTGGTACTTAGGCCTAATCCAAAATTCCTGGCAAAAGGTATTACTCCTTTTCACCTTAACCAGTCAGTAGAGCTACCTGTGTTTTTTCAAAACCCAGACTCTGTTGCAGAAAGGGCTTTACACACCTTAGATGTTAGAAGAGCCCTGTTATACTACACAGATAGGACTAAAACCTTCAGAAAGACAAAACAATTATTTGTATCTTTCTCTCCTCCACGTAAAGGCAACCCCATCTCTAAGGGGGGAATTGCTAGGTGGACTGTAAAGTGTATACAAATATGCAATCAAAAAGCTAAACGTACACTAGCAGTTCCTCCTAGAGCACACTTATTCGCAAACTAGGAGCCTCTATGGCTTTCTTAGGAAATATACCACTAGAGGTCATATGCAAGGCAGCGACATGGTCTACAATACACACCTTACAATAAACACTATTGTGTTGATGTGCAAGCCAAGCAGCAAGCTGCAGTAGGCCAAGCTGTCCTTAGAAAACTATTTCAGAATACTGCAACGGATACAGGCGACCACCGCTAGGGGAGACACTGCTGCACAATCGATGCACAGTATACGATCTGCAGCTCATATGCCTCAAACAAAATATGCTACTTACCAGTATGCATCTGTTCTTGGCATGTAGAGCTGCAGAGTCGTATACGCCCTCCCGCCTCCCCGGGGCTTGTATCCGTTCCAGTTATCATCTTAATTAGATGCACATGCATGGACATCCTTTCTTTATCTTTACTTCTACTAACTCCATCATTTCCCATCATGGCGAAAAACAATCTGAGGATGGAGTCGATGACCATGCGCAGTATTGTCCAAGGGAGGAGTCACCTATCTCGTGACTACAAAGACTTCTTCCAAGAAGACGACAACCTGCAATCATCCGAGCCCAACACTATGTGGCAATCTAATGTACAGTATACGACTCTGCAGCTCTACATGCCAAGAACAGATGCATACTGCTAAGTAGCATATTTCATCTAAGTAAGGGGTGATTACACTACCTTACCCAGGCTGTGTGAACAGACCTGTGGTGTCAGTTTGGAAGGCAAACCAGGGGTGGCACAATACATGCTGCAGCCCCTGGTAGGCCTAGGGTGCACCTATGCCCTGGGTACCTATGGTACACTATACAGGGGCTCACAAGGGTGACCCAGTAACCAATATGGTATGTACCTAAAGTACATGGTATCAATTTAGAGAGAGAACAGCTGGGCTGTCGGCCTGATTAGCAGGGCCACAGCCAGACTAAAGTCGAAAAACCAGAGAATCACAGCAAAAAGTGGGGGCAACCATAGGAAGCAGACCCTACTCTCCTACACTCTTCAGAGGTAAAAATGGGACAAATAGTGAAGATTTCTCTGAAAACTGCCTTAAAGCAGCAGAAATCCCTTTCTGAGCCTCCGTCGACGTCGAAAAGTGCTCTGTCAACGATGAAATCTCCTCAGAAGGTGAGTGATTCCTCGACGTTGATGAAGAAAGTCCCATCGTCGATGAAGACTCCGTCGACGGCACAGTCGATGATTATTTAATCGGCATCGATGATGCCAATCTCGTCGATGCTTACGTTGTCGTCGATTACATCCATGCCGTCGACGATGCCACCGCCGTCGATGATACAGCTTCCGTTGACGTGTACACCGTAGACGGCATACTACTCTCGTTGACGTGCCCACCATTGACGACGGCAGCGACCTTGACGACGACGACGACATCGTCGACTATGTTTTTTCCGTCGACGACCTCAATGATTTCAACGTCGACGGTCTCTTCTATAATGGCAATTTCTACTGATACTGACTCGCCGTCCATGTACATTTCGTCGATGCTGAAGCGTAAAAGACCTACATCTATGCAAAAAATGTATTCTGCAAGACAATTTTATCAGGATGTTTCCCATATCTCACCTTTCCTCCTAGCCACTATCTGGAGGAGTCAGATGATGAAGGACCTTTTGGCCCAGCACATGATCTTTCTCAGCTCCAAATTAAATATCAGGAGGACGAAGATGATGAGGAATATTATGAGCCCTGTGAATCTTTAAGAGGCCCTCAGGAATCTTTTCATCAGGAACCTATGGTTCAAATGTCTGCGGCTTTGATGCAAGATCTTACTGCTATGTTGAGGGATTATAATGCACGCTTCCTACCGTACCGGTTCCAGAACAACCTCCTGCACCTTCAGTTTTGCAGGTTGCGAGTCCTGCTGCCCCTGTCTCGGTGCCTCAGGTAGTTTTGCCTACTCATTTCCTTCAGGATGATGATGGTGACACTGTGGCTGAAGAGGGAGTGATACCAAACTCACCCACAACTGTAGATGAATGGGATGAGTACTTAATTCGAACGCCATCCTCACCAGTCCCTCAGGCGGTTGATTCCCCTCCTGAGGATATAGGAGGTTTTCACGCTATCATGGAAAGGGCAGCAACTAGATTTCATCTTCCTGCATCGGTACAGAAAACAGAGTGTTTTCTTTATGATTTTAAAGATCAAAGTAGAAAATCGGTTCGTTCAATCCCTATAATCGATCATATTTGGGAAGAAGGAACGAAAATAATGAAAACTCCATTTTCAATACCTGCGATTCTCCCTAGAATCGATAAAAAATATAAAGCACCGGATGATGCTCCTGCTTGCCTCTCTGGGCACCCAAGACCAGACTCTGTTATTTCACAGGCGGCCCAACTGAAGTCTCGTAATCCATCTATTCTAGTAACGGTGCCACAAGATAAGGATGGGAGATGCCTAGATAACATTAGTATACGCTTTACCACCGTGGCGGGTGCCTCAGTTCGTGCCACAAATCCTTTGGCGATTTTAGGCAGATATGACGGCTAATTATGGTCAGACATTTCCCCTTACCTCGAATATCTTCCTGAGGATAAGAAACAGGAAGCAAGAAAAATACTTCTGGAAGGCGAAAGGGCTGCGTCAGAGAATATTGATATCTCTATGGATATGGCTTCTTTGGGTTTTCGCCAACTTGCCGGAGCAGCAACCCTTAGACGTCAGGGTTGGTTGAAATCCACCAACTTTCGCCCGGAGGTCCAGTCCAGACAAAGATTCTGGACATGCCATTAAATGGGAACTTATTATTTGGGAAACACATTGATGAGGTGTTACAAGAAATCAAAAAAGATACTGATACCACCAGGGCACTGGGTACTTTACAATATAGATAGACTCCTTTTCGAGAAGCGAGAGGCAGAGGTTCATATTCATTTCATGGAGGATCTAAAAAATACCAAAGTCAGAGTAGCCAAGGACGAAATGGATACCAACAGCAGCAGTCCTATAGCAATCCCCCAGAGGCCGCTTATAGACAACAGAACAGAAGACGCCAACCTCAAGGCAGAGACTAGAAAACAGTGACAATCTTTTAACACCTGCACCAGATCTGCCACAACTAGTATACAAATTTCCGAATGTGTCCCGACATCTCACGAATTGGAAGAAAATAACCACAGACATTATCAAATTTGGTCACACCCTAGAATTTATCAATGGTCCGCTGCATTGGCAAAGATGCATATCAATTTTCTGGCGTTTCTAGCCATCTTTCTGGCATTGCAGTTTTTTCTCCAAGACTTCAAGGGTCAACTGTTCTGATCAGAACCGACAACACCACTTGCATGCATTATCTAAACAAGCTAGGAGGTACCCGGTCCCACATTCTATCTCAAGAAGCTCAAAACATTTGGGAATGGCTACTTTCTCACGATATTAAAATCAAGGCGGAACATCTACCAGTGATCCACAACACTTTAGCAGACACTCTGAGCAGGACCTCAAAGTCCTGTCACGAATGGGAGCTGGATCAAACAATTGTGGAGGATATATTTCAGAAGTGGGGCAGGCCAAATCTGGATCTCTTTGCCTCCAGGAACAATCGAAAGTGCCCATTCTTTGCAAATTGTGAGCTGGAGAAAGGCTCTTGGGAGAACGCCTTCATGATGAGATGTGCGAATGCAAAAACAACAGTTGATGGACAGAATGCAGAACAATGTCATACATTCACCCCAGTACAGAGATCTGGGCCTAAATCCATAGTTTTTTTGCTCACCACACCACCCCAGTTCAGACATGGCCATATGCAAATCAGCCTTGACCCTGTGCCTAATCGGAACAGTCCAGCCTGAACTGCCAAGCCATGTCTTCCCTGGACCGGAATCAAGCATCCTAGGACCGGTTTCTGGCTATCAGCCGTCTTCAGCCAGGATAGCTTGACTCCAGTGGCGTGGAGAGCACGGGACTCACATCTAAGCATACCCGTCCCACTCGGGGTGACAAATGCAAAAACAACAGTTGATGGACAGAATGTAGAACAATCTCATACATTGGGCTGGACTGTTCCCATGAGGCACAGGGTCAAGGCTGATTTGCATATGTCCATGTCTGAACTGGGGTGGTGTGGAGTGCAAAAAAACGATGGATTTAGGCCCGGATCTCTGTACTGGGGAGAATGTATGACATTGTTCTACATTCTGTCCATCAACTTGTTTTTGCATTTGTCACCCCCAGTGGGACAGGTATGCTCAGACGTGAGTCCCGTGATCTCCACACCACTGGAGTCAAGCTATCCTGGCTGATGACGGCTGATAGCCAGAAACCGGTCCTAGGATGCTTGATTCCGGTCCAGGGAAGACATGGCTTGGCAGTTCGGGCTGGACTGTTCCCATGAGGCACAGGGTCAAGGCTGATTTTCATATGGCCATGTCTGAACTGAGGTGGTGTGGAGTGCAAAAAAACGATCGATTTAGGCCCAGATCTCTGTACTGGGGTGAATGTATGACATTGTTCTACATTCTGTCCATCAACTGTTGTTTTTGCATTCATGATGAGATGGGCGGGTATTTTTGCTTACGCATTTTCCCCTTTCCCGTTGATCCCAAGACTTCTAAGCAAGCTCAAAATGGAACCATGCTGCATGATTCTCATTGCACCGAAATGGCAGCGTCAACATTGGTTCACAGAGCTTCTCCTACTATCCAAACGCAGACCGCACAGTCTTCCACCAATCCCAAACCTATTGTCAATGCGCAGATGCCAGATTCTTTATCCTCGTCCAGTCTAGTTAGAACTTCATGCATGGTTTCTGGATTCACGGAGTTTAAGGAGATATATTTACCTCAGACTGCAGAGACATTCTTGCTAGAGCAAGAGCTCCTTCTACTTTGAAAACGTATGCGTTAAAGTGTAAACGATTCTGTTCCTGGTGTAGCAACAAGAATATACATCCTTTAAAATGTTCTCCAGATAGGATTCTGCCTTATCTTTTATTGTTATCTAAATCTGGTCTCATGTTTGCTTCAGTTAAACTGCATCTAGCAGCCATTTCTACCTAGAGGCACTCTACAGGAGGGGTATACCTTTGTTCTAATCGTCTGATTAAACAGTTTCTAAAAGGGCTTTTCAGAACTGGAGGCTCCTCCTCCAGAATGGAGGCTTAATTTGGTGCTGCAACAGCTAATGGAGCATCCATTTGAGCCTATTCACAAAGCCGATTTAAAGTATCTCTCATGGAAAACAGCGCTCCTAGTGGCACTCACCTCTGCTCGAAGAGTCAGTGAAATACAGGCTTTCACTATCAAGCAAACTTATTTGAAATTTACCAATGACTATGTCCTTCTAAGAACTAATCCTAGGTTCATACCTAAAGTTCCCTCTTCATTCCATCTTAACGAGCCTGTTATATTGCGCACTTTCTTTCCTAATCCGTCTTCCTCTGCTGAGAAATCTTTACATACCTTGGATGTCAAGAGATGTTTAAAGTTCTACATTTCACGTACTGTATCCATCAGAAAATCCGATCAATTATTTATTTCTTATGGTGGTCAAAAGCCAGGATCAGCTGTGACGAAGTCCACTATCGCAACGTTGATTGAATCTACTATCCAATTCATCCATTTCAAAGCTGGACATCCTTTGTCAAACAAACCTAAGGCTCACTCTACTAGGGCAGCATCCTCATCTACTGCTCTTTTTGCTGGAGTACATTTGGAGAAGATTTGCCGTGCTGGAACCTGGAAAAATGTGCACACGTTTACACGGCATTACTGCCTGGATCTGGCAACAGAGGCTGAATCAGCAGTGGGTCAAGCAGGTAAGCATCTGTAAGGAGGTGATTTTAGCTTTACAAGTTGACATGTTCATTATTGCATATATATTTATTTGATGCATGTGTTTATGAATTGCCCTTTATTAGGGTTAAAATGTATTCTGCATTATTGTATTGAGTTTACGAGGTGTCTATTGTGTTTTCTTATGATACCCACCATCCACTATGCAACTAAGTATTGTTTACTGCTAGCTATTTTGATTCTAAGCATGTGAATCTATGAAAGATACCCAATACTGAATAAGAAAATGAGTTACTTACCTGTAACTTCAGTTATCCAGTATTGGTATCTTTCATAGATTCACATGCGACCCACCTCCTACCCGGAGAGGCTTACCATATCATTATGGCATACTTACTGTCACTTGTGCTACGAAAATCTGAGGGTTTGCCTCTCTGTGGAAGGTTCTAAGAGGGTGCTGCAGCCTGATTGGCTGTGTTCCAAGTTTGATTCTTTTCGCAAAAGGACTAAGATAGGCTAATGTAGTGAATTTGCTGTCCATATTAGCCTATTGTAAAATGTTATTAAGACTATAATGTATATGTTTTGTTATACCGTGAGACTCCCACCTGGTCGGCAGGGATGATTCTAAGCATGTGAATCTATGAAAGATACCAATACTGGATAACTGAAGTTACAGGTAAGTAACTCGTTTTCTTAGTCTCCACAGTCAGCTTCAAAACAGGCGTTGACGCCTGCCTTGAACCAATCCTACAGAGGCTCCAGGTGGAGCTGAAGGCACAACAGAAGGGACTGTTCATTCACCCCCAGGCTGGGAAATCTCTGCCAAGCTCTCTTAGGCAGCACTTTCGGAGGTTGTGCCTCAGGAAAGGAAACTGACTTTTGAGGAGCAGCTTATTTGGAGCCCCCGCCAGCTGCAGAGCCTAGGAGACACAAGAAAATGGGCAACCAGCCCTCAACCCTATGTTCCTACTTCTCCTTCAGACCACCAGCAGGCAACACAAGGGTACAACCGGGGTGCCTACACAGGAAACAACAATAAGGGCAGGTGCAAAAGATTTTGACAAAGGGGTCTCCACCTCCAAGCATAGGGTCACTCTCCCTCCTCCACACGGTCACACATGACCTGTTGAGGGGGACCGTGTAATTTCTTCCCTCACTAGCAGTGAATTGCATCTGCCAAGTGGGTGATAGTGGTGGTGCGCCAAGGCTACTGCCTAGAACTTCTCATGCCCCTGCCCAACATCCAACTCTGCACCCATGACCTAAGCAGTGACCCGCTCATCCTCCTGCAGGAAGAGGTACAGGCGCACCTCCAAAAGTGAGTCACAGGATCGATGCTCCCTCACGAACGCCACAAGGAGGTCTATTCTCTTCTTCATCCCAAAAGAAGGCTCTCTGAGACTCATCTGGACCTCAAGCTCTTCAGCCACTACATTCTCTGATCATTTTCATATGGTCAATCTCGAGGAAATCATCCTGCTGCTGCAACCTAGAGATCATATAACGGCATTAGATCACAAGGATGCCTCCTTCCACATTCCCATCCATACCACCCACCAATTCTACCTCAGCTTCAAGTGGTTATCACTACCAATTCAACGTGCTCTCCTTTCTAAGGGTTTTCACTAAGTGCCTAGAGGTAGTAGACGCCCATCTGAGATGGACTGTATCCACATTTCCCCCTACCTCGATGATTGGCTGTACAAGAGTGCAAGTAAGTAACAGTGCCTACCAGACACCCAAGCCCCCATCTCCCTCCTCAACAGCCTTGGAGTCACAAAAATTACCACCAAATCCCACTTACAACTGCTTCAAATTCTGCACTTTCAAGGAGCAGTGGTAAACTTGGTCATATGCAAGGCATACCCAAGCCTACAGAGAGTGTTAGCCTTCAGCTCTTACCATTTTTTCAGCCAAATCGTCAACTCTCTTTCAGAACGTTTATGCACTTCCCGGGTATGATTGCTTGATATATTGCCACAGTGCCCCTTGCCTGGCTTCACATGCGCCTGTTATATCAGTGTCTCTCGGCCCACTGGTCACAAGTGGAGGGTCCATGGGAAGATCTAGTGTTGGAAAGCACCAATGCCCTTGATTTCTGCAGTGGTGTAATAGCAGCAATTTGATGCTGGACTGCAGTTCGTAGACCTCATTCTGCAAGGTACAATAGTTGCCATCACCACGGATGACTCTCAAGTCTGCTGGGGGGCGCATATCTGGAACACAGGACCATTATTATTATTATATTGAATTGTAGAGCGCATGGCTACCCAGGAAAAGTTTTCCAGAGCTGCGCCACATTACAGAACCCAAGTTCACTTCACACCAAAGATTAAATCAGTCTAGTTTTCAGATTCTTACGAAAGAATGATAAAAAGTGACAGGCTCCCAGATTAGGGGGTAAGGTGTTCCATAGCTTTGAGCCGAAGAAGAAAAAGGCACGGCCTCCTTACTGAGACTTTCTAATTCGAAGAATTATAGCAAGGTCCAAATAACTGAATTGAAAAGCCCAGTTGGGAATGTACGTGACATCAGAGATCTAAGATATGTGGGGTCTGATTTGGTGAACCATTTATGAACATAACAAAGTGCCTTACATTGAACACAACATTCAATTGGAAGCCAATGACCATCACAAAGCATACTAGCAGTAAAGTAGAATTTGGATGGATGAAGTAGAAGTTTATCCGCCATGTTTTGCACGATCTGGAGTCGTCTAAGCAGGTTCTTCTTGACTGCCAGATAGAGAATATTTCCGTAATCCAGCCTGGATAACAGTTCTTTGTACAAAGTAGGAAAGACATCCAAGATTTTCTTAAGCCATTGTAGAATGCTAAAACACGCGGCAGCAACCTTGATAATTTGATGACTCAAGAATAAGGTTTATCAAGCCACACTCCCAGATTCTTGCATGGGTAGGAATTGCACCCATAGTTATAGGCCACAAGTGAGGGCCCTAAAGGTGGGGATGGATGCCCACCAGTAACACCTTAGTCTGATCTCCATTTAACTTGAGGGAGTTGGTATCCATCCAGGACAACTCTTGTGTGAGACAGCTGGTCAAAGCCTCTCCGCTCCACAGGGAGACAATAACCTGAGTGTCCCTAAAAGCGGAGTGACCTTCATCACCAGGGGCACAACGTCAACTACTTCGAGCTCCTTACCAAATACCTTGCTCTCAAAGCCTTCCTTCCCCTCATCTAGATGAAGGTAGATCTAATCAGAACAGACAATATGACGGCCAATCACTACCAAATAGATGTAGAATTATCCTGCACTCAATAGTGCATTAGTTAATCTTAGTATTCTAAACTATGTGTGCAGCTTCGTATCGGAACCTGCTCGTCCTCAAAATTGGATAACTGACACCCTATTCCACCTGTAGGTGCACTACTGCCAGAAACAGGGGAACACTCATTCACTGCCTCTCTTTACTAGTGCAAAACACTTGGCAGTGGGCACTCAACCACTGCATCCACTTCAAGGCAGAGTACATTCTGCGGTGTTATGTAAACTATGACTCTGGAGTAGTTCTTCAAGGTTTGATTTCCCATCTACGGGTGACATAGGTGAACTAAGTTCAATACACCAGCATTGAATGTGAAGAACAGGTTATTGCAGTCCAGCAGAACCCCAATCGAATACATTGTACTCAGCAATAGGAAGAGCAGACACTTTTGACTAAAAGCATTTATTACAACAGTGCAAACTTTTTTCTTAATGCATCTAAAATAGTCATAATGGATATCATAAAAATAACAGAAAGGCATGTTGTCAACAACCAAAATAAAATTAACATTTCTAACATGATTAAAATGTCATCTAAAATTCTAATCACCGAAAAACCTACTTCTATCCGCTATCTTAGGAGAGCTTGTAGTAGAGTAACTTGCAGTCTAGATTTTCTTAGGGAGAAGCAACGCACTGCATATCTTGTTTACAGCTCAGGCTGTAATTATCAGAAGAGCCGTGAATAAGCATTCCCTGCAAATGGCAAAAATGTTCTGCGGTAGAAGCCACACTCGGGTACTCTCCTCTTATCAGTGTTGGGGCAAGATGCATCATCTTCTCTGTGTGCCGGCAATAACCAAGACCGTCTTCGAGTGGTATCTTGCAGGATAATCTGGGCCGAATGACCTCTATCTAAGGTGTAGAGTGCTGATCCTTAAATGCTAAATAGTATCAGGGATAAAAACCTTATACATAATTTCAGGAATGTGGTAGATAGAATACATGCGACAGAGAAATGCTCTTAGACACAAGGGTGCCTCATCAGGTGTTATCTGGGTCATTTTCGGGATGACTTGACACTCTCTCAGTTCTACGAATAAGGGCGGACGCCATGTATGTTATTATTGTTTAGGACAGATATGACAATGAATTGACACAATTCAGGACGAGTGTTGTCCGAGAAGGAGTTGGGGCCTGACCGGAAGGGAGTTGGACCGTAGTAACTTTGCGTCAAGAGGTGGACAACAACCAGGCCGTCAACAAGTCCATGAGTGGGATCTCCACCCACAGGTATTGCTTCCAACAGTGGGGAACACTCTGAGAACCTATTCGCCACCCTGAAAACGTAAAATTACAAGCTTCACCTCCAGGTACTCATGGTCCATGGACAATAGAATGTCGATGAACTAATTGGGAATCTTTAATCATGCTTTTCCTTCTCTCCCACTCCTGTTCGTGGTTCAGAAAATGCAGCAAACCTCCCAGAGTAGCTCTCACCTGGTCCAGATAGCCCTGGTACTCAGCACTACTCAAAATGTCTGTTAGCCCCCACAAGACGCTCCCAAACAGGTCAGACCTTCTCACCTGGAGTCACGGCCAAATCAGACACCCAGATCCCATAAGGAATCTATATGGTCTGGCACCTGAAGTCATAGTTCTGCTATCTGCGACTACCACAAGAATGCATGGACCTATAGGAGGTCCGCAGGCCCACCACTCATACCTGCTAGATAACAAAATGGAAGAGATGTGTCCACTAGTGAATTCCCTAACATCTGGCCCCCCTAATTCCCACAGTCCAAGATATCTGCCCCATCTACAGAAGTGGGGTCTCGCCTACAGGTATATACAGCTCCAATTAGCAGCCATAGTTGCTTATTTGCAAAAAAGGGGCATGACTCTCTTTTCCAAGTACCAGTCAATAAAGCCTTCATGGAGAGCCTCAAAAGAGTTATTCCTCGCAGCGTTCCCCCTACACCAGTCCGGAACCTTAATATAGTCTTCCCTAGTCCCACAGGACCTCTTTTTGAGCCCCTCCACTGTTGCTCCCACCAGTACCTTTCCTGGAAGGTAGCTTTCTTGTATCCATGCGTCTCTTAGGCGTATTGGTGAGTTGCAAGCCCTCACATTACAAGAACATCTCTTTCAGGTTCACAAAGACAGGGTTAGTGCTTAGAATTAACCGCAAATTCCTCCCCAAAGTAATTTCCCGTTTTCACTCCACTCAAACCATAGCGCTCCCATTTTTTCCCTTAACTGGACTCCATGGGAGAGAGAACCCTTCACAACCTAGATGTCAAATGGGCTCTTGTGTATTACATTGACAGGACCAAGCCTTTCCAAATGCTTTCCATAGACCTGCATCTAGCTCCTTCTATCTCTAGCTTTCGCAAGAAATTGAAAGCCTGGATTTTCAAAGCAGGACTAGCTGTTGTGGACAATTCAACTGTGTATTGTATCCAGCACCGTGGCGCCCTAGTTGGGGCAGCCGTTCCACTTTGGAAGTCACATATTCAATTGTTCATAGCCTTAGTGAAACTATAAAAAGGCCAACCTATCTACAAAGCAAGCATTGCCAGATGGATAGTCAAAGGTATCCAGACCTGCTCTGTTAAAGTTAAAGAAGCTTTCCTGTCACTACCATGGTGCGCTCTATACAGAAAAAGCAGCAACTGTGGCCTTTTTAAGGAACATTCCACTAGCGGACATTTGTAAAGCAGCTACCTGGTCAAGCCCATACACCTTTACTAAATATTATTGTGTGGACTTCTTAGCCAGGGAACAAGCAATGGTAGGCTCAGTACTCTATTCCAGACATCTGCATCATCCACACACTCGCTGCCACTTGCAGGGGGGTACTATAGAGCATGTGTATCTGCCATCGGAAAATGTTACTTACTCTGTATGCATTTATTCGTACAATGTAGTACTGTAGATTCACATGTATGCACCTCAACGGAAAAGTGTGCTGCTGATTACAGATGTTGTCCTAGTTTCCATCGAACTTTCATTACCAATGCACATGTTCACCATACTTTCTTTACTCACTGCTCCATACTTCTCTCATCCACTGTGCAAAAAAACATTTCACATATGGAGATGGTACCCATGCACATTGCCAGCTAAGGGAGGAGTCACAGGGCATCTCATGACACAAAAGACTGCTTTCAAACAAAAACGACTTGCAAACCTCCAAACCCAATACTAGATGGCAGGAGTATTCAGAGCATGTGAATCTACAGCACTACATGCTATGAACAGATGCTTACAGGGCAAGTAATATTTTCTTTTCTTTTGTTTCTGTGACAAAGTTTCTGAATGAGTGCAAATCCTCCCATAATGTGTCAATTAACTTCTATTGATAAAAATGATGGTCTACTTCTTGGGGGTGAGCTTGTCAAACGGTAAAGGATTGGACCAAAGCGGTTACTTTGTGAAGTAAATTTATTAACACTGTGGTCTTTATATGGTCACAGTTTTGGTCTATTCCCATCTTGCGCAACAGTCTCACCAGCACATGTGGATACTGTTTTTTTTATCAGATGAGATGTAGGAATGATAGGTGATGTGATTATTGGCCAGACGTTCTGGAGTTTTTTTTCAAAGATCATTGATATTGATAGAACTGAGGGTTTTGCTTTAAAGTCTGGCTTTAACCAAGACCTTTTGATTTTACTAAAAGTATATGTTTAATATATTTTCTTATAAGGGCTTTCAGCCTGTGCTCATCATTCGAAGATTTGGTATTGTGTACTTCATATTTTTGTTCTGCCTTCTACAGCATACAACTAAGGCAAGGGATCAGTTCACGTCAGCCACTGGCTAACTTTGGTCATGATGGCACTATACCCTTTCACAAAGAGCACATTTGCACACAAAATTATTTAGACCAAAAAGCAAATGTCCTCGCTTTGAACAACACAAACTGCAGTTCCACCGTTCAACCCTACCATCTGCCAAATGGCAGTGCTCAGAAGGACTAATCTGTAGTCCTTTGCTAGCTAACAAGAACTTCACTGAATTTCTAAAGCTTGCCATGTCTTCATCCTCTCACACTTCAGTGCCTGGGTCTCCACCCTCCAGCTATAGGGATGCAAGCAATACTGTTCCACTGTCTGGAGGAAGCTGTCCTCATCCTCCAATTTGTACCATGTTGAAAGTGGGGGCATTGAAAATGGATCCCAGTAGCTCCAAGTATACAGACACATACAGAGTCAGCTCAAGGTTTTGGGTTTCACATAACACAGGAACTTTACATCAGAGAAGCTGGTCGGCTTGCATCTCCTTAATACAGAGAAAAAAGTCTGGTCATACTGAAGATTCAAAGTAAATGGCACAATGCCACCATCGCTTAGTGTGATGCACCCAAGGCACGGACAGTAGTCCATTAAGAGCACCCACTTAGTGCGACCTCCAGGTCTAAGGACAGTTTCTGGAACGTTGCATTGCCAGGGACAGGGCCAAGGCTTCCGCACACACTAGTTTAGTGTGTTAATTAGCATGAGGCTAAGGGAAAAATAAGTCAGGGTACCAGTTTCACACACAGTCTGATGCTCAAGGCAGGGGTACAGGCTTTCAGGATTTAATCAAATAGGACACTATTGAGCAGCAAGGGAACAGTAATAATGTGGTGACACTGAACATAAGTGATGTGAATGAACCAACATGCCAGCACTTACTTGGTGCGGTGATGTCAGATGCAGAGTCGACAGAAGCTGCGTAAACACCTAGCAAAGTCAGTGTGTTGCAAGTATTTGCTTTTGTGTAATTCATCACCTGACATATCCAGCACATTTGGGTTTTTCTTATTTTTCTTCCCAGTGCTAGTATGTTTAGTAGTTCAGGTTAGGAGTCTCTCACTCTGTTTCATTGCTGCTTGTGATGTTTTTTTCTTCTTCCTCAGTGCCCTGATCGCTCCTCCTGGGAGGAAGGGATGGTCCTTGTGCTTCTGCATCTCATCATTAATATTGACACAGGAGAGCTGGAAGCCTCTGAGTGGCAACCATAAGCCTCTGATGTTTGGGATTAAGCCGATGTACCTCCTTCCATAACAGCCCGGAGTTACCCAGCATACCTACTTTTCTTCTTTACTCCCATGTCCTCATGCTTCCCGGTTGGCATTTCCTGGTTATTGTACTATATATAACCAGATATTCCAATGTGAAAGTTTGAGCTTGTCTTGAGTAATCCAATAATTGTATTCTTTTTTAAGTTCTTGACAGATTGCTATGTCTCACTAACTAAGGGGCCCATTAGGATGGCGGGCGGATTGCCCCCGCCAGGCTGGCGGTAGCCACCGCCGGCCTGGCAGGGGCAATCCGCCCGCCATCCTAACCAGAATGACCCCCGCCATATTAGTATGGCTGAGGGGTCCGCGGCGGACGGAAAGACCGTACGCCGCTTTTCCGCCCCGCTAGCCTTGTAACCGGGGCGGAAAAGGTTCAATATGGTGGCGGTGTCTATCAGACACCGCCAGCCATATTAGTATGGGCTGTAACAGATGCCTTTCTGTGGTGGCCAGGCGGTCTTCACTTCGGGGCCCACTATGGGCCCCCGGAGTGAAGGCGAGGTGGGGGGTGCACATGGGGGTACCTGTGGTACCCCCCAGCATTTGCATACACAAAGCGGCAGCACCGCACGGTGCCTGCTGCTTTGTGTATGCAAATGCATACATGCATTTTTAGCATTGAGGCGGGCGGTGCTGAGAGCACCGCCCACCACAATGTTAAAAATGCAGGATGTGCCCGCCACAGTGGCGGAAGCATCCTAATACCCCCCACGGGACCCCCGCCCTTATGGCGGGCGGTCCCAAGTACCGTGAGGATGGCAGGCGTGCAAAGTCCACCTGCCATCCTAATGGCCCCCATAGTGTAGATTCTGATATCAGTGAGGATCACTGACATAATATCGATTACAATAATATAGAATTACCAAAATATCGAGGAAAAAATATAGAAAACAAATATATCGAATTCCTATCTACAAACCGGTAAGTACAAAAATATCGAATCAAAAATATTGTTTAAAAAAATATAGTTAGTCAAAATATCGATTTTTTAAAATATCTTAACAGTAATTTAAAATTAATGAAATAATAAATATAAATAACTAAAACATACTTAAAATACTTAAATAACCTTAAAATTATTAAATAATTAATTTAAGTTATAAAAAAAAGACAATTTTATTTTTTAAAACATATATATATATATATATATTAACATAATATTAATAAAAAATATACAATATTTTTACCGTAGGATAGCGGGAGGGTAAAATTTCCTATTACCACTCCAGTGAGTGCAACAGTAGGGAAAACATTGGATAGCGTAGGGGTAAAAATTACTATTCCCACTCCAGTGAGTGCAACAGTAGGGAAAGCGTTGGATAGCGTAGGGGTAAAAATTACTATTCTCACTCCAGTGAGTGCAACAGTAGGGAAAGCGTTGGATAGAGGGGAGTAAAAATTACTATTTTCACTCCAGAGAGTGCAACAGTAGGGAAAGCGTTGGATAACTGAGTGTAAAAATTACTATTCCCACTCCAGAGAGTGCAACAGCAGGGAAAGCGATGGATAGCGGGGAGTAAAAATTACTATTCCCACTCCAGGGAGTGCAACAGTAGGGAAAGCGTTGGATAGCGTGAGTGTAAAAATTACTATTCCCACTCCAGAGAGTGCAACAGCAGGGAAAGCGTTGGATAGCGTAGGGGTAAAAATTACTATTCTCACTCCAGAGAGTGCAACAGTAGGGAAAGCGGTGGATAGCGTAGGGGTAAAAATTAATATTCCCACTCCAGAGAGTGCAACAGTAGGGAAAGCATTGGACAGCATAGGGGTAAAAATTATTATTCCCACTCCAGAGAGTGCAACAGTAGGGAAAGCGTTGGATAGTGTTGAGGTAAAAATTACTATTCCCACTCCAGAGAGTGCAACAGTAGGGAAAACGTTGGATAGCGTAGGGCTAAAAATTACTATTCCCACTCCAGAGAGTGCAATAGTAGGGAAAGCGTTGGATAGCGTAGGGGTAAAAATTACTATTCCCACTCCAGAGAGTGCACAGTAGGGAAAGCATTGGATAACCTAGGGGTAAAAATTATTATTCCAACTCTTGTGAATTTAACAGTAGGGAAAGTAAAGATTTACTATATTAATACAAATAAATTAAATATCAATACCACTAAAAAATGTATTAAAAGTAATTACCAATTTAATAATATGTAATAAGTAATCAATTAAAAATACAAATAAATATTAGTTATTAAAATTAATTACCTATTAATACAAATTAATTACCAATTAACAAATAATTAACAATATATTAAAAATCAATACCACTAAATAAATAAAAATAATTTACTTAATTACAATTAAATTACTTCCTACCCTATTCCCCTATAAACCCACAACCCGCTACGGAAAATAAATTAATAAAATTAACATGATTATCAATTAATAAATTAATAAAAATTAATTACCAATTAAAAATTAATTAATGACCAATTAAAAATTAATTAACAAGTAATTCAAAATGAATACCAATAAATAAATTAACATATTTAATTAATTACAATTAAATTACTTCCCACCCTGTTACCCTATAAACCCACAACCCGCTACGGAAAATAAATTAATAAAATCAACATAATTATCAATTAATTAATTAATAAAAATTAATTATCAATTAAAAATTAATTACCAATTAAAAATTAATTAACAATTAATTCAAAATGAATACCAATAAATAAATTAACATATTTAATTAATTACAATTAAATTACTTCTCACCCTATGAACGCACAACCCACTACAGAGCTAAAACGCAAAATTAAATTACAAATAATTAGTAATTTCTAAAAAATAATATTTAATTTAATATAATTAAATTACTTCCCACCCTATTCCCCTATAAACCCACAACCCGCTACAGAATTAAATTACACAAAAATTAAATAACATAAAATTCATTACTTAAAATAAATTACAAAAAATATACACTTTTCACAAATATACTAACATACAAAACACTTGAAAAAATTCGAAATTATTAAATATTCAATATATTTTGATACCTATATTATATACTTTGATATTTTGACTTTCTATATTTTAAAAAATCGATATTTTATTACTTACCTTCAATTCGATATTTTTCACCACTATATTCTGTCCATTTGATATTTTGTCCATTCTATATTTTGACTTAGATATTATTGCTATTCTATATTTTGATTTCGATATTTTGTCTGTTTACCGTCAGTGAATTGCAGGAAATGGCTCAAGTTTGTTTCACCACATTTAAGGAAGAATCACAGGCAGCTCATCAGGAGCGAGCATTTTTGCTTACTAAGATCAATGAGGTAGGGGAACTCACAAGTTATTGTTCCAACAAGTAATATGGGAATTTATACAATTCCAATTACAACTGTTGTGTCATTTTCATTTCCCAGAGTATTGCCACCAGATCTATTCTCTGGGGATCACCGTACTTTCAAATAATATTTAGTGCAGTGTAAATCACATTTTCTATCAAGACCTTCACAATGCCAAACCAATCCATCTAAGGTAGCAAACATTAAATGTTAGCAGTGTAGCCCATCTGAGGTTGCAGAAAGTATATGTTTCTAATCCATTTATTGATCTCCAATGCTCTACTTTTTTGACTCCACTGCTTTGAAGTCACTAATGATACAAACATCTAATAAGTAAAAATGAAAAGAAGCATGTTATTTCAATATGTATTATTCATTCTTTTGTAAGTACAATAAGATGCATTAATCCAATGTATTCAGTTCCATTCATCAAGGAGTCTTGTTCATCTGCATTCAAATCCACTTTATTGAAATCATTTTTTTATAAGCGAACAGTGGCACAGCCAATGCCTTTCGTCCAACAGGGCTGTAAAATTAAAAGAATATACCAATAAACCTATATACATAAAAAATTGTTCACAAGATATATAGTCACAATTTAATCACAACATTAATCAACCCATGACTCCAGACTCCCTACCTATATACATTCTAAAAAGAGCAAAAGACAAGTTCATTTCCTTATTAAAAATTATTAATAGTGCAATCATGTAATTGCTAGCAACAATCAAATTGAAACCGGTTTCTCATTGTCATTTTTTGGGATAAATCCAATTATTAGATATTTACTCAGATCATATTAAGTTCTGGCCAATAAATTAGAACAGCCACTCACTTGAAATTAAATCTCCAATAATCTATGAGTCTTCAAGAAGTCGAAAAAAAGTATTTGTAGTGCAATAGAATCCCGAGTAGGTTCAGTTTCAGTAAGTATTTAAGGTGTAATGCCATTAGGTGTAATCTGCAAAGTAGCGTGAACACAGATATCATCAAATTTGTTCTACCCTTTACAGTATGTAAAATATGTATAGAAACATTCATGGCGAGAAGAGATGTCCTGCATCAAGCAGCAATCACTAAGAACGCACTGAAATGTAACTGGATCCAACTGGAGAACAGACGAAAGAACCGTCATGTACTCACCGGCTTCAGCAATGCCAGAAAGTAGTGCAGACGATCTGTGGAAGTGTACCCCGCGTATTACATGCATTTTAAACTAGTCCTGAACCAATCACTATGCGGTTAACAAAAAGTGGTAACACCGAGTATTTCTGGCTGAAAATCGTCCTACACTTATGAAGATAGTATACACTTGTTAAGGAAGAAGCCCAAGACCTTCGAGCGATCATTCATTTCCTGTTCCGTTATTTTAAACCAATAGCTGATTCTTGTTTCTCTGTGCACCCAAATCAAAAGTAAATGTTTCCGGCCGGTACGCCAACCAGTCCACAAA
This sequence comes from Lissotriton helveticus, assembly GCF_964261635.1. NCBI lineage: Eukaryota > Metazoa > Chordata > Amphibia > Caudata > Salamandridae > Lissotriton > Lissotriton helveticus. Next base: position 1,580,455,236 of record NC_136065.1, on the reverse strand, counting down.
AGCGAATGGTTATTTATGACTACCCTTCCGCATGAATACAAATTTCAACTATGTCCATCAAATGTTCCAAACAATCAGTGACCATTAACAATATAATCATACAGTTATCTAAAGGATCACATTACCAGTACCAATTAGAGTGAGAGGTCCTCACTTATCGTCAATTCAAAATATGCATTTTCCTAATGGATACAGCTCATTAGAGCTAAACTAATAAGTGATCAGTATGTTTTTCTATCTGAACACCGATTTACATTTACATTCGGCTCATATACCGTGTTGTGATGCTGTGATGTCATGGTATGATAGTTACCTCTCAGGTCTGTTTTACCAACCGCTAATTACCGTTAGCGAAGCTAAATACAGACTGCTATCTCAGAAACTGTTATTCCCATAGAGTTCCCGCTCTAGTCCTTGATATATATAAACCAATGGGAAGCCGGTTAAGATGAGTAGCGCCAATCAACGATTACTACTCATATACTGCAGATTCATAATGGTTGCTGTTGTCCCTAGTCACCAGGTCGAAGTATCATAGTGCGTGTGAAAACCTCTCGAATCTGCTTGACTTATTCTCAAGTCACAGTTTGTCAAGCTAGAATAATGGTAGCTATGTCAGAACTAATTATCCCAATGCGTTCCTGCTCAGGCCTACAAATCGCGAGATCATGTTTGTCGATGGTAAAGACGAATAGCATCAATGAGAGATTAACTATTTTATAAATTGTTCCAAAAAACTGCACCTGGCAGGAGCAATCAGAAACCAGTTTTAATATGCCTAAAAAAAATCTATATACATACATAATATGTACATGCCGCATTGTTATACAAGAGGACAAAAAATTCATCCAATGAGCCCAATAAACTTCTAATGGGCTGTATTCTGACAAGTCATCTTCCCTCAATGTGAACTTGATTATTATCCAAAACCAAAGGTGGTGATGGACGGAGCGTTGACAATACAAGCACTCACCCCCAGTCAACTGATCTGTGTTTAATCCATCACCGTTCTTTAGCCCACTCTGCCACCCCAGTTCAGACATGGCCATATGCAAATCAGTCTGACCCTGTGCCTCATGGAAACAGTCCAGCCCGAACTGCCAAGCCATGCCTTTTTCCTGGACCGGAAACATGCTTCTGAGGACCGGTTTCTGGCATTACAGCCGTCTTCAGCCCGGCTTGCTTGAATCCAGTGGCAAAGTGAGCAAGGGACTCACGTCTGAGCATACCCTGCCAACTTAGGGCGAACAAAGCAAAACCAAAGGTGGTGATGGACGGAGCGTTGACAATACAAGCACTCACCCCCAGTCAACTGATCTGGGTTTAATCCATCACCGTTCTTTAGTCCACTCTGCCACCCCAGTTCGGACATGGCCATATGCAAATCAGTCTGACCCTGTGCCTCATGGGAACAGTCCAGCCCGAACTGCCAAGCCATGTCTTCCCTGGACCGGAATCAAGCTTCCCAGGACCGGTTTCTGGCATTACAGCCGTCTTCAGCCGGGCTTGCTTGACTCCAGTGGCAAAGTGAGCAAGGGACTCACGTCTGAGCATACCCTGCCAACTTATGACAAACAAAGCACAACCAAAGGTGGTGATGGACGGAGCGTTGACAATACAAGCACTCACCCCCAGTCAACTGATCTGGGTTTAATCCATCACCGTTCTTTAGCCCACTCTGCCACCCCAGTTCAGACATGGCCATATGCAAATCAGTCTGACCCTGTGCCTCATGGGAACAGTCCAGCCCGAACTGCCAAGCCATGCCTTCCCTGGACCGGAAACAAGCTTCCGAGGACCGGTTTCTGGCATTACAGCCGTCTTCAGCCCGGCTTGCTTGAATCCAGTGGCAAAGTGAGCAAGGGACTCACGTCTGAGCATACCCTGCCAACTTATGTCGAACAAAGCAAAACCAAAGGTGGTGATGGATGGAGCGTTGACAATACAAGCACTCACCCACAGTCAACTGATCTGGGGGTGAGTTTGGGCTGGACTGTTCCCATGAGGCACAGGGTCAGACTGATTTGCATATGGCCATGTCTGAACTGGGGTTGCGGAGTGAGCTAAAGAACGGTGATGTATTAAACCCAGATCAGTTGACTGGGGGTTAGTGTTTGTATTGTCAACGCTCCGTCCACACTCACCTTTGGTTTTTCTTTGTTCGCCCTAAGTTGGCAGGGTATGCTCAGACGTGAGTCCCTTGCTCACTTTGCCACTGGAGTCAAGCAAGCCCAGCTGAAGACGGCTGTAATGCCAGAAACCGGTCCTGGGAAGCTTGATTCCAGTCCAGGGAAGACATGGCTTGGCAGTTCGGGCTGGACTGTTCCCATGAGGCACAGGTTCAGGCTGATTTGCATATGGCCATGTCTGAACTGGGGTGGCGGAGTGAGCTAAAGAACGGTGATGGATTAAACCCAGATCAGTTGACTGGGGTGAGTGTTTGTATTGTCAACGCTCTGTCCATCATCACCTTTGTTTTTTCTTTGTTCGCCCTAAGTTGGCAGGGTATGCTCAGACGTGAGTCCCTTGCTCACTTTGCCACTGGAGTCAAGCAAGCCCAGCTGAAGACGGCTGTAATGCCAGAAACCGGTCCTGGGAAGCTTGATTCCGGTCCAGGGAAGACGTGGCTTGGCAGTTCGGGCTGGACTGTTCCCATGAGGCACAGGGTCAGACTGATTTGCATATGGCCATGTCTGAACTGGGGTGGCGGAGTGAGCTAAAGAACGGTGATGGATTAAACCCAGATCAGTTGACTGGGGGTGAGTGTTTGTATTGTCAACGCTCCGTCCATCATCAACTTTGGTTTTTCTTTGTTCGCCCTAAGTTGGCAGGGTATGCTCAGACGTGAGTCCCTTGCTCACTTTGCCACTGGAGTCAAGCAAGCCCAGCTGAAGACGGCTGTAATGCCAGAAACCGGTCCTGGGAAGCTTGATTCCGGTCCAGGGAAGACATGGCTTGGCAGTTCGGGCTGGACTGTTCCCATGAGGCACAGGTTCAGGCTGATTTGCATATGGCCATGTCTGAACTGGGGTGGCGGAGTGAGCTAAAGAACGGTGATGGATTAAACCCAGATCAGTTGACTGGGGTGAGTGTTTGTATTGTCAACGCTCTGTCCATCATCACCTTTGTTTTTTCTTTGTTCGCCCTAAGTTGGCAGGGTATGCTCAGACGTGAGTCCCTTGCTCACTTTGCCACTGGAGTCAAGCAAGCCCAGCTGAAGACGGCTGTAATGCCAGAAACCGGTCCTGGGAAGCTTGATTCCGGTCCAGGGAAGACATGGCTTGGCAGTTCGGGCTGGACTGTTCCCATGAGGCACAGGTTCAGGCTGATTTGCATATGGCCATGTCTGAACTGGGGTGGCGGAGTGAGCTAAAGAACGGTGATGGATTAAACCCAGATCAGTTGACTGGGGTGAGTGTTTGTATTGTCAACGCTCTGTCCATCATCACCTTTGTTTTTTCTTTGTTCGCCCTAAGTTGGCAGGGTATGCTCAGACGTGAGTCAATTGCTCACTTTGCCACTGGAGTCAAGCAAGCCCAGCTGAAGACGGCTGTAATGCCAGAAACCGGTCCTGGGAAGCTTGATTCCGGTCCAGGGAAGACGTGGCTTGGCAGTTCGGGCTGGACTGTTCCCATGAGGCACAGGGTCAGACTGATTTGCATATGGCCATGTCTGAACTGGGGTGGCGGAGTGAGCTAAAGAACGGTGATGGATTAAACCCAGATCAGTTGACTGGGGGTGAGTGTTTGTATTGTCAACGCTCCGTCCATCATCAACTTTGGTTTTTCTTTGTTCGCCCTAAGTTGGCAGGGTATGCTCAGACGTGAGTCCCTTGCTCACTTTGCCACTGGAGTCAAGCAAGCCCAGCTGAAGACGGCTGTAATGCCAGAAACCGGTCCTGGGAAGCTTGATTCCGGTCCAGGGAAGACATGGCTTGGCAGTTCGGGCTGGACTGTTCCCATGAGGCACAGGGTCAGACTGATTTGCATCTGGCCATGTCTGAACTGGGTTGGCGGAGTGAGCTAAAGAACGGTGATGGATTAAACCCAGATCAGTTGACTGGGGGTGAGTGTTTGTATTGTTAACGCTCCATCCATCATCACCTTTGGTTTTTCCTGATTATTATCCATCATAAGAAGTAGTGCAGTTTGTTCTCACAATTAAGACCTATTTGTACAGTTCTTAATTTACTGATCTGTTTTGCTTCTTCCTGTCTTAATTTAAGTTCTAGATCACCACCCCTATGATCTTTTTCTATTCTTTGAATACCATGAAATTTGAAGTCTATTATGTTAGGATGATTGATGTTCATATGTTGTGTTAAGGGAGATCTCTCATCTCTATTAGCAATGGCTCTCCGATGTTCTTGAATCCTTTATTTAAGTGTCCTCTTAGTGCTGCCCACATATACCATATTGCAATTGGGAACTATAGCATAGATTACATAACAGCTGTTGCAATTGAGATAGAGTTATCCATTTTAGGTTTCCAGATCTTAGAATCAGGTCTGCAGATGTAGGAGAAGATAACATGTAGTGCAGCAAAAGAGGTTCAAAGATTTCTGGGATTTTCACATTTTTATAGCTTTTTACTCAATATTTTTCTTTTTTAATAAAACTTTTTATTTCCATTTGTAGGAAGGTAGGGTCCTTCTGTATGGTTACCCCTACGTTTTGCCTGGTGCTAAGCTAGTACTGACTAGTCTGACGGGGATCCTGCTAATCAGGACCCCAGTCTATCTGCTTTCTCCTGTAAATTGGTATGCTCAGTACAAAAGTACATCCTAGATTGGATACTGGGGTACCCTTATCAGTCCCTGGTATATGGTACTAAGGTTCCCATGACATAGGTACACCGGAGGTCCCCCATGGGCTGAAGCAGGCATTATGCCACCCCTGGGAGACCATTCAAAATGGAACTACAGGTCTGCCATTGCAGCCTGTGTAAGCTGGTGCTTGCACCACTTACTACAGATATTGGTTTGCTATATCTGGGGTCACTGCACTTAAAACTTAAAAGTCACCCCTATAGCAGGACTTATAAATCCTGATGGCAGAGTGCTTAGTTCTAAGTGTGAGGGTGCCCCTGCATGATCAGGAGACCCTTACAACCTACGGAATCCATTCTCCCGGGTTGTAATTGAAGGATCCATATACTATATAGAGGGGCATCGTGTAATTACGCGATTACCAACTCGAAAAGGGCTGCAACAAATCCTATCATGTTTGGTATCAAGCACTGGAAGAACCCTCCGTTAGGCTCTCAGTGCTCCCCGGTACCAGCCTTCTTGACCTGGACATCACAACATGGTTCCTGCCGACCAGAGACACGATTCTACCCTTCTGCTGCTGAGCCGAGCTTGAGCAGGGGAAGGCAGAACAATAGGCATCCTGTCACAGGGAGGTGTGACCACCTCCCAGACAGGATTTAGTGGATTGGGGCAGGGTGGATGCGCTTGCCAGCACCACTCAGTCTGCATGGGGGGCACATTTGGTGTCCCTATGCATATCCCAGTTTAAATCATCTCTGGGAGGAGTTGGTTCCCACTCTGGCGTGAAACTGGACAAAGGACATGGTAGTAACCTCCCCCCTGTCCAAAACCCTCCCACGGGAGGGTGCCCTGAATCATCTCAACCCTTTCCTTAGGGTACTTAAGGGCTTACCTGTGGGTGGGTCCCTAGACTTGTCGTGGGACAAGATTCAGATCAGACACCACTTCTTCTAACGTCTGTGCTCTCTGGGCTTCGGTTGGGCACAACTTTGTCTCCCTTCCAGTCTGCTGCATTGGCTGTGCGTGTGCTCCATACAGGAACCTTCCAAGGCCTGTGGGCATCAAAGACACCTGAAGGTATCTCCCTTGGAGTAAAGGAGTAAATCCCCTGCATTCGCAGGCACCTCAACTAAGTCGACCGGTCTGCTGATCCTGAGCTCCTCCGGATTCTGTAAGGTTCTGCAATACAGGTGGTGGTTTTCCACAGCTCTCGAGGCCTGCTCTGCCCTCTCACCAAGTTTGAGGCCAGTATCCCTTGTGGGGGTTGCAATAACCGAACCCCTGTGCACCACATCAACTTGCAGTTACAAAGGCTTATTGGCTTCCTTCTAAGAAGATCTTTGAGCTCCAGGTACCCCCAACCTAGAGCATCTACAGAGACCAGAATCTTCAGCCACACAGCATCGTTGGGCATTGTGGCCTGCATCTTTTGGTGAGCTGCTTGAGGTATTCTCGTAACTTCAGTGCATCCAGCCTGAAGATCCATTTGAGGGGCACCTTTGTTTCTTTTAAGCTCCCCTGATTACTCAGGGCCTGCCCTGTATCCCCTGCTTTTGGCGAGTCCCCTGGACATTGATGGTCCCGACAGTGCACCTTCTCTTTTATTTTATTATTTTATTTTATTTATTGAGTTTTCAGAGCATTACACAGCGATTCAGTATATTATTACATCATACATTTGTGTTACAGACCATATTCCGTACAGCATATATCATTTACACATTATATATTGGCATTTTCTTGTGCACAGTTCAGCATTATACTTCTTCAGTACCATCTTTGATGCACATTTATCCTTCTCAATAATGCCATGACGCGTGAGGTTCCCCCCATCTTAAGTTATCTCATTCCTTCACCCATCTGCGTGTGATTGGATCCTGATTATGTGAGCGCCTCTGTTATATTCGTTTCACGGGTAATGGGCAGGAATTTTTGGGGAGTATAGGGGAGTACCGCACTGGAGCAGAGAATAAGGGACACAAATCTCTGCTCGCCTGTCTCAGTCCTCCCTGGCACGCAGGAAGTCCAACAATGGATCCCAGATATCCCTAGGTCGGGAAAAGGGCGGCATCAGCTCAGCATAAGTAGTGAGTTTCTCCTTGCAAAATATAAACATTGCACCTTCTTTGACTTCTGCGTGGGTTGCATTTGTCATGGCTTGTTGGTGCTCTGCTAGACACCGACCCCTCAGCAATCGACATCCGACGTGGGACAGCTCATGCACAGCTCCTGGTCTTCCTCAGCATTGCCTGGTCCTCACAGCTGCAGAGTCATGGTCATCGTCATCCATCCTGCAGCACCCAACATTGGAGGGCATTCGTCTTCCAAATCTCCTGGTCACTCCTGAGTGACATATACTCTGTCCCCTCTACTTGCAGGTACCTCTCATCTAGAATCCATCTTCAGGTTCCACAGGACACTTTCTCCTTCTCCAGCAGTGGCACTTTCCTGAAGTCCTCCATTGGGTTCAACTGCAGTTTCTGACACCACTGCACACCTAATCACCCGGCTTCCCTGGTGCAGGTAACGTGGGTACTAGGGTATCCATGGGTGGGATGGCTCAACCTTCTGTCTTCCACAGGGTTTCTTCAGGGTCCACTGGGAAGGGTCCTTAATCTTTAAAATTCCAACCATGAAAACAATGTAGAGTTGTACGGAGCACGTAGTCGTGTTCCCACACTGCACATGCTCTTCGTGGAGTCCCTATCTACTCACCTTGGATGTTTCTTGGGTCCCCATCACTTCTACATTCTATCGACCTTGTGTTCACCCGAGTCGTTGTTCATATACCACTTTCTTAGTATATGGTTTGGACCCCCCCTGGGATCCACTGTGTATTCTGTGCTATTTACTGTGATTCTTTGCAAAGTATTGTGTGCATTGTGATTATCTCCCGGTAGGAGATATCTAAACATGTTAGAGAGTATATTATAATAAATACATATTTTTATAAATACTTGTGAGGTTCCTTTTCATTTAATCGATACTATAAGATTGCTTTCTGGTAAAACAAGCTGCTTTGCACTCCTTCTGGACTAAGCCTGATGGCTGCTCTCCACAGCTACCACACAGAGAGCTTTTTAAGGTTGTCTAAGCCCTCTTAAATCACCAGAAGGGTTGTCTGGACTGGTGCAAGGTGCCTACTTACATTAGTGGACATCATATACCAGGCCAGCTTCTCACAGTCATATTTAAATATCAGCATAATTGAAAAATTGAGCCCAATAACCACTGACTCCACATAGAAAACACTAAACCTCAGCAAAATGCGCAACACTAGGTATACATTTGACAAACATAAACATTTTAAGATTCACATTCTACAAGAGGAGTATTTTTAACAAATCAGTTTTCTCCTATATGAATGAAAAAAAAGTTTGACAGTGGGAGGTGGTCCAAGAGAATACTGCCAACATATAAACAAACGTTTTAAAAAACTTACATCACTGAAGAGTCATGAGCTAGGTCAAATTGCAACCCATTCTGAATGGTGATTTTGCAAAGTGACCTCTTACTACATAGGTCTCTTAAGAAAATCTAATTTAATTTGCTTAAAGAAGGTGCACAACAGCGTTTGCAAATTAAATCTTAGTACATCTGGACCCTAGATACAAAAAAATATGTGCATACAATTCCTTAGGGTCACAGCCTTTCAGAGCTGAAACAGACTCAAAGACAAAGAGAATTCATCTGACAGTCGTAGAAGAAAAACGGGAAAAAAACGTAATATACTTGTGCCGACAAACCTCTAGAGCGGGGCTTGATTTTGAAAAAAGGACGGAAATCAGAGGAAAGAAAAGAACTCTATAATGGAGAAAGTTGCACTGCCACATTCTGAGAAGTATGGACAAGCACTCAACAATGAGGCGGGGAAAATGCGATTGACGTCAAAAAGAAACAAGCATTGGCAAAGCTAAATACGCTTGACTTTAACAATCTAATGGATGTAAAAACAAACAATTTAGTACATTCATTGTAAGCCTAATGCATGGGGGGAAAAGTAGCAGAAAAGGTTGCCTTGCTAAATAGAACTCAATATAGGAGATACATAACTGGATGTAATGAAAAGTGTGAGTACTGAGTTAACATTTCAGGAAGAAAATAGTTCCTCGAGCATTCTAATGGAAGCACTTCCTAGATTGTGGAATGATACGCCAAAACAGCTATTAGTGTTACTTGAGAGGAAAATACTCCTCTGGGCGGGGCCAAACCGTACTCTCTAAGATTTAAAGCATTTGTATTAACTGGACTAAAAAACAGTACCCTGAAGCCTAGATGGCTGCATTGTCACAGAAGAAAAGAAGAGTTTGAACAGATGCTAATCTCACTCAATATTCCATCAAGGGGAGGGTTGGAAGAAACATAGGGAGATATTTGCAAGAAAATGAAGCAGCATGGCACTGCAATCCATATTGATGCCCCAAGCTGCGTCATTAGGAATGTGCAGGGATGCATCATATTTACAACAATATGACACATCCATGTGTCTTCCTCTGCGCTGGTGCACAATTGGCAGCCTAGCGCCAAAGCAGGCACCCTGCATTGCAGGGATGATTGTTTTGTGCAGGAAGGGACACCTTTCTGGACAAAAACAGTCATTGATGGCGTTTTCCTCCTTCTATGCGTGCTGCAAAATGCAGCCCACATAGAAAAAGCAGAAATAAAGGAGAAATAAAGGGATTTCTACTCATGGGCCAGCACACTGCGCCACCGGAGCGTCACAAAAAGTGACGCAAGGGGCCTGAAATATGCCCAGAGGAGGCACACATACGAAAAATAGGACTTCAGAATTCCAGAACAACATAAGGAATATGATCCTGGCAACTTTGAGGAAGAAATACATATTCCACTAGATGAGTACACACATCAGGTGGAAGATATATGGAAGAATATGTAGGGTGGCTCGCTTCAGAGGAGGTAGATTATTAGGCTTTGTGGCCTGCATGACCAGATGTCTTGTCTTTATACCACGCTCTAATAAAGTAAGCAGTTGAGACATCTATGGAGTGCAGCTAGAAGAACAGACTGAGTCCTGCTTCCTTCTTGAAACTATAACTGATTCAAAGGCAAAACCAATTCCTCCAATGCTAACTAGAATATTTCACCAGGAAAAGAAGACAAGCCTCTTCAAAGGCGCTGACTTATAAAGTGAGGAAAAACCCTCAAGGCATCACCTCGGGACCCTGCTTACATTGGCGAGAATGTAACTGCAGATTGCATTATAGTAAAATAGTCAAGCCAGAGAGTCAATGCACTGACCACCACGGTGCCCCTACCAGTTAAGACAGCAAAGAGACTAGTGTAAAGGGCCATGAAAACATTTCAAATATCCAGTGCACTGCTTAGCAGAACTGAACACCAGCAATGGGAATATATCAAAGATCTTATTCAACATCAGCTGATGCCAGACAAAATAATTGACAAACTTATGAATAGCCAACTTACTCAATTCATTCGTAAAAATAACCTGCTTGAGCCCTCCCAGTTCGGTTTTCGTCAAGAACATAGTACAAAGACGGCACTCATTAAAGCAACAGAGGAAATCAGAGCGGTGATGGATGGAGGAGGCACAGCTGCCCTGGTGCTCCTCGATCTGTCAGCCGCTTTTGACACTGTTGATCATTCTCTCCTGCAACAGCGGCTGGAGTGTCTGGGGGTCAGGGGCAGAGCACGGGCCCTACTGTCCTCCTTTCTCAAGGATAGGAGACTAACAGTGTTGGTTGATGGGTATTACTCTGAGCCTTATACCCTCCCGTGCGGAGTGCCACAAGGCTCCTCTTTAAGTCCTTCTTTATTCAATATATATGTTTCCGAACTGGCCCCTCTGATCCGGGAATTTGGGTTCAGTCTTACATCTTACGCTGACGTCACCCAGATTGTGGTGGCTGCATATAAAGATCCGGCCCCCCCGCTCGGCAGTTTCAGAACTGTATGTGTGCCATTAATCAGTGGGTGAGTACACACTGTCTGAAACTTAATGCTGAAAAAACAGAGGTCCTGATCTTTGGTAATATGCAGCCAAACTGGGGCAATCTATGGTGGCCGGCCGAGATGGGAGACCTGCCAAAACCAGTGGTTTCGGCTAAGAACTTGGGAGTATGGCTTGATCACAAACTTTCGCTCACCCAGCACATGAATGCGACTGTTTCCTCCTCCCACTTCCTTATCAAGAAAGTAAGGAAGATTCTTCTGTATATCCCTGCTGATACCAGAAAAACAGTAGTCACATCGCTGATTCAGTCAAAACTCAATTATTGTAACGGGTTTTATCTGAACATTCAGAAGCAGCACTTATAAAAGCTTCAGATTGTACAAAACACAGCAGTACGACTACTGTCCAACCCCCATAGGTGCTTATCGGTATCCAAAGAGTTGCGTGACTTGCATAGGCTTCCTGTGGCACTACAGATAAAATTCAAGGCTCTGAGTTTGGCATACAAAGCATTGAACCGTACAGGTCCCATCTCTCTACAAAATCTTTTTGTCTGGTATGAACCAACCAGACATCTTTGCTCTACAGGGGCCAAACTCCTGACAGTGGCCAAAATTTGTGTGGGCACAAAGGTATCCCCCTGTTACTTTGAGGCCTAAGAGGGGGGGAAACAGCAAATAAATACAAATAGAACAATCTCTTATCTGGCCTAGCTTATTTTCAACATGGTAATAACTCTAATCATTACATTTCCTCACAGCATAGAATCTCAACACACAAATAAACTTACTTTTTAGTTTTATTTATTTATCAAATTTTTTCTTTATACATTTGTTTTTTCTTTTCACACTCTTTTTTTAAATACAATTATAAAAGCAAGCATATTTGTACATAAAATGAAATCAAATTACTGTTTCAATTAGAAAAGATACATCTTTTGGCTTTTTTAGACAGTAATTTATATTTCTAGTGACCCCCAAGATTACTCATCATTCTTCCATTCTCACCTTTCATTCTACTTATACATAACAACTATCATACCAAACAAACAAATTCACAATAAAAACACATCTGAACAAGAGTCCTACTTGCTAATTCTGTTTGTATTTTATTCATAGGTTCCACAGCTTAACAACAAAACACAAGTCCATCAATTTAGTTTTGGTTAATTCTTCTTTTTGGCTTAGTTTTTGGGTGGGCTCTCAGATGCGTGTCACTCGCCTATGTACGTTTCGGTGAAACCGGATTTGTATTACCTTCATCAGGACCAAGAAAGTACATATTCAATGTGTGTTGGGGGAAGGATGTTCATTTGGTTTGATAATGATAATGATGTACATAAGGAAGATTTATGACACGTAGTCTGTGTATGAAACAGGCCTCTGAGGATGGTGAAAATTACTCTGCTCTTCCTTGTTCAAGGAGTCTCTTCAAGAGACTAATACTTACCATATGTGATATAGGGGCGAAAATTGAAAAAACGGACTGTGATGTATACATTTCTTTGTGTAAGTGTAAGTTTTCACTGCAGTCACTAATAAAGAGTTAAAAAAATGTTTTTTTAAAAAGTACATATTCCATCTTTGAAGTGGTCTGGGGGTCTATATTTCTCACGAGTGGCTGGTGGTGTTTTAAATCCTCTACAGTCTGGAGCAGTTCAAGCGATTATAAGATCTAAAGATGATTCCTTGAGGGATAAAATCTCTATAAGGCAAGAGTCTGTGATGTCAAAATAAGGGAGCTTCAATCATTGCTGGTCTTCCATATAGTGGGGTTTTGGAACCACCGTTTGCAGCCTAATGTCAAATGTTGCTAAGTGATAACTTAAAATCCAGGCAGTCTCTGTATTAATTCAGGAAAGTTTAAAATTCCAGGATTTAACATTCTCGAACAAGTAGACCGATTCCTTCGCTCACGCCCACGTCTCAGTCCGTCCGGGGAAACTGCCAGTACCCAAAATTCGAACACTGCGTTGGGGCAGCCGCAGCTTTCGCTTTGGCACCTCTAAACTGTGGAACACTTTTCCGAGTGAGCTCAGAGGGGCAAGCTACCTCTTCATTTTCAGGAAAGGACTAAAAACCTGGCTGTTCTAGAACTAGTCGTCTGCGCAGGCCTACTCTGTCTTCAGCGCCAAGACACCTGCTGGTATTCGCATGCTTTATAAATACCAGTAACATTAACATTAACAGAGAAATATAGGAATAGCGCCAAGACTGTAATGGAACAGAGCAAGGCCCTATCTAATACATGCCCAGAATTGTCTTTGGATGCCATAGACACAGCCAGTAGGCAGTTGTGTAACAGCCATACACTGCAAATGATGCATGGTTAAGAAGATCTGGCTTTAAACCAGAGGCTCAAAGGGAATGTAATAAAGGTGCCTTTTGCAGGGAACAACCTTTTTGGTGACGCAGTGGATTATTCACTGCAACAAATGAAGAATGCTAAGGCAAGGGGGTGCAAAACGTAGTGGACAGCAGACGCCCCATGTTTCAGAACCAGCAGTTCTAGTCAGGATAAATGTCAGGAGCACCGAGTACATCCAGAAAGTGGCAACTACCAGGAAAAAGATTTTAAACTAGAGGAAGAGATTATAGCCCAAGTCGCTCAAGCCAAACAAATAAATACATCGCAAATGTTTACAATACCCCCAACAAGACACCAGTAGGGAGCTGGCGAGGACGTTTTCTACAGCAATGATTAAGATTAACCTGTGACAAAAGGGAAAAGAATATCTTAAAACATGGATATAACATAGAATTGGAAAGTGCAACTCCCAATACACTACCAAAGGGAGAGGCGTTCAAGAAATATCACATCAGACTTCTACAACAAAATATTGAGGAGCATCTAAGGAAAGGAGCTATATAAAGAGAGTCCCAAAAAAGGAATACACCAAAGGGATTTACTCCTACTATTTTCTAATACCAAAGCAAGACTTCACCTTGTGGCCAATAATGAACGTAAGGTTTTTGAACACATTTTATAGACCCAAAAATGCAAGATGACAAGATTACACAAAGTCATTCAAATGTCACAGTAGCATGCTTACATGGCGACGTGGCTCTAAAACACTCCTACAGCCATATCCTTATGAACACGAAACATCGGAAATACCTCAGGTTCATTATGGAGGGATTTATGATCGATTCAAGGTCTTGCTGATTGACATAATCAATCAATCAATCAATCAATCAACCAGAGAATTTGTAAAGCGTGCTACTTACCCGTGAGGGTCTCAAGGCGCTGCTTCTACTGCTCGAAGAGCCAAGTCTTGAGGAGCCTTCTGAAGGTGAGCAGGTCCTGTGTCTGCCGTAGATGGGTGGGGAGGGTGTTCCAGGTTTTTGCGGCGAGGAAGGAGAGGATCTGCCGCCGGAGGTCGTTCGTTGGATGTGCAGGACGGCAGCAAGGGCGAGGCTGGCAGATCGAAGCTGGCGGGTGGGGGTGTAGAAGTTGAGTCTGTCATTCAGGTATGCTGGTCCGGTGTTGTGGAGTGCTTTGTGTGCTTGGGTGAGGAGTTTGAAGGTGATCCTCTTGTTGATGGGGAGCCAGTGCAGGTCTCTGAGGTGGTGGGAGATGTGGCTGCGACGGGGGACGTTGAGGATCAGTCGGGCTGAGGCGTTCTGAATGCGTTGTAGTTGTCGCAGGTGTTTGGCCGGTATTCCTGCATAGAATGCGTTGCCGTAGTCTAGCCTGCTGCTGACGAGGGCTTGGGTCACTGTTCTTCTTGTTTCGGTCGGGATCCACTTGTAGATCCTGCGAAGCATGCGGAGGGTGTAGTAGCAAGAGGAGGAGATGGCGTTGACCTGCTTAGACATGGAGATGGAGGAGTTGAGGATGAATCCTAGGTTGCGTGCGTGGTTTGTGGGTGTTGGAGCTGCTCCCAGTGCAGTCGGCCACCAGGAGTCATTCCAAGCAGAGGGGGTGGAACCTAGGATGAGGACCTCCGTCTTGTTCGAGTTTAGTTTCAGACGGCTGTTCCTCATCCAATCGGCGACGGCCTTCATTCCCTCGTGGAGGTTGGTTTCGCAGTGTGCGGGTCCTTGTTGAGGGAGAGGATGAGCTGGGTGTCGTCGGCATAGGAGATAATGTTTAGGTTGTGCTGGCGGGCCACTTGTGCGAGGGGGGTCATGTAGACATTGAACAGGGTCTGGCTGAGGAATGAGCCCTGGGGTATGCCGCAGATGATGTTGGTGGCTTCTGATCGGAAGGGCGGGAGGCAGACTCTCTGGGTTCTGCCGGAGAGGAACAACGTGGTCCAGTCCAGGGCCTTATTCTGGATTCCGGCTTCTTGGAGGCGTGTTCTTAGTGTGTGGTGGCAGACCATGTCGAAAGCGGTTGACAGGTCCAGGAGGATGAGGGCTGAGGTTTCGCCGTTGTCTAGCTGGCGCCTGATGTCGTCAGTGGCGGTGATAAGGGCAGTCTCGGTGCTGTGGTTGCATCTGGGATGGGTCTAGGATGCTGTTGTCTTTGAGGTGGCGGGTCAGCTGTATGTTGGCGATTTTCTCGATGACCTTCGCCGGGAAGGGGAGCAGGGAGATGGTCCAGAAGTTCTTGAGGTCTTTGGGGTCCGCCTTGGGTTTCTTGAGGAGGGCGTTGATTTTGGCGTGCTTCCAGCTTTCCGGGAATGTCGCTGTGTCTAAGGAGATGTCGATGATCTTTCGTAGATGGGGTGCGATGGTTGCGTCAGCTTTGTTGAAAACGTGGTGTGGGCAGGGGTCTGATGGAGATCCTGAGTGGATGGAGTTCAAGACCTTGCGTGTTTCTTCGTCGTTGACGTGGGACCAGGAGGTCAGCTGGTTGGTGCAGGTGGCGATAGGGGTGTGGTCTGTTGCAGTCGGGGCGGATGAGGAGTTGAAGCTGTCGTGGATATCGGCGATCTAGCGATGGAAGAAGGTGGCCAGTGAGTCGCACAGATCCTGCGATGGCGGGATGTCGTTGGTGTTGGCGCTGGGGTTGGAGAGTTCCTTTACTATGTTGAACAGTTCTTTGCTGTCGTGTGCCCTGTTATCCAGTCGGGCTTTGAAGGACGATCTCTTGGCTGTTCTGATGAGGTGGTAATGTCTACGGATGGCGTTCTTGTGGGCTGCGTGGCTGTCTGGTGCGCGGTTGAGGAGCCATTTTTTCTCCAGCTTCGGAATGTTTGTTTGGAAATCTGGAGTTCTTCGGTGAACCAGGCGGCTTTCTTGCAGGGGTGATTGATGAAAGGTTTCTTGCTCGGGGCGAGGGTGTTGGCGCAGTCGTTGATCCACTGTCTGAAGTGTCGGTGGGGTCGGTGGGTGGATTCTGGGAGAGGGTGGAGGTCAGCTGGTCTTCGGTGACTTTTGCTCCAGCAGCAGCGAGGCAGCTGTTGGGTGCGGTAGTGCGTGGTTGGTTTCTTGAAGGTGAAGTGGACGCATCGGTGGTCAGTCCAGTGGAGTTCGGTGGTGTGGTTAAAGGTGACATATAGTCTGCACTAAGAATCTTGACCAAATGGCTCACTCTGGTAGCACTGCGATTGGGGTATCAGATATTACATGTGAGCCCTTACTTAACCGATAGGCTGTTTTAGGGAAGATCACTGCAGTCGTATCAGAAGAGCACTGGGTTTTACAGTCAACATACAAACAACTTCACCCAATTTATCATAACAAAAGAGTTTCATGGGGCAGACTCGGATTCAGGGAAAGCAAAGGGAGGCCATCTTTTCACAGTAGAGGGTTGTGGCATTACAGGAACACGTTCACCTTTCCACTGAGATGCCGATGCTAAGAATGATATGGCATCTTCCACACCCTCAGATAATCTGCAATGTTACATACGAGACCCTCAAACCAGCAGTCATGATCCACAGGGGATTGCACCATTCTAGTGTGTTTACAAGCAAAAAGCAGAAAGAATTGCGATGGTGCACAATAGATAAAATGACGAAAGGCAGAGATTTCAAACAACTCATCGCTACCATAGTGCATCGCACAAAGGTGAGGTGATCAAATGGGGGAGTCGAAGATCAGATAGCAAAGGGCACGAGAGGAAACAGTCAGGCGCATAAGTATGCTGGAATTGAAGACATTGGCCCTGGCCATTACGCCATTGTCCATGCAAGTGAGGTTAAAGACAGTGGAGACACGACCAGAGGAGACAGCAGCAATGTGTTATCTAAATAGGGTGACCAGGCGTCCCCGTTTTGCCCGGACGGTCCCAGTTTTTAACCAGCTGTCCCAGCAAATTTCAAGAAATGTAGCTCATGTCCCGGTTTTTAAAGAGGGTCGACTGAAAACGGTGGGAGGTGTTTTTTATGTTTTGCAAAGCAGGGATAGTTAGCAGTTGTTCCAAGAAAGCAATTTAATTAACAGGCAAGCTAGTGGTTTTAAACATTGCATTTTATGTATGTTCTTACTGTCTGCTCTCAGCACTTGAAGTAAAATTGTAGTCCTTCTTCTATTTCTATGAAATGTCCCAGTTTTTGGCTTTAAAATTCTGGTCACCCTATATCTAAATGAACCAAGAGGCGGAAGGCTGTAGGTTACAAAATACAGCACAGCAGACCTAGAGATGTGTGTGCACAATAATAATTGCCCTGTTTAAAAGTGAGTCATAGTAGGCGCTTGAAACTCACATAGCCCCGGACTGCGGCCACCGACTTCACACCCGGCCCTCTGTGCAGATTTGTACATGTTTCTTATTTTGGCGTTTTTCGCAGAGGTGATATAATTAGGCCAGACGCAGCGGCCTGCAACAGAACCGGGGCTGTCTGAGCCGAGTCTCAGAGCTCCCGCTCCGAGCCGAGTTTGGCAGATGTTCGCGCATGCGTAGCGCCGTTCCAAACCTGCCCGGGCCCTTCCTGAACCAGAGGGTTTAGGTTCGTCTCCCTGGCCCGAAGCTTAGCAGAGCGGTCGCCTGTGCGGCAAAGGCCGTTCTTTATGTGCTGTGCAGGAAAGGAAGGGATTATACTGGGAGTCAGAGGCTCTGTACTACTATGATGGAATTAGTACAGATGACACAACTAAAAGCAACATACGTAAAGGTGGGCAGGGCACTTGGAGCTGGAGCCGGATGCCTGCCTCTGGCACCTGCCTCTTGGTCGGTCGGGCCCAGCTTTTATGTGGCTTTGGCCTGCCACCCACGCCCTAACCGCATACACCAGGGCTTAAAGATGAGGGGGCCGATTTACAAGCCCCTTGCGCCTCTTTTGCGTCATTTTTAACATGGGAAAAGTAACCTAGGGGTGGCGCAAGGGGCTTGTAAATAAGCCCCAAGGCATCAACCTTAAATGTGAAAGGTCAGGAGTCGAAAGAGAAACTCTTCCTGCAGTGAGAACTGCACAATGTGAAAGCAGATACCTGGCATCAATCCCGTCCTCCCCACTTGACCAAACTGTTCAATCAGTGCAAATATTTTATTTCACCAAAACCCTTTTTTTCTTCAATATCACATATGACAGCACCTTCAAATATGTGAGTTCAGGATGCGTGCTGTACAACACACCTTACCCCCTAGTGTTTGATTTAATAAAGTACAATGTTCCTCCAGCTATAATAAAAATGTAGACCTACGCTTGACAACTGAGTTGCATCACTAATAGCACTGTCAAGTCGGGGGAGGGACTGTTTCTAAGTTCTAGTTGTTGAAGAGCAATTGTTTTTTATAAATACCTCTCAAAGCAGTGATATACTCTGTCTTTATTTTTTTTTGTCCTCATTACACCATGGTTACAGCACTCAGGACCATTTTCATAAACCCACCCGATCCGTCGGTGGTCCCAGCAGTTTCAGGCGGCACCTTCCACGGCACCATTCCATACCTCCAGGGGGGAGTGGGTCTTAAACAACCTCCAAACCTTCCACAATCCATGGCTTGATGTAATCATTGGACAAGTTGTTCCAATCCATCACCATCAATACACTTATCAATCTGACCATCCCAAAAAATCCTCCTATATTTCTGCAGATCTACGTGGGGTCCCTCTAGTTTCTAAGCAGCATGCCCATTTAGCCACATTTACCCACGCGAGTGAGTTTGGGGGTCCAACCAATGCTAACAAATTTCCAGCCTAGCCAGTAGCAGCAAGTAAAATAACAAACCACGTTGCTTGTTATTTAGTGCCTGTTAGGAGGCAGAGTCCACTCCAAGTAGTACCAGTGTTTTATTTAAAGTTATATTTGTGCCCAATATGGCCCTTACAGTGCTTTCTACAGACCTCCCAAATTCTTTCAGCCCCGGCAAGCAAAAAATATATGTACATCGTTGGCCTTTATAAATGTGCGTCTTTTACATCTTGGGACAGGCTGTAACACAAACTTAGATAATCTTTGTGGAGTCCAGCAAAACCTGTGAATACCAAAAAAATGATGACGTTTAAAATGTGCTGATGTCACCATGGCTTACAGTAATTTCACAGAGTCTTCCCACAGAGATTGTAGACTGCCCTCCTGTAAAACATCTTTCCAAAATCTCGATAGACTCTGTAATCTGATGCGCTAAAGTGAAATGCTTCTGCGTCGTAAAGAGATTAACTTTTACATGATGTTTATTGCATGATTCCCTGCCCAGCTTTTTCGCAGCTAGGCTTGTGCACAGGCTCTTAGGGGCAGATTTATGATGACTGACGCATCCCCAGGGATGCGCCAGTCATCCTGCGCCGCTGCTCCGCCACCCATGGTGCGCCGCATTTACAATGCGGCGCACCAAGGGGCAAAAACGGCACAGATGCGTGACGCATCTGTGCCGTAAAGGTGGCGCATTGCTGGAGCTGCATCGCAAGCGCGACGCAGCTCCAGCAAGGCTCGGGGGTGCCCCATCTCCACAATGCTGCGTCAAGACCTACGCCTGCTTCAAGCAGGCGCAGGGTTTTGGCGCAGCATTGTCCTGAAAGTGACTGAGTGAAATCTTAAAGATTTCACTCAGCCACTTTTGCGAGGCACACCTGCCCCGGAACGCCCACCCTGCGCCGGAACGCCCACATGTGGCGCAGGGCTTTACAACGTGACGCATCTGCCTAGATGCGTCACGTTGTAAATAGGGCGCATTGTTTGCGCCGCCGTTGCGTCAAATAAAGTGACGCACCGGCGGCGCAAGGCCTTCATAAATCTGCCCCAAAGTGCCGAGCCAAACTCTGTCTCTGCTCTCCCTCTTCATTTTTTGACTCACCCCGAGGTCCTACACCAGATGAATGATCCTATACAACCTTGCCACTGAGAGCTTGTACTCTGATTGAATGCACTGTACTGGAAACTGCTTTGTTAAAAAGTTTGAAGACTTTTGCGTTTAATTAAGTACTCGTTTTCTGTAACCTATGTTTCTGAATGCATTAATGCAGATCAAGGGTTTAGTGCTTGAGAAATATGTGCGCTCGTGCACAGCTTACGCATCAAGGGAGAGAGTCACACATTTAGATGTCAGGCAGAACTCTCACTCGCACGAGGCGGAATCTGACCCTTGGTTACTGAGGGCTAGGATCAGGACTCCAGATGTAACTGTTGAATGCTGATGAAGCAGCAGAGGGTCCTCCTGCTGCCAGGACAGCCCTTAAACATCTCCCTCGGGCGACGGAAGGAGCAACTCTGTATTTGAAATTGCCCTTGAATAGCACTTTATAGCCTAGGAGCGCATCAACCCATATGGAGCACGCTACTTAATGGGCGGATTATTGCAGTGAACTCTTAGTGGAGCATGTTTTGGTGTCATGTGTGCATGACCAGAGGCGTCGCAGCACTTTATAAGAATGGTGGGAAGAAGATCGAGAGACTCCCACCCTCGTATTATTTAGGGGCGATTCCGATTCGGGAAAAACCGCTCCGAATAGCCGTTCGGAGCATTTTTCCCGTATGAATCGTACCCTGCAACGTCCCCTGTACGTACGATGAAGTACGATTCGTACTAGGAGCCGTACTCCTTACGAGTCGTACAGAGACCGTATGACTCTAATCTCCATACGATTCTCCCTCGGAACCCGCTGTACGCGACATCTGTATGGTTCGCGGCTGGTTTTTACGACCCAGCAAGTACGATACGTGTCGGGTACGCACCGTATGACCCTTTTTCTATGGGAGCTGAAAACAGCCGTAAAAGTGGAGTTCGTGCCGAAGCAGGTACGGAACGGCCCCCCCAGGTACGGTGCGTACCCCCCCTGATCGCAGGGGTACGCACCGTACCCCTGCGATCATGGGGTGTACGAGCTGTACCCCATGTACGATGGGTGTACGAGCCGTACCCCATGTACGATGCGTGTACGGCTCGTACACCCATCGTACATGGGGTACGGCTCGTACACCCATCGTACATGGGGTACGGCTCGTACACCCAATGATCGCAGGGGTACGGTGCGTACCCCTGCGATCATGGGGGGTACGGACCGTACGGTGTGTATGTGTTTGTGTGCTTTTCCGTACGACTCGCCCTTACCTTACATGGACCGTACGTATCGCGTCCTCATACCCCGGTCCGGATCGTACTCGTCGGGTCGTACGGCATGTGTACGAGTCGTACGGCATGTGTACGAGTCGTGCGGTTCACGGTTTCAGCCTTGCAATAAGTCGGATCGCGACGATTCGGACGGATTCACGGAATACGGATCGTACTACGCGACTCGGACGGACGGGCACGATTCGTACGGAGAGGGCTTCGGATACAAATCGTACGGACGATTTTTTTCCCGAATCGTAATCGACCCCTTAATGTAAGTTTGTCCCTCCTGAAGACTGACTTTGACCAACCTTCAAAGAGTTTGCATTTTGTAATCAGTTATTGTCTAACACTGTCCTGAATATGTCTGTAAAGCGCTCTGATACCCTCGGGTCTGTATGATGTTACTTAGCATACCGTTACTTCGCAGGTATTTACTCCAAAGTTTTTACTTCGCAAATACCATTACTAAGCATGATTTTAGTTTGCATGCTTTTACTTTGCAAATACATAGAAATGCATTCAAAATGCTTTTACTTAGCAGCTAATTATTACGCACACCGTTACAAAGCGTTATTGGTAGTTTAAAACAAAAAAATATTTGTGATAGTAACCTATCCCCTGGCACGGGGTGCCAGGGAAATAGGGGTTTTGGGTGGGGAAATATATTAAAAATACTTCTTAAACATTAATACTCAGTATTATTTTAAATACCTGAGTACTTTTTTTAATACTCTTTTTTCTTAACCGTATAATTTTCAAACATATGTCCGACATCCATTAAATAAAATATAATCAAAATCATGTCTTTTAAAATATCTAATTGTGTCTTCATCTAACATACATAAAAATATGCCTTAATAGTTAATATCTATCCAAAGTCACGTCTACATGCATTCCCTTTCTAGCTTACATCGCTAATGATAATTTTCTGCACTTACAATTATGATTCTTTTCCTTTCGTCAACAATCTAACTATCCTTTATCCTCTCTCCATCTATTCTCTACTACATCAATAAGTGTTTCTTATAATTTGTAAATCAGCTTACCTGCAGATCGTACTTTCATGCTGCTCCAACTTTACGCGTTGAACCTGCAAATGACGTTGTTACGTTATCGCGTCTTCGTTCCTCTGAATCCTAAAAATAGAAAAAGGACAAAAGTCACAATACATACCAATGACAAACCATGATAAAATACGTGTAACATCTTTTTCTTTTTTTTCATGGGCTTTACAAAAAATATAGTAAAAGATATCATCCTAATCAAACCGTGGGAAAACTTATATATTATACACACTATATATATGTAGTAGTAAGCTTTATTTCGATATAAAAAAACATATCATAAAAGCGAAACATCACAGTATAAAACAATAATCGAACAACAACTTACAATTCATTGTACCTTTAAAAAAGATCTGTCCATTTGGACAAGAGAAACATGTTAAAAAGGGGGAGACATCATTGGATCATCAGTTTTTTAGTGGTTCTTATACGCCAAGCCCATCCTAGGAATTTTGCCAAACAGATGGCAAAGAAGGGACTTGTGTCTGAGAGCAGTATTCTCAAAGCTTCCAAGTGTGAACGGGTTCCTAGGCTCCTGAAAAGAGGCTTCAACCACCTCCGTCTGGGAGCCAAATAGGCTCGACACTCAAATAAAAAGTGTGCAACAGATTCTGTTTTCAGCTCACAAAATGGACAGTCGGGAACAGTTTGCAAGGGTGGTTTCCAGGTAGAAGTGAACTGGCATAAAGGTAGAACCCCAACCCTGAATTTGAAATATAAAGCCCTATCATAAGGACTGTGGATCAGGTCCATATAAGCTTCTCTGGAGGGTTTACATTTAACCATCAGGAAGTTGGCAACAGTTTTTGGATGGTTAGATTTGCCCAGTCTCTCACTATCGACCCAAGACCAATAGGCCCTCTTCAATTCCTGTTTGGGAGGTGCGGTTTTGTTTTCCCACGCAGATCCTAGACCAAGCAAGATAAGTGCCTTCTTAACCTCTCTAAGCCAGGTGATCTTGTGCCAGCCAGGGAGGGACAAAACGTCTTTTAGGGCATCCGCATAGCTGTGGAGTTCAGGAACGTTCCAAATTCTGGACCACAGCAATAAGGGACGTAATTTAGCTTGCTCGCAGATAGGGCGGGTACCTGCGTCGAGCAAGAGTGGGATTGTGGGAGTGCTCTGGGGTAACCTCATCAAGTCTTTATGAAATTTATTTTCTAGGTGGGCCAAAGTGTCCACTCTCTGGGTTCCCCAAAGTTCTGCGCCATACAATGCTGCACTCACAACCCTGGCCCTATAAATGTCAAGAAGTGCCCCGATCGGTTTTGTTGAGGAGGCGCGTTGTTCTTTAAGTAGAGCGCCAACAACCCTCTTGTGGGTTAGAAACACTTTCTGGTGGTGGGCCTTCCAGTTCATGCTATCACAGAGGCGTATGCCTAAATAGTCAAATTCTTTGACCCGTTCTAATGGAACGGAGTCTAGAGTGGGGGGTTTAACAGTTTTCTTCGGGGGGTTGAGGACAAGAAATTTGGTCTTGCCAATATTTATTGCTAAGCCCTTGGTATCACAAAAGGCCTTAAAGCTGGTAAGTAGCGCCTGTATGCCTGTGGGTGACTTCGAAATCAGGAGGGTGTCATCCGCAAACAGGAGCGTCGGGATTTTCCTTCCGGCCAGGGATGGTGCATCTGCAGGATGTTGTAAAAGATGCTCCACCACTCCATTTACGTACAGCGAAAACAGAGTGGGGGCAAGCACACACCCCTGGCGGACGCCCCTGTCTACTGGGATACACGGTGTTTTTTCTCCCAGGGCACCCCATCTGATTTGAGCAAAGTTGTTTGCATGGAATTTTACCAATAAGGCCAGAAGGTAGGGAGGTAGACCTAGACCGTCAAGGACTTTCCACAATAATGCTCGTGGGACCAGGTCGAAGGCCGTTTTTAAGTCTATAAAGACTAAGTATAAACTGCCTCCTCCTAGGACCACTACCTTCCAATAGAGCATTAAAAGGCGGAAAGTCTGCTCGACGGTGCCTGTCCCTGATCTAAAACCCGCTTGGAAATCAGATAATATCTGGTTGTCGTCCACCCACTCCAGAATCCTGCCCAATACCACTTTCCCCGCCACCTTTTGCGTTGTGTCCAACAAACTGATGGGGCGGTAATTAGCTGGATCTTCCCTGTTGCCTTTCTTGAAAATGGGGACGACTTCAGCGCCCCTCCAAGAGTCAGGGAAAGATCCCCCCAACGTAACCTCATTAAGAAGTGCAGCAATTAATCTGCTCCAAAATGGGGGGTTATTTTTTATCAGGTCGCCCGGGATCCCGTCCGGGCCTGCCGCTTTGTTGGGAACAATACAACTAATTGCCTTCGCTACTTCTACAGCGGTGAATGCAACTTCGTTTGGTGGGAGGACTGTGGAACTGAACCGTAATAGCAAATCTGGCTGGGGGGACCCTGTTTGCGCTGTATACAAGTTCGAAAAATGGGCAAACCAGGCAGCACCCGGGATGCTACAAGTCAGTTGGTGATCTATGGGCTTGTCTCTTGACCTTAGCAAGTCCCAAAACCCCTTGGCATCTTTCCTTGTGCTTGCCTCCGTTAGATCACTCCAAAAGTTGAAGTCATAAGACCGCTTGGCCTCAGTCACAGATTTCCTGTAGAGTTTCCTTGCAGACCTGATGGCAGCTTGGTCTTTTCCTTTTACTGCGGCCACGAGATCACTCTTAGCATTTCGGCAATTCGCTGTGAACCACTTTCCGTTTGTTCTCTGGACGCCTTTTGCAGCGCTGCTGGCGTTGGGTTTCGAAATGGTGAATAGCCCACTTAGTGCTGTTACTGTCTCTAAAAATAGTGATAGGAACTTCTTACTATCACTGTTTGAAGCACCAAACTTGGATTCAGCCTGTAGTAGGATGGTTTCAGCTTGTGTCATCCTAGCCTCGTCTGCTGCGACTCTTGCCCATTTGAGACGTCTCCCACAGTTCGAGGGGAGGATCTCACATGAGGATTTCCATATCTGGTTGGTGGTTTCTTGAGAGCCCTGGAACCAGGGAACAGAAATGGTTACAGCAAGAGGGTTGTGGTCGCTATCACAGGTTTCTATAACCTCCATGTCTATATATATATAATTAATACAATAATCCATTGCATTCCTCTTACAATTTTTTGTTTTTTTTATTTTATCAATCTATTCCATAAATAACCTATAAACGGGCTAACGCTATTATTTTTACCGTTTAAATGTATTACAATACGCTTAAAAAAATAGTGTTTTTTAAAAACAACTTACCTTCACAGTTATGTTTAATGCATCACCTGCTCTCCTCCCCGATCCTCCTTCTGACGGACATTAATGTGTCTCTGTTGCCTTTTTCAACTAAAATAGAAAACTGTCAATTTGCCCACCTTTTTTATTCAAACATTTTTAATCAAATATTTAATATGATCCTCCTTCACATTACTATTATAATACTGTTCATTTTTTCTCAATAATAATAACTGACAATCATTTTCTCTTTTAAGCTATATGCTGAAAACATTTATCAATAATACTTAAATATTTTAATCGTTTACTAATCGATGTCTTTCAATGTATGCATCTCCTCATCTCCCCGCTTGAACGTGCTGCCTGCCAGTCCAGCTGCCTCCCTGTTCTTGTTACCATTGCCACAGTGACTCCGTGCATACCTGTGACTCTGTGTCAAATTTATTGTAATTAATTAATTCTCAGTTATTTTTTTTAAAGTACCCAGTGTTGTTCATCATAGTGGCAGAGTATTAATATTATTATTACTCGGGTATTTTTTGGGAGTAGTGTATTTCTTAATTATATTGTTGTGTTCATCAGAGTGGCACATTATTTTCAGAATTAATACTCTGGTATTTATTTTCAACATCCCGTTTTTCACTAAATATTAAGATCTTTAATTTGCACAGTAACTCTATTATACATAGTATGTGCATGCGAAGTAATGGACCATGCTTAGTAAATGCATGCTAAGTAAATGCATGCTAAGTAATGGCATCTGCGAACTAAAATATGCGTAGTAATGGTAATACGAAGTAATGATCGACATGGGTGTAGGAAGTGTGGGGGACGCAGGGGTTATATCCCCCCAGATTTTAAAGTGGGGGGACACGGGGGACAAGGGTTTTGGGGACGAGGAGACAAAATAATTTCCCCACTCCCTTCCGAGATTAGCATGGCCATTAGCGCTCCAAAGCGTTTCCTATAATTGCCCTGCATTTGCCCTGTAGCCTTCCTCCAGTCATAGAGGCCACCTGCCCTTTGTTATGCTGCACCCTCCAAAGAAATCGCCAATGTCTATGGATATGGTTCGGCCGCTCTGAGACCGGCAGAGAAGGAAACAAGCATTTACAATGCAATGGTCTCGGCATTATTAAAGGTAGAGCTATTGGTATTGCTCATGATTTTTTGTTTTTAATCATAAATAAATGGCATTGTCATTTACATTGCCAATAGCTTAATCGTTAAATAAATGGCATTGTCATTTACAATGCCAATAGCTAAATCGCTCGCAAATGCATGACCTATTGCATTTACACCCACACAGAGCCACACACACAAAGCCACCCACACACACATACAGACTCACCCACAAAGAGCCACACTCACACAGACAGAGCCACCCACAACGTCTCTCACCTCTCAATGACTGAGCTAAGCAGCGGAGCCAGTTC
Organism: Lissotriton helveticus; assembly: GCF_964261635.1. NCBI lineage: Eukaryota > Metazoa > Chordata > Amphibia > Caudata > Salamandridae > Lissotriton > Lissotriton helveticus. The sequence continues at coordinate 1,580,428,437 of NC_136065.1, read as the reverse complement.
CTTCAAATCAAACGCGGCGTACGAGGCAGAAAGTAGGGGGCGCACGGTTACCTCCCAGCCGAGCTCAACAGCTCCCTCCTCTGCCATCTCTTACACTTCTCAGACCGCTGTGCGGTGCCGGAAGTGACGTCCCTGATATAGCATTGGACGTCAGACACAGTGCGTGTCACCAGTTTTCTGGCGCTCACTTGCTGGAGGTTAGTGCTGTCAATGGACTTTAACCTTTAGGGTTGAGGTTACAAGACTAAATAAGTGTGCTGCAAAGGCTGCTGCGGAACATCACGCAGTTCCCAGTACTGCAGCGCTGCCATCTGGTTGATGGAAATGACGGCCTGCTAAGATAATCAATGTGGCATTCGCAGACTGCGACTGATTCGCAAGCATGGCCTGAGACGACAAATTCTGGACCTCACTGGTGGTCATCAATAGGTCAGGGTAAAGCGCTATAGATTTTGTTAAAGTACGAAAGGGGTGAGCTGCCTGTATCTACATGGTTTGTCGTTCTAAACAAAAGGTCTTTCTTGAACGTGCTCTCCGTGCAGCTTAGAAGCTATGCGTCTGTCTCCCAACAGTTTGAGTAATCTGCAGGGGCTGTGGAGGAAACAACGTGCAGTTCTTCGAAATCGGTCAATCCCCATCCGTTCAAAGCTGCATGTGGTCTGAGTGATTGAAACAGGGACAATCTACTTCACAGCATAACTTCCGTATTTATTTGGTTCTGATCTTTCTTAAACTCTACCATTCCAAGATGGCCTCCGCCTTACTACAGTAGGTTATTAAGCAACAACGAAGGACTAAAGGAACCATCAACTGCTGAGTCATGTTAGCTCTGGGGCTTAAAAAGCGGCACGAGGAATTTGAGACAAGCTTTTAGTTCTACAAAACAATACACAGACGTGGTGGGAGTAGAAAGTAGTTCTCAAAATTGTTTTACGCACTCTGTACTTTGTTGGCCAATCCGGCGTTCTTCACTAAGATTTAGAGGGGGAAGAGGAAGAAACGGGTGCAAGACCATTTAGTTGGCCCTTGCTGGGATAGCGCCCTGGGCAGAAATACATTTGGTGCCCTTCCTGCAGCTGGTGAATAAAATAGAATAGCAGGGGATCCCTTTTGTGTATACTGGTCATTCACTAATCAAAGCAGTAATTCAACCACCCCCTCAACACAAACTAATCGGTACCTCCCCCAAATATACTGATTCACTCTTGCATAGCCGGAGTATGCTAATGCTGAGTTGATGGTGTGAATGGAAGTGATGGTGTGTGTAGGGAGGGGTGAGAGGGAGATGGGAGAGGAAGAATGGGGGTGCAAAACGGCACATGCAGCAATTAAAAAAAAATAAAAGACTCAAAACAGTTTAGACTGAATAATGGGAGTCAAGTCAGAGGGGTGCTGACTAATGCAGACAGTTAAGTACGCCCTTCTGAATTGTGGCGCCCTGGGCCAGGCTCCAGCTCGCATATCACAAAAGCCGACCCTTCTCCACGGAGTGGAAGACACCACACCTGTAAATATTTATTCTTTGTCATGGCAAAGCCCCGCACTGATCAAAACGACAACCACACACACGGTCCTCGGGTAAATGAAAAGATTGCACAATAGGTGTGCGCGCTCTCAGCTTATACGTCTTTTGGTTGTTGGAGTCCCTTGTCCAGTTTATTCTCGCATTTTTTTTATTCAAGTGCACAGAATTCAAATTATGAAAATCCCAGTGAACACAAGTTTTTGGAAAACGTCACTTTTCTTTTGTAACGTATTGTTTGCTACCTCTTGCATTTTGTTTGCTTTTGATACTCGCACAAGTGCCACCATTGCCTACGTTTGTTCTTCCCACACAGCACCCCCTCACCTCACCCCACACAGCACCCCCTCACCCCACACAGCACCCCCCCACCCCACACAGCACCCCCTCACCTCACACAGCACCCCACACAGCACCCCCTCACCCCACACAGCACCCCCTCACTTCACACAGCACCCCCTCCCCCAGCCCTCCAAACATCACACGGCATGGAATTCAAGCACCTCTTACCTGCGCGGGTCATGAACTTCCACCGAAAACGACTTCTTCCAGAAGTAGAGGTTTTCCACGAGGTCCGCAGACGTCTCCCCACCACCCGGGACTCCACTTCCTGGCGCTGGTGTGCGCTGGTCCTTGACGGCCCCAGTTCGGAGCGCTCGGCGGGGTGGGGGGAACGCTGACCTTAATATGGCTTGGAGCAGCACAATGGGCGGGCGGCCCCCGCTCTGAAGCCAGTATGTGCCGAGCACAGGAGGTGGGCAGGGCTCTCGGGCGGGCACACACAGACAAGCCCCAATGACCCCATAAGCCCTAATCTGACCCTACCGCACCAAAGGCTCGCCTCAACACCTCTCTACTGCCCATCACGCGTTCCTGCGGCACGAGGTGTGTGCGAGGAGTTTCACTGCTAGGCGTCTACCGAGAGAGCGCCCACGTTAGCCAGTCCTTGTCAGAGGGCTCGTAGCGGGGCAGAAACAAAAACGAGACCATTCCGCTGGGTTTCCCTGGGCCAATAGCGTATGATCCAATCTTTGTAAACATATTAATCATGAACTTACTAAACCTGGCAATGTTTCTTTAATAGTTGGTGGAAAATTAAACTTCATGAGAGATCTTTGATATTAGAGTGCCGCCTACACTATGGAACACAGAACAGCTTGTAAACAGCCCCTTTATATTTCACTGAATGTGCTGCCCCCGGGCACGCGCCTGTTGTAATAGGCAGCGCTCTGTTCGTGTTTTTGCCTGGCGCACCTGCATGAATGTGCGCTTTGGGGCAAATAAGGACAGTGGTCCTATCTACGGACCATGCAGCACATTACTATACAAAAAGACTCTTCTCTCCGACGGTTTCTAGACATTCTGATTTCAAGGCTAGCGCTGGTTTTGAGCTGAGATGACAAAACTGCCGGTGCTCAGACCCGGTGAGACCTGGCCCACTTAAAGCCCTGCAGAAACCGAAGGACTGTGGCGAGACAGTAAAAACAGCCTCTGATGCTTGGTGTGCTGCTCGCCCCTTGCAAAATGAACGTCGTCCCTCATTCGTCTCCTCTGCCCACCCAAGAAACAAGGACACGCGTCGCCGCTCGGAGGCGCCAAGATCCACGGTCCTAGGAAGACAGATGCCGCATCTAACCCCCTTTAGAGGCCAATGGGGGCGCTATTATGCAGCCCCGGGGCAACAGTGCTGCCTTTAGTTTTCAAGAGAAAGCGGCGCTGCGCCGTTCTGGGAATGTTTCCCACGTCGGATTCGCCCCTTCCTGCCAGTGCTTTAACAACACGGAGCTGGCAGAATCCAGCCCTGGCGGAATGCTTCTGTGGAAGCACTCCGAATAATAATAAATAATAATGCTCCCTTGGTGGAGGAGAGCGCGCGGCACGCGAGCAGGCGCCCGTGGTGGGTTTTGGGAGGGAGAACAGAGTCCACAACAATCCAATACCACAATAGCAGCAGCAGCACCACTGGCGACAGGCAGACGCCGTCTATAGTGCAATGAATCCATTGCGCGTCCCGGTGAAGTCCATGGACCAATTTCATGGAGCGCTTGCATCCGCCTCCTGCCCCTGGTACACGGCTGCAGCGCCCGGTCCGAGAGGCTGCTGCTTTATCCCTGGAATTAATGGGTTCATTGGATTAAACTGCATGTCGGTCTGCTTGCAGTCAAGGTGTACTGGGAAAGGCAGCGCTAGGCGCAGCAGCGAGCTTGGCTCCGCTCTCAGCGCTCTGCTGCGGTGCTGCCATCCCATCCTCCGTGAATGCTCAACCTGACCAGCAGCAAACCTGAGATCCGGAAGAGCCCCCCGTCTCACCTTAACCCCTAAAAGGATTTAAAACTAATGCTAAAAACAAGGTAACCATCTCAAGAATACTACCGTCGGCAATATTTTTGTGTTGCGAAGTTGACAGATTTGTGGAATATTGCAAAAGGTAAAGACACAGCAGCAGTAATACTGGAGATCCGAAGTCCCTCCTCAGACCCAGTAGTAATTAAAAACAAGACAATTTGCCACAAAACTCAACGAAAAAGAGAACACGACGAGCGCTACAAGTCACAGGCACAAACAAAACAAAAAAAGCATTGGAAAAAATAAACGGGGGCAGAGGCAGAGGCTCGATGCTCACCTTCACTGCGGTGAAAAAAAATGGCGGCCGCAAGCTTCCGATTTTTTCGGAATCGGGGGCGTGGTTTTGCTGTTTTGAGTGACAGACAACGTCACTGTCTAAAGAACAGCAAAACTTACGCCCCCAAATCCGAAAAAGACGGAGCTTCTTTGGAGGGACGGCTCTCTCCTCCAATGGCTGGGTACCGTTTAGGAAGCCAGCCAATGGAGGAGAGACGAGGACAGAGGCGGGTTTAAGCTGCCACACTAAACAACAATAATTCTCCGGACTTCCGGTCTTGGCCTATGGCCAAGCCGTACGGTCCCTCGACCTAAAAAGACACCGTGAAATGGATCCAAAAAAAGAAAGAAACACTTTGTCTCGAAATTTTGTCATTTTTTGACCTTATTCTATTTCAAAGTGCAACCTCCAGACCAAGTGAAAAAAAGGATCAAAAGACGAAAAATAAATAACTAAATAAAGCAATACAGAGTGCTCGCAGACAGGCCAGATTGGTTTTATTCACACCCATACACATTAGCGCCACTTTACATAGTTTGCCAGTGAAGCGTTACTTTCTTTTTATCTTCTTTTTTTGAATAACATTGCTTCCCCAGGGTGGGGAAGTGCACCATTCCTAGAGGGACTGCAATACCTGGTTGATGGGTGAGTGGAAAACATTTAATGTGATCATTTTCAACTGTTTTAATTATTTTAGCTTATAAAATGTGTACAGTGGCTCTGTGTTCAGGGATGTGGTCTATTTAACCAAACTCCTTACGTTTTGTAAGGATATATCCATTGAACATTGAAAGATGTCCCTTCTGGGCCCTACAGTCATGTCCTGGACTTTTGAGGCAAAAGCACTAACTGATTTCTGAATAATGAGTGTAAAAGAGTTAAGGTAACCATGTTGTTTGTGCTTAGATTTCACATGCTTTACTTATTCTTGCATTCCCTATAAGAGTTTGCTTTTTCCAAGATGTTATAACTTTTTTTCTTCAGGTAGGATATTACTCTTGTCTAGTACATAATTTGAATTGAGTCGCAGCAAAATTGGGTTGTAGCTGAAGGGAGTGCAAGTTTCTCTCAGTGAGGAGTATGATTTTCAGTGGGGGAGAGGATGTGGCACTCTGGCCAGAGCTGCCAAATTTGGAACTGGAGAACCAGGTTTAGCCTTCATTACCAGTCCACCAGAACACTCTCCTGACGGAACACATTCCCATGCTACACCTTCGAAGGCCCCAACAGACCTCAGAAGCCCTGGTGTCTTAGCACTAGTAGGTGGACCCTTGCAGTGGCATATTTGGGTTAACCTTGAAGGCCTGTCCACCACAATCAATACTGAAGTTCACCTCCAGTTTTGTGGGCAGGCATTTGAAGCAGCACACCTTAGAGCGATAGTGACTCTGTCACTGCGTTCACAAGACGCATGAGACCAGTCCACCTCACCCATTGGTATCTCCATTGGCCTTTTTCAGCTGTAGTAGAGCTATTCACTGGGGATCAGCAATTAAGGATTTGCTCACACACCAAACTAAGGCCCCCATTAGGATGACGGGCGGGCTTTGTCCGCCCGCCATCCCATCGCAAAAAGGGACCGCCCGCCATAAGGGCGGGGGTCCCGTTGGTGGCATTAGGATGCGCCCGCCACTGTGGCGGGCGCATCCAGCATTCCTACCATTGTGGCGGGCGGTGCACTCAGCACCGCCTGCCACAATGGTAGGAAGGCATGCTGTGCACTTCCATGCACAACATGGCAGGCACCGCGCGGTGACTGCCATGTTGTCCATGGAACTGCTGGGGGGTACCATAGGTACCCCCGTGTGCAACTTCCATCCCCCTGGAGTCCTTGGGGGCCCGCAACGTGCCCCCAAAGCAGACTCCGCATGCCTTTCCGTGGCGGCATTGCCGCCACGGAAAGGCATTGCAAAATGCCCATCCTAATTTGGCTGGCGGTGTCTGATAGACATGGCCACCATACAGAACCCTTTTCCGCCCGGTCGCAAGGCGACCGGGGCGGAAAAGCGGCGGACGGTCTTTCTGTCCGCCGCGGACCCCCCAGCCATACTAATATGGCCGGGGGTCATTCCGGCACAGATGGCTGGAGGATCGCCCCCGCCAGGCAGGGGCAATCCACGCACCATCCTAATGGGCCCCTAAGTTTGCAAACTTCAAGGTTTCTCTGTTTCATGCATTAGCACTTTAAACATCTACTGCCGGCTCTGGGGCAACTGTAATTATGCAGCAATGGAGGACAAAATTATGTCACAGTGTTGACTAAAATATGCAGCAAACAAAAGACTGCAGTGTAATACAGTTCATTTTATGATACTTTATTATTTTGACATTCTTATATATACACTAACAGCCTCTGCAAAGATTTTTCTTCATTGGTACCTGTGTAATATACAAATGCAGCAGTGACAAAGGTAACCAGCCAACCTTTGCAAAGGGCCCTCCACTTTGCTGCAACCTAAGTCACAATTTTGTTTGTAATTTTTGATCCGTTTGAGCTACAAACAACATTTTGTTGAAATTGTTATAATATGCAGATGATGTATTATGCAGCAAATATGGTACAGCCATATTAAGAGGAAAACATTTGCAAACTAGGATATTTTGCCATTTATGTTTGAGCTGCTCTTGTGGAAAAAGGGAGAAGTGCAGATGACAGAAACTCCATGGCTCGGAGACAGATGGCTTGTGATTCCACTTTTAAGAATATTTGTCATATTCCGTGACCTGAAGCATATCCCACTTTGTTAATGTATTTTAATGTCAATAACTCTTATTAAACCTTAAATAAACACATGTATTGGTTGAAATAAATAACGTAATATGCTGTAACTGGTCAGTGAAGTGCCAAACAAATACTAACAAGGATTTGCAATGCAATAGGTCTCGCATTAGGAAAGTTTGAGCTATTGGTATTGTAAATGACAAATTTTGTATTTATGTGTCGGTTTTGAAAATAGCGAAATTAATAGCTTTGTCATTTACAATGCCAATAGTTTTAACTTTTGCAAATATGACACCTATAGCATTTGTAATGCAATATGTGTTGTATTTATGTGACTTAGATGTATTGTTATTACAAATAAAAATGGCTTATTTTTTTTAATAATTCATACTTAAATAAAAGTTACTGTAATTTATAATGGCAATAGCTTTTGTAAATAACTTTTGTGAAGATTATGTGGATTGTATTTTATTGTGACGTAAAACCAAGAACAGAAGTGAAATATTTACATCTTTTTGTGACATTTGTAATAAAGCTTGAAACATTGAGAGAACATAATTGAACCAGTTGTTGTTGAATGGTTGCACAGATTGATGCTGTGGTAGCGCTGAGTGATGTTGTGGTGGCGACGAGTGATGCTGTGGCATACAGTGATGCTGTGGTAGCGCATAGTGATGTTGTGGTGCCCTTGAGTGATGCTGTGGTGGTGCTGAGTGATGCTATGGTGATGCGATAGAGTGAGTGCGATAGATAGATAGATAGATAGAGGGCGGGCGATAGATAGATAGATAGAGTGAGGGCGATCGATAGATAGATAGAGTGATGGCGATAGATAGAGTGAGTGCGATAGATAGACAGATAGAGTGAGGGCCATAGATAGATAGACAGATAGATAAAGTGTATCTATGTTGCATTGAGTAGAGTGTAAGTATGAGGTGTGTAATTATATGGCACTGAGTGGTAATACGGGGAGTGTATGTTGTATTCAGTACAGTGTAATTTTGTGGCATGTAATTATGTGGTACTGAGTGGTATTTGGAGTGTATGCTGCATTGAGTGCAGTGTAATTATGTAGCATATAGTTATATGGCACTGAGTGGTATTTTTTGGAGTGTATGTTGCATTGAGCGCAGTGTAATTATGTAGCATATAATTATATGGCACTGAGTGTATGTTGCATTGAGTGCTGTGTAATTATGTGGCGTGTAATTATGTGGCACTGAGTGGTATTTGGAGTGCATGTTGCATTGAGTGCAGTGTAATTATGTGGCGTGAAATTATGTGGCACTGAGTGGTATTTGGAGTGTATGTGGCATTGAGTGCAGTGTAATTATGTGGCGTGTAATTATGTGGCACTGAGTGGTATTTGGAGTGTATGTTGCATTGAGTGCTGTGTAATTATGTGGCGTGTAATTATGTGGCACTGAGTGGTATTTGGAGTGTATGTTGCATTGAGTGCAGTGTAATTATGTGGAGTGTAATTATGTGGCACTGAGTGGTATTTGGAGTGTATGTTGCATTGATTGCAGTGTAATTATGTGGAGTGCAATTATGTGGCACTGAGTGGTATTTGGAGTGTATGTTGCATTGAGTGCAGTGTAAATATGTGGCACTGAGTGGTATTTGGAATGTATGTTCCAGTGTAGAGTGTGAGGGTGCAGAGTGTGAGGGTGCAGAGTGTGAGGGTGCAGAGTGTGAGGGTGTGCAGAGTGTGAGGGTGTGCAGAGTGTGAGGGTGCGCAGAGTGTGAGGGTGCGCAGAGTGTGAGGGTGCGCAGAGTGTGAGGGTGCGCAGTGTGTGAGGGTGCAGTTTGTGAGGGTGCAGTGTGTGCAGTGTCTGTGAGGGTGCAGTGTGTGTGAGGGTGCAGTGTGTGCAGTGTGTGTGAGGGTGCAGGGTGTGTGAGGGTGCGGTGTGTGCAGTGTGTGTAAGGGTGCAGTGTGTGTGAGGGTGCAGTGTGTGTGAGGGTGCAGTGTGTGTGAGAGTGCAGTGTGTGTGAGGGTGCAGTGTGTGAGGGTGCAGTGTGCAGTGTGTGCGAGGGTGCAGTGTGTGTAGTGTGTGTGAGGGTGCAGTGTGGGCAGTGTGTGAGGGTGCAGTGTGTGTGAGGGTGCAGTGTGTGTGGGTGCAGTGGGTGCAGTGTGTGTGAGGGTGCAGTGTGTGCAGAGTGTGTGAGGGTGCAGTGTGTGCAGTGTGTGTGAGGGTGCAGTGTGTGCAGTGTGTGTGAGGGTGCAGTACGTGCAGTGTGTGTGAGGGTGCAGTGTGTACAGGGTGTGTGAGGGTGCAGTGTGTGTGTGTGAAGTGCCCACTATGAACTGAATGTATGCAAGCACAGGTGTACAGGATCCGGTAGTCCACAAGGCATGGCTCTTTGTCACAGAGAGGTCACTAGCCTAGGTAGGGGTCAGGCCAGTTTGCCAACAATTAATCATGCTTGGGCCCTAGAGAGCACACACGCCTGAACTGGAGAGTCGCGATTCAGCACATGAAGGATGATTTTCAAGGGGGATGACTGTTCTTGTGTGGGCTAGACCTCCTGAAGTGCAAAGTGCTTTAGAAACTCAGAAGCCTCCTACCCTCTGAACACCTGCGAGTTCTAGGAAACGTGTATTTTTCAGTGCAGAGTGTGAGGGTGCAGAGTGTGAGGGTGCAGAGTGTGAGGGTGTGCAGAGTGTGAGGGTGTGCAGTGTGTGAGGGTGTGCAGTGTGTGAGGGTGTGCAGTGTGTGAGGGTGCACAGTGTGTGAGGGTGCGCAGTGTGTGAGGGTGTGCAGAGTGTGAGGGTGTGCAGAGTGTGAGGGTGTGCAGAGTGTGAGGGTGTGCAGAGTGTGAGGGTGTGCAGAGTGTGAGGGTGTGCAGTGTGTGATGGTGTGCAGAGTGTGAGGGTGTGCAGTGTGTGAGGGTGCAGTGTATGGGAGGGTGCAGTGTGTGCAGTGTGTGTGAGGGTGCAGTGTGTGTGAGGGTGCAGTGTGTGCAGTGTGTGGGTTACAATACCATATTTGTTTACAGGCACATAACCGGGCACCTAAACAAGTACAGTCTGGATCTGAAGTGCTAAGAACCATGCTTCGTGCCATTGCCCAGAATCCTCTAAAGTCTTGAAACAAGCTTTTCACATACCTGGATTTTACCTCTAACCACAAACAGAAACAACCCCGTTAGAAGTTATGGCTGTAATCCACCTTTTCTTCCGCAAAACCATCTCTCAGAGGGAACGCTTGAATAAGTCAATTGTGAAGAGTCTCTCATTAGAATCGAAAAATCTTCATTGACCGTCTGTTGCATCTCTCTGGTCTTTCATCAACAGAACTGTTACTTTAAGAAACTATAGTATGTGGAAACGACCGCCTTACAAAACACATCATTGAATGTATAAAGATTCTACCAATCAGGTGAGCTTGGTTTCTCTCCTAGAACTGGATTGTAGCAGATGTCAAGAAAAACAGAGGGGAGCAAACCCAACAGCAGTGGCCCACAGTCAGTGCTTGATATATGTGCCGGTCTTTGACTGTGGTGGGCAACGTCACTCATTTTTTGGTGCCGAGACTTATTTTTAATCATCTGATTTTGACCTGGGTAAGGGAGACAGAGAGAACGAGACAGAAGAGGGACAAAGAAGATGAATGAGGCGATTAAAAAATAGCGGCAAATGGAAAAAGCAAGGACGCAAAAAAATCAACAAGAGTGAGATAAAGAAAGTGAAGTGTAGGGTGTGGAAGAAAAAGCAATGCTGAGGAATCAAAATCAGACAACGCTGGTGCTCAGAAGCCTCCAGCCCTTGGCAGCGTGGAGCCGCTGCACACAGTAATGATCATGCCACCGGCACTCTTTTGACACATCTTTCATCCCTGCTGCAGGGTAAACTGCAGCAAGTATTCCCTGATGAAACAAACATTGACAAAGGCAATATGTCCGGATTTAATGAGCTGGCGCAAGAGAACCTACACACTCATCAGGGCTGCCGTGAATTGGAGAGGTTACATCTCACCCTTCCAGTGACTGTTCCAGGCGAAACCACAACGGCCAAGGTCATTTCACTGAGGGGGCTGGGTGGGTTAGTGCACCTACTGCAGAGGAGTGTGTGTGTGTGTGATTGTCTAACCTATCTAAGTTTCATGTCACAGACGTCACTCTTGATACACGTACACTTCTGAGGATGAAAAACGAGTGCCACTGAGTTGCTATCTTAATGTACGTTTATTACAGCGCTTAGAGGTCTGTCTTCTTCTTGCATGCTGCAGTGTTAAGGGAAACAATTAGTTCAAGGACTGGCTGCACCTCACTGTGGGACTGGAAGCATTAAAATCGAACTGCATTTCCTTAGGGAACTGGCCGGTTCGTTGACATGAACGGTTGCTGGCAAGGTCAACTCAATCATTCATCCTTGCCAGGTGTAACGATATGTTGAAATTAACATGATAGCGCAAGAAAAACTGGGTTTCACACGTGAGAGCCAAAGACATTTAAAGCAAAAAGCGGTCTGTATTGGAGATCCGGCCTTCATTACAATCCTCTTTTTGTTTCAATACAAACATAGCCTTCTTTGAAGTTCTTCTATCACTCTATGATATATAAAGGCTCACATAAGTACAATGAAGGGACTCTTGTCACCAGAGCTTCACTTCACATACAGCCTTCAGCTCCCCTGTAGATTGAACAGAAACAGAAAGCAGCCCGGGCTGAGCGAGAGGGCGGGGGCTGCCCGCGCATGCGCGCTCCGAGCCCCGGTGCCAAAGCGGAGTGCGGAGTGCGGAGTGCGGAGTGCGGCATCTGAAGTCCCGGGTCCCAGGAGGGGGCCCGGGTGAAGACCAGCCCTGCGGAGGAGACACGGAACACGCCGAAAGAGCCCGGTGAGTGGTGGGGGGTGGGGAGTGGTGGGGGGTGGGGAGTGGGGGGGTGTACGCGCGTGTGTCTGTGTGTGTTCGAGTGTGTCTGTGCGTGTGTCTGTCTGTGTGCGCGTGCGTCTGTTTAAGGGGGGGTGCGTGTTTGTATGCAGTGTGTGTATGCAGTGTGTGTGTGCCTGTGTATGCGTGTGGCTGTGTATGTGCGCATGCGTGAGTGTGCCTGTGTGAGTGTGTTTGCGCATGGGAATGAGGCACGACAGGGGCACGGCGCCGTGCTCGCCCACGAGGTCAAATCTGCGCTCGTGCACCCTCTCGTGTCTACATTCCCAAATACGGGCCACAATAGGTCTTTCGCTGACGCTCGACCTAAAAATAGGAACGTTTTGCTCTTTCTGGCCACACCTCTGACTGCGCCCACAGATCCAAATCTCAGGTTATTCTCGCCCTCTCATTCTCAGCCCACAGTTTTCCTAATTTTTTTCCCCACTTCGACCACTGCTTCCTGTTTATTGTGATTTGAATGTCGAGGCCTCATGAACTGAACTATTATCGTAGCCTGACTGTGGAGTTAATCACAGCACTTGCAGATCACAGTTGGCTTGAAATTCGGAATAACGGACTGCATTGGGCACTTTCACTGTGCCTTCTTACTTCACCAAAGAAGCCTAGTAAAGGTACCAGATGACATTGTTCTATGTTAGGATTTTAACTTACAAACTGCAAGTAACAAAAGAATCTCTCAGACAAAAGCAGTAACCCACAGATCTATTAACATTATATGTACTTTGTGACCTGCCCGGTACATGTTGTTTGCAGCAGGCATATAAACCCACTGTGTCTACCTTACTATCAGTCAAAACTTCCACTACACAAACCTCCGATCTCTCTCAATGAAGAACATTAACCACTGGAGTTATCTTGACATTTTTATTGTTGCCTGAAAATTGCTGGACAGCAGGAATGCAGAAGCAGGTACTTTTCAAACCATAACGTAGTTGCAAACACCACGCCCCCTACCAAAGTCAGCGGCTTGTGTTTGCTTGGTACATGAAGAAGCAATATTCATGTGCATTTTTTTCACATTTGGTCTAATTACTATGAATGTAAATAACAATAAAACATACTTACTTACATGCCTGCTTTTCTCAATATTTCACTTCAAAACTGTGCAATTGTATTTGTTTAACAGGTTTACGGTCTCACACAACAGGTGATTTGTATAGGGCCACTGGCAAGCCACAAGGTTGTCCCTGTACCCCCCCCAGAATTTTAGTGTCTCCTACGGCCCTGATGACCACAAAGTAACGGTAGAATACCCTCCAGGGTGAGTAAGGCCTGTAACTTCTGTGTTAATCCTAGGTGTGGAGAGAGGTGTTTCAGTGTTCTCATTGTATAGAATGTGTTTCTTGTGTCTTCATTCACACCGGGCTAGGGATAAGTTATACTTCTTGATCACTTCAAAGTTTGCTTCTTAATTCCTTTGATGGCACTGGTGGAGTATATAGTTTGTTGGGCAAGAATGTTGTAGTTTGATAGGTACTCCATTCTGCAGGTCATGATCTCGGTTTTATTCTCTATTCAGCAATAGCACAGAGATACTCATCCAACCTAGATGAGTTTAGGTTCTAGTGGTTTTACGTTTTTATTATAATCTTTGTGTCTTTGCTGCAGTTGTAGCAGTTAGGTTAAATACATTGATCAGCTCTGGTAGTGAGTTGATATAGAAGTTGAACAGGAGTGGATGGATGTATGAGTCAAGTGGGACACCACCGTGTGAGGAATTGAGGGATAACATGAATGGAAGTTTTGAGACAGTAGAAGATCCAGTTTAGGACATGTCCTTCTATTCTGAGTCCTACTTTCTTTAGTAGATTCTAGTAATTGGTGGTGGCAAAGGCTACAGACAGGTTCAAGGCAAATAGGGCTGATAATCCTTTATTTTACAATGTTAATTCAGTTCATGCCACATAGAAATCAAGGTAGATTATGTGCCTCTTCGCGGAAGAAACCTAGATTCCTGATATGAGAATAGAAAGCTGTCTTCAACAAAGTTGGAGATCTTGAAGACGGAAGCTCTTTCAATTAGCTTTTCTAGGATTAGACCTTTGGAGATTGACCTATTGTTGGCTTGGTTTGCTGTTAATAGGGCTGCAGTTTTTTTGTATATCTTTTTTAATGAGTAGTCAGGTGAAAGAGGTTTGAGTTCTTGGGGGAATAGAGCCTGATGCCCACCCTGCACAAGTATTTGGTACCATGTTTCACAAGTCTGCTGGAGATGCTTGCCTTGGTCAGTAGTTGAAGCCAGTGTCATATACATGTCTGAAGTGGATTAGTGACTGTTGTCTACCTGCATCTTTTGGTCTGTTATTCATGTTCCATGTGAGTTTGATATTGGTTGTTTTGTTTCTAAGGTAGTCTGTTAAACTTTGGCGACAAGCATATTGGTGATGACATCACAGGAGGTTAGCAACTGTTGTCTCTAGGTGGTGGTGCATCCTGTGCTGCAGAACCCCAAGAGGATCTTATGTAATTCTTTTGAAGTACATTCTGCATTTGTAACACGTTTGGAGTAATGAAGTCTGCACATTTTCTGATTGATGATGTGTATATCCTGTTCTGGTGTAAAGGATGATTTTCTTCACATTGTAATGAGATTATTTCTACCGGTGTGTTATTATAATGCACCAAGTTCCACTTGTAGCTTCTTTATCTTTTCATTCTTCCAAAGGGTCATTTTCCGATGCACACTGCAGACTGACGCCTCACAGTGGCAATAATATAGTTGGTGCATTTAATCGATCCACTTCTGCACATTATCCATTTAGTGGGATTTTAATTTATATGTCTAATGTAGAGAGGTTTTGGCACATTTTGATCATTGCACTGCTATCAAAGCGGTGTTCTTTGGTGTCAAAGTTCAAGTGACCACATTCTATGAAGACGCCAGATATGCTAATCAGTACTCCAAAGGATTTGCATCTACACACATGGACATAATCCAAGGGGAAGGATTGCTGCCTTTTTCTTGGGATTGTGGCTTTCAGCAGAGGGTTAAAGTCCTATGGCACAACAGACACCCTCATACAAGTGTTGAGGCCTTGTACTATGATGGTTAACCTTGCACAGAACGTCAGGATGAATGGCCATATACAGTGGTGGGGTCCCAGTGGTTTATCATTTTGATGACACATGTGAAAATGTCAAAGGAACCCTAGACTGTGGAATCCCTAATCTCCTGGGGTCTGTATCCTCATGCAGCCCCGGTGACTTGTCAGAAGCCGCTGTGATGCCAGTGTCCCTATTGCTCGTGGGTTGCTGTCCCCATAATCATTGTGGGAGTTCTATGGCTATGCTATAGGGCCCCTTATCTTCATAGGGCCATGCGATTTTGACCTGGAATTCCTCTCAGGTCCCCATGTGTTTAAACCCCTTTAGTCCTGTCGCCCTTACCCTCTCTAGGCGCCGTAGGCCTGTATTCCCATGGCCTCGGGGCCCCTACAGTGGAGCTCCGGGGCCTTCACTTGCTTACACTACACGGCATTGGGCGCCTATTAGTGTGAAGGCATCTGGGAATTGGCATCTTACCTTCCTGGGGTCTAGGGCCCCAGCCTTCTCATATCATAGGCTCCTACTGCCCATTGACCGAACAATGCCATGAAACCCCCCCCTTCCCGTGGCCGCTGTTCTGGGTTTACAATCCCCTCATCCTCAAGGGGTCTGGAGACAGTGCATGTTCTCAAGGGCCCTACACTCATTGTCCCCAGAGTTTTGGGCGCCTATCTTTATGAGTTTCTAAAGGCCTAGTCCAACGTATTGCTATCCTCCGGGCGTCCAGAATGTCTTTCTTTATTTTTGAGGCCAGGGAGTGTCTTCACCGGGCAGTGTGTATACCCCCGTTGTTCCTGGCCCTCCTCTGCTGTAGCAGACTCTATGCGTCCTTTGCTGCGTCACCGGCGCGTGTTATTTGAGTGACTCACGCGCCTCAGTGTCTGACTTCCAGGACCTGATGACACACCTCGTGGAGTCTAGTCATCACCACCAGCCACACCCAGCCTGAGCCGGCCTTCCCAGCACCTTCTGCAAAACATTTTTTGGAATACGGAAAAGAGGCAGAAATGTGCCTCGGCGCCCGGGCATGAGAGCAGGGAACACGTCAGGCCGTAGGGCTCGGGCATGGCCACTCGTAACTCATATCAGTCTGTGAAAGGCTGGGGCCTTTAAATTGCTATCAGGGATGAATCTATTCATGCATTAGCTCGCGCCGCTAGGGCTGAGGAAGCGCCACTGCTTTGTTACGCTGCGATAGGCTGGTGACTCACAAACACCTCCAGGGTTGGGGTAGAATCAGTCATGAGTCTGGCTGAGGTATGTCGGGGTCTCTAAATGCAGTCGGGGCCTGAGTAAGCTGATGTCTCTTAGAGGGTGGTAGGGCAGAGTCAGTCACACCAGAGGGCCTGCTGCGGTACTTCTGGAAGGCCGTTCTGATCGGTTACTTGTCAGGTTGACCCAAAGGCCAGAGGCCCTGCTTAGGTACGAAGCCCTGAGATTTCAGTATAGGTAGGCACCGAGACGCCACGCACCCGCCTTGGTGTTTTTGTCCTTTCTTCAGGGCGCTATTAATGATAACTCTACTATGTATTCGCCTGGCAGTTCGGGCTGGACTGTTCCCATTGGGCGCAGGGTCAAGACTGATTTGCATATGGCTGGGTCCAAACTGGAATGGCATGGTGAGCAAAAAAGCGATGGACTTACGCCCAGATCTCTGTACTGGGGTGAATGTATGACATTGTTCTGCATTCGGTCCATCAATTGTTCTTTTTGCATTTGTCACCCTGAGTGTGACGGGTATGCTCAGAGGTGAGTCCCGTGCTCTCCACACCACTGGAATCCAGATCAATTGTTCTTATTACTTTGTATTGTCTGGCTGCAGCTGAGAAAGTGATTGAAAAAAAGCCTCAAAATGGGTCCAAAGATGAAATCTTAGTCCCCACTCCTCCTTTAGAATGTAATTTGTCTCTTCCGGCCCATCACCTTAACTGGAACAACGACTCCCAGCAACACAACAAACAAGCATTGGCAAAGCCAATAGGTTGGGTCTTGGCAAGCCTGATGTATTTACATTTTTTTTGTTGCTATAGACAGTAAAGGTCTGATCTAGAGTAGGGCTAGGGACACAGAACTGGCCCAATTGTGATCCTTGTACTGTGACAGGAACCACTGTAATGGTGGTAGCATTCAAGGTACAAGAGTTTTTGTGGATGGCTACCATCAATTTTGACAGCTGTTCACCAAACTTTTGATAAAGTTTTGGTTTTTCAAATCTTTTTGTTTTCCGAATTGGGAATTTTGTTATTGAAAAAAAAAAAAATGACCCTGACAATAAGGGAGTTTTTTTTCCTTGCTTGTCGGAGGGGTCCTTATATGTTTTTTTCTGTCCTAAACCACCAGGATATTAGACTGTACACAGTAATTAAGCCGGGCATTGTAATGCCCTTCCTCCAATGGCCATAAAAGGAAGCTTTTTATTGACAGAAACAACTGGGCCTTCGTCCATGGAAAGTTGGTGGTCCTCCCAACCTGAAATAGAGGTGGCAGACCGTCAATTTGGCGGACAGGGTACTGTGTGGCAATAGCCACAAAGTACCCTGCCCGCCACACTTTAAATCAGCCCATAAAACTGAAGTGGACTACATTTCAGGCAAATGCGCACATGTGCAATAGCAACATTTGACCACTCACAGTGAAAACAGCCAGTCGCTGAGATAGACTGACCCACTGCCCCATACAGTAGGCTGAGACAAGCACAAGGTAAATGTAAATTGAACAATGCATCAAAGAAGAGAGTGGGTCAAAAGCCTTTGTATGTATAAAAATGCATGTATTTATACTAAACATGAGGCTGGCAAAACAGTTTAAGATGTCTTTAGGCCAGACATTAAAAATAGAAGCCTGAGTCAGTCCTAGTGTAGCAGGGATCCTGTTCTCCTACAGAACTGTGCGTAGAGACTTGGAACCTTAGTAAGTTAGGGTGTGCCAAAACTCACCTTAGTACCCAAAATCCCCTTACCTGACTAGCTACAGTGTCTCATTGGTCATTATAAACTCTCAATGCTTAGACAAACCAGAACATGGACTTGGATTACCTCAGGTAACGTGGAACACATGAACACTCTTTCGTTATACAATCATTTCAATTCAAAACAAGGAGTAAATGAGGACGCAAGCATATTTGAAATGATTATTCACTAATGCAGGGTTCTCAAACGCAGTATCTTAGATGATACCAGCAAACATATTATAAGAAGCAAAATAATCAGCATAGTTATGATAGAGCGCGCGAGGTCACCCAGCCAATGATTCCGCCGTTTCCGGCTTCAGGGCCCATATACTTTCAATTCACACTATTCATTGACAGGGCGACTTCACGGGCTGCTACCAATTGTGTGTGTACCCTACAGTTATTACTTAGTGTACCCGACTTACCATCCACCGACACGGGTACCTATTACTTCAATGGATCAGGGGCCTAGCTGTAAAAGGAAAGGCAGCAAATGCAATTTCAAATGACATTCAATACTGTTGTAAATGACCACGGACAACTGGAAGTTTTAAAATGTTTATCTAAAGTTCGTTTTCATCAAGCATTAAACTTACAAGAATAAGACAGTCAATAACCAAGATAATGGAAAGTACATAACTATAGAGAAATAAAGTCAGGGTAACCATTTAAATGCAATTATGAGATAAAGAGAAAATGCTATGTATTCAAGGCAAGGAGTTTTCAGACAGTTTAAGTAAGGCCGTTCTAGACCATATCAGAAAATGACAAACTGCAATGCAAAATATGATTTCCAAGAGGTAGGATAGCATAGGAACAATTTAAGAGTATATGCACTTAACTTTATGATTCAATAGTTTGCGGCAAAAAGCATGGAAAAATCAACATGTGCAAAGATGTGTCTTTATTGAAGCAAAAAGACTGAAATATAGAAAGGTGCAAGTTTAAGGAACTTAGAGCAGTATTTACCTAGACTGGTGTGGAAACCAAACCCTGGCCACGGGTCAGTTAAGGACAGGAAACCCTCAAGGAAGGATACCCCTCAAAGGACAGCAGGTGCAGAATGGACACCCAGGACAGGACAGGATACCCTCAGATTAGGAATCAGGACAGGACCTCAGGACAGGACAGCAAACCCTCAGGACAGGACCGCTCAGGACAGGACCGCACCCGCAGTTTGGAAGCAACGCCTGCGTTCCACCCTCTCTGCAGCTATCGATCAAGACCCCGATTGAGTCAGCGAACTTCCAGCAAAGTGCTTCGCCAGCACTTTAAGGTTCAGTAGAACCTTAGTCTATGGTCAATTTCGGACAGAGTGCTCCGCAGCGCTCTGTATCTTCAGTCACCTATTGAGTACGATGGGTCAGTGACAGGTCAGCTAAACCAGACAAGTCGGACAATTTCCCTAGGTGAACCCAGGGTAGATATACTGTTTTGGGACAGGGTACCACCCCCCAAATGTTGCAAAGTGTCAGAATCCCCAATTTCGATTGGTTCTAAGGTAGGCTTTGGGTAACACACCAATCATAACACACTATTTGGATGCTTCATTTACATATCTGGGTACCGCCTAGCAAGATTGGGGTTCCCATGAGAAACTGTGCAGAAATACGAGTGACAATTAACATTGTTGCCGAGTTAGGACAACTGGCTCCGTTTTCCTGGGTTTTCAGGTCAGTTCTCAGGAGCATCTTGCCCATCACTGCCAGCTGGCTAAGTTCCATCAGCCAAAGTTGTCAGGTCCCCGGAAAGTCGCATATGCGCAGAAGGGACCTCCAAGATGGCTCTCGGTACAGACAGACCCACATTTCCCGCAGTACATGAAAAGTAAGCGAGAACAAATTAATACATAGAAATAACATTATGAAACACATCATTTGGTTTTGAACTTTCAACTTATCACTACAAAATATACTTATGCAGTCTAAATGTTAGCTACATATAACAGGCACAAGAGCAGTGGCACGAGCAGTACCACGTTACAGGCAAAGCTATGTATTACGCATGCGCATAAATTTCCCTCCAATTCTGCAGACACGTCAGGACACGTGAGTGTGACTGACGCATGCGCAGTGACTAAATACAAGCGGCGGCCATATTTTACGGACAAGGATTAAATGCATTAGGAATACACATAGGCAAGCTTCATAAACTTTGCTTAAACTAAATATAACATTAGTAAAACGTACACTTATTACCTTGTTATACATAAACGAGGTTCATGAATACAGCAAGCCGCAAAATATGCGAAGCTTTGCTTCATCAATCCCCTCTTTGATGATATTTACTATCATCACAAAATTTAATGGAACCAGATGCCAACTTTTCTTTCACACTTTATACAGTTCTATCTCTTCTAGCAATCGCTCCAGCTTTTCTCGTTCAGTTTTGGTAGGGTGAGAATTCTTCACCTTTTTATAGATCTGATTATTCATCTCTTCTAATTCGAGCTCATCCACACTCCGTTTCACTCCTCTTGTATTTACTTCTCTTGCATTCACTTCATACTTCTTTGTGTGTTTACGACACTTGCAGCAGACAAATATGAAAAATAGGATGAGACCTATAATTCCAATTGGCATCAGTACTTTGAGCAATAAGCCTTTACCTATACTAGCGAACCAATGACCTACATTTGAGAGACCATCTACCAGTCTCTTCCAGGCACTATCAACCTCGAGTGGTCTGAGTTCCTTTGCCAAATTAGTAATGTTTCGCACATATCTTTTGAGCTGCACACTTTTGTCCGGAATATAAGTGCAACAATGTTGCGCCTTCAACATCCGGCAGACTCCGCCCTCTTTCGCCAATAAGGTATCAAGAGCAAGTCGATTCTGCAAAACCATTGATCTAATCGCAACCATTTCGGTATTGACCAACAGAAATCCATGAGCTGTCTCAGTCGACAACACATCCACTATAGTGGACAATTTGCAAATTCTGTGAGTGTTCAGAACCACTCCCACTCCAGGTATCAGTGCACTGAAAATACTACCCATAATCTCACCTCTACTTTCTCTTTTACTACGCACTAAGCCATTAGTATTTTCACTGCTTCCAGCAACTCCATTCACATGGTATATTTTCGGGAAGACAATGCCAAAATAGCAGCTTCCATACCAGTGATCCGGTAATTTGAAATAAGCCTTGTCCCCACAAATATAATAAATTCCAGGAAACACAGGCTCTGACCCATTTTTGAAACCCCAACCTCCAATTACCTTGTAATTATGTTCGCATTCACTGGAACCAATGAAAATGTTATTATAATAGCTAGTCTTCTCGCGGTGAAGACATAGCTTGCCTTTCTTTTCAAAATCCAGCAACAGAGCAGGACCCGCCCCACCAGTTGAGGTGCCTTCCATGTTCTCTGCCCACTTTGGCCTTTTCTGACTTTCGTCATTAGCCTTCTTTTGTATTTTAATTCTCCTTTTCTCTGCCATGTTTAGGAACATCTTTTCCTGCGCATGCAAAGAACAAGTCAAGTTATCTCTGTGTGCGTCAGCTATGTCGATATTACCTATTGTTAGGAAGTAATCTCCCATGTATCGTATTGCGTCACTTTTGGTATGTACAGGATTCAAGTTCCCACGTATAGGAAGCTCAGAAAAGATCACGTCATTATTAGAGTAATAGTACTGTAACGGTCCTCTTTTGTAAAATAAACTAGCTAAAATGCTACAGGAGATTCCATATGTCAGCGGTAAGTGATGGTATGTCACGCCTTCAGCTACAGAGGTAGGTAGCTTCATGCAGACATAGCAATCTTCAATTTCCATAGTCTCTACATAGTGTATTAACAAGTTTGCAAAAACATTTAAGCGTGTCCTGTTTTTAATTCTATGATAATGTAGTTCTCCCTCATCTGATGCTTCTAAGTTCTGTTTTGTTTGTCTCAGTGCTCTCTCATGTCTAGCTACACTCTGTGTTGTTAGCTCCTCACTGTCAGTATTTACAATTTCAGTAGGGACAATATTAGTATCTTTGCTTACAGCAAAGGGAATGAAAATTGTTAGTCCTATCCAGAGTAATATCAGGACAACTATACTACAGACACATACCTTGCAGCATGTTTTGCAACAGCTGCGACTAGGTCTACCACTCACGTTTGAATCAGACATTTTAGGCTTCAGAAGAAGTTTCTCGACCCCTCTTTGTGACTTTACACGAGTATCTTACTTTGTGCAAATTCACGGTGGCTCGTCTTCTTCTTCGTCAGAGTACTCGGGGACGGGCTCTCCGTCGCTTACGTCAGTGATATCGAGATCTTCAAGCTCTTCTAACACAAGTGTCCATTCAGGTGACTTGTACTTTTTGTTTTGTCTCTTTATCCGATCACTCCTTCTTTTGGAAGTGTCTTCTGGTTGTTCTGCTATGCGAGCACTTCTCCTTTCTTCTGCACGTTTTTCTTCTACTGTTTTTATCCTTAGTCTTAATTTCTTTACGAATCTAGGCTCAAGATGCTTTCTTTTCTTAAGTCTTTTGGTTGGTACTTGGACTTCGTTTTCTTCTCTTGCCCTCTTATTTTCATTAGCTTGTGGCAATTCTGCTTCAGTTTCTTCTTCTTCTATCTGACTAATTCCAAGGCTAGCATCTATTTCTTCTGCCTGGGTACTAATCTGGCCTTGTTCAGGTAAATTGTGTGTTTGCTCTTCAAGTGTCTCTGACTCTGTTTCCTGAACACGTTCTTCTAATTCTATCTGATCCTGTTCAAGCACTTCGATCTCTGGACTTTCTTCTGCTCGAACTATTACACTATGTCTAGTCTGTCCCTTCCCGATATCAGGTGTCAGTGGAGGAGTATCAATCACTTGTTCTGTATTCCTCTCTTGTTCAGGATCCTTCACTTGTTCAGTATCGGGCACGGGCTCTGCAGCATTCACTTGTTCTGTATCAACCACGTGCTCTGTCCCTGTCTGACCTTCTCCTTCCTCAGTTTTGATGTGAATCTCAAGAGTCTGAGGTTCTTCGCCTGTGCCTTGCTTTTCCTCTCTAGTCCACTCTCTACCTTCCCAAAGTCGCTCACTTGTTCGAATGGGGTCTTCAGTGAGATCAATCAATGGAATCCACTCCTCTGGCCATATGCTAGGCAGCTCGTCTTCAGCTACTTCTGGCTCAGCTTCCTTTACCCCTTCAGCAGGCTGGGCTCCTGGTAGTTCGTTGTCAACTATTCTTGGGCCAACATCTGCTGATTCTGTAGCTCGACTGGTACTGGGCTGTACGTCGTCAGCTACTTCTGGTCTGGCTCCTGCAGAGTCCTCTGCTGGACGCCCTCCTGCTTCAGGCACTTCGTCTGGTGGTACCTTCTGGGTGTGGCTGGCGTGTATCCAACGCGGAACCCCTGCACACTTGACTGCTGTGGTAGTAACCAGAATCACCTGACGTTTTTCTCCCCACCTTGGCTCCAGGCAGCTCTTCCGAGTATGCTTCTTTATCTTCACCCAGTCCCCCGGGACCAGTTTGTGGAGAGGAGTCGTTGGATTGAGGATGGCGTCTTCTCCGATCTGGCGAGAGATAGAACGCACTTGGTCACCCAATCTCTTGCAGTATTCAAGCACCAAATCATCAGTAATACTCAACAGTTTGCTTCCAGGCACCCATGCTTGTCTCATCACTCTTCCCATAATGATTTCATGGGGACTTAGGCCTGTCTTGCGATCAGGAATACTTCTGAGTCCCATCAGGACCAAGGGTAGGGCCTTCACCCAGGTCAATTTAGTTGCATCACACAGTTTTGCTAGTCTGTTCTTGATAGTTCCATTTATTTGTTCCACTACTCCAGAAGCCTCTGGACGGTAGGCACAGTGAAGCTTTTGTGAAATTCCAAAGGCCTTACATAGTTCGTCGATCACTGCATTCTGAAAATGTGAGCCTTGATCTGATTCAATAGTGACTGGAACCCCGAACCTAGGTATCAGTTCTTTTAATAAACACTTAGCTACTGTTTTTGCGTCATTTTGGGGAGTAGGGAAAGCTTCCACCCACTTTGAAAATAAACAGACCATGACAAGGACATATCGCTTTCCTTCACACCGGGGCATGGTGATGAAATCAACCTGTATTCTTACAAAGGGACCCCCAGACCTCCCAATTTTCCCCAGTTCCACCACAGTCCTCTTCCCTGGGTTCATCTTTTGACATGACAGGCACCTCTGGCAGAGGGACTCCGCTACTTTCCTGAACTTTTTACTGTACCAAGTCTGTTGGAACACTAGAATCATGGCGTCCCTACCAATGTGTGATCCTTCATGTATCAATCTCGCCATTGTGCTAAGTAGGTGTCTAGGCAACACAGGCATACCAGTTGGACCTAAAATGACACCATCCACACGTCTTGGTCTACACCCATCGTCCTTCCACTTCTCTCTTTCTTGCCAAGGTGCCGCCTGCTACCACTCTTTCACTTCATCCCATGTAGGCACCTCTTCAAACACCTGAAGTTGGCAGCTGGTTCCTGGCCCCCCTCGTTTTGGATTTACGATATACCGATCTCTTGCGCACCATTGGGCCACTCGATCAGCATAATCGTTTCCCAGTGATACCTTGTCCATGCTCTTCTTATGAGCAGCACATTTTACCACTGCCAGTTCCTTTGGTAACTGGATTGCCTCTAAAAGGTCTTGGACAACCTTTCCATTTCGAATAGGGGTACCTGATGAAGTCAGGAACTCCCTCTGTAGCCACAACTGGCCGAAGTCATGCACAACCCCATAACAGTACTGACTGTCAGTATACACTGTTATGCGCAGGTTCTTCCCAATTTGGCAAGCTTTTATCATAGCAATCAATTCGGCTACTTGTGCAGACTTGATATGATATAGGTAACCTGCTTCCTCAATTTTCTCTAAGGATACTACCGCATAGGCAGCACTCAGGCCTCCTCGTTCATGCCTTAGACATGAACCATCCACAAAAAGTTCTTTATCATGCACAGGCAATGGCGTTTCTTTTATGTCTGGGCGTGGCTTAGTGTTGAATTCTGTTAAGTCTATGCAATCATGTTCATCATCCACCCCCCCCTCCATATCCTTTGGGTCGGGAAGTAAGGTGGCTGGGTTCAGAATACTGCACCTAACAATGTTTACATTTGCAGCACCCACAAGAATCCTCTCATATTTAGTCAGCCGACTAGGGGTGAGATACTGAGTTTTTGTTCTGGTCAACAAAATTACCACTCCATGTGGGACATACACAGTTACCGGATGTCCCATGACAATGGACTCACTCTGCTCTAAACTTGCGCAGGTAGCAGCTACTGCTTTCAGACAACCTGGTAATCCAGCAGCCACTGGATCCAGGGTGGCAGAGAAATATGCCACAGGCCTTCTCGTTGTGCCATGATCTTGTGTCAGGACCGACAATGCACAATTTTCACGAGTGTCACAGAACAGGGCAAATTCTTTGGAATAGTCTGGCATTCCCAATGCAGGGGCGGTACACAGACAATCTCGCAGTTTGGTGAATGCTGTTAAGCTTTCATCATCCCATTCTACAATCTCTGGTGTTCCTCTCTTGGTCATTTTTATCAAGGGCCTAGCTAGGACTGCAAATCCCAGAATCCACTGCCTGCAGTATCCTATCACACCCAGGAACATTCTGATCTCTTTCTGAGTACGGGGCAACTGCATCTTTTGAATTATTCTCACTCTTTCCGATGTCACTTTTCTGACACCTTTTTCTATCTGGTGCCCCAGATATTTCACCGATTTTGCACAGAACTGTAACTTGTCAGGGGCCACTTTATGTCCCTTCTCACACAGGTGATTCAGTAGGGCAATGGTGTCAATCACACAATCCTTATGACTTTTAGACGCCACCAAGAGGTCGTCTATGTATTGCACTAAGACAGAGTTCCCAGGTAAGATCAAAGTTTCCAAACATTTTTTCAAGATCTGATTAAAGATAGAGGGGCTCTCTGTATACCCTTGAGGGACCCGGTTCCAGCAATACACGTGACCTTCAAAGGCAAATGAGAAAAGAAATTTGCTATCTGGATGCAAAGGAATGGAAAAGAATGCATGACACAGGTCTATCACAGTGAACCACTCAGCATCCCAGGGAATCTGATACAGAATCACTGCTGGGTTCGGGACAATAGGGCAACAGGGAACTACTATCTTGTTGATTTTTCGTAAATCCTGCACTACTCTGTACTTGCCACTAGGTTTCTTAATGCCCATAATCGGAGAGTTACATGGGCTACTCATCACCTCCTGTATGATGTTTCCTTCTAACAATTTCTGTATTTCCACAGTAACACCAGCTTTCACTTCTGCATTCATTCTGTAGGGTTTAGTATTGGGGTACACTGCATTGTCCTTGATGGCTATCTGTATGGGGTCCACATTTTTCATTAACCCTACATCTTTCCCAGTAAAGTCCCACACCTCTGGCTTCACTGCTTCTTGGAGTTCTTTGGGTAAATCCTGCATGGTCATTCGTTTAATTTCCGAGTCAGGGCGGACTAACATTAATTTATAAATGCCGTCTTCATCTGGGGTCTGAATTTCAACACCCTTTGGTGTGCAAAAGATGGTACAGTTCATTTTGCACAGCAAATCACGTCCCAGCAAGTTCACTGGACTGGTGTCGCAAACGACAAATCTATGCATTTCTTTAAAATTTCCAATTGAGATCTCCATGGGCTTGGTAACAGGAGTACTAATCAGTTGATTAGATACACCCACTACTTGGATGGCTTCTCCCGAGAGGGGTAGGTTTGGAACGTCCACTGTTCTCACAGTAGAACGGGTAGCGCCAGTGTCCAACAGAAAGGTGACATCGTTTCCGTCAACCTTTCCTTCAATGTATGGTCCGGACTGGTCTACCGGCAAGGAGGCGCCAAGTACGCACTCCTCGTCCTCCCCTCTCAGGCCCCGTCAGTACTGGTCATCACAAAGGAAGGTATCATTTAGAAGATACTGCGAAGTTGCTGCATTTCTGTTCTCATTACTTTCCCAGACTTCTATCTCATCTCCCTCTGCCTGTTTTCCCCTGTATACTTGCTTTGGTGCTCGGGGCACCTGAACTGTTTTTACCTGTGGTTGAGTCTTTCTTGGTCTCTCTTTCTGCGTCTGTGGAGTTAAATCAGGCATTTTGGGGTTATCTTCCGGCAAGTAAGGACACTCGTTACGCCAGTGTCCAATTTCGCCGCACTGATGGCAGGGAAATTTCTTCATAGCCTCCTCCCTGCTCATTTTGGGCCGGGGCTTGCCTCCTCCCCCTCCCCCAGGGCCTTCGTTTTTAGTGTTTTTGACCATGTTACTCAACTGCTTTTCCTGCTGTTCTGCGAGCTTCACCTGAGCCCACATCACTTTTTCCTTGAGAGCCTTTTTCTTTTCTGCCATCTCGTCCTCGCAGTACTTTGCGTACCGCAGGACCTCATCTACCTTTTTGGAGTGCCAACAGATTTTGTTATCTTTTATCCACTGACAAATTTCAGGTCTTAAACCGTTTACAAACCTGTAAATGAAGTGCGTCATATCCTTCATCTCGATGTTATCTATACCACTGTATGTTTTAAACACCTGCAACAGCCTTTCATAATAGGAGTGCACTGTCTCCTCTCTTTCCTGCGTTGTTCTATCTATCCTGGTCCAATCAGTTTCCTTAGCTGGCACCTTTAGTTTCAGATGCTGAATTACTTGTTCATATTTTCTCATCACTTCTTTCGATGGTTCCCCTGTTTCTTTATCTCTTGTGTACTCCTCACTAGGCCAGGCTATGGCTATTTTACACTCGGTCCATAGATCGACCGGGACCACAATGTCGAAAAACCCATCCAGGTCTTTCCACAGGCATTTCTGCACCTTTACGAACCTCTCCACTTGCCGGTACCATTCAACCGGTTTCTCGCGTAGTTTCGGAAAGTCGTTAGTAAAGGACACAATATCCTGTCTGGACCATGGAACGTGCACATACCTCCCACCTGGTACTTCCCGCATGGGGCATAACGTTTCGGGCTTGTCTACTTCTCTCAGAGGGAACTCAGGGGTAGCTTGTCTTGATCGGGCCTCATCTTTCTTACGTGCCCACCTCGTTTTCCACCTCTCCACATCTCCCCATTTTTGCAAAACTGCAAGCAACTCTTTAATCTGCAACTTCCTCCCTGACACATTCAAGTTCTCTAAATCCTTGTCTGAGAACTCAGCTCGGTATGGTTTCTGCAAGGGCTTTGATCTGGATATATCTATCCCCATACTAGCTGCGGTGTCTGTCAGCTTTTCGTGGAGCACCCTGGTACTTCTGGTAAGGCTTTTACACATGAACAGCAATTCTTCTTCAGACTAGGTGTTTAATCTGTCTAACCCCCATTCCCTGCCATCAATTCCTCTATTTCTACCCTCAGCTTGTAGAGGTCTAAAGGTTTCGTTTGCGGAGCCTGTTTTTCTAAATCACGACTCCAACTTTCAATCTCTTCCGGAGTTACCAAAGAGACACTCCTGGTCCCTGTTGCTGATTCTAATTTAATTTCTTTCGCATCAAAAGGATTATGCCTCTTCTGCACTCCCTTTCCGGTCTGTTTGTTTGGTAGATCCAAGAACACCACTTCGGACTCGCACTCACTGGACTGATCGTCTATCAGTAGGGGCTCTTGCCTCGGCGAGGCCATTATCGGGTTCATAACTGGAGGGTTCGAACTTCCTTGACTATTCCCATACAACGGGACTACTGGTCCGATCGTTACCGGAATAGTCAAAGCTTCAGGACTGGTATTTAACTGGGAGATTTTCTGAATTATCTCTGTCCTCTGTCTAGCTAGGGCCTCTTGCTCCCTTTCATCTAGTACTCTTCCTAATGTCCGGTCAGGTATCATCTGTGGGGTCAGGTGAGGGGTAAGACTCGGGGCAGTAGGATGCGTTTCACTTGGTCCTCCGCCATAATTTGGTTTTGGGAACAAAGTTCCTGTGCCAAATGACCTACGCTCTTCCCCATATGGAGGCTGCAAAAAGGGTACTCCTGAACTTACTGGCTTTTCTTCGTTTTCATACAGAGGTCTGGGAAAAAATGTTCTTTCACGGGAATATTTTTCCTCTGAGCTCTCGGGCATTCTAGGATATATATTGCGTACTTCTGCGGATCCGGGGTTCTCAAAATAGGGCAACACCTGGCCACTTCCCCCCCTACATAGGGATCTGTCCTCCTCCTTAATAGATGGACGCTGGGGATTCCCTCCTGTACTGGAAAGTCGGGCTCCCTCATTATAAGGGGGCGGACTCGTGAAGATGTCATCTAACAATTCATCATCTGACTCTCCAAGGGCTCCCCAATGCTTACACTTTTCAGTCTTTTTCTCTTCCCCCGAAGGGGTACATGCTGGCATCATGGGAAACAGACCCTCAACAATCATGCTCTGTCTCCACTGTTTCATCCTCTTGTCCCTATTCTCCTGTTTCAGCCTTGGGTACCACTTGGTCAGACCTTTGTCCATCCGGGGTTTCTCTCTTTCAAAAGCCTCAATCTCCCATTCCTCTAATGCCTCATACTGCGTTAGTCTCGGTCTGGGATGCAATTCATTCATTCGGGTTCTCAAATTAAATAAAATTCTGCCATTGAAAGTACCGTCTAACGGAAAAGCCAATACTCCGTCATCTTTTGTGTACCTTACCCAATTCTCCAACCACACACAGGTATTGTACCCTCGGTCAAACATCATGAATGAGGCAGGAGTATTCGGTGGCGGGATAGTAACACCCTCTCTAGATTTAATCGGTTTGTCCGTTTTGAAATAATTCTTTACCCTGCTTACAAGGGACATCTTTCTCTTAGCTCCGTACATAATATCGTATCTATTAGCTTTCCACTGATCCCTTTCAAACCCTTGGTTTCTTGGATCGGGTCTAGTCTCTGGACAATACGAGTGCCACATACAATTTTTACGCTTCTCTCTGTTTACAAAATCACTTCCAATCAGAACGCGTCTTGCAATTCCGTGCGACCAATGAGGTGCACGCGTTCAAATATTTTCGGCCAATGGGTGCGCGGCCCCTTCGTGAGACAGTTCTCACTCCTCGGCGCTTCACCCCTCCTTTACAATTTCAGCCCCGCTACCCACCGCTGTTTCTACCAATCCCAGCGCTGCACGGAGTGACGTCAGAGGCGCTTCGCGACTGACTCCCTCCCTTCACAAGGTAACGGAAACTTTCTTTCCTTTTAAAGTGCTCAGTGCTTGGTTATTTTACAACAAATACACATTCGCCACAGTGCTCAAGTGTCTAGACAGGATAGCTTTGTTTTACTGCAAGTAAACTACTTCCATTTACTTTTCACGCGCTGCGGGTAGATCTCTTCCGCCTACCCTTCACTCTAGCATCGGTGCACCTGTTATTCCCCTAAACTCATCCACTTCTTTCCGGGATATATCCGAGTCTAAGGTTTCCCAGCGGACCCCTCTGCTTTCACCCAAGCTCCGAGGAACCTGCTACTCTTCCGATGTGACCCTTACTAGGTTACGCCACTATGGGAATTTTGCCAATGAACCTCGTTACTGACATTTATTCACACATGTATTCAGAAAACCCTAGTTAGTGCTTCCCGGTTATCCTAACCTGCACCTAACTTTCCTTAAGCCTGTGACCTCAGGACAATGGATTCTATTCACCACTTGCCCTTTCAATCCCCGGGGAGTTCGGACAACAAGAAACAATACGATTTACAAACGCATGGATTAATACATATAACAATATAAGAACAAGAATAATAATGAAAAAACAATTCATTGATTTTAGCAGCGTATTCACAAGAGAGTGATCAGTCCCCTCGGAACAGCCGCTCTTATAGCAGCATTAATGTACTAGCAGCTCCCGACTTAACTAGTCTAACTAATCCTGCCTAACCTTTAGCTAGTCCCTAACCATCCTCTGATCTACCAGAAAAACTGATAGAGCGCGCGAGGTCACCCAGCCAATGATTCCGCCGTTTCCGGCTTCAGGGCCCATATACTTTCAATTCACACTATTCATTGACAGGGCGACTTCACGGGCTGCTACCAATTGTGTGTGTACCCTACAGTTATTACTTAGTGTACCCGACTTACCATCCACCGACACGGGTACCTATTACTTCAATGGATCAGGGGCCTAGCTGTAAAAGGAAAGGCAGCAAATGCAATTTCAAATGACATTCAATACTGTTGTAAATGACCACGGACAACTGGAAGTTTTAAAATGTTTATCTAAAGTTCGTTTTCATCAAGCATTAAACTTACAAGAATAAGACAGTCAATAACCAAGATAATGGAAAGTACATAACTATAGAGAAATAAAGTCAGGGTAACCATTTAAATGCAATTATGAGATAAAGAGAAAATGCTATGTATTCAAGGCAAGGAGTTTTCAGACAGTTTAAGTAAGGCCGTTCTAGACCATATCAGAAAATGACAAACTGCAATGCAAAATATGATTTCCAAGAGGTAGGATAGCATAGGAACAATTTAAGAGTATATGCACTTAACTTTATGATTCAATAGTTTGCGGCAAAAAGCATGGAAAAATCAACATGTGCAAAGATGTGTCTTTATTGAAGCAAAAAGACTGAAATATAGAAAGGTGCAAGTTTAAGGAACTTAGAGCAGTATTTACCTAGACTGGTGTGGAAACCAAACCCTGGCCACGGGTCAGTTAAGGACAGGAAACCCTCAAGGAAGGATACCCCTCAAAGGACAGCAGGTGCAGAATGGACACCCAGGACAGGACAGGATACCCTCAGATTAGGAATCAGGACAGGACCTCAGGACAGGACAGCAAACCCTCAGGACAGGACCGCTCAGGACAGGACCGCACCCGCAGTTTGGAAGCAACGCCTGCGTTCCACCCTCTCTGCAGCTATCGATCAAGACCCCGATTGAGTCAGCGAACTTCCAGCAAAGTGCTTCGCCAGCACTTTAAGGTTCAGTAGAACCTTAGTCTATGGTCAATTTCGGACAGAGTGCTCCGCAGCGCTCTGTATCTTCAGTCACCTATTGAGTACGATGGGTCAGTGACAGGTCAGCTAAACCAGACAAGTCGGACAATTTCCCTAGGTGAACCCAGGGTAGATATACTGTTTTGGGACAGGGTACCACCCCCCAAATGTTGCAAAGTGTCAGAATCCCCAATTTCGATTGGTCCTAAGGTAGGCTTTGGGTAACACACCAATCATAACACACTATTTGGATGCTTCATTTACATATCTGGGTACCGCCTAGCAAGATTGGGGTTCCCATGAGAAACTGTGCAGAAATACGAGTGACAATTAACATTGTTGCCGAGTTAGGACAACTGGCTCCGTTTTCCTGGGTTTTCAGGTCAGTTCTCAGGAGCATCTTGCCCATCACTGCCAGCTGGCTAAGTTCCATCAGCCAAAGTTGTCAGGTCCCCGGAAAGTCGCATATGCGCTGAAGGGACCTCCAAGATGGCTCTCGGTACAGACAGACCCACATTTCCCGCAGTACATGAAAAGTAAGCGAGAACAAATTAATACATAGAAATAACATTATGAAAACACATCATTTGGTTTTGAACTTTCAACTTATCACTACAAAATATACTTATGCAGTCTAAATGTTAGCTACATATAACAGGCACAAGAGCAGTGGCACGAGCAGTACCACGTTACAGGCAAAGCTATGTATTACGCATGCGCATAAATTTCCCTCCAATTCTGCAGACACGTCAGGACACGTGAGTGTGACTGACGCATGCGCAGTGACTAAATACAAGCGGCGGCCATATTTTACGGACAAGGATTAAATGCATTAGGAATACACATAGGCAAGCTTCATAAACTTTGCTTAAACTAAATATAACGTTAGTAAAACGTACACTTATTACCTTGTTATACATAAACGAGGTTCATGAATACAGCAAGCCGCAAAATATGCGAAGCTTTGCTTCATCAGTTACTAGTTCATAGAATACACAAGGTGACAACATGCTAAAATGCTGAAATGAATCGGGTTTAACAACACCTAATTCTCACCCTCCCTAACTAGCATAGTATATTAAATCTAAGAAGGTCTCATTGGGTTTTAGCAGGGCGACCCCATACCTCTAGATCCTAGTGGTAGGATCACATCATCTTCCACCAGGTCTCTGCAAGCGAAGCACCATCAAGTGTGTGTGGGTGCACTGCGTGAAGCAATATAAAACGTGCCTAAAGCCAGAATTTGGCTGCCGCTGTATGTATGTTATGTCTAGGAAGGTGCGAAGATCAGACCTCACAACAAGCACTGTGTCGAGTTATCCTTGAAGGCTTCAGCACTCAGTGTACAGACACAGTTCACTAAGCAAAGCTGATATCAGAGCAATAACATATTTTTCTCGTGTGAATCCAAAGCGCTCTACTAAGCTCAAAGCTAAAACAACAATTTATGTGTCGTGTGCAAAAGCAGCATACAAGAAAAATGGCGTTTAGTCTTCTAATAAGCTCATGCTAACTTAACACAGCATATCGGTAATGCGTATCAATATGACATCCCCCCATGATCCGAGCCCGAATAAGACAAAATGACATAAGGGGCCAAACTTTGAAGTGCAGAGTTCAAGGACGATAGTCAGTTCAAATTTGAGCAAGTGAGAAAAAATATTTCCGTCACTCAAAAAATTTTTTGCATCCTCATGACAATTTGAGTAAAGTCAATAGTTCTGGAAAAAGAACAATTTGGATATAAGTCTCAAAAATCAAAAAAAATTCAATGTCATCAAAGTCAATAGTGCTGGGACATGCAAATTTAGTCATAATTAAAAAAAAAAATTCGAAAAAGTTAAATGTTAACAAAAAGTGTCGATTGGTATCAGCCAAGGACTGAATATGCAAAATAAGCAGCAACAGCTTCCAAACGGAAGTCACTGTTATCATCAGAAAACAAATCAGCCATCCAATTCAAGAGCGGGAAACAACATTCATGCTCTTCAATTACCGGAGCCTCTAGCACCATCAGAGGACAACTTGGTGGGTTCTCAATGAAGCTATGTGCCAAGAAATCTTGCGCCGCTGCAATTATATCCCAACGACCCAGTACTCCATGCATCGCTGCCAAGGCCATAATCCTTTCGTCGGAACAAAGCAACTCGTGAGTAACTAAGGGACTCATGAGATGATTAAAATCCAAGTCAGGAGATACCATCTTGCAGAGACACAAATCCAGGGCCCAATCGAAATCGCAGCTCAGGCAATGAAAGACAGGCTGGACACATGTAAAATAGGAAAACCGATACGATAATCCATACGCTGCACTTAAGGTGGCGAGCGGCAGCTTTCCATAGTATTCAAGCATCCTGTTGCGAAACAGTGCCAGACGGGACTGAGCGTCTTGAAACGCAGGACGGGCATCCATTTATCACAAAACAAAATATCAACAGAATGCCAGCAGCCAACGCGAGTAACACAGGAAAACCACCAAACAGGCTGGAAAATATTGAAAGAAGGAAAGCAGGAATGACTCCAAATATCTTTTCAAATGAAGTCACTAGACCACTGCTAACTATTTTAAAAAATGTGCAAGGCCAGAAGTGGTGGACGCGTCAAATATTGTATGAATCAGCTCACTGAAATGCAACGGTAGGTCAGTATTTCATAAGGCTTGCACCTCTGTGCGGGTGTTGGCAATGTGAAGGACAAATGTTTCACGAGCCGAAGTCAGAGCAACCTCTTTTTGTGACAATAGGGCTCTTATTCATTCATACTCATTCCATTGAACTCTGCTCTCAAGGTTGGAATTCGCGGCCAGATGTAAACATCCGAGTTCCCATGCGGAGGAGGATACAAAACATTTTTACAGCACACCACACGTTCCGATACTGTAACCACATAAGTGACGCCTTTTACTAGCCCACAACAATCTTCATTATTTAAAAATTAAATAGCTGCCGTTTGCCAGTAATGTGAAAGTGGGGACTCTTGCGGGAACAGGAGTACCTTTCAAAACACAGGCTAAATTGGGCTGTTCTTGGTTGCAAGAACCGTGCAATTGGATATGTCTACACATTAATGAGTGATCAGGTGTTTCTGTGCACTCTTCACCTTTGAGATAAACTTCCCTCCCTTCTCTAAGGTATCTGTAAGTAAAAGGAAGCGACCAGGCTTCATGGAGGTATGAACTACTCAGTGGCTCATATCTACCAATGGCTAAATATTTCAAACAGTTTGTAAATCTAAATAAAGCAAACAGTAACGTAATTAAACGTGGTTAAGCCACGTCGCAGCCGTGTTCTCTGCCACAGAGAATGGTAACAACTCCAACTTTTCAATGTGCAACATGGAAAAAGATGCATCTCTCATTGAAAGCAAACGTTCCTTTTCTGTCAAAATAAAAGGGGCAAAAAGTGAGGAGACATTCATGTAAGTCATGGGCACTTTTCCGGCCTTAAGCGTCTGCAGGGTTCATGCAAACTGCATAATGGAATGCAATTGATTTTGACCATGGTATAACACAGAGACTTCATCGTGCACAATATCAACAACAGACGATACAATGTTATCCAATGTGTAAATGTGGGAAGAAAGCGTGTTAATGCTATTATCTACAACTGCAAGCACTTTCTCCAAGTTAGCTTGATCAATAGCCCTAAGGCGGGTTCAATCTGTGATGTTTTCCAAATCTCATTATAAACCGCATATATCCATCTTTTTGATCTAACACTTGCCGGGCCTTTTATAAAAATCATTTAAGTCAACATCACCCGTTAGTTTAGATAGATGCAGTTTAACTGATGCCAAGGTAGAATGTTGGAGCCAATTCTGACATAATTTGCCTATTGAATAAGTGGTGACAGAATGGTCATTCTCAAAACGGGGATCGGTCCTGATTTGTTTGAAGCCATCAGCTAAACCCAGAAAACGATGTTGGCACGAATCAGCACTTCTGTGCCACAACAGCCAACCATCAAGATCCAAACTGGATATGTTAAAGGACGAGTTCTGCAACAGAGTTTGCAATTCCCTAATAGAAAATTTGGTAAAATTACCCCAACCTGAATATTCTTCTAATTCAGGGATGGAAGGAGTATTCAATTTTTTAGAAAAAGCTAATCAAAAGCATGTTGTTTGAGAAATGGTAGAGTTAAAAAATAACATATGATTTGGGATGAGACAAGCACGGTGCAAAGCCTCAGTGCCTTGAACCTGCCAACTTTTAGAACCCCAAATTTATTTAAGGTCAATTGTTTCCTGCCACAACTCGTAGCCTCCAACAGCTAACTGCTCTTGGAAGG
The DNA here is from genome assembly GCF_964261635.1 of Lissotriton helveticus. Taxonomy (NCBI): domain Eukaryota; kingdom Metazoa; phylum Chordata; class Amphibia; order Caudata; family Salamandridae; genus Lissotriton; species Lissotriton helveticus. The sequence goes on along the minus strand of NC_136065.1, from coordinate 1,580,392,486 downwards.
ACTTCGAACACAATAACTTAGTATCAGTAAGTCTAACCTTGGACTCGGATTTTTCTGTCATTTTAAAATAAAATGAAGCAGGATTGGACGGATTAAAGTCGGTAAAATAAGTGTACTTTTTCAAAAATGTACTCGAACTGCCTTGTATAGGAGCGGGGCAATGCTCCCACTGTGTATAATTTACAGTATTTCTTCTGAAACTAGTTTTGTGTAAAAAGTGGTTGCCAAAATGTTGGAAGCAATATAAATCACCATAATTAGCAGAGTCTAAATATAAATCTTCAGCATCAAAGGCAGCATAATATTTCAAATCAGAAAACAATGCCTCCACGGCCTGAACATCCCAATCATCAGAACGTATGTTTTGTTTCACCACATCCCCCATGTTAACTCTAAGCACATTAGGGACATTAATGACTTCAGTGGGGCCATGGATTTGAAATTTAACAGGATCCCATACAATCCCATCTAGGACAGGCCAAGCAGTGATGTTAACAAATGTCAAGTCTCTCTTCAGTCTGTGGGCAGAATGTGAGGAGGAAAGGGGTGCCAATGTTCCATTTAGATGTCGAATGCATGTTCTCTCTTCGACATAGTGTCCGTTGACCAACCGGAAAAAATAAAACACAAAACCAATCAACATAAAAAGGTAAATTGAAAAAAGCACCAGCCAAATATACATCCAAGGAGGAATCAAAAAATGTTTTTTAAATAAACTTGTATATACTGCAATCCGAGAGGGCTTTCCTGATGTGTTCGAGACAGTGTCAAATGAAAATCTGGATTCTGTGGCAAAACGTGTTTGCAAATCAGGCATCGATAAGTCAGTTGGGTAAGTGTAGTCAATTTCATGGAGGTTAGTACCAGGCAATGTACTCAATAAAGGACTGGAAATTGGAGGCATCTCGATGGCCACTTCCGGCTCAGGATTAGAAGCAGTGGTCAAAACAGAATTTCTCACAATTGAAGGACAGGAGACTGCCGGTGTCATACTAAGAAGAATCGGCCACTCTGTGTATCTTGACATTGTCAATAGAGATAAACCTGTTTTCCTTACGACCTGGCAGCGGTGGTAAAATGACTGTTCTTGTGCCCTTCACACCAAGCACAGGAACCGGAGCTCGATAGGAGGGACCAAATTCTTTCTTGTTCTCGATCTTCTCCCGAACCAGTTCTCCAACTTGGGGTAGCCAGCCAACTACCGGGATCTGCAACGCATCATCCGAAGTGGAGGGCAAATGTTCCTTTGCAAGACTGTCTCTTGCCTTTTGTAGAGTCTGTAAATCATTGCAATGTTTATCTACGTCAAAGGAGGCAGCGCTAGCCTCCGAGTCTAGACCGTCAAGGTCCGGTACATACATCTTGATACCAAAGAGCATTTCGTATGGGGTCCGCCCACCCAGAGACGTTCTAGGGAGATTATTAAGAGCACGCTGCACGCCATTGAGATGGGCAAGCCAGTTCCTGCCAGTGCCTATAACTCGGGCTGTCAAAGATTGCTTTAAGTCACGGTTCATTCGTTCCACTACACTATTACCCTCAGGTCTGTATGGAGACGAAAACTTGACTTGGACCCCCATCGAAACCATGGCAATCTTATACGCCTTAGAGGCGAAAGCCGGACCCTGATCCGAATGGAAGGTACCACAGGCAAAAATCCCTACAAAGACGCGCAAATCTCTGATGACAGTACGTGAATCAGCGCTGCGGTGGGGCCAGACCCAGACAAAGCGTGTGCATGAATCAACTGCTACTAAGATGTACTTATACGCAGTGTCAGAAGAAAAAGGACCGCAGTGATCTAAATAAACGCATCCTAGTGGCTTATTAGATATGTACAACTGAGTCTGTGGCGGACGCGCAGCAGTCGAAGGCTTAATCTGCTGGCAAATGTCACATTGAAGGACATAATCGCGCGTCTGTTTGTACAGTCCCCGCCACCAGAAACGCTGTTGTAATTGAGATACAGTGGCTGAAACGCCCGCATGCGCAGACGCAACACCTTCATGTGCCGCTGTGATCAATGTATTCTTGCGGTCCGAGTTGGGAATCAACCGCTCCCCAACTTCAGGAATATTCACATAAGGAACCTTATCAGGACTTAAGTGGTATGTGTACTTAGAAGAGAACCCCGCAGGATATTTACTTCCCTTCTCAGTTGCAGCAATAGCCGCCAAGATATCATCATCAATCTTACTTTTGGACCGTGTAACCGCTGCAACTAAATATGTCGATACCGCAGATTTCGCTGCCTCATCAGCAAGCGAGTTGCCCACAGCGTGTACTCCAACGCGTTGATGACCCAGAGTATGAATTACAAACACGAGTGGTAACCGCTCTTTAAGCTCAGCCACTCGGACCCAGATCATTTTATGTTTGATTGTGCTACCCTTGGAATCACGAAAGTCATTCTGAATCCAGAAGAAAAAGTTCTCATTGTAAGACTGGACACAGTAGTAAGAATCACTCACAATAAGAGTCGTCACACCAGGATCAGCGTACTCTAATGCAAGCATCAGAGCTAAGACTGGACACAGTAGTAAGAATCACTCACAATAAGAGTCGTCACACCAGGATCAGCGTACTCTAATTCAAGCATCAGAGCACGAAGCTCTGCCAATTGTGCGGTGTAGTCCCCTAGTGTCTGCTTGTGCACGACACTGGACTTGAACTCATCATTCACCATGGCATCGACCACAATGGCACATGCTGAAATGTAGGCGTGTTTAGAACCATGCGCAACCTGTGCCGAACCATCAGTGTAAATGATGCAATGGAAATCCTCCAAAGGCCTCATGGCTAAAGGAGCTGGATGAACAAATTCATACTGTAAATACTCCTGAGACCTTAAGGAGGCATCAAAAATAAATGTGACATCCGGGGACGTCAATGAAGCGGCCCATTGTATCCACCGTGGGTGCAAAGCTTTCGAATTAGGTACACTGGCTTTCGTAACTGCTTCCAACGCAGGACAAGGGGTAACAACCAACATGCGTTTTCCCTGTGACAGAGCACGTTCCTTAAGAATCGCCATCTGTACAGCCGTCAAAACTTTCTCCACAGTGGAAAATCGCATTTCAGCCGAAGTGTACAAGTGTGACTTGTAAGCAATAGGTACTGTGTCTCCTTCGTTAAAAGTCAGGTAAGTGAAACCCACCGTCCCAGGGATGATTCTTATCACCTGGTTGGTGTGGTTGTCATGTGTCAGTAAGAATTTTGAAGCGAGCAGATCAGCCTGCAAAGATTGCAGGATAGCTGAGTGCTCAGGCAGCCAGTTTGATCTGGTAAAAGTTGGTTGTATCAAAGCATACAAAGGCTTGATACGGTGGGCATATTCAGGAATGTAAGTTCTCCCGAAGTTCAAAAATCCCAGCAAAAACTGTAATTTCTTCAGAGTTGTCGGAGAGCGTAGCTGTGCGCATTTCTCCAAGAAGTGAGGGGCCAATCCTCTACCTTCATTGTTGAGCTCGTAGCCCAAGAACAGCACTGTAAACTCTGCAATGTGCGATTTTGCAAAGTTGAAGTTGTAACCCATATCTGCCAAGCTACAAATTAAGCGGTCAACTCGACACAGATGCTCCCAAAGTTTGTCGTCCGTGAGATAAATGTCATCCACATACGAGCAAGCATCGGGGTCAACTCTCTCTAAGAGAGAGACAATGCAGGCAGTAAAAATCCCAGGACTATTCTTGTAGCCCATAGGTAAACGCCAAAATTGTTTCTGGACACCGCCGCACGTAAAGGAGGTCCACTGGGATCTCAGACCATCCAAATGGTGGGCATAAAAACCGTTGGAAATGTCAAGCGTGGTCTTAAACCGCTTACGCACAAGACTATCCACCAATGCAGAGCCGTGAGTATTTTGTACTGCACAGGTACGGCAATGCGAGTTTAAATGCTGGTAATCCAAGACCAAACGGTACGAACCGTCAGGCTTGGTCACAGTGAAAAGAGGGTTATTCATCAGTGACACACATGTTTCAATCACTCCTTGATATTCCAATTGGTCAAGGATTTCCGCAACGGAAGCCTTAGCTTCACTTCTAATGGGATATTGAGGTTGAGGCTGTGGCTGCGACCGCAAAGGAATCTCGTGGTGTGGGGAAAATGTATCCCATCCACAGTGTGTACGGTATAGAGCCGGCATCAGAGCCTTAGCCTACTCTTCTGCAAAATTCAGCGCATGCTCCTTCGAGACTGTGTGCGCGAAACTGGGGAGGATTACCTCCTCCCCTCATGGAGCTGCGAGAACAAAAGGTGGGGGCCAGTCAGCCTCCGCTAACAAAATGTCATAAGTAGTCGTAAGATTTTCCCAAAATATCCCTTTTATGGTACGCTGTATGTCACCTTCTATTAAAAGGACTATTTCATAAAGTCTGTCAGGTGGAGCAACCCTAGTGTCAGCTGTTTTCACTACAACATAACGGTCAGTCGCTGTCACCTTCAGTAGTGGACGCAGGGCCTCTCGCACTATGGTAATCTCCGCCGCGCTGTCCAGCAAGGTCAGAGCCCATGTCAGATTCCTAAGCCGCGTTCTCACTATCTGTGGCATATCTCGCTGTTAAAGCGGCGACTTTCTTCTTTTGAAACTGGGGTCTCTTCGGTGTAGAGCCGTCCTGCTTTCCTGCACTGTCTTTCGGGCGGGGCTGGTTGTGTCCTTGCTGGCCACCCCGACCCCTGCCTCCTCCTCCTCCACCACCGGTCATCGAGGCCGATGAATCCTGAAAAGAACGAGGAGAGCGTTGATCAGAAACCTGAAATCGATCAGGTGATTTAATCTTCGCGCGATCGCGCAAGTCATAAACACGTTCTGTGGGTGCAGGCAATGGAGACGCAGGACAGGACTCCTGTTTCTGTTGCTGTTGCTTTCCCTGTTTTTGTTTATTAGGCCCATTTTGTTTTTTGGACTTGGGCTGGACATCAGTCTCTGACTTCTGTCCTTGGGGTTGGTTTTTCTCTTTAATAGAAAATGGCTTTAGACCCCTACTATTGCGGCCTACGGTTTTATAAGCCGCCACAATAATCCTCGCTAACTGACAGGTTTTTTCAGCATCGGGGAGCGCCTGCAAAGCATTGGCGACCTGAAAGTTCACTGCATCCCCCTTGACATTAGCAAGTATGAGATCGCAAACTACATCAAAGGTGCCACATAGGCGCATACCCAATTCAACCTCAGCCTCGGGTCCGTGCTCATCCGGAACACGTTTAAGGACCGTAGGCAGGACAGTCATAGACGGAGTGCCGTAACACCTCGCATAGACCGCCGCAAATGTTCTACTCCAGGTTTCACAGTCATTGATTTCAGGGGCCAAGTCTTTAGGTAAGCTTATCGTAAGAATCCTGTGTTTTTCACCAGGAGTCGTGTTAGGAAATACTGCTTCCATCTGGTCAAATTTCTCGGCAAGCCAGAAAGGAAAATCATCCTTATCTTGGGGACGCTTGCCCATCACTGCATTGACCATCACGGGACTGAGCTTCATGCCGCCTTGTCCTGCAGGAAGCCCCGCACCACCTGGGGCCCCGCCCGGATGATTACGGGTTATGTATTGTACCAACGAACGAATAACACTAATCGAGACGACATGCAGTCGTCTCAACTCAACAACGGTACAATTGCCGTGTTGAGGATGAGGAGTAAATCCAGCCAAAACAGGACAATTTGCACCTGGAATGGACAAAGGACCTAACCTCGGAGCTGCTAAAGTGTGGGGGAGGGCGCCACCAAACCATACGCGATGCTGCCAAGTATCAATAGGTACTTCCTGTGTCCTATACGGAGTATATTCATTCGGCATAGCAGTGGGAGTGTACGTGTGGAACACACCTGATGTTCCGTCCACAGCCGGGAAGGTCACCCACGAGTAAAATATCTCGTAAGGGTAAGCCACCTCTGCACTCACCACCATTATAACCGCCATGCCATCCACGGGAACATTATACTGCAGCAAATGGTTGCGCACCGCAATGCGACTATGCTGCGGAATGTCCACCGCGGCCATAAAGACACAGGGAGTTAAAAGAACAAAGTAAACTTTGTAGCACAACTGGGTTGTAATTTAAGGAAACCGTTTAGAAAGATTCAAGCTTGAAAAGACCTATTGACAAAAATAGGCAGGTTTTTCCGACACCATCGTTTTCGGGAAACGACAGTGAAGGGGTTAAGAATCAAAAGATGTACTACTCAAGTGTCATGTAATAAGACCACCGAAACGTATGGGCGCCATGTAGCAGGGATCCTGTTCTCCTACAGAACTGTGCATAGAGACTTGGAACCTCAGTAAGTTAGGGTGTGCCAGAACTCACCTTAGTACCCAAAACCCCCTTACCTGACTAGCTACAGTGTCTCATTGGTCATTATAAACTCTCAATGCTTAGACAAACCAGAACATGGACTTGGATTACCTCAGGTAACGTGGAACACATGAACACTCTTTCGTTATACAATCATTTCAATACAAAACAAGGAGTAAATGAGGACGCAAGCATATTTGAAATATTTATTCACTAATGCAGGGTTCTCAAACGCAGTATCTTAGATAATACCAGCAAACATATTATAAGAAGCAAAATAATCAGCATAGTTACTAGTCCATAGAATATACAAGGTGACAACATGCTAAAATGCTGAAATGAATCGGGTTTAACAACACCTAATTCTCACCCTCCCTAACTAGCATAGTATAGTATATCTAAGAAGGTCTCATTGGGTTTTAGCAGGGCGACCCCATACCTCTAGATCCTAGTGGTAGGATCACATCATCTTCCACCAGGTCTCTGTAAGCGAAGCACCATCAAGTGTGTGTGGGTGCACTGCGTGAAGCAATATAAAATGTGCCTAAAGCCAGAATTTGACTGCCGCTGTATGTATGTTATGTCTAGGAAGGTGCGAAGATCAGACCTCACAACAACTACTGTGTCGAGTTATCCTTGAAGGCTTCAGCACTCAGTGTACAGACACAGTTCACTAAGCAAAGCTGATATCAGCGCAATAACATATTATTCTCGTGTGAATCCAAAGCGCTCTACTAAGCTCAAAGCTAAAACAACAATTTATATGTCGTGTGCAAAAGAAGCATACCAGAAAAATGGCGTTTAATCTTCTAATATGCTCATGCTAACTTAACACAGCATATAGGTAATGCGTATCAATATGACACTAGTATTCTGGCTTGCACTGCTTCAGATGACTCACCGATCAGTAGTAAAATGCAGCAGGGACATGAGTTAAAGTATGTGTGCATTTACACATGTGTGTTGGCAAAACAGTTAAAGCTGTCTATAGGCCAGACATTAAAATAGACACCGGAGTCAGTCCTAGTACTCTGGCTTGCACTGCTTCAGACGACTCACCGAACAGCAGTAACATGCAGCAGGGACATGAGTTAAAGTGTGTGTGCATTTACACGTGTGTTTGTGAATCGCTTTCTGGCCCAATCACTGGAGACTTGTAGCGTACTACTACAGATATTAATTATTTTCTCTGAAATCCTGGAGTGAAACAGACAGAGTTCTGCACATTGCACTCATTATGAATTGCCTAACACGTTCCAACATGTGCACAACCCTGGTTAGGCCTAGACAACTGCCCTCACTCGTGCACTTTTAGTACTGAAATAATTCCCACTTGTTATGGATCACATTATTTTTAAAGAACGTATTTCATCAAAATTCCTGAACATACGTAACAGAAATTCATAAAAAAAATCTAAAATAATAAATTACCCCTATGAAAACTTCTAACATCAAAAGATCACATTTTCACAAATAATGTACTTTTCCGTACTTCTGTATTTCAAACATTTTAATTTTGTTTACAATTCATAGGTCCCACATACAAGTTGGACAGACCAGTATCTCCAAAGAGGATAGCGCTTACACAATCACATCTGGCCTGGTTCCCACTCTTGGGATTACTGGATGGAGGAATATGGGCCGTATTTTACTGGGTGCGGAAACACCAACAGTAAAATCGTGCGTTGGTCCGGCCCAGAGCTGCAGGCCCTGAGTTAGTTCATTCCCCACCAAAAGCCTGCAACGCAATGGAATAGCATAAAATACTCGACCCAGTGTGTCTGTCCGATTATCTGCCTGCCTGTTCTGTCTTTATATATACGTCAATCTCAAGGAGCATGACACATAGAACCAGGGCACAAGTCCTAAAAAAGAAGTGGGGGGACGCTACAAGTTAGGTGGTGTCACCTGGAGTGAAGTCACGACAGGAAGTGACATCACAACATTTGCCGTCTCCGTCTGAAATGCGCGAATACATACAAGATACAATTAGAGGTATAACCCCTTCGCCGCGCGGTAAATTCCACCGCGGTGCGAGGGGTGGGCGGGGCTGGACGTGGCGCTCGGGTACCCAGAACGGTTCCCAGCCTTCATAAATCACGGTGGGCGTGTGCCCATGACAGCCAGGAGCCTGCCGAACTCCGCCCACTGATTAATTCTCTTGCACAGGCGGGGAATTAATCGCACGTGGGCGGAGCAGCAATGTTCGGGCGGCTCCCGGCCATCATGAGCACATGACTACCGTGACTCATGGATGTGGATAATACTGCTTGTGGATAATTAACCTTCACTGGGACACGAGCAGTAGATTACTGCGTTGTCTTGCCTGCCTCATGCAAGAGGTCAGCAACTCCTCCCCCTTCCCTCCTCCCCCTGCCAGGCATGTCTCACATAGCAAGTGCCGGATACCACTCGAATAGCATTACATGCAATTGAACTCATGTGACAATATTCTTTTCTCTTGTCCCTATGCCTTAGTGTCTAGGCGGTCTCCACCATCTCCGCCCAATGCCTCCTCGCCACTACTCATAATAGTTTACAGGCGGTCATTTCCTGTCTCACTTTCTTGCGATGCCCCCTGCGGTGATCCCTCTGGTTCAACTTCCGGGTTCTTTAGTAGTGCAACCATAGCATCCCACGCTCTAGCTGAATCTAGTGATTTGTCACTGCCATTCTTTCTGGCTATTCATACTGCTCCCTCACAGTCTGCCCACTGTAAGAACACCCTCTTCCAACTGTGTGCGTTGGGGCCCCGCGCCTTCCAGTGGCTTGTGATATCTCTTTTTGCCAATAAAAGACCCAGATTCTGAAACATACTTGTCACTTTATTTTTAGCGGGTGGGGGAACTAGTGTAAGAGACGTTATCCCAGTTCTGAGGTTACTTCCCTTTCTTTCACCTCTGCCAGTACTGTGATCACCGCGCATCAGAATCTTCCTATTTTCGGGCTCCAGAACATATGGGGAAATTCTGCCCCCTCTTCACTAAAGCGAGGGCAAACTACTGCTCTTATATTAAAATATCTATTGATGAGACCTGGCGTGAGGTATGTTCTTAGAAGGACATAGAAATAAACAAGTTCAAATCTAGTGTTTCTGGTGCCCTTGCTTGCTCGTTCTACCAAATTCCCCATACTTTTTCGGCTATGGGTTCCCCTGAGTTCTCTTCCCATCTCTGTTGTAGATAACTAAGGGCTGGGAATGTAGCATGACTGAGATGTCTGTATAGGCAGGGGACCGCTTTATAGCTTTATATGTCCCAGAGGCGGACATTACATAGTGACACGTCTCTGATAGGGGCAGTTCTGAGAGTCCCCTCCCCACTTCATGCGTATCGCCGCCGTGAGGGCAGTGTATAGTAGAAAGTCTCCCCTGGGCACATCGTATCTTTCCCTAAAATCATTAAAGGCTCCTTCCTCATTTAGCATTCCAACAGTGGTCACCCCTGCCTCTATCCAGCACTCTAGTCCTCGCCAGTCCCCCCCATGTGGGAGTGCCATACAAATAGACAGCGGAATATCTAGGGCATACGATTGCTTGGTTATGTATCAATGGGAAACTATCCATGAGCCCCTTCTGATTGGGACTGTGAAGGTCAACACAAAATCTAAGGGACCCATCAGCCTTTTTAGTAATATCAACTGGAGACAGACACTCTGCCGCCTCTACTGACTCTATTACCTTATCCTCTAGAAGCTGTTGAATTATCTTCTTTACTTCCATCCTAGTAGCCATCAGTATCTTCATTGTCTGACAAGGACTGAATTTATTTTTAACTTAATTTCATGTTTATAGTTCCTAGTTTCCCAAACCTGTTCTCGAAAACCTTCTCATGGTGAGTCAAAATGTCTTTTAACCTAGTTGGATCAATAACCATGACCTGGTTATCAACTCTTGGATTAATTGTGATCTGAAGGCCATACTGATGTGTTCAACCCAGAATAGAAGGACCATCCAGAGCCACATAGACCTTCCCAGTTGTCTGCCATCCAGCCAATTTGATTTATGCTTTCACAACCCCATAACTTCAAAATGTGCACCCCTTGATACCCCTTCATTGTGATGTCAGATGCCACTAACTGACCTCCTGGCTACGTGGCATCAAATAACTTCTTGAGATGATTGTGTAAAAAGATCCCATGTCCACCATCATGGACACCATCATCCCATCCTCGTAGCCAAAATTGTTGGAAATAATGCTGGATCCACACACGATATCCTTGGAGATGATTTAATGTAACAGATATAAAACCCCAGACCGCAGTACTGCCAGCACAGCTAGCAACTGAACTGCTCCTTTGGAACCCTCAAATGCCCACCTGTCATGGAATGATCACATGTCATAATACAGTGTGCAGCTCCTGCCTGGCTAAAGCTGCCTAAGCACATTATAAAAGTTTTTTTTTTAACTATACTCAGGGTACCCTCTGAATAAAATTGAAATCTTCTGGATAAACCCTGATGTATTTTTATATCAACTGGGTCCCTGTTTTTATATAGCTATAAGTAGTTTATAATTAATTTCCAACAGTGGTCCATGTGGGTTGTATTATCTTACTCAGATAAGGAGAAGACACCAATGATGAAGCATACCACTATGAAATTGTTGTCTTCTCCTGACATCTGTTGATATCTTTTTCAGAAATATATTGTGAAAAAGTCTGGTGAAACATTGAGCTCAGATTTTATTTTATATATTTCATTTTTTATCATCTTGCTCTTGTGTGTTTTGGGGACAATGAATCTGTCACCAGCAAGTTCCCAGGCAGACCGGAATAGGTGAGGCAGGCGGGCGGTCAGCCTTGATGAATGTGTGACTACAGGAGTCCTCCCCCTCCGGGAACTTTTACAGCCAATCTTTTCACGTAGCTGACATTTTAACCAGTCGGTGGTTCAGCAAGTACGGCTACACCACTCACTGCATGCACAGCACACCTTAGCGCGTGTGCTGAAAAATACTCATGTGGCACTCATTTTTGCCACATCACAGTTCACATCTTATGGTCCTGAAGAAAGCCTCATTATTGTTTGTTGCGAGGCTGAAAAATATCGACCAGTATTTAAGGGATAACGAAGACCAATGTTTCATCTTCACCATATCCCCAATCTGTTTTTAACTTTTTCCTAGGACCCCGAAAATAAAACTTATTCAGCAGAGGATCCCAGAGGCGTTTTTAATATCACCACTCAGAGCACACATCACACCGAAAAAAATCAAAACCCGCTCCGCTGTAACTCAGGCGACGAAGCACAGTTGGGTTGCATTCGGCAGCCTAGCTGGGAACCCAATGATGAAGCATGCCATCAACTAGGTTGGTGTGTGAGGGTTCTACTTACAAACCTATTGGGTCAATGGCATTCGAGTGCACGGTACTGAGTCGCCCTGGTAAGAGGATTCATTAATGGGTTCATCCACGTTGTTATAAACAATGATGTTGCACAGTCACAACCCAGGGATGGCAGGCAATCACAGGAAAAATCCATTGCTCCTTCAAACAACTATCTCAGTAGCCTCCTCTGTACAACATGAAGTGGAGGAGAAGAACGAGGTTAGGAAGGAGGAAAAGGAGGACGTTGTTGGCCCCACCCATAAATCATCAGCGAAACCACTTCATGGTCGGTAAGCAGTTTTCCTTTAAGGTCTCTCCCGAGGATTGCTAGTCCCCAGCCATAGATTCATGTCCCGCCTACACAGGACTCACCTCCACATATCCCACAACCTAAAGTTACCTCAGTTTTCTACCCTACACACTCTAATCACACAGGTTCATCTCCAGTCTTGCCTCAATCTCCAAAGGAAGAGGACTCAACTGGGTAGAAGGAGCTCTCCCCAATGCATCAACCTCAACCCACAACATCCGAGAAGACAACCCTCACTTTGAAGGACAACTTGCTAGCCATGTCAGACCACCATGGATAATGGGTTAGTCATTTTTCCAACAGCAGTCCACTATGCAGAGGGATATGCATGACATGGAGGCCACTCTGCATGAGCTTGTGGACTCACTCAAATTAATGCCGGGCAAACACATGCCTTGGATAACATTGTGCAATGTAACAAAGACATGGCAAAGATGCACCATGAACATCTTTGTTTTTTGAGAGAAGAGAGTGTAAGGCAACATGCCTGACCATGCAGATAATAAAGGCATTAACACACAGGTACCAATGTCAGTATGCAAGGTCAAGGCATGAATGGGTAAATGCGTGCACAGAATTCAACTAAGGGGCCACTACATATGAGGTCCACATCACCCACAAACCCTGATGTAAATTCCCCTGCAACACCAAGCCTGAGGCAGGAAAAATAAACAAGCATTTACAATGCAACGGTTTCGCCTTTGCAAAAGTTAGAGCTATTGGCATTGTAAATGACAATTTTTTTATTTATGTGTTGGTTTTGAAAACAGATAAATAAATGGCATTGTCATTTACATTGCCAATAGCTTAATCTCTCGCAAATGTGAGACCTATTGTACCCTACTGGACGAGCTCAGCAGACATCAATTACTACCACACACACACACCCAGAGCCACAGACACCCAGAGCCACACACACACAGCCAGCCACACACACCCAGAGCCACACACACACACACCCAGAGCCACACACACACACACACCCAAAGCCACACACACACACCCAGAGCCACACACACACACACACCCAGACACACACACACACACACCCAGAGCCACACACACACACACCCAGAGCCACACACACACACAAACACACACACCCAGAGCCACCACACACACACACACACCCAGAGCCACACACACACACACACACCCAGAGCCACACACACCCAGAGCCACACAACACACACACACACCCCCAGAGCCACACACACACCCAGAGCCACACACACACACACACACACACACCCAGAGCCACACCCACCCACCCAGAGCCACACCCACCCACCCAGGAGAGCAAGCACAGCGAGGGGGCAGGGAAGCAAGCACAGCCAGGGGGCAGGGAAGCAAGCACAGCCAGGGGGCAGGGAAGCAAGCACAGGGGCAGGGGAACCAGGGGGCGGGGAAAAGGTTTATTGGTCACCTTTCTATTATTTATTACTATATTTTAGAGCGGAGCTTGCATTAATGAGGTGCAACCTATGCTCAGACATTGTTAACAAGTGTAAAAACTGCAAAATAATAAAGTAATACTACCGCTAAGTGTATCTCACTAAATCGTTATCATGCTCTATATTTTTGTAATCGTGTACAATATTACATGTGTAACACATGACTGTGATGCCATCCACGCGACCATGTAACTAATCCCCATTCCTCTGCCCCCTGGCCGGAGGAAGCAAATGTTTTAAGAATTTATGCTTGACATGTTTGTAATTCGTGCAAGAATAAAACCGATCGACATGGACTGAAGTACGCACAGCACCCCTCCAGAACGCGAATGTACATTGCCTAGGTTTGTGATTTATACAGCGCTTCCATGTTTCTAGAGTAGTAATCCTCAACAAGAGCCCAGAAACTTTCAGCGTTACACATAGCACTACACCAGCGGCCCAAAAACAAGTCAACAGCAGTTTTAGAATGCAAGTTATGAAGCGCTATTTAGATGCTAAATGCAGTACAGTTGTGGCGTTGCAAAGAACAGCAAACTTACAGTGGTCACAGCCAGTGCCTGGACGCCCAGGGACAGGCCGAGGAGCACACAGAGCAGCTGCAGCGCCTTCATTGCAAAAGAGATAAGGCAGACGCCACTCAGCAGACTCTGCCCCCGGCAGCGGGCTGATCTGGTCAGAGAGGTAATGCACCGCGGGATTGTTCTCTTATATATATAACCCCTCAAACAATGGCTGTGTTCATAAAGCAATAGTCAATGGAAATTCCACTTCACGCTAATTCCGCTTGCAGCTTCCCTGATTTTAGATGCTAAATGCAGTACAGTTGTGGCGTTGCAAAGAACAGCGAACTTACAGTGGTCACCGCCAGTGCCTGGATGCCCAGGGACAGGCCGAGGAGCACACAGAGCAGCTGCAGCGCCTTCATGGCGAATTCCGTTCCTCTGTGGTGAGGAAAGGGGGTGCTCTTTTCAGACATGAAACGCAGGTTTAATATTTAACCCCTCTTAAAATACTACCGAGACGCTTCTTTGGAAAATCAGCAGCCCTGGAATGTGTAAAGAGCCTGAACCCGAAGACCGCCCCCAGGAGCCTGGTTTTACGGGTATCCGCAAAATTGCAAAAGAGATAAGGCAGACGCCACTCAGCAGACTCCGCCCCCGGCAGCAGGCTGATCCGGTCAGGGAGGTAATGCACCGCGGGATTGTTCTCTTATATATATAACCCCTCAAACAATGGCTGTGTTCATAAAACAATAGTCAATGGACATTCCACTTCACGGTACTTCCGCTTGCGCCTTCCCTGATTTAAATATTCATAGAATTAGTTTGATAACGCAACAGCTCGTTTACCTGTCAGCATTGTATGTAGCATTTGTAAATGTATTACTATGTTGGGCACTTGGCTACACGGATAGCAAAATATAAATAGCAATCAGAACAAGCCCGGTCTTGTGCCTTACGAAGTGTATAATTATGGACAACCACACGACGGTACAGGACACGAAGACAACAGTCACGCACACGGAGACGACAGGAAACAAAGCGCAGCCCACTCCTGCAAAAGGCAGGACGAAAATAACAAAAACATGCCGAGACAAAGAATAAAAATAAAATCCGCCCACCGCCGCATGACGTTTTAAAAGGGGCGGAGAGGGAAAAAATGGACAGAACGCCCACGAATCGCCTCGGACAATGACGGACGCCTCTCTCTTCCAATGGCTAGCCTCCATTTATGGAGCTAGCCAATGGAAAAGAGAGGCGGGACAAAGCCACATACTATTCTCAAAAGATTTCGCCTGCGCGAACGCTGCTGCGCAGTGGATCGCCAGGCGAAACCTAAAAATAGTGTAGAAATGATATACATTGTGCTAAATAGAAGCCCAAAAATTCAGAAAATACACAATTATTTATTTAACATATGTACGGTATGTATGTATGCTCCATGTAAAAACACATAACATAGACTCAGCTGTATACTACAAACATAACAAACAACAGCTACATAACATAGCTAAATAACACAGACTGGAGCTGCATATTAAGTAACATACCATATTCTGACAACATTTCAAACAACATAGCTAAGCATACCAGAAAACAACTACTTATTCCATGACGTAAAAGACACAGCGCTAAATAACAACATGCAGTATTTACATAACACAAGCAGATGTCAGCAACAGACAGCAGCAAATTAACATAACATAGACAGCCACTACATACTGCATAACATACAGTAACTTCACAACATTACACAACAGACAGCAACTGCATATTACATAGATATTGGATATATAATGTATTACACAACAGACCACAGACACAGACATTAACATGGGGAGCAGGGAGTGTGGAGGAGGGTGGGTACACCTACCTTGAGATTCTAATATCCTGCAGTGCTCTCCTGCCAATAGATATGAATGAATGGCCAGAGGTCCAAACTACAGCGCACCTTTAATTTACAATACAAAACAAAATACATTTATAGAGCGCACGGCTACTAAAAAGGTGTCCCGGCGCAACGGTAAGAGAGGCCACTGAGTTCGGAGGCTGAGACCAGCTCAAGATGCAATTATTGTTCAAGTCTGGCGGTCAGATAGACAAATGAACAACCACCTCTTCTTGATTTAAAAATAAGTTTGAAACAGTTTAAGATTATCAGAGCGAAGGGATCGCACCTGAGAAGAGAGTTTGAACCGACGTCTTAGATGTAAAGGATCTCAGCCATTAAAAATCTTGAAGGCAAAAGTGAGGGCCTTAAACTGAATCTTTTTTCCAATCGGCAACCAGTGAAGCTGGGGCAGGTGATTAGAGATGGGCCGCCAGGGAGGAAGTTTAAGAATCAATCAGCAACAGCGTTTTGAATGATCTGTAGACCATGTATAAGAAAGGAAGGGAGCCCAAGATATAAGCTAATGGAATAGTCTAGTTTAGAAGTGATCAAAGCACGTCTGATTGCCCTCTGCTGAACTACAGGGATAAATGCATCATATGTCTCAGAGATCTAAGAGTCAAGAAACAGGAACTTGACAGAGATTTAATCTGAGATTTAAAGGTGAGCTATGCATCAAATGTAACCCCCAGATTTCTGACCACAGGAGAGGGACACAGAGGATTGCAAAGGTTAGATAGACACCAAAGGTTGGAGTCAGATATGGTTTTAGAGACAAAAAATAGAACTTTGGTCTGGTGGTCTGAGTTCAATTTTAAAAAGTTGTTATTCATCCAATTTAGTACAGATTTGAGACCTGTTTTAAAAGACGTCAATGTGGAGGGAGCATTTTCATGAAAGGCCAAGAATAGCTAAGCATTATCAGCATTGGAGGCCACTCTAATTCCACAGGACTCCACAATATTGGCCAGGGGTGCCATGTATATCTTTAACCCCTTCGCTGTGGGGTGTTTCCCCCCCCCCCCCCCCGCTGTGCGGGGGCAGGGGGAGCGAGCGCGGCGTCGCTGTGCTTGTGACGAGCCCAGCTCGTCATGAGGCACAGTGCAGCTGCACTCATGACGAGCGGAGCTTGTCACAACCACACCCGTTTTTTGAACGTTCAGCACAGCGGGGTAATTATCCCCGTGTGCAACGTTCCAACGGCCGTGACGAGCACAGCTCGTCATGAGTGCAGCTGCACTGTGCCTCATGACGAGCTCAGCTCGTCATGAGCATAGAAGAGGTTAAAAGGGTAGGGCTCAGAGCAAAACCCTGAGAAACACCACCATTTAAAGTCTTGGCTCCAGATGTAAAAGGGGGGAGAAAGACAAACTGTGTGCGGTTACATATAAAAGATCGAAAGCAGGATAAAGCATGATCTGTAATACCAATGCCTTCAAGTTTCTCAAGCAAGGTAGCATGAGGAACTATATCGAAATCTGCCAAGAGATCCCGGAGCACAAGCGTAACTGGGGAATTTAGGTCAAGATTTTTCTATACTCAGAAACCTCCAAACAAGACGTCTCAGTACTGTAACTGAGTCGATAGCCAGATTGCGAGTCATGTCGCAGAAGGTTTTCCTCTAGAAAAGAAGTGAGCTATTTGTTCACATTTTTTCCACCACTTTGCCATGATAGCCAGAAGAGAGTTAGGTCTAAAGTTACTCAAAATCGTCCTTCCTCCCCCAGGCATCAGTCCCCTCCCTCACACACTAAGGGCCGGACTTAGATCTCGGCAGATGGGTTACTCAGTCACAATGGTGACGGATATCCTGTCTGCCGAAATATAAATTCAATTATATCCTATGGAATTTATATTTCAGTGGACGGAATATTTGTCACCGTTGTGACACAGTAGCCTGTCCGCCAAGATCTAAATCAGGCCCTAAGTCAGTCATCAAAAAGACAATCAAAAGCAAAAATCCAGCAGCTCTGAATGAGCTGGTGTTGGTGTGGGGATCGAGGGAAGAGCTGGCTTGTTACATCCTCTGAAAAAGCTAGAAATTCTTCTGCTAGTGAGCTTCTTTAGGGAAAACTTAGTTGCCTTGTTGTGGCCCATCACTAATAATGTGCACACTGGCCAGGCCCAATGTGGTCAAAATGGAGGGGGTAATCAAACATGCAAAGAGCTTCATTGCACAGGCCAGCACCTCGGTCCTCACAGAGGGGTTGGGGTGGCATTCTGTAGCTCAACTCAGCAGGTAATCAAAATCTAAAACTCTAGTTGCGCTATGCTCTCAGCCTGTCTGTAGTGATAAAGCCCTCCCCGGTCGTAAATGCACTTTTACAACTTAACCGCAGTTGGCTTTTTAAGCTCCCTTTTGATCATGGTTCCATTGTAAAGAAGCTAACATTATCAAAGTGTTCAGAGCTTACCTGTCGACAGAGCACACAAATGTAAGAAATTGGGTTATTGTTGCAGGGGATGACGACTCACCTCAAGTAGCAATCAGTTCTTGTCAGGGTGAACCACGGAAGTCACTAAATAATCCCTCTGCCAGCTATGGCACAGAGCAACAGGCTTAACTAAGAGGCAATGTGTAAAGTATTTATGCAGTACTAAAACAGTAACAAAGCTGAAATGAAAAACAATAAAAGTCCCAAAACGAATTGTAAATATAGAGTAAAATTTAATAAATATAGGGCCACATGTATCAACTAATTTGTGTGATTTGCTAAATTCGGCAGATTACATATGCAAAATTGACTTACCAAATGCATTTGCAGGCTATTTTTAGGTAATCGCAAAAATAACGATTCCTAAAAATTGCGACATCAAATCACAAATCGCAAAATGCGATTCGTAATTAGGTAACCACAGATGACATGTAGGAACCATTTGCAATTTACGAATGGTTGACAAAATGCAATTTTGCATGTGCAAAATACCACCAACTCAAATCAGGTGGTAACCAGGTGCAATCTATTTAAACAGGCCCAGAGTGCCTCAGCACTTTCCAGAACGGCTGCACTCTACATCATTGCCAGGTGTATGAGGATCCAGGCTTGTGTGCAGAGAATGGGGAGGAAATAAAAGCAGATTTTCAGAATGCGCATTACATTGTTTGGCCAGGAGGAGGAAATCTATGACAAGTATAGGTTAAATTCTGCCATTATATTAGACCTAATAGCTGACCTGCAACCACAACTGCAGCGTCACACTCGCAGGACCAATGCAGTTCCCACCCATGTGCAATTCCTATGTTTCCTGCACCTGCTAGCCGCAGGGAGCTACCAGGGGTTAATAGCAGCAGCAGGAGGGGTCTCCCAAAGTCCAGGGTAAGATTCGTACGGAATAAACGCTCCGAACGGCTATTCGGAGTGTTTTTTCCCGAATCCTGTGGCGTTTTTGGGAATCTGATGTATTGATGGATTTTCTGCAACATTGCATTCAGGAATGCATAGAAGTACGATTCGTACCAGGAGCCGTACTCCGTACGAGTCGTACAGAGACCGTACAACTCTAATCCAGTGCACAAAAGCACATGCAACGTAATTAAGAGGACCTTTGGATTGCTCAAGAGTCACTTCCACGTTCTCTATTAAAGTGGTGGGACATTACAGTGCAATCCTGAAATTAGCTGCAAAATTGTGGCTACAGGTGTCATGTTGCACAACATTGCTACGACGAGGCATTACCCTTGGACCTGTCTGATCTGGAATAAGATGAAGACGATGAACCCATGATCACAGGGATACGGTGCGTACCCCTGCGATTATGGGAGGTACGGACCGTACGGTGTGTATGTGTTTGTGTGCTTTTCCGTACGACTCGCTCTTACCTGACGTGGACCGTACGAATCGCGTCCTCATACCCCGGTCCGGATCGTACTCGTCGGGTCGTACGGCATGTGTACGAGTCGTATGGTATGTGTACGAGTCGTACGGTTCACGGTTTCAGCCTTGCAATACGTACGGATCGCGACGATTCGGACGGATTCACGTAATACGGATCGTACTTCGCGACTCAGATGGACGTGTACGATTCGTACGGAGAGGGCTCCGGATACAAATCGTACGGACGTTCGGAATCGACCCCCATGAGATTGAGGAGATATTTCTGTAGGATCAGATGGATTACTAAGGAAGAATAGTAAAGCAATGGACTGGCTAATGTGGAAGTCAGATACTACTCTACACAGAAAAGACAAACAAGTTCTCATCAGTGCACTATTGGAATGAAAAAGAGTGTAGGGCTCAAACACTGATGAGACTTTGCTTACTCTATGAGCTGAGATAATCACTAGTAGGAAACCTGCTTTCTGTCAAAGATGCTGAAATTTGGCTTTATGTATTGGCTCAAAAGGAGACGGCATCAATTTAGAAAGGTCCAGATGAAGTTCTCATGGAGGGGAAGGCTCCTCCAGAAAACCGTTTACCACTGGTATAGTAAAAAGAGGAGGCGTGACAGGTCTTTCATGAATTTCATGAAGACTCCTATGATGCAGATCTAGGAATACAAGTAAGTACCTGTTTCTTATACATTTTAGGAATTTCTTTCAGAGTCATAAAGGTTAGAATGCAATAGCAACCAAAATATTGTCGTATGTACTGGTTCTTAGGCAGTAGAAATACACTTTGGTAATACATAAAAACCTTAAAAGCAGAGCATTTTTTGTTATTTGAAGAGATTTCTCAGTGTGCCTTAGCCACCTCTAGCCTCAGCTTGCGCATCTGAATCTAGAACATAATGTCATGTAGATGTATGGACTGTTTTTCCGGTGGACACTTCACAGATGATCACTATATAAACAGGTGTAACCCAAGCAGTTGTGGCTGCTTTACCTCACTTTGAGTGGGCTCTTGATTTTATTGGGAGAAGTTTGCTAATTGGTAACATAATGAAATGCAAACCACAATCCATCTTGTAACAGATTGTTTATAAGAGGCTAGGCCTAGCTGAATGGACCTTTAATTGATAAAAAGCTATTTTGATTTTCTTAGGTCTTTTGTCATGACTAGATAGAAGTGCAGAACTCATCTATGAAGTAAACTTTAATCTGAAGTGGATGGATTGGGAAAAAGGTTGGAAGCGTGATAGTTTGATTTGTATTTTTTTATTTTACAGAGTTTTATATAGCGTGAACTTGACCCAAATTGGGTATCAGAGCCCTTTACATAGCACCAGTTGTGTTACATGAGGACCCATTCATTTTTTTTGTTAAGCACGGGGAGATTAAGTGATTTGCCCAGAATCACAGGATGGTCAGCGTCGTTGCCAAGACTCGAACCCAGTTCCCCAGACTCAAGGACGACCACCCTAGCCGTAAGGCCAACTCCTCTCCCTAATATGAAAATCTGACACTGCTTTGGGTAAAAAGGATGGATGCATTCTCATCACTACTCTATGTACATGGAGAACTGTGTATGGCCCTACAGAAGAGAGTACCTGAACTTGTGTACTGTTTATGCTGAGGTAATAGCAATCAAAAAGGCGGTGTTTCAGGGCAAACACTTCAAGTTAGCCATGTGAATTGGTTCAAATGGAGGACCTACACAGTTTCATAAAACTAGGTTTAATTCCCATGGGTGAAGAAGGTTTCTTGAAAACTTTATTTAGTCCTTCTAGGAAATCCTTTATTACAGGTGTTCTAAAATTGAAATCTGATTCTGAGTTTTTCTATAGGCTGTTATTGCCGATAGATGAATGTTTGCAGAAGACAATTGTAGTTTAATACAACCATGTGCAATACATACAGTATATTATTCTTTTAGCACATTATTTGGTTGTGTCCATTTTTCTGACACTAGATGCAAAACGTTTCAATTTTACTGTATAACAGGCCCTTGCTGAATTACTTTTGGTTTCCATCAATATCGCCATACATTCAGGTAGTAAGTTTAAATGACCACAGGGTCTCACTTCAGGAGCCATGCTGCCAAAATCAAGGATTTTGAGTTTGGATGCTTAATTTACTCCTGAAGTCTGGATAATAGTTTGGGTCAGAATGGCAATTTCTTGTGTTGTGTTGTGTGACGGACATGTGTAGAGGGTCCAAATACCACCCCTGTCTCAGGCAGTCCAGTGCTATTAGAATCATATTTGTTTGAGATTTGTACAAATGTACTATTATAGTTGGTACTAGTGGGATCAGTGGAAAAGCGTAATGAAATAATGACTGACCTGGACAAATTGATCAAAAGTGCATTGCCCACCGAGCTTGGTTCTGGGGCCCTGTGTTGAAGTCTTGGCATTTTTTGTTTTGCGCCATTCCAAAGAGATTTAGGGATGGAGTTCCCCACTTTTCAAAAATGTCTGAGACAACTTCGTTGTCTAGTGCCAATTTGTAATTTTTCTTGAAGTATTGGCTGCAAAAGTCTGCTTGATGGTTCTAAGTGCAAAGGAAGTGCAACTCTGTCAATTAGATGCCTCTGGGAAGAGATCAATATAAGATCGCTTGTACTTCCAGTGACAGTGGTCTTGATCTGGTACCTCCCTGTTTGTTGTGGTCATACATGGTTACAGTGATGTGTACGACTGGATAAGAATGCTCTTCACAGTCAGAGATGGAAGGAAAATCTTGGGAGCTACCTGGGCCATTCTCAGTTTTAGGCAGTTGATGTGACATAAAGCTTTCTGGTTCGTCAAGCGCCCTTGGACTGATATAGGATTCAGGGGGCTCAGAGATGTCTCAGCCACAATAATTTGTGCCGGAGTCACCTTTTGAAAAGATACTCTTTTGAGCATTGTCTGTATCTTGAATCACCATGTTGGGGACTGCTTCGTTGCTAGGGTTATTTGCAGTCTGCCTTCCCAAATATCCGTCTTCTGCAACTAGTGATCCTCTAGGCATTGCTGCAGAGGACTCATGGGCAGTCTAGTAGACAGACAAAATATCGATTTTTTAATATCGACATACCATAATATCGATGTTTTAATATCAAAGGGACAGGATATAGAAGGTAAGTAATATCGATTTTTTTAATATCGAAGGGACAGAATTTCGGAGGTAAGTAATATCGATTTTGTTAATATCGATGTAAGTAATATCGATAATAATATCGATTTTTATATGATTTTTATGTATATTATTATGTATTTAATATGTATTTTTTTTTAATGTAATTTAAGTAAATGTTATATTTTAGTACTGTAGCGGGTTGTGGGTTTATAGGGGAATAGGGTGGGAAGTAATTTAATTATAGTAAATTAATTATTAATTTTTTTAGGAATGATAAATTAATTGGTAATTGATTTGTATTAATTGGTAATTTATTTTAATTAATTGATTAATTGATAATTATGTTCTTTAGCGGGTTGTGGGTTTATAGGGGAATAGGGTGGGAAGTAATTTAATTATACAAAATTATTTTATTATTTTTTAGGGATTATCAATTAATTTTAGTTAATTGGTAATTAATTTTTATTAATTGGTCATTTATTTTAATTAATTGATTAATTGATAATTATGTTCTGTAGCGGGTTGTGGGTTTATTGGGGAATAGGGTGGGAAGTAATATAGATGTAATTAAGTAATCATTTATTTTCATTAATCGTTTTTGCTAATGATATTATTGTTAATTAATTATTAATTGGTAATTCATTTTTATTAATTGGTAATTAATTTTAATTAATTGATTAATTGATCATTATGTTAAGTGTATTATTTTATTATTGGTGTTTGTTGTGCATTTATAGTGTGTAAAGTAATTGATATGTAATTAAGTGGGTATTACATTTATAGTTGGGTATTGATAATTAATTTATTGGATATTAATTATTAATTGGTAATTATTTTTTTATTAATTATTTATTGGTATTTGTAAATAGTTTAGATTAATTTAATAATTAAAATTTTTTTTTTTTTAAATATTAGTTTATTTATAAGTATGTTATTTTTACCCCTACGCTATCCAACACTTTCTCCACTGTTACACTCTCTGGAGTGGGAATAGTACTTTTTACCCCTACGCTATCCAACACTTTCTCTACTGTTGCACTCTCTGGAGTGGGAATAGTAATTTTTACCCCTACGGTATCCAACACTTTCCCTACTGTTGCACTCTCTGGAGTGGAATAGTAATTTTTACCCCTATGCTATCCAACACTTTTCCTACTGTTGCACTCTCTGGAGTTGGAATAGTGATTTTTACCCCTACGCTATTCAACACTTTCCCTACTGTTGCACTCTCTGGAGTGAGAATAGTCATTTTTACCCCTACGCTATCCAACACTTTCCCTACTGTTGCACTCTCTGAAAAGTTGGAATAGTAATTTTTACCCCTACGCTATCCAACACTTTCCCTACTGTTGCACTCTCTGGAGTTGGAATAGTAATTTTTACCCCTACGCTATACAACACTTTCCCTACTGTTGCACTCTCTGGAGTTGGAATAGTAATTTTTACCCCTACGCTATCCAACACTTCCCCTACTGTTGCGCTCTCTGGAGTGAGAATAGTAATTTTTACCCCTACGCTATCCAACACTTTCCCTACTGTTGCACTCTCTGGAGTGAGAATAGTAATTTTTCCCCCTACGCTATCCAACATTTTCCTTACTGTTTTTTTTTGGGAGTTGGAATAGTATTTTATTCCCTCTGTTACTTAATATTTTTTATATTGTTTTAGTTAATGTAGTATATAATTAATGTAAACAATATTAAAAATATTTTTTATTTGTTTTGCATAACTATTTAATTGTTATTTATGTTATTATTTTATGTGTATAGATGAATTTGTAATATGTAATATTTTTAATTATTTATAAGTTATTACAATAAATATTACAACTGATTATTAAGTATATATATTATATATTATATGTATATGTTTCATTATATTTTTTATTACATTATGTATATTACTTATTCATTTTAAATAATATAATATATTTTGTACTATGTTTATTATATTTTTAAGTATTTTTAAATTAATTTTACATATTTGTTTTATTAAAAAACAATATTAAATAAACCCGATATTTTTGACATCGATATTTTTTTCTCGATATTTTTGTACTTACCTTTTTGTAGATAGGATGTCGATATTGTTGACATCGATAATATTGTTTTTTGTCTTTCTATATTTTGTCATACATCCGGGCAGTCTATGATCCGGAACAATGTAAATAAATTATGAAACTGAACTTAGAAGACAGGAGATTTGTAGAGCTGTTGGGTTGCTAATAACTTTAGCATGTGACACTTATATCGAATAGATGATACTCATTCCTCAGAAGGATACAGGATTCCTTGTTTTGTATCTATTGTCACTCCAAGATATGACTGATGCTGAACTGGATTTAAGGTTTAACTTTTCTAGGTTGACTTGAAGCCTAAAGCTTCTATAGTATTTTTGTTGTTGTTGTGAAGTCTTGTGCAATCTTTAGCTGACTGTGTACCTTGATGAGCCAGTTGACCAGTTAAGGGTGCATGAAAAGTCATCTTCTTCTCAAAGGAGTAGCTACAACAGCCAGGGATTTTGAGAATGTGTGAGGAGCTGATTTCAGGCTGAAGGGTAGTACAGTGTATTGGTATCTTTTTCTATGGCACACAAGGTACTTTCTTGACTAACATGCTACTAGTATGTCAAAGTATGCATTATACATAACTATTGCACTCATCCACCCATATGTTTTTAAGTGTGGATAGATTTGATATAGGGCAAGAATACAACATTTCTCTTTTTTGATGAATTTGTTTGTGAACCAAAGATCTGAAACGTGTCTTTATTCCTGTTTGTAACTTTTCTTTTGAATCTGAAAGTATCTTGAGCACACTGGTTCTGCTGCACTTTTTCTCATTAGCACAGCTATGTAATTCCTCAGGATGGGAATTTGGTGCTTCAATGTTGGTTTTGAGGAATCGATGGTGGTAGTGCCTTTCAACATATAAAGTAACCATCTTATGCAATATTAAACACATAGACGTCGATTCCGATCCGGTAAAATAAACATCCGTACGAATCGTATCCGGAGCAATCTCCGTACGACTCGTACACACGCCGTACGACCCGACGAGTACGATTCGGACCGGGGTATCAGGACGCGAGTCGTACGGTCCACGTCAGGTAAGGGTGATTCGTACGGAAAAGCACACAATCACATACACACCGTACGGCGCGTACACCCCATGATTGCAGGGGTACGCGCCGTACCCCTGCGATCATGGGGGGTATGCGCCGTACACCCAGCGTACATGGGGTACAGTGCGTACCCCATGTACGCTGGGTGTACGGCGTGTACACCCCATGATCGCATGGGTACGCGCCGTACCCCTGCGATCATGGGGGGTACACACCGTACCCGGGGGAGCGTTCCGTACCTGTTTCGCCGCAAACTCTGCTTTTACGGCTGTTTTCAGCTCCCGTAAAAAAAGGGCCGACGGTGCGTCCCCGACACGTATCGTACTTGCTGGGTCGTAAAAACCAGCCGCTATGTCGTGTACAGCGGGTTCCGAGGGAGAATCGTACGGAGATTAGAGTCGGACGGACTCTGTACGACTCGTATGGATTACGGCTCCTGGTACGAATCGTACGGCTATTCGGAGCGCTTTTTACCGGATCGGAATCGGCTCCCATATTTGTCTGTGGAGCTATGGCTCCAATCTTCCTGATGAAGACACATCGATCCCACTACTGGAGTGCCAAATAGAATGAGCGGTGAAATACTGTCAATCCCTATGCTCTGAAGAATGTCTGCCTCTGGAGTTGTATGTCTTCGGTGGTGTGGTCTTTGCCTTGAAGTACTTCCATTAATATTGTTGTTTCTGGCCCTACTGCTGGTGGTTCTGTGGCTGGTACGGCAACCAAGGAGACTAAACCCTTTGGTAGAAATATCTCCTGTTCTAGGCTTGTATTGTTGTCTATAAAGTGTTCTACGTTCTTCTAGGCCCACTGCCTTCAAGGTCTCCACCTCATTCTACATTTCCTGCATTTCCTCTTCGGTATGGTGATCGAATAAAGTGTATACTGACAAGGACAGGTTCACGATCTTTAGCTGGGTCTGTGGCTTCAAGATGTTAAACACCGCTCAACAGATCTATCAAGGTGCCATATTTACAAATGCATGAGAACAGACATTCCAGTTGCAAAGTCACCTACTCCATTTCAGTATTTTTTGTTGGAATGTTCTTCTGTTGATGGTTTTATTATGGCCTGCTTGGGGTGTCCCGGCAGATAATAAGATGTTACCCCATTTGGGGCAGAGTCATCTGTCCTAATTATACACAACAGGGACTTCACTGTTCCAAGTATGGAGAAGGGTGCGGAGTGGGACAGTTATCTAGTTTGTTGTTTTCACTCATGCACCTTCATTTCTCGATTTGGACACATTTTGACTCAACCCCACTTAGCGACTCCTGACTTCCCCTGACATGATCCCCAGTGTGCTGACCTCCCGCTGCAATGCCTTACGTGGAATATCAACAGACTCCATAATAAGATAAAGCAAGGGGCTATCCTCTGACGAGCCAAACAACTTGGGGGCAGATATACTCCTCCTACAGGAGATCCACCTAGGGAACCAGTGCTGATGTCTACCGAGATACAACTTTTGGTGAGGCATACTACGCTGGGTTTCATTGCAGCTCAAGGGGAGTAGCTATTCTTGTTCACACTGACTTTCCTTTTTTGGTGGACTGAGGTTACCTTCATGACTTGGCACGCTTTGTCTGGGTTGCGGTATCACTGTGGAGATCCTCCACCATGTTTTGCACTGTATAAGCTCTTCCCCCTCACACATTGATCCCTCATGCGCCTCAGCAAGGCTATCCTCTCAGCCCCTCTGGAACTCATGATTATTGCAGGCAACGTTAATGGATCTGACCCTTGATCAGGGCCGGCTGCTATTGTGCTCTCAGTCTTCCTCCCACCTACTGACATTTGCTGCAATACTAAGTCTTCGTGATGTGCGCACTGGTACCTCCACAGCACAGGAGGCTACACGTTTATATTAAGCATGTATGATACCATATCTAACCTCAACTTAGTTCATGGTTCCAACTACACATATGCCCTTGATATCCAACATACTTATACACGGGCGAGGCCTCTCTGACCATACCCCTTTATAGCTACATGCAGCACACGCACTACAACCCCTTGGCATCTCAGTGCCTGGTTGCTGACCCAATAGACCTTCCAAGAAGCCCTTAGGGAGGGATCAATCCATTTTTCAAAGACAATGCAGGATCCGTGTACTTCACCTCACAATGTTGGGGGCAGTGACATGAGGAGTGGCCATATCAAGGCTGCTCCATCTCAGGAGAGAGATAATACGGGAGATTATCCTTGATTGGGTGGCGTGGTCTGCAGATTGTGACTATGCAGAATAGGCAACATAGGTGGCACTCCAAAACCTTGCACAAGGTACTCTAGCTCTCAAGCAACTTCAAAGTGCGTAAGCCAGAAAACTCTGACAGGCCTTCCAAAGTGGAATGCATGAGCATGGCAACAAGATGGGTAAACTGCTAAACTGGCTGAGCTAAACCTCAGACAGACACTGCCACAAAACACAAAAAAAGGACAACTCAGGCTCCCTTCACTTGCCCCCCAAGGAAATAGCGAACACATTTATTATTATGTCTCACTCTGAGTACAAACTCAAAGATGCCCAATGGTGGAGATTGCCACATATCCCTCGGACATGCAACTGCCGCGGGTAACAGACGATCAATGCCTCATTCTTGATGAACCACTCACTGCTGACGAGATTGCTACTGTCATCTTTCAATTCTCTAGGGGGAAAATCACCAGCCCCAATGTCCTCCCTGTTGAATTCTACAGTTGCCAATATGATATCCTCACATAGCCCCTACTAAACTTAAATACAGAGGCACAACAGATGGGCCATTTTCCTAGGGCTATAAACAAAAAAGGGGACTGATAAGGCTGTTATTTAACGGGGTCCAGTGCATACGCCCTGATTATGCAGTATCCAACAAGTAGAAATTGCACAGTTCCCCAGGTAATCAAAATATTATATCACATCAGACAGTTGACAACAAAAAGTGAGTGAAGGCACACCGGAGGGGGATCCTCCTATTCAGAATTTAAAGGCCTCACACACCCAGCAAGCTAAATGTCATGCTTAATCATATGGCCTTGCCCCTCGTAGGGTTGGCGGTGCAATACCCTAGGGGCACCCATGAAGGGGCTCTTTGCCGGGGATCTTTTATTCCTGCCGTATGAGGACCCTAGGGGGTGGAGGTGAGTGGTGTAGATGTAGTAAAGTGATGTTAAAACAGGTTGGGTAGTCTACAAAAGACGCTTTAATGGAGTGGTAACTCACCTGGGTTAAAAACAAAGAAAGAGAGTGGATGCTTCGTACGGCTCTAGGGTCCGCTAAAGCAGAAACCTACTCTGCTAAATGGTCGACATGTTTCATGCTTATTGAGTTCAAACCGATACTCCGCAATTCCTCAGGACCAAAAAATGGGGAAACTATCTACACTACTAGAAGTCCAAAACTTAATCTAGTTCAGAAATGCACCTAGTTCTGCCAAGTGGAAACCTGTGTGATCTTGGAGCGAGTCCTGTCACCATTTCCCTCGGCGATAAGACATCAAGTTCCTGATGTCCTGTAAAGGGGTGAAAGAAGTGGCAAGCCCCCTCTATGCTACATGAGCCGCGCCAACCTCCTAGTCGCGCTCCCGCGGGTTTTTTTTTTTGTTGTCAACTGTCTGATGTGATATATTTTGATTACCTGGGGAACTGGGCAATTTCTACTTGATGGATACTCCATTTTCCTAGGGACCTGGAGGAATCGTACATTATCTTGATCCGTAAAGCAGATCGCCCTCCAGATCTCTGCTCCTCATATAGGCCTTTCCCGCTGATCAACTGGGAAACTAACAGACTCGCAAAAATACTGGTGACGCGCCTCACTGCGATTATTACCGACCTTGTCCCCAAAGATCAGAGTGGCTTTATGCCATGCAGATGTACATGTCACAACATCTGTCATTTATATAAGACCATGGCAGCCACTTACCTCATCCAGCAGCCCTTGGCAGTGATGCTCATAGACTTTGAAAAGGCCTTCAACTATGTGTCGTAGGCTAACTGTTCACACGGCTCAGATTCCTTCGCATCAGCTCACAGTTCTTATCGTACATCCAGTTCTTGCATTCAAACTATATGCCGGAGTCAGAATTAGAAAAGCTATATTAGTGTAGATCCCGCTGGAACCATCAATACAACAGGGATGCCCTCTATGTCCCTCACAAGAAAATAAATCTAACTGTTCCCCAGTGTTGGCGGAACTCCCTCTGATGAATGCGGACCGACTTATCTCCCTTATGCGACAGGTGAAATCGGGTTCTCCTAGTGACCCAGCACCTCCCCATATCCTAGTCTCTGTTACACAGACCATCCTCCCTACTTTGCTAGAAGTACTTAACACTTCGATCTCCACCAGCACAGTCCCAGTGGCTTGGAAACAGGCCATGGTGAGAGCCCTTATTAAAAAAAACAATTTGGACACTAAGAATCTTAACAACTTTCACCCGATCTCCCTGCTGCACTGGGCAGCCAAAATTCTTGAAAAATACATAAACAGTCTATTAACAACTTTTCTTGAACAAAACCAGCTGCTCGATCCCTCGCAGACAGGCTTCCGGCCCAAGCATGGGACCGAGACTGCATTGCTGGCTGTCACAGAGGAGTCCAGGAAAATCTTAGATCGGGGAGGATCGGTGGCAGTCATCCTCCTCGATCTGAGCGCTGCATTTGATACCGTTAACCACGGCATTCTTTTGCAGCGTCTCCTGGACACTGGAATATCTGACAGAGCCTTGGAGTGGTTCAGGTCTTACCTGAACGACAGATCCTTCCAGGTCTATGAGGGCAATGCCGTTTCCACCAGTAAGCCTCTGGGTTGTGGAGTCCCGCAGGGATCCTCGTTGAGCCCGACGTTATTCAACGTCTATATGAGGCCACTGGCTGAGATCGTCCGTCCGTATGGTCTCAAGATCATTACCTACGTGGACGATACTCGGCTGGTGGTCTCGCTGGCTCAGGAGGGAGGCTCAGGAGGGAGGCGGACGTGGATCTTGCAGGCTGTCTGGAGATAGTCAAGAGCTGGATGACCAAGTCTTGTCTCAAACTCAATGGAGACAAGACGGAGCTCATGCCTCTGGGTCGGCTCGCACCATCTTCCATCGATGCTTTTTGGCCACCTTGTTTAGGCCCCGTCCCGGCACCTAAGGCCATCAAGAGCCTTGGTATCTGGCTAGATAGGTCCCTGTCATTTGACCAGCAAGCAATAAGACTATCTGCCATCTGTTTCGGCATCCTCAGAGTCATCAGAAAGATCCTCCCTCTACTCCCCTTTGAGGCAAGAAAGATTGTGGTTCAGGGCCTTATCCACTCCCGTTTGGATTTCGGGAATGCCCTATACCTGGGAGCCCCTGATTTCACTCTGCGCAAACTGCAATTAATACAAAACTGCGCTGCCCAGACTCTTCTACAAATCCCTTGCAGATCATCAGTAAACTCTGGGATTAGGCGACTACACTGGCTCCCTGTTAGGGAAAGAGTCAGCTTTAAATCCCTTTGTATTGCACATCAGGCATTCTGGTCCTTAGGACCAGCAATCAACCAATCCCTTATCACTCCCTACCACCCTGCCAGACAGCTGCGTTCAACCCATGCCACCCTGGCCATAGTTCCCAAAATAAAGAAAAC
Source organism: Lissotriton helveticus (assembly GCF_964261635.1). NCBI lineage: Eukaryota > Metazoa > Chordata > Amphibia > Caudata > Salamandridae > Lissotriton > Lissotriton helveticus. The sequence continues at coordinate 1,580,361,045 of NC_136065.1, read as the reverse complement.
AAGATCGGGAGGCCGCTCTTTCTCATATAATGTGGCAAAGATGTGGAATGCTCTCCCCCAGCATCTAAGGTCCAACCCCAATCTCACCTCATTTCGCAAGCAGCTGAAAACGTTCTTGTTTAACAATTAGCAATATCAGGCTGATATCTTCTCTTCCCAAGCAACCAAAGTCTCAGCTGTAATCATCAGCGCTTGGACGCCTCAGGGCAGCTATGTGCGCTTTACAAAAATCATTTTCATTTCATTTCATTTCATTGTCTCCCCTCCTGTTCACTCTGGCAGTTGAACCCCTATCACATGTTCCCTGCACAGATGCATGTATGCAGGTCTTCAAATGTGCTGATTCCTGCGAGAACTGCATGTCCCTCTACGACTACGTGGATGACCTGCTAATTTATCCTGGGGACCCTACGCCTGGATCGCTAGTTATGACCACCCTTGATTTATTTGAACGTTACTTCGGGTATGTAGTTCCCCATAGGACCACCGGAGCATATGGTGGCCTGGACACATCTGGCAAGTATGACTCTGACGGTTGGCTTCCGATACCTCAGCGTCCTCGTCCTGGCCATGGCAACATAGACAAAAACAGATAACCTCACATTCCTGCTCATAGCTACGCAGGTTTACATCTAGAGGTGGTTCCTGCTACTGTTGTGTCTGGTGGGGTGCTTTGCATTATTAAAAAAGATTACTCTCCCTAGGTTGGTCAAAAATGTTATGGGTTTGCCAGTCTTGGGACAGTGATACAGGCCCAGTAGGCAGTGTTGGGCAGTAGCTAACTGATCCGTGCCCATGCCACTCGATATGTCAGAGAACAAGCTATCCCAGAAACATCTTAAGGGTCCGCAGGCCAAAAACATATGTACCACATCTGCTGAGTTTACTTGCCGCTTTAGGCACTCGTCCAAGATCATGGGATAAATGCATTGAAGTTGTTTGGTAGTCAAGTAGTCCCTCTGTAGGAGGGCCCCACAAGTCACATTTTTCTATAACACCTTATTAAATAAAGGGTTACCCACCGAGATACAGAATGAGTTGGACTGTGTAGTTAGTTTAGATATCAAAACCTGGCAGGAGATACAAGCTCACATACTCCACTACCATAAGAAAGGGCAAGAGAGGGATATGGAAAAGCAAGCACAAACCCAAAGAAACACAGCAAAATGAGTGCAGCATAAGTTGAAAAACACTGCCCTCGACGGAGCAGCGATGGCAAGCCATGCAGATGGCACCAGTCACAATGGGGGCACTGACCACAACAATTTAAAGGGTTCCAAACAGTTTACAGTAGTAGAGGCCAGGAAGGCTGGCCGCAACTAAACATTAGAGAATTATTCTATTGTCGTAGGCGGGGTTACCTGATAGAAGCATCCTGGCTAAAGGCATACCATGAGCAGCAAAAGCAGCAGAGGTTAGAGAACAAGGGCCAGCCTTCACAGAACCCGAGACAGGATATGGGTAACTTCCCTTCTCAGTAGTAAGCACAACGTAATAAGAACATAGCATATACTCAGTTGCGGGGAGGTCCGCCGTTCCCCACACAACCGCAGCAGGGATCAAGCATGTGGCAGCACCAACTACAGAAAGGGAACCTAGCACAACAGGGACCGGGGTCACAACCCCTTCAAGAAGGGGTGACAGTGTGGGGAGGTAGCGCCATGACACAACCACCGAGCCAAAATTCACAGTAAAATAGACCCCCCAGAAAACGAAGACAGGTAATAATAATCCCACTGACTTAACCTCCAGTAGTTCACCCCCGATGATATAGACAACCAACATCCCCATACCCCTAAAATCATACTAAAAAGACTAACAGACAACATTGGGAGTCCAGAAACGTTATACTTGCGTCCAGGAATTCATGGCTGCTGGTGGCTGTGCCAATAGGGTGTCCACACTAAGTGGGTCATTAGGATGATGGGCGGACTTAGTCTGCCCGCCATCCTATCGGAATTCGGGACCGCCCGCCATAAGGACGGGGGTCCCGTGGTGGGTATTAGGATGCGCCCGCCACAGTGGCAGGCGCATCCTACATTTTTAACATTGTGGCGGGCGGTGCTCTCAGCACCGCCCGCCACAATGCTAAAAATGAATGTATGCATTTGCATACACAAAGCGGCAGGCACCGCGCGGTGCCTGCAGCATTGTGTATGCAAATGCTGGGGGGGTACCACAGGTATCCCCCATGTGCACCCCCACCTCGCCTTCACTTTGGGGGCCCGCATGCCTTTCGATGCCGCCACGGAAAGGCATTGTTTTCTGCCTATCCTAATATGGCTGGCGGTGCCTGATAGACACCGCCACCATATAAACCCTTTTCCGCCCCGGCCGCAAGGCGACCGGGGCGGATAAGCGGCGGACGGTCTTTCCATCCGCCGCGGTCCCCCCCAGGGGGGAATTTAGGTGCGGATGGCGAGCGGATTGCCAGCCTGGCGGGGGCAATCCGCCCGCCATCCTAATGACCCCCATAGTTCGGCATCAATGGTGATTCCACTGGAGCACAGAATAATCAGCTCGCCTAAAGTGCCATGGAAAATAGGCTCCATTGTGCTGCTGATCCCCCAGGGTGGGGTTCACTGACCACACCCCAGGAGTGGGGCAGTCTGATGAGGGGGCAGGACAACATTTCAAAACCTGTTAAAAAAGCTGACACCCAGGTCCTGAAGCCAAAACCTAATGGGACGCTTTCCAATCACCAGGCCAGAAGAACCCCATTTTCGGACATCATCCCATGCTCCTGGGATGATAAGACCCAACAACTCCACAGCCCCCACATGCCAAAGTCAATAAACTAGGAGGTCTCAGAGTGATAACAAGTTTGAGACTCCAGTTGGGGGTTCTGTAGGGTGACCAGGTGCCACTGATTTGCAGAGGCAGTCCTCGTGTTACTCCAGCAGTCCCAGCAGATTTTTGCAATTTTGGTTCAGGTCCCGATTTTCAGTGTGGCTCGACTGCAACTAATAAAAGCACTTTTTTACATGTATAATATTGGGTACCAGAATCAATTTTTCATGTTTTCCCCTAGTGCCTTGTCTGTGTTGATACACTATGATCGCTGTCATTCTATGCCCCACAGATCATGTTGAATTAGTCCTTCTTATAGTTTTAGCAAAATGTCTTGATTTTTGTATTCCAAAATCTGGTCACCCCACCTTTCACCCTTCCAGAAATCAACAAGATGAGCACCAGTTCCGTTGGGCAATCCACGACTGTAGAGACCCCAGCAAAATGCTAGGGACAACAGGCCCACCAGAAATGCTAATAGAAAGGGGTGTGTGCCTGAGGGAGAGGTGGGTGCTTGGGATGGCGTATTCCAAGTAACCCTGGGCGAAGAACTACGCTCCGTTCGCGGAGCTTGCGGAGTTTCGGCAACTCCGCGTTCCACGGAGAACGCAAAGCTGTCGATTACTCCGCGATCCGGTGTGTAGCGTAGTTCTCGCGCGCTGAATAACATTATCGCGTGCGCGGCAATGGCTTACCTTGGTTCTGCGTTCGCTTTTTCCCGGTCGCGTGTGCCACCATGTTTGTAAACACTCTCGCACAATCCCGTGCGACTGTGCGAACGCGATAACGTCATTTGGATGCGCGATAGCGTCATAAGTATGCGCGAGGATGCTTGTTGGTAAGATCGAGTTGCCGAACACGCAGAAACTGCATTCTTGCACAGAATAACTCGCGAGCATGTTAAAACCATAATAAATTACCATTTTGGTTAGCAAAAAAATGAAAAAAACCCTTAAAGTTGTACCTTTGGCTGTATTTTTTGGGGGGAAGGAGTCCTCTTTTTGTTTATACTCTTGTTTTGAAGAGTAAGGAGGATGGAGGAAGGGCCCTTGAGTTTACAACTTCCTGTTCCTGTCCACCAGGCTCCTCCCAGTGCTTTGTCCATGTGGTGCTCACTTTCCTTTGGATTTTGAGCTGGAAGGATCACTTTCTGTGTGTGTTGGCTGCATTACTGATTTTTCTTGGATTTATTGAGGACTTTTGGATTTGGAATTCTCTGTTTCAAGTAAGTTTGTGTAATGTATGAGTGAGTATGATGTAGACTTGTGTTTGTTTGATTTGATTTTTTTTAACTACAGTATTCAATCCTGGAATTAAATTATTGATGGAGGCCTGTACTTTTATGAGGTCCCAACTTGTATTTTTTTTTTAAATTTCATCCAGGCTACATAGAGAGGTACCCATGGGTCCAATCATGTTTCTGTAGTCTGTGTTTAAATTTTTATTCCAGTTTGTAAACAAACATCATGGATGGCATTGGATTATGTTCATTATGCAATAGCAATGTCTGTTGTGGAATTTCTGTTTGTGGAATTTAAAATTGTTTTTATTTTTTAAGCCAATAGCTGACCCTAGTACTCCATGTAGTTAGTGTGTAGGCATGCTTGAGTTCATTGTATTAACTTTCTGTGGTTGGCCTGGCCATGTGTTGGCGGCCATTTTATGTTTCCAGCCACTTTGCTCTTGCCATAGGCCTCCAACCTTGTGGCCTACTCTGCCAGTAGGCCAGAGGTACTACTCATAGGGTCATGAAAGTTAATCAACTGTTTTTGTGGTGTACCCTTAATTTGAACATCATGGATGGCTTGGATTGATGTAGAAAATCTTATTTTTATGTGTGGGGTATTTCAGGTTTTGGGTGTGTTTAAATACTCTGTCAATTTCTGCCATTAGATAACCCTAGGAATACAGCTTGGGTAGTTTTGGTAACTTCGCACAGTGCGAGAACGTGACCTTACATTTTTTGTCTTGTTCGCGCACTCAATGTACTTGCTCGGGAACGCGAAAACGACGTTTTATTCAATTCGCGCTGCCGAACACGCCGAAAATGTTTAATGTGTTTCTTGTGCTACAAAAAGTCCTCATTTATGTTATGTTGTCATTTGGTTGTAGTTTTCTCTTTTTGGAGCATGGACCACTTCCATTTTCTGTCCTCTATGTAATGATTTCTTGTTTATGGGTGGGGTGACCAATTTGGGCGGTGGTGTGGTGTGTCCATTTTGTGAAGCAAAGCATTGTCCCTTTGCCATAGGCATTATTGTCTGCCTTCTCTTTCTTTTCATGTTGTTGTTGGTGGCCAGGCCATGTGGTGGCGGCCATTTTGTGTATGCTTCCTTTGTGATTTTGCCATGTTGTTGTTGGTGGCCAGGCCATGTGTTGGAGGCCATTTTGTGTATACATCCTTTGTGATTTTTCCATGTTGTTGTTGGTGGCCAGGCCCTATGGTGGCGGCCATTTTGTGTGTCCTTCCTTTGTGCTTTTGCCATAGGCATCCAATGTTTTTGACTATTCTGGCAGTAGGGCAGAGGTACTACTACTCATAGCCATAGGTGCATTAAAGTTAATCAACTCTTGACACGCGACATTACATTTTTTGTCTTGCTCGCGCGCTCAATGTACTTGCTCGGGAACGTGATAACGACGTTTTATTCCATTCGCGCTGCCGAACACGCCGATTTTGCATTCTCGCGAACAATATGTCCCGAGTTGCATAAAAGTTTCTCGAAAATGTTGCATGTGTTTCTTGTGCACCCAAAAAAACTGAAGTTGTCATTTGGTTGTAGTTTTTGGAGCCTGGAACAATTCCTGTGTCTGTCTTCTGGTTTGTGGGTGGGCTGACCACGTGGGCAGCGGTGCAGCTACTTTGTGAAGCAAAACAAAGCATTGTCCCTTTCCCATAGGCATTTATTGTCTGTCTTCTCTTTTCTCTTTCTTTTCATGTTGCTGGGGTTGTCCAGGCCATGTGGTGGCGGCCATTTTGTAGGTACTTCCTTTGTGCATTTATCATTGGCCTCCCAGCATTTGGTCTGATCTGACAGTAGGCCAGAGTCCCAGAGGTAGTAGTTAGCGGGGGTGCTGCCTTTATGTAGCTGTTTCCATTCGGTGTATTCAATTAACATCATTAGGGCATGTGTGTATGGCATTGTATTCCAAAATGTGTTGTCTGGTCAGGGGTGTGTTAATAAATGTATGCCTTTGTATGTGTTTTTGCGGTGTAGGTTTACAACCTCTTAGCCATGGGTATTTTTATTCCTTGCATTAACCTGTCATGTGCAGCAGGCATCCTCCTTTTTCTGTCCATATTGGTATATATAGGCCTGCTTGACTTTATTGGTTCTTTCTGGACTTCATGTGGTTTGGAGCTGTGGTGCTGGACTGGTAGTATTAGTCTTCTGTTTTGTCTTTTATACATTGGCCTGTGTGTCTTTCAATTGTTCATGTTGGCTTACTGCTTGTTTGACTGATGTTGTTCTGCCTTCTTTGCTTGTAGGTGCACAAAAAAAGACTGAGGAGGTGCTGGTTGTTTTTTCATCCATCGCCCGTTCTACTGCCAGACGGACGTCCTTCAGTTGTACGCCACGTGTGGTGTGTCTCATCTGACCAGACATCTCTGCAATTTGTGCTGCTGTGTGCTGACATCAGAAGAAGATGGGCCCTAAGAAAGCTACCAGGTCCTCCACCACCAAGAAAGTTGCTGAGAAGAAGGAACAGAAGAAGGAAGTGTCACTTAAGTCTGGTATGGACCCCAAAACCTTTTTTGGGACCCCAAAAGGTACGCCTGCAGCAGCGGTGTCTGGGGTGCAAGCTGGGACCAGCACACCCGCATTAGTGGGGGCAACCCACCAACCCAGGGCCAAGCACATGATGAGGGTCGAAGAGGTAGCCAGCCTAATGTTTGCAAGCAGTGATACTGAGCCTGAACTAAACTTATCGCTGTCTCAAAGTAGTACACAATCCACGCAAGATGGAAGTGCTCAACAACCACCGCCAGCAGTAGATGTTCAACAACCACAACCACCGCCCGCAATAGGAGTTGTTCACCCACAACCACTTCCCGCAACAGTTGTTGAACAACCACAACCACCGCCCACAACAGTTGTTGAACAACCACAACCACCGCCCGCAATTGGAGTTGTTCAACATCAACAACCAAATCCCACAATAGTAGTTGTTGAAGAACCACAGCCCGCAATAGTGCTTCCTCAAGAACAACAACCACCATCTCCGCACGCAATAGTAGTAGTTGTTCCTCCCGAAGTCGGGGCAGTTCAGGAAGTAGAGCCTCATTCCGAGCAAGAAGAAGAGGAAGCCACTTCTGGAGGTGATCTATTGTCTTTCAATTCACCAAGGGAAAGGAGGGTTAGTGCATCAAGTTCTTCGCCAAGCATCCCTTCCGATGACCTTGATAAGGATTGGCAGCCACAACTATCTGAGCATTCAAAGGAGAGACATCCCAAGACCAGGCTAGGAAAAAGGAAGTTTCCAGCAAGGCTTGAACTTATGGAGGTCGATGTAGGTGAGCAGGATACTGCTGGTGATAAAGACGGGTCTGACACTGTCATCATCACGAGCGTTATTCCTGGTGCAGAGGATGTAGAGACCAACATTTTCACCCTATCCAGAAATGCTGCGATTAGTGATGAGCAGGTAGCACGCATAACTCCTACACACTCAACACCCAAAGTAACACCAGCTCCCATTTTTTCATCAGCGAAGGCCCGGCAGCATCCGACATCCAGCAGAAGCGCCACTTCAACAGAAGGAGGTAGTAGCAGTACTAGGACTGAGCTGTCACATAGGGAAATTCAACAATCCTCCAGTCCATCCGGCATTGGAAGTGGGTCCTCCTCTTCCTATGGCAGGAGACAAAAGTTTACCTCCCCAGTGTGGGACTTCTTTACGGTTCACCCAGTTCAGGAGAACATTGCTGTATGCACCATTTGTCATGTCAATGTTAGTCGTGGTAAGATTGGTACAAACTATGGTACTGGAGGCCAAACGACCCATTTGAAAAAAACACACTTAATCAGGTGTGAGAACCACCTTGCAAGCTTAAAAAATGTGAGCACTGGTGTTGGTGGGGATACAGTGCTACAAGGTCCACTCATGGTTGACCAGGAGGTAGAAGAAGAAGGAGACGATGACCTTCTATCTGGGAGTGGTACACAAATGAGCCCTGTCGCCAGCACTGGAGTGGTAAAGTCCACATCCTCCGCATCAGCAACTTCTCAGTGGCACCAGAGTCAGCTGGAGACACCAAGGAGTGCAAAGTCTGCGATGCAAGGTGGTCCGTCTAGCATAACTGAAAGAAATACAAAGCAGCGTACCATTACTAGCATGTTTAGGCAGGAGGGAAAGTACGAGCGGAACCACCCAATAGCACGTTTGTACAATGCGAAACTTGCAAAAATGTTGGCACTGGACCTTCTCCCATTTTCATTTGTTGAGGCTGTGGGATTTCGGGAATTAGTGGCAACCCTCTGCCCAAAATGGAACGTTCCCAGTCGCTACTATTTTGCCCGAGTTGCTGTTCCAGCACTACACCACGACGTGCTGGAATTGATTGGGAAAGCCTTACAACAGAGTGTTGTCCATTGTATCCACCTGACAACAGACATGTGGAGCAGTTGCGATGCTACAGATTTCATGTGCATCACCGCACACTGGATCTCTTTTGTAGGTGTTAAAGACAAGTTAACTTCAGGCCTCCTTGACGTTGCTGGGATTTTTAATGATACGCGCAGACATGCAACTGTAGCCATGTTTGCTATGGAGAAAAGTCATACTGCTGAAAACATTTTGTCTGAGTTTAACACCAAGGTCTTTGAATGGCTGAAACCAAGAGGCCTTAAGATTGGTTTTGTTGCCACCGACAATGGCAGTAATGTAGTGAAGGCAATGAGAGAAGGACATTATTTCAGGGTACCCTGTTTGGCACACTGCATTAACTTAGTCGTACAAGACTTTCTGAAAACTGAAGCCAAAGTCAGCAACATACTGACCATCTGCAGAAGAATATGCACGCACTTTAACCATTCTTTTAAAGGACGGAAGCTGCTACGGGTCATTCAGCGTGAGCATAAATTGCCAGTCAAAGCACTGATCCAGGAGGTCCCAACACGTTGGAACTCTACTTATTTCATGCTTGAGCGTCTCTTTGAGCAGTACATACCACTGAATGCTTATGTCATGTCAAGAAGATTAGGGGATCCTAGTGTTAATCTTAAAGCCCTGACCATTGAGATGTGGCAGTGGGACCTCATTAAATGCATCACAGAGATGCTACTACCCTTTGAGGTCTTCACACGTGCAGTTAGCAGGGAGGACTGTACTATGGGCCAAGCCATCCCATTGTTGTACATGCTTGAGCAACAGTTGAATGAGGTCTGTGAAACATACGAAGGTGACGAACAAAAAGTTGATGCATATACCTTGGCCAAGGCCTTAGCCAACCGCTTATCTGTAAACGCAAGGCTTCAAATGATTGTGTCAGGTGAACATTACATAACTGCAACAATGTTGGATCCACGGTACAAAATATTTGTCAGCAGTCGCGCAGTAATTCCTTTTTCAGATGAGGATGTTGCCAAGTACAAAACTTCCATAGCTGCGGAAGCTAATGATTTAGAAACTGAACGGCTGTTACTTAAAGGCCTGCCAGTGCCAGCCCAGGCCAGTCAAAGTACTCCTGACGCAAGTTCTTCAGAGCATGAGAGCAGTGCGTCTGCTTTCCAGCAGGCACCAACAGTACCAAAAGCAGCACCTACACGATCTGATTCAGCAGACCCAACCAAAAGCATAACTGCTTTTTTTCTACAGAAAGGGATGGGTAAGTCCGTTGCTGTTGCAAAGGGGAAAGAGGACCAGCAAAGCCGAGCCCCAATGAACACTGAGCGGATGGTTCAGGCCTATCTGGATGACACAACAGAGGTGTTCATGAAGCAAAGCCCATTGGTCTATTGGTATGAAAGAAGGAGACAGTGGCCAGTGCTGAGCAGGCTGGCGATAAAGTATCTGGCTTGTCCTGTAGCCAGTGTCTCTTCTGAGCGGGTTTTCAGTGCTGCTGGTGCCATTGTGACATCGAAAAGGACTAGTCTCTCCCCCAAAAGCGTGGAGAGGCTGACAATGATAAAAATGAATCAACACTTCATACCACCAGACTATAAAGTACGTGAATCAGAGCAGGATGAAGAAAGCGAGTCCGAAGACCTCCTCACTACTGGGTTACATGACCTACTTCTGTCCGAACGCACAGAGTTTGAGGACGAGCTCCTCTTCCCTGACAACTAGGCTTTTAAATTGTTACTTTCTCCCTTCCTTTATTTGTGTTATTTTCTTATTAACAATGGCTTTCTGGTGCTAAACTGCAAATAAAAACCACAACCAAATCCATTCCCACCACTGATTCTTTTTATGTACCTACTGGAGTTGCACGCCTGTGCATTTATTTTCACTGTATCTTTTTATTTACCTACTGGAGTTGCACGCCTGTGCATTTGTTGACTGCAGCACTCCTCAGAGTCTTGCTCCATCTTCTTGACTCCCACTCAAGTCAATACAATTCCATCTTGCCAGCCATACATTGGATGTTGTAGATGGAGTATAGTACAATAATGTAGCCTCTAACAGTCCCTCCATAACAAGTGAACCGTACAGTCATGACTACAGCCATCCTCTATATCATTTGAAATCTGCAACTCATCACTGTCTTACTCTTAAGGCTACCACCTCTGTCTGCAGGCATTCATAGACGACTCTTCAGTGTCAATACTTGAGCAGGCATCCACAACTGAAGTCAACTTGTTGTGACTCGTCGTCATTACTTTTAAAAGGCTCGGCAGCATCTGTGATCAATCATCTGAAAGTGAAAGACAAGAGCAAGACAGGTATATTAAATGAATGATGCAATGCATTGCATAGGATGTTTAGCTGACTCTGAGCAAATGTGCATGGAATTGAAGTATACTAGTAACTTCAGACTCACGTGATGTGATGGCCAATTTTTCCATGTTATTTAATAATATAAAATTTATTTACGCACTTGTGATCCTACTACTACAGGCACAGTCAGGACTTAATTTATCGTTCGTAGTCACTCACTACAGAGTAGACTGATTTGCTGTTGCTGTTGGACTAGACGTGCCACACCTGATAATGATGGTGACACCACACATATCTTTGCACGCTGTCAGGCAGTTGGATCTGAGCTGATTGATGTACGATGTTTCTTGGAGTGGAATACAAGGTAAATACAAATAAGAGGCACAGCACAGTAGACCCAGGCTACTTCATGTGTGTGCACTGTGCAGTGGTACAGTACAATAGTGGTATGATTGGTGACTGAGAATGAGGCATTGATTTTGTTGATTAATTTTGATAACGCTAGGTTGCTTTTTTAATTTTTATGCCCCTTTCTCTGGCTTAGTCAATTTGTTAGGTAAATGCAGTTTGTGTTACTGGCGACCCTGTGTCGTGGGTCTGTTCTGTGCTGGCTCCTATCTTTTCTTGTACTTCTAGATTAATAATGATGTGCAACTAGTAGACTTATACATAACATATTGTATCGAAGCCGCCTCAGTCTGAAAGTCCTCTCTTTACGACTACTCCGCTTGTATTATTTTTTTGATCTTCACTGTATTTCAAATACACTTTGTTTAGGTCATTCACATTCTTTTGTATTTGCTTTTTCTTTTTCAATCCACACAGGCTGGACGTTTTTCACCCACTGCTATTATACTATGAGCATCTACTCACCATTACCACTAATCATCATCATCAAGCAATTGGATGGCGGGAAACCAAGAATGATATTCAGCGTATCCTGTTTCTACGTTTATTCCTTACATTCATTGGCTAGTGGATCAAATTCAACATCATAAATCATCGTCTTCATTGTTTTGCTTTTGTTGTCTACATGCGTACTGTTTTTCTTTCTCAAACCTTTCCCAAAACCCCCGTACCCATCCATTCAACAAACCCTAACCTTCTTCCCCCGGGCTGCGTGGTTTCATTGAGGTGCGATGTTTGTTACATTAAATATACACCAACAATTTGATCACGAGCTTGCTGGGGCAGATGTGGTGAAAGCAACAATAGTGTAATTTCAACAAGGCATGGCCGGGATCTTCTTCTGCTTCCCAACTCAAGCTCTGTGTATAATGCCAAATAATTTACCATTACCATCAAACAACGAATACGTAATGAATTGGCGTCATTGTTTGGGTTTACGTTTACAGCATTATGATTTAGAAAAGTTTGACGTTGATGTGAGTACTACAACTACAGTTGAACTTCTTATCTTCTCTTGCACTTACTTTCCAGTCCCCAAAACCATTGTTTTGTTTCAGTTTAGCAGTTGCAAAATTGTATTGGGTCAGTCGTGTAATGTACTGTACTTAATACTTATACTACCCCCACATTGTCTATCACGCAAATGACTGCCTCTTTCTTTTTGTCTCAAAATGCTACTGGCAGGGTCTGTCTACTACTACTATCACAGAAGTTCAGAACAACAGATTCTTATCCATTGTCTTGGGAAACAAATGCAGCCCACTTCCTCATCAGCAATCACAGGTAAGATAAGTTTGCTGTGAGGTATAACGCAAGACAGACTGGTAGTTCTTCTAATACTACAAATATAACTCGGTGAGGGTTTACCGCATCTATCTGTCTGCATGTTAAAGATGTGGCCAATATATTTTTTTATTCGAAAGCAATGTCCCCTGACCTGCATGGCCAATTAAACGTTGGGATGTTGCACAACGTACATTATTTGGTGAAACAGTCCCCCCTCCACCCCCCCAACAAACACAAATGAACTTCAAATGTTTTCTTTGGAAAATAAGTTTGTGTCTCATTTTTATTTTAACATAATATAAAGAAAGATGATACAAAAATAAAATATATATGAAATCTTACCCCACAGCTGTCCCTACCCTCCCCTAACCCCAACCAAATTTCAAAGTTAAATGTAAACCCCAACACCCAAATCCCACCCACCAACAAAAGGATTGAAAAAGGGGCAAACAAACAGGGTCCATCTCAAAGCCGGCGGGCTTTCAGGTGTTTGTCCACAATGAGCTTCACCCGCTCCTCTATTCCATCCTCAAGCTTCACCCGCTCCTCCTCAAGCCTCGCTACCCGGCGGAGAATCTTTTGTTGAAATTCCCGGCACCTACATTGGCACGCATGTTGTGGGGGGGCCGCCGATGAAGTAAAAATTCGGCGGCGGGCGGCTGCCTGACCACGGCGACGTACTCCTGCAGGCTTGGGGGCCGGGGCATTGGAAGAGGCAGCAGCTGCTGCCGCCGTCTCCTCCTCCTCGGCCTGAGCCACCAGCCGGCGGTAGGCCTCAACGATGGCCTGCAGTTTCCGCTGCCGGGCCCGGACTGCCAACTCCTTCCTTGTTCGTTTTGAAGGAGTAACTATAAAGAAAGAAACAGAATTGTTGTAATCCAAAATCCCAGCAAATCAAGAACACAAAATTGATTCAACACATAGTGGCACAGTAGCACTAGCAAGCAAGCTGAGTACAAAAAATTGTGTTGCATCTATCTTGAACATTCTACGGCCTATATAATTTATTTGTTGGACTTTTTGGCACGGCATTATGCCTGCCCTAGTAGCATGGGTGTACTTCAACGGTCACACACATACGAACGAACACCTGTCTTTTTGATATCTCGTTTTATATTATATACTCTGCTTCCGGGAAGGCGGGAACAGTCTCAAACTAACATTAATTAACAGGGGGCAGCTAGTAGTAAATGTCTAGTAGAGACTATCATTCTTTATATCGCGCAACAAACCTTATTTGGTTTGTGTTTCACCAGCAACGACCCATGCATCCAGTCGTCCCCTCCTTCCCTTGCCTTTGGGTTTGACCAAAACACCGCTGCTGCTGAGACTATCCACTAACCACCAATATTGGGTGTGTCTCCCAACCACGCAGGCAGCTGTGTTTTCCCCTTTCCATGCTTCAACAACAACCCATGCATCCGACTGCTATCAGCCACCTGCATTACTGTAGTGGTAATGCTAAGCACGGTAATGACAAGTAAAGGTGGCGTCATATATTGTCCAGTAGAACTTCAAGTTCTTAATTCTCAGAGTACAGTGAGGAAGTTTTCCCCTCCCACCAAGTAATGCGGATCACTATTGAATGTAACTTACCATCGCCCACCGCTGTTGGCTCCTCCCCCACTGCTGCTGGTGCTGGTGTAGGTGCCTCTGATCCTCCTGTCCCCTCCGGGATCGCTGACGCTGCGCCGCTGTCCCCGTCGGCACTGGTGGATGGTACGTGTTCTGCACCTATAAAAATAAGTACACCTTTTTAGATGGATGCACAGCCCCCATTGTACTTGTTCACCAAGAATGGAGTTCTGCAAAACAGTTAAGTACAACGTACGTAATCAGTAGTAGTCCACATTGCATAGTACAGCAGAGTCACTACACATATTAGCATTCATTTGTTATGGTATGGTACCCAAGCTCATTTCATCTGTACTGCTACTCTAGTCCTTGGAAATTTGAAGTGAACTATGTAACCTTTGTACATCAATGTATCCAATTTTGCGCATGCTACCTCGCAGCTTGTTGCGCAGTAGAAGACGCCTTTGAGGCAACATGATTGTTCAATGCATACACCTGAAGAGGTTGGAAAATAAAAGGGCCCGTATTTACGTTTTGTATGTGGATTGTGGAATCGAGTTTGCTTACAGGTTACAACTTTTTTTTTAGCATGGCTGCATAAAACTTGCCTAAATGTATTTCATACTGTCTAACGTGCACCACTTTTGTCATTAATTTTCGGCAGATGAGAAGATTTCCTTCTACGAAGCTGACATTTCCAGAGCTTACCAAAAAGAGGCATATGTAACCAGTATACGTTCAATGGTGAGGGGTCTCCGACATTTCCCACATTTCCCTATCGTGCACTAGTAGCTGTACAAATGTTGATTACTTTATTCAGCCTTTTTTAACTCTGGATTTTTTCTGGTGGGCCCCTCGACGTATTTCACGGAACAACTTAAAAACATTGATGTTACTTACTTACTTCTGACAAAATAAAGCTTTTGAAGTACCACTTTGACTCTGAAGTTTATTTTCAGTGTCTGTTGTCTTGTAGACTTACACGAGTGAGTGAGCAAAAGGGGGTTACTTAGGTTATGGATTGTGTAATAAAAGCATTGGGCATCTTGGTATTGGGGTTCAGGAGTGTGATAATTGAATAATTGACCAATGACTAAGCCCATATAGGTTGTCGTTCAGTGAATTGTGGGTTCCTCAGAGTTCTGTGACTGAGGTGTAAGTAAGGTCCAACCTGCCTATCAGCACCAACATCCAATTTTCTGGTGCATGCATAGTTATGTAATATGTATATGACTCCATAGAAGATAGAATTCCCACAAGACTACTAGTGGTATACTAACGTTTACAAAATACTAGACCAACATCTGGATGCATACTTGGTTGGTGTCAATTGCCAAAGCAGAGACATTACAGAGCAAAAAGCATAAGACAGGAGTGGACCCTGTGCCTACAGCTATTCTAATTTTTATCACATATTTATGGAAAAGATGAATACCTTAACTAAAGAGTCAAAATTTCTTTAGGAAGTAAATGTAATTAATCGGTTGAAAAAAAAAGCTCCGTTACAAAGTTAGGGAAATATCATTGTTCCAAAAGAAAGCACTGTTGGACTTACTGGGGACAGCAGCAGGATCCTCAGTAGAGGAGCTCTGTGCCTGTGGTGGTTCACCCGCCGACTCGGTCCCAGCCTTCTGCTTGCCCCTGGGTTCTGTGGTTCATGTAAGAAATAATAAACAAAGAGAAAAACATTGAGTGCTGTGAAACATAGACATCATTTCAAATCAAAAACCACTGCTAGAACATTAAAAGAAACAAACATTGATCTACCAAATGACTACTGCCTTGCAGGATTCACTGACTGTATACTTGGAGAAAACAAATCAAATGTTCCATAAACATTCTGATTGCAGATTACTAAGTAACACAGAGGCAGTAACACCTGAACAACACCACCGATTCAAGATTCAAGAATGGGGTAATCAATTATCTGTGAGTAGTCATTTCTTTTTCATTTTTGCCAGCAAAATGCATAGATCACAAGGAGGAGACATGCAGAAACTTTGTGCATACACGAAATTGTACGTTCGTTGCATCATATTTTGTTCTGCTACTGACTGAATGCTACTGCTGCCAAGCCTACCCACTCATTAAACAAACTACATCAGTTCTATGGAGGGCTGAGGCAGGGGTGGCTCTAGGCTCATGGTGGTCCTGGGCAGGGAGCGTAGGTAGGGGGCCCCGGAAGAGGAGGTCGGGCGGAGGACGGAGGCCAGTGAAGAGGGGGAGTCAGGGTGTTTGGAAGTGGAACAGAGCCGGAGGCACCAAATCCCTGCCAGGGGCCGCCACGCAAATATGTATCCATCCTCAGAGGATTATTAAATTAAGGATATATATTGGTGTGGTGGCCCCTGACGTTTGGTGGCCCTGTGCAGTTGCACAGCTTGCACATGCCTAAAGCCGGCCCTGGCTGAGGTAAGAAGAACAAAGTAACTTTAGCATTCATTGCCAGAGGAGGATTCATGCAGAAGAGAAGCCCGTGAAAAAAATGCTACAATATGCAAACTACGTACAATTATCCATCCACCGCTATTTCACTGACGGACAAAGGAAGGACAAGACTCTATTAATAGCATTAACTAACTTCAGTTCTCTACAATAAAGAAAATGTCACATCAATAAACAGCAACAGCTAGCGCCAAGTTGAAACAACACGCAAGAGTCAGTGAAGAAGAACAGTGTCATACAATTACAGTAGATATAACGGAATACATCGGAAATGTAACTAGGAGCAACAGTCATCGCGTTACTTATTCAGCCAAGATTTAGAAAGATACAATAACAATATTTATACTACTATATATATATATATATAAATATATATATATATATATATATACACACACACTTTTTTTTCTGGGTAGCCACTCACCAAGACCCACAACCTCGACACCAAGCAGGTCCAACAGGTCCTGCTCCCGGTCCAAAATGTCGGCCCAGCGGTGGGACAGCTGATGGTGGGTACGCCGGATAACGGAGCAGCGGAAGACTGCCCGGCGCACCTTCGCCCACCGCCGGAGACGCTCTTCAATACGGTAGCCGGAGCCGGGCCTGCCGCCTGCTGCCAAGGTCAAGGGGAGGTGGCGCTGGATAAAAAAGACCAGGGCAGCCACCTCCTCCTCCCCAAAAAGTTGGCGGGCCGTCACTCCTGCGGGGCGCATTCTGCCGCAAGGCAGCCGTTTTTTTTTGGGCACAGCCGCCTTGCCCTTTGAACCGCCGATGCTGCTGGCACCCTTCACCATGGTTCTGGGTGGAGGGGAGAAGAAAAGTTCAAGACAAAAAAGTAGGGGAAAGAAGAAGCAAGGTAAAAGAAGGAAGTAATATAAAACAAGAGAAAAGTTGAAAAAAAAGTTGTAAAAGTAGAAATATCATGAAAAATATAAACCTAGGCACAGAGAGAGATAGGTAATAACTAAAGAAAGTTTGAAAAAGTGGGTGAAAAGACCAGGATTGAAGAGATAGGAGCTAGATGCTAAAGTAGGCCCAAAACCATAGCCAGAGTGTGAAATCCAAGATGGCTCCGCCCATCGCGACCGCCTGGGTAAGTTCGCGCGATCACGCACTTTTGTAGTGCGAACGAGAAGATGAGTTCCCGAACATGTCTTGCACAACGCGAACACGTTACTTGTGACCCGGAACAGGAAATAAGGGAACGCAAGCGGGCGGGACAAACCTCTTGGGTAACTTAGCACGCTAGCCATCTCGAGCATGCAGGCAGCGCCCCGAACACGCGCACCGCGCTCCCGAAGATGAAAAACGGCGCGCGAACGGGTCTAGCAAGCAACTACGCATGTCCGCGGAGCTACGCGTAGGTCGCGGAGTCCAAGTGCGTCTTCGCGTAGCTCCGCGGAGTGCGGCTCCGCGAACTACGCCCAGGGTTAATTCCAAGCCTCTACTCCTGCTCCAGATGGAATTCAGGGCCAGTGGCGTAGCTAGGCACTTTGTCCCTGCCTTTGATGCCCTGTGGCCACGCTGATGGGCGGAGGGATGAGGGATGGGGAGGGTGCAGATGATTCTGACATGTGTTGCCCCCGCAGCAGACTCATGTAAGAGCGGGGGTGCCGCAGCACCCAAAATTCATGGCGCCTAGGGCGCACCTCCCCCTGCAACCCCCTTGATATGCCACTGCTCAGGGCACCTGGTGAGCTCAACTCCGTTCCAAGCATAGTCCACTCATGGTATCCAACAATGCAGGCACCTTTTAGGGAAAAAAAGTCCGCCCTGACTTCTGACACCACGGGTGGTTTAAAGAGGGAGTGGTATCTAAGATTAGATTAGATTAGGTATCTAATGCCATGAGGGAGGGCCACGTGACACACCTGCACAAACATAAAATGTGTTCCTGGGCTACATTGCAAGCACCAGCCACACCAATTGGCAACACACCCCTTCTTCCCACATTTCCGTGCACATGTAGCGTACATACAAAGCAACTCACAGCAAGGGCAACTGGGGGGAAATCAAAACAGGTAACCCCCAACAGGGAAATAATCTTGAGAAGGGCCCTCAAAGCAACTTCTCTCTTACACATGCACCAGGCGAGGCGATTTTGGAAAATTAGTGACGCCCACAGAACCCCTGCCAAAACCACAATTCTATCCCTCCCTAAACAGTTTGGCCCTGTCCCCAAAATACCCAACTCTGATCCGACAACCCAAAATCAAAATGTCAGTGAAGATCCGAAAACACCGTTGTAGGATTGGGGTGGGGGCTAAACGGCTTATGACCAGCCAGTAAAAATGCTTCTAGTAATTACCATTACTCCACTAAGCACTAAAAGACGCACCCAACAAGGGTCACCTCACGATACCTCACCAGCTTGCGGTTGGAAGATTGATGGGATTACACCCCTGTGGTAAATTACAGGTTCTTCAAAAACCATTGAGAATTAAGCGTAATGTTGAATTAACTGAATTAACAGCCAACAAATGTCTTATTAAAAAGCAGGCAACTGGACAACAAAGTGCACCAATGCCGACTTGTCATCAACCCCCAAGACCCAAGGAAAAAGGACATTTCTTAACTTTCGAAAAGGGTAGGAAGAAAACCCCTACGCCCCCACAGAGAAGGGTCTGCTAAACACCAACGGCCCTCAATAGGGATGGGAAATGTATGTGGGTGCACCGTTCCAATGTGTGGTCGAGCCCTTCCATGACAACATCACGTAAAACTAAAAACCGGAAACTTTTGTTTACTGGTTAGAAACAGAGCCACTGGAGGAGCATGGACGATTCACAGGGGATCCATACAACGAACTGCAATGTTTCAACAAAAGTTATGTATACGTATATGGTTATGTACGATCTGCTTTTTGTGGATAGTCCCACACTTGAGCACTACAGAGGAACTGTCAAGTCATTAGAAGTTTACTAATAGGGAACCACAGCACCTGCGTAGGGATTTCTCATACGTCACATACAATTATACCAATCCGAACACGAGCATCAACATGCACTGCACAGCGCCCGTTTGCATAACACATGGTACCAGCACATGACCTAAGTTGGCTCCCAAGCATCAGCCAGATCATTTTAAGTCTGTTCACAAATCCCACACGCGGTAGGTGCAGACTTGTCTCAAGAAGTAGGTCCCAAGAAAGCAAAATGCCTTATATACCTCTAATTTTGTAGGATAAGGGCTAAGATCCAACCCAACAAGACAGAACAACACAGGGTAATTGTAAACATTACCCGATATGACACCAACCGCACAACTTTATACATCTTAACTGAACCCACTGATCACCAAACCGATCTGGACAATATGTGTAGGAAGGGCCACATAAAGGAAGATATCATCTGGATCCCAGATTTTCCAGAGAAGAGATTTTTGGAGGTAGCAAAATCCCTAACTCAGTAAACAAAAACGTCTGCTCCAGCATCCATCTGTGGCATGAGAGTGGCTCTTAGTGTCATCGGGGCAGTATTCCTAAACAACAAAAGGACTCCCGACATGGAATTCCTATGTAGGGCTGTTCAGCTAGGGGATTTAAAGGGGAACGGGTCGCATGGGGGAGGGTTGAATAACAGTATGGCCACCCTATGATAGGAAATCTGGGACACCGAGGTGGGTTGATACATTTGGTCAGAAGGGAAAGGACAACCCTGATTGTATAGAAACTAACAATGTACTACTTATGTTTCAGAGGAAAATTAACGCTTCCAATGGGCGCAAATGCTAACTGTGGTGTGATCTTATATATTCCACATATACAATGGGCATTTCCACACTGATGGATTTCTATTGGCAATGCAACAAGTACGCCTACATTCAGCTCGCTCCCGGATGGAGAGGACTGTGTTCACTGGTCACCATGCACACCAGTAGTGTAATAAAACTTGAAGGGGGCCCCCTAGCAAAGTGCAAGGAGCCAAGCTCCGGACCTAGTCAGGAGCTCTCAGGCCCGCCTGTGCACAGAGCTAGAGGGGGATCCCTGAAGCTTTGGGGTCCCCCTACAACACAGGGTCTGCGGTGGCTATTTTTACGCTAATGATGCACACCCCGAACCTGGTCTTTCCTGGAGAAGAGCTATCAGACTTGTACCAGCACCCGTTAAGGTAGAAGACAACCCTGCTGCACCAAGCTCGGGAGAGGAGAGCCGCAGACGATTTTGGCTGGGCTCAATTCAAAGACATTCCAGAAGAATGTAGACTGTTCACAGAAGCACAGCTGGGGGTGGGGGGTCAATACCCTTCTTCATCCTGCAGGCAAAAGCTAATGCCCGCTGGCTCCAAATATCCCGATGGGAAATGCTCAAAATAATAAACAACACTGAGCTCCCCCTCAATTCCATCAAAGAAGAAATGCGAGCAAGCCGCCTTATACTAATGTAGCACCGATATGTATTGGACTTCATGACCGCAATGAAGGGAGGGGTCTGTGCCAAGATCGATGCTTCATTCTGTACTTTCATTCCAGGAAATGACATGGACAATGGAACATTGACGTTTGCGATCCAAGCAATGCACAATCTTCAATGAAGCATGCATGAAGAGGGAGGACCCCCTTAGCAGGAGTGGTTTTCAAATTGGTTCTCCTGGCTCCCACAATAGAAAGTTGGTTTATGTAAATCATTGCTTCCAGTTATCATTATGTTGCTACTGGTATGTGGGGTTATACAATTGGGGATCACCTGCTGCAAAAACACAGTCGCAAATTGGGAAGAATGCAGGTAAATATGGAGGTAGAGGTTATCAATAGCAAGCTTAAGGAACAACAGGCCCCAAGTACAGTAATTGTCGAAATGCATGAGTTGAGTAGTGTGGTTGAAAAATCAACTAGAGAAGGGAATGTTAATATGGATATTGATGCATACATCGATGAAAATGAAATATTGTCCTTATTAACAGAATCGCCGTTATGAACTCTACATCAACCTCTACTCACAAGTATGTAGTGAGGCTGGTCCTGAGACCTAACCTGGGATTGCTGATTGATAGGTCACAGGAGGGAGGGTGTACAGCTGGCAGGCAAACACTGAGGCAGGAAATTCTAGATCAATGTATTTATTTATATGCTTCTATAGCGCCTGAATAGACCCCTGAAGGGGTATCTCTGCGCTTTACCATACAAAAGAACCAGCTGCTATGCCCGGACAGTACTAATGGGTGGTGGGCGGGGGGAATGAATTAAATGCTGGAAAAAAGGTAAGTTTTCAGGGTTTTTCGAAAAGACAGGTGGTCCGTGCTAAGCTTTAATGAAAGGGGGAGGGTGTTCCAAAGAACAGGCCCTGTGTATGCCAGAGCCTTGCCTCCTTGGCGGGATTTTTTAATTTTAGGAACCTTAAGGAGCTGGGGATTGCTAGATCGTAGTGAGCGGCCAGGAACATAAGGAAGAAAGGCTGTAGTGAGAAATTTCGGGCCCTTCCCCATCAGGCATTTGTGAATTGTACACAAGATTTTAAATTTGGTCCGCAGTCGCACTGGCAACCAGTGGAGTTCCATCAGCAGTGGCCGGGAGGGAGTCCTAGATGGAGCATTCATGACTAACCTCGCGGCCGTATTCTGGACCACCTGTAGTTTGTTAAATTGGCCTTCATTAGATGACAAAAGAAGGCCATTACAGTAGTCCAGTCTACTGATGACCAGAGCCTGGACCAAGGTCTTTCTGTGGTGATCCGGGAGGAAGGGAAACACCCTTCTCAGCAGAGAAATAACCCCGAAACAAGTGCCAGCAACCTGGTTGACATGATCTTTGATGGTCAGTGACTGATCGAATAACACTCCCACATTTCTTATGGTTTGTTTAGGGATAGGGGCAGGTCCCAGTTCAAGAGGCCACCACTCATTGGACCATAATGTTGCTGCTTCCCCATAGAGTACAACCTCAGTTTTGGCCACGTTGCACTGTAAGCAGTTGTTAGCCATCCATTTGGAAACTGCCCTCATCCCTTCTGCAAAAGTTCTTTGTAATGCAGGAGAGAAGGTCTTAAAAGGGAACAGAAGTTGGGTGTCATCGGCGTAGGACACCGGTATAAACCCAAAGGATCTCACTAAGTCAGCCAGGGGGGCCACATACACATTAAACAATGTGGGGCTTAGGCATGAGCCCTGTGGCACACCCCTGGTGAGCTCCCTAGCGATGGATTTATGGGAGCCCAATCTGACTTCTTGAGAGCGACCCGAAAGAAAGCTCTCCATCCAGGACAGAGCCGTGCCTCCCAGTCCTATCTCTCTCAAACGGCCGAGAAGCAATTCGTGAGACACCGTATCGAAGGCAGCGGATAAGTCCAATAGCACCAGAATCATCGACCCTCCACTGTCAAGCGTCATCCTGATGTTATTGGTGACAGCCAGTAGGGCGGATTCGGTGCTATGGTTGGGCCTAAATCCAGATTGTGAAGGATCTAGGCCATCCGCTGTCTCGATATAGTTTGAAAAGTGGGTGTTCACGTGCTTCTCTGTTAACTTGCCGATGTATGGCAAGAGAGAGATAGGTCGGAGGTTAGATAGATCCGTCCAGGGTAGGGTCGCCTTCTTCCTGATTGGGTTTACTACCGCAATCTTCCATTCCATGGGGACTTGGCCTTTGGCCAGGGAGGTGTTTATAACTGCCTGGATCGAGGGACCTAAGATGGAAATCAGGGGGGCCATCCTTTTAGCAGGAAGGAAGTCGTTAGGAGAGCCAGTTTTCATATGGCTGATAAGGGTTGCCAGGTTTTGATCTGTGACTGGAGGAATGACAAGTAGGGAGTTTGTGGCCTGAGTGCCGGGTTTAGCTTCGGGAGTGAATGCAGTAACCCCACCTCTAGAGGTTAGAATTTTGTCATAAATCAAATTTATTTTTTCCTCAAAGAACTCAGAAATTTCGTCACAGAGTGGTTGAGAAGCGTCCTCGGTACTTTCAGTAGCTGTGGCTTTAATAAAATTTTGCAAAATTTTAAATAATTCACGCGGACAGTTTCCTGCCTCCTCCAGTTGTACGGAGAAGTGGGCTTTCCTGGCTAATTTAATTTTTTTATAATATGATGACTGAACCTCGTGAAAGGCTTTCCCGGCCTCTTCATTTTTAGATGTTCTCCATATTTTTTCTAAGCGTCTGCATCTTTGCTTTTCCTTTCTGAGATCAGCTGTATACCATTTCTCTTGTTTGGTATGGAGGTATTGTTTGTGTAGTTTGAGGGGGGCAAGGGTGTCAATAGCGGATTTCAGGGACTTGTTAAATTTCTCTAGTGCAGACTCAGCAGTGTCTGCATCCGTGACTATCGGTTGCACCCAGTATTCGTGCAAATTGGTCACGGAAATTTTATGCCATTCTCGGCGAAGAATAGGCGGGGGCGGAGCTTTCTGAGCTCGTTTAGTCGGTCCCGCCAGATAGAACTCAATCAAAAAATGATCTGACCAGAGGATCTTTTTTGCAGGAAGACATCTAATTTTGGTGCAATTAGAGAATATAAGGTCGAGGGAGTGACCACCTATATGTGTGGCACCGTTGTTCATTATTCTAAGCCCCAGATTAGATAAGTCAGTTGTTAAGTGAGTTGTTTCAGGAAGTTCTGGATTGTCCATATGAATATTAAAGTCCCCAAGGAGGATAAAATCCTCCTTGGCTTTCATATGGGGGGCTAGTGTTTCAAGAAGGAGCAGAGCAAAGTCAGGATTAGGGACTGGTGGGCGATACAAGAGAGCTCCTTTCCAGGATATACTTCCTATTGTGATTTTAAAAATCATGATTTCCATCATTGGGCTACATATTTTGTCTAAAATAGTTGCCTTAAACATGTCCTTACATATGATCGCTAAGCCGCCTCCTGTTTTATTGGGCCTATCAACATGCATAATTCTGTATCCTGAGGGAACACCCAACACAACAGCAGGTGTTGTATGGGGTTTCATCCAGGTCTCAGTAAAAAAACAAAGATCCGGTTGTTCTGAAAAAATAAGATCCCAAATCTGTAGTTGGTGCTTAGGCATGGAACGTACATTTAAAAGGAGACATTTAAGTTCCGGGGGAGTTGTGGTTGTAGTGGCTTTGTCGTGAATGCTATTTCCTGTCGTGTCTGACTGAAAACAACATTGGAGGCAAGAGAAACTCCCTTCAAGCTGATTATATTGTAACCGTGTATCACACTTCACCCTGGGCTGTAGCAGTCGGAGGGTTTGGGGTGTATAGGAGACAAGGTTAATACCTTCTATGTGGAGTAGTGTGGCTCACTGGTTAGAGGCGGCAGGCCTGAGAGCAGAAGTCAGCCTGGGACCAGGGTTCAATTCCCGACGCGGCAGGGTCGTGGACCTTGGTCAGCGGACTCGATAATTCTCGCTTCGGTGCTTACTCTAATCAGGGGTTCCACTCGGCAACTCTGGGCATTAGCTTGCCTAATCTCCACAACGGCCCCACCAATTCCGCGGATGCCTGGCTCCACCTTGGGGACTCCCAGCAAGGGACCATCCCACAGGGAAAGCCAGGACGGGTTCCCCAGAGTTATACAGCGCCGGGACGCCCCGTTGCTGGGGCAGCTGTGCGCTTTACAAGTATACTACATTTACATTTACATTTACATTTACATGTCGGGAATCATCATGGGGTCGCCTTATAGCCTCTGTGCCTCTGTCTGCCTCGTCCTGTCGCGGACGGGCGCAGACGGGCAGCTCTTTGGCTGGTCTTCGGCGTTGCTTTAGCGATGCTGCGCGCGATTGCTGCGCGCTCACAAGGGGCGATGGCTAAATAGGCCCTCCAGATTAGTGCACTAGAGCGCTAACCGCTCGTGGAGTGTCCCGGCAGGAAGTGACTGGCTCTCCCTGGCCCACCCTCCGCGCAACGGTACTGGTTACCGCGTCGGAACGGGGCGGGGCAGGAGAAAAGACGAGCACAGGCTTCTTTTAGGTATGTAAATATAGTTTCCCTCCTCCTTGTAGTCAAGAAAAGGGCTATGAGGTTTAAAATCACCCCAGTGTAAATATGTGCGTGGTTTCAAATGATATGCGTGTCACAGAATATCAGTGCTCAGGCTAAAACATCGTTAGTGATTCAACAATGCTATTTTAAAACGAGTATTTTTAAAAAGACAGGCAAATCACATATTAACCCACCACAAGTAGGAAATGCACGGGGCACAATCGAGGTTGCTTGAATGGCAAGCGGAGTAGAGACTCTGCCACCGTCTCACGTCCGCAGCTGACACAGGTCAAGGCTCCGCCTAAATAGGCCCTCCAGATTAGTGCACTAGAGCGCTAACCGCTCGTGGAGTGTCCCGGCAGGAAGTGGCTGGCTCTCCCTGGCCCGCCCTCCGCGCAACGGTACTGGTTACCGCGTCGGAACGGGGCGGGGCAGGAGAAAAGACGAGCACAGGCTTCTTTTAGGTATGTAAATATAGTTTCCCTCCTCCTTGTAGTCAAGAAAAGGGCTATGAGGTTTAAAATCACCCCAGTGTAAATATGTGCGTGGTTTCAAATGATATGCGTGTCACAGAATATCAGTGCTCAGGCTAAAACATCGTTAGTGATTCAACAATGCTATTTTAAAACGAGTATTTTTAAAAAGACAGGCAAATCACATATAAACCCACCACAAGTAGGAAATGCACGGGGCACAATCGAGGTTGCTTGAATGGCAAGCGGAGTAGAGACTCTGCCACCGTCTCACGTCCCCCAGATAGGAACAGCAACATTACAATGGTCAAGGGAAATTGTCCCGTAAAGCACACATGACTGGAGGGGGTACAAGCGCTCCTAAAAACACCATAATGTCAGATGCCACATGAGTTAGGAACACATAGCCAATCAGGACTTAGTACGCATAGTGATCATCTGCTCCCCATGCAGGACATTTGGACATGTTATCCACTGGCCACATTGTGTCCACGCGAGGTTGAGACCCACCTGTGGTAACCATTAGACAATTAATTTGACTCCAAAGGCAGCAACCAATATTCCTCACCATATATGGTATGCCGGAAACCTTTCCAACTCAGCACGTTTTGTATGAAAGAGGAACGCTTACAGATTGTAAATTTCAACTGTCCCCAGACACTGTGCCTGTAACTGTTCTCCCAGGTGTAATGTTTCATTAAGCAAACTGTTCCTTTTTTGCTTAATGCCTTTTGTCTTCTGTATTTTAAGGGATTTCAAACTCAAGCAGCATCATCACTTCTCATGGAGGTAACGTTAACCTACAGGTTAGCTCTACAGAAGTTGTCTACTGTTGGCTGTGTTGTGCTCCTACAGGTAAGGAGTGGCTGTATGTCTCGTCTGATGAATATAGTGTCTCCTGCAGGAAAGGGCTGGAGTTCTTGTTGTATCAGATGAAGCCAATGACCCCCAGCAGATGAGGTGCCTTGTCTTCTCTGTTGGTGGTCTTTCTAAGAAGGACTGTGCTTCCAATACAGGTAATCGTCCCTGACAGAGGTGGTTTCCCTGTACAAGTGCTGTTATTGTTATCTATTTTCATGGATTTCGTGTTTTCCTGCATTCCCTGTATTGGCAGCTGGAGTTATCTCATTTGATGGTAGTGGCGAACCCCTAAAGGGGAGGGTCGGTATGGTTGTGTCCTACCATGGATGTGGTGCCTTTAACAGTGGATATCTCCTACCAGGTATGGAATATGAAGGGAGGAGGTGGGGCAGGGAAAGGGAGAATTATTTATCCTTCCGGATTTCGGAATGGAGAACGAGGGTGGCTCGTAGGGCAAAAAATCCACGAGTAACTAGCCATTGTGCTCTTCCAAACACAGCCACAGAAAAGAAAAGAAATACACTGTACCTTTACTACATTTCCAAAGTTGCCGTGCCTGCCTTAATTTAAATCTGGTGCTAGGAAATACCTTACCTTGCATGAAAGGGTAAGGGGGAATGCACTGCGACTGGTGTAGGGATTTGGTCAGTGTGCATACACACATCTGTTCAGAGGTATTCCTTTTCTCTCTTCAGACAAGACCGCTCTCCTTGGACCTGCGCTGGCGATGGAAGACCGGCTCCACAACCACCAGAACGCAGCGCCTAGTGTCCGAAACGCCTACATTTGACAACTATTCCTCACACCTGGTGCTGCTTGACCTCAGACTTATGTGTTTTTTGTCTGGAAGGGTCAGAAGTTGGCACTTGATTCTGTAAAACACTGTGGCCCTGTTGGATGCTTAATTCCGACCATTATCACCACGTTGTAGTATAGTCTTGAGTACGGAAAACATAACTTTCCATAACTCCTTGACTAACTATTGTTTTTAATTAACGCATGGGACCATCAGAATAAAGTTCCTTCTGGTACTCCTGTGCTATTTTAACTTCACTAGCCGTCTACTACCAATTCAGGCCCCTCACCCACACTTCACCCATGGGCAGTTGGAAAAATGATCTCCGCCAAAGAGCCCCTCCTTTGAGGTGTAGCCCGTTGGGTATTGCACCGCCCACCCAACGAGGGCACCGGCCCCTGATGAAGCATGACACCTGCAAGGGTGTGTGAGGCCATTCTATCCAACAAAATGGATACCCATTGGCTGGTTACCATTTAACCACCATTCTACATCCACATACCTCTGACCTGCACACATACCCTAGGAACAGCCCAGTACCTCCTTTTGTTGCATGCTTAATTCCGTCCCATGAGTAACCCCTGTTCATGCCCCAGACAGAATTACCAGTTCAGTTTTATTTAAGGCATCCGATCATTTTCGGATGCGTTAAATAACCCCACATTCCTTACATTTTGGCCGGTCAAAACTGCTGAAATTCAACAGGGGAAATGTGTATAGTATTTACCACACCATGTAGATTATGGTGTATTAAACACCAAAATCTGCACGTTATTCTCCAATAATTTGTAATAGGTGCTATTTATCGCACCCGACAAATAAAGAACCCAGGGTATTGTTATTTACAAAGTGTGATAACTAGTACCTTTAATTGTAATAAGACTCCTGGTATTCTTTTTAATGCAGACATTACGGGCCTGTTTACGAGCTACTTGTAATATTCCCGACTGATCAGGGGCAGACTGGGAACCAAAGCCGGCCCTGGCACAGTGCTCGGCCAGCCCGGCCCGGGGGTTAGGGGTGCCGCCGAGCTCATTGCCAGGGCCGGTTTTCGGCCGATTTTGTTACAGGGCCGATTTTGAAGCTATACTGCAAAAACAGCCCTGTAACAAAAACGGCCCCCAGGGGCCCAAAACCGGCCCCCACCCGTGCAGCGCACCGGGGGATTGCCCGGTGCCCGCTATGGCCAGTCCGGCCCTGCGACTGATGCGTTAACCCCTGTTTACGCACCAGTCGGAATTATGTGTTTGTAGGTATTTAACGCATCCAATATTTACCAGACGCATTAAATAACTCAAACTTCGTCCAATTTCACCTGGTTAAACATGCCAAAATTCAACTGGGGAAATGTGTACAGTATTTACCACACCATGTAGATTATGGTGTATTAAACACCAAAATCTACACGTTATTCTCCAATAATTTGTAATAGGTGCTATTTATCGCACCCGACAAATAAAGAACCCAGGGTATTGTTATTTACAAAGTGTGATAACTAGTACCTTTAATTGTAATAAGACCCCTGGTATTCTTTTTAATGCAGACATTACGGGCCTGTTTACGAGCTACTTGTAATATTCCCGACTGATCAGTGGCGGACTGGGAACCAAAACCGGCCCTGGCAAAGTGCTCGGCCGACCCCGCCCGGGGGTTAGGGGTGCCGCCGAGCTCATTGCCAGGGCCGGTTTTCGGCCAATTTTGTTACAGGGCCGATTTTGCAGCTATGCTGCAAAACAGCCCTGTAACAAAAACGGCCCCCGGGGCCCAAAACCGGCCCCCACCCGTGCGGCGCACCGGGGGATTGCCCGGTGCCCGCTATGGCCAGTCCGGCCCTGCGACTGATGCGTTAACCCCTGTTTACGCACCAGTCGGAATTATGTGTTTGTAGGTATTTAACGCAGCCAATATTTATCGGATGCATTAAATAACTCAAACTTCGTCCAATTTCACCTGGTTAAACATGCCAAAATTTAACAGGGGAAAGCATACAGTATTTACCGATATAATGTGGATTTTAGTGCGTTAAACACTAAAATCTGCATGTTACTCCCCATAAACTTGCGATATCTGTTATTTATCTCACCTGAGAAGTACCCTATGGTATCATTATTTACCAGGGGTGATAAATACCACCTGAACAGCTAATCGGGCCTAAAGTTTTTTTGCTAGGGACCATTTAGGTATAGTTTAACCAACTCTAAAATGTGTTTTCTTCTATTTGTTGCTTTAAGTGTACATTTAAAAGGGCAAAATATCGATTTTAATTATTTTTGATATTTTAGCTGACTTGGTTTGACAATTTTAGTTATGTCAAGGGAAAATTCTGGTTTGGTAACAACCCTACCGACACCAGATGAAATAAAGGTTATGCGTGGTTTGCAGCAGAAACATTTCCCTGGAATGCTCCACTACTGTTTGTGCTGCTGGTTGCAGACCCGTTGTGTGCCTGGGTTCTTTGCTGAGGGCAGGTGGCAGTGCGGCAGAGACTGAGCCAGAAAGACAGCAGTGGCGTGCTCTGTCCATGTACGTGCTCTGCGGCCTACATTGCCTTCCGTGGGCCTCATGTATGAAAAGTGATGCATCGCTGCATGAAAACAGCGATGTGTCACTTTTCACTGCGCCCTCCTTGCAACACCAATGATGCGTCATATTTACAGTATGACGCATCATTGCGCAAGGAGTTACAGATACGTCAGTATTTCTGACGTATCTGTAGGCGCAAAAGTGACGCATTGCTGGAGTGTGTCACAAAAGTGACGCAACTCCAGCAATGTGTACTTTCACATGGGCAATTCCCATGTTGTTAGTGCCTGCGTCAGTCTTACGCCTGCCATGAAGCAGGCGTAAGATTTTGACACTTTAGTGGCCAAGAAATAGCGCCGTGAAATCTTATAGATTTCACTGCGTCACTTCCATGACCCTTTCTTGCGTCAAAACGCCCCCCTTGCATACATTATACCTGGCGCAGGTATAATGTGGCGCAGGGGTTTACAAAGTGACGCATCTACCTAGATCTACATCTGTCCCCCTCCTACACCACAGAGATGGGTGCAGCTTTTTGAGACGAAATGTGGGTGCCTGTGTTTTGCTGCCCCCTTCTCCAAGGAGTCCAGGTGCTTACTTTATATTGCTCCTGGTGTGCAGGTTGTCCTGTTCTTTGCACTGTATTGCTGCTGCCTTGTGGTGGTTGCCCAGTTTTATTGCCCTCTTATGGAAAGTTTACAGCTAGGTGTTACTGGATCTGGAAGCTGGTTTGCTAGGTCCCTCCATCTGCCCCTCACTGTAACTGCTGTGACTATCTCTAGTGTTCTTGTTGCTAACCTGTTCTCAGACGCCTTGATTCTAAAAGTACATATTGGGCAGTTGAATATGGAAAAAATACTTATTGAAGAACCTTTAATGCAGTTCATAACCCTACTGTGTGACAGCATAGTTTAAAATAAACGGGGCTATATTGGTGTAATGCAATGGTAAACAAGAGTATTGTAAGCAGGGGAGGGATACCCTAAATATAGCAGCATGGACTGAAGGGCTGGATGTACTAAGAAGTGGTCGCTAAAAAGTGGTTGCAATTTGCGATCCTTTCTTCTTGTTACCAATTTGTGAGCCAACCTATCTACTAATAGTTCAGGTCGCAAATTACCGACTCCAAGTGGGTCGGGATTTGACCTACCTCATGAATATTAGTCCACAGGCATGGTGGTCCGCGATGTCTGTAAATTGCTTTTAAATAAAGCATTATTATTTTTTTTAAATACAACCCGTTTTCCTAAACTGAAAACGAGATCTATTTGAAAAAAATATGAAAAGTGTAAGTTTAATTTTTTAAGAGTAGGGAGTGGTCCATGGGACCACTTCCAACTCTTAAACATTTTTTCTGTCAACATTCAGAAAGGGGGAGGGGAACTTTAAATTAAAAAGAAACAAACCATTAAAAGAATAGCCTAAAATTGGCTAGTAAATCACTGGTTAAAAAAAACAGTCTTAAGTATTTTCCTGACCCAAACGAGACAAGATTCTGAAGGTTCCAAAGGTGTAACGGCAAAGAATTCCAAATCATAGGTGTGGCACCAGAATGTCATGTTGTCACATGAAGAGAGTCTGGATTTGGGACTCGGCAATAGGATACTGCCCAAAGATCATAGACTTCTTGCAAGTCTGTACCATAGGAAGTTGGAGGATAGAATGTCAAGAATATTTTGAATGATGGCTTTATGAACTCTGGTCATAAATGTAAAGATGACTCTGCTTCGAATGAGTAGCCACTGATGGGACTTCAAAACAGGGGCAACATTCTGACATCTGGTGTCCTACAAGTTAGTACTGGGGTGGCTTTGTCCTCTGATGTACTTAACATTCCTCCTACAGGTTGTTGGTCAATTCCTTCGTCTCCACCTTTCAGTTCCTTCCTGTACTCCTCCATCTAGCCATACTCCCTTCCGTTCCCCCTATTAATTCTGTCATCTTCACCTTTAAGCCGAAGCATGTTTTCTGTACTCTTAATGCAGTTTCAGATGTGCTTGTATTGCTATATGGTCAAAAATCATAGACAACGTAAATAGTGAAGTTAAAGTTATAGGAAATATGTAAAACAAGTAAACATTAGAAGACACTGACGAAGTATACAGGGCAGAAAAATATGTTAAATAGCATAAGAAAGGCCAATAAACAACGTTTCACTCAAGTTCAGTTGACAATAAGAAAACTTCTGTAAAGGATATTATGCTGTTAGCTTAGATTCGAATGATCATCTGTTACACCACCAGCATCTACTGATAACTCGGTTTCTTTTCTAGACTTGGATTCCCATTTAAATGGTAAATGCAGAGGGACGAAGTAAAGTATCAGCTAAAAACCAATTACGCTTAATATCTGATTTTTCCTCATAGACATGGAATAAATCTAAAACAACATTTTGAATAAGAGTACATCTTCTGTACCATATTTTCAAAGAAATCGGTTTGCTACCAAAAATGCCCCAAGCTGGGGGCACTCAATATATTGTCATAAATATAATCACAATAGGACTCAGAATTTTCACCACATTTAAAAAAATTATTTGTATCCTGTGTTCTCCTAAAAAACAGCCAAAGCGTTTACGGCCAGATTCATCAATGTCCCGTTTTGCGAGTCCTTAACCTTTTCCGTGCGACCGCGTTTCCCCCTCCGGTGCTGGGCCCTAATAGAAACGGGCGTGGTCATGACGGAACGGTTCCGTCATGAGCACAGCTCAACCGCCGCTCATGACGGAACCGCTCCGTCATGAGCACCGAAGGGGTTAATAGCGATTATTAAGGAATCGCTATTAAAGACTCGCAAAACGGGATTCATGTAGAAATCGCAAAAATAATAGCGATTTCTAAAGCTTCCTGATTTGCGATTAGCAAATTGCTAATCGCAAATAAGGAATGACTCCCCATTCATTCCTATGGGCCTTTGTAATTCCTTATTTGCGATTAGCAATTTGCTAATCGCAAATAAGGATGCGATTTCAAGGGTGCCAGGGGTGTCCAAAGGACACCCTGTAGCACCCCTGAAATGGTGATTGACACTGGTGTTGCGCACACACATGTCCGTTTACCACGAAGTCAGACTTTGCGGTAAATAGTGGCCAAAAATTGCGATTTCGCAATTCTGAAATGGTTCATGAATTGCATTTAAGGAATCTCAAATAGAGATTCCTTAAATGCAATTCCTCACAATTTAGCGATTTCGCAATTTGCGATTTTTGCATTTGGGATGATGAATCCCAAATGCAAAAATTGCGCTCGCAAAGGGCCAGATTCTCAGAATCTGGCCCTTTGCGAGCCGGATTTCCTTTCATGAATCTGGCTGTTAGTTCTCAACGAACTTCTTCTTGGCAAATAAGTCATCTTTCATGGCATTGTTCAATAAGATGGCCCATTCAGTACAATTATATTATGCCATCTGTATAATTGAATAGGTAAATGTTTTAGTTTCCCATGTAAAATTGAAGATACAAAGTCATCTATTAATGCAGAGCTTACATTTGTATATATCAGTTTGAAGATAAAGTTGTAGTAAAAACTATAGTATACAATATGACCCAATCCACTGGCGTAAGCCTGAATCAGTGACTACAAGAGGGTGCGCAAAACTATAGCTCCCCACCAGTCTCTTACACACTTTATAATGAGACAACTGCACTGTTCTCCGCCAAAGTTAGAAACCTGTTCTCCCGGGCAACACGCAAGAAACTAGTAATAGTGCACCACATGATAATAGGTTACACATTCGTCCACACCACACACTGGACACCGCTCATTATAGAGCAAAAAAATACAAATGATATTAACTGAGTGCCTAAAAACACACACACCAGTCCCTTAACCAATTTTATTCATAGGGCGGTGAGAGTGTGCTATAAAAAGGCTGGTAGCTAGTCATGCCTACCATAACCTGTAGCCAGTGCCCTATGAATAAAATTGGTTAAGGGACTGGTGTGTGTGTTTTTAGGCACTCAGTTAATATCATTTGTATTTGTGTTTTTCACTAGCAGATTTTTCTGCAATTCACTATATGTCACTTTATATGTTGTTTGTTTTGGACACTACTTTTCTTTCTTCTTATATTTCTTTGAGAAGCAAGTGACCACCGATGATGAGACAGGGGCTTGTCTGGAAATTAATTACCAGTTACCCCGTTGGTGGTGTTTCCGTGAGGGGTCATTTGCTTCTCTCACATTTTTTTGCTCTATAATGAGCGGTGTCCAGTGTGTGGTGTGGACGAATGTGTAACCTATTATCATGTGGTGCACTATTACTAGTTTCTTGCGTGTTGCCCGGGAGAACAGGTTTCTAACTTTGGCGGAGAACAGTGCAGTTGTCTCATTATAAAGTGTGTAAGAGACTGGTGGGGAGCTATAGTTTTGCGCACCCTCTTGTAGTCACTGATTCAGGCTTACGCCAGTGGATTGGGTCATATTGTATACTGTGGATTTTGAGTGGAGGGCGACCCTTTCTGTTTTTCCCTCTGAGCTCCTTTTTTGTTGAGTAGTAAAAACTATACCTGTCCACATGGCAGGGTTGTCCTTCAGAAGAGATGCAGAGGGGACATGACTGTCAGTATATTTTTGAGAATGTAAGTTATGACGGGTTTACAAACCCATCTAGACGCTCACTGTTCACTTGGTGTAATACACCTTCAAAGTTTTGAAAACATTCTACTCAACAATATACCAGAAAACAATTGGTTGTTTTAATACATGATTCTCTTTTTTATAATTTCTTGTACACACTTTCCTCAGTGCTAATTACTTCATCATATAAACATATAATTCATATAATTCACTTATTTTTTGATTTTACATGTACAATATACATTTCATTGTCGGTTTACAACACAGTTTCACTATTCCGCCCAATGCATTTCGGTACTCATTGGTACCTTCATCAGGGGCCAGTCTGTGTAAAAGAGTCACTGCGCCTGGGGTGAGCGCGTTCTTGAACAGTGTGTTACTATCGATAAGCTGTGGAGCTGCCGGTTTTGACAACAGCGGTAACGTGAGAGCGGGCAGAGATACATATTCAGATCGGACGTAAAAGCATTGAGGGAATAGAAATACACCGGCAGCTCCACAGCTTATCGAATAAAAAAATTAGTGAATTATATGAATTATATGTTTACATGATGAAGTAATTAGCACTGAGGAAAGTGTGTACAAGAAATTATAAAAAAGGGAATCATGTATTAAAACAACCAATTGTTTTCTGGTATATTGTTGAGTAGAATGTTTTCAAAACTTTGAAGGTGTATCACACCAAGTGAACAGTGCGCGTCTAGATGGGTTTGTAAACCCGTCATAACTTACATTTTCGAACAAGGATTGACTACCCTTATTAGCCGCAGCACCGGTGGATTAATTGGCAGAGACACAAATTAGAGGAGTGCTCCTCACACCCCCCCATAATCAGTATATTTTTGAGGACACTTAACAATCCTGTCACGTCTCTGCTTCATCTTTTCTGCTGCCTCCCCAACTATTTGAACATCGATAATTACACTGCCTTCTTACCACTGCAACAGTTAACCCCTTTAGTGTCGCTAACAGCCACACTACCTCCCCAGTGAAGGTTTCGGCCACTGCCAACAATGGGGAGGGTTTAAAAAAGTCCTTTCTTTCTTTTTTCATCCGGCTACCAGGGAAGAGCTTTCTGAGCAGCCTGATTGTTTTTTTGTTTTTGTTTACTGCAGTGACGATCGGCGCACAGGGCACAATGACATAATTGCACTAAAAGTGGAAGTAAAACAAGCCAATGGGCTCATTTTACTTTCACTGAATCCGTGCTCGGGGTCATATCTCAGCCCTGAGCATCGATTTTCATGTGAGAGGTATAGTTGGAAAGGGGAGCATCTCCCCTCCACAATGGTACCTCTGCCCAGTGGATCCCTGCTCGGGAATAGCCACAGGAGAACGTTCTCCAAGCAGGGATCCACCCACTAGCCACCAGGGATAGGAGGAGTGGCCCCTTGGGTAAGGGCTTGTGTTCCCCCAGAAAGAAACTGATAATTTCCATCATTCTGCCCGTCTGTGGGGCAATTACCCCCAATCTGCACTCAGGTGGCAGAAAGCCTCCTAGATACCAGGGATGATATAGGGGTTCGGACTGTTCAGCATGGGCATGGCCTGACCACCACCCCAAGTAGATGAGCAATATTTATTCCTGCCCCCTCAGGAGGACAGATGAGTGTAATTACCCTCGGTATGCCCTCCCCACGGGAGGCAGAAAGTTCCCTAGACAACCCTGAAAGTTTTTTTTTAAAGATATGGATGGGAGCTGCCCACTACGGGTGTGGCTGTGCCCTCATCCCAACAAAATGGGGCAACAGTCTTTTTGCCTCCCCAGGTGGAAGATGGGGTAAGAATTGGGGTAGAAAGTCTGTTGCCCCATTTAGTTGGGGTGGGGGAATAGCCATGCCCATGGTGTGCAGCCCAGTCCCTATATTTAACAACAGAAAAATACTTCCCATGGCGTCTAGTGAGCTTTCTGCCCCCAAACAATTCCTGGCGTCTAGTGGGCTTTCTGCCCTCCCCGCCCAGTGGGCAGATGGGGTAATTACTCCTGAATGCCCACTAGACGACAAGGAATGTTTTTTTTAAAATATAGCAGTAGGGTAGCCCACCAGGGATATAGCCATGCCCCCATCCATAGTAAATAAGCAACAGCCTGACTGCCCCCCAGGGAGGCAGATGGGGATAATTACCCCTGATCTGCATCACAGGTGGGGACAGAAAGCCCATTAGGCACCAGGGATTAAAAAGCATATATATAATGGTGGGGTTACTCAGCATGGGCATGTGCCGCCACCCCCAAGTAAATGGCGTAAGTCTTTCTGCCCCCAAGGGGGCAGATGGGGTAATTAGCCCTGATCTACCCTTAAGGGTGACTGAAAGCTCACTAGATGACAGTGTTTTTGGTTTTTTTTAATATAGGGGTGGGGGCTGGCTACCATGGGCCTGGCTATGCCCCCACCCCAGCTAAATGGGAAAACAGTGTTTCTGCCCTCCTTGAGGGGCAGAAAGTCCTCTAGACACCAGGGACTGAATTCATGCAATTTTTTTTGGGGGGGGGGGGGGTGAGTTCCCACCATGGCTGGGTCCGTGCTCCCACCGCCTGGGGCCTAATAGTCTTTCCCCCCTCCCAATTCCAAGTAACGAGCAAAACGGACTGCATCATGACATGAAAATGGGACTCAGACGAAGGAGATTGACCAGGGGGTACTACACAACCTATCTTATTGCCTTGAACTTTAAACAGATTTGTGCCTCTTGATTTTACTCAGTGCAACATTGCATTATACTAACTACCAAACCCTGATGAAGTCCGCATGGATGATATGCTTTGGATGGGCTGATGTGCGATTGTGATAATTAATAAACTTCAATAAAGTGGATTAAAACTGACATACACGATTCCTGTGGGATTTCATTTGGACATTACCAGCGAACATATGTGAATAAAGAATTGCAAGGAATTTGTTGTAATGTTGTGAATTGAGCTAAACTGATTTTAATAATTGTATGCTCCTTGTTAGGGTTAGCATCATAGGGATATGCTTGAATATTACAAGCTCTTATATATATGCATATATAACCTGTCTCAACAAGATGGTGGAACTCTTTGTTTTATTTTCTGTTTTGACACTCATTGTAACATTTATCTGCTCCTGTCTATTGATCATCACAGGCCACATATTTTATACAAGAATCACTCTGGTTCAATAAATATTGAAAACGCCACTCTGTATATTCTTTGTTTATTTCTCTGAGCAAAAGATAGCACGAGTGACTGACCGAAAGTTTGAAGTATGTCACCACGGTTCCTGAGGTAACAGAGTTGTCATGTTCAGTGGTTGCCAGAACTGTTCGCTCCCTATTGAGGTTTAGGGGGCTAACAGTGGCACTGGGAGTTAGCTGGTCCAAGGGACAACATATCCAGTGGGGGTGCATGGAATCAGTCTGGCACCATCCTAAGTTTATGTCGTCCGCAAACGCGCAGTTCCTACTAATTGGTGGAAACTACAAGACATACTATTTTCCTATGTTTCTAAAAAAACTCAACATTTTGTTATATTTTGCCTATTTTCTCAGTTGCCCTCCGGGGACATCCACAAACCCTGGGTACTTTTAGAATCCATAAGATGTTAAAAAAACGACTTAAATTTGACATGGATATCTTATGTGGAAAAAAAGGTTATAGAGCCCCCTTAGCACAAACTACCCCAACAAGCCGAAAAGGGCTCAGCACTGTGGGATGGGGGGGGGGGTGTGAGGCCCAGCAAGCTGTTAAGGAGTTAAACGCGAGTACTTCTTTCTTCAAACTTAAATATTGCATGTGCTCAGAGCATCAGTTCACTCCATGGTGAGTGTCAAATTCCATAGTCAGATGAACTTACTTGCACCGTGGATTCTGGAAGGCGGGGATTGGTGAGCGCTGTAATATCTAATAGGCAAAGAAAATGGCAATACCACATTGCTGTTGATTCCGAAGCTTCTCGATTGTTGCACTTCGGTAAAAAGGTCCAGCCCTTTTCAGTTTCCATGTCAATTCCAATAAGCATTTTCTGGTTTTCTGTCGATTTCATGCTTGTTATGTCCCTTTTATCTACCACTATGTTTCTGTATCGAGCATCTGCCCATTTGGACTGTATATTTGTCAGTTTCTCTAGATGCTTGTATGTGTCTTTTCCACTAGTTCAAGAATTAAATGTGTATAACTCCATTTTCCAGTTGAAGAATCAAGCTCGCATCATAACTCTACTTTGAACAATTTTGCCATCCGGCCCGGCATCCGAAGTCTGTGTACTGTATATCCTGAACCATTAGTCTGATGTCAGTATAATGATTACACATAACCAGTCTGAAACCATCTCTCCATCCGTATTGAGGTTGACCTGTGAATTGGGCAACTCCGGACAACTATTCTTGGATTATATATATCAAGGCCCGGACGAGCTGAAACGCGTAATGCAGACTAAAACTAATAAAACGTATTTTGCACTCATCTCGAGGTCCGTGCCTGTCTTTTGGCCAGAATTGGTGGGAAGAAGCGGAAGAATCGGATATTTATATATATATATACGAGGACTTTTATGTGCATCATCAACAGTGCGCTCCACTCTGCAGTGCACCACAGCCACATGGACGTTATTTCTATTTCCCCGCGCAGCACCAACCCAGGGATGTTGCATTCTGGGTGCTGAAGTGCAAACAGCACTACAACAGGTGAGCGATCACATGGCAGGGGAGGTGCTTTGTCTCACCAATAGCAGACTTGCAGGTGGATCTTAAGTGGAAGCGCTGGACTGTTTTTGTTAATGCAGCAGGGGCGTCTGAGGAAGACTTTTTGTCGAAATGCATTATGCCTTACCTGCGTGTCCAATTAAAGGCTTTTCCTGAACTCCCCGCGTGTGCCTCTTCCTACAGTTCTGCTGGAGGGTGTCTGGATAATTACAGCGTCAGCCAGAGACGCTTCAAGAGGCCACATCTGACAAGTTGACTGCTGTATCACTGGCTTCTGCGTGAGCAGTTTTCCTTTTGCAACCGAGGTATCGGACGGCAGCAGCACACCTCTACAAGCGCCAGTCAGGCAGAGTTCACTCACAGTAGTTTCGTGACTTCACGGATAGGTTTGGACATATATCCAGCCTAGGACTCAGCGGACTTGTGCAGTGGGGGTACAGATGAATGCGGGGACACAGGGAAGCCCGA
This sequence comes from Lissotriton helveticus, assembly GCF_964261635.1. Classification (NCBI taxonomy): domain Eukaryota; kingdom Metazoa; phylum Chordata; class Amphibia; order Caudata; family Salamandridae; genus Lissotriton; species Lissotriton helveticus. The sequence goes on along the minus strand of NC_136065.1, from coordinate 1,580,321,411 downwards.
GGACTTTTATGTGCATCATCAACAGTGCGCTCCACTCTGCAGTGCACCACAGCCACATGGACGTTATTTCTATTTCCCCGCGCAGCACCAACCCAGGGATGTTGCATTCTGGGTGCTGAAGTGCAAACAGCACTACAACAGGTGAGCGATCACATGGCAGGGGAGGTGCTTTGTCTCACCAATAGCAGACTTGCAGGTGGATCTTAAGTGGAAGCGCTGGACTGTTTTTGTTAATGCAGCAGGGGCGTCTGAGGAAGACTTTTTGTCGAAATGCATTATGCCTTACCTGCGTGTCCAATTAAAGGCTTTTCCTGAACTCCCCGCGTGTGCCTCTTCCTACAGTTCTGCTGGAGGGTGTCTGGATAATTACAGCGTCAGCCAGAGACGCTTCAAGAGGCCACATCTGACAAGTTGACTGCTGTATCACTGGCTTCTGCGTGAGCAGTTTTCCTTTTGCAACCGAGGTATCGGACGGCAGCAGCACACCTCTACAAGCGCCAGTCAGGCAGAGTTCACTCACAGTAGTTTCGTGACTTCACGGATAGGTTTGGACATATATCCAGCCTAGGACTCAGCGGACTTGTGCAGTGGGGGTACAGATGAATGCGGGGACACAGGGAAGCCCGAGGACTTTTATGTGCATCATCAACAGTGCGCTCCACTCTGCAGTGCACCACAGCCACATGGACGTTATTTCTATTTCCCCGTGCAGCACCAACCCAGGGATGTTGCATTCTGGGTGCTGAAGTGCAAACAGCACTACAAAAGGTGAGCGATCACATGGCAGGGGAGGTGCTTTGTCTCACCAATAGCAGACTTGCAGGTGGATCTTAAGTGGAAGCGCTGGACTGTTTTTGTTAATGCAGCAGGGGCGTCTGAGGAAGACTTTTTGTCGAAATGCATTATGCCTTACCTGCGTGTCCAATTAAAGGCTTTTCCTGAACTCCCCGCGTGTGCCTCTTCCTACAGTTCTGCTGGAGGGTGTCTGGATAATTACAGCGTCAGCCAGAGACGCTTCAAGAGGCCACATCTGACAAGTTGACTGCTGTATCACTGGCTTCTGCGTGAGCAGTTTTCCTTTTGCAACCGAGGTATCGGACGGCAGCAGCACACCTCTACAAGCGCCAGTCAGGCAGAGTTCACTCACAGTAGTTTCGTGACTTCACGGATAGGTTTGGACATATATCCAGCTTAGGACTCAGCGGACTTGTGCAGTGGGGGTACAGATGAATGCGGGGACACAGGGAAGCCCGAGGACTTTTATGTGCATCATCAACAGTGCGCTCCACTCTGCAGTGCACCACAGCCACATGGACGTTATTTCTATTTCCCCGCGCAGCACCAACCCAGGGATGTTGCATTCTGGGTGCTGAAGTGCAAACAGCACTACAACAGGTGAGCGATCACATGGCAGGGGAGGTGCTTTGTCTCACCAATAGCAGACTTGCAGGTGGATCTTAAGTGGAAGCGCTGGACTGTTTTTGTTAATGCAGCAGGGGCGTCTGAGGAAGACTTTTTGTCGAAATGCATTATGCCTTACCTGCGTGTCCAATTAAAGGCTTTTCCTGAACTCCCCGCGTGTGCCTCTTCCTACAGTTCTGCTGGAGGGTGTCTGGATAATTACAGCGTCAGCCAGAGACGCTTCAAGAGGCCACATCTGACAAGTTGACTGCTGTATCACTGGCTTCTGCGTGAGCAGTTTTCCTTTTGCAACCGAGGTATCGGACGGCAGCAGCACACCTCTACAAGCGCCAGTCAGGCAGAGTTCACTCACAGTAGTTTCGTGACTTCACGGATAGGTTTGGACATATATCCAGCCTAGGACTCAGCGGACTTGTGCAGTGGGGGTACAGATGAATGCGGGGACACAGGGAAGCCCGAGGACTTTTATGTGCATCATCAACAGTGCGCTCCACTCTGCAGTGCACCACAGCCACATGGACGTTATTTCTATTTCCCCGCGCAGCACCAACCCAGGGATGTTGCATTCTGGGTGCTGAAGTGCAAACAGCACTACAACAGGTGAGCGATCACATGGCAGGGGAGGTGCTTTGTCTCACCAATAGCAGACTTGCAGGTGGATCTTAAGTGGAAGCGCTGGACTGTTTTTGTTAATGCAGCAGGGGCGTCTGAGGAAGACTTTTTGTCGAAATGCATTATGCCTTACCTGCGTGTCCAATTAAAGGCTTTTCCTGAACTCCCCGCGTGTGCCTCTTCCTACAGTTCTGCTGGAGGGTGTCTGGATATATATATATATATATATATATATATATATATATATATATATATATATATATATATATATATATATATATATATATATTAAGGCTCCACAGTCAAAAAGAATGACAGAATCAGCACTCGCAGTAGGTAAAACCCGCTAAGGTTTATTGCACAAAGTATCAAACAAACGCGTTTCAGCACTTGCCTTCGTCAGTGTCAGCTGGAGTCGGCAAGGCGGAAGTTCATAAAGGCAATTGTAAACAAAATAGAAAACGGACCAAGGTCCAAATCATGAGCGCCATCTTGCAATGGTGAAATTAACTCAAACAAAATTGCAACAAACTAATCAAAGCAATATCTATCACTGTTGGAAGCAATAATTATGATGTTTGAATATCACAATATACTGATAAATAATCTTGTGTTTTATATTTCGCCCTGAATGGGCAGATAAATCAAGATTATTGAGTCTATATCTAAAAACAATATTCATTGAACCAACATTCTTCATATTGCACATAGATTCATTATATCCTATGGTAGAGGTTTTTTGAAAAAAGTCCAATTCATCAAAATCCATGACAATGATAAAGCCCTTAATGGGCTAAACAATGAAACTGAAATCAGTGCTAATTCTTTGCCCATCCACCGTAATTCCTAAATAAATTGTGAAAATCAAATTTGTCACAGAGGGTCAACAAACCAACTACCAACTGAATTTCTTCAAAGCATTTTTAGAAAAAAGAGGGATATATACTCAGGCATAGACACAGCTCCCCACATACATTCTTTGTTTCTTATCCTATAGGTGTGATAATAGCTCTTCCCCTGCATTTAGACCTCCTGGAGATTTAGTTTGGAGGTCTATAATATATCTTAACTCCAATCGTCTTAGCTTCCGCTTGAAGTCCCCACCACTCACATCTTGTGGGATACAGTCTAAGCTAAAGAAGGTAAGTAAAGTTCTGTCGCTGTTGTGGTGAGAGGTGAAATGTCGGGCCATCGGATAGTTCTCATCCTTATTCGCGATGGCCCGTTGGTGCTCTAGGATTCTCAACTTGACTGCCTTCGTAGTGCTTCCTACGTACCGAAGTCCACAGGGACACTTCAGACAGTACGCTACAAATGTAGTTGAGCAAGTTATAAACTTGATAATTCTGATCTTCGAATCCTTATGGGGCACCTGGTACGTAAGCACCCTCTGGCTGTTGCTGCAGGCCTTGCATTTCCCACATGGGTATGACCCATGCATGGCGTGCAGTTCTCCTTTAGATCTTTCTTTAGGCAGATGGCTTTTGACCAACCTGTCCTTCAATGATCTTGTCCTCCTGAATGTGATCATGGGATGATCCTGCAAGTCTTTGCCAATTATGGCATCAGATTTGAGGATACCCCAGTTTCTGGACATGATGGCTCTCACCCTATTCGCTGCCACCGAATAGTTGGTTATTAATCTGATTATGCCATTACCATCTTTCGTGGTTTCGCCCCTTCTCTCCGTTATGAGTGCCTGCCTGTTAGTAGCTTTCGCCTTTCCTTTAGCTTGATGGAGTACTGTTTTGGAAAAGCCGCGTGATTTAAAGCGTTTCACGCTTTTATCTGCAGCCTCCTCAAAATCTTTTTCTAGGGAACTGTTACGTTTTATTCTCAACAGTTCCCCATAGGGGATGCTTTTCACAAGGGATGCTGGGTGACTACTTCGTCCGTGTAGGACGGAGTTCCCTGCCATCTCCTTTCTATAGAGCGCAGTCTGAATTACGCCTGAATCGACAAAAACCCTCAGATCCAGAAAGCTAACCTCTTTCCTGCTCATACTATGAGTGAATTTCAGGTTCAAATCATTTGTATTTAGGGCCACTATATAGTCCTCTGCCGAGGACTACGATCCCCTCCTAATGAGGAAGAGATCATCGATGTATCTCCTCCAGCAAATCACCCTATCGACCCATTCGGCCTTATCGTCCGCCCAGGCCACCTGCTTCTCCCACCAGCCCACGAATAAATTCGCGTAACTGGGGGCGAAGCAGGTGCCCATAGCAGTCCCCCTGATCTGTCTGTATCTCTGGTTCTGAAAGATAAAGATGTTATTATTCAGACAAAATGATATAAACTCCAAAATCATTCTGCTATGTTCTAAGTATCGGGCAGATCGTAGGTTCAGAAAGGTCTTCACCGCTTCAATCTCATCAGTATGTCTAATACTCGTGTATAGACTCGAGATGTCCAGAGTTATCATCACTAGGTCGCTCTCCCACTCCACATCCTGTATTTCTAAGGAAGTCCTTTGTATCTTTCGTATATGAACTCAGTTGAGTTACCCATGGGGCCAGAAAAGAGTCAATAAAATTAGACATGTTTTCAGTCAATCCTCCAATGGATGATACGATCGGTCTCCCTGGTGGTTTAGTGGCGTCCTTGTGTACTTTTGGGAGATGATAAAAACTGGGTAGTCTCGGTTGTTTGTTTTGCAGGAATAGGTATTCTTCCCTAGCCAGGATTCCTTTTCCATACCAGTGCTCAATAAGGGTGTGATAGTCCTGTATGCTTCCTAGGTATTCTTGTTCAGTTGTCGGTAAGTAGTTCTCGCGGTCCTGTAGCTGACGTAGGGCCTCTTTGCAGTAGTCCTGGCGGCTCTGGATGACTACGTTTCCGCCTTTATCTGAAGGCTTTATCACGATTGAGTCATCCTTCTCAAGGTTTGAAATTGCATCTCTTTGTTGTGGTGAGAGATTCCATTTGGTCTTAGCCTTGTTGCTTTCTTCTTGTTTGGACAACTTCTGCAGATCCCGATTTAATATATATATGCATTTTCCCATCCACACGCCCGACTCTTCATGGAATAAAGAAACTCAAAAACACCTAATGTAGCTGCACAGCATACTGGATTTAAATTTTATTTTACATGGAAAACCAGTATCTGAGTGATATTGTCCCAATTTCTCTTTCTTTATTTTTTATGTGCAAACTCCAATTGTTTCACAAGACACCTAAATAATTTAAAAAATCCTGACCATAAGGTTTCGGCCAATGCCTTCTACTGGATCTAACTGACTCCACGTGTGTAACAATTTATTGACAGTCCTTTCTCCACTTCAGTGACCCATGTAAGAATGGAGCAACAACTTCCCTCATTTCATATTGGCACATCCTTTGCACCATATTCCCATCTGTTTGTGTTCTGATCACCACACAGGTGTGGTGAGTGTCTGAAAGGTGGGTGAGTGTCTGAAAAGTTTCAGCGCTCTGTCCATCATCACTTTGTGTTTGCTTTGTTAGCCCTGCGTTGGCAGAGTATGCCCAGACGTGGGCCCCTTGCTCACTTTGCCACTGGATTCAAGCTAGCCTGGCTGATGAGGGCTGTTAGCCCGAAACTGGTCCCAGGATGCTTGTTTTCGGTCCAGGGAAGACATGGCTTAGCAGTTCGGGCTGGAGGCAAAGGGTCAAGACTGATTTGCTTATAGCTGTGCCTGAACTGGGGTGGCGAAGTGAGCTAAAGAACGATGATGGATTTAACCCAGATCTGTGTCTGAAAAGTTTCAGCACACCATCCATCATCTCCTTGTGTTTGCTCTGATCACCACACAGCCCATTTCTTTTACAAGCATCTCACTTCCATATGATTTTGGTAACTATACATTTTACAGTTGTAATTACATGTTTCAAAATTGTACAATTATTTGAAGTAAAAAAAAATAATCTTTTGCAAATACCACCACTTTAAACAATAGCAACCCATGACCACTTACAGTTACAAAACATTCCTATTGTGAGAATATTGCTGGTTTCCATCAAAATGTATCCATCCTCAAGGGCCCATAAAAGTGATTCTAATACCAATCTCGACTAGATATTTGATATATGCAGGTGTGCTCTTATTTTCACATTGTAATTTTTTCTGTACATACATGTAAGGCGCAGGACACTATTTATTTCACCCTCGAGATCCTCCTCTGCTCAAATCCATAACAGATCCTATATACTCGTTCCGCATTCCGCACTCTGAATACGGCCCTTACTACCCTCCATTCAAATTAAAGTGCATAGTGCATTAAGTTAACAGGATGCTCAAAAATTCATTTCGTTCTTAATTTGCAGATGCTAGATATTTCATCCCTAGAGAAGTGAAGTAGCTATTAATTCCTAAAGTGCAAGGTGTTTAGATCTAGAAAATTATTATTATTATTATTATTATTTCAACACTTGTAAAGCGCGCTATCACATAGCAGGCATCGTGGCGCAAACATATGTGTGCACAGCATTACTAGTGCTACGGATTTTGTCAAAATAGCCGGATTATACACTAGGGAAGAGCCAAGTTTTTAATCTCTTCCAGAATGTGAGGAGATCCTCCAATTGTCTCAACTCCAGTGGAAGATTGTTCCATAATCGGACAGCAGAGATACTAAAGGCTCTACCTCCCGATTTTATATTTTTTAATCTTGGCACCATCACCAATCTAGCTGAGGAGGAACTCATCTGGTGTGTTCCTGCCAGGAACATACCAGGTGAGTTTCTTCTGCATTAGGTTTGGTCTAGACCCATGCAAGGCCTTAAAAACTATGCAGAGGGATTTAAAATGGACTCTTTGCAGTATAGGGAGCCAAGGAGGTAGATGAACGTCTTGACCTCCCCAAGGCTAATTCAGCTGCTATTGTTTGGATCCTCTGAAGCCTCTCTATCAGATATCTCGGGATTCCAGCAGCAAGGCATTGCAATCTTACAGTTCTAAATTTCACTGGATGCCCTGAGGCATGCAGTAGTGCTTAATTCTATGAGAAGGAGGAATTATAATAATCAACCTGTCTGTTACCAAAATACATAGTGCTATGTTCCCAGAGATCCCATAATGGTTAATTCCACATGATGCTCTGCGATGCGTGGTAGCAACACATTTTTAAAGGGTAAAGTGCTTAGTTCTAAGGAAATCGTGCAGTACTTGATCTCCTTGGATTCTCTGGGGCATATGGCGACTCCTAATTACAAAGGGGCCTAACCCCCAGACATACCCCCCATAAAGTGCATAGTGCAGTATCATATATTCACTCATTTGCAGAGTGCAATAGCCCTAAGAAATGCCAACCACATCGTGTATTTAGTCATACGTAAAGTGCAACATGGCCAGAAAGTGCCATATTTGTAAAGTGCCCTGTGCCCAGCTAAAATAATGTTATTTCTTAAATATCTTTAAAATCTTTTTTCTTGGTCTATCCTAGAAGGAAGTGAAAAGAATGAAGAATAAAATACAAATGGGACGAGAGGGAGAGAAAAAGGAGCGTAGAAGAACGAGGAAGATATCAGATAAGGCAAGTTCAAAGTGAAAGTCGGCGCTCTTATGCATCACAGTCTCATGTATAATGTTAAAAACTCAGTCATAGAGAGTCTCATAATCATAAGTGGACATAAAGTTCTGCATCCATATTGTGGCCCCAAGGTGTCTCCGTTCCCATAGATAGTATTAATTGAGACTCTTCCTTTCTCAATTCCTTTTCCCAGTCACCTCCCCTTGGGTGGACCTTAATATGTCTAATGCCACAATAGCTGAATGTTTTCAGAGATCGATTGTATAAAATGGCAAGCCATGGGATAACTTCTATCATCATCCTTTATAGCCTTTATGTGCTGTAAGATTCTTTCTTTCAATTTGTTGACTGTGCTGCCCACATACAGCTACTCACAACCACACTTGAAGACATTGATAACACAATCTGTGTTGCATGTGATTCTGTCCTTGATGAACACCTCATGGCCTTCAAAAGTTCGGAAGCTTTTACAGTTAAACCCTTATTTGCGTGCTTTACAGGAATTACATCACACAAAGTCTCCCATATTCCTTCTTAGCCAATTAAGTTGCTCTTTATTTTTATTATTTTATTTAAAAAGTGCTATATATTGCGAACATGACCCGAGAGGGTATCAGAGCGCTTTACAGAGAAATGCGATAGACATAAGGGGAGACAATTGTGGCAAAACAGCAGCAATAGACAAAAATAAAAACAGGTACGTAGCCCCATAATAATGGCGGGTATCATAACCTCAACATTGCAAGATATCATAAGTAAACAGAGGAGCATGACAAGGAAGGCAGAAAAACATGTAAGTCAAATACAGCAAGAAGAGTCATTGTGACAATAGATGAGGTGGAACAGACCGTTGAGCTAGGAGGACCACCCAGACCGTGGCAGATATGACAAAAGGCTGAGGTTAAACTTCTAATTCAAAGAAGTACTCATCAGCAAAGCTTTCACTTCCTTTTTTAAGGACACTGTTGAAAGAATCAGTCTAGTTTCCGAAGGAAGGGAGTTCCAGATTCTCAGGGCAATACCTGAGAATGATCAATTGTAAGTTTTAATTTCTTTGGGTTAAGCAACAAGGTACTGGAGTTCCTGGAGGAACGGGCTCGCCTGAAAGCTCTAGCTTTTTGCGAGGTACAGAGGAGTATTGAAAGGAAGGGCTTTGTGGGTCATGCATGCAACTTTTAGTTGTATCCTTGCCTTGAAAGGTAACCAATTTAGAGATTTCATATCCGGGGAGATGTGGTTGCTTTTCTTGGAGCCTGTGATGAGCCTGGCAGCAGCATTTAGTGAAGCCCCTACCTCGGAAGACCACAGAGGGTTACACTGCTATATTCCAGCCTTGAGATGACTAATGCTTGCACAGCAGACTTGAAGTCATCGAGGGGGAGAAAGGGTTTTAGTTTCCTTAGGATGCTCAATTGGAATTTCTCTCCTTTGGTAAATGCGCTGAAGTGATCCTGCATGTTCAAGTTCTTATCCAGCACTATTCCCAGAGATCCGGTGGAGTCTATGATATGTGGTGTGCAGTTGAGAGAGGATAGAGGGCCATATTATCAAGAAAGGGTGATACATTATCGCCGCTTTTATCGGCAGGAAACTGCCGCTAAAGCGGTGATAATGGGCTTCATAATAGGCCCTTGTGAATTCCCATAGAAGCCCATAGAAGCCCAGGTTAACACCAGAACCAGATTTCAGTAAGAGGTTCAATGAATAGGTGGAAAAGTGTGGGTGAGAGAGAGGACCCTTGGGGATCACTCAGTGTGCAAGGACTGGAATTGGAGAGGGTTTGATTGGTTTTAACTCTCAGTGTTCTGTTATGGAGAAAAGAGGCAAACCATTTTAGTACTGAGCCGGAGAGCCCCATCCTATGTTCCAGAAGGCTCAGGAGATTGACATGTTGGACAGTGTCAAAAGCCGATGAGAGGTCAAGTAGATTAATAGGCAGGATTAGTTCCGATCAAACATTGTAAAAGCTCATCAACTATATGAGTGATGGCTGTTTCGGTGCTGTGGCCCTGACGGAAACCCGATTGGAATTGATCAAGAAGCTGGAATTCCTCAATGTGGTTACACAGTTGTACATGGACACATTTATCAAGGAGCTTTGCCAGAGCAGGGTTGTTTGTGATTGGTTGGACATTATTCAGATAATCTGGATCATCCGTAGGTTTTTTGAGAATAGGCAAAACCAGACCATACAATAAGCAGTCAGGGATCTCACCTTGAAGTAGGGAGGCATTAACAATCTTGGTCCAGAGTGGAACTAGGGACCGTATCATCTCTTTAAAGAAATTGGAAGGAAGGGGATCGTTGAAGTGATTTGAGGGTTTCAGGGTAGAAAGAATGTTGAGAATGGATGCGTCATTGAAGGTTGAGAGCATTGTTTTTAGGAGCGTGAGAATTAGCAAGATGAGGCATGGAAGAAGGTGGCAAAGTCCTCGCAGTTTGGTTGTGGACTGGTGCTGAATGGCGATTGAATGGGAGTGTTATTGGATTAAAGTTTAATCAGATCCAACAGCTTTTTGGGGCGACTTCTGGCTTTGTCCAGTTGGCTTCTAAAGAAGGTCGATTTCGCAGTGCGGATGGGTTTGTTGTACAGACTCCTTCTCAATCTCAAAAGCTTAAGGAGTTCAATAGATGGAGACGTTCTCCATGAGCATTCTGCTAGTCTCAGGTTGTAAATGTCTGAGTTTAAGCTATCATTGAACCATGGTTTGGAGTCATTGTTGGACTTTCTTTTTAGTTGTAGGTGGGCAATTGCATCCACAACTTTCAACATGGAGTTGTTGTAGTGCTCAGTGAGTTTATGAACGTCGGATATGAACGTAGGAGGAGGCAGGGACAGATTGCTACGAGATATGAGTTCATTTAAATTTGCATTTAGCAGCGATCTTTTCCAGTGTCTCTGTTTCTTGGGTTGGATATTTTGGTGTTCCATCGTTCGAGGATGAGGAAGGTGATAAAGTGGTGATCCGACCAGTCACAAGGGGCAATTGATTCCAGCTGAATGGAGTTGGGGTTGGAGATGATTAGATCAAGGGTCAAGCCCAAGTTGTGCTTTGGAGCTGTCACAAAATTGAGTCAAGTTGCGGTCAGCTAGGAAGTTTTTAAGACTATTCCCAGCCTGATCTTTCGGATCATTCCAGTGTAGATTGAAGTCTCCCAGGAAGATCTGGTGACAATTGAGACCCAAGTTGGATGAGATGGCTTCCATAGTTTATTTGACCAGAGGGAGGTTGCCTCCAGGCGGATGGTAAAAGATGTGCAGGTTGAATAAAGGTCTGTGTTTGCTGGTGATGTCTATGCACAGATATTCACAAGATGAGAGAATTGCAGAGGGAGACTGCTTTGCTGAGAATCTGTTATGGTGTATATATAGGTGATGCCTCCACTAGCTCTCTTAACTTTATCAAGTCTGATAATGTTGTGGCTAGGAGGGACAAGGATGTCAAGGAAAGGTCCAGAGGAGTCGTTAAGCCAAGTTTCAGTGAGGATTAGGAGGTCGAGTTCCTGATCTAGGATTAGGTCAGCGATGTCCGTCGCATGTGTCAAAAACACACACCTCAAAAACTCTTTCACTCAATTCCGAGACTGGAAGAATTTGGATGACCGAACCCTACAATCTACCCTGCTTGCCACTCAACCAAGGCACACCTCAGACCCTCACACTGCCTCAGATAAGTATACGGCTTGGCTAAATGATGCCTTTAATACACTGGCTCCTGTAAAATCTATACGACCAAACCGTAACACACCCTCCGCTCCTTGGTTTTCCGAAACCCTTAGACTGGAAAGGCAACGCTGTTGAAACTTAGAAAGACGTTGGCGTAAACTCTATGATAACAACGATAGAGATGCCTACAAAAAAGCGCTAGCCATTTACAGATCGATGTTAACTACAGAAAAACAAAAATATTATACGGAGCAAATAGAGTTAGCCAAAAATTCCACGAAACTACTCTACCAAGTGGTTTCGAATCTGTCCACACCACATACCTGTACCACCATAGAACCATCTCAAAATCTGTGTAACGAACTGGCAGATTTTTTCAAACTTAAGGTCAATGACATATTTTCTAAATTTTCCACTAAGCTTATTTCAGAACCCACCAGTCACAATACAAATCACTTCCCAACCTCCACATCTTTGTCAGAATTTACTCAAATCACCCCTACTCAGATAACGGAAATTATAACAACCATCAAATCAGGATCACCACTGGATCACCACTGGATCCATGTCCACCTATGATCATTAAACCAGTGACCAACCTGATAGCTCCTATGCTGACTAACATTTGCAACGCCATGTTTGGTTCAAGGTCCTATCCTTCGGTTTGGAAGAAAGCAATTATCAAACCGTTATTGAAAAAACCAAGCTTGGACCCTTCAGATTCCAAAAACTATCGACCTATTGCATGCCTTCCTTTTCCTTCGAAAATATTCGAAAAAATCATGAATCATCAGCTGGCCAAATACATTGACCAGAATAATCTTCTTGATGATACTCAGTTCGGTTTTAGGAAGGGCCATGGGACCGAGACTGCCCTTATAAAGGCGGCAGACGAGGTCAGAGTGATCATGGATCAAGGAGGCGCAGCAGTCTTGATATTATTGGACTTGTCGGCGGCCTTCGACACGGTCGATCATAACATCTTGATCGACCGTGTTGGAAAGATCGGCATTCAAGACAAGGCCAAATCACTGCTAACCTCCTTCCTCTCTGGCGGTGAGCAGTCAGTCAAACTGGGTGATTTCATCTCCCCTATCTTTACCTTGCCGTGTGGTGTTCCTCAGGGATCCTCGCTAAGTCCGACGCTATTTAACATCTATGTGTCAGACTTGGCGAGGGTCATTAAATCCTACGGTATAGGTTTAACATCCTATGCTGATGATACCCAGTTCAAAGTCAAATTATGCTTTATTCGAGATTTCACTCATAAAAGCAAGAACATCCTAAATTTAAAAATACAGATTAAATTTACAATCAATTATATTGTGAACTAAGCATAATATTTACAGTTTGTGACTCGATGAACAGTTCCAATTTTGAAAGTTTTCATACAATGCAAAATTAGCCACTTTTAAAAGTAATAAAAAGTTAAAAAACACCTGGAATAATAGAATTTTATAATAAAAACGTAGTTAAAACATACTAGCAGTGTATCCAGACAGAAATAGTTAAGTTACTAGCAGTCTCTGTCTAATCAAACAGATATTTGGCAGTGGCTATTGATATCCAAATCGCAGTGCTAGTGCATATAATGCGCAAAGCAACTGTACTACTGGTAGTCCCTAATAACTTGCACATCGGTTTTAACCATACGCATCTTGGGTCCGAATAAGCTGTACAGGAAAATAAAAAATGGCCAGTTGTTTCTTTAGTGGAACCACAAGCAGGGCAACTATCACTCAACCCACCTTCCCATTTAGCTATCAAAAATCTAAGGGGGAGTGCACCTGCTCTCAGTTGAAAGAAAAGTTTTCTATCACCAGGTCTGGTTATGATATCCCAGTAGGGTTCCAAAGAAGGATACAATTTAGCCTCTAGGAATCTTTCGGCCATAGATCCTGTACTAGGGCTACTCCAACCCCGGGAGGCTACCTTTTCCCAATAAATTTCTTTTAGAGCACTTTTAGTAGGGAATGTTGCTCCAGCTGGTCTAACCAAAGCGAACTCATTCCAAGCTCAGTCAAAATTGCTTTCAGCGATTTGAGCCACCCGATTTTATGGAATGTATCCGCTTTGATAATGTCTAAAAACCCCTCAGCATAGTGGGAAAGCTCAGGCGTTGTTCAAAGCCTTCTCCAGTACAGAATCGGTTGAAGCCTGGCCAAGTCTGTAACTGCTTTTCTGCCCAGGTCGTACCTAAGGGGCAGCAAGGGAGTACTTTTAGGGACACCAGTTATTGCCCGGAAGAACTTATTTTCCGAAATTTGTAGAGCAGCCACCTTGTCGAAACCCCATAGCTCGGCACCATAAAGTGCGGAGCCAAGAGCCTTTGCTTCATATACCTGAAGGGCAGGCTTTACAGGTTTCGTCAGGGACTTTCTATGCTCGGAACTAATAGCACCGGATAGTTGCCTGTGCCTCAATGTTGCAATGTCTATATGTTGGCACCATCTGCTCTTATTTGAGATGTGAATACCCAGATACGTAAAGGTATTCACCACCTCAAGGGGACGACCATTCATGATAATTTTAGATTTAAAACTGCGGTGGGGATTAAAAATCATAAGTTTTGATTTTGTCACATTGACCTCTAGGCCGTGCTCCCCGCAGAATAGCTCAAAGATAGACAATGCACGCTGTAGACCACTAGGGGTCTTAGATAGGATAAGCGTGTCGTCTGCGAACATTAAAATAGGTATATTTATACCAGCTAATGAAGGAGCGTCCAACTTCGCAGATAACATGCGGGATACGAGACCGTTAATGAACAGTGTAAAGAGAGTGGGAGCCATTGAACAGCCCTGCCGGACTCCCCGCTCAACCGGGAAATCCGCTGTCACCATGCCCTGCCCCCCCACTGGATTCTAGCAAAGGTAACTTCGTGGAGCCGCATTATCAGTGACAGTAGATCATCTGGAACACCCAGGTTCTTGAGAACAGACCACAGCTTTGACCGTGGTACTAGATCGAAGGCAGCCCGTAAGTCGACAAAAGCCGCATATAGGCTACCCCCGCCCAGCACCACGGTCCTCCATTGCAACAAGTTAAAGCAGAATACCTGATACCCAGTTGGTACTGGCTGTTCACAACAATAGAGGAGCGGTGGCAGCCATTTTCCAAGACGGTATGATGGCCATCAGCTCTTGGATGGACCACAACTGTTTAAAATTAAATTCAGACAAGACGGAGGTCATCATATTTGGTAGCTTGACCCCATCATGGTCCCCAGCATGGTGGCCCTCTGACCTGGGTCTTCCCCCAACACCGGTGAATAAAGCCAGGAATCTAGGTGTTCAATTTGACAATAAATTGTCATTTGTAAACCATGCTAACGCGGTAGTTTCGGCATCTTTTTACACTTTGAGGATGATTAAGAAATTACTGCTGTTTTTGCCAGCCAGCGCAGGCAAAACCTTGATGTCAACCTTGGTTTTATCTAAAGTTGACTACTGTAACGGTTTACTACTAAACGTCCTAGAACAGGTTCTGAATAAGCTACAACTTATCCAGAACGCTGCTGCCAGAATCCTGACTCACACCCCAAAATTCTCGTCTATCTCTCCGATCATTCGACAACTGCACTGGCTCCCGGTCAGGAGCCGCACAAAATTTAAGGCCCTTTGTATCACCTACAAGGCAAGGAACGGCACAGGCCCAGAATTGTTAAAACACGCCTTCTCTGTTGATACGCCCAAAAGAGCGTTGCGCTCTTCCTCTGCCAATCTCCTACCAATTCCTCGCACTAAAAAAGTGAACTGGGGGGACGGACGCTTCACGGTCGCTGCCTCCAGGCTGTGGAACACTCTCCCCCTCCACATAAAATCTTGCCCTTCCCTGATGACCTTCTGGAGACAATTAAAAACTTGGCTTTTTAACCAGTAAGAACTTGATTTCTCCTCGCACTTTATCTGAACAGCGCCGAGACACCTCAGGGTATTTGTTGCGCTTAACAAATTGCACAAATAAAGAAATACAATAAATAATGTTTCACAGCTCATCTAAAGTTGAGAAGCATTCTTTTCAAGTGTGTTTTGGAGTCCGTGGGAATAGGCTGTTTGATGTGAACTTGCATAAGGTTAGAAGTGTTTAAGGCATTAGAGTTATGTCTGGGGGCTTTGTGTGGGTTTAGTGGAATAAGTTTGACTGGCCCTGTTCTGTCTGGCTTATATCTAGGAGCTCTAAGAGGGGTTAGAGGCATAATTTGAGTAGGCCCAGGTATGTCTGGCTTGTCAGATTGAGTGGAGTTGTATGCTAGTAGGACGGAGAGAATGTCCTGTTCAGATAGGTAGTTCTTAGATCTAATGGGTCTGGGGGAGGGGCGTTAGGCTAGGGAGTGGAACTCCAGTTCCCGACGGGTGATATCTTCTTAGGGTCAATCCTCTTCTCAGAGGGAAGAGTTGGTATTTTAGGGTATTGGTTGGCCACTTGCAAGATCAGCTGCGAAGCCTTGTTGGATGATTAGTCAAAAGCCAGCTCTGAGGTGATGTTTATGAGCTTTTGTATGTCTGTTTTGAGTTTTTGAAGCTCCCAGTTGATTTCCTTAAATCTAGTGGCGGGACAGGGCTGCGGATCATTGATCTTGGAACGGGCAGATGAGGGGCCGTCCACGAAGGTGGAAGTAGTCGTGGAACACGAATGAGGACGATATGGAGAGGGGCCATCCCTGGAGAAGGAGTTCAGGCGGTGTTGGCCAGATGGGAGCAGTAGAGGGGAGGATGATTTGGAGTGGTGAAGGAGCTTGGGCGGCAGGCGATGTAGGTTCAGGAGTTGCGGAATCACAAGGGAATGAGGCACATTGCTGTTATTGTGGCTTGAGCGAGCCAGCTTCGTGGTGGAGCATGAGTGAACCTGCGGCTATGTGATTAACAGGATAGCAGTAGCCAGGTTAGTGCAAGGAGGTATTGGTATGGAGGAAGTTTTAGAAAGGTAACAAATGCTACGGCTGTCAGTGATCCCAGCCATTAGTGAGTGGAAGTGGTGATGTATGGGTTCTCGTGACATAGTGGGTGAGTCAGTGCATGCTAGAAGCGGTGGAGTAATGGGCATATGTGTGCTGTTCATAGTATCAGGGGAATTCATTAGGTGATCGGAGCTATGTAAGGGAACCCCTTGATGGGTCTGAGGAATGGGTGAAGGGCTAGAGTCCCTTGATGATTTGTAAGGTTCACTATTATTGAGGGAATTTTTAATCCAGGAGATGGGCCTATTTGTGCTGTTCATGGTCGCAGGTACATGGTTAGGGCTATGTAAGGAGACTTATTGGTGGTCCTGAGGAATGGGTGAGGGGCTAGAGTCCCTTGATGCTTTGAGAGGGTCCCTATTGATAAGGAAATTCTTAATGACGGAGAAACTTTCATCAAAGATTCCTAGGTTATGATCAGAGGCTTGTATGAGGATAGTCCCATTGTTATAAATGGATGTGGTAGCAGCCGCTCTGTATGTGGGTGACAGGGCTGTCAAGAGCCTTAAGCCATGTGGAAATTTCTTAGTTGAGGAGATCCTGAGTGATGAGTAGAAAGCCTTCCTTCACTGTGCTCTTCTTTTAGTGTAGAAGATCAGATCGCTTGTAATAGCTCCTTTTTTTAGGCAAAAATATGGATCAGAGATTAGGGTTTCTAGGTAAGCTTTAAGAAGTCTGCGCTTGAGGGATTTTGCCGCATTTTTTGATAGGTTGGTGGATAATTAATTATGTAACTATTTCGACACTAGCCGCTCAAACCTGGAGTCCAGATTGCTCTGTGCGCAGGAGGCCATGATTTAGTAAGATGCCGGCAGGACCTCGGTTGAAACGACTCATGAGGAGGATAGCAGAGAGTGTGGATTCATTTTCAACCCACGTGTATCTTAAGTGGAGGGCATATGAGAACGTTGCGAGTGTCAAATTAGTGGAGGGTCTAAAGGGAGGAAACTTACAGTAGTAGAAGGTAACTTTTATCTTGTTCCAGGTGCAGAGAATACCCAATAATGAAGCTTGAGTGGTTAGCAGAAATGTCCCAAACCGTTACAAGATGGCCGTCGTATTTGGATAGTGAAGAGCTGTGTGGGTAACCCAAAGTGTTTTCAATAGTGAGGAGGTGAGTGAAGGTCATAAAACGGAGATTGAAAGCTGTAGGTACAGTGAGTCGCCCAGCCATAGAGTGTTATCAGGAATTTGAAAAATCAAATAGACAGCAGCATTGTCTACACTTTACCAGGATGGATAATGTAATTTGAGGAGGCAGCAGCCGTGAACCACATCGTTCCAAGATGGCATCCACATTAGGGTATTGAGGAGCTGAGTGAATAGTCAAAGATGGCTATCGATTTGATATCACAGTGAGAGCAGAGTGAGGAAAGAAAATGGAGGACAGGGTCAGGAAACATCATAAACAACTGAGTGCGCGGGCCCACACTGTAGGAGCACAGCGCCTCCACTTAAATTACATGCATGAACTGTACGCTCAAAAGGGAGTCGGCTCTCCTGTGGTGAGAACACAATCGGTGCGCAGCATCAGGACGACTCCCAAAAATGCAGTGAGCCCGCCCGACCGGTGCAATGTTGGAGGGAGGTGAATCCAATCAACTGGGCATGGGCGCCAAGCAGCAGTTGGGTGGGTTGAGACAGAACCGGCTCACGGGGGACAGAACTATCATAAGCCTGAGGAACCTACACAAATAGTAGTCGGCACTCTCGCAGTGCAACCCGGATCGGGTCGAGGAGAAGAGGAGGGGGCCCCACCCGACCTCGGGTCAAGTCAGGACTGGCTCTTAGGGGGAAGATCTGGCCGACCGGGCGTAGCAGCTCAGCCGAGCTGGCCTTGTTAGAGATCCGACCTGGCTGAAGCGGACGGGGCGGGGGGCTCACCTTGCTCAGTGCCTCACCCTTAACTTGTCCCGGTGTCGGAAGCAGAGGTGCGCCATCCGACCTCGGGTCCCGGGCAGAGGGCAGAGGATGTGGAAGGCGCCTCTGGTGTTGGATCATCCTTGAAGGGTCGGCTGTTGTCGTCCCATCGTCAGAAGAAGGGATCCACCAGACCTCAGGTCCCGAGTGGAGGGCAGAGGACGTGGAAGATGCCTCCGGAGTTGGATTGTCCTCTTTGGTTCAGCTTGCATGGGGACGGAGACCGCGGCCTGCGGGAGAGAGAACACCTTGAAGAGATCCCAGCAGTAGTAGTCAGCCAGCACAGGATCGTCTGTCATGTGGCCTGCGATCGTAGGGGGCAGAGATCGTACCGTAGGAACATCTGCTGTGTGGGGTCGGAGATTGAGGCCACAGGTCTTCCTTTTGGTCAGAGTGGCTAAATGTTAAAATGTCTCCCAAGGATTTTACTTTTTTAGAGGTTATTTGTGACCCTCTCTCCACAATCTCCCTAAGATGGTCATCTTTTTTGTAAGGACATGCCAGTTCTTTAACACCTTGGATGCTAAGGCAATTCCCGCTGGGTGCTGATTTATGAGAACCCCATTGTTCATGACAAGGTCAGCTTGTCATTAGCACAGCTCCAGTGTACTGCATGACGAGCTGACCTTGTCATGAGCATGGAAGTGGTTAATAGGATTCCCTTGATACTGGATTGCGCCATATTGTGTTCCAAAAACAGCCTTTTCACTCCCTGATCTTTTCCATTTTGACTACTATTCTGTTTATACAGTAACTGCTACCTTGTTTTTTCCTTGGCACTCTTTTTGGCATCTTCCAGTACTTTGATCGGATATCCTCATTCTCGAATGTGTCTGAACATACTGCATACCTCTTGGTCATATAGGCTATACGGTATGTTCCACTTCAAGGTATTCAGATGGCCACTATTTGCATGTAATAGCGAATTTGCTGCTGTTGGTTTTCTATGGATCCTAGTTGTTAACGTTTTGCCAATAATCTCCAATTCCACATCCCAAAAGTTACAAAGTCGGTGGCTCTGTGTGTGTAGACCGAAAATTACAATCATTGCGATTGAGACTCTCCAAGAAAATGCTTAATTCGTCTTCACTTTCTTCCCACAAAATGAATAGATTGTTGATAAACCAGGTCCATAACGCAACCCGTGTTCTCTTCAGCCCAGGCCACCTTCTTCTCCCACCACCCCATGAACAAGTTTGTGTAGGTGGGGCCAAAGGAGGTGCCCAAGCCGTACCTAGCTCTTGTAAAATAGAATTTGCCATCAAACATAAAAACAGTGTGGGTGACAGTATCTCAACGTTTCAAACAGTATATGCGCATGATCAAACCATTCCACAGGTCGATCCCTCAAGAAGCTTTCGCAGGCCTCTATTCCTTTATTGTGCTCAATGGACGTATACAATGAGACCACGTCAAAAGCGCCATTATATATTTCTCTTTCCATGGGATATGATCCAGTTTCTTCAAGAACTCTGTGCTGTCCTTCAGATATGATGGAAGGGCAGTCACATATTCCTGCAGGAATAAGTCTAAATACCTTGAACTGTTCTCCAACAGTGATCCAATTGAACTGACTATGGGCCTTTCTGGTGGATTCAAATCACACTTATGGATTTTTGGCAAAAGATAAATATTGGCCAACCTTGTTTTCTCAACTCTGGTATATGGATATTCTTCCCAGTCCAATAGACCAAAGTCGTGACAAACTCTCAATTTCAGGTGATATTCCTTTTCAAGTTGGTTCATGGATTTAATTTTAAGGCAAGTGTAATGTGAGGTATTGCTTAATTGTCTTCTAACCTCCAACAGATAAGTCTTGTGGTCCCTTACAACAATATTCCCCCCATTATCAGATGGTTTTATAACTAGAAACGAGTTGTTCTTTAATTCATTAATGCCTTTCCAATCTTGCTGGGAGATATTGCACCTGTTGGGGTTATTTCGCCATTTCCTCCGAAGTACATTTAGATCCTCCACAACCAGTTCCTGAAATAGATCAATCCGATTCCCCGGAGGGACCTGGGGACAAAACCTGCTTCGTGGTTTCAAACCACTCTCGACCTGATGATCCGTTACAAAACCCATATTTCGTAGAGTGTTTCCAGATGGTTCATTTCTCAGGTCATGTCACCCCAGCCCATTATACCTTTCAGCTGGTGTATTCTCCCCGCTATTCTGGATACTTGTTACATGCTCCATGGCCAGATCGTGGATAGTAATTAGCTCTGCTATATCTGAGGAGGGCGCGCCATGTATTGACACTTCATGGTTCGGCCTCTTAGGTTTCATCTGGTGGCACTTATTACGTTTTAATTTCCTAATGTATTTATATCATTCAATTCTAGAATCTGTGAAGTTGGGGAGTGTGGATACATTATATATATATATATATATATATATATATATATATATATATATATCCAAAACTCTTTGTGTCGCTCTGAACCCCTGCCGCTTGTAATGGAGGGCCCAGACGGGATAGCGAATCCCAAGGTCTTTCAAACTTAAATCCCAACGGCGATAAAAGAATGGAATGTCCAGGCCAACTTCATGCAGATTTACGAGCTTTTTATTGTAGCTCCACTCGACGCGTTTCGAGATAAACTATCTCTTGGTCACGAGCCCGTGACCAAGAGATAGTTTATCTCGAAACGCGTCGAGTGGAGCTACAATAAAAAGCTCGTAAATCTGCATGAAGTTGGCCTGGACATTCCATTCTTTTATCGCCGTTGGGATTTAAGTTTGAAAAAAAAAATATATATATATATATATATATATATATATATTTACTGAAAAAACCATAGGTTTCACACATGTTATAGTTAAAAATTAGCATTAAAAAACCTTAGAAATTCACTGAAAAAACTATAGGTTTCACATATGTTATAGTTAGCTGGACATTTCACTCATACAAAACCATTGAAATTCCCCTGTTATAATTAGTTTAGTTAACTATAACTCGCGTGCCCGCAATGCACTGCTGATGACGTCACATACTACATCACTCATGACATGGTCAGGGACATCACTCATGACATCACTGTTCGGCTGATTTTAGGGGAATTTTTTAAAGTTCCAAAACTCCACACTTAGAAGAATTTCCAAGTGAAACCAGTCAATGTTAGCCTAATGAAGGAAATTCAAGTTACTGTAACTACGATTAGAATTACTTTTCAGGATCAGTAGTGGGCTGAAAGATGCAGCACTGAGGTCTCTCCTGATAACAGGTGAGTAAATCGGAATTCTTAGTTAGGCTGATTTTAGAGGAATATTTGTACGTTTCAAAAATAGACAGAAACTTTTCTGGTGAAAACCACACAATAGATTCCTATGGAAGGAAATACAAGTTACTGATAAGTACGCTTAGATTTACTTTTCAGGGTCCGTACTGGGCTCAAAGATGCAGTACTGACATCTCTTGTGATAACAGGTGAGTACATCGGAATTCGTAGTTCCGCTGATTTTAGAGGAATATTGTGCTCAATAGTGAAGGAAGGGGGTGGGGCCTGAGGTGACATGTGTGCAAACACGCCCTGTGGCGCGTTTTAGATTGGGGAATTAATTCCTCTTCAATCCTGAGGTTCCCCATGAGCCAACTAGCCCTCCAGTATGTACAAGGGAGCTATGTTGCAGAGAGGTGTTCAGAGGGCACGCCCCCTTTTTACAACACGCTGCAACGCAGCTCCGTGGCGCTTAATGGAGGTACCTGTTGGACTAGTTGGCCCCTAGGGAACCTCTGGATTGAAGAGGAATTAATTCCCCAACTTAAAACGCGCCACAGGGCATGTTTGCACACATATCACCTCAAGCCCCGCCCCCTACCTTCACCACTGTGCAAACGCGCCCCGTAGCTCGTTATAAGTTGGGGGATTAAGTCTCCTTGCATACTGTGGGTCCCTGGAGGCCAACTAGCCCACCAGGAACCTCCAGTATGTGCCAGGGGGCTGCGTTGCAGAGATGTGTAAAAAGGGGTGTGGCCTCATTACTCCTCGCTACAACGCAGCCCCCTGGCGCGTTTGCAGAGGGAGAACTAATTCCCCTTGCATACTGGCAGTCCCTGGGGGCCAACTAGCCCACCAGGAACCTCCAGTATGCGCCAGGGGGCTGTGTTGCACAGAGGTGTAATGAGGCCACGCCCCTTTTTACAACACTCTGCAAAGCAGCTCTGCGGTGCTTACTGGAGGTACGTGGTAAGCTAGTTGGCCCCCAGGTACCCCCAGTATTCAAGGGAAATTACGCCCCCCTCTGCAAACGTGCCAGGGGGCGCTTTTGCAGAGTGGTGCAGGGAGGGGGCAGGGCTTGTGGTGACAGATTGCACCACCCTGCAAACGCGCCCCCTGGCACGTTCGCAGAGGGGGAACTAATTCCCCTTGAATACTGGGGGTCCCTGGGGGCTAACTAGACTACCAGGAACCTCCAGTATACGCCAGGGGGCTGCATTGCACAGAGGTTTAATGAGGCCCGCCCCTTTTTACACCTCTCTGCAATGCAGCCCCCTGGCGCGTTTACAGAGGGGGAACTAATTCCCCTTGCATATTGGGGATCCCTGGGGGCCAACTAGCCCAACTAGCCCACCAGGAACCTCCAGTATGCGCCATGGGGCTGCGTTGCAGAGAGGTGTAAAAAGAGGCGCAAGGCAGCCCCCTGGTGCATACTGGAGGTTGTTGGTGGGCTACTTGGCCCCCAGGGACCCCCAGTATTCAAGGCGAATTAGTTCCCCCTCTACAAACACGCCAAGGGGCGCGTTTGCAGAGTGTTGCCGTAATTTTTTGGGGGGGGATCGGCAGTGTACGTGCGTGATTTAAAAAAAAAAATTGGGTCTTGGGGGTGCTTGTGGGAACCCCTGAGCAGGCCTAGGGGGTCAGGGTGTTTCTACCCTGCCCACTTTTCTTTGTTTTTAGGTCGAGGGACCGTCGCTTCTCACTGCGAAGCAGTGAGGGGGCGGAGTCCCGAAGAATTAATGTTTTGGAGTTAGGGGGCATAAACCCGCCTCTCTCCTCCATTCTCCTCCATTGGCTGGCTTCCTAAACGGAGGCCAGCCATTGGAGGAGAAGGGAGTCACTCCAATAAAGCCCCATCTCTTTCGGATTCTGGGGCGTGTTTTTTGCGTTCTTTAGCCCTGTGATGTCATCTGTCACTCAGAACGCAAAAAACACGCCCCCGATTCGGATTGCGGCCGCCATTGTTGGCCGGAACAGCCTCGCTGCCACTGGAGGTAAGGTTTTTTCTGACCCTGATTGTGCCGTATTTTCTTGTTCTACTTCCAGTGGTGACTTATTCTCTCCCTCGCGCTGTGTTATCTTTCTCCCTCACTCTCTCCTTTTCCTCCCTGCCTCTTTCTCCTGGTCCTGTTTCTATAGTTTCTCTCTGGCCGGCCCCTCTCCTCTTTTGCTTTCGCTCTGCGCCGCAGCCGGTGCAGGCAGCGCCTCTCCAGGGACAGGAAAGAGAAGTCTCTGTTGCGCGGACTTTCATAATGTTTGAGGAATTTGCGGGGCTCTTTTCCAGCCAACGGAGTAATGGTGCGCAGTTTGAATAGCCTGCTCCTCCTCTCACCCTCCGATCCCTCCTTCCACCCGCGCCGGGCGCCTCACTCCAGCTGTGAGAGGGATCATGGCGCTGTCCTGCAGGGGGGTCTGTCCGGCTGAGCGAGGGTCGCTCCCGTACTGACCGGGGTCCGAGGACGCGCCCCTCGCCGCATCATGCCGCTCCTGGACTTCATCTGGTCCTGGTTCTCTTGGGCCAAGGTAAGGGGCCCCCAGCCCTCCCCGACCCCCGCTTCAGGGAGCAGGAGAAGCCACGGAAAACTGACAGCGTGTCCAGGAAGACAGCTGTGCAGGCAGGGAGTGGTGGTCTGTGCAGGCAGGGAGTGGTGGTCTCTGCAGGCAGGGACTAGGGGCTGTGCAGGCAGGGACTGGGGGCTGTGCAGGGAGGGGCTGGGTTATGCATGTAGGGGCTGGGGATTGTGCTGGCAGGGGCTGGGGTGCGTGCAGGCGGCCAGTGCATGTGCTGAAGCAGCCTGGGGAGGGCGTCTGTGCAAGTTAAATGGAAGTTGTACGTACCATGCATGCAGCACTTGTCAGGAACAGCCCCGCTGCCATTCCAGGTAAGTTTTTATTTTTTTCTTGTTATCCTTGTTACTGCCTCATTCCTTTTCTCTGCATTTTTCCATTTCTCTCATTCTGCAGGTCGGGAGGTGCCACGAAAGAGTGCTAGGCGAGGGCGGCCTGGGCGCCAATTAGAGATGATGGTGGTGAAGTGAGGCACTGCCTATTAGCGGGTGGCCGGGCTCCGGGGAAGCCAGGTGCGCAAATGCTCCAGGATGTACTGGATGGTGAATGCAGCCTCCCCCTCCCGACTATACACGGAGTACTGGGGATGTAGTGTTTTGTGGGGCTTGTATGGCGTTGGAGGGAGCGGGTCGAATGTGGGTGTCGAACGGAGGCGGGAGCCCGTCTGCGGGATTCTCTCAGGGCTTAGAGGGCTGCAGGAGTGAGGCGTGCGGGACAGTGTGCGTGCTCCCCCTCGGCAGGAGATGTGTGGGGAAGTGCTCGTCCTGCACCCGTGGTCTAGCCCAGGTAACACCCGTGCAAGTGGTTTGGCCAGCAGTAGGCAACAAGTAGGATAAAGGCCGCAAGGGGGCTATGTGCAAAGTGGAGGGGGTGATTAGCCGACGGGGAGGGAGTGAAAGTATCACCTGTGAGGCTATGTGTGTTCCTTGGTCCAGAGAGGGTTGGCGCGCCCCTGAGGAAGGTGCCAGACTGGAGGCCAGGGGATCGGGTGCGGGCAGGGTCACTGGGGTGCAGAATACGGTGTGTTGATGGTGGTGTAGGCAGGTAAGGCAGGGCAAGGAACGAATGCTGAGCGATTGCGGTTTGGGCGCTAGGGATAGCAGAGGGAGTAAACAAGGCTGCAGGTGGGATACCTTTGGGAGCCCGCGCGCCGCGCTCCCTGCAGGAACTGCGCACCTCAGCGAGGGGAGGAAGCAAGAACCAGAGCCAGCGCGTGACCCGCGGTGAATCTCCCCACACATGCCACCTGCACCTCTCCTACCTCACTCCGGGAGTACCTGCCCTCCCTATCCCTGCCCCTACACCTCTCCTACCTCACTCCAGGAGTACCTGCCCTCCCTATCCCTGCCCCCTACACCTCTCCTACCTCACTCCAGGAGTACCTGCCTCCTGCACCTCTCCTACCTCACTCCGGGAGGACCTGCCCTCCCTATCCCTGCCCCCTACAACTCTCCTACCTCACTCCGGGAGTACCTGCCCTCCCTATCCCTGCCCCAACACCTCTCCTACCTCACTCCGGGAGTACCTGCCCTCCCTATCCCTGCCCCCTACACCTCTCCTACCTCACTCTGGGAGTACCTGCCTCCTGCACCTCTCCTACCTCACTCCGGGAGGACCTGCCCTCCCTATCCCTGCCCCCTACAACTCTCCTACCTCACTCCGGGAGTACCTGCCCTCCCTATCCCTGCCCCCTACACCTCTCCTACCTCACTCCAGGAATACCTGCCTCCTGCACCTCTCCTACCTCACTCCGGGAGGACCTGCCCTCCCTATCCCTGCCCCCTACAACTCTCCTACCTCACTCCGGGAGTACCTGCCCTCCCTATCCCTGCCCCCAACACCTCTCCTACCTCACTCCGGGAGTACCTGCCCTCCCTATCCCTGCCCCCTACACCTCTCCTACCTCACTCCGGGAGTACCTGCCCTCCCTATCACTGCCCCCTACACCTCTCCTACCTCACTCCGGGAGTACCTGCCCTCCCTATCCCTGCCCCCTACACCTCTCCTACCTCACTCTGGGAGTAGCAGCCTTCACACTATATATCTCACTCAGCCCTCCAATACCTGCCCCATACCTCATCTCCCTCCCTCCTGATACCTGCCCCTTACCTCATCTCCCTTACTCCGAGAGTACCAGCCCTGACACTTCATCTTACTCTACCAATACCTACCCCACACCGCCCCTCATCTCACCTCCCTTTCTGATACCTGTCCCATACCTTCTCTCCCTTCCGCCCTGATATCTGCCCCCACACCTGTTCTCTCCCCACCCCAATGTCTGCACCACATCTTTCCTCCCTATCAGTCCTTACACGTCATCTGACTAACCCCCCCAGTACCAACCCCACACCACCCCATCTCTCTCCCTCCCTCCCTCATACCTGCCCTATTCCTCTCCTTCACTCAGAGTACCAGCCCTCACAGTTTCCCACTCACACCTCAGTACCTGCCCCGCCTGCACCTGTTCTCTTCCCACCCCGAAGTCTCCCTACACCTAATCTCCCTCACTGCTTGAGTGCCAGCACTCACACTGCATCTCACTAACCCCACCAGTACCTGCCACGCCATGCACTTCTGCTCTCCCCTCCCCATACCATCTCTCCTCCAGCCAGGAAACTGAACCCATACCTCATGTCCCCCCCTCACTCCAAGAGCACCAGACCAAAGACTTAATCTCACTCACCCACCGGTACCTGTCCCACACCTCATTTATATACTCCATGGTACCAACCACACACCTCATCTATTCACTCTATGGTACCAACCGCACACCTCATCTATTCACTCCACCGGTAGCAACCCCACACCTCAGCTCTTTCACTCCACCAGTATCTGTCCCACACCTCATCTATTTACTCCACTGTACCGACCCCACACCTCATCTATTCACTCCACGGTACCAACCCCACACCTCATCCAATCACTCCATGGTACCAACCCCACACCTCATCTATGCACTCCAACGGTACCAACCGCACACCTCATCTGTTCACTCCACCGGTACCAACCCCACACCTCATCTATTCAATCCACGGTACCAACCCCACACCTCAGCTCTTTCACATCTGTTCACTCCACGGTACCAAGCCCACACCTCACCTATTCACTCCATGGTACCAAGCCCACAAGTCATCTATTCACTCCACCGGTACCAAACCCACACATCAGCTCTTTCAGTCCACCAGTACCTGGCCCTACACCATAATGCTTCCCCACCCCAATACCAAGTGCTTTAAGCAGGGTTAAAAAACAGTGGGTGGTCTCTAAAAGGGGTGTGGCATACTTAAATAAGAGTGTGGATTAAACACCTAAACTGCATTTTTGTGATTCCCATAGTGTGTCATCCAACCAGTATGTTGGTACTTCTATGAGTTTTCAGTTATAGCATCCAGATATATAACTCAAGTGGAATACACCCAACACCAGCCAAGAGTATTGGCTTTGTCAATAATTGTTAGCTGTTTATGATAAAAAATGTAAACAAAATCCTGGAAATAGCTAACAATTTTAGGGAATACAGCGTTAAATGAAATAGGTGAAATACAAATTGAAATGGATTACCCTAAAGTTTTTCACATTCATTGTTCAGATATTGCTCAGTGTTTTTAGCAGTAATGCTAAAGACAATGATCCAGGGCCCAATAGGGACCCGTTTCAATGTCCATTTCTTATTACTAGCGGGTCTGAGGACAGGATGGACTCTGCTCACTGAAAGCCCCGCCAGCAGTACCTGCACTCACCACCCACGTTTCTGTCCCATCACCAGTAATTGTCCCACACTTTATCTCTCACACCTCACCTATCTCCACCCCCCATCTCATCTCTTACTCCCCCAGTACAAGCACCCATATCATCTCTCCCTCCCCCAGAACCTGCACCTACTTATTTCTCATCCCCAGAACCTTCACCCACATCTCATGTATTCCACCCCATTATCTACCCCACATCTTAGCTCTCCTTTCCCCAGTCCCTGTCCGCAAACCTCACCACTCTCTCCCCACAGAAGCACCTGTCTCATATCTCATCTCCCTTATCTCACTCGCTCCCACACCTGTCCCACAGCTCACCTCTTTCTCTCTTTGTTAAACAGTACAGGACCCCATTCACCAGTCGGTTCCCCCTCACCAGCGTTTGTTGCTTAGTGTCCACCTCTCCCCCAATATCTGTCCCTTATACATGTCCCTATCCCTATGCATGTCCCTCCCCGTACATCTGTTGCCACCTACACTCATTTCTGTCTCCCGCCACAAGTGTCCACCCTCACCACTGATGTCTGCCCCAACACCAGTGTCTGTCCTCACACAGGTGTCTGCCTGTTCCCATACACTAGTACCAGTCCCTCTGCAGCAGTGTCTGTATCCCTTCACCAGCGTCTGTTCCCCTTCACCAGCGTCTGTTCCCCTTCACCAGCGTCTGTTCCCCTTCACCAGCGTCTGTTCCCTTTAACCACTGTCTGTTCCCTTTAACCACTGTCTGTTCCCTTTAACCACTGTCTGCTCCCTTTAACCACTGTCTGCTCCCTTTAACCACTGTCTGCTCCCTTTAACCACTGTCTGCTCCCTTTAACAACTGTCTGCTCCCATTAACCGCTGTCTGCTCCCTTTAACCACTGTCTGCTTCCCTTCACCAGGGTCTGTTGCCCTTTAACCAGTGTCCGTTCCCCTTCACCAGTGTCAGTTCCCCTTCACCAGTGTCTGTTCCCCTTCACAAGTGTCTGTTCCCCTTCACAAGTGTCTGTTCCCCTTCACCAGTGTCTGTCGCTTATTGTCCACCTCTCCCCAATATCTGCCCTAACACCAGTTATCTTTCCCTCATACCAGTCTCTATCCCCATACATGTCCCTCCCTGTACATCTGTCGTCACCTACACAAGTGTCTGTTTGTGTCTGTTCCCCTTCACCAGTGTCTGCTGCTTAGTGTCTACCCTCCCCCAATATCTGCCCTAACACCAGTATCTGTCCCTCATACCAGTACTATCCCCATACATGTTCCTCCCTATACATCCGTCGCCACCTACACTTGTGTCTGGCTCCTGTCACCAGTGTCTGTTCCACTTCACCAGTGTCAGTCGATTGGGGGTCCATTATGATGTCAGGCGGATTTCCACCGCCAGGCTGGTGGTGGCTACCGCCAGCCTGGCGGAAGAAATCCGCCCGACATCATCAGCACAATTCCCCTCCGCCATATTAGGATGGCGGAGGGGACCGTGGCGGTGCGAAACACCGCCCGCCTGTTTTCCGCCCCGGTCGCCTAGCGGCCGGGGCGGAAAACCTGTAACATGGTGGCGGTGTCTTGTAGACACCGCCCGCCATATTACAATGTACCTTGCACTATGCATTTCCATGGCGGCAATGCCGGGGGTTGCACATGGGGGGTACCTATGGTACCCCCCGCATTTCAAAGTGCAACATGGCAGGCACCGCGCGGTGCCTGTCATGTTGCACTTTGAAAAGCAAAACGTGCACTTTTCACATAGCAGCGGGCGGAGATTTCTGCTCAACCCGCCGCAATTGCACCCATACAGGATGCGCCCGCCTGTGTGGCGGGCGCATCCTAATGCCCTGATCGGGACCTCCGCCCTTAAGGCGGGCGGTCCCGGGTCCCGATGTGATGGCGGGCGGACTAAGCCCGCCCGTCATCATAATGGACCCCTTAGTGTCCACCTCTCCCCCAGCATCTGTCCCTCATATCAGTGTCTATCCCCATACATGTCCCTCCTATACATCAGTCGCCACCTACACTTGTGTATGTCTCACACCACCAGTGCCCATCCTCACCACTCTGGTCTGCCCCAACACCATGTCCGTCCTTACACCAGTAAGAGTCTGCCTGTCTCCCTACGCTGGCACCAGTCCCTCAGCAACAGTGTCTGTCCCCAAATGTTGCAGTTTCTGTCTCAGCAAGGAGGGAGCGCATATTTGCAGACTGTAGACATGTGAATAGGTCAACAGCTGTTAAGTGTCTGGGAACCACTAGGAATCCATTTCAGAAAGGGGCCAATGCCACCAGGAAGGCAACATTTCCCTCTACATCCCTCCACCAGGCATGCCCTCCACAGACATTTAGGAGCAGTTAGAAGTGTGAGTGCATGGAAAGGAATGTGGGATCTGCCCCTTACGGACACCAACTGCTGGAGTCGGTATCAAAGGGTTGCCTCTTCCCTGCTTACCAAGAAGCAGACTCAGTTATAGGTGAGACTCTATGTGTGAGTGGCTCTGTGTGTGTGTGAGTGGCTCTGTGTGTGTGTGGGTGGCTCTGTGTGTGTGTGTGTGGCTCTGGGTGTGTTTGTGGGTGGCTCTGTGTGTCTTTGTGGGTGGCTCAGTGTGTGTGTGGGTGGCTCTGTGTGTGTGTGCGGCTCTGTGTGTGGCTCTGTGTGTGTGTGGCTCTGTGTGTGTGTGTGTAGCTCTGTGTGTGTCTGGCTCTGTGTGGATAGCTTTTATTGTGGGTGGCTCTATGTGTGGGTGGCTCTGTCTGTGTGAGGGTGGCTCTGTGTGCGTGGGTGGCTCTATGTCAATGACTCTGTGTGGGTGGCTCTGTGTGGGTGGCTCTGTCTGTGTGAGGATGGCTCTGTGTGCGTGGGTGGCTCTATGTGAATGACTCTGTGTGGGTGGCTCTGTGTGGGTGGCTCTGTAAGTGTGAGTGGGTGGCTTTGTGTGTGTGGCTCTGTGTGGGTGTAAATGCAATAGGTCATGCATTTGCGAGCGATTACGCTATTGGCATTGTAAATGACATTTATTTAACGAGTAAGCTATTGGCAATGTAAGTGACAATGCCATTTATTTAAGGTTTAAAAAAAAATAAAAATCATGAGCAATGCCAATAGCTCTACCTTTAATAATGTCGAGACCATTGCATTGTAAATGCTTGTTACCTTTGTTTCCCTGTTTTCTTGTGACTTGGTTCTACCGAGGCACAAGATGGCCGCCAACACTTCCTGGTTTTGAGTGTTGACAGACAGTTGACAGCCAATCAGCATGCAGCTCGTGCGAGGGAAGGTACGCGTACTGTACTCCGTCTCTAGATATCGCTATGATTTTACTTTTGATTTTCTCAGGAACTACTGAACGGATTTACACCATTTAACATAAAGCACAATCTGTGAAACGAAATCTACCTCTCTGCCAAATTTGGTGTAATTCCGTTCAGCCGTTCGGGCTGTAGCCCTGGCTAAAGTCCCTATGGAAAATTGCATGGGGAAAACATGTTTTGGGACCCCCTTTTTTCTCGGCCCCCACTTGACGAATCACCCCCAAACTTTCGGGGAAGGAGCGGAGCGGAGCAGGCCATTTTATTGGAGAAATTCACGAAGATTCGTCCACCGGCGCCAAAGTTATTCCAAATAGAATGTTGCGGATTTCCTATGGAAACTAGGTTTTTATATTTATATATATATATATTTATATATATATATATATATATATATATATATATATATATATATATATATATATATATATATATATATATATATATATATGCCAGTAACGTTCATGCCGTGAAACAGAACGGGAGGGACACAGCGGGGGATTCAGGAGAGAATTTATTTTCAGTAAAAAGCTGTGGCATGACGCGTTTCGAACAATGTCTTCCTCCGATGCCGGCTTCAACAGGACACTCCCACCAGTTCATACATATAGTCCCAGTCGGTCCCCAATTGGTGGCCATCCAGATGGGCTGTACCATAGTAACAAACGGACCTGTAGTTGCGTAGGCGGACTTCAGATCCCAGCATGCACCGCACACCAGGTAAGTTACTATATATATATATATATATATATATATATATATATATATATATATATTCACTGAAAAAACCACAGGTTATAGACCATATATAGTTAGGAATTAGCATTTACAAAACCTTATTTTACTCACACAAAACCATTGAAATTCGCATATATAGTTAGTTGCACTAACTATATATCGCGCACCCGCAATCCACTGCTGATCATGTCACATATTACATCATTCATGACATGGTCAGTGACATCACCCACACAACACAACAACCGGGACGCGGTCACAGATATATATATTTTTTTTAACGTTAATTTCTCAAAATCCACTGCAGCACATATCATGAGACCTAGCAAAGGCACATCGGGCAAACAGTCTCTACAATTTTGCCAAGTTTCATAGAAATCCATTCAGCCGTTCGAGCTAAAAGTGAGTCCAACCGCCCTATGGAAACCTCAATGTTAAAAACACGTTTTGGGACCCCCCTTTTTTCTCGGCTCCCGCTTGACGAACCCCCCTCCAACCTTTCAGGGGACGCTCAGAAACAGAATGTGCCATTTTCCTGAAAATTTCAGCCAATTCCGTCCATCAACGCCAAAGTTATTCAACATAGAATTTTCAGAAAAACCTATTCAAAAAAATCCTAACTATATATACCTACTGGCGACCGCCAGTAGGTAATATATATATATATATATATATATATATATATATATATATATATTTTGAAGTTTTGGATATATATATATATATATATATATATATATATATATATATATATATATATATAACATTTCTATGGCAAAATGAAACCCCTCATTTTGTTCCTTTTCAAATTAAATGTATTAAGTGTTACCACTTTATTCCAATCAAGATGACTTCAGGTGTGCCATACTTTTGTCATAAGTAAGACTGTTAGCGTTCTAGTTGTTCTTTAGAACACTCTGGGACATTCTGTCATTGGGCTATAGTTGGGCTACATCTGGCTGATATTTGGGCTACATTTGTTTTTTTTTGTCTCTGGTGGCCATCTTTGGGCTACATTGGGCTACATTGGGCTACATTTGGGCTCTAACATATATATAGCCCAATGTAGCCCAATATATATTTTTCAAAGTTAATTTTCGTAAAAACCACTGGAGCATATATCTTGAGACATAGCAAAGGCACATCGGGCTACCAGTCCCTACAATTTTGCCAAGTTTTGTGGAAATCCATTCAGCCGTTCGAGCTAAAAGTGAGTCCAACGGCCCTATGGAAAACTCAATGTTAAAAACACGTTTTGGGACCCCCCTTTTTTCTCGGCCCCCGCTTGACGAAACCCCCCCCCAAACTTTCAGGGGACGCTCAGAAACAAAATGTGCCATTTTCCTGAAAATTTCAGCCAATTCGGTCCATCAACGCCAAAGTTATTCAACATAGAATTTTCAGAAATCCCTATTCAAAAAAATCCTAACTATATATACCTACTGGCGACTGCCAGTAGGTAATATATATATATATATATATACACATATATATATATATATATCTTGGCGTGCATTTGGGGCAATACTAACATCTCTGCCCTCCAGACCGAAGAGAACATGGTTTTGCTCCACCTTCTGGGTGTATCCCGGACTGTGCCACCTACAATATCCACCAGGAGCTTAGGGCTGGGTTTGCTTTAAAGCGCTAAATAATAATCCCAATGGAAGGCAAAAGGCAAAAAAAGAAAAAGGAGTGGACCACGAGCACCATAATGCACTGTCACTCACTGTGGGTGTTCCATCAAGGGCGAACAATAATAAGTACATTTCCTGTTTGGTTCACCATCAGCCGGAATGGATGTCAGTGGCACAACCAAAAATTGGAGTTGCTGAGTGCGGCGTCTTTTGTACAAAAAATTGATTCTGGCCACTGGTCTGGCCCAACGCCGGCACCCGCTGTGGAGCGATCCTGTGAGCAGACCAAATTGCAGTATAAAAAATAATAATTATATATATATATATATATTTTTTTTTAAACAATTGCCCGAAAGCTTTTCAGAGGGCACACGGCAAAGTTTCCGCCATTCGGCATTGCACACAACAGCTTGCAGTGAAAGTTCCGATATAATTTTTCAAAGCCGACGCGTTTCGAGGCGGGATTGCCTCTTCTTCATGGGCTGTTTGGTTAGGGCGTGCATCAAGGGCTCACATAACTCTGGTTCCGATATTTAACAGGAAGTGTCCCAGCCCCCAGTGGGCGTTGTTCTTGCCTAGGAGCGTCATAGCTCCCATTGGGCGTAGTTAATTGCCAGTCTTGTAATCGGTGCTTTCTGGGAACCGTAGTCCGTTGTGTGAGTAACATTAAACTCCATTAGTAGGATCAATGCACGTCCTGTGAGCAGACCAAATTGCAGTATAAAAAATAATAATTTTATAATTATATATATATATATATATATATATATGTAGGCTCGTGTGTTGGAAAAACACTCACCACACTCGCGGGGCTTCTGGTAAGGGCTTTATTCCCAACAAATAGCTCGATAGCATGAGAGCAAAGGAACAAGGTTCGTGATGCAGTTCTGGTTCGTTGGTTGTCCTGACGCGTTTCGAAGGCGGCTGCCTTCTTCTTCAGAGGGTAACGAACTGATTCTCAGAGTGATAGCAGGAAGGACCTTTCTTTATCTTATGACACGCCCCTGGATGGGCGCCGTGCCTGCTGGTACTTGTATTCCTGCTGTTTTCTTTAACGCTGGATGCGTCCAAGTCCTGTGTTCTCATATGTGGTGAAACAGCCCCAGCCAGGAGACCCCTCGCCTGCCAGGCGGCGTCACGGTGTTGGGGTAAGGGGTACGTATATGAACATATCCCAACAAACTGTATGCTTGCCATTTCAGGGCTCCTTCCATCACGTCGTGTGGCGGTGCACAGCGCAATGCAGGTTCACTGCGACGCTCAATCCCCATCAAGGCGCTGTGCACTCTTCGATGGCGGGTGCGATGATGAAAGGTGATGGGACCTTTCAAATATGTAGGCTCGTGTGTTGGAAAAACACTCACCACACTCGCGGGGCTTCTGGTAAGGGCTTTATTCCCAACAAATAGCTCGATAGCATGAGAGCAAAGGAACAAGGTTCGTGATGCAGTTCTGGTTCGTTGGTTGTCCTGACGCGTTTCGAAGGCGGCTGCCTTCTTCTTCAGAGGGTAACGAACTGATTCTCAGAGTGATAGCAGGAAGGACCTTTCTTTATCCATTGACACGCCCCTGGATGGGCGCCGTGCCTGCTGGTACTTGTATTCCTGCTGTTTTCTTTAACGCTGGATGCGTCCAAGTCCTGTGTTCTCATATGTGGTGAAACAGCCCCAGCCAGGAGACCCCTCGCCTGCCAGGCGGCGTCACGGTGTTGGGGTAAGGGGTACGTATATGAACATATCCCAACAAACTGTATGCTTGCCATTTCAGGGCTCCTTCCATCACGTCGTGTGGCGGTGCTCAGCGCAATGCAGGTTCACTGCGACGCTCAATCCCCATCAAGGCGCTGTGCACTCTTCGATGGCGGGTGCGATGATGAAAGGTGATGGGACCTTTCAAATATGTAGGCTTGTGTGTTGGAAAAACACTCACCACACTCGCGGGGCTTCTGGTAAGGGCTTTATTCCCAACAAATAGCTCGATAGCATGAGAGCAAAGGAACAAGGTTCGTGATGCAGTTCTTGTTCGTTGGTTGTCCTGACGCGTTTCGAAGGCGGCTGCCTTCTTCTTCAGAGGGTAACGAACTGATTCTCAGAGTGATAGCAGGAAGGACCTTTCTTTATCTTATGACACGCCCCTGGATGGGCGCCGTGCCTGCTGGTACTTGTATTCCTGCTGTTTTCTTTAACGCTGGATGCGTCCAAGTCCTGTGTTCTCATATGTGGTGAAACAGCCCCAGCCAGGAGACCCCTCGCCTGCCAGGCGGCGTCACGGTGTTGGGGTAAGGGGTACGTATATGAACATATCCCAACAAACTGTATGCTTGCCATTTCAGGGCTCCTTCCATCACGTCGTGTGGCGGTGCTCAGCGCAATGCAGGTTCACTGCGACGCTCAATCCCCATCAAGGCGCTGTGCACTCTTCGATGGCGGGTGCGATGATGAAAGGTGATGGGACCTTTCAAATATGTAGGCTCGTGTGTTGGAAAAACACTCACCACACTCGCGGGGCTTCTGGTAAGGGCTTTATTCCCAACAAATAGCTCGATAGCATGAGAGCAAAGGAACAAGGTTCGTGATGCAGTTCTGGTTCGTTGGTTGTCCTGACGCGTTTCGAAGGCGGCTGCCTTCTTCTTCAGAGGGTAACGAACTGATTCTCAGAGTGATAGCAGGAAGGACCTTTCTTTATCTTATGACACGCCCCTGGATGGGCGCCGTGCCTGCTGGTACTTGTATTCCTGCTGTTTTCTTTAACGCTGGATGCGTCCAAGTCCTGTGTTCTCATATGTGGTGAAACAGCCCCAGCCAGGGGTAAGGGGTATATATAGCGCAGCACTCCGTCATTCACCAGCATCCACGTTTAGACGGAGTCGGACCAATTAAATTGTGCCAGAAAAGAAAATTGTATTCACCTGCTCGGTCCTGACGCGTTTAGGCTCGGGGTTCAACAGATTTTTTTTGTTATGAAAGTGCAAGTGCTTACAAATTAGTGCTCACGTGCAAGTATTCAACAATGGACATAGTGGAAAGACTCTTCAACTCTTTTGAATGCTTCCTGATGCCGTAAACATGCTTGTTACATATCATTATAACTGCTTACAATTTAATCTTAATATGTATGAATATAAATATTGGAATCACAGTTAAAAGATCGTATTTGTTTAAATACAGCGTATATACATCAGTGTAACATTTCATAATTTCTAAATTCATTGCGGCATATGTTATGATGTATGGTTATCCACTGTGGCTCATAATACCTATCTTGGTGTATGTTTTGTTAGGAGTGAGTAATAAATAAAATGTAAAGTGACAGTGCAGAAAAAGTGGGTCAGATTTAAAACACTGTAGTGTTGAGAGATGTAGGATGTCAATATTCGAATATGGTGCTGGTCTGATTGTTCATTCAGTCGACCTAGTATTGAATGACCCCCGGTTTACTTTCTGTTTGAAATTTAAAATTCGATATTTAAGTTTTAAAGTCTAAGGTCCATGGGTCTAGGCCTATTGTCTTACATGGTTTGATTGTGGTAAAATACCTGATCACCCTCCAATAGTGAGAGATCCGATGGGCATATGTATTGTATCAGTTGTTGGTTTTGTAACTTGTGCAAATTCGCATTCATATAAATACATCAATACATATTTTGTATAAATTGTGCAAAATCGCAATCATATAAATACATCAATAAATATTTTTTGTAAATACATAATCAATAAATATTTAAATAGTAATTATATAAAAAACAATTTCTCAAACCATAGTCTCTTAAGTCTTAGGACCACCAGAGCTGTATATTCATTAACCGGGATAACAACATACAACTTGGACACCAACCAATTATAATCACTTATAAAGCGGAGCATATGTCATATTGAATCAACATTTTGGATAGAGTGTAAATAATTTCATGTAAAAAATATCATAATTGAATTTTCTCTATGACATCAATTGACCCAGAATGACAATGATGAAATACTCTAGTTTAAAGGCAAGTATACATATCTTCTGAAATGTTAAGGCCATTCGGTTGCTTGGTGTTACGTTCTAAGGTGTACCGTGTCTCTAGTAACCTCAGTGCACTCTCCCTATCACCCCCTCTCCTGCTTGGAGGAATTGTATCAATTACATAAAATGTAAGGTCTTTATTGTTGGAAGAGTGCTTGTCCTTGAAGTGTCGGGCTACAGGATATGTAATATCGTGATTACTGATAGCTCTGGGATGTTTCAGTATACGTTTGTGTGCCGCCAGTTTAGTACTCCCTACATACAATAAATTACAAGGGCAGGTGAGTATATATACCACATGATCGGTTTTACATGTTAACAGTTTGTTGATGGTCATTTTCCTATCGCTGAACGGAGTTGTATACTCTGTCTTGTTTATGCCATGTTGGCATGCTTTGCATGTCTTAGAGCGATAGAAACCCTTTCTTGTTTTAAGCCAGTTGCTTGAGTCAATGATTTCAGGATTAGTGTCTACCAGGTGGCCCTCGACTATGTGTGATTGATAATCTTGTCGGTAGATCTAAACCAATAACTGGGTCGCTTAGAACCAATGGCCAATTTTTGTGTATGATTGTTTTTATTTGAATTTGCTGGTTACTGAATTGTAGTATTATCCTGAATGTCTTGTCCCCAATTTCATCTCCTATCTGGCTTGTTGCATTTGTATCTACTCCTTCTGCCCATCTGTCTTGTAGAAGCTCAGTTCTGGTTTTAGTCATCGATTTACTGATGGCTGATTCAATTGTTTTAAGTGAATAGCCTCTGGCTAAAAATCTGTGCATGCATTCTTTCTGGGCAATTTTAAGATCTTCTTCATTGCTGTGCAGCCGTCTCATCCGCAGCATCTCACCGTATGGTATACTGTTGATGAGATGCTGTGGGTGATCACTGTTAGCATGCAACGTCGAATTTCCTGATGTGGGTTTCCTGAACAACTTGGTTTCGATTTGCCTATTTGCAACATACACTTCAGTGTCAAGAAATGGAACCGAGTGTTCACTTATGCTTGCTGTAAAATGCAGATTAATCTCATTGCTGTTTATATCAGCTACAAATTGAACAGCAGATTCATTGACCCCTCCCATATAGCAAAAACATTATCTATGTACCATAGCCACGATACAATTTTGTTGTTGCTTTGCATAAATGGCATGAGGACCAGCTCCTCCCACCTGCCCATGTGTAGGCAGGCATAGCTTGGGGAGAAGCTGGCCCTCATTGCCACTCCTCTAATTTGCTGATATAGGATGGTATTAAACATAAACGCATTGTTTGTAAGGCAAAATAGAATCATATACAACACCATTTTCTTATGTTCCACATTGTTAACTTTGTCACTATTAAGGTAGTGTTCAATTGCATTAATGCCATCACAGTGTCTGATGCTCGTGTAGAGCGATGATATATCAAGAGCCATCAATAAATATGAATCTTTCCATTGGATCTTTTGCAATTTGTTGAGAAAGTCGCTCGTATCTCGTACATAAGATGGTAATGCTTTTACGTGTGGTTGAAGAAAAGAATCCACATATTGTGAAGTGTGTTCAAGAAGGCTCTTGCGAGCGGATATGATGGGTCTTCCAGGGGGGCTTGATAGGGTCCTTGTGTGTCTTGGGTATGAAGTAGATCAATGGAATTACTGGATTTTCGCTTTTGAAGAATTTATACTCTTGTTTTGTAATCAGATCTTTCTTCTGCCAAGAATGTAGATTGTGATAATATTGTGACTGAATTGCTTTCAAGTTTGTACTGGTCATTCGTACATAACAATCCCTATCATTGAGTTGTTTGTAAGCTTCCTTGTGGTATTCATCTCTCTTCCAGATCACGATGTTACCCCCTTTATCCAGACTACGTACAACTATTGATTTATTTTCTTTCAATGTTTTCATCAGTTCGTTGTATTTTCGATCTTGCCACCTGTCTTTATCATGTTTGCCTTGTGTTTTAAAGTTTAATTTTTTAATCTGTTCTACCACCTGCACGAGGAATGTATCTATTGCGTCTCGTGTTGTGACCGGATTGAATGTCGACTTTGGTTTAAAGGCTGTTCTGTCTTTACTCTTGTCCTCAGAGGGGACTGTTGTGAACATCTCATTAACCGCAGGTTGTGTTACCGTATTATTGGATATGTTCTCTGGCTGCAGCCAGAGTTCTTGTAGAGACTCATTGATAGGTTCATCTGATTGTGCGAGATTATCAGTATCTCCATCCCCCCTGGAATTTTCCATCTGCCTTTGGGTCTTTTGTGCGAGTTTGTGGAATTTTTTCAACTTCAGCTTCCTTACTGTTTTATAAATGTTCAATCTCGTTGTTGCATAGTTGAAATTAATCCTGGGGCAGAATGACAATCCCAATGCTAAAATACATTTTTCATCATTATTTATTTCCACTCCAGCCAGATTCATGATTGTTTGGTCTTTTTTCTCCATGGTAGTGTTGTTCATTTGTTCTGCCAACGTCCCCCTCTTTGCTTTTTGAATGTCTTTGGGATATTTACTGTTTGCTTGTCTCCTTTTTCACCTCCTGTAGTTGTTATATTTCCTTCGTTGTTCCTTGGTTTCCTCAGGCGTAAGTTTGCCTTCGATCTTGGTATAAAAAAAGCCCATTCTTGTACCAATGTGTTGGTTTGACCATGTATTATACCTGATGCGCCATCCGTTTTTGTCTGACCACACTGTCCTTATTACTGGCGGGTTGTTCATCATCGAATACATCCAATGCCGCCTTTTCTCTGTTTTGTACCGTGTCATCCGACATGGCTATTTTTAAGTTGTTTGTTTATTGCGAGGGAAGCCGAGTTTACCAATTTCGTTAAGGTGGCGTTCCCTCCCCTTAGGCACTCCACTCCTCCCCTGTGTATGCCGCAATGTTTCCTACCTGATTCACTGTTGTGGTGCCCCAGTCCTCCAACTCGAGATCCGTCGCGGTTTCCTCAGACTTTACGGTGCTTGTTTAGCTGTGGGGGGTCTGATGCCTCGATTCCTTCACAGAAAGTACTTCGCTTGGACTGGTTCCGGGTTCCCTCATAGCCAGTTGCCCCCTTTCGTGCATCGACCAATTCCCGAGAGGGGGTCCGTCAAAAGTCGTTGGAGACCTTCCGACTTGACAATATCGCAGCACTCCGTCATTCACCAGCATCCACGCTTAGACGGAGACGGACCACTTAAATTGTGCCAGAAAAGAAAATTTTATTCGCCTGCTCGGTCCTGATGAGTTTCAGCTAGGGGTGAGCCTTGATCACATGACACGGTTCAATAGACTTTTTTGTTTTTAGATATACATATATAAATATCTTGGCGTGCATTTGGGGCAATATTAACATCTCTGCCCTCAAGACCGAAGAGAACAGGGTTTTGCTCCACCTTCTGGGTGCAGGGGCAGCCTTAGGCATGTGCAAGCTGTGCACCTGCACAGGGCTGCCAAACCCCAGGGGCCGCCACGCCAATATATATCCTTA
Organism: Lissotriton helveticus; assembly: GCF_964261635.1. NCBI lineage: Eukaryota > Metazoa > Chordata > Amphibia > Caudata > Salamandridae > Lissotriton > Lissotriton helveticus. The sequence goes on along the minus strand of NC_136065.1, from coordinate 1,580,280,687 downwards.
ATATAATAATCCTCTGAGGATGGATACATATTTGCACGGCGGCCCTTGGCAGGGATTTGGCGGCCTCTTCCGGGACCCCCTACCTACACACCCTGCCCTGGGCCACCATGAGCCTAGAGCCGCCCCTGCTGGGTGTACCCCGGACTGTGCCACCTACAATATCCACCTGGAGCTTAGGGCTGGGTTTGCTGAAGATCTCATTAAACTACCCGCTGGGACTGGGACTGTGGTTCACCATGTGGGCGAACCCACATGCAGGCCTGAACAGGAAGGTGTACCTGAACTGCCTTGCCTGCGATAGAGGCCTAGCCATCCTCTAGCTGCAATGTATCAATCAGGAAGTGTCTGACTTGAGGAGACCCAATCTTTTTTCCTCATCTGCTAGTATAACTAAGACAGATCTTAATTGGGTCAGGAAAACATTCCTAACCTGATATAGTCAACGTAGAGATGTATCCTAATCAGTTAAACCCTTTGTCTAAGAGTATGCTAACCCACAAACCATCCCCAAAGTGGAACTATATCTGTGTTGATGAATACCACATGGGACAGAGTTCTGCTTACTAGATTTCGGTTTAGCATTATAAGTTGTCATTTATGTTTTCAGCTAAGCCAATTTGATTCCAACCATGTGGTAATCTGCCCCTACGAGGAGTCCCCTCCCCAGGGCATGCTCACCTTCACTTTTTTTCTGTAAATATTATAGTGCTTATTCCAAAAGGTTTTTAGTTCCTCTAATCAAAGCATGTGGCGTTGGCAGATATTATTCAAATGCTTGTTGTACCTGCAATAATTACATTCTCCTACACTTTGCAGGAATGTCTGTTCATTCCTAAAATGTGCCTTCGCTAAGAGAAAGTAAATCATTTTTTAGCTGTTAGGACCAGTTTGCTGATGGTACTTTTTATATTGTTTTAAGTAGAATGTTTTACTATGTATTTATTTATTTACTTTTTGACTGATGATTGCCTAAGTCTTGAACTGGTTTTTATGCTGTTTTTATATTTGTTTTATGGTTTTATGGCTATGTTTTACTGCAGAAATAAGTTCTATTTGTCTTGAATTTATATATATCTATATTCACAGAAAAAACCATAGGTTTCAGGAGTTATATAGTTAGGAATTAGTTTTTAAAAAACATTTGAAATTCACAGAAAAAACTATAAGTTTTAGTGGTGTTATAGTTAGCTGGACATTTTACTCATACAAAACCAATGAAATTGCTCCTATATAGTTAGTTGTACTAACTATATTTCGCGCACCCGCAATCCACTGCTGATGATGTCACATATTAGATCATTCATGACATGGTCAGTGACATCACTGATGACATCTCAAATGACATCACTGATGACATCACTGATGACATCATCCAGTGAATGTGGTTTGCTTCGTTATTTAAATATGCATTATATATATATAGCAATTTACATTGAAGAATGAGTGGATATATATAAATAAATATTTGGATGGAGGATTTAGTAGCAGTGTAATTGACTGTTTACTTGACCAATTTATAATGTCTCACTAAATATAGTGGATAGTGACTAAACTGTGTGAATATCTGTATCACTTTGTCAGTTGTTGTGTAAACTGATTCTCCAGTTGCTTGTGAAAGTCTATATTAGTTATTGATTAGTTAACTGAGTATTTGTATGGGAGTGTGAAAGTGTGTGTCGTTCGGTAGGGGGTGTGTGACTGTCCAAAGATGTGTGAATAGTTGATTCAGTAGATATATGAAGTTAAAACTACATGCTCTAACAGTTTGGGTGAGGGAATCTCTTTATGGGTGTGGTGATGAGCAAATATATTTCTCAAAGGTACAGGTCCAACAAACTAGAAAAATAAAAGGCAGTGTATGTGTCAGTTGTTGTATATAAATAAGTATACATATGAATAGAAGAAGTGGTGTTTGTATAAGTGTTTTGCTAAGTAAATATGTAAGTATGATCCATTGTTTGCATAAGTGAGTAGGATGACTTCATATGTGAATAGGATGCGTGCTGTTGTTTAATGTCGATATAGATGTATAAGTATTTTTGATAGTGTTCTATTGTTCATTGACAGCATGTATGAGTGAATCCATAGGTAAGTGATTAGATGTGTGTATACATCTATGAATCACTGAGTGGATTTTTAGATACTTGTATTGCTGTGACAATGGATTTAAATATGAGACTCTGTATTTTACAAACAGTGATGAAAAATTGTAATAATGTATGAAAAGGTGTATGTGATTGTCACGTGGATGATGGACCTATGGTTTTTTCAGTGAATTTCAAAGGTTTTTTAAAATGCTAATTCCTAACAATATAAGGCCTGAAACCTATGTTTTTTTTAGTGAATTTCAAAGGTTTTTTAAATGCTGATTCCTAACTATATGAGGCCTGAAATGTATGGTTTTTTCAGTGAATTTCAAAGGTTTTTTAAATGCGAATTCCTAACTATATAAGGCCTGAAACCTATGGTTTTTTCAGTGAATTTCAAAGGTTTTTTAAATGCTAATTCCTAACTATATAAGGCCTGAAACCTATGGTTTTTTCAGTGTTTTTTAAAAAAACTGGCTTATTAAGTGTATCTTAGTGAATACATATATTAGCGAGTAATGTTTAAATATTTAAATATATGCATGAGTGATGTAATATGTGACGTCATCAGCAGTGCATTGCAGACGAGCAAGTTATAGTGAGTCCAACTAACTATAACGTGGGAATTTAAATGGTTTTATGCGAGTAAAATTTCCAGCTAACTATAACTGGTGTGAAACCTATGGTTTTTTCAGTGAATTTCAAAGGTTTTTTAAATGCTAATTCCTAACTATAACTGGTGTGTAACCTATGGTTTTTTCAGTGAATATATATATATATAAAATTTCTATGGCAAAATGAAACCCCTCATTTTGTTCCTTTTCAAATTAAATGTATTAAGTGTTACCACTTTATTCCAATCAAGATGACTTCAGGTGTGCCATACTTTTGTCATAAGTAAGACTGTTAGCGTTCTAGTTGTTCTTTAGAACACTCTGGGACATTCTGTCATTGGGCTATAGTTGGGCTACATCTGGCTGATATTTGGGCTACATTTGGGCTCTTTTGTCTCTGGTGGCCATCTTGGGAGACTGCATATCAGAATTTTTTTAATGAAATATAAGAGGATTTGAGAAGTCACTCAAAATGTGCCCTAATTTTTCTCTCTTCAGCACTAATCATAATTTCTATGGCAAAATGAACCCCCTCATTTTTTCCTTTGCAAATTAAATGTTTTAAGTGTTAACACTTTATTCCAAGTGACGTTCTACTTAGGTGAAAATTTCTGTGACAAAATAATGCTTTAAACAAAAAAAATACGCTGAAATTCACCAGTTATAGTTATTTCTAATAACTAGAACTAATGCCCTTGCATCCACACCATGCACAGTCTTCTCATCAATTATGTTATTTGAAATGTTGCAGTGATGTTATCAATGATGTTCTAGTGGAGTAATATGTGGGGTAATTGTAAATGTATTTACATAGCACTTACTACCCCTGATGAGGTGTTGAAGCCCTTTTCAGTGAGTAGCCTTCTATTCTGGGACCTAAAGGTGGATTAGTAGGGGGAAATATAAATTGTTATTATGAGTGGTGGGAGTGGTAGGCATGTGGGTCTAAAAGCCAGATAAATAAGATGGAGGATGAATAGAGGACGGAAGAGTTTAGAAAGAGTTGTTTGGGAGTTTGTGGAAGTAATAGAGGTTTGGGGTGAGTCAGAGAGTGGAAGTAGGTGATATGTTAGAAGAGGAATAGGATGAGTCAGAGTGGTGATTTGATGAGGTATGGGGTTGTTAGCACATTTTCTTCTCTGCAGTGGGAGCAAAATATATAAATATGTAGATACATGACCATACGTAAGAGGTATACATAGTTAGAGATTTTAGCATGATACGCATGTGGAAATTAGCAGGCGATATAAAATTGTACTGGATAAAGTCCCATATGTATATGCATGGATAAATATTTCAAACATAGGCTTTCTGTTTTTACTGTAAATTAAGTTTTTTAATGTGTATATATATATATATATATACATATATATATATATGTACTTATGTATGTATGTATATATATATATCCATTCACTGGAAAAGCCACAGTTACAAGGACGTTATGGTTAGGTGCAGATTTTACACACACAAATCCATAGAAATTCAGCTGCTTTAGTTATCTCAAGTAACTATAACTTCTCATCCCACAAAAATCACGAAAACAGAAAACCGCGGCCAGGTCCTTTGCCGGCAACCCGCCCGAAATATTGAACTCTATCCCCCTCACATCAGAACTACTCCTTCCTTCGCTAAATTCAAAAGTCAGCTCAAAATCCTTTTTCTCGACCGATCCCTAACGAATAGATAGGAGCAGTTGGAGCCTTGAGATTGACACTGCCCTCATCCCGGATGCGATGTAAACATGACCTTGATATGGAACTCTTACGACACTGTCACTATGATTATTATTATCTGGACTGCCTTGCCTTATTGTATTTTGTTCTGCTCTCGTTTCCTCTGCTGTGTAACTGATGTGAAGCGCTCCGATACCCTCCGGTCAGGCTAGCGCTATATAAAACTTCTTAAATAAACTATTATTCATGTCCCCACCATGCACAGTTTTCTCATCAATAATTTCACTACAAATGTTGCAGTGATATTATCAATGATGCGGATGAAGATGCCTTGGCTGATGTAATATGTGGGACAATTAGCAGTGCATGGCGAGAGCTCAAGTTATAGTTACTGCATGGCAATTGATGGTTTGACTGAAGTAGCTTGGCAAGTGCAAGGCTAGATGTGATGCGGATAACCCCATTTACCACCACCACTGGCATGATCTTGACTGGTATGCGTTAGGCATTTTCTCACTGGGGATACTGTGACTGATCTCCCTTCCACCTCCCCAATGATCTGTCTCCATTTGTCATTTTATGATCAGTCTGAGGCAGTTATGTACTCTTCGGGGTCGATTCAGATTCGGGAAAAACCACTCCGAATAGCCGTTCGGAGCGTTTTCCCCGTACGAATCGTACCCTGCAACGTCCCGCGTACGTACGTTGAAGTACGATTCGTACCAGGAGCCGGACTCCGTAGGAATAGTACAGAGACCGTATGACTCGAATCCCCGTACGAGTCTCCGTCGGAACCCGCTGTACGTGAGATCTGTACGGCTCGCAGCTGGTTTATATGACCCAGCAAGTACGATACGTGTCGGGTACGCACCGTATGACCCTTTTTTTACGGTAGCTGAAAACAGCCGTAAAAGCAGAGTTCACGCCGAAACAGGTACGGAACACCCCCCCCCCCCCGGGTACGGTGCGTACCCCCATGATCGCAGGGGTACGCCCCGTACACCCAGCGTACATGGGGTACGGTGCATACCCCCCATGGGGTAAGCACTGTACCCAAATCACAGAGATTACGGGCAAGGAGGACCAGGCATATATCAGCACTGGAACAGGCTCTCCAACATAAGGAAGAGACACAAAGGGGCATATTTACAAGCCCCTATCGCCATCACAACTCACTTTCAGTGGCGTTGTAGTGGTGATAGGGGCCTCACCTTATTTACAAGGCAACGCTAAGCCACTTAACGTGGCTTAACGCGGCCTTGTACATAAGGCCCCCATTCACGCTATGCGTGAAAAGGGGAGGGCAATGGGTGTTGCTGTGGGTGTTCCACAGCAACATCCATTGATTCTGATGCTGTCTTCTACTTACAAGGGAGGGAGGCGTAAATAGGAGGCTTTGCCAGATTTAAGACCAGGGAAAAACTTGGCCTTACCCTGGCGCAACGAGGAAAATGTTTCATATCTCCTCGTTTTTGCTGTTTTCATGTGTGCTGTGTTGTGCAGCACACATGAAAACAGCAAAAGGCCAATTATTGTTTATGTACAGTAAGGTCCACCTTCCTGCACATAAACAATCTTTAAATGCCCTCTTTGCATCTTCTGTGTGTGCTGCATTGAGCAGCTCCCTTAGAAGTTACAAAGCGGCATTTAAAGATTGTTTATGTGCAGGAAGGGGGACCTTCCTTTACATAAACAATCGTCCCCTGAACGCAGACACCCTTGCACCATGGTGCAAGGGAGCCTGATTGCCACAGGCAGTGAACGTTCCTGTTAGATCAGAGACGCCTCTCTTGTGCACACCAGTCTAAAGGTAGTTCCTGAGATTTAAAGTTTGGCAAAGACTGGAAAAGGGATAGGGGAAGTTTGATTATGTATAATCCCATTACACTCACTGCATTCCAAGAAAATTATACCATTTCCTTCTTCACAAACTAGTCCATTGGCAGCTCAGTTAAATGGATAGTAGAAGGCAAAAGTTCCTAGTTCGGCAGTACAGTCAGATCACTGAGGGTAACACAAATAGTGTAGTTATCCCATTCAGGTATAAAATGTTTTTTTTTTCAGTCAAATGAATTGAAATCAAAGTCACCCCTGATTTTGCAGGAAAACAAACACCAACATGTCTCCCCCATTCTGAAAAAACATCACTGGCTTCCTATATCACAGAGATGCGCCTTCAAACTGGGATGCATTATTTCAAATCCTTGAATGGCAGAAATCCCAAATTCATTGACAGCATGACCAAAAGATACAATCCAACCCGTAATCTGAGATCCGCCCATTTGCATCTTTTGACAACACCTTCTTTCAAACAGAAACAATTTGGAGGATCCAGATTCTCCACAATGGCCCCAAGATACTGGATTTCCATGTCGCTAGAGATTAGATCCTGTGCAGACTTCATGACCTTCCACAAACTTAAAAAAAATGGCTTTTTAAACAGGCATTCAAGTAATCACTCGAATAAATTTACCACCCATCACCTTTCCAATCTGGTGTACGAGCGCTATACAAATTAACTATAACATAACATAACATAACCCCCATATTAAAATCATTGGCACATAAGAGCCAGCATGAAGAAAGGTTCAAGTCCTGCTTGAACTGGTTTATGACCTGCAAAAAAGTATCTTTGTTGAAAGAAATGCTAGTTCTTAAAATGGCCAGTGGGCTCAATACGTCTGCCCCACCTCACACAGCCACATCATGAACCAACCAAACAAATTAGCAGTTAAGATGGTCAGCTAGCCACATTGTGAGATAGGTAGCTGTGAGGTTTCCCACTACGGAGATTGCAGACTGTAGCCATAGGCAGTAAGAGGGCTACATCCGTGCTATGCCTCTGTGTCATGCTTGCCGGGACAGGGGCTCTCTGTCAGTGGGGATGATGTCTTTTGGCTCTGTGGTCGGTTTGCAGTGTAGTGCATGGATTCAGGTGGGCAGTCCTCAGAACCTGACAGCAATGTTGGTGATCAGCTGGACTTGGAACAGACCTCATCACTGTGGTTGAACTGATGACATTCATTGGTGAATCTTAATGTGAACCCATTCATCTGGCTGCAAATTGTGGCTGATCATCGTTGGGGCTGGTAGGCAGTGGAGATAGAACTTAAAAATGGAAGGTAGTGAGACAGGAAAGCAATTGTTTGCAGTGTTCTAAAATCACATTATCAGAGATATGCAAATCAATTAAAGCAGAATACACTATAGGGGTGGAAGGGTCAACACTTTGTCTGCCTATAAAAATCTCCTTCATACTCAGTATAATCTTTCATCACATTTGCGCTAACAGTAAGGCATCTGGACATTTGAGTCCGGTATCTTCACTTATTTTAGATATTTACTTTCTCAATATTCTGTTAACCCTCTCAACCTTCTCATTGAATCTGGGTAATATGGACAAAGAAATGCTGTTGAATCTCAAAAGCTTTGAACTGTTCCTGAACTATAGTTTGATGAATACTATCGGAAGGTGCAGAGTGTAGGAGAGTAGGGTCTGCTTCCTATGGTTACCCCCACTTTTTGCTGTGTTTCACTGGTTTTTCGACTTTAGTCTGGCTGTGGCCCTGCTAATCAGGATCACAGCCTAGCTGTTCTCTCTATAAATTGATACCATGTACTTTAGGTACATACCAGATTGGTTACTGGGTCACCCTTGTGAGTTCCTGTATATGATATGGTACCTTAGGGACACCAGAGGCCTACCAGGGGCTGAAGCATGTATTATGCCACCCCTGGTTAGCCTTCCAAAATGGCACCACAGGTCTGCACTTGCAGCCTGGGTAAGGTGGTGTAAGCACCCCTTACTTAGATATAGTATATCTATATATCTACCTTTACATATAGACACATAGTAACCTATAAGTCACTCCTATGACAGGCCTTGACAATCCTGAAGACAGAGTGCTTGGTTTTGTGTGAGAGGGTGCCCTAGCATGAGCTGAGCCCCTCTGCAGATTTCGGAACCATCTCTTTATAGCTGTTCTATGATATAGCCATACCATATACTCTTAAGTGCATTATAGAGGGAGAAGACATGTACACACTGGTATACCCGGTTAAAGTTAAACAGAGCCCCAGCACCACAAAATGGATGCTGCTGCCACAGACACGAGTCTGCCCTCCTGCTGCTGGACGAAACTCCGGCAGGGGAGGCCTGGACAATAGGTTTCCTGTGCAGGGAGGTGCTAGCACCTCCCCAGACAGGCTTTAGTGTATTGGGGCAGGGTGGGTTGCATTCAGTAAATGCTTTTCAGACACTGCCTGGGGCACACAAGGTGCTCCATGCATTTGCCAGCTCAAACCGGTTGCTGGGGCACTCTGCCCCAGTTCTGGCGTGAAACTGGACAAAGGGGAAGGGGTGTAACCACCCCCTCCCCAGGTCCTCCCATAGGTGTGACCCTAGAGTTAGTCCAACCCCTAAACTTACTATAAGAATAGGACCCCTGTCCCTAGGACTTTAGATTACCCTGGACAAAACTCTGCAGCATATATCTTGGACTTTCGACATTCCATATCAACTGGAAGACGGAAGAAATCTCCCTTGTGGTCAAGGAGTGACCACCCTGTCCAAACAGGCACCAAAAGCATCTTTGCCGGTTTGCATTTTCGAGGCTCCCGCCGGATCTCGAAGAATCTGTGACACAGGACATGGACTTCCAGACATCGGTGAAGCTGACCCGAGATCCTAGCAAAGCTGAGACCCGTAGCTGACACGAGAGACGTGGGACCGAAACTCCTGGACATTCTGCATTTTTGCAAATGCACCTACTTCCCGAGGTATCCCGAAGTTGGACATTGGGGCATTGAAAACACCTGCCCCGAGCACCTTTTGCACCGAAGTACAGAGGCCAGCACTCCACGAGTGACCCGTGCGTCCCCTTTCTTCACCGCAGCTCGAGGCTCCTTCGCAGTTCCTAGTCCATTGGCTAGTGAGCCCCCACGAAGGCCAATCTTTTGTTTCTTGAGCTTTCCTAGTTGCTTCAGACGTGCTCTGACTCAAGCTTCACCTCTTTCACCTGAAAACACCTGACATCGGCTGGCATATTCCTGTCTCCATCCTGGTCACTGGCTAGTGACCCAGACTCTGTCCTCTCTGCTTTCAGGTTCTTCACATCTCCGATCCACCCTTGGATCCACCCGGAAACTTTTCCTCTGGTCGCCTGCAGCATTTCTTCGCAGCTCTCCATTGGAATCGACGACGAAACCCGACACCAAAAGACACCTATGCACCCAGCTTCCCTGGGTGAGAAAAACCAGTACTCCGGTGCTCCCGTGGGTCTTGACTCTCGAAGTGTCCTAGTCTAAAAGGGTTCCATCGTAGTTCACCTCTAAGTGCCCTTATTCTTTAAAATTGTAACTTTTTCGTTCTCCATAGAAAGTCAATTGTGATCCGTGGCTGTATTTAGACACTGCACGCGTTCCCCGTGGGCCTCCTGCGTCCCTACCTTGGGTGGTTCCTGGTTCCCCCAGCGGTTCTACAGGCCCTAGGCCTGCTTTCTATTCCTCACGTGGTTCTTATACCACTATTTTAGTTTATGGTTTGTGAGGCCCCTAGGGCATAATGTGTACTGTGCAACTTATCGTATGCTAATTAAGTTCCTTGTATTGTACTTTTACCTCTGACCTCATAAAGAGTCCAGAGGGGTTGTGTTCAGAATAAATACATTTATATTTGATATATACCTTGTGTGGTGTGCTTTCATTTGATCATTCAAGAGATTATAACTGGTAAAACAACTTGCTTAACTCGCCTCTAAGTCTTAGCCTGAAGGCTGCTCTCCACAGCTACCACTAGGATAGCTTTCTATAAAGGTTGACTTTAAACCTACCATCAATAAGGTTCGTTTAGACTGGTGCAAGGTGCCCACTAGAATAGTGGACATCATATGCCAGGCCAACTGCTCACACAGAGGCCATCTTGGTTGTCAGGAAGTCGGCCACAAAATCTATTCGTGTGGGTCACCGGAACAAGTTTGATCAATGGTGCAAGCCGAACGTCTGAACGAATTTCATTCTCCAATTGTGTTGCAATTTTGTGCACTGTCCCATGTAGGTTATATTCCTACCCATTCACGGACTGTGCAGGCCACCCTAATTGTCACGGCTATGGAACACTCTTGTTTTTAATAATCTGATTCACTGCGCTGGAGATGTCTCCAATCAAGATGTACTCACTGGCAATTCGAGTCACACAATTTTGAGGTTTGAGGTTCACTTGTATCACTAGGTGGGATAGAGTCGCGTTTCAAGGTACCACTGTTAAAATTATTGCTAGGGTCGCGTTCATGTCAATTCATTTAGTATTGGAACAGTTGCTTCCTGGAATCACTTCAGGTCGTCCTTGCTGGAATTAACCATCCAAATGGGTGAGTTTATTTTCTCTCATTGGCTCCTCTCACACAGGCATGATTATGTCTATTTTTGAAGTAATTATAGCTTATATTTAATGTTTGCCCCCAGTATGAATGAATGAATGAATGAATTCTTTATTGTTTGGTTACTCAAAACCATTACATTAAAAACATAGTACAAGGTTATAAAATTACAAAAGTTAAAACCGAAGGAATTTGTGCTGCCCAGGGAGCGGGATAGCGGAACATGAGGATCATGTTAAGGCACGAGACCACAAGGTCTCTATGGACAGAGGCCCTCCGAGGCCTTCAGTAGAGTTCGTGTCTGGTAGATGAACTTTCCGAAGGAGGCCATATGCTTCACCGTTGTCAAGGTATAAAGGTAGATGGTCGCCTCCTTCGCAGTGCGGATTCCTGATTGTCTTAGAATTGGCCTGAGGTAGAGGCTGCGGGCCGGGCAGCAGAATAGTAGATGAGCCAATGACTCACGTTTGTACCTTCAGAGCCTGCATTCCCGGACACCTGGGCCGGCCATGCCAAAGGCATATAGTTCTTTAAGAGGCAGCGGGTGTAGTCTATACGCTAAGATCTTGTGGAGGGCTGCGCGGCCCACGGCCTGCTTAAGATGGTATTTGGGATTATGCAGGATATGTGGTAAGGACAAGGACTCGTGTAGATCTTTTTTTACCAACGACTCCAGATCCAGTTCTCTTGACTGCATCCGCACTTGTTTTTTGATGGAGTGTTTGATGGCAGTATAGCTGACATGTTCTGGATTCCAAGACTCAATGGCGAGATTGAGATGATCCTTCGCCGCCTTGAGAGTGGCAGACCAGGGATTCCCTGGTTCTCTGAAGATGCAATTCAGCATTGCCTTGAGAGTGTTCTCCTTTGCCCTCGTTGTTAAGAAGTAATATTTACTTAGAGCGGCCATCTCTTCCAGGTATTGCTGATTAAGTGAGAACTCCAGGCGGACAAGAGTGTTTCTGGTACACCTCGGAAGTTGAAATAGTCTCTTGTAGGCTCTGCAATGGATTTTTTCTAGTTCTTTATGCAGTTTGCCTGGAAATGCTTGAAGAGCATAATTTAGGGCCGGCATTAATTTTGCTTTGAGTACTCGTTGGATGGCCAGTGTGGACGGGCTGTATAAGGAGGCGTGCAGCTTGCAGATAGCGTAAGTTATGTTTTTGCCTTTACCTTGGATGGTCTTTAGGTGCGCGCTTGAGAGCCCTGACTCCTGAAAGCAAATTCCCAAGTACGTGTACCGCTGAGTACTTTCCAGCAGAAGGTGGCCAAGCCTCCATTTTACAGTTTTTTTCTTTGGGTACTTTCCAAAGATAATAATTTTGGACTTGGATGAATTTGCTACAAGCTTATTTTTCTCATTGTATTTGGCCAGTGCAGTCAGCGCCTTTTGTAGACCAGTTCTTGTATGGTCCAAGAGCACCAAGTCGTCGGCGTATTGCATAAAGTGGATTTTTGTCCCGCCAATCTTTGGAATAAGCAGAGCCGCCCCAGACAAGGCCCTCTCCATGTCCGCTGTGTATAAATTAAATAGCATTGGGGCTAGCACACACCCTTGTTTTAGGCCACGATCCGTGTTGATCTTTGTGGATGCGTGGTCCCTCGAGAGTTTGATTCTTACCCACGTATTATGATACAAGGATTGGATCGCCCTCAACAGGGCTGGGTTGATGTTCCATTGGGCCAACTTTCTCCACAGGATAGCACGATCTACCCCGTCGAACGCCGCCGAGTAGTCAATAAAGCAGGCGAATAAGGGGAGGCTTTTGGGTGCCCAAGCATGGTGGACCAAATAAGAGAGTGCAGTGATGTTATCGACTGTGGAGGACCCTGGTCTGAATCCAGTTTGACAAAATGGGAGGAGACCTTCAGCGTTCGTCCAGTCTGTGAGGTCCCTCAAGATTGCACTGGCGTAAGCTTGTCCCTCAATGTCCAGCAGCGCGATCAGGCGATAGTTTGATGGTTCAGATTTAGGGCCCTTTTTGTGGATGGGCTGTAGGAGCGAGCCTCTCCATGAGTCAGGGACATCACCCAGGAGCCAGCATTCATTGTACAAGTAGGTCAAGGTCTTTGACCAGAAGTCGATGTTTGCCTTGAATAAGTGTCCGGGGAGGCCGTTGGGCCCCGGGGCACCATTCTGTCTGATGTTTTTTAGAATTTTGGACACCACCAATCTTCCCGGCGGGGCAGTCATCTCGATGATTGGATCTGAGTCGGCTCCCACGTCAATTGTTGCATTTTGCTCGGTGTCAGTCCCGGTTTCAATGTAGAGGGATTTTACATGGGCGACCCAAGTGGGTGCCTCGAGGGAGTTTTCTCTATGGTTTGTACACCGTCCGAGGGTGCTTAGGTAGTGCCAAAACTCCTGCGATTTTCCTGGGCTCAGCAAGTCAAAGATTTTCAACCATTGTGCTTGGCAGTGATCTCGTTTCGCCTCCCACACCTTCTTAGAGTGACTTTTACTGGCCTCTTGAAGTTGTTTCTTCATTATGCTTGAGCCATGTTTGTAGAAGAGTTTACGTTTCTTGCTCAGTTGTTTAGCGCTGATTTTAAGTTCCGCCTTGTGTCCATAGGTGAGAGGGGAGGCCCTATTAGTTGTATTGTTTGAGGTTCCACGAAGGATTGCAGCCAAGGTCCCAGTGGTGGCATTCCAGGTGGCTATTGCGCCCATGTTTTGTTCGTTCGGTGGCCAGCCTGGCCACTGGTTAGCCCAGTTATTAAAAGATGTAATGGAGGTCTGTGCCCATTTAATTCTTCTGGGCAGTTTTATCAGTTCTTCGCCGTTAGATGCACCAATGTGTTCGAGCCTGTGGCGAGAGTCCGCTATGAGATTCAATGTGATGGTTAAAGCAGCGTGATCGCTATCGCTTCGCGGGTGTACTGTGAAATTTGACATGAGAGGTTGTAGTTTTTCGCTGAGGATAATGTAATCAATCGTTGTTTGGTTATTGTATGTGGGACCAACAAAGGACCCTGGACTGAGATTTAGGAGGACCGAGTGCGCTGTCGCCAGTTTAAAAGTTGTTAATAGGTCGTCATTCAGGGCGATGGTGGCCCCAGGTTGAAGGCGTCGTGTGGTTGATATCCCTATATTGTGAGTATTGAAGTCGCCAAGAATGATGCATTCCAAGGCCGGATGTTGGAGCAGTAAGGACTCGAGGAGGGTTGTCAGCGTGGCCAGATTGGGTATGGGCCCATGTGAGTTATAGTAGAGGTTGATTAATAAGAGCGAAAAGTGGCCATTTGACAGGCGGCAGCCTTTCAGGATGCCTGCCTGGAGATTGTCTGGAAGATTGGGGATTGCCACGAATTCCAGGCTGAGTGAGTGCTTTATGTAGACACATATCCCCCCGACGGTCTTCCGAATATGTTAAGCTTTTTTGCAGGTTTTCCGTATTCTGCGTATCCTCTTAATGAGAGCGGGAGGAGCTGCCTGGATTCTTGTATGCAGATGATATCTGCCTCTTGAATGAATGTCACGGCATTTTTGTTGAGAAGCAGCCTTCTAAGCCCTGCGACATTCCAGGTCATGATTTTCAGGCAAGCCGACGGCTGTACCTGTCTGGGAGATTTTGTTGGACGATGACCCTTTTGCTGAGGGGTGACTCGGGGTGTCGTGGCTGTATTAGGATCTTGAGTTTAAAGCTCGCGACAGCCAGGACCAGTCTTTACTTGCGCGTCCCAAGGTTGCGCATATGCGTGTGCCCTGATTCGTATTGGTTGTTATTTTGATTGGGGTGCTGATGGTTGGACCAGTATTTGTTGCGCCTTTGGACCCCTGGAGGATGGGCGCCGCGTGAGGTGCATCGTTGGAATGGGCATGCATGCATGGGTTCCCTCCAGTTCGCTGATCAATGTTTCCCATCTGGGAGTGTGCAGATTGAGTTTTTAAAAGAAGTGGGTATTTTTTGGTGCACATGGGTTTTATTTTTATGCCCCAACTTTTCAATAGCTTGTGCTGGCTTTTCAGGGCCACGGCCATGTGCGGGCTCACGAAGGTTAACTCCGTGGGTTCGTTTTTCTCCTCCGCATCTGGCGGGAGGAAGGAGATAGTTTCGATGTCTGTGGTGTTAGTTCCCTCCAGCCCTGGGATGTTTGCAAAAAGTTTTAATAAGTTGCTACGATTTAGAATGTCCCACGGCCCCTGGGAGACGTAGTCAGGATACAGCGTTATCTTGCGGTCCTGGGGGTGGGTTGTTCGGCAGGCTGAGTCCGCCCCATGGCCTCCTGTTTCTGATGTTTGTACTGTGTCCAAAAAGTCGTTTGCGTGCCTGTTTAACCCCGCTGACCCCATTTGCCGCCAGTGTTGTGTTTTGATCGTGGTAACGTCTGACCTGCTCATGTTGAGCGTGGGTATTGGCGCCTCCCAGGCGGTTTTAACTTCTTTGTTGTTCTGTGTCGAATGGTTTGCTAGATTTCTTGAGCCTTCAGTTTTTGGAGGATGGGGGGTTGGTTCCTGAGGGGTCGGGTCCTTAATCTTGCCGACTTCGTTCTTGAGGTCCTCAACTAATGTGGTCATGATAGCCGGGAGTTTTCCTAAATTATTCAAGATAGGGCTGCAACTACATGACTCAGGCTTGAAGTGTGTGCTGTCCTGTGTTCTACGAATCAGGGAATTCAGATGGTCCAGTTTACAGTCAATTCCAGATATTAGGTTTGCGACAGTTTGTAATATATTTATCTGGACATCGAGCTTGTCAGCGTGCATTATTGCCGCACCTGTCATAGAGATGAGTGTCTCGTTGATCAGAACTAGGTGGTCTGAGATCACTGAGGAGCTCTCCCCCCTATCCGATCTTCTGCTCATCGGAGGTGGTAACGGAGTCGTTTTATCTTGTTCGCAGGTTCTCTGGTACATCAAGTTCAATGGTGTGGCCATCGGCGAGCTCTCCCCCCTGTCCAAGCTTCTGGTCGTTGCAGAAGGTGACAGGATCATCAAGTTCAAAGGTGGCGGGTGTGTATTTCTGGCGGGTCTGTATTTCTGTAATGCCTCCTCCTTCATGACTTTCATGTGTGTGACTGGTTGCAACAGGCGTGTGCTCCCCAGTTGCCGGCGTTGCGCTACATGTGCTGATCAATGTGTCAGCCGCCTGGGGCCCATTTAGGATCGCGTTAAGGTGGATATCTTCAGGTGAATGGTGTAAAGGAGTTGGTCGACCCCCCGGGGCCTCTGGCTTAAGGGTTATACAACCCTGTAGCGTGATTATTATTGGTGATAGGGGCCTTCCTAGATCCCGTGAGGCCGTGGGACTGGGGGGTAGGCTGTCATCTATGGCTTTGTTGGGCTGGATGCAGCTTAAAGGTCTGATTGGTGCAGCTGGAGTTGTGGCCGTGGGATAAAGGAAACTTCTTATGTCTCTGTTTCCTAGAGGGGTATTTGCCCCACGTATTCCTGGTGACGTTGGCGTTGCACCAGTGGCTCCAGGTGTTCCCGGGGTTCCCCCCTCCGACAGCCCAGGTCCGGAGTAAAGCCCACCCACCCCTGGAGGGTAGAAAAGTTTTGCCTTCCGTCTCCTGGCAGTTCTGTGTGGTCGCGGTTTTTCCTGTGCCTGCAGTAAGGACGAATTTCTGGTCCTCATTGTTTTTCCCTGTTTTGGCTGTCACTTTTTTCCTATTGCAAAGTAGTCGCTGCGGAGATTCAATGACCGCCGGTTAGACGTTACCCCGGCATCTGCGCCCTTCTGTAAGGGGCCAATGATGGGCTGGCTGGAGCGAGCGGGGCGCACAGGGGGGGGCCGCCAACAAAGTCGGACCTAGTCAGACCAGCCTAGGCCACCACCCCTGGGCTCTTACTTCGCAGCTGCCTCTAACGGCAGCCGCGCTCGCAGTCTCTTGATCCACTGGACTTACAGGGGCGGTTTGAGGCGTCTCCTGTGCGCGTAGGACTCTCACCGTTTGCCCGCGCTTATTATTTGCCTCTCTCCGCTTGGAGCTCAGTGCTCAATGTTCAATGCCGGGTACTAGGTACTGAGCACCGGGTGCCGAACACCGGGCACAGGCTGCCAGTACCCGCCTTCCGTCTGGACGGGGTTGCGCGCTGGATGCGCGCTGGGTGCACCTTTTTCGCCCCTCTTTGCCACCAGAGCTCCTTGTCTCCTTGTCTCTCCCTTCTGCTCACTGATTGCTGGATCTTGCTCGCTGCTACGCTTGGCGGGGCACCAATACTGCCACCCCCGGACACTCCTGCACTGCACTGCAAGTCCCACAATGCACTGCGCAGCACAGCAATCCCACAGCGGGGCACCAAATCTGCAAGCCCCCGAGCGCTCCTGCACTGCAAGTCCCACAATGCACAGCGCAGCACAGCAATACCTCGGGGAGATTGTCTTTTGGGCGCTCCAGCTGCGAGTTTTTCACAAGCTTTTCAAAGTTTATCACTGACTTATCACAGGCTTTGTTTCATTCAGACGTTTTATTCAGATGGTAAACTGCCTTAAAGATCGAACAGCGGCAGCGTTCACTTGCATCAGCTGCTTTGGTGTTTGATGCTACTAGGCTGTTGCAAGTTTTTCAGTGTTTCTATATCGCGTTCCCACAGCAGGCTTTCGGCTTTTAACTGCCTCCTGCCGTTCCCTGCTCTGCTCACACTGCCTCCTTCAATGAGCAACGATAGGTATCAGGCAATGGACAGCGAGGCACGGCGGGCGGGGGGCAGGGGCTTTCACCTCTCTCCCCACCTGCCTTCGCCTCTTGCTCACCTAGCCTCTCTGTCCTCTCCCGCTGCGCTGGGTGCGCTGTTCGCAGGTGCTGTGGAAGCCAGGTGCCGGGTGCCGGGAGCCGGGTCCTGGGGGCTGCTGCCGCTGCTCAGCCCTGCTGTTCCGCCCCCGCTCCGCAGCGCCTCGCGGCTCCTCCCGGCTCATCTCGCCTCTTTCGCGGCTCCTCCCGGCTCTTCGTGACCCCCCTCGCTTTCGTCCACACCTGCGACCGACTTCACTGGCTTCCCTGGCTTCAATGGACACAGTCTCCTCTGTAGTAGGAACGTTTGCCCCCAGTACATGTACATGGAGAACAGGTGCATGCCCTGACCAAGGACCCAATGTGATGAATTGTCTTCGGGCTCTATCCAAGATCCTGATGAGTCCATCAATTTCTTTGGTGAGTCTTCCCAACAGGCCTTTGTATTAACTACTATGGTCTGTATATGGTTTTATACACCACACTCATTCATACATGCCCCTGTTTTTCACATAGGCTGCCTATATGATTTGCCACCAGTCCTGAAGAAGACCTTCTGTGATGTTTTTGTAATGACACATGCATCCTGGGTCGCAACATCAATGCACAGCCACTTCACATTTTGAGTCACTCCCCCTGTCTAAACCAGTGTGAAACCAAAATAGGGTGGTAGTTGAACTGCATTGATCGAAAAAGACAAAATTCTATTAATTTTGTCTGTTTTTACATGTTGTTGTGAGATGTAAATTGTGTTCTAATTTTCTAAAAGTCTGCATTGAGTACTGTCACAATATAAATCGCATTGTCTGTCAAAATAAAAGAAAATATGTTGTGAGTTTGATTGTATAGCAGCCACATGTAATACAATAAACTCATATGACATATAAATGTTGTATTAAGTATATCGTGTGGTGTATCTCTGATTAATTTGTTAGAGTTTAAATTACTGATGAGACTGACTATGAATTATTATCATTACAACTAAGCAATAGAATGGGCCAACAGAACATATTGTAGCACTTATCTACCCCAACTCCGGGACATCATCAACTGCTCCTTCAACACCGCTACCTTCCCAGAAAGCTGGAAACATGCCGAGCTCAGCGCCCTCCTGAAGAAACCTACAGCAGACCCCACCGAACTTAAGAACTACCGCCCCATCTCGCTCCTCCCGTTCCCCGCCAAAGTCATAGAGAAGACCGTCAACAGTCAGCTCGCCGCCTTCCTTCCCTCGACCCCTCACAATCTGGCTTCCGAGCCAACCACAGCACCGAAACCGCCCTCATCGCAGCCACAGACGACATCCGGACACTGCTCGACAATGGGGAAACTGCGGCCCTCATCCTCCTGGACCTTTCCGCAGCGTTCGACACGGTCTGCCACCGCACACTAGTACAACGCCTCAGGAACGTCGGGATACAAGATAAGGCATTGGATTGGATCATCTCTTTCCTCGCCGGAAGAACCCAGAGAGTCCGCCACCCCCCTTTCAGATCACAGGCCACCGAAGTCATATGCGGCGTTCCACAAGGATCATCGCTCAGCCCCACCCTCTTCAACGTCTACATGAGTCCCCTCGCATCCATCGCACGCCAACACAACCTCAACATCATCTCCTACGCAGACGACACCCAGCTGATCCTCTCCCTTACCAAAGACCCAACCACCGCCAAAACCAACCTACACGAAGGGATGAAAGACGTAGCCGAATGGATGAAGAACAGCCGCCTAAAACTGAACTCCGACAAGACGGAAGGACTCATCCTAGGATCATCCCCCTCTGCCTGGGACGACTCATGGTGGCCCCCGGCCCTAGGCAGCGCACCCAAACCAATGGACCATGCTCGCAACTTGGGATTCATCCTAGACTCCTCCCTCTCGATGACCAGACAAGTCAACGCCGTCTCATCATCATGTTTTAACATCCTACGCATGCTCCGAAAGATCTTTCGATGGATCCCCACCGAAACAAGGAAGACGGTCACCCAAGCACTTGTCACCAGCCGACTGGATTACGGAAACACCCTCTACGCCGGAACCACAGCCAAATTGCAGAAAAGACTTCAACGCATTCAAAACGCATCCGCTCGACTCATCCTAGACATACCTCGCCACAACCACTTATCCGGTCACCTGAGAGACCTGCACTGGCTCCCCGTCAACAAGAGAATCACGTTCCCTCTCCTCACCCATGCACACAAGGCCCTCTGCGACCTAGGACCTAGATACCTCGACACTCGCCTGACCTTTTACACCCCCATCCGCCAACTACGTTCGTCCAACCAAGCCCTCGCCGCAATTCCACGCATCCGAAAAGTCACCATGGGAGGAAGATCCTTCTCCTACTTGGCGGCCAAGACCTGGAACTCCCTCCCCACCCACCTCCGTCTCACACAGAACCACCTCTCCTTCAGAAAGCAACTCAAAACCTGGCTGTTTGATCAGTAGCGATCCCCTCCTCCTTAAGCGCCCTGAGACCCTCTGGGTGAGTAGCGCGCTATACAAATTTCTGACTTGACTTGACTTGACTACCCAGGTTCTGAGGGATACAGGGTTGCCCCATAATACGCAATGGCTAATTTCATTCTCAGCATTCCAATTTTCTGTGTTAGCACTATAGCTTGCCCTGCAAGGTCTATCAATGACTACTGAGAAGGGCTATTTGCCTGTCCTTTTTGCCTTCATGTGTGTCCCTGATCAGTCTACTATTTTTAAGTCACAAACAGTGATGCATTTTCTAAACAGTTTACTGTATGTATTTCTTCCGAGTCCGTGTAGTGGTCTTCAGTGGGATTTGAACCTATTGTTGGCATTCCTTATGGCATCCCCATTCGAGCGGTTTCAGAGCTGCCTGGCTCAGTTTCTCATTCTTAAGACTGTACTCTGGAGGCAAGTACATCAATCGGAGGGCAGAGAAAGTCAGCCCCTCTCATTTCATCCAGTATTCATGGTATTCTACCTGGATAAGTTGGCCCATAACTTATATTAAATGTGGTATTTACCTTTCAAATGAGCTAATCCATTACTCTTCCATCTATCTCCCTCCTCATACCACTACAGAGGAAGAGCAGCTACACAGACCAGACCCCAGATTTGAGGTATTCTGTACATTGACCACAATCAACAGAGCAAACAGGATGATTGGTTCTTAGGGGGCTTCCTCAAGCCAAGACGGGCAAGGCATTTTCCCCTTTTTATGTATCCTCTCTATTAAGCTCTGCTACGCCTTGGCACAAAAGACCCTTTAGAAGGTATGCATGTCCACTCTACTAGGGCCAATATTGCTTCTTTCACAACTCTCTTTAGAGGCGTCTCACTAGTAGACTTCTGCTGCGAGGCCACGTGGTCATCCTTGCATACTTTTGCTAAACATTACTGCCCCGCAGTTCAATCATGTAGTGAAGTATACATTGTCCGGGATGTGCTGCAAGAATTAGTGGGTAACCAGCACTAGTCAGCCCTCCCTCCTGGAGAGTATTGCATTGGAACGTATTGGTATGATGGGGAATCTGAAAGAAGATGTACCCATCAGAAGAAAAAGTTACATATCCTCAGTAAAAATATTTCTGGTGGATACATAATCTACCAACAGATTCTTCACCATGTCCCTCCTCGATGATGAGTGTGTGTCATGATTAAAAAGAACCCAAGGCATGCAAATGTATAAGATGAGATATTTTCACTATTTTTGATGCTCTCTGCATTTGTCTCTGAACACCTCAATCCGACGTGGAAAAAGAACCAGGAACAGACCCCAGTGGCCTGTTCACACCCACTGGGCAAAGCCATGGATGAATCTACATGGAACACCATGGAGACAAATGACTGGGTAAAAAAGCTTAAAGATTCTGTCTGCCGCCTGAAAGATATTCTGAAGGTAAGGAATCTACAGGGAAATTATATATCCACCAGAAATATTGTTTGTAAAGGTAAGTCACTTTTTTGGTCAACATACACCGTGTCCCAAATTGTCAATCACCATCCCAGAGGAAGACAAAGGCCCTTATAATGAGTTGTGTGGAATGGAATTTCTGCAGGTGTTTCTGCAGAAAGAAAAACTCTGAACATGATCACAAGTTTTATGGGGTGTGGAATTCCACTTCTGATTACCGAGTGAGATTTTGAACCAGCCAGTATGGCATCCAGTATTAATACAACCTGGTTTTCTGGCCACATATTTCACCGGCTAGCACCTGCATATTATTCCCCATACTGAGCCCAAAAATTGTAATCTCATGATAGTGGCATGGATGTCAATTCACCAAAATACCAGGGGTAGAATCAGTGAAATCACACACCCTTTCACCTTAACAACATCACAGAAAGTGCCATCACATGATCATGGACCATGAATCTTCAAGGAAACTATGTCACGTGACTTTAATGATGATGACATTACAATAACTGGCAGAAAAATACCACCTGTTAGGGTGCTAACTTGATATACCAGGGGAGCATTACTTAAGTGCCTTCTTTTGTAATGCATGAAATGTAATGCATGAGATGAAATGCATGAAAAACATTAAGGGGCCCTTTAGAATGGCGAGCGGACTTCAGTCCGCCCGCCACCCTAGCGGTGCTGGGACCGGCCACCAGTGCTGCGGCGGTCCCGCACTGCCAATTAGGAAGCGACAGTTACCCTGGCGGTCGCATCCCGCATATTCAACATTGTGGCGGGTGGTGCTGTAAGCAGCACCCGCCACAATGTTGAAAATGCATGTTGTGCATTGGCCTGCACAACGTGACAGGCACCGCGCGGTACCTGCCACCTTGTTAATGCCAATGTAGGGGGATACCATGGGTACCCCCCAAGTGCAGCCCCCACAACCCAACCGCCAGGAGCTCGCAACGGGTCCCCAAAGTAAACTCTGTACGCCTTTCCATGGCCGAGTTGCCGCCATGGGAAGCCAGTCCACCGCCATCATCATAATATGGTTGGCAGTGCCTACAAGGCACCTTCACAATATTATGGGCCTTTTCCGCCCGGCAGGCAATTGTGACGGTTGAAAAGCGGTTGACGGTCTTTCCGTCTGCCGCGGTACCCCCCGCCATGCTAATGTGGTGGGGGGTAAATGGCCGTCCGGCAGGATGTTTTGGCAGGCGGATCGCCACCGCCGGTAGGTGAGTGGAGATTTATTTATTTATTTATATTCTTATATAGCACAGGGTTCGAACCCCGAAGGGGTATCTCCGCCCTAGCGCTTTACTACAGATGTTAGAGTGGGTCATGAATTTAAGAGGCTGCCATTAGTTAGGAAGTCGAATATAGGTAGGTTTTAAGAAACTTCCTAAAGGTTTGGAAATTAGAGTTTTGTTTTAGGGTGAGTGGCAGTGAATTCCAGAGAATGGGGCCTTTATAAGAGAGGGCTCGGCCTCCCTGCCTAACCCTCCTAGTCCTAGGGACCTGAAGCAGCTGCTGATTACTTGAACGCAGGGAGCGTCCAGGGCTGTAGGGAATGAATTTGTCAATTAAATATTTAGGACCGGACCCAAAAAGACATTTGTGTATGGTACAGCAGATTTTATATTTGACACGCTTTGTCCAGAAGGGGGCGTGAGGAAGTTCTGGGCAAGGCATTAAGAACCAGTCTCGCCGCGGTATTCTGGACCACTTGCAATCTGTTGAGTTGTTTCTTGTTGGCTGAGATGAGCAGGCCATTACAGTAGTCCAGCCTACTGACCACCAGGGTCTGGACCAAGGTTTTTCTATGACAGTCAGGCAAGAATGGAAAGACACGTCGCAAAAGTCCGATGGTATGGAAACATGATCCAGCAACTTGATTGGCATGTTCTTTAAGCGATAGTGCCTGATCTAGACGCACACCAAGGTTTTTTACTGTCTGTTTTGGACTTGGTACTGGCCCAAGGTCTAGGGGCCACCATTCTGGGGACCACAAAAGAGGGGCCTCCCCAAATAACATCACCTCTGTTTTGCCTACGTTGCATTGGAGGCAATTTATAGCCATCCAGTCTGAGACCGCTCTCATACCATCCGCAAAGGATTTTTTTATTGCGGGCGTGAGGGACTGAAAAGGGAACAAGAGCTGGGTGTCGTCAGCGTACGACACCGGGGTGAACCCATATTCCCTCACAATGTCAGCCAAGGGGGCCACATACACAATAAAAAGTGTGGGGCTTAGACATGAGCCTTGTGGCACTCCCTTGGTGAGTTCCCTTAAGGTGGAATGATGGGAGCCCAATCTGACTCCTTGGGAGCGGTCTGAGAAAAAACTCTCCAACCAGGACAGAGCCACACCTCCTATACCCACCTCCCTCAGACGGCCAAGAAGAATCTCATGTGACACCGTGTCAAAGGCAGCGGATAAATCTAACAGCACCAGAATCATCGAGCCCCCTCCATCCAGTGCCATCCGGATGGTGTCGGTCACTGAGAGGAGGGCAGATTCGGTGCTGTGATTGGGCCTAAACCCTGATTGAGAGTAGTCTAGACCCCCCTGCTGCCTCGATGTATTTTGACAGATGGGTGTTCACATGTTTCTCGGTCATCTTGCTAAAGTATGGCAGGAGGGAGATGGGTCGGAGGTTAGAAAGGTCTGTCCATGGATGTACCGCGTTCTTACGAATAGGGTTCAAAACCGCTTTCTTCCACTCCGTAGGTACCCGCCCTTCACTGAGAGAAAGATTTAATACTGATTGGATCTCTGGTCCAATCAGAATCCTCAGGGAAGCAATCATTTTGGCGGGCAGAAAATCATCCGGAGACCCTGATTTTATATGACTGACAAGGATAGAAAAATCAGAGTCATTGATTGGTGGAAAGGTAGTAAATGAATGGTTTCCGAATGTGGATAATTTGGAGGGAGCAGGGATGCTGTTCCTTTGACTGGAGGCTTTCATGATCTTATCATAGATCGTATTTATTTTATTCTCAAAAAACAAAGAGATGTCATCACAAAGAGTCTGGGAAAACTCACCCGGACTTTCGCAGGCCGCCGGCTTTACAAAGGACTGTAATATTTTATAAAGTCCCTTAGATGAATTACCTGCCTCTTCAAGTTGCTGGTTGAGACTGTTCTTCCTTGCCAGCCTAATATTTTTGTAATAATTAGATTGGGCATCTTGATGTGCTTTCTTACTTTCCTCGTTTCCGGTTTTCCTCCATATCTTTTCAATCTTTCTACATCCCTGTTTCTCTGCTCTAAGTGCTTTGGTGTACCATTTTTCTTGCTTAGAGGTGGGATGTTGTTTGTGTAGCTTCAGCGGGGCCAATATATCGGCTGCCTCTATGAGGGATTTGTTGAATTTAGAAAGACCCGAGTCTACACTATCTGTCTCAGTGAAGATAGGTCTCTTCCACACCCTCTGCAGCTCTTCCACTGTTATTTTATGCCACTGTCGCCGCCAAATTGGCGGGAGAGGGGGTTTTTGGGGAGGTTTATTTATGCCCAATAAGAAGAATTCTACTACAAAGTGATCGGACCAATTTATTTGAGTTGTGGAATGGCATCGTACTCTAGGACAGTTGGAAAAAAGTATATCCAGAGTGTGGCCTCCTATATGCGTGGGATCAGCCCGCCATGCTGATAGGCCCCTATGTGTTCATCTGATGCGACATAGAGTCACAAAATATAGCAGAGCAACAGGAACCTAAAGTATTTATACCACAAACTGTCAGGATTTAATAGTTCATTTAGTGTGTACTACAACTAGAAGTGTATCAATAAATCCTAGGGATTGGAAAAAAATAAATTTAAAAAAAGGAGTAATGACCACATGTATTAATTGAACAATATAATTGATTTGAATTGTTATTGGCCTAAATTATTTCTTCTTAAAATATTTTGATTTATGATAAACTGCATATCCCTATCACTCGTTAGAAGCACAGAGATTATGGTTTTATTTAAATTAATAAATGTTCATGTTTTAGCAATACTAAGCTGGGGCAAAAACTTGTTTAAACAGGTTTGCTTTTTAGTTAATATTTTATTTAATCAGGAGAGTGCATATTGCATACTGAATTTATTTCACAAAACCTAAAGCCTAATATGCTGGACCCAGTGGCTATTGCAGAAATAAAACAGTGCTCATAACCATGGTATTTACCAAGTCTTCTTGAGGTGGTGGCTAGTGATCTTTGAAAGTGGTGGAAATTAATACATACTCTGAATTATAGCGTGCATGCAAAGTAAGTGAGCCTGACCTCTTGTAAGAAGAATGCAGGGACTTTCTCCCTCAAGAACATTTGTAAAAAATTGAGGTCCAATAGTACATACGTACACATAATTTTTATTACATTTGAAACTACAGGGTCCAAACGGGGACTTAATAAATATTCAACTTAAATCATGGTGTGCCAAGCTAATGAAATAATTCATCAAAAATAAAGGGCACCCAGTATTCCAAGGAACACAGGCAATAAGATCATTAAAAAACAGTTTCCCTAGGAATCATTCAGCCATTAACTAATATACGAAACAATGATGTAATTGGCCAAGTATTAGTACATAATAAATGTAGTCAATACAATTTCACCAGTAATCAGTGTTTTTAAATAAAGCATCACAACATGAGACCAATAGACAGTCAAAACAATACAGGTGATCCAAGTGACGATGCAGTGTAAGTGTAAACAGGTGAATCAAACAATAACCAATATATAATATACTGGACAATATTTACAATATATATTAAGGTACACATCCATAGGAAGAAAACACATTATGGGAAATCCTACAATATATATATATATATTTATACAATATATATATATTTAAATATGATTAGCCCAACAATGAATGATATGAGTGGAACCCAACAAGTCAACGTTTCGACCCCTTAAACTGAATCACATGATGTCTTCATCAGGACAGGAAAAAAATGGTAGCAACTTACACGAAATCACATAGTAACTGCCAGAGACTACATTGATTGTGCAACATGATAAAATTAATAAATGATTAAAATGAATACACCCATGAGGAGACTGAATCTTACCCGATCAAACACAATTTGGTCTGTGCCTTCTCTGAGTATTTTGAGTAATGGAATCTGAGGGACAATAAATAAACTGGCCAATCAGTTCTCTACCTCTAGTGTAAGGAGTATTTCCCCCTTCTCCTCGCTGTGGGCATATACCTCCACTAGCTACCCGCTCTCACCCCCTAGAAATTCTCAGGGATCCTGTGCACCCTTAGAGCCACCTCATAAGCGGAGAACCATTTGCAAATATTGTCCTCAACGACATAGCTGGGCACTAAGTCATTTGTTATATGGATCCTTCCCTCTCTTTGGGACACTGCAGGTATGCTGTCACCATTGCTGCTAGACACCACCTGCTTGGCTTGGATGTCCAGCTTCTTCAGTTTATGTTCATTTCCCATCCTTTTTTCCTCCACTTTTGACTTGGCTAGCTCAACCCTCACCCCCCTCCACCACCCACACCCCTCCTGACGCTCCTGTTCTCCAGCTCCAGTGGGAATAGTCCTGTGGCAGACACAGGGCTCCCTAATCCATCCTGAGCATCAGCAGCATCCATGTCTTCTGCTGGAGATGGGTTAGGCTCTCCTGGAAGATCAAGGCCTTGATGGGCCATCCTCCTGCAGCTCTGAAAGTGCTCCCTCCTCATCCTCATTGTCAACCACCTCATCCTCTCCTGAGGTGGCCTGCTATCTATGTAACTCCTCAAATGCCCCTAGAGCAAAATGCAGATCCAATTTGGTAGCCTTCTTGTCTGCCTTCAGTCCCTTCTGGGTGCAAAGCTTCAGCAGCTCGCACTGCGGGTATCGAGATTGCAGGCATCCATGGTGCAACAAGCAAAGGTTTGGGGCACTTCAATTTGGAAAAGGGGGGGAAACAATTAAAAACTAAGGAATAAAAAAATCTACTGGTCTTAGATTTGGATGGCAGTGTACACCAAATTACAGTTACCGCTGATCACCAATGTTAGAAATGGGGTCTCTAGTTGGCAGACGTATACACCTTGCCCAAGTAGGGACCACAATCCTAGTCAGGGTAAGTCAGTTAAACACCATATATTTGCCTGTGCTCACCCTCTGGTTGCTTGGCACAGAGCAGGCAGGCTTAACCTAGGAGGCAATGTGTAAAGTATTTGCGCAACACTTAAAACAGTTATTGGATTGGCCCTTTTTGCAGGTTTATCCCCAAACGTTTTGCTTCTCCGCCTAAGGGCACTTTACCACCGCTAATCAGTGCTAAAGTGCATCTGTTCTTTGGGTAAATTGTGTTTATGGATTGGTGTTTCCATGATTGTCATATTTGATTTACTGATAAGCCCCTATTAAAGTGTACTAAGTGTGCCAGGAACTGTAAATCAAATGCTACTAGTGGGCCTGCAACACTGATTGTGCCACCCACATGAGTAGCCCTGAAAAGGTATCTCAGACCTACCACTGCAGTGTCTGTGTGCAATTTGTTAACTGCTAAGTCAACCTCACAAGTGCACCCACTTGCCAGGCCCTAATGTCCCCTTTTCTTACATGTAAGGCACCCCTGTGGTAGGCCCAAAGTACTCACATGGTCAGGGGGCAGCGTATGTGAGCGGTAGGACATGTACTGGTGTGTGTGACATGTCCTGATAGTGTAATACTGACGATTTTTCACAATTGAAAGGCTATCTATCCCTTAGGATAAAATGGGAAATACTTTGTAACATCTTACAAGTATAACTTCCCATTGGGACAAGATAGAGAAATAAAGTTTAGGCTCTCTGAACTTAGAATTTAATAACACATCTTTTAGTAAGATGGTTTTTAAATTGTGCGTTTGAAAATGCCACTTTTAGAACGTAGGCATTTTCTTGTTTAACCATTTGGTGTGCCACTGCCTGTTTGTTTATTGACTGTCTGGTTTTTGAGTGACAGGGGCTGGGGTCTACATTCAATGTAGACCGCCACTGGGGGTTGGGGGGTTGAGGTGTGACTGACCCTTCCTGGATGACTCAGAGCTGAGCTGAATAGACCTTGGCTGAATTTAGAGTAGTGGGAGGAGTTTTCCTTGCACCCGAATAGGCCCTTTCTCCCTTGCACAATGGTGTCTCCGCCCCCTGTGGTCATACTGCACCAGTGAGGACAGAACTGGTTTGGACTGGGCTCAGAGACCCTTGCACAAAGAGAAAACTGACAAAATGGGGTATAAGTGGTAGACCTTAAACCCCGGAACTTTAGATTACTTCTGGACTCAAGAGGAACCTTTGCCAAGGAGAAGAGCTAAAGAGCTGTGAGGAGGAGTACTGTCCCTTTGCTGCGTGCTGTGTTGAGTTGGCCTGCAGTTGCTATTTCTGCCAAGGAAAGGACAAATACTGTAACTTTGCTGTGACCCTGCTTGAATAAGATCTCCAGAGGCCTGTGTGTGGTGGCCTTCTGTTCTGAAGTCCCAGGGACAAAAAGACTTCACCCCCAGCTCCCCTGAACTCTGTTGCTGTGAGTTCTGAGCTGCCAGGAGGTGCCTCTCCCAGTTGTGGACCTCCGAAGGTTGTCCCTGCTGCTGGAAGCTGGAACAAATGAAGAACTGAAGAAATCGACGCATTGCTCTTTCTGCTGTTTTTCCGATAGAGCACCGCTGTGCGAGAAGAATCTCCACGCATCGTTGCACTGCTGCAGAACCGACGCAGCGCTTCTCGCGGTTGCAAGAACTGACGCATCGAGGGATCGTGGCTGAAGAAACCAACATAACACTGCCCGGCGCTGACGCTCCCCGGATTTCCATGCATAGCACCTGCACAGCAAGTTTTCCGGATGCCTCACACCTGTGCATCAAGGTTTCCCGACGCATCACCCCTGGACCAGGATTGTCTTGGAGTCGACGCATCACTTCCCCCAACACTTCTCCTGCATGCTGCAGGACTGTTGCATCACCCCCTAAGGTCTCAGGAACTGACACATCTCTTTGTTTTCAACGCTTTCCATCTCTGCGGCTGTTGGCCTTGTGAAACGCATCTACAAGTACTTTGTAAGAAATCACGCATCCATAGTTTTCTGTGGACCAAGTTGTTTGAAACCTTTTTTTTTTTTTTTTAAATCTTTATTGACATATAGGCAGCTTATGCAGTTATCGTGTTACAATACAACATTTTTTTCTTTTTGTTTTTCTTTTGAGAAGTTGACTGTCTTGCATCTCGTACCTTGTATCACAAAATTTAAAAACAATTGTACTATACATTTTTCGCGGTATGAGCGTGCCCATTCGTGTTTTTTTATAGCATTACCACTGAATATCTCTAATTATTGTTTTAGTCACTGTACCCAGCATGCCCCCCTACTCATAAGAACCTTTTGAACATCCCCCCCCAACTTAAGCCATCATAACTTTCACTTTATTATCTCCCAGTGTTCTCAATCAAGTCCGCAGCCTTTTCCAGCTCCACTCAGGCTCCATATATTAATTCACTCCTGTATTCTGCCCTCAGCAGTGCTTACCCCTCAGTCTCACCCTCACTCATCTTCCCCCTCTGAGTCTATATCTTCTCCCTCCGGCAGTGGTTCGCATATGTCCCCGCGATATACATTCCATGCCATCCAAACCTTGTTCCACTTTCGGGGGGAGGCTCTGAGGACATAGACCGCCCTCTCTGTCACCATTAGCTCGTCCATATTTTTAGCCCATCTGCTCGCCGTGGGTAGGTCTGGAGCCCCCCATTTCTGCGCGATGTCTCGCTTAGCCACTGTCATGGCCAGCGTAGCCCACAGTATTCCACACCTGCCCAAGTCGTTGGGCTCCCAAACATTTAGGAGACATTTGCGCGGGTCAGGCAGAACAGTGATTTTAAGTGCTTGAGAGATAGTACGCAGCACCCGTCTCCAGTATTCCTGTATATGTGTGCAGTCCCATAGTGTATGGAACAATGTACCCTCCTCCCCGCATCCCCGTAGGCAGAAGGGGTGTGGCGCTCTGTGTATTTTATG
Source organism: Lissotriton helveticus (assembly GCF_964261635.1). Taxonomy (NCBI): domain Eukaryota; kingdom Metazoa; phylum Chordata; class Amphibia; order Caudata; family Salamandridae; genus Lissotriton; species Lissotriton helveticus. The sequence goes on along the minus strand of NC_136065.1, from coordinate 1,580,250,374 downwards.
AAGCAGTGTTCTGGTATAATAAATGCGGTGCAGGATCTTGAGTTGCACCAGTCTGAACTTTGTCGAAATTCCCACCTCTCTTGGGGAGGCCAATGCCTCGTTCCATTCTGATTCATCCATCTCCCCTACTTCCCTTTCCCATTTCTCTTTCAGTTTTTGCGTGGGGTCAGCTAGGTTGTTAGTTAGCTTTTTGTAGGTAAGAGAGGTCGCTTTGTGCTGCATGAAATCAGTTAGCAGTCTATCTTCTAGGGGTGAGGATTCCGGTAAGTCCGTGCCCGCCGGAATCGCCTGTAGCAGTGCATGCCTGATTTGGACATATCTATACGTCTCCGTAGACCTAAGTCCGTATAAATGTTGTAGTTGTGGAAATGATATTACTGTGTCTTTGTCCCACATATCCCCAACTGTGGAAATGCCTATAAGGTCCCACTGTGTAAACCCCTTGCATATTCTCAGGGACCCCAGTGCCTTTGTGTCCCATAATGGTGTCATTTACGTTATTTTCCCTTTCCAACCCATCCGCGCCTGCGCTACGTGCCACAGCGTCGCTGTGAGTCGCGTTGGGCCAGTCAGGCGTCCAAGCTGCTGTCTATTATAGAGGACCGAGAGCATACAATCCGTCCCCAGTTGAGTCCAGTCTGCTTGGTAAGCCGGGTCGTTCCTTGGGGCATGGATCCACTGGTTAATTACTTTAAGTTGAGCTGCCCAGTAGTATAGCTGTATATTGGGTAATGCTATTCCTCCTTCATACCAACTTTTTACCAGTTTGTCATAGGCTATACGTGCCGGGCCAGCGTTCCAGAGCAGGTTGGAAACCAACTCCGCAATTTGCCTAAAATAACGTGGTGGGACAAGGTATGGGGTGTTTTCTAATATATATAGAAACCTGGGCAATGCCATCATTTTATATAAGGCTGCTCTCCCCAGGAGGGTCAGGGGCAGTGTGGCCCAGTGTTTAACGTCAGCACGTAGGCGTTCCATAGGCGGTTTCAAGTTGTCGTTAAAGAAGGCTGTGGCATCCCGCGTGACAACTATGCCCAGGTATTTAATGGAGGACAACGCCGTCATCAAAGGGCAGTCCGTGTGTAGGTTTGGCGCCGGACCCTTCAGTGGATATATCACTGATTTCGACCAATTTAAAGTATAGCCCGAGGCCCTCCCGTGTGTGTTGCAAAGCTCCAATAGGGCCGGGATCCCGGCATCAGGGTCGACCATATAGACGAGCATGTCGTCTGCATACAGTGACACTTTGTCTTCCCCTCCATCCTCCCATTTAATGCCCCGGAACAGTGGCGTCTTCCGAAGCAGGATAGCCAAGGGTTCGAGCACCAATACAAACAGCAAAGGTGACAAAGGGCACCCCTGTCTGGTCCCTCTGCCCAGTGGGAATGTTGGCGAGATGTGGCCGTTCGCTATCACTTGCGCCACCGGTTGTGTGTATAGGAGTCGTATCCAGGCTATGTATTTCGGCCCAAAGCCCATACGTGCGAGAACCTCGAAGAGATACTCCCGCTCTACCAGGTCAAAGGCCATTTTGGCGTCAAGCGAGATGATGACAGCCCCCTCTGTGAGGAGGTGTGCACGGGCCAGTACTCCATGGACCCGCCTCAGGTTCAACGCTGTACTCCTATTAGGCATAAAGCCTGATTGGTCAGGGTGGATCAGGCATGTAGGTGTGGCATCAAACGAGTAGCTAGAATCTTGGCCAGGACCTTGGCCTCCACATTAAGCAGCGAGATTGGGCGATAAGAGGCACAGTCAGTCGGCGGTTTTCCGGGTTTTGGTATGGCTATGATCGTTGCCATACGCTGATCAAGTGGTAGTTCCGCCCTGTCCCTACTCTCTTTATACATTTCTAACAATGGTCTGCTAAGCTCCGACGCCATGGTTTTGTACCACTCTATGGGTAGTCCATTAGGGCCTAGCGCCTTGCCTGATTGCAATGCCTGGATTGACAATTGTATTTCCTCTTCTGTCGGGTCTTTCTCTAGGTCTAGCCGAGCCTCATGGGAGATATTGGGGACGTCAATTGCATTCAGTGATTCCGATGCCATTGGAGCGGTGATGATATTCTCCGGGGTGTATATTTCTTGAAAGTGAGTAGCTAAAGCGTGTACAATGTCTTCCGGGTGCGTCAGTACTTGGCCATCAGTAGTGTGAAGTTTTTGGATACCCCTTGTTCCTCCCCTTCTCTTATCTAACCATGCCAGCATTCTTCCTGCTTTGTCGCCCACATCGTAGATTCTGTGTGCTGTGTTGGTGATGTAACCCTGAACCGTCGTTTTGAGGTGATTCTGATATTGCTGCTGTCGTAATTGCAATGTGTGCGTTGTGGCCGGGTGGGATTCGCCATATGGGCGGCGTTAGCGTCATTTAGTAACAGTTCCTTCTCCGCGAGTTCCCTCCGGGAATCCCGTTTGTGTCCCGCTATTGATGCTATCGCTGCGCCCCTGAGGACCGTCTTGTACGCTTCCCATAAGACTGACGGTGAAGTCACCGTGCCCGTGTTTTCTGCAAAGAAGTGTGCCGTCGCTAATTTGAGTTGTTTCCGGATCTTAGGGATTTTTAGATAATTCGGATATAGTGGGTAGATTCTAGCGCCCTTCTTGTCCCCGGTGGTGAGCGATAAAATGAGTGGCGAGTGGTCAGATATACCTCTGGGCAGGATATCGAGCTTGTCCACTGTTCCCAGCCCCATCCCTAGGAATAGGAAGTAGTCTATTCTAGATAGACTGTTGTGTACCGCTGAGTAATAAGTGTATTGTGTCGCCGTGGGGTGCAAATGCCGCCATATATCCGTGATGCCTAGGGCTTCTAGAAAGTCAGGTAATGCTGTGTTTCTTCTTGGATTGTCTCTAGTGGGTAATGTGTCTACCTCCAGGTTCATTATGGCATTCAGGTCCCCCCCTATAATCGTGTCCCCTTCCGGTAGGTCCAGGAGGAATTTACCTAGGACAGGCAGAGCTACGGAGTGAAGTGCCGGGGGTATATAGACAGAGACAACATTCAGCGATCTCCCCGACCATTGGCCGTGTAGAGCGGCGAAACGACCCTGGTCGTCTGTCACACGGTGAGTGATGATAAAGGGCGAATGTTTTTTTATTAGTATTCCTGTCCCCCTCGAACCGGTGGTAAATTCTGCATGTGTTGCCATCTCATAGCCGCGCCTATCAAGTGCTTTACATGCTGTCCCTGCCATATGTGTCTCCTGGAGGAGGACTAAATCTGGGCTCTGGCGCTTTATGGCTTGCAACACTAACCCCCTCTTAATTTTGTCCCCTAGGCCTCTGACGTTCCAAGTTAAGAGGCGCAGAGGAGGCACATTTATTTTTCTGGAGTCAGCCCGTGCGGGCGTTACATGCAGTGGTTGGGTCATGGAACTGGTGTGTTAATGAATTGCGTATTGTGGCGCTTATGGCAGTGCCGACCTGACGTGTAACGCTAGATCTTAAGCGTGTGGTTCCACTTCGGGAGATAGTGTAGTGCGTGGTTGGAGTGATGGCTAGAAACAAAAACAAAAACAAGAATAACATAACTTTAACTCTGTCCCCCCTCCCTGCTCCCCTGCTCCACGGACAAACCCCCGCCCGTGACCCCAACTTCGCAGAGTGCTTTAGTCCTTCCCCAACTATCTTACTTTCTCGTGGGGTTGGTGAGTTCCTTACAGGCACTAACTGTGCCCACCTTACTCAGCTGCTTCGGGACCCAGGTCCATTGTGTCTCATCTTGTCCCGCTCCGCTGCAGGAAGTCATCAGACCGGGGCCGGTTGCCCCGAATCGAAGAGATCCTGCGTCGCTTCAAGATCAGTTTTGTCCGTACCGTCCTGACGCGTTGAGTGTTCGACCTGTTTATTCAGTTGTTTGCCGTTACGTTGATCGGGCCGATCCCTGTGTGTACGATGTTGTTGTCCACTCCGGCGCCATCCATCGAGCCAGTCTCGGGCCACTTCCGGATTATCGAAAAACCAAGTCTTTCCGTCGGCGACCACCCTCAGTTTGGCTGGAAATAACATGGAATATGGAAGTTCTCTGTCTCTCAGCGCTTTTTTAACCTCCGTGAACGATTTGCGGCATCTGGCTACCTCCGCCGTGTAGTCCGGGAAGAAGGCCAGGGTTGCGTTATGAATCTTGACGGGGGGGGAGACTCTCGCAGCCTGCAGGATGGCGTCCCTATCTCTGAAATTAAAGAGCCTAGCCAGCACAGGCCTCGGGGCAGCACCAGTTTTGGGCACTCCGCCTGGGACCCTGTGTGCCCTTTCCACGGAGAAGAAGTGGGACAGCCCTTTTGGTTGCAATTTGGTTTTTATGAGGTCTTCAATGTAGAGGTCCATGGCTCCCTTGCCCTCCGTCTCTGGAAGGCCAAGGATTCGCACATTATTTCTTCGTGAGCGTCCTTCTTGGTCGTCCAGCTTGTCTTGCAGAAGCTTGGTGAACTTCTCCATCCGCTCCATGGCCGTTTGTAGCTCCGACGTGTCCTCCACCAGTGACTTTGTCACCACCTCTACCTGGGACACTCTTTCTGTCATCTTTTGAAAGTCCGCTCGCATTAGTGCGACTTCAGATGAGATGGACCCTACCGTGGTTTTGACATCCGATAGTGTTCTCATGATGTCTTCCAACGTTACCTTCGCGGTCTCTTCCGTTTCTTGAGAAGTCCCGGTGGAGTTCCGCCCGCTGGGCTGAGATCGTGCAGGTTGGCTGTAAGCGAACTTGTCCAGCTTGGCCTGTGTGGAGCCACTCCTATTTGTCTTGCCCGTCATGTCGCGAGGTCCGCAGGACGTGTCCTCGACCCTCCCTTGGCGAGATGATGTAGGAAACTGTGTCCGGGGCTGGGCTCCGTGGATCAAAGTCCGGCCGTGCTCTCCGAGGACTCCTTCTCTCCGTTTCCCTCTGTCCCGTAGTCAGCCCCCTCGTTGCTCCGCTGCCGCCTGGTGACTCAGTATCCTCAGCTGTCGCTGGTTGCCCGCGCACTTTCATGCAATGCGACCCCCCCACTTCAATGTTGTATAATGTCCCGTCTGAATGCCAGTGCCTCAAGTCGGCTCAGGTGAATGGTGTATTCGGTGGCGTGGCGTCCTGGTACGGATGTGTCGCAGTGCTGGTGCGCCACGCACTGGACGCGTGCTGTCCGAGCGTTCAGGGTCTCAGTGGGGTGCCTTTATTGCCAAGTCTTAGTCCCTGGCTCTACACTAAGGCAGTATTGGCTTTATTTTGAACGCATGAAGAGCGCAGTTTTTCCTGTAGAGTAAATTTGTAGATCTATAGTGTGCCCTCCAGCTCCCCGGCTCCACCGCCTCCCGCCTGACTCTGCCGCGCTGACCAGTGCTGTTCCTCCGTCCCAGCCTGCCTCCTGACTGTGCGCTTGATAGTCCCCCGGGGGTACTCGTCTTTACCTCCGTCGGCCAGACCTCGCTTCTCGGAACCCGACAGTCCCAGGGGGGCCGGCGGCGTCTACTTAGGTGTCTGCCACCGATTACCGCCCTCCGCCGGTCAGCGTCTCTCTGAGGTTCCCGCTGTGGCTCCTGTGGCGCCTTCTCCCGCCAGTCCCCGAGAGGCTCCTCTCTTCCCGTCTAGATGGGGCACTCACCGGCAGGCTCAGCAGGCCGCCGCACCCCCGGGCCGTATCGCAGGGTCCTGTCCGTCTGTCCGGTTTCTATTGTGGGTGGGTCGCAGGTGTCGGCCGGGCACCGGGAGCCGCCCCCACCAGTACGCCGGCCCGGTCCCACTTCCGCCGGGGCCGGAGGCTCACGTTAGTCCGGTGCTTCCTCCGCCTGTCCAGGCCCAACCGCTTTAGACGGCGCCGGTGTAGATCGCAGCGTCCGTTGTTCTTCAAAAGCGGATCAGGTGCTACCGCTTCGGACCCAGTCCCAGCCGCCGCCGCTTCAGGTGGGTTTTGCGCCGGATTAGTGTGTCGGATTGATGTTAGGCCACAGTGCCCTCAGGAGCTTCTACGTTATGCTGCCGCCATGCTTGGCTGCTAGCCACGCCCCCTGAAACCTTTTTTAAGTCATATTCTTATTACATGTATGTTGGATTTTTGCCATTTTGGTCTTGTTGAGTTTAGATAAAGATAGCTTATTTTTCTAAACTGGTGTGGTGTCCATTTGTGGTGTTATCACTGTCTTACTGTGTGTTTTGAGTACAAATACTTTACACATTGTCTTTGGGATAAGTCTTTCTGCTCGTACAAAGCTACCCATGGAGTGAGCAGGGGTTATCAAATGTGTAGCCCCGTTACCCTGACTAGACGCAAGGGTTCCTATTTGGACAAAGGTACGTACCTCTGCCACCTAGAGACCCCCATTTTTGACAACAGTGAAAACACCACACAAAAATAATCCACTCCTGTGATGCGATGTCCTCGAGCAGCGATGTGTCGGCATCAAAGGAGATGCATCAGTTATGACCAGCTCAACACAGGCGATGCATGAATTTTTGATGGTTCAGCACAGAAAATGTACTTCCAAGAGTCCAGGAATACTGGTTGGAACCACTTGGCAGGGTAGAATTCACAGATGGCAGAGTCCAGGTGATGTTGCAGGGTTGCTGGAAGTCTTTGATGTGCCTGAGACTTCAGAACAGGAGGCAAGCAGAAAATCCCTTGGAGTCACTCATGGTTCAAGTGGTGTAGGTCCTATCCTTCTCACCTAGGTAGAGAGAGCTGCAGGTAGTAAAGCACTGCAGAAAAGCAGTTCTTCTAGCGCAGCAGTCCAGCAGATTGGCAGTCCTTCAGTAGGACAGAGGTCCTCCCTCCTGCCCTGGCTCCAGACACCCTCTAGAGGGTTAAGCAGACCTTTGTTTGGAATCAGGACATAGCCTATTCAGGTGTAAGTGTAATCACCTTCCTCCCATAATGTCTAGGATGAACTGTCAGGATGCGAATGGCCTATAAGGCACCTAGGTTCGATTTGTGTGCGACTGTCTAGAGGGAATGCACAAGGCCCCACTGCCACCCCCCTCTACCCCACAAACACGCAACAGAGACAGGCAGCATGCACCCTGGGCTTAAGATCAGAAAATACCAACTTTCTAAAAGTGGCATTTTTAAAGGTGTAACAATACATCCAAAGTTATTGTCAAATAGGGTTTATTATTACAAGTCCATAGGTACCAAACATGACAGCTCTATGCCTTCTCAATCAGAAATTACGTATATTTAATGTAATAAGGAATCCCCAATTTTAACCCATGAAAGGGGTAGGCCTCACAGTAGTTGAAAACAAATTTGGGAAATTTTCACTACCAGGACATGTAAAAGTAAAAAGTATATGTCTTGCCTTTTACTTACACAGAACCCTGCCCAGTGGGTTACCTGTGGCCTGCCTTAGGGGTGACTTATGTATAGGGCTCCCGGTTTTATGGTATTTATTTTTTTACCATTTCCGTCTGTATTTATCCATATTTATTTTTGGGAAATCTTATCTGTATTTATCCACATTTATTTTTGTGGCAAGCAAATGAAGTTGCTGCAGCTAGTATGTTTTCATATTTATGCAAGAGAGGGGCTATGGAGAGATTGTGACGACTGCACGCACTTAGAAAGTTACCAAACAAAATTGAAAACACTGGAAGACAGAACTTTCTATTTTAAACAAAGTCAAAGTCAAAGTCAAAAAGTTTTTATTTGTTACGGTACTCTATTGAGGACCACAAATTTGATAAAATATAATAAAAAAACAATAAAATTTCATACAATTAATACATTTTCAGCGAAATTTTCAGAAACTTAAAAATTCTATAACAGACGTATTCATTAGGTGGATTTTTACATAGTGTTAAGAAGTCCTTAGTGTTAGCAATTCTACAAGATCGGAAGATGGGTTCTATACATGTTAACCTTGCATTTACAATTTTCTCGTTTGGACAAATAAAAAGAAGGTGTGCCAAATCCTGTATGCCCCCTTGACAGAGGGTGCATTCCACAGCTCTATCCGGACTCCACGAAGAACTAAAAGTTAATACTGGGAGTATACCTAGACGCAGCATCAAGATCACTCGCCTTGCACCGTGTACCAGAGTGTATCCTAAATACAACTGTTTTTGTTTGTATTCCTGAGAGTCTGCATAGGTCCTGTACACAGATAGTTTTTTACAATGCTTATGGTCAAGCTCATAGCTCAATTTGGGCGAGAAGTTCTTTAAGAAGAGTTTTAGTTGTGCCGGCGTCCAGGTTGACAAAATTTCCAGACTAAGTTTCGCAAGCTGGAATGCATCTTCCATGTTTTTAAAAAAGGTAAAGTGAGCAGAATCTTTTTTAAATGTCTCAACTTTTAACAAGTTTCTCAAAGTTCCTTCTTTTGAATGCAGTAAATTATAAGCCCACCTGATGATGCTTGTTATTGAAGTGGCATATGCACTCGTGATGGAACATTCTATTCTCAATGCCTGTACCGGTGTAGATGTGGAAACTTTCATTAGTTTTTTAAATATTTTGCCTTCTTGTTGGTCCATATATACCCATTGTTTTGTAAGGATATATTCTGAGGCATATGACATAAGTGGTGGAATCTTCGCTTTATAGACTTGTAATAGTGCAAAGAAGTGTCTGTTCCCAGCAGCTGAGTATAAACGTGACAGGGCCCCAGCATGCAGGTCCGCCTTCTTTTTAAGATGTTCTATTTGTTTGGTGTTATTCAAATTATTTGAAAAAATTCTCCCAAGATATGTATACTCCTTTACCTGCTCTAATTTTTTCCCTCCTAGCTTCCATTCGTACCTTACACATTTCTTCTTTTTTGAAAATACAACCACTTTGGTTTTATTTATGTTTGGGATGAGATAATTTTTCCTCGAGTAATTATGTAGGATATCTATGAGATTCTGGAGTCCAAACGGAGTGAGGTCAAAGAGGACAATATCATCCGCATACATCAGTGTGTGTATGCACTCAGTGGCAATCTTTGGAGGAGTGCATGATCCTAATTGAAGTTCGGCAGGTAAATCACTTATATACAAGGAGAATAAAATTGGAGCCAAAAGACACCCTTGCTTCAGGCCATTAAATGTCAGTATTTTCTTCGTCAGGCCCTTATCGCGCCCCATTTGAACCCGACACCAGGTATTGCTGTGTAAGTTCACTATGAGTTGTAATAGTGATTCTGAAATGCCCATCCTTCTTAATTTTGACCACAGTGTCGGTCTATCGACTCGGTCAAAGGCCGTCGAATAGTCGATGAACGCTGTATAAATTGGTTGTTTTTTCCCCAATGTATATTTATCTAAAATTGTCTGGAAGATCGCTATATTATCTGTAACCGAATGATTCGGGCGAAATCCAGACTGAAACATCGGGATGTGTCCATTTGTGAATGCCCAATCTTTCAATCTGTCCAGGATTTCTGCTGCAAATATCTTCCCAGCCGCGTCCATAAGTGCTATTTGCCTGTAATTTCCTGGTATAGATTTTTCCCCTTTCTTGTAAATCGGGATAATTATGCTTCCCTTCCAGGAGTTTGGCATTTTGCCGGTGTCGAATATATAATTAAAAAGCGGTGAAAGCACCAGACCCCATTTTTTCCGATCAAGTTGGTAGATTTTGATAGGGATTTGATCGGGGCCAGAAGCGCCCGTGCTTCTTGCTGTTTTTATATTCATAACGATAGATACTGACGAAGTTTTATTGATCTTAAACTCATTTGTTTCCATTGATCGGTCTTCTGCCTTTCCTACCTTATTAAACTGATTTGGTCTGTACAACTCACTGAGGTATGTATCCCAATCTTCCTCTGAGACTGGAGTTGCTTCTAGCTTTTTTTTTGTTCCAGTAAATTTCGCAATCAAGGACCAGTATTTGCGTTGATTTTTTTGCTTGGCTGCCAGTTGGATATCAATCCAGTTAGAGTCCTGTTTCATTTTTTTCTGCTTGGTTTTTTCTCTCCGTATTTGATTCTTTAATCTATTAATTTCCGTTTTTATTTCAGGCGAGAAGTTCAAATACTGGGCTCGGATCAGCCTGTTAAGTTGTTTTATATTTGGTTGATTCCAATTTTTGTTTTTACTGTTACGTTTTCTTTTTAACTGTGTATCTGTTTGTAGTTTATTTTGCAAGGCCAGCTTAAGTTTGTCGATGATAAGTTCAAAATTCTCTATAGGATCATCTGAGTAGGTAATAGTCAGTAATTGAGTGTGAAAAAATAGAGTACTCAAATGGTCTAAATTTTCAATGCTCCAGTATAAACAGCGCTTTTTTGCGCTTACTTCCGTATTTGGTTTATAAAATATTGACTGGTTCTGAAAGGAGGTCAAGACATTCCAGTTAGTTGTTAAATATAGTAGTGCATGGTCGCTTTCCTCATTGAATTGAATCGAGAGTTGGGTAAATTGTTCTTTCTCTCCAGTCCCACATATAAAGTAATCAAGGATAGAGGGACATCCATTTCCCCGTCTCGTGTAAGATGCCGGTCTATCTCCGTTGGTATTACCATTTAAGATTGTTCCATTCAGTATCGGAAGAGTTGATAAAAGTGAGCGTCCTCTCTTATCCGATTTGACTCCTTTCGGTAACTCTGGGAGAGATGTTTCCAACGATTCCTCTTTGAATAAGAGTGCCCATTTCTTGAGTTCACTATTTGAAATTTTAGCATTTAGATCTCCCATGATGATGTATGGTATGTGGAGATGGTCTTCTATAATATGCAAGATAGTCTCCATCAGATGGTCAAACAGCGAATCATAATTACAATTAGGAGGCACATAAATATTAAAGAGTAGTATTTTTTCTTTCGTGGGTGATGATTGAGGTTTAAGTGATATCCTTATACATTGCAGATTCTCAGTGTTCGTATTTATTATTACTTGTGACCAGGAGTATTCTTCTTTAAGTAAAAAGGCCAGACCTCCCTTGGCATGTCCTCTTTTTGATTTTTTTGCCGGTGTTTCATGGACATAATACCCTTTTTGTTTGAAGGGATCAGTCGACCATGTTTCCTGCAAGGCTATAATGTCTGGGGAATCCTTAATTGCAATTTTCATTTTTTTAACAGATTTCCCTGCCAAATTCCAAGTTAATAACAACAGTCCTTTGCTAAACCTGATGCTGTTGCGGTTTATCCAATTTTTTGCTATTTAGAGTCTCTGATAGCCATGCCCAGGATGTTATAGGGTTCTCGGTGTCACTTGTTTTTGGTTCCCAAGACCAAACTGACCTCTCACCATGCTTTACTTGTATTTGGAGTGTGTCCTTTCTGTTGTTATTTAATACACCTTCTCCCTTTTCGAAACCATAGTCATCATTTCTTCTCTGAATTTGTCCATTTATGCAATTAATTTGTGCATTAGTTTTGAAGTCGGGTACTGAATATACATCGTAACCATTTCTGTGGAGAATTTCCTTCTCTCTAATGATTATTCTAGGAAGAACTGGAGAAAAAAAGGATACCTGTGCTATTTTATTGTTATCTTTCTTTGGAAAAAGTACCAGGTCGATTTCTTTACTTGTAATAGAGTTCAAAGATGAAATTTCTTGCAAAAGGTTAATTATTCTGCTGCGATTGAGAGGCATTTTGTCTGTTGGAAACAGTTCTTCTATTATGATAAGTTTTGATGAGACTTTTTCCCAGTGTTGAGATTGCACTTCATCCAATTTATTGATGACCATAGACTTGTGCACAGGTGATCGATATTCTGTCATCGGCCGATATTCTTCTGCTTTTGGATTCAATATGTTCACCAGTGGAATTATTGCTTGAGTTGTATTATTAATTAATTGAGAACTCTCAGAACTTGATGGCATGGATTTTTTAAATGTAAGTTTAATCCCTTTTTTCTTCTGTATTCTTCTCAAAGACTTTCTTCTCCTTTTCTTACCCTTTGCTTTTTCCCGCTCATTACTTTTTCCAATCTTTTCTGTCTGACTAGGCTCCTGATCAGTAATAACTCCTGATGACACTAGTTGTGTATCCCAAGTTATAGGATCTGAGTTGTTACTATTTTCTTTACTAGAGAAGATGGGATAGATCTTATTATTTTTACCGCTGGTAGCTTCCTGTTCTTCTTTAAACAATTTTTTGAGTGAGTAGGTAATAGGATGTTGTTTCTTGTTTTTTATTTCTTTAGTTTTGGTCTCAATTATTACCACATCGGTTGTTTGGGTGCTTACTTCCAGTTGATTTAGATTTTTTATCCCATTAGAAAGACAGTCTTCTATTAGAGAGTTTTTACCTGATTCATGGTCGTTGGGAATTATTTTGGATAAATCTTTTTTCCTTTTTTGTTCAACCAAAAATTTTAGGATTCCTATTTGAACATCTAGTGTATCATCAGAATTGGCCAAAATTTGTCCAAGATGGGTAAGTACTGATTCTAGAATTTCCTGCAGTGAAAATAATGCTTTTGACAAAGGAGGAGCACTGTTTTCAGATTTTAAATTAAGATTTGTAAAGTTAGAGTCAATGGAATTAGCACAGTTGAAGAAGAATTTAGGTGATTTTTCCGGTGAACTGGTGAATGGCTGATTTTGACTGAGTAATATTTCTGATTTTTCATGTTCTCCTTTCATGCTGTTATTTACAGATAGCTCCAAAATTTGCACATTGTCTTGTAGTTTTGTCGGTGTCATAGACTTTATTTGAGATATATCTATGGGCGATGTTTGGCATTCTACAGGAGAAGGAGTTTTTACCGAGCTGTTCTCTGTAATTAGGAAGTCTTGTTCATGATGTCTCTGAACAGAGGAGAGAGACATTTCATGCTGTACCCTATCCATGATGAGGTCTGACTTATCTTGTTCTTCTGATGTAAATACAAGTGAATGATTTTTTGAGGAAAGAGTAGAAAAATATTTATTTATAGCTGGAGTATAAGATAATAGTCCCGGTTTCATTGATTTATCAGTTGATTTCCTAACAGCTGCGTCGGTACCCATACGTCTCATGTAAATTGTACGTGAGCGTAATTGTTTTAATGCCCTCATATTGGGGCAGAGTGTTCGTAGTTAATTGTGGTCGTCTCAGCTGATTGACAGATATTTAAATCAAATAAAAAATATTTTAGTGTGAATAAGAGAATTTTGTTTTTATTTTCCAGTACTTATACTTATATTACAATATAAGATCCTTAGTTGTTCGTCAACTCAAAGGAAAGAACAGGGAATGTAAATCTGGCTTACCTAGATTATGGTGTAGCGCGACCTATTCACAATATAAATGATCATAAATCCCTAATGCAGATGTTAGAGGGATAGACCGTCCCGTCCTCGGTCGTCCCCGGACGGCCACAGACGGCCCGCCCTTTGTCCGGGCTTAGTCCCGGCCTTGGTCCCGCGCGCGTCCCGCGCCGCGGGATGTGATTCTGTTTTTGTACGTTTCGTTGGTGGGCGTGGCCGTGGGCGTGTCGCCTGGGGGAAGAGGAACCAGCTGACCCCAGCTGGGGTTTCTGGACCTCGCAGTCCCCCGGGCTAAGCGCGCTGAGATAGATTACGCTGGGCTCAACCCTTCTGACTCCAGCTGGGAGCGGTTGACTGAGCTTGCAGATTGCAGCTCACGCTCACACCAGCGAGTCAAGGGGAGCCAGTCCACAAAGCAGCGCTGACAGGAGACGCCAACCCAGGCACAGCGAAAACGGGATACAGGCAATAAACAAGTCTAGAAATCCCGCTCCAGGCACAAATATGCAGCAACTTTCCAAGTCCTTATCTCGGTGAGTGGCGCCCGCGAAGCGGGTGTCACGAATCTTTATCCTTCTCGTTGGTGGGCGTGGCCGTGGGCGTGTCGCCTGGGGGAAGAGGAACCAGCTGACCCCAGCTGGGGTTTCTGGACCTCGCAGTCCCCCGGGCTAAGCGCGCTGAGATAGATTACGCTGGGCTCAACCCTTCTGACTCCAGCTGGGAGCGGTTGACTGAGCTTGCAGATTGCAGCTCACGCTCACACCAGCGAGTCAAGGGGAGCCAGTCCACAAAGCAGCGCTGACAGGAGACGCCAACCCAGGCACAGCGAAAACGGGATACAGGCAATAAACAAGTCTAGAAATCCCGCTCCAGGCACAAATATGCAGCAACTTTCCAAGTCCTTATCTCGGTGAGTGGCGCCCGCGAAGCGGGTGTCACGAATCTTTATCCTTCTCGCTGGTGGGCGTGGCCGTGGGCGTGTCGCCTGGGGGAAGAGGAACCAGCTGACCCCAGCTGGGGTTTCTGGACCTCGCAGTCCCCCGGGCTAAGCGCGCTGAGATAGATTACGCTGGGCTCAACCCTTCTGACTCCAGCTGGGAGCGGTTGACTGAGCTTGCAGATTGCAGCTCACGCTCACACCAGCGAGTCAAGGGGAGCCAGTCCACAAAGCAGCGCTGACAGGAGACGCCAACCCAGGCACAACGAAAACGGGATACAGGCAATAAACAAGTCTAGAAATCCCGCTCCAGGCACAAATATGCAGCAACTTTCCAAGTCCTTATCTCGGTGAGTGGCGCCCGCGAAGCGGGTGTCACGAATCTTTATCCTTCTCGTTGGTGGGCGTGGCCGTGGGCGTGTCGCCTGGGGGAAGAGTAACCAGCTGACCCCAGCTGGGGTTTCTGGACCTCGCAGTCCCCCGGGCTAAGCGCGCTGAGATAGATTACGCTGGGCTCAACCCTTCTGACTCCAGCTGGGAGCGGTTGACTGAGCTTGCAGATTGCAGCTCACGCTCACACCAGCGAGTCAAGGGGAGCCAGTCCACAAAGCAGCGCTGACAGGAGACGCCAACCCAGGCACAGCGAAAACGGGATACAGGCAATAAACAAGTCTAGAAATCCCGCTCCAGGCACAAATATGCAGCAACTTTCCAAGTCCTTATCTCGGTGAGTGGCGCCCGCGAAGCGGGTGTCACGAATCTTTATCCTTCTCGTTGGTGGGCGTGGCCGTGGGCGTGTCGCCTGGGGGAAGAGGAACCAGCTGACCCCAGCTGGGGTTTCTGGACCTCGCAGTCCCCCGGGCTAAGCGCGCTGAGATAGATTACGCTGGGCTCAACCCTTCTGACTCCAGCTGGGAGCGGTTGACTGAGCTTGCAGATTGCAGCTCACGCTCACACCAGCGAGTCAAGGGGAGCCAGTCCACAAAGCAGCGCTGACAGGAGACGCCAACCCAGGCACAGCGAAAACGGGATACAGGCAATAAACAAGTCTAGAAATCCCGCTCCAGGCACAAATATGCAGCAACTTTCCAAGTCCTTATCTCGGTGAGTGGCCATTTTAAACAATAAGTGTGCATTTATTGTACTGACATCTGAGGCCCATTAAGCGGGCAAGGTTAAGCAGCGCGTTCTAAGAGGGAGTGAAGGGGGATGCAGCCCTTTTTTATGGCAATGTTTGAAATAGTTATTGTGATGGCATCAAACACGCACTGTGGTACAAAATCTCTCCTGAAAGTTACCCGCAACCTGTTCTAACCCCTTGTGATGCAGAGACCAAGCGCAGCGTTAATGAGGAAGATTAGAAAAAGAATGAAGAAGCCATGAAAGCATGGGAAATTACTTTACCTCTTGATGGAGAGGGCTAATTGTACAGACGCAGCTAGCATTCCACATGTAAACAGTTTAAAGAAATAAATAAAAAGACAGAATTTAGTGTTTCTTTATAGTTTAAATCTTTGAATGAGATTTTCCAACATTGACATTACTGGTCTCCCAAAACATTTAAGACAACATGGGTCGTGTTTTCTTTAAACGGGGTCTCCATAGTGTTTGTACACTGTCAGTATGTTAATTTTTTAATTGCTCAAAGCCTGACACCTGCAGTCAAGTACACCACTACCTGCTAACAGGCCTCTGCCTTGCCGCCACTGATTGGTATGCACAGGCTACCTTATTAGCACTGACCCCCGGCGGCCCCCCCAGATGATGCCTACATTTCTATCAGTGAGCCAGCCTCCTGACGCACACATTAACACCTCGTGCTCGATTATCAGGCGTCCCCACCCCTTTAACTTGCAACACCTAATACCACCTGCTGCCTTGTGCTTCTACTTTAGCAGTTCTCTTAAACGGGCCTAAGTGGTGTAGATTAGTAAGAGGAGCGTGGCAAGGTAACCCTGGGCAGGAGTGAGGCTGTGGCGCAGTTTGTCAGTATTTTCCCGTTTATAATTTATAAATACTGACAAAGGAAAAATAGATTTTCGTCAGTATTTATGTGTAAACATCCATTTAAACGGAAAACCGGAAGCCTTACTTATATATAAGAAAAGAGGAGTTTAAGCCTTGGCAAGTGGTTTAAATGCCAAGTCGACATGGCAGTGACATTGCACATACAGGCTCTGCAGTGGCAGACTTGAGCCATATTTAAGGGCTTCTGGAGTGGGTGGCACAATCAGTGCTGCATAGCATTTAATTTACAGGCCCTGGGCACATATAGTATCACTCACACTCACCCAGAATACATCAAACTTGGTGACACTCCCTCACACGCATTTTATTCATTCAACCTCACTTTCACTTGCAGTCACTTTCTCTCAGGGCCGGACTGGGAACCAAAACCGGCCCTGGCAAAGTGCTCGGCTGCCCCCCCTCCCCACTGGGGGGGTTGGAGGTGCCGCCGAGCGCTTTGCTAGGGCCGGTTTTCGGCCGATTTTGTTGCAGGGCCGATTTTGCAGCTATGCTGCAAAAACGGCCCTGTAACAAAATCGGCCCCTAGGAGCCCAAAACTAGCCCCCACCCTTGCGGCGCACCAGGGGATTGCCCGGTGCCCGCTATGGCCAGTCCGGGCCTGCTTTCTCTCAATCACTAATTCTCGCTCACTCATATTTACTGACACAATCTCATTCTCACTAACTACTTGTCACTCACCTTCACTCCACACATGCTCACACATACACATACTCTCTTCCACACGAACACACATACTGATTCAAACATACACATGGTCTCTTCCACACAAACACACTTTCACCTGCATATATGCACACAAGATACATTTTATTCCACTTACCTCAGCTGCCAGAAAACGTCCCATTCCAGCTCTTAGTGGTCCATTTTCCATTACATGAATTGTGAACTACACTATTTTTCACTTTTAGTATAATAAAAATGGGAAGAAAGCTCGGACAGTGGGCCCCAGTGCCCATAAGGGTGAGCAGCCCCTGTTCTCTTGTGAATGATTTTGCACCTTTGAAGCCAAGGTTGCAAGGGGCACACCACTAGTCACAGCTGCAACCCCTGGCAACCTCTAAATGGCTTCCATAGTTAACAGGCTGGCAGTAGTAGGTCAGCTATTTCTGCATCGTTTTTACCGGGTGACTCCTGTTTTGGGACCATAGGAGGTAGATACACTCACAAACATATATATCCCTCACATTCGGAAAGTTAGGGAGGATTGGTTGGTGGAATGTTACATGGAAGGGCTACGAGGCAGCTTCATCACCCAGGGTGCCTTGTAAAAAGGCCTTTACTTTGAAAAATACCCCGCTGCCACCAGCAGGCACCGCGTAACCTGGTAAAGGGGGTGCAGCAGTGCTTTAAATGGGCCGGTACTGTACGGTACAGAGTACCAGCACTTTTTTATTTTGAGAGGGAGAGTATTTTCACTTCTCAAGAGTGATGTAATACTTGTAATTGGAGAGTACGGCACTTCTCAGAAACAAGCAGGTATCCAGGAACATATACTTTTAATTGAAGAGCCCCGGCACTTCTCAGAAACAAGCAGGTACTAAGGTCGAGGGTACATGCACTTCTAATTTTTCATTTCAGGCACATGGGTGCAGTAGTTACTCTCGCTCTGGCAGGGGTACATTTTGGGTGAACTTACTTTCGGAAGAGTTCGCTTATTTTGTCAAGTCTCTCTTGCTGAACGGGGGTGCAGGGGGCTCCCCTGGGACTGCTGATTGTCAAGTCCACTGAAGGAATGACATAAAACAGGTCTGAAAAGTGCACATTGCACGCAGAAGACGTCTGACCCAACAGCCACTATTACAGCTATAGCGCCCAGAGGAGCGTTTCAAGGCCGTCCAGGTTTCTAGGTGCAGAGTGTCGTACATTTATCAGAAAGAAAGCTGTTGAAAAAACAGTTTGGGAAATAGTTACATATTAACGCTAAAATACTCAGGATAAAGCTAGAGCCCATGAAAGGAGAACGAAAGGGGGACGTTTGATAGGCCACGTAATTCTTTGTTGTCAATTTCAATTTGTCGCTGTTATTTAGTCCCCAATTTCTCCAAACTGAGCTATTGTTTAGTCAATGAATATGTCTCCCCTTAACCCTCCATAAAACTCGCACACAGTTGAGAGCGAAAGATACAGTCGGTTGTGCATGAATTAACTCTTCTGCACACACCAGTTTCTCCTCCCCTGCCTCGCGGTCTGATTTAATCTCCCAGACTAGGAAGGTCTGCATACTAATGAATGTTTTGAAAGGGTAAAACTTTTGAAAGTGTGCTTTTTCACATAACTATTTCAAAACATCTGTATTCGGTTGCCTGTTTTTGTTTGGAAAAGGAGCGGGTTACTGGTGGGTTGTTCTTAAAGTTTGCTTTTTTGTGGGTTTTTTCTTCATTCCCAGCATCTTTTTTTACCTCGGTTCCTGCCAGCCGATAGGTTGCATAAACTCCAAAATCTCTGTGGCCAGAAGGAAGCTGGTAATCATCTGCTCTGTGATTTCCTGTGAGAGGAGGAGGCAGGGCTGGGGAGACAGAGAGATATTCAGGAACTCGGCGCCGGGAGACTCTGCTCGGCAACAAGTGGGGGTGGAAGTGGGAGGGAACAGGTAGAAGCTCCGAGGTTCGGGAGAGAAGCAAGTTAAGCAACCCTCACCGGGAAGGGCAGACGTGGACACCACAGAGCGGCACCGAAGCTCCGAGCCCGCGGCCAAGCGCACCGGAGAGCGCATTCCAGACCTCCGGGAGCGCGCCCGCGGCCCGAGAAGGACCCAGCCAGATGTGAGAGTCAGTTCACCCAACCTCCCGGTAGCGAGAGACCAGCGATCCGAGAGTGAAGTCGTCAGCAACTGAGAGTGCCCGCAAACGGCGGGCAAGGGTCGAGCAAGATGAGAGGACTGCGATCCAGGGGGTAGCCAACAACACGAGAGCGTGCCCAACATTGCAACTGGATCCCCAACAGCAGGAGTGACTGACACACAGCAATCCGAGAGTGCACACAAGAACTGCAGCTTGCACCCCATGGTATAACAGTCAAGCCAACAGCACCCCTGACAATCTGAGCAAGAAGCGAACACCTTCAGAGCAACTCCAAGCCAAGAGTGGACCCAGCCACCCAACAGCTCACAAAACAACTGCAGTGTGCACTTTAGCAGCACCCTAAACAACTAAAAAGTGCACCCAACAGCACAGCCAAAAACTGGAGAATTGAAACAACGACCCGAAAGCAGACTCAGAAACCCAGGAACTACCAGGCAATCCAGTATTCAGAGAGCGGACCCAAAACACCCAGTATTGAATCCACAGCGACTGCCTCCAACTTGGAAAGAAAAGCCACAATTTATGGCGAATCGAATAGTCCGTGGATGAAACAACAACACAGGCTCAAGCACACCAAAACAAAAAGACACCAAATGTATGACCTGAGCCCGTAGGATAAAACAGCGGGCTCTAGGGATCCCGTAGCCCAGAGGTGGCCAAGCACAAGCACAGAAGCACGAGCACCCTGGGCCGGTGTCAGCCTGGGCGGGCAGTGAAGGGCCCGCTGCCTCGGACAGAGCACCCTAGAATGACAGGATCCCCGCGACGAGGGACCGTGCCCTGATCACCACTACAGTGAGTACCGAGAAGGTTGGGGTCACCAGCCAACAACGTGCAGACTGCGCACGGCAACGCGTCAGTGACGTGCGTGCCTGCTGTACAGCTTTCACAAACTAGACTACTCTCTGCTGACTGAACCACCACAGGACAGACACACATACACAATGCTCTTAGTGCACATGCTCTCACAGAGGCATATGTCCACACACGCAAAAAGTATGCAGTCTGGAGATACACAGCCAAAAGACTGCATTAAGCGTGAAAAGTAAACAGGCCTGTCACGCGTGCACATATATGCTAGTATATGCACATTGTATACGCACCGCATCGTCTCTGTGTGTACTTATAGCTACACACACATAGTGCACACAAACTGTACATCCATAGTGAACACACTCCTCCTATTATCCACATACAGAGTATGCTGGCACACACGTGTGCACACACTATATATGTGCCCACATGCTGCACGTGTAGTATGAGCATAATGCGAACACAGAACTGATGTACATTCCGTGTGCATATGCACACAGAAGTGCAGAGCAGACACGATATTAACACACAGAGTGCACATAATATATGGCTCACACGCAAACACCACATGCTGTGTATAAACACAGGCAGTGAACAGCCCCACACATCCTATCCAGTTAGCTGGCCTCAGCATTGGTTTTGTGCAGGCTTCATGACGTTTTTTGCATGTTCCTTGGTAGCTGTCCCACGTAGCATGTCAGCTCCATGGTGGTTTCGTAGTATGGTTGCATGCTGGGCTTACGCTTAGCTCAAGGTTCTGAGCTCTCTAACATGTCACTTTCAGGCCTGTGGGTGCAGATTTCATGCAGAGTCCACGCAGATGCAGTGCTGGTTACATACAGGGGATTATCTGTCTCTGTGCAGGGTACATGCAGATGCAGTGCAGGTTACATACAGGGGATAGGCTGGCTTTGTGCAGAGTCCACGCAGATGCAGTGCTGGTTACATACAGGGGACACGCTGGCTTCGCGCAGAGTCTACGCAGATGCAGTGCTGGTTACATACAGGGGATACTCTACCTCCGCGCAGAGTCCACGCAGATGCAGTGCTGGTTACATACAGGGGATAGGTTGGCTTTGTGCAGAGTCCACGCAGATGCAGTGCTGGTTACATACAGGGGACACACTGGCTTCGCGCAGAGTCCACGCAGATGCAGTGCTGGTTACATACAGGGGATACGCTGGCTTCGCGCAGAGTCCACGCAGATGCAGTGCTGGTTACATACAGGGGATACTCTACCTCCGCGCAGAGTCCACGCAGATGCAGTGCTGGTTACATACAGGGGATAACCTGGCTCCATGCAGAGTCCACGCAGATGCAGTGCTGGTTACATACAGGGGATACTCTACCTCCGTGCAGAGTCCATGCAGATGCAAGGCTGGTTACATACAGGGGATCGGCTGGCTCCATGCAGAGTCCATGCAGATGCAGTGCTCGTTACATACAGGGGATACGCTGGCTTCACGCAGAGTCCACGCAGATGCAGTGCTGATTACATATAGGGGATAACCTGGCTCAGTTCAGAGTCCACGCAGGTGCAGGTTACATACAGGGTATCAGCTGACTCCATGCAGAGTCCATGCAGATGCAGTGCTGGTTCCATGCAGGGGATCAGCTGGCTCCATGCAGAGTCCATGCACATGCAGTGTTGGTTACATGCAGGGGATACGCTGGCCTCGTGCAGAGCCCACGCAGATGCTGTGCAGGTTACATACAGGGGATACGCTGGCTCCATGCAGAGTCCACGCAGATGCTGTGCAGGTTACATACAGGGGATAGATACGCTGGCTCCATGCAGAGCCCACGCAGATGCTGTGCAGGTTACATACAGGGGATACGCTGGCTCCATGCAGAGTCTATGCAGATGCAGTGCAGGTTATATACAGGGGATAACCTGGCTCCGTGCACAGTCCTTGCAGATCCAGTCCTGGTTACATACAGGGGATCAGCGGTCTCCATGCAGAATCCATTCAGATGCAGTGCTGGTTACATACAAGGGATACGTGGCCTTGTGCAGAGTTCACGCAGATGCAGTGCTGGTTACATACAGGGGATATGCTGGCCTCATGCAAAGTCCACGCAGATGAGTGCTGGCTACATACAGGGGATATGCTGGCCTCATGCAAAGTCCATGCAGATGCCGTGCTGGTTACATACAGGGGATCTGCTGGCCTCATGCAGAGTCCATGCAGATGTAGTGCTGGTTACATACAGGGGACACGCTGGCTTCGCGCAGAGTCCACGCAGATGCAGCGCTGGTTACATACAAGGGATACGTGGCCTTGTGCAGAGCCCATGCAGATGCAGTGCTGGTTACATACAGGGGATATGCTAGCCTCATGCAAAGTCCACACAGATGAGTGCTGGCTACATACAGGGGATCTGCTGGCCTCATGCAGAGTCCATGCAGATGCAGTGCTGGTTACATACAGGGGACAGGCTGGCCTCATGCAGAGTCCATGCAGATGCAGTGCTGGTTACATACAGGGGACACGCTGGCTTCGCGCAGAGTCCACGCAGATGCAGCGCTGGTTACATACAAGGGATACGTGGCCTTGTGCAGAGTCCATGCAGATGCAGTGCTGGTTACATACAGGGGATACGCTGGCTCCGTGCAGAGTCCACGGAGATGCAAGGCTGGTTGCATACAGGGGATAAGCTGGCCTCGTGCAGAGTCCACGCAGATGTAGTGCTGGTTACATACAGGGGATACGTGGCCTTGTGCAGAGTCCATGCAGATGCAGTGCTGGTTACATACAGGGGATACGCTGGCTCCGTGCAGAGTCCACGGAGATGCAAGGCTGGTTACATACACGGGATACGCTGGCCTCGCGCAGAGCCCACGCAGATGCATTGCTGGTTACATACACGGGATTCGCTGGCCTAGTGCAGAGTCCACGCAGATGCAGTGCTGGTTACATACAGGGGATACGCTGGCTCCGTGCAGAGTCCACGGAGATGCAAGGCTGGTTACATACACAGGATACGCTGGCCTCGTGCAGAGCCCACGCAGATGTAGTGCTGGCTACATACAGGGGATACGCTGGCCTCGTGCAGAGTTCACGCAGATGCAGCGCTGGTTACATACAAGAGATACGTGGCCTTGTGCAGAGTCCATGCAGATGCAGTGCTGGTTACATAGAAGGGATACGTGGCCTTGTGCAGAGTCCATGCAGATGCAGTGCTGGTTACATACAGGGGATACGCTGGCTCCGTGCAGAGTCCACGGAGATGCAAGGCTGGTTACATACATGGGATACACTGGCCTCGTGCAGAGCCCACGCAGATGTAGTGCTGGCTACATACAGGGGATACGCTGGCCTCGTGCAGAGTCCACGCAGATGCAGTGCTGGTTACATACAGGGGATACGTGGCCTTGTGCAGAGTTCACGCAGATGCAGGGCTGGTTACATACAAGGGATACGTGGCCTTGTGCAGGGTTCACAGATGCAGTGCTGGTTACATACAGGGGATACGTGGCCTTGTGCAGAGTTCACGCAGATGCAGGGCTGGTTACATACAAGGGATACGTGGCCTTGTGCAGGGTTCACAGATGCAGTGCTGGTTACATACAAGGGATACGTGGCCTTGTGCAGGGTTCACAGATGCAGTGCTGGTTACATACAAGGGATACGTGGCCTCGTGCAGAGTCCATGCAGATGTAGTGCTGGCTACATACAGGGGATACGCTGGCTTTGTGCAGAGTCCACGCAGATGCAGTACTGGTTACATACAGGGGATACGCTGGCTTTGCGCTGAGTCCACACAGATGCAGTGCTGGTTACATACAGAGGATACGCTGGCCTAGTGCAGAGTCCACGCAGATGTAGTGCTGGCTACATACAGGGGATATGCTGGCCTCGTGCAGAGTCCACGGAGATGTAAGGCTGGTTACATACAGGGGATACGTGGCCTTGTGCAGAGTTCACGCAGATGCAGCGCTGGTTACATAAATGGGATACGTGGTCTTGTGCAGGGTTCACAGATGCAGTGCTGGTTACATACAAGGGATACGTGGCCTTGTGCAGAGTCCATGCAGATGCAGTGCTGGTTACATACAGGGGATACGCTGGCTCCATGCAGAGTCCACGGAGATGCAAGGCTGGTTACATACACGGGATACGCTGGCCTTGTGCAGAGCCCACGCAGATGTAGTGCTGGCTACATACAGGGGATACGCTGGCCTCGTGCAGAGTCCACGCAGATGCAGTGCTGGTTACATACAGGGGATACGTGGCCTTGTACAGAGTTCACGCAGATGCAGCGCTGGTTACATACAAGGGATACGTGGCCTTGTGCAGGGTTCACAGATGCAGTACTGGTTACATGCAAGGGATACGTGGCCTTGTGCAGAGTCCATGCAGATGCAGTGCTGGCTACATACAGGGGATATGCTGGTCTCGTGCAGGGTCCACGCAGATGCCGTGCTGGTTACATACAGGGGATACGCTGGCCTCGTGCAGAGTCCACGCAGATGTCGTGCTGGTTACATACAGGGGATACGCTGGCCTCGTGCAGAGTCCACGCAGATGCATTGCTGGTTACATACAGGGGATATTCTGGCCTCGTGCAGAGCCCACGCAGATGCATTGCTGGCTAAATACAGGGGATAGGCTGGCCTCGTGCAGAGTCCACGCAGATGCAGTGCTGGTTTCATACAGGGGATACGCTAGCCTCGTGCAGAGCCCACGCAGATGCAGTGCTAGGTACATACAGGGGATACGCTGGCCTCGTGCAGAGTCCATGCAGATACAGTGCTGGGTTACATTGGTTTCGTGCAGGGTCCTGCCAGGGCCCCTGCCGCTTCCGCGGTGCTCACACGTTTGCACAGAGGGTGTGGCACGTACACAGGAGAACCACCCTGCCCTCTACACTTCCAGCCGTCAGCTCGGCTCCACAGCTAGGGCACAGGCCTTCGAGTGACCATGCCTGCGATCCTCCACCCTTTGCAATGGTCATGCATCAGCACATCCCTATGCTTCGCATAGTCCTCGTGGGTCAGAGCCATGCTGGGTGAAGCGCTTGCATCAGCCCCATGGGCTAGCGCGCGACCTCTCAGTCATGGCCCTCCAGTCGTTAGCGTGATGCCCTCACTTACAGGCATTTACGTATGATACCCCAGTCAGACGCGTTTACGTATGCCCAGTGCATGCCAATTAGCACAAGACACCCAATCGCACGTGCTTATAAATGACCCGCACAGTCAGTATTGACACATGACCAGTCCATCTCATGCTAGTACAGGGCTCTAAGTTCGCTAATGTTTTTACACGTGGCCCCTGCTTCGTTCAGTGTTGGTACACTACTCCCCTCAGTTATACCTGTTACCAAATGGCGTCACAGTCGCAGGAGTTTACACAAGGGCCATTTGTCACTCAAAGTATAAATGCTGCACATGACCGACCGGTCACATACGAGCGCACAGAGTCCTGTGATGGCTGACCTTTCAGCACAGATGCTCTGCTGGTAACATATGACAGTGCATGCCTTCAGCTTCCCTCTGTCAGCTCGTAGCATCCTGCCCAGTCACGTGTGAGAACACAGCCCCCTCTTGGCTGCATCATTAACACGTGACTCATGTTAAATGAATACGCGCAAGACTCCCTTGCTCCCGCACATGTTCACGTATGGTCCTTTGCTTGGCCTCGTGTCATCACATGACTCGCTGCTAAGTCTGAGACGTTTTAGCATCAGAGTCACAGCCACATATGCATTGCGAATGCAGAGCCCTCGAGTCACAAGTCTGAGCACATGGCCCCTTCCTTGGTGATTTTTGTTAGAGCATGGCAAATTGTTCGGTCACACCTGTTGGCACACCGCATTACGCCAGATCATGTTAAAGCAGAAAGCTAGGTCACACATGTTGGCCAGTCTGGCGCCCTCCTGCTTGCCGCCATAATTTTAAAAATGTATTTATTTATTTATGCGTTTTTATATAGCGCGGACTTTACCCGAAGTTGTCAGAGCGCTTCACAATAGGAACAGTAATGAACAGGGGCGGCTGGTGACATTTGAAAGTGGTAGGGTGTAAACTAATTTGCATATTGCACCGCAGCGAGCGCAGCGAGCGAGCGCAGCGAGCGAGCCCGAACCACCTTGCATTCATCCATACATCGTTCATGCATCCACCCATCCATCCACCCACCCATCCATCCACCAATTCTGCATCCATCCTGCATCCATCATTCATTCATGCATCCACCCATCCATCCAGCATCCATCATTCATTCATGCATTCACCCATCCATCCATCCTGCATCCATCATTCATTCATGCATCCACCCATCCATCCTGCATCCATCATTCATTCATGCATCCACCCATCCATCCATCCACCCTGCATCCATCCATCCATCATTCATTCATTCATTCATCCATCCATCCATCCATCCATCCATCCACCCATCCACCCATCATCCATCCTGCATCCATCCTGCATCCATTCCTGCATCCATTCATGTGTCCACCCATCCATCCACCCATCCTGCATCCATCATTCATTCATGCACCCACCCATCCATCCACCCATCCATCCTGCATCCATCATTCATTCATCCACCCATCCACCCATCCAGCATCCATCCATCATTCATTCATTCATGCATCCACCCACCCACCCACCCATTCCTGCATCCATTCCTGCATCCATTCCTGCATCCATTCATGCATCCACCCATCCATCCATCCATCCATCCTGCATCCATCATTCATTCATGCACCCATCCATCCACCCTGCATCCATTCATCCATCATTCATTCATCCACCCATCCTGCATCCATCCTTCATTCATGCATCCACCCATCCATTCATCCACCCATCATTCATCCATCATCCATCCATCCATCCACCCACCCATCCTGCATCCATCATTCATTCATGCACCCATCCATCCACCCTGCATCCATCATTCATTCATCTACCCATCCACCCATCCTGCATCCATCCTGCATCCATCATTCATTCATGCATCCACCCATCCATTCATCCACCCATCCATTCATCCATCCACCCATCCTGCATCCATCATTCATTCATGCACCCATCCATCCACCCTGCATCCATCCTGCATCCATCATTCATTCATCTACCCATCCACCCATCCTGCATCCATCATTCATTCATGCATCCACCCATCCATTCATCCACCCATCCACCCATCATTCATCCTGCATCCATTCATGCATCCACCCATCCTGCATCCATCATTCATGTATTTTTATGACCATATAACTTGCACACAGCTTGTCAGTGTTTAATACCAGTCTCGAACCTTGTACTCCAGCACCAATGATACATGATTAATATTAATTGTTTTTAAAAACATGTATTTATTCGACACCAATTTCACACCTTAGTCGGAACATCATTTTTATTTGTTTTTTAAAATATCTATTTATTTAACACCAAAGTAAGTCATGTATACATTTTTATGGTTCGATAAGAGGCTCGAACCTGGTTTCCAAGCACCAAAGTCGGCCGTGCTATCCGTCAGGGGTTATGTAACCGGGCTATGTAGTGACCAGCCAATCCTGCGCCAGGATTGGCTGGGGGGTCACCATGACTCCTCGCCCAGTCGCCCTGTGTAACCCCGGGGGCTGCGGCCCGCCCCCTGGTCCTCTCTCTAAGGGGGAATTCACAAGAAAACGATCTGCGCATGCGCGGGCATGTTTGTGCCCAAAAATACACTTGCGCAGCTGCAGCAGCCCGATCCTTCCCCCCCACCCCCCCTTGCGCACTCCGGGAAGGTCGGGTGTCTCCCGGTTTCCCGGCCGGCAGATAGCGCGATTTTTAAAAATAATTGTGTTTGGCTTCTAGTGACGACGTGGTGGGTCCATGGGGCTTAGTGGGGCTTCGCCCCCACGCCCCAATGGACGCACCGCGCCTGGTAATGAATGATACATGAGGAGAAAATTACAAGTGAACAAATTACAAAAGCAAACGTTAAGTTACATGAGGCAAAAGTGACAATTGTGAGCAAACCAAATACAAGAGGTAGCAAACGGTACAATACAGGAGGAAAAAGTGACATGTGTGCAAGTTACAAAAGCGTACAAAGTACCAGTAGAGGTATAATACTGCAATAAATGGCAGACACTCAAGCACAAGAACAAACGTTACGTAGGCAATGGTGGCACTTGTGCAAGTATCTAAAGCAAACAACATGTCAGAGGTAGCAAACAGTGTGTTACAAGAGAAAAATGACGTGTGCATGTTACAAAAGAGTACAAAACACAAGTAGAAGGATAATACTGCAATAAATGGCAAACACTCCAACCACAAGAACACACTGGGAAGGCACTTCCATAGTCATGGAGAATAGAATTTTCTATAATGGAAGGTCTTCCTTCAGATAATAGAGAGGGCGTGAATAAAATTTGGAAGTGTCTTTGGAGGAGGAGAACTTTGAGGTCAGTTTTGAAGGCCTGGGAGGAGGTGGTAGTCCGGAGCTGAGGCGGAAGTGAGTTTCAGATTCTCACTGCGTTGCCTGAAAAGGATTGGGTCATCAATATTTCCTTTTTTTTTTTTTTTATTAACAGGGAGGGATGAGGGAGTCCTATCTGTTCCCCAGAACGTAGTACTATAATCAAATTGGATAGGACACTTGTTACCGCTTAGCCAGGAGATGTATTACTGGAAAACCCTCATAAACGCCGTGTTATTCGAGTAGCGGTGTATCTTGTTATCCGCCCCACACAAGCGTTGTGGCAATAGTCATAGGGTCTCTCAAAAGTAAAGTGCCAGCCTCACCCGAGGCAATCTCTGGTGTATCATGGCAGTGTCCATGATAGATGGTAACCAACTGGTAGGTATGTATAATAGCAGATAAAAATAGTCTCAATCTACAGACCAATTTTTATTCAGGTAGTTGAGTAGCTAAATTAAAAATGTTGGGGTATGCTAGTAGGACTGATTAAGGGGTCCTATGCATATCACTTAATCATACGTCGACATGTTTCAGCTCTGCGGCCCGAAGGTCTATGGAGCTTTCGTCAGGACAAGTAACACAAAACACAAAACAAATTAAAATTAAACTATCACTATTTGTGAAATAGTTCATTGGTTTTGAAACCTGGGGTGCTTCCCTCTCTGAATCAGGCTTATTCACCTAAAAAGAAAGATGAAAAGGGGAAAGCAAAGCAATATCTGGCTATTAGCATAAACTTGCGGTATGTATATATATTTAATAATATGAAATCTCCAAGTGTCTGTTATAGCACTGAAATTTAAGGCTTGCACCACTATTATCAAATTTAATGCATTTGATAGACTCATTGGGGAACATTCATGGCGAATTAAATAGAAAATTGGCAAAAGTGAGAAACAATTAAAATAGCAGTCACATTCTAGAAATAATCGAGATGCGCATTGGAACAATCTTATGTTAAACAATGTGCGTACCTTTCAGAAGGGTAAGAAAGTCTTGAACCTGTATTGTGAAGGAGTGCCGGCAGTTAGTACAGAATTGGCGGCAGGCACTTATGTCCGTGAAAAAGGGGAAATACCTCATGTGAGGTCTTTCCTTATTCGCCCCTCGGA
This sequence comes from Lissotriton helveticus, assembly GCF_964261635.1. Classification (NCBI taxonomy): domain Eukaryota; kingdom Metazoa; phylum Chordata; class Amphibia; order Caudata; family Salamandridae; genus Lissotriton; species Lissotriton helveticus. The sequence goes on along the minus strand of NC_136065.1, from coordinate 1,580,221,155 downwards.
AGGTCTAGGACAAATAGTAGTAGGCTAGGAATAAGTAGTGGAAAGACATTACCGGTATTGTTTAGTTGAGCAATTGGGAAGGGATTGGTAGCGAACCCTGTCTTACCCGCGTCGGAAACAATGTCCGCGTCTTGTGCTGGCTCTGCCTTGGGAACACAGAGGACGCATTTCCGGTGAAGCTATATCGGGAAATGGTAGACACAGAAAGAGGACTGGGCTCCGTGGCAGCAGAATTGAAAATAAAAATAAATGAAATTGCTCTTACTGAGAAGCTGAAACAGAAAATATAGCCTATTTCATAAAAATTGAAGTGAACATCTGATCATGCTGGTTATGTATGTCAGTAATCAGGTTATTTAAAAATTACGGAAGGTTATGAAAATGCTTAGTAGTGGTGGTCATGGATTAACACCAAGAGTAGTACACATCATCTGCTCAAGTGGTGCCCTGAACTACTTAGAAGCTGAAACAGTAAATATAACTTATTTCGTAAAAAGGAGGTAAACAGCTAATCATGGTAGTTATGTAAAATTATTACTGAAGGTTATGAAAAAATGCTTAGTGGTGGCGGTCATGTATTAACACTCAAGATTAGTTCCCATCATCTGCTGAAGTGGTGCCATGAAATGTCATCATTTAATCCTTGTTTATTTGTCATCAGACGATCAACCCAACGTTGTTCCTTCTCATATAGTACTTTTTCAACGTTGGGGATATTCTCTGGTACTCTCTCAATAACTGTCCATTTCAATTCTTCAATGCTGTGTTTGTACTCTACGAAGTGGGAACAGAGTTTTGTTGTGGTTTTTTGAAGGCGATTATTACTCTTGTGTTCTCCTATCCTGAGTTTCACCTTTCTACATGTCATGCCTATATATTTCTTGTCGCATGGGCAGGTCACCATGTATATCAGGTGAGACGAATTACAGTTGCTATGTTGTTTTTGGGTCCACTTCAGCGTAGGTGTCAATTGTAGGGTTTTTGACTTGCTTGTGGAAGTGCAAGCTATACACGAGCCGCAAGGATAATGTCCTGTTACAGGCATCATTTGAGAATCCCTTGTTGGATGATCAATCCTCAAGTTTTGGGAGCGAGTATGTACCAGGAAATCATGTAGGTTTCTTGAACGTCTGTTGGCAAAACGAGGTTTAGGCCAGTCAAATTTGCCAGTATTCAAGATGTGCCAGTTTTTGTTGATAAGTTTGTTTACTTGATAGGTCACTGGACTAAAGGTTGTTACACAAGTCATCAGATCTTTTGATGTTGTTTTCTCATAGGTTTTTAAGAGGTTTTCTCTCGGTTGATTCATGGCCCTCTTTCGACATTTCGATATCATGGATGGCTTGTACTGTCTTTTGACAAGTCTGTCGCTCAGTTCTATGGCTTGGTCTTGGTAATCCGTTATTTGACTACAGTTCCTTTTGAGACGAAGAAACTGGCTGTAGGGCAGATTGTCTCTCAATGGTTGTGGATGGAAGCTCTGGTACGATAAAAAGCTGTTTTTCGCTGTCGGTTTTCTGAAGGTTTTGGTCTCGATGGTATTGTCTTTTATATAGATGGTCAAATCCAAAAAGTCAATGCTCCCATTGTCAGCTGTATGTGTAAAGTGGAGCCAACGATCCCGTGTATTTAGCCACTTTATGAAATGGTTCAGGTCTTGGTTATTGCGCCAGATTAGTAAAACATCATCAATGTAACGTTTCCAGTATACAATACTGGAAACGTACGGACAATCCTGGTACATACTCGCCCCCAAAACTTGAGGATTGATCATCCAACAAGGGATTCTCAAATGATGCCTGTAACAGGACATTATCCTTGCGGCTCGTGTATAGCTTGCACTTCCACAAGCAAGTAAAAAACCCTACAATTGACACCTATGCTGAAGTGGACCCAAAAACAACATAGCAATTGTAATTCGTCTCACCTGATATACATGGTGACCTGCCCATGCGACAAGAAATATATAGGCATGACATGTAGAAAGGTGAAACTCAGGATAGGAGAACACAAGAGTAATATTCGCCTTCAAAAAACCACAACAAAACTCTGTTCCCACTTCGTAGAGTACAAACACAGCATTGAAGAATTGAAATGGACAGTTATTGAGAGAGTACCAGAGAATATCCCCAACGTTGAAAAAGTACTATATGAGAAGGAACAACGTTGGGTTGATCGTCTGATGACAAATAAACAAGGATTAAATGATGACATTTCATGGCACCACTTCAGCAGATGATGGGAACTAATCTTGAGTGTTAATACATGACCGCCACCACTAAGCATTTTTTCATAACCTTCAGTAATAATTTGATATAACTACCATGATTAGCTGTTTACCTCCTTTTTACGAAATAAGTTATATTTACTGTTTCAGCTTCTAGGTAGTTCAGGGCACCACTTGAGCAGATGATGTGTACTACTCTTGGTGTTAATCCATGACCACCACTACTAAGCATTTTCATAACCTTCCGTAATTTTTAAATAACCTGATTACTGACATACATAACCAGCATGATCAGATGTTCACTTCAATTTTTATGAAATAGGCTATATTTTCTGTTTCAGCTTCTCAGTAAGAGCAATTTCGTTTATTTTTATTTTCAATTCTGCTGCCACGGAGCCCAGTCCTCTTTCTGTTTCTACCATTTCCCGATATAGCTTCACCGGAAATGCGTCCTCTGTGTTCCCAAGGCAGAGCCAGCACAAGACGCGGACATTGTTTCCGACGCAGGTAAGACAGGGTTCGCTACCAATCCCTTCCCAATTGCTGAACTAAACACTACCGGTAATGTCTTTCCACTACTTATTCCTAGCCTACGACTATTTGTCCTAGACCTTCCGAGGGGCGAATAAGGTAAGACCTCACATGAGGTATTTCCCCTTTTTCACGGACATAAGTGCCTGCCGCCAATTCTGTACTAACTGCCGGCACTCCTTCACAATACAGGTTCAAGACTTTCTTACCCTTCTGAAAGGTACGCACCTTGTTTAACATAAGATTGTTCCAATGCGCATCTCAATTATTTCTAGAATGTGACCGCTATTTTAATTGTTTCTCACTTTTGCCAATTTTCTATTTAATTCGCCATGAATGTTCCCCAATGAGTCTATCAAATGCATTAAATTTGATAATAGTGGTGCAAGCCTTAAATTTCAGTACTATAACAGACACTTGGAGATTTCATATTATTAAATATATATACATACCGCAAGTTTATGCTAATAGCCAGATATTGCTTTGCTTTCCCCTTTTCATCTTTCTTTTTAGGTGAATAAGCCTGATTCAGAGAGGGTAAGCACCCCAGGTTTCAAAACCAATGAACTATTTCACAAATAGTGATAGTTTAATTTTAATTTGTTTTGTGTTTTGTGTTACTAGTCCTGACGAAAGCTCCATAGACCTTCGGGCCGCAGAGCTGAAACATGTCGACGTATGATTAAGTGATATGCATAGGACCCCTTAATCAGTCCTACTAGCATACCCCAACATTTTTAATTTAGCTACTCAACTACCTGAATAAAAATTGGTCTGTAGATTGAGACTATTTTTATCTGCTATTATACATACCTACCAGTTGGTTACCACCTATCTCTGGACACTGCCATGATACACCAGAGATTGCCTCGGGTGAGGCTGGCACTTTACTTTTGAGAGACCCTATGACTATTGCCACAACGCTTGTGTGGGGCGGATAACAAGATACACCGCTACTCGAATAACACTGCGTTTATGAGGGTTTCCCAGTAATACATCTGCTGGCTAAGCGGTAACAAGTGTCCTATCCAATTTGATTATAGTCATCAATATTTCCTTCTTGAAAGTGGAAGGTTCAAGCAGTAAATTTTCCGCATTACGTGATGGTCTAGAACCTCTAGAGAGTTGCAGTTTAATCGCCAGGTAGCGAGGAGAGGAGGAGTGCAAGGCTTTGTGGGTGATACAGGCAGTCTTGTAGATAGCTCTAGCCTTGATGGGAAGCCAGTGGAAGGTGGATAACATGGGTGTGATGTGGTTGCTTCATTTGGTCCCATAAATAAAACGAGCTGCTGAATGGAGACAGATTTAAGGGGGGACAGGTGGGATTTTGGGATGCCAGTAAGAAGAGAAATACAGTAGTCCAGTCTGGAGATGACCAGCGATGTGACCAGGGTTTTAAGGTCTTGCTCCGGGAAGAAGCGACAAATTCCCCAAAGAAGGCGCAGTTGACATCGAGCAGACTTTGCAATGTAATTGATGTGGGAGATTAGATTGAGTTTTTTGTCGAGTATGACACCAAGGGATTTTGCGCTGTAGACAATGATGGGTTTATTGTTCAGTAGATTCACTTGATCCATCCATGATTGAATCGGGGGAGGAGAAAGTGAGGAGAGGACGAGGACGAGGAATTCAGTTTTGGAGGGATTCAGAATCAGTTGATGAGTTGACATCCAGTTTTGAATGGAGTCGAGAGTAGAGCTTAGGATGGCGAGATCGTGAGTGGAGGCAACTGTTGTACATTTATCCTACCTTTATTTCCTTGGTTTCCTCTGTATTCACTTATGTCATTCATTCCAGAATGTACATGGCTCTGCTCTTCCTAGAGTTCTGGGAAGAGACAGTTTGTGCCTGGCCAGCTTGTATTGAAGATGCCTGCTGTTTATTCTCTACAATAAACCTGCTCAAGTACACAGGAAGTCTCCGAGTATTATACTACAGCAACCTTGAGGTAGATTTTAGTGTCATCTGCATAGAGATGATAGTGGATCCCGGATTTACTTAGGAGATTTCCCAGTGGTTGTAAATAGAGATTGAACAATGTGGGTGCAAGTATAGAGCCTTGAGAAACACCTTGACCTACCGTCAAAGGAGATGAAAGACAGTTCGCTATTTTGATCATTTGGGATCTATCAGAGAGGAAGGAAGCAAACCATTTAAGCACAGTGCCCTCCATGCCCATTCTCTGTTGAAGAGTGTTGAGTAGAGTGTTGTGATTGACAGTGTCAAAGGCTGCAGAAAGGTCTAGGAGAATTAGAAGACAGAACCCCCCCCCCCCGAATCGAGTATCCGCAGCGCGTCATCAATCACTTGCAGGAGGGCTGTTTCAGTGCTACAGTTTTGGATGATGCCGGACTGACAATTGTCAAGAAGATCATTGTCCTTGATATGACGAGAGAGTTGTTTTGCTACACATCTTTCTAGTATCCATGATGGTCACTGCCATTGAAAATGCAAATCTCAGTATGTCTGACAAGGGAACCACATTGTTCTCAGCACAAGTGGCAAACATGTTCCACCTTACAGAGTACACTGTCTTGATGGAATGAGTGCGAGCAGACAGAATGAGATCTAACACCTCTGCCCGGAAATGGAATGTGACTGAACTACTCTGCTCAATTTCCAGGGATGAAGGTGGAGGCTCTTGAGGTTGGGGTGCTGAAACTTCACTTCCCACAGGGTAAGGAGCTCAACACCTTTAGGGGTTTCTATCGGAGAGCACAGGGATAGTTGCAGACGGTCTGTGTACCACAACAGTCTCAGTCAATCCGGCCCAAAGAAGATAACTTTGGCCCAGTTGTGGCAAATCTTCCTCAGAATCTTAGCAAGAAGACCAAAGGGAATAAGAGGAAACACGCCATGAAGAGGAAAATTCCACTCCAACTTAAATTCATCTCCCAAAGACCTTTACAACAGATACTGGGGCACACTGAACTTCGAGCAATGTGTGTTGCTGAGTGTGACACATAAATTCACCTGAAGAGTGCCCCACAGGGCGAAGATGTTCTGAACTAACTCAGGGTGGAGACACCACTCGCGGTCAGTAGGATGACATAGGCTTAGGCTGTCAGCTCTGATGCTCAGAGAACCTCCCAGATGGTTCGCTAACAGCCAAACTCCATGCTAGTGGGCCCAAGACCAGAGTCACAGAGTTTCCTGACAGAGAAGCTGTGACCCCACTCCTTCCTGGCTGCTAACATACCACATCATTGCTGTATTTTCTGTCAAGATATGGACCTATAAAAATGTCACCATCAGTGTGAGTAGAATGATATGCAGACGCTGCTCTTCCAGAGGCCAGAGCCATCTAATCTCCAGTTCCTCCAGGTCATGGATACTCGCTAACATTTGCCCAGGGGCCAGAGAGGACGGTCTGTGGTGTGACCGAGGGCCGCACTGATGCCAGCAGGGTGGCGGTAGGGGGTCTGGATGAGTCAGGAATTGCATAAGGAGCCCAAAAAAATTGTTGACTAAATGGATAGGCATTCATTTGCAGGTCAATAAAGGCTTTCCCGTTTATATAACATTTGTTTCAGAATATTAGTGGTCAGCAACTAAACAGCAGCTCGTGCTGCTGTTCACCAAGGGGGGGAGGGGGGGGTCACATGTAAAGTTCAAGAGAACCCCCCCCCCCCGAGCCCTACTTTGAGAATCACTGCTCCAGGTGATGGCCCCACCATGGTCACAGCTGGTGGGGGCTGGAAGGACATGCCTGTCATCACATTCTCTTCCACACCCCTCATCAGGCCAGGTCCACTGCAGCGTCCCGGGCGATCATGATGGTGTTTGTCTGGTATGCTCCATGCTGGAACTGCTGCCTGTGTAGCCACCACTGGAGGGCCCTCATGTGCCAGCATACATGTGTGCCCAGGAGGATGCAAGAGACCAGTGACCTAAGCAGGCGTAAAACCATCAGAACTGGCATATGAGCCTCTGAAATAACTGAATCTTGGATTGAATGTCCCAAATCATCTGAGTAGGTGGAAAGACTTGAAGGGATGGCGTGCGCAGTACTGCCCCTATGAACAGGCAGTGTTGAGAGGGCTTCAGATGAGATGTGTGTACACTGATTGGAAAGCCAAGTCCAACATGTGTAAACTGCAAGTGGTGTGACACCATCTCTGGAGAATTGGCCATCAGAAGCCAGTTGTCGAGGTATGGCAATACTGGGATTCCTGCTCTCCTGATATTTGCTGCTACAACCTCTATCACCTTTGCAAAGATCTGTGGTGCAGATGTTAGTACAAAGGGATGGGCCACACAGTCGTTGTGATTGGACCAAACTACAAAGCGAAGGAACTATCAGTGCAACTTCAGGATCTTGTTTGTGGCAATATGTGTCCTGCAAGTCTAAGGAAACCATCCAGTCCTCTGCTTTCAGTGCCAACAGAACCTAAGCCAAGGTTACCATCTTGAATTTCTGTTCGTGGAGGAAGATTCGAGACCCTTAGGTTTTGGATCAAACAAAGACCACCTTCCTTTTTGAGAGCCAGTAAGTACATAGAGGAACACCCCTCCACAAATCTGCTCGGGCACAAACTCCACTGATTCTTCCTGCAGCAGCACTGCTGCCTCCTACATTAAGGTAGGCATAGCTGCTTTTCAGTCTGATAAGAATGGGGGGGGGGGGATCCAGGGAGGGGCATGTTGGAAGTGTGCAGCAAACTCCTATTCTACAATTTGGAGGACCCACTAGTCCAAAGTTAGGGCCGTCCAGGCTTGTAGAAAGGAGGACGCCCAGCTTCCCACCATCTCAAACATTCTGACAAGGGTGAACAAGAGCTACTTCCCAGTTGGGGTAGGGGAGGAGGAGGCTGGTGTGTGGCTCCCCCTTTGCCCATTCCACATCCTCTATACTGTCTGAGAGGGTTTTTTGCGGCTGGCATTGACAGAAATTGCTCTGGGGGGCACACCATCAAAATGTATTCCAATGCCTACAGCCTCCTTCAGGGGGTTGTAGGCGAAGGGAACAAGAAGTTGCCCTGCTCGTTTTGAACCACTCCAAACCAAATCAGTCTTTCCCCAGATAATGAGGAGTCATCAAGAGTTATGTCTATAAGGGTGGTTTTCATGTCTGCTGAAAGTCCAGAGGTTCTAACCAGACATTGAGTCTTGGGGCCAGAGGACATTCCTTGGCTCTGGCAACAGAGTCTGTGAAGTTCAAACTCGGCTGAATAATTTGTTGGCAGGCCTCCTGTCTGTCCTTGACCAGATCCAAATGTCCCGGCTGATATTCCGGCAAGTTTGGTGTCACTAGTTGCACCATGTACCAAAGAGAATGGGTGTTTTATCTTAGGACTTGACAACTTGCCCAGTGCCTTCCTCTTCTTTGATTCTCTATCCACTGGGGCTGCACAAAATGCTCCGGGGAAGAGGGATAGCAGGCTTTCTGGCGATGTGTGCATAGACAGGGAGGTACGGTCCCCAGGAGCAGGCTGATGTCTTCAGACTATTGTCCAAATAACGGCCATAGAAGTAGTCAGTCTCAAACAAGCCTCTAAAATTGGCTCCAAAAGGGCATCATTAAATGATAAGAGATTCTGCTGTCTGGGCACATGGCTTCAGCATCTAAATGGGAATATTGGATTTAGCTTCCACGGAGGGAAGCGGAAGTTGCAATACTATTGCCACCTTACTGACCACTGCATGATAGTAAAGTTCCTCAGGGGGAGGCAGCTCTGAATGGCTCAGAATTTCCAATGCAGGGGAAATATATATCCCACTGGCTTCACCCAGCTCTTGGTAAATATCTGTACTCTCTGGCAGGAATTGTGGTGGGTCACCACTGTTATTCTTCCTTTGTGCCTCCAAAAGGTTGGAATCACTACCAAAAAAGTTATGCAAGGTGTCTTGGTAGGATGATATATAAGTTTGTTCCTTCTTGTATTGTTTTTCTTCATAGAGGTTTTGCGCGTCTCTCCTGGATCTGTGAGGCACAGATCTGTTATCAGGAAGGAGTTTTTTAGTGCTGGGCAGTTGTGAATTCATGGTCTTCTCCACTACTGGAGGGACAGTGTGGGTGCCAATGAGGCTGCAGGCGACGTCGGGAATGGGAATGAGGTCGGAGTGGGAGCCGTAGACAGCGTCAGAGCAAGAGGTGGCGAATGGCGCCAAGGGAAGTCCCACAAGTGCAAGGCCGTACAGCACCTGTACTGGTTTCATGGGGCTCAAAGGCGCATCAGTGGGACTGTTACTCTCCTCAAAACCTCAAACATCGTGTTCAAGAAGAACACTGGAACCATCCCTGATGTAGTAAATTCCAGGTAGGGGGAATACCGAGGCGCTTGTGTGGAAGCAGCAGTGGAGCCGCGCCAGCTCTAAAGGGGGCAATACCTCCGCCAGCTCTGGTTTTGATGAAGACTCTAATGGGATCAAAGATCGTTCTGGAAGGGGCTTACTTGCTTACTCTTGTCTACATCGTGTCTTTTCTTCTTTTAATTTTTATTTTGCCTTTACCTCGACGGTGAGGAAAGAGACACTGGTGTCCTTGAGTAAGGCCAGGATTGTAGTTAGCTGCAGTGATGATTGCTGGCCACGAACAGCATACCCTCTCGCTCTTTAATGGCCTTATGATGCATACTTTGACAGGACTCTCAAAACCTAGAGTTGTGATCAGAGCCAAGCCACTAAAGGCAGATGTTGTGAGAGTCAGTGACTGACATCTGACTCCCACAGTCACTGTATGGTTTGAATCCTGGGTGCTTGGGAGGAGACATTCTGCACTGCACCATAGGTTTCGGAAAGAAAAATAATTCTCTGAAAAACTCCTGATAAGATTGTTAAACAGCAAGGCATGGATCCAGCGTGGAAAAAAGGGAACTGACATTAGCACACCAGGCTTGGCACGCTGAGGTTCTGGAGATGCCACAATGATGAAGCTAGTGGTGCCTACGTGGAGCCAGCACCTCCTACAGCTGGGAAAGAGTTGAGAAACGTTTCCAGATTGTGTTTGGCAAATGGGATATTCACAGGGTGAGGAATCTTCTGTTTAAAATATCCATCAGAAATAACATTAATTATAGATTGTGAGTTCAGCAACATTTTGTAAATCATATCATTATATATCTAGATGGAAATGAAAAACATGTAAATACTCCAAAGCACAAGGAAAGACATGACACTTAATAGAAAAAAGAAAATCACTGGATATCTATGACCAAACCTCTAAATGTTACAAGACCAGTTCCACATGATTGTATACTTTATCCCTATTTACAAAAGATAAGCCAAATTGTAAAATCTATAAATGTGTTTCAGCCCTGCCAAAAATATAAACAGCCTTCATCAGGAAAAATAATATTTCAAATTTCATAAATCTACGAACTACTTGTCTTTGGATTTTTTGTTTCTTTACATCCCTAAAATAGGATAGTCTAGACAATTCTCTCCTGGAAGTCCTCCTTAATAGACTGGATAAAGTTCCAGATCTGTTCCTTCAGGAAATTCGCATGCCTATGCTACAGTGGTCCATGTATTGTAAATCATTGTTTATATAATCATAACAAAAAAATGCATATCCTTCTCATAACAAATCAATGTATTGTTACTGCCACAAAGGCACTAACTTGAAAGTAGAATAGTTAAAGCAAGAGCTACCTTAATAAACTGCTACTGCATCTACTTAAGCAAAGCATAACCACAATGTCAGTTTGTCAAGACCAATTGAAAGTTGTGAGTTAACTGGCAGACGGGATCGGTGGAAAGTCTGTCCTTCCCACTCAGACTGCCTCTGTAGCATCTGAAGGCTTACTAGGCCAGGTCTCAAGGAAAAGGAGGGAATAAAACAAGAGCAGAGAGACAAGGCACACTTCATCAGTGAATAGTGCAGGGTGGTGTTAGTCCTTACCCCAGAGCAGGCCTTCACTGTGTCTTGTATGGTAATCAGTGCACCCTGAAAGAGATATCCGTATTTCACAATGAGTGTCATTAATGCAACATTTGAAAACAGGATACAAAAACTCCTACAAGCGTGTGCTAGGGGCAGACTGTGACAAACCCATGGAGTAACAACACACCTCCTGGTATTACATAGAGCACATCTGCACGCACAGCACAAACACAACCAGCCAACAATGAGGGAAATGAAAATAGAAGAACTTTTAGAAAGGGGAAACGTCAGTGACTGGATAGGGAACAGAAGGTGTAGGAGAGGTATCCTACGTCCAACATGATCTTTTTGATAGGATATGATTTGAATTTTTCTGAAAAGAAAACACATTTTAGCTTACAGGTAAAAGAAATACCATATAAACACAATTTTTTTAGGGAAAACATTTAGAACCCATTCTTTGAAAGCATAATATTCACCCATTTAGATCAAATGTCCGCTTCAATATTCGAAAAACATTAAATATATTATTCCTTTATCATCAACATGATCTTCTATACAATCTTATGTATATATTACAAATGTCCACCATCTTGTTTTTAAGACAATTAATGGCATTATGATAGTTCTATCCAATCTGGAAACTTAATCAAAAACTCATTTAACTTAAAAGTTTGTCATGTTATGTATATAATACTAAAACGTATATGTATACATAAATCACAATAACATATATTGTAACAGGTCCATTTGTTTCTAATTATACCTACAGTATATATCTAGGGTGCATTAAAACAAAATGTGTATACTCCGACAAACCCTACTTAAAATAACACAGATTGTGAGGTTTTGAATACACAGTGCCGATTTTTGCCTCTTCAAGACAATACGTTGCTTAGCGCATTGGACCAGTGTGGCATCTGACCATCGATATTCTAGGGCGGTCATACCATGGATGATATTTTTACTAATTATAATGGCCTTGTTAATGAGAATGTACTCCCCCTTAGATGGTTAGATCATCAGGTGTTTATTTTTAATGTCTATTCCCCGCCACCATCGCTAAGCGTGGGATCTGCCTCACCTAAATCCGTATTCTGCAGAAATTTGAACATGATTACTCCAGCAGGTCTGAGGGAGGCACTCAATACCTCGACGTCCAGTAATGACTGCCGTAATGGCTGTAGGAGAGTAGGGTCTGCTTTCCTATGGTCACCCCAATTTTTTGCTTTTTGCTTCACTGGTTTTCGACTTAGATGTGGCTGTGGGCCTGCTAATCAGACCCACAGCCCTGCTGTTCTCTCTCTAAATTCACACCATGTACTTGAGGTACATCACCAATTGGGATTTGGGTCACTCTTGTGAGCCCCTGTACAGTGTACTATAGGTACCCAGGGCATAGGTGCACCCAAGGCCTACCAGGGGCTGCAGCATAACTTTTGCCACCCCTGGCTGGCCATCCAAACTGACACAACTGGCTGATCACTCAGCTGGGGCAAGGTTGTGTAATCACCCCTTGCTTAGATATAGTATACCTATATCTAACCTTTTATCTAAACACAAATGCATCTATAAGTCACTCCAATGGCAGGCCTTAACAATCCTGAAGGCAGAGTGCTTGGTTTTATGCGAGATGGTGCTCTAGCATGAGCTGAGCCTGTCTGCAGCTTTCGGAACCATGTCCTTATAGCTGTTCTAGGATATTGCCATACCATATACTCTTAAGTGCATTATGAACCTCGCGGTTAAATGCTAACTTTGGGTTGGCTTTATCAAAACATGTCGTGTAAGGTGTCATACGCTTTGGAATACTACCCCTCGCCAGTTCTGGCGACGGGGGTAGGATTCCACCCTTCTAGAGGGAGAAGACATGTTACTTCCACTAATCCCGGTTAAAGTTAACCAGAGCCTCAGCATCACAAAATGGATGCTGCTGCCACAGACACAAGTCTGACCTCCTGCTGCTGGGAGTCCTTCCAGTGAGGGAGGCTTGGACAATAGGTTTCCTGTCTTGGGAGGTGCTAGCACCACCCCAGACAGGCTATAGTGTATTGGGGCAGGGAGGGCTGAATGAAATGAGACACTGCCTGGGGCACACAAGGTGTCCCATGCATAGTCCAGTTCAAACCGGTGCTGGGGCACTCCCGCCCTAGCTCTGGCACGAAACTGGACAAAGGGAAAGGGGTGTAACCACCCCCTTCCTGGGTCCCACCCGTAGGAGGGACCTAGCAGGTAATCCAGCCCCTAAATTTGGTATATAGGTAGGAGCTGAGTCCCAAGACTTTAGATTTATCCTGACTGAAACTCTGATACGAAACTCTGGACCTTCGACATCCTACTCGACGCAGATGACTGAAGAATCTCCCTTGTGGTCAAGGAGTGACCACCCTGCACAAGCAGGCATCATCAAGCGATCAACGGTTTGCTTTGTCGACGCTCCCGCCGGAGCCCGAGCACAGAGCCTGACAAGACACAGACTTCCCAACTTCCAACAGCCTGATCCACAGTCACAGCAGAGCTGAGACCCGTAGAGGTGACGAGAGAAGTGGGACCGGCCATCTTGGAAAGCCAGCGAATTGCTTTCCGTACAACTTCTGAGGCACCCTCGAAGTTGTGCATTGGGGATTGAGAAGCCCCATCCCCGACTACCAACTGCACCAAAGATCAGCCCTTCACACTCCACGAGTTCTGCGTGGGGCCCTTCTGCATTTTCCTGCTCGACGTGTCTGTCCGGTCACTTGCCCATTGGCTTGTGGCCTCTGTGACGACGAAACCTTTGATTTACCATGCTGGTCTGGTTGCTCTAGACTGGCCCCTGCTCCCCTGAAAAGGATCAGCCCATCAGACTTTGCTGGCCTGATTAAGAAGCCATATTCCTTTTCTGCGTGTGTTGCCTTTGCCAAGGCTTGTTGACTCCAATCCGGAAGCCGACAACGCCGACAGCCAGAGCCTTTGTGGGACAGTCCGTATCCAGCGCCTGGTTGTCGTCGACACCTCCTGGTCCACGTGGCTGCAAAGACAAGCTTCACGACATCACCTGATTGCTTCGCGACATCGCCTGGTTCCTTCCTGGTTCCATCCTGGTCACTGGCTAGTGACCCAGACTCTGTCCCCTCTCCTTTCAGGTACTCTTCATCCTAGATCCGCCCTTGGATCCACCCGGACACTTCTCTCCTGGTCACCTGCAGCATCTTTCTCCAAGGCTCCATAGGAATCAGCGACGAAACCCAACACACTTTGACACCTATGCACGCGCTTCCTGGGGGTGAGGTAACGCAAGTATTTCGGTACTCCTGTGGGTATTGACTATCCTAGTGTCCTAGTTTCAAGTAGCTTTTCCCTAGTCCATCCAGAAGTGTCCTAAAAGAACTAGTTTCCATTTCTTTCGTTCCCATTCTAATTCTATGGTAACTTGCGTGCGTGTAAAGACACTGCACACGCATCCCGTGGGCCTCCTGCTTATATCCATTGGTAGTACAGTGTAGCCCCAGCGATTCTCCAGGCCCTAGGCCTTTCCTTTGTTTGTGACGTGGTTCTTATACCACTATTTTAGTATATGGTTCCAAGTGCCCCTAGGGCATTACTGTATTTTGTGCGCCTTATTGTATTTTAGTTAAGTATCTTGTATTGTGCTGGTGCCTCTGACCTCATAAAGAGTTCGGAGGATTGTGTTAGAAATAAATACATATATATTTTGATATACAACCTGTGTGGTGTCCTTTCACTTGGTATTAAAGGGGTTACATATGGTAAAACAGCTGGCTTCACGTGCCCTCTTGAGTTTAGCCTAAGACTGCTTTGTCCATGCTATCACTAGGATAGCTGGTCTATAAGGTTGACTTTACAACCATCACCATAAGGGTTGTTTGGACTGATACAAGGTGCCCACTAGAATAGTGGACATCACATATCAGGCCAACTTCTCACAATGGCTAGACAGCAGATGGCTTTCAAGGGTGTATTAAGGCAGCTTTAGATATTGTGGCATCATTGAAAGTTAAAATTTTTACTAGAAGCAAGCTCAAGGCGCCTTGGTACTCAAAAGAACTCAGGGCGTTGTAAACCTGCTGCTTTAGAAACTTAAGTGGGGATGGTGTTCTTGATGGTCCTTTTCTGTCTGAAGATTGGCAGACAAAGGCTCTTAAATTACGTGAAAGGAGGGAGGTTGGTTGAGTGAGAGAAAGGACTGATGGATCGGTATATGAGTGGATCGGTGGGTGGTAGAATGAGTGAAGAGATGGATGTAAGGATGGATGACTGCAATAATGAATGGATAGGTGAAGGGAGGGTGAATGAATGGACACTTGTGTGGATAGATGGATAAGTGAAAGAATGGATGGATGAATGAAAGAGGGGGTGGATGAATGAAAGAGTGAATGGATGGATGAGTGAAAGGGTGGATGAATGATGAGAAAGGATGGATGGATTAGTGAGAGGGTGGTGGGTGAGTAGAGTGAAAGGGTTGAGAGATGGATGAAATGAAAGGGTGGATAAATGGATGAACAAAAAAAGGATGGATGAGAAAAAGGATGGATGCTGAGACACCCCGATCTCCAAACTTTAGAAGCTACAGTTGGGTGAAGTTCCTGATGGGCCTCTTCTGTCTACAACTTGGCAGACAAAGGGGAGTAAGTGAGTGAAAGAATAGATGGATGGATGTGTGAGGTAAAGAGTAGATGAACGGGTGAGTGAAAAAATGGATGGGTAGATGGATGGACAAATGACTTAAAGGATGGACGAGTGAAAGAATGGATAGATAAGTGAAAGAGTGGATGGGTGGAGGAGTGAAAGAATGGATGGATGAGTGAAAGGGAGGGTGAAATGCATGCATGCATAGGTTTGAATATGGCTGGGTGGATGGACAAAATGGGGAAAGACTCAATGTACTACCAGTACTTGTTTATATATTAGGGTTCTAAGATTTTTTTTTCCTTTTCTTCCTCCTGATATGTACCAATCAGTAGTTATCGTTCTAATTACATCATGATTAGACTATTGCAATGCACTGGATCTGAGCATCAATTGTTCCTCACTTATCAAACTTGAAGTGGTTCAGAATGCGGCTGCTCGCCTCATTCTGAATGCTCTGAAGGGTTTCTCTGTCAGAGTTGGGATTCGTGCTCTCCACTGGCTCACGGCTAAAAAGTGGATAATCTTCAAAGCACTTTGCCTGCTCTTCCTTGCACTGTACCATAAAGGATCCAGGTATCTTAACTCTTTTCCAATTGACCCATAAAGCTCTTAGATCATCCCTCTGCACAAAAGTGTCTATTCCGAGGAAACACAAAGCCAGCAGGGGGGGGGACGCTCTGTCTCAGCTGTTGCAGCTAAACTTTGGAATACTCCCTAACTGCTTATATTCTGGAAGCAGATTATTTTTCTCTGTTTAGAAAACATCATAAAACGTGGCTATCCTCTCTGTGGACTTCGCTTTTAGTGCTTCTCTGGTTTCTGTTGGGATTGTTACCTTTTTGGCTCAGCGCTTTGACACCTTTAGGTTTTTGTAAGCTTTATACATTTGTTTTCATTTTATTTCCTTTCATTTCATATTATGATACTCCTGAGCAAAATACAAATCAAGGAATTACATAATTAGATACTATTATTAATATGAAGATATCTACTCATTTTCATTATTTGCTTTATGGGTGTAAACCATTTTACACAATTACCTCCCCATTTGTTTAGGGCATGTTTTAGTCCCATACTTTATTCAAAATACCAAAATAGTTATTCCATGAATTTTTCTTATGTATTTAGTTGAGGAAAAACACAGTTTTGTGAGCAACATCAATATGGGGTTGTCTCTAAATATCCTATTATTCACATATGACGTGTTCCTGCCTATGGCACGCTGACATCACATGCACTGCGTGGGTCACATTTTGTTTATGCTCGTTTTTTTCACTGTTCCTTTTGTTGCCTTGTCCCCATCCAACCTTTTGTTATTTAACTTTGGTTTTATCGAACAATCCGAGATGATGGTTGAATGGTGTTCTGGATGCGACCTCCAGAGATGTGAGCGCTGTAATAAAGCTCTGCTTGTTTACTCACCAGCCCGAGGTTTTCCCATCTTTATTTTGATATTTGGCAACAAGGTCTGTATATGGCTGTCTCACTTTGCGGCTGAGGTCAGGCCATGATAGCCAGAGCAGCATTCTTGCAGGTGATGGGAGAGCGGTGTGGCGCCTTTCACGTGTCAGGTTTTTCACCATTGTTTTTCTCTCACTGAGCCTCCCTCTGAAGACCACACCTTTATCTAAAGTTTCCTTACTAAGGAGAGCTTACTGGTTGTGTAAGAGTCTGTACCGACCTTTTGCCATTCCTAATCTATTAAACCTGCCTTTGTGACTGTATTCAACCTAGCCTTATACACGGTGGCAAAGCCTCTCTTTGAATCTGGGGCCATTTTGTTTTCCTATTGAGAAGATTTGAACCTTGCGTTCCAGCCTTTAAGCGGCTATTTTATAGCTGTTCATTTGACTCATTTTGCCCTATTTTGCATCAATGTGTTTCATTCTCTGTTAGGCTTACAACTCAGTTTCCAAGTAGATTCATCTCTGCCACCACGCTGTGGCCAAATCATTACCTTAATTCATCTGATTCACTCTTCAATATTCAAATACGTTTATCTTGCCCTTTCTTTAAGTGTTTCTACCCATCCTTCAAATGTTTCCACTCCTCAGCAACTTGACCTTCTTCAGGAACTTTAACAAAATAAAGGGGAACCACCAATACAATGAAAACATTGAATGAATAATTTGTCACTTACTTAACAGCTGTTGATGCTGATAAAATGCGTGTTGAGCGAAGGAAGAGCATCCGCTCTTAGAACTAAGCGCCTGATTTAGATCTTAGATGATGAGTTACTCCGTCACAATGGAGAAAGGCAGATTTGAGGTTCCTGATTGAGAGACATACTATATGGCAGCGCAGGTACACTTCATTAGCTGGTGGTATAGCTCGACAGGAGACTGCCCTCATTTTATTCTGGAGAAGGAACAAACCAAAGGTACACCCTTGCAGTCTCTTCTGCCAGTGGGCCTCCTTCTCCCTAGAACCAAGATTCTTACTACTGCTGCCTCTTGCTGGGCCTGGCAGATGCTACGAAAAAAGGCATGGCTTCCATGTCTTTACTCACCTGCAATAAAACTGTCCAAGAATCCCTTTCTCCCCCTGATGAAAGACATCAAGGCAATACACAGTCTGGCGGCTGTGGGACCGACAGAAATGAGCCACCTGTAGTGATGGGAATTGTATGTCTCTTGAGAAGTCTGAGCAGCGCAGTGACTGGACACCACTCTCTACTTATACGTACACAAAGCAATGCCATACAGGCAGGAGAACCTACCGGGGATCCCGGTGGAGCCACTGGAGGTGCCACATGTTACACAGCTAATCAAACCGCCAGACCCACAAGGTAGGTCTTGATGCTCTATGCAATGGTTTTGGAGATTCTGAAGATGCATGAATTGCCACCTAATGAGTATGGGAAAGAGATTGAATTGAGTTTAGCCTTGCCAAATGAAAGTACTGTTGCTTGGAAACCAAATTAGTATCGACTAATTGCAGGCACAAGCTTATCAAATTTAAGTTCCTACACCAAGTTTACTATACGCCTGATAGGTAACATAGGATTGCCCGTCCCAGACTCCACCTTTGCTCGTGCTGCGGAGCAGAATGGGCAGATGTTTTCCATTTGTCCAGGACTTGTCCTCACATTCTCCAGTACTGGTAGGTAATATTTCTCGCATTATCAGACATGCTAGGGAAGAGACTGACACCAAACTTAGAAATGGCTCTAATGGTTTATATTAAACAACTGACAGATGAAATCCGCGGATACATAGCAATAATCACTCTTGCTGGCTAAAAGGCGAGTGGCAATGTATTGGTGAAATACAGCAGCCCGAGTAAAGACGATTGGATTAGAGATTTAGTCACCTGGAATGATCAATCTGAAATTTATACCTTCCTCCACCTTGTCAACTCTAGGCACAAGGATATTTGGGGCCCCTTTAGGGAATATCTTGCACACTCAGACCAGGTTATTCTGGATTGACAGGCTGCTGTAATTGCAGAGGGTGGAGTTAATGATGTTGTATTTTCAGATATGCGAACACACTCAGATTGAGGAAGTGGATTAGATTTCCTGCATCCATAGCTATGACACCCACAAGTGTGAGCACACCCACATACCACTGACTGTCTGACATCTACAAGCCTACACAATTCTATTTACTATGACTGATATTGTATTGTGGAATATATACTCATGACTGTGTAAATGCATGGTGATTATTTTCTCCCATGTAATGCAATGGTTACTGAGTGTGTGAACGGGTGAGATGCAAGATGCGTTTGAGTCTATCAAGACAGAGGCAGATAAGTAGTGCACCCACACTTCAACCGGTCACATGAGGCAAACATTGTACTGTCACTGCTGTTTCTTGTGCACATGGATTGGAGCAGTTCTCTCTCAAAGGTCAGGAAATAGTCAGTAAATTCCTAAGCGTCAAAAACCCTGAATGTGACAGATGGTATTCAGTATGAGAGTTACTGGCATGCGCGTGAGCTCTGTATCATTTCAGACATTTTATTTGGGGCAGTAGGTTCACTCTGCACACTGACTACAAGCCAAAACTGGAGGTACTTTTGAATGGAGGAAGGCTACCCCTACAGCACTCAAAGCAAGACTTTGCTCTGAGCTCCAAGAATATAATTTTGACATAGTACATGTTCCCGGTCATACTAGTCAACCAGTTGACTGTTCATAGAGGTTACTGTACGTGGACCACCTAGTGCACACATATGTGGATGATGAAATAGATATGGTTGCAGATGTCAGTGATGTGTCTGCTATTCAAATTGTGGAAGTCGGTGAAGACAAATGTTTTTCAAAAAGTTTCAAAGATGAAGAATTTAATTTTGTGAAGGAGTATTTTGGCAATGGTTGACCCTTGTCTAAAAATGTAAAAGGTTCCCTCCGTTCTTTTTCCCGTTTCATCTGGGTTAAGTGTGTTAGGCATTCTAGTTTTGCACGACAAATGTGCTACCCACAAAGCCTGTGTGTGATCCTAATAGACTATTGTCACCAAGTGCACATGGACATTCTCTCTTTAAGAAACCTGCTTAGACACTCAGTTTGGTGGCCGGGCATGGATGCAGAAGCCGACCATTGGGCGAGGCAGCGTGGTATCTGTCCTGCCACAGATAAGAATTGTATTGCCACATACACTCCAATGAAAAGTGTCCCTCAGCCAACTTTCACTTGGCAGCAAATAGGTCAGGATACCTCAGGACCATTCAAATGTTTACCTACAAACATGCAATGTGATTCTCATAGATTACCATTCAAAGTGGCCTGAAGGTATGTTGACGGAACGGGTCTCCACTACTGTGGTAGAGTTTCTCCTGAATGTTCTCAGTTGTGAAAGTTATCCTGAATTCCTGAAACCCCAAGTGAAATGGACTGGTGGAATGTTTCAATAAGTACCTCAAGGAAAGCATCCATCTAGCATTGGTTGAAAAGTTTCCCTTTGTCCTGTCAATCAGGAAGAGGCTTTGGGCATAGAGAATCACATCCAATATGTCAATGGAGAGTCACCTTTCCTCTTATTGAAGGGCAAGGAACCTACCTTGGTGGCTCAAATCCAGAGTTGTGGATTCCAAAAAACACCATACATCAACCCCTTCAGACAAGGCACACAATATGGTTCTTCAACACCAAATTAAGTCCAAAGCATACTATGACGAACCGCATAACTCTGTTGTGTTAGATATTAAAGTTGGTGAGTTTGTTAATGTTCACATCCCTAGACTCGTGGAAAAAGAAACAAGCATTTACAATGCAATGGTTTCGCCTTTGGAAAAGTTTGAGCTATTGGCATTGTAAATGACAACATTTTTATTTATGTGTTGGTTTTGAAAATAGATAAATAAATGGCATTGTCATTTACAATGCCAATAGCTTAATCTCTTGCAAATGCGAGACGTATTGCATTTGCACCCACACAGAGCAACACACAGAGCCACATGCACCCACACAGACAGAACCACACACACACACACACACACAGACAGAACCACACACACACACAGACAGAACCACACACAGACAGAACCACACACACACAGACAGAACCACACACACAGACAGAACCACACACACAGACAGAACCACACACAGAACCACACATACACAGACAGAACCACACACACACACACAGAACACACACACACACACACAGACAGAACCACACACACACAGACAGAACCACACAAGGAGTGAGCAATCAGTAATGGTGCACTAAGGCGACCTTGCATCTAACAATTCAACTCACCTGACCTAGACGGGTGCAATAACGCACAGCAACTAAACATGTCCAATTATTAACCACAGATTCCCCCACCACCCTACTGGGTGAAATGAGGTAACAAGTTGCGCGTACATGACTGCAATAGGTGACCGAAATAAGTGCCATTAGTGAAATTCAGACCTCTGAGACCAAAATGGGATCCCCACAGCACTCAAATGGGTGCATTGGGCATGTCCAACACATGCAAGTGGGTGCAACGTGGGAACAAGCAGGCATCAGGAGTGCAGTCAATGCCCACCTTACTGAACTGTAGCCTCAGACTAATCGGTGGGGTGCGCTCACTGCTCCTTCTAGCTCAATGAAGTACACTGACAAACTCCTGGCTGTATAACAAATGACCCCTACTAGACTCTATACTGAACTCATGCCTACCCTCAAGCACTGGAGTGCATTGAGAGCCCGCCTATATCCAGGGCCAGCATCTGAGGGAAAACATGCCCTGCTTCCAGGATCCAGGGATGGGTTGAGCAAGCACCCCTCACACCTTCACGATTTACACCACTTGACTCTACTGGTTTCTGGAGATCCAGGGAATGCACCCAGTGCAGGAATGAGCTGCTATACGAGATAGGGGAAACAATTCAGCATGCTGGGGACAGAGTCGGGCTGGGCCAGTGACCAACAAGGTGGCTGAAAGGTCAGCGTGAGGGTCGCTTTTTTTGGCAGTTTGTGGCCCTGGTTTATAGACTGCTGGGGCAGTTTATACTGCCGATTTCCCTGATGAAAAACAAACATTGACTGCAACATGCTCCAATCCATGCAGTCTACCATACCGTGCTAAATACTTGTACAGCGCGCCTTTACAGATAACAACTGCCACAATTTGCAAACACGGGCCACTTTTTAAGCTATTTCACTATTTTGGAGCCCGTGTCTATTTTCTGTCCCAGTCCGACCCTGCTGGAGGTCACAGACGGTTGCAGGCCGCTCACCCTATTCAGCCCTAAGGACAGCTGAGCACCTATACATTTCCTGCAGTTGCATGCATAATATGTTGTAGCATTAAATGTATGCTCCCATGTACTGTGCGCACACTAAATTGTGAAATATTTAACGAGTTTATCTTCAGAACTGTCTGTGAAACCTGTGTCTTGTTAGTTAATATGTATGTATAAACTGTGCACCAATAGAGGCTTGCTTGCTGCCTTTTTTCCAGAAATCTTGCTAGAATTACCTGTGCATCCATCATCCCCATGCACACATACCGATAAGTTTGGGCTAACTCTGCTCGCTCCCCATTGAACAGTGATGATAGCAGAGTATAGAAAGGATCCCTTAGGATGCCAGCTCAAATGGATCTAGTGCCCATCTCCAGCAGTGCCCCCCCAAGCCTGCTGTGATTAAAATGCCATTTTAAGGCATGAGGGTGCATTTTGTGGTGCGCCTTAGGTTGTCAAAAGGCTCCATGTAACTGGCACAGCACATTCCTAACAAGTCTTTGATTTAAAAATGAAAAAGGGCATTCAGGGATTTGCAGTCCCCATTTGTAAACCCTGGCCCCTAGGATGGTCAAATGGTGCATTTGTATCAATGAGTCCAATGGATAGCAAGCGTGGGCCCTGCACCTTCCCGGACACGCAGACTGGCCGCTGCAGGGCTTGGGGCCCCCACCACCCTCCGTGCCCCCCTCACCCCTCCCTTTTACCTGTGTCTGAAGAGCTTCAATCTCCTCGGGGCTGATCTTCTTGGGCAGCAGAAAGCTGGGGATCTTGGGGACTCCCATGTCTCCTGCACCAGGGAGGGGGCAGTACAGGACGCGGGTGGAGGCGGGGCTCGTGCACTCACCGGTGGCAGAGGGTTAAACGGAATTAATAGAAAATCCTCATTATATATTTTTTTTCTAAACAACGCCAATTGCTTAGAATTCTGCCACATTCCCCCATGAGGTGAAGCTGCCTGCAGGGCACTGCAATAATCAGAGCTTACGAAATGCAGCCCCTGCACGAGGGCAGCAGACCTGCACCACTGGATGCAGCCTGCTGCAAAGAACGGAGGGGACCGTCGCGAGTGCAGCACTCCTATGCACCAAACATTGATTACAGTAACACATTCCAAGACGGATGGATGCAACGGGCGAGACCCTCGTCTCTCTTCTCATCAGTTCCCAACCTCCATCCATTTACAACGCTGATTCCCCGCTCTCACACTGCGCTGATTCAGCCTCGGTGCATTTAAACGCCGATTCCCCATCCATCTGCATCGCAGTTTCAATCTCCATCCCTTTACAAGGCTCATTTCCCGACCCATCAACAGCGCTGATTCAGCCCCCACCCCTGTACAGCGCTGATTCAGCCTCCAGCCCTGTACAACGTTGATGCCCCCACCCGTTGACAACTCGGATTCCCCTCGAGGAGCCGAAGTCCCCGTCCTGTCACTGTCTGAACTCGTGTCCACTCGCTGCCACCTTGACGTGCTGTCTGTGAGCTCCCACCCCCACCCATCCCGCACACAAACACCGCCTCGCGGCGGCAGGGCTGCTGCTGCTGCTCGAGCAACCGCGAGCGGTGTCTTCCCGGATCCGAGTCCGCCCTTCATAGAGGATGGTTCCGCTCTCCTCTCCGCGGCGACCGTGGGAATGGGCCGGACGTGAGGCGCATCCCGATGGGGCGAGAGTCAATGAGCTCCCGCCAGCCACGGCGTGAGGATTAGAGGGATGGGGGGGGGCCGAGGGCGAGCAGGCACAGCCAGAAACTGCAGGGGGAAGAGAACAGATAGGACCGACTGGAACGGAGCAAAGCCGGTTTATAGTACGGAGCATAGACCGAGATGAATGGGACACTGCAGGGAGAGTACAGAGCATAGGCCGAGAGGGAAGGGGAACAATGCAGGAAGAGAGTACAGATCACAATAGTGTGTGTTGATCAAGTTTCAGGGTTGGTTACAAAGATTACCATCAGCACAGAAGTGCTGAGAGAACCGTTGCAGGAATAGAATAAACAACAAGTCAGGTCCCGGGCCGCGCTGTGATTGGCTGACGTCACGGGGGTGTCCCGGGCCGGCAGCCAATCACAGCGCGGCCCGGGAATGACGTCACGGGGGTGTCCCGGGCCGGCAGCCAATCGCAGCGCGGCCCGGGACAAAGGGGCGGGGCTTAAAAAAAGCACCAGAAACGCCCCCGAATCGCGTTTTCAAGAGAAAGCGCGATTGACAGCCTCTGTCTCCCAATGGCTAGCCTCCATTTATGGAGCTAGCCAATGATAGACAGAGGCGGGTCATCACCCGACATAGAACTCAAGAGGTTTTGCTAGCGCATGCGTACTTCGTACGCATTGCTAGGCAAAACCTAAAAAGTAAATTTTAATGCCCATGAAAGTGATTAATCTCAAAAAGGGGAGTGTTATCCTTCCAGTTGGAAATGTTGGAGTTTGAAGAGTATCACAATGTATTAAAGAGCTTGTATCTGCCTGTCCAAATGTGTCGGCTTACATTGATGATGAGTTTCTTCCTCCTTTTGATGGATTTGATCAAACTGTTTTATAGGACACTTCATCACAGTCCCCAGCTCAGACCTCCTTTGTTCCAACTTCTAAATCCCTCATTTCGGGTGGAGCAGAAGATTCACAAAGGGAATTTGGTACTGTGGCTCAATGGGTGAAAACCATTCCCAGCACTACCAGAAGGCTATGCAAGAATTTAAAATCTTCTTTACTAGAAAAGGAGATGTGTCACATTCTACTCACCAGCACAATTTTACTCCTCTTTATTTTGATAGCATGTTATGATGCACCCTGGCCTCCATGCACAGTATACCTGTGCAGGGAGTCACAGTCTGGTCTTATCGGTGCTGTCCAGGCATACAGCAAGCAGTGAAGTAAGACAAAGAACGACAGAAGGTAACTGGAAGTAGATGGAAACTACCCAGGAGGGACAATGAAGAAGTGGAATATCTGGCTATTTGGGGGGCTATTATGCAGAAAAATGCTGAGTTATAGACAATGATGTGCAAGCAGCTCCTCAGGAACTGCCCTGGACATATGACCGTACAATGGCAAAATGTATGCATTTAAGATATGTTGCCAGATCACAATCACTCTTGCTGTGTGTATCCCTATACTTGGATGGTGCTTCTTGTACATACCAAGGTACTGTATTTGGCTGAAGGGGGGAAGACGTATGTGGCTTGTTTATCATTGGACAGCTGGATAGCCTGCCTATTTTGTATCTTGTTTGCTTTATTTGAAACTGCACAAATTAAGAAGTAAACTTTTTTTACTACTGCTTGTGCTCATCTTCTCTGTGTTTCCCCACCTCTGCGTTCTTCTTTCTGTTATGTATTTGCATTTATATAGTGCTTACTTTCCCTGACCAGGCATTTAATTGCTTTATGCCGGGCAGTACATTGCTCCGGAACCCAGGGTTAGTGGTTAATCCAGTGGTTATTGGCATCAGTCGTGTGCTCTCAAGGAGACCATTATTTGCATTTACTCCAGTGTCCTTGAGGTGATACAATTAGCAGGAGTGAGATGTGATCCATAGTTGGTGAGGGATGGGGGGCATATGTGTTCTCATAGAGCGGGGTAGTGGGATTAGTAGATGAGCAAGAGAAGATTAGGTGTTGCTGGGTTCCAGGGTATGACTTTAAAAGATGGAAAGGGTTTGGTCTTTCAGATGAGGTGTGGGCAATTTACAGAAATACAATAGAGAAAACAGTTTCAGGCTCTGGATAATGTATCGATCTCTCACTTTCTCCTTTTTTGTCTTTCTTTCTCTCAGGTTCTTGTCCGATGTCCCGGGTGAGCTGTGACAATCCCTTTCTGCCCGACTCTCTCCATGTGGACCCCCAGGTGGAGCTACCCCCCATCATCACACCCGATGCAGGTCAGTATCCATCCTTGACTCTCACCTGTGGAGCCCCTCCATTATTACTAACCCTGTATATGTCACAGACATGGTTCTGATAGCCGAAGCTTCTTCATAAGTGTTGCACAGGCACCAATTGATTTTGGCCTGCATTTGTGGATTGGATTAGCTGCCTAAAAATAAATATTGCAAAAACATAGACTGCAAAATACGACCGGTCAAAAACTCAACTTTACATAAATATCTCCCTACAAAACACTTCTTCAGAGAGATATTGATGGAAGGGTAAAATGTTAGTGACCTCTGTTTTGGACTAGCCTGTGTTTCCATAAGCTTCCTCTACAAACTGAAGTGGATATACCGTGTATATTAAGTATGTAATGCCATTAAGCATAATGTGGTCTCACTTGAAGCTCTGAGTGAAATCATTGATCTCAAGCCTTTGCCTGTTCTGGGGAGTGTCACTTGCGCCTGTGTAAGTCGCGTGTGTGAGGCTTCCTACCCTAGAAGCACAGGTCTTTCTTGACTTCGGCATCGAGGCAAGAATTAATATGCAACTTAATGATTTCACAGATCACAAAACAAGAGACACCACCTCAATGGGAACAACCCAAACACTCGCTGAGACAGGAGAACAACATTTGATTTTGGTTAACAAATGTTGAAGGAGAGGATGGATCCTACCAGGGGGAGAAGAACCCTTCCACCAGTTAATCTCTCTTAGACGAGTGGGTGGGCCCACCATGATTAAGCCTAACATCTCCATATTACCAAGAAGCTGTGCTACCTCAACATCTTGAGTGTTTTCACCATGAAAATTAAAATCCTTTAAGAATACAAAGTGCTTGGAAACCAAAATGTGAATAGAGAGGCGTACTGCTAGAAGGTGACTGAAGTCTCTCTTTGCTCCAGGTGGCCTTTAAATTAAAGCACCCTTCCAGAAATTGGTAGCTGAGAGTTCAATTCTGAAGACAATATTGTCTACCAACTTAGCTAACGGGGTCTTGATTACTCTTATATTAACAGAATCTCTGAAAGCGATAACCCACTCCTCCTCCTGGTCGGGCCTCTCTATCTGGATTTAGCAATTGATACGACTCTGGGAGAACTAGCAGAATACATGGTAATGCAGCTGAATTCAGCCAAGTTTCAGTTAGAAAACACACGTCACATGATAGGGTAGTTAACAAGTCCCAAAGAACTGTGTTGCATGCTTAGACATTGATCTAATATTACAATATGAGCTGTTTAAGCATGGGTGGTGGAGGGAGACATAGGAATGGAAGGGGGGAAATGTCGTTCGGGCTTCTGACTCTTTACAGGGATTGGGCTCTTGGATTCAACTGGAGTGGAACTAGCCGCTAGAACAGCACTAGTTGGAGAGGAAATAAAGGAACAGGAGAACCTGCATGTTAAACAAGAAACAGGCCCTTCTAAGTTAGAAGGGAAGTTGCCAGGGCAGCACAATGAGAGTGAGCCAGAGTAGAAGTTCTGCCGCGGAGTAGTGTAGGTCTGTTAAGGAATCAGCTTCTCTAGTTACAGCAGCAGAGTCCCTGGCCCCTGGCGATGTTCGGGCTATGAGTTTGCTGTCTTTTACTCTAGCTTCTGAGTGGCTCAGAGTGCAAGGAGAGAGAAACATTTGCATATACCCCGCGCCAGGATACTCCTCAGTAGCAGAGCGCGCTATAAAATGGTTTAATAATAATAATAATAATAATATACTCATAGCCGAAACGTTATCCAAAAAATAACCACCCTTAATGAACAGTAGTTCTTACACAAATAAAATACGATATTTTGAGACCATCAAAGTCGTGGAGTATAGCTAACGGGGCTGCCAGAGATGTGATAGTCACTGTCCGAGGCAGAAGGCTCACCACATTGATAGCCTTGGTGTGCTTTATGCCATTCTGTGAGGTATTTTCTTTTGGGTCCTGTAACAGTCAAAGGTTACTGGGCGGTGTCCTGTGTGGGTATTGTTCTTTAACAGACTTTCCTTGGGGTAGGTGACAACCAATCTCAAGGAATAATCACAATCATTGTCAGGGCGAACCGTCAAATGCACTAAATTAATCTATGATAATTCCCCTGGCCACAATGCCGCAGACCAGATAGACTTAACAATTTGTAAATTCCCTTTGCTGGACCTTATTTTTGTTTGCTGTCTTTAGAACTCTATGCACTTTACCCTTGCTAACCAGTAGTAAAGTAATTGTGCTCTCCCTTTACACACTGTTGAATTGGCCTACTCATAATTGGTATATTTAGCTTGCCTGTGTGTCCCTAGTACATGGTGTAGTGAGTGCACCCAGGTCCTGAAAGTTAAATGTCACCTGTGGACTCTAGCACTTATTGTGTCACTCACTATTGACAACGAAAAAGTGGCTTCAGGCCTACCATTGTAGTCTGGCTGTTGTAGTTAAAATCTGCTGACTTACCTTTAAAAATAATCATTTTGGCGGGTAAAATTCTCTTTTTAAATATTAGTAAGTCACCACTATACAACCCTTGTCACCCATAAGGTAGAGTTGATTGTATTTAAAAGAGGGACATGTAGAAAGTTAGTGATAACTCTCTAAAAGCTATTCCACTGTGGCAGGCCTAGCTGTCCTATGAAGAAAACCAGAGTACAAATTAAAATGCTAATACTGTATCTCGGTAATGGGATCAGCTAGAAAAATAATTTAGCCACTATTTTCAACAGTTATTTTAAAATCCAGTTTCTATAAGGAACATATATCATGGATCTTTTATCGAGTAAAACAGATTTCTTCCCATAAAAAATACAATGTAACCTACGGAGAATCTGTAATCTGAAATGTGATTTGCTTATTGACAGGTAGCCAGTTTAGATGTTTCAAAGATCCAGAAACATGTTGGCATTTCTAAATGCAGCAAAGTTGTAGCAGCGGCTAGAACTTAGCAAAATGTGCTTTTTAAGCAAACCAAGATGGTGAGCAAAATCAAGACTTGAATGAATAAAGGAATTGTAAGTGATCATCTTCCGGCTGACGCAAAGATATTTCAAAACTCTGCCAAAAAAACTCTCATTGGAAAAAATATGATGGTCCATTTGATTAAACAGAGTAAAGTTGTGTCAATATAAATGGGCAAATCCCTGCCTGGCGGTAAGGGTTGAGGACTCAAACCTTTGAAATGGGGCCAAAGGGTTATGACCCACATAGTGACATGTCTGGCCAGCATTATCTCCGCTTTATACAGATTACGTTTTAAGAAATAATGCAGGATTCATACACAAACCACCAGAAGCACTTTTGGCAATGCTGTTGTAGCGCCCAGATATGAAAGGGATAAATGACCACTGACTTGACTCTTGATTCACTTGTGGCATCGGTTAATGTTTAAAAGATCGAGTTTTGAAATCTTCACTTTTAGTAAATGTCGCTAAGTAACATTTATTAAACGTGTTTAAACAAACTTAAAAAAATGTTTTTTAAAAGTTTCTTTTTTTCAATGTTAAAGTCTTTTTCATATTTTTATACAGTTGTTGAGTAATTTACATACCAATATTTGAAAGGCAGGGCTCATGCTTTGGCTCTCAGAACCAATTGCCACCATGGGCTTCTCTTTCCTTATGAATTTGCTGGCTTGCATACTAATATTTATTATTATTGCATCATGTAGAGTGCTCGACTACCCCGAGGGGTTTCCTGGCACTGAACCAAGGTAGGATGTATCAATACCACATGTTAGAACAACCAGGTCTTCAAGTTCTTGAGGAATATGGTGAGGGAGGTACAACATCGCAAAATATTCAGGGAGGTCATTCCATAGCTTTGGGCCTACGTACGTGAAGGACCAGCCTCCCATGTGCACCAGGCAGATTCTGGGCACTTTTCAGAGAGACTGGTTGAGTGATCGAAGCATGCACGTGGGCTGGTAGGACACACCAGATCTTGAATGTATCATGGGCCTGTGCCAGATCTAGCCCTGTCCATGTAGCAAAATACCATAAACTGTATTCATGTATCCTCGGTCGGCCTGTGAAGCTTGCAGAGGAGATTTGAATCAGAAGCACAATTCGGAAGGTGATAGAGTAGCCTGGCCGCAGCTTTCTGGACAACTTGTAGGCGCCGGATGGCTGCCTTATCTGATCCCAGCTATAAGAAGTTTCTGCAGTCAATTCTTGAAAGAATCAAGGCTTGGATTAGTATTTTTTGGGCTGACAGTGTAATCACGCCTATGATATTTTTTACCTGCCTCAGCACTGCGAATCACGTGGAGGCCACATTGGCTACGGGCGGCTTCATTGATAGCCTCTCGTCCAGCCAGAAACCAAGGTTCTTTACCTTGGTAGCCTATGGCCAATGCAAGGGCCCCATAACCTGTGATTTTTTCCCATAACCTCGGTTTTGTTGCCGTTAAGCTTGAGTGCGTATTTACCCATCAAGGTAGAGATCCTGCTCAAGCACAGGTTCAAGGCTCTGGTGTTGTACCCCTAGCAGATGACAAGGAGAAGATAATTTGTGTGTCTTCTGCATACAAGAACAGGGTTAGTCTGCAGGTTTACACCACATCCGCGAGGGAGCGTATGTATATGCTGAAAAGCATCTGGCTTAGGCCCGAGACCTAGGAAACACCAGAAGTTCCCCAGGAGACTGAGTTTAGACTGAGGGAGTGGATCGAGCAGTGAACCCGATTTAATTGACCAAAGTAAGGTCAGAAACTGTTTATTTATAGAAAGGTTATTTTTGGAGCAGAAAAAGGTGTGTACGATGAATTTTCTTCCCCATGATATATGAGCCGATGGGGTCATGGAGGTAGTCTGCTTCATGTGTAGGTGCTGAGTTGATAAGACCTAAATTCAGCACACTCAGATCCTCTATAAGTGTCATAGCCAGATTACATTTGGAAGCCTCAAGGTGGATGTTAAGATCACCTAAGAGGGTGAAATTGGCACATTTCAGAATGTAGGGGGCAAGTAGGTCAGGAACCACCGAGGCCTAGATCCCCGCATATGCCAGAGGCCGGTAAACCAGAGACCCAGATACTGTGAATTTATGGGTGAAACATAATGAAAAAAACAAAGTTTCTCTGTGGAGGATGGGTAGCTCCTGTACCTGCATTGGTATATGTTCTTAAAAGTAATGGTGATCCCACCTCCTGCCTAACCCTGCTGATCCCTTCTAATGATGGTATAATTGAATGGGAGTGCCGCGATAACGTCTGGTAGAGACAGGGGTGGCTCCTCCACCAAGGCGGAGGAGCGTCGCCTCACTGAGCAGGGCAAAGAAGAAAAAATTTAATTGTAAGAACTCACTGTTATTATAATTTTATTTTTCACCTTGCTCAGCTGGCTAGGGGCGGGGCTGCTCACAGAGCAGGGCAGGGAAGGAGTGGTTTGCCCACTTCAAGTGCGCAGGCCGCTTTGGCCGGCCGTCTCGGGCCGGTGAAACTGTTATTCGCACTTTGCATGTTCTCCATGCAGGCTGCATTATTGCCTGCATAGAGAACATGCCCAGTCTCCGATTCTCTGGCTGAGCGCCAATCCATGGCGCTCAGACAAATCACAATGCTGCATTGCAGCATTGTGTTTGACCATTGGGAGGCTGGGAGCTGGGTGCTTCCTGC
Organism: Lissotriton helveticus; assembly: GCF_964261635.1. Lineage (NCBI taxonomy): Eukaryota > Metazoa > Chordata > Amphibia > Caudata > Salamandridae > Lissotriton > Lissotriton helveticus. Next base: position 1,580,189,801 of record NC_136065.1, on the reverse strand, counting down.
TTCCTGCCCTGAATGCTAGCAAAGATGGAGAGGAGGTGGCGGCGGCAGACAGATATGTGTTTTTTTTTGTTGTCATTCCCTCCCGTCCTTCCGGCTCCATGACCCCCCTTTACCTCTGTTAAATACTAGCCGCCACTGGGTAGCGGTGCTCCTGCTGCGCGCATCCAGTGCACATCCACGCAACGCCCCCCGTATGTAAGTCCAAGGGGCATATGTACAAGGACTTAACGCTGCCGTAGCATAATTTTTTTTAGGTTACAGCGGCTATTTTTTATTGCTTTCTTTACAAGTTGCCGCAAACTGGAGTTAGCGGCACTTTTCCGACAACAACGTGAATTTTACAGATCACCTCTGCTGTTAGCGAGATTTAAGGAAAATGAGATGCAAGGTGGGTGTTCCCGTGCAAAAACTGCTGCTAACCCCACTTTGCAATATTTACAAGGATTCCTTGTATGGTGCAACACCCAAAAAACTGCCTCTAAGTTCAGTTAGAGGCAGTGTTTTTAGACCAGAAAATAGCTGGTCTTAAAATTGGTGCAACACGTGGGGCCTCATTTCAGAGGTTTTGGTGCTGGACAGCGCAGCAAAGAATATAGCTGCGCTGCCCTGTGCAAAGCAAAAGCTCAGGAATGTGGCCCACAATAAGATAGGGCACAGTCCTGGGCCTCATTCATGAAAAGTGTTGCATCGCTGTGATAAAACAGCGCTGCAAGACTTTTCACTGTACCCTCCTTGCGACACCATGGTTGCGCCGTATTTACTGTACGGCGTGCCATGTCGCAAGGATTTACAGATATCTCAGTATTCCTGACATATCTGTTGGCGCTAAAGTCATGCATTGCTGCAATTGTGTCGCAAGCATGACACAACTTCAGCAATGCATGGGGCAGGACTATCCCTATGGCACTGCGTCAACCTAATGCCCGCCATGAGGCAGGCGTAATGTTTTGATGCAGAGGCGTCCTAGAATTGTAGCTATGAAACCTCATAGATTTCACTGCGCCACTCCTACGAGGCTTTGTTGCATAGGAACGCCCACCCTGCATACATCCTACCTGACGCAGGTATAATGTGGAATAGGGGTTCACAAGGTCATGCATAGATGCATCCCTTTGTACAAAGTCTAGTTTTGTCATCCAGGGTGTCTGCTGTCAACTTCCCCGGCAGCTAGCCACCCCCAGATGCTCGAACCACTGACATGGAGGACCTGCATAGGTGTCGGCGCACTTGGAGCTCCATCGGTGGAGTTTGGCCGCATCTGTAAGTGTGGGCAGAGTGGTAGTGCTGAGGGAGTTGCCAAAAAGTTATGTGATGGCCTTCATCCAGCTGCAGCCAAGGGGGCGATGATGGCAGTGGTGTACGGTGGGCGTGGTGAAGGCGTGATGTATACTATGATGGTCAGTTCAGGAGAGTTTGGGGTGTGGCTGTAGTTGAAGTTCCCTCTGGCGGAGAAGACAGGGTCGAGCATGTGTCCAGCTATGTGGGTTGGTGCAGTGACTAGCTGCTTGAGTCCGATGTTGGCGAGGTTCGCCAGGAAGGTGGTGGGGTTCTGGTCACTGGGGTTGTCCAGGTGGAACTTGAGGTGTCCGAGTAGGATGTAGTCAGTGGATGGGAGAGCCTGTGGTGCGATGAGGTTTACAATGGCATCGGTGAATGGGTGTTCATGGGCCGGGGGGCCTGTAGATGAGGGTGTCGCGGAGGGTGGGGTTGATGTTGGTCCTGGTACGGAAGTGGAGTTATTCCATGGTAGCCTTCGGGTCATTAGAGTGCGTGGTCTGTCGGAGTGTCTTTTTTTAGACAATGGCAATGCCTACTCCTGGGCGATTGGGGTGGTCCGTGCAGGTGAATTTTCTAGCCATTGTGGATGGTGATGGTGATGCCCGGTCCGGATCAGAGGTTGGCCCAGGTTTCCATGAACAAGGCGAAGTCTGAAGAGGTGGTGTCGAGGAGGTCCCAGATTTTTGTTGCGTCTTTCTGGCGGGACCGCACAATGAGGAGGATGCAGTTGGGCTGGTCTGCTGTGCTGTTGTTTGGCTGGGAGGCAGGAGGCGCTGGTGTGCTGATGTGGCAGAAGGGGAATTTGCAGTTTCGGCAGGCGCAGGCTACAGTGATGCTAGAGGGCAGGCAGTGTGGCGTCCAGGGCTGATGACGAGGAGGGTGCTGGCGTCGTGGCAGTGGAGTGTCTGAGAGGAAGGGTCCTTGGTGCTGGGCACGGTTCAGGGGCTGACCGACACAGACAGGCTTGCCTTTGGCACACCAGTGGTACACCTTCTGCGCATGGCCGCACAGCGGCTGCCATTAAGTAGTGCAGCTGCAAGGCAGGAAACACGGGAATGGACACTGGAGGGGGCAAAGACACGGTGGGACAGTGGGAGTTGTAAACATATTTAATCTTCCCTAGAGGCCGGGTCCCGTGTCTTCTGTGCTCCTGCTCTCCTGAGTCTGCTTCCAGGAACAGGAAGTAGGCAGCCAGGCTCCCTCCTCTAGGCCAATCACAACACTGCAATGTGGCATTGTGATTGTTCTTCAGCGCCATGATAATGCATTCAGCCAGGGGCTGGAGGGGTGGGCATGTTCACCATGCAGGCTGTAATGCAACCTGCATTGCGAACAGTGAAGTGCGCATGACTGCTTTGGGTGGCCTGAGAGGGCTGACGAAACAGTCATGCGCACTTGAGTGGGCATACCACTCCGCCCCTGCCCTGCTCTGTGAGTAGAGCAGCCCCACCCACCCTCCCCAGCATAGAAACATCAATCAATCAGGACATTTGTAAAGCGTGCTACTCCCCCGTGAGGGTCTCAAGGCGCTGGTGGAGGGGGGGGGGAGGGATGCTGCTACTGCTCGAACAACCAGCATAGCATGAGAATATCAGAAAGTTATCATCATGTTATGTTTCCCTCTTCTTGCACTGCTTGAAAGCAGTGGGGCGACGCTCTACCGCGATAGTGGAGGAGCTGCCACTGGGGATGCATCACCCACCGGCACTTGGCCTGGGCCCCATCTACACGTCCCAGATTCTCCTCACCTGGACATTGACATGTGGTACAATCCACTTCACTCTCTCCAAATCTGTGGCTCAGCCAGCAGGAGCCTCAGCCAGGTGGGATTTCACAAGCCTGGTTACAGCAGTCGCCGCCAAGTCCGTTGGGGAACCTCCTGATGCAGGTGATGCAACAGAGCCCCTTTAGACGTGAAGTTGCAGCAGTCCAGCCACACAGGTTCGGCGCAGCTCAGGGGCCTCACGCTCCACAGCATCCAGCCAGCGCAACATCCTCTGGTTTGTGATTGAGAGAGGCGTGGCCCACCATTGCACCCTGGTGTGGTGGTGGTGTGTGGTATGCGATGCAGACCTCCCTATGTTGGTGCTCAGGAGTGCCTCTACCATTCACAACACTAAGAGGCACCAGGCGGTCTTCACACACAGGTCAGCAACGTGTCTCCATGTGACCTGTCTGACTTTGCCACCTGGTAAGTGTGATCGCCGATGCCTTAATGTCTACAGCCATGTCCCAGCACCTCCGCATCCCATTCCGGGTCCCAGACGCAGGCACAGTGAGGCCTCCGGGTCCCGGGGACTGTCGGCGCTTTCAAGGTTTTAGCTGCCATGGTATTGCAAGGAGGGCACTATGAAAAGTGATGCATCACAGGTTTTCCCCAGCGATACGCCTCTTTTCATATATGCATTCCATTGTTTTTATTTAATGTTTTTCATTGGAGGTGGACTTATAGGCTATTTTTGCCTCTAGAGGCAAAAAAGGTCATGTTCTGCTGACTTACGTGAGTTTTTTGCCCGCAAATGGGCCTTTCGTCAGTTTTCGGCTGCTAACGTCAGAATTTGTATTGCCTTCACACTAGTGTTAGCGGCACCTTTCACTGAGGCTACCTGGAACTATCGTCTTGTAGAGATGTACTGTAAATACATCGCTAACAGGAGATTTTTAGTGCTGGCTGCGTTAAGAAAACTGCAGATAACTAACGCTAATGCTAGTTAGAGGCAGTTCTTGTACATATACCCCCAAGTGCGTAAAACTGAACCGCTAATTTGAGCGGAAGAGCGCACATCAAAGATGGCCACAAGTAAGTAACGAAGCGGACACCTATACACGTGCTCTATGCTTTGAAAATGAGTTTTCTTAAAAATCAAAAGACCATAGGTCCCCGAACTAAAGCATAAAAGTGTACAAACACAGGACAAATGTTAAAATATAACATTCCCACACACAGCTCAGCAGTGCCTCGGGGTGAGACCCTACATGGATCTAAGCTATCCATGCCATGGCTGCTCTATGTAGGGACATGCGTGTTAAAACTGAACCGCCAACTTGAGCAGACGCGCAGCATATCAAAGATGGCCGCAACTGTGTAACGTAGCGGACACTTAAAACCATGCTCTACGCTTCGAGAATGGGTTTTCCTAAAAATCAAAAGGCCCTAGGTTCCCCAACTTAAGCATAAAAGTACACATACACAGGAATAATTTTAAAATATAAAACTCCCACACACAGCGTAGCGGTGCCTCAAAGCTACACCCTACCTTGATATACCTCTAAAAGTAGTCAGCACTGTCATTCCAGTCAAGTTTACAGTGGCCTCACGTTGCTCTCAATGCTAAGGGCTATACATCTCTGTAGCATAACATAACGTGGGCATATTATCTCTAGAACTACCCACTGCACTTTAGCAATGACAAATGTAAGGCAACCCGAAAGCTGACATTTGACATTTGTTCCTTTATACATCTTGATAAAGTAAAAAAGTATTTTAAAAAGCCTTAATTGTCACTCCTTAGACACTTCCACTTTTCACCTTTTTCCTTCAGGAGACAGATCTCCTGGCCTCGTCAATGTTACTTAACGTTGTTTTTGCTGTTCTGTGCCATGGCTTGCTCTAACATCTGTCTGTCTGTGCGGTGATGGTGGTTAGAGGCTCCTGGGGGGAAGGGGTGGTCCTTCCATATTGAGCAACTTTACGCAGAGCTTTTACCGTCAGTGAAGAAACAATAACTTCCCCTTGGTGAGCCTGTGCCCAGCGCCGAGATATAAATACGAGCAGCCAGCAGCATGTGATTAGCCAGCGGCCACCGCAAACTATGACCATGTGAGACACACGGGAGGCGGAGGGGCAGGGCATGGGGGGGGCTAGGGAGGGAGCAGATGTGGGCGCAGGAAAAGGCTGCAGATGGGAAGAGATCGTACAGGCACAATGTAAAATGGATTTATGTTTTTTGTTCTTTGTAAAATGTTCGAAACCTGAAGCCGCTGCACATTTCAACATGTGACACTGCTGATGTATATTCAGGTATTTTGTCGCAAAGGTATAAGTGGGCTGTGGAAATTCCACACTCCAACTACCATGGTTTACAGAGATGGTGGCAATGTGTATGGACGGAACACACTTGATCCTATGTGACCCATCTCATGATCAAAAACTGTAACTCCCCCCTATTGTCTCCTCCTCTGAGCCAGCGTTGACCTAGACTGATCTGAGCTGCCTTAAGCGTAGCCTCAGCACTCACAGAGCATTCTACATACACAGATGTAGGAGATGTACTTGTCAAATTCCACCTAACACTGATGGCCATGGGCTTCTGCCTGGCCTTCACGTACTTCACTGGACAATGTTCTGAAGTACTGCGGCCTAAACCTTGTTATCATGGGCTTCCATCAGGTATAGGAATCCCTCACTAGTTAGACTAGTTACAGTCTAACAATAAAGAGCACAAGCCTTTGTCTGGCACCAACGTACCCCACTGGGGGACTTCCTGAACACCGGCACTGCAACACTAATGTTCATGAGTATCTGTCTGACGTTGCCTACCTCATTGAAATATTTCATGAACACTTGCAGTCTAAGACGGATTATCCATGGCACCCTTCTGGTGTTGACGTACCTCGCAGAAGGAAGCCATGAACATGCACTGTGTGACAAAAAATTATTCCGAGGCCTGCATTAGCTTTCTGTTAGGAGATACTGTCTGCCTACATTTACAGTGGGTTTACAATAAAAGGTTGCATGGAAATGGCCTGAATGACCCTGTAATGTGCCATTAAGGGTAAGGTGTTCCCTAAGTCACACCACACTACTGGAGCAGTCTGCCTCTAGAAGAACCTCTACAAGAGACTGCCCATTAGCCCTAAAGATATGAAGTTACTCTTATAAAGCACTATTTAGAGCATTATCATAAGCAGAATTGTTTAAAAGGTCTCCACTTACTAAGACGTTTTAACTAAGAGACATTGAAAGTGTCGGGTTATTGGCCACCTCAAGCAATTTCAAGATTCAACTTCCCTATGGCGGTGTAACGATTCCGTCTGTATGTTGAAGTGTCTCATCCCTTAATGTCCTGCTCAGGGATGTAATATTCTCCCTCCGTGACTCCCCCGCCCTCAGACACGCCGCTGCATTAATATCAGACTGAGTAAATACAGGCTTTTGCCTCATTCCCCGTCTTACACAAGTTCAGAGCTGCTTTCCAGCACCTTCGCCCCTCCTTGCCTCCCTGGCACGAGAACCCGACGACCTCAAATCCTAGCAGCGTCGGCGTCGGCGCGACCAATGAAAGCCCGTAGTACATTCAACTGCACCGTGAGCACCAGGGATGAGAGAGCGACGGGGACTGGCTGTGAACATAGGCTGTGTCTGGGGACAATGTGAAAGTGCAGGCCCACCCAGGGGTGCTGGAAGTACTTGCTTAAGTCATCTTTGTCTTTTTAAGATCGGAAATAGCACCAGAAAAAGCCCTCCGAAAATATAAGCAGAACGCTTGGGAGATGATGTAGCATAACGCATACATGCCAACATTTCAGAAGACCAAAGTGGGAGATTAAAAAAAAAATAGGGAGAATGGGGCCTTGAATCGGGTTACCGACATGTATGGGCTTTGGAAGTGTGCTGCTGCAGGATTGGACATTTGAAACACATATGCACTTTTTTTCCCTACCTTTCAGAAGCATGGAGCGCAATGGCAGGCAGAGAAAGGGTGATGCAAGGGTTCAGCCCTGTCAAGTGTCACACATCCGGTGTGACACTAACGCATTTTAAGTTGCATTACCGCATGTGAAAGGATTGTCACGCAAATCAGCGTATTTAAAAGCTGAGTATATTACCAGTATTTGAGGCTGTCACTGTCAAGCCTGAGTGACTATCAAGCCTGACTAAAACTCAGTCTTAGGCAGCGAGCAGCTTTAGTACAATGTATCCTGGGTGAATCTAACTGCCACGGCTCGGCTCTTACTAACAGGCTGATGTCATCGCGGGGGGACGTCACTGCGGAAGCGCGCGCAGTTTATTTTGGGCGCTCGATGTGGCTGGGATAGTTTGCGGGCTGCGCAGCATGTTCACCGTTAAAGGGAGCACTGCTTATAATTACGGCACCGTCCGCCAGTTTGCATCGGCTCGGGCACCAGTGTAATTGTTATTACCGCCATCCCCCCCCCCATTGAATCATGCAACATCTTACTGTAGCCGACGGAAAGAAGTCAGTGACACCGGGGCCGCCTGGACAGACTGGAGGTGGAGGGCCCTTCTTCTGTGACTGAGGTTAGTGAAACTTTGCTATCACCTCATGTTCGAAGTCAGTGGGGGAGAGAGCCTGTGTGCCTAAGTTAAGATGCTGGCTGAGCCCCCACCCCCACGTACAGCTCTTCCGCCGTACCTCTCGGTTATCTCTCCTCGGAGCCTTGGAGAGGCCGTGGGTCTCTGAAGCGACTGACTGGAAAGATTATTTTATTGCTTGGTAAAGGAGCCCCCCACCCACCCCCTCATTGGGCCTCCTTGTTTGTTCCGAGCGTCACGCTCTGCCTCACAAGTAGAGGAAAAGAGATTAGAGGCAGCACATGAAGGCCACGACGGATCTTTCACTTATTCAGAAGCACTCAGATTGCCCGGGTCAGGGCAGCTAGCACAGCAAACCCCACTCCCTTAGTGAACCAATATTTATTAGAGCTTCTTGTTAAATTGAATAAACACGTGTTTATTCACAACGTCAAAGCAAATGCCACGGATTACTTTCGAAATATTAGGGCATCTTAAACTGCAGAGAACTTCAACCATTTTAAACTCATGAAAACATACCTGAGAGCTTACCCAGTTCTGTGTGTTAAGTGTGGATCATCTCAATCAGGTGCCTACCACTCTTTTCTAGACTTATTCCGAGTTTGCCTGTGCCCCTGTCACTCACACAGTATGTCTCTGCTTTGGTTTTCAGTTGCGTTATAGCTCAGGTCACTGGCAGCAGTTGAGTGAGACTGCGAGTCATTCAGCTGATTATAAAGACATTTTGAACCACTTCCAAGCTGCTTTATCTAATTTCTGTAATTTTAGCTAGAGTCTGATCAATGGAAGTCGTTTACATTTCTTACGTTTTGCAGCAGTTAACTTCGTTTCTCGTTCCTCAAATGTGTGCAATTTCTGATATTATTGTTTCCCTCCTCTTCATTGCTTAATTTTGCTCACGAGACAGTGTCACTCATAGTCATTGAAATGTCACTCATAATTACTCTAAAATTATTAAAATGTCACACATAGCAATCTGAAACCTTGGCAGCTATGAGGGTTGTGCACTGGCCTGGCCGGTTGCTGGCACTGCATGCACCTCCCCGCCCCCTGTGTGTCAGCCCGTGCTGAAACAACTTCCCTGGCACACACACAGCCGCCCCCTAGTACTGCACAGGTCTTTAAAAGACAATTCCCTTGTTAATGATGATTGGTTGGTTTTTCACCCCTTCTAGAGCCCCTGCACGTTACACAATTAATACCAAGCCCTGTCATCTGAAACCAATCGGGTTTTTGCTTGCAGGAATCGGGAGGCGGGAAACTACCCTTGAAATCGGTAGTCTCACGCCTGAATCGGGAGGGTTGGCATGTCTGAGAACGGCCAGAGCGGCGGACTTTGGAACTGGGGATCCAGATTCGAGTCTCGGCCGAATTCAAAATCCTGTGATTCTAGGCAAACCACTTAATCACCACGTGCCTAAATACATTTTTTTAAATGCCCAAGTGTTGTGTAACTGGCGCTCATGTAAAGCTCTTCAGCAGGCCCAGTTCGCGCTGCATAAAACTGCAAAAAAAGCTTTGGAGGGAGATTTACTAAGATTTTTCGCCATGTTTGCACCAGAAAAGTGACGCAAAACGGCGCAAAATCTTTTTTTCGTAATTTGCTTTCCAGCGCTGGAAATAATGTAAAAGTAATGCGACGCATCTGCGCATTACTTTGCGACGTGGGGGTGTGCCAAGGGTGGAGCATGGGCATTCCCATGCAACCACCCAAGGTTTCTCATGCTAAACCCAATTTACTAAATTCAGTAAATTGGGTTTAGCGTGAGAAAACTACTCTCTTTTAAACTAGGTGCAAGGAAGGAGAAATGCTTTTATTTCTCCTTCCTTTTTCGACTTTGCATGCGTGCTGCACAGTGCAAAGTGGGAAAAGCTTCCCCTTGTGTTTAAGCGTAGTATTTTGTACAGGAAGGGTACCCTTCTTGTACAAAACCTAGACTCACACACACACACACACACACACACCCTAGTGCTATGGCGCTAAGGTGGTGCGTGGCGCACAGTAGTTGTAATCAGCACCAGCGCAAGGGAAAGGGGAGGAGCCTTCCCTGTCACGCAATGCAGCGCAGCACGTGGGAGGCTGCGCTGCATTGTGTGGAGATTTAGTAAATCCCACTTAGACTTCCACAGATTACTCCCATGTTTACTTTATGGCCTCTGTAGGGTCTTGGGCCCTAGGCCTGAATGCAGCCTAGAGGACTACACAGAACATAGTTGGGGTACTGGTAACTGGCCCAGGGCATGTGCGCCTGGTCCTTTTTATTTGCAGGGTCACCTGACCGGTGACGCCCGTGATGGATGGGTGTGGGTTGAAAGCCAGCCCTCAAGGAGTGGCTGGTAACATAGTAATTAGTGAAACACTGGAACGAGTCCAGCAGGACTCTACAACCTCCAGATATGGAGCCTCACAAATCTTATTTTTCCTTCTACGCCTCCCATGCACGCCTTCCTCCATTCCCTGCGTCCATACTAGGTGTCCTACTAATCTGACTGGTTGCTATTTTTCTGTTTCTCCCACAGAAATGAAAATTGGGTAATTAGGTGAATTCCTCCTAGCACATCACCCGTCCACTGACTTCCTATTTGTTTGCGGAATCAATTCATTCTTAACAATTTAGACATGGAAATATTAGTATATCCAAAGGGTGGTGTGACTTCCATAAATGGAATTATATGTCTGCCTTTCCAAAAAGTTTATTCACACTCTGGATTCTAAGGTAAGTACAGTTGTTTGTTCACTAGATGAAACTTCCCCAGGTTTGTTCTCACTTTCTACTGTTCCCCCTAGCTCTCCTTTGTCCCTGCCCTTCTTTATACTCTCTTTTCTATGTTTTAACTCTCGTATAAACCATTCTATCCCACCTCCCTCCTCCACACCGCACCGCCACACTTCACTCTCCAACACTTAGGCTGTCTTGTTCGGCTATAATTATATGTTTGCGCTATCTCGCCCTCTCTCTCACTATCCCTGTATAATTTACTCTCACTATCCCTGTATAATTTATTATTTTAACTCAGCTACCATGCCCTGGGCTGCTTTCTGTAAACAGCTCCTTTCAAAAAATGGGCTGGAAAGCATAAGGAGTAACAAATTCAACTCAGAATTAGATCACTGACAGAGAAAGAATCAAACGGTTCCTGTAAAGCCAGCTATTTGAGAATTTGATGGTCAGACGCATTTTCAATCCAGCAATTGCTCCACTGCCCTCCAGTAAATACAGATAATGAGTGATCCTGTTCTCCCCCTTTACAATCTGGGCTGACGGTACAGCTGTAAAAGTTGAACAAAACATTTCTTTTCCATGCTTTGAAGTGAATGGGGATGGAACATTGAAAGGAAAGCCTTTGAATATGGCTGAGCCTACATTAAATCTGGCCCCAAGTCTGAAGGAAGAAATCTTGAGTGGGCAAAGGTGCCTAAAATATCTGGCTGATGAGAGGATTTCTGTTGCACGAAATTTGGCTTTTCCTGCTCTGAGCTTTTCCCGCCAAAACCAATGGCTACAGCTGGACGTCGCTCCACGCCTATCCGACTTTGAAGGAACTGGGGGCATATTAGCAAGGGCTGGCGATATAATTATCGCCGCTTTAGCGTCCGTTTTTGGGTGAAAAGCGGCGATAATTATATCGCAATATCATCAAGGACACGCTAGCGCGTGTTTCCTTGATGTAGAGCCCATTTTTTCACAACCTCGCCTCGCATCGCTAATGTAAATGTAAATGTACAGGAATTTATATAGCGCAAATCACCAAGCGGTTTCTAAGCGCTTGCTTAGGGAACCCGTCCTGGTATTCCCCTGTGAGATAACCCCGGCAGGGTATCCGCAAGGTGAAAGCCAGGCATCCCGCCGCGAGGGGCCGTTGTGGAGATTAAGCAAGCTATTGCCCAGAGTCGCAGAGTGTGAACCCGTGAATCGAGTAGGCACCGGAGCGAGAATTGTCGAGTCCATGGACATTTTAGGACTCAAGACCCCGCCGAGCCGGGAATTGAACCCTGGTCCCGGGCTGACCTCTGCCTCCTCTAACCAGTGAGCCACACTTCTCCGCTAATGAGATGCAAATGAGGCGTGGCTGTGAAAACAACACGTTAATATCGTGAAGGCAGCTTCGCGATATTACCAAAGAGGTGCAGCGATAAAAAAAATCGCGCTACCTCACCCTTAACTCAGGAATTTAACGTCTGTTAAATTCCTGACTAAGGTATACTTTTAATGGGAGATGGATTATGCTGATACGACCACAGGGTCTTATCAGCAATGTTATCGCTGTTTTCAATGGAACATCGCTGGAAAACCAGTGATGTTCCATTGAAAACACCGCTATCGCTGAAATATTATCGCCATAGCGCTATGCGTTGTAAATATAGCGTTATCATGGCGATTATATTCAGCGATAGCCAGCGATAATATTCCTTTTGCTAAGTACGGCCAGCAATAATTATTGCTGGCCGGTGATAATATGCCCTTATGTTAGATATAGGCTGCTGCCTTACCATTCTGGAGAATTTTGACATCCATTTCAGGGACTAAGGGCCTGATTCAAATTTGGTGGACGGAGTATTCACCGTTGGCCTGGTGGTGGACTTAACATCTGCTAGGCCAGTGGTTCCCAAACTGTGCGCCGTGGCTCCCTGGGGAGCCGTCAAACCTAGGCAGGGGAGCCGCGCACCAAGCACTTTAATGCATTTAATGTTGAAGGGGTTGTTGGCTTCAGTTAAACTAATTAGACTTAAACGCATAATGTCGATGATTTGTAAGTCCAAAAGGAGGGCTGAGGGATCACCTCAACCTAAAATGGTGCACAGCTCTAGACAAATAATGTCTCGTTCAGTGTAATCAATTTAAACCACAATGATTTGATCAATGACAAAACTTTGTTAGGGGAAATTTTCTCTCATTAAATTTTATAATTGCAAATTGTTCAAAAGCATAAACAAAACAATGTGTGTAAAAGCTACTTGCTTTAAAAAATATTTCCAACTATTACAATATTCACTGCATTTCCAAATGTTGCCATCCATATACAATATATACATTTTCACAAAAAAGGACACTCCCAATGCATTTCGGGTTCGTGTTTGAACCCTTCGTCAGGGGATGGATGTAATGTTCAATACTTGTAGTAACTAATGGTAATATGGTCCTCCGTTGGAATCTACAACACAACAGGGTCATGATTACAAGGGTATATTAAGAGAATTTGCACTCTACTAACAAAAGTGAAAATATAAAAGTGTGAAAATGTAGAAATGTAAAAAGAGAAGCTGTGCTCTGTCCTACGAGCGATATAAACTAAACTGTGGACCAGTGAAATAAACAACTGTGGTAGCCAGTGGATGAAAGTCAATATTCAAGTGTGCACAGTGTGCAATATAAAAGTGATAACGGTATGTGAAGTCGTGTCATGATAAACTCAAGGTAAACATCTGTAAGCATGCTGCTGCGAACGTGCCCGTGAACGTGCTCATGAAGGAATCAAACCATGCAACCTTTGTGTATAAAGCGACATTAATCTGGTATAAATGCTTACCCAGCTGGGCAAATAATCAGTCTAAAGAAACAAAGAGACAGTCTGTAAGGGGCAATGTGAATAATATAGATACGCGTTATCAGCTATTAAGGGATTTCCTTTACCCGTATTCCAAAATAGAAGAACAACCAGGTGCTGTTTGGGAGGTGTTCAAAATTTCACGTCTCCTGTAGTTAAAAAGAGTGTGATGTTATTTGCAAGACGTTAACCTGAGTATGCAATTCGATGCAACCCGCCAAGGACCCACTCCTCACCTTGCGTAACAACAATATCAGCTGTCTCCAGTATTGCTAAGCTGCCCTCGTCTTCGTGCAGTGAAACCGCTCTACAACCAAGAAATATCGTCAGACTCGATACCCAAGTTTCGTAAGATATAAAGTGTCTGCAAAAAGTGGTGTTTTAACTCACCAGTTTCTACGCAAAGCTGCCGTTCTGCCAACAATTCTATCGCCGTGTTGTTCCGCTCTGAATCCAAACTCCGCGTCTACCCAATAGCCTTTGCACATTTAAAGGGACCGCTCATTTACACAGTGTGTAGACGAGCTTATTTCAAGAAAACTTTATTGGTTACGAAACAATAGAGTGCTATGTGATCTGTCAATTTCACCGCAATAAGTCCAACATTGTGGTTAGCATATGTATGATTCTAATTGCCATGAATAACAAAGATTACAAAGGTGCCAAAAAATTAGTACGAGTGTATCTCTGTGAGAAGGTCTATAGAAGGTTTGAACAGTGGCTAAGTACCCAGCGGTACGGAAATGTCAATAGTATTGAAATGAAATGAAATGAAAATGGGATTTATAAAGCGCATGGCTGCCCGTGAGCGTCCCAGCGGTCATAACAGAGATAGTAGAAGAGAGGTGGAAATTAGGGAAAAAGCCAAGTTTTCAACAGCTTTCGGAAGGTAAGATGGTTAGGTTCGGAGCGCAGAGTGAGGGGAAGCAGATTCCACATCTTGGAGGCGTTATAGGAGAAAAGACGCCCCCCTGTCCAGGCCTTTTTGATCTTAGGTATGTGAGCAAGATGTAAGCGTGCTGAGCGCAGATTTCTGGATACTTCATGGCGTCTAATCAGATTTTTTAAGATCTGAGGACCCTTTCCATGGAGAATTTTGTGCGTCGTACAGAGGGATTTTAAATATACGCGCTCCTGAATGGGCAGCCAGTGGAGCAGTTTAAGGGCTGGTTTAGCCGAACTCCTACTATTGATGCCAGTTAAAAGTCGGGCTGCCGAGTTTTGTACCACCTGGAGTTTGGCGAGGACTTTCTTAGAGGCACCAAGGTACAGAGCGTTACCGTAATCCAGTCTAGATAACAAAAGCCTCTGGATCAGGATCTTCCTAGAGTCTTGGGGGAGCAGGGGAAGAATTTTGCGGGTACACCTAAGGATGCCGTAGCAGGCCCCCGCTGACTTCCTGGCTTGGGTAGTAAACGTGAGATCAAGGTCGAGCCACATGCCCAGGCTCTTAATGGATTGTTTTGGAGCCGGGGCAGGTCCCATGCAAGGAGGCCACAAGGTCTTTGGAATAAAGTGAGACTGGTTGCCCAATACTAAAACCTCAGTTTTATCACTGTTAAGTTTAAGATGGGAACAATCCATCCAGTGTGAGATGTCTTGGAGGCAGGAGTAAAGATTATCCGGGGGATGATTGATCTGGCTGAGAAAGACCACAAGCTGGGTATCGTCAGCATAACTCACAAGTTTAACCCTGTTAACCCTGTGGGGGGTGACTATTCTCTCCAGGGGGGACATATAAGCATTGAAAAGGGTGGAGCTCAGGGATGAGCCCTGAGGAACCCCACAGTGTACAGGGGTGAGACGGGATTTAGAGGTTCCCTCCAAGATTTGGAAGGAACGGTTGTGAAGAAAGGAATTAAGCCAAGTCAGTGCGGACCCGAGATTCCCAGTTCCCTGAGCCGGTGAGTCAAGGTAGTATAGTTCACTGTGTCGAAGGCTGCGCTCAGATCCAGGAGGATCACTGCCACTGATCCTCCTGAATCGAGGATCCTTCTAGACTCCTCCACAACCGCAATCATGGCTGTTTCAGTGCCCTGACCCGGGCGAAAGCCCGTCTGGGATGGATACAGGAGCCCACTTGATTAATACTGTCAATGCGCTCAATCAAAGCGAAAATAGCGCAAGTGTAAAAATGTGACATGGAATCAAAGGGAGAAAAGGGAGAAAGGAAACAGATCAAAATTAGACAAATCTAAGGAAGTTGGTTATTAGGTCTGCGCACAGCAATGGTTCTGTAGGTTATTACACAAGTTGGTTAACTTCTGTGGGGTGGGTTAAGGTGCTCCCAAGGTGTCGTCCTCACCCTGACGACAGAAAATACTTAAAGTTTGGTAGTGCTGTCAATTGGAAATTGACAGCATCCCCCGGGGCACTCTTATGTTGGGGTGGTATTCCTCCATACAACTGTTCAACACTATTAACCTCAGTCTCTTGTAGGTTCAAAAAATAATGTTTTTATTCACAATTCATTGATGTTTGTTTGCTCAACATCATTAATGAAGGTTATCCAGTGCAATTATTTCTTTCAACAATGGCATCTTTTGCTCCGATGCATTTCGGGTGTGACCCTTCGTTTGGGAGCATCTATGAGAAAATGACATGAGTGTCATGTTTATGTGGTCTATAATTAACATGATGTGCAAGGTTAGTGTTGTGCTCAAAGTGAGAAAAAAGAAAAGAAAAAGAAG
Source organism: Lissotriton helveticus (assembly GCF_964261635.1). Lineage (NCBI taxonomy): Eukaryota > Metazoa > Chordata > Amphibia > Caudata > Salamandridae > Lissotriton > Lissotriton helveticus. Next base: position 1,580,174,009 of record NC_136065.1, on the reverse strand, counting down.
AAAAGGAAAAAGCTGTTTTTCAATTCAGGTAGTTAACGTGATTTAAGGTGACCTGACATGGCGTGTGATTTTTAAAATACCGAGTGCCCGAACGTGCTGAGTGTTATTTAAAATGCAGAGTACAAGAACGTGCTAAGTGAAGGTTAACGAAGTGGTACTAGGGGTGCGGGCCGCGTTTAACTCATTGCTTGTTTGAAAACGGGTGTAAATGTAAACAGTGCATCGATAGGCTGTCGTTCGGTTTAATCGACAGTCCTGGCTTTAACGTTTAAGAAAACACGAATAACGTGTTGATACACTATGGGAAGATATGTTCAGTGCACTTACTTAAAAAACGCCGTGTTCTTTCTAGGATAAATAATATTCCATGCACTGGTGCTCGGTGGTCAGGTTGATAGTACCAGCGAGTTGAAAACCTGAATATAGAGTATTGCCGAGTGAGTCATGTGACCGCAAAAGCGATGGTGATGGAAACAGGACTACTGTGTGGGTGCCAAGTGACGATAAAAATGAAAAATGACAATGAAAAAAAGAATGCTGAAAGGGGGGTTAACCAAAATGAAAATGAAAACGAATGTGCCAGCATTATAAAATTGACGGTGTACTTGAAAATTATACAAAAAACATAATTACTTCATAACAGTAAGGAAATTGGCAGAACTGTACATCCCATAGGTTTGGGATGAAAGCATGTTAAGTCAATAATCATTATAGATAACAAGAATATTCTATTCGTTCATTCAATCCGTACGGTTTTATCGATTTCAGTTTATAAATCCAGTGGTTTTCTCTCTGGAGCAAATGTTTATTATTGTCTCTCCCTTCTGTTTTTTTGATGGTTTCCAATATCATAAATTTCAATTGCGAAACATTGTGATTCAATTCATTGAAATGATTAGATACTGATGACTTGATGTTTTTGGTTCTGATGTTCGACTTGTGTTCGTTCAGACGTACCTTAATTTTGCGTTCGGTCTTGCCAACATAAATTTTTCCACACGGACATTGCGTAAAATAATATTAAAGCATTGGCCGATGTTGCAACTGGAAACAGACTTTAAGGACATGTTCAAGTCACCACCGTTGTTCGCCTACACCAGAGGTAAAAACTTAGGGGAAATTCTTAAATCACCAAAAGACAACCAAATTGAAAGCAAAGGAACCAGACCTTGCAATAATTGCAATAACTGTAACAACATAATTTTGGGCAATAAAGTAACCCATCCCATGAGAGGACACAGTATACCAATCAAAGTAACAGCTACCTGCGACACGAGTAATGTAATTCACATGTTAAAATGTCCGTGTGGAAAAATGTATGTTGGCAAGACCGAACGCAAAATTAAGGTACGTCTGAACGAACACAAGTCGAACATCAGAACCAAAAACATCAAGTCATCAGTATCTAATCATTTCAATGAATTGAATCACAATGTTTCGCAATTGAAATTTATGATATTGGAAACCATCAAAAAAACAGAAGGGAGAGACAATAATAAACATTTGCTCCAGAGAGAAAACCACTGGATTTATAAACTGAAATCGATAAAACCGTACGGATTGAATGAACGAATAGAATATTCTTGTTATCTATAATGATTATTGACTTAACATGCTTTCATCCCAAACCTATGGGATGTACAGTTCTGCCAATTTCCTTACTGTTATGAAGTAATTATGTTTTTTGTATAATTTTCAAGTACACCGTCAATTTTATAATGCTGGCACATTCGTTTTCATTTTGGTTAACCCCCCTTTCAGCATTCTTTTTTTCATTGTCATTTTTCATTTTTATCGTCACTTGGCACCCACACAGTAGTCCTGTTTCCATCACCATCGCTTTTGTGGTCACATGACTCACTCGGCAACACTCTATATTCAGGTTTTCAACTCGCTGGTACTATCAACCCGACCACCGAGCACCAGTGCATGGAATATCGTTTATCCTAGAAAGAACACGGCGTTTTTTAAGTAAGTGCACTGAACATATCTTCCCATAGTGTATCAACACGTTATTAGTGTTTTCTTAAATGTTAAAGCCAGGGCTGTCGATTAAACCGAACTTATCGATGCACTGTTTACATTTACACCCGTTTTCAAACGAGCACTGAGTTAAACGCGGCCCGCACCCCTAGTACCACTTCGTTAACCTTCACTTAGCACGTTCTTGTACTCGGCATTTTAAATAACACTCAGCACGTTCGTGCACTCGGTATTTTAAAAATCACACGCCATGTCAGGTCACCTTAAGTCACGTTAACTACCTGAATTGAAAAACAGCTTTTTCCTTTTCTTCTTTTTCTTTTCTTTTTTCTCACTTTGAGCACAACACTAACCTTGCACATCATGTTAATTATAGACCACATAAACATGACACTCATGTCATTTTCTCATAGATGCTCCCAGACGAAGGGTCACACCCGAAATGCATCGGAGCAAAAGATGCCATTGTTGAAAGAAATAATTGCACTGGATAACCTTCATTAATGATGTTGAGCAAACAAACATCAATGAATTGTGAATAAAAACATTATTTTTTGAACCTACAAGAGACTGCGGTTAATAGTGTTGAACAGTTGTATGGAGGAATACCACCCCAACATAAGAGTGCCCCGGGGGATGCTGTCAGTTTCCAATTGACGGCACTACCAAACAAATCTAAGGATGGCAGAGTGCAAATTCTTTACATGAAACGTGAATCCTATGCAGATTACAACCATCTAAGCAATTTTATAGAAAGCAAATCATCTCATAATGATCATTTAGTCCCCCGGGGGTAATGGTCCCCAAGGTTTTAATCCAGTGAGTTTCTCTTTTGGCTAAACTAGTGTTAATGTCTATGCCTGGCCCTGTCCTCATATGTTCTAGAACCGTAAACCGCAACTGGGGTATTGTGTGAGATGTCTTTTGCCAATGTACTGCTAGTGGAGAAGTTGTATTGTGATTGCGAATTCTGATCTTGTGCTCGATTATCCGGGTCTTTATCTTCCGACGTGTCCTCCCTACGTAAACTAGCCCGCAGGGGCATTTGATCGCGTATATGACTGACTCTGTGTTACAATTAGATGTATGTGACAGTTTTATTGATTTACCGGTATGTGGATGCACGAATGTGTCACCTATTATAACATTGCTGCACTGGCCACAATTGTGGCACTTTCTCATGCCTTTGAATTGCTGTCTTGTGTCCAAATGTTTAGGTTTTAGTAATTCACGTAAATTCCTAGATCTTGTGTGTGCGAATAGTGGTAAATCCCTAAAGATGTTAACAAAATCCAGTTCATGCTCAATGATCTCCCGGCGTTTTCTGATGATTTTTTTAATTTGAGAAGCTTGGCTTGAGTATTTTAATACAAAAACTTCACGCTGTTGAGTTTTTTTTCTAGATGATTTGTTAGTGACATGCCTAAAGCTGTGAACGTAGTGCTTAATTGATGGCATGTTGAGGGAGATGACCTCCATATTTCACTCAAAGTAAGCAGAAGATGCCTGATTTATTTTATTAAATTTGTTAATAGTTTAGTTTTTTTCTAAATGCATTTTACACCAATGCAAGTTATCAGGAAAGTACAGTTGTCCTTTCTATTAAACACACTAAGTATTATTAGGTATTGACATTTGTACTTGAATCTTTGGTAATTTCAGTACACATTTCTTTCAGTACACACACACATTTCCAGACAGGTCTGCTCTCACCTTGAGCACAGGGAAGTAAAACACCATATACGTCATAATGTCAACATTTAGAAGCAAGGAAGGGGGACCATAAAATAATGAAAAAAAGAAATTGTGAGTATTTTATTTTACTTGCATTGATTTAGGGGCAATTTTAGGGAGGGGACAGCAAAAATAAAGCTGTATGGAAAAAAATCATGGGTCAGCCTGATGAGACAGGCACGTCTGACATGGGTGGAAATGGAAGTGCATGCAAATATTCTTCTAGCGCATAAACACTTTGGCAATGAGGTCTACATGCATAGGGGTGCTATCTAGCACTGTAAGTGGGATAAAAAAGTTGAAGAGGATACTCTAAAAATGCATGAGCAGCCTTAGTAATACGAAACACCCTGCGTATATGATTATATAGAGAAGAGGAGTTGGCCTAACGACTAGGACGGTGGACCACGAATCCGGGGAACTGGGTTCGAGTCTCGGCAATGACGCTGAACATCCTGTGATTCTGGGCAAATCACTTAATCTCACTGTGCCTATCAAAAATAAATGTGTCCCCATGTAATGCAACTGGTGCTATGTAAAGCGATCTGATACCCGATTCGGGTCAAGTTCGCGCTATATAAAACTCTGTAAAATAAAAAATAAATAAATAAAAAATAATACCTTCACCAGCTTCACTCGATTATTTTCAGGGAGAAAAATCAAAGTACTCCTGAGGCCGGGCTTACATCCGTCCACCCTCCCAAAAAAGTAACAAAGGGGAGCCACTGGCAATGGCCAATGGGTCAAGGGAGCCGTGGGTCAAAAAAGTCTGGGGACCACTGTGCTAGGCTGAGGGCACTTCACACCCCAAATTTAGAAATGACCACCAGATGGCGGTCATTTCAAATGCATTGGCAGGAACTGCCATCACTGCAAATCCTGTCAAAGCTTTTTTAAGATTGACTCATGGCATTGTCAACATGACAGAGCCATTTGTCAAACCTATTTTCTTTTATTTTCCAAAAGAAAATCCAGAAGTGGGATTTTGAAAATAAAAAAAATGCTCCCCTTGCCATGGGAGTTCTCTCCCATTACGAGGGAAGCATTGAGCAGTTTTCATTGCCCCTTAAGGCCATGGTTTTCCTGGCAGTGATGGGCAATAAAAACTGACCTGTTGGTCCTCCCATCTAAAGCAGGTGGGTGGACATAGAGGTCAACCTTCAACGGCTCTTACTCTGTCACACTGGGGGCCCTCAACATTTTGAACAGGTGCAGCATGGAGCCTGGGTTTCCACAGCACCTGTTAGAGCTTGCAGTCAAAACCTTTTAAAAGAGGGTGCAACCGGTGTGCCAGTCTATAGACTAGTTACTTACACTGCAACTGGGCTGCTCCAAATAACTGACCTACAATTTAACTGCTTCCTCTTAATACATGGAACACCAAGGAATCAACACAAACATCAGGTCTTCAACTGACAAGAGCAGCACGTTCAAGATGTTGTCTTGTAATAGCACCTATACAAGAATGGTGTCACTACTCACATATTCACTAATTTATCCACCTATTCATTCATCTCAGTGACTCAAGAACCCTCTTCAGAAATCTATCTGTAATCTTTGTCACTTATGCATCAACTGTTCATGTTCAGTGAGAGAGGGAAGCTTGCTTTGTTACTGCCATACTTTCCCAGTTCTGTGCGGCTGTAACCTTGAGTTACTGTTGCCCGATTTATGACTATTCTGTCAGGAGAAAGGTTTGTGCTGATACTGCCCTAGCTGTACCTGTCCTCTGAAGTCGGGAAGTTTGCACTGTTTTGCCTAAGGTGCACCTGTTCTATGCAGAGGTGTGTTTAGAATGTTGCTGCCATATCTGCTAAAATTACAAAGGATATATATATATATATTTTTTTTTTTAAAGACCTTTATTGTACACTTTCAGCATGACACAGCGTAAGGCCTACAACCCGTTCGGGCCGGCCGCAGCAGAACCAGAGCTCAGGCATTATAAATCGGATAACACAGCCGCGTGGCCGACAACCCAAGGGTCCGGCGGCGAATAGAAACTATGTGTACCATATATCAAGTATTTCAGGCATACGACATGGCTTAGGTCTATGATTTTACAATAACCAAACAACTAAACTTTTCCGTGAACTGTAGAGGCATGCGAAGCACAAGCAATCCTGCGAAGGTGAGAGATCAGACATTCATACATTGCAGTATATTGTTGACCAGCAGTGCGGCCATCAGCCCATCCCCCACATCCCAACATCTGTTCACAAAGGGCGGAAAACAGCACACCAGGCGACACAACCATCAGCATGGAAAGACCAGGCTCAACCCTCAATCTGAAAGGTCCTCATCCGGGTCAACTCGCGGTGGCTCACATATATCCCCCCTAAATTTATTCCATGCCCCCCAGATTTGCCCCCATTTTGCCGGGCAACCTCGATGAACAAACACCGCCTTTTCGGCCACCATGGCGTCGTCCATATCTTTGCACCAGTCTCTCAGCGTGGGCAGGACGTCAGAACCCCACAGTCTGGCTATATTGCGCTTCGCCACCATTATACCTAGCACAGCCCAGTCCTGCTGACGACGGGTTAGATCTTCCGCCTCCCAAATGTTTATCAGACAGCGACGTGGGTTGGGCAGCAGGGAAACGTTTGTGGTTTGGGAAATGGTTCGCATAACCGCTGCCCAGTACGTGGCCACACATCTACAGTCCCAGATCGTGTGGTAAAAAGTCCCCCTCTCCCCGCATCCACGGAGGCAAAAGTCGTGAGAGGTCCTTCCTATTTTGTGAAGAACCGTTCTGGTGTAGTATGTGCGGTGAACAATTTTCAACTGAACCAGTTTAAGTCTGGACGGAATCGCCGATTCCTTTGTCGAGGAGAGCGCCTCCTGCCATTCTGAGTCATCAAGATCACCGACATCTCCCGCCCAACAAAGGCGTAACTTGGATAGCATGTCAGGGAGGTTGTTGACCAGTTTCCGATATGTGAGGGATGTCGCTTTGTGGGGCATATGTTCTGTAAGCAGTCTATCTTCTAGAGGGGTGGAGTCCTGTAATGTAGTTCCGGCCGGGATGGTTGAGAGAAGTGCGTGTCTTATTTGCATATATCTGTAATATTCTGATTGGGCCATATCGTGTTTGGTTTGTAGAAAAGCGAAGTCAACTATGGTACGTTTTCTCCAGAGGTCACCCACCACGGAGATACCTATGGAGTCCCATGCCTTGAACCCTTTTTTTTATTTGCAAGCTTATACCGCGCTGGGAATCGACTCCCTGGGGAGTATCCTTTGCTATTACCCATGAACCCCAATTTGTGTGAGTCCCACAGGGGTGTCATTAGTGTAATAACGTGTGCGCATTGAAGGTGTCTATGCGCCTTGTACCAGATCTGGATTGTGTGACGGGTCGGGCCTATCAGATCAGATGGGACTCTACGATTATACAGGTTTCTTAGCAGTCCCCTGGGTTCAATACCTTGCCTATCCGCCAAAAAGGCTGGTTCCGCTTGCGCGGCATGGAGCCAGTAATTAATTTGCTTAAGGTGGGCAGCCCAGTAGTACAGTTCAATATTGGGAAGCGCTATACTCCCATCATACCAGTCCTTTACCAGCTTGCATTGCGCAATCCGGGCCGGTTTCCCGTCCCATAGTAAAGTAGATACAGCTGCCGCGATATTCTTAAAGTAGGAGGGGGAGACCGGGAATGGTGTGTTCTCAAGGAGGTACAGAAAACGGGGCAGCGTCATCATTTTGAACAATGCGGCTTTGCCCAGGAGAGTGAGAGGGAGGGAGCGCCACACCTTCACGTCCCTTTGGAACCGCTCCAAAGGGGGTCCCAGATTGAGAGCGTGAAATTCGTCCGGGTCGGAAGAAACTTGGATTCCCAGATACTTGAAGGGGCCGTCAGTATAGCGTAACGGACAGTCCGCCGGGAGCGGGGGTGGGGTTCCAGCAAGAACGTATTAGACTGATTTAGTCCAATTAATTCTATATCCCGAAACCCTCCCAAATTTCTCGCAGACGTTCAGTAGTTCTAGAATAGATTTTTTAGGGGAGGTGAGATACAAAAGGATATCGTCCGCGTAGAGAGATATCCGATCTTCCCATGTCAGCGACCATCTGATGCCTTTGATGGATGGCTCCCACCTGACCCAGATCGCCAGCGGCTCAAGTACTAGCGTAAACAGTAAGGGGGACAAAGGGCAACCCTGCCTTGTCCCACGACCAAGCGGGAAATCTCTGGAGATGTGACCATTCGCCGCTATCTGGGCCAGTGGCTTAGTGTAGAGCAAGTGGACCCACCCGCAGAACTTGGGGCCGAAGCCCATGTGACGCAGCACAGCAAACAGATAGGGCCACTCTACCGTATCAAACGCCATAGTGGCGTCAAGCGAGAGAAGTACCGCCGGCTCCTGTATATATTCCCGGCGGGCCATTACCGCCTGAAGACGTCGTAGATTATGCGAGGTATTACGATTCGGCATAAATCCGGACTTATCCGGGTGAACCAGGGTGTGCAGGTGCGGCGCCAAACGCTGTGCCAGTAACTTGGCAAGGATCTTCGGTTCCGCGTTTAGTAAGGAGATGGGGCGGTAGGAAGAGCACGATTCCGGTGCTTTACCAGGTTTATGGATCGGGATTACTGTGGCAAGGCGTTGATCTCTAGGGAGTTCCCCCACGTCTAGACTGTCCGCAAACATTCGGAGAAGATGGGGGGCTGTTATCTGGGCAGTGTGCTTAAACAGTTCTATTGGGAGTCCGTTGGGACCCAGAGCCTTGCCAGACGCCAGTGCGCTGGTCGCTTCTCGTATCTCCTCCACAGTGACGTCCGCTTCAAGCTCCAATGCTGCCTCAGGTGAGAGGCTGAGGATCGTCAGATCCTTGATATATTCATAGGCTTCGTCAGCCGAGTATGGTTTGCCTCAAAGTGATCAGCCAGCAGTTCGACTATGGCTCCGGGGTCCGAAATCGAGTGTCCCCCTGGTGGCGTCAGGTGTGCAATCACCCTGCCCGCTTTTTCTTTTCTGTCGAGCCAGGCCAGCATCTTCCCTGCCTTATCGCCCAACTCATAGACCCTATGACGGGAGGTTTGAATCGTGGTCTGTACCAACTCCCTTTGGTATGTCACCCACTCAACGTTCCGCAGTCGAACTGCCTGCGCAGTTGCCGGAGAAGGGTGGGACTCCTGGTCAGAGATCGCACACTGAAGCGCGTCTTCAAGGGCACCAAGATCTTGACGTTGAGCACGTTTCTGGGCAGCAATGAATGTAATTGTCTGCCCACGTACGACCGTTTTATACGCTTCCCATAGGGTGCTATGGGAGCTCACGGAGTCAGTATTCTCCTGAAAGTAGTGGGTAGCGGTGTTGGAAAGGGTTTTCCTCAAAGGGGCGCTCTGCAGATAGCTCGCATGAATGGGAAAGACGCGGGTTCTATGGGGACGGTGATTCGTGTAAGTGAGCCGCAGCGGCGAGTGATCCGAGATTCCTCGCGGACGGATGTCCGCCTCTGCAATGCCGTGGAGCCCATCACCGGACATTAGAATGTAATCTAGTCGTGAGAGACAGTGATGTGTCGCTGAGTAGTAAGTGTATTGCTTCTCGTAGGGATGTTTGTGTCGCCAGCTGTCCGTGAGGCCAAGGGCTTCTATTAAGCCAGCGAGTCGCCCGCCTCCCCGCACCGTCGTGGTATGTGGGTGTCGGTCCATTGTGTGATCTACAACATCGTTAAAGTCGCCCCCTATTACTAACGTCGCCGTCGGTAATGACAGTAGAAAGGCCGCAAGGGCCGTGTGTGTCGTGGCATGTAGGCCCGGTGGGACATACACGGATACAAAATTGAAAAGTTGGCCCTCCCACTGGATAGTCGCAACTGCAAAGCGGCCCTGGGAATCAATTTTGGTCTGTTGACACTTCATCGGAAAGTTCTTCCGAATAAGTATTCCCGTCCCTCTATAACCGGAGGAGAAGTCCGCATGTGCTATGAGTTTATACCCCCATCTGTCCATCGCTCTCGAGGCCAGGCCCACAAGGTGAGTCTCTTGCATCATGACTATCGCCGGGTTGCTACGCTTCAGGTATTGCAGTACTAGGCCCCGCTTCACCTTGTCGCCTAGACCCCTGACATTCTATGTGAGGACCGTGAAGGTTGACGTGTGAGAGGGATGTGGCGCGCACTGTTCAGGTGTAACCATCACGTGTACTGCCATTGAGGTGCGTGTGTGATTTCGTACTGGGCAATAGGGGACGGGTCCCGCATCCCACCTCTGGAAGGAAAGTGTCTCTAGCTAAACGCGTCGCGTGCGCCATAGATCGTCTCATAATGCAAAAACCAAAACTAAAACAATCAAACATTCCCCCTCCTCCCCCCCTCCCTGCCTCCCTGCTGCACGGGCCCAAAACCGCCCGCCACCCCAACTTAGCAGAGTGCTTAGTCCCAACCCAACCCAAAGTACTTGCTTGCAAGGGGTAAGTAGCTCTGTGACCTCACGGGCGGCTCCAAGCGAGCACCTCTGTCCAGCTCGGAGTGCTCGCCAAGGGTTACATCGGCAATGTTCCAAAGAAGTGTCTCTCAAGGGCTATGATTGCAGGGGCCTATTCTTCTGTGCGTTCTCCGTCCTCCAGGCCTGATTCTGCAAATAGATCCTGGCTATGACCTTGAGTTGTCTGGTGATCTGGTTGATTATCCGGCCGGTGGCCACGCTGACCCCCGCCACTTCGTCGCGGAGCTTCCACTCGTCTCCAACCGTCCAGCCAGTCTCTCGCCGCCTCCGGGGTGTCGAAGAACCACGCCTTATGATTATCCACGATTCTTAGCCGTGCCGGGAAAAGCATGGAATAGGGTATCTCCTTAGCCCGCAGAGCTTTTTTGATGTCAGTGAAAGTCTTCCGTCGCCGGGCCACCTCAGCCGTGTAGTCTGGGAAGAAGGCAAGAGTGGAGTTCAGTATCTTAACAGGAGCAGAGACCCTGGCTGTTTGCAGTATGGCGTCCCTATCACGGAAATTAAAAAGTCTAGCCAGCACTGGTCGCGGTTGCGCCCCTTGTTTGGGCTTTCCTCCGGGGACCCTGTGCGCTCGTTAAACAGAAAAGAAATGGGAGAGGCCCTTTGGCTGCAGCTTCGACCTGATTAAATCCTCCACATACAGATCCAAGGATTGCTTGCCCTCCGACTCTGGAATACCTAAAATCCGGACATTGTTTCTCCTGGAGCGCCCTTCCTGATCGTCCAGTCGTTCCTGTAGTTTTCTGGTGACCGCCTCCATGCGCTCAGCAGCAAGTTGTAGTTCCGAAGTGTCGTCCACCAATGATTTGGTGACTACTTCCACCTGCGCCACACGTTCCGTCATCTTGTGGAGGTCTGCCCTGAGCAGGCCAACGTCCGTTGAGATAGACCCCACCGTCGTCTGTACACTGGAGAGCATCTGCATCAGATCTTCTAATGTAACTTTTTTGGAGCTATCTCCCTCTGCACTCTTGTCCGTGGATGTGCGACCCTCCGGGTGTCTCGCAGCGTTCTTTTTAAAGGCGTATTTTTCCAGCTTGGATTGTGCCGCAGAGTGCCTGGTTCCTCTTCCCGCCATAGCGTTTATGTTATGGCTTGTGATCGTGACGGCGCTTCTGTGGCGCAGTGTGGCCGTAGGCAATCCGGCAGTAAAATGGCGTCGTCGGTCAGGGTCACCGGTCCGCCGTAAGGGAGATCAGCGTCAGGCACTGCCCACCTCCACGCACTCGCCAACACTCCTTATCCGCCTCCCAGGCTGTAGTGACTCACAGTTGCACTGCCCTTCTTAAGCCCTAGAGGAGTCTCGGGCTCTGCGAGGATTATTTGGCCTCTCCAATATCGCACCAGTTCCGGCAGCGCTGACCCCAGGGGCCGTCACTTAGGTCGTCCCGAGTTCCAGTGATCGGCTCCCACTTTCAAGATGCGAGTCCGGGAAGAGGCGGGGTCGGGCGCCGCAGTCGCGCACCGCCCGCACAGCAGTGCTTCGGACCTCCTGGCACCGGGGCTCTCAAACGCCGGGGCCGCCGCTCCCTACACCCCGGGGCAGCAACGTTGTCGGGCGAATGGCGTCCCCAGGCCGACCCACCTCCGGTCCCGATCAGGACAGCCGGCGCCACAGACCGCACTGTACCAGCGGTTACTTCCGGCAGGGCTCCGCCGACCACAGGGCACTTCCGGTCGGCTTGCTGAGCCGCGTCAGGTCGGCGTCCGGCGGGTGTCTCAGGGCCCGTCTCCGCACCACGGTCTATCTTTGTCCGGCGGCACTCGATCCGGCCCGGAATAGGATCGGATCACACCCTGCAGTGTCGGCACTCCGGTCCGGCTGCCCGAGGCACCATGTGACGGCTGGATAAACGGATTAGTGTACTGGGAGCCGCTTCAGTCACAGAGCTCCCGCACTACGCCGCCATTTCGTTTGGCTCGTAGCCACGCCCTTCACAAAGGATATTTTTAAAGCACATGCATAACATGCCCAGGTGACTCAGAAGATGTTGTTGGACCAGGCGCAGACAATAGTTGTGGAGCCTTGACCCAGAGACTCTGGGTTCAATCACAGCTGCCCAGCTTGAGCAATTAGTTTTCTTCCCTCTGCCTCCTTTTCCATGATCAACACATTTGAGAGTACCTTGAAATAATACAGTTCTGGATGTGCAATGTACAAAAACCTTTCTCATATGTAATAGACCATAATGTTGCTTCATTATTAACAACAAAGGCCTTGTATTGGTGGCACTAGACAACTGACTTGTCTCTTGGGCCATTCTACCCTCGCTTCCAGCATTGGGACTTTTATTTCTGATGTATCTGTGCACCTAACAAAATGTCATTCATTAATGAATTTGTCAATACGGTAGAAGGAAAAGCATGCGATACCCATCCAGGATCGGAACTGCACAATGTCTAATAAGTAAACCTGGTTTCAATTCTGGCTTCCAAGTATGACAAAACAGTGTGACCCTAGATGACTACTTTTCTTCCCCGTGCCTTCTTTTCCATGATTATCGCATCTGAGAGCACCTTTAAATAATTCACTTGTACAACAATGTGTCTTGTTTATGGTTTTACAGGCCCTTATGTTTCTTCATAGGAGAAACAAGACAACTGACAAGCCTCTTGAGTCATTAATGAAACTGTCACAGCAGAAATGGTGTGGTTCACTAATTCTAATGAAGGCCTCTCATTTCAGTGATATCATTTAAGGTGCTAAAGTGAAACAATCTAAAATACACTTTTTTTACGTAAAAGTTCACACTTCAGCTATACAATAAAGTGGCAGTCAGTGACACTTGCAGCAGGTTGGGCCCCCAGGTTCAGCTATGCCCTGCTCTCCTAAGCCTCCACTTCACTGACTTTCTGGACAGGATGCAACACAAATGGTGCTACTCCGAATATTAGGACCCGGATGTCACTGCCTCACTACCACTCCCCTAGTGGTACAGGCATAGAGGCAGGAGATGCTCTGGTTTTGGACATGTGGTTCACGGTCTCAAAGCATATGCATTCCCACTTCTACTACTGCCACATGTCCTTAACTTATTATTTGTGGTAGAGAAGGTTGTGCTGCTGCTATCCATGTTGTAACTTTGTGTTGGGAAGCTACACAAAAGAAAATAAAGATTCATACTGCCAATGTTTGTTGAAATGCATAATGAGAGTGAAAGGGTAAAACCTCACAAAATATGTGAGCTACATTTACTTTTGAATTTACATGTGAAACAAGCATTTTATTAATGGAGTAGTCGACTTTGTAAAATTTAAAAACAAAGCTGACTAAACATTTTAAAACATAGCTGGCAAAGTGGCTAATCCTGGAATTTAAGCCAATAGCACTTTGTATGCTGTGTTTTTGAGCCCATGAATAAACTGTTAAAAGCAAAACTACAAGCCTGCAATGCAACAAGCTGTTGTTTGAAGAAAAAATACAAATTATGGTATCCTTTGTCCTACTGGGAAAGTGGAGGGTTATGAAATGCAAAATAAAAGTTAGTTTCTGGCGTTCTTGCTTTTCTCCTGTAGACACTGAAGAGTAAAACGGCCAAGTAGGGTGTAGGGCAGAGATCGCCTTGCATATGCAATTGAGCCTCTCACTGTTCATCAGCTAACATAAACAGTCCCTAGAAAACCTGAAACGAGGTTTACTTTCCAGAACAATGCAGGGAGCAACAGTTAGATGTGTTCACAGACACTCAGAGGGGAAGTACAATGGCCTGTCACCACTCTTTCCGAATGCGCCCTCAGCCTAGAACGTGGTGGGAGTAAGGTGGGCTATTTACAGCACCACAGTGAAATGCCCTCAGCTGAAGAAGTGTAGCACGTCCGCCAGGTGCTGCCCACAACGGCTGCCAGTGCTGTGTTGGGCCATCGGAGGGGTGAAACCACGATAGAGAGGAAGTAGTCTACACCGTGGTCACGTCAATGGTCCGCTTACATTTAAATCGGGCAGTGGAACCTTATCTTGGCAGCAAATATACTCCATTGAAACAGAGTATATTTACCGTTGAGATATAAATCAGGCCCTTGGTCAGAAGGCAAAATCTTCGACTGGAAAGAACGTGCTCAGGGTATCCATTGTGGATGGCCCAAATCGTTAAATTTAAATATTTAGAAAATCATATCTCCATTTCCCCTTATTAGATTTTTGTTGTTTTGGTGTCATTTTATTAAATGTTTCTCTATTTGTATAACTTGTAGTGGGATTTTTATTTTATTGTGTTTTTGACTTTTTAACTGTTTTGGTACTTCGAAATGGTTCACACAATTCCTCTACGATAAACCTGTCTGCTCTGTGCCATAGCTACCAGGGTTTAATCTTAGGTTTAAATTACTGAAAACTTTTCCAGGACCTAATAGGTTAGGCACTATGTGGATCGGGTGGATAAACAGTATGCAGATGACGGAGCCTACTCCCGCTCTGTCGCCCACATAGTATTCTGACGGCCCGACAAACTACGGGCTGTCCGAGGCAAGCCATTCGACCATCCACTCAATTTAGAGTGGGCAGTCGGCTGGCGTTTTTTTCTGTCTGTCACCCACAGGATTTACCTGCTGGTGAAGAACAGCAAAAAGAAAAAAGAAAAGGACTGCCACACTATGGAAGAAAACTCCCATGGTGTGGGGGGCATTGGTTTTAAATTTTTCAAAAAGAAACTCCAGCTTCCGGAGTTTGTTTTTGACAAATGTAAAACTTTGGAAAAGTTTGATGGCCAGCCTTCATATGTGATGGACCCAGCTATCAAACTTTTCAACTATTGATAGGAACCGCTGTAATGTTAGTTTCTACCAATGGTGGAGGTGGATGGACATCTCTAAATTTGGTTGAATTCCATCAGAGCAGTGGAGTAAAGTACTCTATCCTCTAACTGGCATTAAACCGTCCGCCAAGCTCTATATCAGGACCTATTACTTGTGGAGGACTACCATGCACCCTAATTAATAAAGTCCCTTTCGTACACAATTTTACACTCACTACCATCCTAATGTTCCAATTGCTGTACTACGGTTTCATTTTCTTCTGGAAACCTTTTCAGGTCAGTCAGCAAAGGCCTGTACCATAACATCTCCCACACTTTAAAGTGGAGGGAGTTTACAGTGCTAAGCATGTTGTGTGACGACAAGTTACATATTTCAGACTGAGATGGACCACCAGGAAAGATCAGGGAAGGAATGTTTAGAGTTAATGACGGGATGCACCAAAGCTCTGTGGATTGTGGCCCTCATTTAACTAGAAAAGTACTTCCACGTTCTTTTGATGTGCACTAAGTTAAAATAACATTTAAACAAAAAAGTTTGGCATCTCTTTGAATGGATTTCATGCTCTGGTGAGGGAGATGTGACTGGTTTCTGTACTGGGGTTAGCAGGAGGCCTCAGCCTTTCCAAGTGACTTTTTCAATGTCTGTTTGCTCTCTCTTTCAGGCCAGAGTGAGACTTCGGCGTACGATTCTCAAAAAGAGTTATTTAACCAGGACAAGATTCTCAGAGAAGCTCTCGCAAGGAGACGGAGCAATGAGGGTGAAAAGAACGACCTCTCACAGGATGAGAGACTGCAGCGCTCAGCAGCCCCCGGGCAGGAGCCCACGGGGAATGCAAACCTATATGGCTCAGCTTTTGATGCACAAAGAAGAGCTTCATCTGAACAGACCCGACCAACCGGAGCCAGAGAGAAACCCACAGAGGACGAGAACCTGCTGAGCTCAGCCGAGGAGAGACCTCACGAGCACAGGCCCCAGCGCAGCTCTCGCGATGAGACCCCACAGCGCCCCACAGCTGAGGATGAGGAGCGACGTCTGGGAGAACGGACCCTGCTCATCCCACTGACAGGCCAGCAAGGACATTTCCCAAGGAATCCCGAGAGTTCGGTCCTCGGGCCAAGCCCAGGACCAATTACAAGTAAGTCTTGCTTCTTATAGTGGAAGGTGCAGGGTGATTTAATGGTTTTATGAATGATGAGCTCAAGGGCCAGTTATTACCCCCACTGCAATGTGTAGCTGCCCCTCCAACTCCATCAATCAACGCGACTGAAGCGCCCAAAATAGCATAGACTTCCACAACTGCAGAGCCTGTCAACAGGGATGTGAACAGATGTGTGCTTATGCAAGGGAGAAGTGAAGGGTGATATAGAGACGGCAAAGACAGGTGAGAGCACAGTGATAGACAGATAAACACTCTAAAAACAGTTACTCCTTCCTCCACTCTGACTGATTAGAAAGCAATCCTCGCCCTTCCCGGTGGATTGTTTTTAAGGGTTCTGGCGGTGCAGACACTAGCACAAGGAGATAACTCTTCTCACAGCAGACATTTCCCCAAATCAACAAATCAGCAGAAATGAGGTTCCTCAGAAGTTATCGTGGCACATTACGTCAATTGCAAAACGAGTTATTTATTTAGAGAAATGTTGATGATTTTCACAACTAAGTGAATCGCATAAATCAAGATGAATTCTACATTAAGAGGTAAAAATGCTTAATGATGTGGCGAGTACCTTAAGAAGAGTTACAAGGATTGGTAACCCAGGTAGGAGGCTAATGGAATGATTTAGGAGTTCGCATGTGGCACTGTTCCAGAGCAGCCTTCCTTTCCCTCTGCTGGTCTGGCGGAACTATATGATTCACCTTTTGAAAGAAAACACATAAGATTTACCTGTATTTTTCTGGAGGACGGGTGTGGATTGGATCCATTCGACTCAGAATAAAGTCGCCAAGCATGCATTTGAATAACTGACACACCTGAGCTAACAGGCAGAGTCCTACCCCCGCCACTGAAGGCAAGGATTGTAAAGTTGTATTGTCAGGTCCTTCAGTGCTCTGCTGGAGTGGCCGAGGTTCAATGAAATAGGTTGTCGCAAATCATTTCACATTACTTTTCTGTTTGCTGTAAGGTGATCAAGCAGCAAGCCTGACATAGTATTTCTTAATAGAATGAAAACCAGGAAATGAAATGGGACTGACCACCCAAATCCTTAATCTTGGACTCTTTCGCAAGGCTATACTTAGGAGGCATATCAATGGATACGCTCAACGGCACTGCCGGAACCCCGCGTAGAACGGTCAGGAGAACGAGAAAAAAGGTGGTAGGGGCATAACAGAGGTCCCGACTGTGTGTGTGGTCCCCAAGGTTTGTTTTGGGGAAGGGGACGCTCACCTCTAAGCCATGCCATTGCATGCCTTGAAGAATCTATGCATTGGCATGAAATAAGAAATAGTTAAACTCTCAGGAAACCCATTCAGCTTTCCATAGGAGGCCCCAGCAGCATATGGGGGGCCCTAGCTGTTCAGAGGGCCCGATTGAGCCCAAGACTAATGAATGTCTGTGGTATCTAGGAGATACTAGGTCTGTCATCACATTCTGCAAGGGATGCCATTTTGCGTTGCACCACTGGAAGGTGGGGTGGGTGGGGTGGAATAAGCAATAAATATACTGAGCTTAGAAGAGAAAGGGAATGGGCAGAAATGCAAGAGACATCATATCTGACAGACCTGAACCCCCTCTCCCTTGGTGGGCCGAAATCCAAAGGCCGCCTAATGTCCATTTTTTCCATCTGAGCTAATACTCTCTGTTGAAATCAACCAAACTTTGATGCCATTCTAATTTTTGATCTTAAGTAAGTTAGTAGAAATAAAACGTTGAGATAAAAATATACCCAAAGGACATATTTTGGTACACAATACTAAGGGAAGTCTGAAGAAATCCTGTCTGTAATATAGACAGGTTCGCATACTCAGGGGCATATTTACAAGCCCATTGCGCCGCCGGTGCATCACTTTTTTTTTACACAAGCAGCCCAGGCAGAGTTTAGACCCATATCTACGAGGCCACGCAAAGCCACTCTACCTGGCTTTTCATGGCCTCATAGATATGGAGTAAAGCAAAGCTGCGCAAGTTGCTGCGCTGATTACTCTGTATACTACAAGAATACAAAGTTCCCCGGGAAAGAGAATGGCAAAAGGTGTGTGGATGGGAGAAGAGCAAAGACAGGGGACGAGTGTTCCCTTATTGGAACTAGGAAACCTCACACATCCAGTTGGTTTAGATGTCATGCTTCATCATTGGTCTCCTGCTCCTCGTCAGACTGGCGCTGCAATGTCCGACGGGCGCCAAAAAGGCGCTCTTTTGTGGAGATCTTTTGTTCCAGCGAATGGTTGAGTGCATGTGAGGGGTCTGGTGAAAGTGTAGTCGTGAAGTTTAAGTGGTTTAAAAATAGGTGTGACAGTCCACTAAAACTTTTATTCGCGTGGCTGGCTCCCTAAGTTAAAAGGGGTGGGAGGGGAGATAGGGACTGCACAAGGCACAGTGGGCTACCTCAACCCTCTAGGTTGGTCGACATGTTTCTTGCCTAAATGGCAATTCCTCAGGACCTAAAAAGTGCTCAGTACTACACAGTGAGAAAACAAAAAAAGGAAAAGAAATACAACCTCTCTGGGTCAGTGGGGTGGCAGGCCGATTGGTCCTGCTCATTTGGGGTAACCTAGAAAAGGGTATATTATAGAAATCAGCTCTAAGAAATAGTGGCAGTGTTTCTATAAATCAAGGTCACCACAGCTCTTCAATATCTACACACCACGTTGATTAAAACACAGTAAAATATAGGCATCAATGTAATGCATGCACAAAGTCATATCAAACTGGTATCGTAAAAACTACTCATGGAAAAATGGTGATGATAGGTACATCAAGGCATGCATGTCTCTCCTTCTCAATATTTACATGCATATATATGTGTAAGCCAGTGCCAGGTAGTGCTGGATAATGCTTATCCTAGGAGAATCCCTAATGGGCCCCGCAGACTGTTCCCGTGGGGCTGCCTGGTGAGGAATAGTGCCTGAAAGAAAAATTGCACAGGGGTGTGCTTGAGTGTCAGAATGGTGGATCTGACACGGTGCACTGGCATCACCATCTAAACAATATTCATCTCCACAACTACTAGTGGAGTTGGAAGGTAAAGGCAGCTGAGGAAGCTTGTCACGCCCCCCAAGGAGACCCCGGTGGTATCACGAGCCCAGGCGGTCTCCCACAGTCAACCGACCAGCAAAACTTCGCCGGCGGCATTGGTGGACGAGTCAGCAGGATCAGCCTCGAAAGGTCCGACACGTGCAGAGGACCGGGGTACAGCACTAAATATTTCCCCACGATTCTCCGCAAAGCGTCCGGTGCCCCCGAAGCCCCCTGTCACCCAGGGCACCATGCCACCAAAGAACCGACATAGTCAGATTAATTTGGGAACCCCCCCGACGGCAAGGAAACACCTCGGGTAGACCTGACGGGGTCGTGGCACAACCCGTCAGCATGAGACCAACCCGGAAAGGTCCGTGGTTTGCCAAGACTGCCACTGCGGCACAGACTAGACACTTACCTCGATCAAGGGCAGCCCGGGTCCGGAGACCTACCCGCACGTCTAGCGCCTCGGCGAAGGCGTGGAACAGCTGGTGGCGGTTCCTCGTTGCCACCGGGTTTAAGAAGCCGCTCGTACTTCCGCCGCCGGGATCCAGCCGGTGGGCGTGTTCCCCGGAAGCCAGTCACTGCGCATGCATGGTGTGACTGACTGTGCTCACCTACAGTTGCTGATAGTAGTCGTGTAAGCGAGGCGGCCATTACTAAGGGAAGTGAAAGTGGCCAGCGCTTCCATTAGTCGGGTGGTGACCAATATAAGCACATCAGAGCCTAGTATATTTAATGTGCTAGCCCAATCATATAACACATAGGACGAGGGGCGTTGTTGTTTAATTTTACTGGATGCCCCGCAATTGTAGGACAGACAGAAAGAGAGAAAGAAGTGTTTGGCCGCACCCTGAAAATGAAGTTTTTTTTCTCTAGGAGGGTTCATAAAATCTGTGCTTGCTCCTAGTGATCAGGGATGTACGAAATGTGTGTGGATGAGAAAGGCCCCAGGATGGCCCACACATGTACTCGATGGAAGTGTTGATTTGAGGAACTGATTAGTCCACTATCCCATGATAAGGCACCATGGCGATGACTATGAAGGAGGTCTTTAAGTAAGTGATGCCCACGGGACAGAGTCATTAAGGCCCAATGTGTCTAATTGAAGGCGGTGAACCCATCGCTGTTCAATCCTGAACAGAGCCTGTTTACTGATTGTTGGGTGAGACTCAAGGACCAGCCATTTAATGCTATCTGCCGGGTGGCCCTTTTGGGCATAGTGTTCGTAGAGTCTAGTGTGTGTTTTAGAGCATCGGATGTTGCTCTTATGCTCCATAATTCTCAACTTCACTTGCCTCATTGTCGTGCCAATGTAGTTATTTCCGCAGGGGCAAGTGAGCATATAGATGCACCTAGAGCTGTTACAGTTGGTGTGTTTATTCATGTGCCAGGTGAATGTGTCGGACAATTTGATTTCCTTGCACTGCGTAGTCTGAGGGCATATCACACGTCCCCCGCACTGATAGTGACCAACTACCGGTGGAAGCCTCTTACTCTGTGTCAAAGAGGCGTTCCATGGGCGTTGTGGTGGGTGTGATTTGGGAGCTGGTAAAAGAAAAGACAACCAGTTTTGGATAAAGTTTTAGATATAGAAGATACTTCATTTTCTGTATTTTCTGGTTCGTAAGGATTAAATTGTAGACAGAATCCAGCTTCTGGTTTCTACTCCATACTCAGAAGTTCCTCTGGAAATTAGAGGATTTTACCTACCAACAAATTCTAAATTGGGCCCTATAAGTTCTCCATCAACAGTTATCATAACTAAAATGTCCCTATTAGTAGATGCTGTGACTAAGAGTTCTCTATTAATAGCTATCTTAAGTAAAACCTGCCCATCAGTAGATATAATGAATGAAAACTGTCCTTAAGGAACAACAGGCAATCGGACCTGGCATTATGTGAATAGCCTGAAAAATTAACTAAGAAAACCATTACCATGATACCATTTACAAGAAAACCATAGCTACGATTTCTTTTGGGGTGAGGAACCTTTCAGAGAAGTGGGGGGGGGGGCTGGAGGAGATTCAGGTATTTACAACACAGACAAAACACAAGCGATGGTGACCCACATGAAAATGTTAATGCTTTCTTGGTAAAGGGGTAATGGTCTTCTTGAGTGTAGTATTTGAGTTTTGTCACCTACGTTCATGGGACTGACTCCTGAATATACCTGTATTGGGACCGTCCTAGATAGTATACTGTACAGGTTATTTTTTACATCAAACATATTTACACATTTTGTTTTTAGAATATACAGTTAGACATAATAAATTATAAATATTTGTTTGAGGATGCATCGCTATGGACAGCAGGCCGTAATGCGGGCTATCTTTTGACATCATAACTAAGGACTGGATTTCGAGTGATCTAGTTTTGTGACCCTACTTCTCAATAACCTCCAAATGCTTTGCAGTTCCAAGATGTGCAGAGTTTACTAGTCCTGGTAAATGACAGGTTCAATAAATACTGCACCATGCAAATCTGCACCCGTGAAGTTTTCCGCTGTTAAATTTAAGCAGGTGAAACCTGCTGACATTTAACGGGGTAGGCTTGTTATATATTAAGACATGCTAATTTTGGTGCAGAAAACTGCAAAATATGCACATTATTCCTCATTTGAATGGGGAAACTTAATGGGTGAAATCCTGGAAAATTCTGAAATAGGTACAGTAATTATCACAGATCCCTCGAGAGAGACTTGTTATTAGGAGTAAAGAGTGCACCATGATTATACAGCATGAAAACATACTGCTCTGTAGAAATATTTCACCACTTATGGCCTCATTGCTAGTTGCAACACTATAGAAAACCGGGGGTCTAATACAACAGCCAAAACAATGGACTGTGGAAAGGGCCTGACTGTTAACAAATCAATCAAGGATACAAAATTCCTGTAAAGCCTATAGAAAAAAACGTACCAGTGAACAAAAATCAGAACCACAAGTGATTGTTGGTGAGACTCAAAAGAAATATCTATGTGATTAATGGATTCCCATCAAATGTCATGCGATGATCAATAATCTCATTTGGTCATCCAAAGGCATGGGGTGGTCTGTCTCTTGATCATTGAGACCATTTCCGCACCCAATCTGTAAATATTCAATGGGTCAAGCCCACAATCACTGTGCTGACCATGAGAGAAATTAAGTCGTATGGGAATCAGTGCAGTGCAAAAAAGAAAAAATATAGTGAATAAAATAGAGTGAAGAGACACAAAAAGGAGCGTCTTTATTTGGTATATTGTCTCTTCCCCTAATTAAAATCAAGAACAGTGCAATAAGGCAATATCAAACAAATAATTAACTGCCATGAGGGGCCTCATGGCAGTTAATTATTTGTTTGATACTGCCTTGTTGCACTGTTCTTGATTCATTCAGAGACAGACCACCCCGTGACTTTGGATGACCAAATGAGATTATTGATCATCGCATGACATTTGATGGGAATCCATTAATCACATATATATTTCTTTTGAGTCTCACCAACAATCACTTGTGGTTCTGATTTTTGTTCACTGGTATGTTTTTTTTTTGTTTTTTTTGTTTAGGCTTTACAGGAATTTTGTATCCTTGATTGATTTGTTAACAGTCAGGCCCTTTCCACAGTCCATTGTTTTGGCTGTTGTATTAGACCCCCGGTTTTCTATAGTGTTGTGATTAGATGTTTGGGGATACAAACTTGGGCAGGTCTTAAAATATCCCTTGGACCCCATTTTCTCAGTGGTGTTATGTCTCATTGCTAGTTGCCCGTTATTTAATGCACTTTTAAAAAGGTGGAAGGGGTATCCATCATGTTTGTGACGGAGTAACCGATTAGCCAAACTTCAAACCAAGTCATAAGAGCACATTATAGTTCAGTTTTGTGACAAAAACTGCATAATGAGCATTCCATAAGTGCATGTCATAACCGGAGATGCACGCACCATAATTAAATATTATGACCATGACAATGCTTGTGAAAAGTACAAAAACGAGTACTGTTCCCTTTGCGAGTGGCATCATAATTAGATCTATGACTAAAGTCTACCATCAATGTCATGACCAAGAGAGGATCACTGGAAAATGTGACTAATAGGGAGACAATGAGTATCTATCATTACTTATGGAGCCCTTTGGACAGGTAACATGATGAATAGATAATCATCGTTTGGTATAGTGACTAAGAGTGCTTGGTCACTAGACATCGTAAGGCCGTTCGATTAGTTGCTATCATCATAAAAGGTGGTCCATTTACCAATATCGTCGATAGGTGCACTTCCTAAATGGATATAAAGATCCTTATCATTGGGAGTACATTGCTCATTTTTCAAGCTTTCATTTAACAATATAATCGTTTGCTGAGATTTAAAGTACTGGTTCACATCAGTTATGAAGATTGGAGTAAAGTTTCTGCTTATGATAGTTTATAAAATTAAAACCCAGGGCAGCAGTATTGTGCTTCTGGTGACAGAGTTGCCTCAAAACCATAGATATTGCAGAGAAAGTACTTTGTATGTCGCGAGCGATCCAGTCATTGGACAACCATGCACAGTCTCATTCAGAATTTGTGTTAAATCTGGAGGTAATGCCCTGGAGCAGTATTCAAAATACTACTCAGTATTATATTCAGATTAATTGTTTGGTGCAAATAAATGTTAAATAACATGAGGAGAAAATGCTGGCACATGTTTTACTCATACATGCAATGGTATATCACCACATCTCTCTAAGTCAATCTATTTGTCTACTGGCCAGACCAGACAGAGCGGTACAGGGAGCACTCATATGCAAATCAGTTTTGGTCTTGATCTAAGTGCGACAGTTTTCCCAGACGTGGGTCTCATGATGAGGTTAAAAAGGCTGAAACAGGTCTGGGGTTGCTTATTCCTGTTCAGAAGTGATTTGCCCGGCAGAGATTCCCTACTAGAACAGGACCAAGACGTATATGCATTTGGTCGCTCCCTACTTAGAGTCATGCAGGGAGTAAAACATAGATGGACTTGAAGGAGGCCTCTGCAGCTGTCAGTGGTTGTCATCCCCATACATATAAGCAAAAAAGCAAAAGGTATCAGAAATACAATTTGACCTTTGAGAGAACAAGTGCAACTGTACAATAAGAGGCCAAACAAACACTGACAAGGCAACGCAAATCCTTTCATGAGTCAATACGTGGCTGCACTAGTATCTTCTCTATGAATCTTTCCAGGGCCCTCAGGAAGTCAGTGAGCATGTTGCATCATAAAGTTTTGCAGTTCTTAGAAATTTGCTACTCTAAATTCTGAGTTGCACTTCTGTTCTGCATTGAGGTCTTTTATAGCTCTAGTTAATTTGGTAGAATTTAGGACCCGAATTGTTTCTGGAATTCTTTCAACATGATCTGGATATTTTAAAAGGCATCACCACATGCGGCGGATAAAGGACCATGTTGTGGTCATCCAGATAGCCAGAAGCTTCCCACTTGTGGTCCTGTATGCAGAACTCAGTCCTTTGAGTGAGAATGTCCCATGTGAGATTTCTAGACTTACAACACACCATGTAAAAATACTCAGTTTGACAAGTGAGATTTCCAGAATGACAGAGTGGCACCGTGTGGCTGTTTGGCAGAGATCAGGCTTCAGTGATCCCTCACAGTAGGCGAGGGCTTGTTCTGTCAAAAACTAACCTCTCATCTTTCACAGGTCAACCAAAGGAGCAATACCTGGTGCCAAACCTGGACCTGGACAAACCCACAGCATGCGCCCCTCTGCTTCAGAAGGATCCTGTGATCGTCTCAGAGCCAAGCAGAGGAAAAGCAAGCACTGGCAATGGGGTTCTGCCACCCGTGCATCCCGTAGTCACCAGGCCGCAGAAAACACTTGGAAAACTGCAGTCACATCCATCGCTCAACAGCCAGAGCAGCAAGAAGAGCAAAGGCAGCTCCAAATCCAGCTCGTCCCAACTTCAGAGTGCTGCCCAAGAAGGTAGGACATCAAGAAGGCCAACCGAGGCTCAGACTAATAATGGTTCACAAGGGCCCCAAGCAGGTACACCACTGAAGTGTCAGTGGCCTGCCAAGAGCAACACAGGGAACATGTACTGGGCCTACATGTTCACATGGAAAGAACAAAAGTCTGAGATTATTAGCATCCGAAAACAGAAACGCGCTTTGATCTTGTGACAAGCATGCATATGGGGCTGGGCAACTAAACAGAACTTGGATTGAGGTTTTAGCACCACTGTAAAGGATGAAACAGAGCAAACAAAGAGGATAGGACTTGTGTTGGGTTTTCAGCATGCAGGAAATGTAAGAGAGGCTGAGGTACAAGAGTCCACGAATGAGAGCAAAGAATGTCCATACTAGACAATCCTAGGCATCTTTAGTTAGGGATTCTCACTACTGTACAACGAATTGTAAATCATGACATCTGTAAGCTACTAAATTGCTGCATTTCTTATTAGCTCCTAGCCAGCGCATAGCAGCCCATGAGTATCACAGCTACTGCCGGGAACCAGCCTCATTACAAGATCAGCCCACATGTTACAAAGCCTTCTTTCCCTAACAGCTGGGTACGAAAATACAGAGTTCTAAGAAAGAACTAGAGTGTTCACCTCGCTCACAAACAGGGCTGCAATGGGAGACATGAAGCTGGAGAAGCCAGCTTCAACGTAATTCATTTTCATGTGCAGAAGCAGGAATATGTGAATGAAGTGGTTCTCATTATTGCTGCCACAAAGTGTTGAAATGAACAAAGTCCATACAAATATTCCTTTCCATGTGTTTGTATTATGTACTTAATGTATTCCCTCACTGGGAGAAGTGTGTAGTTAGTTCATCACAGTTTTCACTGTGTTATAAAATAGTTACCTCATTGTTCTTTCAGATATTCAGTGTTACATACTGTAAAATATGATTTAATTAATTACCTCTGAGGAGTAGTTGATAAGATATAGAGTATTTTTATTGACATTAAATATATATATATATGAAATATGTATGTATGTATGTATGTTTGGATTTATATAGCGCTTATAACCCAGGGGTCTCTAAGCGCTTTGCCTTGGGAACCCGTCCTGGATTTTCCCTGTGAGATAGCCCCTACAGGGCATCCCCAAGGTGAAAGCCAGGCATCCCACCGCGGGGGGCCGTTGTGGAGATTAAGCAAGCTTAATGCCCAGAGTTGCAGAGTGTGAACCCATGATTAGGTCAGGCACCGAAGTGAGAATTATCGGGTCCGTGGACATTTGAGCTCGAGACCCTGCCGCGTCGGGAATTGAACCCTGGTCCCGGGTCTGACCTCTGCTTCAGGGTCTGCCTGCTCTAACCAGTGAGCCACACTTCAAATATGTTTGATAATTTCCCTACACTTAACTTGCAACATAAATTACTGTAAAGCTAGTGGACGTTGATGCAGGAAAACGCATCTACTGACAAACAGAAGAGGGAGAAGTTAAAAGAACATACACTGGTAAAAAAGAAACATTCTGAAAGTTTCACTACCTATAAGAGCACAGATCTATGCAGTGCTCAATTTGAGCTGGTGTTGCCAGAGGGGAGCATCAGCACTCATTTTTGGGGACCAGCACCTACTTTCTCTCTTTAGACATTTCCCGAGAGGGAAAAACACACAAAGCGTAAAGTGGAGAAAGACTTTGGGGCATATTATCAAGAACACGCGATGAATATTCATTATTGCCCTCTATCGCTGAATTACACCGCTGTGTTAGCGGCGTATTAGCAATGCTTTGCTAACAGGCGAAGTACAATCCAGCGATAGACTGCGATAATGATCATTAGCGTGTGAAATCCAGCGATGATTTCACAGCGCTAATGAAAATCTTGGTAATAGGGGAGTGTGTACTTAACCATACAATCCACCTCCCATAGGCAATTATGCTAAATCAGGTTTTATTCAGGCATTAGAATCATGCGATAATGGGGGCTTAGCGAGCATTTTGTCATCGCTTCGCTGTTCAGGGGCAGCATTGTTAATACCGCAATGTTGGTTTTGCAATCATTTCCCATGTTGTCCTAGGAGGGAACGCCTACTTTGCATCTCATTAGCGATATCTATTGCTGTCATGAGATTCGGCTGCTAACATGTGCTAATGCATGTTAGCGCCGCCTTGTTAATAGGGCGATAAGAAAGCAGCGATACTGCCCTTCATAATATGCCCCAAAGATGGAAAAGCCGTCACCAACGGCGAAAGTAGGAGCCCAGAGGAGTGAGAAAAGTGGGAAGGGAGTAGATTAAGGACACCTAGGGAGGATTTAAAGCTATGCAGCCTTGGTATTTGTGGGTGCCGACATTTCAAAGTGCCGGCCGTGCACTTTTGAATTGAGCTTTGGGCACCGACACTCATGTTATTTTAAATTAAGCACTGAATCTATTTGTTCTTAATATGAAATCTGCCTGTAAATAGATTCCTTAACCTCTAAAATTCTACTTCCATAAATGTAATTGGAAGATTAAAAATATCTGTTTCTCAAAATGTTGACATTTTAAAATTAAGAAGGTACTAAGCTACAGAGCGGATGTATAGGCTAATAAGACCAATGTGGAAAGGAAATACTGGACATAGGTATGGATTTCTCTACTTAACAATTTTTAACACTTTAAAAATATTATGCCATGAATAACTAAAAGCCAATATTTCCTTGCTGGCTTCATATCTGCATGAAGTCCTCAATATTAATTTGCTGCAGTCTGCTTCAAAGACTATAAATTCATCAGCTCCGATTCAAGGAACATTGGGTTCAAGGGTGCCTTGCTTTTTTTCATACATATAGAATGATAGCTTTTTGTTCATTATAACTCTGTGATGAAGCTACCGTGAAGCACAGGGGTATCAACTTATAAGACTTCTGTTCTTAGAAGCACGTTTTGCTCACTATAGCATATTTTTTCTCACATGGATGAGATATGTGTTTGAAAATTAATAGAAAATGTGTCCTCATTTTACATTTTAGGAGTACCAAACATAATTTTTGCATGACAAAATTGAACCCTCATTTTGTTCCTCTATAGGAAATGCTTTAAGTTCTACATCTCCTAGTCCAGCAACACGAGTACCTCACTTTGTCATGATTATAGCATGTTAGCATTCTAGTTGTTCAGTAGAACTTTGTCGTGAAACAGCCGCAGAACACTTGGGAATTGGAAAGGTAGTTGCAAACTTATAGAATATTAGTCCTCTATTTACTTTCTGGTGCCCTAATCATAATTTCCCTGAGAAAAAGTTGGCCCTAACAGTAGCTTGCAAACACTTATGATTTGCTAGCTGCAGGCAAGCACAGTAATTTGCATTCTCTCACCAAGAGGAAAACAAGGTAAAACTCTTAGGGGCATATTAGCAAGGGCTGGCGATATAATTATCACCGCTTTAGCGTCCATTTTCGGGCGATAAGTGGCGATAATTAAATCGCAATATCATCAAGGACACGGTAGCTCGTGTTTCCTTGATGTAGAGCCCGTTTTTTCACAGCCTCGCCTCGCATCGCTAATGAGATGCAAAGAAGGCGTGGCTGTGAAAACAACACATGAAAATATCGCGAAGACAGCTTCGCGATATTAACAAGGAGGTGCAGCGATAAAAAGAATTGTGCTACCTCGGCCTTAACGCTGGAATTTAACATCTGTTAAATGTTAGACTAAGGCATACTAATAATGATAGGTGGATTATGCTAATACGACCACAGGGTCGTATCAGCAATGTTATCGCTGTTTTCCATGGAACATCGCTGGAAAACCAGCGATGTTCCATGGTAAACACCGCTATCGCTGAAATATTATCGCCATAGTTTTAATGACGATCGGGTAACATCCTTTTTTAATGTATTTAACCTGTATTTGTATTGTGATGGTTTTTATTAACTAAAAGCAATAAACAATAAATCAATCAATTATCGCCATAGCGCTATGCATTGTAAATATAGCGTTATCGTGGCGATATTTTTCAGCGATAGCCGGCGATAATATTTCTATCGCTATGTGGGGCCAGCGATAATTATCGCTGGCCCTTGTTAAGATGCCCCCTGGTAACTCAGGATCTAAAAAGTACATCTGCCTAGAAGTGGAGTTCTGGTTCAGGAGAGAACGTGTCCTCGTGTAAGGTACTTCTAAAGTATTTGTGATCAAACTAGTGCTTAGACAACAGGATCAGAGCAGTGACAAATAAGTAGCCTGTACTACTCACCCATAGGCTTTTTTTTTTATAATTCTTTTTATTAACAGTAGGAATGCAAATCACAAGGCAGAAAGCATTACATTATCACTGCTTATCGTAAACAAGGTTTTCAGACAAGTACAGATAAACTATGTGGTGATTACTGGTGATTCGTGACGTGTCTACAATTGTTCCTCTTGAGCCGGCATCGGCGGTGGGGTACAGATACTTCCTCTATATTCGTTCCAACCCTCCCAGATGCGGGACCATTTCCTGGGACATCCCCTTGCTACCTAAACATGCTTCTCCCAGAACATGCACCAGTCCATGTCTTTCCTCCAGTCATTCACAGCTGGTGCCCTCGATGCCCCCCACCTCTGTGCTATGTTGCGTTTGGCTATCATAAGCCCCAATGTAGCCCAGATTCTGCGTGGGTTATTAAGATCTGTTGGCTCCCATACATTTAGTAGACATCTCTTAGCCTCCAGGGGGAGTGTACAATCTAGCACCCCGCTCAGAATCTCGTGAATTTTCTTCCAGTAACTCTGGACAAGAGGGCAGTCCCATAGTATATGGAGGAAAGTCCCTTCGCTACTACACCCCCTTCTACAATTACCATCAGTAGCTCTACCCATGAGTACCATACCTGGTCCCGTAATGTAGATTCGGTGCAGAATTGTAAGTCGTACTAGCCTCAACTTTGCTGCGATGGCTACTTCCCTTGGTGAGGATAATGCCGCCACCCAGTCTTCATCATATAGTATGATGCCGTCCCTTTCCCATTTCTCCCGCAATCTCCCTTGGGCGTCTCCTGTGTGATTCACCAACTTTTTTGTATGTGAGCGAGATGGCCTTAGTTGGCAAATAGCCATCAAGGAGCCTATCTTCGAGGGGTGCTGC
This sequence comes from Lissotriton helveticus, assembly GCF_964261635.1. Classification (NCBI taxonomy): domain Eukaryota; kingdom Metazoa; phylum Chordata; class Amphibia; order Caudata; family Salamandridae; genus Lissotriton; species Lissotriton helveticus. The sequence goes on along the minus strand of NC_136065.1, from coordinate 1,580,143,882 downwards.
GTCAGGGGGGAATACTCCCTTTTGGAGACAGGAGTACAAAAACCTGCATGTACCTAAAATATTCTGTGTAGGCAAGTTCATATTCGTGTTGTAGGGTGGAGAACGACTTGACCTCGCCTTTAACCCATAGACCCATAGGCTTTTTAATGTCATCACCTACCTTTACAAGGATCTTAGGGGGCTTAAGCTGCTCATGACATTGTTAAAGCTTTGGGGACTGGGGTTGTGCATGAACAGAACAGTAAAACCAATTTTAAACCTCATCTTTTTAATGTCTCTTCCCTAGCACTGATCCATGGTCACTCACCAATCCCCTGTTTATCTTTTCCTGCAGACTGCTGTGCACACTGCATCTTGGCCTGCCTCTTCTGTGAGTTCCTGATGCTGTGCAACATTGCCCTGGACTGCGCCACCTGCGGCTCCTGCAGCTCTGACGAGTCCTGCTTCTGCTGCTGTGGCTGCGGAGAGTGTGCAGACTGCGAAGCGCCATGCGACATGGACTGTGGCATCGTGGACGCATGCTGTGAGTCTGCTGACTGCTTGGAAATCTGCATGGAGTGCTGCGGTCTGTGTTTCTCTTCGTGAGTTGAGGATTTTACATCAAGACGCGAATAGGGATGTCAACCCAAAATGTGAAATGAAATGTAGTCTTTGACATGGGACGTGGCCCCGGAATGTCTCTAAGGATGTTTAACCTTCAAGCAGAGATATGGTCCTCCTTCACGTAAAGATGACTGTCCCCCTCACAACTTGAGGACATGTGCACCCTTCCAGGAAAAAAACAAGGTGTCAAACACCATGAAGTCTCAAACACTCAAGTGAAATGGGAAATTACATGCAGGGATTATTATTCTCAAAACAACCAGAACATTGATTAAAGAAAGATCATAAAGAAATTAGAATGCTCTAATGTGAGACATAAAGCCTTTGGAAAACCCCACCCAGTACATATCAAGGAGAACAGCTTGATAACAAGAGACGTGCCAATATCTATCATTGTGCAGCTTCGCTTTGTTTACGTAAAATCACAGCAGTGAAGATATACGAATGCTGCAGCACATGATGTCACAACAAAAAGCGATGCTGCACTGAACCAAAGACACAAGAGAGTGCCAAGTGCAAATATAAAATAGCTGCAGCTCAAGAACAGAAGACATGACTACAGTAGCATGAGAAAGATATGAGAGGGCAGAAATGTTACAAGACATACCAGCAAGCAGCAAGAGACATGAGCCAGTGTGCTGCAGCTAATATTTAGGGACTGGAAAAAAGATTCAAGCGAGGCAGGTGATGTCAAAACTGGAAGAAAAGACACACTTGAAATAGAGAGCAGAATAATCATCTCGGGGGACACAGGGTGAGCAGAATTTCTCTGAGGTAGACCTCTTGAGAGAACAACCTGTGGAGTCTTTGCTTCTTCTCTGGGAACCCACAACATAAGGGCCCTCGTTTTGCAAAGCGTTCTACACAATGCCTTCTATAATAGAACATTCGCATGTAAGTCTCCGATGGAGATTGCAGGGGAATATGGGCCTGATGTACAAAGTGCTTCAGAGGTCGCACTCCATGAATAATTGGGTTTGAGCCCACTAAATCACTTTTTCTTATGTAATAACCTCAGTTTGCAACCCCAAAACGTTTTCAGAATCGCAGAATGAGTTAAGAAATCCATAGCAAATAGCAATTTGTAAGGGGCATGTTAAGGGCATTCTTTCTAAGTCGCGAGTTTGTGACCATAATTCCGATAGCTAGCCATGATCTGTTACACCCTGCCAAGTAGGGCAGTAACTGATTAGCAAAGGGGAAGGAATCCATAAGAGACCTCTTCCCCTTTGGGAATCATGGTGGCAGCGTGAGGGCAGTAACCAGTGGTCAGAAGGACCACTGCCTGGTCTCACTGAAGTTTTACAAAATCAAAAACTTTTACCTTTTTACATTTTCCATTTTGGAAAGCAATCTCAGGGATGGGGTCTGCTGTCCCCTGTAGGCCACCATCCCTATCCCTCAGGATCGCAAATTGTGATCTGCCTAATTAATATAAATTAGGGAGGTCTCAATTTGCGACTCCCTGTGATTTGGTATTTTGTGAATAAATCTATACATAGATCGGTTTGTAAAAACCAGACTGCATTTGCAAAAAAGTCAGTGCGCAATTTGCAACCACATTTTGTTAATGTAATCTTTGTACATCAGGTCCTATGTGCCAGTGAGAAGCACAACGCCCTGTCTTACCTCTCTCTCCATCGCCCAGTGCTAAGGAGCCCACTTGATGAAGGCTCTAGGTGGGACTGGTGTCCTTTGGAACATCTGTAGGGCCTTTATAACTGAACCTCTCTGTAATATGACTGACTATGCAAACTCATCGCTGCTGCTGCTGTGCCCCAGACTTTGAACTGTTGAAATAATATGTGTGCTATATCTTGCACTAAGAACTCGCTATGCAACTCAATGCTTCACCAATGCTTTGTAACTGGCAAAACGGAACAGACTGATCCAAGTTTAGAACTTTGTCAAGGGACGAGGACTGGTGAATAAAATGAGTAATTAATGGATTAAGAAAGAATCTATGGCCGTGTGATTACATATTTTGAAGATTCATGTAGTTGGCTATCAAGACGCCCATTAAAAATATAGGTGAGGTCCACGTGAGTGCATCACTTACAGGCATATTTTCCCAATGTATTATTTTGATTAAAACCAGAGCGGGTCATTTTGCTATGATGTCTTAGGTCTCCAACAGGTCAATTATCCTTTTGGCCCTAAGATCTAGAATGGGCCTTTCCCCGACAGTCCCTCAGACCTGGATCTGGACACTTTCCTAGGGTGCCTTTCCCCAGAACGGGCCAATCTCATAAAGTCATCTTGTACCTAAAGACGGTCATTCTTCTATGGTTTCTTAGCCGCAGGGCATATGGCAATCTGGGTCTCTAGCAGGTCACCGTCCTTTGGTCCCTTAGATCTACAACTAATCATTGTCCTGTGGTGTCTTAGACCCAGATATGGTCTTTAACTTATGGTCCCTTAGCCCCAGAGATGGTCAAGGTCCTCAAGTTCTGCAAACCTGTTGCAAACCTGGAGTAGACTATTCTCCTTTAGCTTCACAGATCCAGAGCTACTCATTCTACTATAGCCCCTTAGGTGTAGAACTTGTCATAGTCCTACAATGCCTTACTTCTGAACACGATTGGACCCAGAGTAGACTGACACATGCATTTACTTAATGAACTTCACTGGAGAGCAAACAATACATATAACTGGGGCTGTCCTATCCTTGGATAATACATTACAACTGGTCACTTTACCCAGGCACGAGATACATGATGAATGCCCTAGGAGGTAAACAGGACATCCCTTGCTTCTGGAATAGCGTGCACCAAGCACTGTTTGCCTCTGCCTCTAGAACATTTGATAGCTATGATTTGCTTCTGAGCTCTGACCTCTAGACTGAGCATGTTTTCTGCTTTCTTGGTGCGTTGGGTATAGAATGTTGCAGAAGTTCTCTGGTTTGGGAAGAGGAGTAGTGGCATCTTACAACACTGTGTATCTATATGTCTAAATAAATGTCTTTTTGACAGCCCTGCAGTGTCTGAGCAGTGCCGACATGCTGACTAGCATACGGCACAATGCAATCCACTAAAGACGTAACATAACGGACCCTCGTATTTTACCAGAAAATGTCTTACATTTGACAGTAAAATATTATCTAGCATTTGTACAGAATTCAGACAGAGCATTTATAGGCAGTCCCACCAACTACATGCCTAAAGAGCAGCCATAAGGAAAGAACAAGCATTGGCAACGCCAATAGGTCTTACCTAAGGGAGAGCCTTTGGCTTTATCAATTTATTTTAGCCATGTTGTACAGAAGAATGGCTGCTATGCAACATGGCTGAAAGTTAGGGAAAAAAATGCTATGATACAGCTAGCACTGATCATGGGGGCCGGTGATCTTTTTTCTTAGTTTAGGATAGTATCTGTTTTCACAAAAAGTTTCATTATCTTACGCCCAGGTTGAAATTCACCGTTTTGGCCCAGCATAAAGACAGCGCCAAAAAGGCTATGCAGAGCAGGGAGCACAGTGATATTTCCATCTTTGTAGCATCTTGACACCTGTTGAAGTGATCTTTGGGTGCTTTTTTCTCTGTTAGGACAGGAGGGACAAGCAAGCAAGAGGTAGGAGTTGGATGGGGCAAGCAACAGAGGAGGGGCAGACCAGACAAGCAACAATAAATGAGGAGGGTGGGGGGCAGGGCAAGTAACAATGCGGGTGGAAAGAGAGGAAAGGGTGCAAGTAAAAGGAAAACAGTTCCTCTGAAAGCAGCGAGCAGTGGAAGGATAATGTGCAAGGGAAGCTGTTCTTAGGCCATGCTCCAAGGTAGGGACAAACACACAACGAGGAAGTGAAGATCATCCTTACTGACCAAAGAGAAGCAAGAAATGACAGTGAAGATGTAAGCAATAAACAAAATGTCTGCAAGCGACAGCACATACATTGCCTCAGTCGAGACCTCAAGTATAGAGTGTGGGGAGTGTGGAGAGGGCAAACTGTCAAAGAGGCAAAGCTGCTCACCATACATACTGAAGGGCATAAAACAACCAACAGTGTACCAAAATTCTTTTTGTCTGGCCTGAGGAGACACAGCCTTTACATCGCAGTCTTTACCAGACAGGAACTTTACCACAGAGTCTTTAACACACAGGTAAGTACAAATGCGGTATTTTTACCTTTACCACACAGGTAAGTATTTTTAAATAGCATACTTTTTATGTTATTTGAAACGAAAGGGATTTTAGGGTTTAGGAAAAAGTAGCGGTAAAGGACTTTAAGGGTGACTTTAGGGTTCAAGGGTGGACAGAGGTAAGGGGAGGGAAGGGTGATTTGAGGGTTCAAGGATGAGTAGAGGTAAAGGGAGGTGAATGTGACTTGAGGGTTTGGGGTCGGTAGAGGTAAAGGGAGGTGAGGGCGGCTTAAGGGTTCAGGGTGGTTAGCGGAAATGGGAGGTGATGGTTCAGAGGGCTGGGAGGATGGGTATAGGTAAAGGGAGGAGAGGGTGATTTGAGGGATCAGGGATGGGTACAGGTAAAGGGAGGTGAGGGTAACTTGAGTGTTCAAGGTTTGGTAAAGGGAGGTGATTTTAGGGTGACTTGATTTGATAGAATGATATGGCATGATACGGTATGTATGAGCTGTTATTGTACTGTATTTTATGGTATTACCTGTTATTGTATATAATGGTACAATATAGTATGATATGTTATAGACTACCATTGTATTGTATGGTTTGGAATGAGATGTTATTTGATTGTATGGTATTGTATTGTATATTATGGTATAGTATCGTATTTTATTGTATAATATGGTGTGTTATGGTCTGTTATTGTATTGTATAGTATAGTGCGGTACGTCATGGCCTGTTCTTGTATGGTGTGGTATGTTGTCAAGGCGTACACCCTATGAACTACAGCACACATACACATACATTTAGGCACGCGCGAAATTGGGTAGGAAGGTGACATTACACAGAATGCCACCAAAACAAGGACGAGCAATAAACAAACACACCTTTAGTGAATGCTGTAGCATGTAACTTTATTAAAATTGTGTTGTTACAGGGCTCAGAAAAGACTGGCCGGAGCGAATTCGAAAACAAAGTTTTGAAAAATCTGAAAAGCAAACAATGATCGAGGGGAGGGGCGGTCCCAAGATGAAAAAGCAAAAATGAAGAGGCCTAAAAGCAGCTGAAAGTGTGTAAAGAGAACATACAAACAAACAATGCATACTCACAAACAAAAAGTACCACAATTCGAGTGCAAACAGCACAGTACTCAGTTGTTGGTCCATGCTCTAGGGAAGAAAAGAAAAACAATGAGAAGTGAAGCCAACATGCGCAGACATGCAAAGTCAAGAGGGCTGGTGTAAAGTAATCCTGCAGTTTGATTGACTGCCCTTTTGCATGTGTCAGTCAGTCAGATTAGCTTTATTCGATTTTTAGTTTAAAACCATAAAAGCAACAACAATACATACATGCAAAAAATATCTCAAGAATTCATTACAAGGAAAAAAAGAAAAACCAATTATTAAAACAGGATTAAATCAATGTGACGAGTCAACTAATCAATGTCCGTGCTTATTCAAGACTAATTAGAGGCTAGAGGGTTAACAGCACTGGGTACACGGAATCCCCTTTCTCCATGAATTATAGTTCATTGTCATTTGTCTTGGTAGCGAATTATGTTGGGGGCCGGGATAAAAATCATACAAGTCCCAAATACAAATGGGGCCATCTCCTTCTTTGGGCTGGGAAGTTCGTAGGTAGGGGACAATGTTCCTATTCTTAAATTTGATTAAAATCAAGTCCCCCGAAATGTCTTTGGGCAGCGTACCTAGCCACCCCACCCTCCTGACACTCAGGATTCCACCATCTAGGTCAGGTGGCAACGGTCTGTTGTGTTGTAGCCAGAAAATGACTTTGTTTAGCAGGTCCTGATGTGATTCAAGTTTGCCCCGGCTAGGTGCAGGGACCCCAGAGAGGACAGTCACGTATGGTGCGGCTTCGGGAGGTAGATTAATGCGATGCCTTCTTTCTAGAGCAACCCTGGAAGCTCTGTGAGGTGCGAATGCGGGATTAAAAGCAACGTTAGGGCCAGTTGGAATAGGTGTAGTAGGAGGGGATTCAAGAGTTTGGACTTTCCTGCATGCAGTGGACTTAGGCTTTTCATGGTTGATGGAAGGATTAGGGCAAATAGGTGAATTAGTTTTTTCAGTTGATAGATAGTTCCTTTTAAGTGTTTTTTCAATACTGGTCAGCCTGTCCCCAAGATCATTGATTTTTGTGACCAGAGGAGATATTGCAGATATTAACAGTTGCTCAAACTGAGCCAGTAAGGTTAATTGGAGGGGCGATACAGGGTCGTATGTTCTATTCACAGCCTTATCCGACATTGATATAGTTAGGTTAGAGGGGGATGATGAAGAGCTGAAGCACGATTTGTGAGCGTTAGATTGGTTCTCATTATCATTATCTTTTTCCTCGACATGCTTCCTTTTACAGTTTAAACCCCGGGACGGTGTATTGACTTGAGAATGGATTTTAATGGGAGGTAGAGGTACATCCCGTGGAATGCAGTTTAGTTGGTCAGCGTCTCTACCCACTGTAGGGGGGGTTGATGCGTCCGGGACATACTTTGTGCCACACAGGGCATTCAGCTCCTCCCAGATGGACATAGTAAATAGAGTGGAGAACTCCAAAAACGACAGTAGGCTGTACAATGCGAGATAAAAAAAAAGAAAAAAAAAAAGAGTTAAAGCGTCACTATACCTCCTCCTTGGAAAGAGTCAAGTGGGGTGACCCGTCCCGTCCTCCTCTGAGGGCCGTAGAGGGCCCGCCCTTTGCCCGGGCTTAGCCCGGCGTCCCGCGATGCGGAGCAGAGCGCAGCTTTAAGGCGCCTCCTGGCGCTCTCGTGTGGTCACAATGCAGCGCCGCCGCTGAGGCTGCCGCGAGATGTAGTCCCGGGGCGGCGGCGCTGTGGGCAGCAAGAAATGAATCTTGGCAGTGGCGGCTGCTGTGTGGGGGCCTCCTCGCCTCCCCCCTCCGATCTGGTAGGTGTCCCGCCGCTCCGCCGAGCAGAGCCCAGCTTTAAGGCGCCTCCTGGCGCTCTCGTGTGGTCACAATGCAGCGCCGCCGCTGAGGCTGCCGCGAGATGTAGTCCCGGGGCGGCGGCGCTGTGGGCAGCAAGAAATGACTCCTGGCAGTGGCGGCTGCTGTGTGGGGGCCTCCTCGCCTCCCCCCTCCGATCTGGTAGGTGTCCCCCTTTTGCATGTGAGTTTTGGCCCTTTTGCAAATATTTAAGATATTTTTTTTGTGGTACTGCTAATTACATTTTCTGTAAAGAATCTCAATGAGAGAGCATAACAGCAGCTGTAGCTTGAACTTTAGGGGAAGTAACGTAGGTAAGGGAAATTTACCTTAAGGATTCTGAGCATAGTCGTGGACAATTCCAGCACAGATGGCTGAATGTCTGAATATCGTATACAGTACAATTGTCTAACACAAATATTGTGTCTTAAGTACTGTTTAAAAACATACTGTCCCATTGGATGTAGATTTCCTGCTATTAACTCCATTTGTGTGATACTTTTGTTGGCAATATTTAGGACATACTATTTATGGCAGATGATATTCTGATAGTGATATTCTGGTACTACACCCTCCAGATTGTATATGGAGTTTCAAAATAAGGCTAGCGTCTAGTAAAATCCCATGGCATTTATAGTCACCATTGAGGGGGCACCAATTAAGAGGGGAATGTGTCTGTTTGTCAAGCATTTGAGTAATTATGTTGCTGGTGCTGTCAAGAAATCCATCTTGATGGTGTCCTGCAGATTGCATTGGGTCAGCAATAACCATCGATTAACCAAAATATCAGGGTTAGTGGAAGTGACATCCCATTTTTTTTTAGGCCCGAAAATATCATAGGCATGCCCCTTTGTCTTAACTCTTATCACCTTAACAGCCTCTTATTTACAGTCATGGCCATAGGAAAATGCCAAATGTGCCTTAAAGGCACCCAAAATAATAAAGTTAGGGTGCCTGAGAAGAACAGTGACAAGAAGGTACTGTTGCAAAAGAGGTGCACCATAGGGTGGAGGTAGTAGATCAATAGAAAGGAGATTCTCACCTTAGGGGATGGGATTTGTTTAACTAGGAGAGAATTACAGTTAGATGCTAAAAAATGATGTAGGTGCAAGGCAAGAAGGGACACATTATGCACAACTGTAGTTCTTTCAGCCATTTATTTAGGCCGACTATCCTGATGATTGTATAATCTGCTGATATTGAAATATGCAGGAAGGGGCTGTGTCATCAATTTGTATTTCTGGGTATCTTGATGTTTTGCTATGCCATTTTGGGATACTGACCGACACGCTTGGCTTGTGTCGGACATGCTTGCGTTGGTATAATGGAAAGCAAAGAAAGAGGTAAAGACATGGTTAGTGGGGAAAGGTTGTTGGTGGGGTGAGAGATTGCAATGGCTAAATGAAAGGCACTCCAAAGGCCTTGTGGATGATTTGGGGGGCAGAGACACTGCTTATGTTTATTAAAGGGGTGTGAAAGTGGGTAGAGAGCCCAGGATATTCAGGGCTATAGTTGGAGCCTAGTACCAGGGAAGAAAGGTTAGAGAGTATGTAGGGACCTACTTAATGAGGGTTTGATTGAGAAGAGAGTTTAAATAAAGTGAATAAATGGAGGGATTGTTTGAGAGAAGAGGTTACACCAGCACGAGCAAGAGTTTGGGAAAGATTAACATGGGTAAGATTGGCATGAAAAGCCATGAGATCTATGGAAAAGTTTGTGAAATCATAACTTATACTGAGTTTAGATCTATTGTCCAGGTTTAAGGATGGGGAAGCGTTCAGAGTTGCGTAAAGGTGAGGATATCGATGTATCCCGAAGGAGGAGAGGCGCTATGCCTGACTCAGAGAGGTCCACATAGGAATTTGGGGACTGGTCGGTCCAGCGAAATTAGGATGTAAGTGAGGAAACTGGTTGTGAGGCCTTGATCGGACTGTGAAGGTGCAGGTGTAGCCGCTCAACTTTCGTTTTGGCTATGGCACCCTGGAGGCAGAAGGCTTCTGTGCTATGACAGTCATTAGGAGGGATCACTGACAGAATATAGAATGCCAAAATACCGACCTGCCAAAATATAATGGACAAAATATAGAATGCCAAAATATCAAATTCCTATCTACAAACAGGAAAGTACAAAAATATAGAATCAAAAATATTGTTGTAAAAAATATAGCTAGTCAAAATATCAAAATTTTAAAATGTCTTAAAAGTAATGTAAAATTAATAAAATAATAAATATAATTAAATAAAACATACTTAAAAATACTTAACCTTAAAAGTAATAAATAATTAATGTAAGTAAAAAAAAGTAAACATACATTTTTATTTTTTAATACATATATATATTAACGTAATATTAATAAAACATATTCAATATTTTTTGTGTAGGATAGCGGGAGGGTAAAATTTACTATTACCACTCGAGTGAGCGTAACAGTAGGGAAAGCGTAGGATAGCGGGAGGGTAAAAATTACTATTCCCACTCCAGAGAGTGTAACAGTAGGGAAAGCATTGGATAGCGGGAGGGTAATAATAATAATAATAATAATAAAGAGCTTATAAAGCGCACAGTAACGCCATCACGGCGTGTCCCCGCGCTGGTGGAGCTAATAGCACACCCAGACCTCATTCATAACCCCCGTCCCTACAAAATGTACAGAAGGGTTTTGAGCCTAGACCGAAACGCCGACTCACTGCTTTCCAGTCTCATAGCAGGAGGAAGTTTGTTCCATTGCTGAGCGGCTTGAAGCTAGAAAGATCGCCCACCCATTCTGGCCTTCCTTACCCTCGGAACTGTCAGCAGCCCAATGCCCTCTGAACGGAGGGCCCTTGGCGGCTCATACCGGCTGACTAAGTCCCGGAGATAAGCGGGAGACCTGCCCCAGACAATACGGTGAACGAACAGAAGGCATTTGAACAACATGCGTTTCCTCACTGGCAACCAGTGAAGGGCATCCAACGCCTTCTGCGAGTTTGCTCTCCTCGGTCTCCTAAGCACCAGTCTGGCGGCGGCATTCTGGATGACTTGCAGGCGACCTAAGCATCCCTCGGTGGACCCGAGGAACAAAATGTTCCCATAGTCCAACCGAGAGGTCACCAGCGCCTGCGTCATCGTCCTTCTAGCCTCTAGAGGTAACAGATCTAGTGTTTTATTAAGGGTCTTCAGTACCCCGAAACACTTACCCACAAGGCGCCTTATGTGGCCCTCAAAGGAGAGAGTGGGGTTAACCCATACTCCCAGGTTCTTAGCTTCCTCACAAGGTGTGGGGGTGGGACCCAGACATGGAGGCCACCACTCTGCCGACCAGCTGTCGGTCTTCCCCCCCACTACCAGAACCTCTGTTTTTGAACCGTTAAGCTTAAGGCAGTGGGAGTCCATCCAGCCAGCTAAGGCCTGCATACAGGCCTTAAAGTTGGAGGAAGCAGTGGCTGGATTCTGCGATAAAGAGATCAGCAGCTGGGTGTCGTCGGCATAGGATACCAATTCCACCCCAAATGCCTGAACCACTTTAGCCAGGGGGGCCATATACAGATTAAAAAGAGTGGGGCTCAAGGCTGAGCCCTGAGGCACTCCCTGGTCTAGTGGCATCTCTACAGATCGACAGGCCCCTTGTTCTACTTGGAAGCATCGTCCTGTCAGGAACGACTGCAGCCAGTACAAAGCGGCACCTCCGACCCCAGCCTCGCTAAGACACTGTAGCAAGATGGAATGAGCTACAGTCTCAAACGCTGCGCTGAGGTCGAGCATGATCAAGGCCATCGCGTGCCCTGCGTCCGCTCCAGCTCTTAGGGTCTCCGTGGCCCATAATAGAGCTGTCTCTGTCGAGAAGCCTGCTCTGAATCCGGATTGGGAGGGATGAAAACTATTCCCTCTCTCCAGGTGCTCGGTGAGTTGAACATTGACCACCTTCTCAGCCACTTTCGCCAGGTAAGGCAATAGAGAAATGGGCCTTAGGTTCTCCAGCACTTCTATGCTTACACTTGGCTTTTTCTTAATAGGTAATACTATTGCCTTCTTCCACTCCTCTGGAACCCGCTGGGAGGAAAAGGAAGTCTGTAGGACATGTCTTATGTGCGGTTCCAGACCTACCAGACCCTCTAAAATAACCCTTGGAGGGGCCGGATCATTAGGGGAACCAGACTTCACACTTTGACAGATCTTAATTAGACTCTCAGCTGAGGGGACCTCAAAAATTTGCAAGGAAGTGCAAGGATCCAAAGGCAATACAGTGGCTCTAAAGTCTTTGCCCCTCCCTGGCTGTTTCGAAAAGGAGGCATAAATGGACTTGACTTTGTTGGAAAAAAAGTCAGCTACTCTATCGCACTCTGCCATGGAATCGCATGCAGGGGCGTTAGAGCTGGAAATCAAGGATATCTCCTTGTAGATTTTAAACTGTTCCCGTGAGGAGCTCTCGGCTTCCTCAATACGAGACTGGTAATATTTAGCTTTCGCTCTTCGTACTGCATACTGATAGCTTCTATGTGCTATGCTATAGCTGCTTTTGCCCTGTTCACTCGGATTCCGTCTCCAGCTCCTTTCAAGTTTTTTACAATTTGATTTAATGTGCTGGAGTTTCTGTGTGAACCAAGGGGCAGTGCGTTGTCTACCCTCCTTGGCCTTGCCTTTACTCAAAGGAGCGAGCTCATCCAAGGTGGTCGCCACAAGCTGATTAAATTCCTTATTGGCCAAGTCACTGTTTGTGGCCAGCGGTGGCCTCGCTCTCTGAACGGCCAGAACAAAAGCCTCTTGAGAATAAAGTCTCCATTTACGACGCGGGAAATTGCTAGGCCCAGACCTAGTAGACTTACTGATACGAGAGAAGGAATGGGACCAAAAAATGGTCAGACCAAGGGAGCTGTAGGGGAGTAAGTGGCTTTATCATATCCCAGCTGGCGAACAGAGGGTCCAGACAATGACCCCGCTCATGGGTAGCGGCCACACTTAACAAGTCAAGCTGCAGCTCTTTTAGGACTAATCGAACATCTGCTGCCTCCTTCTGTAGAGGATCCTCCAAGTGTAAATTTAAATCCCCCAGCACCAGTACTTTACTGTGTTTAATAGCAGTCTGAGTAATCCCTTCCATTAAGCTACTTCGAAAATTTCCCAAGGACCCCGGAGGCCTATAGAATAAAATTCCCGAGATAGATTCCTGCTGACTCAGTTTAATGTTGAATTCGCCAGCTTCGCTATTGTCAATTTTTACCGGTCTCAGGGCGCACTCAATGGGGTGCTTGACAATAATGGCAATACCCCCACCCCTTCCCTTTTCTCTGTCAAGTCTATGGAGGGTAAATCCTCGAGGGACTGCATTCAGTATATCAGGATCAGAGTGCTCACCCAGCCAAGTTTCCGTTAGGAATAGTAAGTTCAAATCCTCATCAAGTAGGAGATCCCACAGCTGAAGACAGTGTTTGCTTAAAGATCTGCAATTTAATAGCCCACCTTTTACTGTAACCCTGTCAGAGTCACTCACCAGCATAGTCCTACCTTTAAATGGGCAGTGTGGACACGGGCGTATGTCCAACACATCCATCGAGTGCCTACAGGCAGTGTGTAGGGGAGGACAGAGTTCCAGCAGTCTGTTCCTAGTATAGGAATACGAATGGCCCTCGGGAGAGGCAAGGGTCGTAGCCCCTGGCCCCGGTCGGCCGCGGACGGGCGCAGACGGGCTTGGCTTTGGCGCGGCTTCGGCGCGCATCCGGCGCGCCCGCTGCGCCAGCCCGCTGCGCCGTCTGGTCCCTACACACATTATATAGATGGGAGGAGGGTGGGAGGAAGGCACGACTAGAGCGCTCCCCCTGCCTCACCCAAGATGGCGCCCACCGCCGCCGATAGCGGTTCCAAGGCGGCTGGGCAGAAGAGAAGAATCAGGTGGGTAGGGTGTCAGTGTACCTGACTAAAAAACAATTCCCCTTAAGCTACACTAAAAGCCCCCCAAGTAAAATCGCACTCCAAGTGCTCCGCAAGAATCAGTTTTAAAAGCAGTTAGTGAATTCTAAAAAGGAGGTCAGGGTAAGCGATCAGCTCGCAGCCCTAGAATCCCCCTCTAGGGAGAGCTCAGATAGGCACCGGGCGCAGTTCTCCTTATGCCTAAATACCCTGGGAGGGCGGGAGGAAGGCGCGACTAGAGCGCTCCCCCTGCCTCACCCAAGATGGCGCCCACCGCCGCCGATAGCGGTTCCAAGGCGGCTGGGCAGAAGAGAAGAATCAGGTGGGTAGGGTGTCAGTGTACCTGACTAAAAAACAATTCCCCTTAAGCTACACTAAAAGCCCCCCAAGTAAAATCGCACTCCAAGTGCTCCGCAAGAATCAGTTTTAAAAGCAGTTAGTGAATTCTAAAAACGAGGTCAGGGTAAGCGATCAGCTCGCAGCCCTAGAATCCCTCTCTAGGGAGAGCTCAGATAGGCACCGGGCGCAGTTCTCCTTATGCCTAAATACCCTGGGAGGGCGGGAGAAAGGCGCGACTAGAGCGCTCCCCCTGCCTCACCCAAGATGGCGCCCACCGCCGCCGATAGCGGTTCCAAGGCGGCTGGGCAGAAGAGAAGAATCAGGTGGGTAGGGTGTCAGTGTACCTGACTAAAAAACAATTCCCCTTAAGCTACACTAAAAGCCCCCCAAGTAAAATCGCACTCCAAGTGCTCCGCAAGAATCAGTTTTAAAAGCAGTTAGTGAATTCTAAAAACGAGGTCAGGGCAAGCGATCAGCTCGCAGCCCTAGAATCCCCCTCTAGGGAGAGCTCAGATAGGCACCGGGCGCAGTTCTCCTTATGCCTAAATACCCTGGGAGGGCGGGAGGAAGGCGCGACTAGAGCGCTCCCCCTGCCTCACCCAAGATGGCGCCCACCGCCGCCGATAGCGGTTCCAAGGCGGCTGGGCAGAAGAGAAGAATCAGGTGGGTAGGGTGTCAGTGTACCTGACTAAAAAAACAATTCCCCTTAAGCTACACTAAAAGCCCCCCAAGTAAAATCGCACTCCAAGTGCTCCGCAAGAATCAGTTTTAAAAGCAGTTAGTGAATTCTAAAAACGAGGTCAGGGTAAGCGATCAGCTCGCAGCCCTAGAATACCCCTCTAGGGAGAGCTCAGATAGGCCACTACATTACTATTCCCACTCCAAAGAGTGCAACAGTAGGGAAAGCGTTGGATAGCGTAGGGGTAAAAATTACTATTCCCACTCCAAAGAGTGCAACAGTAGGGAAAGCGTTGGATGGCATAGGGGTAAAAATTACTATTCCCACTCCAGATAGTGCAACAGTAGGGAAAGCGTTGGATAGCGGGAGGGTAAAAATTACTATTCCCACTCCAGTGAGTGCAACAGTAGGAAAAACGTTGGATAGCATAGGGGTAAAAATTACTATTCCCACTCCAGTGAGTGCAACAGTAGGGAAAGTAATAATGTAATATTTTAATCAAAATAAATTAATTATCAATACCAATAAAAATATTATTAAAATTTATTACCAATTACAACATATTTAATAATTAACTAATTATAAATTCCAATAAATATTATTTTTAAATTATTTACCTAGTAATAATTAATTAACAACCAATTAATTTGCAATACCAAAAATGTATAAATAATAAAACAAATGCCTATTAATAATTAATTAACAGTAAATTAATTATCAATATAAAAAAGGTCAATAAATAATTAATTAAAATTAAATTACTTCCCACCATATACCCTATAAACTCACAACCCACTACAAATAATAAATTAATACAATTAACATAATTATCAATTAATAACTTAATGAAACGTAATTACCTATTATTAAAAATTAATTACCAATTAATAATTAATTAACAACAAATAAATTTTCAATATAAAAACAATTAAAAAAATACCCATTAATAATTAATTAACAGTAAACTAATTATCAATACACAAAAATTATTTCAATAATTAATTATTTGCAATTAATTTACTTCCCACCATATTCCCCTATAAACCCACAACCCATTACAAATAATACATTGATACAATTAACATAATTATCAATTAGTCAATTAATAACAATTAATTACCAATTAATACACATTAATTATCAATTAATAATTAATTAACAACAAATACATTTTCAATACCAATAAATAAAAATAAATATTTACTTAATTACAATTAAATTACTTCCCACCCTATTCCCCTATAAACCCACAACCAGCTACAGAATTAAATTACGCAAAAATGTAATAACATAACATTCATTACTTTAAAAAAAATTAAACATCCATTACAAAAACTAATTTACATTTTTAACACATATGCTAACATACAAAACACTTTAAAAAATTCAATATTATTGAAAATTCAATATATTTTAATGCCTATATTATGTACTTTGATATTACTTACCTGCATTTCGAAATTATTGACCACTATATTATGTCCATTCTATATTTTGTCCATTCTATATTTTGTACTCGATATTATGTCCATTCTAATTTTTTTTCTCGATATTTTGTGTATTTACCCATTAGGAGACATGAAGGGGGATTTGAGGTGCAAAGTACTCACTGAGGAAGGAATCATGTGGTATGTGTGAGCAGTTTCCTCCCAAGAAACTGCCAAAGTATATAAAATGTTTGGAGACATTCCAGAATTGGCCGAGGTTCAAGCCAAGGAAGAAAGAAAAATGAGAACTTAAGGATTCCTCCCGAGAGCAGCCAAGGTGCCATTCAAAGGAGACAACGATTACCAGAGAATACGCATCAATTGAATTCTCCCAGAAGCAGCTAGGGTGCAGCCCACAGAGAGGCAAAAGTACGTAACTTTATAGATTCAATGTGTTCAATTATATGGACCCAATTCTGAAGCGGAATGGGTGGAACTGTGGAAAATTAGTACGGTTTGGTAAACATTATCTGCGCCATCTTGCCTCTTCCCCTGATGCCACACTTTTTATTATGCGCACCCGCCATTTTAGGTGCCTCGATCAGAACAAACCCTTTTTTGCATGCCACTGACCCCCGGCATAGCCCTCCTCCCTCACAAAGCCCGCACTCTGACAAACCCCCGCTCGCACATGCCTTGGGTCATAAACCCCTCTTCAGCGCAGCGTTGCCTCAGAACCCCATCCTGTTCCCAGCGCGACACCTCCCTTCATTCCTTTCATGGTCCCAGGCCCTTTTTATGCAAACCCCCTTTTCCTGTGTGCCCGTTTGTCCTCCTCGTTCCCAGGCCGACACCTAGCCCTGCCGATACTGTTTATTGCCCCTCCCCGTACAGTAGAAAGCTTCCCTCATCAAAGGACCCCCGAATCGATCAAAGCCCCCACCCTATGAGATCCGATCAAACCCCCACATTCCATGAATCGGCGGAATGTCCAGCTGCGCGATATTCATCACCTGTTGTGACCGGGGTGGGACTTCTGCTGTATACGTGTGTGGGAACGGGCTTGAAGCGGGGGTTCCGAGAATGTCTTTCCGTACATCAAAGCATTGCCACGAATACGTAATATGTAATAAAGTAATAAACCTGTGTATAAGAGGCCAGGCCTCAGAGATACGAGCAGAGCACCTCATGACGATACCTGCTGTCTGAATTGTTGTGTTCTCCTCCGGAGAGAATAAACCTTGTTTCCTGCCTTCCCGTCTCCAGCGCCTGCCTCTTCATTGATTAATAATTCGTGGGTTAAAGAGGCGATACCGCCGGGCAAATATCGATTGTCCCTTGACCTTAGATTCAACAATTGGCGTCCCAAGCGTGGGGCCCATCAGCGACTCGTGGATCCAGTGGGAGAGGTCCTGACGACAGAGTGAACGACTGCAACGATCGGGAGAGCTCTTGCCCAATAGACCCTCGTCTGGCAGCCGATCATCCGAACTTCACTGGTTCCGAACAGACCTCTCTCGAGTGATCTACGGTCCTGACTGGGAACCATCAGGAGTGCTGCGAGGAATACAAAGACAAGAGGACGATCGGGCGCTGGATTCGGAAGACAAGAAACTGTCCATACGGTCCGGGTAAGGTCGTGTAGACACGACGAATCACGAAATAATTGTTGATTGTTCAGAAAATACTAGTATTACTCTTTGTTGACTTATTTGGAGATTCACTGTCTGCACACGGAGAAACAGTAGGCTCTTTCCCTTTTGCAAACAGTGAAGGATAGGTAACGCAGCCGTCGTGCCTATTTTTCTCCCCCACTGGTTTTATTATTTATTTGACGGCTTATTTCCGGGAGACTTCCTCTCCCACACTGATTAACTGTTTTTGGCCCCGAACTACTGTTCGCGGATTGTTTTCTGGAGATTCTCTGTCTGCAAACAGGAAATAACAGATTCCTCTTTACGGATAGTGAAAGGGTAGAGGACGCAGACTTTTACGCGCCTACTTATTCTCCCCACTGGTTTTATTTTATTTTATTGGTTGTTTTTGTTATTGGTTCATGAGGTATTCACTGCCTGCAAACAACGTAGAATAGAAATATTCTGTCTAGTCTTTGCGCGCAGTGATAAGATAGGCAGTGCTGACTTTTTGTCCCTCGTCGTGAGCTGTCATGTCTGTCTTCTCCCCACTGGTCGATAGCTGGTTCAGCCCGGACCGTTTATTAGAGGTGGATCATCTAGCTCCGCTGGAAGGCACCCCTAATAAAGACATGTTCGTAAACTATGGATTAGTTACCATAGCCTATAGTAAACTGTGGCACAGGTATACCAAAGAAAGCCAAGAGAAACAGTGGCCACTGATAGGATCCTTCGATCTTGATAAAATAGAACCATTAGAAATAGCCCTTCGTGATAATAAGACAACGCCCGTTATGCTCGACTGCCTCGGTATGTGGCGCAAAGAAGCAATGCAACGAAAGAATAGAGACGAGGACAGAGCAGGTAAAGGAATATATCGACAGGACGACCTCAGAACACAACGTCCCGAAAGTAATCCCCCGACTCTACGCACAGGACGGCCAGACTTAGGGCAAAACCAATGTGCTTTTTGTAGATATGCCGGGCACTGGAAAGCCCAATGCCCGACTCTACTGAACGTGAGTAGGAGCAGAGGACCGACAGAATTAACAGGCCGGCAGAAAGGGAAAAGGCGCGAGACAAAGATGAATCAGACTGACATGGACAGGCCAGATAGAACCACCACGTTCGATTATGCCCGATGGCACAGATTTCGCCAGACCGATTTCAGCGACATGTTCGAGTCCTCATAGATCCAACAACGATAAGACGGGAAAACCCAGTGTAGCTCTAAATTGACAGACGACAAACCCCGAAGAAAACAGAAAGAATAATGTACACACATGATCAAGCATCCTTACGTTTAGCCAAAGTAGGGAAAAGTTTAGGGTATTTCGAGGTAAGGGTTACACAAGTATCCTTCGCCGATAGGACTAGGGATATTGCCTATGTTTGAAAACCTACTACCTCCTTTTCTTCCGCATCCTTATAGGCATATAACTGAAGCCTGCCCCATTGCTCTAACAAAAGGTATGCGCAGCATATAGAAATAAGATAATTATGGCCAATAACTGTTTTATGTTTGTCTTGGGTCTTTTTTATATAATATTTATACTGTCTCCCCGTCTGAGTTTGTGTGTACGTAATGCATGAATCTGCGTCATCCCTCTGCCTGCGTTATCATGGTACTTAAACTTCTGTTAACAGAAGCTTTAGCATGGAACAACCTGGAAAGAAAGGAGTGGGAAAACGAAATCCGTAGGCCACTTATGAACTTGAACTTTTATTTAACATAACGGACAAGAAACAAATAACAATACGTAATAATAACACTTAATAATGCCCTAACAACAGAAAACGTTTGAAACAAGAACGGTAAAACTAGAAAATGAAAGTCAGCAGAACATTCGCCCCCCCATTCTGGAACCTTCCAAAGTAGGGCAGGGTTACGGCTACGCCCAACCGGCAGCAACCCATATAAGGCGGGTCCTACTGCCAACAGTCGGTAGTCCGGCCGCAGCGGCCCTGGGTAGTTGCAGGCAGTCCCGCCACATGTCCTCCCGGTCCGGCCACCAATGGCCAGGGACCGGGGCCAACTGGATCCGGCTGCAGCCGATGAGCCAAGGAACCCGTTCATGGGGCCAGAGCAAGGGGCGTCCGGCCGACATCCACCGGAAGCCCGGTCCAGAGAAGGACGGGACACTTCTTTCTTTTCCCCTCCGTAATGGCCGCAGCAGCACGCCCGGCGCCACTTGAATAATGGCTGCGACAACTCTGGGGGAGGGATGTCTTGTACATACCTCCGCGAAACTTAGTCCAGGTCGGGCTGGGAGGGAGAGGCGACGCGGACGAGCTTCTCCCACCTCCACGGATAGGAGGTTTCCCAGCCCCCGGCCCAACGCCGAACTCCTCCAGCCAGGCGATGGTGCCAATACTTGCGTAGCACCGAACATACCATGGTGGCGCCCCAGTACTTGCGCAGCACCGAACATGCTCCGCAGGTGTCCATACTTCCGCAGCACTGGGCATGGGGCTTGTGGAGCACAGGGTGTGGAGAGACCATCGTGCATGCCCATGAAAGAGAGCGGCGTGGAGTGCACCGGGAGAGGGAGACGGCGCGAACGAGTCTCCCTCGCCCCCCAGGTGGGGGCACCACAGCTGCGCCCTAGCCGAACGTCCTGCTTCCACAACACGGAGTTCCATTCTCTATTTGTCCCCAGAAAGGTCTCTTCCACTCTGGCAGACTCGACGAGGGGGGCTGCTGCAGGCCTCAAAATGGCGTCTGGGTCCGCTGGAAGGCGGGCCTCGGCCGCTAGAGTAACTTTGAACAGCAATGTAACTCGGGCGCTTGCCCACCGGGGCACGAGCCCCCACCTCCGACAGCACCCCCACAGCCTTGAAGATTCTACAAACGTCCCAGGAGCCCTCGGCCCCTGCAGGCTTCCGGTAAGGGACAACTGCCTTGATCGCTAACAAAACAAGCATGACATTGCCACTCTTTCTGTTAGCATGAATTCTCGAACTGCCGAAAAGGACTCTGGTCCAACTGCCGGTTGTAGGAAACATTTTTTCTGATGCTACTTCCGGACTAACCCGGCCCCGCCCAAAATGGCGCCGGTAACAATAGGAACTCACGAACGCCACGTGGTGTTTTCTTTTTGCTAATGAAGAAAAACTTGATTTTCTGAGACATGTACCTGGTCCTTTGTACGCTTGACGAGAAAGAAAGAGAGTTCACTCGACGAACATATAAAAGGACTCCGTTAAAAAATGTTGATTACAAATGTACGATGTATTAAATTTTTTTATAGCTGATGTATAACCCCGCTTATGACGCACGTACACGGTATGCATATAGGAAATCTGATTGCGACTAGTCTGACGGTGCTTCTAAATTATGAAATAAATGCCCCCCGATCCCCCAACCAATTTATAGACGTTTTAGTTTCCTACGAGTGAATGAATAAACCTTTCCAATATTTTTAATGCTGCAAAATAACCCCCTACTGTACGCACTTTAGCTATTGCCGTGTCCGGCCAAGTACGACTGCACCTTCATAAATCTACATGCTGAATGATTTTGCAAAATAAAGGTTTCTCAAACTATGAACGGGTATTACGTGCTTTATTTAAAATATGGGATCGGCGGGAGAGTTCTTTTCTGTGCACCCTACTCTGCTCTCTCTTTAAGGTTAATAGAAGATGGTTGCCCAGCCCCGGATGGAGGATCGAATCTGAGACACGACACTCTGCCGTCAAATATGCGACTGACTCAGGGACTCGCGCATGGAGAAAGACCTCGACTTCTGGGGATGGGTAAAAGCGAAATGGTGTAAAAGATGGAATATAAAGGTTGGGTAAGTGAAACGATGTAAATGATAAAGTATTATAAAGATACGACACTCAAAGGTACTAGGGAACAGAGTTGACCGAAGAGCTGATAAACCTTAGAACATCACAGCGTTGAAAGAGGTTTAAGGACCCCAATAGCTAAATACACCTACCAACTGGAAGCCTCGCACTAAGTGCTTCTGATTCTCTAACGTTTCCCTACTCACAGCCTATAAGGTCACACTGCCCCCACCCCCCCCCCCCCCTTGGCTCCAGAAACCAAAACCCCAGGGATTCTATCCCGAGGGGATAAGACGAGTATGAGGTAAGTAAAGGACTTTCGTACCCGTGCTTTTGATATGCTCGAATGTTGTCCCCCTCCCCTCCCCTCTTTTTTCCCCCTCTACAGGCCACACCGGAATCACGACCAAAGTATGGTGAAGATCTGAAGCCTCGCCATGTCTGATACACGAGGCGGACTAACACTGCCTGGTGGCACCTAAACACACCCACAAGCTGCTCTTTTTACCAAAAGAGCCAATAAAGTTTATGACATGATGAAAGCGATCACCCTTGATCCGTGTTGCGTGAATGGACACCTGTCACGTATGTCTGAAACTATGAGATGATGTTTGTGTATGACTGACGCGTTGACTTAACTGATTAACGGACCGAGAATGCAAGAAATGCGACACAATGGTGCCCTTTTTTCTCGATGCATGTCCCCTGTACCCGGCCTAATGCTCGTCCATCCCAAACTGCATGCTTTCAAAATTCTAACACAGACCCGTAATGCCTTATGTTGCGTAATGCGCTGAATAGCCTGTCTTAATGCACGGCCACTCCCCATGTCGCACGTGTACTATTTAGCCTGTTGTTGCACATCTCTCTCTCTCTCTCTCTCTCTCTCTCTCTCTCTCTCTCTCTCTCTCTTCCGAACGACTAAGCACCTAAATTGGCAAACCGCCACCCCTAGTGCCCCACCAATTGGCCCCAAATACCACAAGTATTTGCTCAAAATTTATCCTAAGTAAAAATCACCCTGACGCCGTGTCACTACCTCTCCTTTCTGCTAAATTGATGAAACCGAGATTTGGCCAAGAGGGAAAGGACAGGTAAGACGACTGAGGTTCCCTAATCTGACCCGAAATAAGGGAACTACCTGTCAGCGGCTCCTGTGTTATAAAAAGATGCCTCAGATAACGCGACCTTCCCCGTCCCGAATTGTCGCAATACCCAAACAGTAAAGGTGATCGAAACATCCCCATCTTCCCAGAACACCCCCAGTTTCGTATCAGCTACCCCAGACGGGAGTTTAAAACTGCCCCTCACCCCCGGTTGTAAGAGATGGGTCGATTTACGCCCTTACCACAGTTTTCTATGTCCCTAGTTGTTTTCCACAAGACCCCGGTTTTTAATTAAGTAGTCAGGTTGTAAGAGGCTATGTAGGAACTAGAACGATGTTTGCAAAATTAAGATTAGACCGAAGTGAAGAAATCGTTGCAATGAACCCTGTTGAAAGTAAAATGTTTAGCTGAAAGGCAGGATGCATTGATAGAATGAAAAATGTTTAGCCTATGTTCATCTCTCAGAAAGATACCTATCAGACCATGGTGATAGCACATTGCGTTTTTTGATATAAAGCCCAGGAGAACGGCATAGCTTTGTAAGGCTCGTACTAGGAAGGTGGGTCTCCGTCAGAAGAGCTGACGTAACTGTAATGCAATAAAAGGCACCAGATCTCGTGCCATGACCAGGCAGAAAAACACCATTGTGTTCTCATTTACCTGGAGCTGGGAGAGAAATAGACTTGTGTGATTACCTTCCTCTGCCAATTCTCTAAAGACTATCTTTTCAAACTCATTTAAGGGTACGACTGTCGGAGGAAAGAAGGACCGGATGTGGGAGCACGTGGCCTGACTACAGACTATGGAACATCTGCGACATTGGCCAAGGCGAGACCGCGACAGTAAGGAGCTGCAGGACGAGGCTCTGTTTTCGACAAAATAAGAGGAAAGGGCTGACCTGATGCCCCTGCTCGATGTCCAATATATGCCGAAAAGTCCCGGCTCCCTAAACTCGGTCATGAGCCCGCCTACCTGAAATTTTCCGTCCCCCTAGTCTGTTCCCGATCTGGCCCTGCTCCATCCCCCTTTTTCTCCGACCTACCCTAAAGGACTGCTCACACGCACATTTCTTCCATCTGAACCTTTTTGACAGCCAACTCAAAGGACACAGGGCGAAAAGGACCTTTTTGACCAGAAACGCGAGGAAAAGGTCGTGCCCTGCAACGCGGGACCTAGAATAGAGCTGGACCCTTAGCTCCACCGCCGGTGCTCCACAGCGCCAACAAAAGACGATAAAGAATGCTGAGAACTCATTAACTTCGAACATTGACACCCTCAATCATCGTTTCTGCTATGTCTCATTTCTCTCCCAGCCACCATTGTATTAATTATGCTCCACCATTGTAACATGAACAGAACTCACATATGTAATGACCTATCAATTCACATTCCAAACGACTATAAGCAACTATGAAATGTACTCAATGCTCTCACTACAGAATCATTTTTTGTCCGTTATCACATTACTATGACTTTCCTGCAAACGAGTTTTTATCGATAGACCCGCCTCCTAAGATGAAAGATTTCAAAATGTAATGTCTATAATTCCTTCACCTGGGTACCTACTTCTTTTCCTATGACCACCACAGTCGACATGAATTGGAAATAGGCCAGCAAGATGTCTTGGATATGTTAAAGGGAGGACTGTGGAAAATTAGTACGGTTTGGTAAACATTATCTGCGCCATCTTGCCTCTTCCCCTGATGCCACACTTTTTGTTATGCGCACCCGCCATTTTAGGTGCCTCGATCAGAACAAACCCTTTTTTGCATGCCACTGACCCCCGGCATAGCCCTCCTCCCTCACAAAGCCCGCACTCTGACAAACCCCCGCTCGCACATGCCTTGGGTCATAAACCCCTCTTCAGCGCAGCGTTGCCTCGGAACCCCATCCTGTTCCCAGCGCGACACCTCCCTTCATTCCTTTCATGGTCCCAGGCCCTTTTTATGCAAACCCCCTTTTCCTGTGTGCCCGTTTGTCCTCCTCGTTCCCAGGCCGACACCTAGCCCTGCCGATACTGTTTATTGCCCCTCCCCGTACAGTAGAAAGCTTCCCTCATCAAAGGACCCCCGAATCGATCAAAGCCCCCACCCTATGAGATCCGATCAAACCCCCACATTCCATGAATCGGCGGAATGTCCAGCTGCGCGATATTCATCACCTGTTGTGACCGGGGTGGGACTTCTGCTGTATACGTGTGTGGGAACGGGCTTGAAGCGGGGGTTCCGAGAATGTCTTTCCGTACATCAAAGCATTGCCACGAATACGTAATATGTAATAAAGTAATAAACCTGTGTATAAGAGGCCAGGCCTCAGAGATACGAGCAGAGCACCTCATGACGATACCTGCTGTCTGAATTGTTGTGTTCTCCTCCGGAGAGAATAAACCTTGTTTCCTGCCTTCCCGTCTCCAGCGCCTGCCTCTTCATTGATTAATAATTCGTGGGTTAAAGAGGCGATACCGCCGGGCAAATATCGATTGTCCCTTGACCTTAGATTCAACAGAACCATAGGAGAAAAGCAAGCATTTAAAACCACTTGGATGCTAATGACAAGGGTAACTCGTCATGGACTGCCCATTCATTTCAATGGAAATTACAGTAAAATCCTTGAAGTGCCTTAGCACTAAAGGAGTTAATCTATAGGTTGTATGTGATTCTAGAGAAAAATGTTTCTAAAAATCTGTTTGCGAAAATGTTTCTGAATTAACTTCATTTTCATCTCAAAAACCAGACCTATGAAAATCCCTTCATTTTTGTTTTAAATCACACAGATTAACTCCTTCTCCTTTCTGTCAACCCTCTTTTTTTGTCTCTGACCCTCCACCTACTTTTCTTCACCCCTTTCTTATCCCAGCCATTTTCTTTCCCTTTCTCCTAAAAGAAATGCTTACTTATTTGTGGTTCTGGTTCTGCATTCTAGAATCTTTATTAAAGTCATACAAGTGTGAATAATAATTCCCAGCTGTGTGTGCAGACCCTGGAGCACTTAATCATCATCATTATTACTTCAGATCAAAGTAAATGTCCATATTTTAACGTGCAGATATAGTGATATGAATGGACAAAGCCCTAGTCCGTGAATGTCAAAAATACTAAGGACGTATTGTGTATTGATAATCAACTCGGGAAATCATTAAAGCAAACAGTTTCTTCAAAGCTGCTTGACCCACTACTGTGTCAGCTCGTGAATCTTCATTTAAACAGTAATGTTGCTGAATGCGTGTACTGTTTTCCTAGTAGTTGCTTTATATATCACTGTTAAAGGTACATTTCTTAAACAAGTAGCAGAAGCTGCTGTAATGCTTATGGAATGAGCACTTGGTTTTCCTGGAAGAGGTTTGTTGTCTAGCTAGTAGCATCAAGAAATGCAAGAAACTATCCATCTAGCAATGGATTGTTTAGAAGAAGCCACACTGGTCCTGAGTGGGCGATAGACAATGAATAATTGATTCGCTTTACAGTTTAGTGGTAAATTTAAGTGTTTATATTTGAAGGATCTCTGGTGCCATGCTCCCAAATTCAGTGAGTGTACGTTTGGGTGGAAAATCTGCCCTTGCATTCTGGACTGAAGGTTCTGTTTGCATGGCAAATTCTTTTGTGGGGCTCCGGATCCATAATTGTCTTGCCATTCTGGGGCATTTAAGATCATTGTCACATCGGTGTGTCTCAGTTTTATTAACTATGTTGGTATCAGTGGGATTGGAGGAAAAGCGTAAAGAAATTTTCTGACCAATTGATAAAAAGGGCTTTTCCCAGAGACTTGGTTCCAACACATTCGAGGGGTAATTTGGGCAGTTTGCATTTGTTTCTGTTGCAAAGAGGTCTATATGAGGGATGCCACAGTCGTGGAAGAAATATAACAAGACTTCTTATTCTAATTCTCATTCATGTTTGTTTTTTTAAACACCTGCTTAGTGAGCCAGCTTGACAATTTTGCATTCCTTGCAGATGAATCAACAGCCCTCTAGCTGGCAACCAATGCCAAATTGATTTGGATTCCAGAAATAGAATTCTGAATCTGGTGTGACCTTTTTTGCTGAGGTACTGCATTGTTTGACTATTGTTTGTTTGTATTAAGATTTTGTTTTTGTTCAATGATTGTAAGACTGCACTGATGGACTTCTATAATTCCCAGGACACTTATGTAGTAAAGGTGTTTTTCTGCCCACAATACTTGAATGATTAAGTCCTGAAAATGAGTTTCCAGACCTGTTAAGGAAGTATCTGTGACAATTGTTTAATTTGGTCCTGATGGAAAGGCTTTGCTCTTAGGAGATTATCTTTACGGCACCACCAATTCAGAGGTTGTTTCACCTGCATAGAAACACTAATTCAGTCTTACCAGTTGTCTTTCAATTTAGACCATTGGTCTTCTAGGTATTGTTGTACTGGTCTCATTTTGAGGTGTGCATTATCAATTAGGGAAATGAGGCCAAGGACCACAACGGGGTGGACATCTGTCAAGATTTTAGAGAGGGACTGAGCAGTAATTGTTGACATTTCTACAAAAGATACACTTCTCCCTGTTGAGTGTTTAGAGTTGTACCTAAATAGTCAGCTATCTGTACAGGTGATGATGTTGATTTTTGTATATTGAAGTGCAGCCCTAGCCGTTGTAACTGGTTGTTGTCTTGAAATCCAATTGTCTGATGTGCAGATTGTGCTTTGATCAACCAATCTCCTAAGTACGGTTAGATGTAGATTCCTTTCTCTATGGAGATGAGCAGCTAATAATGCAATGCGTTTGGAAAAAGTCATTAGAATTGATATCGGTCCAAATGGTAGAAACTTGTATTGAAAATGGGTCTTTCTGGCTATGAATCTTAGGATTTTTTTGTGTTTTATTGCTGTAGAAGAGCAGAAGTAAGCATTCTGTAAATCCATAGAACACATCCAGTGTCCATTTGTTATCTGTGTATAGATTTGATTCAGGGCCGGCATTCTGAAAACTCTTCATTTGATCCATCTGTTTCATTGTCGTAGAACCAAAAGAAGTCAGAAGCCTCACTTGTGACCTTTTTTGTGGAACAACCAATATCTTGAATAGATACCTTTCCTCTTTGAGAGGAGGAACGGTTTTCATTACACTTTTTTGAAAGAGGGTTTATACTTCCTGATTCAAAATATGTAGTTGAGGTTTTGATGCTAGTGTTGCATGGATTGAAGGAGGTGGAGCATTGAACTGGAGAGCATAATATTTGATAAAGCCATTTGTCTGTAGTTATTGTTTTCCACTCTATCAGATGGTATGTGGCACTTCCTCCCAGTTAAGTGGGCAACAGACAAGGAGTGGGTCATTCACTGTTTTGACTGCTGTGATTGTGACTTTTATGCAATCTTTCTTACTCCTGCTGTTGGCCTCTTTCTCTGTCATTCTTCTGGTAGTACTGAGCCTGTAGCTGTAGTTGCTGGTTGTTATTTTGATGTAAGTGGAACAGTGGGAGAATTGAACTCTCTGTTTCGATTGGTACCTGGTTTCCCATTTTTAGGTCTCGCGCCTAGCGTTGCAGTGCGCATCAGTGCGCGCGCAGCGCGAGACCTCTTGTACGGGCTTCAGAGAGCTACCCACATGCTTGTGCGTGTGGTTTTGCTTTCCCATATGTAATTGACTTTCGCATGTTTTTTTTAAAACAGCACGCGAAAGGGCAAAGGCGGGCACATATCCCTCCTTTGCTATGCCCATTCCCGTCTGTGTCTAGGACGCGCGTTAGCGCGCGGGACAGACGACAGGCTCCCTCGACCCCCGCTCCTCTGTGGTGCGCACGCACCACTAGTTTCGATTTCCACCCTCGCTCGTCTGTGGTGCGCGCGCGCCACTGGTTGAACATTTCCTGGCCGTTTTCCGTGTACTATTAATTCACCTTCCCATATTATTATTATTATTTCCTTCTTGAAGAACCAGGAAAACAAAACCACTACCGCACAGTGAGATATTACAGGCAGGCAACGGCGTAGGCAGAGCGCGTTGCCCGCGATTCCTGGAAGTCCTTGTAAGTAGAGAGAAGCGGGTAGCGGCGTGTGCTGAGCGCGCTGCCCACGAGGAGTGCTGGAAATCGGCCAGCGGCGTTGAGGCGAGCTCGCTCCCCCTGGCAGGGGAGATGCGACCGTGCTGGCGGGCAACGTGGAGAACTGCATTGCTCAAGAGGAGATGTCTGCAGGCTTAACAGAGCCCCATGGAGACAACACAGCAGCGCCGGTTAGGCCGCAGGATGATCTGAGCATCTGCATTACGTGCAGTCTCGGCGCTTTGCACAGCTTTCGCCCTGTGTGGTACTTCTCCCCATTGGCTGAAACTGTGCTTCCTGATTCCCTCAGTGCTGTAGTTGTGACAAGATGTTGGCGGTGGACGTGGAAGATGAAAGCATACTGGCTTCTATTTTCCGGAATAGCTTCCTGGAAAGCTGGCAGGACCAGCCGGATTTCGCGGCCTATCTCCTTGAACTTAGCGGTTGCGGAGTGGAGCGGCTGATTCGGGAGCCAGAGAGGCTGCGTGAAGAACGGGTGCAGGTTCTGCAGCAGACCTGAGAATTCTCTTTCCGCAATTACAAGACTTTCATCCGTACGGCCGAGTGCACAGACGACATCTATCACCGCTTTGGGCTGGTCGAGACAACCGTGTCAAGCCTTTTGGGGAAGCTGCCAGGTTTCCAGGAAGTATGCAGGTACGTTGAGTACTGGGGCTTGGGTCATATTTCACAACTTCGCCTGTGCGGGAATTTTTAGACTGTGGACCTTTGCATTGTGTGACTTGTTACAAATGCAGCCAACTGCAAGGCGTGGATACTCCAGATATCTCTTTGCCTGTGCTTAAGGGAACCAGAGTTCCCTTCCTAAAAATAGTGGAGGTACTCCGTATGCCCCCGACTTGTGCCCTGTTTCTATCCTAGTGAGCCTGCGCACTATTTCTACAAGTGTGTGCATGTGAGTCTCTGAAGTATTTCTGTAAGTTTGTGCATGAGCCTGTGCAGTATTTGTGTGTGTGTGTGAGCCTGTGCAGTATTTGTGTGTGCTTGAGCCTGTGCAGTATTTGTGTGTGTGCGTTAGCCTGTGCAGTATTTGTGTGCACATAAGGCTGTGCAGTATTTCTGTGTTTTGTGCGTGAGCCTGTGCAGTATTTCTGTGTGTGCGTCAGCCAGTGCAGTATTTGTGTGTGCCCGTGAGCCTGTGCAGTATTTGTGTGCTTTGTGCATTGGCCTTTGTAGTATTTCTGCAAGTGTGTTAAAGTGAGCCTTTCTGTAAATGTGCGCCTGCGCCTGTGCAGTATTTGTGTGTGCGCATGAGCCAGTGCAGTATTTCTGTGTTTTGTGCATGGGACTGTGTAGTATTTCTTCAAGTGTGTGAACATGAGCCTCTGAAGTATTTCTGTAAGTGTGCGCGTGAGCCTGTGCAGTATTTGTGTGTGCGTGTGAGCCTGTGCAGTATTTGTGTGTGCGCATGAGCCTGTGCAGTATTTGTGTGTGTGCGTGAGCCTGTGCAGTATTTGTGTTTGCGTGAGCCTGTGCAGTATTTGTGTGTGCGCATGAGCCTCTGCAGTATTTGTGTGTGCGCATGAGCCTGTGCAGTATTTCTGTGTTTTGTGCGTGACCCTGTGCAGTATTTGTGTGTGTGCGCGTGAGCCTGTGCAGTATTTGTGTGTGTACGTGAGCCTGTGCAGTATTTCTGTGTTTTGTGCGTGGGCCTGTGTAGTATTTCTGCAAGTGTGTGAATGTGAGCCTCTTAAGTATTTCTGTCAGTGTGTGCGTGAACCTGTGCAATATCTGAGTAAGTGTGTTCATGTGAGTCATTGCAGTATTTTTATTATCTCTGAAAAGTGCTTGCAATGCAATTAATTTTTGGGTTCGATGAGGCAGGATCGGGTATGGCCGTGGGGGAAGATTAGTCCTAAATATGTACTTAAAAAGAAGAAGAAAAAGTTAGCAGGTACTCATTCTCCCCAAAAACGTAATGTGTCATCGGGGCCACAGAAATGATTCAGCAATGGCAGACTGCCACGTGGCAGCGCTGACAAAACCTTGCAATATAGTGCGACATGATCTTTGGCAGTATTTAGTTATGTCATTTTTGCTTCATTTTTCCTTACCTTTTTGCCTTTTTTTCTTTCCATTGCCCAAGAAGTATGAAATCACCATGTCAAATTGTGTTTCTCTCCACTATCAGCCACTACTTATGATTTGGATTACTATGCCCCTGTGCTCTTTTGTTTGTAGAAGGTAGGACCCTAGCAAAGAAGTTAAAAAGACCAGGGAAGTGGCTTTGCACATTTTTAGTTCACCACTCTTATGGGCATAGGGGTAGAAGTGGGGAGTGTGGAGATAGCACTGCAATTGGCATTGTAGTGAGCTTCTCTTGTAGTGAATGTGCAGTCTGCTTTCTCATACAGTTGGACTGAATTATTGGAAACGTTCATGACAGTCTTAATTATATAAATAATGCAGGCCCCTTAGTTGGGTCTAGATTTTTTTTGCACATTTACTTTCTTGTAAAGAAGTGCAAAAAAATGCTCAATGAGAGGAGTTAAACAACACTAGAATAAAAAATAAATGTTGAGATTAAGTCACCCTTTAAAACATTGCCGCTCTTTCAGCTCTCATGTTGTAAGGGAAGAAAATATGGGCACTTTTTAGCCATGGTGTTTTATGATATTAGCAAGCAACTGATGTGAGCCTTAAAACACTTTGCATCAATGCAGAACTTCTTTCACAAGTTAGAACAAGTCTAGTCTCGTCAATAGTTGCTGATGCCTTGCCTTGCTACTGCAGCTCTGTTACCCAGGCTTACTTAATCTGTGTTAGCATGTTGTTTATCACAGTTAAGTAGTAAGTAGAGACGGTTGTGAGCACCACTAGTTTGGTACTTAGCATTAGATCACTTTGGGGCCGATTCTGATTCGGTAAAATCCCTTTACAAATAGCCGTACGGAGCATATTTCCCGTACGAATCGTACCCGTAAACGTCCCCGTACGTACGATGAAGTACGATTCGGACCAAAAGCAGATCTCCGTACGAATCGTATGAAAGACCATCCGACTTAAAAATACGTACGAATCGTACTCGGAACACGCAGTACGCAACGTCCGTATGGATCGAAGCAGCATTTTCCGACCCAGCAAGTACGATTCGTCTCGTCAACATTCCATACGACTCTTTTTCTATGGGAGCTCAAAACGTCCGGAAAAGCAGATTTTGACTCGAACCGCGTACGAAACGGACCCCCCGGGTATGCGAGTACACCCCATGACTGCAGGGGTACGGTGCGTACACACGCAATGCATTATAGGGGTATGGTGCATACACACGCCATGCATTATTGGCGTACGGTGCGTACACACACCATGCATTATTGGGGTACGGTGCGTACACACCCCATGATTGCAGGGGTACGATGCGTATGTGATTATGTGGCTCTCCGTACGAATCGCTCATATGCAACGTTTTCTGTACAAATCGCGTTCTCATTCCCTGGTCCGAATCGTACTTGTCGGGTCGTACAGCATGTTTAAGACTCGTACGGTTCACTGTGAGGGTCCGTGTCATATGGATTTTCCCTTGCTTTTCGTACGGTTCGCAGCGATTCGGTCGTATATTTTTCAAGCGAATCATACTACGCGATTCGGACGGAATTGTATGAGTCATACGGAAAGGGCTACGGATGCGATTCGGTCGTACGGATTGGTTTACCAAATCGGAATCAGACCCTTTGTGTTTGTGTTTACACATCAGTCAGAGTTCTGCATGGAGACCTTTTGCAGGCATGTGATCCAGGGTTTTCTTTTTATTTTTGGTCTCTCTTCATGTAGTCATGTTCACTCACATGACAGCTGTCATTAGTCGTCTGTGTGACATTCTTTGAGACCTGTAGCATTCTCTATGCATTGTGACTGTATTGTATGGTATATGGTAGTTTCAGATGTGGGTCTGTAAGATTCTGGTTAAAGCTTGGACGATGTATGTTGGTAAGTCGGTAACCATATCTGAGGGTGTATTGCGTTGTGGTGGAGCAGAAGCCCTGCAGAAAATCAGTATGGATCCTGGTTATCTAGACCTGCTGTTTCCACGTCTTATTTACAGTTGGTTGAACTACTAGGTATCCTATTGTCAGAGCCTCTGCTGGCTCTGCTTTTAGAAAATGTTGACCTGGCGGACACTACAGAGCTGTCAGATCAGTAGTTCAGAAGGCCAGCCCTATTTAAGATGGGATTTCAAATGCAGATTTCTTCCCAGCTCAGGAGCACCATGTGAAGCCTGCTACTCCTCGCCATGAAAAGTGCTCCATGGCCTCCACCCACATTGTGCGCAAAATGATTGATACAGAGAAACAAAAATAATGGCAAGTGAACCGCCATGATATGGTAACTGATCCAGCATTGCTTTCTAACTTAGGTGCTCCTGCTGTTACAGTGGAAATATTTTCCTTTAAATACTCCACCGGAGCAGTAAGGAACTAACTGGCGGAATGCTACCATATCGAATCATTTCCGTACTCTGTTATATATTACCTAAATGAGAGCTGTATGTGTATTGTCTCAGTGACCCCCTTCTTGTTCTGCCATTAAGAATGCTGAGTCCCAAAGCTTTGCATGTTTGTAGTTTCTTCTTATGACTGGCAGTTGTGTCTGGGATTTTTCTTTTAAGTGGTAATGGATACTTTGAGAGTGTTGGTTTCTAGGGTGTTGCATTATTATTAGCAATGCCAATAGCTCAAACTTTAAAAATGCGAGACCTATTGCATTGCAAATGCTTGTTTATATTGGGATCAATAATATCTCTTCTTTTCTTCCAAATCAACAGCTTTTAATGTTTCTGATTCTTTCTTCATATATTCCATTACCTCAACTGTGTGAGGAACAAATACTGCTGCAATGGTAAGGTTAATCAATAATTTTCAATTGTGCTTCTGGCTTTAAAGTTGTCAGTCTATGTCAAGAAGTTTGACAAAGCGATAATCCATGTCAGTATGAAATTACTGCTAAAATCTACATAATCTATTGGTGCACTGATAGACTGGTTGGAAACTGTTTGATCCTCCTGGAGAATTAAAAAAAATGAGTTTTTCTCTTGTTGGGAAGTTCATTTACGATGGCTCTATTGCAGCCACGGGCCGTGGAGGGAGTTTCGGTGGGGCGGAGAGGCGGGGCGGGGGTGCAAAAAACCGGAGTATGGATAATTGAAGGTAAGTAAACAATTTAATTAATAAAATGAATTTCGTAGCGTGCCCTGCATCTCAAAATGTGATGCAGGGTGCGCTACGAAATTCGTTTTATTAATTAAATTGTTTACTTACCTTCAATTATCCATACTCCGGTTTTTAACACCCCCCACCCCGCCTCTCGGCCCCACCGAAACACCCTCCACGGCCTAGTGGGGCCGAGGCACTAGATGTTTTGAAAGCTACAGCCGTCGAATCACAGATCTTCCAGGCCACCGCATCTAACCTCCTACTTTGTTATTGTGGTGGAACTGATGATTCTGGCGCGGAAGCATGCTTTTTTTCTGACGACTGATGCAATGACCAAATCTAGTTTGGGTTCCAGTCTGAGGTACATTGGGTCTCGATCCGATAGTTTAATTTTTGGTATTTCAATGTGTAGCTTACTTTATCATAGCAGGTGTTAGAAATGTTTCTGCAGCTAATTCTGCAAAGTCTGCCACTAGAGGAAGAGTAGGTCTTGACAAGGCTCTGGGTTGTAATGTCTCCATGATAATGGTGGCAGCTGTTGGTGGAGCTTCCATTTGTATGTTGAGTTTTGTAGCCCCTCTTATTAGGACATCCAGACTGGTTTATATATCATGCACCAGAAATGTTCTGACCGGTGATACAGCAGGAGCAGTAGGTGCATAAGAGGTAAAGGAGTCTGTAGAATGAGACCTTGTAGTTGTAGGAGGCAGTTGTCAGAGGCAAAATGGTCATCTCCTCTTGTGTCTGACAGGAGTATGTCTAGGTGATTCTTGTGAAGTTGGTGTTATTACTCGAGAACAAGAAGGTTAAGGTGGCATGGACGTAGCTCTAGGTACCAAAAGAAAAACCTGTGGTACAGGAAGCAGTGGCATCAGAGAGACTGGAGACATGGCCGATTTTGAAGGAAAGCTCAGTGGCTGTGGAGGTTCCTGAACTGGATTCTCAGAAGGAATTATATATCATGGAGCCAGCAAAGGATAGATTTCCTTCAAAGTAATAACCTCATAAGAAGAGACAGATTAAACTGATGCTGAAGACATATTTGATGGCAGTCTCATCAATGGTAATCCCACTGACGCCAATCTCATTGACCCAGATCTCATTGACATCAATCTTCTTGATGCCAATTTTCTTGACAGTGATCTTGACGTTAGTCTGGATCTTACTTTCGGCAATGTCGAGTGATGATGCTTAAACATTAAATATTGTTGCGTCAAGTGATATGACGTTGGTTGTGACTTCGGTGCCGGAGTCAAAGTCACAGGTGTAGATTGAACCATAGGTACCTTAAATATTGATGCTGAGCTTCTCAATAGAAAGCATCTAGGTACCAATGGTCTCAATGTTTCTCGGTGCTCCGGAGTGTGGAGACAATGTCATGAATGGTGGTGGTGATGTTTTCTTCGCCTCCTCTCTTTAGATCTCACCATGTTGCAGTCTGTTTCATGAGAGGGAACAGTTTCAGAATAGTGAGCCACCTCTCAGTTTGGTCTTTTCTATTTCTTTGTCTCTTCTCAAGCACTAAGATCTTCAAGCTTCCCTCTAAGTATTATTCCCTATCTGTCTCTGAAGGTGCGTTCTGTCATTTTCTGACAAACTTCGCAGTCTTTCACTTTGTGTGAGGGTGAAAGACAGACCTCAGGTTTGATAAGCATTTTTTCTACTACAGGAAGGACATCTCAGAAACAAAATGACATTTTCAGTGACAAGTTTCCTCAGAGATGGTAACAATTGGTGCGAAAAGGCAGCTGAAGCGAGGAGATGTCAAATGTAGACGAAGAAACTTCAATATTGAAATAAAATGTGTCAGAAGCTGGGTTATTAACCTCTGAAGTGTTCTGAGATTTTCTCACCGTGAGACGGAAAAGAAATTGGAGCTGTGAGGCAAACTGCAAGTAGAGTGCATGTTGAGACAGAGAACAAGCTGGTTTCTTAAAGATACAGTTATCTTTTTAGGTATTTCACCCTGTATTCTGACCCTTTCCCTGCATTTTTTATTAGCACAGAGGGAAAGGTAAAAAGGCTGTTTAGAATACTTTGCACATTCCTTCACTCAGGCGATGCACTGTTGTCTAAAGACTTGTTAAAATGTTTTTTTCTCTTTCAGAAAAATGTAGGTAAAGTTGTGCAGTCCACATACTGGAGGGGGCGCTACCAGACTATTTCACAATGAGGTATCTACTTCCAACTAAAGATTGACTTTATTCTATAAAAGAAGGGTCCCAGGGTCCCAGCTGTATACGTTCTACATTTAGGATGCAGAAGTAACTATTTCTACTGTATCTCAAGATCTTCATTGATGGTCATAAACATTAGATTAGAATATCAAGCACAAAAAGAAGAAGCATTGCAATAGTGTCTTGGTAAGATTAATGGATAAATCTTCTTTGGTCAGACTGTGGGGGCTGCTTTCCAGCTAGTGGAACCCACTCTGGTGGGGGTTTATTAATCAATGGATAACACAAAGATATATGGCCTACTTCCCCGTGAAAAATGAACTGCTTTGAGGTGGCCAGAACTTGACAGCTGTGCCCAGTTGAGCTAGTTAGATTAGCGTAGTGATTTGGCACCTGTTGTAAAAAGATTACATTCACAAAAAGTGATTGCAAATTGCACACTGACTTTTTTTCTACGCAGTCTTATTTTGAGTACCAATCTATCTTCTCGTAGGTCAGCTCACAAAATACTGAATTGAAGGGGGTCACAGAACAACCTTCCTAATTAATCATTAGTCATGTCACAACTTTTGACCCTCTTTAATTGCTTATAATCATAGGAATAGTGGCCTGCAAGGGACAGCAGACCACCATCCCTGTGATTGATTTCCAAATTGGAAAATGTTTTTTTAAAATCACGTGGCGTTCATTAAAGGAACAGGAGCTGTTTAATAACAATTCATTTCGCAAAACTTCAGGCAGAGCAGACAGTGTCCCTTGGCCCACTGCCTACTCCCCCCGAAGCTGTCAAAGTTATTGCAAAAGTGGAAGTGGTTCAAAGGGGACCACTTCCCCTTTCTGAATCAATTTACCACCCCAACTTGGGAGTTAATAACTGGTCAATGATTTGGGTCCAGAATTAGGGTCACAAATCATTGACACATCAGGGTCCAAACAGCTATTTGGAAGTGACATCCAGAACATACCCCTTCCAAATAGCGATTTGGAAACCATATCTAAACCCAGTTAGAGATTAGGATTTTAATTGCAAAATGGGTTTTGTGCATTAGTACAAAACTGAATCTCCCTAGCTATGTGGGTTAATGTGATTGCTATTAGACAAGCAGACTTCCATGCTGCAATTAAGCATTGTTCACGTAGCAAACCCATCAATTTAGTTAGAACAAATTAAACTGCCAAAGAGGAGTTGGAGATCTGTCAGGAGGAAAGATCTTCTTTAAGCTGTTTAAAAGGTCTTTACTAACAGGAATTTTGAATAAGGATACCTGATCTGGACCTTTCCTGTAAGCTGTGACTGCAGCAAGATGGACTGTCTGTAATGGGTGAAAACTGTAATTTGTGTTACAACCTTTTGCTGACACAACTAGTAAAATCATTTTTCATTTAGAGGAATAGCATTCTCTTGTTGAAGGATATCTGGCTTATTTTAGAATATCCATGCATGATTAAGAGAGGTTCAGATTTTTGTACTGCTGATCTCAGGATCCATGCTACTAAATTCAAGGATGTCAGGTTAAGGTGGATTGTTGGGCCTGATACCTGGTCAATTAGTTCTGTTTGCGTGGCAACCTCTTGTAAGGTTTGACCGACAATTATATCAGATGGGATTTCCACCACTGCCATGTGTTGTACACTGAGGAACATCTATACTTGGCATTTCCGGAACTTCGGAATGACTGCAGGTAGCCACAGAATCAGTGGAAGTTCATAAAGTAATGTCTTTGACCAGTGCATCAAAGGGGCATTGCCAAATGATCCTTGTTTTGTTAGTCTAGAGTCAGTCTTGGCATTTTTTATTCTGCGATGTTGCATAGAGATCTATCTTTGAATAGCTGCACTCAATGAAGATTTGATGAAGAATCCATTGTCCAGGACCCATTTGTGATTTTCTTCTTATAATCAGCTTAGTAAATTCACATGACTTTTCGCGATTCCTGCTAAATGTATTCTATTTACCAACAGACCCCTAGCCTAGGCCCACAACCAGATGTTCTGAGCCCCCAAAGAGAGTGGAGGCAGTCTCTTGCTTCCTTGTTTGCTCAAGTAGCACATGGATGTTGTATTGTCAGTTTAAATAGGAATGCTGTTCATTGGCACAGACAGTAAGAAGGCCTTGAAAGGTACACAGCTCTGCAGATGCAGTCCGTGCAGATAAGAGCAGTGGGGAACTTTTGGGCGGGATTTCGAGGGACGAAGATGAAAATTAGGAGATGATGGACGGAGCCCTGAAACATTGGAAGTGAGTGTCTGAAAAGTTTCAGCACTCCATTCATCATCACCTTGTGTTTGCTTTGTTCGCCCTAAGTTGGCAGGGTATGCCCAGACGTGGGTCCCATGCTCACTTTGCCACTGGATTCAAGCTAGCCTGGCTGATGAGGGGTGTTACCCTGAAACCAGTTCCAGGATGCTTGTATCCGGCCTAGGGAGGACCTGGCTTGGCAGTTCAGGCTGGACTGTTCCCATGAGGCACAGGGTCAAGACTGATTTGCATATGGCTGGGTCCAAACTGAGGTGGTGAAGTGAGCTAAAGAACGATGATTGATTCAACTCAGATCTGTGACTGGGGTGAGTGTCTGAAAAGTTGCAGCACTCCGTCCATCATCACCTTGTGTTTGCTGTGTTTAATATTAGACAATGTGTGTAACAGGCATGGGGCTTAAAAGAGCAGACTTTTTGAAATGTATTTGGGCAAATGTGTGCTCGATCACAATGTTTTTAGTTTAGAGACTCCATTTTGTCTGACACTGTTCAAACTAAAAAGACAGGGAAGGAAAAACACTCTACTTTTCTGGTGTTCAACTGCAGCCGCATCTTCAAAAACAAAATCACCGTACAGAGAAAATCACCTTGCAGGAAGCGATTTTGGAAGGAAGAAAGGAAAATTTGTGCTAGGTTTCGTATGCTTCAGCAAAGGACTGTTTGCACATTTTTGCAGCAAAGCAGGAACCAAGCACAAATGACCCCTACTTACGCTAAAATACATCACTGATGCGAGAAATATATGTCAAATAGTGGTGCAGCGACAGGGTTAGACACACGGACCAGTTGCTGATGGCGGAAGCTAAATGTCTAAATTCCAAGTGCTGATCCGATGACAACATAAGATACATGGGAAACAATGCATAGCTTGGCAGACAACAACCAAATCAAAAGCCTTTAAACTGGGTGGCTGGGCCAGTGCTGTGTTTAGTGAAAAAAAACTACCAATCTGCAATGGGCCATCAGTAACATAATTTGTCACTCATGTCTGGGCTGCGAGTAGCTGACAAGGGGGCGGGGCAGTTTCAAAATAACCCTCAACGTTCCTGCCCCATTTCTGATGAAGGAGCATTCTGTGGATGCTTTTACACTTCAGGACACACAGAGTGTCCATAGGATGTCAGCCATCATGAATGTGATTGCATTTATAAAAGGGATAACTGCAATGTTTGAATTGTTGAAAATGTTTATAGCTGCCAATTGAATGGAATAATCAAGGAAAATGTGTTCATAATTCTGTTCTTGATACTGTGCATTAGGAAACAGATTAACAGGATAGGGAGGTGTCATGAAATATGATTGGAGCTTATTTAACATTTACTGTAATATGCATATCATCTGCTGAATTGGTTATAATAACTATAATCATTCTGATACACATGATTTATTGTTAAATATAATATTGAAAATAATAATATGAAAGTAAAATATCAGCCATTGTGTGTGTGGACTAATCTGGAAAGGACTTCATATATTATCACCAGCAGATAAGAAATCCTCTGCCAGATTTCCCTGACTTCTAACACTCCACATCAAACAGTACATAACTCACTAGAGCGGTGTGAGGCATCTGTCAGTTCTCCTCTTCTAAGGAAAGAGAGTACATCTTATTAGGGCTAAGGGTATCTACCAGCTGTGAC
Organism: Lissotriton helveticus; assembly: GCF_964261635.1. Classification (NCBI taxonomy): domain Eukaryota; kingdom Metazoa; phylum Chordata; class Amphibia; order Caudata; family Salamandridae; genus Lissotriton; species Lissotriton helveticus. The sequence goes on along the minus strand of NC_136065.1, from coordinate 1,580,104,130 downwards.
CACAACAATATTGGGATGAGCACTACATGGTGCCCAATGTGGGACCTGGCTCCTGAAGGTCCAAGAACCCCGAAAATAGGTTGAGCACACAAACTTAACAGGAGACACCTGAAGATATTTTATGATCCTCCTCAATAACAGGAAAGGCATCTGAGTATTCAAATGAGGTGCATCAAACACTTAAGAGATATAACGTCTTTGTGAGAAATGGTGGGTGAAATTGAGGAGACAGATCTGGAGACCATAGATATATCAGAAAATGTGCACTCTGCCTTTACAGCCGATTTAACGACAAGAGGATGCACACTGATTGGGGCCAAAGTCACTGGTGTTCGGAGTAGACCTTGTATGTTACTGCTGTGTTCTATTCACGGATTGAAGTTGAAGCTGCAAGACTATCCAATCTGTTATGATCCATATATTTTTAATGAGATCCCTCTAACTTACTTAGAGTACAATGACCCTATTTTAAGGGATACTCTCACATGTGGTGGAGAATGTTTCCTACGGTCCTTTACCACAGCCTGGGCAAACATGACCCACACTAGCTACATATGCACCACAGCCAGATAGCAACCAACTTCCCATAGTAGATACTATGGAAATGTTGGCAGAAATGCTAAATAAATACAGACACTTGAGACAGTAGGTACGACAGCAGTGGGGCACATAGGTTGCAGTTACCGTTGAGACACCTACACACGCACAAGCAACTATGATTAATCCACCCACTGTGAATGCAATAATGGACGTTGCCTAAATAAACAAAATTAAATCCCGTTTTGGATAGCCACCGAAACCTAACTGCTAAAAATAGTGAATTGTTGTTTGACTTCACAGGATAACACAAAATAATGGACATTTGACTCCCTTTGGGGACGGTACAGAATGCACAGCAATCTAAGGGGCACATGCATCAACCAAAATACCGGACACAAACGGGCCGATTCGCAGAATCGGTCCCTTTACGTCTGGTATTTTGGCATTTGGGATGCATCAATCCAAATGCAAATTCGCAAAATAGGTATTCTCAAAATTTGCGATTACCTATATTGCAACTGCATTTAGGGAATCCCAAATTGAGATTCCCCATTTGCGATGCAACAGACCTTTCCTAAATGCGACTTTGCAGTTAGGAAACTCTAATTACCATCAACTGCAAGTTGATGGTAGTTTGCAAAAACTAAAAATGTACAAAAGTGCAATTTTTAAAGAGCCATGTGGTGCACAGACATGCCCTTGGGGCATGTGTGTGTGCCACATGTGCATACATGCCAATTTCGGGGGTGCATTCAGGTAGCCTTTTGGCCCCCTTGCACCCTTGAAATTAAATGCGCAATTTGAGTACCTATTTGGTGCTCACAAAGTGCGCATGCAAGCCCCATTCATTCCAATGGGCCTCCAGTCCCATAGGAATGAATGGGAAGCTATTCCTTAATTGTGAATCGCAATTTGCTATTCGCAATTAAGGAATATGTAGGAATCGCTAATATTTTAGCAAAACCTACATGCATAGCCAATTGCGATTCCATAATTGCGATTCCTTAATAATCACAATTAAGGAATCGCAATTGCCTACCTTGATGTATGTGCCCTTAAATGACTTAGTTCAGGGAGGTGGGCATTTAAATAACAGTCCACATAAGTCTCATTACCAGAGTTTCAGAACTTTTTATCTCAGAGACCCTCAACCACAGGCTCACAGACTGCGGTGTATGTAACTCGGCTTAGTGTGGGTCGGTGTAAGCGCCTTCATCGGGTCTTATCACTGGAGTGTCCCGTTCTACAGGTGACATCAAAACCTCCACCAGGAGGGATACTGTCTGGAAGTTGACAGTGGTGAGTGGATTAAAATTATCTCTTATCCTATAGGAGAATCTTTATTGGGGGAAAAGGATTGGGATAAGTCTAAAAACAAAGCAGTGTTTAGTGGATGAGCCACGGGTCCTCAAAACCTAGTGGTTGAATCAACATGTTCCGGCCTGGAACATACCCTATGGGTCTATGGCCTTTGTCAGGACCAAAGAGATATATATGGAGGACTTATACTTGAGGGCTTCCCGGATAGTATATTATTAGTGAGTGGAAGAATTTACCCCTCTTCGTCAGTGACCACACTTTGCTCCAGACATAGGGGCCGATTATGATGGCGGACGGACCTGAGTCCGTCCGCCACCATAGCGTAGGAGGGAACCTCCGCATTGCCTGCGGAGTTCCCTCCTGTGCAATTAGGATGTGACCGCCACCCTGGCGGTCACATCCTCTATTTTTACCATTGCGGCGGGTGCGGCTTCAAGCTGTACCCGCCTCAATGGTAAAAAATGCATACATTGCATTTGTATGCAGAAAGCGGCAGGCACCGTGTGGTGCCTGCCGATTTCTGCATACAAATGCAGGGGGGTACCATAGGTACCCCCTATGTGCACCCCCTGACCCCCGGAAGGCGACCGCGGCGGAAAAGCTGCGGACGGATTTTGAGACCCACCGCCATCCTAATTTGGCGGTGGGTCTTTTGTGCCTCCGCAGCTAATCGAGCCCTTAGTGTGGTTATAGGTCTTTAGGCCTATAACTTAAATATGCATTTCAATGCGAAGGGAACGTTAAATAGACTACCTTAATGATTTTCTGGACTCAATTGACTGATTTGTTTTCCATAACAAATTTTATTTGATTTCCGTAAGTACACATGGCCTGATTGGCCAGGATGAGAGTTCGGATAATGGAAGCATCATACCAAGTATACCAAATAAACAAACAACTTGCACAGACTGTCCCACCCATCCTGACCCAAACCCCAACCACTAATCATCAGTTTCACAAGATCATTAGTTTCATTCCTACGAATCACTGCCCCTATCATCAGAGCCATATGCCAGAATTTCAGCATTGATACAAGACCCAATAGGGCAAATTGATTCTGGTTCAATACCTCTATAGTCTGCCCATCTTTTCTAGATTTTGAGGTGTTTTTGAGGACGGACCCTTACCTAATACACAGCAACTTCCAACCCCATACAATGATCCATACCCCTCTTCCAAACAGGTAATAGAGGAAGATACTTGGCCTTCCACATCCCGGCGATACCACGTTTGGCAATGGTGAGGCCAAAGAACAGAAGTGATTGTTTATATCTATTGTCCCTAATCTCATTTGTGCTATGAATAAGAATTAATTTGGGTCTCTTGGGACAATCCATGAGAAGACCTTACCCAGGCATGAGATCACATTGCACCAGAACCTGTCCAGTGTCATGCAGCTCCACACCGAGTGAAAGAAGGGACCCTCTGCCACTCCACAATAGAGGCATACAGGAGAGGCACCAAGTCCTATATGGCATAGACAGTGTCTCATATAATAGGCCCTATGTAGGTATTTAAATTGTATCAGACGGAGACAGGCCAAAATTGCCCCCTTCCTATATGCCCCCCGTGCTTCGGTCAAGTCCTCATTATCCAGTTCCCCCAAATTCACCTCCAATGCCACCCAAAGGGCGTGTAATGTGTTGGTGTTGTTAGTGACCAGTGTTCGATAAATGTTTGTCATTTTATGGGAATGTAGATCTCCCATGAGGAGTCGACCTCGAGAGGGTTAAGTTCCAGGAGGGTCGGGAGGTATCACATGTGTGGGGTGAGTGCATGGCGTAGTTAGAGGTAGCGGTGGAATTGGCTATGATGAAAGTGATAATCCCATTGCATTTCTTGAAATTAATTCAGTGTAGTGCCCTGCATCAAGTCACCTAGGGGGAAAATCCCTATAATGCCCAATGTCCGGAAGCCCTCCAGTTGGGTAACCTGGTGAAGCATATGACTCTGCAAAACTGGTGTCTGTTCCATCATTCTTCCCCACCACCCCATTCCTTTCAAAGAGTGCTTCCATTGTCCCAGAACCACCTGCGTTGCTGATGGCAGGGACCTTGAACCCCCTCCACCATATAAATAATCGAGCAAGAGGATAGTGTTTGTTGGCCACCTTTCAAGCACATAGGCCGGGTCACCCGGAGGGCCGTACCACCAGTCATTTATGACGAAGAGGTGAGATGCCACAAAGTTGGTAAAAATATCCACATCAGCTATACCCTCACAATACGTAGATTGGAAACACATCTTGAGGGCTACGCAGGGCAGCCCTCCCACCCCAAAGAAAACTCCTGAGAATGTTGGTGATTTGATGGAACCAGGATTGGGAAATGGCATATGGGTAATTATGCAATTGGTACAATAATCTGGGAAGGGCACAATTTTAAAGATTGTCGATCTGCCTGTCAAGGACAATGGAAGAAGAGACCAAATCCTAATCTCATCCCTCACCCAGGTCAGGGCCAATAAAAAGTTCCTATCCCATGACAGAGTCATATCTGGGGAGATGACTATTCCTAAGTATGTGAATCCACCATCTGCCCGAGACAGGCCCAGCTCCCATTCTATGGGTCCCCCGTAGTCGTTTACGGGAAATACCTTGGATTTGGCAGCGTTCATAAAGAGGCCAGATGTATCCCCAAAGATGTGCATCATTTGCATAAATCGTGGCTCGGTAGTCTCTAGCTCTGTAAGTAAGAATAGGACGTCATCCACATATAAGGCAATTCTATCAAAGAGCCTGGGACTCCACTCGAATCTCCGCACAGTGCCAGGGGATCCATGGCCAATGCAAACTGGAGTGGGGAGAGGGGGCACCCCTGCCACATTCCCCTCGGAATCTGGAAGGGATTTGACATGGTGCCCGCAACCCTGACTGTCTCTGATAAATCTGTGTATAAGAGTTGGACATTTGAGAGAAATTTATGGCCACGATTTAGTAACTGATGAAGAGCAAATAAATACTCCCAGTGAACGGAGTTGAATGCCCGGTCCATATCAACGAGAAGCACGACAGCCGGCATCGCAAGATGGTCCGCCATGGCCAAGGCATTGTAAACGCAGGTTTGATATGGCATGTGGCTTGGGAAGGTATGAAGCTGAACTGGTTCGGGTGAATGAGGTCCTGAATGTGTTTCATTAGTCTACAGGCTAATGTCTTGGCGAACAGTTTCACCTCCGCATTCAGGAGGGGAATCCGGCAATACGACATTCGATCCTCAGGGGGCGGACTGGCTTGGGGAAGATCACAAGCTATGAATGCCACAGTTGAGTGGGAGCAGCACGCCCCCAAGTGCCGAATGGATCACGCCAAGGAGGCGTTTGCCCAACTGTGGCATGAAGGCTCTAAACAATTTTCAGGGGAGTCCATTGGGGCCTGGGGCCAGCCCGTGTGTATCCTCATTAGGGCTGATGTGAGTTCTACTATGGTGATGTCTTCCTCTAGTTGCTCTTAAGCTGTATCAGAGATAGTCTGAAGGGGCAGAGCCACCACAAAGTCCACAATTTGATCCAGGGGCAGGGTTTCTCTATGAGAGTAGGTTTCATTTTAGTATGAGGTGAAGCTCCTGGCAACTCCTATGGTCAACTCCCAGACCGTGAGAGTCATGAGGTGCCTGTGAGTTGTTTGACATAATCTATGGATCATCTCGCTCGATTTATCGCCCCATTGATACGGGTGGCTCTGTTCCGCTCGCTAGGCCAGCTTGGCCTCGTCAAGAAGCAGATGCTGATATTGTTATTGTGCCCACCCCAATTGTCATGTGCCCATCGGCCTTCCGGCTGATTTCTTCGCGGGACCATATCAGTTGTTCTAAAGCTAAAATGACCTGATCTCTTCAGGGCATTCACCAGTGCATTAGCTAATGTCGACACTGCACATGGTCACCTTAAAGGCCTCACATAGCATGGCTGATGAAGTCACAGGGGAAGATTTACAAGGCCCTTACGCCACTTTTGCAACATTTATAACATGGGAAAAGTGACGCAAAAGTGGCGCAAGGGGCTTGTAAATATGCCCCACAGTGTCTACATTAAGAGTGAAGTATTTTTCAATAGATCGCAAAATATGCAGCTTACATGAGGGGTTCTGCAAATGCCACAGTGAGAGGCGCCAGTGAAAGGCCGGTCTTTTGTGCTCCACCAGGAGTTGAAGGACTGTTGAGGAGTAATCAGATAATCCCCTTGCCAGAACGTCCACCCCAGCCACCCTATGCGTTTGTACACCTGGGAAAAACAATAATCAAGCCGAGAGAACGAGTTGTGAGCTGGAGAGAAGAATGTGTATTTCATGTTAGATGGGTGGCGAGCTCTCCACGTGTCCATAAGTCCTAGTGGCGTCCCTAGGGATTTGATCTCGGATCCACCTGTCTCGGAAACTCCCCCCCCCAATCCGCCATCTATCAATTTGAAGATCTTTTACTACATTCCAATCTCCCGCAAGGACTGTCAGACCCTAGGGAAGGTTTCCCCACAGGTGCTTAATTAAGTCCAGTGCTGGAGGGGCATAGAAGGAATCAATGGTGAGGGGTTCATTAAATAAAAAACCAGTAACTATGTACCTCTCCGGACGATCCAACCAAGTCCTAGTTGGCTTGAAGGGAGCCCCACTGTGTTAAGATGCAGGTACCCCTATAGCCGCTAGTAAATCCTGAGTGAAAGATCAGGTCATATCCATACCGGTCCAGGCAGGAAGCCTTGGCACCCAGAAGATGTGTCTCTTGTAACAACAATATGCCCGCTCCCTAATTTAGCATATTTTAGGACAGCCCCCTTTTTGATTTTGTCCAACTCCCCTTGAACTCAATGGACTGAGTCTTATAGTATAATACTAGTAGAGGAATGAAGAATGCTGGCACCCACAAGTATAATAAAGGCTCCTTTAGGGGAGGCAGTTATAGCGGGAGCTTTTTTCTCTTTAGTGACCAGCCATTTAATGACTAGTATGCCACAAAACAAGTGTTACATATGACTCCAGTGCTGTACAAAAAGCAAGCGGGCAGGGACAGAAAAGCAGCTTCACATGTAATCCCTTCATGGATTGTCCAACAATAGTATGCAATGGAAACAGAGGCCGAGCGGGACATCAAATGAATTCAGGATGAACTGCAATATCAGGATATCATGATCCCCTGCCCATCAACTAGGAACACCCCAATTTTCCCACTATTGAAGCAGGATAAGCCTTGAAGATTAGTTGTGGACATTTGCACTTTGAACTAACACTGTCAAACCTATGCTGTACAGAACACACATAGCACAGGATTAATGGCACAACTCAGACATAAAAAACAAAACTACAACTGCCACTACAACTGCCATAGAGAATGGATTTTTGTACGCAGACCATAGCCAAGGAATCATATTACTTAATCTCAGTTACCTTTGCGGAACACAGTTTAGCATTACCAGATCACCCCAGGGGTAATAGACTAGCCCATGAATTTTCTCAGCCCGAATAACCACAGCATTATAAGATCATTTGAATGTGGTCTCTTATATTGATGAATGTACATCACAGGCAAAGTAGAAAACAGCTTCTTACCTGTACTCCTAGTTATCTTCCTGGTGAATTTTAATAGTGAAGAGAGGCAGCAACCTGCAGGTAAGAAGTATTTTAATATTGATAAAAGTCCAAACAGCGTAGCGGTGACCATAAGGGAAAGTCACCATCAACCAACTCCCCGAGCCACATTTAATAACAATTCTAGAACTTGGCACGAGACAGCAGCTCTGAAATAAAAAAGCAGCTTGTGCAGTCTATGATCAATCTTAATAGTACAAGCTTACTTGTGTAAGCCTAGCATAAGACTACAACACAAATCCTCATCAAAGTCAGACACTGAATTGTTCCGCCCACATGGATGATCTTGGAGCACTTTGAGAAGTATATATATGTTTATGCACAAGCTCTTTTAAAAGAAAAAATAAATAACATGTATTCATAGAAAACAATAGGCCTTGCAGCTCAAAAGCGTGCTTGAAATGGCCAAATTTAATTTATGTTTCAATTTTAAAAACATCTCTAATTATATTAATGTAGTCACTGAAACTAAAGTGACTGGAAATATCAGTCACAAACCTCTTTTTAACTAGGAAAATGACAGGAAATACAGGGAAATGCTAGCACACAGTCTGCACAGCCAGAGCATTAAAACTGACAATGTACCTTTAGGTGCCTCGACATTACTCCAGTGTCCCATCATGCACCAGAGGTGGCGGTTAGGTTAGTTATCTTTCACGGATATAAAGATCATGGGTCCAGAATATAAAATGCTCCTTTAAACGTTTGTCTGGGGAGGAGGGGACATTTCTTATGTCTTTGAAGATGATTCTCCTGGAAGAGAACTGAAATTAAAGGTAAGAAACCTTTCATCCTCTTCCAGGGGATCCTCATCAATAGTCATAAGCCTGACTGGAATAAGCTCACCCCACTATAAAAATAGTTGAAAAGAAGGAAAAAAAAGGCAGGACAGTTTCCATATCATCCCCAAAAAATTCTTAAAGAGATCTATTTGGGCATCAGCTCTTGAATCTGAATCCGAACAATAGTGTGTGGTAGGCGTATGTACGATATCCATGTAGCAGCTTTACATATCTGAGAAATGAGCACAATTCTTGGTAGATACTATAAACTCAAACAAAACCCACCAAACCCACTACTTTAATAAATTGCATAAGAAACACAGTCAATATCCTACCCTTACCGAGGTAGAGCTGAGTGCTGTGTGCTAATTTTTAAATAATCATGTGTGTTTTTATGTTTTTACTATGTGCACCACTGCGTGTTTCAGGGTGCACAGTACAGGTTGTGGGACTGCCCTAGTTTTTACAGTGTTGTTTAACATGTTTTCAATTGTGCCTACCTTGCGCATCTTACCTTATTAAGTCCGTTGTGCGGGACATACTTTTGGCTGGATTCTACCCCTACCGAGGTAGACGGAAGTGCAGTGTGCTCCTTGGCATGCACACATCCTGTTTTGAGCACCCTGTTTCCTCCGCTCCATCAGGTCATTCTCCAATGCCGTTTTGGGGAAAGGTTAGCAGACCAGTCTCCCTCCTGGCTGCTATAATTTGACCACGGTGACGCGGACACGCTCTGGTGCGCCAAAGGTCCGCCAAAGGCAAGCCCGTCTGCACCCATCCATGTCCGGATTGGGGCCAGCGCCAGCCATGCTGCCAAAATAGAGAGCAACAGAGTGTTGAGATTGAGGCGCAATGAGCTGTTTGCGCTATGACATGATAAATATACAGGTATGCCTCTCGCTAATGTTGGGGGAGGGGCGGGGAATACTGCTGCCCGGCCTGTGATTTCACACTTAACCCCAGGCTTGCGCCTCAGGCTATGGATGCAGCTCATGGTACAGCCCAGACCTCCAGCTCCAGGGAAATAGAAACATGTCTTATCAGCTGTAGATCCCTTTCCAAGCATGGACCTGATGTTTATCAATCTCTAGAGGATAACAAATGGGATATAATATTCCTTACTGAGACTTGGCTGTGGGAGGACACAAACCCAACTGTGACTTTGGCGATACCCTCTGGCTTATGCATAGTGTGCGTCAATAGGGGTGGCAACAGGCACGGGGTGGGGTGGCCATTGTCTATAAGGACTCTTGGGAGATTGCCACCTCCAACCTGGATCAAATAGGCAACATTGAAGGACTCTTCTCCTTCTCGGGCTGTGGCTCTACAGTCCGCCAGACTGCTCCCACAGTTTTACGCCTAAATTGGCAGATTCCATCGCTCAGATATCCACACACTATGCCAATTTTAAGGTATTGGGGGACCTCAATATTCACGTCAATGACTCCCAATGCCCCCACAGTATGAATTTTATAACAGCACTCTCTGGCTTCAACCTAGTAAAGCAGATTACTTTTGCTAGCCCACAAGGCAGGCCACATACTTGACCTCATCTGCACGAATATGCAGGAACTGAGGGTCTATAACCCGCTTCATATGACCTGGACGGACCACTTTCTGGTCCCTTTCCGGTTTTGCCTTAGGACCACGCCAAAGCCCACTAAAAGATCTAGTGAAGTCAAAAGGAAATGAATCAAGGTCACCACTGAAACCCTGGTCCCAGTGCTTGACGGCTTGAGACCACTTTTAACTGACAACCCCGACTGCGATGCCTCACGTTTTAATTCCTGGCTGATGTCAGCGCTTGACAAAACTGCCCCTCTGAGATCTGTCACCTTAGCTAGATCTGCACATAGTTTTCAGAGGAAACTTGACGGGGAAAAAACCAAGTGTAAACAACTGGAATGTGAGCAGAGAAAGTCATACTCGCCGGACGCTAAAAACACCTACAAAAACATCTTCAAAGAATATCACAAATTACTAATCTCTATGAGGAGGGAATTCCTGGCTGACCATATCGCCAGCTCTAAGAACTCCACAAGGGAAGTTTTTAGAATAGTGAAATCCTTCACAAAGCCTGCAGCATTGGAACACGGTTTCCAACCCTCGCAGGATCTATGCACCAGTCTTGTAGATTTTTTCAAAGAGAAGATAATGCAGCTCTACTCCTCTTTGTCTCCTTTTACAGAGGCCAGAGTAATGGGAGACGCCCATGGCTCTCCCAATAACTCACATGTTCTTGTGACATTTCTCCCCATCCCTGCAGAGGTGTCTCTGGCTGAACTGCGGAAATGTAAATCAGGTTTGCTTGGGGACCCTTGCCCGACGCAAAAGTTCAGGCTATTGGCTGAGTGGCTTAATCCGGTCCTTAATCACATTTGGAATACTTCAGTTAGGACTGGAATTTTCTCAGCCTTGTGGAAACATGCCCATTTGTTGCCTCTTTTGAAGAAATCCAACGCCAATCCATAAGTACTCAGCAACTTGTGGCCTAGCTATTGGCATTGGATAAGGTACTAGAGAAGATGGCTCACCAACAATAATCCAACTATGTGGAAGCCAATGAGCGTATGAACGACTCTCAATCGGGTTTACGTGCAGGGTACAGCATGGAAAATGTGTTGCTAGAAGTTGCAGACTCAGTTCGATTGTCAGTGGATGGCGGCTCTTCAGCCATTCTTGTGTTATTAGACCCCTCGGCAGGATTCGACTCTGTGTTGCATGCAATCTTGTGGAAATACTTTAACAGATAGGAGTACAAGGGACTTCACTTGGGTGCATATCTTCCTATTTTAAATGGCCGTGGCCAGCAAGTCTTTCTCCGCCCTTTCATATCCTCAGTTAAACCACTCAGATGTGAAGTGCCCCAGGGCTCTGCCTGGAGCCCACTGCTTTTTAATATCTACCTGGCTCTGCTGGCAGCCCTCATTTCTAGGAGAGGGGTCAAGGTGGTCTCCTACACAGATGACACCCAGCTGGTGTCCTCCTTCCAAGATCACTCTACAGCAGCTTTTGATTCTTTTAAATACTGCCTGAAAGACATTGCAGGATGGATGAATGAAAATTGCTTGAAACTGAATGCCGATAAGACAAAGGTATTTTCTTCAATCAATCATTCACCCAACCCCAACTGGCCTATGGTGGCCCGGGGAGCTGGACTCCCCACCTGTCCCTAAGGACTCGGGCAAAAACCGTGCAGTCAGATGGGATAAGGATTTGGCCCTTTTGACACAAGTCCGGAAAGTCTCTGCAGCCTGCTTTGGTAAGATGAGAGCCATCAAGAAATTCCTTGGCTGCCTTCCGGAAAAAAATCGGAGGATCACGGTTTATGCCATGGTGACTTCCCTCCTTTACTATGCCAACATTCTTTACCCAGGTATGCCAGAGTTCTTGATTAAAAGGCTGCAGACGGTGCAGAATGCGGCGTCTAGGCCTACCTGCAAGGTCCCGATGCGCCAACACATCTCTCCTCACCTTAAGTAACTCCACTGGCTCCTGGTAGCCAGGCAGATTGAATGCAAGGCCTCACCTTCGCTTTCCGTGCCACTCAAGGTAAGGGCCCATGCTACCTTAGGATGTGGCTATGCCTATACCACCAGGAGCGGGCACCAAGATCTAACCATCAGCGCTACCTTGCTGTCCCCCATTTTTCTAAAGCACAGAAAGTGGGTAGGTCCTTCTCGGTTAGGACGGCCAAACTTTGGAATGCCCTTCCTTACCACTTACGAATGCTGAACTCTGAGCAGGATTTCAGAAAGCAGCTGAAAACCTGGCTCTTTAAGCAAGGTGAATAGTTGCTCGAGCCGCTAACTCTGTTGTCTCCTGTGCAAGTGCCGAGACACCGCTTCCGTGGTAGCCGTGCGCTTTATAAATAAATTACATTTTAAATTAAATATGTTGCAATATAAAGATGTTGAGCCAAAACCTTAGGATACAGACATATATTCTGTTCAAATTCCTTTAATTAATTTTTACAAAACACTTTTATACTTCAAGTGGCAAATTAATTTCTTGATGTACAGTATTATACAAACAAACATTTCTAAAACGTTTCCCCTTTTTTACATGAACATCTCCCTCTCTCAAACCAAGTAACATTACGCTAAAATAACTACTATCATACTGCATCGATCAATCTACACATTCATCATTCATCCTAATTCTCCCAGGTTCCTAACTTCTAGTTACAGCAATGTCTGAAAAAAATGTCCTGGCCTCAAGTGGAGTCTGGCATTTGGCGCTAGAAAAATGCCTGATGCCATTGATTCCAGTGATGAGAACATTTTTGTGTCATTGGATGGAGAGTTTGTTTTAGAGTGAAACATTTCTGCTGGATAGATTTGAGTCTCTCTTATGAAGGAAACACTTTTGCAACAATGAAGTCTAATATCACTCCTACGTAGCGAGCAGTAGCGGCCGGTATCTCGGAAGAGTGGTGAGGCATGGTGGAAGGTTGGATGGATGACACCAATAAACAAAAAAAAAGTACCTGCTACATCGCTGGATTGCCGATTCATGCTCATCTAAGCTCCTCTCCACTGCAGGCACAGGCTCCTCTCCCTGATGGCGCGATCCTGCCCCGCAGAGGACGTGGTACCGCTGAACTATCAGGTTCGGCACACAGCCAGCGGCGCCTGTGGTCATTGAACTGCGCTGCCTATCTGCTCATCGACCACCGTGCCGGCCGTTCCTAGCCATAGGTATCGGCTGCCTTTCCTCCATCTGGTTACCACCCGGACCCGGCATCCATTCCCTGAACCCTCCTCCCGGAATCGACAACGTGCCTTAAATTACCTAACACAGATAATTATTGATAAATCCGTATCCAGAAACCCATCGGCTTCGATATTCGCTACCATTAGAGATCCGCCCACCAGGAGTTTTCTCCTGACATCAACCACCTTGGACCACCTCATACCATCTCACATGAGCCAAGGCTTGCAATTCAGGCGGTACATTGTCAGTCCTGATGATGATCCTTTATTTCTAATAGGATCGAAACGCCGTCGACAGTTGATGTAGTTGTACACTAGTTCTCCACTGTGTGACTTATCTGTGTTGTACTACATGAGTGCAGCTAGACTGATTTTTGATATTTATGTACCCACTAGCGCCTCAATATTTTATATAATCGCCTGACTAATTCCCCACCCTTGTAAATATTGGTTTGTCCATAAATGTTGTTGTTTGTACTGGATACAGGATTGTGTCCCACTGTCATTTTGTGTGCTTTGAATTCTCCTTATGTTTCTCATTCTTGATTATTAAACAGGGTCCGGCTGGACACCTTCATTATAGTGCAGATTGTGGCCTATAATTATTCCAAGTTGTTTAATGTAAATTGTCAAGGACCCTTGTTGTCTGATAAAACTACTACCCCTGGTCCTTGCTTACCTAGCGGGTTCCCTTGTTTGTTCTGAACAGCATGAAAGTAGCATCAAGCTTGGCCTGAGCGCCGTGAATATGCACTCCCAGTTAGACTGGGAGTGTTTGCCTGCTGCCTCCAACGTGGCAAAGCAGCTCGAGTTGGAGACAGCTTTAGTGAGCATGGCGGTTTGGCCGTCCTAAGACAAGTGGCCAAATCCTCATGCACACTGATACCAGTGCTAAACACTTCCTCATGTGCCTGCCTCCCCCCACGATGACACCGCCCCCAAAACTCACCCTCTAGAAAAAATGTAAACAATAATAAACCTGGTTTATTATTGTTTTAATGTTCATATTTTAAGGCTGCTGGCGGGGGGGGGGGGGCGACGAGCCGCTCTGGTAGTGAATCATTTTCTATTGGGGTTATTGTTGACTTCTGAAACTTGATTTTCATTGGTAGTTTCTGCAAGATGGTTGCTGCCATATGAATGTGTTTCCTTACTGGATCTGGAGATAAAGCTTTTATTAACCAGTTGGCCAGATAAGGGTAGAATACAACTCTTTAGTGTTTGTTGATGATCAACTACCACTGCCATGAACTTTGATTAGGTTCGAGGAGCTCACTTGAGGCCAACAGCAATTACTTTGAACTGGTAGTGATGTTTTCCTACCACAAATCTTTGAAACTTCTTTATGATCAGAATGTGTAAATAAGCATCTTGAAGATTGCACACATCCATTCTCCGTGATGTCATTGAGTGTAGAGTTGGTGCAACGCCAACATTCTGAATCTCTCTTTCTTTATCCATGTGTGTGTTAGTCTCAGATCAAGACTAGATCTGAATACTTGTTTTGGACCTTTCTTTTCCACCAGAAAGTGACAGGAATATATTCCTCTTCCTTTTTAGTAAGGAGGAACTTCCACCGCGCATCTTTTTTAAAGTAGGGTGTTTACTACCTCGCATAGCAAGTATTGATGAAAATATTTATTTGGTGGTATAGGAGTCGGAGGAGTATTTCCATTCTGAACAAAATCCAAGATCCATCTGTCTTTTGCTATTTTTGCCACTCTTGGGAATGATTTGAAAGGCTCCCCCTCACTGGAATGATTGACGGAGAGGAGGGATGGGAGGCTCATTGTTTTTGTTGAGGTCTTCCTGCAGTGGTCAATATTTGGCCTCCTCTGCCTCCTCTGGTGATTGTTGTTGCCTTTGTTGAAGCTGCAATGGAGAGGTTTGATCCATCTGTGGGAAACAACTCGTAATATGGTTTGTAGTGTCTTCTGAATTTGTTTTTCTTTTCAAGACCTACCGCTTTTAACATGTCCAAATGTCATTCGAGCCATCTTATCATCTGCATAAGATCCAAACATGGAATATTCAGAAAAAGGGAGGTTGATGATTCTAGGCCGGGCTTCAGTTTTTCTGCCTATCAGCCTCAACCAGTCATTGCTTCTGAGGAGAATTCCATTGCAAATAGACCAGAAGCGTTTGCTGCTGTCCTTATGACGTGTTTTGATATCATAAGGCACTCCTGTAGGATCTGTTGAAATCCCTGCCTATCTTCTTTTGGCAGCTTCTCTGTGAACCTTTGCAGAGAATAATACCACAGAGATTTATCAGCCTAATAAGGCAGTTGTGTTTGCAGGAATACATTACAAAGGTTTCAGGAAGGATTCGGTACAAACACAGCCAAATTAAATGTAAAAATGATCAGAACATTCAATTTCATATCATGAAAGAAAACATATTATTCCAGATCTTTTATCTTACTTTCAATACAATCCAACCATTCAGATGCACAAACTTATAATTCTATCAAAATATTTGCACAGACAGAACAAAAAGCCCATATCATCAACCAATTTATGGCACCTGTGTCGACATCACACAATACACCCATCTCTAATATTAGCATCCAGTATTGATACTAACATCAAATCTCAATGTAAGCAGCCGACATATGTTTCATGGGTAATCCCGCTTCTTCAGGGATCAACAAGGAAGCTCTTTGAGTACTTTTCACGAGGGTCACATAACATCTGGTCTCCCTCTTCGTTAAGGGTATCCCGTTCATTCATATAAACTATCACATCCTTGGATTTCTCCAACAGATTCGGGCTCAGATATAAATTATATCTCTTCATGGAGCTAATGATCGATTACAACATCATCACAACTGCGCTGACAAAAAATGCTGTCCAAAACTGATGAAAATTCACTTAGTTCGAGCAGACATCTACTCAAGTGTCAGTGAGCCTATCTATGACAATGTATCGTTGTGTAGAGTCAGTAGAAATGGCAGAGCAACAACATTGTTTTCACGGTCGCATGGAGCGGTTACCTTGCTCTGCTAGCCAGATACTAAAAAGTTCTCACATGCAGGCTTTGATTAGCTAGCATAGTTTATTTGAGACAAAACATAACATTAGAATCAACAAATGAAAATTATGAATTAGACATAGCATGACATGAAATACCCAGCTGGTGCAAACTGTGTATCTTCCAGCTTGTACTGAGAGCTTGGAGACTATTTTCCATGCTTCAAACACCCTTTGGTTAGTTTTTTATATTAAAGATGCTGGTAATGAAATATTAGATGCATTCAAACATCCATACAGAATAGTTTCACAGAACTAGGGTATCTAACATCTAGTGTTTTTTTATTCGATTGGCTCCAATTCTAATAGTGGGTGGAATTGCAGTTGTTGAAGTGTTACTACTGAATAAGTAAATTAGATCACTAGACCAAAGAAGGTGCTGATGCGACGCAAGAAGCAAATGAAGATCAGAAAATGACAATCCAAGTACAAATGTATAACCTAAAAAATACTGGTGCCGTGAAGAGATGAATGTGCATCCAAACATTTGTTATCGGAGGCATGCTGTTTCAAGTGCACCAGGAATGAAACTCTGCCCTCCACTGGTTCACTGGACAATAGCGTCAGGAATAAAATAGTGGTTTTAAACACCAAGTAGTTTTACTTGATCAGTGGGGTTTCTTTTTGATAAAGTGCTTCAGAGAACTTTAAGTTGAGCTTAAAAATGGTTTTCCAACATTTCAACAACTCACTATATTTGGAGGTCAGCTCTAAAATCTCAGAGAGCTACCTCTCCTTCCAAAAGTTGTAGGGAAGTTCTAACCCCATCCTCCCTAGCACTCCTACTATCTGTGAGAAGACTACAACATCCCTCCTGTTGGAATTACTCCCACTCCCCCCTGATACTTTTGCTGCCCTTTTCAGGAAAATTAAATCTGGATCCCTACTTGACCCCACTCTGCCAAGAATCCTGCCTCTTGAAGCAGATATAATCTTCCCCACACTGCTTGAGATGGTCAACCTTTCCATAGAGATGGGTCTGGTGCCTCAGCCACGGAAACAGACCATGGTTAAAGCCATCCTAAAAAATCATAATCTAGATCCAACATGCCCAGGGAATTTTCTTCCAATTTTCCTACGTTCAAGCATAAATTAGGTGGTAGAAAAATATGTCAACAGGCGCCTTTCAAACTTCCTTAAGGCCAACTCTCTCCTGCACCACACGCAAATTGGTTTTCGGCTTAAGCACAGCACCGAAACCTCTCTTTTAGCAGTGGTGGAGGATGCAAAAAGAAGGTTGGCTCAGGAGGCCAAAGTTGCTATTATACTTCTCAGGGCCGGACTGGGAACCAAAACCGGCCCTGGCAAAGTGCTCGGCCGGCCCCCATCTCTCCCCGGGGGGGGTTGGGGGTGCGACCGCACTCGTTTCCAGGGCCGGTTTTCGGCCGATTTTGTTACAGGGCTATTTTTGCAGAATTTTGACAAGGCCTTCTCCTCTACTATTCTCCCAATCACCTGTGGAGTGTCATCACTTAGTCCTACGTTGTTTAATGTAAACATGCAACCCCTGGCGGATATCATAACTCCGTTCAGCATTTCCATAGTCTCCTATGCAGACGACGCACAGCTGATTTTCTCACTTGCCCCTGATGTGGATTCCACAGTGTCCACCTTGGGTCCTTGTCTAGAACAAGCATTGATCTGGATGAGTAAATCCTGCCTCAAGCTGAATGGAGCCAAAACAGAATTTATGATCCTTGGGAATAATACCATTCCCTATAGGACTCTGTGTTGGCTGATCTGTCTCGGTCCCTCCTGCCCCCAAACCAGCTATAAAATGTTAAGGAGTGTGGCTGGAAAATACTTTGTCTATGGAGACGCAGGCCACTACACTCTGCCATCTGTTTTGGAATCCTGAGTATGTTCCACAAGATTTTGCCTCTGCTTCCCTAGTCCTTGAGGAAACTAGTAGTCCAGGCTCTGATTCTCTCGTGCCTGGATTATGGCAACTTGCTCTAGCTGGGTGCCCCCAAAGCAGTTATTCCTAAAGTACAAGTTGTGCAAAATGCTGCGGCTGTTAGGAATCCCTAGGTATGCGTCCACCAAACAGGGTTTGCTGGAACTCCATTGGCTTCCTGTTGTTCAAAGAATTGAATTTAAATTCCAGTGGCACAACTGGCCTTGGATCCCACTGTGAAGAGGGCTAGAAGTGGAGGACGGTCTTTCTGTTTTAATGCAGCCAAGCTCTGGAACCATTCGAGCCACAAATAATGAGATTTGTTTCCTAAATTTGCTTAAAACCCTGCTTTCTAAAAACTGATTTTCTAGGTGACTACTCTGTTCTCCGTTGAGCAGTTCTCTTCTCCTGTTAGCGCTGAGATTCCTACAGGTCTTCATGCATTCTATAAATCCCCTAGCAAAGAATAGCAGCTGCTTTTAAAAAAGACCTGTTGCATCCTTTTCAGGTTCCTGCAAAGATTTTCTGTACTATTCCTGGAAGGTACCCCAGTCCGGAGTGGTATATATCAATGTGGGTCTGTTAACTGCATTAATTAACTGGACTTTGCTCTGTATAGGCACTTGTTTAATCTTCAGGAGTAGATTAAATGCTCCAACACAACTATGTGACCTGATGCTGTTATTAGAACCGTTCTGTACGGATTTCAATGTCTATGGTAGCGTCATATTTTGGATTGCTACCTGGGCAGTCATTCTACATACTCTGACCCTTAACATGAATCCCTGTTCAATTTTAATACTTTGTTCCCTTTTCATACACCCTGATGAGTAGTGTAGTGTATAGTAAAAGAAATCACCAAAGATGTGAACAAAATGTGAGAAAGGATGTGGAGTACCTCCCGGAAGTAACACCATGGGAGTCCACTGGTTGCTTCTCACCAGTGGACTCAGGTTCTCATCATTAGCACTACCACATTCAAAATAAAAAAGAAGAGTAGAGAATACGGGGGCAAGATGGCCGCTACAGCGCTGTAGAGTGAAGTCGCACATCACTCTCTCTCCTGCCTTCACAATGGGATGTTGGTAGTTTGGATGCAGTGATGCTGGTATTGGACGGGCTGATTCAGATTATTGCAGCTGGCGGCATTGGCAAGGGACGGCTTAGACAAGCTTCTCTAGTAGCTCTGCAACGCTGGAGGAAATACTGGAAGACTATACCTAGAGCTCTCGTAATACCTCCTGAAATGTCACAACGCAGTAAGAATGACAAGGACAAGGTGAAACCCTCAACTACTGCAGGTACGAATAAAGGTCCGGCATCACGAGATGGCTCAGCTTTGGCTTCAGGAGCAACACCCAAGATAATATCAGCGAGTAGGAAACAGGTACCTGCAACCGGCTTAATGACAAAGGCTCAACAAAAGAAAGCCGAAAGACCCGAGAGGAAGTTGGAGATACCGGAGACAAGGCTCAGTGCAGCCAAAACACAGAGAGAGGTACAGCCGATCGGCGCTTCGTATACAAAGGAGAAGGCGACACATAGACCGCAACGGGCAAACCCCCTTGCCCCTAAGGATTTATCCGCCATGAGGCAGCCTACCTTGACTGAGTCCTTTTCCCCGAAATCAGTCCCCGGGCCTCAGATTCAAACTCTAGTAGAGGGGACTACCGGCAGCAGGAGCCATTCAACTGCGCGGAACGCGGAAATGGTGAAAGACGTCCTCGAGGACGCAAGCGGTACAGTTGCCGAGCAACCAGCGGAGACTCTCCAATCTACCACGCATCGCGCGGAGACTGTCGACTGCATGGAGAAGGAAAAGGAGAGCTCTACAAACACGGTGAGCGGGAGAGAACCCGGGGTGGCTCAGGATGTTTTGGAGGCACTCGAGAGGCAAAATAATACTCAAATGCTGGATGCCTTACTGTCAGTCGAGGCTGGGCTTAATACTGAGAGTAACCAACCCCAGACACCTAAATGGGGGAGCTTGGCAAGCTTAGATTCGAAGCAGGAGCAGCAGTGGACTGAGAGTAAAGGTGCTAGAGGGGGTTCGCCCGAGTTCTATTCCGTCTATGAAGGGTCAGACTCCACTGATATAAGTGATCATGTGGGGGAAAGCACAACAGAGGATACTACTGGCTCAGACACAAGCAGGGGCTCAAAGGACAAAAGCACACAAAAGAAAAAGAAACCAGGGGTAAGAAGAAACGGAGGGGGGTCCCCGGGCAGTAGGTACAAGAAATTATCATGGGACTACTCAGCCACCTCAGGGGTATATCAAGAAGCTGGACAAGGAGATGGGGCCAGAGGAGGGTCAGCATTAAGGATTACACCCCAGAATGTAACAATGGAGATGATGTTTGGCACTTTAAAACAGATACAGTCTGAGGCCAGGGTGGAAAGTAGGAAAGCAAGGCGTAAAGTAAAGTCCGTGACACAAAGAAAATTCAGGCATCACTCAGAAAGCTAAATAGAAAGTACGAAGAGGTCGAGGAGAGGGTCTCACATGTGGAACAAAGAACGGGGAGAATGGAAGATGAGATAACGGACTGGCAGGACTTTAAAAATGAGCAAGGGAAGATAGTGGAAGATCTCCAGTGGAAGATCGAAGACTTTGAAAACCGGCAAAGATGGAACAATGTGAGACTCCTTGGCATAGAGGAAGGGGTGGAGGGGCAAGATCCGAGAGGATATGTCATCAAACTTTTGAAAGGGGCTTTTCCTGAATCCCAGTGGCAGTGGGAGTCGGAAGTCCAAAGAGCCCACAGATTTCCACTTACAATGAAGAAAAACCAAGGGGGTCAACAGAAGGTACTACCGAGGGCGATGCTTGTGTTTTTAGGGAACTTCCTTGCAAGACAGGAGGTTATGGACAGAGCCAGACCAGACTCTAGAAAAACATACGATGGCGTGACATTTTTTGCCAGGCCTGACTTCTGCCATGTCACGGTCGAGAGAAGATGGAAGTTAAGGCAATTGATCACCCCCTTTCAGAAGCAAGGCGCAGAGGCATACTTACTGTATCCAGCGAGGTTAAAGGTCATCAATAGGGGGCAGACTAAGATGTTCTTTTCAGAAATTAAAGCAGGGGAATTCCTAGCAGAACTTACGGAACAGCATAGAGGGAGGAATAACAGAGGGAGAAGTCCACCAAAAACACCATAGGACTCATATAGACTGCCACATCAAAAAATGACTAGCTAAGACAGTAGATAAGGGCAGCCTATAGAGGCCACACATAGGTCACTATTGACCTATTTGCCTGTAGAAGGGGGGGGTGGGAACTCAGAGGGAGGGGGGAAGAGTGGGGGGGCGAGAGGAAGGGTAAGGGTGAGGGGCAGGGGGGTAGATACATGGGTGGTGAATACAACACGCAAAGAGGAACCATACAGACGCAATTTTTTTTGGGCAGGAGCACTACACGTAGGAGATAATGAGAGAATAATTTGGTATGACAGGAAGGAAAGGCAAAATATTTGGCGATGACATTAAGGATTGCCTCTATAAATATCTGTGGACTAAACGACGGGGGAAAAAGACAGAAAGTGTCGTCTATGTTAAGAATGCTGAAATTAGACCTAATTTGTCTACAAGAGATGCACATAGAGGGAAACAATAAATATCTGCTTGAACAAATGGGGTTTGAGGTATTAGCCTATACCAAACAAGAAACCAAGACCAGGGGGGTAGCCTTTTTAGCCAAAAAAGGGTTTTTTAAAACAAAGAGGAAAAAAGAGGATCAGAGGGGGAGATGGGTTATGATCGAGGGAGAAACAAAGGCAGGATTTTATACTATTGTCTCTATCTACGGATCCACTGATGATGATCCAGAGGTTTTAGAATTCCTAGATCAGGAGTTACCTCTGTGGCCCGAACCGATCATATGTTGTGGGGATCTGAATATTAACGGTATGTCGGGCTTGGGAGTGGGTATGACGGGAGGGGGGATGTATGTGGGGAGGAAGAAGAGGGTTTGTAAAGCTATATGTAACCTCATGAATCATAATGCATTAGTTGATGTATGGGCTCAGAAGCACCCACTTGGGACGGTTAGTACATATTATTCGGCACCTCACAGGTTGGTTGTCAGATTAGACTACTTTCTGATCTCCAGCTCTCTGGTAGGTGGCAGTCAACTAGAGAGGCTACCTAGGATATTATCGGACCACAATCCACTTGTGCTAACACTTCCACAGGTTAATGCGGGGGAAAGGAATCCCTATAATTGGACCTTTGAGAGAGGGCTTCTAAAAGATGACAATTTTGTGAACAGAATGAGAACCTGGATTAGCCAATTTTGGGAGATTAACAGGGGTTCAGCTGCAACTGGCATGGTTTGGGATGCCTTCAATGCGGGCGTTAGGGGAGAAACCCTCTGTTATACACTCCAAAGGACTAAGAAGGAGAAAGCCGTAATGGATATAAGGATAATGGAGTTAACGGATCTAGAAGACCGCCTGATACTAGCCATCACTAATCGAGACCCTTTGGAAGACATACTGTTAAATATAGAGCTGAAGAAAGCAGAGGCAAGCGAGAGCTTAGTTAGGAGAACTGCGGCCAATTACTTAGCTAAAAAGGAGAAAAGTTATGAGTATAATGAGAGAATTGGGCATCTTCTGGCGATTCGGACTAGACAGAATTTAGCGGCAGGGGAAATCAAGGAAATAAACAATGAGGCAGGTGTTGTAGTAAACAAGGTAACAGATATACAGGGTGTTTTTAGGAAATTTTACACTACGCTGTACGAACAGACCCTAAGTAATACAAAACTGGCAACTACGGAGTACTTCAACACTATAATACATCCATTGTTACAAGATGAGGAAAAAGAAAAACTAGATCTCATATTTACAGTACAAGAAGTACAGGGAGCGGTGAATAATCTCCCCTCCGGGAAAGCTACAGGCCCAGATAAAATCCCAGTAGAGTTCTACAATTTCTTTGGGGATATACTGGGGAAGGATATGCATAATACTCTTATTCAGGCACAGAGAGGAAAATCTGTTCCACAATCCTGGGCAGGAGCCGATATTATTGTAATTTTAAAGAAAAACAAACCCCCGCTAGAACCTGGGTCGTACCGTCTGATAACGCTTATGAACGCAGATGCAAAAATCTATTCTAAAACACTCGCACATAGGTTAAGTAGGGTTATAGAGCACTTAGTCAGCACAACACAGCACAGGTTTATCCCAGGAAAGGGAACCACACAACACACGAGACAAATGATCACTATTTTAGATGCCATGGGGGTTGCAGGAGACCCTGTCGCAGCTGTATTTCTGGACGCGGAGAAGGCCTTCGACAGGGTCTCCTGGGAGGTAATGGAGTGGTTTGGGATTGGCAGCGGGTATATTAGGGCAATTCAGGCACTGTACTCAGACCCTACTGCAAGAATAAGAATTAATAAAGGATATACGGAGGCAGTACAGATAAAGCGTGGGACACGGCAGGGCTGCATTTACACTTCAGAACTTTTGAAAAGCACACCCGCTTTGAGAAAACTGCATTTACCATGATGCTCTTGGGGTATACACGCTGGAATGGTGGAGTAGCGTGCGACCTATGGACCTTTTACTTTATTACGGCTCCCTCGAGCCTTTGAGCTGACGAGCTCAGGTAACGCCCTACGCGCCCGGAGAGGTACCAGACCTGAGAACACTTTGGCAGCCTGCACAGCAACCCCTGAATATCTTCCTACACTCTGCTGATGAAGGACAATAATTCTGAAACACCGGTGTCCAGAGTTGGCCTGCAACTTTGCATTTACACTTCGGAACTTTTGAAAAGCACACCCGCTTTGAGAATACTGCATTTACCATGATGCTCTTGGGGTATACACGCTGGAATGGTGGAGTAGCGTGCGACCTATAGACCTTTTACTGCATCCCTGCTGCTTTTCGCCCTGTATATTGACCCTATTTTACGAAGACTGGAAACAAACATCAGGATCTCCCCAATTACGCTATCTGATATAAGCTATAAAGTATTCACGTATGCTGATGATGTGGCCATTATCACAAATAAACCTGATATTGCTCTCCCAGAGATAGAGAGAGAAGCATCAAACTTTTGTGCAATCTCTGGATATCGAATAAATAGAGAGAAAACCCAGCTAGTACAGAATAGCCATATGATATTTCAAGACACTAGAGTGGTCAAGGAAGCAACATACCTAGGAATAAAAGTCAGTGCAGATCTGGACAACCTGGTGGACCTTAATATCAGACCACTACTAAACAAAGTAAAGGAGAATACAGAAAGGATACACATATTACACTTGACACTGATGGGGCGTATAAATGTGGTGAAAATGATTACATTTCCAAAGTTTCTGTACTTGTTTAGAGCTATTCCGCTATACTTTGATCATACATGGTTTAACAAAATAGAAGCTATAGTAAATAAATTCATTTGGGCACACGGTAAGACCAGAAGAGCATATCGACATCTTACACTTTCAAGGGAAAGAGGGGGATGGGGGGCACCTGACTTTAGGTTTTATTATTGGGCTGTAGCTATGCAGTACTTCCAGGGATTAATCGGTAGTGGCGGCACAGAACAGGGAGATGACACACAAGGGTACACCAACGTCTATACTGCATTGATGGGCGATGGGGCTGCAAACGGATTTTTGAATACAATTGATTTCAGCTATTTCAAACACACAAGGTTTAAAGCTTTACAAGCTGCCTATAGCATCTGGAAGGTGATCACAAACAAATTAGGATTGGGAAGACACAATAGTTATACACGGCTGTACACTAACAGATCTCTACCTGGAGATATTTTCAGGGACTCAGTCATGAGGGACTGGGATAATAAAGGGATCAAGAAGATCGGGAATCTTTTTGATCAACAGGGTGGAATCTTGCAGTTCCACGAGATCCAAAGTAAATTTAAGGTAGCAAGCAATAGCTTTTTCAAATATCTCCAGATTAGAAGTTATCTTTCAAATAAACAAGGTGGGGCCCTGGGTTTTGGTACTTGCCGTATAATGGATTATATAGAGCATAGCACTCATTGTACAATCCGATACTTATATGCAGAACTGGGTATATACAAAAGTGACGATAGGGATAAATATGCCAGGAAATGGACGGAAAAAAATTGATCTACAACCAGAGGGATTCCAGTTATCGCTAGACTTGGGCCGCACAGTTCTATGTTCTGCAACTCTACAGTCACAGCACTATAAGACCCTGTACTCACTCTATCATACTCCATCCAGGATTGCGAAGTGGGGAGGCACTTCAGGAATAACATGTCCGCGGTGTGATTCGACCGATGCAGACATAGTTCACATGTTTTCACAATGTCCACAACTGTATTCTTTAAAAAAAAGATATTGAGAAATTTATTGATGTTTCACTCGGTATTAAAATTAAGCTCACTGATGACCTATTGCTGTTGGGGGTAATGGCAGGGACAGAGAATAACCCTTTGGAATTTATGTTTATGGTATCCGCAGTCTATTGTATATGCATAGCAACCGTACGGCTTGATAGGGCCCCGCCAACCTTTCAAACATGGATAGCTCGGCTATTGTCAACCTACAACTTAGAAAAAGCAATTTACGATAGAAAAGGGAAAAGAGGTAGAACTCTGGTTAAGAAAATTTGGCACCCAGTTGCAAATTGGAAAAATGGGTTGATAAACCAGCAAAGGGAGGCTGCCGTCAGGGCATATACAGCTGATGATACAAGCTGAAAAATATTTAAATTGTTGTTTCTTTGTTTTTCATGATTGCATTTATAATTATCTCCAAACATTAATGCCACTACTGTAATGATTTAAAATGTTCAAGCGTGTTGTAACTGCTATTGGTTTTCTTGAGAAAATGTTATATAAAACTTAAAATTAAAAAAAAATTTAAAAAAAGAAGAAAGAAAAGGAAATGTTGTGATGGTGAAAGAGAAATATGCACCCCTGGTAAATGTGCTGGTGCTACGGATAAATATCTCCTAAGTGCAACTCTGTACTGACCCAAAATAAGGTGGGCCTATAACTTAGGACCACATTATATGGAATTAAAAACGAGCTACACCACCACTGGCTTTACCTCTTTATTCTTTGCCGTGGGGTTGCTCATTTTAAAAGACACTGTGTTGCCTTCTAACTCCTTAGAGGGCCAACATGTTTCATTGCCTTTATAATTATGGCAATTTCGTCAGGGCGAGGGTCAGTATTCACCACATTGTTTGAATTTCATGTATAGGTAAAATAGGGAACACATTTAAAAACAGACAACACACATTGAGTGCAACCTTCTAAAATAGCCAGACCTTGGTCATTAGTCATTCAACACTGATATAATCCTGCACATTGATTTACCGTTTGAATGCCCGACAGTGGCATACCGGTGACCCCCTTTCTTAGTCACTCATACGGTACAAATCCCCTTGCCGCTTCCTGTCAGCCTGCCAAAAAGAATTCACATATGTTAATCTTGTTCTCGGGTGTGGTACTTTATTTCTGCCTTCCACCCGTAATGCTAACTCCACGTGTTTTACCATGAATGTCGCGGTAAGCTGCATGGCTTGCACTGTTTACCGAGTGTATCTTGTTTAAAAGAACCTTGTGCTGTGTTGTTCATTAAAAAAGTTTTGTTGTCCAAACCACTCAAAGAGTGTAAGCTGACTCGCACACTATAGTTACACTAGTATCGATCTAAGCTCCGTGTGACACTGGTGCTTTTGATCTAAATCGTGAGTTACACCTCCCGCGAGGAAGGTGCATGCCCACGATCAATTTACCCAATCTCGGTCGTTTGGTTGCAAATGGCGTGGAGCCCCGGGCCTCCAAACTGTAGTGAAGTCCCTGTCTGCGTCCCGCCCCCACTCCTTACCGGGTGTCTGAGTGTGTTTCATTTCAAATCATCCACTCAAGCTGCCAAGTGAGTCTCCTTCTATTTAGAGAGGCTGGACTCTATAGATATATATATATTGGATGTGGTACTGCTAATGATGAGAACCTGAGTCCACTGGTGAGAACCAACCAGTGGACTCCCATGGTGTTACTTCCGTGAGGTACTCCACATCCTTTCTCACATTTTTTCACATCTTTGGTGATTTCTTTTACTATACACTACACTATTCATCAGGGTGTATGAAAAGGGAACAAAATATTAAAATTGAACAGGGATTCATGTTAAGGGTCAGAGTATGTAGAATGACTGCCCGGGTAGCAAGCCAAAATATGACGCTACCATAGACATTGAAATCCGTACAGAACTGTTCTGATTACAGCGTCAGGTCACATAGTTGTGTTGAATCAGTGAGTGGGGGCTTGACCTGGCTGCTATAGAACCCCTGTAGCTCCTTGTTGAAAATAGTAGATTAAATGCTGCCAGATTGATAGATGCCTTCTAATGAGTTTTCTCAAGGAAAATTCAGAAAGAGGGCTTCAAAATAACCAGGTTTAAGCATGATCTACACAGTACGAAAAGAGTTGTTTACGATCTGGGCACCAAGGAAAGTGTTGATTGTGCTCTTCACACTACCGAAAGGGTTGCATGTACCTGCCAAGGACACTGAAGGATGCCCTTAAAGGAGGATTTATTTATGTATTTATTTGAGTTTTATATAGCGCTGGCTAGACCCGGAGGTATCAGAGCACTTTACATAAGGTTCCACAAAATTACATCAGTTACTAGAAAAATATTTCAAGAGCGTAGAAGACAAAATAAATGGAGCTTAGAAGGGTAAGTGGGTGGGGTAGAGGGGTAGGAGGGAGATAGAATGGAGAGATGAAGGTGAGTCTGCCCAAAGTCCGGCTGGGTAGGTGACAGCCGAGGGGAAAGTCCACAGCCCATCTCCTCAATAGCTAGCGGGTAGCTCCACCGGGCTTCAGTCAAATAGCTAAAAGTGACTAAACAAGTAAGACAATTATTGCATATAAATATGAACCACTGGAGTGAGAGTGCATTACCTCCTCTCACACTTCCTCATTCCAGTCATTTCAACATGAGGTTAGCCAGCATCCCAAGAAAAGCAGGTCAGTGCTCTGACCCTTATTAAGAATTTAGCAATACTTTCAACTTTAAATATGGGTAAATAAGCACCCTCTACCCAGAAGGTAATAGCTAAGAACCTTAATAAATCACTCAGTAGACTCTCTAGCACATACAGTGACTGCGAGATGGATCTCAAACCATGGAAGTCCACACAACATTATTCATCTAGAAAAGGAGTAAAGGACACCCACAGATGGTCCTTAATAGAGTAAAGTGGGAATATCTTAGCTCCTACCTATGGGGTAACACAAAATTCTGATTTAGTGAGTGGATATCAGTCAATCCTTTCCGTAAATATGGAGGACTCAGTCTATACCTTGCCTTACCTTAGGCATTCCCCTTACACTACACAGCCCAGGCAGTCATTTCCTTCTGTGTGCAGAGATAATTCAGTGCTTCATCTCAGTGTATGGAGCTTATTCAACCCTCCCTTAGTACTTAGAGGTCGCTTAGACTTTTCTTTTCCCTGTTTTCAGAGCTCGCTGGACCCTTCTCTCAAAAGTGCAAATGACTTTGTGCACGGCTCAATCAGCCTTTTTATCTACATGTGCGGAGAGAATGTAGCCATTCCTCGTATTACATGGCGGTCGCGTGCAGAGGTCATGCCTTCGTGTGCAGCAGTTAATTACACCTTTTTCTTGGTGTGCAGTGCTGCTCACTCGGCCTTTTACACTTAGTTTAAAGAGGGCATGCAGCCCTTTCCCTTAGTGTGCCTCGCTTTATATATCAAGGTCACGTAAGTGTAATGAACGCACTCACACCTCTTCTTGGGGTGCAGAGATCGCTCAGGGCTTTCTCTGTGTGTGTTAATCTGACTTTGCTTTCCCTAATTGCGCAGCGCTCCCTTGACTCTTTCCTGATCTGCGCAGACAGCTCCTGTCCTTTAGCTCAATGTACCGAGCCTGCTCATTTGTTCCATTTTTCATAGAGGTCACTCCGCTCCTTTTCTTCCATGTACCAAGGTCACGCAGCCCTTTCCTTTAGTGTGCACAGCTAAATCACATCTTTTTCTTGGTGTAGATCCGGAAGATGGAGTATAGACAATCGAATAGCCACAATATTGTGACCAAAATATTGGGGCATATTACCAAGGGCCATTATCGCCGCTTTAACGGGACTTTTTCCCGCTGAAGCGGCGATAATTTTATCGCCCTATTACCAAGCTGTCGCTAACACCAGTTAGCGACAGCTTGTAGGCGATAGTGGGCATTTTGGGGCCCACTTTGCATGTCAGCGATAATTATCGCTAATGACATGCAAAGTGGGCGTGCCAAAATGTCAGCAACTGAAAACAGTCGCTGCAATCGCTATCGCCTATGATCAACACAGGCGTAGTTTTGGAAATATTCGCGCTAAGCGCGAATATCTCCAAGAGCTAACGCCTGCCCTGACCGGTTCTTAGCCATGTTATCCAATGAGAGGTGGATAACATGGCTAAGAGCATTGTCACGGTAATGCCTGAATATCGCTGTTTTGACAGCGATATTCACGCATTTCGCCTGTTTTTTATCGCTCCTGAGATAAACCTTGCTAATAGCAAGGTATCTCAGCGATAAAAACAGGTGAAGGGCAGCGATATAAATATTCCCGCTTAGCCATGACAGCAATAATTATCGCTAGTTGTTTGTAATATGCCCCATTGTTTGTTGGGTCCATTACCTGGCACCGAGTGAAGCGCTGTGGGTCCCGCATTCAGAATTCAATGAGAGAGAACACTTGGAACGGCTAATCAGCCTTGCAGTTTTAGAGGACACATTCGCGACCGTAATGTACATTGACATCACGTATTGAAGAGAGAACATTTTTGATCTGGCAATACGGCCCATCTACTTCAGAAGACCCATTCGCGCCCTGAATGGTCACTAATACTACATATTGAAGACTGGTTGTTTTCTTGGATTTAAATTTCGAAAATTAGCAGTGAAATTATACTCTGTCTACAACACAGCTCTACGTTTACAATTCAACCGTTTTACCTAGCAGCCCGGCCAGGTTGGAATTAACACCGGCTGAGTGCTCTCAACAGACTATTGAGTGATGCTACAGCCCTGAAGAAGTCGCGGAGCATTTCTCCATTGTGCGACGAAACACGTGTCGGCTGGCTTGTTCTTTTTTCGCTTCAAAAGGCTTAAAGGACTCAACTTGAGCCACTCAAGACCTTTTCCTTTCATCTCGAAATTTTTTATTGTATTATTGTTACATATGTGATTACACGATCTTTACTTTTTATTTGTGCCTGTGCGTTTGTTGTCATGTTCATTGAGTGTAGTTTATCTGCACCATAATAAGGGGTTTTAGGGCATATCCCCTTGCCTAGTATGCACCTTATTTACTTATTGTATTGTTTTGTACTCTATTGCGTTAATTAGCTGAGCGCCTAATCAAATCCCTGTTTCCTACCAAAAAATCCCCTCTTTTACAGGTATAGATGTTACATAGCCAGCTCCACATATATGTGGCTTGACAGTATATAAATATATATCTGCAAGATATGCAGAAGTGGAATTAAGAAACACATATCTATACTTATCTATGGGCACTAACCTCCTCAAAGGTCCTCAAAATTATATTTTGCCACAATGATGTTTCTACTCAATATTCTATAGGTGATTTTCTGGAATATGCCCCTTTTTAGGTCTCGCCTACGCAGCGCGCATGCGCTGCATAGGAGACCTTTAGCCGTCGTTCAGCTCGTTTTTTTGAAGCACATACTCGTGCTTGTGGCAGCATACACCTTGCGGGAGCGCGAAGAGGCGCGCCACAAGCACGAGTATGTGCTTCCAAAAGTGCAGACTGCTCTCTCAAACAAGCGCGCGTGCCTCTCTCCTTGCCCACACCTTTTTGCTCGCGCTTCTTGTCTTACTTTTGCTGTAAAACCCAACCACACACGCTGTCTTGTGTCCGACTTCATTTCACCGATCTCTGCTCGTTTCTACCCCACGTCTTTATTTCCCTCCCTTGTGCCGTCCTTCCGCTTTCTCCATTCTCACTTACTTGTTTCTATATTTCCAGTTCAAATCCTCCAACTTTTACTCGTTTCTCCTTATGGCTTTTATCTCTCCCACAGTCCACAAAGGTCCTCTTTCATCCCCCTTCTCTTTCATCTCCTTTTTCGTCTTCACGTCTCATCCTTCCTTCTCTCTTCTGTCATAACTCCCGTCTCTTTCACCCTCCTTCTTCTTCATTTCTCTACACTCCCTTTTCATTTTTTGAACTCCTGTCTCACATTTTATTCTCTCTTCTTATTTCTTTCCTGTCAGGTTAACTCCACGGGATCCAGTCGCCGCAAGTATGGTTCCACCTCCAAATGTCACCAACACCCTGAAGAGAAAACACAGGGTGTTCGAGCCATTAGGCGAGGGAGAAAAATAACAAACTAAAATAAAAAAGGTGGGATGGGTAAGGGTAGGGCCAGCAGGGAAAGGGAAGCCTGTAACAAAAACAAGACAGGCATCAGATAAGTGCTTGCTTACATGAAATACTACTCTCATTTATTCTCACTAATAAATCATGAAATATAAGTAAGTACCTGAGCAGAAAGAAAAACCCGACCTTGGATATGAAATTACTACTGCCCTTCTGCCACAATCTGTGAGGAAGGCCTAAAGAGCACATAGAAATATAGTTAACAAAAAACAGCCTTGTCATACCAGACACACACACACATTGTACTGAGGCACGTATCCCACCACTCACAACATACCACAGATGAGCCAGAGGACACTATGTACAATGGAGGTCCAAGGTATCCAAGTAAAGGAATGAAAGTTTCAACACAAGGTAAGATGGATAGAGACACGGTAGTGTGTAGGTAGC
The DNA here is from genome assembly GCF_964261635.1 of Lissotriton helveticus. NCBI lineage: Eukaryota > Metazoa > Chordata > Amphibia > Caudata > Salamandridae > Lissotriton > Lissotriton helveticus. The sequence continues at coordinate 1,580,072,432 of NC_136065.1, read as the reverse complement.
AAAAACTACAACACTCCGCTCAATTATGAATGACCACACAGTAAACGTTTGGGTTATGCCAAACAGCAAATCGTGGTTGCGACCACCACCGAATTCTGCCAACAATATACCCCCAGAAAGAGAACGCACAATGAGAGACTGGAGTGACCTGTAGTTGCCTCACTACATGTCCAGCTCTTTCTTGTCCTTGTAAGTACATAGATACATAACGGAGACGCGTAGTTGCCTCACTACCGCGCCCCGCTATCTTAGTTCCAATAAACAATCCGGGTTTACGGTAACACGTGGTTTTGACCGCCACCGTGTTCCGCAAACCCCCAACTTAGCCAGGATTTAACAACAAAGCATTACTCCGAGAGCCACTGTCTCCGGTTGCTCTCTCAGTCCTAATCACAGCAAAGTAAGCAGATGACCGCAAAGGGCGGCCGGGATGTCAGAACGGGAATACCTGAGGAGCGGTGTCCCAACACCAGCAGATACCGGGATTCAGAAGATTCTCCAACCGCCGGGAGTACAGGGGAGGGGGCCAAACAGAAGTCTCGAAGGGGGCGCGCGGAGCAGCCGCTCCCACGCCAAGCGCCACAGAACCAGAATAACGCGCACACAGATGCGCGTCAGCGTTGATGAAATACTTCCTGCGAGATCCCGCCTGCTCATGGGAAATGTAGTTCCTGAGCTAGGCAGGCGCGATCGCGCTACGGAATCTGACAGTACATCCCCCCTCCCTAGCGCCTCCTAGGACCAGGGCGCAGCGGGCATCGACGGTGGAAAGCACGAATAGCGGCAGGGGCGTGGACATTCCCGACAGGTTCCCAAGAATCGTCCTCCACTGAGTAGCCCTTCCAGGAAATCAGATACCACAGGACCCCTCTACTCCACTTGGAGTCCTTAATACGCCTCACCTCGTATTCAGCCCCAGCATCCCGAAGCACCGGAGGTGTTGCCCTTCGTCTCGCTGAACGAGCCGGTTTCAGCAGGTTGCAATGGAACACCGGGTGTATGCGCAAAGAACCAGGCAACTTCAGCTTAAAAGCAACAGGGTTGATTCGTTTCACTATGGTGTAGGGCCCGATGTAACGGGGATGGAAAACACTACGCAATTTGAACCGTATGTTGCGAGTCGACAACCAGACCCTGTCACCCACCTGGAACAAGGGACCTTCCTTGCGATGTTTGTCCTCCCACTTCTTGTATACTGCTTTGGCCTTCTCAAGATGCACCGACCTTTTTGTGCAGAACATGGAGCTTACGCATCTGTCCCAAAACTGTAGGCTGTCGAGACACTTCCCCCGGGATGCGCACAGGAAGGATTCGGGCATCAAATCCATAATTAGCCATGAAAGGGGAGACCCCCACAGAACAATGCCAAGCGTTATTATATGCCATCTCGGCCATCCACAACAAAGAAACCCACGACTCATGGGCATTCTCGGCAAAACACCGTAGGTATTTCTTTAGTGTTTGGTTTAGCCGTTCAGTTTGTCCATCAGTCTGTGGGTGGAAACTGGTCGAAAGGGAAGACTGTATATGCAACGCCTGGCACCACGCCTTCCAAAATCTCGCGATGAACTGAGGGCCTCTGTCGGACACTATGACCTCTGGGACTCCATGTAATCGTATGACGTTGTTTAGCAGCAGTTGAGCCGTCTGCCCTGCTGTTGGTAGGTTGACACATGGAATAAAATGGCCCAATTTGGTGAGGCTATCCACGACCACCAACACCGCCGATTTGCCCTGATCAAGAGGAAGTCCGGTGACAAAATCCAGACTAATGTTCTGCCACGGCTTCCTAGGGGAAGGCAATGGCATCAACAACCCTTTTCTCGGTCCGGTAGAGGATTTGGCCCTAGCACAGGTCTCACACTGCCCTGTCCATACAGAGACATCAGTATCAATGGATTCCCACCAAAAATGACGTTTCATGAGATGCATGGTCTTTTGTACCCCCTGATGTCCTGCCAAAGGGGAATCATGACACCACATGAAGGCCTTTTTTTGCAACGCTGTAGATGGGAGAAACAACCTGTTATTTTGGAAAGGCAACCCGTCCATCTTAGTGCGATTAGCCCCATATGTGGCCCATCTGACCCAAGCGTCATGGTCCTTAGCTTGTCTGACAAGATCCAAAAAAGTGTTGGCTTGTACTGCACAGATCACTTTCTCGGGACTGATTATGGACACCTCAGCCTCTCCGTTATCCTTCTCCTCCAACTGATCCCGTCGGGATAGGGAATCGGCCTTCAGGTTTTCGGCCCCTGGTCTAAAAGTGACTGTGAAGTCGTACTCCGCGAAAAAGAGCATCCACCTCATTTGTCTCTGTGTTAGATGCTTGGCGGTCTTCATATACTGAAGGTTGCGATGGTCAGTATAGACGGTGACAGGGAATCGAGCCCCCCAAAGGTATTGCCGCCACTCCTGGAATGCTCTTTTAATCGCTAGCAATTCCTTCTCAGAGATTGTGTAATTCTGTTCGGGGGGGACTCAGTTTCTTGGACAGGTACGCCACGGGGTGGAGCTGTCCAGTGTCCTTATCCCGTTGTGACAGCACTGCTCCGATAGCTTCGTCTGAAGCATCCGCTTCGACTACATAAGGATATTCCGGTCTTGGATGTGCCAGGATCGGAGCCGTTGTGAACGCCTTTTTTAGGAACAGGAAAGCCGCTGTGGCTTCGGGAGACCACACAAACTGCACACCTTTTCGTAACAATCTCGACAAAGGAACTGCCACCTGGGAGAACTGCTCAATGAAACGGCGGTAGTAATTGGCGAAGCCTAGAAATCTTTGCACGTCTTTCACGCAGGTAGGGATGGACCACTCCTGCACCGCCTGTATTTTCCTGTCTGACATTTGCAGTCCCTCGTGGCTGAGCATGACTCCTAAAAACTCCACTTTGTCCACACCAAACTCACACTTGCTCAGCTTGCAGTATAGCTGGTTGTCTCTCAACCGCTGAAGCACTTCGGTTACATGTTTGGTATGTTCCTTGACGTTTTCTGAGTAGATCAGGATGTCATCAATGTATACTACAACACTAATATCCACCACATCCTTCAGAACGTCGTTTAAAAAGTATTGAAACGCCGCTGGGGCGTTGCACAGCCCAAACGGCATCACCATGTATTCATACAGGCCGTATCTTGTTTTGAAGGCGGTTTTCCATTCGTCCCCTTCACGGACGCGGACCAAGTGGTATGCCCCCCTTAGGTCCAATCTGGTAAACACCTTGGCATATCGAACCTGGTCCAGCAAAACAGAGATAAGCGGCAGTGGGTATCGATTCCTAACTGTGTTTTTGTTTAACATTCTGTAATCGACACAGGCCCTCAAGTCACCATTCGCTTTTTTGATAAAGAAGAGGGGCGAGGCTGCAGGAGACCTAGATGGGCGTATGAAACCAATGTCCACATAGTGGTCCAAATACCCCTTCAAATGAGTGGTTTCAGGGTCTGACAATGCATAAACCCTACAGGAGGGTATAGTGGCTCCCTCCACTAGGTCAATCCTACAGTCATAGGGCCTATGTGGAGGGAGTTTCTCAGCCTGGCTTTCGCTGAAAACATCCCTGTAAGCCCTATACTCCATTGGTAGACACACCTCTTTTTCTGCTGCTGTTGCTACCACCAACGGAAGAACAGAAGGCGAGAACCCAACGTCTTTTTCCATGTGCTTTTTGCACTCCTCGGACAAAAAACGAATCGACTTCTTCTTCCAGTCGATGGAGGGATTATGATGGCTGAGCCAGGGCATTCCAAGTATTATTTCATATTGAGGGGCTTCGATGATGTTGAGTACCAGCTCTTCCCTATGCCTACCATCCAGTACAGCAACCGACAAGGTTACCCTCTCGGTTTGTTCGGTTATGAGACCAGATATTAAGGGTTTTCCATCAACTGCCAAGACCTCCTCCGGAGTGTCTCTGGTTACCCGGTCTATAGCCAAAGAGGACACAAGTCCGCTATTGATGAAATTCCCAGTGGCCCCTGAGTCGATCATCACCGCAACTGTATATGCTTGTAACTGGCATTCAAGTCTCATGGGCAACAGGATATGGGATTCTGATTCACTTAAAGACAACACCGTTAAAGAGGGCACCTTCCAAGGCTGTGGTTCCTTCGGATGGCCCTCTCCCTGGGCACCAGTTTCCGCCAAAGCGTTACCTGCAGCTATGGCTACTCTCTTGTTCCGATTCCAAGAACCAGAGTTCCTAGGTTTGGAAGGGCATTCCCTAACATAATGCCCCTTTTTACCGCAGTAAAGGCAAAGACCGGCCACACGACGACTCTCTTTTTCTTCTCGGGTTAGGGGGGGTCGAACAGCCCCGATTTCAATTGGTTCAGGGTGCGCATCTGGAGAAGGTAAAGCCCTACGTGGACTCCATTCCGAACGAGGCGGGCCCCTTTCCCACCTTCTCCTATCCCCACCTCTATCTGTCATCCTTCCATCCAACCGCAGGGTTAGATTCACCATGTCCACACAAGTGGTCGGTTGGGGATCGATCTGGGCAATGACGTCTTTCAGACTGTCCCTCAAACCCTGATAGAACAAGGACATTCGTTTTTCCTCCGGCCACGAGGTTTCCGAAACTAATTGATTGAACTTGGTAAGATAAGTTATCAAGTCCGACCGCCCCTGCCTCAGTTCTAAAAGTTCCCTATCTGCGCTAAAGGTGGTTGCCCTTCGGTCAAACACCTTTTCAAATTCAGTCCGGAAAGCCGCCCAGTCTGAGAGCATTGGGTCATCATTCCGTACCAGAGGAACGGCCCAATTGGCCGCATCCCCTGATAAATAAGAGATCGCGAAGGCTACTCTCGAATGGTTGTTGGGGAACGAGGCAGGCTTACAGGAAAAGTGTAACATAATTTGCGTTAAGAACGCCTGAGTCTTGGAAGGATCTCCAGAATACCTCTCTGGACTAGCCAGAGGGATAGGGGGAGGAACCGTGACTTGTACCTGAGGTGCCGAGGTAGAAAAGGGATTTCTGGATAACCTCTCTACCTTTTCTTTTAAGGATGCGGCCTCTGCTTTAGAGGAGGCAAGCTCCTGCTGTACTAAAAGCAGAGCCTGCATGATGTCATCCATGGTGGCCATATTGCAGCAACTGGACCGGGCAGAGCAACGTTCGTGGGCGCGTTATTCTGTCAGGTTAACTCCACGGGATCCAGTCGCCGCAAGTATGGTTCCACCTCCAAATGTCACCAACACCCTGAAGAGAAAACACAGGGTGTTCGAGCCATTAGGCGAGGGAGAAAAATAACAAACTAAAATAAAAAAGGTGGGATGGGTAAGGGTAGGGCCAGCAGGGAAAGGGAAGCCTGTAACAAAAACAAGACAGGCATCAGATAAGTGCTTGCTTACATGAAATACTACTCTCATTTATTCTCACTAATAAATCATGAAATATAAGTAAGTACCTGAGCAGAAAGAAAAACCCGACCTTGGATATGAAATTACTACTGCCCTTCTGCCACAATCTGTGAGGAAGGCCTAAAGAGCACATAGAAATATAGTTAACAAAAAACAGCCTTGTCATACCAGACACACACACACATTGTACTGAGGCACGTATCCCACCACTCACAACATACCACAGATGAGCCAGAGGACACTATGTACAATGGAGGTCCAAGGTATCCAAGTAAAGGAATGAAAGTTTCAACACAAGGTAAGATGGATAGAGACACGGTAGTGTGTAGGTAGCAAAAACTACAACACTCCGCTCAATTATGAATGACCACACAGTAAACGTTTGGGTTATGCCAAACAGCAAATCGTGGTTGCGACCACCACCGAATTCTGCCAACAATATACCCCCAGAAAGAGAACGCACAATGAGAGACTGGAGTGACCTGTAGTTGCCTCACTACATGTCCAGCTCTTTCTTGTCCTTGTAAGTACATAGATACATAACGGAGACGCGTAGTTGCCTCACTACCGCGCCCCGCTATCTTAGTTCCAATAAACAATCCGGGTTTACGGTAACACGTGGTTTTGACCGCCACCGTGTTCCGCAAACCCCCAACTTAGCCAGGATTTAACAACAAAGCATTACTCCGAGAGCCACTGTCTCCGGTTGCTCTCTCAGTCCTAATCACAGCAAAGTAAGCAGATGACCGCAAAGGGCGGCCGGGATGTCAGAACGGGAATACCTGAGGAGCGGTGTCCCAACACCAGCAGATACCGGGATTCAGAAGATTCTCCAACCGCCGGGAGTACAGGGGAGGGGGCCAAACAGAAGTCTCGAAGGGGGCGCGCGGAGCAGCCGCTCCCACGCCAAGCGCCACAGAACCAGAATAACGCGCACACAGATGCGCGTCAGCGTTGATGAAATACTTCCTGCGAGATCCCGCCTGCTCATGGGAAATGTAGTTCCTGAGCTAGGCAGGCGCGATCGCGCTACGGAATCTGACATTTCCTGTTTCTGCGTTCCTCTCACCTCGCTTCTCACCCCACCTCTACTTCAGTTCCCGTTTCCTCTCTTCCGTTTTCTCCTCTTACCTCACCTTATCACTCCTCTTAGTCTCTTTCAAGTATTACCTCTTCCCTTAAATTCCTTTATATTTCCTGTAGCCTCCGCTCCATTTCATTCTCATCTTCTCTTTCCCTCCCCTTGCCTATCTCTGTTTTACTTCCATGATTTTTTCTCTAGTCGCCCCTCCTTTCGCATCATTTCCTTTTAAATTTTTCTCTTTTTCCCATCCACACTTCCCTAAACCTAACTCCCAATCTCACTTCTTTTCTGTAGGTGCTATCCTGTCTTCTCTCCTTTCATCTTGCAGAACTTCTTCTGTCCACTCTCATTTCAATGTTTGCTCCTCCCCAGCACCCTTCTGCCCAACTCTTGCCTCGAGAACTCCTACAACCTCGTGTAATTTCCTTGTGCACAGAAGTGATCTGGTCTCTCCTGTGTTAGAGGGGTTTTCACGTACAAATTGACTGAAAGCCCAGTGTCATTCACAATCACTTGTCAGACTTCAGTGCCTGGAGGCGTTTCATATGTAGGCGCTATAGCAATATATTCAGACGCTGGTTTATTTCTGCAGTGTTTCATTTATAAAGTGTTAAATATAGAGGCCACCATCCTCCGCCTGCCTTCTAGAGCTCTTTTACATTTCTCCTTTAAGAAAATATTAAATAGGCACTTTACAAAATGATTAGTACAAATCTACAAATTTTCAGCGGAAGACAATTGAGAGTAATAGCTCAGAATAATATGACATGTCCACGGGCGCGGGCACGTCTGCTTCTCCAAAACACGCGCTAATTATGGAGATGCTTTCCCCGTTATGTCCTGGTGGTGCAGAGGCCCTGCAGATGGACAGAAGGGCGGGGATTGCGCTAGCCTTGCTGTTGTGTGTACATGTGACTGAAGAGGCGGGCAGTTTACATTCCACTGTCTGCCTGTGATACCAGAGACAGGCAGCAGGCCTGCTTTGTGTTAGCGAGACTTTCCCCATCAATGACACCAGGGCCAGACAGGGCGAGGTAAACACTGCGGCTGGCGGTCACCACCAGCCAAACTCATGCGCGGTGTGAGAATTTGTACAGCAAGGTAATAGAGTGGTATTGAACAAAAGACATTTGGTGAAGCTGATGGAGCGAGGTAAAAAGTAAAATTGTATATACCCCTCGTGAAGTTACTTTCTCATAACAGTAACATGAACTAATTGTGTGGTTTGCTAGGTAATAACCAACAGGGATACCTTAGTAAGGGGGAGGTAAACGAAGGGCTATAATTCAATAATTAATGTTCAATTGTGTTTGTTTCTATAATAGTTCCCGTTGTGGCCTGTGAGGCCTAGTTCAAGATGGACGATTTTCCATGACTCCGAGATTAATGTGAAGCACTCATGCCCTTGCTGAGTGGAGCTGCAGACTGACTGTGAGCTGACTGTGCTGAATGGAACAGGTCAAGGACGATGTGCTCTGAAACCCTGACTGACTGCCGATAAAAATGGACATCCGTATTGTAAACCCTGGGAAAAAGGCTTAAAATTACAATTTCAAGGACACGATGGAACTGGTAACCTTAATGGCAATGGTCAAATTCATTTAGCTGGCTCTGCGGAAGTCAAGTAATAAGATGATGAGGTTATGCTCATCCACCCCTTGAACCAACCAATCAGATTTGCCGGAGACCCCAAATGTTACTGAATTTAGATAGTTTAGCTAGGGGACGAGGGTATAAAAGAATAGGTCCGGAGTTAAGAAAGAAGCTCTCTTTTCGATTTCTATCTGTGTATCCTGACATGCTGCCGTAATGCTGAATATCCTTGGATCGTAAGAACTTAAACTTTCCAACTTAAAACTTTGTTCGAATGAGTACAGAGTCTTTATATGAGGGTAAATAGTTTGAGGGAATAGAGGGATAGAATTTGGGAACTATTATGTCTTTTTTGCTAATATTTATGTCCAATAATCTCAAGAATAATGTGTTTATTTCTGAGTTTCTGAATTAAATGAAAATCAAATGTATGAGTTAAATTTCTTTCCTTTTCTTAAATCTATTTCTATTTGAATGAATAAAAAGAAAATGAATAAATATAGGTTATGCTAGAAAATCTCTCTTTAATAAAAATTAGATAAATGAAGAACTAAGCTGGTCTTGTTCATCCTTAGCCTAATTTTTACTAGCAGATCTATCGACAATCGATGGTGGTGTGTCTGAATAATTTGTTGTATTGAAAAACCATGGTAAACAATTTAAACTGCAGATGTATATATTATAAATAGGTAGTTAACATTTTAGACATTCCGCTATGATCCAGCAGCTCTCCTTTGATTCACACCAAACCATGAAGTAGAGAGAAAATGTGTATGAGTGACTTGCAGTGTTATGGGCCCCACTGATGAGTAAATGAATGATTAAATACTTCAGGGAAAGGTGAAGAGATTTTAGAAATTATTTCTGGAGTAGCGCTGCATCAAAACTGTTAGACCCAGGTTTTTACTATATTTCCTTATTTATTGCAGAGCTACGTACTGACTGAGTTCTTCCTTCTGAAGCAGACCTCAGTGTCCTGGAACAGAGACAGTTTCTGCAGGGCGACAAAACCAGCTTTGGCAACCTTCTTTATTTTAACAAGCTTTGGCCTTGCCAATAGGTCTCGCCTTTGGGGCCTTATAAGTGTTTAGCTTTCAACAGTTGTTTTTGCACCAAGGATATTGTGCTGCATAATTAAATACTCATAAGGTCCCAAAGGCGAGACCTATTGGCTATGCCAATTCTTGTGCTTTTTGTGCCAAACACACTCAGTACTTTCTTTTCTGTAAGGGTTCAGAGTGGCAAACCCGTACTATACTGCATGTGTTATATTGCGTTACAGTTACACTGCATCCACTGCATCATCATACCAGTGCATCATAAGGGAAGTAGAACAGCTGAATACAATAATTAAAAGAATTAGGCTGCGATGTAAGAGAAAAGAAAATTAATAGATTTACCATTAGGATGTAGTTGTAGAGTTGCACTGGATGAGATACAATTAGAACTCAGTATTATCAAAAGAGATACAGTGCCATACACCCATTCAGAGAGCCTTAAGCCCTTTCCACAAACTGTAGGTTTTAGTCATGCCCTGATATTCAGAGCCCACTTTGCTTTCCATAATTTGCAGAGCGCATCGAGTCCTCTTGCTGTGCTCTTCCTGTCCTCGCAGAAGCTCGGAGAGGAAATTCAGTTCTCAAATATGAAACACATTAAGTCGTCACAAAGAGTCTATTGAGAACCTGAGATGTCGCTCAACAGGAAGCAGTCTGGCCTGTATTCCCTTTTCGACCCTTCCTGCAGCCTGTATGCCATCAACACCGGATGTAGTATTCATATTAAACTCCACCCCCCCTTACATCTACTAATCTTACATTCCTGCTGCCGTATTAATATGCACCCTCAAAGGCTACTTTACTAATTTTGAATACACCCTTTGCTGGCACCCCATATGTGCTGGTCTCTCATCTGTGTCTCATTTTGGGAACATCTTCTCCTCGCTCATGTTCATTTACTTTTTGGTTCTTCCAAATACTTATAGGTCTTCCCTTCTGCATACACCCTCGCCGTTCATCAGTCGCAGTAATTCACAGCGCGGTGCGCTTCTTTATCCACTTCATTTTGAGCTCCTCTGTAGAGCACACCCCAGTTATAAGTTGACAAATTCCACAATTTACATTGATATTAATGTCAAATATTCCCAACAACAAAGTTTGAAACGATCACAGACCTCTATAAACTTTACAAAATAGCCCATTCAAAGTGTGATAGATTATTGTAAAATATTAATTTGGTTTATGGTGGAGGTGCCCCGTGTTAGAGCTTACCCCATCTTTAATCTCACCCTGAAGCATGGCTGCCCCATGTCACGTGAGCCACTTTCAGTCAGTCCTGGGTTTTAAGCCAACAGCAGGTTAAATTTTGGCACTTGTAGTTTCAATTCTGTCATTATTAGTGTTGAGCTTAAAGTAAACATCCTAGCATGGAAATGTTACCTGCGTAAAAAAACAAGCATTGTTAGTGCTAATATATCTGGTTTATAGCGCTGAAAGTCCCTCTGCATCTATTAGTGTGCTTGGAAACTCAATAAGACTTCATATAACTGTACTCTGTCACTCATTCTTACAATCATAAATGAATTAATGTACCCACAGAATCGTACCCATCCACACTAAAATGCATATACAAACTCCACAAATATATGCAATATAAATATAAACAAGAAAAGCAGAAAAAGAAACTATCCCACATACGTGAGGTGGATATGTGTTTGAAAAATTAAATGAAATCTAGGAGTCTCCCTTTTGCAATCACATTTATCATAATGTATCACCATTTTAATATGGTCGGCACATTTAGAAGCAATGTTTAGGCCGCCTTGGAGCAATAACAAATATACACTATGCACAGCACCATTCAAATATGGCTGCTCAATACACATCCCACAAGGTGGACATCTTGGAATGATATTGTGCATTTTTTGTACTTAATCAAGATGTGGAAATAATACATCTACATGTGTCAGCTATTTTGGAACGGTAAAAACAAGGATGCACGATGGACGACACATACCTCTCAACTCTGTAGCACCTTGTTGAGTGATACCTCAGTTTTAGAAGGAGACTGCTGATTGCTCATTTGTTTTTTCTTAAATATAGCATAATTTCACATGTCTGCCGTACATTTGAATCCATACCTTTAAAGCACACTGGCGAACCAATCATTCAATTGCACAACATATTTAACAAAGTAGCATTCATTTTGCACATGGACTCTGTTGTGCTACCCTCTTCTACCAGTTGTGAACCTGTGATAAGCATGCTGGAGGAACAGATAAATGCGCTGAATCTTCTGAACGTTCGTGCCTTGAACACACTGGTGAGAGGCAGGTCAAGAGTGGGAATCCGATCAAAGCCCACTCAGCCTTCTGTCCTCCTGAAGGTTGGTAAATAGAGGGACATGCATTGGGAAATAGTAACATTGGTTATTTACAGTGCATGAACTGATGTGTAAAAGACAAACTATTCATATATGAAGATACTGTTCTTTATCTGAAGCAAGGCGTCTAAATAAGGATAAGTCAGTAGGTACATGACTCCCCAAGGCTACTGTCACCTGCCAAAGGTGGGAGAGTTGAGAGTTATAACAATCCCATTTAAAATGGCCAATTTACAAGTTGAGGCCAGGTGGGACGATGCACTCTGCAGATGAGATGAGCAGCAAGTGGCCTGGTGTCACTGTTTGGGATGCTTCAGAATGCTCCTAGAAACATACTAAATAAAAAAAACGAACAAGGAAAGAAATTCATTGAGATGTATAAAAGGAGAAAATGGAAACCTAAGGCTGTAAACCTACCCTGGCACTGAAACACACTCACCGGCATATCTGCATATATGGTCAGGCAAAATGCAGTCATTTACAGGGCACTAGAGTCAATGGCTGAAGTGAACCGACCCATTGCTTCAAACTGTATGCTATGATGAGTGGAATAAGAGCATAAATGACACTCACACAGTCTAGTGTCTAGTAGCATAAGAGGGTTGATCCAAAACCTCCCTATGCATGTATACACATATATTTATTTGTATTACTTTTATTGCAATGGCCTTGCAGACAACTAAACCTGCCAGCTCCCCCTAAAATAGTCTAGGAACGAGTATCTAAGTGCCACTATTCTATCACCATGGTTTGCCAAATGGGCTAACCGACATCACAACACCTACCTACTACGGTCATCTTTGAGATTCCATGTAACAAAATACCTCTCTACAGACATTAACACTGTTGTTCATTAACAGTCCCCTAATACAGGCCTATAGACTTTAACATATGCTGTTTGTAATAAATAAGGAAGGCCTACTGTCTTTGTGGTAACTTTTTACAATGAAGATATTAGAACTATTATATACAAAATGGCAACCCAACAGTCCCTTGTGGGTTTGGGTATCAAACTATTTATAGGGTAAACTGCCAACAAGGGAGTCCTTCACAAGTATGTAAAATGCAAAGTTAAAGTCTGTTTTCGATGTTCTTTCGTTCATTATTCATTAATTGGTCATATTTGCTTGGAACAATAATACACAGAAAAAAATCACAGACAGATTTATATACTGGTTGAATACAACAAATTGTATTAAAGTACAACAAAAGCTGGGGTACAAAGAAATATGATGTCACACCATACATTCACAATGTGTTATCCAATAAAGGCTACACCGTTCCACATTTACATTTGTCACATATATCAACACCTGAAGTGAGAAAAAGTGCATGTCCGTCTGAACATTCAGACAAAACTTGCGCGTGTTGAAATATTTTCCAAGAGAGCGATTGACGCGTGTCGAGATTAGTTCAGTTCGCAAGCAGTCACAACATTAAATGTGCTTCCCGAGTTCTAAGTCATCTGACTAATTAATTGATTGGAGTTTACGGCCAACTTCTGTCTCGTTCTCATTCATTGGGTCATGTTGCACTAGTCGAACGTGTTTTTGATTAGCCTCATGTTTGGTTTCCAACATGCATCATTACTTTGAACAAGGGGTGGTGATGGACAGAGTCTCTGAATTAAGCAGCGTACTCTCACCCAGTCAAGAGATCAGGGCTAGATCCAACACCGTTTTTTAGCTCATTGCACCATCCCAGTTTCAGAACCTGGCTGTATGCAAATTAGTCTGTCCCTGGCCCAGTGCATCATGGGAACAGGGCAGACCAGACTACAAAAGCCAATTCTTACACTGGGAAGGAAACAAGCTTCCGGGGACGGGGCAGTGAGATAAATAACGGTGATGGATCAAGCCCTGATCTTTGGACTGGGTAAGAGTGGTCTGCTTAATTCAGACACTCTGTTCATCACCACCCCCTTTTCTGAATCGTTTTTGGCCACTATAGGTGTGGCAGGGTATACTCAGACATGAGTCCCTTTCTCACTTCTCCATCAGGATTCAAGCAAGCCGGGCCGAAGAGGCTGAAATGCCAGAAACCGGTCCCCGGTAGCTTGTCTCCTTTCTGGTGAAGAATTGGCTTGGTAGTTTGGTCTGCCCTGTTCCCATGATGCACTGGGCCAGGGACAGACTAATTTGCATATAGCCAGGTTCTGAGCTGGGATGGGGCAGTGAGATAAATAACGGTGATGGATCAAGCCCTGATCTTTGGACTGGGTAAGAGTGGTCTGCTTAATTCAGACACTCTGTTCATCACCACCCCCTTTTCTGAATCGTTTTTGGCCACTATAGGTGTGGCAGGGTATACTCAGACATGAGTCCCTTTCTCACTGCTCCATCAGGATTCAAGCAAGCCGGGCCGAAGAGGCTGAAATGCCAGAAACCGGTCCCCGGTAGCCAGTGCTTAATTTGTAAAATATTAAGTCCAGGTGCTCAAATTTTTGTAGGAGGCCACACCCACGCCCCTGGCTCCGCCCACTTCCTCTGCTGGCTCCACCCATTTATTCCACTGGCTCCACCCACCTATTTCCCTGCATCCAAAGTGGTATTGGCTAACAAGTAAAGACTGGTAGAGGAAGCAGTTGCACAAGACACTCCCAGTTGGCAGCTCACCACTTCCAAAACCACTCCCCGACACTCAGTTAAGCACACCAATGGATGATGCGAGCCTGCTATGCAGGAAGGTGAAACTCTAGTGACAACTGCCTGTGTAGTCTATGTTGCAGCATTATGGTACGGCTAGGTTGCTGGGCTGTTCTGAATAACGGCCAATGGACCCATAAAGCCAGCAGCAGTGGAGGAATAACTGCATCCGTGGGCCCACGCTATAAAAAGTAATTTAATCATAATCTAACATAATGAGCCATTTCTATGCTTTGCAGACAAATATAACACTAAACACTAGTACACAGTTGGTGGTAAAAAAACAAGAAAACCAAGTCTACCTGAACGTGCCAGTGTTCAGTGTTATATCTGTCTACAAAGCATTCAAATGGCTTAGTATGCTAGGTAATGTTTTATAGTGTGTGGGGCTCACAGCTGCAGTTCTTCCGCCACTGCTACCTGCTTTTAACTTGAAAAAAATATGTCTTTCGCCGCAAAAGTTAAAAGCCGGCAGCAGTGGAGGAAGAGCTGCAGCCGTGAGCACCACATACTATAAAATGTTTTTTAGAATAGTCAGCCACTTGAATGCTTTGTAGACAAATATAACACTGAACACTGGCACACAGCTGATTAGAGAAAAACAAGGTTACTTAAACTTGCCACTCAAGGCCATTTTTTGCAGCCAGTACTCAGGGCTCACACCAACACCGATGCACACCAAGAAGACCAGACCTATAGCGACGAAAATCGCGCTTCTGAGCAGAGTCAAGAGCACTTGCCCAACATCAAGCACCATCCTTGAAAAGGTAAGCTGTTCTCTCAGGTGCTGCTCCTGCAACTCAGGGCTAGAGTTATTTTTTAAAATGGGAGTGTCTTCTCCATTGCATCCTAGAGTGCGTGCTTGGCAGCCTGAGACTTAGTGAGCAGAGCGGCTTCTCTAGATCAGCAATGAGGTGCTTGGTAAGAGCCCGAGGGTTATTGAGAGGCCCTTGGTTAGAAGTCCAGCCCAACTGCATTTTTATTATCATTCTTTTTAACGAATAAAATACTTCCTTTCTGTAGGGACTTTGAAAAAGCTGTGGGGGGAGCATCCAGAGCAAGGATCAGGCAGGGGAGACACAGCACAGACATGGCAGGCATATTACAAGCAGAGTGGGCCGGGACAGGCACGACTGGTATAGCACGGCCAAAGCAGGCACAGCAGCAGCATTAACACCCGCACAGAGCAGTCCGGACAGTTGTAGCGTAAGTGGGGCAAACTGTGTGAACAGGCATAGTGCAGGTGTAGGGCAGATCCAGAGGGCAGGCAGGCCACATGGAGGCAACCTGCAAAATCTATTGTTGTGGATTGTTTTTTCCTCCGGTAGTGGTTTGAAAAACAGATGCATTCAATCAGAACAGTGAAATAATCAGTCCTTTAACAGGGAAAGACAAATCCAACGTCTAGAGTTCATCAAAAGGTGATAACAAATCTCCCCAAATTTTACCCTGTAATATAAAGTACTCGTGCTGGTGTTTCTAGGGTATGCAAAGTCACCACTCTTTGAGGGTGGGCTCGTATTTACTAAGGTTTTGCACAGGCAGTCACGGTGCGAAAAGCAATGCAAAATGTGTCGATATACTTATAATTAAAAAGCACGCAAGAGCAGCGCAAAATTGTGCAGCCCACATAAGTACCAGCGCTACCCATAGTAAATATAAGGCTTCCGGTCCTGTGTTTGCGTAAAATATGGCCAGTGGTCCTGATTATGTGGCTATAACAAAAACCACA
Organism: Lissotriton helveticus; assembly: GCF_964261635.1. Taxonomy (NCBI): domain Eukaryota; kingdom Metazoa; phylum Chordata; class Amphibia; order Caudata; family Salamandridae; genus Lissotriton; species Lissotriton helveticus. The sequence continues at coordinate 1,580,056,632 of NC_136065.1, read as the reverse complement.
AAATCATTGTGCCCGTGGAACCAAACAAACGCTAATTATACAAATTAAGCACTGGGCATAGTGCAGGTGTAGGGCAGATCGAGAGGGCAGGCAGGGCACACGAAGGCAACGTGCAGCTAGGAGATGAAGAGAGCAGAGAGGGCATATGCCCAGAGCATGCAGGGCAGACGCAGGCCTGCCCCTAGAGGCACTGTCTTGACAGAGAAGGCACAACCTTGGCAGAAAAAGTGCAGTGCAGGCAGAACGATATGACACCACAGACAGAGCTGGCACAGCAACTAGACAGAAGGCAGAGTGCAAGCTAGATAAACACAGGCCGCACAGCACAAACAGAGCAAGCATGACTCGGGCACCGCTTAATCAGGACAGCACAGGCAGGAACAGCGCACAGCTGCTTTAAGGTGAGAGGCAGTACCGGGCTCTCTGTTAACTCCGACCCTCCTCTTGCCCCCAGGCCTGCTGCGGCCTGCTGCTCCTCTTCAGAAACGAAACCGTTGGCATCACACGGAGGCACCGGATGGGCTGCTTGCCCACGCCAATGTGATTACAAAGCATTCACATTGCTTATCTTGCAAAATAACATTTTATTGTGTGGGGTCCACAGTTGCTGTTCTTCTGCCACTGCAGCTGGCTTTAACTTTTCAAAAAAGACTTCGCTGCAAAAGTTAAAAGCCAGCAGCAGTGGAGGAAGAGCTGCAGCCACGGGTCCAACACTATAAAACTTGTTTTAGCATGATGATACATTTCAAGATAACATTGCAGTCAAATATCACGGTGGTAAAAGGCCTTACTTACTGGCACTGTGGGATGGCCTTTTTCCTTTTAATTAATCTGCGAGGAAGGAGGCCTGCTGCAAGACATGCTGATTGCCTCTGACGTCGGATAATGATTAAGGCGGCAGCTGCATGCTGGGCGCCAACGGGTGAAAACACTTCTAATTGGTCCGATTCGGGGCACAAACTTGATGATTCGACAAGTAGGGACGGGGCCAGCCTACTAACATGTTTTGCAATTGTTTATTGGTAGTGCTCTATGCTAGCGCGAGCGGCGCTACCAATGAATGACTTGCAAAATGGAAATGGGGGTTGGTGACCTACGCGAGGCAGGGACCGACGCAGCTTTAATTTCTGGCGGTAATCGTAATGTGTGTGTGTCGTATTTAGGTGGAATTAAATTTGAAATCTTTTAGGCGCCCGCATTAACGTGCGATATCAACTCTTCATGGGGTGCGGGAGGAGAAGACTTGAACAGTCAGTGGCACCTTCTCTGAGCAGTGTGCAGCCAATACAATTGTTATTCCTAATGTATGTGGACTCAACCAGCGTGTAGACCCGGAGCTGAGAATTAAGTGCCGGTGCTAAGCACCTGAAAGCTCCGGCACAAATTGTCTCCTTTCTGGTGAAGAATTGGCTTGGTAGTTTGGTCTGCCCTGTTCCCATGATGCACTGGGCCAGGGACAGACTAATTTGCATATAGCCAGGTTCTGAGCTGGGATGGGGCAGTGAGATAAATAACGGTGATGGATCAAGCCCTGATCTTTGGACTGGGTAAGAGTGGTCTGCTTAATTCAGACACTCTGTTCATCACCACCCCCTTTTCTGAACCATTACTTTGAACAGCATGAAGATTTGGTCCTTGACACAAAGTTTTCTTTTATGCAGAATGATGTCTCTCCATTAATTACTATGGTCCTGAAGATAGTCTCATGGATTGACACCGTAACCCATCTCTCTGTTGGAAAATATTTCAATTTGCACCAGTTTTGTCTTAATTCTAAGATAGACATTCACTTCTGTTCACTTCAGAGTAGGATTTTGATAATTGACAAATGTATATGTGGAACGGTGTAGCTACCTGAGATTGCCTTTCATGGCGACCTGTTGTGCCCAAGTGTCTCTCTAAAATATCCAGGTCAGGCAGACTTTTCGGCAACTACAACCTTAAACCTGAGTACCTATGAGCAATCGCACATGATGATCATTTTCTGTCTCCCAACTCTCAAAATGTTCTCTCCCACACCTCACAATGATGCGTACAACCAACACTTTGGTCCCCTCCACCCTGAGAACCGGTGCTGGTTGTGGTGGATGCAGACAGGGCAGCTAGTTGTTATATAACATCCCAACGGAGGAGCTGATGTCCAGTGGAATAGTGGCAGTAAGAAGTCCAACCAGGCATCACAAATAGGCAGACTTGTAATAAATTACCTTTCCAAGCAACCAAGGGCCTTCACCGAGCCTGCGATGATGTACAAGGAGTAATCCCTGGTGGCTGCTTGCCTAATGGATGCCAAACGAGCAAACCCACACTCGCGATTTCTGACTCACATCTGTCTGTGGATTCACCCCGAAGACAGCTGGAGCATACAGAAATGCTCATGCCACTGGGTCTGCCCATGGGTCAGCAGATCCAAAAGGAATCAATGTATCTGTCAAAATGCTAACCCTAGCAGTAAACACTCATGACGCTATCCCTGCTGTAATTTCAGTCAATGACGCGGAATTGCCTAAGATGTATAAAGTGCTGCTAAACTGCTCTCTAAACACCACCCTTTCTCATTCAGCTACCGACTCAACTGCCGATAACTCTGACCTTAAACAACACCATATGGAGACAGCAAGTGGAAGGGGCAAGGTCACTGAAGCAAATCATGCGAAACCTAATAAAAAGACGGCATGCTCAACCTTGTGGGCAGAAACAAAAGATTCAAACAAGCCCCCAACATTGTGGATTTACCCCAAAATAATATGAACAACAGAAATCATGCGGTGGGGGTCAACAACCCTTGGAAGATTAAGGAGGGACAGCCAGTAGAAAGCCTGAGGCACAGGACTGATATTTAGATAAGCAATTAAAGACCGAGGGCCCAACCTAAATATACCCTGTTGGGAAATGGGTGCCAAAACCGCCCCATAAGAAAGGACTCATAAAAGCAAACATCAGTAATAATAATAAAAAGCCACATATAGATCACCAAACTGAACCAACAGAGTGAAACAATCTACAAGGGGATGATGTCTCCAGATCCCCAGAGTCAAAAAGAAGCAGGAAGTTTAGAAGCTGCTGAGCTCCACTACTGTTGTATATTGTCACGAGGTACAGAAACTAGACAAGATTTACTGTACCCCCTAACTGCAAACAGGTCATGTAAAACCATCCCCAGGCAATACAAGAAAGACAAGGAAGAGACAGTTCTTTGGATATTGTCAAGACTTGCACAGAGGAGCCCTCTTTGGCTGTTGTCTTTCAGAGGCATAGAAAGGAAATGTTAATGCATTACATGAAAGTCAAGGAGGATAGCCTGTACACACTACTGTCTCTAGCTGGGGCTTCTGGGAATATCCATGTTCTAACAGCACAAAAGGAGGAACGCTAGAAATTAACCGCTGATAACAAGTAACTAATAACACCCACAGCAGCAACGGTGCATGGGCAGGCACATCAGATCCAGGAAATACAATTATAGATTGAGAACTCAGAGAACAGCCAACAACTGAATAATCTCCGTGTACTGGAGATCCCAGAGCGATCAGAAGGAGTTGACCCTGACAATTCATTATCAAACCATTTTAACAAGCATTCCTGGATCTGTCTGACTAGGACATGGATTGCCAAATTCAGCTGGTCAATCATATCTTATTAAGAATGAGTAGGCATCTCAATTCATTCACTGACAATAGACCCGAGTTTACTGATCTAAAACTCAAATCTTCTGTTTCGTCACGCTATCTTCCTCAGGGGGCGCTCTTCTACACCAAAAAAAGTTGGTCAGACATGCTTTTTCGTGCACTTGGATTTTTGCCAACTGACAGATGAACCAAGATGGCAGCTGCTCAAATTGATTGATTTCTGAAAAGCGACAGGGTTCACATTTATCTACAGGAGCCAGCCAAGCTGAGAATTGAGACAGTAACACCCCATTTTGCTTTTATCATGGGGAAGCATTTACTATTGTGAGACAATGGGCGAAACAGAAAGAGCAGATTTTGAAATTGTGAGCAGGAGAACAAGTGACATTCATTAAAAGAGAATTTCAGGCCCTGTACTGATTTAAAAATCAGGACTCATAGTTTAGAAGTACTTAACAAATTCATGAGCTGATCAATGGTTAGTATGGTGAGGAGGCAGTAGACGGGCATATATAGCTTTCTTAGGCAACTTGCATATAAAACAGTGTTGATTTTTTTCCTTATGTTAGGGTGAGGATGGGTGGGGGTTGTTTACTTTCTGGGTCATCTAGTCTGCAGGGTATTTCTACTGGTAAAGAAGAGTGGTCTAAGCTACTGAGATTAGAGATATTTACTAATATATTGAAAAGGAAAGTGAAAGTGATTCTAAAAATGGTACTTATGACTATTCAATGCATTTTATGGAATAATGAGTTGAAATGTTTGTTGATTAGTAAAAGAAGAGGTTATGACATATAAACCATAGATTCTCTGCTTGTTTGTAACTCAGATTGCTAATAAGGATTGTGAAGTCTTATAGCATTTTGGCTATAACGTGGCTCTTTGTGCAACCCAAGGGGTGTCCATCCAGGTGGGTAGCTATCCTGCGTCAGAAATCTGCTCATATTAAAGTGATTAGAATAACCTCTAATCAATCTGACAGATGGACAATCGGCCTACTTAAATTAACCGATCAACTATACATTTATGTGTTGTTTTTGACCCCAAACATTGATGATTTCTGGTTGTTTGACATGTTTAAACTAGACCTGGCAGCATTTACCAGGGAGATCGTTGTTATCGGGGACTTTAAGTATATACTAAATTATAAAATAGATTCTACCAACTCTTGGAAAACTCTCTGAATGCTTAAAACCCAGTGCACCACACTTGATCTGATGAGGGTACATGGAGAATCCTGAAAAACGATTGTCCTGGCTATACTTATTACAACGCATCCCAGAGACACTACTTTAGGGTTGGTATGATTTTGGTGCCACAGAGGATGCATTCTGGGTTCAATATCGAAATATGTCTCACAATAACCCCAGATCACAATCCCCTTTGTATTACTATCATGGCTCAATAGGAAAATGATAATGTTTGGAGACACACTTTGTATAACACAAAAACACAGGGGGTCTATCAGCTTAATTATGTGGCTGTACTGTCAATCCGAGTCACCAGGATCTCGGGGTGTATAAATCACATAAGGACAGCATATTTTAATATAAGGTGAACACTATGTGTATAGGAAAAGCCAACACAGCACAGATCATTCATACACGGCTGACAAATCCAGAGCAATTAGCAAAGGGTTTCCATCAAATTGACTCAATGATCAGTCCTATCATTTGGCCAATCCCAGGTGTATATCCGGCTGGTCCCCTGATCATTGGGACATCAAGCACCACACCATGTATTGCTGGTTGAGGATTTGGTCCACCAACATAAACGAACTGTCAGTGATGGCTGATCTTTGATGGTCAAGTGAATAACAGTGCAACAGAAAATATGGTGACTTTAAAATGGGATGGGTTGTCCTCCTACTAATAACTTTATTCTGCGGACGAACCACACCTCCTAATTAAAAACCTAGAACAGTGCAAGTGAGAAAGCCAACAAATATCTGTCTAATAAAGGGCCAACATGTTTCTGCCTATCGGGTATTGAATCCCATGGCATTCGTCAGGGCCTCTGTTCTTTCAATAGTTGCACTAGTAGTAGTGAGACAAAAGAAACACCACAACCACCAATGTGAATAAAGTAAAAAGTAAGAATGGATGAATACGGTACAACCTGTAACAACCGCAGACATTAGCCCTCCAAATTAAGAAATACGAATTCTATGGGGGAAAAAATGTATATTCGTTAATTGTAAATTGGCTGTGTCAGTAACCTATACACTTTTTCACCAACATTAATTAAAGAAAATAATGTGTTTATGCTCACCCTTCATGGTAGGGAAATGGACCTCACCTCACCTGGACCTTGCTCAGGTTATACGAGGCCCCGTGCTACAAAGATACAAGAAGTAACAGAAATAGAAATAGAGCACCCTAAAGCTTAATTGCAAAGCCTTTTGAAATGCCTAACATAATTCCTGTATAACAAATCCCCCTATATCTAGAGGCCAAAATGTGAGGAGACTCCAGAACTCAAACTATGTGTGCCCAGCCTCAAAGCCTCCCAAGACTATCTTCTAACATAAATTTGTACTCATACAGATTAAATGTCATATTACCAGTGGGACTAGTAGTACACTATAATCTCTATCAACAATATTCTTTATGGCTATGTTCACCATACTAGGATTACTGTGGCTCCTAATCAGTATGATAAGCTGTAGACTCACCTATCCGTCGGTACCTCAGGCTCCCATCTGAGTCTTGGGGGAGGCACCGACTTGTAGGTCGTCTATTCTTTAATAGTGTCTCCGGGGGTTGTTGGTATGGTAACCCTACGCCTCAGTTTATAGAATTTCGACCTTCAAATCAAGTGTCATTAATCCCCATGGTTTATCCCTGCTTCATTAATGGCTTTAAACCCAGGAACATTATTATTCAGCCTGTTCTGAGTAAAGTTTAAAGCGCACTACTTTGCGCTCGAAATCGCGCGAGAACTCGCGCTAGTGACTACTGAATGAGGACATGTCCTCCATCTTTGTAGTCCGTTTAGTTTGAGTTGCCAAGGGTGATGGAGCATTGGGTATTACGATCAAACGCCCGGCCCTCCTCCGTGTTCGTAATTCTGCCCACGATCATATGTAAGGCACATAACCAGAGTGCTCAGCATCGCGCTCAATCTAAACGCGAGATCACGCGCGTTTGGGGGCACCGCATTTGGAATACAGGACGCTCTGTGTAGTGCTGTAAGTCTCACGAGATCTTACCCAACCAGAACTACACCGTGATGTCATATCGCCCATTTTTGTAGTTCGTTTAGTATGGCGATATCAACAGGAAAAATCATTGTTAGCGAAACATATGCCCACCCGCATATATAGTTATATTCGTTAAAATATAACCTCTATATTAATATTAAATGTAAGAATGTATATCCCAGTTCATATAAGAATATATGTCTAGGTTCATGTAAAGCGAGGGGCGTCATGCTGGAGTGCGCTGAACTCGAGAGTGGATCCCTATAGCAAGGTCCACGGAATGTCATAGTTTAATCCACATTTGTCTGTCTGGAGCTTGTAAATCCATTTTTGTTCCTTTAAGAAAAGGTAACTCGACACATCGCTTATATGTCCAGGTATATAAGGCTTCTCAAGGACAGTCCATTGGAAGTCAATTTCATTATGCTGTTTCTCCAAGAAATGTCTTGTGAGTTTCGTATGGGACTTCTTGCAACGAAAAGAGCTCTTATGCTCTAACATTCTTGTGCGGACTTTACGAGTTGTCATGCCCACATATCGAATGGAGCAAATACACATCAGCATGTAGATTAAATTATTGCAATTGCAATTGCTGAAATTGCACTGCACCCAAGGTCTATTTGTACCTATGTCTATCTCACTGGTATGTTTTGTCTGGGGACAAACGGAACAAATGCCACAGGGGTGGTGACCCACCACAGGAGGGAGATTCCATAGGGCTTCACCAATTCTCTTACTGGTTTCTTTGGGGCGTGTATGTACAAGCCGGTCCCGAATGTTAGCGGTCCGTTTGAACGCGAAAAGGGGCTGCGCTATCTTGTCCTTGCTATGATTGAGAAGGCGCCAGTGTCTTCTCACGATTTTTTGGATACTGTTGCTCCTAGTGTTAAAAGTACTCACAAATGTGAGTCTTTCTAGCGGTGGTTTGGGAGTGGGAGGTTCAAGGAGCGATTCTCTGTTATTATTCATTGCTCTTTTTCTTGACCTCTTGATCAGCGAGCTTGGATAGTGTCTCTCCTTCAGTTGTGTGCAAAGGTTTCGTGCGTGTAAAAGAAAGTCCTCCTTACTCGAGCAGTTCCTACGAACTCGTAGGAACTGTCCATAGGGTAAGTTTTGGCGTAGGGACTTCGGGTGATAACTCTCGTAAAGAAGCAGAGAGTTTCGCGCCATGTGTTTCCTATAAAGCTCACTCTGCAAGCCTGCAGGTGTAGCATAGATAGACTAATCCAAAAAAGCAATCTTTTCTTTGTGCGCCTCCATCGTGAATTTAAGGTACTGGTTCCTGTTGTTCAACCACAGATGGAACTCTTTCACCGAGTCTAAAGAGCCTCTCCACACCACCAACACATCGTCGATATAACGCTTCCACCACCTGATCGAGGTGTGGAAGGGGTTAGTGGAAGTGAGTACGTGTTGTTGCTCGAACTGATGTACATATAAGTTCACCAGGCTCGGCGCGAAAACGCTGCCCATACAACCAGATATCTGGAGAAAAACTTTGTCCTCATACTTGAAATAGTTCATTATCATGGCCAAGGTCGCTAAGGCCATTATGAACGGTACTGGTGTAATTGTCTCACAGATATTATCCCTCAGGATGGATGTTACAACTTCTAGAGTCTCATCCTGAGGGATAGAGGTGTACAAAGATTCTACATCGAAAGTGACCAAAAGGTCTCTTTCGGTATCGAAATCTATTTCAGGCAAGACGCGTAGCACGTCTTTGGTGTCCTGCAAATAGGTAGGCATTTGTTGTACAATGGGCCGCAGGAAGACATCTACAAAGGTGGAAAGCGGCTCCATGCAGACCCTATTCCTGAAATAATGGGCCTACCAGGCGGAGGCCTCTGTGGTTTGTGCACCTTAGGTAAAAGGTAAAAATAAGGTGTTACAGGATGTTTAGCAACTAGAAAAGCAGCCTCATTCTGGGTGATCCAACCCTCCGAAAGGGCCTCTTCAACAATGTCCCTTATCTGTTTGATAACTTCCTCAGTAGGGTCTTTGGGCAGAGGAGAGTATGCCTGTCTATTGTTCAGCTGTCTCAAACACTCTGCCTGATAATCAGTAGTATTGAGAATAACTATAGAGCCGCCCTTATCCGCGGGCTTTATAGTTATTGATTGATCCTCCGAAAGTGATTTCAATGTTGCTTGTTCCAATTTGGTGAGATTGTTGAACGACCTCATTTTTGTGTTCCAAAGTGTGGCAACATCGTCCACAACAGCCTTCTCGAAAGCCAGGACCTGTGGCGGAACCGTGTGTGCAGGTGGTTGAAATTTGGATTTGACTTTGAGACCAGTGTTAGTGTCTTTGTTCTGAGATTCTTCATTGCTCTTATCCTTAAAAAGGTAGTGTAATCTAAGCTTTCTAAAGAATTGGCTTAGTTAGCATTGAAAAGAGAATAGATCTCCGTGGTTGGTCATAACAAATCCTAGACCCTTGTTTAATACTTGTTCTTTAAGGGGACTCAATGTTTTTGTTGAAAGATTGACTACGAGGGATGATTCCCCGACGAGCCTGCCTTCTGATTCTTGGCTGTTTGGCTCCGCGTGCCTGCATGGGGACCTGTCTGATCTTCCCATTGGACCCCTGTGCGTTGTGCCGGTCGCCTTTTGCCTCGGGGTCGGCGTGGGACAAACCCTAAAAAAAATTGCGAATTGTAAGCATTAGGAAACCCTTGGAAGTTAGAGGGAGGTGGTGGTGGGTATGCCTGATGTTGATTGGGTGGAAAACCCCAAGGTGTAGGTGGCCACCACTGCTGGTATTGATTCATGTGTTGGTTGGCATATGGATAAGGCCTGTTACCCCTAATCCTCCCTCGTTGTGGAAAAGTAGGTGTGCCGTATTGGTATTGTCTGAATCGCTACCATCAGAACCCAAACTAGAATTGTTCGACCCAAACCGTCTACCATTATTCCTATACTCTGGTGGTGTATAAGTGGTAACTGGACATAATATCGACTACATAATATCGAATGGACAAAATATCGACGGAAAAATATCGACATTAACAAAATATCGACTATAGGAATATCGTTGAAAAAAATATCGACTGCAAAAATGACCCAAAAATATCGAATACAAAAATATCGACTTAAAAATATCGACTAGACAAAATATCGAAATATAGTGAAAGTAAAAAATATCGAGAAAATGTTAGAAAATATTGATTTTATAAAATAATATATATATAATATATAAATAAATAGTACCAAATGTTTAGGAGCGGGTTGTGGGTTTATAGGGGAATAGGGTGGGAAGTAATTTAATAATAATTAATTAGTTAATATATGTGTGGTAATTGTTTTAATTAGATTTTAATTGGTAATTAATTAATATTAATTAGTTAATTGTTTAATTGATTAATTAGCATATAATTTAATTGATTAATTGATTATTAATAATTAATATTTTTTAAAAAAAATTGTATATGATTTTCATTGATACATTGGTTATTAATTAATAATAATTAGTAATTTATTGTATTAAGAATTAGTATATTATTTACATTTATTAATTGCTAACACATTAATTATAATTAGTTAATGATGTAATTAATATATTGCATATCATTTAAATAAATTAATTGGTAATTAATTTATAATAATGGCTTAATTACATTAATTGTATACATTTAAATGTAATGTGTTAATTAATGTTGATGTTAATTAATTAATTGGAATTAAACAATATTAATTAATCTAAATTATTATTATAGCTAATGTGATAATATATTTTATAATAGTTTTTTGAAAAATATTTGTTTTTTTTATATATTTATGTTTAATGTTGTGTTCATTATTATTTATAGTGTTCTGGCTTAGTTTCATAGTTTTTGTTATAGGTTAATTGTTTAGGGTTCTGGGTAATTTTGGTAGTCGTGAGTGAAGGTGTATTTAGTGGGATTTGGGAAATTTTTAAGTTTGTGGGTAAATGGGTATTTTTGAGGTTGAGGGTCAGTTTTCTGTTTTTGTGTAAAGGGCTATTTGTAGAGTTCAGGGTCAGTTTTCAGTTTGTGGGTAAAGGGGTATTTGTAGGGTTCAGGGTCAGTTTTCAGTTTGTGGGAAAAGGAGTATTTGTAGGGTTCAGGGTCAGTTTTCAGTTTGTGGGTGAAGGGCTATTTGTAGGGTTCAGGGTCAGTTTTCAGTTTGTGGGTAAAGGGGTATTTGTAGTGTTCAGGGTCAGTTTTCAGTTTGTGGGTAAAGGGGTATTTGTAGGGTTCAGGGTCAGTTTTCAGTTTGTTGGGAAAGGAGTATTTGTAGGGTTCAGGGTCAGTTTTCAGTTTGTGGGTGTAGGGGTATTTGTAGGGGTCAGGGTCAGTTTTCAGTTTGTTGGGAAAGGAGTATTTGTAGGGTTCAGGGTCAGTTTTCAGTTTGTGGGTGTAGGGGTATTTGTAGGGTTCAGGGTCAGTTTTCAGTTTGTGGGTAAAGGGGTATTTGTAGGGTTCAGGGTCAGTTTTCAGTTTGTGGGAAAAGGAGTATTTGTAGGGTTCAGGGTCAGTTTTCAGTTTGTGGGTGAAGGGCTATTTGTAGGGTTCAGGGTCAGTTTTCAGTTTGTGGGTAAAGGGGTATTTGTAGTGTTCAGGGTTAGTTTTCAGTTTGTGGGTAAAGGGGTATTTGTAGGGTTCTGGGTCAGTTTTCAGTTTGTTGGGAAAGGAGTATTTGTAGGGTTCAGGGTCAGTTTTCAGTTTGTGGGTGTAGGGGTATTTGTAGGGTTCAGGGTCAGTTTTCAGTTTGTTGGGAAAGGAGTATTTGTAGGGTTCAGGGTCAGTTTTCAGTTTGTGGTTGTAGGGGTATTTGTAGGGTTCAGGGTCAGTTTTCAGTTTGTGGGTAAAGGGGTATTTGTAGAGTTCAGGGTCAGTTTTCAGTTTGTTGGGAAAGGAGTATTTGTAGGGTTCAGGGTCAGTTTTCAGTTTGTTGGGAAAGGAGTATTTGTAGGGTTCAGGGTCAGTTTTTAGTTTGTGGGTAAAGGGGTATTTGTAGGCTTCTGGGTCAGTTTTCAGTTTGTGGGTAAAGGAGTATTTGTAGGGTTCTGGGTCAGTTTTTAGTTTGTGGGTAAAGGGGTATTTGTAGGGTTCAGGGTCAGTTTTCAGTTTGTGGGTAAAGGGGTATTTGTAGGGTTCAGGGTCAGTTTTCAGTTTGTGGGTAAAGGGGTATTTGTAGGGTTCAGGGTCAGTTTTCAGTTTGTTGATAAAGGGGTATTTGTAGTGTTCTGGGTCAGTTTTGGCCTTTAGGGTCAAGGGGTCTTTTTAGTGTTTTGGGACAGTTTTGGGTATTTTAGAGTGCTGATGTATAGTTTAACTTAACAGTGATACATTAAATTTATTACACGAAAATAGATATTATTATAACTTTACATTAGTACACTTTATTTAGATAAAAACAATTTATGTATTAGCATGTTTCCAGACAGTAGCTAGAGTGGAGTTGGAATTCTAATTATTAATTGGTTGGTGTCCAGCACCATCAGTAATATTACCAACACTGGAGTTGGATTAATAAAAATACATTGGTTAGTCTCCACCACATTTTATGGTATTACCTTGAGTGTAGTAGGAATAGTAAAATAATTTTTGCTAGTGTCCTGCAGCTTCTATGATTTTAGATTGACTGGAGTAGTAACAATACATATAAAATTGGTCAGTGTGCAGCACATTTGTATACATTTGTTCATTACTGTATTTTAATAATAAAAAATTATGCAACATAGATGTTTTCAAATTAGTTTATTAAACAATTTTTAATTTTTTTATTGTGTACTACAATAAAATCAAAATCAAATATAACATCACATTTTTTTTTACTTTTATTATTCACACAATAACATCTTTACATTTATATACATGTGGTCAATGTAAACAATAATTTGGATTACTAGATTCTTTCAGTAAATTTTACATATTCCCATCAGTCATTTACAATTTAAAGTATTTATATAGAAATACATTAAACAATGATTTGTTATATATTTCTTACATTAATATTTAATAATGTTAATATTAAATATTAATATAATAAAATATATAATACATATTTCTTTTTAACAAGTAACATGACTATTATTACATTTCTTAGGATAAATTGAAATACCAAAATAAATTTTCTTGGTGTATATTTCACACAATGTTGTTTTTACATAAAACATATAAATCGCTTTGGTTGTAAAGTTTATAATTGTATAGGGAAACAATATGTTTAATTATAATATCTGGTATTTATCAAATATTAGTAAAGCAATTATATAATTTTGTTATAATTAGAAATAATTATATAATCTTTTTTTACTAATTAATAAAAACAATAATTATTTTAATAATTATTATTATTATTAATTAATAAACATAAACATTCATTGATTATTAACAAAAATATATATATTCACAGATAAAATAGAGACTTTTTTCAGGCCATTCTTTATATACTAAATGGTTCTACTTGTTATATTAATAACAATAAATAAGTTATATTATTTATCATTATTAATTATTCCCATAAACATTTATAATGTTTTATAAAAATTATACACAAAATTATTCATATAAATATACAGAATAACTAAATATTTACATCTTTTATTCAAAGTTTTACATAATTATTTTATATTATTAATATATAATACATATTATATATTAATTTATATTAAATATATAATTTTTTGTTAATAAAGGAAAATTGTCATGAGTATAGTGTATTAATTTGTTACATTATACATGTGTATGTATTATATATTTTTTATTTCACATTGTTTATTCTATTATCCTTTTACACAAATGGGTTAAGGGGACTACTTTTTTACCGCGTAAGGTTATTGCGCTCCATTCAGGACTGGAGAAGCTCGCGGTTGGGAGTTGCTTCGCGTGGAGAGAGGTAAGGTTATTTTTTAATACAAATTATAAGTAAGTGGTCATTTTTGAGGGTGTAATCAAACTCTGTAGTGTTTTTTGGTGTATGTATTATTAGTTTAAGTAGCGTTTGGGTGAAAAGTCTGCGTTATAGATGTGTCGTGCTTTTTTTCCTTCAAGTCTAATTTTAGGTGTTCGGAAATGTCTTCTTACATGGTTAATGTTAATTGTTAGTATATTTACAAATGTGAAGGGGGTATTTGTGGGTGGCTTTCGTTATGTATGTTATTTTACAGGTTTCGGTTCCTCGCATGAAAACTACATGGAAGGAAGCGTGTTTTTTAACGGAGAAACAAATGTTTAAGTTATTATGCTTATATTTTGACTTTTATCTCCTATTTTTCGTGTTTGCCTGGAGCGGTTTTTTCACTTTTTAAACCTTTTTCGGGTTTTTTGGAGGGTTTCGAATCGGATTGATACTTTGATATGCGTGACCGTTTTTTTAAAATTGTGTGTATATAACTTTAAATCCTAACGTGTACACACTACTGTTTTCGGGATTTCCTGGAGCGTTTTTTTACGTTTTACAATTTATTTTCGGGTTTTTGAGGGTTTCCCATATTGGAATAGTAAGATATTGGATTGGATTGTATGGATTGATTTTTCCTTGATTGCGTCTCTCAATTCCAAAAATTTTAAGTATTTATTTTACAATTTTGATTGGGTGGGAAATGTCGATTTCTAATGTTATGTGTATGTTATAAAAAATTATAAACATTGCATATTTGTTACGAATTTTTTTACATATTTTTTAAAAGTTTGTCAAACAAATATGTTTTATTTATAATTCATTATATATGTTTATGACATGTGATTTTTATTAGTATTGTAAGAAGACATTCGTATATTTACTTGACATTTTTATAGAAGACTTTTTGCTATTATTGCCAGGTATTCTAAACCTCTAGTTGTAGGGTATAATGTGACTTGACTTTGAAGTAGTCGGAACATTTGTTGGGTTTGTTTAGTGAGTTTGGGCCCTATTTGTGACACTGATTGTTCCATTCTTAGTTCCTGATAGCTTTGTTCTTTTTTCAAAGCTTCAAGAAGGTTGTGGAATGTGGGTTTGCCTCTGTTTGTAGTTGCTTGGAAAGCATTATGCCACCCTTCAACACTGTTGTTGGTTTTTGCCTCTTGGTTTAAAGTACTGAGATAGACATTCCACCAAGGGATTTGGAATTTGGGCTGGCGTCGATGTCCTGATCTGTGCAACCTTCCCACCCGAGTGTCTTCAAAATAGTCTAGCAATGGTGTTAGCTTATCCTCATTCCTCTTATAATATGCGCTGTCAATTAATAAATTGTAATGTTCAGCAACATCTGTAACAGGGACGTAGGCCAGGGCTATTAACTTTTTAACTTGATAGGCAAAGGTGCTATCTGTAGAGTATAGTACACTTAAAGTAGATTTTTGGAGATGCCTCCATATACTCTGATTAAAATGATAATAGCAACCCTGGATTGCTGTGTGGGGAAATGTTCTCAAAATGCTATTTATCATAGCTAATTCGAAATCAATAATTATTTTTTCGGGAAAATAATTATTGATTTCCGTTTTGAGAACATTTAAAATTTCGGTGTAGGTTGTTTGCTGTTTGTTGGGTAGCAAACAGTAAATGAAAGGTATGTTAGAATGATGGTATAAACCGTGGATGGAATACAGTTGGTAAAAAGGTTTTGGGCAGGGTTTAAATGTTCCATCCATCATCCATTGGGGACACTGTTGGATTTTTCGTAAATTACTTGCAGTTGCAAACATAATTATTCTGTTTGTACTGCTTTCATTATCAAAAAGAATAAATTTATCTTTATTGTGTGTGATGGCCATTTCGGGTGAAATAATAATTTCTTCAAAACAAGTTGGGTTGGGTTGGGTTGTGCTAGTGAGTCGTTTGGTGCGTGCAATTGTGCGTTTCAGGGAATCAATAGAGGGTAGTTGCCCTGAAGCATGGTTAGGGATTTTTACCAGTTCTTCTTTAAGTATTTGGGTGGTGGGTTTGTCACTTTGTGTGCTAGCACTTTTAATACTTTCTAAGGCATCTCTAATTTCAATTTCGGTGACATTTGGGGGATGATTATGTTCTCTAGTAAATAGCACATTAGTTTCCTTGGTAGTGGCCCTCCCATAACATTTGTTGGAGTAATATTGTGTACACTTCCAAAAAACCTTTCTACCACTTTGTCTCTCCTGATTATACACATAACCCATGTAGCATAATAGCAATTTATTTTTCTGAGACATGACAAATTCTGCACCTTCAGTCATTTTGATTTACTTGTTCTAGGAAAGAGTAGAAAGAAACAAAATCAGTACACATTTTTTTACTTATGTGGTGCTAACATCATTAGTGATGCATTTATACTTACAGTTAATCAAAGTAGTAGTCACAGAAGCAGAAATGTCTTTTGAATGATGTTCTTGTATGTATGTCTTTATTTGCTGTTGGTATGAAAATATAGAAAAACAACGTTAATGTTTATATATAACAAATGTATTTCCTACTCAAAAGCAGTTGTCATTTTTGTCTACTAGTGCATTTGATGTAAACATTACATATACTTACTTGTTTAAATAGTAGAATAGTAGTAATTGCTGGAGTTCATCAATTTAGTACAGGTATGATCTGTAGAGTAGATAGAAGAAATAAAAGCTAAATATTATAATTTTCATACTGAACCGTTTGGAAATGTAACAGATTTAAACGTATACTAACTTCTAAATATGTCGTTTTCTTTGTTGTAGGTAGAATAGCTGTATGATGTATTCAGAATATCTGTAGAGGAAATATAAAATAGATAAGATGTTGTTAAGAACATAGACTGTGTTATTTTCGGCAGTTTTAGAGAAATGATAAATATACTTACATTTTTTACAAGGCGATTCTTCTATATTGGTATATTTTGTGTAGGATGTTTTCATATGATATGTAGAATAGATGTATGATGTTTTCTGAATATCTGTAGAGGCAATTTAAAATAAATAACATGGTGTTAAGAATATAGTTAGCGTTTTTTGTGCCAACATTTTAGCAAATAACAATTATACTTACATTTTTCTGAAGGGTATTTTTGTGTTTTGCTATAGTTGATCTTGGATTTTTCAAATGATCTATAGGGAAGATGTAAAAAGCAAGATATGTTGTTTAAAAATGTGCATTAATGAAATTGGCCATTTTATAACAAACACATCTATACTTACATGTGTAATTAGGTTAGTTTTATCGTTTTTGCTGTAGAAATAGCACCATTTCTGTATATCTGTAAATATAATGTCAATGAAAAATAAATACTCTTGTAAATTAGTGTTTAAACAAAGCAGTTGGTGTGTAACAGAGAATTATTATATACTTACTATCTGATTTTGCACATGAAGAAATATGACCATGTAATAGGAATTGTGTTGGAGTAGTTTCTATCAGAAAAGTAGGAAGACATGAAAATAAAATAAGTCTAAGAGTTAGGAGATGTAAGGAAAATAGTGCACTTCTAATGTAGTTTTCTACTAAAATGCTGTGTTACTTACTTGATTAATTAGCTAGTAAGCTGGATCTTTAAAGATGTTTATTCTGCAACAAAATCTTCAAAGTGTTGGCATCTACTTTCCAGATAGGTAGCAGCAACAAATGGTAGAATGCATGTAGCCCTTTTATAGTATATGTGTTATGTGTGATTTGATTTGATTGGTTGTAGGATGTAAGGAAGCATAGTATAGGCTAGTTTGAATTTTTTTAAGTTAATTGGAGTGTTTGTTGATGTGAGAATGGTGGTATGTGGTTGTTCCCGCATTAAAGCAGGTTCGTGTTTAAATGAAATATATTTATATGTGAAAATAAGTAATGAAAATGTTAGTTAAATGCAAAGAATAATAGAAAATGATAAAATGCATGTAATAGAATGTATAGTAAATGTGGATTAATAGTAATTTTATGTAAGAAACAGGTATTATATGTGAAAAGTTTTTTTTACTGAGAAATGACTTTTATTGATGATAAAGATGGTATTTTAGAAAGAAAAGTGTGCAAACATGAACTCGATATTATTTTTTTAACGATATTGTGGTAGTCTATATTTTTGTAGTCGATATTTTTGTAGTGTTAGGGCTAATTTCATGTCCAACGATATAATTGTAGTCGATATTTTTTTAAGCGATATTTATGTATTCGATATAGTTAGTACTCGATATTTTTTACTCGATATTTTTGTAGTTTGTGTAATAAGTATAGTAAGTCGATATTTTTGTTGTCGATAATTTGTCAACGATATTTTGGTAAGTCGATAATGTGTCCGTCGATAATATTTCAGTGATCCGTATAAGTATCACTCTTGTACGGGTACACTCTTTCATGCTTCCATTTAGACAAATCTTTTTTGAATTTGTCTAATTTAGTTTGTAAGATGGTATCCTTAAACTCGCAAGAATTTTTGTTAGATTCATCCTGCTGCTTTTTGAACAAAATCGGTGTTACAGTTGTTCTAACAGCTGCTTCCAGAACCTGTATCTCAACTAAGATGGTATCAGCTATTCTTTTGGCTGTGCTAATGATCAGTATTAACCAGTCCCTAGTGCATCTCCATGCTATAAGGGACCAATCTTTCAAAAAGCTCTTATCTTGCAAGAATAGTCGAGGAGCAATGGAGACCACTAGTCCTGGCGGGGCACAACTAGCCCTAAGATATTCAGCCATGGTTATACCATGTACCAATGTCCGGGCATGTGATTTTTTTAGGACCAAAACCTTGGCCCACTCGTCTCCTGTGCTAGTAGTGGCTGTGGAAGGTGTATCCAATACGCTTGGCATACTGTCCAGTATGGATTTATATATAGAGTCATCATAAGCGATCGCACTTATTTCGGCCATGATAGTTGTTGAATGTGTTATAATGATATCTGAGATACCAAGACCAAGTCACTACATCATTTGAGACCAAAGTCTCACACTATTGTAAAACAGTTCTATGGACTGTAACTATACTGAACTATCTACAAGTATAGTCAAAATAAAAGACCCGCAGCCAGAAAGCTGCTCAACAGTAATCAACAACAAAACAATTCAGAGAGGGTTCAAGGGATATATGATTTTAAAGACCCGTACCTGATGATTATTCCCAGCTAGTTCTATATGTATAACACAAAAACACAGGGGGTCTATCAGCTTAATTATGTGGCTGTACTGTCAATCCGAGTCACCAGGATCTCGGGGTGTATAAATCACATAAGGACAGCATATTTTAATATAGGGTGAACACTATGTGTATAGGAAAAGCCAACACAGCACAGATCATTCATACACGGCTGACAAATCCAGAGCATTTAGCAAAGGGTTTCCATCAAATTGACTCAATGATCAGTCCTATCATGTGGCCAAACCCAGGTGTATATCCGGCTGGTCCCCTGAACATTGGGACATCAAGCACCACACCATGTATTGCTGGTTGAGGATTTGTGCCACCAACATAAACGAACCGTCAGTGATGGCTGATCTTTGATGGTCAAATGAATAACAGTGCAACAGAAAATATGGTGACTTTAAAATAGGATGGGGTGTCCTCCTACTAATAACTTTATTCTGCGGACGAACCACACCTCCTAATTAAAAACCTAGAACAGTGCAAGGAAGACAGCCAACAAATATCTGTCTAATAACGGGCCAACATGTTTCTGCCTATCGGGTATTAAATCCCATGGCATTCGTCAGGGCCTCTGTTCTTTCAATAGTTGCACTAGTAGTAGTGAGACAAAAGAAACACCACAACCACCAATGTGAATAAAGTAAAAAGTAAGAATGGTTGAATACGGTACAACCTGTAACAATCGCAGACATTAGCCCTCCAAATTAAGAAATACGAATTCTATGGGGGAAAAAATGTATATTCGTTAATTGTAAACTGGCTGTGTCAGTAACCTATACACTTTTTCAACAACATTAATTAAAGAAAATAATGTGTTTATACTCACCCTTCATGGTAGGGAAATGGACCTCACCTCACCTGGACCTTGCTCAGGTTATACGAGGCCCCGCGCTACAAAGATACAAGAAGTAACAGAAATAGAAATAGAGCACCCTAAAGTTTAATTGCAAAGCCTTTTGAAATGCCTAACATAATTCCTGTATAACAAATCCCCCTATATCTAGAGGCCAAAATATAAGGAGACTCCAGAACTCAAACTATGTGTGCCCAGCCTCAAAGCCTCCCAAGACTATCTTCTAACACAAATTTGTACTCATACTGATTAAATGTCATATTACCAGTGGGACTAGTAGTACACTATAATCTCTATCAACAATATTATTTATGGCTATGTTCACCATACTAGGATTACTGTGGCTCCTAATCAGTATGATAAGCTGTAGACTCACCTATCCGTCGGTACCTCAGGCTCCCATCTGAGTCTTGGGGGAGGTATCGACTTGTAGGTCGTCTATTCTTTAATAGTGTCTCCGGGAGTTGTTGGTATGGTAACCCTCTGCCTCAGTTTATAGAATTTCGACCTTCAAATCAAGTATCATTAATCCCCATGGTTTATCCCTGCTTCATTAATGGCTTTAAACCCAGGAACATTATTATTCAGCCTGTTCTGAGTAAAGTTTAAAGCGCACTACTTTGCGCTCGAAATCGCGCGAGAACTCGCGCTAGTGAGTACTGAATGAGGACATGTCCTCCATCTTTGTAGTCCATTTAGTTTGAGTTGCCAAGGGTGATGGAGCATTGGGTATTACGATCAAACGCCTGGCCCTCCTCCGTGTTCGTAATTCTGCCCATGATCATATGTAAGGCACATAACCAGAGTGCTCAGCATCGCGCTCAATCTAAACGCGAGATCACGCGCGTTTGGGTGCATTTGGAATACAGGATGCTCTGTGTAGTGCTGTAAGTCTCACGAGATCTTACCCAACCAGAACTACACCGTGATGTCATATCGCCCATTTTTGTAGTTCGTTTAGTATGGCGATATCGACAGGAAAAATCATTGTTGTCCAGTCATATTAGCTAAATTCTCTCCTCACATTTTGGCCTCTAGATATAGGGGGATTTGTTATTCAGGAATTATGTTAGGCATTTCAAAAGGCTTTGCAATTAAGCTTTAGGGTGCTCTATTTCTATTTCTGTTACTTCTTGTATCTTTGTAGCACGGGGCCTCGTATAACCTGAGCAAGGTCCAGGTGAGGTGAGGTCCATTTCCCTACCATGAAGGGTGAGCATAAACACATTATTTTCTTTAATTAATGTTGATGAAAAAGTGTATAGGTTACTGACACAGCCAGTTTACAATTAACGAATATAAATTTTTTCCCCTATAGAATTCGTATTTCTTAATTTGGAGGGCTAATGTCTGCGGTTTTTACAGGTAGTACCGTATTCAACCAGTCTTACTTTTTACTTTATTCACATTGGTGGTTGTGGTGTTTCTTTTGTCTCACTACTACTAGTGCAACTATTGAAAGAACAGAGGCCCTGACGAATGCCATGGGATTTAATACCCGATAGGCAGAAACATGTTGGCCCGTTATTAGACAGATATTTGTTGGCTGTCTTCCTTGCACTGTTCTAGGTTTTTAATTAGGAGGTGTGGTCCGCAGAATAAAGTTATTAGTAGGAGGACACCCCATCCTATTTTAAAGTCACCATATTTTCTGTTGCACTGTTATTCACTTGACCATCAAAGATCAGCCATCACTGACGGTTCGTTTATGTTGGTGGACCAAATCCTCAACCAGCAATACATGGTGTGGTGCTTGATGTCCCAATGATCAGGGGACCAGCCGGATATACACCTGGGTTTGGCCGAATGATAGGACTGATCATTGAGTCAATTTTGATGGAAACCCTTTGCTAATTGCTCTGGATTTGTCAGCCGTGTATGAATGATCTGTGCTGTGTTGGCTTTTCCTATACACATAGTGTTCACCTTATATTAAAATATGCTGTCCTTATGTGATTTATACACCCCGAGATCCTGGTGACTCGGATTGACAGTACAGCCACATAATTAAGCTGATAGACCCCCTGTGTTTTTGTGTTATACATATAGAAGTAGCTGGGGATAATCATCAGGTACGGGTCTTTAAAATCATATATCCCTTGGACACTCTCTGAATTGTTTTGTTGTTGATTACTGTTGAGCAGCTTTCTGGCTGCAGGTCTTTAATTTCAATTATACTTGTAGATAGTTCAGTATAGTTACAGTCCATAGAACTGTTTTACAATAGTGTGAGACTTTGGTCTCAAATGATGTGGTGACTTGGTCTTGGTATCTCAGATATCATTATAACACATTCAACAACTATCATGGCCGAAGTAAGTGGGATCGCTTATGATGACTCTATATATAAATCCATACTGGACAGTATGCCAAGCGTATTGGATACACCTTCCACAGCCACTACCAGCACAGGAGACGAGTGGGCCAAACTTTTGGTCCTAAAAAAATCACATGCCCGGACATTGGTACATGGTATAACCATGGCTGAATATCTTAGGGCTAGTTGTGCCCCGCCAGGACTAGTGCTCTCCAATGCTCCTCGACTATTCTTGCAAGATAAGATCTTTTTGAAAGATTGGTCCCTTATAGCATGGAGATGCACTAGGGACTAGGGACTGGTTAATACTGATCATTAGCACAGCCAAAAGAATAGCTGATATCATCTTAGTTGAGATACAGGTTCTGGAAGCAGCTATTAGAACAACTGTAACACCGATTATATTAAAAAAGCAGCAGGATGAATCTAACAAAAATTCTTGCGAGTTTAAGGATACCATCTTACAAACTAAATTAGACAAATTCAAAAATGATTTGTCTAAATGGAAGCATGAATGAGTATACCCGTACACGAGTGAAACTTATACACCACCAGAGTACAGGAATAATGGTAGACGGTTTGGGTCGAACTATTCTAGTTCGGGTTCTGATGGTAGCGATTCAGACAATACCAATACGGGCACACCTACTTTTCCACAACGAGGGAGGGGTAGGGGTAACAGGCCTTATCCATATGCCAACAAACACATGAATCAATACCAGCAGTGGTGGCCACCTACACCTTGGGGTTTTCCACCCAATCAACATCAGGCATACCCACCACCACCTCCCTCTAACTTCCAAGGGTTTCCTAATGCTTACAATTCGCAACATTTTTTAGGGTTTGGCCCACGCCGACCCCGAGGCAAAAGGCGACCGGCACAACACACAGGGGTCCAATAGGAAGATCAGACAGGTCCCCATGCAGGCGCGCGGAGCCAAACAGCCAAGAATCAGAAGGCAGGCTCGTCGGGGAATCATCCCTCGTAGTCAATCTTTCATCAAAAACATTGAGTCCCCTTAAAGAACAAGTATTAAACAAGGGTCTAGGATTTGTTATGACCAACCACGGAGATCCATTCTCTTTTCAATGCGAACTAAGCCAATTCTTTAGAAAGCTTAGATTACACTACCTTTTTAACCCCTTCAGCGCTAATGACAAGGTCAGCTCGTCATGGGCGTAACCTGCGCTACGCGGATGACGAGCTGACCTTGTCACGTAACGCAGGATTTTTGAAATCGCAGCGCGCAGCTGGAAAACCGCTAGCGCGCATGCGGCTAAGGATAAGAGCAATGAAGAATCTCAGAACAAAGACACTAACACTGGTCTCAAAGTCAAATCCAAATTTCAACCCCCTGCACACACGGTTCCGCCACAGGTCCTGGCTTTCGAGAAGGCTGTTGTGGACGATGTTGCCACACTTTGGAACACAAAAATGAGGTCGTTCAACAATCTCACCAAATTGGAACAAGCAACATTAAAATCACTTTCGAAGGATCAATCAATAACTATAAAGCCCGCGGATAAGGGAGGCTCTATAGTTATTCTCAATACTACTGATTATCAAGCAGAGTGTTTGAGACAGCTGAACAATAGACAGGCATACTCTCCTCTGCCCCAAGACCCTACTGAGGAAGTTATCAAATAGATAAGGGACATTGTTGAAGAGGCCCTTTCGGAGGGTTGGATCACCCAGAATGAGGCTGCGTTTCTAGTTGCTAAATATCCTGTAACACCTTATTTTTACCTTTTACCTAAGGTGCACAAACCACAGAGGCCTCCGCCTGGTAGGCCCATTATTTCAGGAATAGGGTCTGCATTGGAGCCGCTTTCCACCTTTGTAGATGTCTTCCTGCGGCCCATTGTACAACAAATGCCTACCTATTTGCAGGACACCAAAGACGTGCTACGCGTCTTGCCTGAAATAGATTTCGATACCGAAAGAGACCTTTTGGTCTCTTTTGATGTAGAATCTTTGTACACCTCTATCCCTCAGGATGAGACTCTAGAAGTTGTAACATCCATCCTGAGGGATAATATCTGTGAGACAATTACACCAGTACCGTTCATAATGGCCTTAGCGACCTTGGCCATGAAAATGAACTATTTCAAGTATGAGGAAAAAGGTTTCTCCAGATATCTGGTACTAGTATGGGCAGCGTTTTCGCGCCGAGCCTGGCGAACTTATATGTACATCAGTTCGAGCAACAACACGTACTCATTCCCACTAACCCCTTCCACACCTCGATCAGGTGGTGGAAGCGTTATATCGACGATGTGTTGGTGGTTTGGAGAGGCTCTTTAGACTCGGTGAAAGAGTTCCATCTGTGGTTGAACAGCAGGAACGAGCACCTTAAATTCACGATGGAGGCGCACAAAGAAAGGATTGCTTTTTTGGATTTGTCTATCTATGCTACACCTGCAGGCTTGCAGAGTGAGCTTTATAGGAAACCCATGGCATGAAACTCTCTGCTTCTTTACGAGAGTTATCACCCGAAGTCCCTACGCCAAAACTTACCCTATGGACAGTTCCTACGAGTTCGTAGGAACTGCTCGAGTAAGGAGGACTTTGTTGTATACGCACTGAACCTTTGCACACAACTGAAGGAGAGACACTATCCAAGCTTGCTGATCAGGAGGTCAAGAAAAAGAGCAATGAATAATAACAGAGAATCGCTCCTTGATCCTCCCACTCCCAAACCACCGCTAGAAAGACTCACATTTGTGAGTACTTTTAACACTAGGAGCAACAGTATCTAAAAAATCGTGAGAAGACACTGGCGCCTTCTCAATCATAGCAAGGACAAGATAGCGCAGCACCTTTTCGTGTTCAAACGGGCCGGTAACATTCGGGACCGGCTTGTACATACACGCCCCAAAGAAACCAGTAAGAGAATTGGTGAAACCCTATGGAATCTCCCTCCTGTGGTGGGTCACCACCCCTGTGGCATTTGTTCCGTTTGTCCCCAGACAAAACATACCAGTGAGATAGACATAGGTACAAATAGACCTTGGGTGCAGTGCAATTTCAGCAATTGCAATAGCAATAATTTAATCTACATGCTGACGTGAATTTATTCCATTCGATATGTGGGCAGGACAACTCGTAAAGTCCGCACAAGAATGTTAGAGCATAAGAGCTCTTTTCGCTGCAAGAAGTCCCATACGAAACTCACAAGACATTTCTTGGACAAACAGCATAATGAAACTGACTTCCAATGGACTGTCCTTGAGAAGCCTTATATACCTGGACATATAAGCGATGTGTCGAGTTACCTTTTCTTAAAGGAACAAAAATGGATATACAAGCTCCAGACAGACAAATGTGGATTAAACGATGATATTCCGTGGACCTTGCTATAGGGATCCACTCTCGGGTTCAGCGCACTCCAGCATGACGCCCCTCGCTTTACATAAACCTAGACATATATTCTTATATGAACTGGGATATACATTCTTACATTTAATATAGAGGTTATATTTTAACGAATATAACTATATATGTGGGTGGGCATATGTTTTGCTATCATATGAGGACATAGGCAAAGTGTTGCTGTGGCATGTACCATCACGATTAATACACACTTTACAAACAAGTCCTTCTATATTTAAATAAGTGTATGTGCACCTCATTGGCAGTGGACTTTGTATTATTAATATGTGCTATTCCTTTATTGACTGTCAGCCTGTGTTATTTGCAATATACTGTGAGCGTGGACTAATATCGTAGATGCAAAGATTTAATGCAGCAATACTGATATTCCTTTTTTGAGGTATAGAACATTGATCATACAATAAATCTAAAATATGTTCTATCCTTAATACAAGGAAAGAGAATTTAGCTAATATGACTGGACAACAATGATTTTTCCTGTCGATATCGCCATACTAAACGAACTACAAAAATGGGCGATATGACATCACGGTGTAGTTCTGGTTGGGTAAGATCTCGTGAGACTTACAGCACTACACAGAGTGTCCTGTATTCCAAATGCGGTGCCCCCAAATGCGTGTGATCTCGCGTTTAGATTGAGCGCGATGCTGAATACTCTGGTTATGTGCCTTACATATGATCGTGGGCAGAATTACGAACATGGAGGAGGGCCGGGCGTTTGATCGTAATACCCAATGCTCCATCACCCTTGGCAACTCAAACTAAACGGACTACAAAGATGGAGGACATGTCCTCATTCAGTAGTCACTAGCACGAGTTCTCGCGCGATTTCGAGCGCAAAGTAGTGCGCTTTCAACTTTACTCAGAACAGGCTGAATAATAATGTTCCTGGGTTTAAAGCCATTAATGAAGCAGAGATAAACCATGGGGATTAATGATACTTGATTTGAAGGTCGAAATTCTATAAACTGAGGCGGAGGTTTACCATACCAACAACCCCCGGAGACACTATTAAAGAATAGACGACCTACAAGTCGGTGCCTCCCCCAAGACTAAGATGGGAGCCTGAGGTACCGACGGATAGGTGAGTCTACAGCTTATCATACTGATTAGGAGCCACAGTAATCCTAGTATGGTGAACATAGCCATAAAGAATATTGTTGATAGAGATTATAGTGTACTACTAGTCCCACTGGTAATATGACATTTAATCTGTATGAGTACAAATTTGTGTTAGAAGATAGTCTTGGGAGGCTTTGAGGCTGGGCACACATAGTTTGAGTTCTGGAGTCTCCTCACATTTTGGCCTCTAGATATAGGGGGATTTGTTATACAGGAATTATGTTAGGCATTTCCAAAGGCTTTGCAATTAAGCTTTAGGGTGCTCTATTTCTATTTCTGTTACTTCTTGTATCTTTGTAGCACGGGGCCTCGTATAACCTGAGCAAGGTCCAGGTGAGGTGAGGTCCATTTCCCTACCATGAAGGGTGAGCATAAACACATTACTTACTTTAATTAATGTTGGTGAAAAAGTGTATAGGTTACTGACACAGCCAGTTTACAATTAACGAATATACATTTTTCCCCCATAGAATTCATATTTCTTAATTTGGAGGGCTAATGTCTGCGGTTGTTACAGGTTGTACCGTATTCAACCATTCTTACTTTTTACTTTATTCACATTGGTGGTTGTGGTGTTTCTTTTATCTCACTACTACTAGTGCAACTATTTAAAGAACAGAGGCCCTGACGAATGCCATGGGATTTAATACCCGATAGGCAGAAACATGTTGGCCCGTTATTAGACAGATATTTGTTGGCTGTCTTCCTTGCACTGTTCTAGGTTTTTAATTAGGAGGTGTGGTTCGTCCGCAGAATAAAGTTATTAGTAGGAGGCCACCCCATCCTATTTTAAAGTCACCATATTTTCTGTTGCACTGTTATTCACTTGACCATCAAAGATCAGCCATCACTGACAGTTCGTTTATGTTGGTGGACCAAATCCTCAACCAGCAATACATGGTGTGGTGCTTGATGTCCCAATGATCAGCGGACCAGCCGGATATACACCTGGGTTTGGCCAAATGATAGGACTGATCATTGAGTCAATTTGATGGAAACCCTTTGCAATTGCTCTGGATTTGTCAGCCGTGTATGAATGATCTGTGCTGTGTTGGCTTTTCCTATACACATAGTGTTCACCTTATATTAAAATATGCTGTCCTTATGTGATTTATACACCCCGAGATTCTGGTGACTCGGATTGACAGTACAGCCACATAATTAAGCTGATAGACCCCCTGTGTTTTTGTGTTATACATATGGAAGTAGCTGGGGATAATCATCAGGTACGGGTCTTTAAAATCATGTATCCCTTGGACCCTCTCTGAATTGTTTTGTTGTTGATTACTGAAGACAAACTTTCCCACGCTCTTTTCTTTTAAATCCCATATATAAATAAAAAACTTTGATAGCCTCCCTACAGGAGTTCATCATATATTCCATTACAGTTTCGAGGCCTAAAAGCATAGCTATATAGGTATATATAGAAGTATATATAGATATAAATATAAATATAGGGAGTCACCGCTACGTTCATTGCAAATCGAAAGAAGGAAAAGCACCAGAGATTTGAACAAATGAGGCACAACTTGTCCGGCTCGTAAAAGATCATGCAAAATTATTACATAACCGTAACCCATCTGAAAAGAAGCGTTTCACAACTCCGCGGTCAGCCACTTAATGGAGGTCCAGGTTCAACCGTAACATCATGTAATACCTATAATACACTGCTCTCTCTCTCTTCTACCTCCGGTACATCTGGGTTATTTGGGTCTGCTCCACTCTCCTGCACAAGAACATCAATTGAGAGCACAACGCTCCTTTTGGAAGAAGGACACACACTCAGTTTGCTTCCAGTGAATATTAAATGGCTAAGAATTACAGAGAGAATAGAACAAAGATTGCAAACATGACATTTGAAGACAATGTAACGTAGAGCTGTTTAAAAACTCCCTAAATTTCACGTTTAATCCAACATATACAAGCCCACGTGTTACAGAAAATGAATAACTGGATGAAGGATTATTGCCCTAAGCGTGGACAGGTCCAGGACAAATTTTTTTATTTTCACATGTATGGCTGTTGGGACGGGTACTCCTGCCCTGTGTGCAGCTGTACTGTTGTCTGGATCCGTAATGCAGATTTCTTGTCATGGGCGAACACACATAATTTGTGTGTGCTATAACATAGGCCTGTCTCAGGGATTGCCGACGTCTTGGATCAGGACAGGTACCCAAAGTGCTACTCTCATAGTGGTGGAAGACTAGTGCCTTCACCACCAGCAGCACGACCGCGGTGGTGGGACTAACCGCACCGAAGAATCTGCCTTGACTGACCCCCGTGTACCACGAGGACGCCGAGGAGTATGATGCATCCTCACATGACTCCAGTCAGGATCCGAAGGACTGAATTACCCTGCCGGGAAGAATGGACTTACCGCATCACTTTGGGCTGGAAGATGGTCTAATCATTGGGGAGAGTTTCCCTCCACTCGGAGAGTGAGCCTGCATCCGCCCAACACTACTGTGCTTACTGCGAACAGCTGGACTTCTCCGAGCAGTTTCAGATCTCACAATCTCTGAAACAGCTAGGTGGAGAGGTTTACACTGCGCATGTTAGGCTAGCCGTGGCAAGATGGCCAGCCAAAGTGACTTACACAGTGCAAACTGGTAGAGTGAACACCACTCTCCTGCTGCCAGTCAATAGCAATGCCCTGCCCTGGGCTTGGTTGGGAGCAATAAAAAATTAAACAGTAATTCATTTTAATACCGTTTTGTCCTCACTTTTGCTGCACTGACAGCAGTGGAGGGCGACACTCCTCCACCCTAATGGAAGGAAGGGGCGCCGCTGACAGAGTCAACAGACAGTATGAAACCGTGCTGTCATATTCAGATAATGAGCTCAACATGGTCAAGATAAACAGGATGTCCAGTCAGAAGGCCTCATTCTCTCTCTAATCTCCATTCTTCTTACTCCCCTTCACTGCATCGCCTTCACCATAGTTAGCTTTCCCTACAGTGTACGGTGGTCACAAAAAGATGAGGGATCAGAGCTCACTACATCACCTCTGCACCTTTATCTTGCATCACATGTTACTAATATTGACAGGTTCTCTTTTTAAAAAATGAAAATGTGACCCTGGACGATTAGGAACCTTCACTACTCCTTAAATGCATACTTAGACATTGCAAACACTTATAAATCATTTTAAAAGTGCTAATGTAAGATACAGTCGATTGCAATGTGATTGAAATGATACTTAAAACTTTGTTTTTGTTAATGGTATAGAAACGATTGTGTAACCTGCAAATTCCTTGCAATAATTGCATCAAAATACTTATAAATTGTGTGAAGTCATCTGATGGTCTGTGGATCCTTGTTTGCAATAATATAAAGAATTTAGAATTAAAACAGCAATGTAAAAATACCTACTCAGAGGGATAATACAGGTTTATGTATCTTGTTTTTAAGTCTGGCTTGACGGCATAACGGTTGCCACATCTTATATGATCAACTTAAAGAAGAACTTTCAGGAGTACTACAGATAAGGGCTTTGGCTCCGTCCCATGTTGGTGGACAGGAGTACATGTTTTGATTGGGCAGAAGTTGTGTGCTTTCAACGAAAACGGGAAAAAAGAGCAGAATTGCAATCCAATAATCCCTTGTGGGCTTGGGTAATAGTATCAACTAAAAAAAATAGCCAGCAAGAGGATCATTTAGGGATAGAAGGATAGTTGTCAGCAACAACATTTTATTCACCCCTCGGAAGTGACAGAGAAGTGAAATAAATTATTATTAATCAAGCTGAATGCATATAATTTCAGCTTTACTCTTTTATGCCTGTTTATGTATGTCTCATTAATTAATGTTTGAAATGAATCCATTAGGAATAAGTTGACTCGATAAATAGCAATTGCTTTCACTGCTGCAGCACTTCCAAGGGGTACATGAAATTTTGTTGCAGACAACTATAATTCTATCCCTAAACGATCCTCTTGTCAGCTATTTCCATTAGTTGATCCAAAGAAAAAGTTCCTCTCTTTCACATAACTGTGAATATTTTGTTTGTTTATCCTGCTGCCTGAGCCAGCAGCATTATCGCTGCCTGGAGAAGGGTCACTGACATGCATAAAATATGAAGTTTACAACGGGATTGAGCTTGACCTTTAGGAGGATCACACATGGCCCTATAACACTGTTAAAGTGTCTTAGATAAGTAGATAATTTACATTGTTTGTTTGGCTTTGGCAGGAGGGCAGTAATGAAGAATATATTGCTGTTTCCAGTCGCAGCACCTTCCTCTTCTCCTTCCATCATTAACATTAGACTTCACAGTGCAATTGTGGGTTTGAGATGGGAGCACTATCGGATGACCAGGATTAAACTAATCAACATGCAATTTACATACTTTGGCATAGCACTCCTTGAAAGAATTATGCTGTTTCTCTTTTTAGTTCCTACAACGCCTTTATTTGATTAGGAAGACTAGAACACAGCATTTTTTAATAAAACAAGCAATAAACATGTGCTTTTGTTTACTGTGGAGAGTACGATCTGCAACTTAAAATAATTTTTTCCAGTGTCACAATGCTGGATAGACATGAGATGATATTTGCTAGAAAGCTGGTTAAATATCAGAGAATGCTATTTAATCAGATTTTGTACATGTATCGCAGTCTGCATGATGCGCAGCAGAGTAGCTAGCAGTGTGTGGGTGTGAGCACTGAAATAGATGTTACTGCAGGATTGAGGACCATCGGCAGAGTTATGTGTGAGTCTAAGCATTGTAATAAGTGCAGTTGCTGCAAATAGATAGACTAGGCAGACTGTGAGCTAGTCCAAATATAGGAAAGTCATGGGCTGCATCTGAACAGGACTGGTAGTCACAAATGGGCTTAAGCACTGTGAAATCAAGTGTTGCTGTAGACTTTAGGTACATCAGCTGAGCATTTTTTGCATGCAAAGTGTGTAGGCTAGAGGGACACTGGTGGAGTTGGACATGGGTCTGTAAGCTGCAATAAGAGTGACATACTGTATAAGAGGTGTGTGTATGTGTGAGTCTAAGCAATGTAGTAGCAGCAGTGATAGATATTGTTTTACATCAACCTATAACTACATTTATTTTAATGTATTGCCTAACATGTTGCGTCCAATGAATACAGCAGAGGGCAAGGGAGGCTTAGACAGCTTCACAGCGCTCAAGTAAAAGATATTCCATCATATGTTACACGCACCACATTCAACAGACAACCTTTTTGTTGATCTATTTAGTTTTTCGATAGCACACCCCAGGCCATACTAGGATTTCAGAGAGTTTCACATAAAAAGGAGATAAATAACACTGGGATCTAGTAAGGCATTTACAGTCTTGAAGCCAGAAATGATGTTCAGCATCAACATATGCAGGTAGGGCACAATCGGTGTATATCTTTAAAAGTTGGCAAGTTTCTAGATAGAGTACAATACCCACTAGACTAAAAGGCATTATTAATCAGGATCAATGCAAAACACATATCCTTGCAATCACAAATCCCTTTTGCTTCAACCACCTTTCAGGCATCCTTCAAAAGTGGTATGGCCCACAGAGCCTGAGCAACAACTCTGTTCAAACACCAGATGTGCAAAAAAATGTTACTCCTAGAGTTATGTCCGGTTTAAGGGAATAGAGAATTAGATAAATTCTAACAGATACTAGAACTGTTGGCGCACTTCCCTTTGGTGAAAGTTTTTGTGAGCAGGAGGCAAGATGAACACTCCCATGCTAATCTGTATTTACAACTACAGATCAAAGCAGACATAAGCTGTGGATGAAGGACTCTTTACATGGCAGGATGCTTGAACACCTGAAGGAGGAGCACACGGCATACAGGGGTGTTTAGCAATGAGTGCTGGGGGTATTAGTAAGGTTTGAAGTCTTTTGTGGTGTAGATATTTGATATCGAAGCCTCTGCAGGTGGGGTATGTTAATTGGGATTAGCCTTTCCACAGTGCAGCCAGAAGCGTTTGGCAAAGCGATTCAACACCTCTTCATGGGTCGTAAGTGCTATAAAAATGCAATTAGAATAAAATTCAGAGTACTTCTGTAGCTTCTCAGGAAATTAAACACAAAGCATTAACGTTTGATGTAAAACAGGATAAAGAGATACCCACCTAGCAGCTGAACTGTGAAGTCGGAAACCGGGATGAATCCCTGGTTCCATACTTGGCCAAATTGAGTGATCCGAGGCAATTACCGTATTCCACTGTGCCTCGTTTTCCCTTATTATCAAATGTGAGAGTAATTTCCATTACATCAGTTCAGGAAGTGCCCTATACAAAAACGTCCCTTGACTATAAGTTTGCTCCGACCTTACAAACATAGGCCACATTTAGGGTAAACATGACAGCCCACTTGTGTCTCGGTTCACTAATAGCACCATGTTAGTGCGCTAGGATAAAGCATCCGTGGTCAAATGTAGGAATTCATTACATTAAATGCTGCGTGCTACTGTGTTGTTGCTTGTGTGTTTGTTTCCTGTTAAATCTGCTCTTGGAAGTCATTGTGATCTGGGTTTATCCCTGACAAAGAAGATGTATCACATCAAGTTTATTATTTTCAGGGTCATGAATAAGTACAAAGCTCTTCCAACTATGTACACACATGGTGTGTCGTACAGTGCAGGCTCAGCCAAGCTGAGAAACACAGCTCTTTGGAAACCGTGTGTAGGGGTTTAAGGGAAGCCCACTCTTTATAACCCAGCTGCTGGTGAGAGATGCTATCCCCTTTCTTCTGGAGATGGACATTTGGAAGTTGATAGTGAAAGAGGTGGCATGATGAAGGGCCACCATGATCCCAAGCCATCCATACTTCTGTGGGACTCGCTGCTGTGGTCATCACAAAGAGTTCCCAAATATGGTCCTACCTGGGCTCTCTCCTCCTTTCCTAGTTCAAGAGCAGTCCATAGGGCAAAAGTCTTCACCACTGCCCCCGGCCTCCTCACCCCAAGCTGCAGAGGGGCCATCATGAACCATATCAAAAGCAAGCAGGAGACTCTAGTCATTCGGAAGAAGCACAGTGGGTAAAAATCATGTTAAGCACCAGCATTTCCAGGTTTGGCAGCGTCTGACCACTCAGCAAAAATGCACGGACTGCCTGTTAAAATGTAGAATGCATTACGGTTAGATCTGTGTGTCTTAATTTGCAGATCCATAACTTGAGTCTAGAAAATAACACTTGGATATGATTTATGGTGTTTACAGTGCCCCTCCTTTATCACAAAAGCCTTTTCAACCTTCGATGGCTCTTCAAAAAACAAGAATGTAAGAAATACTTTCGCACTCTTCAGTTTTGCCAATGCTCCCTCAAACTGTATAGCTTCTTTTAAAAAGCAGCAGTCGCGGCTGGCACCACTAGAGAGTGGTGGGCAGGCAAATGGGTGGGGAACACCTTAAATAATGAAAAATAAAAAAACTCACTTAGCTGCACGAACTTCCTCCACACTCCGTTTTTTTCTTCTCATCTTCTCCTCCAGCGCGGGACCCTCAGCAACTCCACATACCAATCCTGATGCTACTTCATGATGCATGAGAGCATCATTAGTATTGGAGGGAGCGGCCTTTCTCGCCGCTGCTGAGGACACAAATTAACTTTATCACCATTTTTTTATCATCTCTGGAGCTTTTTTGATTTCATTTGTTCAGCATTCCGTCCATCATTTGTTCCTTTTGCTTTTGTTGCCCTAAGTGGGAAGGGTATGCCCAGACATGGGTCCCATGCTCACTGCGCCACTGGATTCAAGCTTACCTTGCAGATGAAGGGTAATGCCCCGAAACCAGTCCAAGGATGCTTGTTTCCTGTCCAGGGAGGATCTGGCTTGACAGTTCGGGCTGGACTGTTGCCTTGAGGAACAGGATCAAGACTGATTTGCATATGGCTGGTTCCAAACTGGAGTGGCGTGGTGAGCAAAATAATTATCGATTAAACCCAGATCCTTGTGACTGGGGGTGAATGATTTCATTGTTCAGTATTCCGTCCCATCATTTGCTTCTTTTCCTTTTGTGGCTTTTTTGGGGCATTTTGGCTGGTGGGTTGCCACTCCTCTGCTCAAACAGAGGAGCAGCCCCTGAAAAGCAGACAGGCAGGCTTACACTCATTCTTTCAGGCAGACAGCAGCGGCCGGCACAGGTAAATGCGGTGAAGCAGTGGGGTGGAGACGGGGTGGGAGGGGGAAGTCGAAAGACGACGGAATATATATAATTAATTTAAAAAATAATGCCTATCCTGTTGTCGCTTGGGTCCCCCTGCCACGCCCTGTCCTGCTCCACTGCCCAACCACACTTTCCTGTGCCAGCCGCCGCTGGAGGCAGACAGAGTAGGATGTTAGTGCACAGGGTACTACTGTTGACCCTAGTGTGACTGGCCTCGAGTAATGACAGACAGTGGCGGCTCCTCTATGGGGAAGTTTGGGCGCCGCCCCCCTGCTTTCTCGCTGTGCGAGAAGGCAGAAACAAATGGTAGTTATTACCATAATAACGACCATTTGTTTCTGCCTTCTCGCACGGCGAGAAAGCAGTAGTTCCTGGTTGAGAGTGGGCAGTGTTACTCGAGGGCAGGGGAGAGTGGCTTGCCCACTGTTGTTTTTTTTTTTTTAACTCTTTATTTGCGACTGCAAGGCATATCACTTTACATCATTATGCATTTTCATTAAGGTACATTCTTTTCTATTTTCTCCCCAATAAACTGCGACAGGTTGAGAGGTTATCAATTACACGCAACTGCTATTGTATGTCATCAAACGGACCATAAACAAAATCAGTATACATAATAATCTACTATATTGTGGCCCAAACATATATTAGCAAGTATTGCCTCCACAGTCTGCAACATTAGTCTCGTACTAATTAAACCTTTAAGCATTCCCTGTCTCACCCAACTCCCCGCCCACCCCGTACGTCTCCTGGTCCCTCCACCTATAGTGTCAACTGTCTGCGTTACGAAGATAAGGTAAAACAATCTCACCTAATGAAGCATACCTGCATTCGTCTGGTCAACCTGTATGTACACTGGGCAATTCCTCTTGGACATCCATACTAACTCCCTCCCATTATTCCTGAGAATACAGTGCCTGCTTGTGAGGGCGCCATATCTAGTTCCTCCACCTCTAGCAGCATTCGCTCCCAATCCTGTGCAATTGGATATTTCCGTTGTCCCCTCCCCTCCTCCTTGCGCAAAACTGCACCTTCTGCTCTGCCCCATTTTAACAGGTCCGAGCGCCACATCTCTACCCCTGGAGGTCTGGCGGACTTCCACCTCATAGTTAAAACTCTGGTTGCTAATAACAATGACAAGTCCAAAAACTTCAACTGGGCTCTATGCGTCTTGGGACGTTTCCTATGTTCTATCAGACAGTGTGTCACCTCCTCTGGTACCTGCAGGGCTGTGACTGTGTGCAATATATGGCAGATTGGCCCCAAATAGCTACGCAGACTGGGACATGACCACGTCATGTGGAGAAGGCCGGCCTCGTCTGTCCGACAACGGGGACAACAATGTGAAGAGTCAGGGAACATCCTATGTAACCTCTGGGGGGTGAGGTATGCCCTATGTAATACCATCGCCTGTATAAATTTGAACTTGACATTCCTGGACACCCTTCTGGGATGTTCTAGGATAATTTTCCCGGCCCCGTCCGTCAGCTCCTCTCCCGTATCCTGGGTCCAGGTGTCCCTGAGTGCAGTAAGTGACATTGCCGCGTGTCCCCTGATCCCAGCGTAGAGCCACCGTACTAAGTGTCCTGCTGTCCCCATGTAATAGAGGAGATGTACAAGTTCATCTGGGGCAGGCTTAATGCGCTGTGGGGCCCATGTATTCCGTACATAGTGCGATACTGTAGCATGTAGGATGTATAATCGTGGAGGAGCCCCTGTGGACTGTGTAAAGGAACCATGATCTAACAGTGTATCGTTTCCAAATAAATCGCCCACTATTTCGACCCCCGCCTCCGTCCAAGGTAGCAATATACGTTGCATCAGTCACCCCTGCGGTGTTGGGAACCCTGTGGTACAAAAGGGGGTGGTGATGGACGGAGCATCTGAACCAATCAAACACTCACACCCAGTAAAAATATCTGGGTTTGATCCATCACCGTTCTTTAGCCCACTCTGCCACCCCAGTTCAGACATGGCTATATGCAAATCAGTCTAACCCTGTGCCGCATGGGAACAGTCCAGCCCGAACTGCCAAGCCATGCCTTCCCTGGACCGGAAACAAGCATCCGAGGACCAGTTTCTAGCATTACAGCCGTCTTCAGCCCGGCTTGCTTGAATCCAGTGGCAAAATGAGCAAGTGACTCACGTCTGAGCATTCCCTGCCACACTTATGGCGGACAAAGCGGTACAAAAGGGGGTGGTGATGGACGGAGCATCTGAACCAATCAAACACTCACACCCAGTCAAAAAATCTGGGTTTGATCCATCACCGTTCTTTAGCCCACTCTGCCACCCCAGTTCAGACATGGCTATATGCAAATCAGTCTGACCCTGTGCCTCATGGGAACAGTCCAGCCCGAACTGCCAAGCCATGCCTTCCCTGGACCGGAAACAAGCTTCTGAGGACTGGTTTCTGGCATTACAGCTGTCTTCAGCCCGGCTTGCTTGAATCCAGTGGCAAAGTGAGCAAGGGACTCACGTCTGAGCATACCCTGCCACACTTATGGCGGCCAAAGCGGTACAAAAGGGGGTGGTGATGGACGGAGCATCTGAACCAATCAAACACTCACACCCAGTCAAAAGATCTGCGTAAGATTTGGCCCCCGACGTGTACGCTAACGCCTTCCGCCAGCACATCAGGGCGGTGTATAGAAGGGGATGGCCGTCTCGGGGGATCCTAGCTCTAGGTTGTAGGAAGGAGTGTAATTCTCCGCGCATCAATCGGTCTGTCCGGGAAGTCAATTTCGTGTAGGTCCCTGCCCGCCACCCAGCGTGACCACTGGAGTTGACTTGCGTAATAATAACCCCGTAGGTCCGGCACTCCAAGGCCTCCCTGCCTGGTGCTGAGTTGCAGTTTCCTGAGGCTTATTCTCCGCCGCCCAGAGCCCCAGATGAGGTTAATCAGGATCGTATTCTGGGTAGTAAAGATATGCTGTGGGAGAAGCACCTGTAGGTTCACAAAATAATATAGCATACGGGGAAGCATGACCATTTTCGAGACCGCTATCCTACCCATAATGGACAGGGGCAGGGACGTCCAGAAGTTCACACTACTACGGAGATTGTTAATGGCCTTTCGGACATTGCCTTCAATCTGATCCTCCGGCAATCTATAGACGTTGATGCCTAAATACTTGAATGTGGTCTGTGCTATCGGGATCTGGTATCCGCCAAATTGCATGTGGGAGGGTCGTCGTACCTCCTGGAAATACAAAACCTACAGATTTCGCCGGGTTGATTGCTAGACCCGACACGGCCTCAAATCAGTCAAAGACAGTCACTATGGGCGAGTGGTCTGCCCCCAGATCCTGGAAGTACAACAAGATATCATCGGCATATATCGATATCAGTTTACGTGTCCCCCTTATGGTGATGCCCACTCTCTCCGCTCTAGCCCGGAGGGCTATCGCTAGGGGCTCTAGTGTCAGGACAAACAACAGGGGTGACAGTGGGCATCCCTGTCGGGTGCCTCTGTGAATAAAATAGTAATCTGAGATATATCTGCCTGTGCGCGCCCTGGCCGACGGGTTCGTATACAATAATCATACCCATTTTAGCAATGATTCGGGGAAGCCAAAACGTCGCAAGACTTCAAACATGAAAGTCCATGACAGGGAGTCAAACGCCTGCCTAAGGTCCAATGCAACACAGCCGGCTTGGGGAAGGTCTTGCGGCGTGGCGGACATGAGGGCATGTAGTCTCCGCGTATTTTGGGAAGTACTCCTCCCTGGGAGGAATCCGCATTGGTCCGGATGTATTAGGCCAGGGAGATGGGCCTGTATCCTTAACGCAATGGCTTTACTAAGGATCTTGTAGTCTGTGGAGAGCATGGAGAGGGTTCTATAATTAGTCAGATCAAGGGTATCTCTACCAGGTTTAGGTATGGACGTAACTAAGGCCTGCATCGTCGAGGCAGGTAACTGACCGGACTCGTATGATGTCTTATAGATTTTATCTAAGATAGGTACTAGAGTGATGTAGAATTCCACAGGTAACCCGTCCATGCCGGGCGTTTTACCTCGGTTAAGTGCTCGGATGGCTACTCGGATTTCCTGTTGCGCGATGGGGCCATCCATCGCCGTCTGCGCATCCCTAGTCAGGACAGGGAAGGGTAAATCTCTCAGGAAGTCTAAATATTCCATCCATGTCATCGGTGGGGAAAGGGGCGTATAATGCTCTCAAGTGGTCTCGGAAGGCATGGTTAATATCAGACTGCATAGTCACAACCCGCCCCGCCGCATTTCTAACTTGTGTAATCACCGGAGCTACAGGACTGTCCCGTATCAGGCGGGCCATCAGGGCTCCCGATCTGTCTGATTCGGCTTGCTGGCGACGTAAGTAATCCTTGTGGTCTATGACTTGCAGAGTTTCTAGCAACTCTGCATGTTCTATATTGCTAGTCTGCAATTTCCCTTTCCGTCCGGGGTCTGCACTCGCCGCCGTTTCTAGGTGTTTCAAGCGGTCTTCAACATCACAAAGATCCTGTGAATTTCCTGTCTAGCCCCCACTAACTGTCCTAAGGCAGCCCCTCTTATTACAACCTTCATGGCATCCCATACCGTTAGATTGGATGTTGCTGTGTCCCAATTTTCCTGGAAGTAATTGTCTAGTGTATCCGACAGCGATGCACTGAAGGGGCCATCCTCCAACAGTAGGGGATTGAGCCTCCAGGTGGGTACTGGGGACGGTACCCTCCCCCACCGCAAATCTAGCGTCAGGGGTCTATGGTCGGACAAGGTTTTGGCTAGGTATTCAGGGGACATGCATTTGGACAGCAGAGAGCTGCTGCATAGAAATCTGTCAAGACGAGTATGTAGGTTATGCACCGGGGACTAATACGAGTATTCCTTATGGGTCGGGTTCAATGAGCGCCAGACGTCTACCAGCCCCCACCCTGTGAGCCAAGTCCTGAAACAGTCAGCAAGTCTGCGCACACCAGTTGTCTGAAGGGGGGGGGTGCGATCTATCTAGGTCCACGTCTATGACCATATTCCAATCTCCACCCAGTATCCAGGGGATGTCCGCCCAGTCCACCAGAGCCCGTCCCACCTTCGCCAGGAATGTATCTTGTTCAAAGTTCGGGGCATAGATGCTGCCCAAAACCAGTAGTGTACCGTCCAGTGTGCCCTTCACCAGTATATATCTCCCCTGGTCATCAACCTTCCTCTCCAGCTCCACAAAGGGAGTGCCATGCCGTACCTATATAGTAGCCCCTCTAGAGAAGGCAGAGTACGAAGAAGAGCTTGCCCACTGTTGTTAATGATGTCTGTCTGGGCAGCCTGAGGCTGCCCAAACAGACAGTATTAACAACAGTGGGCAAGCCACTCTCCCCTGCCCTCGAGTAACACCGCCCACTCTCCCTGTTCTCTCTGTATGCTGCAGCATACATAGAGAAAATGACGCTGGTGGGGCAGCGGCCGCACCAATCACAGCGCTGCTGCGGTGGAGGGGGAGGGAGGCTGCCTGCAGCCTTCCTGATGACGACGAGCCCAGACGAAGTCAAAATCCAGGACGGCAGGAGTCAGGAGTCTGCAGTCTCTGAACTTAAGAAAAGCGGGAAGCCAAGGTAAGTTTTATTATTTGTCCCACCTCCCCCCCCCCCATCCCCTCCGCCGCGACAACCCCATTTCCAGCCCCCCACCCGCCCTTAATGACGGCCCGGCCACGACTGCTTGCCATGGTCAAACATATTGATTTGCTTTGCCAGTATTTGTTTATTTTCGAGCAGAAAATTATACGCATGTCTTTTAAATTGTCATCCCAGTGTGAACACCCAATCGAGATACAATGTAATGGTTAAGCATCAGTGATTATAAAGACATGATGCTGGGGCCTAGCATTATTAGGCTCCTGTAAGCTTCCTTGCTTCGCTTCAGAGTCTGTGTCTGCAGTTTTACAAGGATCATGGCCGGGACTACCGATGATTAACTTCTCCTGCACGGCCTTCACAAGGTGCTCGCACTCTCAGAGTTTATGAATTTCAAATTGTGCGGGAGCTGCTGCTGGCTCACAACATTGGGTTTATTCAGAAAACCATCTGGTTTGCCCTCCGAGAAGCAAGTCGGTGTTCATTATGTAAAGAGACTGTTATTATTTATAATCCTTCATCCTTATTTTTACTCGGATGAGCATGGTTATCGGTCAAAACCCCAGGCTCCAAAACAAATGCAGATTCACCAATGAAATGCCTGCTCTGCTTCGATAGCTGAACACTGTCACTCAGCCTCACTCCATCCCCAAACAGAGAAACAAGAGTATACATTTCTGCATTTGCCTGATTCAGGGGTCTCCATAAATAAAGCACTTCTCTATCTAATCTCTGCTGACAATAGAGGACTGTGGACTGGAGAGAACACCAGAGGGGGATTTAATAAGAGATGGTCAAGTGAAAACCTGAGGCTGCACAGAAACGGGCCTACTGTGGGTGATGGTTGAGTGCCTCCCAAAGGTGATGGTCCAGTGGAGCCCTGGGAAGCCACACACGAGACAGGCATTCCATGAGTGATGTTTGATTGCAGACTAGAGAGGGCACACAGGAGGGGCGCTGTATGTTTGAGTGTCCAATGCTGACTCGAAATGGCATGGCATAGGGTGTTTGCCCAGAACAGAGAGGCTGCACCAAAGAGACATTCTGGGGGTCATAGCCTAGTGAATATCTGATGGTGCAACCAAGATGGGAAGTTTAGGGATGATGGTCCAGTTTATACAAGAGCGGAGATGCAAACGTGGCAATTCTAGCTCTGAAGAATGCTATTTGCTCCTCTAATTTTTTCAAATGTTTTGTGACTGAGAACACCTCAAATCTCCCTAATGTCTTTAAGCCTTGCTCACTATGGTCACTTACTAGGTCAGGCTTGCCCCTAACATTTACACCTCACCACTTTGAAAAGTCACCAGCCACACCAAATTCTACCTTTGATGAATGCCATTTCCTCCAATTTCTTCCAAATGTTTTGTGAGCAAGGACCCCCCAAATCTCCCTAATGTCCATCAGCCTCCCTCACTATGCTTTCTCACTAAGTCAAACTTGCCCCTAACATGTACGCCCCACCACTTTGAAAAGTCACCAGCCACCACTGATGACAGAGCTTAACAATGAGCTACCCCTAGCCCGCCCCAGGTCTCCTCCGTCCACACTCCTGCCGACCTAGCAGCAGACCTCACCGGTAAGTCGCCATTCATACCTTTGGACTAGCCCATCCCTGAGGGCTCCACAGCGACAGCAGCAGGCCGCTGCAACACTATTATGGTGCCCTCTGCCCCAAACCCTAACAGAAATCCTTGCTGATACCATTGGGGATTTAATTAAACAAAGCTCTGTGTTAATCTTTCTTCCTTAAGAGGGCAGGAGGAAAAACTTTACTGCGCAAAACTATGTTCTAAACACAGCTCTTCAAGAAGCCAAACACTCTAAAAATTATACTGACGTACAAATGGATGCACTCAGCAGTAATGCAAAGATTTTTAGCACTCTGGGAAAAGTAGTATTTCGATGTGGAAGCGCTCCCTGCATTTTTTCCCCAGCATTAGCAAAGTCAAGAGGACTGACTTTCATGTGATAAATAAAATTTGTGCGTGCAACATATGTAAATGCCATTTGTGCTCACGTGTGCTTGTTCTGGGTTGGTGCAAGGATTTTAGGAGTGCTCGATTTCCTCTCAGCACAAAAGTCTTTTTTAGGTCATCTGTTTTAATCTGGGCGTCATCCGTCCTCTTTTAGCTTTTTGTGGCGGTACCAAGAAGCGGTTGTTAATTGCCTTAAATGGTTTTCAGGATTAGTTCAAGTTTTGGCCTACATCATATGGACTTGTAAAGCAGCCTAATTTCTGTGCCAGGACAGCCATCCTCCTGGCCCGATATCTGAGGCTTCATATGCTGGATGAATAAACTTAAATTTACGTAGACCACCTGAAGATAGACCTTGGAGGTAGCCCCAAATGAGTTCAGAGCACAACATTAATTGAATTTTAAAAAGGGTGGTTTACCGCTGAATGGCTGCTCTTTGCATCATACCATGGGGTCAGGAATTATAAAATTAAATTATGCGTTTCTGAAGGTCTTTGCGTCATAGAGCATGAATGGGTGATGTAAAAAAGGCTGGTATTGATAATTGCAGAGACTGTTCCAGGGCGCTGTGGTTGGCTGGGAAGGAAGATGACTTGAGGTCGTCCCGCCAACCGCTCCATCTTCTGCTCCTTCCATTGCACACACCTCTAACCAGGCGGACATAAAAGCTAGCAGACCAAACTGCCGCCCATATAAGACCCATATAAACTGACCCTTTATTTATTTACATACTAAAATTGCAAGTTTACCACATGAATGCGTTTCGGTGGCTTCAAAAACGCACTGTTCAAGTTATGGGTTTTCGGTTAATATTAAGAGATATTAAGTCCTGGTTCAATTCAATCCAATAGATCTTTACCATAATGCAAAAGGGTGAACTGTGCTGGGAGGTGAATCAATGTGCTCTCACCTTCCTTCGATCCTAATAAACTAAACACCTCAAAGCCATGATGTGTATAAAAAAAAATGCCAAGAACAGGGGCACGGCGTAATTGGGGACACAATTATCCGGTAAACTATACAATGCCTGGGGGCGCTCTCATTCCGTATACCGGGAGAGAACCATGCAGCTATCAAAAAAACCCACTGAATCACGTTCACGTCTCTCGATTAAGCATTTGAACAGGTGAACGGGTGGGGAAGGGTTAATCTTCTGCGCAGGTGAGGATTCGAGGCAGCAGGTGTGCTGTGTACATTGCTCTCCAGGTGTTTCCCCAGCTCCCGATGTTTCTACATGTCTGGATAGCCCGGATGCCAACATCAGCACTTTGCCTTGAGCACCAGGTCACGTGATGCTTGACTGAAATGGCGGTTGCGTCACCAAAGGGCATTGTACACACCGCCAGATAAGCAGAATTTATGAAGCGAGTAATATCGCAGGGGTGGGCTCGGGTACGCGCCCAGTGTCACTGCGAGCTGACAGAGAAATACTGAGGAAAACTCACACTGAGAACGCACTGCGGGGGAAAGCTCACACCGATCAGCACTGCCTCAAGTGGGATGCCAAAGGGTGGGGTCTCTATCAAGATCGTGGCCAAACAAGCATAACTAGAATCTTTTCCAAGTGGTGTAGCCAATTAAAAAAAAAATGTGGCTTAAAACATATAACTAAAAGCATGTGCTTCACCCTGCATGCCATTACCACATGACCAATATTTGGGTGACTCCCTGTGCGTTTTCCTTTACTGAAACCAGATATATAACGCAATTCAACTAAGCTCTGTCAATGCTTATTAGAATCAAATAAATGAGTAACAACAATGACTTCGTGATGAATATTTAGGATTAAATTTTTTTCAATAAGAACGTGAATTAAACATTATTAGCAAGTTTTGTGGAAGCGACAGGTCTCCGGGGCGCCTCAATCACCCCCGTTCCCCTTTTAAACACCTCTTTCCTTTATAGTCTCTCACTATATGTTAGAGAATAGATTTCCTACTGTCATCTCTTTCGTGTTCGGCGAAGCCTTTTACTTCCCTTCACCTCCTCTACTACATCGTACCCACACACAAACATGCTGTATTTCATTTCACCCTCTGTATTTCAACAGCTGTGCGTCTCCTTCACTTCACACACTTTCATCTAGAATCAAAATGACAAATGGCACCAAGGCACAAGTCCTAATGGGGAGGGGGACTAATTATCACATGCAATTCATAATAACAGCCACTGGAACTGACATCACACGAAAAGGAAGCATGTCCATCTAATAATCCTCATTTAAAAGATCAAAGGTCTATTTAAAAAAAAAACACATATTTATTTATTTATAAAGTTTTATATAGAGCGAACTTGACCCAAGAG
The DNA here is from genome assembly GCF_964261635.1 of Lissotriton helveticus. Lineage (NCBI taxonomy): Eukaryota > Metazoa > Chordata > Amphibia > Caudata > Salamandridae > Lissotriton > Lissotriton helveticus. The sequence continues at coordinate 1,580,012,088 of NC_136065.1, read as the reverse complement.
GGTATCAGAGCGCTTTATATTTAGAATCTTTGCGTTACAAGATACATCAGATACAAGAGCATAGAAAGGTAGATTACACATAAACAATGTTTCAATAATTCGTAGGAGGGAGGGGAGGAAGGAGTAAAAGTGGGGAGGGGAGGAGGAACAATGCCCAATGTCCGGCTGGGTAGGTGACGGTCAAGGGGGAAAACCAGGGCCAGAATCCTCATTTTAAAAATAGCATGTATTTTTACAGCCATCATTTTGCTATTGATCTAGGAAATGGCAGAAAGTATTTTTAACCAGATATTTGGAACTTTGAAATTACATAGTAAAAAACAGCTTTTAATGTGTTTAAAGAAAACAAAAAAAATATTAAACTTAATGTTAATGCATATTTGTTTCCTGCTGGTGTTTTTATACAGCGTCAACGCCGAAAGTGCTTCACATTTGCAGTTCGTTGAGAGATATAAGGGCCAACCATGGCAAGTTCATTGTTCCTCAGATAAGAGATAAAAACATAATTCTCTCCTGGGCCATTCTCACAAGTAAAGGGGATGCTACCAGCAGCCGCGGCCCGTGGAGGGAGTTGCGGTGGGGCAGGCAGGTGGGGCGGGGGGTGTTAAATAACGGAATCTGGATGATTGCAGGTAAGTAAATAATTAAATTGATAAAACAAATTAAATTCCGTACCCTGCATCCATTTTGCGATGCAGGGCCTGCTACAAAATTCATTTTATTTATTTAAATGTTTACTTACCTGCAATCATCCAGATTCCAGTGTTTATAACCCCCCACCCTGCCCCTCCCCCACCCCGCCCCACCGCAACTCCCGCCACGGGCCGCGGCTGGCTACCAGTGAAATGGAGGTTTCAAACTTTGAGAAGCCGGGTTACAACATACAGTGTTTTCAAATGCAAGCAGCTGCAGTTCTGGGGCACAAGGTGACATCTCACAGCATAGGCTAAGAGGAGGGATTCCGTACATCAGTATCCACCCCAGACTTGTGACCCCGATTGGCACATATGACTGTCATTTTCTGTGCTCTGCAGAGAGGCCAAAGATTGGATGCCCGGGAGTCAGCAGACACCTTGCTACATCAGGCGCTGCAGACTGCGCGAGGCAACAGACGGCTGGGATTAGGAACTATTCTTGGGGGAGGGCCTCGGGCTCTCTGGGCGAGACGCTTATGATGAGGCTCACGGCCCCTGTGTGAAGGTGAGATGTGCTTGTCCACAGCGGGAGGGCGAGGTTCTCATGGTCTCTCCAGGGTGAGACTTTGCCCCCTGTGTTAGGCTCTGCTCAGCCCTGGTATGTGCCCTGTAATGTGCCCTGTAAATTTTTGTTCTGCGTTTCTTTGCCTCCCCCGCCGCCCCTTGTCGCCTTTCCAACCCCCGGTTCCCCGCCGCTGCCTTCTGTGGCCACACCCCCTCACCGCCCCGCTCCCGCCTCCCAGTTACTCCTCCCTCCTCTCCGCTTCAAATGGCGACCACCACCAGGACGCGAAGCGGACACGCGCAGTGGGAGCTCCGACTGCGTGCGGCACCCGTCCGCGCCTGGACCGCGCCCAGCGCCAGGACCCCTGGACCCCGAGGCCGCCACAACACCAGACTGCGCTACGACTCCAGCACCCTCCACGCACTCAACACCGGACGAGACCACCCCTGCTACCAGGCCATCCCGAAGCACACCCAAGGGCCCTTCACCTGCCGGAACTGCAGCTTCACCAGCATCCAGCCCGCCAAACCATCAACCAGAGAACCCAACCACCTCCGTTGCATCCTCCTCAACACCCGCTCCACTCTCAAGCACGCCATCAAACTCTGGGACCTCCTAGACTCTACCGTCCCTGACGTCACCTTCCTGACGGAGACCTGGCTGAACGCCACCTCAGCACCAGACATCGCCATAGCCATCCCACAGGGCTACAAGATCTCCCGCAGAGACCGCACCAATGGAGTTGGAGGGGGAATCGCCATCATCCACAAGGACACCCTCAGAGTCTATACCAACACCGATGACGCCCTCACCACCGCCGAGCACATGCACTTCCAGATCCACACCGACCCCAACACGACCCTCAGAGGAACACTAGTCTACAGACCACCCGGACCCCGACCACGGTTCAGAGACACCATCGCCGACCTAGTCAGCACCCCCTCCCTCGCCTCCACGGACTACATCCTCCTCGGGGACCTGAACTTCCACCTCGAGAACAACAACAATGCCAACTCCACAGCCCTGATCGCCAACCTCGCCAACCTCGGACTCAAACAGCTCGTGACGACACCCACCCATGCCGCTGAACACACGCTGGACTACATCTTCTCCGCAAGTCCGCACGTATCCTTCAACCACACCACCGAACCCCACTGGACCGACCACAGATGTGTCCACTTCACCTTCAGGAAACCCACCACACACCACCGCACCCAGCAATTGCCACGCCGCTGCTGGGGCAAGGTTACCAAGGACCAACTGACCACCACCCTCGCCCTGAGACCACCCGCCGACCCCAACGACCTCGATGCTACCAACCTCAAACAGTGGATTAACGACTGCGCCAACACCCTCGCCCCACTCAAGACCTCCAAAACCAACCACACCAACAAGAAAGCCGTCTGGTTCACCAAAGACCTCCGGACCTCCATGCGCACCTGTCGGAAGCTGGAGAAGAAATGGCTCCGCGACCGAACACCAGACAGCCACACAGCCCACAAGAACGCCACCCGCAGACACCACCAACTCATCAGGACCGCCAAGAGGACCGCCTTCAAGGACCGCCTAGACAACAAAGCACACAACACCAAAGAGCTCTTCAGCATCGTGAAAGAACTCTCCAACCCCAGCTCCAACACCAACGACATTCCACCATCACAAGACCTGTGCGACTCACTGGCCACCTTCTTTCACCGCAAGATCACCAACATCCACGACAGCTTCAACTCCAACACCCCCGCACCCACTGCCGAGACCACCACACCTGTGACCTCCACCCGCACCAGTCGCCTGCCACCTGGTCCAACGTCAGCGGTGAAGATACCATCAAAACCATGAACTCCATCCACTCCGGATCCCCATCCGACCCTTGCCCTCACCACATTTTCAACAAAGCCAGCACAGCCATCGCGCCCCACCTCCGGAAAACAATCAACATCTCCTTCGAGACAGCAACCTTCCCGGAAAGCTGGAAGCACGCCGAGATCAACGCCCTACTGAAGAAACCCAAGGCAGACCCCAAGGACCTCAAGAACTTCCGGCCCATCTCCCAGCTCCCGTTCCCGGCTAAAGTCACGGAGAAGATTGTCAACAAACAGCTAACCCGCTACCTCGAAGACAACAACATCCTGGACCTTTCCCAATCCGGGTTCCGCAGCAACCACAGCACCGAGACCGCCCTCATCGCCGCCACCGACGACATCAGGATCCTGATGGACAAAGGAGAAACAGTCACCCTCATCCTCCTGGACCTATCAGCAGCCTTCGACACGGTCTGCCACCACACCCTATCAGCACGCCTCCATGACGCCGGAATCCAAAAGAAGGCCCTGGCCTGGACCACATCCTTCCTCTCCGGCAGAACTCAAAGCGTCCGCCTCCCACCCTTCCGCTCTAAAACCACCAAGATCATCTGCGGCGTCCCACAGGGATCTTCACTCAGCCCAACGCTCTTCAATATCTACATGGCACCACTCGCCTACGTCGCACGACAACATAACCTCAACATCGTCTCCCACGCCGATGACACCCAGCTGATCATATCCCTCACCGAAGACCCGCACACCGCCAAAGCCAACCTCCACAGAGGAATGAAGGCTGTCGCCGACTGGATGAAGGACAGCAGGCTGAAGCTGAATTCAGACAAGACGGAGGTCCTCATCCTCGGACCCACCCCATCAGCCTGGGACAACTCCTGGTGGCCCACATCTCTAGGTACAGCCCCGGAACCCACCGACCACGCACGCAACCTGGGGGTCATCCTCGACTCCGCCCTCTCCATGACCAAGCAAGTCAACGCCGTCTCCGCGTCCTGCTTCAACACCCTCCGAATGCTCCACAGGATCTTCAAATGGATCCCCTCCGACACGAGAAAAACCGTCACCCAGGCCTTCGTCACCAGCAGACTCGACTACGGAAACGCCCTCTACTCAGGTACAACAACCAAGCTCCTGAGACGACTACAACAAATCCAGAACGCCTCGGCACGACTGATCCTCGACGTCCCCCGATGCAGCCACATCACACCCCACCTGAGAGGCCTACACTGGCTTCCCGTCAACAAGAGAATCACCTTCAAACTCCTCATCCAAGCACACAAAGCCCTTCACAACACCGGACCAGCATACCTCAACGACCGACTCAGCTTCTACACCCCCACCCGCAGCCTCCGCCACAGTTCCTCGTATCCGGAAAACCACCGCCGGCGGCAGATCCTTCTCCTACCTCGCCGCCAAGACCTGGAACACTCTCCCTACCAACCTACAACAGACCCAGGACCTGCTGGCCTTCAGAAGACTTCTCAAGACCTGGCTCTTCGATCAGTAGCAGCCCCCCCAGCGACTTGAGACCCTCACGGGTATGTAGCGCGCTTTAGAAATGCATTGATTGATTGATTGATGTGCATGAGGTAGGTCTGAACGATTAGGACCCACTGCTGGCACTGTGAGAAACTTGTACTGGCCCCTGTCTCAAATTCAGAACTTTCAATCGTGCACCAATATAAACACTAACAGTCACTCACAGCCTTAACTCACCCAGGCATTCAAAGGCAACACCGTATGTACTGTAAAAAAGCCATATGTTGAATAAACAAAACTTCAGGAACACATCTGGAAAAAGCAACTACTCTTAGAGAATGCAAGATAAAGTATGACATATGGAATGTAACTAAGGAGTGCATAACTCACATGGATTATGTGAAGGGTTTTTGCAGTCAATGTTGAGCTATCGATAAACGTTTTTGCCTGTAAAATTGAGGGCATGAAAATAGGGTCCTGATAGGTACCAGTTTCAAAGCCAGCTTTTTAGGTTGAGCCTTCTAGACAGATCTAGCTGTTTGTTTGCGAAAGACTTGTGAACTTATTGTGGGCTTACAGCCTGCCCATTGCTTACCATTTGTTGGCTCTATTATCATTTACAATTGTTCACTTCTTATTCAACACCAGCCTTTATCTTGTTGTGTTTTGCCCTCCACAGGAGCATACCCTCTTTATCATTTTTTGATTTACTGCCTTGTATCCCACCACTGCTCACATTTAGGGAACTACTTTTTTCTTTCCGACTCCATGAAAATGCATGTGTTTTCTAGATCTCTCTTTTGCCTGATGCTTCCATTCTCAAATAGCCACCCCTGGATTATGTTGTTCCCCACTCCTCCCGTTCTTGTCTATAAAAGCACAACAGGGATATTTTTGCTAACGTGTGGCTAAAAACACACTGTATTTCACATATTGTGTGAACGCAGAAACTTTGGCACACAAAAGCTTTTATGATGCTGGGGAAAGTGCCATCTGCTACTCACACTCACGTGGCCTCAGAGGCAGAAGGTCTACTTAGCATGACACTTCTGGAGGGCCGTAAATGTGCTCCGGGGGCTACCACAGAAGAGTAGTGTAGGAAATTAACATCGTTTGCACTGTATACCACCAGATTTTTGCTCTAGCAGTTGTTGTTGGCTTTAGAACTCTGTGTACTTTATCCCTGATAACAAGTAGTAAAGTGCCTGTGCTCTTCCTTTTTACATGCTTGATTTGGCATAACCCTCATTGGCGTATTTATCTTACCTATACGTCCCTGGGATATGGTACAAGGTGGACCCCAGGTCTAGAAGTTAAATATTATTTCTGGTCTGCAGCACCTATTGTGCCACCCACTAGAGTGGCAGTGCAAACATGGCTTTAGGCCTAACATTGTAGCTTGATTATAGCAGCGTAGAAACTGCAATGCAACCTATCAAAATAAAACATTTTGACAGGTAAAACCTCCCTTTTAAATATTAATAAGTCATCCTATAATGGTATTTAAAAGTAGGACATGTAGCAATTTAATGTTAACATGTCCTTACAGTGACTTGCACCCACAAGCTATTTTTCACTGTGGGAGGCCTAGCTGTCGTATGTAGAAAACCAGAGTACAGATAGAAAAATCTTATCATGTATCTCAGGAATGGGACCAGCAAGAAAAATAAATAAACACATATTTTAAATAACTATTAAAAGTTCGATTTTTAATAAATATACAGGGAAAGGTAACGTTTAGAAAGTTATCTTTTCCCTACCTGAAGCTTCTCCCAGCCCGTAATTAAACTTGAATGGGTGTAAAATGCCCCCAGGAGAAAAAAATAGGCTGACCTCAATGGGCAGAGAAGACTCCTCTGAAGGTGCAGGCTGAGGGTTATGGGCATCCTTTTTGACACTACAGTGTTAAATCCTCCTTTAGTATCAAAACCTGCTTGACTGGTCTGCTGGATTCACATGTAACACGTGGGGCACACTTGAAATGAAATGAAATAAAAATGTATAATAAACGCGCACTACTACCCTGGGTGTCTAGGCGTGCAAGCTTGCTAACAGGTCGAGGCCAGGTTAGGAGGCTAGCTAGAGTTTAAAGCCTCCTATAGGTTAAAAAGCAGAGGAAGGTCGTTTCCACTTTCAGGAATAAGGAAAGTTGTTCCAGAGACGGGAAGTGCTGCCTATAAAACTTCTCTCACCCCATTTTGCTCTTTTTACTCTAGGAACAATAATATAACATGCTGATTCCGAGCGAAGGCATCTTGGCGCAAAATACCAACGAAACCAAAGTGTAAAAACTTGAGGTCCTTCCCCACGAAGAGCCCTGAAAGCAATGCACAGGGCCTTCATCTGTATACGCTTCTCAATAGGTATGCGAGCGGCTGAATTCTGTAGGACCTGTAAGTTACTGAGACTTTTTTCCCTTATATTTATGAAAAGAGCATTTGCATAGTCAAATTTTTAGAGTATAAGAGCGGAAATACAGTTTTCTGCAGGTCTTTCGGAATAAAGGGAAAATCTTTCTTAAATGTTTCATAATAAGGAAGGAGACGGACGTGATTGCATTTACATGCCCTTCGAAGGTCAGTTGATTATCAAAGATAACTCCAAGATTTTTTACCTTCATAACTGGCGATGGAAGTTGGCCAGGTTCAGGTGGCTACCAGTCTTGAGACCAAAAGGAAGGATCCTTCCCAAGAGCAATACCTCGGTCTTGCCTGAATTCAACCTCAAGCAGTTTTGGGCCATCCATTTTCCGATCTCCTGCATACAGTTGTAAAAACGCTTTGCTGTCTCTGAAAAATTAGATGATACTGAGATCACTAATTGGGTATCATCTGCGTAAGTGACTGCAGAGAACCCAAAAGATCTAATAAGTATGGCCAAAGGGGCTACATAAAAGGTAAAAAGGGTCGGGCTAAGAGATGAACCCATGGGGGCTCCGCCAGGGAGAGGGAAGAACGAGGATTTAAAATTGTCAGCTGCAACAAACTGAATTCTGTCTGACAAAAATAATTTGACCAAAGTGAGATCTTTGTATTTTACCCCAATATCCTCCAGCCTGTTTAGCAGGATTTGGTGGTTTATAGAGTCAAATGCCGCTCAGAGGTCCAATAGGAACAGCACTGCACTACCACCTTCATCCAGCATCTATCTGATCTGTTCCGAGACATTTATTACTTGAAAGGGAAGAGAACAGGATGCAAAGACAATTCTTGTTGCTTCACTGTCTGACTGCTGAAAGACTCTGCTTATGTGCTACCAGATGACTGTCTCTGGGTTTACATATAAGCCTTAGGGTGCATTTCAAAGGGGGAAGAGTAGGATGCCAAGACAATTCTGGGGGACCCACCGTCTGGTTGCAGAAGGATTCTGCTTTTCTTCTTTAGTCCTATCAAACCTCTGCCTCCGGCATTTGTTGTGGGTACAGTATGTGCTACAACTTCATTTTAGTGTTAGATGTTGGAGGATACTAGGATTAACATAGTACACTTCCCCCCCACACACACACACACCTCTCAGAACCCAAATTTAGTGTGGATGACGACTTTTGCCATCTTGAAAATGCCCAAAGTGGATAGTGTGGGCCTTTGGAACTTTTACCCCATTGGTCAAAGCATGGCCAGGAGCCATTCCCACACACCAGCCAGTGTCAGGCATAAATGTGAGCCCTTCAGGCACCCACTACAGAACACTTCCTAGATCTGCAGAAGATCAGAAGAAGACTGGATCAGCTGTATGTGACCTGAGAGGAGTCCAGAAGGACTGGGCCTGCTCCCTCTTGTACCCAGGACAAAGCAGTAGTCTCCAAAGGTCATAACGCTGACCTTTTTAAGCTATACAGATACAACAAGCTACAAGATTATGACCTTCCTTCCCGTCGACCTTTTCATGGTGGTGAAAGGCAGGGAAGGGGCCCCAAACAGTGCCAAGTGCATTGTAGCCCATGGGGAGGAGGGGAATGGGGGGAACATGCTGTGCCCTCTTTTCTTGCACTCTCGTGCGTGCACTGTGTGTCATTCACAACATGGTGCGTAGTACACAGTCCACCGATGTGCAAGGGGTGGAGCCACGGCAGCAGCATGACCACCAAACTTGGGATCAGGGCCTAAGTCTGGAGGTAAAATCTTTGACAAGGACAAAACTGGTCAGTGTATCTGACCTGTGCTCCTTCGAAGTCAGCCTCAAATTGTGCCTAAGTTCCTGTCTACCGTGACCATCATTGGTGCTTTGTGGGTTTTGGCTCTATTTCTTCATAAAATTCATATTTTTTTTCCACTTCTTGTATTTTGGTCATTTTGGTGTAGTTTTGTTTATTAAATGTTACTTCATTTTTGTAATTCAGTTTGGGATTTTTATGGTTCTGAATTATGACTATATTACTGTGTTGGTATTGTATAAATTCTTTACATATTGCCGTGAGTTAAGCCTGTCTGCTCTGCGCCATATCTACCAGGGGGATGAGCTCAGGTTAATTTAGGGACTTTGGAGGTTCACCTTGACAAGGTGTGTGATTCTTCCTTGAGTTGGGTAGTCACACACTCCAAATATTAATCCAATTTCTTACAAGAAGCAAATGGCTGAATCCTGTGCATAGTAAAACAGTTCTCGGAAAGTGTTTACCTCTACATTCTGACACTTTCTTTTCTATTCTTTTTAAATTCTGTTCAGATTTTCCTGAGTGAAAAGTAGTTGACAATGTTCTTTATTTAAAGAGGACTTTACGAACACTGGTAAAGCCAACAGTTCAGCACTTGCATTCTAAAGGCGAGAACTATCAGCTTTGCCAATGCTTGTAAATGCTGATTGGCCCAACACCTGGCCCACTTACAGCCCTCCTGGAAAGCACTGCTGATCGAATTAAGCTCTCACTGAGAAGGAACAGTTCAGGGAACCTAGCGATAAAACACTGATGACACTGCTCCAAGAAGCACGTAGAGCTCATTGTGATTAGACATCGACTAGGGAACCTCACAATTAACAGCACACTGCTGGAGGAAGCTCGTAGTAATAGGGGACAGGAGAGGGAATGTAGAGCTACCATGTGATGTTACATGAGAGAGAAAGCTCACACTGACATGGGACCAATCAGTATATGTACAAGCTGAGCTGGGAATTGCTAGGGATGCTTAGGGAGACATGGGGCATACTAGGAAAGCTCACATCGACATGGGCTCTCACGTGTCTCGCATATCTCACTTTCATGCGTGAGTAGCTCATCCAGGCCAGTTTTATTTTCGTTGCATTCTGGGATTTGGAGTCATTTAAAGCCATAATAAAGCAAAGTTACGACGTCCCAGAGATCAAATAAAATATCTGGGGCCTCATTTATGAAAAGTGACGCATCGCTGCGTGAAAACAGCGATAAGTCACTTTTCACTGCGCCCTCCTTGCGACACCAATGATGCGTCATATTTACGGTATGACGCATCATGGCGCAAGGAGTTACAGATACGTCAGTATTTCTGACATATCTGTATGGCGCAAAAGTGACGCATTGCTGGAGTGTGTCACAAAAGTGACGCAACTCCAGCAATGCGTCCTTTCACATGGGGCTAAAGGCCTGCGTCAGTCTTACGCCTGCTGTGAGGCAGGCGTAAGAAATTAACGCATTTGTGTCCTAGAAGTGGCGCAGTGAAATCTTATAGATTTCACTGCGTCACTTCTAAGACCCTTTCTTGCGTCAAAACGCCCCCCTTGCATACATTATACCTGGCGCAGGTATAATGTGGCGCAGGGCTTTACAAAGTGACGCATCTACCTAGATGCGTCACTTTGTAAATATGGCGCAACAAGGCGCATTTTTTACGCCACTGGTGCGTCACAAAAAGTGGCGCACCGGCGGCGTAAAAGTGACGCACAGCCTCATAAATGAGGCCCCTAGAATGGATTAGCCACTCACTCATGGAAATGGGAATCTTGAAAGCTATGCACGCTACGCTCTGCCTCAAGAGGCTCACTTTGTGGAAGTACTGCTGGAGGAGTTGCGCTCAAAGTGAAGAGGCATTCAATGGGAAGGTCAGCAGAGGATATCATCTCACTGTATACCAGGCTTCCAGTCCCAGCTTAGTGCTTTCTGGGAGTTGTTATCTGGATCCACTACAATTTCACTGACAGACCTGAAAACAACGGTTTAGAAATAGCATGTCTAGGACTTACAGTGCTGTCCTAGTGATATGGGTGGAGGGCACTCTTCAGTGAGTGTCCCATTGGCGGAACGCTGATTTTAGAAAGCTTCACCACAGATGCCTGTGAAACTCTTTAAGACAGGACACCTTTGCAGAAATAAGCAGTCAGAGGGAAGTACACACTGAGAGAACTGGGCTGAAGAGAACTCACGCTGACTAGGCACTTCTGTAGTAAAAAATGGTCATGAGGGTCGAGGGGATATATGTGTTTAATGCGAGAAGAGTGGTTGACATACAGGAAAATGTGTCAGTGTACCCAAAAGTGGATATTGTGGTGTTGTTTGTGGAACTTTACACGAGCAGGCCAGTAGGCATCAACCCTTATGACATAGATTAAAAGGTCTAGTCAAGCTAACAATGTTATAAACATCTGTATGCTGTCAGCATCGCACTAAGAGCATTAACCATGACTAGGGCTATAGTCTCTGCCACGAAGAAGGTCGCGCTTCGTGCACAACACTAGTGTAGAGGGCCAGGTCGGGGCCTGACACGTGGCTGGGGAACTGCTCATAAAGGGACACAGCCACTGGATGTATGGTTAGCCGGAAAGACCCCGAGCGGTCTTCCGCCTTGTTTATTTATACCCCGGTGCGAGCCCGCCCCGGGGTATGCGTGGATGCGTGCTAGTGTGGCAACATTGTAGGGGATAGCCTGTGTGGCTCTCTACATCCCTCCTTCAATTTAGTCTGTTTTTGCAAAAATCAAACTCCTCGCCTTATGGAGATGTCCAGACAAAATCTCTCAGCCTCTGGCTGGGTCTTGGGTTGGATCGCAGGTTGTAACGCTGGCTTCGGGCAAATGGAGACACTGCAACCCCAGCCGGGGTTGCCCCTTCAGTCTCACCGCTTGGGATCGTGCTCGGTCGGCTGGACTCGACGGTGGTGTTTTGCGTTACCGCCCTGGGTGAACTCTCTCCGTAATGCCTGGCCACCGGTGACCCTGGGAATGATCCTCCCAGATCCATACCACCATCATCTCCCGTCTCTTGACATTCCGTTGTTCTATGGCCCATGGCCGGTTCTCTCGTTTTCGTGAAGCACGACACGTTGCGGGTCACTACCTGCCCCAACTCGCCGGGCAGTGACCATGGTCCCTTGAACCTTGTCCACGACCCAAACCTCGGGCTCGTAGGGTGTTCGGAATTTCCATCCCGGGTGACGATCTCGAACCACCATCGTGTCTCCCACCTGCAGGGATGGCTCTTTAGCGTGGCGTGCCTCACTCGCCTTCTGATTGGTGGTTCGCCTCCGAGCCTGAATGGCTTCGTCATTCCTATCTCCAGGCACCCACGTGCTATCCGTCGGGATGCTGTCTCGGGGTGCTCTCTTGAATAGTTCATGTGCTGGGGCACATTTGGTGGGGCTATGTGGCATCTGCCAATAGGCCCCTAGGAACTGATCGAGGGCCGTTTCGGGATCCTCTCCGTTGTCTACTGCGATCCTCAGGGCTCGATTGAGTGTCCTCATCAGTCTTTCGACCTCCCCATTCGCCTGGGGCCACAGAGGGGAAATCTTCCGATGTTTTATCTGGAGGTTTTCAAGATAGTTCTGAAATTCTCTACCCTGAAAGGGGGGCCCGTTGTCCGATTTGATCTCGTCCGGAAGCCCCATAGTGGCGAAGATGCGATTCAGGGCCTTCTTGACCTGGGGAAACGCCGTTGAGGATATTACTTCCACCACCGGGAATTTGGAGAACGAATCAACTAGGACTAATGTGTGCCAGCCGTCGGGGAAGCTCCTGAGAGAGCGCAAATCAAGAAAATATAGAAGTGCACCATATTTACAAGCAAGTTGTATTAGTTTAGTAAACATTATATAAGAGTGTCGAATTTATAGAGAGAAAATATATGAGTGTTTAATTGAAAATAGAATACTTATATCAAGTGTGAAGAACTAATGTAGATGTTTGTAGAGATGTTAGAAGATGTTGAAATCCCATGTTGTATGGCTGTGGTAGGGGAAAATGTAATTCTGCTAATGTAGAAATGTGTAGGCCACATGGCAGTTCACATAGAGTACAAGATGCTGTTACACTCTTACACGATGATGGATTTTGATGTTGTTATAATTCAAGGTATTTTTGATCATAGAACTGAAATATATGTTTTATAGATGTTTCATATAATCATTGTGTGTAATAAGTTAGAATACTGTTTAAACTAAGAAATTAAAGGTTTGCAGAGTGCACAGGCCCGTTCATGTATTTTTAATAGGCCTGAATAGACAAAGTCGTTTCTTTTGATCTGTATGTGCTCGTTAGAGAAAGGTCGTGCTAGGCACAATTTGTGGAGCTTGCTCGATGGTTTACGACTTAGAAGATACAGTGGAGGCCGGAATTTGGGGCCCACAGTACAAGTGTCTGTTTGCAGGTGCGAGGAGGTTCCAATCAAGAGAGTGATGAATAGACTTTTGTTCAGGGCGCCAGGCACAGGCCTGGAGGAGGCTTCAGGAATTTCTGGGGGGTACCGTCCCTGCCGGAGAGGAGCCTGGGAAGCAAGGTCAACGCTAACGATGGGCCCAGAGGAGTATCAGCATGGAAAATACCAGAACCAACACCACGTGAGGGGCGTCTCTAAAGGGCGTTTTTATTGTAAATGTGATTTTGTATTAGGGGCAGCACCCCTGGGTGGAGTTAGGGCAGATGGTCTGAGTAACCTAAGAGAGCGGATGGGTAGGCAGATAGGTTAACTGCGAGACACCGATTTACAACGAAGACTAAGGAAAGTGAGTGATCTTCTTTGGAAGTCACCACGGCTGACACCTTTTTAGGTTAAGATTTTGCTAAGTAGGGATGTCACTTAGTCTAGTGTAGGGACAGTCTAACCAGCATTTTCTTCCTTTCTGTAAATGACTCATAAGCTACAGCTTGTGTCTATTCTTGCAACTTTGATGATTTTTGAATTGGTTTTGGTAATATTCTTCTGCCGACTAAGAGCATTTAGAAAATTTATGTTTGTATTGATACCCGTATATCTTTTGATCCTTATATTGAGATGTTTGTATCTTCAGTTAAGTTTGGCTTTGTATAAACTTTTAAACTTATTAAGAGTAAGTGGTTCTTTAGAGTGGTGTAAGTCATTAATTGATTGACCTAGTAGTGGATTGCCTTTTACTCTATGACAGGTACCAACGGTTCAGTCGACCTGAGTTGGGATCTAGATCTATAACAATAGGCCAGAAATCCCGCGTTAACAGTTGGTAGCAGAGTGAGGATGGTTACCTTCTTGAGGAAGGTGATCTAGACTAGGTTAGATTACCCCAAGGTCCCTAGAGATCGAGAGATGAGCAGCGGAAGAATCGCCTGCTGAAGAAGGTGCTGACGTGCGAGAGAAAAGCAGCAGGGTCGGACGAGAGTGAGTATAACAAGGGTCATGCGTTGACAGATTGCGGTGTTTTGTGTTGTATTTGTATTGTAATGTCATGCGGAGTTGAATGCCTGTAGTGTGAGTGAGAGAGGGTTGTGAGCGCGCGCAACCTGGTTGGGGGAAAATCTTAAGTTCGGGGAAGAGCTTAAGTGGTTCGGGTGTATCGAACATCCAGAGTAATTGTCGACCAGAGAAGGGGGTCATGAGGTACCATTGATCGCCCGCAGGACCGAGATAGGGGGAATGCAAGAGTGAGTGTGTGGGTAACGGACACAGGTCGAAAGTTACCGTGTGCAAGTAACCTATCAGAGAAGGCGATTGTCTAGACCAACGGAAAGACATTTCGTCAGTTAAGGTGACAATTACAGTTAGACTGTGGGCGTACAGTCAAGGAAAGTGATCGCTTGGATGGAAGTAATCATTTTTCAGAGTATGAATGGGACGCATGCATGATCGGGAGACGAGCGGAGAAAGGAGGGGAACTGCTGCGAAGGGGAGACGAGTGACGTCAGCGAGAGCCGCGCTGTGATAGGCCGGTTGGTGTGAAGCCGCGCTGTGATAGGGCCTTTGGTGTGACGTCAGCAAAGAGCCGCGCAGTGATAGGCCAGTTAGCGAAAACCGCGCTGGGATTGGTGGATTGTCATCAGGAAGTAAACGAACGCGGAAAAAATAGAAATTCGTAAATTTTGAACATGAAGTGTTTTAAATGTTTGAGAGGGATTTTTAAGAGACAAAGAAGAGAATCTTATTACGGGGAAGAGGCACCGCCGGAGGGTACACCAGCTCACTATATGGCAACGAATGTTGGGTTACATACTATACTGTGGCTGGATGCTTGGAGTAAGATTACAGAGGGGAATGAGGAACTGACTTTTCCGAAATACGGAATGTTTAGACTAGAAGTGTTGCATCAACTGAAAGCAGTTATGTCCTCATTGAGACCTTTGCCTAGACCAAGACAGTTTGAGGCCCTTAATGCATGGATTAGGGCGGCGCACGACAGGAGTCAGAACAGACGCCAAGAAAGGGTACGGCGATCAGTAAGGGCAGTGCAAGATGCCAAATGGGATGCGGAAGCCAAGAGATGGAGGGTACAGACGATTGAAGTGGATAAGTTGTATCCAATGAGAGAGATTACAGGAAAGAAATCCATGGAAGAGGATGAAGAGAGTGAGTCGGAGGATGGCCTAATAAATAGGTTATTGATAGATAGACCGCCTGCGAACTATAGGGAGATAGAAGGTACTGAACTCCCAAAGCAAGATAGGGTTGATATAGAAGAGAACAGGCCACTCCCTATAACGGATTGGGTACCTACCAAAGGTGAGGAGACACCCCAACATAGTCCTGTACAGAGAGTAGTCGGAAGGGTTGTGGTGCAGAAGATGCCAGCAACAGAGAGGGTTGAGTCTTATGGATTGCCAGATGCTCTTCAAGTACCCGTTACCATAGGTCCAATAGTGTCGGTTTATCACCCGGAGAAAGGGAGAGAGGAAGAACAGGTACGGCTAGACAGAGAAAGAGTTGAGATGGAAAGAAGGAATAACACGACAAATGCCTGGAGGAAATTGCCAGGACCGATAACGTGGAGCACCCCATTGGATTCAGCAGTGGACCCCGTAACAGAACAGGGGGGTCAAAGAGGACCGATGGACCTGAGGGGACCACGGCCGAAATCCTATAAAGAGTTGAGGGCTGGCTTGAGGGAATGGGACAGGTCCACAGAAGCACCGAGCGACAGGTCAAGAGCAGAAGCTGGATGGGGAAGTCGAGGCAACGGGACATTATCTCACTGCGGGGCTAGCGAAAGCAGTCAGGAGTGGGACGGTAAAAGTCAGGAGAGTAGAAGAGTTACACGTCATATTGACGGAGGAAACGGGCAGGAGCAAAAAGGCAGAAGTACGGAGTGTGGAGAGACATCTCGTCTCATTCAAAGTGAGGGAGACCAAAGGACCCAAGAATACAGAGATAGGTTTAGGTGCACTCACCACGCACCTAATGATAACGTACAGCACTGGAATCGTGAGAACACGGGGAACAGTGAAGGATCTTGCCATGCGTCGAGTGATCAGAGGTCACAGGCGAATTGTGAAGACATGGGGAATAATGGAATGTCTTACCATGCACCTAGAAAAACCAGGCAGAATGGGAAATGTGGGACTATGGGAAATAGAGGAGTGTTTCACCATACACCCAGAGAGGATGGAACTGCATGGGACCTGGAGAGATGGGAGCATGGGAGGACTCCCCATAACTCGCCTGAGCCTAGACGTAGGACTCAGAGCTGTGATGGGAGAGATGTAAATAGACTCCCTAGAGATGGCATACTGAGAGCTGTAATAAAAGCCAAAAGACTCGATGTGACTAATTTAAGATCTGATCTGGGCGATATAATAGATGGTACATTGTCTTTAGAAAGGATCGACATGTACGAACAAGATGAGCTGCTGTTTATAGCAAAGGATATTACTCGGAAGGCAAGAGCAACTCATGAGAAACTGTCTGAACTGGCAGACAAGTATATGGTAGATTTGTCCAGAACCAAGGCATTACAGGGTAACCACAGGTTGCATTATTCAGATCAGGACTTAGATGAGAGGAGGACAACTGGATTAAAAACACACATAAGGGAGCTGATCACAGGAATAAGAGCATGGAGAGATCTGGACAAATGGGAAGAGAGGTGGTCCAAAAAGGGAACTGTTAGACGGAGTGCGAATGTGATGTCTCCGGAGGGAAGGCTAATGCAGATGGAGGCATTCCCTTTGCGAGAAATAGCAAATGGAAGTTATGTACACGTGCCCTGGAGTAGGGGAGATTTGGCTGCATTTACAAACTCATTTCCGAAGTTAAGGGAGAATCCTGTAGAGTGGTACAAGCAGGTAGAGAGGTTTGTCAAGATTTCAATGTATTGTGGATTGATTTGAACACCCTATTTGACATTGTGGTCCCAGGAGACTTGTGGATAGCATGCAAGGTTAGTGTCGAGTGGCCAACTGCAGAACCAGAAAGGGATACTCGTACTAATGGACCGTCAGAAACGGTAATGTTAAAATATGATAGGGTAATGACATGGCTGAAGGAGAAGGTGCCACCACAAGACATAGATTGGGTAAAAATAGACCGAACAAGACAGGAACCCAAGGAGACAGTTCATGAGTATTATGAACGATTGCTGAAAACGTTCAAACAATATAGTGGACTAGATGTAATGGATCCCAAGGATATAGGACAGTTTGTATCGAAGTTCATTTTGGGATTGAGACCCGATATTTGTTTGATGATTCAGCAACATTTAATTTGTTGGCAAAACAAACCATTGGATGAGATTTTGAGATACGCAAGGTATTGCAGTGATGAAATAGAGTCCAAAGCAAAGAAACTAAAAGAGAAACTGATGATGGTGCAAATGCAGTCAGCTGGAAAGGGAGGACAGCAGCAACAGGGAACAGGGACAATGGGACGGAAATTAAATAGTCAGAATAGGGACAACGAGGAAAATCTGAGATCTAGAATAGACTTTGCTACATTGAAAAAAACGACAAAGTGCCACCAGTGTCACCAAGTGGGACATTGGAGACGCGAGTGTCCCTATAACCCTGAAAACGGAGAACTAGAAGTTCTAGAGGAGGAAGTTCAGGAAGTTCCAGCCCAAAGGGTGTCAGTGACAAAGAGTAAGGTGGCCAAAGGGGGGACTTCGGCTCCACGAGCTCAGTTCCCGCAGCCACCAAAGATTACGGCAGGGGGAAAGGTCTATAGACAAATGCCTTTTTTCACAGGTGAAGAAGAGTGTTACTACGTTGATCCATTGACGGGACGACGTGTAAATAGAGAGGAGGACTGTACCCTCGGGGCAGTACTAGAGATGGATCAAAGAGGACCGTTTGTTGAGGCTGAAGTGGCAGGGTGTCCTACAACATTCTTGGTGGATACTGGAGCTACTCGATCAACTTTGAGATCGGCAGTGGTTCCAGATCTACCAATGTCGGGGGAAACGATTCAGGTGGTAGGGGTTGCAAATGGAAGGATGAATAGCCCTTTGACGGAACCAGTATCAGTGAAAATAGGAAACTACACCGATGAACATCAGTTTGTGGTATGTGATTCTAGTCCTGTGTGTCTGTTAGGAAGGGACTTATTGTGCAAACTGAACTGCACAATATACTGCACACCTCAGGGAGTGGAGGTACAGACTACAGACGATGATGCTACCTTTAAGGTTGCAAATTCGAGAACATGCATAGAACTGTATCCTACCCTGACAGTGGAGGAGCTCCCATGGGATTTACGAGATGCAGTGTCATCAGAAGTATGGGATTTTACTGGAGAAGAGATAGGACTGATCCAAGGAGTAAAACCAGTGAAGATTATGGTAAAGCCAAATGCTGAATATCCAAGAATGCCCCAATACAAACTGACCCCGGAGACGATTGCAGGAATAAAACCTGTAATCGACTCTATGATAAAACAGGGAATACTGAAGGAAATCGTGGGAAGTCCATGCAACTCCCCGATTATGGGTTTGCAGAAACCTAGTGGGAAATTTAGAATAGTGCAAGATCTTCAAAAGATTAATAACATAGTTGTTTCATGTTGTCCAGTGGTACCGAATCCATCAGTGATATTGTTTCAGATACCATTCCAAGCTGAGTGGTTCACAGTGATAGACCTTTGTCAGGCGTTCTTTACAATCCCATTAGATGAGGAGAGACAGTACCTTTTTGCTTTTAAGCTGGAAAATCGCGTTTTAACATGGTGTCGTATCCCACAGGGGTATACAGAAAGCCCATCAATTTTCAACCAGCTGTTGAAGAAAAATCTTGAAAGTCTGGTTCTGCCGCAGAACTCGGTTCTGGTCCAGTACATAGACGACCTACTTGTTGCATCAGAAACGGAAGAGGCTTGTAAGATAGATACCATTGCCTTGCTGAACCATTTAGCTGAAAATGGACACAAGGTATCTCCGAACACATTGCAGTACTGTTTGACAGAAGTACAGTACTTGGGTCACCGGATAGAGAAAGGAAAGCGCAAAGTGTCACCAGATAGGATAGAGGCGATAATGAAGATGAACACGCCTACGACAGAGAGAGAAGTCAGGATGTTCCTAGGAATGGTTGGTTATTGCCGACAGTGGATAGCTAACTTTTCACTGAAAGCAAAACCTTTACAAAAACTGACGCACAAGGAGGTGAGTGATCCGGTACCATGGGACAAGGACTGTTTGATGGCGTTTCTACAGCTGAGAGAGGACTTGTGTCGCGCTCCGGCTTTGGGGATGCCTGACTATGAAAAACCATTTTCACTTTTCTGCTGCGAGAGAGAGGGTTGTGCTTTGTCAGTTTTGGTACAGATTCATGGAAATGCCCATAGACCAGTTGCATACTTTTCGGCTACTTTAGATCCGGTAGCCGCAGCGTTGCCCGGATGTCTCAAATCCGTTGCTGCAACAGGTGTCAGCATTGAGCAGTGTGAAAATATTGTCATGGGACACCAGTTAGTGGTGTATGTACCTCATTCTGTAGAACTGTTAATGACCAGGACCAAGACACAGCACTTGACTAGTAGTAGGCTCACGCGCTACGAGCAAGTTATACTTGCTGCGGAGAACGTGACCCTTAAGAGGTGCTCTGTTTTGAATCCTGCTACATTGATGCCACTTCCTAATGATATAGAAGGCGAGGAATGTGAAGACCACGATTGCCTTGACGTGACTGAACTATGCACGAAGCCAAGACCAGATATTGTGGATGAGCCGTTGATCGACCCTGATGAAATTTTCTTTGTTGATGGCTCATGTTTAAGAGACGATACTGGTCGGTTGAGAGCAGCTTATGCTGTTTGCACCATTACTGGAGTTGTAGAAGCCGCTTGCCTGGAAGGAGTACACTCCGCTCAGGTGGCAGAGATCATTGCATTGACACGTGCTTGTTTAGCAGGAAACAAAATTAGAGTCACCATTTATACCGATAGCCAATATGATTTCGGTGTAGTTCATGATTTTGGGCAGTTGTGGTCTCAGAGAGGTTACATGACCTCCTCTGGTTCGCCTATTCGAAATGGGGAATTTGTGCGACTGTTGTTAGAAGCATTACAAGGTCCAGCAGCAATTGCAATTGTCAAATGCGTAGCCCACACCAAAAATACAGATTTTGTGTCGCAAGGTAATAGATATGCAGACGAAGTTGCCCGCTACTGTGCGGAGCAAGGATATTCTTTCACGGAGGTGGAAGTGGGTGGGGCTCAGGAAAGGACCGAGTTAAACATGATGCTAGAAACAGTTGATACTTGGGAGGATTTAAAAAACATGCAAGAGAACGCACCTGATTCTGAAAAAAAAGGCATGGGAAACAGCAGGTTGCGTGAAAAGTGAAATGGATTTTTGGGTTTCAGCAGATGGAAGGGCAGTGTTACCTGAGGAATTGGTGAGTCCAATGGCACGACAGATACATGGTCCAGTACATTTAGGAAGAGATGCTATGCTGAGGGTATTCAGGCAGACCTGGTATTGTCCTAAATTCAGGATTGCAGCAGAAGCAGTGTGTAAGAGATGCGTTACATGTCAGCAATTGAATGTAGGGAAAAGAACACCAGTTACAATGAGTCACATTGGGAGGTCTGGGGGGCCTTTCAACAGAATGCAATTAGATTTTATTGAGATGCCAAAAAGCAACCGCCTCAGGTATGTTCTGGTGGTTGTATGCATATTTTCCAGATGGGTCGAAGCATACCCTACACGCAGGTGCGATACACTCACAGTAGCAAAGTTGTTGCTTAGAGAGTTGATCCCGCGCTTCGGGGTGCCGACCTCCCTGGAATCAGATCGAGGAACTCCTTTCAACAGTGAAGTTGTGAAGATGCTTTGCTCTGCATTGAACATTGATCAGAAGCTGCACTGTAGCTATCGACCAGAGGCTTCAGGTATTGTGGAGCAAATAAATGGCACACTCAAGTCCCGAATAGCCAAAGTATGTTCATCGACGTCCTTAAGCTGGCCTGATGCTCTGCCTTTGGTACTCATGAGTATGCGTAGCACACCAGACAGGAGGACAGGTCTCTCTCCACATGAAGTTTTAATGGGGAGGGCAATGAGACTTCCGTCTGTACCAACTACAGCTTTGTTGAATATTACAGATGACCTGATCCTGGATTACTGCAAGGGTCTGTCTGACGCCATTCATTCTGTGTCTCTTCAGGTGCAGGCTGCTGAAGTTCCATCTTCAAGAGATCTATGTCACAACTTGTGCCCAGGTGACTGGATTCTGCTGAAGAAGTACGTCCGGAAGAACTGCCTAGATGTGCGTAGGAAGGGCCCCTATTAAGTTATCCTGACAACGAATACCGCTGTGAAGTGTGGAGGGCTGCCAAACTGGAATCACGCTTCCCATACTCGAAGAGTTCCAGCACCCCTGGAAGAAACAGCTCCCCTCGCAGATGAAAATCCACCTGTAGACGGTGAACCACTAGAGGGGATCAGTCAAGCTGTTGGGGTGTCGGAAGAAGTTGGGAGCGCTACAGAACAAGAAGAAGAAGGACAGAACGGCAGTGAAACTGAAGTTGCCACAGAAGGAGAAAGTTGCTGTGAATGCGGCTCAGACACAGATCAAGTCCAGAGTGATCAAGAACCGAGTGTGAGGACGAGATATAGGAGAGCGAGGCGTGGAGAAGCTAGTTGGCCAAGTGAAAGAAGAAAGAGACCGAGCTTGAAGCCAGCTCCAGAGAAAACTTTTGCCCCTATATCTGAAGACTCGGATTTGGACAAAAGTGCACAAGGACAGGAACAGGAAGGTCCGAGGAGATCGAGGAGGGTGCTAGTGCCTTGCAGAAGATACACTACTCCTGAGTGGACCTACCTCGCTGCAGATGTCCAGTGTACAGAGATCCGGGAGGGTGAGGGAAGTGACCCTGACCAGTACTGACCCCATCATAACAGTGGAAATAGTGTTTCTGATACCGGGAGTGGAGGTCGAAGGGTTGCTGACACTCAATATCCCCTATCCTCCTTATCTGAGCGGAATAAGAGACCTGGCTTTAAACAGAATAGAATTTCCGATTTGTTGTTCAAGGAGGTCAATACTTGAGGAGGTTCTTCTTCGTTTGGAAATATTAGATGCCGTGATTAGAGTCGCTGGAACACGTATAATTTCGGATTGCTAAAAGACTGTGTGAAAAAACTTTGTAAATAAACAAATTGAGAGATAACCTAGCGCCAAGTGGAAGAAGAAGAAACTAGAGACTTCCATTTAGTGGACGGAGAAGGGCTAGAGTTGTCCGTTGCTATAGAAAACAAAGACTGATCTTGCGGAGAAGATTATCAGCTTCCAGGTGTGGTTCGAAAAGAGACATTGTACAAAGGAAAGAGACATTGTGCTGTGAAAGAAAACCAGAGCTATACTGACTTGAGATCATGGAGGCTGGCAACCCGAACCGCAGGACCAAATGTATAGTAGGCACACTTTTAGTGGGAGTGATTTTTCTTATAGTTTTAGTAGTTACTATATCTT
Organism: Lissotriton helveticus; assembly: GCF_964261635.1. NCBI lineage: Eukaryota > Metazoa > Chordata > Amphibia > Caudata > Salamandridae > Lissotriton > Lissotriton helveticus. Next base: position 1,579,989,539 of record NC_136065.1, on the reverse strand, counting down.
ATGTAGTGGGACATGAAAATGAAGGGAAAACATCAAAGGAAGCGAAGATTGCATCGATACAGAAACCTACTACTGCTGGTCAAAAGGGGAACAATACAGAGAAAGACAAAGCTTTACTAGCAGCTGAGACTCGTAGGTTACATGTAGATGAATCACAGGGAAATTTTAAATCAAATGCATATGCTAAATTGCTTTATGAATACATTGATGCTATGGAGGCCAAGAATTGTTATGTTTGCATGAAATTGCCAGCCTCTGTAGACGAAGGTATCAGATATCATCATCTTCCATTGACTTATGGAATCACATGTAGTTTGTTGCTTAGTATATTCTATGAACGTGATGGGTTTGAATACTATTTTTCAAACTTCGATGCTGTTTTACCAGAAGTGCCGAACTACAAGCATTTAAATAAGTGGGATTATTATAAGAGTGAAGACAGATTACAGAAATTTTTCCTTCCTTGGAAAACATTAGATACTTCACACGCCCGAAGACATAATTTGACTTGTAAAGTGTCAGAAATTGAGAAAAAGTTTGTAGGACAAGTGGATGATCGATACCGGAGACAGAAGATCTTAAAAGCTTCAGGTCAATAGAAAACAGATTGGACCGAGGAAGAAAGGGCACACCAAAGAAAGGGTAGCAATGGTCCAATAGCTTTAGACCGAGAGAAAAAGGGGAAACTGTGTATACATAGGGGTGAAACCTATTACGAGAATGTGTTTGTGGGAAAAGTAAGTTGTGAACATGCTTTCCAATTAGAGTACTACTCAAAAGACTTCTTGAAGGAAATGCAGGTGATCCCAAATGTATATTTTGTGTGTGGAAGAAATGCATACGTGAAACTACCAGATAATTGGTATGGATCATGTTATTTGGCAATTGTCTTCCCCAAAATATACCATGCTAAGGATTTGGCAATTATAGAGGGAGGAACTCAAGTTAGAGGAAGAAGGGATGTAAGCAGTGAGGAAGTAGTTGGAGACGTCTTTGGTGCTATGTTTCCTATTTTAGGGATAGCACTAAATGATGTCAAGATTAGAAGATTGGCAACAGTTGTAGATAGGTTGTCCGCCAGTACTGCTAGATCATTAATGCTGGTGGAGGGAGAGATGCAATCGATAAGGGCAATGGTTCTTCAGAACCGACTTGCTCTAGATGTTCTGTTAGCCAAAGAGGGAGGAGTCTGTAAGGCTTTGAAGGTCCAAGAATGTTGCACTTACATTCCAGACAATTCAAAACCTTTAGAAAAGTACATTCGGAACATTACTGAAATACATCATGAAATTGAGGATTTGACAAAGGTAACAGTGTGGGAGAAAGTAGGTCAAGGAATGGGTAAAGTTGGAGGTTGGTTTGCCAACTTAGGAAAGAGTTTCATTTGGTACATACTGAAACCTATCATCATAATAGTGATTTGTATAATCACCTTGTGGGGATTGGTGCGGCTGTGCCAATGGTATAGATCCAACAGGTTGCAAAGAACCATGAGAGAGCAGGAGAGGAGATTGACTGCGATGCAGGATAATCAGTACAGGAGTCTGAAGGCTCTAGAGATGATGAAACGAGGGGGTACTGCAACGACTTCAGTTTGACTCAGTCCATACCTCAGGGATGGTGTTGTGATGGTGATGACTACTAAAAGTCATCAAAGGGGGGATTGAGAGAGCGCAAATCAAGAAAATATAGAAGTGCACCATATTTACAAGCACGTTGTATTAGTTTAGTAAACATTATATAAGAGTGTCGAATTTATAGAGAGAAAATATATAAGAGTGTTTATTTGAAAATAGAATACTTATATCAAGTGTGAAGAACTAATGTAGATGTTTGTAGAGATGTTAGAAGATTTTGAAATCCCATGTTGTATGGCTGTGGTAGGGGAAAATGTAATTCTGCTAATGTAGAAATGTGTAGGCCACATGGCAGTTCACATAGAGTACAAGATGCTGTTACACTCTTACACAATGATGGATATTGATGTTGTTATAATTCAAGGTATTTTTGATCATAGAACTGAAATATATGTTTTATAGATGTTTCATATAATCATTGTGTGTAATAAGTTAGAATACTGTTTAAACTAAGAAATTAAAGGTTTGCAGAGTGCACAGGCCCGTTCATGTATTTTTAATAGGCCTGAATAGACAAAGTCGTTTCTTTTGATCTGTATGTGCTCGTTAGAGAAAGGTCGTGCTAGGCACAATTTGTGGAGCTTGCTCAATGGTTTACGACTTAGAAGATACAGTGGAGGCCGGAATTTGGGGCCCACAGTACAAGTGTCTGTTTGCAGGTGCGAGGAGGTTCCAATCAAGAGAGTGATGAATAGACTTTTGTTCAGGGCGCCAGGCACAGGCCTGGAGGAGGCTTCAGGAATTTCTGGGGGGTACCGTCCTGCCGGAGAGGAGCCTGGGAAGCAAGGTCAACGCTAACGATGGGCCCAGAGGAGTATCAGCATGGAAAATACCAGAACCAACACCACGTGAGGGGCGTCTCTAAAGGGCGTTTTTATTGTAAATGTGATTTTGTATTAGGGACAGCACCCCTGGGTGGAGTTAGGGCAGATGGTCTGAGTAACCTAAGAGAGCGGATGGGTAGGCAGATAGGTTAACTGCGAGACACCGATTTACAACGAAGACTAAGGAAAGTGAGTGATCTTCTTTGGAAGTCACCACGGCTGACACCTTTTTAGGTTAAGATTTTGCTAAGTAGGGATGTCACTTAGTCTAGTGTAGGGACAGTCTAACCAGCATTTTCTTCCTTTCTGTAAATGACTCATAAGCTACAGCTTGTGTCTATTCTTGCAACTTTGATGATTTTTGAATTGGTTTTGGTAATATTCTTCTGCCAACTAAGAGCATTTAGAAAATGTATGTTTGTATTGATACCCGTATATCTTTTGAACCTTATATTGAGATGTTTGTATCTTCAGTTAAGTTTGGCTTTGTAATAAACTTTTAAACTTATTAAGAGTAAGTGGTTCTTTAGAGTGGTGTAAGTCATTAATTGATTGACCTAGTAGTGGATTGCCTTTTACTCTATGACAGGTACCAACGGTTCAGTCGACCTGAGTTGGGATCTAGATCTATAACAATAGACCAGAAATCCCGCGTTAACACTCCCAAAATCTATGCTGAGGTGTGCCCAAGGCGTCTGAGGAGCATCTTCTGTGATCACTGGTGCTGGGGCCGGATCGCTGCCGGTGATGGTGCAGGCATGGCAGGAGCGCACCATCTCGTCGACTCGACTGTCCATGGCTGGGAACCAGACCTTGCTTCTTAGGCGGGCTTTTGTCTTGGCTATTCCCTGATGACCTATGTGAGCCAGCGCTAATACCCTCTGTTGAAGGCTCTCAGGTATTACGATCAGATGTCCTCTAAGGATGACTCCTTCGTCCCCCACGCTTAGCTCGCTTTGGATTTGCCACAGCTGTTGGCGCGAGTGGCTGACTTCCACCCAAAGGCTTGGTGCTCCGTCCAGGAAGTGGGCCCAGCAGTTTCCTTCAAGAGCATGACAAACTCTGGCTAGTGTCTCATCCTTTGCAGTCGCTTCCCCTATCTCCTTCAGCGTCATGGTTTCGGGACACGCTGCTTGCGAGATGATGTGGACGAATTCTTCTGCCTCCCTTCCGTCCTCTTGTGGGGGACTTTGGCTGGTGACATCGGGGTGTCGGGATAGGTAATCAGCTGGGTTATGCGCTCCAGGTCGGAAGACAATCCTAAAGTTGTACCCTTGTAGCTGGACGGCCCAACGCTCAATCCGTGGGGGTGCCAGCCTGGAGGACCCCGTGAACAGTGGCAACAGCGGCTTGTGGTCCGTTACCACGGTGAATTCTTGGCCGCACAGGTATAGGTGGAAGTGGTGACACGCCCATTTTATGGCTAGTGCTTCTCTTTCGATTTGGGCGTACCGGGTCTCGTGTCAGACAATGCTTTGCTGGCGTACGCTACTGGCTTCCACACTTCCGGTTCGTGTTCCTGCAGGAGTACTGCACCCAGGCCTACTGGGCTGGCATCCACTATTAGTTCTGTTTTGCAACAGAGTTGGAAGTAGGCCATCACTGTCGTGTCCAGGAAATTTGCCTTGATGTCTTGAAAATCTTTGTTCGCCGCTACTGTCCATTCCCACTTGCGGTCCAGCCACGTGAGGGCTCTCAGGGGCTCTGCGAGAGCTGCCAGGTTGGGTATGAACCGGCCACAGTAGGTGGCCATGCCCAGGAAGCTGCGCACTTTGGTGGGGTTCTGCGGAGTGCTGGTATGCTTTGATCGCTTCCGCCTTTTTGGGGTCAACTTTCAGTCCTTCCCTCGTGAAGGTGTACCCGAAGAAATCTATTGATTCCTGATAAAAGGAGCATTTTGACCGGTGTAGGGTCAGTCCACTGTCTACGAGCCTTTGGAGGGTTGCCCTCAGGTGTGCATGGTGTTCTTCAAGGGTCGCCGAGTATACCAGGATGTCATCACTGAGGTTAATTACTCCGCTCAGCCCGGACAACACTTCACGTATGGCGTTTTGAAACACCTCTGCGGCGGAGGAGACGCCAAAGCTCAGCCGTCTGTAGCGACGAAGTCCCACATGGGTTGAGAAGGTAGTTATGTACCGACTCGCTGGTTCCAGTACAAGTTGATGGTATCCTGAGTTGAGGTCCAGCTTCGAGAACCATTTTGCCCCATTCAGGTCGGCCACTATGTCGTCCATGGTGGGGGTGATGTGTCTCTCCTGTTTGACGGCCACATTAGGCAACCTCATATCAACGCACAGCCTGATCGCCCCAGGTTGTTTTGGTTTGGGCGCTACTACCAACGGGGATACCCAGGGTGTCGGGCCCGACACTTTTTCTATCACTCCGAGGTCTTCCAATTTCTGGAGCTCTTCCTCCACTTGTGGCCTCAAGTTGAATGGCACCCGTCTGTGTCGGAGGGCTACTGGTCGGACAGAGGTGTCGATATGAAGCTTGAACTTTCTCCTTTGAGTTTTCCGAGGCCTTGGAATAATGTTGGGAAGTCCTTCAAGAGGATGTCTGCATGCGCCTGATGTACCTGGTTCGCAAAGAACACGAGTCCAAGGTCCTCTGCCGTGTGGCAGCTCAGAAGGGTGCCCTTTTTCCCTTCCGTGATGTGAAAACGTGTCTCAGTGGAGTATTCGCCATTTACGACGGTCGTCTGGATTACTCCCCTCAGCGCAGGAGCTCGCTGCCACCGTATGTGTAGATCCTGGCGTTGGAGGGTGCAAGAGGGGGCTTGGGAGACATCTTGTCGTATTGATCTAAGTCCATGACATTTACTGAGGCCCCCGTGTCTATGAGAGCGGTTATCTCTGTGCCTTCTATGGAGACTGAGCACATGGGCGTCGGCCTCCTCTTGGTAGATGCTCTGCTGACGTAGGATATGACGTACACCTCATCGTCCTCATCGTCTTCGTACCAAGGTCGTCTATCCTGGGCTTGACTATCTGGGGGAGGTAGTTCTTGGTCGATCGACAGCTGCCGAATGCGTTGAGTCATGGTCCTGGGCCTCGGACCTGCCGGTCTGTACATTCCTCCTCGGCATACTGCGGCAAAGTGGTTTAGTCGACCGCATTTCAAGCACGTCTTTCCTTTCGCCCCACAAGTCGCCGTCGCTGGGTGGTCTTCACCACAGTTCCCGCATTGGCTCCCTCGGGAGGTGGCAGCTCTTGGGCGGACTGTCTGGGGTCTCCTCTGGATAGCATCGACTTTTTCCTCCTTGATCGGCGTTGTTCTGGCCATAGCCGGTGCGACTACTGGTGTGCGTAGCGCAACCTCCATCTCTTCCGCTCTCGCGTCCGACAGCTCGTGTGACCTGGCTAGAACTAATATCTCTTCTAGCGATATGCCAGGTTGTCGGAGAATAAGCTTTCTCAATAATTTTGAACAACAGCCCACTATTATCTGGTCTCAGATTTCTTCCCTCGGGCTGGTGAACGGGCAGCTGCTGGCCAGCCGGCGCAGCCGGGCGTAGAACATGTCTACAGATCCAGATTTGGTCTGCCACGCCCTCTTGAACTTAAACTTCTCAAAGTCGTTGTTGAGTTGGGGATCAAAATGAGTGTTAAGTGCAGCGACCGCGGCGTCGTAGTCGTGCTCTGGTACAGTGTTGGGGAGCGTTTCAAACAGGTCGTAGATCTCTGGACCCCCATACAGGATGAGAAGCAACCTCCTGACTGTCCCATCGGTCTCCCGGGTGCCTTTAAAGTAGAGGTTTAGCCTTCCGACCCATGCCTTCCATCTTGGCGCCGCCGTCGCAGGGTCCGCCGCCTCGCTAAATGGGGGGATCGGCGCTGCGCCCGAGTGCATGTGGTTGTGTGGAACTGGTGCTGCGGCCGCGGCCTGGTTCTGGCCCGGTGGTGGCGGTGCGACTACCACGGGTGGTGGGAGGACCACCGCGGGTGGATTCTGTCCTGCCCCATCTTGGCCTGTTCCCGGCGCTGTATTGGACATGATTCAACCTCTTTGTAGGTCTTCCTGTGTTTGTCCGAGTGGTCCCTGCGTGCTAAATCCTCCTGCCCAGAAAGTTGGGCTGGCCAGGTGTCAGGATCCATCCTTCTTCTCTTGGAAATCATTACCTAAAAAGACCTTGCAAGCGCAGGCACCCATGTTGGAAGACTTCATTGCGGCTGCTGTTGGCAGAATTGCAGCGCTCAGCCATCTTGAGAATGCAGAGGATGTTCCGTCCTTGGTGGAGGTCAGCAGTCTAGCTGATTTCCTCAGTCCGCGAGAGTGTTTCCCCTTTGCGCATGCGCGCACTGCGAGCGGCGCACTTCAACTGACTGATTTCACGGAGAGAGCGTTTTCCTCACGCTCTCAGTCACAGAACTTGAAAAAACCTTGAATTATCGTATTTTGGCATCAGAATTCCTGTTATGAGGGAAGTAAGAATGATGCGCTTGGGTGACATGTGAAAGGGCGCTTCTTAACGAAACCTTTTCTCCTTCAGGAATATCGTCCTTGAAGATAAATACTTGTGGAGTCTTCGTTTTCAGAGCCTTGTGAGGAGAAGCAGGCTGTGTTGGGTGTCTTCAGTCAAGAGAAGCCCCATACTTGTCAAGTAAGAGTATTTAGCATTTAAGTAACGTCGCAGACATTTATTCAGAGGTGACCTTGCTCTGAGGTGAGAAAGCAGATGAATTGCGCCTCAAGTCAAATGAGAATTTTCCAATGAACTGACAGTTTGTTCTAAGGATAAGAGACTATAACTCATTCAGAGAGTTCTGTTCTTGAGAATTTCAAAAGACTTGTGTTAGCGTGTATTTCCTGTCAGAAACCTACTGGAGTCGTAATCTTCAGGAAATCTACTAAACTATCTTTGACCTGTGTTAGTCAATCTGTATCCTGAGAAATAGAGACTCTCTTGGAAGAAGCTTGAACAAAAGATTACAATAGAAGCTTGCAAAAAGTATATCCTCAGAGTATCTTCCGATGAATCAGATTGACAATTGATAACAGACAAAACACATTAGAGAGTAGCTAGCTTCCTAGTGCACATTGGTAAGATACAATTCCCGCCTAAGAATATACATAGAAAGAGATAGCATGTTTAGACCAAGATGTTAATCACTGTTAATTCCTTTCTAGAGCGAGAATTGCCAGATTGACCAGAGGCAGGCTCAGTGCCAGAAGAGAAGCAGTCTCTCTTGTTTTGTCTTCCACTTCCCCTTTCCCTTCCCCGGGCTAATTCTATGGACTGCAACTTATCAAGACAGTCTTTGGAGTTTGGTCGGTGGGGGTACTGGGGCAAGAGCATCTGTTCCTGAGGGGGCCGCTTCAACGTATCCTTTTTCTGACACCAGGGCTTGTTGGTCTGTCAATGAGGCTTGGGGCTGACTCTTTCCCACAGTCGCTTCCTTTCGCGGTCCAATTGAGCGTGGGCCTGGGTCGCTGCGTGAAAGGGGCCAGGAGTATCTGTGGACTCCGTTGTATTTGCCTGTGCTTGTTGTGTCTGTGAGAGCCTGGGGGCAGCAGCCTATGCCTGCCGGTGAAATCGTGGCCTTTGCGCTGGTGGGGGCGATCTGAGGTTCCGTGAATTCTGAACCCGTGTTTTAAATGTCATGGTTCCGTTACGATTTTGGTAACAATGAACCGTAACTAATGAGTTCGGCAAGTACGAGTGTTTTCGCCATGTTACACACAAGGATTCACAGTGTATTTGAAGATTCCATTCCGAACCATAGTTTTCATTTTGTGTAAGGCAGCCATTTTGTGGTTGCCCTCACATAGGCCGATGACTGCGGCTGAATGAGTCTTTAAGACTCGTGCCCTTTTGCTGGGGTTTGTGCTGACTTTTACATGACCCGAAGTGAACTGACCTCGTTGCCTGAAGCCGACCTTGCTGAGCCAGTTCTTGCCCGCTAGCTGATCAAGACTAAGATCAGAGCGCAGGACATCGTAAAGTTTTTACTACACACAAATATGCCTTATCCTACTCTTACCTGTTTCTGTTTCTTTCTTTATGGTCTATTTATGATATGGGTCGTGGCCTTTTTATTATGGGTTCGTTCGGCCTGTCTAAAGAAGAATGTTGGGTTTGTCCGATGATCGATCATGGGCCGAACAATTGAAAAGTGGGTTTTACCGTCATGCGATACTTTTGGTGTGGATACATGTGATTGGACAGTTCGTAAATGTTAGGTATTTGTCTGGAACGTGATTTTTGGCATAAAAGGAATGACTTGCTTTGTAAAATTGAGCAGTCTCCTGAGAACTCATACCGTGATGATTTCTAGGATTTCTGTTACTGGCTGCAGTCAATAAATTCGATCTTTGACGTCACCACAAAAAATCCTGTGTCTCTGTATTCTAAGACAGGTGAACCCGAAGACTTTGGGCGTGCCCCTGGCGCCGCCGGGTTCTAAATAACCCGGTTCTTCAGATCCCTGGGCCTCCCAGCGTTTACGCGGGGCTCTGCCGCCACGTGTTGCTCGTCGCTCCTCCCCTCCAGCGAAGACTAGGTGCGCCAGCTCTCTTGGGCCTCCGCGCGGCCGATCGTCTCGCACGTCGGAGGAAAGCACCAGGGGGAGTCGCACGGAGAGGCGCGGGCGGGGGCAAGGGGGCAGACTCACCCACACCTTCTGGGGCCGGACAGCCACGAACCGGTCCAACGGCGAGCCCCGCCAGCTGAAGGCGCTCCCGACGGGGGGACACGTGGGCGGGCCTCAGAGCCGGGATCGGGTAGCGGAGCTTAGGCGGGTGGGCTCCGCAGCAGGAAACAGGCACACCGCGGTGCTGCAGACAGGGGCAGCCAGGCACGCGTGAAGGTAGACCAGCCTCGTCGCCAGTGTAGAGGGCCAGGTCGGGGCCTGACACGTGGCTGGGGAACTGCTCATAAAGGGACACAGACACTGGATGTATGGTTAGCCGGAAAGACCCCGAGCGGTCTTCCGCCTTGTTTATTTATACCCCGGTGCGAGCCCGCCCCGGGGTATGCGTGGATGCGTGCTAGTGTGGCAACATTGTAGGGGATAGCCCGTGTGGCTCTCTACATCTAGGTCGTGGACAGATCCAAGACCAGACTCTTTATCAATGGCAGCTCTTGGCGCGCAGGGTAGAGGATGGCGTGTATGTCATGCAGGGGACATTCCTGTCTCAACAAATAAACACTTAGGCATTGGTGAAAGTGCATTAAAAAGGATGTGAACTGTGATCCTGAGTACAAGGGGGGTGGAGTCAGTGAGTGTGGGGCAGGGTTAGACACATAGCTAAAAAGGAATAAAATATTCTGCAACCATTGTGTTGTCCTTTTACCTACAGGTAATTGAATGTAAAATAAAATACATTCACATTAAATCAAAAATAAATGCAAGTTAAACTAATCTGTAGGGCATGTGTTGCTTTGGTATGAAAGCTTAATTGGTTAATGTAATTACTTCAGATAGCCTTATCTGTAACAAGAGATTTGAATCCGGGTCAGTGCACTGAGGAATAGTGACAGGTATTTGTAGGGCTGTGAGGCCCCAGCCTGCGACAGAAAGTAATATGAATATGTGAGTCATTCATTAAAAATGTATTACCCACAGTACACGCAAAGCCACTTCAAGTGTGTGCATATGTGGTGGCAGAATTGTTTGCGTAATTGCAGATTTACCACACTTGTCACATAATCCATCATGTGTAACATAAATTGCAGATTTTTATCAAAAATTGTTTCTCACTCAAGGAGATAAAACCTTTCTAAAAGCTCAGCACATGTGTTGCTGCTCAATAAAAAGGACTTTACAAAGATTAACTGATTAACTTTCAGGTGCTCCATTTAGAAGTTATACTGATAGTAATGAGGTGAAACTATGCCCAGCCAGTATGAACTTAATACCGCAACAAATTGTGCTGCAGGATACCACATAAAAACAAGTTATTTACCTGTACAATTTATTTCACCAGTATTGATATCTTTCATAGATTTACATGCTTGAATCTTCCCTGTCCTCAAGGTGGGAGACTCGTTGTCATTATAACAAGCAGTATAAAGGAAAGCACTGTTTAACAAAGCTTTAAGAAGTGACATTGTTAATCAATTAGGGAGAGGATATAGCCTTATGGCTAGAGCGGTCGACGCAAATCTGGGGAACCAGGTTCGAGTCTTGACAATGACGCTCAACATCCTGTGATTCTGGGCAAATCACTTACAGGCACATGCATCAATATTGCATTTTGCGATTCCTTAATTGCGAAAAATAAAGGAATCACAATTAAGGAATTGCAAAATGCAATGCATCAAGAAATCGCTAAATAAATTGCGATTTCTTAATATTCCTTAATTGCGACTCGCAAATTGCGAGTCGCAATTAAGGAATACCTCCCCATTCATTCCTATGGGCCTGGAGGCCCATAGGAATGAATGGCAAGACATTCTCAATTTGCGATTAGCAAATTGCGAATCGCAAATTGAGAATGCCCCCTAGGGGCATGTGTGTGCACAACATGAAACTTTGAAAAAATGCACAAAAGTGCATTTTTCAAAGTTTTCGCAAATTACCATGAGGTTCAACCTCATGGTAATTTGCTCCCCCTATTTGCGAATTCGCAATTTTTTAAAGTGTCATGCATTGCATTTAAGGAATCGCAAAATGCGATTCCTTAAATGCAATCGCAATTTGAGAATTCGCAAATATTTGCGAATTCTTAAATTGCGAGGGCCTTGACCCTTCATGCATTCCAAAAGAGGATTTTGCGATCGCAAACGGATGATTTTTGCGAATCGCACCATTTGCGATCGCAAAATCCTTTGATGCATGTGCCTGTTAATCTCCTCGTGCCTAACAAAAATTAATGTGTCTTTGTGTAACAACACTGTTGCTATATAAAGCATTCTGATACTCAATATCTTCGGGTCTAGTGCGTGCTATATAAAACACTAAAAAAAGAAAAAAAACATCATTTTAAGAAGAACCAATTTTCAACCAATCAACAAGCAGCTCAATAAACACTATTCTTTCCAAGGACTGTAGTACCTCAGATTTTTCAGCCCATGTGTAAAGGTAATATAGATGAGGTATTTACATGTGGTGAGCTCCTATTGAGGAGAAGGTGGGTGCATGTGAATCTATGCAAGATATCAATACTGGAGAACTACCATGTACAGAAGTAACATGTTTTTCTACAGTGTTGAATCTTTCTTAGATTCTCAGACTTGAATTTGAATTGCAAGCAACTCAACATAACACTTTAGAAGTGGAGGTGGGAAGCAGACATTTAAGGTAGAAAACAGAAAGTGGAGCTCACCTCATTGAAATAGACGTAAACAAAGCTGCTTGACTGCACCATGTTTTACTGTGGAATCCAAACAGTAATACCTGGTAAATGTATGTCTGTTACTCCATGTAGCAACCTTGCAGATGTCTGATAAGAATACTCCAGCAAACAGAGTAGCAGAAGTAGACACACCTCTTGTGGAGTGTGCTCTAACCCTTCTGTCCAGAGAACATCTAGCTTTCTGGTGGCAAAACACTATAACCATAGAAACCCTTTGTGTTATACTTTGTCTCCGCAGTGCTTGCACTTTCTTGGAGGGTCCAAAGGCTATCAGAAGTTGGTCAGTTTTTCTGAATGTTTTAATAAAATTTAAGGCCGTGTTTAAGGTTGAGAGTATGAAGTGCTCCCTCTGCTGCATTAGTAGGATTTCAGAAAAAAAGTTATACGGATTATTTGTTAATTTAGATGAAAGTATGACGGAACGTTGGGGGTAAAGCAAGGATTCACACTCATGTTTAACTCAGTCATCCCTGAATTGCAAGTATGACTCTTTACTAGTGAAGTCTTGGATCATACTTATCTTTCTAGCATATGTTAAACCTAGTAATCAAGCCATTTTCCAAGACAGGCAAATGAGGTCTGCTTTATGAATAGGTTCCAAAACACTGGTGTTCTTTTTTTTACTCAGGGGTAAAGGCCTTTAAGGAACTTTTTTATCTGTCTACTAGACCAGAGTGACCGTTGATTTGACGATCTTCTGAAGTGTGAAATTGCTGCTTAGTGCACAATGAGAGAAGTATGGAGAAGACCTGATCATGCTAGGTGTATTAAATATGGCAAAAGTTGTTCAGGTGATGATGAACGGGAGAAATTAATTCTGAGAGCAGCATACACAGAAATGACTCTATTGAACTCAATACGTTGTGTTAATTGTTTCAGCTCTGTCTTTTACTAAGATCTTTCTAAAATCATCTGAAATATTCAACAGATTGAACACATTCTATCCAAGAGTTCGGCTGATAAACTGAAAGGCCTCGATGTTGGAGCAATTTGGACTTTGTTAATCATTAGCAAACCGGCCTAAGCGGAATATCGTGATGTCATGGCCACAATGTGGCTACAAGGATAATGCAACATAGTTATCTTCTCATTTTGTTCAATAATCCGGGAATTAGTTGACATGGGGGAAATGCATAAGCAAAGATTTCTGTTCAGGGTATCTGGAAGGCTTTTCCCCACAAACCTTCCTGACAATATTTGCTGGCACAGAAGCAACATTTGTGACTAAAATGTGCCGCAAACAACTCTAGCTTCGCATTGCTCTAGGTTTGAAAAACGGACACTAGCAGTTGTTGATCCAATTCCTATTTGTGGCACTCTCTCGATGTTCTGCTGAGAGTGCCTGCCCATTGATTGTCATTTGAGCTACATGTTGTTCTACCTTTAGCATAATTTTGTGTTGAAGAACACATTTCCATATTATTTTGGCTTCTATTGACAAAAAGTGTGACCTTGCCCTTCCGTGCTTGTTCAGTTAGTACCTCGTTGTTGTGTTGTCTATGTGAACTAGCACAGATGAGCGTTTTAGTCTTGGAAGAAAAGATTGAAGTATAAGGCCCTTAGCTCTAGAAGATTGATATGCATCTTGGCCTCCTGTAAAGACAATTTTCCTTTGACTTCCATGTCCTGTAAATGGGCTCCTACGCCTTCCAGGGATACATCCGTGGTCAAGAAAATTTGAGGTGGTGAGTACAGGAATGTTAGTCCTGACGAAATATAGTTTTCCTTCATCCACCATGATATCACAGTTCTCATTCTGACAGTGATATGTATGGAGTCTTTGGAAGATCATCAGCTTTGAGCCCACTGTTGGCATATTTCCTCTTGAAATCGCCTTATATGAAGGCAACAATGGGTATCTAAGGGGGGTGCAAGATGACATAAACCCCAGGAATGATCTGAAGAGTCAAACTGAATCAGACTTTCCATTCAGAAGGGATGTGGCTAGCCTCAGCATTGTTTCTTTCTAGGGAAGGTCGTGCATGGAATCATATCTAGAATTACTCCTAGAAAAGTAATATTCTTGCTTGGCTGAAGGCAAGCCTTTTCTCTGTTCAGTGTTAAACCTAGATCATGACATTATTAAAGACAATATTTTATGGCTCCCTTGGAAGTATGAGAGGAAGGACCATATATGACCCAGTAGAAGTCCACATAAGGAAACATTTGATGTCCATTCATGCTCAGAGGCCTGGAAACCTCCAATGTCCTCAGGCGGGGAACTAGCAGTTGGTGGAGTAGACAGAGCTGAAAGTGGGGCCATATAATCATCCCATTCTCCAGCATGAGTAGTTGGGTCTTTAGAAAGTTCACCTTCCACTAATTCATCAACATCTGAACAGCCATCCTGAATGGAGATCAGTGCCAATGTCATAGACAGTAACACTTGAGGTCTTGACTGCAAACCTGAACTTCCGATTGAAAGGACAAGGCAAAGAGTATGAGGAAGTGAAGTAAGTTGAAGCGTAGGGGTTGCTTGTGGAGGTACCTGGGGACCGGATGGCTCAGGGAATCTAGTGTAATAGTTCACTAGCATAAGACAGAGGTCCATAACCAATGCTGTAGGAACCTACATCATTTACTCCTGATACTGATCATGATTTTGTATTTGTATTTATGAAGTGCAACATTCATCCAAGGAACATCACGGTGCTAGGATAGACGGAAAACCTGTTTAGAGTGAAAATATGGTAAATGGTAAAAGACACCGGGTCTGGAACCATAATCCGTGGGTTTCACAACTTGAGTCCTGAAAAAAAACATGATTTCACCTTCTTTTGAAAACTTGCAAGATCATCAGTGAGACAAAGCTCTAACAGGAGGTTGTTCCAGTGGGTAGCTGCCAGATAGGTAAAGGAGTGACCCCCTGCTCTAACTCTTTTGATATGTGGGGTTTTGGCTAGAGCATGGCTGCCTGACCTAAGGTCGTGAAAGGGGACATAGAATTCCAATTTGTCCGGCAGTATACTGGGGACAAGTTTATACAGTGCTCTGTGCGCGTAGCATATTAGCTTGAACTTGGCTCTTTGTCTGATAGGCAGCCAGTGTTTTTCTTTCAAGCAGGCCGAGGCCAAACTGTACTTGGTTTTGTTGCAAACCATTTTGGCTGCAGCATTCTGAACAACCTGTAAACAGGAAAAAAGATAGTAGGCCATGCCAACATATAGCACATTCCTGTAGTCTAGGTTGCTGGTCAATAGGGCCTGGGTAATGGCTTTCCTCCAGTTCAGAGGAATCCACAGAGAGCTCATACTTGGTCCTGCATGTTTAGTGCATTATCTATCAGGATTCCCAGATTTCTCACCACATGTTTAGGAACGGGGCAGTGCCCAATGGCTGGTGCCACCAAGTTGTGTCCCAGACTGAGTGTGCTTTGCTAAAGAGCAATATTTCAGATTTGTCTGCATTTCGTTTCAGGCAATGGGCTGACATCCAGACGGCGGTTTCTGAGAGGCAGTGACTCAGATTACTTTTGGTGGTCTCGTAATTTTCCTCAAATGCAATCAGCAGCTGGGTCTCCTCCGCATTCGACCAGATGCTGAAACTCCATTTCCTACTAGTCGTAGCCAGGGGAGAGACATACGCATTGAACAGGGTTGGGCTGAGGGAGGCTCCTTGCGGAACACCACATTTGATGGTTTTGGGGTTGGAGGAAAAGGAGCCCATTGGTACTGATTGGGATCTATTCAGCAGAAAAGAGTACAACCATTGGAGGGTTTTAGAAACAGTGTTGAATGCCACCGACAAGCCTAAAATGATCAAGGCGACAGCTTTACCCTGGTCTAATTGAAGTCTGGTGTTATCAAGTACAGCCAACAGGGGGACCTTAGTGCTATTGGAAGCCCTGAAGCCAGTCTGAGTGGCTTCCAGAAGCTCATCTGTCTCAAAGTAGTTGGTTAGTTGTCGATTGATCAATTTCTCGAAAACTTTGGACAGATAAGGAAGTTGGGAGATAGGTCTATATTTTTTAGATTGGTGACCATTGGTGACCTCTATGCCGGCTTTTTTTGCCAGGGGGATACAATAGCTATTTTCCAAGACTCAGGGAACACAGCAGTATCTAGTGAGCAATTATAAATGTGTGTGACGTAGGGGCAAAGTACTGGTATAAGGCAAGAAAAGGTAAGATGTGGACAGGGATTAAGCAGAGAACCCGATTTGACCTCAGACATTGCTTTAGCAACTTGTTCTTACGTAAAAGGGACAACATTACCTAGGTGAGAGTGGTCACCAGGATGTGGTTCCAGGGTTTCCCAGTCAGTGCCCTAGGGGGTGGGCTGTTTATCAAAAGTCGAGTAGATTTGGGTAATTTTGTTGAAGAAAAAGTGGCTAACTTATTCACAGTTGTCTGCTGATGGGGTCAGAGTTGGTGACAAGCCTACTGGTTTACATAGCTCCTTCACAATTTAAAATAGTTATTTGTTTCTCTGTGGGAAGCTTACAAGACGGTCATTAGAGGGGCGGTCTTATCTTAAGGTCTCTGGGAGGAAGAGGAAGAGCCGGGCAGAGGTGGAGAAGATTGAGGCGGAAGTGACAAGTATGGAGGAGTAGGTGTCGAGAGAAGCTACCCCAGAGGGCTTGCACCGGTTGCAACTCCTCGAAGATGAATACAGGAGCCAGGCTAGAGACAGGGCTAAAGTGCAACATGCACACACCCAGAGCAGGATCTACGAACTCGACGATAAAGCAGGGAAATTGATTGCGTGGTTGGAGAAAGGGGAGTGGGCATCGAGGCTGGTTCCTGAGTTGCAGATAGGAGAGTCGAGTAGGGTGAGAGATCCGCAAGAGATAGTAGAAGAGTTCGCCGCTTATTATCAAGCGGTGTATAAATCCGCAGGCAACCACACAGAGGCCGACAACGTAGCTATGATACACGACATCCAATTGCCAGTACTGTCGGAAGAGGATGGGAAATACCTAGATTCCCCCCTTACGAACGACGAAGTGGCGCAAGCTATCAGGGGGGTCCACTTCGGGAAGGCCACCGGCCCAAACGGAATCCCTATTGAGTTGTATAAACTCAATGCAAATAAGTCAGCACCCTTTCTTCGTGCAATGTTTGTCGAGAGAAGGGAAAAGTGCCAGCTCCCCTATGATCAACGTTTGGCAAATATTATCGCCATTCACAAAGAAGGGAAACCCAAGACATTAGGCTCTTCCTACTGACCAATCTCGCTCTTAAACGCCGAGCCCAAGGTGCTGGCTGTTGGACTTGGCCTTTTCCACCCAAATTTTTCGCTTTTGACCCCCTTATCTAGATTGTCTCCCCCATGGGATTAAACCTGTATAGGCCATGAGTGGTGTGAGACCCCTTTTGAAAAATGTAATTACCTGAAATAATGTGAGCACTTGTAAAATCCCCCATTTTAAAACTGCACCTGATTGAAATGTATTGTATTTAAAATGGATGCCATGGCCCTGGGTTTTGTCACTGGACTGACATAGGTCAGCGGACTAGATAATATTACCCAGCTACCCCTAGTTTTGGAGGGAAAGCCTGGCACCCAGGGTGCTCAACCCCTCCCCTTGAGCCAGTGTGAACCAGTTATCCCCAACATTCCGGAAGGTGCTGGCTCTGTGAGGGAGGAGGGTATAAATAGGGAGAAGTGTCACCAGAGAGTCAGTCAGCGCTGGGACAAAGAAGGGAGGGGACCTGCTGTGAGGTGCTACCGCCACATGGGCCTGTGAGCTGGGCCCTGCACCCCTATAAACCCCCCCGCTGCTGTCCCCATGGGCCCCTGACAAGGAAGGGCCCCTACCCAGGTCACTGATGCTGTTTGGACCGGGTACCCCGCCAGCACTGCGTGAAGAAGCGCCCAGGAGGTGAGGAGTGTGCCCCTGAGGAGGACTGTGGGACTGTTCACCCCCCTCTGTGAGGTGTGCTGCCTGGTGCTGTGCTGCGTAAACGCTGGGAGTCCAAAGACTGTTACTGCCTGTGGAAGCGCTGGGCCCCTGGGACTGTTGTGGCCCCCTAGTGGTGAAAAGCCGCCTGTCCAGCGCTGTGTGGTGAAGCGCTAAATTCCTGCCCCCTCAGCGTGGTCAAAGGAAGGAGCTGAGGTTGTGGGCAGAGGGAGGCGCCGTGCGTTATGAATAGCGCTGTTCTATGAGGAGACTGTGGCAGCCTGTGATTACCCTCGTTGGTGGAGGTGCGCTTTTGCCGAGGAGAATAATTAATTCAAAGGGAGCCTACCCCTTATCGCAGCCGGAGATCACCGTCGCAGCCCGGGTGCTGAGGAGACTGTGAGAGGACTTGATGACAAGAAAGGGAGCCTACCCCTCGTCCTGTCCTCGCGCTGTGTGGCAGCGCCGAAAATCACTGCCGCGGCCCGGCGCTGCCTTGAGGAGATTCCCCCCCCCCCCTTGCTGGGGTGTGCAACGTTGCGGCAGCCCCCGATGCCAGGAGGGGGCCGCCGAAGTGCAGGGAGTGCCGCGCTAGGCCCTGAGGCCGTCAGGTTCCCCCATCACATGACGGGGGCTCGGCCGCGTCATCGGCCCGCCCCCGCCGCGCACTGATTGGCCTGCGCGGCCGTGACCTTTGAAGGCCGCGCAGGGATTGGCTATCGGCCGGGAAGGCCAGGAGAAGGGGAATCGAAGCCCCGGGTCCCAGTGAGGTAGGAGGGGGACCCGGGTGAAGCTCCGTTGCGGGGCCCCCGTGCCAAGGAGGGAGCCCCGAGAGAAGCGACCGGAGCGGGAGGCCACCCCGCCGGTCTGTGCCCCACGCGAGGGGCCGGTGGAGAAGGCGGGGCCGGGACACACTGTCGGTGCCGGCCCGCCAGCGCGAGAAGAGCGTCGCAGAGCCCTGGGTCCCCGTGAGGGAGGGGGACCCAAGTGAAGTGCTGGTGCGGGGCCCCCGTGGTCAAGGGGGAGCCCCGAATTGGAGCGACCGGAGCGGGAGGCCACCCCGCCGGTCTGCGGCCCTGAGTGAGGGGCTGGTGAGAAAGGCGGGGCCGGGGCACATTGTCGGTGCCAGCCCCGCCCCCTCCAACGAAGCCGGCTGAAGGAGCAGAATGCCTGTGGGGCTCCCACGCGAACGAGGGAGCCCCGATTGCGCTGCAGGAGCTGTGTGACGTGGGAGGAAAGCCAGGCAGGCTTCCCCCACGGGTGCCCAGACACCGTGTTGAAGCCCCAGACCCCTGTGAGAGAAGGAGGCCCGGGTGAGGCGAGTGTGGCCGTCCAGAGGCCGTTTTGGAACCCCTGGGCCCCGGGTGACGCCGCGGAAAGGGGGGCCTCGAGGCACATTGTCGGTGCCTGGCCCCCCCCCCCTGCAGAGGAGACCCCAAAGGACGCCCCGCAGAACCTACTGAGCCTGGTGAGTGGGGCCTACGCTTAACGGTGTGGGGGACAGAGAGGGCAACGGGGTACATTGCCGGTGCCCGCCCCGGGGACTGTGTTGCCTTATCAGGTGCCCAAATGACAGGGGGCACCTGCGACTTGGGCTCCAGATTTATTGAACTGCCCTTCTAGACAACTCAGGAGCAAGCCGGTTGTCCTTATTGCATATTCTGGGGTAGAGAGTTTTATTCTCCCTTAGTGCAAATATAGGTCCCTGCTGTACGGGTTGCCCTAAGGTCCCCAGTTATTAAGGAACCCTGGGGAAGGAAATGTCTAAGGGAGTCCAGAAGTAAGGAGGGTTGACTGCTGTGTACACCCTGATGTTCATACCCCGAGGTTGTTGGTAGAGGGAGCCTAGCTATTCCCTTACAGGTGTTCCTGATCTATGAGGAGGGCTCCTACCTGATATCTATGCTGGGCGATGTATGTTCCGCCTAGGTTGGTCAATGGGTTGGCCTGATGTTATTCCAGGCCCTTGTTATGTACCAGATTGATGGGCCAGATAGGCTGATTTATTGCAGGTGTTCCTGCCCATGTTATGCCGTGATGCCCTAATGTTTTCTTCCCTAACAGGGGTGGTTTGGTGTTAATGTGCATGATGTATTTCTATGCTAATGTAGAATTTTGCAATTACAGCCTTCCCTGTAGGATGAGAGTCTGAGTTGGCCCCGCCAGATTGGCCCCAGATCTAATGACATTTTTATTCTAACCTTTTTCCCTTACAGTATGGACTTTGGACTCAACCCTTTCTATCCCATGTAAATAATCCCCCTCTGAAGTACTTGGCTCTGGTGCCAGTTGGCGCCGTGTTATGATGACACTGTTGATGCATTTTTGCCTTGCAGGTTGGAGATACTAAACTGCTTAATTTTCCAACTCAAACTGGTGTCCTGCCTCTTTTGTGCTGTGCCTGGTGTGTTGACTGAGGGTACTGCGTGAGTGCTTCACATGTCCTCGAAGTTTGGCCTGCCCGCTTGATGCCATGCTACCCCCTTTGAGACTTGGGCAACCCCCATTTCCAACATTTGCTGGCAAAGCGGTGGGATAGGACTTGTGTTTGCGCAGTCCCACAGCGGCCACAGGTTACACCACAAGTAGAGCCTTGTGGTGGGGATTATTGTTTGGAAGATTGTTTGCTAAATTGCTTCCTCCTGAAGAGTGTTCTGAACTGTCCCCTTGTTCCACTGTGGGTGTGTCCCGGGTGTATCTCGCCACGATGGGGTTGATTTACCAGGAAGTGGAACTGATGGAGTACACCGAACAGGAGGTGATAGACTTCCTCCTGGAGAGAGGGATACCCCCAGTAGGAAACATCAGGAGAAATTTGTTTCTCTATGAGGCCCTCAAGAGGGGAGAGCCCTTAGAGATTGATGGGGACTTGTCTGACTACCCCCCTGAAGTTTTGAAGGGTCAGTGGGTTAGAGACCAGAGAGAGGGCTCCCCATCCAGAACCCTGGGAGGTAATTGCTCCGATGAGGAGGAGGAAGAGTCTAGCAGGGCAGAGACGCCAGTAGCTGTGGAGGACACCGAAGATAGGGAGTCTCGCACTGGGTCCAGTCCCGGGGGCACTGCCCCATCCCTTTCCCTGTCCCCAGAAGAATGGGTAGATAGGAGAGAAGTAAGGGAGCATCAGCTGGCGCTGGCAAAGCTCAGGCATGCCGAGGGCTTAGCGCAGCTGAGGGTAGAAGAGCAGCGACTAGAGACTGAAAAAGTCCTAGCCCAGGAGAGGATGGCGGAGGCGGAGAGGGCCTTCGCCAGAGAGAGATCAGCTCAGGTGGGTAGGTTGTCCCCTGAGAGTGGTTTTAGGAGTCTGGATTCACCGAAGAGGGTGGGATCCAGTGGTGGCAGCGAGTGTAGGTCCAGTGCAAGGAGTCCCACTCCCGAAGCCCAAGAGACTGTGCCTGATTCCCCGGAAGAGGAGGACGGGTTAGTATTTAGGGGCAGGGGAAAGCTGTTCCATCAGTCCTGGGGAGAATTCGAGGAGGAGTGTTGGACTGTACTGGAGGATTGGGTGGTGAGGAGAGCAGTGGAGGATTGGGAAGGGCTGTGCCATGCCGTTATCCGGGAGCACATGCTGAGGAGTTGTTTCTCAAGACTGCGTCACCATCTGTTGCGGTGCGGGTTCTCAGACCCCAGAGAACTTGCACGGGAGGCAGACCTCTGGGTAAGTGCCAGAGCGTCTGGGAAGGCTGAGGGGAGTGATCCTGAAGGGAGTGAGACGGGGAGGTGTCCCGAGATGCCCCAGCTGTGGTCACCGGGCCTGGAGTGTTCTTTAAGAGAACCCCAGGTTGGGAGTCTAGGCTGTCCCGATGTGTCATCCAGAGGAAGGGATCCCCTCATGTCAGGAGGACCCGGAGCATCAATAATTGGAGCTCCAGTGGTTCGGGGGTCTGACCAGTCACAGGGTTTAGATCCTGGACTGGTGTTCCAGGTTAAGGGGTTGCCTGACCTGGAGGGTGGGGTACCTGTA
This sequence comes from Lissotriton helveticus, assembly GCF_964261635.1. Lineage (NCBI taxonomy): Eukaryota > Metazoa > Chordata > Amphibia > Caudata > Salamandridae > Lissotriton > Lissotriton helveticus. The sequence goes on along the minus strand of NC_136065.1, from coordinate 1,579,967,976 downwards.
ATTCAGGTCCCTACCAATTTGACTCCCAGGGGTACTACTCCCAGTGGGAGGGTGCGGAACTCTGGGAGGGGGTGCAGAGGGAGGAAGGTCTCTTCTCTGTCACCAGCTCAGCCACAGGGCGCAGATCCTGGGTTGGGTGGCCAGGGACAGGGGTTGCCTGCCCTGGTGGGAGGGACCTCTGTAACCAGAGTCCCCCCGGAAGTGACTCCCAGGGGTACTTCTCCGGGTAGGAGGGTGCGGAACTCTGGGAGGGGGTGCAGGGAGAGGGAGGACTCGCCCCTGTCACCAGTTCAGCCTGTGGGTTTCGACTCCAGGTTGGGGAGAGAGTTGTGTGAGGGTGTCCCCAGGCGTAGGAGATGGAGGAACCCTTGGAGGAGAAGTAGGGGGAGGAGAGCCTCGCCCCTAAGGGCTGGTCAGTCTGAGGGTGTAGACCCCAGATGGGTGGACCAGTGGCAATTTGGAGAGAGAAGAGTGGTCCAAGAGAATTACAAGCCTGAGGCTAGAGCCTCCCACTCTAGGAAGGAGAAACATCCCACTAGGGAACACCAGTGGGGTGGTTTTGTTGGTGAAGGGAGGGTTGCGAAAGAGAACCATTGGGTTCCAGAGTGGAGGAGAGACTGCAGGTGCTCCTGTAGTTGCAGGCCTGCGTCCACCTTTTTCCGCCCCAAGCAGGGAAGCCCATCAAGGCATTGATATGTCTACCCTGGCTTTTGGCTGGGGGGGAGTCGTGTTGGACTTGGCCTTTTCCACCCAAATTTTTCGCTTTTGACCCCCTTATCTAGATTGTCTCCCCCATGGGATTAAACCTGTATAGGCCATGAGTGGTGTGAGACCCCTTTTGAAAAATGTAATTACCTGAAATAATGTGAGCACTTGTAAAATCCCCCATTTTAAAACTGCACCTGATTGAAATGTATTGTATTTAAAATGGATGCCATGGCCCTGGGTTTTGCCACTGGACTGACATAGGTCAGCGGACTAGATAATATTACCCAGCTACCCCTAGTTTTGGAGGGAAAGCCTGGCACCCAGGGTGCTCAACCCCTCCCCTTGAGCCAGTGTGAACCAGTTATCCCCAACATTCCGGAAGGTGCTGGCTCTGTGAGGGAGGAGGGTATAAATAGGGAGAAGTGTCACCAGAGAGTCAGTCAGCGCTGGGACAAAGAAGGGAGGGGACCTGCTGTGAGGTGCTACCGCCACATGGGCCTGTGAGCTGGGCCCTGCACCCCTATAAACCCCCCCGCTGCTGTCCCCATGGGCCCCTGACAAGGAAGGGCCCCTACCCAGGTCACTGATGCTGTTTGGACCGGGTACCCCGCCAGCACTGCGTGAAGAAGCGCCCAGGAGGTGAGGAGTGTTCCCCTGAGGAGGACTGTGGGACTGTTCACCCCCCTCTGTGAGGTGTGCTGCCTGGTGCTGTGCTGCGTAAACGCTGGGAGTCCAAAGACTGTTACTGCCTGTGGAAGCGCTGGGCCCCTGGGACTGTTGTGGCCCCCTAGTGGTGAAAAGCCACCTGTCCAGCGCTGTGTGGTGAAGCGCTAAATTCCTGCCCCCTCAGCGTGGTCAAAGGAAGGAGCTGAGGTTGTGGGCAGAGGGAGGCGCCGTGCGTTATGAATAGCGCTGTTCTATGAGGAGACTGTGGCAGCCTGTGATTACCCTCGTTGGTGGAGGTGCGCTTTTGCCGAGGAGAATAATTAATTCAAAGGGAGCCTACCCCTTATCGCAGCCGGAGATCACCGTCGCAGCCCGGGTGCTGAGGAGACTGTGAGAGGACTTGATGACAAGAAAGGGAGCCTACCCCTCGTCCTGTCCTCGCGCTGTGTGGCAGCGCCGAAAATCACTGCCGCGGCCCGGCGCTGCCTTGAGGAGATTCCCCCCCCTTTCTGGGGTGTGCAACGTTGCGGCAGCCCCCGATGCCAGGAGGGGGCAGCCGAAGTGCAGGGTGTGCCGCGCTAGGCCCTGAGGCCGTCAGGTTCCCCCATCACATGACGGGGGCTCGGCCGCGTCATCGGCCCGCCCCCGCCGCGCACTGATTGGCCTGCGCGGCCGTGACCTTTGAAGGCCGCGCAGGGATTGGCTATCGGCCGGGAAGGCCATGAGAAGGGGAATCGAAGCCCCGGGTCCCAGTGAGGTAGGAGGGGGACCCGGGTGAAGCTCCGTTGCGGGGCCCCCGTGCCAAGGAGGGAGCCCCGAGAGAAGCGACCGGAGCGGGAGGCCACCCCGCCGGTCTGTGCCCCACGCGAGGGGCCGGTGGAGAAGGCGGGGCCGGGACACACTGTCGGTTCCGGCCCGCCAGCGCGAGAAGAGCGTCGCAGAGCCCTGGGTCCCCGTGAGGGAGGGGGACCCAAGTGAAGTGCTGGTGCGGGGCCCCCGTGGTCAAGGGGGAGCCCCGAATTGGAGCGACCGGAGCGGGAGGCCACCCCGCCGGTCTGCGGCCCTGAGTGAAGGGCTGGTGAGAAAGGCGGGGCCGGGGCACATTGTCGGTGCCAGCCCCGCCCCCTCCAACGAAGCCGGCTGAAGGAGCAGAATGCCTGTGGGGCTCCCACGCGAACGAGGGAGCCCCGATTGCGCTGCAGGAGCCGTGTGACGTGGGAGGAAAGCCAGGCAGGCTTCCCCCACGGGTGCCCAGACACCGTGTTGAAGCCCCAGACCCCTGTGAGAGAAGGAGGCCCGGGTGAGGCGAGTGTGGCCGTCCAGAGGCCGTTTTGGAACCCCTGGGCCCCGGGTGATGCAGCGGAAAGGGGGGCCTCGAGGCACATTGTCGGTGCCTGGCCCCCCCCCCTGCAAAGGAGACCCCAAAGGACGCCCCGCAGAACCTACTGAGCCCGGTGAGTGGGGCCTACGCTTAACGGTGTGGGGGACAGAGAGGGCAACGGGGTACATTGCCGGTGCCCGCCCCGGGGACTGTGTTGCCTTATCAGGTGCCCAAATGACAGGGGGCACCTGCGACTTGGGCTCCAGATTTATTGAACTGCCCTTCTAGACAACTCAGGAGCAAGCCGGTTGTCCTTATTGCATATTCTGGGGTAGAGAGTTTTATTCTCCCTTAGTGCAAATATAGGTCCCTGCTGTACGGGTTGCCCTGAGGTCCCCAGTTATTAAGGAACCCTGGGGAAGGAAATGTCTAAGGGAGTCCAGAAGTAAGGAGGGTTGACTGCTGTGTACACCCTGATGTTCATACCCCGAGGTTGTTGGTAGAGGGAGCCTAGCTATTCCCTTACAGGTGTTCCTGATCTATGAGGAGGGCTCCTACCTGATATCTATGCTGGGCGATGTATGTTCCGCCTAGGTTGGTCAATGGGTTGGCCTGATGTTATTCCAGGCCCTTGTTATGTACCAGATTGATGGGCCAGATAGGCTGATTTATTGCAGGTGTTCCTGCCCATGTTATGCCGTGATGCCCTAATGTTTTCTTCCCTAACAGGGGTGGTTTGGTGTTAATGTGCATGATGTATTTCTATGCTAATGTAGAATTTTGCAATTACAGCCTTCCCTGTAGGATGAGAGTCTGAGTTGGCCCCGCCAGATTGGCCCCAGATCTAATGACATTTTTATTCTAACCTTTTTCCCTTACAGTATGGACTTTGGACTCAACCCTTTCTATCCCATGTAAATAATCCCCCTCTGAAGTACTTGGCTCTGGTGCCAGTTGGCGCCGTGTTATGATGACACTGTTGATGCATTTTTGCCTTGCAGGTTGGAGATACTAAACTGCTTAATTTTCCAACTCAAACTGGTGTCCTGCCTCTTTTGTGCTGTGCCTGGTGTGTTGACTGAGGGTACTGCGTGAGTGCTTCACATGTCCTCGAAGTTTGGCCTGCCCGCTTGATGCCATGCTACCCCCTTTGAGACTTGGGCAACCCCCATTTCCAACACTGGCCAAATTGTTAGCGATCAGACTTACCAAGGTCATCACGACTCTGATCCACCCGCACCAGTCGGTTTTTATGCCACGCCGGAATACGGCTCTAAATCTCTGGAGGCTGCATGGAATTCTGGGAGGCGCCCATAAGATACATGAACCGGCGGCCTTGCTATCATTGGATGCAACCATGGCTTTTGATAGGGTAGAATGGCCCTATCTTTTTGCGGTTCTGGAGAGGGTGGGTATCGGTCAGGAGTTCATACGTTGGGTCCGTCTCCTGTACACGGACCCTCTTGCCAGGGTGGTGGTGAATAACCACAAATCCTCTGACTTTGCTTTGGGCAGGGGCACACGGCAGGGGTGCCCCTTGTCCCTGCAATTATTGGCTCTGGCGCTCGAGCCGCTGGAGGCGTGGGTCCGGTGGGACCGATTGATCAGAGAGCTGCGTTGGACACCCAAGTGGGAAGACAAGATCTCACTATACGCGGATGACATTCTGTTATATCTTACTTCCCCCAGAGATTCTTTGATTAATTTTCTTGACGTCCTGGCAGTCTTCGGGGAGTTCTCCGGTTTCGCCGTATATTGGGCAAAGTCGGTGCTTTTTGTCCTCAGCGTGGACCCCCCCGGGCCTTCCGAGTACCTGTCCGCTGCAAATTGAATCAGTGGGGTTTCGGTACCTGGGCATATATGTTACCATGGATCCAAAATTGAGATATGAGAATAATCTGGGACCCCCTCTGTCTAGGTTACGCAGAGATGTGGCGAGATGGAGATCATTACCACTCTCTCTTCTGGGTAGGGTGGTGCTGTTTAAAATGATGGCCCTTCCCCGCTTCCTCTATACGCTTCAGAATTCGATGGATCCGGTACCTTCCAATTACTTCAAGGAAATCGAGTCCCTCCAGAGACAGCTTCTTTGGGAGGGCAGGCCCCCTTATTGCTTTTTGCAGGCTCACTCTCCCCTGGTATGATGGGGGGATTTGTTTGCCAGACCTCCGAAAATACTACTGGGCGTCTCAACGTGCGGCGATAAACCATGCTATTTATGGATCCCCATCAGATCCTGGGTATGCGATAGATCGCGGTCAGATCCCGGGGGGATATAACTAGAGCTCTATATGCCAGGAATGGCGGGTTTCCCCTTGTCGGGCCACCGGCCCATGCGGTACAAGTGTGGCATGCTGCCACCCGACAACTTAAATGGGAAGGGAAACTAACTCTTGCGACCCCATTGTGAAGCTCAGAGAGATTGGGTAGCTTGTGGAAGACAAAGGGATTTGACAAGTGGGACCTCATTGGAATCTCACAAATTAGAGACATCTGGGGGAAAGATGAGATCCTCACATTTGACGCTCTACAACAAAAATATCAACTTCAGGAAAGCAAGCGTTTCCAATCTCTACAGGTCAGACATGCCCTACTGGCGCACATCCCCAGGGGGACCACGCCCCCAGAGGCATCCCCGTTGGAGGACACGGTGCTAGACGGACATCTCCCAGTTAAAACTATCTCCTTGATCTACAAGAAACTAATTAATCATATGGGGGATCCCTTAGCGACCATTAGGGAGCAGTGGGGAGCGGACGGTCTAGTGTTGGATGATGAGGATTGGAGAGAGGCGGTCTCCTCCCCAAAGGTAGTAGCCATCCAGATGAGACTCAGGCTGGTCCAATTGAAGATCCTTCACAGAACTTACATCACTGGTCCGCGGCTGGTCCGGATGGGACTGGCAGAAAGTGGGGAGTGTCGGAGGGGATGCGGGGAGACTGGAATGTTTATGCACCTACTATGGCACTGCCCTGAAATACAGGATTATTGGTCCAAACTACACAATAAGATTCGGGAGGGTATGGGGGTGGATTTGGTGATAGAGGCCAGGAGGTATGTTTTGAATGTATGGGAACCTACAGACCTGAACTCAAACGGGAAGCTATGGGTGACCCTGACGTGCATGATCGCTAAACGAAACATTGCACAGCTATGGGGTGCCACTCAGGTGCCGCAGGTCGGAAAGTGGATGGAGGATCTAGACTGGTGCATGTTCAGGGAGAGGTCAGTGTACGTCGCCAGGGGCTGCCCCAAGAAATGGGGGAAGATCTGGGGTGCTTGAAATGGATATAGAGGGGATATCTGTACTCCTCCAGTGACCGCAGAAGTAGCAGTAGTAACACTGGGGTCACTTTGTTCCCCAATTCTGTGTATTTTTTTTTTGTATCATGAAAATGTATATCCGATTACTGTAAAGTAAGTCTGTCGCCCGATGCGTTACTTTTATGTTAATAAAAAGAGTTTAAAAAAATATATATATAGTTATTTGTTAGAATTACTGTTAACTTCGTAAGGCTCATAAGAATAACATTCTGCAGCCAGGTCTTGCTATTGCAGCCTCCAGTTGTGGATCCTGGCAAGCGTACTCTCCCACTAAATAACCATCGTCAAATTGAAATTTGACATGTAGTTGAGTGGACTGTATACAGGGCCAAAGGGAACTTTCCCTCTGATTTGTCGACATCTAGTAAATGTGTAGGGGACAACAGAGAGACGTATGTTCTGGTATGATGGGTACGGGTATGCCGGTATTATAAATCAGGATAATGTCAGGCAGTTTAGTTGATGGGTCCATTGACGATGTCCATAACAATAGATATTTGTGTTTAAAATAGATGGTAGGTTCCAATGTTGGTACTGTCAATGATGTCACCCTTGTTGATGGTGATCTCATTCACGGTTTCTTCGATGACGTATATCTCATTGGGAGGGGAGTGCACAACACTTTTGAAGCCTCATATCTATGGGGCACATGCAATAAATAAGTGGAATGCGACAACCTGGTTTTGTAGAAGAAGTGATAACTTTTTCTTTAGGATTTTCTCTGCATCTGAGGCAACACTTGACTCAGCATGCTTCTTTTTTCTTGGCCCTAGTGGACCTTTGTAGAGGGCTCTTCTGAAGAGAACTTGTCTGAGGAGTGATCTCTCTTCTGATACTTCTTATGAGATTTAGATGTTTCTTCACCGTCATCACCAGAGGATGGCGCCTCTCTTGCCTTTAATTTTTGAGTCAAAATTAGTAATCTGCCTTCCTTCTTTTTGAGGGTTTTAACTAAAAAAGTACAACAGTACTTACAGACCTATGCCTTATGCCTTGGGTAAAAGCAGTAAAAGCCTCCTTATGAGGAGTGTAGAGTCTAAGCTTGCCGCAAGTACTACAATGCATGCCTGAAAACACCTTTTTGGAGGATTCTGACATAATTTCCTGTCAGGATTAACTTCCAGGAGATGAAAATCAAATGAATTGCCAGTTGGCAGTTGACATTGAGTCATAAAGTTGACAAAATCTACTTTAGAAAAGGATAAACTGAGCGGAGTTCAGGGGGACTCTCTTCATGCGGTGTGCAGCTAGAAATCTGAGGTATGATGGCCATTGAGGGGATACGTGCTTCCTGATTGGTAGAAGGTTGGTCCTTCTGAAAATAATGTGAATTGGCTAATAATGTCATCTTTTTAAGCTTTGTTATACAATACTTTCCTTTACAGCCGCAGCCTGTGGAGGGAGTTGCGGTGGGGCAGGGAGGCGGGGCGGGGGAGGGGCAGGGTGGCGGGTGCTAAAAACTGGAATATGGATAATTGGAGGTAAGTAAACAATTTAATTAATAAAACGAATTTCGTAGCTCGCGCTGCATCGCATTTTTCGATGCAGGTCACGCTACGAAATTCGTTTTATTAATTAAATTCTTTACTTACCTCCAATTATCCACATGCCGGTTTTTAGCACCCCCTACACTGTCCCTCCCCCGCCCCGCCTCTCTGCCCCACCGCAACTCCATCCACGGGCCGTGGCTGTTCCTTTATACTGTTTACTATAATTACAGTGGGACAGCCATCTCAATGAAAGCTAAGATTCAAGCATGTGCATCTATGAAACAGTGAATAGTGGAGAGTTTGCCTTTTCTTGCTGCATAATTTGGTCCTCCCTACCGTGTTATTCCAGAGGCCTCAAGCATAACATAAGCTGCAGAAGTTTAATAAAATATATTACAGCCAATATAAGATAGACTGCAGATTATACAAAATAATAAGCCACAGAATGCATACAAAGATTTGGTGTTTAAATGCTTAAGACTTCTGTAGATCATTATATTCTTAGTAATATATGCAATCCTGTCATACCTGATCAAACATTTTCATAGATTTCCATTTAAAGGCTGCAGGTCAGAACTGGGACCAGCCTCCCAGTATCTCTTAAAGAGAGTAACTCTTTTTCACAGCGCTTTCAAATGATTCCATAAATCAAAGCATATACTGGCCAGAGCCATAGGCAAGGTGGGTGATCGGGGCCATGCCAGGCCAATCCAGGCCAGTCCATATCTCAGCTAAATCTAAAGCAGCCTGGGGCTTTCCAAACTTTACATGAAGAAACACCATATAAGATAGGGGAGAAAGCGCCCGATGAGATGGGGTCCTAGTCCCCATTCCTAATTCCCCTATTTCCTAGGTGTTGGCTGACTGTTATTAGTTGATTGCTCCTGATAGTCTGTTTCGGGTCTGGATTGATTGAGATGGGTGTGGAGGCACACTGAGGTTCCGCTGGCACGTTTGGGGGGGTGGGGGGCAGAGTTAAAGGTGGGAGGGGTAGATTCAGGGGGGGAGGAGAGGGTAAGGCGAGGTTTAGCAGTTTGAGCGGGTGAAGGTTGTTGGACAGCAATGCAGAAGAATATTTAGTGATCCCACTAGGACCTGTGCGTGGGGACAAGGCAAGATGAGCTGGAAAGTAGCATTGCCATGTCAAGGTCACCCGGATGCTACGGAGACATACTATATATCCTTGCACGAGTTCTCATTTCCGTTGCGCCGCTCGACCTCCGGGGTGTGAGCTACACGGCTGTGTGGTACAAGTACGGAAAGCTAATGGATTTACCGGGCACCGAGGGGATAGATGCTAATGCTTTGTTTGTACCACCTAATTTGCTGCAATAAAAATATATTTACAAAAAAAAAAAAAAGATAGGGGAGAAAGGAAATAGTGAAAAAAAGAAAGACATACAGGTTAAGCATAGTCCATAATATCTAGAATAAGCATTACCCCAACGGGACAGGTACTCCACCGCCCCAGCATACGAAACTCAGTGAAAGTGGCCAACCAGTCAAGGAAAGGGAGGAAGCCGAACATCTATGGGTGAAGCAGAACATCTATGGGGTTTAAAGCAGAACACATATAGGGCACCAGCAGCCTCTCTCAAGTGGCAGTGCTAAGCAAGCATTAGTGGGTGGGACTGTATGTTTGGCTGTTCACCCGAATTGTGGCTTGATTAGAACCTAGTTTTCTGTGGCAAAAGGGTGCGGCCATAGTGGGTTTTTTAAAAACTCTATCCGTTTCCACAAAAACAAAACATGTACATTATAGTTGGATATCAAAGAACGTTATGCACCACAGCACACCGATGAGTAAGTGCAATATGTGTAAATTTAATACACATGACTTCGGGGATCACAAGGGGGCCCAGCTAAACACAGGTAGGCAAATATACTGGAAAAGGCAGTGGCCATAGTGTACTTAGCGGTTGAAAAATAACACATATGATCCGGAGAAAAACCCACCATTTAAGTGATGCTGATTTTTGTGAATAACATAGCGCTGTGTATGGAAAACAGGAAAACACCTCATTTGGTATCCACAAGGGAAGAGCCATTGCTGTCTTTTGGCTGGGTTTGAGCCACGGAAATACATAGGGGGGCAGATTTACAAGCCAATTGCGCCACTTTTGCTTCACTTTTCCCATGTTAAAAATTACGCCACTTTTGCATCACTTTTCCCATGTTAAAAATGACGCAAAAGTGGCGCTAGGGGCTTGTAAATCTGCTCCCACATACTTAGCCGATTTTGCCCACTGAGTAGGTTCTTTACCAGAAGCTTTAATTAGACCTTTGAACGCCTTAGTGCCCGGTGCTAGGCTCTATGATCGCAAGGGGCCCCTGAGTTCCGAGGCCAGGGCCCTGGGCTTTCCGGTGGTAGTCAGGCTTCGGTGCTCTGCTCTCTGGTTGCAGGTGGGCCCTACTTTCTTAGGCCACGGTCCTTGGTTTTCTTGTAGTCGTTAGATTTCGGTGCTAGGTTGTCTCCTAGGGGCATATTATCAAGCCCCTTATCGCCGCGTTATCAGCACTTTTCTGCCGATAATGCGGCGATATTTGCATCGCCCTATTATCAAGGCAGCGTTAAGTCTATTAACGTTGCTTAAAGCCACGTTAATTGACTTAACGCTGCCTTGGTAATAGGGCCCCTTTCACGATAAACTCATTGTGAAAGGAGGAGTGCAGTGGGTGTTGCGGTAGGCGTTCCACTGCAACACCCATTGACTTTGACGCTGCCACCTATTATCAAGCTTGGCCTTAATAGGTGGCAACGCCAAATTTAAGACCAGAAAAATCCTGGTGTTAAGGTGGCGAAATGAGGAGAAATGCTTCATTTCTACTCGTTTTTGCTTTTTTCATGTGTGCTGCCTTGTGCAGCACACATGGAAAAAGCAAAACACCAAAGTTTCTTTATGTACAGGGAGGTGTCTCTTACTGAACATAAACAAACCTCCCTGCTTGCAGACAACCTTGCACTCTGGTGCAAGGGTGCCTGCGCTGCCGATAAGTTGTTAAACCTACCGCCATCGCAGGGGGAAACAAACGCTAGGCTGCAGCCTAGCGTTTCCGAAGTGGCGAAGAGAGGCGTTAAGTCAAGTGGGCTAACGCCTCTCTTGGCCACTTTGTTGTTAATATGCCCCCAAGTGGTCAGAGTTCGGTACTACTAGGGCTTCCAGTCGACCGGGGCCGGGCTCTCCAAACCTAGAGGCCTCTGTTAATGGTGACGTGAAATGGCGCAGAGATGGGACGGTGATTAATGCCGCGCGCGCGGAGGCCGATTCCCCGCGATGGCATTTGTCTCTCTCCATTAGGCTTTATGGGCTGAATTTATGGCGCTATTACTGGAGCTGACGCTGCTACGCTGCGCGTGCAGATGAAACGGTTTCACGCTAATAATGACAATAATAATAAAAATAAGAGGCGCGATTAGCCCCGGGCGCAGGTGGGGGCCTGGAAGAGTGTGTCCTTGCCAGGTAGGGCTCAGGACGATGCGGGAGCTATAGTAAATAACAATATCCTTAAGCGCTAGCCCACTTACCATATAACCGCCTTTTCTCAAGATTCTAAATGCGCACTGGGAAATAGTATAGTGCACCATGCTCTAGGGAAAGCTGTATTTATTTTATGTGCATTTCTTTGCCTGTGATCTGCTCGGTGTAGCTGCATTGCTTGGACGGCACATTTACAGTTAATGACACCACAATTTAGTAAAAAGAAAGACATTGAGCCATCTTCTGTCCAAGGCTCTATATCTGAGTTATAGGCCCGCATAGCAGGAGAGGCTTATAAAAGTGAAGAGGGCCTTAAACCCAAAAAAGGCCAGTATGAAAAAAGTTATTAGAATTGTCAACCCAATGAGGAAAGAATGTTCTTAATTAAACAGTAGGACACAAAAAAGACACATCCATTTCTTTGATGGTGTCTGAATGGAATCCCTCTGTGTGTCCCTGGAGAGAGAGTGGTATGCTGGATCTCCATCTACATCCAAGGAGGAGAAGGACTGACATTACCGTGATTGAAGGCATATATACACCCAGATCGACAGCTGTTTTTTACTTCAGTTTCCATTTCTGTGAATAGTGCGGACAAGGCCTGTGGGTACAAGAACGGTTTACATAGAAATGTTTCTACAACATAATAACAAGGATCCAATTAATCACAAAACGAGATCAAATATGAGAGCATAAACAAGAAAGAGAGTATGTGGGTAGGGAGCAGAGTAAGATAAAAATGGAAATTTCCGCACGGTACATATATACAGGAGAAGTTATGTACGAGATAACTATTGCATATGCAAATTTACAAACGCAGCTGTCAAATCTGCAACTCTGGCATAAGTTAAATACTGAAGCTGGGATAAAGGGGTATGCATCTCTGCATTCAAAGAGTTTGGCATAGCTAAAAATGTAGGATGTGAGGTCTGGATGACAGGTAGATTTCAATGTTGAGGGGATCTTGTGGTTATAGTCGGAAGGGGTGTTAGAATAGTACGTTTTTTAGTTCCTTTCTGTCCGAGAAGAGGTAGTTCTGATAGGAGTTCAAAATTCTAGGGGCTCTTCTTGAAAAGGATATTTTTGTCTTTATATGGTACAATTTTATAGCTCTAGATTATTTTGCATATGCATAATATGATAACATCTTAAGGTACTTATATCTTTTTATGTGTGGGTATCCATCAATCTATCTATCTATCTACACACAAACATACATATAATTTTTTTTACCACCCACTACAGAGGAAAAAAAACCTTTAACAACTTTCCCCAAAACACTACTCGATGTCTCATGCTAAACCCTTTTTATACGACCCCCCACCTCCACTCTCTGATGTATCCCATATATATATATATATATATGTATAAATATATATATATATTTATATCCCCCGAAGATGGCTCGCTGTCGCTCAGACCATGGGTGCTTCTGGATGCGGTGCGTGTTCGGCGGTAGAGCCATACCGCATTAATATTTCCCAAAGAATCATTGGTTGGAGATAGAATGAAAACGCACTCACGGGTTGCTAAAATTCCCCAATCTTCAAATTTAATTCATTTGGCAGATAGGTATACGAAAACAACCGACGCGTTTCGCAATACCAGATAGCTTGATCACGGTAATGTAGTAGCTACGGATTCCCAAATAACTCTTTCAAAATTCTTCCCTCTTTTAACTTTTTCATCCAACTAACAGATGCACATATTGTCCACTGCCAATAACCATTTATATTTTCCCTCTACCAGTCCATCACTAAGTCACATCAGGCTGCAGATTCGTGTGCTATTCGCCTAAAAGAGCTTCAATGACTCATCAGGGGTAGTAAGTGCTCTATACATACAATTACAATTGTTTTCGATTTCTTAATAGCGAGGGTTTCTACAAGAAGAGTGCCTAAGCTTCTCAGGTTGTGTTGCCCTCCTGAAATTCTTAAATTTTTGACTGTGGTAGCTAGAGGTGTCCCCATGAAGTGTCGTTTGGTGAGGCAGGCAAGTTTGAAAATGTTCCAGGAAGATAAGAATGGGTGAGAATTGGATACATTTTCTGCATCCTGTGACCAATTTGGTAGCTGTATATAATGCTGCTTTAAAAGAAGCAACGTGAATTTTAGGAATCCATACCAGCAGATAGGTGCCACAAGCTAGAGTCGACAGGAATACAGCCTAAAAATCTAGTTTGAATTCAGGCACTGGGATAAAACGCTTGATCCCTCACAAAGGTTTGAGTTGGACGTAGGCTCCCTGGGTCAGGTTATTGATGTGCTTTGCTAGGTATAGATTCTGGTTTAGATAAAACCTAGTAATTTCTCACAGTCAAGCGTAAGACAAGAGCTTAAAGAAGAGTTTAGCTTGCAGTTAAACAGAGAGCTTTCCTCTAGCCACCTTTGGGTAGGTGTGTAGCAACTTGGTGGGGAGATCAACAACAATTCCATTTTTAGTGGATGCCTCTTTAGATGGTGCGGGATCATCCAAGATTCAAACTTGATGAGAGTTTGTGAAGCTAAGATGATGTCTTCTAGAGAGGATATTTTCAAAAAGGGTTGAGTGTCGCCAGAGTAGAAGTGATAGGTAGTGCTCGACTGACTGAGAATTGAGGCAAATAGGCTGATTTATATATTGAATAGTGTGTGTGAGAGTATGTAGACTTATGGTACTCCCCAATGTAGTTATGCTGTGCTTGCGATGGCGTTGGCTATTTTGATGCACGGACTCTGGTTTTCCAGACTGGATGTGAACTAGCTTAGGACTGTGCAGTTCACAACCATATTGATGTTGAATGTTTGAGAAGTGAGAAGTGGTGAGGAGTGGGTCACTGTATCACACGTCCAGGAGATGAGGAGTATCCATTGCCCAGGATTTTTAGGGTGTCTTAATATTTTCAGGTTGAGCGTTTTGGTGCTGTGTATCGCTCTAAACCTGCAATGAAGTTAATCTAGTAAGCCATTTTAATCAAGGTATAGCCCGAGTTGCAATTCCACACAGCTTTCCAGTACCTTGGCCAGGAAGGGAATGTTGGAAATTGTTGAAGAATTTGTTTATGTGTCTCTGTATCTGACTCTTGTTTTTTCAAAAGAGGAACGAACTGACCAAATTTTATAGACAGTCCAGGACATCCCAAGTCAACATGTAGGTGCTAATGGGGTTCAGCCAGTAAGGCACCACTGTTTGACAGATCTCCGTGATTTAAAATATGGGATGAGGTTCTGAGAGGAGAAAGGAGGGTTTCATTTTGTTGATGACCTTAATCATGTCAGCTTATTTAGCCATTTTAAAAGTGAACCACAAGGTTTTACATTTGGATGCTAAGGTTGAGAGACTCAGATCCCCTAGTGGGGGTGCCAGAGAGAGGGCAACGTTTTCAACTTTGTCAGTGAAGAAGGATGAGAATTTGTATCATTTTTTTTAACAGGAGTCTGAGAAGCCTTTCTGCATTAGATTTGTGAATTGTTTCATGATTTCAAAAAACTTTGTGGGCCGGTTCTTTGCTAGGTTAATTAATTGTTTTATGAATGGAGATTTCATATTGAAAAATGTGTTTCTTTTCAGTTGTCATACTTTTGGGATGTTTGTTGAGGAGTTTTGGTGCAAGATGTGTTCTGCGGCTCTGAACATTTTCCTTTCTACATTGAGTTCCTTCCAGTTCTTAGTTTGTAATACATTAAGTGCCAGGGTCCTCATCATGTGGCCACTGCAGCCTAACCCACCCATTGCCCCTGCCAATGGCAGTAATAAAACAGCTATTAACCATCACACTCCTACAAGTGTGAGAATTCAGATCATTCCAGTCTCCCAAAGCTATAAGAGTGGCAGGTAATAGTATTTTTTAACGTATATTGAATTAGTAAACAAGTGTTGTTGTGCTCACTCTAAATTAGACAAACAGCCTACCATGTAGCAGATTGTCATAAGTGTTGGTGCTGCCAATTAAGTGCCGGTGCTGAGGAACTGAAACCACCGGCTCAAATTAAGCACTGGTTCCTTCAAGACAGAGGTTTTTGACAATTGTCTTTACTATAGCCCGCTCTCTGATTCTGCAGTAGTGCCGAACATGAAAGGATCCCAGTATATCAAGAATGGCTGAATAAAATTATAAGCACAAAGCAATTTGATAAAGCCTAAGCAAAGAGGGTCGAGGGCCTAAAGAGATCCAATGCCTCTTGCCAGTATCTCGATTCATTTGAAAGTCTGGGCTCTGTGGTTCAGGATCTGGTTCCCCTTAAGGTGAATCTTGCTCTATGTGCCGAAGGGATGGGCTATACTTGTTTTCTAATATTCCACATGATTGAGTTGTTGACCTAATGAAATATTATTGTAAATGATTGCATTTGTGATGCGTTATTGCACCTTTTAAAGAGGTGATCAGTATTTCGTCATGTCCCATGATCATGAGGGTTACTGGGTATTTTACTCTCGCCTGTCTATGCACAGTTCCATATTCTCAAGGAACCTTAGTAATGAATATAGATTCTACATGATTTTTTTTTGATTCGCTGCACTTTATTATGCTCTTAATCTTTTTTCTTGAAGTTTTTACTTTATTGGTGATAATAGCCACCTCTGGTTCATACTATCGATGACCGTGTGCACCACTTTTGACTTGTAATTTATATTGATTATTGCTAATGATTAAAACATTTTTAGAATTTTCGTTCCCTTTTTGAAATCATGGGTCTTTTTATATAACTTCTGCTCAAATAAAAATAAAAATGTAAAAATCTAACAAAAGAAGTTCCTTTAATAACCATTGGGCAGATTTCTTTCAGTTTCTGCCTTTTAAGGATTTTTGGCACCATTTTGTCCATGATCTTCGTCAAAGTCTCAGTAAAGGTTTGCAAGGTTGTTTATCACTCGTTGGATAGAACGGCTTTGTTAAGGTTTTCAAGATCCCTGGTCCAGTGTTTTGGTCTTTTAGACTGGCCACAGAAAGCTATTGTCTTGGGGAAAGTATGCTGTCAATCTTCATAGATTGATTCTAGTGATCAGTAGTTTTAACAAGGAACTCATCAAGTGTGCAGAGGGTGTGTAAAGATGAATTAGGTTGAAGTTAGCTAGCAATGAGGACAGAGGAGACATGGCTGTATCATTCTGATCACTCTTGAGCGAGATACATGTAGGGCTCAGCTTTGATCTCACTTTCTATAAGGAGTTCCATAAACGTTTGAAAAAAAGACCCTGTTGTTCTCTGGTGGATGGTAAATGGCATGCATCCTAATCGGGTTATTCTTACTTGTTTTTATTTCTATTGAAAGGCATCAAAATTACATGAAATGGTCCTTATTGAGAATTCAGGGGGGTCAGTAAGTCAATGGTGAACTGGGATGTTTTGTGAAGCCATGATAGGAAGTGGCCTGGACTTCCTTTAGGAAGAGCAGGTCCAGGTCATGGGCAATTAATTATGATTTCAGCAATCTCAAGGCTGTGTTGGTTGAATTGTGTCAACTATATAATTGCAGTTATATAGTTTGCACTTTAGGGACACATGTCAGATATTGGGTTTGGAGTTGAGAGACTTTGGGGTTTAATTACATTGTTTATATTTTTTCCCAAGTGGGTTGCTTAATTGTCTTTCAGCTCATGACAGTAGTCATTTTTGGGCACTCAAGGTCATCAGTGCTTGATTAGCCAGAATTACATACCCTTAACAGGTCCTCAAATGTCTCTTTCGGAGAGTGTTGATGGAGCCCATCAGTAGAGAAGTTCCTTAATGTTTTGAGGTATGGTCTTCCTAGCAGCGTCAAAGGTGGTATTAGTGAAGTTGTCAGGTGTGTATTGTTTGATTTAGTCCTTTAGGACTTGGAGTTTCTGGTATGTTTTAGGTTTGTTGAAAACCATCATGATGATTGCCTTGACAAGGTTGTCTAATTTGAGATGTGAGCTGTTGGATTCGTTGTGGAGTGTTGGGTACTTTTTGGATTGCTGGGCGTTAAGGTGTGTGAAGGTGGGGAAGGAGGTGGAGGCAGGGAGGTGGCTAGCTGTGTATTTGCGTTTGGGTGGATTAGTGGGAGTGACTGTAGTGTGAGGTGTTGTTAAAGGCAAGGATGGTGGGAGTGAGAAGAGTTGATGGTTGTGGTCCAGGCATGTGCAAGAGAAACAGTGTGAGGAGTAAAGATGTGCCAACACTTCTGGGTTTAAAGTCCTGGTAAATCAAGGACAGGGCAGTTGCTGCTGTTTCTAGTGGCACTGAAGCCTTCTGTTATCCCTCAGGAAAGGGGAAGGTGTCCATCTCTGGTGTGACAATCTCCCTTTAGAACTGTGGATTTACTAACCCTGTTCATATGGAAGCCTTCTGCATTTTAGGTTGGGATGCATTCTAGTTAGTTTCCACTACTCAACGAGTAATTGATAATACCGGACACCACGTTTCTTTGGGCTACCAAAGGTTGTATTTTGACATTTTAGCAATAAATACTTTCCAAAATTCAAATGTATTTACAAGACTAGTAATAAGAATTGGTCTGTTTTACAACACTAAGAATTAATATTTTATTTCGAAACCACCACCCAGATGTATGCTGTTTGACAGACAATCCTGGGCTATGGCAAAACCAGACGCAAGTGCCAGACAAGTGCCCTCCCACCTCTGCCCCCCTACCAGGTAATGAAAGGTGGCAAGCTACACAGTTCTACAATGAGATCAGAATTAAACCCCTCCCACCATGACAGAAGTCTACATTGTTCAACCACAACCATGGGGAGAAAACACAAAATGGGAATACCTCGATTAATTCCTCAGTTTTATCAGGTTGTGATTACTACTAAACTTATTCTGTAACTGTTCATCACAGTGAAGCTATCCTGCCCCTAAGCAATAGAGCCAGTGAAAACGAAATAACATTCAAACTGCTAAACAAGCAGGAACTTATCTACTCCACAAAACACACTCATTTGACTCCCAAAAGTAAATGCAAGGATGTCCTAAAACTAAGGGTTAGGCCACAAAGAAATCCATGCATCGTTAGGATGCCGTCAATCCTGGACTAGAGTGCAGGTAGAAAAGGTAGAGGTGACGGCCTCCTGAACTTCTATACATACCCGTTTCATCTGATCTGGCTTGGCCATGACATCACCATTCTCGGGCTGAGCTTCCATCTGAGCTTTGCTTCCCAGGTGCCGGATGTCATCCTCGGTTAAGTGAGCTGAACCTTGAACGCTAAATTTCTTCTGGGGATGGTCTCCACCCCCTCAATAACCTAGGCCAATGTGTTGATAAGGTTGGAGAAACCCGGCCAGCACCAGCCTCACCTGCCAGGAGCCAGATGTGAACTTTGGTAGGACCAGCTTGCCCTGCAACCCTAAACTGCTTTCAGGGAGATGGTCCCCACCCCCTTCATTACCCAGGCTAATGCGCTGGTGAGGAGGAGGCATGCTGGTCCTTCCCCTAAAGCCTAAAGTTACTGGGCCCATAATAGTGGTGCACAATCTCAGAAGCAAAGGGAGTGATAAACGTTTCTAGTACTGAAGCCCTTTGCATAAGCCTAAAAAGGGAAGGGATAGAAGCCTTCTGTACATCTGGAACAGAGGAGGAGCTGAATAAAGGCCTCTGCTGGCACTGAAACCCTCTACATCTGGATGGGAGGCAGATGTGCTTTGATCGAAGGTCCTCCCAATATAGGCAGGCCTGGAGATGCAGTTAATTTAGGAAATGAAGGCTTCTGAATAAGAGGTAAAGGGTGCCTGGCAGTACTGGGACTGAAGTCCTTTCTGTATTCCTGCACAAGGGGAGGGACTGAAACCCTCTGCCATTCAGAACAGGAGCGTGCCTGGCAGCTGATGGGCGCCCACCGTAGATCCAATATGAAGGCGCTGACAGAGCTGCCACAAAGGTCCTTGTTATTTGCAGGAAGTACACACCTTTTTGCTTCACGCACACTCGATCTGACCCCTGCACCCACACCTGGTCCTCTATGTACCCTGCTACGCTACAGCCCTGCTGCTTTGGGCAGATGGCAGCCGCTCAATATTATGATAGTTGATGCTCCCCAATTCCTGTACTAATCTAATTACAAGTCGTTAATTGCCCTCGCATGAAACAGGCTGCGAGGCTAATTAGAGTAATTGGCCCGTAATTAGCTGTTTTATCAAATGAGAAATTTCCCTGCACCTTGATCATCCAGAGAAGACTATTATCAGCTCCACAGACTTAGGGAGGAGCCTATGCGTTATTGTGCTGTAGTTGCACATTCTGGCGCGAGTTATTCAATTATTAAAGCACGTTAAGACACGTTACTGTCGCACTCCTCTCCCACCCTGTCTTGCACCTCAGGATTTCTGCGTCCAAATGGTCATGGCACATTTTGCTGAGTATTTTGCTTTCATGGCAGTATCGCATAACTTAATGTTTCATATGTATGCATCAGTTATGATAACCTTGGGAGGGAATTTCTTTAGAGACGAACCTTTGTCCAAATGTCTCCTTTCCAGCCACCAAAGCAGAGACCGGCAAACCTCCAGAGCCACTTGGACCATCTGCTTGTAGTGTTCTCTAACTGTGGGTCCCAAACTCCAGAAGGTATTTCACCAATAGGTACAGCTGCATATAAAACACAAATAAATCAATCTGTGAATTTTTCTCTGTTGTTCTTTCTTATTTATTTTCTCTTCAAGATTTCAGTTAGTTCCCAAGCCAACACGTGTTTCGTCGTCTCAGTAAAGTTGTACATACGGCTTGTTCACGGTACAGATAGTGACACACAATTTTGTGTTTTTTTCTTTGTGTTCTCCTCACAGACCATTATAGAGCTAAAGTGTTCAGGTTGGTGGCCTCAGACTTAAGATTCTTGATACAACTGAGACCTTGAACAAGGTCACATCACGTAGTTTTTAGATGGTGTTTCTGGTTTTCTGTCACTGGGTGACATGATGAGATTTAGTTAAAAAGCACAAGCTCAATGAAACATATAGAAATAATATCCAACACATAGCTATTCACTACCATGTGCACTTTTTACTATATAAGCCCACTAAATGTTTAGGGGTAATCGCCTATATTTCGCATTTTAACTGAAATATCAATGTTTACACCATATGCATGAATATGCACTAGACTTTTGTGTGCAAATATGTGTTTGGCACTATGTCACTTGGAATTTCCTGGGGAGCACATTTGTTTTGATTTAACAAATGGATGCAATTGCGAATAATACAAAATATGGTATTGTTTTCTACCTAGCCGTGAACAAGTCGTATGTACAACTTTACTGAGACGACAAAACACGTATTGGCTTGGGAACTAACTGAAAGCTTGAAGAGAAAATAAAAAAGGAATAAGAAAGAACAACAGAGAAAAATGTACAGATTGATTTATTTGTGTTTTAAATCTGATTTACATTGGAATATACCAGTTTGATTTCACGTGTGCTAGGGGATAAACATTTTTGATGTCTTGTTGCTTGTGCTAAAGAGCCTAGAAAGGCAGGTGGTTCTCTCTGCCCCTTTTCAGCACCATCACCACTCAGAAACTTCTAAAATACCTAGTGAAATTACCTTTAAGCGCCTTTCCCTAATACATATACCGCCAAACCCAGTGAAGGTACAGATGCAACCTAGTGCAGGGGAGGTCCACCACCGAGGTCAAAAGATCCGGTAACCTCAACAAGTGCCATGCTGTTGGCGCTTCAATGTGTGGAAAAGTGTTCTTCTTGTCGGCGTCCATTTTGTGCCAGGACTCCATTTTTTTTGCATTGCCATTTCGTGTCAAACACCCACACACGACCCACCTGGTCATTTCTGCTGATGCCGGAGAAAATTCTATCTGTCATGACAAAACCCTGCCTGCAGCCTACATTTCTGCCCCAAAACTGTCGCACACCCAACCCCCTGTTCTTTGCAGTTCAACAGAAAGCCATGAGACACCCACACCCTGTGTAAACAAGCTTGTTTTCCATCTCCTGCGCCCTGCCTGGTAAACATCCTTGACACCGTGATCAGGTTATCTGGACAATGGTCTGACTTCTGGGCCTTGATCAGGGTGATTGGACAATGGTTTGAACACCGAAGCTTTGATCAGGCTGATTAAACAATGACCTGAATGACCGAGCTTTGATCAAGCTGATTAAACAATGACCTGAGTGCCGAGCCTTGACCAGGTCACCAACTACAAACATCACCTTGATCAGGTTATCAACTACAAACACTGCCCTGATTGAACAATGGACTAACAGCCAAAAGAGTGGGATGAAAATGTATTAAAGGCTTGTAAGCTGCGGAGTAAAGCAGCAGCCTCCTCTGTCTTGTTTCCAACGAGCTTGGGACTCTGTTCCATAGCCCGGGCTATTTGAATAAATCTGGGTTCCTCCTGCAGACGAAGGCTCCTGTGTCTCCTTTTACTAAGTACGGAGGGTATGGAAGACTTGGGCGGTTCCCCCGACGCCGAGACCCAGTAAGTGGGTTTAACCGGTTCTTCAAATGGTTAAACGAGTTGGCAATAATTACATTAGCTTCTACTTGCGTGTAAGAAAAACTTGTCCCAGGTCTGCCCTGAAGTGAGTCCCTAACAAGTGCAAGTCCTGGGAGTGCACAAGCCCCAACTTTTTGTGGTTAATCAAAATCTGTGCACCTTCAGCTGGTTGAATACTTATCTCATGATTTGGCCAGCCTTAGAAGAAGAGCCAGAAATCAGCCCATCATCTAAAGAAATAAGAAACTTAATCCCTCTTGCAAAAACTACCCCTAACAATGGATCCAATACCTTGGTGAAAACCCTTAGTAAGGTGGTCAGTCTAAAATGGAGGACTTGGACGGATAGTGCATTCTCTCTAGTCAGAATCTCAGGTACGTCTGAGAAGTTGTTTGGACCACAACTGTAAATATGCATCTAGAAGACCCAAAGATGCCAGAACATCTCCTGTTCTTATGCACTGCGAGATTATCTGCAGAGACATAATTTTGAATGTCAAATGTGGGATATGACAATTAAGCTCTTTTAGGTCCAGCACTGGCCTGCAATCACCCGATGTCTTCTTGACCAGAAATAATATAGAGCAGAAGCCGTTTCCTCTCTGGAAAATGGGACCAGAATCATTGTCCTCTTGTCTACTAGCTTTTGCACCCCTTCCACCAGTGATTTGCAGTGTAAATCTCTTGGCAGAGGAGTTGGATAGAAACAATGTCTTGGAAGATTTTGAAATTCAATGCAATAACCTCACTGAATGATCTTCAACGCCCACTGATTCACCACAGAGGACCTCCATTCTCAAACAAATAGGCCGATCTTTCTAGAACTGGAACAAGACTGTGAATCTCCTCAGACCTATGCTTAGGGATGGGGCAAAGCCAGATTGTACACTTCTGCTGAGTGTGACAGTATTTTTGTACTGCTGAAGGGACCCACTGACCCGCCCCTTCCCACAAAAGACTGGTTGCTAAATTTTGATTGCAAAGCATATCCGAAAACAATCCAGGATGCGAAATATTTTTCTATGGATGGAGGTTTAACTGGAAGCATCTTCTTCTTATCCTCCACTGGACAGAGGCAGTAACTTTTTTTTATAAAATGCCTCGAATCTGGGAACAGAGAGCACATCAACAATTTTTTCTGGTAAGTGTCTACCTTGCATACTTACTTCCACATTTTCCTTCTCGCACCTACAACTAACACCACAGCGAGTCAAAAGCCCGACAAAAAGTAGGCCCGCCACTACAGAAAGTGTAGCTGTAAAA
The DNA here is from genome assembly GCF_964261635.1 of Lissotriton helveticus. Lineage (NCBI taxonomy): Eukaryota > Metazoa > Chordata > Amphibia > Caudata > Salamandridae > Lissotriton > Lissotriton helveticus. The sequence goes on along the minus strand of NC_136065.1, from coordinate 1,579,945,327 downwards.
TCCCACCCTTGATTAATTTGGTCCATCAGATTCTGGAAATCCTTCAACAGCGTTTGGATAGCGTATCTAGTACAAACCAATGCTCAGACTGCAAAATTCGAAGCAGCATAGGACCTTTGGAGAGCCAAGTCCACTCTTATCTACTGGATCAGATGGAAAGAATCATACCTTGTGAAAACATCCACTTTGATCACTGGCGGAAATTCTTTCACAAATCCCACCAGCAGGTATCTCTATGCCAGTACACTGGAAAAAGACTGTTTATCCACCACTTTCCACTCATTCGACAGCACCTTCCCGTAGCCCCAGGTAGGAGGTAATTACTCTGGCTCCCTCCTCTGGTATTGCAGAAAAAAATCCTCCTCCTGCACTGGAGCGTCTGGGAAAGGTACCTTCTTTCTGAGGTCCTGCAAAACCTCTTTCAGGTCTTTCCCTTGTTCAAATCTGCCCTGTATCTCTTCATCATTCAAAGCCTGCTCTAGGGCGTTTGGGAGACGAGGGATCTTCCATTGCTTTGAAAGCAGCAGAGGCCGCCTGCTAAAGTAGCCTTTGCATGTTTCTCAATGTGGGAAACTGTGACATCCCTTGCTCCTCTCCAGGAGAAATACGCTCCTTCAGATGCCTTTTCTTCTCCCCTTGCATTTTGTACATTACTCCGACTCAGCAGTATTGCAGCCTTGCCCCTCAAATGTCTGAATCCAGAGACAAAGGCCTAAAACAACTCAGCAGCAACAAAGTAACTTCCACACAACTGCTCCACTTGGGTAATAGTTGTATCTATTTGCTGGCTTTTTGACAGGACATGCTCCCACATCTCGCAATACCACTGCCATCTTAAAGGCAGGCAGCGGCCCACGCTCAACTAATTCCTATCCCTAACTGCATAACATGCTGGGAACACTGCACCACAGAACGAACGTTAGGGGAGAAATGCACTGCATAACCAGGCGCTAGGAAAAACATATATGCCATCCTGAGTGTACTAAAGCAAGACATCTGCAAACAGAGCACGAAAGTTGCACTTGCAAATTAATGCGGAAGCGCTACAGTAGACCCTACCACTCAAGGAAAGGCACTCACCACTGGCCTGGATGCCACCTTGTGTTCCAGCAGCAACAAAAACAGGGAGTGGGGATCAACGGCTTCTGTTCTTATAGGATCATGAGAAGAGTGTCAGGAAGTAGAAGCCATCTTAGGGGTGGAAACTTTTTGAGTAATCTTGGGCTCAGTAAGTGAGCAGTGGGATGAGGAAGGCAGACGAGGAAGTAATGCTTGTGCCTGTAGCCTGTGAATCTGAGTCTAGCGGTAGTTCCAGGCTGCAGCGGAGGTGGCCTGTTTTACTTCCATCTGAATCTGTTTGTCAGTCTTGTGGCTGTGTCCTTACAGAGGTGAGACTCTGTGTTGCGAGTCATCCTGTTTTGATGTCATTTAGAGCCAGATGTAGGTGGCCAAATACCGAGCAATAACGCAGACCGGTATTTGGCTGAGTGCAATTTAGGTGAGTTGAAACCTACTTGCAAAATAAGGAATCGCAAAATAGCGATTCCTTATTTTGCTCTTGCATTTAATGAATCGAAATACCGATTCCTTAAATGCAATGTACGTAGCACTAAAAATAGTGCACTTGAGCCTTAAGGAATCGCTAATTTTCACCAACTTCAAGTTGGTGGTAAGTAGCGATTTCCTTTAAAAAATCACTTTTTTGCTTTTTTAAATGTGCCATGTGGCACACATCCATGCCCTTAGGGCATGTATGTGCGCCACATGTGCACACATGCACATTTCAGGGGTGCAACAGGGTGACCTTTGGGCACCCTGGCACCCTTGAAATAGCTCCCGCTATTAGCAATTCGGTAATGCCGAATCGCTAATAGTGAATATCTTCCCATTCATTCCTATGGGCCTCCTAGCCCATAGGAATGAATGGCTAGGTATTCCTTAATAACGAATCTCAATTACCGATTTGTTATTAAGGAATGTTAAGGAATCGCTAATATTTTAGCGATTCCTACCTACATTCCATTTAGCGAGTCCTTAATAGCCATTCGGTAAAAATCGCTATTAGGACTCACTAAATTGAAGTTACCTACATCTGGCCCAAAGTCTATGCTAGTGTACGCAATATTTCTTGTTAATGCTCCTTTCCTTCAGCTCCCTTATGGACTAGATTGGGGAAGGATATGGTCAAATGGGAAAGAAGGGTGAATGGGATGGCACATGTGTAAAGGGCTTGAGAATAGGGTATGGCTAGTGCGGAGAGAGTGCGAGTATCAGTGTCTGGCTTAGGTAGAAAAGGGGGCATTGCTAGGTGGTGGTAGAATGTGTGTGGTGATGTCTGGCAAGAAATCATAACCGAATCCGACAACGTTTGATGCCACATGGTGCCCTTCTGTACTGGACATGAAAGGTCTGAATAAGAATTGTCCTGACAATCCAGTATCACAAGAAGAAGGCCAATTCTTGTTGCATGAATGTAAAATGCTGTTCAAGAAAAAGAGTTGGCCAGAGCAGTACTTCTTTTGGAAGCCATGTATTACACATTGCAGCTCACCCATGTATCACTGAAACCGAGTTCGTAAGTAGCAAATTGAAGTGCGGTAGCTATAGCCATATAATTGTCTTTCTGTTCCAGTGTTAAAAGATTGCCCATTCCAGTGTAGCTATTTTACTTGTCCCAGTGAGTGGGTCATTCTGGACACATGCCACTCCTTGTGTGTATTGAATAAATGTGGATAAAGATATACACTTTTTTCATGTGTGGTATTAAATTTATTGTGAGAACTATGGGTTTTACAAGCATTATGTAGTGCACCCGAAATGGGAGATTTGTTAGGTACTTTGCGCTCTCAAGACAGTCACACATTGTTTTAGTTTGACCCTATCTTCACGTCGGTGGTTAAAGAGGGGGGAAGATTCACCCCACTCCACATAGAATGATCAAAGGAGCAGAGAACCACACTCCAGCCTCAAGCACACACTACCCAAATATATGAAAGTACAGTGGTTGCATATGCCTATACAAGATAAGTAATGTGACGTTTCTCTTTTATTTTCAGCCTACTGGCCTCTTCTTCATTTTTAGCCAACTAAAGGGTGTTTCAGCTTACAAGGGGGTGCCCCTCTACTTCATCAGGGCTAAAAAACTGAAAAATGGTCCCCAATGTAATGCTACATCCATATCATATATCTTAACACCCAACATCTGGTGACGATTTGTGTTCATAATGATATCTTCAATACAATGTGACTGTATAGTAGAAACCCATGCATAATTCTCATCAAAATATAGAACAAAATACATATCCTGCTTATATCATACGTATATCAATAATCCTCATCTGTTAATTAAAATATACCCCACATGACCTAATGAAATCACCTTCATTGAGACTACAAGAAGTGTGGCAAGCCTCATCAATTCTTAAAGTGAAAGCACCAACCTGGGCACCACTAAATAAACTGCAAGTGAGAGTTTACATGCATCACACTTTAGATACCTGTCCAATCAATAATGTATGTCCTGAATTTCCCCTGCAAGGAGACCATCAAGTCCATATTATGACCATGCACCCCTAATTTCTAAGATGTGAACTACATATTGTATCAAATGATAGCCCACCTGTACTTTCAGTTATATGTTTGACCCGGATAAGATACATTTATATAATTCTTGAACGTATCCTGAATACATATGAAAAGAAGGGGTCTACTATGATGATGGGTGGATCGCCACCGCCCGCATGGCGGTGGCGATCCCCCTACATCATTCCCCGCCCGCCTCCCATTTCCCCGCGCCATATTATGATGGCGGGGGCACCGCGGCGGACGGGAAGACCGTCCGCTGCTTTTCCGCCCGGTCGACGGGCCGTCCGGATGGAAAAGGGTTGCCTATGGTGGCGGTGTCTGCTAGACATCGCCAGCTATATTAGGATGCCAGCAAGAAACAGCCTTACCATGGCGGAGTTGCAGCCTTGGAAAGGCATGCCGATTCCTGAGTTGGGGGCCCGTTGCGGGCCCACAGTATGTTGGCAGGGTGAAAACCAGCTATTCATTGAACAAATAATGGAAACAATCAGGATCCAATCACTGTTTCACCTCAACCCCATTTTCCTAGGAGAGGAGACTTCAATCTCCATTGGAGCGATGATGAAGACACACAGGACGGCACTCTAAAAAACGTCATCAATGATCAAAACCTTGTACAAGCATGTTTAATGCCAACTCACAACAGAGGTGCCACACTTGACCTAGTCATTTTGAATACTGGTGTCTTCAACATAGATCCCATTAACCTAATGGACTGGTCAGATCATCACCAAATCTTATTTCACATCACTTCACAAACAGAGAGCCCCTAGCAATCTCCAAGCGCTGGGGCCTGTAAGAGACTGCCTCTGTGATTTCACCATGCTGTTGCCCCTCCGAGCGCTTTGCCCGTGGAAACGCTGTTGCCCTTCGAGGCGCTTTGCCTTGCAAAGCGCTGCACTGTTCAAAGCGCTGTGCCTGATCACCGCCGTGGCCCGGGTGCGCTTTCCTGCGCTGATCGAAATACTCTATGGCCCGTAAATCATCGCCACGGCCCGGCGCCCAGTGCCCGAAGTTACTGCTGCCTGTCCCCTTCACAGGTGCGGCCCCCGAAGCCAGGGGAGGGCCGCTGCGGTATTCCTACAGGCCGCGGGGGGCCTCCGAAGCCGACTCTACCGTCACATGACGGGGGCATCGACCGCATCACAGGCCACGCCCCCGCCAACGCCGGGCAGCCACTGGAGTAGGCTGCGGCACCCCAGCAAGCCGCGCTGCCATTGGCGGCTGCAGGCGCGCCCCTCCTGCAACACCTGCTGATTGGTTCTGGGCCCAGGAAGCACCTGGAGGCCCGGGACTGGGATTGAAGCCAGTGCTGGGCTCGGGGAGAGAGAAAGAGCCCCCACCAGCCGGCACAAGCCCTGGGTGGCCGCGACACCACGAGGAGGCCCGGAACACCGGAGAGGGGGCTCCCAAGAAAGCGCGAGCCCCCCCTTCGCCCCAAGCCTGCCGCATGTCGGTAGGGCCCCCCGGAGGGTCGAAGGACTGTAAATCAAGGTAACAACCCCCGGGGGAGGGCCAGAGACTATGGAGGCGGCGGGGTTGTGGAGGAGCCTGCGAGATTAGTGAGGCAGCCCTGTGGCCGCCCCTCCCCCTGCCCGAGACTGTAGTTGGGCCCTGTTCGCCCTGATTAACCCTGTGGTGGCCCTAATTAACCAGGTGAGGGCCTGGAATAAGATTAAGAGGGACTAATGCCCCCTGAACTGGGCAGTAGCAATAATTGTTAACTGTTTTCTCTTATGCCTGAAGTTAACCCCTGGCTAGGGGAGAGTCCTTGGCAACCTGCCCTGTAGTAGGGAACTGTGTTCCTGCTCTGTTGTGCCATTTGAGCAGAGGTTGATACCTCTTAATAATCCATATGCACAGGGAATGTTTTATATTGAAAGTGGTCTTATGAAATGTTGCTATAATGAACCTGCTGTTGAGAAATGTTAATGCCTAGCCTGTCCTAAATAGTAGAAAGGTATTTACAGAAATGTGGCCTGATGTTTAATGAAATGCTCAGCACCTAAATTGATGCCTTGTACATACCAGTGGGTTACTTACCTGCAATGCAGAAAGTCTAGATAAAGAATCTTGTTTGAAACAACTAGCTGGTGTGGTGTCACTTTATTGCGTGTGCCTCCATGTCTCACTGTGAGTGTGTGCTGCACTTCTGCTTTACACCTAGCCTTCGGGTGCCTTCCCGCTCGCGCCAAGCTACCGCAGTGGAATTGGTGACCCCAGTTCTAACAAACACTCATCTGGAAACACCAGAAATGTGAACAAAATAGAGTTGGCCTCCTTCTGTCTCAGCCGACTCTCACCCATTAAAGACCTACAGAGTGGGTAAGATCTAACTGAACATTACAATCAAAATATGACTGATATAATGGAGGTAGTAACCCCACTCCACCTCAAGAGACAATAAAACAAAAGAGCCCATCCCTGACTCAACCAAAACCTAAACGAAGATAGAAGAATTGACTGAGACTAGCAGAGACTCTGGAGACACAACCCTCCACCACTCACCTAAAAACTACTACAAGAAACATGACATATCCACAAAAACACACATATGGACTGCTGAAGCATCTTTCATAAGATCCCAACTAGATACTGCCGAAAACTGACCAGACAAGCTCTTTGAAATTGCCAATCAACAGATCAGATCCAGTAATCACAAAATCATTACAAACACCGTAGCAGAGAACTGCAAAGCCTTTGTGTCTTCCCTTGATGAGAAATATTTAAAAATTGAAAGTTCTACGTCTACCAACAATGTAGTGACAATGGTTCCGAACAGTAATAGTCAGTCCCCTCATATCAATAATTCAGTCACTAGCAATACTCCTTTTTCACTACTTACCACCATCCCGAAAAAATGGCAACATGGAACAAATTCCGACCATTCAATGAAGAGGGAATATGCAAGACCATTGCGACCATGAACTCAACTTTCTATTTCAGTGACCGGATACCTGCTACAATCATAAAAGTTCTAAATCAACTTGTAACCCCCATTTTGACAAAAATTATACACGTGTCACTAACACAAGGTAGCATCCCAAAGTGTTTTAAGATCCCTCAAGTGATTCCTCACCTGAAAAAACATGACACCAACCCAATAGACCGAAATAATTTTAATTCTTTAACTAACATCACCTTCCTAGTAATTGTATTGGAAAAATGTGTCCACAACCACCTATGCCAACATATTGAGCAGTCCAACCTACTTGATGCATTCCAATTTGGCTTCGGACATGGACACTGCACAGAATCAGACATACTACTCATCATGGACTATGCGCTAAAAATAATGGACCAACACTAATTGTGTCTCCTCATTCTACTTGAGCTATCATCAGCGTTTCACACAGTCAACCATAATCACAGCTTGTGAAAGTGGTAGGGTTGATGTCAAAGTCACACCCAATAAATATGGGTGTACCTCAAGGATCCACCATATCCCCCACACTCTCCAATCTATACAGGCAACCGCTGACGGCAATCCTCAAACAGGCAAACCTTGTGCATCACATATGCAGATAACATGCAGCTTTACTTAAAAAATTCCACAAGACTCAACAACATTCTTAGAAATACTCATAACTGGCTATCACAAAACCACCTCAAACTGAACTCCATGAAAACAGAAGTCCTACTCTTCTCCCACCTCACTGCCCACCACCAATACAAAAATAAATGATCCACCTAGATGCCCTCAACTGCACACCTACCATTGTTGATTCTACAAAGTCCCTTGGGATAACACTAGAGGTAAACCTCAACCTGCAACCTCACATAAGCTCATTGACACACAGTGCCTTTCGACAACTCAACCTTCTGAAGAAGGTGAAACCTTTTGTATTATCACCAGACTTTAAAATCGCGGTTCAGGCCCTAGTCATGTCCAAACTAGACTACAGATCTGCAACCTTAACTGGCCACCCAAAAGCACACACAGCACCACAAAAGCACCACTTACTGCTTCAGCTAGATGGATAACAGGAAAGAGGCACCTCTACCACATCACCCCCTCTCTAACATCTCAAATCAAAATAGCGCGCCTGACTCACAAAGCCCTTCACAATGACACACTTAGGTACTTCGCTAATAAGCTCGCTATGTCGGGAGGCTGTTTCGCCTTATAAAGCACACTGTCCCTCCTACTAGAACCTCCCAGATTTAGGAAAAACAAGACTTATGCCCTCACTTTCTCTGGATCTGCACCAAAATCGTGGAACTCTTTGCCTCTAAATATAAGGTCGAAAGGTCAAACCCATTGATATACATTGTAGGAGAGTAGGATCTGCTTACTATGGTTACCCCCACTTTATGCTGGTGTTTCACTGTTTTTCGACTTTAGTCTGGCTGGCACCCTGCTATCCAGGACCTCAGCCTAGCTGCTTCCTCTCTAAATTGATTGCATGTTTATTAGGTATACTCCAGATTGGTTTCTGGGTTACCCTTGTGAGTTTCTTAGGTACCAAGGACATAGGTACCCCAGAGGCCTACCAGGGGCTGAAGCACATATTATGCCACCCCTAGAAAGCCTTCCAAAATGGCACCACAGGTCTGCCACTGCAGCGTAGGTAAGGTGGTGCATGCACCCCTTACCAAGATATAGGTTACGTATATCTACCTTTGACACATATAAACCTATAAGTCACTCCTGTGGCAGGCCTTATCAGTCCTGAAGGCAGAGTGCTTGGTTTTGGGTGAGAGGGTGCCCATGCATGAGCAGGACCCCTCTGCAGCTTTCGGAATCTATTCTCTGATGCTGTTCTGTGATGCAGCCAGACCATATACTCTTAAGTGCATTATAACCTCGCGATAAATGCTAACTTTGGAATGACTGCATGGAAACATGTTGTGTTTGGTGTCAAACACTTTGGAATCTTACCCCCCGCCAGTCCTGGCAGCAGGGGTAGAATTCCACCTTTCTAGAGGGAGAGACATGTACACACTGGTCTAACCGGTAATTGTTTAAAAGAGCCCTGGCATCACAAAATGGATGCCACAGCCACAGACATGGGTCTGACCTCCTGCTGCTGGACAAAACTCTGGCAGGGGAGGCCTGGACAATAGGTTTCCTGTCACAGGGAGGTGTAACCACCTCCCAGACAGGTTTTAGTGTATTGGGGCTGGGTGGGTGCATTCAAAGAATGCTTTTCAGACAGTGCTGGGGGCACACTTGATGTCCCTATGCATACCCCAGCTCAAACCGGGTTCAGGGGCACTCAGCCCCTACCCTGGCATGAAACTGGACAAAGGGAATGGGTGTAACCACCCCTCTTCCCAGACCCTCCCATAGGTGGGTCCCCAGAGTATGTCCAACCCCCTAACTTAGGGGTCAATTATGATGGCGGTGAATCCGCATCCTCCAGGCCGGCGGAAGCCACCGCCGGCCTGGAGGATGCGGATTCACCGCTGCGGTCATAGCAAACACCCACTGCCAGATTATGATGGCATTGGGATCAGCAGTGGACGGCAAGACCGTCTGCCGCTGATCTGCAGTGGGTGTAGGCAAATATGGTGGCGGTGTCTGCAAGACATCGCCAGCCATATCACGATGCAGGCGGAAACATGCTTTTCCACAGCGGCTTTTCCGCCGTGGAAAAGCATGTGATCTTTTGTTTTTGGGGGCCCGTTGCGAGCCCCCAAGGGTGTTAGGGGGTGGGGGTGCACATGGGGGGTACCTATGGTAACTCCCTGCTTTGGCATGCACAAGGTGGCAGGCACCACGCGGTGCCTGCTAAGTTGTGCATGCCAAAGGTAAACATGCATATTTTACATTGCGGCGGGTGCTGCTTAAAGCAGCACCCACCGCAATGTAATATATACGGGTTGTGACCGCCAGGGTGGCGGTCACATCCAAATTGCAACGGAGGGACCGCAGCTGCTCCTGCGGTCGGTCCCTCCACCTCGGGGTGGCAGACGGACGCAGATCCGTCCGCCACCCTAATCGACACCCTAGTATAAGTATGGGACCCCAGTCCTTAGGACTTCAGATTACACCTGGACGAAACTCTGCAATATATATAATGGAACTGCAACATTCTACACGACTAGAAGACAGAAGAATCTCCCTTGGCGTCAAGGAGTGACTCCCCTGTTCAAACAGGCACCAAAGAAGCATCCTGGCAGTCTGCATTTCCAAGGCTCCCGCCAGATCCCAATGGATTTGTGACTCAGGACATGGACTTCCAGACTTCTCCGAGGCAGACACGAGATCCCAGCAAAGCTGAGACCCACAGCCCTCACGAGTGACGTGGAACCGGAACTCTTGGACACCGTGCACATTGGCAAGTGATTCAACTTCCTGAGCTTTTCTGAAGTTGTGCATTGGGCTACTTGTAGTCCAAGCCCCGAGCACCATTTGCACTGAAGATTGTGGGCCTACACTCCAAGAGTGTTCCGTGGGCTTGCTTCTAGCATTTCTGCTCGAGGCTCCTTCGCAATCCCTGGTCCATCAACTGCAGGGTCCCAGCGAAGATAACTCTTCTGTTTCTTGGGCTTTCCTGGTGGCTCCAGATGTGCACTGACTCCCCACCAATTGGTGTGTCCCTCAGACCTTGCTGGTTTGCACCGAAGCCAATCTTTGCTTTCAGTGTGGGTAGCTGTTGCCAATGCTTGTTGGGTCCAATCTGGATACTGACACCGCAGCACTCAACATCCTCTATGGGACAGCTTGAATCCAGCTCCTGGTTGTTGTCGATACCTCCTGGTTGTCGTGGCTGAAGAGTTAAGCTTCACCTTCTTCACCTGAAATCACCCAACATCGGTGGGCATCCGCTCATCGCCTTCCTGGTCACTGGCTATTGACCCAGACTCTGTTCCCTCTGCTTTCAGGTTCTTCAGATCTCCAATCCACCCTTGGGTTCACCCGGACACTTTCGACTTGGTCGTCAGCAGAACTTTGCAGCAGATCGCCATTGAAAACGACGACGAAACCCGACATCAAAAGATACCTATGCACCCGGCTTCCCTGGGTGAGGTAACTCGAGTACTCCAGTGCTCCCGTGGGTATTGACTCTAGAACTGCCTAGTTCTAAAGGGGTTTGCTAGAAGTCCTCTTCTAAGTGTCCTTAATCTTTAAAATTCCAACCGCGACTTTCCCCATAGAAGTTAATGGTGATTCGCGGCTGTGTTTAGACACTGCACGCGTCCCCCGTGGGTCCCCTGTGTCACTACCTTGGGTGGTTCCTGGTGACCTCAGTGGTTCTAAAGGCGCTAGGCCTTATATCTATGTCAGTCGTGGTTCTTATACCACTTTCTTAATATATGGTTTGGTGTGCCCCTAGGGCTCAACATATAGTGTGCTAATTTACTGTGTGCTAAACAAGTTTACTGAATGTACTTTTGCCTCTAGCCTCATAAAGAGACTGGAGGGATGTGTTTAAAATAAGTACATATATTCTATATATACCTGGTGTGGTTCTCCTTTCATTTGGTCATTCATGAGATTATAGACTGGTAAAACAAGCTGCTTTACATTCCTTCAAGACTTAGCCTGAAGGCTTCTCTCCACAGCTACCACTAGGATAGCTTTCTATATAGGTTGTCTTTAAACCTACCATCAATAAGGGTCGTTTGGACTGGTGCAAGGTGCCCACTAGAATAGTGGACAGCATATGCCAGGCCAACTTCTCACATACATCTTCAAGAAAGAGATCAAAAGGAATTTACTGAACAGATTCCTGGATGAGGATCTCCCATTTAGTCTCAACAGAGCTCATAGTGCAGGACTACAATCAGAGCATATTCTACCATTTCACCTTAGTGGAGTACAGAAGTGAACATACTATTCTCATGTGTTTTTTTTCTTTATGTTACCCAATTTTGATTGCTATGTTATGTGATCACTTTGAAGCTTTTGTGTAATGTTGTGAAACTTGATCTGTTGTACAGAGCTATGATACACATGGGTTATTTCCATGCTATATAAAACTCTGAATAAAATAAACTAATAAAGCTACAGGTAGCACAATCATGATGTTGCATTATTAAAAATGACACACGGACCAATTCCTGACCCTATTCAGTTTCCCCTTATGCGCTTCATGGTTACCTCTGATTCATTAAAGAACTATGTCAATAATTAAATGCTGCCTAGAGCATATTTAATGAAACATTGGCATGCGTACCAGCCAAGACTAGTTCACCATGACAAGACCAGACAAATTAGCAAACCCTCACACACCACACCCAACTCTTTTCACAGAGGACATACTTGAACCGTACACTCTTCACCCAAACACCCAGATCTACCTGTTACCTCTCCAGAGAGTTTGGGTGCTACAATGCCACAATAGTGACAGGCACACATTATACAAATGATAACATAACTTGATTATGTTTTTATAAGAGTTACAGTGCTGTTTGGACTTCTTCCATAAGAGTGCTAGTAAGTAGGACTGAAGACCACATTTCATATTTGCTGTGGGAGTATTAAGCTCTTGCAATTCCCTCACGGAACATTGTAGCTAGGGCGTCCATTGAAATGGAGGGCTTCATTGCTTTCACAGGTGATAGGAGACAGTTGTTCATCAAAATAAAGCTTGCAACTTAGGTATGTGAGACATTATAGGAGACTGGTGAAAGAGCCACTTCCATGTCCAGGAAGAGGTAACTGGTAAGGTAAGTTTTATTTGTTGATTAATTAAAATCATTACAAACAGCAGGAAACAAATTCAATTTAAAATCTGATAAAAAAAATAAAAAAAAGCAAAAAAACTTCCATATCCAGGAAGAGGTTCTTTCACAGACCCGTTCAAAGTCTGGTATAAAGACAGCTTTTGACCAAGGGAGTATAGATTTGTCTGATCATTTGTCTGATCATTCTGTGGACCCATGAGGGATACAGAAGGTCCATACCACCATGTTGTTGCCAAACAGAATATGGTCAGCACCCCAAGGGAACAGTGGTAGCTCCCGCACTGCCACATCTGCAAACTATATTCACCCTCTTCTAGACAGGGTGTGTGCCACAGAGATGTTTTTGGTGTGGCTTATGACATTACTAAGTACCTAAACTCAGGCAGGAACAGTATTGCCAACAGAACAGTGTGTGTTTCATTAGACAAATGGCTTCTTAAAGCAAGCTTCCCATTGGGGTTTGCAGGATTGAGGAGCAACCGGGGGCAGACCCTTGCATTGCCCATAGACATTGGCCCATTTGGACCATGATGGCTGGCAGTTAACTTCCTCCTCACCCCCAGTAGCTACGTCTGGGCAGTTTGACAGAAGTCTTAAAGCAGATTTCTGGTGCTCTGAGGCAAAGAGAGGTACAATCAAGCTATAGGGGCCCTTGCCTTTAGTTGGTCTGTCTTTTTTCACCTTGCCTTCCCACAACACATGCTGCTAGTGAGTGCTTGTAACATGAGGGGCTGGAGCAAGAAGCAGCAGGAACACTAACACAATAGGTATAAGACAGGCGCACAGCAGCAAAGCAAAGTTCTGTTATGCACACAGAACATGTTAAAGGATAGAGACTGCTACCTTACACTTCTTAGACAATGCCCACTTGACTAGAGATGAAAATGACCGTGCTCTCTGAATTTGGTGGGCTCTCAGCTGCCTTTGTCACAGTCGATCAGCCCATCCTCATACACACTCTTGAATCAAAAGTGGGATTCACCGACAATGTCCTTTTCTAGTTCTCCTGCTACCTTTCTAGCCAACACCAGTTTGTTCACATAAGCACCTCCAGGTCACAAGCCATCCCTATCACACATGGAGTCCTCCTGGTCCCATACGGTCTCCTGTTGTCTTCAAAATTTCCATGGAGTTACTTGGTGTTCCACACCACTGGAGTCAAGCTATCCTGGCTGAAGACGGCACTCCACACCCCTACTCACAGAAAATGGCATCAGGATTCACCAATATGCCGATGATACACAACTCTACTTGAAAGTTTCCACTGCTTCAGACATCCAACGCATCAAACTCTGCTTGAACACCATCCAGACCTGGATGTCCAGAGCTTGCATCTAGCTCAACCAAACCAAGCGACAATTTCTGTTATTGCCAAGAACATCAAACAAGACACAGTACAAACCTGGCTCAATGACATGAATGTTGACGGCTCTGAACCCCAACTCTCACTGAATGCTCAGTCACTTGAAATCAGGCTCATCCCAAAGGAACACATAGGCACAAAAACAAACAAGGCCTATTACTAGCTCTCTCTTCTCAAAAAAAGTCAAAACATTTCTTCCAGAAAATGACTTCAGAACTGCTGTTCAAGACCTCGCACTCTTGCATCTGGATGGTGGTGATAGAGCGCGGGCTCACCTTCTCGTTTTACCATACTCACCTGGGCCCATAAAACCATTCACACTTTGAACAGGTAAACCTACGCTTAACCAATTCGTTTAACCACTCAGGACCTATACCATTTGACTTACCAATCCTAGTCACCGATACCTCGAGTCCTAAAGGATCAAAGGTGTTAACATAATAGGCAGTAATTAACCATTTGCACTCATAGAATAACCACAAACTTGGGAAAAAAGATTTAAACACTTTATCAATGAAAATTTAAGTGTCAGTCCATTATAAATTCATTAACTCATTCAGTTAGAAACCATAAAGAAATATAATGAAACTTTCTTTAAGCATTGACATTAAAGGAAGGGTAGAAAAGGGAACAGCACAATGACATAACCACATGAATTTATAGTTATCTAGATTGGTGTGAAGATCAACCCTAGCCACAGGCTGGGATAAAGGACAGAACCCCAAAAATGACCAGCACCCACAGCTAAAGTGCAACGCCTGCTTCACACCCCTCTCTGCAGCTAACAGTCGGACCCCGATTGGGTTTTCGAATCTTCTGACAGAGTGCTCCGCCAGCACCTCTGCTCTTGATCCCCTATTGAGTGAGTTGGATCAGTGACAGGTCAGCTATTCGGACAAGTCGGACAATCTAACTTCGCTAAGCCTACCTTAGATATACCATTTTCCAGGGCAGTGTACCACCCTCCAATGTTGCAAGTTGTGTATTCCCTCAATTTGTTTGGTTAAAAGACGAGGAGAGGTCATCACACCATACCAGTTTTGAGGTTACCTCATCCAATTATTCAAATTGATGTTCCCTCCCATAACTTTATTTTCCCATGCACTTTTATTCCACCCGGCAGTGAATGTATCAATAACAAATACAATGTAATATATCAGTTAAGTTCAGCTTCCTCTTGCGGGGTCACAGGGTGAGTTTCCCAGGCTCATCTTCTAGCAAGTCAAGATTTGGCATCAATTCAATGCCATGGCTTGTGGACTCGGGTGTAGTCAGTGCATGTTCAGTTCAGAAACCAAGATGGAGCAACCTTGAATTTGATTGGTCCAAACACGAGGTAATAGCAAAGTAGAAGAGAAACAGTTTTAGAACAAAGAATAAATGAATGCCTTGTAAACCACTTATCTCTACTTTATTCCCATTATTTTATTTTAACTATTGCATTAGGATTTAGGCAGAAGGAACAATATTTAGTAAAAGCAGTAGCAGGTGCTTTAATAAGTAAGACATGAAGTAGCCATCTTAGTTCTAGTGCGCAGAAGCAAAAGATTCCCACCAAGCGGAGAAATACGTTATGTCACGTGAGTGTGACATACGCATGCGCAATAGAAATTCCCGCGTTGCGGCGGCCATTTTAGTGCATTTGGATTACAGTTAGTAAAAGCACATTGAAAAGCTTTCCCTAGCTTTTATTAGTAAGTGAAACATATTGGTTAGCATATTATTACGTTATTCTGAGAGGACTGAGTCCAAGCAAGTCACTATACGTGTGCAACCTTGCTCCATCAATCCCCTCTTAGATGATATTTTATATCATCACAAATTAATGAAACAGATGCCAACTTTCACATTTCTCCCATCTCAATTTCTTCAAACTTTCTATTTTGTTTCTTTTCATTATTCATGTGAAAGTTTTTCACTTTCTTGTGTACATTTCCATTCAATTCTTCTAACTCAATTTCATTAATATTTCTCTTTTTTCCTTTCTTATTAACTGTATATGTCTTTTTATGCTTACGACATTTGCAACAAATTATTATCCCTAAAATCAGCAAGGCTACTCCCACCATTGGCATCAGTATTCTACCTAAAAAACTTTTTTCTACGTTAGAGAACCAGCTAACTATAGAGGAGAGACCATCTGTAAATCTCTTCCATGCACTATCAACCTCCAGTGGTTTGAGTTCCTTTTCCAAATTTGTAATATTCTTTACATACCCCTTAATTTCAACACTTTTGTCAGGTTTGTAAGTGCAACAATGTTGTACTTTCAACATTCTGCAGACTCCGACCTCTTTTGCCAACAATATATCAAGAACAAGTTGATTTTGTAAAACCATTGGTCACTTTTAGTATGTACAGAGTTCAGGTTACTACGTATAGGAAGTTCAGAAAATATCACATCTGAATTAGAATAGTAATAGTATAAAGGTCCTTTCTTATAAAACAAACTAGCTAAAATACTACATGAAAAAACCATATGTCAGGGGCAAATGGTGGTAAGTAACACCCTCGGCTACAGATGTAGGTAACTTCATACAGACATTGCAATCACTTATTTCCATTGCTTCTACATAATGTACTAACAGATTAGCAAATAGGTTCAAGTGTGTTCTATTTCTAACTCTATTATAATGTAATCCTTCCTCATCTGATGCTTCTAAATCTACCTTTTGCTGTCTGAAACTATCTATCATTTCGTATGTATTTAACTTTTCAGGTGCATCTACTTTTTCATGAATGTTTGTGTTATTCTTCACATTTTTACTCATTAGATAAGGAATAGCTACTGTCAGTCCTAGCCGCACTATGAGTAATATCACTATACTACATGTGCATATCCTACAGCATGTTTTAGGCAGTTTCTTTTCGGTTTTCCATTAACTGTATGATCAGCCATTTCTGACTAAGAAGACTTAGCCCCTCTTTGAGACTTTTCCACAGAATTTTAACCTGTGAACCCTTTTCTCAAGTTGGTCTCACTTCTTCGTCAGTTGGGTCAATAATCAGTTCATCATAACTTTCATCACTTAGTTCTAAATTTTCGAAATCTTCAAGGATGACATAGGTCCATTCAGGGCCTCTGAACTTGTTATTCAGTCTTTTCAGTCGTGGACTCCTCCTTCTTGGTTTCTCTGTGGAAGGCCCAGTTTGACTTGTTATTTCATTTACTTGCTCTGTTTCTTCATTTATTGATTTAAGGCGAAATTTCAGTCTCTTAACAAAACCAGGCCACTTATCTCCTTCCAGTCTTTTAGCTGGCACTGTGCTTTGATTTTCTTCAAATGCTCTTTTATTTTCATTTAGTTGTGGCACAATTTGTATATTTTCGTCTTCTGTATCCCTCTCTATCTGACTTGGTCCAGGTCTTGTTTCTGTTTCTTCTGCCTGGATACTAATCTGGCCTTGTTCAGGAGTGTGCTGAATTTGACTTTGATTTGGTTCGCCTTCTTCTTCCTGAACATGTTTTCTACACCTATCTGGTCCTACTCAGGTATCTCGATCTCTTGTTTTTCTTCTTCCTGAGCCTTCACCCTAGTACCTATCTGTCCCTCTCAAGACTCTGGAGCTGTGTCAGGTATCTGGAATGTCTGAGTATATTGATCTCTCCTTATCTGCTCCTCCTCAGCATTACTATTGGCTTTGATTTCTGTAGTCTGAGTATGTTCTTCTATTCCTGACTCATCCTCACTATCACTCTGTCTATCTAAATAGGTTTGACTTCTGGTTCTCACAAAATCTGCAGGAATGTCAATCACTGGAATCCATTCATCCTGACTGGTGCTCGGTTGTTCATCATGAACTACTTTGGGATCAACTTCCTGAGACCCCTCAGCTGCACAACCTTCAGCTTCTGTTTCATCAGGCTCAGTCACTCTTTTAGTGTAACTTACATGGATCCAATTCGGAATTCCCTTGCACTTCACAGCTGTGGTGGTAACCAATATTACTTGATGTGGCTTTCCCCACCTCAGAGCTAGGCAAGATTCTCGAGTATGTCCCTTTATCACAACCCAGTCACCTGGAATCAGATCATGTGCTGGAGTTGATTGTCTGGCGACAGCGTCTTCTCCAACCTGGTGAGAGATAGAACGCACTTGGTCAGCCAGTTCTTTGCAGTACTCTAGTACTAAGTCATCAGATATATTTATCAGCTTGTGTCCTGGCACCCATGCCTGCCTCATTGCTCTTGCCATGAGTATCTCATGGGGACTCAAGCCTGTGTTTCTGTCTAGAATGCTTCTGAGTCCCATCAGAACAAGAGGTAAAGCATCAGGCCAATCTAATCGAGTAGATTCATATATCTTTCCCAATCTTGACTTGATTGTGCCATTCAGTTGTTCTACCACTCCAGAAGCCTCTGGGCGGTATCCACAGTGCAGCCTTTGATCAATTTTAAATGCTTCACAGATTAGACCAATTATTTCATTATTAAAATGTCTTCCTCGGTCTGATTCAATTGTTACTGGAAAACCGAAACGTGGAATGAGCTCTCTGAGTAGGAGTTTTGCTACAGTAATGCTATCGTTTCTGCGAGTAGGGTAAACTTCCACCCATTTTGAAAACAGGCAGACAATGACAAGGACGTACTTCAGTCCTCGGCAAGGCGGTAACTGAATAAAATCAATCTGTAATCATATGAATGGACCTTCTGCTTTTCCGATCTTTCCTGGTAACACTACAGTTTTCTCTCCAGGATTCATTTGCTGGCAAATTAAGCACCTATGGCAAAGACTCTCTGCTACGTTCCTGAACCTCGCACTGAACCAAGTTTGCCTGAACAACCTAATCATGGCATCCCGCCCTAGGTGGGAATCGCCGTGGTACATCCTAGCCATAGAGCAAGCATACAGTCTGGTAACACAGGCCTACCATCAAGGTAAACAATGACACCATCTCCAGCCCTTCTCTGACAGCCTATTTTCTCCCACTCTTCCTTTTCCTTTTGTTCTGCATCATTTTGCAAGTTTCTCACTTCCTCCCACGTTTTCACTCTTCCAAGCAACATAAGTTGGCAGCTGTATCCACATGCATCAATTTTCTTATTTATTGCCATTTTATGTTTGGCACAATGTTGGGCTAGTTGGTCATCATATCGGTTACCTGCTGTCACTCTGTCGTTGCCAGATTGATGAGCAGCACACTTGATCTCAGCCACCGTTTCTGGTAATTGGATTGCTTTTAGCAAGTCTTTCACATAATTTCCATTTTTAATAGGAGTACCTGATGAAGTCAGAAGCTCCCTTTGCATCCAGAGTTGGTCAAAGTCATGCACAACCCCTTAGCCGTACTGGCTATCAGTATAAATGGTTACTTTCAAATTTTTTCCAATTTTGCAAGCCCTTGCCAATGCAGTTAATTCGTCTACTTGTGCAGACTTGACTCCAGGTAAATAAGATGCTTCGACTGGACCCCATAGAGTACACACAGCATAAGCAGCACTCAACCCTCCTTCCTCATGTTGCATGCATGAACCATCTACAAATAGCTCATGTTCTGAATTTAATAATGGCTCTTCTCCTATGTCTGGACGAGGTTTGGTACAGTATTCTGTAAGGTCAATACAATTATGTTCGATTTCATTTTTGACTTCTGCAAAATGTTAATCAGGCAATAACGTTGCTGGGTTCAGAATGTTACACCTAGCAATAGTTACATTGGCTGCACCTAAAAGAATTCGTTCATATTTAGTCAGCCGACTAGGAGTCAAATACTGAGTTTTAGTTCTTGTTAACAAAATCACAACTGCATGTGGAACATACACAGTTGCTGGATGTCCCATAATAACGGACTCACTTTGCTCAAGACTCATGCAAGTTGCAGCTACTGCTTTCAGACACCCTGGCAATGCAGATGCAGGTGGTCTAGTGTGGAAGAAAAATATGCCGCAGGACGTCTCGTCAGACCATGGGTCTGGGTCAGAACTGAAAGTGCACAATTGTCTTGTGTATCACAAAACAATGCAAAATCTTTTTTGAGTAGTGAGGCATCCCTAATGCTGGAGCTGAACACAGAAAATCTCGTAATTTTAAGAAAGATGACATGCTTTCACCATCCCATTCTACTGGGTCCTTTGCTCTTTTCTTTGTCATTTGTATCAATGGTTTTGCTAGGACTGCAAATCCCACAATCCACTGCCTACAGTAACCTACAACTCCAAGAAACATTCTGATTTCTTTCTGTGTTTGAGGTAGATCCATGTTTCCAATTATTCTGATTCTTTCTGAGGTAACCCTTCTGACACCTCTCTCTATCTGGTGTCTCAGATATTTCACTGAAGTGGTACAAAATTGCAATTTCTCAGGTGATACTTCGTGTCACCCTTCACCTAAATGATTCATTAAAGCAATGGTATCAACAACACAGTCATTTCGAGTTTTAGATGCCACCAGTAGGTCGTCTATATATTGCACCAGGACTGAGTGTCCAGGTAATATCAAAGATTCAAGGCACTTTTTCAAAATCTGATTAAAAATCGTAGGGTTTTCTGTGTACCTCTGAGGGACACGGTTCCAAATGTAGACATGGTCGTCGAATTTGAATGAGAAAAGATATTTTCTATCTGGATGTAATGGCATGGAGGAAAATGCATGACACAAATCAATGACAGTGAACCAGCTTGCTGCCCACGGTATTTGATACAAAATCACAGCAGGATTTGGCACAACTGGACAACATGGGACAACAATTGTACTAATCTTGCGGAGGTCCTGTACGACCGTGTACTTTCCGCTCGGTTTCTTTGTGCCAATTATGGGCGAATTACATGGACTGCTCATTATTTCCTGCAAAATGCCTGCTTCAACTAGATGCTTTATTTCTAGTTCAACTCCTTCTTTTATTTCTGGGCTCATTTTATACTGTCGAATATTCGGGTAAACTGCACCTAGAATGGGTAGCAGCAGTGTCCAATAAAAAGGTAACATCATTTCCTTCAACTTTCCCTTCAATATATGGACCTGACTGATCTATCGGCAAGGATGAGCCAAGTACGCACTTCTTGTTCTCCCCTCTCAGGCACCGTCAGAAACTGCCCTCATCAAAGTATGTGTTACTCAAAAGAAATTGTGGTGTCACGGTGTCCCTTTTACCACTTCCCTCCCAATTTGTGGTACCACACTGTATGTGGTTTGACTCCCAGAATTTGGCATAGGCGCTAGTGGTGACTGGTTCTGTGTCGCCTGTTGTTGCTGTTTTCTCGACACCTCATTCTGCGTCTGTGAATTCAAATTGTTACTTTGCATATTATTATTCAGTACAGCCTTACACTCGTGCTTCCAATGCCCCAATTTTCCGCACCCGTGACACGGGAACTTTTTCTTGGCCTCATCTCTATTGAATCTTCTCCTCGGTTTACCCCCACTTCCATCTCTTTGGGTCGGATTATTTTTCATTTGGAGTTCTTGTTGCTCTGCTAATTTTACTTGTGCCCACATTACTTTTTCTTCCAAATTCTTTCGTTTATTGTCTATCTCATCTCCACAGTATTTTGCATATTTCAAAATGTCATCTATCGGCTTGGCCTGCTAACAGATTTTATGATCTTTAATCATTTGCGAAATTTCTGGTTTTAATCCTGACACAAACCGATAAATAAAATGTGTCATGTCTTTTGTATCAATGCTTTCCAAACCACTGTACTGCTTCAATACCTGTGAAAGGCGTTCATAGTATGCATGTACTGAATCATCTTTATTTTGGGTAGTTCTGTCTATTCTTGTCCAGTCAGTTTCTTTTGGGGGTACCTTTCCCTTTAAGTACAGGATTACTTGATTATATTTTTTCATAACCTCATCTGATGGGGCTCCTGTCTTCAAGTCTCTAGGGTACTCATCATTAGGCCAATCGACTGAAATTTTACACTCTGTTCATAAATCTACAGGAACAACAATGTCAAACAAACCATCCAAATCTTTTAGCAACACTTTCGAAACTTTTAAAAATCTTTCGACCTGCCTGTACCATTCTACAGGTTTCTCTCTGAGTTTTGGAAAATCATTCGTAAATGATAATATATCCTGTCGGGACCATGGGACATGCACATACCCACCTCCTGGCACTTCTCTCATCAGGCCCAACTTTTCTAATTTTTCTGGTTCTTTTAATACATATTCTGATACAGTACTTTTTGCTTGGGCATCTTCCTTTTTTTTATCCATCTAGCTTTCCACCTTTCTAAATCACCCCATTTTTGTAATAGTGATAATAGTTCCTTAATTTGCAATTTACGACCTGACACATTCATGTTTTCTAAATCTTTGTCAGAAAATTCATCTCTATAAGGTTTCTGTAACACTTTAGATTTACCAATATCAATTCCCATTTCAGAGGCCAAATTTGTTAATTTTTCCTGAAATGTTTTTGTATTTCGAGTAATACTTCGACATATAAACAACAATTCCTCTTCATTCAATGTATTTAATCTGTCTAACCCCACATTCCCAGCAAGCAATTCTTCCAATTCAACTCTTAGTTTAAAAATATCCAATGTTTTTGGCTGTGATTTTCGCTTTTCTATTTCTCGGGACCATCTCTTAATTTCTTCCAGGGTAACTACAGTAGTACTCCTCGTACCTGAATATGTTTCCATTCATACCTCTCTAGAACTTGCGGGAGTAGTTTTCCTGGCTGAGCTTCTTACCGATTTTCTTATAGGTAAATCCATCAGAGAAATTTCTGACTCACATTCACCTGCCTGATCATCCACTATTAATGTCTCTTTTCTTGGCTGCACTACAGGTGTAGTTAGAACGGGTGGTTTAGGACTAGTCTGCTTATCTCCATATAAGGGAACAACAGGACCTATAGTCACTGGAATTGTTAAGGCTCCAGGACTTGTATTTAACTGTGAAATTTTCTGAATTAACTAATTTCTCTGTTTATTTATTGCTTCTCGTTCCGTTTCCTGTAACAATTTTTTTAATGAAGTCTCATGTACTACTTGCGGAACCATAGGTGGTTTTAAGAACGGAACACTAGGATTAACTGGGTTTGGCTCCTCATTATAAGGTGGCGGATTTTTCATTAACAAATCCTCCAGGTAATCATCTTGTGGATCAATCTAGTCATTAGATTTTTAGTTTTCTCAGTACTTTTACTTCCTGTTTGTTCTCCTAAGGCTCGGACAGGATATAACCCTTCCACTAGCATTGATTGTCTCCATTGTTTCATTTGCTTATCTCTTGTCTCTTTAGGAAATCTGGGATAAAATGTACTCCAATTTCTGTCGCTTCTTGGTCTATCTCATTCAAAAGCCTCTGTTTCCCATTCTTCTAATGCTTTGTACTGGGTTAATCTAGGTCTAGGATCTAATTCATTCATGCGAGTTCTCAAATTATACAGAATCCTTCCATTGGAGGTAACATTTTCTGGGAATGCCAAAACTCCATCCTCTTTTGTATATTCTATCCAGTTCTCTAACCACACGCAAGTGTGATAACCCCTTTCAACCGTCATGTATGATGCAGGCATATTC
This sequence comes from Lissotriton helveticus, assembly GCF_964261635.1. Lineage (NCBI taxonomy): Eukaryota > Metazoa > Chordata > Amphibia > Caudata > Salamandridae > Lissotriton > Lissotriton helveticus. The sequence continues at coordinate 1,579,922,267 of NC_136065.1, read as the reverse complement.
GGTGGTCGAATAATAATCCCTTCTCTAGTTTTAATTGGTTTATCTTTTTTAAAGAAATTTTTAACCTTCTTAATGAACAACATTTTTCTTTTGTCTCCGTACATGATATGAGGACTTCCTCTTATGTGTTACTCTTGCGCAAAACCTAAGTACCTCCTATCGGGTCTAATTCCTATTATTGCTGGGTCTAAATGCCACATGTAATTTTATTCCGTGTGTGGTTTGTAAAGACTCTCGATTGTTTTACAAAAAGACTTCCAATACTAGCAAGTTTCTTAATTTTCAAATGACCAATTGACAATCAAAATTCAAATAAATCCAACCAATAGTTGTGCGGCTTTTACCGTGAGACGATTGCTCACGCTCCTGCACTCACCCATCCTTTACAACAGTGGTTCCCAAACTTTTGACTCCTGAGGACCCCCATTGAGTCACCACTGGAAGCCGGGGACCCCCAAGCAATTTGTATGAGTTCAATTTCAAATATTAAAACAGTAATTCGAAAAAAATACACACGTGTGCACACAAAACAAATACTCAAAGTACTAAGGATTTTGGGGCCAGATGTACAACCATTTCATTTAGCGCCTCGCAATTGGCGACACATGGCGAGTGGCAAATTGCGAGTTGCTAAATGAAATGTACAACAGTGTGTTTAACACTGTTTGGGATTCCAAATGAGGTCGCAAATTGCGAGGTTCATTAATAGTAATGAGCCTCTCGCAATTTGCGAGCCCATTGGGAATGCCAGCCCTCCCAGGTATGGTAGCCTGCTGGGCTCTGCAGGCCACCATGTCTGGGACTGCTTTTAAATAAAGCAGTTTTAAAAAGAAAATGCAGCCCGTTTACCATGCATTTAAAAAAAAGATAGTGAAACGTTTTTGTTTCATTTTCTAGGAGCAGGCAGAGGTCCCTGGGGGGAAACACCCTTTACAACGCAACTTTTACCACGCAGTGCTTTTACATCGCAACTTTTACAACGCAAACCATTACAACGCATTGCGCTGGGGGGCGCTCTAGGATAGGGAATAGATTTAATTTACTATCCAACACTTTCCCTACTATCTACGGGGACTGGAGTTGGAATAGTAAATTAAACTATTCACTATCCAGCACCCCAAAGCGCTATGCGTTGTAATGGTATGCGTTGTAAAAACTGCGATGTAAAGCATGCGATGTAAAAGCATGCGATGTAAAAGCATGCGTTGTAATGTCATACATCCGTCCCTGGGACCACTGCCTGCCATTAAAAAATAATTTTTCATGCATTTGCAAAGGGGAAGGGACCCCTTCCCATTTGCAAATGCATTACCATCTACTTGAAGTAGTTGGTAATTGCGAATGTTTTGCAACCACCAAACATTTGTACATGGTTTTGAGACTCGCTATTTGGAAGGGAATGCCCCTTCCAAATAGCAAGTTGCAAAACGTATTTAGCGAGTCGCAAACAAATTGCGACTCACGAAATAGGCAATGTACATGGCCCAATAGGTTTGTGCATGCGCAAACGGGTTTGCGAACCCGTTTGCACATATAAAAACGTATCGTACATCTGGCCCTTAGTATTTTATTTTGAAGTAATAGCCCCTCTGTCACATGTATTTCATTTGTTTTATAGCATCTCTCATTCCATTGTAGGATGTCAGAGCACTTTACATCACACACATATAGAGACATTGAATCATACATGTAAATCAGTGTGTATATAAAATGTTTAAAGAGTGCTTCGTCTGGAAAAGCACAAACTCAGGATTCAGAACATAACACAGTGGCTAGCACTGACTTTAACATTAAAAATGTATTTCCACCCAAACAAATCTTTTTAGCAGCATCAGGATAATGAATAACTGGGAAAAACATAAGTTACTAACTGGTACCATGCAGTTTGCAAGCAGCTCTTTGATGACAGTTTATAGGACCCTCTGCTACATTACGATTGTCACTTATAATAAAGTGCACAGTAACAAAATAATCTCTCTGACAAAAGCAGTAACCACGAACCTATGCACATAAAATACTGCTTTTTAAAATGCATGTTACATGTTCTTTGCAGTAGGCACATTAACCCTCTGTGCTACATTAGTTAAGTCGAAGCTCCCACTGAACAAAACCCTCCTCATGCTCCAGCAGGTACATTAATCACTGGCATAATCTTGACACTTTTATCGTTGCTGGAAAGCTGCTAATTATAAAAGAAACTTGTCTCTGCTTTTAAAACTCTTGCCTACGGACCCCCTGTTAATGTTTCACGGACCCCTGGGGGTCCGCGAACCCCAGTTTGGGAAACACTGCTTTACAGTATTAGCTCAGCTACACATCCGCTGTCTCAACCAATACCAGCGCGGCTCTAAGTGACGTCAGCGCAGCTCCGCAACTGACTCCCTCCTTTGCAAGGTAATACGAGAACTTACTTCAATTCACTTTTAAATGCTCATTTCATTAACTAACAACGTAAAAACATTCGCCACTGTGCCTGAGTGACTAATTCAAAGGAAAAATTATTTACACTCAGTACGAATAACTCCCTTCCGTTTACTCTTCATACATTACAAGTAGATCCCTTCCGTCTACCTTGCACGCAAGCATCGGAGAACCTGTTACTCCCTCAGGCTTACCCTTTCTAGATGATATAAGGCCAAAGTTTCACCAGCGAACCCCTTTGCTATCAATTATGCTCAGAAGAACCTGTTACTTCTTCAGGGTGACCCTTTCTAGGTGATATCACACCAAAGTTTTACTAGCGAACTCTTTGCTATCAATTATTCACACATTTATACAGAAAGTCCCTAATTAGTACTTCCGGTTTTACCTAACCATGCACTTACTTCCACAGGTAAGTGACCTCACTACAGAGTGGCTTCCATTTACCACCTGTTATTCTGCCCCCAGGGATTCCAAAATAAACATATAACAGGTACTAATAAGTTGGGTTAATACATAAATCAAATTCAAAATACAAATCAAATAATCCTAACACGACTAACTACCTATCTTAACTAAACCCTAACCACTCTAGGACAGGTACAGACCAAATTGAATCAGGACAAGACCACCGCAGGTCAGGACCGGCACCCACAGCTAAAGTGCGTCACACCCCTCTCCGCAGCTAACAGTGGGACCCCGATTGGGTTATCGAATCTTCTGAAAGAGTGCTCCGCCAGTACCTCTGCTCTTGATCGCCTATTGAGTGCATTGGGTCAGTGACAGAGTCAGCTATTTGGACAAGTCGGACAATCTAACTAGCTACGGCTACCTTAGATATACCATTTTCCAGGGCAGTGTACCACCCTCCAATGTTGCAAGTTGTGTATTCCCTCAATTTGATTGGTCAAAAGACGAGGAGAGGTCATCACACATACCAGTTTTGAGGTTCCCTCATCCAATTATTCAAATTGATGTTCTCTCCCATAACTTTATTTTCCCATGCACTTTTATTCCACCCAGCAGTGAATGTATCAATAACAAATACAATGTATTATATCAGTTCAGTTCAGCTTCCTCTTGCGGGGTCACAGGGTGAGTTTCCCAGGCGCATCTTCTAGCAAGTCAAGATTTGGCATCAATTCAATGCCATGGCTTGTGGACTCCGGTGCAGTCAGTGCATGTTCAGTTCAGAACCCAGATGGAGCAACCTTGAATTTGATTGTTCCAAACACGAGCTAATAGCAAAGTAGAAGAGAAACAGTTTTAGAACAAAGAATAAATGAATGCATTATTTTATTCTAACTATTGCATTAGGATTTAGGCCGAACAAACAATATTTAGTAAAAGCAGTAGCAGGTGCTTTAATAAGTAAGACATTAAACAGCCATCTTAGTTCTAGTGCGCAAAAGTTTCCCACCAAGCAGAGAAATACGTCATGTCACGTGAGTGTGACATACGCATGCGCAATAGAAATTACCGCGTTGCGGCGGCCATTTTAGTGCATTTGGATTTCAGTTAGTAAAAGCATATTAAAAAGCTTCCCCTAGATACTAGAAATGTCGTGTGGTCCAATTATTAGTAAGTGAAACATATTGGTTAGCATATTATTACGTTATTCTGAGAGGACTGAGTCCAAGCAAGTCGCTTTACGTGTGCAACCTTGCTCCATCAGTGGTAATGCACTACTCCATGGCCTCACAGATTCCATAGTGGCACCCCCTTAGAGCCATCCTACATGCCACAGCGAGCCTAATCCAGTGCCTGAAGAAATACGAGCACATCACTCCCATCTGGATAGAACTCCATTGGCTTCACTTGCTCTCCTGCACAATTTTCAGAACCAGCTGCATCATTCACAATGCCATTATGACCAACATCTCTGCTTATTTTCCAGACCATCACACCATCTCTGGTGGTTCTCAGCACAATCACAGCCAATACACCATCAGACTGCAGACCAAGAAGTTTAAAAGAAGAATAAAACAAGGCATCAGGCTTTTTTTATCTATATACCGAGGATCTGGAACAACATCTCTGTATCCAGCAGGAAAGCCCGAATGTGGTTTGAATTTAGGAAAGAGTTGAAGACTTACCTCTTAAAAGAGCACAACATCACAATGAACTAATTTCTCACAACACCCCTCTCGTATTACTGGTTTAATTCATGCTCGTCTTTGACCATGTAAAGCTCTGCCTTCGGCTGTCCCAGTGTGTCTTTATTACTGCTTTAACAGGAATTTATATACTTTTTTAGACTGCTTCAGGTCTTTCACCAGCATAATATAAGTGGTGTATTAGAAGAATACACATTCACCCCTAAAGAAGCTCATGGTGCTACGGACAAAAGTGTTTGATACGCAACCTCAAAATGTAGAAAGATTGAGTTGGACCAGTGGGATTCGAACCTGTGATTATTGGGGCAAAACGCAGATCTTTGGAGTGGATTTATTAGTGCACCAAGCCATAAATGCAGCCACTTGTAATGGCTGCATTGGCCCAAATCAGCTCCTTGCTTATGGCAATTGTCAATTTGTAACACTAAACAGGCAAAGTATGGATCCAGATGCTTCTGGTCGTGAACTCCATTTGAATACCACTGTGCTACAATAGTGCCTCCAGGCCAGAATATAGCATTCTTCATATCTTCATCATGCAACACCACAAGCAAGATCAGTATGTGAGCACGTTTTTGTCTTTTAAGCAGTCAAAAGGAGTGCACACAAAAATGGAAAGACAGAGGAAAATTCACTTTGTGTGACAAGATACGCCATCCATAACCTAGCACGACAGAAAGGTGGCAGACATTTGGTTACACCTCACTAAATATGTACATTGAACAGAATTTGAAGTACATTGCTTTTATTGATACAACAGGGAGGTAAATGACATTCATCTACTTAGGCATCCCTTAAGCATATTCTTTCTACCGTTCTCATTTACCTTACCAACAATTATTTTGAAGAGCTTGAAGGGCAGCCCACAGTGCACGTCTGTGGGATAGGAGAGGCCCACTGATGAAGCATGCCACTTTGGAGTGTGAAGGACTTTGTCTTTTCAGGAAAGCCCTTATTGGGTTCACCACTTTCCAAGGGTCCATATCGGAGTGTGTGGCATATCCAGCTGATACCTTTGGTTCAATATCAGGTACTTCTTTGAATTACTGGTGCCTTCCTGTCATTTTCTGTGAGCGGCTGCTACTGATTAACAGGGAGAAAGGATACTGCAGAGGGATGGTAACAGAGGAAAGAACAATTAGGGACATATTAGCAATGAAGAGAGCTAGAATAACAGAGATGCAAGTCAACATCACTGATTTCTCAGTACTCTGATATAAGCATATGTTCATGGGAATGTTTCAACATTGAGACAACACATCAGAATAAGAGTTTTAGAGACTTAATATGCTCCCCAGGTTAGGGGTGTCAGGACTGGGATTCCATTTACCTCTGTCAAAGTGATTCAAACATGAACTATACTGGCACCAGTGACTCTTATTTTGCTACTGACATGCATTAACATTTATTCACACTGGAGAGAGAGAAAGCAAACCAAACAAACACCTAAGCATAATCTCCCTATCACCACAAGAACTCACTAAAGATGCCAAGCACGGCATGAGTCGGGGGTACACGCAGGTGGACGGCATCAACCCACTATTTTCACAGGGTGAACGCCGTCCACCCTACCAAAAAGTTGGGCCCCACGGAAAAATATGCTGAATTCGTCCCAGTGTAATTTCCAAACACCGGGACACTTTCAGTAGCGCCTGCACGTTGTTTGCTTTTGATCCGCAATAAAGTGTAGACCGGGATGGGGCTTCTTAGTTCAGACTCCTGCTGGGCCCATAACAAAGGCCAAATCAGAGGGGTCATCAGGCCTCCTTTTGTTTGAGTCACCTGGCTGGGAGCAGTCAGGAGCCTCACACCTAGAAGCAAATGCAGCAGAGGGTCAACAAAGGCTCACACCTTGTTAGTAATTCACGCATACTTAAAAGAGGCAGCTTTTCACTTTGTTTAGGAGATATTGATGCACTATAAGAAAGTCAGATGTGTTGGTCTGTCCCAGTAGTTACACAAAATAAATAGCATTTATATAGTACTTACTACTCACAGATACTTAAGAGAGGCAGCTTTTCACTTTATGTAGGAGATATGCATGCCCTGTAAGAATGTCAGATATGTTGGTCTGTCCCAGTAGTTACATAAAATAAATAGCAATTATATAGTACTTACTACTCACACATACCTAAGAGAGGGAGCTTTTCACTTAATTTAGGAGATATGCATGCCCTGTAAGAATGTCTCATGTGTTGGGCTGTCCCAGTAGTACCCCTGAGGAGGCGTTGTAATAATTTTAATAGAACAATTTTTTCTTGTGAAGCACTATGGGTAGAGGAAGTTTACGCTGACAAAAGGCAATACTGTTGTATGTGCAGCTTACAAAAGTGTGAATCTTCTGCCTAAATCACGAGGGTTTCCTTATATACTCAAAATGTGTTCCAATGTCTTCATGATAGACTTGTTAAAAATATATGTGACGGCTTAAGATCTGCTGGCACTTCTTATGATGCCACTTCCTGTGATGTCACGCATTGTGATGTCACGTGCCGTGATGTCATTTGCATACTGATTACCTAGGTTAGTCCCCCCACTTATTTTTTTAGGACTTGCGCCCTGTTTATAGAAAAACTACTTGTAAATCAAAGGCTTGGCTACAGTGTGTTTTGTATATGAACGCTTCAGCATTTGCAGGGGCAGGAAGCATGTCCAGGGTATAGCGTTTCAGAGTCCCAGGCAACAATACACTTTGCTGTTTAGGTGATCTCTTTGTCCTCAAGCACCCTATGCCACACTCCCTAGCAGGAGTGCACCGGATAGTGCATCAAATGTGTTAATCTTTTTAACAATTTGAGTAAATCAACGTTGTTGTTGTCTGATGGCTTTAAATTTGACTTTGCAGCATTCAGAACTATTTATTCTTCCACTGAGACCCTAACTTAAACATTTCCAAACTTGGCATCAGGGCTGTAATTTGCATGACCCTTAGATGGAGTTCTGACCACAGAAGTGGGACTGATTTTTCAGGGGAGTAGCTTGGTCAGCAAGGCTGGGGGGTGTGAGCTTCTGATTATCTAACAATATAATGCTAAAATGTATTATACCACCAGTAGTGTACATGAAAGGGGCTTAGGGGCTGTGAAAAGGGAGACAATTAAGCAGGGGCGGCTCCTCCACTAAGGTGGAGGAGCATAGCCCTCTGCCTTTCAGCACTGCAAAAAAGCAACTATAAAATGATAATAACTGGAAGTTGTTATCATTTTATTTTTCTGTGCTGAGGCAATTTTGGGGGGCGGGCTGGGCTGGACAGAGCAGGAGGGAGGAGCCGTGGCACTCCCTAAGTGCGCAAGACTGTTTGGCCGGCCGTCTTGGGCCTGCCAAGCAGTCATGGACAGTATGGAGGTTCTCCACTGGCTGTATTGTACAGCCTGGGTGGAAAACATGCCCAGCCTCCCAGACCCTGGCTGAGCGCCGAACCACAGTGCTCATACCAATCACAACATTGCATTGCAGCATTGTGATTAGCTTGGGGGGAGGAATGGGGGGGGGGGCTTGGGTGCTACCTGCTTCCATAGTAGGAAGGAGAGGACAGAGGAGAGGCAGTAGCCAGCTGGCAGGTAAATTATCTTTTTTTTATCCCCTTCCCCACCCTACTACTGGTTCCTGGGAATAGACGCCACGGCGAATGAGGATTGATAGGAGTACAAAGTGAGAGAGCTCACAATATTTAGTAAAATGATCTACTTTGTAAAAGATTTCAGAACCGAAAGAGGGAGATAGTGTGTGTGCGTATTTAAAAAGTCGGGGTCGAAATGTGACAGACACCTCACCATGCCTGATTGAAAGCCCTTGCACCCAACTATTGACTAGAAAATCCATTTGGTTGTTTACTGCTGGCATCTTTACAGGAAATTGATCATAGCTAAACGCGCTCAAGGATGAATCTTTCTTGGTGTTCCGCTGTAGTCTGTTTATCTTTTAAAGCAAGGTAATGATGCTTCTTGTTAGATCTCCCTGTTTAGAAAGTCATGAAAACAAGAGAAAGGTATTTATAGCATTTAATGTGCTGGAGACCAGTCAGTCCCGATTTATAATCACTCTGTGCGCTTTTTCTTGCCGCTCCAATAGTTACACCTAGTTCCTATTTCTTGCCAGGTTGACCTCCCAACAGGACAAACACTTGACTTACATACTCACTGAGTCTTAAGATCAGGAGACAAGCTTATGTTTAATGGATGAATAGCAGGGCACAAGTCTTGGGTACACGCACGCGGGGACACGGGGTCCACCCACTATTTTCACATGGCGGACGCCATCCACCCTGTTTAGAAGTTGGCCCCACAGAAATATGTTGTACTTGTCCCAGTGTCATTTTCAGACACCGGGACGCCATCAGCAGCTCCTGTATGTTGTCTGCTTTTCATTCTCAGGGGGCTATTTTCACACCTCCAGCTGTGCCAAAGATAAAGGCAGAAGTTAAGGGGCTGGAGGTGGCCTGGAACCTCTCAATTAAATGCAAATGCACAGGAGAGGAAACAAAAGCACACAGCTTGTTATCTCTTCGCATATACTAAATAGATGCATGATTTTTACTTTTTTCAGTCCCTGTGTTCATGCACTGTAAGAATGTCAGATGGGATGGTCTGTCCCAGTATTTACACATATAATATAAATACCACTATTTTATTTCTTTGATAGCGCTACTCATCCTAATGCAGAATCTTCCCGTGAGGTCACTTCCTGTGATGCCATGTGGGATGTCACATGTCGTGACATCATGTTTTGCGTTGGCAGTCCCCCTACTTCTTTTTATAGGACTTGTTCCCTGATGCCTAGACTATGTGAGAGGCTGTCCTAATAAACTTACAGGAATCCAAAAGATTTTGGGGAAGACGCCTCACCCACATCTTATCGTGGCATGCTTCATCATAGGCTTCATCATAGGCCACACCACGGTAGGTAAATACTACCTCGGTTGACTCCAGCATTGCTGGGAGTCCTTATATAAATTCTAACTTAATTTTTTGCAGGGATCCAGATACATCTTAAAAATACCCAAAAGTAATTCTAAGGCTTTTCCTTTATTGTTGGGTAACTTTGGAATGATTACAAAAAAGATATGTCTGACTTATGATGGGATTCAATGGCTCATCTAGTCCTATTTTTATGCCAAAATATTTCAGCCATCTAAAAAAGCTCAGGTAGGTCTATGGCCTTCTTTAGGGCCACTATACTCCCTGCCTGTCTATGCATTTATTCCATGTAGTAATCATGAGGCTTAATGCTCTTATATCTTTCTTTTTTTATACAGAGTTTTATATCGCGCGAACTTGACCCAAATTGGGTATCAGAGTGCTTTACATAGCACCTGTTGCATTACATGAGGAGACATTAATTTTTGTTAGGCATGGGGAGATTAAGTGATTTGCCCAGAATCACAGGATGTTCAGCGTCATTGCCGAGACTCAAACCCAGTACCCCAGATTCAAGGTTGCCCGCCCTAGCCGTTAGGCCAACTCCTCTCCCCCATCTTTTAATGCCTAATGCCGTTTGATCAAAAACCTGATTTATGGGTGGGTTCAGAATATTTCCAGTCAAATCAGGGAGGCACTACTCAGTAGTCACACACTTGTCAAGAGGAAGATGCTGGTCGCCAAACATTTGCCAAGGAACATTTGATCTGAAAGGCTGAAGCCCTAGCTTACTTGTAAGGAGATCTTCTCTACACAGAATGAGAAAGAGAGCAAAGGACGACACCCACGCCTAGAATGGCTATAGCAACAAACATTACCAAGGCAAAAACAAAAGTTCTCTGCCCAGTCTTCAGCCATTTTTTCCCCATTTTTGATCCTTGTCTGTCCCTGTCTGTCTTACTCCTTCTTTATCTCTTTCTTCCATCTTCTCCCCTCCTCCTGTTCATTGTCCTTTAGCCACTCCACTCTAAAACACTCCACTATACTATATGACCCTCTACTCCACTCTGTCACTCTTCTCAACTCTACGCCACTCCACTCTGACATTCCACTCTATGACACCCCACTCTACTACACTTAACTTCCCTCTACGCACTCTACTACACTTTACAACAATTACCCAGGTTATTGCTACTGGAAGAGTCGCATGCATAGGGATTTTCTGGTTGGGCATAGTAAAATCTTAATGTTATTTCAGCCCTTATTTCCATATTTTGAGTATGACCAACTGAGAAAAAGTCTGAAGTCAAATCCTCTTTTCCAATGAACGTTGAAAAAGGAACTAAACCTTTTAAATTGTCCACATGACTTTATTTATTTCTATGGGGGTTTGATTTTGGTTTCCTTCATGCCCTATATGTGTGTGCTGTGCCCGAGCACAATTTCCTTGCAGTCATATTAACTGGAAAGTAGGTAACCCCTCTAATACCATGATTGGAGAATAAGTAGCCCCTCTAATAACAAACGAAAAAGGTACCTTGGGTTGGATTTTTAAGAACCCCTGTTGGGCCTCTATCTTATTAGGGCAGCAGGTAAGTAGAACAGCTAGGGTTTGGGCTTAGGTCATAGCAATCACACAGTATATTGGGCTAGAATTACAGTGAGGGATTTCCAAGTGTACTTCTAAATTAAAAATGTTAATAATAATTTCAAGGTTCCTCGCCCTGTGCTTTCCACAGAGTTTTTTAAATCCCGTGAAGAATCACCATCAGCTGTACGTGGCCCTCACGATAGTGTCTCTCCACCAAACCTTTGTCCTGCCGGAAAAAACTTTCACCATAGGAACCAACTGAGCATGTCAATCAGTTATGAAACACACAAAGTCTCTCAGATCCGGGATCGCACGAGGCAAGTGTGTGTGGAGCCGACTTTGCTAGGAAGGAGGGGGAGTTCTTTTTTAGGATGGTTTCCCTCACACACCAGAGGTGTCATGCTTCATCATCAGGATACCTCCTCCCGTCACAAGCCTAGCCATGACGCGGACTACAACCCCCTCGAAGAGAGGGAGGAGCTCAGGGATTTATTTTTATATGAGTGGTGGTCATAATACCCAATGTGAGCGTAGTGTGTGGTAGAGGGAGTGCAGTGCTGGATAAACAGTTGTTAAAACTAGCTATGAGGTTAGCTTGACACCGTTTATTGTTGCTACCTGGTACTAGGATTAAAACCAAGTAGTACAACTGCTGACATTAGAGGCTGTTGCGCTCGAAAATGATCAACAGCGTTCAACCCGTTGACCTACACAAGTGTCATGGCTTTCGTCAGGATCTCTTATTTTTGCGACTGCGACGGAAGTGAAGAATAGTGATAAAAATGTTAGATGAGTCTGTGTGTAAATGAGAGATACTTAAACCAGTGATCCGGCATTTCTGCAGATTCACCGGTAAGACCTGTGAAAAACATGAACAACATACCGGGCTGTTAAAGCAGTTTCATAAGGCAAAGCATAGTTGGACCACACTCACATGTTCAAATCGACAAATGCATGCAATTTGTACAGAGGTGTCAAGTATCATGCAGCAGAACTAGTGTAGTGCTTTGTTTACTTATTCCTAGATTTTGTGTCACTCACCTGCAACAGTCATGTATACTCCCACATTTGTCCCTGGTGAGTAGCCTTAGGTACAATCGCCAGTCCAAACTAATGAGTGAAGGGTGTGCCATTAGAGATCAGAAACGTAGTGCCCAATTACTAGACGACAAGCATGCAAAGGTCAAGCAATCAGTAGGTTGACAGAACACAGCCAAGTCGATGTACCTTAAGGAGAAAAGTAGTGGGATAATTGCTGAAGAATTGTGAAAGGGGTTCCAGTGAAAGATCCCTTACATCAGCAACGATACAGTTACTTAAACTGAAGCTGTGAGTGGCAGCTGGAGGGTAAAGGTAGAGTGTGACAGCTCAGATACAGGCAAGCGTCTGGCGGTTTGATACCCAGTTTAATCTACCAGAAAAGCGAAATAACAACATATATACAATGAAACACATCATATTGAAACATTCTATACAAAATCCATATGTTGTCATTGAATTAACTTTTTATGAATCAATATTCATGATGATGTAACAGCAGAGAGGAATCCGCAGAGAATAAAAAGAATATAAAGCAATTGTATCAATGTATGTTAATTACAGTGAATCTAAAAATGTATAGAACATTGGTTAATTTGGTATAATTTTGTGGTACCGCCATTTTAAAGCAGTGCGACCAGGGTCAAGCGCATTGGTACACTTGTGATGTGGTTTGCAGTCCAGGGGACTGCCATTTTGAGTTTAAGTTGGGCTACATATTTGTAAACCAATAATAGCCCAAAGGCTATAAAGGGAATGGGATTTGGGCTCCCTGCCACCATTTTAGGTTCTACTGACCTGGTGGCTGGTGGCAGGGAGTGTAGGAGCGAAATATTGTGTGTGATATTTTAGCAAATTAGATTGGTGTTGAATTGTGCAGCAGGTACAGGACTAGTTTGTGAGAGCAGTCTAACATTGTGGTGAGCATCGTATATCTGTGCTTACCTAGGATGGAGGAGGTGAGGGTTCGTGAGGCGATGTGCCTCCTTCGAGAGGTGGGCCACAGGGACCTGGTCATTGTAGAAGCAGCAGGGCCGGCGCGCCCAGTTTGGAGGGCATCGGTGGGGGTGGCCACTGCGGTGGCGGCGTGCTCCCTGCCGAAGAAAGTGAGAGTGGTGAGTGGGGCCCATAATGCAGGAGTAAGTGTGAAGGGGCTGCTCGTATGGGAAGAGAGCAGCCCATCAAGGCATGAGGCGGGCAGGGGTTGGGTCGCGTCCTACGGCTCCGGCCATACGATGCGCGCGGGTATAGGGCTGCACGGCGGAAGAAAGACGTCCACAGAATGGCATCGGCTATAACGCTGACCCACTTGGGCTTAGTGTATGGGCGGGGCCATGCTCAGCGAGCCACCTCGCAGGAGGGGCTTGTTAAGATAGCCGGAGAAGTGAAGAGAGGCCGTGGGAGGGGGTTTTCGGAGGAGAAGTAGAAAGTGAACATGTGTGGTGTGGGCTGCCGAGGGAGGCGACCAGCACTATTTGTGGAATCCAGGGAGTGGAAGAGTGATGGGGGTGGGAGCATGAAGCAGAGGTGGAGTGTGGCCCGGATGTAAGGTCAGGTCAGCTAGAGGCATGTAGTGGGATTTGAAGAGCAGGAATGGGAGAAAAGGGAGGAAAATGAAGTGCCTGAGGAGCTCGAACCGGCTGGAGATCCCAGATCGTGGGTGGGTCTGGATATTTTTTTATCCTGGGGAGAGTAGGTTTGGGCGGGGGACAGGGTGGTGCAACTCAACGCACACTTGGCAAAAGGGGAGTCTCTTCAATGGGATAGAGGAGCCCCCAACTCAGAAGGCGGGGTTGGTGGGGTTGAGTTGAGGTTCAGACAAGCAGGCAAAGGAAGGAGCAGCAGTGATTCAGGGTTCAGCATCAGCGTTTATTGCGGCTATGTTAGATTGGAGCGGGGAAGAAGGTGTTGAAGAGGAAGGTGTGCACGGATTGGAAACAAGAGAGGTTGGGGGCGGTAAACATGTGGATGGAGGGCAGGGCAGGAAGAGGAAAGGAGTGCAGACAGGTCTGTGGTAGGGAACCAGTACAACAGCCAAGCCATTTGTCTTGCAGCACGACGTATGGCACAGTGAAGCAGACTTGGCAGAGCTGGGGGCGGCTCACTAGTGCCACGGTGAAGTGAGGGCTGGGTCCAGAATGGCACTCCTGATATCGACGGGGGAGCTAGTCGCAGCCAGCACAAGTAGCTCCAGAACGTCCTCGCTGGTTCCAACATCTGGTGGGTCTGGCATGACCTCCAGAGAGAAGGTGATGGTTGTACGGCAAGTATGGGTACTGGAGAGGCACGGAAGGGTACAGTCCGCCCCCCTGGATACCCAGTGGAGGGTAAGAGTGGGCGGCCAAAAGGGCTTTGCCGATAGATGTATGTGGGGGCCTGAAATGGCCCCAGGAGGTTTTTGCAGAGCGCTGAAGTGTTGGATTTTGACGAAGAGAGCTTTGAAGAAGGCAAGCTGCGGGAGGACAATGAGAATGGCAACGGGGGGACCTCTAATGTTTTACCTAGTGTTGAAGGGGTGAGCAGAGAGTCCAGCAAGGGCACTGTGGCCTGCAACAAAGCCAGAAAGAGCGCTAGAAGTTACGGGGCCCCTGGCGAGGTGGACTGCATCTTTACGGGCACCTTCCGTGGAGCTAGGTAAGGCCAGGGGCATGAAGGGGAAACCTGTGATGGTCTCCATTGATGTAGGCATGGGGGAGCAGCAGGGATAGGAGGGGGAGGTTATAGAAAGTGAAGTATGTGTTAGATGTTGCAGTGGGCACCAGTGAGGCAGGGGAATTGGGGGGTACTAAGTAGGAGGGTAGTTTGGGTAAAGGGAAAGACATACCTTATATGGGGGTGACAAAACCTTCAGGGGCGCACCTAATGCTGGCCACCAAAGAGTGCATATGAAAAGGGGAGTATGTAGAGATACTTAAATGACTGCACCGGGAGGGGAGGTCCAAAGATGGATCCAAGGAGGAGGAATAGGAGTTGGCCAAGAGGCCGAAAGAGACTCTTACCATAGAAAATTGGACGGCGGCATTCCTGATTTATGCAAGTGTATATTGTGAAAAATACACGGAGCGCTGAGCCACTCTGTTCAAATATATAGACATTTTAAGGAAGGCTCAAATCACAGGGGGAGGATATGGGTTGGTCCAATATGATGAGGTGTTCAGGGCACGGTTGGTGTGGGACCTGAAGCAAAATGGGGGGAACTAGATAGCGACAGATGGCCACACATGATGGGGCAATTTTCACTGCCAGCGGGTTGCCCATAGTTTACCGGTCCTTTCAAGGGCAACCCAACTGGGAAGGGGTGGGTGGAACAGGGAAGAGTCAGCAGGGGGCTGGGGGAAATTGCTGGGACTTTAATAAGGGGCTGTGCATGCATGAGTATTGTAAGTTCCGCCATGAATGCTCAAAGTGCATAGGGCGGCACCCCCTGTCAATTGCATTGGCGTGGGGGTGGTTACCGCCAGGGAGGAAACCATTGGCAGCAGCCCAGGGAGAATTCAGGGGGGCACCAGCAGCAGTTCATGGGTGCTCAGGGTGGTAAGGGAACGTGAGGGGTTGGGCCAAAGGGCTCATACTCTGGTTAAGCTAGACAGGTTGGTGAAGATAGGCTGCACGATGGCTACATGCCTACAAAAGCCATATCACTGATTTACAAAAAATTGCTTAACAACACCCCAGACCCCCTCCAACATCTACGAGGGAGGTAGAAGGGAGACGGCCTAGAATTAGATGATGAGGAATGACAGGATTCTGTTGTCTCCCCACGGGAGGTAGTCATCTCTGCCAGACTGAGACTTGTCCAACTCAAAATATTACATAGAATCTACATCACAGGGCCTGGTTTGGTCCAAATGGGGAAACAGACACAAGGGACTTTAGAAGGCGGTGAGGACAGGAAGGTACCTTCCTGCACATACTGTGGGAATGTGACCACATTCAACGGTATTGCCGTAAAATCCACGACATCCTAAGTGAGGTACTCACAATTACCATTCGCCCGAAGAAATGCCTATTAAATGTATGGGAACTGACGGACTTGAATATATATTAACAAACCTTAGAGGTGCTATCACTTCACATTTTGTCAGACAATATTTTGTTCCTGGCCGTCTCTTTTTGTTTTTCAATATATTACCTGGGGCATAGACGGCTGTCTTGTAGTCCTACCTCTCTAAGTTGTTTTCAAAAGGACTTGAATAGTAAACATAACCTTCGGCTCACTCTAGGTCTAATGATAGCGAAGAGGAAAATTGCACAACTGTGGGGGCCGCACATTCACCTAAAGCGGAAGCCTGGAAGGCGGACATGGACTGGTGCATGTTCAGGGAAAAAATGGTGCACGTGGCAGGGGGATGCCCCTGAAAATGGTCCTCGATCTGGAACAATTGGAAGGATTACCGGGGCAATATCTGTAACCCGCCTAGTGCCCCCCATCTAGACAATCGACCAACACCATAAAAGATGTACTTCCTGTTGTGTAGTCATTTTATATCTGCAATATTTGTGAATATGAATGTATTTATAGCGCACTTCCTCTTTGCTGTAAAACTAAAATACCTATTCACTGTGTTTAATAAAAATAATTATTTAAAAAAAAAAAGCTAGACAGGTTGGAGTTCTGGCTGGAATGCTACGAGCGTCTGGAAGAGGCAGGGGTTTTAGTGGAGGGGTTTCAGGAGGGATTTCAGTTGGGATACATTGAGCTGCGGGTCAGAAGATGGGCGGATAACTTGCATTTAGCCAAAGAACACAAACAGGCGATACAGGACAAACTTAACAAAGAAGTGAGGAAGGGTAGAAAGGCAGGCCTTTTCTATGAGTGGCCCATGGAGAACTTGATTGTGTTTCCAATTGGTGTAGTCCCCGAGAAAGAAGTGGGACAGTTCAGACTCATCCAACATTTGTCTTGGCTGGAGGGAAGAACAGTTAATGATTTCATTTCTGAGGATGTGGCCACTGTATCTTATTCCTCAGTTGATGTGGCCATGTCCCTAGTGGTGACGTCCGGCGCAGGGGTATCAAAGGCAAAATGCAACATGAAATCTACGTTTTGGTTGCTTCCAATCCACCCAGAAAATTTGTAGTTCTTGGATATCCACTTTGAGGGAAGGTGGTACGTGGACAAAGAATTGCCGATGTGGTGCACTGTTTGAATATTTTAGCACATTTCTGCATTGGCTATTTTCCTGGTGCACAGGGTAACAGTTGGTCATGCACTACTTTAACGATTTCTTCTTTGTGGGTCTACCCAGCTCAGCTGCCAGAAAGTACTTGAAAGTTTCCAAGAGCTGATGGGAGATCTCGGGGTGCCACTGTCACAGGAGAAGAAAATGGGCCCGAGCACAGAGCTGTCATTTCTCAGAATTAAGATTGATTCTGTAAGAATGAAGCAGCGGTTGCCTCAGGAAAAAAGGGTTAAGATGCTTGCATTGCTGAATGATATGCTGCCATGCAAGAAGGTCAAGGTCAAGGAGGTACAGGTTTTGTTTGGGCACCTTAACTTCACTTATAGAGTAGTCAGGGCAGGGAGGATGATCTGCAGGATGTGTTTTTGCAATCTTTCAACAGGATTCCTTTGGCGCATGATGGAGACTTGCAATGGGATGTTCCGATTTGTTCTGATGCGGTGGGTAGCCTAGGTTTTGGTCTTTACTGGCAAGGGAGGTGGTGCACTGAACCCTGGCTGGTCCATTGGCACAACGGTGGCAGGAGTATTGCGTTTTTGTAGCATTTTCCCCAGGTGGTCATGGTAACGCTTTGGGGGTAGGAACAAGAGAGTGCTGTTCTGCGTGGATAACATGGCGTTAGTGCAGATTGTCAATCGCCAGTCTGACAGGGCTGAGTAAGTGCTGAATCTGATGACAGCATTTGTGCTGGGTTGTTTGCATTTTAACATTGCTTTCAAAGCTTTGCATGTACTGGGTGTGGACAATCACAGTGTGGATGCTTCGTCTTTTTCACAGTGGGGGAGATTCCGTGGGCTGGCCAAGGATGCTGACAGCATTTGTGGTACATAGGCAACACCGGATGTTACTATTGGTGGTAGTGTCACTCACTGAATCCACAAGGGTTACCTATATCCTGGCCTGGAGATAGTTTTTGCGTTCGGGTGCTCGACGGCAGGACAAAATGGTGGTTACAAGCCGAGGACGGCATACAATATTTACTAGACCTGATTGAGGAATGTCTGACAAGGGTTACCATTGCTGGGAAGTTGGCAGGGATTGCATTTATAGGTAAATTGTTATGGGGCTATGCCCCATCAGCAGAGGAATTGGGACCTCGACTCCTGGAAGGCTGGGCATGGGAACAGGGCACGGCGGCGAAGGACAGAAAGCCAATCTCGTTGCAGATATTATGCCATCTAATATCTGTATTGCTGGAGGTGTGCAGGGACAATGAATAAGTGTGCCTTTTTTCTACCCAGATGTGGATGTTTTTGGAACATTTCATGTGTCAGAATTGCTGGGGAAAAGAGGGGGAAGGGGAGTGTCTTGTGAGGATGTGGTCATGCTCAAAGGGAGTTTGCAAATATGGGTGAGCCAATTGAAAAAAGATCATCATGGTGGGAGTAGATGGGCTCTTTGACAGGCAGTCGAGGCACCAGGCCTTTGCCCACCTTGGTGGGTGTCACAATGGTTGGGTTTTTGTGGAACTTATAGGGGAGCAGTATTCAGGCATATGGCAGGGTAGATCAGCTGGTAGTGGTTCTCCGGATAGCGCTTCAGCGATTGGGGGTTAGGGGGGTAGAATAAGGGACACATTCTTTATCCATCGGTGCTGGGCCGGAGGCAGGCCGTAGAGGTTGGGCTCAGGATGAAATGATGCGGCTAGGCCACTGGTCGTCACAGTGCTATTGGCATTATATGAGGGGTTTGGGGAATTATATGCGTGTGGTGGACAGTAATATGTGACATTTACAGCCTTTTGTTTTTTGCAAGTTCTGTGTCTGACTCGGAGGAGATGGTCATATGGGTGGTTGGGCACTCGTTTGTTAAATGGGCCGAAGTACAAGCTAGGCAGAGTTATTTTGGTCAGAATTTAGGTTTGTTTAAGAGCATGTGCTGGAGAGAGCTGGTCCCTTGCCTGAACAGTATGTTCGTGGGCGGATGGTGCCCGGATATATTAGTTCTGC
Organism: Lissotriton helveticus; assembly: GCF_964261635.1. Taxonomy (NCBI): domain Eukaryota; kingdom Metazoa; phylum Chordata; class Amphibia; order Caudata; family Salamandridae; genus Lissotriton; species Lissotriton helveticus. The sequence goes on along the minus strand of NC_136065.1, from coordinate 1,579,903,112 downwards.
ATTTGGGAGAATATGATATTTGCAAGGGGAAAAGGGTTGTGCTGATGCACAGTATGAAGAAAGATTTAGCTTTCATTAAAGAAAAATGGTCATAGTGTTTTGTCCTGTGGGTGGAATTTGTGCCCAGGAGGACTTGGAGAAGTGTGGTAAAGCTGGGAGCAGTAGATAGGGCATGTGGAAAGGTGAATAGAGAAAGGACTCGTGTTTGTAGGGGGATTCGGTTTGGCAGGATCTGTCATTCTGAAATCTGGTTTAACTCAGTGGAGTTTTTTCGGGGCGACGGTGTTCACCTATCCAGATTGGGTATGGACCTTTACTTGTTGGAAATCAGAGAAGTGTTCACTATAGGTTAAATGTATTGTGGTAGTTGTTAGAATATGTGAATTTTAGCATAGGTTCTGGGTGGCCAGGGCATGCAAAGTTTGCCAGGGGTTGGCAGAAGTTTGGTTGGTGTTGAAAGTTAGTGAACCATGTGCCGGGAAAGGGTAGGCAGGTAGCTCAAGGTTCAGTTTAGGACGCTTGGTTATTTACAGTTTCATACTTAGGCACAGGATGTAGGGTTAATAGGATTTGGTGATTTTATATGAAATACATTGTAATGTTTTAATTGCAGGGTGGGGAGGTTGGGGTATCGCAAGGGTGACGGTGGAGTAAGGGAGTAGTCTAATGGATGTATATTGAGGTTTTAGTTTTGTAAGGCAGTTGCCAGATTATTTTTGTTGTAATGTGCACCTGTTTCAATAACGCGGCCTTTTTCAAGGGTGTCATGGCTGCACCCTCTCTCCCAAAAGTCCCACCGTAACACCGCTCTCTCTGTAGTCCACCACCCGCTGCCACAGTGCACTGGGACAGCAGTCAGCAAACAGCAACAGCCAGCAAATGCATCAAGCACTATGGGCTCCCACAGTCCCACCTTCACCTCATGTACCAGTAGCCTCTTCTGCTCCGATTGAAATTTGCAGTGGAGCCAGGGAGGCCCAAGAAAGACAGTTGCTCTGTCATCTGCCACCTACTGCCTGTCTTACTGGGAACATACTGCCTCGTCAGCAGCTACTTACTGCTCGATTATGTCGATATGCAGGAAGCCCTAGTATTTCGTCCAAAAAAGGCTGACAGTAGGTGGGGGGAGGCAGGCTGAGTCAGGCAAGATAGAGCATACCTCAACCAACTCAGATGGCAGGGAGGGCAGAGGAAACAAGGCGGAGAGGCACAAGCACACCCAGTCGCTTCTGTGAACCTCCGAACACCGACCTATGATCTCCGATAATGTGTTGCAGCGTGAGGTGTGTCAAAGCTCTGCACTATCTTGTGTTGTAGTATATGTTAGGTTATGTGTGCAATTTTCTTATCTTACACATACCTGCTAAAAGATTTTGGTCCAATTTGAAATGGTCCCAAACTGGGCTAAAAGAGAAAGCAGAAATATAAGTATTTATTTCCCAAGATCACTAAATTTGGACAAGAAGGGAGACAATAAATAAAAAACATGTCCCCTGGTTCTACAGCTCCCAACTTGTCCTCTAGACATGGGGTTTGGGGAAGGTTCCAATCTTGAGGACCTGGGACAGGTGTGAGTCTTCATGTATGTAGTGCCAGGCACAAGGGAAGTAGCAGTAAGATTGGCCCAGTTAGATGTCGTCATCTATATCGCAGTATACCAACACTGCAAGTGCGTAATATACAAGGGATAAAGCCCTGCAGTACATTATAAGGATATTGTAAGTCACCTTGGAGTTCCATAATCATAGAGGAATGAGGCTGTGGGCCGAGTTCCTCTATAAGGTTATGGAACTCCGAAGTTACTTGCAATAGCCTTATGACATACACCAGGGGGTACTTTATCCCATATAATACATGGTCACACCATCGCCGTTCTTACAAACCAATTAAAATTCTTGCTGTGTAGCTTTTTCATATGAAAGGGTACGCATGTTTGCAAACATGAAGAATACAAATAAAACCGCTATTGCAAAATTAAACACATTAAAAACCTGTTAGATGTTAGATTTTTGCTGCAAACAGATATTAGAAACAGGTCAATACTAGACAGTTTTTAAAAAAAAAAAGCTGCAGTAGCACGGAATGTGTAGAAACATACAGAAAGATTAGAGATTTTCTCTTTTTTAGGAGTGCAAAAAATAGACATACTCTCGCTGACTGTCGTTTGAATAGAGCCGAAGAAAGAAAAGAATGTTCTGTCTCAACTGCTGGCAGCAGGCATTGTGACATCAGAACTCGACTGTAATAACGTATAATAGTCACGTTCTGACGTCTTTTGTGCGTCACTAGTCGCCGATTATAAATAAATTAGTCGCACGCATTCAGTCAGGGATTACGGAATCCCATGTATTATAATGACATCATGCACAGTGAAAGGTGATAACATTATACATGGCACAGCATGACAACTTGAAGATTGGCACAGAGCCAGATCGCGAGCGCAAGATGTTCACCCGCCTTCTGTCTGCCTCTGAGGGGCTTCGTTTTGCTAATGAACAATTAGCACAGTTTGTGCTGCTAATTAAGTGCTTCCAAGTAATTAAGAGGCCAATTAGCGCAGTGTCATTTATAATTTAATTTGCAGGCCCTTTGTACAATCCCTGGGTCCTTCGCTCTACATAGCTCTCTCCTAGGCGTTCAGCACAGCAAGGGTGAAGTGGCAGTCTGGTGTTTGTTACTTCTAGGAGCGTTAATGTGTTGAGTTATCTGTGACACCTACCTGTCTGGCAACTTATCCGAAAGCTGTGACATGGGCTCTTGCATAAGAAACTGCCCTGTCCTGTCATCGCAGCTTTTCCAAGAAACAGGGTGACAGACGCTGGAAACGGTGTCATCCTTCTGCTTCCCAAGCAAGAAAGTCATGATGTCTGGAAATCTCTTTCCTTCGCGCTGCACATTTTCTTTGCTAAATGTAACAATATTTTCTGGCAAAACTGGTCACCAAACCTTCGTAGCTCATTTGGCAATCCCTGCGGGGGCTGGTGGCTTCTGAAATCTTGCAAACAAAGCATACGCTGTGTTAAGAATGTCAGGTACATATTTACCTAAAACAATATATTTTCCTTCAGACATATCTCCAGTTGCTTCAATCATCTCAAAAAGTAGTTGCGAGACACCCTTTGCCTGTTAATAGCCTTTCCCGATGCCATGTTTTCAGACCAGAATACTACACTGCTATTCCTAAAATGTGCACACCAAATTGAAACTGCGACAACTATGAGAAACAATTCTAAAAATGCAATGTTTTTGACCAATCCTGACTTAACCCACTTTCTATGCCATTCCCCCTGCACCCTTCTTTTCACAAAATTGCCCCAAAGCCCATCGTTGTCATTACATTGGTGTACAAGCCCACGAACTCTAGAAATAGGGTGTGAGGGCCATATTACTAAACCACTGAACTACACAAGAAAGTTGGACAAACTTTATAGTCCTCCATAAAATTAGCTGATAGGCTAGTATGGTGTCGACTCTACTTCAACAGAAGTCTTCAACCCAAACTAGACAGGCTACACAGAGACTTGAGTTTCTGGGCAGAGCTCCCATTGTACTCTCTGGGTCGTTTGCCCATTTCCAAGATGATTCTCTGTTGCACCTGTTATTTCAGCTCCAGAACTACCCGTACCTCATCCCCAATCCTTTTTTGTGTGCCTCGAGACCTTGTGCTAGCATTTGCCTCCATTCCTCCACCACAAGTTTTTTCAAGAGCCCTCTTTTTTCTTCCCTTTTTAAAACCTCACCTTCTGCTACTGCCCTCGTTTCTACATCCCGCTTCTACATACTCTGGGTGGACCTTCTTGAGGATCTCCCAGGGATGGCCATGGCTCTATTAGCTAGTAGTAGTACAAGATCAAGATATCTATAGCTCACCTTTGCATCTTTTGAGCAGGGGAGGAGGCCAAGCAGGGATACGTCCATCTGCAGTAGGCTGGTTTTAATCAAAGTGCTGCCCATTTCCCCTGTGATCTACCTCCAAAACTTTTCAATCCATAGGCAGGACCAAGTCTTATGGATGAAATATGCATCCATCAGGTTACATTTTGGGCAATTTTTATTCACAGTCCCAGGTATCCTGTTCAGTTTACGTGAAAGGTAAGTGGTATGAAGGCAATTCAATTAGGTGTATATAAACCTCATATTCCTAGATACTTTGTAAATATGTCCAGGGTGCGCTCCCATTCCTTTTCCTGAAATTCCCAGCTAACGCCTTGTTTCCACTTACTTTTAGCAGATGCCACATCAATCCTAGCCATGGCTAATGCTGATTTATACAGCCAGACTATTCATTTGAGCCCCTCCCAAAGGTGAGCCCATAATGCTCGTCATTGCCTCTATTGTCCTCAGTATCCCTACCTCGAAACAGTCCCCAAACATTAGGATCACTGCCTTGGACCATGTTTCCAACCTACATGCCATGAAAGCCCCACCAGTGGTAAAGCCAGAGAATACACCTTGTACTGCAATGAATCAGCTGTGCAGGTAATGAGTCTAAGAAAAGTATTTGCCCAGTGTTGGAAACATACATACTGCCCGGCACCAACAGCCACCCATATAGTGTGTCTTCACCCCCTCATACCCAAACTAACTTCCCACTGGGATATGCTTAATAATTTATGGCAAACACATGCCCTCTCCACCTACTCTTTAACCTACCAATCTCACAGCCCATCAAATGAGTCTAATGTAGTAGTGCAATTTCCACTCCTCTTCGCTGCAGATAAGAGTAGATGTTATATCTCTTACTGGTCGTGCCTATTTTTTTAAAAATGTTTGGGGAAGTTTTAAATAGCGCAAACTAGACCCAATAAATCGGGTATCAGAGCGCTTTACATAGCACCAGTTTCGTTACACAAGGACACATTCATTCTTAGGCACAGGAAGATTACGTGATTTGCCCAAAATCACAGGATGTTGAGCGTCGTAGCCGAGACTCTAACCCTGTTCCCCAGCTTCAACATTGACCGCTCTAGTCGCAAGGCTACATCCTCTCCCCATACCTCTCAGATTCCATGTGAGGATGGTGTACCTATGTATTTGGGATGCCTTCATTAAGAACTGAGTGGTGCAGTACCTTCAAACACCTTCTCCATTATCCCTAGTAGATCGAAGAGACTGGTTGTGAGGGGTTGAACTAACCTTAGTCTTTCCTGCTTGTGCCGCCTGCACATGTGGCATTACATTTTCCTCGAACAACATGCGTTATCTGCTGAGAGCTATTGTCAGGCTTGAATAATCACGAAGCCCATACGCACTCAAGTTACAACCTAAAACATATCACTGAGTCCTAAAAAATACAGACAGACGAAAGGAGGAACATGAGGATAACCCAATATCACAAATCAGCTGCAGTTCTGGGGGTCAAGCACAACTGAGGACAAGGTCATCCTGGGGGCAGGACCAAACTCTCTTGCGACGTTACCGACATATATGAATTTTGTTCTTGGGGATGAGCTACATGGATCAGGTTTTCCTTTTCATAGATGCAGCCCTGTCCTTGTCAACTTTTTTATTGGAGGTATCAGGTATGCCACTTTCTGGAGATGTCCCTGTGATGCCCCCTGTGCCTTTTTGGCAGTGGTGGTTCCAGGGGCAGAGGCGCCACACTGCTCTCAGAGCAGGAAAAAATTTAAATAAAATGATAATCTAATTTTTATCATTTCTTTTTTCAGAGATACGGGGCTGGATTAGGGCGGGGCTGGTGCCACGGGGGAGGAGTAGTTAATGCACCTAAGCCGGGTCTGGTGGCTTAGTGGACTAATGTGTCCACTTTAGGGGCCTGTGTTCAACCGCATGGTCACAGTTTTAAATCCAGGCAGGTCCACTCAGCCTTACATACATCTGAGGTCGATAAAATGAGTACCACTAAGTTGGGTAACAATAAACATCTGTTATTCAGCGCCTTGAGACCCTAGCTTGGGTGAAACGTGCGCTTTACAAATACACATGTTATGTTATGTTAAGTGCACATGGCGGTTTGGTGACCGTCTTGGGAGTGCCAAACAGTCATGCGCACTTTACATGTTCCCCACCAGTCTGTAATACACAGCCTGGTGGGGAACATGCACAAGCTCCCTGTCCCCATCTGAGCGCCGAACCACAATGCTCGGCCAATCACAATGCTGCATTGTAGCGTTTTGATTAGCTTAGGGGAGCCTTTGTGCTTCCGCGACTCATCAGCAAAGCAATGACGGAGGGGTTTATGAGGGGGTAAGTGTTTTTTTAAAACATATTTTGTTCGCCCTTCAAAAAGCCTGCCACCCCCATCCTGCCCCGCCACCTTTGTTCCCTGCCAGCCACCACTGCTTTTTGGACTTGGGGACTGGAACCACATGAGGTTCCCAGTGCCACTTTTTTTACCTCTCCACCTATTCACAAACACTTGTGGGATTGTCAGGAAAGAATGACTGACTATCAAGGATGACATTTTATTTTGCTGGGAAGAGGAGTATATGTTGCAGTCCTAGTTCATGGAGCGTTTGCTTAACTACCATTTACAAAGCTTGTCTGCCTTGCATTGTGTAACGAAGTAAATTGCTATGAAACCAGGTATCTTTAAGATGATGGTTTATTGAACACAGCTGTTGCAGGATCTCAGAAACTGTGAAACATAGAATGTCCAAACTGGTGACACATACACATTCCAGATCCAGATGACATGGAAGGTTATGTCATCAACCCAGATGTCATCAACCCAGATCACCACAACATCTCCCTTCTTTACATATAAGAGAAATAAACAAACACAATGAACAAGATGAAGAAATTGATAAAAATAAAGATTGCAAAATACCAGCTCATGTAAATAACCAAATACAAAGAATGCAACATATCAAATCATGTAAATAACACAATAAATAATACATCAATCTCGAAACCTCATAGGTTTGACAATATTCCTCCGACCAGTTCTGCGTACAGATAAAGGATAAGAATTAGACTTGTCTTCATTAGATTGAACATCAGAAGAAACAACAGTAGGAGGAACAGAATGAAAAGATGACTTATGTGGAGCATTTAAGCTATGGGAAGAGGAAGAAGAACAATTCACTTTGGATACTCTCCCCTTGTTCCACCATTCATTTCGACTGGTTCTTACCGCATTTTTTGTCACAACCTCAACCCTAACTGGAGGTTTGAACTTAGACAACCCTTTCAAAACATGATTAGGATCCTTAATGCGTACCCAGTCACCCACCTCGAATTTGTCTTGTTCAGGTTTCAACCTATGTGTAGCATCATAACATTTTTTCATTTTCTTTTGATATTCTTCTACTTTAGGTCTTATAACACTATCAATTTTTAACATTCTATCACTCTTTTTTTGGAATTCCCTCAACCAAGCAGGACAAAGTCTTGACGCGGGAGGACGTCCTCTTAAAAGTTCAAATGGAGAAACCCCAAAGACAACATTAGGAGTACACCTGTAGGACCACAACATTTCTTCAACAGCTCTCGCAATTATTTTGGATTCTCCATTGAATGCATTCCCCCAATGTGTGATTCATTTTCTCCACCAAGCCATTGGCCTGTGGGTGATAAAGTGCTACACATCTATGTTTGATGGCATTATTTTCCCCAAAACTCTGCATTTCTTTAGATATAAATTGGACTCCATTGTCCGAAACTATCTCTCTAGGAAATCCTTCCCTAATAAATAGATTTTTCAAGAATGTAACTACGCTAAGCGTATTAGGGTCCTCCACAAACTTCACTTCCCACCATTTGCTATAGTAATCCACCACTACAATTGCAAATTTCATTTTCCTAGGCAGAGTACCAAAATGGGCCTATGAAATCTAAAGCCAATTTTGACCAAACAGTACTTGGTAGATCGACAGGTTGCAATGGAGTAGCCTCTGTTTTTAAGCTTTTATCACTTGTTGCACAAACAACGCAATTTCGGACACAGGCGATGATTTCAGAGTCCATTTTAGGCCACCAGTAATTGTCTCTTATTTTCCTCTTGGTTATGGTCTGACCTAAATGGCCCTCATGCCCGTACACAATGATCCTATCTCTTAAAGAAACAGGAGGGATAAATTTGTCTCCAGGCATTAACATTCTCTTATCCTCAATAGACAATTCATCTGCCACCTTGAAATAAGGTTGTAAGTTTTGAGGAAGTGTCCTCTCTTTAGACCAACCTGACATAACATATTCCCTCACACTTTCCAATTCACTGTCTTTCAAAGATTCAGAAAACCACTCCTTCTCACTGAAAGTGGTATCATGGCAAATGTCAATACTCGCAATCAAACAGTCTTCGTCATAGTCATCATAATTTTCTTGATTTTCAGAGTGATTAATTGGAGAATGTGATAAATAATCGGCCCTTATGTTCCTACCACCAGGTATGTATTCAATGGTGAAGTTGTACTGTAACAACTTCGAACTCAACCGAGCTATTCTTGGGGTGTGATCTTTTATAGCAATTCCACTTAATATACTGACCAACGGCTTATGGTCAGTTTTAAGTACAAACTTCCTCCCCCAAATAAAACACTTGAATCTTTCCACAGCCCAGCAACAACTTAATAGTTCCTTTTCAATTACTGAAAACATTTTCTCATTGGGCTTCAATGATCTAGAAGCAAAGCCAATAGTTGCTTCTTTCCCTTCTTTCAATTGTGTAATAGTGGCACCAAGACCCTCATTACTTGCTTCCACAGTGATTATATACTTTTCAGATGGTTCAAAGGGGGCAAGAACACCAGCAGATACTATCTCATTTTTTAAACTATCAAACTCTTTTTGGCACTTTTCATCCCACACAAATATTTTGTTCTTTTTTAACAATTCCCTAAGAGTCGCTGTTTTTGTTGAAATTTTTTTGATGAATTTTGAGTAAAACTCACAAAGACCTAAAAATGAGGCCACATTTTCTTTTGTTTTAGGCGTTGGAGCTTTACCAATCGCATCAATCAAACCTGGTCTAGGTTCAACACCTTGTTTAGAAACTACATGTCCCTAATACTCTATGGAATCCTTCGCAAATTCACACTTTTCGCTATTTGCCACAACACCATACTTTTCCAATCTTTCTAGGACTTTTATCATGCGTTTGTCATGACTTGACTCATTTTCTCCTGCAACTAAAATATCGTCTTGATATGTTACCACTCCATCAATTCCTTCCAAAACATTTTCTAGAACCCTTTGCAACACAGATGCGGCTGATGATAAGCCAAAAGGCATCCTTTTAAATTGATAAGACCCCATTGGAGAGACAAACGCAGTGAGGTGTCTCAAGGATTCCTCAAGCACGACCTGATGGTAGGCCGATGCTAGATCGATCTTCGAGAAAATACTTGAACCAGAAAATGTGCTGATGATGTCATCTATTTTAGGTAATGGGTGTGAATCAACCCAGATTACCTTGTTTAAACTTCTCAAGTCAATGCAGACTCTCAACTTGCCATTTTTTTTCTTGCGATAACCAATGGACTCAGCCATAAAGACGACTCTATTGGTTCAATCACCCCATCATCGCACATCTTCTTAAGAATGTCTCCTAAATCTTTTCTTACACTGAAAGGTACATTCCTAAGCTTGTGTTTAATTGGGACCACCCTATCCTGAACTTTTATTTTATGTTTAAAACCTTTTATTTTCCCAAGTTTGTCTTCAAACACCTTCGGAAATTTTTTAAACCATTTACCTTTAATGCTCTTATTGTCAATGGTTTCATTAAGTTCTTTACTACACTTGTCACTGTTCTCTTGTTTTCTTGTGCTGTCTCCATCTTCTGACTCATCAGTTACTAAGGATACTTGTACTTTTCTTCCTGGTCTAAGAGTCATTCCAAACAAGCCCTGGTGATACCATCCCAGTATGTTTAATCCCTTCTTTGCAACATAGACCTTCCCAAAAATCGTGCGCCCTTTAAACTTGAGCTCGCATTCAAAATAACCTGACAATTCAATTTTCTTTGAATCATAAGTGACTGGATTCTGGTCTGGTGGAAATAAATTCCTTTTCCCCTAAACCTCCTCAAACAAATCCTCTGTTATCATGGTCATTCTTGCTCCGGAATCCATAAGTAGTCTCAAATCTTTTCCATCTGTTTCTATAATCTCATAAGGGTCTATACAATCTGACTCATTATCTTGGACAACCACTATCATGTCTTTAATCCCCCTATAACAAGATCTCTCATCCTCTGAGTTGTCACTTTGGTCATCCTCCAATGCAGAGTTTATTTTATCTTTTGGTGTTTGACACACTGTGGCGAAATGTCCAATTTTATTGCACACTTTACATTTTACACTCTTAGGAGGACATTGTCTACCATTTACACTGTGTCTTTCATTTCCACATCTAAAACAAATGTTTTTCTGAGCAAAAAAAATATTTTTGTTAGATGGGTTACTATAAACTTCTTTAGATTGTACTTATCTTTTGATTTCACATTCTCATTCACAACGGACACACAACTATTTTATTTTTTGACAAGTTCTTTTTGTGCCTTACGCGAAACTTCAATCCCCTTTACAATATCAATTGTTTCAGATAGACTAGGATTTTTTTTAGGGTCAGTAGTTTTTCTTGCACCTTACCATCATAACACCGTACCACAATTTGATAACCTTCCATGTCATCTGGATCTGGATGTCATCAACCCAGATCACCACACATTAATAGTGTAATCTGTGAAAATGGTCACAGAACTGTTCTCTACCTGTAGTAAGCCCAGTAACAGAATTGCTCTCTACCTGCAGCCAGCCCACTGCTCGGGCCTTTTGCAAGATGGTGTCTCTATTTTTGTAGAATAATAAGTGGGCAACTACTGGCCTCCGCGTTGCACCGAGTGGTGGGTACCTCGCCGGGGACTCAATGAGCTGTATTCAGGGTGAATAATGGTAACAGCCTTTGTGGGGCCAATGGTTTTTTTAACGCCTTTTTTTCCTACAATCCCTCAGGCAGGCACAAGCCTGTAAAATTATTACGCCACTTTTGCCCCTTCAACGTCTTCCGCCTTTTTGTCCAGTTGATCACCCCTTTTCAGTGATGGCATTCAGTTGTTTCTGTAACGTGTCCACCACCATGCATACTTCCCCATAGGTGGTCACATTTTGTTTCACTTTTTCCAACACCTTTCAAATGTCATCCCTCAGAATACTCAAATAATATGACACTTTGTTTATTTTACCTTTCAATATTTCACAAAAGGTGTTAATTACTTTCAACATGTAATCAGAATTAGAATCAGACGTAGCCATGTCCATCACATCAGGTCATCGGTCCCAAGTAATTACCAGTGGCTGAGAATAATTCCAGTATTCCATCCATCACTCTTTTGTATTCTTCAGTGTGAGGCACTAACTGGGACAGTTATGCCCAGACATGAGTCCCATGCACACTGCACCATCGGAACCAAGCTATACCCAACTGATGAACCCTAATTAGGGCAAAACCAGTCTTGAGTGGCTGTGTTCCAACTCAAGAAAACACACAATAATAATCATAACCCAGAACAATGAAACTTATTACATTTTCAGCAGACAGCAATGCTTACAAAACTGAATAAGTAACATCCAATAGGAAAAGACATAATAGACCACTTTTGGACAGGTAAAATACAGTTAAACATTTTTGGCAACTTTACACGACAACTACCCACACAATTAATTGGATGTGAATTTTTAACATTCACTCCACCTTTCCTCGTTCTTTCTATTTCAACTCCTTGCATTTCATCGCTTTCCTCAAATTCGATTTTTGCCATCCTCCAAAATAACAGAGGGCCTCTTCAAACCAATCACTTGTCTTGAAGAGAGAACACTTTGATACTCCCCTTCCTCACCCTGGTACTCATCTTCACCCAAACAAAATCCCCCTTGCATAACTTACATTCAGTAGACTCCACTTTGCATACTTAATTTGCTTACCCCGCACTCTTTTGGATAGCAGGTCCAAATCTACCTTGCATATATCCCAGCCCTGTTAACCCACTCAGGAACCACCTAGGTACAAGGCATCCTGACCTTCAGTATAAGAAGAGGCGATACCGTAGTCTTCGAGTGTGTAGTGGTCCTACAACTGCACATCTTAGCAGTTGCGGTCCTTGCAGGTAACAGCGGTGGGGTCGGGTAGGGGGGGATTTCGAGGGACGATGTTGAGGGAAAATTAAATAAATAATTAATTTTCCCTCATCGTCCCTCGAAATCCCCCCTTACCCTGCCCCATCACTGTTACCTGCAAGGACCTTGGCTGCTTCTTAGCCTCCTCCATGCAATGCAACCAACTTTGTACTAACATCTGCACTCTATTAAACCGCTCCACTAGTTCTGTTTCATGAGGATGGTACAATGCTGTTTTGTGGTACTTCACATCTTGTGCTGACAAGAATCTCTTAAATTCAGATGAGACAAACTGTGGACCATGGTCAGTAATAATTTTTTCAAGGTCAACTTGCGCCCTACAAACTTCCTATCAAACGTTCACCATATTCGCTGTTTCGCTTCATTTAGAAAACTCACCTCATGCTACTTGGAATAATAACCCATATGCACCAAAGGGTACTTTGCGTTGGTGGCAGAGAAACAAAAATGACAAAAGATATCCATAGCCACTTTCTGCCAAGCATGTACAGGCAGGTTTACCAGAGCCATTGGAGTCTCTTTCACTATGTGGGTTTTATTGTTGCAAACACACTCCACATATCCCTTCACATGGTTCTCTAATTCCCAGACAATTCTCGGCCAACAAAAATCAACTTTTCTTCTTAAAAGGGGACATGTCATCATGTGCCTCATGCAGAAAACCTACAAATTTACCAGGCAAACCAACCGGAACAACCAACCAGTTCCCTCATTATGCCACCCACAATGGGCAAGACCAACCACAAAAACGTGTGCTCTTTCAGATGTAGAATTCCACACAACCATCCCTCTCTCAATCGTTCTCTCACCTTCACCAATGCATTATCCTTGGATGTCTCCAATAGCGATTCATCCTCTGTCACTGTACCCAAACATGGCTAATAAATTTCTGCTTACAACCAATCATCTTCTTCCTTACAACTCTCAGCCTCTACTGGTAAGCAAGATAAATAGTCAGTATTTACATTCTTCACGCCTGGTATATGCCTAATGTTAAGTGCATCCCTTACCTATTTAGCCACCTGCCTAGGTGTAGTGCTGCTTTACTGACCCCCTTCATGGAAATAGACCATTAAACCTCCCCTTTAAGTCTTTTTTTGGCAAAGGCAACAACCCTTTCCTGTCCCTACTTGGATGTCATTAACATGTCACATGAATCTTATTGATTGGTTCCGTGGATCATATGGTTTAATCTCAACAGCATTGGTAATACTTTTCTTAAGGTCATTAAACGCCAGCTGCTATTCTTCAGGCCATTCACCCCTCTCCGTTTTTTTCATTAGCACTTTCAGTAGTCGAGTGGAATCAGAAAAGTGGTCCAAGAATTTAGAATAATATTCTGCTAAACGAATGAATGAACAGAGTTCGCCTAGGGCTCAAGGCATTATCATTCACCTCCAGTAGTTTTATATGTTGTGGGATTCCTTCGCTCGACAAGATGTGTCCTAAATCGGCCACCTCTGTCAACCGAGACATGCACCTGTCAATGCCAAGAATTATCCCAGCTTCTTCTAAAATTGTGAGCACCTTCCACAAACCCTCATCTTGCTCACACCAAGTGAAACCCTAGACCATACACCGTCCTAAAAAATGTCAATTTCTGCAACGTCTCAAGTAACTTCTCATCAGGCGTTTAAACACCTGGCGTAGAAGCTAACCCAAATGGCAGGGTGGGGGTTTATCTCCACAATTTTTTTTTACAAAGTAGGGGGAAATTAAGTGCTTAATTTGTAAAAAAAATATGTGCCAGGGCCCTTGTCAGGAGGGCACTGCAGCTTGCACCACCCATTGCCCCTACCAGCGTGGCAAGTGATAGGGCTAGCACAAATACTAACCATCACACACCTATAAGTGTGGCAATTCGGACTATTCCAGGCCCCCATAGCCATAAGAATAGCTTGGGTGGCTGAAATGTGTGACTTTTTAAGTATACTGAATAATAATAAAAACTGTTGTCCTCATCTTTAATTTTGCAACACAGCACCACCATGTGGCAGACTTTCATAATCACCAGTGCTGACAATTAAGTGCCAGTGCTGAGCATCGGAAAACATCGGCTCAATTTAAGCAATGATGAAATAGTAATGTTTGAGGAAGGCCCATCATGTGAAGAAGTGCTTTATCATTTACTCTACAAGTTCAAATAAAAGATTACACTCACGTAGTTTGTGATAAACTAACCAAAATGTTGATTAAAAACTCTGAACGATTAAATTGAGCAAAATCAGATAACACATTTTTAGGAAAGTCTTGACACCATATGCTCGTGGTTTATGCCTCAAGCACCATCTATTTCTGCCTGTCATTCTGATCCTTTAAACTTTGTGAATTACAAACTCAATCTGTCCCCCACCCTGCAATCCCAAAACTGTAAAATCTGACTGTCACCCCCATTTCTTCAGCCCATCACTAGCACACTGACCCTGAATGTTGCGTAGAGAGCAAAGATACATGTGTAAGCATCTGCACCCCACAAGACTATAAGCCTGCAGCAACCTTTTTCCCCCAAAACGGATGCTATACCAGATACACTACCCAGAAATACTTTCTTATGCTTACTTAATGGTGCCAAATATAGAACCTTATGGTATTTCCGGTGAGATTGAGACTGGATTACAGATACCATGATTTAATGTGGATTGAAGGGGTACAATAATAGTAACCATGTATGTGTTAATTTCATTTGCCAAATCACCCATATTCACATTTCGGGCACAGGAAGATGAGGTGATTGCCTAATAATTTGGTGAAGCTCTAAAACAGGGATTTCAACCCCTTTGTCCAAGTTTCAAGAATAATTTAACCTCTGTACCACATAGCCTCTTTATACAGACCCTCCACATTTTCCGGATTTGCAAAAGAAATTGCCCGGTTACTCACCGGTAATATCCATTACTCCGAGTCCTGGTCTCCCCGTCCCATTCCTTATACGTGAGCAGCTAGTCTGCTCCACAGAAACCCCTACCTAGCTGAGCTGTTTGTACTTCCCCCTATGATGATGTCACCATCACATGACTATATAGGGGGAAGTGCATCAAACAAACATCCTGAAAATACCAAAGAAAACCAGAATGAAAAACACAGACAATCACCCAAACAAAAACCCAAACCAGGGAGGGAGGGAAGGGCTCAGGAATGGGACGGGGAGACCAGGACTCGGAGTAATGGATATTACCGGTGAGTAACCGGGCATTACCTCCTCGTCCTGTCTCCCCGTCCCATTCCTTATACGTGAGCCCATACCCAAGCACACGGTGATTGACAGAAAAAAACAGACCATACAGGTTACGAGAAAGCAAACAGGTCCATTTAATTCACAGAAAACAGTACATTTCAAACATCATGCACTGCAGAAAGGACAAGAGCCCCAAAGGCAGCAGAGGCCGCCATCCCCAACTGAAGCTGGTAATGGGTAACAAAAGTATGGGGAGAAGCCCAAGTGGCAGCATTGCAAATGTCCCGCAAGGAGGCCCCCTTGAACATGGCCCAGGAGGACGACACGCCCCGAGTCGACCGGCCCTGAACAGAGGAAGGCAGAGGACAGTGGGTAGAGTCGTAAGAGGCAACCACAGCACCCCGGACCCACCGAGACAAGGTGGACAAGGAAGGATGAAGCCCTAGCCCCGAGAGGCCATAGGTGACAAAGAGGGAATCAACCTTCCTGAACGCAGCCGTACGATCCAAGTAGATGCGGAGAGCCCTCAGCACATCCAAAGAATGGAGGAGCACCTCCTCAGGACAGGCAGGAGCCGGAAAAAACACAGGAAGAACAATATCCTCCTGACAGTGAAAGGAAGACACCACCTTAGGGAGAAAGAACTGACTCGGGCGGAGAATCACCTTATCCTCGCAAAAGCGCAAGAAGGGCGGGGAAGCCATCAGCGCCCCAATCTCACCAACGCGCCGGCCAGAAGTAATGGCCACCAGGAAAATAAACTTTACAGAAAGGAACTTCAGGGCCACAGAGTCTAAAGGCTCGAAAGGAGGACCCGTTAAAGCCCGCAGAACCAGGGGAAGATCCCAAGGAGACACAGGAGAACGTGAGACTGGACGCTGAAGCAAGAAACTCCGCAGAAGGCGAGCCACCAACGGGGAGACAGAGGCAACGGAGGAACCCCGAAAAGCAAGAATGGCAGCCCACTGAGCCCTCAGGGAAGAAACAGCAAGACCCAGGAGGAAACCATCCCGGAGGAAGTCCAATACCCTCACAGCCTCACAGGAGGCAGAAGAGAGTCCCTTCCCAAGGCACCAAGGCACCAAGGCACTCTTCCAGTGACGGGCATACGTTTCAAAGTGGAAGGACGCCGAGAAAGCTGAAGACAATGGGCAACCTCCACCGAGCAACCCAGATCCAGCAAACTCAACCTCTCAAGTGCCAAACCCCCAGCCGGAGGCGACGCAGGGAGGCAAGGCCGAGAAGAGGATCCCTCAGAGGGGAGGGACACAGGGAAAAACTCCAATGAGGGCGAACAGAAAAGGCCAGTAGAAGTGGGTACCAAGACCGCCGAGACCACTCCGGAACAACCAGGAGAACCTCCGCCCGATCCCAATGAATCTTCCGGAGGACCTTCGGAATTAAGGCAAACGGAGGGAAGGCAAACAGCAGACCCCTCGACCAAGGAATCGAGAAAGCATCGGTGGCCCACGCCAGCGGAGAGGGAACGATGCTGCAAAACCGAGGAAGAAGGGCGGATTCCTCCGAGGCAAAAAGATCCAGGCAAGGAAGGCCGAACCGGAGGACAATCAGATCGAATAGATCCGGGGACAGACAGATGGACACCGAGGACGGGAACACCCGGCTCAAAGAGTCCGCAGGCCCATTCTCCTTCCCCGGAAGATAGACCGCCGTCAGAGAGAAGAGATTCGACTCGGCCCACAGGCCGATCTCCCGGGAAAGGAGAAACAGGGCACGACACATGCCCCCCTGGTGATTCACATAAGCACAAACCACCTGATTGTCGGTCTGCACAGAGACCGCCCGACCCCGAAGGAGAGGAGCGAACCAAAGAAGAGCCAACCAAACCGCCCTCAACTCCTTCCAGTTCCACGACTGGAGGGACTCGAAGCCGGACCACCGACCCTGAGCCTTGGAGGCACCCAGAACGGCACCCCACCCCAGAGCACTGGCATCCGTGGACAAAATGACCACAGACTGAGGAGGAAGGAGATCGAACCCCCGGGAAAGAGAGAGAGGGGACAACCACCACTGGAGATCCGCCCGAATCCCCGGAGTGACAGGGATAAGAGTCTCGTAATCCAAGGAGGCAGGATCCCAGAGCGACAGGACATGATGTAACAGAGGGTACAGATGTAGCCTGGACCAAGGAAGGAGATGCAGAGTGGACGCCATCTCCCCCTGACTCCGCAACCAGAGACGGGCAGAAACCCGGGACTGGGACAGAAGCCAGGAAAGGTGACGAAACAAAGTCAGCTGGCGCTCCTGCGAGAGAAAAACCATGTCCAAGTCCATTCTGAAGAGGAATTTCAGGGATTGGGAGGGCACCAGGGAGGATTTCCTGTGGTTGATAAGGAACCCAAAGGACCCCAGCAGAAGACACACCCGGTCCACATCCAACAGAGCCTGCGAAAAAGAAGGAGAGACAATCAACCAGTCATCCAAGTAAGGAAAAACCAGCAGCCCCATGGAATGAAGAATACCCACCAGAGGGGCCAACAGCTTGGTGAACACCCTGGGCGCTGAGGAAAGGCCGAACGGGAGCACCCTGAACTGATAATGCCGGCTTCCCACAGCAAACCGGAGGAAACACTGGTCGTCTGGATGGAAAGGAACATGAAGATAAGCATCCATCAGGTCCAGGGACGCCAGGAAGCCACCCGGAAGGACCAGAGGCAGGATGGACTGGAGAGTCACCATCTTGAAAGGACGATGGAGCACGAAGCGATTGACCCGCTTCAGATCCAAGACAGGCCGAAGATCCGAAGTGTCTTTCTTGGAAACGAGAAAGAGAATGAAGTAGCACCCCATGCCCCTCTCCAGAGGAGCCACCTCCACAATGGCCCGCTTCTCCAACAGGAGCCGGACGCCGGCCAACAAAGCATCTCTCCTCAGAGGAAGACGGGGCAGAGGGGTCCGAACAAAACCCGGAGGAGGAGGAGAGGAAAACTCGATCCGGCAACCCTCCGAAACAGTCCGAACCGCCCAGGCATCCGGAACCGACAACCACTGATTGCGGAAGGACTGAAGGCGACCACCAACTGGCAAAGGCAGAGAGTCATTGGGAAGAGGAGGAAGTGGCGGCGGCAACACCAGCAGCGGCCCGGGGCTTGGCACTTCCAGGGGTCCCCCGGCCACGACCCCTGCCACGAAAGGGCTGAGAAGCGCCACGAGCAGGAGGCCCAAAGGCGCGACGGTAACCAAACCCACGACCCGGGAAGGGGGGCGGACAGGAGCCACCAGCTTGCGATTCTCCGCAGATTGCTTGACCAAATCCTCCGACCGAGGACCGAAAACCTTGGAACCATCAAAAGGCAACTTAAGGAGGACCGACTTCTGTGAAGAGTCCGCCTTCCAGGAACGCATCCAAATATGATGACGGGCAGCGATGGAAGCACCAGAAGCAGCCGCCGCCGCCCCCAAATTGTCAAAGGAAATATCCGACAGGTACCTAACCTGTTGCTCCATCAAAGACAAAAGAGGAGTGGCATCCTCGCCGTCCCGCAGCAAAATCGACAGGGACTGGAAATCCTTAAGGAGCGACTGAACCATATAGTTGGAATAGGCAGTCGCACGGACGGAAATATTGGAAGCAGCATAAGAACGCTTCACAGCACCCTCAATCCGCTTATCCACAGCGTCCGTAGGCAAGGCGTCCTCAGAAACGACCAAACCTTGAGAAGAGAGGCCAGCCATCAGATTATCCACCTTCACAGCCTGAGGGAACTCAGCAGAAAAACCCTCCAGAGGGTAACGCCTAGATAGGAAACGAGGAAAAGCAGACTTATCCACCTCCTGCCATTCGTGGGACAACACCTTGCGAATAGCACAGTGCAAAGGCAAAGAATCCGGAACAGGCTGGACATACTGCGTGAAGAAGTCATCCTCCAAAACATCAGCGGCAGGAGGAGAGAACCCCAAATTGGACCGAACATGTGCGAACAGTTCAGTGAGCTCAGCACCCTGAACAAAACGGCCATGCACACCCTCATCCTCCTCAGGACCCAAGTCATCCTCAGGGTCAGCTTGCGGATCCACAGAAACATGAGGTCTCTTGGGAGGAGGAGCAGCCGCATCTCTAGCCAGGAAAGCAGCAGTCACAGCCTCGCTGACAAGGAGGCGCAAGGCATCCAGAGGGGACGCAGAAGAGGAAGCCTCAGCATCCATCACTGCACAAGTCCAAAAACCACACCAACAGGCAAAAACAAGGACAAAAAAACACACAAGAAGGACCCCATATATACAGCATAAGGACCCGAACACCTGTGGCAGGTAAAGCAAAGGGCCGGCATAAAAAGCCCAATCAGCAGCCAACACGCCCCCTAATTGCACAATACACCGAAGCGCCAGCCAGAAAAGCCCCAGCCCGCTAAAGCAGGGCAAAAAAGGACCACAGGACACCCAGGAACGGCCGCTGGAGCAGGCCTACCCAAGCCCGGTGAGCGTGACGGACAAAAAACGGCCGCTAACGCGAGCCGCGTGAGGAACAACAGCCCCAAAACAGAGACGGCCGCTAATGCGAGCCGCGTGCAAAAACACAGCCCCTAAACACAAGAGGCAGAGCGGGGACACCGGCAAAGCATAAACAAGGCGGCCGCTAAAGCACGCCGCCGCCAGAAACATAAACACAGCAGGGAACTTACCCGGAAACACCGGCAGCCCCCGAACAGCACAGCCAGGAACGCGGTCTGAAGATCGCAGAAAAAAAAGAACAGGATGTTCGTTTGATGCACTTCCCCCTATATAGTCACGTGATGGTGACATCATCATAGGGGGAAGTACAAACAGCTCAGCTAGGTAGGGGTTTCTGTGGAGCAGACTAGCTGCTCACGTATAAGGAATGGGACGGGGAGACAGGACGAGGAGGTAATGTAAAATCGTCAGTTCTGAAAAAAAGTGCCAGCGAAATTTGATGAACGCAACGGTATCCTTAACTCGGCGTCAGCGTCCACACAGTGAAGCGGTCCCCACCTGGACCAGGGCCGTTGGGTGTGCTGCGCGTCCCTTCTCTGGAAGCAGCCTTTATCAGGTGCAGGTGCGGACCCAGGAGCCTGCCTGCTGTCAGCTCGAGCTGTACATGAAGCCGTGCAGCTGCGAGACCACGCGCCTGTGCTCCGCGTGGAACGTACCCGCGCAGGAACCGGCGCAGTGCCTTATTTTCTTGTGTTTTTGTGGCCGCTCCATTCTGCCTGCTCGCGCTGGCTAACGCGCCACGTGCATGTAGGACTATTCTTTCTCTCGTGGTCATTCTGTATCTTAACCACATGAGCGCTAGCGAAATTCCGCTCCTGTGCTCATGTTTTAAAAAAACCATTATTCATGACGAGCTGGGCTCGTCATGAGCGTGCGAGGAGGCTACCTCATGACGAGCCCAGCTCGTCATGAGCGTCGAAGGGGTTAAGGTTTGCACCTGCTCTCCTTGTGGGTGCTGTCTAGGTGGCCAGTATTCAAGCCAGAAGACATGAATTCAAATCAGGTGAGCTGTTACAAACCGATGAAGAATCATCATGGAGTTTCATTAGAACCATCTTTTCCTTGTTTTTCAAATTAGCGCCTTCGTGACCCCCCTCCCCCTGCACTTCTCTGTCACTCCAGACTTTTGTACTTCAACCTTTTCTAAGTGATGCATATAAGAGGAGTTATGTTACTTGTGTTGACTTGATAGTGCTTATGTCCTCCTTCACCTTTTCCTTATGAATAGAAGCTTGTTCTGCTGCCTGACTCTTGTACCCACTATATTTGCATGAGAAAAAGAAGCATGCTAGGGCAGGCAACTCTCCCCACCTTCTAACAGAGGTTGGGGATATGTTTAAGGGGCAATGCAGTTGGTTGGTGAGAGTTATGGAAAGTCTGCCACTGACCTAGTCTGACTCATTCCTGCTGCTAGTGATGGAAAAGGAAGTAGAGGCGGGGGCCTTCTTTGTTCCCAGGGCAAGCTCCCTCCCTGCTCACCTGAATCACCTTTTCAGATGCAAAGTTAGAGGTGAAAGGTCAAAGGTGTGGGCAGGGAGTGTGCACAGGTGAAGTAAGGGTGGGGGGGGCAAACAGGGATAGTAAGGGAAGGTCACATTTGTGCAGCACCTGGAGAGAAAGAACGGGTGCCGGATAAAAATATATAAATTAAAGTACTTTTCGAGACAAACGAGCTCAGTGCTCTCCTCTGGGACTTCGCCCCCTGGGCCCAGCTCGCCCATGCCTACAGCTGTGCCATTATGTTCTTCTCCTTAACGGATCAGTGACGTTTTTATGAAACTTATATTAGTAACTATATCTGACAAGATTTAGTTAGTGGCCACCAGAGCTTCATTTGTAAAATATTAAGTGCTGTGGTCCAAAGTTTTGCTCAGGAGCTCGTGGCTAACAATAATGAAGGTTGAGGTGCTGAATACCAAGGCTGCATATTCTTGATTACATCTCATGCCATTTTAAGCCATTAACTGACACTCCCTGCCCCTTAACACACCCTTATAGTTAGCTGGAGAGCTAACCGGTAGCTCACAAGCTACTCTTTGGAGAAGCCTGATTTAGAGTCAGATAATCAAGAAGGCTTTGATCATGTGCCGGTTTAGGAGGATGGTTCTGGCAGTGATGACAGGTGACTGGATGAGTTTGTTGAAGCATAGAGAAGATTACAGGATCATGTTGACAAACCAGATAGTGTGATGCTTGAAGGCAAATTTTATTCATGCAAACACGGATCTCATGAGTCGAGGCGTTGGTTGTCATATTCGAGATTTGAGGATCTCCAAACACATACACAGGGTTTGACAGCCTTTTAGATTTTTGTGGGTCAATAGGAGAGTTTCCTTACTTGTTAGTATATTTAGATTTTTCTCACAAATTATTTCTCGAAGTGGCTTCAATTACGGGTAATTGAATGTGTCAAAACACCGTTTGGGTTAAAGAGGCACAGAGCAAGCTGGAGCTGCTGGGCCCCAACCCTGCCTTTTGAGGTCTTTTGCAACGGGTGTCCTTCAACCCTTCTAACTATGGCTCTGCAAACTGGGCCAAGTAGCAAGGGTGAGCACTCACAAGCTTCTCAGGAAGGAAGTGTGGGGGGTGAGAGCTCAGACCTCAACAGTCAACCAACAGACACAATATATTGATGCCCAGGCCAGTGTTTGTCTTTATGTGAAACAAGTTTCAGTCCTATTTTGTAAACTTGACAATGCATTAAATGTGGAACATTATTCATCACTTCAGAGATGTAACTATCACATTGCTTCTAGCTAAACTTTAGATTAGTACTACAGCACCTGAAATTATCTTGTCATACTTGTATTTATGAGATACATTTATCAAAAACAGTTCCAGGCAGTAAGTATTATCTTGGATATTATATCTTGCAGTAAAATTTCCCCCAATTCTCTTTCTACCCTCTTGTGGTCCATCCACTCCCTCTATATTATGTAATGTTTATGTGACCCGCCTCAGGTTTCATGTGTCATACAGTGGTCAATCCCTCGTGCCCACTTCTCCTGATCTGGTGGATTCTCACTCCTCTACTGTCTGGCTACATCACATTCTGCAACTACTAGACCCAGTTACAGCAGAGCCAATTTATATTTGTTTGTGTTTAAATTAGAGTTATGTGAAGAAGAGCAAGTTTGGACTGTAAGTCGATGTACCAACATATTATATTCCAGAGTGCGCTCATCACTCTTTGCCAGAATGTTGTAATCTTGTGACACTCCCATGTGGTGTATGAGAGGGCTCCCGGGGCTCCACCCAAAAAGCACTTTAATCACACAGCAGAATTGTAAACAATAAAATACATTTCAATTAGTGAATAGAGGGTGGTAACCCAGTTACGATCTCCCATGGGTGCTACACACCCCCACCAGCAGCATTCTCTCATGCCCGGGCAATTATATTCATTATATGTTCATTATATTCATTATATGTTCATCCAGGTTTCTTACAGAAACCTGGATGAACGCCTCATCAGCTCCTGACATCGCCATAGCCATCCCGGACGGCTACAAGATCATCCGAAAGGACCGCACCAACCAAACAGGAGGAGGCATCGCCATCGTCCATAAGAACACCATCCGCATCACGACCAGTTCCGACGATAACCTCGCTACCGCCGAACACCTTCACTTCCAGATCCACACCGACCCCAAGACCACACTCAGAGGCACCCTCATCTACAGGCCACCAGGACCCCGCACACAATTCAGCGAAGAGATCGCTGACTTCATCAGCCCACACGCCCTCCCTTCCGAGGACTACATTCTACTGGGAGACCTCAACTTCCACCTGGAAAAGAAAAACGACAGCAACACCACCACCCTTCTGGACAACCTGGCCAACCTCGGACTCGAACAACTTGTTGATACCACCACTCACTATGCCGGGCACACGCTCGACCCAATCTTCACCTCCAGCAAGCACATCTCCTTCAATCACACCAGAGCTCTCCATTGGACGGACCACAGCTGCGTTCACTTCAACTACAAAAAGACCACGATCCACAACCTCCCTCAACCAATTCCCCGAAGAAACTGGAACAAAATTACCACCGACCAACTCCTCACATCGCTTCACCAAAACCCTCCTGCCAAATCATCGGACCCAAACCAAGCAGCCACCAACCTCACACAATTGATCACCCACAGCGCCGACGAACTAGCACCCCTGAAAGTCCATCAAATCAAGCAAGGTAGCAAAAAAGCCCCCTGGTTCAACGACGACCTCAAGAAATCCAAGAAGTTCTGTTGCACCCTCGAGAAAGCCTGGAGAAAAAACCCTACCACTGACAACCTGGCCACCTTCAAGAACGCCACCCGCAAACACCACCAACTGATCCGATCCACCAAGAAATCAGCATTCAAGGATCGACTTGACAACAACGCCCACAACAGCAAGGAACTATTCAACATCGTCAAAGAATTCACCAACCCTACCGCCGGCACCAACGACATCACTCCCTCCCAAAACCTCTGCGACTCCCTAGCCTCATTCTTCCACAACAAAATCGCCGACATACATAACAGCTTTGAAAACCAACCTGGAGACCAGTCCTCTCCAACCACCTCCGAACCAAAACCCCCCTCCAACAACGTTTGCGCCTGGAACCCAATCACCACTGAAGACACCATCCGCCTGATGAACTCCATCCACTCAGGATCGCCAACCGACCCATGTCCCCACCACATTTTCAACAAAGCAGACTCCATCATCGCACCCCACCTCCGTGAGGTCATCAACTGCTCCTTCAACTCCGCCACCTTCCCGGAAAGCTGGAAACATGCCGAACTCAGCGCCCTTCTGAAGAAACCCACAGCAAATCCCACTGAACTTAAGAACTACCGCCCCATCTCGCTCCTCCCATTCCCTGCCAAAGTCATTGAGAAAGCCGTCAACAATCAGCTCGCCGCCTTCCTCGAATCCAACAAATCCCTCGACCCCTCACAGTCCGGCTTCCGAGCCAAACACAGCACCGAAACCGCCCTCATCGCAGCAACAGACGACATTCGAACTCTACTGGACAACGGAGAAACAGCTGCCCTCATCCTACTTGACCTCTCCGCTGCCTTCGACACAGTCTGTCATAGCACCCTCATACAACGCCTCAGCAACGTCGGAATACAAGGAAAATCATTGGACTGGATCATCTCGTTCCTCGCCGGAAGAACCCAGAGAGTCCGCCTTCCCCCTTTAAGATCAGAGGCCACCGAAGTCATCTGCGGCGTACCACAAGGTTCTTCACTCAGTCCCACCCTCTTCAACGTATACATGAGTCCCCTCGCATCCATCGCGCGCCAACACAACCTCAACATCATCTCCTACGCAGACGACACCCAACTGATCCTCTCCCTCCCCAAAGATCCAAAAACCGCCAAAACCAACTTACACGAAGGAATGAAAGAAGTTGCCGAGTGGATGAAGAACAGCCGTTTAAAACTGAACTCGGACAAAACGGAAGTCCTCATCTTAGGCTCATCCCCCTCTGCTTGGGACGACTCATGGTGGCCACCGGCCCTGGGTACCGCACCCATACCTACGGACCACGCACGTAACCTGGGCTTCATCCTGGACTCCTCCCTCTCGATGACCAGACAAGTCAACGCCGTCTCATCATCCTGCTTCAACATCCTACGCATGCTCAAAAAAATCTTCCGCTGGATCCCCACAGAAACAAGAAAAACGGTCACCCATGCACTGGTCACAAGCCGACTGGATTACGGAAACACCCTCTACGCCGGAACCACAGCCAAACTACAGAAGAAACTCCAACGCATCCAAAATACCTCAGCCAGACTCATACTCGACATTCCCCGCCAAGCTCACATTTCCGGTGACCTGAAAGACCTCCACTGGCTCCCCGTCAACAAGAGAATAACGTTCCGTCTCCTCACCCACGCACACAAAGCCCTCTACGACCTAGACCCGAATGCCTCAAAACGCGCCTGTCCTTTTACACCCCCACCCGCCAACTTCGATTGTCCAACCAAGCCCTCGCTGCAGTCCCGCGCATCCACAGATCCACCATGGGGGGAAGATCCTTCTCCTACTTAGCGGCCAAGACATGGAATTCTCTCCCCACCCACCTGCGCCTTACACAGAACCACCTCTCCTTCAAAAAGCAACTAAAAACTTGGCTTTTCGACAAGTAAATTTCCCCCCTCCCTCAAGCGCCTTGAGACCCTCTGGGTGAGTAGTGCGCTATACAAATTTTGGAACTTTGAACTTTGATTATAGTCCCCAGTATTCTTTGCCAAAGGCATGGATCAGGCAAGGCACAGGTTACTTTATGCTGACCCCACAGGTACAGGTAGAAAATCAGTTAGCTCGTTCTTTCCTATGTATGGGCAGAAAAGTCTTGAGTCCTTGTGCTTGAGTCTTCGGCACCTGCTACTGTCTCTCTGTTGTAACTGCAAGCACAGGCCTGTTTTACCAGCTCATTAGTTGTGCAGCGGTTATTGGAGTAAGGCTGTACACAGTCTGTGTCTTCAGTGTGTGGCGGCCTCCCTTTGGAAGATGATTTGCTAGGTGAATGTAGCGCAGTGGGTCCTGTTACAGTACCTTTACCAGTTCCGGCCCTCCATTGACTGAATGCAGATGGGTTTCACAACAAGGCTGTTGTGGCTGTCGTGGCCCTCACCTGGCCGATTTGTCAGCATGGATGTGTCCTTGGCAATTGCAACCTTAGCTGACTAACTGGCTCTATCTTAGTGGCATTGCTGCTTCTTTCGTCATCGATAGCAGAAGCACCAGATGCTTCTAGGTGGGCGTGATGGTTGTTGAATTTATACAGGCTTTTGGGTACAGTTCTCGGGAGGGACTAGTGAGAGTGAGCAAGAGTCCAACTCACAGCATGGATCGATACTCCCTTTATCCTCTCTCAAGTAGACTGCTTTCTCTCTGTGCGCTTCATGCCGGGAACACACTGGGCTTCTCTTCTTTGACAGTCTCTCCTCTCCCCCCCTGCAAGGCAAGGCTGTCTTTGAGGCACTAGGTAGACCTCAGCTTCTCCAGTAGAATGTGCAGACTTCAAGTGATGTGCCCTGACCTCTGGGACACTGGTGGTCAGGAAGACACCTGCCCTCGTCCCATAGCAGTCTGGGTTCTCTGCTAAGCACTCCCTTACTTGGACATGGAGAACTTGAAACTGTAACAAAGTGGGTGGCTTGGATCCCACTTTCATACACGCTTTCCAGACAGGTGATGATGATCCACTGTGTCATGCTTTAGGTGGTTCCTTTTCAGACATTATTTCTATGCTGCTTTCAAGCAGGTAGCACTGGGTCTGACTCCAAGCAGAGTGCCCAAAATATGATATCAATGAAGTGTGAACTCTCTTCACTTGGCTGTCATCAGCTTTCTCGAGGTAGTAATCATGGACAGATATAAACAAAAAAAGTGATAGATTGGATTCTTGAATTAATTGTATCCACTTATAATTACTCAGGACATATCCAAGTCCAAAAAAAAAAAATAGACCCAGCCATATGCAGTGTGCACAGGACCCATGCTTTGGGCATACCAGACCCTCTCCGAATCGGAACACAAGCAACCCAAGACCGGTTTCGCCCTAGTTGTGGCTCTTCAGTCGGGTGCAACTTAGTTCCAGTGGCACAGTGAGCACTTAGGGTAGCACTTAAACTGGTCTTGGGTTGCTTGTGTTCTGATTTTGGGAGGACTTGACCTGGATGTTCCAGGTAGACTATTCTTATTTGAGAAGAGTCAAGACCTTTGTCTTTGGCTGGGTCTAAACTGAAGAGGGATCATGTGCAAAATAACGATGGACTGGAACGCAACCCTGAGTATTTACTAGTGGCTGAGATTAATATATGCATCCTGCCTATCACTTTTTGTATACTTAAGTACAGTGCCCTATGAGTCATGGTTATTCCCAGATGCGGGTACCATGCTTCCTGTGCCACTGGAACTAACCGGCACCCAAGTGAGCTAACATAATTCCTCTAAGACCATTGTGTGCTCAGAACGTAACATTCTCAAGCCCCAATAATACAGCTCTGAAAGTTTATATTGGGGCCAAGCATTTATTCTCCTCATAGTGCCCATGGGCAAGCCCAGGGAGAGATCTATGAATTACCCAACATTTGGCTAACACACATACAAAGAGGCAAATACAATGTTGTTTAATATCTCTGGCTGTTCGCGAACCATGGAGGATATTCCAAAAAAATCTATTTCACAGGTACCTCACTATGACGCTTACCTAAAAAGAATGTTCTTGTTCTGCAACATCTGTCAACAGCACCACATGTTTGTAACACCAGGAGACATTTATTTATTTATTTTACATTTTTAACTCCATTACCAGCTGTACAAGTCCTCTTTTACCCTCATTTGTGGGCCCTGTCTGCCTTAGGGCGAGGAAAGGGCTGCGGCCAAAAAACACTGGACAACTGTGGAGGATACCAAAGAGAACCCACCTCTCCCCTAGAGTACAGTATGGCTCAATCCTGTCGAGGGTCATTGGTGTACGTAAATGCCTGGAAACATTCACACTACACAGTTGAGTTTCAACCAAAAACCAATGAAATTCAATTTAAAAATCTAAAGTTAAGAGGACGTTAAAGTTGACATCAGGGTCAATGCTAAAGCACAAACCTTAAACGTATGTGAAATTGAAGATTTAACCTTAAATTCCACCATATATTGTTTATTAAGTCAAATATTATTTCATTCACTGTACTACATTACAAAATATATATTACTCATGGATGGATTCCTACTTTTAAATGCCAAAACATGGAATGTAACCATAAAATGCATAAAGCACACAAGACAATTACAAATTCAGATCCATATAAATATTTGTAAGAATATTTCATATCTTAGGGCAACATGGTATGAGGTCAACAACAACATTACAAAAGTTGCTCTTCTTAGGTTCTTTCATGATACTAGCTTCTGCCAAGGCAAGGATTCAATAGCACGAATGCTATTTTGATTCAAGGCTATTAACTTAGTGAAGGAATCAAACTCTCACACTCCTCAACACACTCAATCATTCATTCACTTGTATATCCTCATTTGACACATGATGGCAAGGGAGTTGATGTAAAGCACCTTAACTTTTGTATTTAACTTTTTGTATTGCAGTCAGTATTGTCACCTCAATTATCTTTAACTGTCTCTCTCCATACATTTTTTGACAGATTTTCTTTTTAGGTGTTACCTCAGCCATGACATTTAGATTTTACTAAAATTGTATAATATACTTACTTGTAGGGGCTTTCAGGAAGCACTGTTCATCCATTGGTGCATTATTGTGTCTGTCACATTTTTCTTCCAAACCCTACAACATGAGGAAATGAATCAGCCAACTTTAGCCATTTCCTAACTTCATTTTGAGTGACAGCATTTTGTCCTTTCACAAGGAGCCCATTCAAACAAAAAATAAGTCCCTAAGTGCCTGGGACTACTATGCAATGTGTGCTTGTATATACAAGAAAATATTATTTATTTTAACAAATGTATTTTTTTTATTTAGATTAATGAGGGCCTGGCAGGTCCCCAACAATCAAGTTTTGGAAACACTATGATAAAATAAATTAGTCATTGACAAACAAAGCCAGAAGGCTGGTTGTCAATGCCAGACCAGTTGGCTAAGCCGATGCTTGCTTATACATTTATACACACCCTACTGGTCACACTTTTATAGCTCAATGGCTTGATGCTGTAAGGAGGTTGAGGTAACTTGCATATCACAAATCTATATCCGAGCAGGGCCATTTCAAACTTCCATGCTTCTAAGGTCAGACAGGCAAGTATATTTGAACTGGGTAGCAGATAAAGCAGACACCGTGGTATTTGAATACCTGTGGTCTTTAGATTATTATATTCAATAACATATTATCATCATACTTATTATAACCAGTTACACAAAACTGATTTTTTTCTACTTTCTTTCGTAAAGAAGGAGGAGCGAGTCATCCTTAACCTTCCTACTGTCAGTGTCTCCCAGTGGGCTCACTCTCCACAACCAGACACATGTACATTCAAACATTAATAGAGGATTGTGGGGAATTTCTCTTGAAACGGAGGAATTAGGTATTTTAAGACGTAATGAGTTATTTTAAGACGTAAGAGCAATAAATAAAATATATATATATATTCATTGAAAAAAACAAAAATTAAAGTGACATTATATTTACGTGAATATGTCAGGGACAACATTAACATTTTGAACTAAAAGAAAACACAAACATACGCCAGCTATAGTCAGCAGAGCTAACTATAATTTGCACCCCCATGCATTGCTTATGACCTCACGCATTACTTCACTCAAGACATGTTATGTGACATAATTTATAACTTCACTCATTACTTCTCAAATGACAGCATTGGTGACAAAACTGATGACATAATCCAAACTTATTTGGTTCATATTGCTGTATAAATGGGTATGGAATTAGCTATGAAATTAAGTGCAAATAGCTCAGAATATTTTACAGCTTCATTAAGTATGGAAGTATGGCTACCCCCGGTTGCTTCTCAGTCAGGGTCTCTCGGGCTCGGCATGGAGCCCAACTTTTTTCAATCTCACCCCTCTCGACTGTGATTGAGTCATTCGGTGCCAAGATCATATCATATGCTGATGATACCCAAATCCTCTGTTCTTTTCAGGATGGGGAATATCTCGTGCTTGATTCCATCAAGCCATGTGTAACTGCCGTGTTTGACTGGTTGCAACAGAAACAGCTGATGAATAACACCTATACAACAGAAATACTCTTCTTTGGCACTCTGCACCTACCAACTGGACGGCATGCTGGCCAGATGGATCTGCTTCACCTGCTTTTTAATCAAAGATGGGCAAGAACTTAGGAGTTAAGTTTGATAATCGTTTGACTTTCCAACCTCAGATCTGCTCTGTGGCTGTAATGTGTTTTGCAATCCTACGGGCATTGAAAAAGTTCCTACTTTTTCTGACTTTTCCGGACAGAAAAACGTTTATCCAGGCTCGTGTAACCCCTAGCTTGGATTATGCTAATTAATTATATCTTGGGCTTCGCCATTCACAGAATTCACGTGATACAAAATCCTGCGACGCGACACTTACTGAATCTGTAGCAAAGAGCCAGGATTTCTTAGCACCTTCTTTCATGCACTGGATTAGGTCCCCAGGGCCATTAATGGCTCTAGGAGAAGGCCACGCTCACCCCCCTACCAGGTTTAGCACAGCTGGGCCCTGGGGGTTGGGGTCCAAGGTGTCAAAAACGGCCTCGGAAGGGGGGCCACATGGCCATCCTCCCTCTTAATTTTTACAGCCTTTTTTGACTCCAGGTTGGTGGCAGTCCCCGAGGCCGAAAGTGGCCTAGAGAGCGATGTCACGTGCACCTCCCTTTCCAACATATAACTATTTATCCCTCCCTTGGGACCTGGCCCACCCAGGGGCTTTGGATAAAACATGAAAGGGACACCGCATTTGTTTTTCTTTTTTCTCTTTTCTTTTTTTAGCTACATGTGTGTTTATCCACCGTGAATTTGCAGCAATGGTTTTTTTTTAACGTTTATGTGCCCTGGCATCCAGGCCTAGGGGTCAGAGTATTCCTACCCTGACCCCTTTTGTTGTTTTTTGTGTTTTTTGGGGACTAGGGCTCAGTCCTGAGTTCCAAGATGGCTAACACCACTTCCTGGTTGTAGTGTTAGCAACCAATCAGATCTAACCAAGAGATCTGTCGATATTCAGAGGATTTGTGTCCCTTGATAGCTATATTTAATTTTCCTTTAATAACTCCCAAACTACTGAACAGGTTTGCACCATATTACAACAAGCATTTACAATGCAATGGTTTCGCCTTTTGAAAAGTTTGAGCTATTGGCATTGTAAATGACAACATTTGTATTTATGTGTTGGTTTTGAAAACAGATAAATAAATGGCATTGTCATTTACAATGCCAATAGTTTAATCTCTGGCAAATGCCACACAAAAACACACAGACCCACACACACACACAGACCCACCCACAGACCCACATACACCAACAAAGCCCCCCCCCACACACACACACAGACACACACACACACAGAGCCACACACACAGAGCCACACACACACAGACCCACACACACACAGACCCACACACACAGAGCCACACCCAGAGCCACACACACACACCCAGAGCCACACACACACCCTATGCCTGGAAATAAGGATAGCATACTGGGTGGCAGCAGCCGGGTTTGCTTTGAAGTGGTAAACCGGGGCCCGGAGCACATCTCGTTTTCTTCGGAGGTTCTCACTTCCTAAGCCAGGGGTTGGTAGCGCTTCTGTGACCCCTTATGGTGGCGTGTGACGGGGGTGTAGCCTATGTACAACAGAGTACACAGTCAGTGAGGGCGGTACATTGGCATGCAGTTGCTTGGGTCAGTTGGTGATATGGAACTTATATTACGATTTCACAGGAACTATTCTGGTCCCAATCAAGCACTGAACCAGAGCACATCGAACAGGACATGAGGCAATCTCAGATGCTTGAATTAGTATAGGGGGATAGGCCACTCAACAGAACGGGAAGCGTCATAGCGAGGTGGGTCTGCTAGAATGCTGTGGACACAACAAAAAACCTTTAAATGATCTACAGGCTCAGAGGAGGCCTATTGAAGGAGTGTCAAACTAAATACTGGAACAGAAAATTAAATTATTTCTTTATCCAGCGAAACCAATGAGAGATTTAAGTTGTTCACATGGCTAGATGCAGAAATTTAATAAGAAGCTAAGAGGCAGCAATGGAGTAACGAATGAGCTTCCGGGAAGCCAATGATTGAACACAATGGCGGTGGTGCACGTCAATGTGTTGCATAAGACGCATGCAGATCGCAAGGGGTGGAAATAAACGCGGTGCTACATTACACCCCCACAACAGCCAGGAAATTATTACACTCCTATGCGAAGTGTGTATATTATTGCCGTCCGAGCAATCATTAACTTTTCTTAAGGTCACATTTCAAGGTATCGAAACCCAACCCCCTATAGAATTCCTAAATTCAACCAAACTGCCGAGTCACATACATTAATACTAGGTTAATTTCGTACCCTACCTCGTATCTGGGGTAAATGTGTGATGGAGGGATTAGGTGCATGTTAAAATGTTTATAAATAGAGGTGTGCCTGGTCGAGATTTGTAAAGCCTCTGTTGTAGGTGCACGCTTTGGAAAATCCTTTTGCAGGCCATGTTTGTATCCCACACAGACATGTCTACAGACAGCCGTCCGAAGGTTCCCCCGCTGTCTGCAGACACCATACCCCTAAATAGCAGCCATTAGAAACTGCCTCACAGGTTAAACAGCCCCAGCCCCGTTTGGACCAGACAACCGCACGCCCGCCTCCTTTTGGAAAGTTTCCACAGACACTGATCTCCTGTAAGCTAGCCTAGTGACAGCCCCTACTACCACGGGACTATTTCTACACACAAACAAGATTGCCCTCCCATACAAGGTTGTAGACACGTGCTTTTCTTTACATACCACCCTCGCCTGAAGGTTCGTTTAGAATGCCCCCTTAAGATGAAATTGCAGGACGTGCTCCACCAAAGAACCATTCAGACAGCACCATCCGCTGTAAACCAGTGCAAAGACCACTCTCTCCTACATACTAGTCCACAGACCACCAATTCCCTGGAGACACGCCCAAAGAGCACCCTCCCCTACGTACCAGTTTACATAATCCTCTCCTACAAGACCATTTTATCTTACAGACCGGTCTACAAACCAATTTACAGGCACCTGCCTCTATTGACAAGCAGACACTTCTGCTTCACAGACTCGCCTGCCTACAGTCCTCTTCTACAGATCAAGTTACAAACTGCCCTTCTGTAAAGACTAAACAGAAACCACACCTCTCCTGGTTGGGTTCGTCTATAGATAGTCCTGCCTTACAGATTTGTCCACAGGTCACCTATCCCACAGATCTGTTGACTGACGGCCCTCCTCCGCAGACCAGTCTACAAGCAGCCTCCATCTGCGCCTTTTGTTTCCCTCAAACCCTCGATATCTGAACAGCTGATGAAGCTCATTAAATCATTAATTGCGCCCGATGCCGACTCTCGCTCTCCCCTGCAGCTGTCACTCTCCCCTCTCCAGCTATGCATCGCCCGGCCGTCTTGCCTGATACGCCTTCACGGAACCTTGCGTAGTAGTGATGTCGCTCAAGCCTCCTGCCCTCATCTCCCACTCCGCCTCACCTCCGACGCTACCAACATCTGCGCGTCCATTTCACTCACCTCTCCATACCCCCCAACAACTGTTCTCAGCCATCGGTCACCTTTAGCTGGTGCCCCTCCCTCTCCCATCCTCAACCGACTCCCTCCCCGCCCCCATCCTCCCTCCCAGACCCTGATAGGAAACAGACCTCGCCAGCTCGGCACAGTAACAGCCAAGTGGGAGGCTGCGAGTCTGCGCCCGGGGTTGGGACTGCCCCACTGAGCCAACCCCGAGTACATTGTAGATAACATCAGAGGAGAGGGGCGTCTCGGACTATTGCGTTAATTAAAGGGAAAAACGGTGCACACGAAAATGGCTACCGACATACACAACCGAACGCACGGCACGGCCCGTTCATCGTGGACTGAGCGGGCACGCCGCGTCTTCCACTGGAGGATGCCGTACTACACTGGACAGTGTGTTGAGGGGGCTGCGCGGGGTCCGCGACGCCCCCACTTCTTCCTCACGGTATCACTGGCTTTGTTTCCCCTTCAAAATATAGCCTCAGCTCGAATCCGTCAGTTTCCGACAATGCGCCCCCCTCTCCCCTCCATTAATGGTTCCTGCCTTGCGAGAGCTCCGCCCCACCAGGGCACCCCTTCTCTGGGGGTCATCAGCTGCGGGCACATACGAGTAAACAAGCAAGCGACCCACAGACCCAGGCTTATCAGTGATGATGGGAACTAGGAAGGCGAGAACACGGCATGGCTATATACAACACAAAACATTGACACTGACGAGATATCCGCAAAAGAGCAGGGCCTCTCTCACTTCAAGTGAAATTCGCACAGCAACGGGCACACGGACAGCGGGAGGGGGGACGGGCACACGGACAGCGGGAGGGGGGACGGAGGAAGGCAGGACAGCAGCAAGCACTCACCAGAGGTCGGGGCAAATGACAAAATAAAAGGCGGCCCAAAAAAAAAAAGTAAACGCCCACCGCCGCAATGACGTGCTAAAAGGGGCAGGATGAGAAAAAAATCACCGGAACGCCCACGAGTCGCCTCGATGAATGACGGACAGATCTCTCTTCCAATGGCTAGCCTCCATTTATGGAGCTAGCCAATGGAAGAGAGAGGCGGAACTAAGGCCACACTGTTTCTAACATAAGATTTCGCCTGTGTGAAACGCTGCTGCGCAGCTTTCGACAGGCGAAACCTAAAAAGCATTCTTTCTGGACAAAGAACTAGCAAATCTGGCAAATTTGGTGTAATTCCCTTCAACGGTTTGAGCTGTACTCATGTTCAAAATCCCTAGGGTAAATTACATGGGGAAAACACATTTTAGGACAACCCTTTTTCTTGGCCCATCGTGTGACGAATCAACCTGAAACTTCCCAGACAGCGACTGAAGTGATTACCATACTCGTTTTGAAACATTTGTAAAGATTCATGAAACAGCGCCAAAGTTAATATCAAAACAAAAACCACTTCTTCTATAGAAACTAGGTCCTAACTATAACTAACCAATGGCAACGGCTAGTGAGTTATATATATGTATATTTGAGTGTATATATATATATATATATATATATATATATATATATATATATATATATATATACACACACACATCATGTGATCAAGATCCCCTTGGGGATCGAAACATGTCATGCTGATGGAGTGTTGTTTTTTGCGAGCTGAATAAAACCTGAGCTGCACAAGATTGTGGTTCGTACTCTGTGCGCAGAAGACAGTGGCTGCGAGAAGGAGTTTGTTATATATGTGTATATCTTTATATATTGCGTATCATGTTTATCTCTGAAAACCCCTTAAAAAGGAGAGCTGAGAAATATAAATATTCACGACAGCGTACAGACCGATTATTCCTTTCTATAAAGCTGTAAGCATAGGCAGAATAAGTGTATTTCTCTTCCCCCACCCCCCCAAAAAATAGATAGGCTTTGGTTATCTTATTGATCCTGTAGACCTCTAAATAAGGCTTAAAAGCAAAAACGTTTTGCAACATGAGAGGCCTTGGTCACACTATAAACAAAGAAAATATCTCAAAAGGACAGAAATGAATAGGGATCATTTTAACATTACTAAAGATTATTTCTAGTAGCACTTAATAAGTAAGGTGTTAGTAAAGACATATGTACCCTATATGATTCGACATAGAAGTGTACATTCAGATATAGTGTATTCCTATATACATACATACATGCATAAGGCACACAGATATTTGCATACATGTGTTACACATAGAAATGTAATGTAATGAATGCAATGAAATAAAATTAAGTGACATAGATTTATAAAGCGCACAATTACCACACAGCATCCGGGCACTAAAAAACATTAGAGCTCTGAAGGAAAAAGACAGAAAGGAAAACTCCTATACCTAGGAAAATTGCATGCCATAAATTAAAGAATGAAATGCCAGGTCTTCAATGCTGTCCGAAAATTATTGTGTTCCTGTAGATCAATAATGGCTTGTGGAAGACATTTTATCAGTTTGATGCGGATACGGAAAAGACACTGCCCCCACCTGCCTGGTCTTCCTAAATTTGGGCACGCTTACAAGATTGTAGCTAGCCGATCGAAGATCTCTGGTGGTACATTACAATAGTCTAAAAGAAATCAAGGCAAGAACTACCTGCTTGCGTCCTTCAGAGCGAAAAAGGTGAACACTCAAGTTCCTGATAATCCAAAAACAAGTGGATGCCGTACGATTTACCTGAAGGTGAAACAATAACGTGGTATCCACTAGTACTCCGAGATTTTTGGCAGAGTCTGCTGGGGTGGGCGATACCCCTAGTATATCTGGCCACCTGGAATTAATCCAGATAGACGGATGGTTGCCAAAAATCAAGACCTCAGTCTTGTCCCCTTTCAGTCTAAGAAAGTTGTTACCCATCCAAATCGCCACTGCCTGCCTACATTTCTTGAAGTTGCCAGCCGTGGCCTCCATATCCTTGGTGATGGACACGATAATGTGTGTGTCATCAGCATAGGATAGGGCCTGCAGTCCACAGGACAGTATCAATGTAGCCAGCAGAGAGACATAGAGATTAATTATTATTATTATTATTATTATTATTTATTTTTGTAGAGCGCGTAGTCACCAGGAGGTATCCCAGCGCTGGTAGACCCTGTCTCCTAAGTGCGAAAGGACGGGGGGGGAAATAAGAAAAGGGGGGGAGATAAGAAGGAGCAGAACAGTCAGGAATGTGGCAAGAGTGACTCATTGGGGAAAAAGATAAGTTTTAAGCAGCTTCCTAAAACGGAGATATTGCGGTTCTAGTCGCAGGTCATGGGGAAGCAGGTTCCAGAGACGTGCAGTGTGGACCGCGAAACGTCTTCCTCCAGAGCGGGCTTTCTTGTGCCTGGGGGTCATGATAAGGTTTTCCGTGACCGAACGGAGGGGTCTTGTGGGTTTGTAATAAAAAGGGTCGGGCTCAGGGTGGAGCCCTGAGACATCCCGCATGGCATAAGGATGGGACCAGAACACAACAACGGTCTGGGATCTATGCTTCAAATGGGAAGTCACCAGGTCTAAAGCTGACCCAGAAAGCCCAGGTTCCACAGCCGGTCAGCCAGCAGGGCAGGAGAAATAGTATCGAAGGCTGCAGATCGATCCAAAAGGATCAATGCCCCAGCCCGCCCACACCAACCACAGAGCGGATATAACCACAGCTGCGACCAAAGCAGTTTCTGTCCCATGATTGGTTCTGAAACCAAATTGAGAGGGCTCAAGAAGCTCATACCCCTCCAAAAAAGTCACTAATTGTAAATGTAGGTGCTTCTGCACACACGGGTGCCCATTATTAAGGATCATAGAAAGATATATTCACATTTAGACATATGTGAATAGACATGCATTCATATGTATGACATGCAATCATTCTAACACATAACGAGGTATGAAGCGCATGTAAATGTAGCATTTAATCATATGTATTAGGGGAGCAAGAGTACATGTCTACGTAGTTGTTAGTCATTTCTAAGGCACGGGGACAAAAGTGCATACCGATGTAGAGCACACTCAGGCACGTGTGCCTACAACTACAAGACACAGATGTAGATGTTTGTACATACAGATATAGGTTACATATGAACACACCGCTCTATGTTTTGCAGACACGTTTAGATCCAGCTACACAGCGCACACAAACGAAATATGCATTGGTGTAGGACACATAATCTACTGAGTACGGAGACAAA
The DNA here is from genome assembly GCF_964261635.1 of Lissotriton helveticus. Taxonomy (NCBI): domain Eukaryota; kingdom Metazoa; phylum Chordata; class Amphibia; order Caudata; family Salamandridae; genus Lissotriton; species Lissotriton helveticus. Next base: position 1,579,864,983 of record NC_136065.1, on the reverse strand, counting down.
CATACACACGTACAGCTACAGAGCATGGAGGCGCGCGAGAACATGCAGTTGTTAGACTGCGTACACACTTCATTACAGCTGCAGGACACACGGTCTGATACAGAGGCGCAGAAGGGGCTTGCGCGGGCTGTACTACTGTATGAAGCCCCCCTCTGCACTCCATACCACAGCTACAGTGCAGGGGTGGTTGTAATTACAGACACGTGCACTCACAGATGTGATCTCAAACAGGCGCACACACAGTGGGAGTTGTGGGGGGTTGGCTGTTTCTGCATGTAGTCTCCCCTCCCTTCCCAAATCCAGCTGCAGTGCGGGGCAGACGGTATTTGCAGACACATGCACACATTGGTGGTGTTTGGTGCACGCACGCTTACCCTTAGTGAAATGCACATACAGAGCGGAACGGACTGTGTGCACGACGTTCTTTTTCTGTATGATCCCCCCGCCCCAGGCCCTCGCCTGCCGCCCCCTGCTGCAGTGCAAGGGACAGGCTGTAATTACAGATACTCGAGCTGCCATTACACTCACTGCGGCCGCACGCAGTGACGTCGGCCAGCTTCTCACTCACCATTAAGGACTCATTAACATCCGCCAGCTCCAAATTACCCTCGCTGCTCATCTCAGGGTGGCATAAATTCTAATTTAGGACCGAGATAGAACAAAGGGCTGAGAGTGGGAAAGGGTGGGGGCGGTGAGGAAGCAGCAAGAAGGCCGAGCGAGCGAGCGTCAGAGCCCAGCTGCTGCGGGTAGCCTGCGCCCAGAAGCACTTCTGGTCGAGTGCGCCCTAAAAGGCCCTGAGGGGTCCCTCACTGGGTGGCCTGCTCGAGAGTGGTCATTATGAGAAGTGTGGCTCAATGGTTAGAGCGGCAGACCCTGATGCAGAGGTCTAGCCCGGGACCAGGGTTTAATTGCCTGCCTCGGCGGGTCTTGGGCTCAAAAATTCCACGGACCTGATAATTCTCGCCTCGGTGCCACTCTGCAACTCTGGGCAATAGCTTGCTTAATCTCCACAACGGCCCCCACAACGCTAAGGATGCCTGGCCTCCACCTTGGGGGTGCCCAGGAGAGGACACCTCACAGGGAAAGCCAGGATGGGTTCCACAGCGGTATTCGTACAAGCGCCTTGAGACCCTTGCGGGTGAGTTGTGCGCTATACATTTTATGAGTGCCTCGAGACTTCTCCTCTTTTCGAGCCGCTCGAAAAGTTTACCACGAAACCCATCGGGTGGCTGGGGGAAGGGGGGAGGAAAGGGTTTGGTTACTAAGGGACTACAAATAGGACTCCAAGTGTCCCCATAGAAGTTAGGAATTACCGGGGGAATCTGAAATTCTGTTTTCTAGCACATTTCATATTTCTGAGGGAGCAGGTAACTGTTGCTATTAGATTCATTGGAAACAAGCATTGGTAAAGTCAATAGGTCTCCCCTAGAACTTTTGGCTAGTATTCATGCTGTATAAGTGTGCGGCTAAAAGTGATAAAAAAAAGTTATATGATGTGGACAACGACAATGTATACGCGGCGCAACCTATAGTGCACTAGCGTACAGTGGAATGATACAGAGTAGAGTATATTGGCATAGAGTGCAGTAGCATAGAGTGCAGTGGTGCAAACTACAGTAAAGAGGTGCAAAGTGAAGTGACACAGGGTGGCAATGGTGCAGAGTAGAGTGCAGTGGCATGGAGCTGTGGAGTGTACAGTGGAGTGGGGTAAAGTGAAGTACGCATGGCCTGAAAGCGCACATTGCAGGCAATGCATCTTCAATTTAAATGACCATTACATTTGCACAGACATACAGTTTTACTGATGAACTTAAACAGCCTATAAATAATGTGTGGAAATGTCTTCACCTAGAGTATTGATTTGTTTTCATCATATTAAAATATTTGTTTCCACCACACTTCACAGCCTTCTACCGCACACCCTCAGGCGCCAGCATGATTGTCACATAAATGCTCTCACTTTGAAGTCAGAGACAGAAAACTAAACACCAAGCTCCCTCGGAAGACAGAGCCTGATATTTGACCTCTGTCTTTGAACGTACATCAATGTGACAAGATAAAAATATTTAAAGGCCTGTTTACAGAAATTGAAAACTGGTAGAAGGATACAGTAAATAAGGTATGGGACATGGAAGGGACTAACTCAAGCTGGACAGCCTTAAAACAAGTAAAGCCAATAGAACGCAAGCAAATGTGAGTTACAAACCACAAAGCCAATGGAAAGCAATGGTCAGAATACATTGCCAGGGAAGCTTTCTAAATGTCCCCAAGATGTCTTTTGCAAACCAGGCATGGTAGGCTTCGACCCAAACATGAATGCATAAAACCCATGGTTCCTACCACCAACTAAAATCAAGGTATTATGGCCACAGCTGTTCTTGATTGAAGAAGTGAATAACTGCAAAATTATATAATCCTACAAGAAACTTGATATATATTTAAGGAAAGAGAGTGCAGTCACTCCGTACTACTTGCCTCAGATTTTGTAGACTTGACTGGGACTTAAATGTTCAGAATATGCTATTCCCATAATCCACTAAATGAATATCAATGTGGCTTGCTGCTGCGTAGGTGAGGTACCTGAACAGCAGAGCATGGATTTGTCAAGAAAATTCAGGGGGGTTCTTCCAAATCTTTATTTGGGAACATCCCAAAATCTGTCAAAGATTAACCAAAGTCAAAGTAGAAACAGTTGGTGCTTCGGTATATGAAATGGCAACACTTTTTTTCTATTGGTAAGTTTCATGAGACAAAGGCCTTAAACCATATGTCTGGGAGCATAGGCTAGGGCTAGGGCAACACCCAAACATTCCACTAGCAATATGTGACTACAGTAGGTTGTAAATGTGTGATTTTAAGTCTCATGCAGAGCTGCCCAGTGAGAGTCATCAGCATACCAGATATCCAGCTTGAACAGAGGTCAGTCGCACTTTTATCTTGGATGATATTAGGTGGACTCAAGCTCCTCTTGTCCAGTAGTATTCAGCTTTCGGAGCATTAACTGGAAGCCAGACTAAAAGAGGAGAGGGATGGTTTCACAAACTTCTTCTCCGGTATTTGAGCTGAATGGCAGGGAGGAGGGAGTTTGTCTTAGCGGGTGAGACTTTATTCAGGCGTTCTGAGCAAGAAATCTGATAAAACAAGCATTGGCAAAGCCAATAGGGCTCGCATATGCAAGAGCTATTGGCTTTGCCAAAGTGTTTTAGCCATGTTTATACCAGCGTGGCTGCTGTTCAGCAAGGCTAACAGTTAGTGGGGTAGAGGGTCATAGAGTTGAGTGCCATACAGTATTGGATATTGGAGTGGCATAGAGCAGAGCTTCGTAGGATGGCGTACAGTGGAGTGGCATATAGTGGATTGATGTAGAGTGCAATGGCGCAGAGTGTTGCAGAGCATAGTGGCTAAGAGTGCAGCGGCATAGAATTCAGGGGCACTCAATGCAGTGTTGTAGAATGTAGTGGTGTACATTGCAGTACTGCATAGTAGAGTAGAGTGGTGCAGGGTGGAGTGGTGTAGAGTGGTGTAAAATAGAGTAGAGTGGCATACAGTGCAGTGGCGTAGAGTGGACTGATGCAGAGTAGAAAGGTTAGATTAGAGTCAGATAGAGTGCAGTAGGGCAGAGTAGAGTGGCTGGAGGTCAGTGCCAAGCAGTGTTGCAGAGTAGAGTATCATAAAGTGCAGTGGTGTGGAGTGCATTGGCATAGAGTGGCATAAAGTACCTTCGCATAGAGTAGAGTGCAGTGGTGTGGAGTGTTGTAGACTACAATGGATTGGTGTAAAATGCACTTACATAGGGTGTAGTGACGTAGAGTGCAGCAGCATAGAATTCAGCAGCATACAATGCAGTCGAATAAATTAGAGTGGTGTATAGTAGAGAGCAGTGGTGCAGAGTAGAGTGGCATAGAATAAAGTGGCAGAGAGTGGCGTGGGGTGGTGCAGAGTGGTTGACATTGAGTGCATTGGCGTACAGTGGAGGGATGCAGAATGCAGTGGCGTAGAGTGCAGTAATGTAGAGTGGAGTGGCATAGAGTGCATTGGCATGAGTGCAGTAGTGCAAAGTAGAGTGGCCTAGAGTTCAGTGGCGGAGAGTGCAGTGTTGCATAGATGGGTCTCGTAGAGTGCAGTGGTGTAGAGTACACTGGTGGAGAGCACAGTGATGTAGAGTGAAGTGGAATAGAGTGCAGTGGCACAGAGTAGTATATTAATATAGTAAGTAATTCTTTATTGCTTGATTAATAAAAACTGTTGTAATATAATATATAATAAACACCTATACAGAAACACAAAAAGAATTTGAACATTCATAAAAAATTCATGACATAAAATAGGTTAAAACCGGTGGAAATTGTTAATACTTATTTGAAATCAAAGAAAGATACAATCTAAGAAAGCAGTGCAATCATTAAGGAGAGTCCATTTTGGGTGTTCTAGGGCAGTGTACTGTGAAACACTAAAGTGCAGAAGTAAATTTCTAAAATCTAATTTTATAACATTTAGTGAGCAGATGCTTGTAGCAAAGTCTGGGGTGAGCACTGGGCTTGGGAGCAGCACCAGTCTTGAAAAGAAAGTGGTGTGTTTTTTAAATTAAAGTGAATGTACTTACTCCTTAGATAGTTGAGATTTAGACGGGATGCGAGGGAAGATTTGAGGTGTAAGTGCACATAAGAAAATCAGAAGTGGTAATATTTTCTCAGACCGTTCTCGCCTCTCCACGTTCCGCAAGATCCTTGATTGCAGGATTCTGAACAAATCTTTGTAGGAACGTAACCACTGAGCAGCACAGACCAATGTCCATTGGTTCAAAAAAGTCCAGCACTGGCTTCCTACATGACCTTATGCCCTGATCTATCCACCTCCTGCACAGGAGCTCTCATCGATCCCCTATGCCAGATCGACGCAGGCATAAGACTTGAACAATGTCCAGTGGCTCTTGCTTGCATAGCTAACAGGTGTCTTGCCCCAGCCTCCTACTCCATGTAGGAAGAGGTCTTAATAGGGGTAATATTCCCAGCTGGTATTTAAGGAAGTATACCATGGCCTGGTTACTGTATGTTTTACTTAAGTAGACCTGTGATTTTAACCTGGTATTATTTTGAAGTGTTATCCATTCATGACTGCTCTTACACAGTCTGTCTCTGTCCTGAAGCATTGATGGCAACTTTGTGCTGGATTTAGTTAACCTTTTGAACTCCAGGTGGCCCAAGAATAAGTCCCAGGCATTTGTGAAGCCGAGAGAGAGTATAACCGGATTTAAGTAGACCTCTGCCCGAGAGCTTGGCCTGAGTACCACTTTGTGCCAAAGGTGACAGCCTGAGGAGTCATCCGGTGCCATCCTTAACTTATGACAGCAGATCACGTAGGCCGCCTTCTGAGCCAGAGACTGTTTGGCAAAGCTAAACTTCAGCCTAATTTGTGCAGGTGATGTGTTTGGTGGTAGTTGAAAAGTAGACCTTTATATTTTGAGTGCTATTCTATCCAAGATGGCACAATCCCGACCCCTGAGTGCCTCGCTACCATAGGTCAAAGTGGGGAGGATCTTAGCTTGTGCTACCCGCAAAACTGGCGTGAGAGTGGGGCCCTTTCGTTTGTTGTATAGAGGATTCAGGCCAAAAGCCAAGGCATTGCCTTTCTTCCTTATTTCCTCTAATTGGTCACTATATCCTCCATTCCCATTTAAATGAGCTCCATGGTACTTAAAAACTTTTTTCTGATTTGATTTTTTTTGTGTCCAAGAAGCCAAGTATGCTTCTATGCCCTTTTGTCCTTCTACTATTAAAATTGTTGTTTTTTACCTGTTAATGGTCAGCCCGTTTCTCACAGAGTAAGCGAGGGTTGAATGAAATAGATAATGTAAACCGACCTTAGTTCTGATTATGAGAACATGTGTACGATAAATTTGATAGCTAGAAGCTTCGTAATTTTGGCGGATGTCAATTTACTTCATTTAGTAAAGGAGTGACATCAGAGAGAAATAAATTAAATAAAGGTGGAACCAAAACACAACCCTGCTTCAGTCCTTGCATTATTTTGATTTCTCTTGATAAATGAGAGCCATCCCCTGTTTTTATTCTGACCCAGGTTTGAGTATGTAATAGTTTCAAGGCCTTTAGCAGACCGTTTGGGATGTTTAGGATGGCCAGTTGCCCCCAGAGCTTTCCCTGGTCCACCCTATCAAATGCTAATTTGTAGTCAATACAACCTAAGTATACCGGGTGCTTATTTGATTTAGCAGAATCAACCAGCAGTGAGAGTGTCATGATGTTTACTGTGGTCCCTGTTTGTTTTGTAAAACCAGTTTGGTTTGGAGGAAAGATGGAGTGCATCTCTGCCCAATGCTGTAATTCATCCAAATGAACTCATGCAAAGTATTTTGTATCATTGTCAATAAGGGCTACTAAATGATCATTTCCAGGGTCGCCCTTTCCTCCTCCCACATAAGTTGGGGAGAAAATCAAGCCTTTCCATGGGGGTGGGATGCTGTGGTGCTGAATAACTGTGTTAAAGACCAGGCCTGGTTGAGCTGCCCAGAACAATGGATCCTTCTTATAGATGGCTGGCAGAATACAATTTGGGCCTGGCACCCCTTCTCTGCATCCCCTTGCAATTTGCCTCTGGACATAACATGAGCTGCTAGTGCACCAAGAGGGTGTTTGGAGCCTCTCCCTATGTGGGGATTGCGGGGTGCTTACTGAATCCAAATCTTCTGAGTGCCTCCTAGGTTGTTCCTTCTTTGCCCCTGGATTATAATTATTGAGCAAAAACCTACACAAGACAACGTCAGAAATATTAGAGGTGGCCACTGTTGGATGGGCTCTGCTGATTCCATTTACAGTTCACCAGTAAGAGGTGGACTTGTTCTTCCTTATGTCATACAGCAGCTTGGCTTATAACGAGTCATGGCACTCCCTTTGAAGCTGCCATTTTACACTTTTTAGATTGCTTCCTCGTGGCCTGAGATCATTCAGTATAGCAGGATCCGAGGGTGACCTTTTCAGAGCCCACCAAAGAGGATTTACTTTCTTTTTGGCCATTATAACCGTAGGGGGCACCACCTCCCCTTTGGGGAGTTGGCCTTGCTCTTGTGCCATTGTCTATTAGTTTTGACTTACTTAACTGGTTTTGTGCGAAATTTATGGTAAACTTTTCCCAGATGGTATATGGGATTGTAGTGTAGCTCCTATTTTCCCAATAGGCTCTGCGCATTGGAATAGTACCTACAGCAGTAAAGGCCTAGACCAGACGTTAACTAGGTCTACTACTGTCGATACTAGACTTAATTTTTGGGTTTGCCAGCTAAGCTCAGAGTTCGCTAGAAACTTTCTCGAATGTTCAAGGAAGGAATTAACTCCCCTGATTAGACAAGAAGGGATTTAGTTTCTGACAACCATAGAACATGACAACTTTGCTCTCCCCTAATCAAGAGTCAATCTCGAGAGTCGTGTGAGCACAAGGCAATTATTTTACTCAGTCAGTACGTGCATTCTTAGTCTCATCAGAATGTAGAGAAAAGGAAGAGACGGGCGTGTTCAATAAAAGATGTTATTTATTGATCAGTCTCTTTTCTCGTACAAGAGAAATGGATCGATATTATTGCAATACTTATTGTTAAGTAAAGTGCATACATTAAAAGCAATAGTATAAAATAATACTGTAAAAACATTGATATGGTTTCTGAGCCATATGATGTTTTAAAATGATTAAAATATATTTACATACACATATACATTTGACTAAACGTACTCAACTGGTGTTTCTAAATACGCCTACCCCGTGTACCTGACCTAAGTCTAATGCGTGGGCGGGAATAGAAAGTTACAGTTTAAGTTAAGTTTGTTTTTGCCAAGTGAATAACTAAAGAATTCTCTAGGAGGGGTTATTCAGTTCTGTACCTGGAATTTAGGATGAATGAGGAATGGTATCTCTTTCTCTGCTCTCGATATTCCAGGCTGCCTGCGAGGGCTACCCGGAAGCGCCGGTGCTGGGTCTCTCGGCTTGAGATAGCAGCGCGTCTCTCAGCGCGTCAGGAAGGCGGGGCTGCTGCCAGCGGGGTCTGCTTCTGCTCTCGGCTTCGGCAAGTATGGCTGCTCCGTCTTGTCACCACGCGTGTCTTTTGCATAGGGCAAGGTCGGCAATATTTATACCTTAAAGGTGCCGGGATTGACGTAAGGATGGACATAGGTACGTCAATAAAGATGTCATACGACTTGCTCGTTAGCACATTCTTTACTAAAGTTCTCTGTGAAATCAAAACAATGGCCGCACGGATTATCCAGGTTGTCATAGGTTTGATTTGTTATGAGAACGTCGTATGCCTTATCAGGGGCTGGAGGAATGTCGCTTGTCTAATTAGATCTCAAGCGTTATGACCTAATCAGATAACACGTTCCTGTGCCGTAGTGTGACTGCGTCAGATAACGGTATCTGCATCATGGGGGATTTCTTGCCTCATGGGCTGACTGTTAGTTAACTAGCTAGGTAGTTTAACCAGAATAGGGTCAGGAATAGGGGGATCGATTCAGAACCTATAGAAATACACGACACCCACTCCACGCTAACTATGGTCATATCTACTAATCTATGCATAATATAACATAGTACAACATACTATAGAGTATAGTGTATACCTTACCACCCCAAAATACATAAATGCATTTTGAAATTTTCAAATATACTGAAAAATTGCAGTCATATATATTGTATGCACTTAAGCTATGAATTAAATGCAAAAGTAAACACGCATCGTTATGCATTATTGCTTGTTGGTATATGAGAAATACACATGAAATGGCTCTTAATATGGCTATACAGAAAAAAAGTCGAAACCATTTCATCACATAAAATATATTGTGAACATACCAGCGGGCAGCTAAAGTCTATATAAAGTCTATAAAGTATCTAAAAAAATAGAAATCTTAGTTCTCTAGGAATAGTTTCTTACTTTAAGCAGAAGATCAGTGTCCCGGGGCAAAAATATATAGAAAAATATTTTAAGGGCTTGCTGAAAAAAGTTGCTGCCCGTGAACTGGATTGTAATTGTTCATGTGACTTTATTTTCTAAAAGTTGAAGGCCGAATTCAGGGAACGCCGTGTGCGAGTTTACCCAAAAGTCTCTATTTCTGTTCCGGAGAGAACATCATATCATTCAGGCTTTCGAAAAAACTGTCAACAGCTTCATGGGAAAGTTCCACTAAGTCGGAAATAGGGGTAACCATGCATTCATGCGCATGATTGTCTGCATTGACATTCTGATTTGCATTGCTGACAGAAGGTCGTACCTGTTCGATGTTGCTTTCATCTTGAACTTCACTACTCTTCAATCGCAGTGGTGAAGATTCCAGGAATGCCGTCATCAGAATTGGCAGCCTTTGAGGGCAGGACAAAGCGTGAACCTTGGTAGGAACCAGCAGTGTATCTGCATCCACCGGCGCATCCGATTGTAGCGTCAGACAGGTGTCTAACACGCATTCTTCTCCGCATAGCAGACACCTTAGTACAGGTAAAACACACCTTTGCCACATTGGTCGAAATGATAGAAACCAAGTCATGTTTAGGTCTCTAAGCCGGGAGAGTCCCAGGATTTTTGATATCCGGTCCCGGTATCCAATGGCTAGGATCGTATCTTCCATTGTCGTGAGAGTTTGTTCTGTGACATGGGTTGCCATAACGAAAAATAAGGACTAGGAATAGGATTCCTGCAATTAGTCCCAGGATCAAGGGAAGTCCGCCAAAAATCGAATGGACGAAATCTGGAAAAATACCCAGTATGGCTTTGAATGGTGTTAATGCCATCGAAAATACTGTCTTAAATACCTTTGAGACCCCAGTGGTATCAGAAATATTTAAGATTTCGCTCAGGATTTCCGCGAAATGTACGGGGGAATTAGTTGATAATAATGTATGTATCTCTGCAGTCGTCCTTGCGACTTGTAGATCATACGTTTCTTTAGATGACGTGAGCCTTGTAGGCGTCTGAAGAAGCACTGTTTTCATTCTGCTTAAAGTGTCTATTCGAATAGAAGTAATTTTCAAACCGGGCCATGCCCTTGCCTCCCTGTCTGGAAAGGAGCTGGGGAACAAAGAACGTCCACAGCACTTGACCTTCGCCGTCGTAGTGACGAGATAAGGAGTCCCGGGCATAAGACTACAACATCTGCGGTCTACAATAAGAATGTAACTCCCATTATAGAGTCTTTGAAAGAATGGTTCTATTTCAGTTGCAGGTGCGCCTTGCTGGTGACATGAAAGGTTGTATGAATTCCCTTCACAGGCTCCGTGCAAACTAATACCGTTACACAGAAGTGTGCCGCTTAGTGACATAGCACAATTGTTGCCACTAAGAAACACTTTCTGTCCTTTGTTACTGACACATGCATGTGAATAGGGCAGGTTCCAAGTTGTTTTAAGGTACCCCTTTCCCAATTTCTCGTACATGCCAGCCTGTATATATTTTTGGCAGTATTGAAACCTGAAGGTTGAGATTGGAATATTTATGATTCCATGGATTATCCATTCACTGACAGGTCGTTCTGACATTGTCAACGGTAATCTTTCTAGTTTTTCAATGCTCAAGATTGTATAATCAGCACCCTTCTGCGCCATACCGATTTGTCTATCAGTAAGGTTAAAGATTTGGAATAGTGACGTTGTGTTGATTAAACGCCAAGGCACATAGCCAGAACGCAGATTTTGTAACGTCCAGCCAAGCTGTACAATAGAACGCAATTGTGACTGACCATGTTGTAATAACAGTAAGTCTTGCGATAATATATCGATTGCTGAAGACACAATGCTGTCCAATGAAAAAATTCTGGAGGACAGAGTCATTAACCCATTGTCCACTACAGAAAGTGATTTTTCCAAATTAATACGATCAATTTCACGTATTCTCTCTGCTGTTTCAATTTGAGTAACCTTCCAGGCCTCATTGTATGCTGCATATACAGAGGCTGCTATGAAACGCTTTTGACGCTGTTTGCGTGGTCCCATTATGAAATCACGCAAGTCAGCACCATCAGTAAGTAAAGTTAGGTGTTGCTTAATTTCAGGCAGTGTGGAAGACTGTAGCCATTGAAGGCATAATTTGCCCACACTGTAGGTTGTTATTATCCCTGGGTGATGTCTTTGGGGATATCTAGGGTCTGGCCTGGTCATTTTGAAACCCTGTGTTTTATTCAGGAATCTATCTTGACAGTTATTTGTATCTGTGGGCCAGATCAACCATTGTTTCCAATCAGGATGTGTTCTGTTTTGGTTAAGTATATGGTTTATGTCTATTTCTTCATCTGTATCAGAGTTATTGCTAAACATTGTTGGCTTTGGAATAGACGGGTTATTTAAATCTTTGATTTTGGCTAAGCCAAGACAGGTGGTTTGTTGAACAGTGTCATTTAAAAATATCATTTGTTCTGGGATCATGCAGGCTCTAAACAAAGCTTCTATACCCTGTACTTGCCATTCTTTTGTACCCCAAACACTTTTCAAATCAACATTTTTGTCCCAATAATCGAATCCAAAAGTATTCATTTTTTCAAAGAATGAATCAGAATAAATCAATTTTGTGTTGGTTATCATGGTTTTGGTCCCTGTCTTGTTTGACAATTTATAATAAAATGTTTCAGCATTACTAGTGTTAAAACCTTGAAAGTATGAATATTTGTCATAAACGGTTCTAGAGCTCCCTTTTGGAGGTGTAGCACAATGTTCCCATTGATTATAATTTAAAACATTTCTAGGTTGTGCAGATTTATGCAAGAAATGGTTACCATAGTGGTTATAGCAATACATACTATCATAATTTGTAGAACCTTGCAAATAATCATGTTTTGTAAATTTAGCAGACATTACTAAGTCAGACATCATATTGTTTATACTTTCAAAGTCCCAATCATCAGCAAATGAGTTTGGTTTTGCAAAGTCACTCAAAGAGATCTTAATTTGGTGTGGATATTTCAGGATCTCGACCGGACCATAAATTTCATAGTCAGTGTTGTCCCAGGCTACCCCACCAGGTATTGGAATTGCTGTGAAGTTGGCTGAAGAAAGTTCTGAAGAAAGTTCTCTTTTCTCGACGTGTGAAGATGTGTGTGGTTTGAGGACCAAGTTGATGTTCTGACTTGCTGTGTCCATTTTAGCATATTTTCCCTCAATGAAGCGTCCCAAAGTAAATACCATGATGAGCCAAAGTATGAGGATAAATGCACCAAAACCCACCCAAAATTCAATCCATGGAGAAATCAGATATGTTTCTTTTAGTTGTTTCAAAAGTTCCTTCGCTTTTTCTTTAAAGGATTTTGATGAAGGCTGTGTCTTTTGTTCGCTGAAACCTTCAGAGGAATCATCGAAGTTGATGAAGTAACCGGATGCAGTTCTGTCAATTGTTCCAATTGGTTCAGGATTTTTGTTTCTTGCATTTTCACTTGGTACTTCAGTATAGATTGGTGTGTCTCTGCTAAATGTCTTTATTTGGGTTTTCAGAGGTCTAAGTTCTATTGCATTGTTGCATAGTCCTTGTTGTTCTTCTGTAGGCGTTTCGAATGTGATGAGCCTCTTTGTTAGGACCTCTGTACTGGTAGCAAACCTTGGTGTTCTGCTACTTATTGGGAGTCCACTTGGCCTACTGTTTGTTATCGGCCACATGTTGTGGTTTTACCAGGTCGATGGATACAACTCGGTTCTCCTTTTTTCCAGCAAGTGGCGGTAGTACAACTGATCTTGTCCCGTTGACAGACAAGACAGGAACTGCTTTTCTGTAAGAAGGCCCAAATTCCTTCTTTACCGCGATCTTCTCCCTGACTAGATCCCCGACTTTTGGAATCCAGACAGGTCTTGCTGGGACAGGTGGTGATTCTTCAGTGGTTGTTGGCTGTTGTTTCAACTGTATGTTGCTCAGGTCTTTTTTTTTTGTTTTGTTTAAGTCCTGCAAAATAGCCAAACGGTCTTTGACATCAAAGCTTTTTTCTATTACCACTGAAGTCTGACTATCAAGGTCAGAGATCAACATCCTAGTTCCGAATAATAATTCGTACGGACTGAATCCCTTCAGAGAATTTCTTGGCAAGTTATTTAGACTACGTTGGACACTTATTAGATGTTTGACCCACCCAGCTCCCGAACCTAATACCTTTGCCGTTATAGATTGCTTTATGTCACGGTTTTTTCTTTCAACAATTCCGTTCCCCTCAGGGTGAAATGGACAAGAGTACCGCAATTGCACGCCCATGCTGACCATGGCCTCCTTATAAGCCCGAGAGCTAAAAGCAGGACCATTGTCCGAATGCAGAATGCCAATTGCGTATGTGCCGATAAAGACCCGCAAATCTTTTATAACAGTTCTGGCGTCAGCCGTTCGCTGGGGCCACATCCATATGAATCTCGTGTATGAGTCCACTGCGACCAAGATATATTTATAGTTACCATCCCTTTGTAAGGGACCGCAGTGGTCTAGATAAACACAGGCTAATGGTTTATCCGAGATTAGAAGGGGCGTCTGTGCTGGACGTCTCACAGTTGATACTTTCATTTTTTGACATATTTCACATGCTAGAACATAGTTCCTTGTTTGTCTTCTCATTTGTGGCCACCAGTATCTCTGTTTTAATAATGATACTGTGGCTGAGACGCCAGCATGGGTAGAAGCAAGCCCTTCGTGTGCCGCTATTATTAGTCCTAACCTATGTTCCATGTTTGGAATTGCCCTATCCCCCACTCCAGGGATTTGAGCAAAAGGAACATTGTTTGCATCAGTTATGTATGAGTATTTTACTGGAAAACCTTTAGGGAGTGGTTCTATCGAATCCTTTTCTGAAGCGCTGACAGCTTGTAATATTTCACTGTCTATTTTTGTTTTTGACCGGGTGACGGCAGCTACGGAAGCCGTTTGCACAGCTGCCTTCGCGGCCTCATCAGCCAATGAATTCCCTGCAACGTGAACGCCATCACGTTGATGACTCAGTGTATGTATCACGTGAGTCTTTGGTAGTTCTTTTTGTAAAAGAGCTACTTGTTCCCAGAGCATTTTGTGCTTGATTGTGCCACCTTTCGCATCCCTGAAACCATTTTGAAGCCAGATCTGCAAGTATTCATTGTAAGATTGAACGCAATAATACGAATCGCACACTATGAGTGTGGGGAATTCTCGATCCGTATTTTCAAGCGCCATCTTGAATGCTAGTAGTTCAGCTCGCTGAGCTGTACAATCTCCTAGAGATTGTGTTTTAGTTAGGGATGGTTTAAATTTCCCTTCGTGCCAACGACCTTTAACAATCGCGCACGCAGCACTGTAAGCTTGTTTACCCCCTACTGCGGGTTGTGCTGATCCGTCTGTATATATTATACAGCCGTATTGGTCTAGAGGCAGAATTTCGGTTGGCAGAGGACATTCGAATTCATATTGTAGAAATTCTTGTGTTTTTAAGTAAGGATCAAATTCGTACACCACGTCTGTTGCAGCAAGAGAGTTAGCCCATTGTATCCATCTCGGATGGAGTGCTTTCGCATTTGGAATGCTTGCCTTTGTTACCGCCTCTAAGGCTGGTATCGGTGTCACGATTATTATTCGTTTACCTTGTGCCAGGGCTCGTTCTTTTGCTATAGCTGTCTGTGTTGCTGTAAGAATTTTTTCCGTTGGGCTAAATTTCATTTCAGCCTTAGTGTACAAGTGTGATTTGAATGCAATTGGTACCTTTTCTCCCTCATTAGAGGTCAGGTATGTGAATCCGCATCTCCCTGGGATGACTCGGATCACAAGGTTGCGTGTATTATCACGTGTTTCTAATTTTGTCTTAATTAGCATGTCTGTTTGTAAGGATCTCAAAATGTCTGTGTGTGTTTGAGTCCAACTGGATCTTTTAAAATCTGGTTTAATTAGATCGTAAAGGGGTTTGACCCTTTCTGCGTAATTTGCAATGTAAGTTCTTCCGAAATTTAGGAAGCCTAGAATTGACTGTAGGTTTTTTAGTGTTTTAGGAGCTTGGATTACGGCACATTTCTCTAGGAAATTGTCTGCCAGGCTTTTGCCTTCACTTGATAACTCATATCCTAAGAATAGGACCGTCAGATGGGCAATTCTGGACTTTTTGAAGTTGAATTTGTAACCCTCTGCAGCGAAACCAAGTATTATGGTGTTCACTCTTTTCAAGTGAGTCTCCAAGTCATCATCTGTTAAGTAAATGTCATCGACATAAGATAATGCTTCATCATCATATTGTTGTAGTAATTCTGTTACTCTCGCTGAGAATACCCCGGGCTGTTCTTGTACCCCTGGGCTAACCGACAGAATTGTTTTTGAGTGCCATTTACTGAGAAAGCTGTTAAATATCTGCTCTCTGGTACTATGTTTTGACAAAAGAATCCATTGGAGATGTCCAAGGTTGTTTTGTATTTTTTGCGCACTATGTTATTCATTAGTGCAGCACTGTGTGAGTTTTGCACTGCAAAAGTTTTGCAACAAGTGTTAAGGTGTCGGTAATCCAAAACTAGACGGTATGAATTGTCTGGTTTGGAGACCGGAAACAAAGGATTGTTCATTTGTGAGGTGCAAGTTTCAATCACCCCCTGGTATTCTAGCTGATCTAGTATTTCATTTACTTGTTTTTTAGCTTCTTGCTTAATTGGGTACTGCCTTTGTGCAGTTGGTTGTGATTTTAACTGGACTTTGTGAGGAGGAGAATCCTCATCCCATCCTACATGATTTTTATATAAAGCAGGTGCTAAGGCCACTGCCCACTTTCTAGCAAGTGTGTATTTTTTATGAATCGGTATTTGATTCGAGAAGGCAGGCATAATTACTTCTTCGCCATGAGGGCACTCCCTGACAAACTCTGGTGGCCAGTCTTTTTCAGCTAAAAGGATGTCATAGCCTTTGGAGAGGTTATCCCAAAATAGTCCCCTAATTTTCCTAGTCTTATCTCCCTCTATACGTAATGTTATCTCGTATATTTTGTGGGGCTTGCTAACTCTGGTATCTGCAGTTTCCACTTGAAGGTATTCATTCGTGTCCACTGTCTCCAGATGATTCATAAGGACTTTGCGAGCTATGCTCACCTCTGCTGCGCTGTCTAGCATTGTCTGAGCCCACTCTCCGTTTTTCAGTTGTGTCCTCAGTATTCTCGGCATTGTTAACTACCTTGATACTGGCTACCTTCTTTTTTGGAAATTGTGATTTCTTTTTCAGTTGAGCAGGTTCCTTGTCTTTGGACTTGGCGTGCTCTTCTGATCGTCCTCTTCTTTCCGATTTCTGCGAGGAATTCTGAAAAGATTGAGAGGGACGTGTATCAATGTCTTGATATCTATCAGGTTTTTTAATATTATCCCTATTTCTAAGGTTATATCTATTCCCAGAGGGTTCACTCTGGGGTGACCTTTGTCTCGGGTTTGGAGATTTCTCTCTTCGCCTAGGAGACCTTCCTCTGGACTGGAATTTCTTTTCTTTAGGATTGGATTGTTTGTTCCCATCCCAGTTCTTTTTTGGTGAATTATTATTATTATTAAAAAACATTTTTTCTGGACTTGTAGTCAGTTGCGGTTTTACTGGTATTCCACCTAGACTATCTCTGCCTAGTTCTTCATAGGATTTTTCTATGATTCTGGCAATTTCAGCTGGTTGGTCTGCTATATCTGTCTCTTTTAACCTCTGGCGGATCGCCACGTTTGCTGCTTCACCCTTTATGTTGGCTAGTAATATAGCCGAGACCTGCTTGAAGTCTTTCAGTAATTTCATACCAAGAGTTAAAGCAGGTTCTGGACCGTATTCATCTTGAATTTGTTTTAGCACATCTGGTATTACCGAAATGGGTGGAACACCGTGCGTTTTTGTGTAGATGGAAGCAAAGACTGTACCCCAAGTGTCACAGTCCTCAATGTGTGGTGCGATTCCCATTGGGAGACATATAGTCAGAATCCTGTGTTTTTCTAATGGGGTGGTGTCAGGAAACACCGCCTCTATTTGGGTAATTTTCTGTGCCAACCAGAATGGTATTTGTTCCCGTTTTGCTGGGACTTTACCTAGGCAGGATTGGATGTTCTGTGGTGTAATTTTATTTGTGTTCCCCTGGTGAGGGGTCAGCTGTGGAAGTTTAATCGCTGGCTGAATTGTTGAAGTCCGCATTACATACTGAACTAATTGTCTGTGAATTTTTAGTAGTTGTTTTAGCTGTATTAACAGCTCTGCTGCAGACATTCCTTCGATGTCTGGGTGTGGTGTGTATCCGGCTAGGACCGGCCACGTTGCTCCTGGTCTTCCTAAAGGACCGAGCCTTGTAATGTGATTGTTATGTATTAGGGCGCCATCAAATAAGAGCAAATGCTCTTGGAATTTGAGTGGTACTTCCACCTCCTCAAAAGGAGTGTACTCATTAGGAGGTTCCTCTACTTTGTAATAGTGGAAGTACTTTGTTACAGTATTAGCTGCTGGAAAATGTATCCATGTATAGTATACCTCTGTCTGCCGATATTCGTGTGCCTCGATTACGAATATGACTGTGCCACCTCTAGGTGTCAGTCCATTTTCTATAAGTTTTAAGGTTATAGATCTCCTTTTGGCGACCTGGATGAGTATTATATCCGGGTCTGCTGTTTGCATGGTAGCATCAGCATCTGCTATTTCAGTAGCTAATCTAGTAACCTCTCGTTCTTCATCGCTGTCCATTTTGCTGACAGGATGGTATTATGTTTGTTTGCAGATCAGGTTTCTTTATGGAAACAGAGATTAGATGCACAATATTTTGGAACACTGTTTATCCTTCAACGTTGACTAGACCAAGAACCATACATAGGAGTTCCCTCCTGCGAGGTTTTGGAGGATATAATAACCTTTCACCCACTCCAGACGTCTTTGGAGTATTTGGGAAAAGGGGTCTGAGTGAGAAAGCACGACTGAGTTACTCTAAATGTCTTACGTTAGTTTTATCGCCCTTTCCAAACGCGTTGGGCGCCATGTAGTGTAGCTCCTATTTTCCCAATAGGCTCTGCGCATTGGAATAGTACCTACAGCAGTAAAGGCCTAGACCAGACGTTAACTAGGTCTACTACTGTCGATACTAGACTTAATTTTTGGGTTTGCCAGCTAAGCTCAGAGTTCGCTAGAAACTTTCTCGAATGTTCAAGGAAGGAATTAACTCCCCTGATTAGACAAGAAGGGATTTAGTTTCTGACAACCATAGAACATGACAACTTTGCTCTCCCCTAATCAAGAGTCAATCTCGAGAGTCGTGTGAGCACAAGGCAATTATTTTACTCAGTCAGTACGTGCATTCTTAGTCTCATCAGAATGTAGAGAAAAGGAAGAGACGGGCGTGTTCAATAAAAGATGTTATTTATTGATCAGTCTCTTTTCTCGTACAAGAGAAATGGATCGATATTATTGCAATACTTATTTTTAAGTAAAGTGCATACATTAAAAGCAATAGTATAAAATAATACTGTAAAAACATTGATATGGTTTCTGAGCCATATGATGTTTTAAAATGATTAAAATATATTTACATACACATATACATTTGACTAAACGTACTCAACTGGTGTTTCTAAATACGCCTACCCCGTGTACCTGACCTAAGTCTAATGCGTGGGCGGGAATAGAAAGTTACAGTTTAAGTTAAGTTTGTTTTTGCCAAGTGAATAACTAAAGAATTCTCTAGGAGGGGTTATTCAGTTCTGTACCTGGAATTTAGGATGAATGAGGAATGGTATCTCTTTCTCTGCTCTCGATATTCCAGGCTGCCCGCGAGGGCTACCCGGAAGCGCCGGTGCTGGGTCTCTCGGCTTGAGATAGCAGCGCGTCTCTCAGCGCGTCAGGAAGGCGGGGCTGCTGCCAGCGGGGTCTGCTTCTGCTCTCGGCTTCGGCAAGTATGGCTGCTCCGTCTTGTCACCACGCGTGTCTTTTGCATAGGGCAAGGTCGGCAATATTTATACCTTAAAGGTGCCGGGATTGACGTAAGGATGGACATAGGTACGTCAATAAAGATGTCATACGACTTGCTCGTTAGCACATTCTTTACTAAAGTTCTCTGTGAAATCAAAACAATGGCCGCACGGATTATCCAGGTTGTCATAGGTTTGATTTGTTATGAGAACGTCGTATGCCTTATCAGGGGCTGGAGGAATGTCGCTTGTCTAATTAGATCTCAAGCGTTATGACCTAATCAGATAACACGTTCCTGTGCCGTAGTGTGACTGCGTCAGATAACGGTATCTGCATCATGGGGGATTTCTTGCCTCATGGGCTGACTGTTAGTTAACTAGCTAGGTAGTTTAACCAGAATAGGGTCAGGAATAGGGGGATCGATTCAGAACCTATAGAAATACACGACAGGATTTCGCAAGTTGTTTTTGAGCTTGTCACCCGTGGTTTAGCAGCTTTTGCCACTGCTGGTAAGGAGGTAACTGTACACTTTATACATTTGAGGTTGATTGCAAAACTTGGAATTCTCTGATCCATTGCAGGTGCGTGAGCTTCTAAACCTATGTCTAGAATTATTTATTTCCAGTTTCCCACCGACTGCATAAGCTGTGACAACCTGAAAAATTGGAAGGCTGACAAATGTATAGTCGATAAGAGATGCTCTGGGGATAGTTAGATATGAAGGCCCAGGTGGTTTATCAGGATTGTACCAACCATGTAATGCTCTGAGGCGTAGATGTTCTAGATTTCAATGCAATCTTTGACCTCACCTATCTTCTTTTTGCCATTGGGGAGGCTCTTGAGTTGGAGTCATCCTGAGAGCAACTTGAGCCACTGTGACCTCATTCTTGGATGATTTGCCCATTAGCCACATGTTAAAGTCACCTGTGACAAATCATTTGTTGTCTTGTTCCTTTAGTCTCTGCGTTAATATCATCTCGATCAATTTATCGGTTATCTTGGCACTGGATGTGGCGTTGAGATGGATGTAAACAATTGCCATTATAATTTTCTTAGGCAGGCCATTTGCTGTGTTGAGAATAAGTTCCACTGCTTGTAGGCCAACCTCAGTGCTACCTTGCTCTAGGCATTCAATTGCACTAGCAGCGCAAACGTATATTGCCAGACCACCCTTGCTGCGCCCATATTTATGTGCTTTAGTTCCCGGAGTATAAAATATTGTAAAACCCCTCAAATGAAGTGCCACCTTGACCAAGTTTCTTGGAGGAGGACTCGTTGAAAGGAGTGGAGGTATTGAAGAGTTTCTGGATCTTTTAGCCTGTGGGCCAGATAATTAATGTTCCAGGAGCAGACCCGAAATGTGCAGTCAATGGTAAGAGTTGGACACGTATCGTGTCACTGTAAGAATGTGGTTGTATTCAGGGCAACCGACAGCCAGCCCCACTCCGCAGCCAACTCAGGTTTTGGGGCTGGTCTGCTGCAAGGCCCTCCTGCATGTTCCATTTGGGGACCGGGGATTTACTCCGTACGCTCCTTAGAACAGAGCAGGCAGTTCTGGGTCGAGCCTGTATTGAACCACCCTTTTCCTGTGACTCCAGTACAGGAGGGTCTCCTGTTTCCTTGAACCCTTTTCCTGTGACTCCAGTACAGGAGGGTCTCCTGTTTCCTTCAAAGGTGTAATGGTAACCCCCCAACCTTTAAAGGTCTTGGTCTTGGTCTTGTTCAGAATCTTCTCAGCCATCACGGTGAAGCCCCACACTACTTTAGTTGATTCGTTTTCGCTGACCAGAACCTGGATTAATGAATTCTATTGACATTATATCAGCCTTCCACATCCCATCCAGTGTCTGAATAAGCTTGAGAATGTTGCCTGTATTTAGGATATTAAAAGCTCCCCTGAGTGATCTGGCACTATAAAGTCTTTACATTCAGGTTGGCTGTGGGCTTGTAGAGCCATCGTAAGATGGACTTTGTGTTGGTTATCAGCTGCCTTGCCATCTGAGTAGGTGACACAGAACTTGTCCACCCTAAGCAAGACCTATTTCACCACACTCTACAAGGTGGATAGCACATTCGTCAGCACAAACGGTTGCATTGTGAGTTGGTAATAGTTCCCTGGGATAGAGAACAATGTCTGTTCCTTTGTACCACGGATCAGAGCAATCTTGCGGTACCCATTGATAATGTTGAAAATACTAAGAAACTTTGCAGCACCCCATTATTTACCTTCATTTCACTGTCGGAAAAGTATGGGTATCAGTCTTGGGTACAGCACTGACCCCTGATAATTACACAAAAATGTTGGTTCATCAACCTTTGGCAAGGAATGAACTCTGGAAGCACCTGTTTACTTCAGGTCAATCAGTTTGATCGACTCTGCCTTGATGCACTCCTGGGATCTTTCCAAGAATTCCTGTAAAACTTGTTTTTCACAGGAAGACTGTCTATGTCCTCTGTGTCATGGACACTCGCGGATGTCAACCACTAAAACATTGAAAACATTTCCACACACTGTCTCAGCACTGTTTAACACTCTTCAAAATGGAGTGAGATTGGAAAGGAAATTAACTCCTTCCACGCATCTTTCTGTGTTCCTCGGAGCAGGTTTGGGACATACCTGTTGTCTAGGTCCACTTGTTTTGTTGTAGTACCTACCCTACGATGGTAGAACTTCAAATCAGCCAAAACTGATTACATTCAGTGATATCTCCCAATAGGCAAAGAGGAGGAGGATATCCTGCTTTCTCAAGGGCTGATTGAAGGCACCCATCCTGCTTTATAATATTTTATTAAAACAGTCCATGGGACTGGGTGGCATTAAGCAGAGAACTCATTGGTCACCATATCTGTCCAGTGGGTTCTTCTTGTAGAGGGACTTGTTTTTATCTCGGTCAAAATCACCTGCATGGGAACTATATCAG
Organism: Lissotriton helveticus; assembly: GCF_964261635.1. Taxonomy (NCBI): domain Eukaryota; kingdom Metazoa; phylum Chordata; class Amphibia; order Caudata; family Salamandridae; genus Lissotriton; species Lissotriton helveticus. The sequence continues at coordinate 1,579,843,203 of NC_136065.1, read as the reverse complement.
GAGAGGAAATCCCCATAAAAGCCTTGTCTACCATACCACTGATGCAGAAGTACTCCCCAAAGGAGTAAAAAACTACAAAGGTACAGTAGGAGAAGGAAGAGAGTGAAAGAGTTATAAACTACTGATTGACAGGCGAGCTACTACAGTGAGCAATGACTATGTTCTAGCCTTTAAGTGTTGTTTAAAAAGATGCTGAGCCTGCACTCACTTTAGTGGCATGCATTATCATCACCGGTCCTGCTCCTCCCCCTTTTAAAAAACATTTTCAACAAAAGGGGTGCCTTGCAACAATTTTGAGGCTTTTTATGGAGTCCCGCAGTTGTGAATTGGGTTGCAAGTTGGAAATGAAAATATTAACACTTTTTGAAATCTCAAATACTTTCGAGGACTGGAGGGTCCAAACTTTACTTTAAATGATTTGGTAGGCAAGGCCATGTTTATTCTTGTCTCCTTTAGATAAACGTAAAAGAGCAAGAATATTCATACACTCCTTCAAATCCAAATACTCAACATATTTCCCCTTGTTTTATAGCATATGTCTGTGGTAGTCTTCAGAGCCGGTATCCCTAGGACACACTGCAACACTTACTACCTAACCATGAACGTTGCCTAGGCTTATTAAAGTCAAATATGAAAATGTGGTCGAAAAACTGAACCAGTGTTACAGTGCAAATATCACACACAGAGATAATTCTCTCCAAATCTAGGTAGGGACCAGACCCATACCCAGTTGAGGTATGGCACAATGGGGCTCCCAGATTGTTTTACTGCTTCTAAACTTTTTTTCAGAAAGTTTCTGTGGCAGACCTTTATTTATCCCACTGTTCCACCCGGAGTGAATATCACATGGATCTGTCAGTCTGCATCATAACACAGGTTCTGTTTTACTGTTTATTTTATACAGCTCTTCTATTCCACTGTATTAAGGCTAGACACCGTACATTTTTAGCTAGTCGGGCAGTGTAGAGAAGGGATCCAGGATCTGTAAAATGCCACAAACCTGTAATAGCCAGCAATCTAAGGTGAAAATATATTGATTTACTCGCTAGGCACCCAAGCCTGGATTTTGTAGAAACTGCTCATCAAGCCCTGAGTGAAAATCAGGAATGTTGCATTGTGCGAGTGGGGAAAAATGTAGCACAAACTTGTATGTACAAGCCAGAGGTATGATCTGCGATACTAACACAAGTACTTAGGAGCTCATAGATCGCTAAGTCCATTGTAAAAGCACAGGCCCTGATCAAGTTCCAGCACATTAGCACATTTGTCACTCATATGACCGGCCAAGGATGACTTGCATATTATGGGTTACTTGTCAATGTCACCAGCCCTGACTCAGGTACATTGTTTGCATCTTTTTTCATATGGCACCAGGAAATACTGCGCAAAGCCTGATTGTGCTACTTTGCATGGCTTTAGTTGATGTGGCTTTGTGTGGCAAATGATTGTCTTTGCGCTATTTGTGTCCTATAAATATTTGCCAGGAAACTTGGCTGCACTAGACCTGATCATCACAATCTAAAGTGCCTCCAGAATTTCCAATGTAGAATTAGTCGTCAAGGTGGGATTACTTTTTTAGCCAGTATGATTTTAGGATCACTTAAATTCCAAGCACCAAAAATATGGTAGCAGATGCTTTGTCATGAAGATGTCCTGATAATTTCTTAGTCTTCAAGCAAAAATGTAATCCAAGCACATCAAATCATTGGGTAGGCCAATCCTTCCTTAAAAGGGTTCGGACTAGGTCACCACACATTAAGGTTAAAGAAATGATGGATTTATCCCTACCCAAGAAAGATAGACTGTATATAAAGGATCAAGCCGTATTTATACCGTCTAAGAGATTAAGGGTTGAAGTTCTTCAAATGTGCCAGGCCATAGAGGGATCTAGGCTACCTTGGATCTGATTCTCCGTTCTTTTTGGTGGCCTTCAGTTCAGATAGATGTGACAAAGTATGTAACTACTTGCCCAGTTTAAGCCCGGAGTAAACCATTGCATGGTAAACCTTTTGAGAATCTCCTACTTTTGCTAATTCCTCCTGAACCATGGCATACCATCTCTACTGGTTTCTGTAAGTCTTCCACCTTCTGACGGTTATAGAGTGATAATGGTCAATGTGGGTGCCTTCTCTAAGATGGCTTATTTTTCACCCTTGAACTAAGTCCCTGAAAGCAAGACCATGGCTCAAATCCTTTTACAAGATATCTTTTGTTTTCATGGACTATCACTGGTGATAATCTCCGAACTTGGATCTCAATTCATTCTCATTTTTGGAAGGTGATCTTCAAGATTCTACAAATTGATGTTGCTGTGTCCTGAGGTTTCCGCCTTTTCAGTCTAATGGTCAGACTGAACATGTTAATCAAAATCTGGAGCAATTTTTGCACAGTTTTTCTAATTCCACTCAGTCTGATTGGGTTTCTTTTCTTCCTCAAGCAGAGGTGTCCTACAATAATTCAGCTCATAGTGCAATTAAGACTTCACCATTCTTATGTCAACATGGTTTCCATCCTAGAGCATTTCCTTCTGTATCTCAAGCAACATCTTCTGCACCAGCTGGCTCTAGATTTGTGAAAGATTTACGATCCTTAAGGAATAAGATCCAAAAAACCTGCAGTAGGCTAAATTAAGGATGAAGCAAAGCACGAATATACGTAGAAACCCTTCTCTAGAATACCAGTCAGAGAGCGAGGTTTGGTTTTTATCAACATATCTTCCGTCTCATTTGATTTCAAATAAATTTAAACCTCGATTCTATGGACCCTTCAAGATTATTTAAAGGAATGAATCCAGTAACTTTAAAACTTCATCTTCCTATAAAGTGGAAGATTTATTCAGTTTTTCACATATCTCAATTGAAACCTTTTTATCTAGAGCCTTATTAGAGTACTCCATCTATGTCACCTCCAATCTTGGTAAATGATTCTCTTGAAGATGAAGTTCAGAGCATCTATGAATCATGGATTTCACGAGGGAAGTTGCAGTTCTTGATAAACTGGAAAGGATATCTTACACATAAACAATCTTGGGAAGATGCTTCCACTGTTTATGTTCCAATCATAATTTGCCAATTTTTCAGATGACACCCAGACAAATCAGACTCTTCTGAACGTAGGTATGTTGTCATGCCTGCCTGCAAAAGAGGCCTGGAGCCAGACCTATAGGTGTGTTGCAGACCTGCGGTTTCTGCAGTACTTACTCGTGGGCCCGGAGCTTCTCATAATACTGTCCTTCATTTATTACAAACCATGCTTCCCTCCTGCAGGTTGACTACCAATATTTCTGTTCCAGACCCTGAGTCCTTACCAATCTCCTATGGTGTTTCAAAGTTCATGTTTTTTTTTCTTCCTATCATACTTATAGGAAGTGATGCAGATGTTTCTTTTATAATCCTATCCAAGAAGGTATTCTTCCCCTTCCTTTCTTTCAGTCCATCACAATCCAAGATGGTGACAGAGAGGAATTTTGGGAGTATGTAAGCCGGCTGCGGCTTGGAGGAAGGTGCGTCGCAATGCTTTTGGAGTTATTTCATTGCCTTTCTGCTCCTTCTACTCCAACCCTTCCTGATTCCATCTATTCTGGATTCCTGTGCAGGTCTCCAGTTATCCTAAATTGCTATTTCCAGTCTTCTGGGTTTCTGCTCCTCATGACTATCTTCAGCCCCATACCTACGGAAGTTTTTTTTGCCTCTGTGGCATTTCCTTCTTGGTGCTCCGTCAAGAATGCACTGGTTGTTTTCTCTGGACAGGACTGTGGCTACTGAAAAGGGTCACCCATATCTCACTCAACCCTGGTGGAAGAAGAAGGACTCAAGGATCCTGCTTCCTGCCGTTGACAATGCAGGCACGTTCTTTCCACAAGAAGTTTGATTATAGCAGAGTTCTGGATGTGCCACCGGTCTAATTGTGCAATTGCTATTTTCATTACCTTTGTTTCAGGTAAAGTATCTTGTGAATTGGTCTTGAAAGTTTATTGCAAATCATTTAGACGCTCTTACGTAGTGTTACTGGAAATATACCCAGATCATACTTGTGGTCCAGTGTGCCTTGTTTACCAACAGAGTATCCAGGAAAATAACCCCAGACTCATCCTGGACCTTCCCAAACAGACCCACATCACCCTCACCACAGAAACCTCTACTGGCTCCCCATCCAGGAGAAATGGCAGCTTCAAGATCCTCACCCACGCCTACACAATCAAGGACCGTCCTACATCAACCATCAACTGAATTTCCATCTACCCACAAGACACCTGTGCTCCTCCTTACTCGCCTGCGTGCACACCCTTCGCATCTGTCATAGCCACACCAGGGACTGCTCCTTCTCCTACATCATCACCAAGAACTGGAACGATCTGCCACTGCACCTCCGTACTGTAACCTCCATGGCGGAATTCAGAAAGACGCTCAAGACCTGACTTTTTCGACAGAGACATGGCACCCTCAGCGCCCAGATACCCATAGGAGTGATAGTGGTGCGCTATAAAAATGCTTATTGATTGACAGTCTGACCTTCTCCACTGATCGTACCATGTAATCCTGAATAAATCACTTGAGCTCAATGTCCCTCCATTCCAATTTGCCAAAATTGCTATATCAATAGCTGCTAGATGCACCCTGCAAGGTCTGGCCGAGTCAAAATGTTGTGTGCCCGATTTTCTTTTTCATAAGTTGGGTTACACTTGCAAAAGTTGGTTGTGTACTTGTAAAAAGATTTTCAAATGATTAGGTTTACTGGAGCAAGTGGGTTTTCCAGGGCTGGAATGACACTTGAGTCTGTGCACATCAATAAACTTAAAACGTGTATTGTTATTCATAAATATCACTCCTGACAATGCAGATGTAAAACTTTTTCCAAGGTAGGTAAAGAACAAAGTGCAGGGGAAGAGATTTTTCAACGGGAAAAATATTTTCCCCACAGAGAAAAAAAAGATTAAGATAACACTTTCTTGGTGGAGTGTCGCATGTTCAGATGTATGTTTGTTTGCTCCTGCAAAGATTAAATGCACACGAGCTATTTAGGATTACGACAGGGAATTTATCTCTCACAGGTCTCCAGGAGTACCACTCGAAACTTTTTTTTAGAATCCTGAAAGTTTTACATCTGCACCCTTGCGAGTTAATGAACCTGTAGGTGCCTCATCATCACCCCTTCCTTGTGTGAAAGGAGACCAGAGGAAAAGTCTTGTTCATCAGTATAATAATCAGAAAACAGTGGTGGTGTTTGAACTAGGTGAGAGCTGGCGCTGCTGCTCTCAGCAAGTGCTTCTCTGTCACTTATCCCCTCGCAATTGCCTCTGCTCACCACCTGCCACTCTCATACCTCTCATCGACAAAATGAGGGAGCCAAAGGTAAACCAGGAGACAGAGGTGCCCTCCACTCACATAATTTGCAAACACAATTAACCCCTTCTAGATAATGTAACTGTTATACTCTGTGTCTATTCTCCAAAATTAGGACTCTTGTGATTTTTTATTTAATAATAGACACAGAGTGTAACAGTTACATTATATGGAAGGTGCTGGAGCAGGGGTTTATTGTATTTATATTCTCACCCAAGGCTGAACAAGGGTTGTCCCACTTTTGCAGATGGTAGTGAGAGAATCTGAGGAGGAGGGCGTGGGGGCGCCAAAAGTGATTGTCGCACCGGGTGCCACCAGCGCTAAAGCGGTAAAAAAGGGGGTGGTGATGGACGGAGCATCTGAACCAATCAAACACTCACACCCAGTCAACAGATCTTTAACCCACTCTGCCACCCCAGTTCAGACATGGCCATATGCAAATCAGTCTGACCCTGTGCCTCATGGGAATAGTCCAGCCCGAACTGCCAAGCCATGCCTTCCCTGGACCGGAAACAAGCTTCCTAGGACCGGTTTCTGGCATTACAGCCATCTTCAGCCAGGCTTGCTTGAATCCAGTGGCTAAAGATGGCCCTGATAGCCCGGGCCTTTTCTTGGCTTCTCTGTACACATCTTGGCCACTTCCATTTAGGTCATGTGTGATAGGGTTACTCATTACACTCGCCTCGCTCACATTGTTAAGTGGGACGTTTCAATCCCCAACACAACATTCCCCATTCACCCAAACAAAAGTAAAATATAAAAACAGAACAAAAAGCATGATATGGCTTGTATGTAAACTCAACATTTGCAACCGTCATGTGTAAAACCATACTACAAATGACTTGGTCATCATCACATGAAAAATTGGGAATACTCAGGTACAGTAGTACACTTGGATATTAAAAGAACCAATATTTAGACAAATACAAAATCCTTTAACTTCTTGGAGGTCACTGGCAGAGTACGTAGGGCATATCTCTTCATACCTTGCCAGCTGGGACCAGGCCCACTTCTCTCTAGCTCATTCTGAGGTTGAGGGACCCCCACACTAGGGTCTGCAACAATGGTGTCTCTCCTACTATTCCCTTGAGACTCCAAGGAATCTGTCTGCCAGTGGTGACCATTGAACCACCCCCGGCTGTGACTGAGGGGAGGTGCCAACACCTCTTTGCAAACTACTCATGTTGTCATCGTCTCCTCGAAATTCAGCCACTGGAGACACACCGTTGGTGCTCCCTGATTCGGACACTGGCTGCTGGTACAGTTTGAAGAAGGATACATTTCTTGTGATAATTTCTCCATGTTTCCGGGCTGTGATTATAGTTCCTTTTTTTCCCCAGAGTTTTATATAGCACGAACTTGACCCGAATCGGGAATCAGAGCGCTTTACATAGAACCAGTTGCATTACATAAGGACACATTCATTTTTGTTAGGCACAGGGAGATTAAGTGATTTGCCCAGAATCAGAGGATGTTCAGCATCATTGCAGAGACTCGAACCCAGTTCCCCAGGCTCGAGGTCCACCGCCCTAGCTGTTAGACCAACTCCTCTCCTTCGACAGCACTCACTCTCCATGCCTGGACCTCAAACAGCAAAAGAAACATGCTTCCCAAACGCCGGTTCCTGACAAGTACCAGATCAACCAATTTGAAAATGCCATGGCTTAGCCCCTCTTCTCCTCGACGTGCTGTCATTCTGTGCACAGCGCTGCTGCAAAGCTTCTGAAACCTTATCTCTGATCACTAAAGTTTCCTCAAACACGAGGAATGGTGTTTCCCATCATCCGCTTCATGCATAAAGTGCTGGGGCAACACCCCGGTGGTGGTATGCAGATTGAGACGGTACTCACAAAGGAAGGCATACAGCGAGCATTCCAAATTCTGACTATTGGCCAGAGCAATTCTCTGGAATTTTTTTAAGGTTTGCATGAAGTGTTCTTCCTCACCGTTAGCTTGGGGCCAGCGGGGAGTGATCTTCCAATGGTGAACGCCTCATGGGCAAGGTACTCAACAAACTCCTGATTCAAAAAAGGAGGACTGTTGTCAGTCCTGAGTTCATTCAACAGATCATGAGTCACCAAAACCTTCTCTGGTCTGAGCAGCAGTCATCGATTCCAGAATCTCAACTTCCAGGTACTTTGAAAAATCAGCTATTATCACCAACATATGTTGGCCATCAAGTAGGCTTCCACAATCAGCACTCACTCTGTACCACGGAACAGGGGGAATGGATTCAGTAATGAGGGGTGCAGGCGGCTCGGCCAGGCCAGTAGTTTGACACATGGAACATTGTCACATGGTGCATTCCGCCCAGTCATCCAAACCAGGGAACCGATCTTACATTGGAGCCTTGGTTTTGTCTTCACTACTCCTTAAGGGGCAGAGCGAGCAATATCGAACAATTGCTTTTGATGCAAGAATTACCAGACGAAGACCTCCTAGTAGACACACCTCAGGGGAAACAGCAAGTTCATGCCGGACATAATGTAATGACGACTATGTCAAACGTGCGTCATTAGAACAATGAGAGGATTTGTGTGTGAGGGTGTGCCAATTTCCAGAACTCACTGCTAATATTGCTAACTGAAAACAGTAACCTGACTGGGTAGTGGCTGTAATGTCCTGGAGAGACAGACTAACAGATGCCTTGACTGCTCTAGCACCAAACGCACATACTCCTCCACATCCTCGGCATCTGACTCTTCACCAACAGTGGCAGGTCTTGCATGCTTGGAGAGATAGCTAGATTTTGAGACCCAGGTCAGTACACCACTGTTAAATGGTATTTCTGTAGCTGATGGATCCACTTCTCAATCCTGGGAGGTGGTTTTGATGAGGATCCCATGAACAAAGGTATCAGTGGCTTGTGGCCCTTGTGAACTATGAACGGCTGGCCATAAAGATAAAGGTGATAATGACGACAAACCCAATGGACCGCAATAGCTTATTTCTCAATATGAGAACATCGCTGCTAAGTATCACTTAGAGCATGACTGGCATACGCCACTGGAGCTCATCCATCCGTCTGTGTTTGAGAGAAGCACTGCCCTCAGACCAGTAGGGCTGGTGTCCACAGCCTACTACGATTCGCAGCGAGGGCAATATAAGCCAACGTGGTTTGTGCCCAGAACTTGTTTGGTTGCTTGAAAAGCTTCCTCTTGGGCAGGCCCCCATCCCCACACCGCACTTGTTTTGGTCAATTCTCGAAGTGGGGCTGTGAGAGAGGTCAAGTTTTGAATAAATCAGCCACAGTACGTGACCATCCCTAGGAAACTGTGGACACCCATAACACTGGTTGGTGCAGGGGCTGATTGAAAGTTTGGAACTTCTGTGGGATCAGGCATTACCCCATTTTTAGAGAAACTTATCCAAAGAAAGCTATCTCCTTTTGGAGAAATGGACTCTTCTCATGGTGTAGGGTGAGGCCATTGTCCTACAATCGTTTGAACGTTGCCCTCAGCCTGTCAACATTTTGTTTGATGGTTGGGGCATGCACTAGGATGTCATCACTGACATTAATGAGCCTATCAAGAACAGCCAACACACCCCTGGTGGTATCTTAGAAAACTTCAGCCGCACTTGACACCCTGAAACTGTGACATTTGTACCTTCTTAGACTCACATGGGTGGAGAAAGTAGTGATGGCTCTTGATTTTGAAGCCAGCAACAATTGATTGTATCATGCACGGAGATCCATCTTTGAGAACCATCTCAAACCACTCACTTTCTCCATGAAATCATCCACAGTGGGCGTCAGGTGGCGTTTACGCTGGATGGCCATGTTAGGTAAGTGCATGTCGACGCAAATCCTAAACTCACCGGGCTGTGTAGGTGTTGTGTAGTTCCTATAAACCTATATAGGATATGCGCGTTTAGACAACATAGACTGTGGGATTAGAGTCCAGACTGATTCCAGACACCCCAACCGGATATGTTTGCATGTAGACGAGCTAGCTCACAGTGCCACTGTAAACTCCTCTCACTAAGGAGAGAATAGTTCTTAGCAGCTATCGAACATGACAACCCTGTCCCATCAGGGATCGTGGAAACAGTACAGTACTTTTCGCTCAGTCACTCGTGCTCACTTTGTCTGAGAGAGATACATAGAATGAATGGTGGGGACTTTTTCAATATGCATTTATTCAACCAACATCACTCTAGTGTAAAATAGACGTGCTGAAACAACCATACGACAGAAACAGATATCAATGATTATAAACACCAATAGAGTACATTGATGGTAGATTCCTACCATGGTACTAAAACAATGAATACAGGCAGGTATATAAATACATGACAATAATAATGCGTATTGCTACGATGCATAAGAATAAAAATAGGAAACTTCACGTCCGACCTACACCCTATAACTAGAGGTGTCCCCCAAGGGTCAGTGCTATCACCCGCACTATTCAACATCTACATGGAACCACTCACCATCATCCTCAAACAAGCCAACATTCCCTTCCACTTCTATGCCGACGACACCCAGATATACCTAGAAACCTCCTCCCTAGCAGACATGCAAAGACTAAACATCACCCTAAGAGAAGTACAAGAGTGGCTGTCCCGTAGCCATTTGAAACTAAATCAAAACAAAATGGAAATTCTTCTCCTAGCCAGCAAGGAAAAGAACCCGCAAATCACGGAATGGTTAAAGGCTATTGATGCTCTAGACTGCACTCTCATCACAGCAGACTCAGTGAAGTCATTGGGTATCACTCTGGACCCTAACTTGGATATGATTAAACACATCAAGAGCACCGCAAAAGGTGCCTTCTTCAACCTAAAGCTATTAAGTAAAATCAAACCCTTCATCCCACCAACGGACCTCAAACAAGCCACGCAGTCCCTTGTCCTATCCAGATTAGACTACGGGATCGCCACCCTCACAGGCACGGCTAAACTACACCTGGCTCCACTTAGAACAACACTAAATGCAGCAGACAGAATGGTGTCGGGAGTGAAGAAATATGAACACATCACTCCCGCGCTAACTGAACTCAAGTGGCTCCCAGTAGAAATGCGAGCTAATTTCAGAACCGCCTGCCTCACACACAAAGCTCTACACACTGGCAAACCCACCTATCTAGCTGCCAAACTCAAGAAAGCGGGACAGACAAGAAACCTCAGAAGCACCAACTCTCTGCTTCTCATCCCTCCGAAAACCTGCAAACAAAAGACTCTATCTAGGTCCTTCACCGGAAATGCACCCAAAATCTGGAATGCCATTCCCATACATATTAGGACGAACTCTTCCTACAGAGCCTTCAAGAGCCAGCTCAAAACGCTCTTCCTCAATCAAATTCTCACAAAGTAAAAACGGATCCTCTTTAACTCCCGACCACAAGACAAAACACCCAGAAACTACATCAAAGCCTCTCCTGTCATCACTTCCCCTATATTTGGAACTTTACTCCCCCTTACATGAACATCAAACTCTCTACTCTACTTCGATTACTACCAGACGATTACAGATTAATGAACCTCCTTAGACCTTGGACTCACTATTTACCTGGGCACTCTTGGTGTAATAATCTGTTTATAACAATGTAATCTGTTTATAACAATGTTGTAAAGCACTCCGATACCTGCATGCTGAGACTTCACCACACAGCGGTCTGACATCTCTGTGAGAGGGTGTCTGGTTTGTGACCAAGAGAGGCTTTTACACTCTCTCCCACCAGGTAATGGGGTTGAATCGTCCCTTGGGGGGATTCTTGGCTTTACACCCACACACCCTCTAGGTATACTTAGAGTAGGGTTTTGCATAGTAGGAGTACGCCAGATTACTGGCTTGTTTAAATGCCTGCATATATACACGGTTTTAGCATCATTGTAGAACTGTATCTCCTATTTACGCTTTTGGTGCTTGTAATCACTTTCATATGCTTCTTTCTACTAATTATCACAGCACATGTATTCTATACAAGAATAACATTAGTTCAATGAATCTATAAGCATAAAAAGTGTCCACTGATTGTAAAAGAGCCGTTACAGGAGGCTGAAGGGAAACTACATCGAGCGCAAACGTCTATTGCAAAGGAGCAGATGCGGCAATCTACGTTACCTGAATCTTTTACATCTAAAGGGCCTCCAATTCTGCAGAAGCGAACGGACGATGTACTGCAATCAGTCGTGCTGAGCGGACCCCCAGCATCTCAGAATCGGGAAGGTGCTCCGCCGCACTGAACGCGGGCACCGAGGAAACGGCGGAAACGGAGGAAGCAGACCGCGAGGACGCAAGCGTTGGAGCTCCAGTTGCCGGGCAACCAACAGACACGTCAGGAAGCAGCACGCATTGTGCGGAGGAGAGCGCCGGAGCAGCGACGGTGAGCGAGGGGGCAAAAGAGAATGCTATTACAGGTCGTGAAGCTTTGGCGGAGCTCGAAATACATAATAATGTGCAAATGCTTGACGCTTTATTAAACTGTGGAAGCAGGGTTTAATAATAAAACCGGGCAACCTTCTCAGTTGAGTTGGGGGAGCACACAGAGCATTGAAATGCGACGAGAACATGAGCAAGAACAGACCAGTGATAAGGATGGCAAGGAGGGTAGAGGCAATAGAGGAGGTTCCCCTGAATTTTTTTCAGTTAATGAGGGGTCAGACACAACGGACATAAGCGAGCCTGAAAACGAGGAGGAGGGGAGTGATACTGACCATACTACCGGTTCAGATACAAGCAAGGATTCCAGAGATATAGCAACACAAAAAAGAAGGAAAGTAGGAATGAGAAGAGATGAGCGAGGGTCCAGAAGTAGCATGAACAAAAAGCTATCGTGGGACTATTCTGCCACTTCAGAGACTTACCAAGAAAATGGTCAGGGGGAGGGAGATAATGCCGGGCGATCAAAATCTACATCTCAGAACGTAACTTTGGAGATGCTGTTTGGTACACTGAAGCAAATGCAATCCGAAGCTAGGGCAGAAAGCCGGAGAGCAAAACGCGACACAAAAAAATTACAAGCCTCCCTGAGGAAGGTAAATAGAAAGTATGAAGAGGTAGAGGAAAGAGTAACCCAAGTCGAAGAAAGAACCAGCAGAGTGGAAGATGAAGTAACGGACTGGCAGACCTTCAAAGCTGAGCAAGGAAAGGTAGTGGAAGACTTGCAGTGGAAGGACGAAGATTTTGAAAATCGCCAAAGGCGGAACAATGTAAGACTCTTGGGACTTGAAGAAGGGCGAGAGGGACAGGATCCGAGAGGATATGTGATCAAATTGTTAAAAGAGGCCTTCCCAGAGTCACAATGGCAGTGGGAATTAGAAGTGCAAAGAGCCCACAGATAACCTTTATTTGTAAGGAAAAACCGTGGGGGTCAGCAGAACGCGCTTCCTAGGGCAATGCTGGTCTTTTTAGGGAACTTTTTAGCGAGGCAAGAGATCATGGATAAGGCTAGACCAGAGTCCAGAAAGACAGCTGATGGAAACACGTTTTTTGCCAGGCCTGATTTCTGCCATGTTACGGTCGAAAGAAGGTGGAAACTAAGGCAGCTGATAGTTCCCTTCCAGAAACAAGGTGCAGAAGCATACTTACTGTTCCCGGCAAGATTGAAAGTTATCAGTAAGGGGCACACTAGGATGTTCTTCTCTGAGATAAAAGCAGGGGAATTTTTGACAGAGATCTCAGAGCAAAATAAGGGAAAGGAGAGCAGAGGAAAAACCCCACCAAAAAGCCCACCAAAAACTCCGTAGCGGAAATCTCATAAAGGGAAAATATAGATGTAACTGACTGATAGGAGAGCAGGGTAGGGGGGAGTAGCGATACTACAGACTACAGAGGCTACACATAGGTCAAGATTGACCTATTTGCCGGTAGCTTGGGGGGGTGGGATCCTAAAGGGAGGGGGGGGGGGAGGGAGGGGGGCAGGGGGAGGGGGAGAAAAAAGGATTTGCACTTAGGGTGTGGATGTGGACACAGCACACGTGGGTTTAGAAAGCAAGATATGCAACGCACTAGGTTAAGAAGAAGAGAAGGGGAGGAGGAAGTGAACTTTATAGAAACTAATTGGTACAGGTACAATCAGGGAGGGGGAAAAATGAACTGTGATGGCATGTAGGATAGCCTCGATAAATATCTGCGGGCTAAACGAGATGAATAAAAGATTTAAAGTGGCTGCCGTGCTAAAATCATTACATCTTGATCTAGTGTGTTTGCAGGAAACGCACATTGAAGGCACTAAGGCATATCTGTTGGAGCAGCTTGGTTTTAATGTATTAGCAAAGACTAATCAAGGCACTAAGACAAGAGGCGTTGCGATCCTAGGTAGGAGTCAGGATACGGTGGTTAGGAGGAAAAAGGAGGATCAGTGGGGGAGATGGGTTATAGCAGAACTAAGATTTAAGGAGGAAACTATTACTATTGTTTCTGTTTACGGCTCCACAGAAGATGACCCGGATATATTTCAATTTCTAGATACAGAATTGGCACAGTGGCCAGAACCGATTATTTGTTGCGGTGATTTTAACCTACATGACACTGATAGTAGTTTCTTAGACCCTGGTAGGAAATATTCGGGAAGGAAGAAGAGGACATATAGAGCACTGGCAGATATGGCAACTCATAATTCTCTGGAAGATCCCTGGATAAAGTGTCACCCAAATTTAGATGGGAGCACTTTCTTCTCAGCCCCCCACCAGGTATTGGTCAGGCTTGATTATTTTTTAATCTCAAGGGGGTTGATGGATAGGGTAAGAATAGAGAGGGCAGTGGCGGTGCGTCCATTGGGGGCGTTGGGGCGTTGCCCCACTAGCCATGGACGACCGCCGCTGGTGCCACAAGCATAATAAAAGTTTAAACACACATTTTTGTTTAAAATAAATCCGAGCGCACTGACTCAGCGCTACCGGGCCGGGACGAGCCCGACAGAATCGGGCATTGCCTATGGAAGTGGGCCATGGTGGGGGGCGGGCTGCGGCAGAGAGTGAGTGACAGCGCACAGGCACTGGCAGGCAGCCAGAGAGCGTAGGCAGCTGCAGCGGGGTCGGGGTGACTACGCATGTGACAGCCAGGAGTACTCATAAATGAGACTGGCCTGCGCATGCGTAGTACCTATTAGACCTCGCCCCTCCCCCCCCCATAGCACTGAGAGACACTGGCAGGGACCCAGGGCCCCGGTCTCTATATGGGCAGATTTTCTCCTGCTCGTAGCCCAATCCTGGCACAGTGGCGCTGTTAAGCCTGCGCCAGGATTGGCTGAGTAGACAGCAGGGTCAGGATCATGGTGCCGCGCGTGGGTGTTTTCTGCTCTGTTCAGTATGGCCAATCACATAGGGCTATATCAAGCCATGTTGAGGTGATTGGCCATTTCTGAAAGCTGCAGTGACGTGACCGCGCGTGGCGCACCAGTGCACACACTTTACAACAACAAGTAACTGGTGATAGTGAAACTGAAAGTCTTCTAGAAGTTAATTAAGTCCAGACCAGACCAGTGCTAAGAGTCCAGTCGATCCATCCGGAGAGGAGAGCGCGTGACTGACTCGTCGTCGTATCGTATGGTAATGTAAGTAACGTTACTGACTGTTAATGCAGTTTTGAGTTTATTCTTTCTCGCACTGCAGGCTGTGCAGGCCCATTTAGTATTAGTAACCTTAGAGATAGATAGCGGGCCTATGGTATATGAAGTGTATGAGTGAGACGTGGGCTATAATAATCCGACACTAGGCTAGGGCAGTGGAGTGTTTGGGTAACGTAACGTTGCCTTGGGCCGTGGTCCGTGGAATAGCAAGTTTGCCATGGTAATTGATCTGCAAGATGCGTGTGAGTGCCTACACGAGCGCACGCTTTCCCCCCCTGACGGCTTCTGCTGCCCAGGCCCTGAGCCCAATGACATCACATCAGAAGTAGGGCTTCTTTATAACTACTGAGTGTTTAACTTGCTCTTGGACTACCAAACGTAATGTAAGTGGCCTTTGATAATTCACACACCCGCTGGATTCGGATGGTGCGATGGCACGGTGAAATCCGATATATGACGTCACTCTTGTCACCGAACAATGGCATCATCACATTTGCAATTTACCCAGATTTATTTCGAGGGTAAAACCTGGGAAAAATTAAGGGAAAATGCCAAGTAATTACAGAGATGTGCGGATTTGGGGGAGAAAAGCACAAACGTTAACATATGTGCTATTCTTATGCAGAGGCATTAACTACAGCCTTTGACGCTTTGCCCTGGTGGTGGAGACTGAGACGATCACCAAACACTGGCCCACTAATGGATTCCCCCCACAGATCCGTCGGCCGGTGGCCGATTGCCCGCTTTGCCAATCCGAGGCTGACTGCTACTATGTCAGATTCTTAACTCTGCAGTGTTTAACTGTTGTCAGTCTGTATTCTTCTGGTACTGGGTGCAAATCTGTGTTATCACTATGTTTGTGGGCTGGATCACAAGGAAATACATGTGAACAACAAAAATTCTGAAATTGCACACATGCGTAAGTGTAACTTACTTACTGGATAGTTGACACTTCTTCCAAAGACTTTACTTAATCATCCCAGTAATAATGGGATGGAAAGGATCTGGTTTGAGTAAATTCTAGAGGTACAGAGCCTTTAATAACATTCCAAATGCAATTCACATACTGATTACAGTTCCTCTTTAATCAAATGAATACACTGATTGTTTGCCTTAATAACTCAGCATATGGGGTCTAAAATGCCGAAGTGCTTGTCATCCACCAAAGTGAGCTATTACAGAGAGACGCATAATTAGGGGTACGTATTTGCCACTCTTGATAAATAACGATCCCCGGGTTGTCAGGTGAGATAAATATCAATAAATAACGCAGTATCGATAAATATAGATACACATTGCACGCCAAATAATCATAACGAGGGCTCGTGCCTAAAGACATTGCACGCCTGTCAACAAACACGTTTTTAATTAGTTTTAATTCTTTCTAAATATGAAAGCTAGCAACTGGGCGTTTTCTTACATTGTACATATCCATTACCTATGGGATTATCAGCACTTAATTTATAAAATAAAAAATAATAATAATAATTCGTAGTTGCCAGTGCTGTCGAATGCCAGGGTTTCTGAATACCAGGCATGCTAAGTTTAAATTCATACTTTCACCAGCCTGCATTTCCTTTCTCTTTATCTCTCTTGCATGTCCTTTTTCATCTGTGCTTTCTTCATTTTACACTGTTTTCTTATCATTCTTGCCCTCCTCCTTTTTCCCTTTTTCGTTTTTCTCCGTTTAGCTCTCTGGCTCTGGGACAAATTCAGATGGTGAAAAATAACCCTTGTTCTCAAAAAACGAATGTTGGTTACAACCTCATGTACAGCGTGCCCATTGCCCGGCCATTATCATTTTGCGCTGATTGCTCTGTTTATTTTGAGAGTTGCACGACATACATCTCTGTGGTAGTGTACCATATTTTACAACCATCACAGGGCCTGCTTCTGCAGCAGCCTTCGAGCAGGGTGGTGCGGGCACTGCAGGAAATTGCTCGCCCACCGCAGCGAACACAGTAGGCCCATCACATCCCTCTCCCCGGTGCCACTGCTATTGATACTTTAGTTATGCCCATGAGTCATGACAATGAGAGGAGCACAAACAAAGCTGATATTCTCCACTTGCGTTTGTGCTGAGTTGCAGTCATATTCAGTTTGGCCATTTATCCGCAGCAGCAGGCTTGTGGCTTACCGGCTAGAGCGGCCGACTTTGAAGGTGGAGGACGAGGCTCGAGTCTCACGCGAGAGACTCAGCATCTGTGATTCTGGGTAAATCACTTTACCTCCCGTGCCCCACCCCCCCAAACAAATGAATGTTATGTATCCCTACTATAGCGCCTCTGATACCTTCGGGTCGAGGTCGCGCTATATAAAACTGCAACAAGAACAAAAGAAAATTCAGTGGTGAAAATGAGCCCTTTGGTGCGTGTGACTGACTTTCGGACTGGCGGGATTTTCCGAGGCACAGGCCTGAAACTGAGTCTTGCCCCGAGAAATATGAGAAGGTCTGAGGTCCAGAATTCAGGGACACCAAGTGACATACTAGGAACTGTCGTAGCAGCGTGGGCATTTGAAGACCCCGAACCATGGCATGCACCCTCTCAAGGCTGAACGCCCGCCCGCCGGAACACTGCCCTCAGTGGCCAGACATGGGGTGGTCGGGGGCAGTGTGGGGTGGGGTGGGGTGGGATGGGGGGGGAGGAGTTGTTACGTCTCAATATGTAATCATACACGTTAACCGGGAATGTGAGCACTCTTGGGTTGCCATGGGAAGGTGATAGTTGAATGCTGAATATTGTTTAACTTTAGTAACTCTTATTCTGAAAGTGGGGCAGGCCCTTGGCAGAATTGGCTAGTTAGATGTGACCTGGCTCCACATTTCATTCTTGTGAGGTTTATAACATAAATATAATTTGGGTAAGACATATTAAAGTGCATGGAGGGTTGCTGTGTGGGTTAATGAATGTGAGGTTAGAAAGTTAGCAAAATCCTGGCTCAAAATCCCATTTTACTGCGTTTGTTGACTCAGACTAACAATTAACATAAATGTGGGAAATACTGGGATCTAAAGCATGGCCTAAGAAAGGCCTGTGTGCCTGGGCAAAAGTCGACAGGTGAGGCATGAGATTAAATAATCAAAAGCTTATCTTTCTTTTTTAACATAAGTCAGCCATCGCCTCTCGAATACCCATACTCTTCGTCCTGCTCTAGCATTTATAAATGCAGAGAGGGCACACGTCTGGCAGAGTTTGCACATTCATTATTTGAGAGAAAAACATTCCGATTTACTCATAATAATTACTGTTTTCATGTGCTTATTCAGAACAGAGAAAAGCAAACACTTTTGTGACTCGGACCCGTAATTGTGTTCCATTTCCTATTAGCACAAAAAGATCATATATAATGTTAGGAGAATACGTGCATTTTTTCACCATTACGTGTACGGTTTCTGGAAGGGCTCAGCTGGACTCTAGGGGACCCACATTCTTTTATTAAATGCTTTTCCACGTTTGCTGTGTGCTTATCCAGGGAGCCAGCTGGTCATTCTGTATTCAGGCAGTGTGGCGGGACGTCACCTCATTACATTGTGGCGGGACCTCATTACATTGAAAAGCAACTCCCCCTCACCGGGAAATCCAATCGGAGTCGAATGTAGAGGAACTGCCAAAAAATGTGTATTCATTCCCGGCAGACATCAAGCTCTTTCGATCCCACATTTTCCAAGCAATAATGCTAGCTGTTGAGGTGACGGGTTTGTCATTGAGTTCAGTCACTCTACAATGACAGTTCTCGCAAATCAAAAATGCTTTACAACAATCACATGCATACTTTAATTCACTAGCTGGTTGATGGTTGGTCTGATCAGATGCCAGCTACAAAAGCACAGTGAGTAATGAGGGATTTGTGGTTCATACCAGGCTCAGTCAGTTGTCAAGCTTTTTTCATCAGCAGTTCCATCTGCTTTAATGGTTTGGTTCCAATGGCCCTGCTTCCCTGAAGCGAGGTCTGGCGTGGCTGTTACTCCATTTGCAAGCTGCTGTTAGTGGTTTATTTTGTTGTGAGAGCAGCTTATCTTTTTAGGTGGCACCATTTCACAGTAACAGAAGTGTGCTCAGCGAGCGATTTTAGTGGGGGATTCAATCAAATTCATGGTGCACCTACGTTTGCAGTATTTTGAGTGCATACTTTAAAAATATGTCAAAACATCGCAGTGGAAGACAAAAAAGCACTTCCACCAGTCGAGAGAATCTTCATTAGGAAGCAAACTCACACTGAGTCAGTTGCTCTGGGTGGATTTCTCATAAGAAAATGACCATCGAGGTGATTACGTTTAAAGTATGTATTTTAATCTTGTTTTAAAACAAAACACAGTGCACACCCTCTGGGAGAAAGTGGACCAATACATGCATAATATCTGCCCTGGCCTTGCCAGTGAAAAGCTCCAACTGCTTCTCCTGGGTTGCTTCCAATTTCATTTCCACATTCAACGAGTGTTCCAGAGAGCTAGGCTCACAGGCTCACAGGCTCACAGCTCTACTTGACCGTCCTACCAGGTTACAACATTAGTTGCATCAACTTGCGATCATGTGGTTTAAGGGCTAGAGCGGCCGACTTGGCAGCTGGCGAACTATCTTCGAGTCTGTCAACTGGCTGAAACAATTTCTGTGATTCTGGGCAAATCACTTAATCTCCCCCCCTACCTAACAAAAAAATATGAACCTGTCCGTCTGTAATGCAACTGGTGCTCATGTAAAGTTCTCTGAGTCTGATACTGCTGGTCCAGTTCGCTCTGTGTAAAACGGCAAAAAAAGGCCATCCTAACTTCTGTAACAATTATTTTATGCTCTATTAGTAGGTGAGTCGTGAGTGGAGTGCCATGCCATATACAACCAACCCACCAATATCAGATCTCTAGCTGTTACCAGTGGCTGCCCTCCATTTATTGTGTTGATTCAATTACTCTTGGTATGAGGTTCTCAGCATTGTATCTTGAAGTCTGTTATAAAGCTCTGTGGTTATACTGAATAAGCAGCTACCTATGTTATATGACAGCTCTTTAATAATGTAATACCTGCACGTTCACAATTGCTTTATTAACCTTCCTGCCTCCTCAAATTTGCTTGAAAATGCACCATTTTTCTACTATTTTTTCAAAATTTTCTCGGGGGGATATCCCCCCCGAACCCTCCTTAGGGGGTTCGGGCACGCTCGCTACGCTCGCTCGCTACGGTGCAGTACGAATATGAGTTTCTGCCTCACCACTTTCAAATGTCACCAGCCGTCACTGAGAGAGGGAACCTCGAATCATGTCAGATCACAGCCCGTTAGTTTTATCACTAAGAATTGGGCAAAGGGGTAAAAAAGAGATAAGACAATGGACATTTGAAAGAACACTGTTACAGGATCGGAGTTACAGGGAAACTATGACAAACTGGATTAAAGATTTCTGGGAGATAAATAGAGGTACAGCAGCATCAGGGATAGTATGGGATGCTTTTAAAGCTGGAGTAAGAGGGGAGACCTTGAGCTATGTAATCAAGGGTCAAAGGATAGAGAAGGTAAAAGCCGAACAGTCTAAGAGATTAATCATGAAAACAGAGGAAGAACTCGTTTTAGCTGTACGACTACGTTCTCCTGTCGAACAGCTATTATTGAAAATAATTGCTCTTAAAGCAGAAGCTATGGACGGGTTGGCTAAAAAGACAGTAGAAAGGTATCTAGTAAATAAAGAAAAAGCATACGAACTTAGTGAGAGAGTTGGCCATATACTGGCTATACGTGCTAGGCAAAGGTAAGGGATGGCGGATATCAAGGAGATCAAAAATTCCCAGGGCACTGTGGTAACGGAAGCTGAACAGATTAGAGAGGTATTTAAACAATTTTATACAGAACTGTATATAGAGGATGGCCCAGGGAGGGAGGAGGAGATGAGTAGGTATCTAAGAGAGATAGCGCCCCCAGAATTATCAGAGGAGGATAGGGATGGATTGGAAGCGGTTTTCCAACTAGAAGAACTGGTCGCGGCCCTGAGGGATTTACCATCTGGGAAGGCAGCTGGTCCGGACCAGATTCCTGTTGAATTTTACAAAGCTTTTCAATCAATTCTCTTCAAACAAATGTTTAATGTCATGTTATTCGCACAAAAGGGCGAGTTCGTCCCAGAGTCATGGGGTGGGGCAGATATCATCATAATACCCATGAAAGGAAAAACCCCAAATCTCCCGGGGTCCTATCGTCCCATTACTCTGATGAACGCGGATGTCAAGGTATTCTCCAAAATCCTGGCCAAAAGGTTATCAAGAGTAGTGGAAACATTGGTAACCCCCTCCCAGCATGGGTTCATTCCGGGTAAAGGAACGACTCAACATACTAGGCAGGTAATTACGGCATTTGACGCAGCAAGTACTCTAGGAGACCCTATGGCAGCTTTGTTTCTCGATGCCGAAAAAGCATTTGATAGGGTCTCCTGGAGGTACTTATGGGCAGTTTTGAGGTGGAACGGCATAGGGGCAGGATTTATTAAGGCCCTGCAGACATTGTATATAAATCCGGTGGCCAAGATAAGGGTTAATAGAGGGCAATCAACTACAGTTAACATTAATAGAGGAACAAGACAGGGGTGTCCATCTTCTCCCCTGCTCTTTGCACTGTACCTCGATCCATATCTACGCAAGTTGGAAAATAGCGATCAGATTCCACTGCTAGTATTAAATGGATGCCAGTTCAAAACATTGGCATATGCGGACGACGTGGCCATATTGACCTTAAATCCTATAGACGCTATTAGGGCAATCGAAGGAGAAGCTATTCGATTTGGGCAATTCTCAGGGTACAGTCTGAATAATACTAAAACCCAGATAGTTAAAAATCGCTTGGTAGTATGTAACGATGACAGAGTTGTGGGAGCAGCAACCTACCTAGGGGTCCAAATTACATCAGATGTAGATAAGATAGTAAAAAATAATATGTCACCTTTAATAGCCCAAGTCAAAACGGACCTAGAGAGGATGAATAATTTACATCTATCGCTGGTAGGCTGTACTAATATTATTAAGATGATGGTTCTACCTAAATTTTTGTACTTCTTCAGGGCTATACCTCTCCTGTTTGAAGCCAGCTGGTTCAACGGCCTAGAAGCCATTTGTAATAGGTGTATCTGGGCGCACGGTAAGACCCGGAGGGCCTATAGGTATATGACACTTCCTAGGGACAAAGGGGGATGGGGTGCACCAGATTTTCGTTTATATTATATGGCAACCGTTTTACAATATATACAGGGATTAATTGGAGGGAGAAATGATGATGAAAAAGTGAATAACATGTCTACTGGGGTTTATGCTGTTGTGCTTGGGGCAAATGCTCATAATTGTTTTTTAAATTGTACAGATTTTGGTTATTTTAAGAGAACCCGGTTCAAGACGGTTTTGGCTGCTGTAAGTGTATGGAACGCATTCCTAAAGAAAGCCAAGATGGGGAGGTACAATAGATATGTGTCTTTGATTAATAATAGATCATTCCGCACTGAAATATTCGCTGATCAGACGATGGCAGAGTGGGCAGCAAGGGGGATTATGCAAATAGGGGACTTGTTTTCTCAAGATGGATTTGTACAATTTTCAGACCTACGAGATGCATATGGGCTGGATAATAGGGTTTTTTAAAAATATCTACAGATCAGGAGCTTCCTTAAAAACAAGGTGGGAGGCCCAGCAGGCTTTGATAAAATTGAAATTATGGAGAAAATTAAGCTGATGGGGGATCGCACAATCAGGTCCTTTTATGCAATATTGATAAAGGGAAAACTGGACGATTTGGAGAAATTTAGCACGAAATGGGCGGACAAACTGGGAGATGAAAGTACCCTGTTTCTTGTGTCCCTGAATTTAGGACGTACAATCCTGAGTGCAGCCCCTCTGCAGTCTCAGCACTATAAGACACTATATTTTCTTTATTATACTCCTGCGAGGATTGCAAAATGGGGTGGCAGTACAGGAATTACTTGCCCCCGATGTGATGCATTGGAGGCAGATAGCATACATATCTTTGCAACTTGCCCTCATTTACATTCATTGATTAAAGGGATAGAGGGGTTTTTAGTAAGATCCTTGGGTATACTAATTACTCTTACATCATCTTGGATTATGTTAGGAGTGGCTAAGGGTGAGCAGGAACAGTATGCGGAATTTTTATTTGTTGCAATGGCTGTCTATAGACTGACAATATCTAGGGCTTGGCTTGATAAAAATCCCCCAAAATTTCCAACCTGGTTGGCAAATATGTTATATTCATATAATATGGAGAAAAACATCTATGCTCGGAAGGGGAGGAGAGGAAGATGCTTGGGTAGAAGGATTTGGGAGCCCTTAAGTAAATGGAAGGAGATGCAAAGTAATGATGAATAGGAAAAAAAAAAAACTTTGTTTTTTATTCCCTATTTGCCTAATTTGCCCTTATTAATTGAATGAAATGTTAAAGAACCCTGATTACTTCTTTATAAGTATTGGTATGACAACCTATTGAATGTTGTATTGGACATGTAGCTAGGTTTGAATTGTGCAATAGAAATTAAGGAAATGTTGCAGTTGCTAAAGTGTATTGTATACAGGATAAAGTGTGCTTAATGCGATGAATAATAAAAAGAAAAAAAAAAAAGTGTCCACTGATTCCTCGTGAAGCGGCGTGGCATGACATGGGTGGAACCGCTCATAGTCAGGATTCGCACGCGGTTCAAAATGCACGGCGAGGGCTCGCTTCAAAGTACAGTATTGTTGCAAAGATTAATCCAAGGTTTATAGATAAAGATTTATTAACAGCAGCACAGCAATGCGTCCTTTAAGCAGGATGGCTCCAGATCAACTGCAGTGCAGTGCTCTGCATTCCATGATCAACATTTTCATGGAATACAGAATGCACTACAAAACATAATATGGCACGTGCAGAGAAAGTATACTACTAATGCAACACGTATGTAAACAGCAGGCTTCCCCAGCTTTGAATGGTGGTACCCCCTAAAAGCAGAAGCATGGGGTGACATCTGTCATTTTCTGAGGCCACTGCAGCAAATTAGTTTTCCAGTCTCTCTACCCAGTCTTTCCACCGCGCTGCCTGCAGTAATGGGGGGACCTCCATGACAAAATACTCTAGGACTTCTACTGAAGCCATCACAGGTCAACGAGGTAGCTGATGTGCAGGAAGATAAACGGTGCATAATCTCACCAGCTAGGTAAATCAGGATGAGAAAGACCCCCACCAGGTAGAGAGTATATGCTGGGGGCAGTGAGTTAAGCCCCTCCCATGAATACGAGGAGCCACACACTTTACAGTTGTCTATGGGGCAGTAGACGTCAGAGCATACAGCAGAAAAATTCCCACCCACATTGAAGAGCAAGCATCAGAGTCAGGGTCGGACTGGCTACTGGGCGTTTTGGCATGCTGCGGAGCTGGGGGCTGATGTCACTGCGGTGAAGGCTAATTGCGGTGATGGAGAACTACGTGTGCTTCAAAATAAACAAAGCAAAACGAATTTCGTTCAGCACACGCAGGTTCCCATCAACGAAATCAGCCCCCAGCTCGGCAGCATGAGTACTATTAGCAGAGAAGACGGCGTACACGACCTCACATGGACACATGCAGTGCAAAGTCATGATAGGCAGAGTGACTCGCACACCCTGGAAAAACAACCTCAGGCATGAGCAGGCCGCAATAGCATGCCCCACTGAACAGAGCAGAGGCAGGCAGAAGGAGCGCCATGGGCGGGACCAAACAGAAACACCAGACATGCCCTTGGAAGTACTGGATGCATAGTTGGGCAGTCCGCAGTCCGCCTCAACGGCACGAGCATCTGCCCGACTGCAGCGTGCAGAGGGGCCAGAAGCAATAGGTGAGGCTCCCCGGCTATCAGTCAGAACAGCACAGGCAACCCCCGACAGGGTATGCGCACTGCAGGTGAGCAGCAGGACCGGAGCAGAGTGCATGGATGGGGTAAAAAAAGATCTTGCTCGTCCCCAATTTGTTGTGTTGAGGTGCACCTTGATTAAAGGGTGTAGTGTGTAAGAAAAATTGAGCTGACATTGTGCTTTCGTTTTCGGACCATGAGGTCTCGGCCCCAGGCCTTTTATTAGTTTTCCTGTACACAACATGGCCACTACCATTTAGGTCATGCATGCCAGGGTTACTCATTACACTCCCCTCACTCAAATTGCTAAGTGGGACATTCCAATCCCCAACAATCCACAGGTACTTGCTAGTTTAGAACTTATTTTCATAGTTGCCAAGTTACTTCCAGAGCCTAGGTCTGAATGTAGTGTGACACTCATTGCTTAGTTGGCAATAGACATGCCCTCGGTATTCATGGTACCTAGCTGCAGGTTGGGACAAAAAGCGAGTGCCGGCAAGGTGAAGCCTAGGAAACCTAGAAGCAGACATCTCACATCAAGGAAAAGAGTACAGCGAGCACATTGGAGCTCCGCAGTTGCCTTTAAGTCAGCAACATCTCACCAAGCAGGCAACATTAAACTCTTCATCTTGGAATATTCACAGTGTGAGACATACGTTTCTGCCTAAGGATCTCCAAGAGCACATAACATGGCTTTTCACAAGGGAAGAGTCAAAGCAGGAGAGCAAAGAAACAGCTGGAGATCAAACAGGTGCTGAAGTCAGTTGTCGGAGCCTAGCATCAGCCCACAAAATGAGACCTGTGAGGTTACCAACCATCCACCATGAAACCCATCAAAGGAAGCAACCTCAGCAGGATTTCAAGACCGAACTGGAGACTAAATAGAGTGTAGTCTCCTCTGTCAGCATCAAACAATAGCCATGGGGCAGAAGGTCTGGAGCATCCTGGAGGGAACACAATATGGAAATCATTTAATTGGAGTTATGCACAGAGAACTAGGAGGGGTCGGCGCTTTAGGGTCAAGGATCAGCTGCCACATTGCATCATCATCCATGTAAAATGCTATTATAGATCCCAAACAACACACAAACAGGCAGAGCTGGGTGATAGTCTAACGGTCTGTCAGACCTCATTGGCATGGCATGTGGCCTGTGAATCTAAAAGATAAGAGTATATGCAAATTATCATATGGTGGGACAGAGGTGGAGACTAAGGACCTGATTTATAGTTCAGCGGACGGTGTTACTTCATCACAAATGGGCCGGATATCCCATCCGCTCTATTACAAGTGCATTATAGCCCATGGCACTTATAATATGGTGGGCAGGAAATCCGTCACATTTGTGGCGGATTAACTCATCCGCTGACCTCTAAATCCGGCACTAAGTTGCTATCATTCAGTTGACATGGGTCACTGCACCCCACAAGTTGCAGTCCACAACATACGGACAAGGGACACAGGAAGTAAACCTTGCTGTGAGAACTAAAGAACTCAAAGTTGTATTGTCAGTGCTTAGCAACATTTACCCTAAGAGTACCTGGGGTTCTCCCAGTGCAAACAGCATATGAACGAATCATTGTTCAGCTAACTTGAGAGCAGAGACAGAGCTGGAGACCAAGAAGAGTACATGTGTAGCCATGATAGATCAGCAACGCCCATGCAAAATGCAGCCTCGAAAAGTTAAGGCTCCTGAAGCATGCATGCTCATTGAAGGGAGGCACTCTGAGAGCAAAGACCGACCTGAAAAAATAATGTTGTCAATAGTCAGGCATGATTATTCATCAACATCTACACAGATTGCAGTCTGTGAAATTTAGGGCAGAGAATGACGTAAAACAGATAAACTATGAGAGTAAAGACAGAGCTGAATACTATAGATTCTATGGCTCATTGTCGCGGCTCAGCTACATTGGCACAATGAGAGGCACGAGGATCTCCACGAGGGTCTGTTCTGCAAACTCATCTCAGTGGTGTTAATGGAGCATAGCAGCAAAAGCCTGCCTGATTCACAGAGCTGTTTGTGTGTGTAGCTTTCAAAGTGCAAATAGCCAAGCATATGACTGCTAGGCTTTAAAAAAAAGTTGACCAAGCAATCATACATCTGTTTACTCCACCTAATAATTCTTCACGTCAATGAGGAGTAGGCCTCGCACAAGGTGTGGGAAGTTCAAGGCATGTTCAGCCATGACAGTTTCTAAATGCCCACAAACACATCAGTTGGTGACCATTGACATATTTCTCCCAATATTCCCACCCTAGAAATGGGCAAAGGTTTACTCTGCACAAAGGCTGGAGTGACTCTCTTTTCAGGTTTGGAAGCCGAGTGCAACATCACCAAACTTCATTGGGTGGAGGGAAAGGGGTTCCTCCACAGGGTAAAGTATTTTTCCTGTGGAGAAACCAATTGGGGGTTATTATTTCGTCCCCTTTAGATATTTGCTTATAAACTAAGAGTATTCTGGGTGAATTAGTAATGCACAAAAATTGTTACACTTTCCAAATGTTTAATTTTTATTTATTTGATAAACACTGCAATGCAAGCTGGGCTTGCAGCTTGTTTTGCCGAATAGCCCTCAGCCTAACAGTAAACAGTTTTGCATTAATTAATCATATAAAGACCTTGGACTAACATGTATGTTTTGATGCATGTCTTGAGGGCAGTGGAATATTCCCTCTTTGTATGAATAATCATGTGACATTGTAAACTAGCAGCTCATGTGCTAGTGCAGTTGTTATAATATTTTTAGGTATGCCTGACCATAAATTGGTACCAAGTGGAATCTCCTTAACCCCTTCCGTGCGGGGCTGTTTCCCCCGCTGTGCTGGGGGGCGGGGGAGGGGCACGTACAGTGCCCCGGTGCTCATGACGAGATCAGCTCGTCGTGAGCTGCGGCGCTCTGGTGCTCACGACGAGCTGAGCTCGTCATGACCACGCTCGTTCCAATGGAACGCTCAGCACAGCAGGGGAATCAGCCTAGATGCGAGCGTTCCATGTAACGGGCGCAGTCATGACGAGCTCAGCTCGTCATGAGCACCGGAGCGCTGTAGCTCATGACGAGCTGACCTCGTCATGAGCACTCAAGGAGTTCAATAGGATCCCAAATTTCCAGCCTCTATATTGATACCGTTTTTAATGAAGCCAGAGTGTTGGTACTAGTTAATTTTATAAAGTTAAATAAAATGTTTCCCTTTGGTCAGGATCTGTATTCATACCATACAAGGCTCAACCGCTAGCAAACAGTCGGCACACCTCTAACACCATTCAGAACGTATTAAAGCACTTATAAAGATATAATTATGCAAAAAAAAGTATTTATTACTTAATAAAAACATGTATCATTTCACAACAGTTCATCACAGTTTTTTAAAACCATTTTATAAAAACACATTCATTGAGCAAAACAATGTCGAATGACTACAACAATCCTAAAGGAGAATAGACATAGACAACAAACTCTGTCTTAAAGATTTTAATTTGGATCCTATTTAGACAACAGCTGATTGCTTTTACTACGATCCCGGGTATACACCGGGGGAAGCCAGTCATTGGAGTAAAGAGCCACGACAAAACGTCACCCCGCTCTCTTAAAGAAATTGAATATCAAGTGCATCATGAATTACAACAGCACAGGTGCACCACAATTTTTAGACATTCAGTTCACAAATTTCAATAAGTCACGAAAAGTGTGGTTCCTCATTTTCATTTCTTTATTTCAACTCAAGGGAAATGAAGCACCATACAGCCGATGTGTTTCGTTGTTTCGTCCCATACAAAGGGGACTTCTTCAGGGCTTATATAAGTAACTCAATGTTTCAAGCGAAGGTAATAGATGGTGGCTTGAACAAGGTAGCGCCGCAGAGAGAGTGACAAATGATCAAATAGGATTAAAGTCAGAGCTTCCAAGCAGGTATATCTGGTCAATATAGTCGTAGGTTCACTGATGGGAAAGAACGGGAGCCGGAGGAAGCGCTGTGGATACTGCTGGAAGTTATTGGACTGCTCGGTTTTATCAAATTCCGATTGGGGTACTTTATCCATCACATTCAATCACAGAGGATGTGCTTCTGAAGTGTACATCTGCAAAGATTTACGGTTAGATCGAAGTACTGTCACATGCTTCATTGAGCCTCAGGACCGTTCTGTTGCACTGGTGATCCGAAAATCGTGTTAAGGAGAAAACATTATTCTTGTCCTGATGAAGGTGGTCTTATTGAGAACATACCATTAAAACGCGTCAACGCCCAACTTTTCTGTTAAATTTGGACAATTCAGCAGTGTAATGGTGACAGGGAATCAAGACCTATGCCCCCTGTTGTCTAAATAGGATCCAAATTAACATCTATAAGACAGAGTTTTTCTTGTCTATGTCTATTCTCCTTTAGGATTATTGTAGTCATTCGACATTGTTTTGCTCAATGATTGTGTTTTTATGAAATGGTTTTAAAAAACTGTGATGAAATGTGAAATGATACATGTTTTTATTAAGTAAAAAAAACATACTTTATTGTATAATTATATCTTTATAACTGCTTTAATACGTTCTGAATGGTGCTTGAGGTGTGCTGACTGTTTGCTAGCCGTTGAGGCTTGTATGGTATGCATACAGATCCTGACCAAAGGGAAACATTTTCTTTAACTTTATGGTTTTTGGGTGCTCCATTCCTTTTGGTATATAGAGCCCCCTCTCCTTGATTTCAAGCTAGTTAATTTTATAACTAGTACTGAAGAAACGTGACCGCTTTATTCTTTAAAATTGTAGCCCTTTAGTATTGTTGGACATTGAGGTACCACTTTGGGCTAGTGTTATTTTGTAATCTCTGCAGGCATGGCTAGATGAAGAAAGCCTGTTACCCAGCTGTCAAACTGGATCACTGGGTATAGCTCACATTGCTGTCCTGCAGATGATAATTCTTAAGGTTGTCTACGTTCAAAAGTGGGCACACTAGGCCTGCTTAATTTTATTGCAGCTTTCCACTGGATGGACCACACACTTCTTTGGCCCAAACTGATGATGCTTGTCTGGAATATCCAAACATTATATGCAAATACGTGGTCCTGGATCCTTTCAGACAAAGAGGGCTATGTACAAACAGATGTCCACAACAAGACTGTGTGGTAGCCTAGATAGTGTGTAGCAGCCTGTATGCAGCAGACATAGAAATAGCAATATGACACACTGATCTGGGATCCTGAAAGTATCTTGAGAATAACGTAAAACTAAGAATATCGGAGGAGAGTATTTTCTCTATCTAACGTTTAATTTTTAAAGGAATGAACAAAGTTGTAACTTACTCTAAACATGAGTGTCAAGTCAAAGCATGTTGCACAATAAATAATCATCTATTTCATTTTATAGCACAAACACAACTACAAGACAACACATGTTTCACAGCAACTCCCATCTCCTCAGGGCAATACTGTTCCACAGATTGTAGATAATAAGCGAAATAGATTAAGATCGCTGCAATGCAACATTATGTAACGATTGAGTAATTATCAAACCACCAGACCAATATTAGTAGCTAGTAAATTATTAATGCCTCAGAAAGTTCCTATCTCAACCTCATAAGTCAGAAAAGATGTTGTGAAAATACGTGTCTGCTTGTGTTTTTGTTTTCATGTTTAATCTTAAACCATTGCTGTTGGCCTGCAGCAATCATTAAACCTCCAAGTGCAGTATAAGAAAGAAAACATAATACTTATTATTATTAAAATACAATAATTTTGTTTGGTTACAAGAGAAAACAATTGTATGGTTGAAGAAAGATCTAGTGGTGTCAAGGTGGTCTATTTTCTCCATAGGGTGTTAGCCATCCTTACCTGGCTGGGAGTCCTCTTCACCTTTCCTATTGGAGGCTGATGCTTTCTCCAGGATACCCAACTGGGGCCACTGGACACTATCATTTATTGTGGATCATGCAACTCATGGGACCATCACCGCACTCAAATCCCCCTTCCCAGGTTTATAAACGGGGCACACTACAGAAGCTTTCCAACCTTCTACTGGATGGGGTAGCCTTGATCTCCCAGCGCCTAAACTCCTAACACTCCTCACCCCTCTTGAAGGTATCCCTCTAAGTGGTGTCATTGCTTTGTAGTTTTGTGCTCTGTAGCTTAGGACTTCTAAAAGAACTGATGTCACACAGTCTTTGGGTTGAGTTCCATCAAATGATCATTCACTCCTGCGCTAGAGGAGGGTGATAGCTGAATCCCTTATAGGGTTCCTTCTTCTCTGAGTCTCTAGCAACTAACCCATCAGGTAATTCTGACAGACCTTTCAGAGTAAATATTCGCAACCCAGGATCCTCCCTGACAAGATCTAGTAACTCAGCTGGTCTGGCGGATCCCTCAGTGACTTATCCAACCTGTACTTTTTCTCCTATTGAACATCTGTCCAAATAGTTTCCTTACACGATGCCCCTAGTGGACTTCCTAGCACTAAGGCAAGCGAATCAAAACCAATTGAAAGTTTAAGGAGTTCATTTCCTAGGAGAAAGTCCACAGGAAGATCATTTTAAATTCTGACCAAAACTAGCTCTTGCCACCTTGTCTCAGACCTAGAAATATACAGACGGTGGTGGTACCTGTCAGGGGCCATGATGACGCAGTCCCCCATGGTCTTTACAGACTCTCCGTCTCAAGTCCAGCCAGATTTTCGACAAGACCAATTTGTAGTTTCACATGTCTGTTCAGAGGGACTTGTGAAAGCCAGAATTCTGCCTCCCTCAACTCAAGGACACTATGACTATTTCTTCAGGGACACTTTGGGTCACCCCTTTTAGGTGGAACAAGAAATTGGTTGTCTGTGTTGTTTGGGGTTTAGCTCTGAACGGTGTCTCTTCATGCGATGTGTAGCGAACAGTGAAAGGAGTCATCTTGAGTCTTTGGGTGTCTTGCCCCTATCTGATCTGTGGTCCTGACGAGCAGATTCATTTCCATTCCCAGGCTCTCTGCTTCAGCTGGCAGCCTAATATATCAAATTGCCAATTTCTTTCAGACTTCTGTCCATGCAGCAGTGGAGTCTTGGATGGTTTGGTTGACTGTTGACTATGTTTAACCTGGCCTACCCTTTAGGCTATCACCTTGTCAATTTTACTACCAGCAACTTGGGATCAATCACATTAGAGTCAGCGAGGAAATGCCTGCGCTCTACATTTCACACCTCTATGAGGCGTTCAGCATACCAAAACTTGTACAATGAATAATTAATTGCCGTCCTCCCTCTAAACCAGCTATCCAGAATTCTTTCTGCTGCATGTTCCACACATGAAATGAGACCCACTGACTTTTACCTTAAATTTCACCGTTCTTGTGGTATCGATTAGGAGTCCAATGCGTATCACTAAAGCATTGTTTGTGCTCTCATACTTCACCCTGTTGATGTTATTCAAATCAATCATTCAATCAATCAATCAAGCATTTGTAAAGCGCGCTACATACTCGTGAGGGTCTCAAGGCGCTGGGAGGGGGGGGGGGTTGTCAATGATGGAAGACCCAGGTCTTGAGAAGTCTTCTGAAGGCCAGCAGGTCCTGGGTCTGTCATAGGCTGGTAGGGAGAGCGTTCCGGGTCTTGGCGGCGAGGTAGGAGAAGGATCTGCCGCCGGCGGTGGTTTTACGGATACGAGGAACTGTGGCGAGGGCGAGGGTGGCAGAGCAGAGGTTGCGGGTGGGGGTGAGGAAGCTGAGTCGGTTGTTGAGGTATGTTGGTCCGTTGTTGTGTAGCTCATTGTGTGCGTGGATGAGGAGTTTGAAGGTGATCCTCTTGTTGACTAGGAGCCAGTGCAGGCCTCTCAGGTGGGGTGTGATGTGGCTGCGTCAGGGAACGTCGAGGATCAGTCGTGCCGAGGCGTTCTGGATTCGTTGTAGTCGTCTCAGGAGCTTTGTTGTTGTTCCTGAGTAGAGGGCTTTTCCGTAGTCGAATCTGTTTTAGATGGGGCCTGGGTGACGGTTTTTCTCGTATCGAGAGGGATCCATTTGAAATCCAGAATCGAGTAATTCTCACTGGTGGGTACAATGTCCGTACGTATGTTGAGATGTGAGGTGAGGGGAGTGAGTTAGACTGGGCTGCAACAGGATGAACTATGTTGCTTCCAAATGTAAATGTTACGCTTCCAGGCAATAGCAAGGCTCTCCTTCTTGATAGTCATATCTGTCTCCTTCGCAGCCCTTGCTGCTACTTCTTTAGGCACTCCCGGGCATATTATCAAGAACGGGCGTTACATTATCGCCGCTTTTATCGGCAGGAAACTGCTGATAAAGCGGCGATAATGTGCCTGATAATATGCTCTATGAATTCCAATCGAAGCCCATGTTAGATGTGAATTATCGCCGCTTTTATCGGCAGGAAACTGCCAATAAAGTGGCGATAATGTGCTTGATAATATGCTCAATGAATTCCAATCGAAGCCCATGTTAGGAAAATGGCTGGGGTGTGTCACGGCCTCCTACGCTCAGCTAGGAAGATTCTGCCCTTGCTCCCTGCACAATCCCAAAAACTCCTAATTCATGGTCTTGTGTTGTCATGCTTGGACTACGGCAATGCCCTCTATCTGGGGGCCCCTAAAAAAGTACTGTCAAAACTCCAGACAGTGCAAATTGCCGCCGCCCGCCTCCTTACAGGAACCCATCGCCGCTGCTCAGCCAAACCTGCTCTGAATACCTTGCACTGGCTGCCTGTTCAGGAGAGAATACAATTCAAGGCACTCTGCACAACTTATAAAGTCCTACATGGTAAGGCCCCACCTATCCTACAAAACCTCATTTCACCTCATACCACCAAAAGAACGCTCTGATCTTCTAACTCTAACCTAGCCTCTGTCCCAAGAATCAAGAAAGCCCGCTCGGGCGGCCGACTGTTCTCATACAACGCCTCAAAACTATGGAACACTCTACCCCCAGACATCAGAGCCCAACCCACCCTCCTCTCATTCCGCAGAGCACTTAAGACCTGGCTGTTTCCATAAGACTCCCCTCACACCTGGTTCTTATCAATTAGCGCTGGGACGCTCACGGGCAGCCATGCGCTCTACAAATCTGTAAAATAAAAAATGAAATAAATGTTAGATGTGAAGACATCTAACATGGGCTTCGATTGGAATTCATAGAGCATATTATCAAGCACATTATCGCCGCTTTATCGGCAGTTTCCTGCCGATAAAAGTGGCGATAATGTAACGCCCGTTCTTGATAATATGCCCGGGAGTGCCTAAAGAAGTAGCAGCAAGGGCTGCGAAGGAGACAGATATGACTATCGAGTAGGAGAGCCTTGCTATTGCCTGGAAGCGTAACATTTACATTTGGAAGCAACATAGTTCATCCTGTTGCAGCCCAGTCTAACTCACTCCCCTCACCTCACATCTCAACATACGTACGGACATTGTACCCACCAGTGAGAATGACTCGATTCTGGATTTCAAATGGATCCCTCTCGATACGAGAAAAACCGTCACCCAGGCCCTTATCTCCAACAGATTCGACTACGGAAACGCCCTCTACTCAGGAACAACAACCCATGTGAAGATATCTAACATGGGCTTCGATTGGAATTCATAGAGCATATTATCAAGCACATTATCGCCGCTTTATCGGCAGTTTCCTGCCGATAAAAGCGGCGATAATGTAACTCCTGTTCTTGATAATATGCCCCTCCTTCCCTTATCCTGCGGGGTAAGTCTCATCCACTGCAGTGCAAATTCCCTGCATGTCTACTCTTTGCCTCGAGGATGGATATTACTGTTCAACTGAACTCTCTAAGAGTTAAGCAGTGAAGCAACCACAAGGGCCAGGACTTTCATGGAGGAGGAGCCACCATTGAGATGAAGACGCGGAAAAGAGGCTTCAGGGTGAATCTGCAACGGGTGAACTAGGCAGGTTGCTGGCCTTGTCCTATGAGGTCTCTGATCTGCCACTCCTCTTTTATTCAACAGACCCATCCCTGCTGGGTGTAGGAACCAGAATGGCAGCATTAATTTAATTTTTATCTGTGCTAGGTATGTTAAAGTTCCTGGTTCCACAAATAGCAATCAGTGCTGCACATTCCAACTCCTGATTGCAGACTGGAATTCACCATCTTAAGCAGATTCTCACTGTAAAAGTACTGGACTTTAAGTGGTGTTCAGTATCTTCAGGAACATCGTGATCACGCTACTTGCTCACCATGTGCTGTGCATTCTTGGGGTCATGAGCCTGCAACTATTTACTGAGCAGTACGGGTTAGAGCTACTATTGTTAACCAGTGGTGGTTTCCCTGAGCAGTATTCTATATAGACACTATTGCTAACCACTTGTATCTCTAGGGCACCAATAATACTGAACTCCAATTTAATAAACAAGTTACGCCTTTTAAGCGGTATACACCCGTTACGACGCAACTTTTACTCCGCACTACCATTACAACGCGGGCATTACAACGCATGGCATTACAACGCATTGCGCTGGGGGGCGCTCTAGGATAAGAGGTAAGTTTAATTTACTATCCAACACCTTCCCTAGGGTCCACGGGGACTGGAGTTAGAATAGTAAATTATACTTACCACTATCCAGCACCCCAAAGCGCTATGCGTTGTAACGGTATTCGTTGTAAATACCGCGTTGTAATGGTACGCGGAGTAAAAGTATGCGTTGTAACGTCATACATCCCTTTTAAGCGCTTACTCTTAAGGGATAGGGAGGTCAAACGTTCAACCCTTACTTTAGGTTGTGGTAGAAGTCACAAACTCAACTAAAGTAGTCATCATAAAAACATTCAATAACTCAAAGTTCAGGCGATGCTACATCTTGAAACAGTCTAGGGACTTTATTGAAGTGTACGTGAAAAAAGAGCAGTTAGAAATGTGATGCACTAAAAAGTCAGAAGGTTCTGAACCTCCAGTTCTCTATGGGACTGAGAAGGTCTGCTAGGGACATCCTAAAAGAACAAGGGGAATGTGCACACAAGAATCTCTGCAGTTCCTTGACCCAGGCAATGTGTGTCTGTGGCATTGATCTTTGTCTTGCATCTAGGAAGCTGGGCTGTATGCATCTCATGGCTCCTGGGTGATCAGCTCCTTTAGTCCTCCTCCATGTAGGTAACTCAGTGTACACATGTACATTCTTGTGGAAGACGAGGCAGAGTGATGGAAGTGATTTACTTAGATAACTGCATAATGTAGGAACATTGGGTTTTTGATTAAGGTTAAAAACCGTTCTCAAGCAACAACCTTCAAAAAGGTGAACCACAAAACTCACTAAATCAACCTGTGCTTTGCCCTCTAATAGTTTGGCACAAAGGCAGTTAGACTTAACTTAAATTCACTCTGTTCAGTATTATGCAACACAAACAGTGATAAAGTAAAAACACAGCACTGAGATATCTCACACCAGTTGAGAATAATAGAGTAAAATGTAAAAAATAACATTAGATCAAAATGATAAAAATCCAATCAGTAGAACCAGAGATATGCAATTTTTAAGTTGAAATAAAAATAGCCCAAAGAAGTAGAAACCAGAAACTGGTGGTATCTGTTCACCTTAGACCAGGATAAAGTGACAAGTTCAGGTGGGCCACATGGAGAACTGGAAGGATGGAGGGACCAGGTTAGTCCCATTGAAAATGTTACCTTTTCAATGTCCGGCACCCAGAGTTAAAAAAACGTGGGATTTTATAGGAGGAGCTCAGCTGATGCAAGCCAAGGGTCCAGTGACCGAGGGAGGCACCTCTTGGGGATCATGAACTTCCTCTTGCAGAGCCCAGCAGGGCTCAGGCAGGCCCAAACAGCTTTAGTTGAAGGTTCAGACAGTGCCAGGTTGAGCAGGTCAGTTGCAGGGAGGCATCTGATCCTTGTTGGATCCCGGTAGCTCAGAACAGAAGGTCAGCAAACTTACCCTTGGAGTCACTCAGGTTAGCCTGGGATGAAGGGAGCAGGTTCATTCTTCCTTTGCAGAGAGCAGAGCAAAGCAGACCTCAATAAGCAGGGCAGTCATCTGAATTTCAAACCAGGCCTTAAGCTGCAGGGCAGTCCTTAAAGGAACAAGGTGGGCCTCAAGAAGCAGGGCAGTGTTCTGGAAGCAGCAGGACAGTCCTCTGAAGAACAAGGAAGGCCTCAAGCAGAACGGTTGTCCTCTGGGGAACAAGGCAGGTCTCAAGAGGAAAAGCAGTCCTCTGGAAAAAAGGCAGTGCTTCTGTAATGCCCACAGCTCCAGGAGTGTACTGAAGAGTGGCCCAGGAGGTCCAATATTTATAACTGGTGACACCCCTTGAAGTTACAGAAACTATTAGTCCACCCCTACACAGGATTTTGGAAAGTTCCTTCCTCTGGAGTTAAGTTCCTTTGTGCCTGTGCTGGAGGCAGCCCTTTGAAATGTAAGTGGGGTAGGAAACAGCTCTAACCCTCCCTTCCTAGGAGGATGGCCCTCTCCCAGATACACCTAGACCTCATTGTTCAATGTCTGGGCTGAGTAAATATTGCTGATGGGGAGCAATTAACCTGCCTTACTAGAAGGAAACTCCTAGAAGGCTTAAGAAAGGTTAGGGCAGGCAAATGACAACTCTCTAAAAGATAATGGTTGCACCTCCCCACTAGGAAGTGTCCCTCAATGCGCACAGCCAGAAATCGAAAAAGACAAATTTACTCAAATAATCCAAAGTAATCCAGGGTTGCAGTCAATACTTCCGTTAAATGTATTGTGCAATGGTTTATGCTTATTATTTCCATGAGGTCATTGCATTGTTTTCATAAATTCATTAATAGTTGTCCATGATATTATGAACACATTAGAATTGGCCCCAATGCATTTTGGGCAGTGTTACTGCCCTTCTTCAGGGGGTGAATTCCTGAATTACCTGTAGTTTAAAGTGCTCAACCGATGTCTAGACAAATAATTTGTGGAACTTTCTAAAAGAGGCATTTTCAAAATTGTAATCTAAAATCTGACTTTACCACTAAAGAGGTTTTAACATTCCAATTTATTTGAAACTAAACAAATGTTTAAGAAGTGCTAACCTTTGATTGGCAATAGGTAGAAATGTCATAAGTTAACACAATGTTATCCTATGGGAAAGATAAGCCTCACACTAGTGAAAAAGACATTTTGGAGGTTTTGTTTTTACTTCCATGACATGTAAAACCTAAAACCACATGGCCCATTCTTTAAATACAATGCACCCAGCCCTGTAGGCTGTTTAAGGCCGACATTAGGAGTTACATATGTACTAAACAAGCATTGGCAATGCCAATAGGTTTTACTATGCAAGAGCTATTGGCTTTGTCAATGTCTTTTAGCCATGTTGTATAGCAGAGCAGAGTGGAGTGCATGGTGTAGAGTGGAGTGCCCTGGAGTTGAGTGCATTGGAATGGAGTGCATTGATGTAGAGTGGAGGTGCATAGAGTGGAGTGCCGTAGAGTAGAGTGGCATAAGGTAGAGTGGAGTGGCGTAGAGCGGAGTGACTTAAACTGAAGTGGTGTCGGGTAGAGTGCAGTGGCATACAGTTGAGTGGCATAGAGTCAAGTATAGCGCAGTGGTGCAGAGTAGAGTGTCATAGAGTGCAGTGGCATAAAGTAGAGTGGAGTTGTGCTGAGTGCAGTGGCATAGAGTAAAGAGTAGAGTGGGATGGCGTAGAGTGGTGTGGTGTGGTACAGATAAGAGTGGAGTGGTGCAGCTTAGAGTGGTGTGGCACAGAATGGTATGGAGTAGAGTGGAGCAGCGCACAGTGAAGTGGTGCAGAGTAGAGTTGAGTGGTGTGAAGTAGAGTGGCATATAGTGCAACGGCATAGAATAGAGTGGTGCATAGTAGAGTAGCATAGAGTGCAGTGATAAAGTAGAGTGGTGAGAGTGGAGTGGCATAAAGTGCAGTGGCCTGGAGTGCCATGTCATAGAGTGCAGCAGCATAGAGTGCAATGCATAGAGTGGCATAAAGTAGAGTGGTGCAGTGGAGAGTGGTATAGAGTGCAGTGGTAGAGTAGAGTGGTGCAGAGAAGAGTGTAGTGCCATAGAATGGAGTGGCATGTAGTGGAGAGGGTTAGAGTGGGGTGGTGTAGAGTGACATGTGCAGAGAAGAGTGCACTGGCCAAGCGAAATACAGTCTAAGGCCTAAGTCAGAGCCTCAGTTCAAGTTCTACGGGGGTTCATAATCTCTGAAGAGAAACCACTCATGGGTTTTGTCCATGTTTCACAGAGATACTCCACTGATGAGCACTGTATTTTGGAGAAAGTAGAAGAATGCAGCAGAAGCAATGTTTTAGCTAGGTAAATGATATTAGGGGGACAAGAAACAAAGATGCAGCATTATTTATTTAGAAGGCATGCATAATTACACTGACACTTTACAGCACAAGGATTGTTACATGCCCGAGTTAGGCTCATGTAACATAGCTGCACATTTTTCATACATTGTACTTTTTGTTGCGCAATAACATTATTGCTGTGACATTTTGCATATATTCATGTGCGTTTCTATGCTATATTAGTTTCTCTGAAATTACTTCTGTTTACACATCTGGCTTCGTACAAAACTATCACAATGCCTCGAAAACTGAGTACAAATGTTGTTGAGTACAAATGTGCAAGAGAGACAATACTTGCATGGGCACGGTGGGCTTTTAAATGTCCTGCTAATTTGTATTTGAAAATCGTTTTAATGATCTGCATTTTAAAATCGTTTTTATATATTTGGAAAGCGTTGTAATAACTTGTACTGTAAAGTCGTTTTTACTAATTGAATTGAAGGTGTAGGCTGCTCAGCATACTTTAAACAACTTTAGCGCTAACGCGGTGTCCAGGAAGTGGAGCCGCCTGAAGAGTAGCGCTCTAGTTGTGGCTGCAGCAAAGGAGCTAACGAGGTTCCTCCCCCCTACATCACTTCCTATATTAAGGCAGATGCACCGTCCGCGCAGCGGGCGGGCGCAGCGGGCGCGCCAGCGGCGCGCCAAAGGCGAGCCCGTCTGCGCCCGTCCACGCCCAGACCGTGCCGAGGGCCATAGGTTCTGCCCAAATTCCCAGGCTCATGTATTCTAAGGAACAATTACTCCAATTAGAGTTGAATAGATGCACCCCTCACAACATTACAGGAAACTCACATGGCTCTATCAAATGTGACCACTGTAAATGGAGGGTAGATCAAGAAAGTAGCACTGGTGAAGATGATGTGACAAATGGAAAGTCACTTTTAAGCTGCATTCTGCTAAATACTAGATCGATCGGGAAACATAAATTTCAATTGGAATGCCTGATTCAAGTAGAAAGACCCGATCTGG
Source organism: Lissotriton helveticus (assembly GCF_964261635.1). Taxonomy (NCBI): domain Eukaryota; kingdom Metazoa; phylum Chordata; class Amphibia; order Caudata; family Salamandridae; genus Lissotriton; species Lissotriton helveticus. Next base: position 1,579,803,270 of record NC_136065.1, on the reverse strand, counting down.
GGGCATATTACCAAGCAATAGCGATAATTATCGCTATTGCTTGGTTAGAGACAAAATTTTACCGCTGAGCTGCGGCGATTTTTATCGCAGATAAACCTTGGTATTACCAAGGTTTATCGCAAATGCGATAAAAAACGGCCGCAATGCATGAACATCGCTGAAAAGTCAGCGATATTCATGCATTACCGAGCTAATGCTCTTAGCCATGTTATCCACCTCCCATTGGATAACATGGCTAAGAACTGCTCAGCAAGCAAGCCGGGCCGAAGACGCCTGAAATGGCAGAAACCGGTCCCCGGAAGCTTGTTTCCTTCCCAGTGTAAGAATTGGCTTTTGTAGTCTGGTCTGCCCTGTTCCCATGATGCACTGGGCCAGGGACAGACTAATTTGCATACAGCCAGGTTCTGAAACTGGGATGGTGCAATGAGCTAAAAAACGGTGTTGGATCTAGCCCTGATCTCTTGACTGGGTGAGAGTACTCTGCTTAATTCAGAGACTCTGTCCATCACCACCCCTTGTTGTAAATAATTTTGTCCACCCTAAGCGTGGAAGGGTATACTCAGATGTGAGTCCCTTGCTCATTGCACCATCAGGATTCAAGCAAGCAGGGCTGAAGACGCCTGAAATGGCAGAAACCGGTCCCCGGAAGCTTGTTTCCTTCCCAGTGTAAGAATTGGCTTTTGTAGTCTGGTCTGCCCTGTTCCCATGATGCACTGGGCCAGGGACAGACTAATTTGCATACAGCCAGATTCTGAAACTGGGATGGTGCAATGAGCTAAAAAACGGTGTTGGATCTAGCCCTGATCTCTTGACTGGGTGAGAGTACTCTGCTTAATTCAGAGACTCTGTCCATCACCACCCCTTGTTGTAAATAAGAACTGCTCAGGGCAGGTGTTAGCTTTTGGAGATATTCGCGCTTAGCGCGAATATCTCCAAAAGTTGGTAATAGGAGATAGCGATGTTAGCGACTGTTTCCAGTCGCTAACATCTTGGCACGCCCACTTTGCATGTCATTAGTGATAAATATCACTGACATGCAAAGTGGGGCCCAAGATGGTCACTATCTCCTACTATCTGTCGCTAACTGGTGTTAGCGACAGCTAGGTAATAGGGAGATAATTTTATCTCCGCTTTCTTGACTTTTAAAGCCAAAAAAGCGGAGATAAAATGCCTCCTGGTCTTCCTTACAGAAACATGGTCGAACGAAAATAGCGACCCTGATAGGCAGATCACAGTCCCAACGGGATATTTTGTTACAAGGGGAGTGCCGTCCCCTTGACACCTACCTCTTGCAGCCTTTGTTTCAACACAGTATGATTTACCCCTACGGATTTCATCTATTGCTAAGACTAAGGCAGTTTCCGTGGAATGTTTGGGTCGGAATCCATGTTGAGTGATGTCCAATAAGTTGTTTTTCTCAAAAAAGGACATGAGTTCAGTGTTTAAAGCCTTTTCCAACACCTTTGCTGTGAAGGGCAGACAGGAGATGGGTCTGTAATTCGACTCAACCTGTGGGTCCAGTTTGGGCTTTTTTAGAAGTGGGCGTATACATGCTTTCTTCCATGTTACAGGGAACACTCCATCCAACAGAATTTTGTTGATTAGAGGAGATAGCACAGAGCTTATGACTTCTGATGCCAGATGTATTATATGAGGTGGGCATGGGTCTAGCGGGGAACCCGATTTTATACTTTATATCAATTCCTCTACCTTCTTTTCTGTTAGTAATGTGAAGGATGACAGAGCTTCATATTCCACTCTGACTTCGGAGGGAACTGCAGTTTGCTCCTCTTTATTGTGTATTGCTTTTTCTAAGTTATCATACACTAACTGAACCTTATTCTGAAAGAAAGTGGCAATTTTGTCTACAAATGATTTTTCCGGTATGAACATGCTATCTCAAGGGCATCTCATCAGTGCATTGACTGTCTGGAATAGTTCCTTAGAGGAATTTGCAGCATTCTGGATTTTGTTTGTATAATATGCGGCCTTTGCTGATATGATGGCAGCTTTGTATTCCTCCAGGGCTGCACAGTAGTCTTTCTTATGAGTAGGACTGTATTGGGATCTCCAACTTCTTTCTTTCTGCCTGCACTTAATCTTGATTAGTTTTAATTCAGGTGAATACCACGGTGAGGAGGCTTTTTTAATTGTAGATTTTGTTCGACACTTCTGGTGCTACTTTGTCTGCTGCTGTGATTATCCAGCTATGAAAGCTATCGATGGTTTGATTTAAATCGTGCGATATTACCGGCCTATTTGCAAGGGCTGATACAATCTGTGCTTCATTCACTGACTTCCAGATTCTATACTTATTGTCTGGAGTCTGCGGGATATATCTTCTCTTGGCTGATAGATAAGATACATCAAAATAAATCGCCGAGTGATCGGTCCATGGTAAAATGCAGATTTTCCTGATGGATATGCCAGAATTATTAGTGCATATCCCGTCTAACGTATGTCCTGCTGTATGTGTGGGCTCGTCAATAATCTGATAAAAATCCAGACTGGCTCATTTATCCAGTAGGCAGCTGGTGTCAGGGTTTTTTGTATCTTCTAAATGGAAGTTAAGATCTCCCAATAGTGTAAAGTACGGGGTATCCAGGCATGATTCCATGAAGGTATAAATTGCCTTTAGAAATCCCACTTTAGATCCCGGGGGCCTGTAGGTTAAGAGGCCAGGGAATATCTCTTCCTTGTTCAATTTTACAGAGAAGGATATAGCCTCGGCATCAGTTATGGTCTCAGCCCTGGTTTTGACCTCAAAAGCATCCCGATATATTATGGCTATTCCTCCACCTTTAGATCCTACTCGATCATGGGTAGTAACAAAATATCCCGTTGGGACTGTGATCTGCCTATCAGGGTCGCTATTTTCGTTCGACCATGTTTCTGTAAGGAAGACCAGGAGGCATATTATCAAGGGGTTTTATCTCCGCTTTTTTGGCTTTAAAAGTCAAGAAAGCGGAGATAAAATTATCTCCCTATTACCTAGCTGTCGCTAACACCAGTTAGCGACAGCTAGTAGGAGATAGTGACCATCTTGGGCCCCACTTTGCATGTCAGTGATATTTATCACTAATGACATGCAAAGTGGGCGTGCCAAGATGTTAGCGACTGGAAACAGTCGCTAACATCGCTATCTCCTATTACCAACTTTTGGAGATATTCGCGCTAAGCGCGAATATCTCCAAAAGCTAACACCTGCCCTGAGCAGTTCTTAGCCATGTTATCCAATGGGAGGTGGATAACATGGCTAAGAGCATTAGCTCGGTAATGCATGAATATCGCTGACTTTTCAGCGATGTTCATGCATTGCGGCCGTTTTTTATCGCATTTGCGATAAACCTTGGTAATACCAAGGTTTATCTGCGATAAAAATCGCCGCAGCTCAGCGGTAAAATTTTGTCTCTAACCAAGCAATAGCGATAATTATCGCTATTGCTTGGTAATATGCCCCCAGATCGGGTCTTTCTACTTGAATCAGGCATTCCAATTGAAATTTATGTTTCCCGATCGATCTAGTATTTAGCAGAATGCAGCTTAAAAGTGACTTTCCATTTGTCACATCATCTTCACCAGTGCTACTTTCTTGATCTACCCTCCATTTACAGTGGTCACATTTGATAGTGCCATGTGAGTTTCCTGTAATGTTGTGAGGGGTGCATCTATTCAACTCTAATTGGAGTAATTGTTCCTTAGAATACATGAGCCTGGGAATTTGGGCAGAACCTATGGCCCTCGGCACGGTCTGGGCGTGGACGGGCGCAGACGGGCTCGCCCGCTGCGCCCGCCCGCTGCGCGGTCGGTGCATCTGCCTTAATATAGGAAGTGATGTAGGGGGGAGGAACCTCGTTAGCTCCTTTGCTGCAGCCACAACTAGAGCGCTACTCTTCAGGCGGCTCCACTTCCTGGACACCGCGTTAGCGCTAAAGTTGTTTAAAGTATGCTGAGCAGCCTACACCTTCAATTCAATTAGTAAAAACGACTTTACAGTACAAGTTATTACAACGCTTTCCAAATATATAAAAACGATTTTAAAATGCAGATCATTAAAACGATTTTCAAATACAAATTAGCAGGACATTTAAAAGCCCACCGTGCCCATGCAAGTATTGTCTCTCTTGCACATTTGTACTCAACAACATTTGTACTCAGTTTTCGAGGCATTGTGATAGTTTTGTACGAAGCCAGATGTGTAAACAGAAGTAATTTCAGAGAAACTAATATAGCATAGAAACGCACATGAATATATGCAAAATGTCACAGCAATAATGTTATTGCGCAACAAAAAGTACAATGTATGAAAAATGTGCAGCTATGTTACATGAGCCTAACTCGGGCATGTAACAATCCTTGTGCTGTAAAGTGTCACTGTAATTATGCATGCCTTCTAAATAAATAATGCTGCATCTTTGTTTCTTGTCCCCCTAATATCATTTACCTAGCTAAAACATTGCTTCTGCTGCATTCTTCTACTTTCTCCAAAATACAGTGCTCATCAGTGGAGTATCTCTGTGAAACATGGACAAAACCCATGAGTGGTTTCTCTTCAGAGATTATGAACCCCCGTAGAACTTGAACTGAGGCTCTGACTTAGGCCTTAGACTGCATTTCGCTTGGCCAGTGCACTCTTCTCTGCACATGTCACTCTACACCACCCCACTCTAACCCTCTCCACTACATGCCACTCCATTCTATGGCACTACACTCTTCTCTGCACCACTCTACTCTACCACTGCACTCTATACCACTCTCCACTGCACCACTCTACTTTATGCCACTCTATGCATTGCACTCTATGCTGCTGCACTCTATGACATGGCACTCCAGGCCACTGCACTTTATGCCACTCCACTCTCACCACTCTACTTTATCACTGCACTCTATGCTACTCTACTATGCACCACTCTATTCTATGCCGTTGCACTATATGCCACTCTACTTCACACCACTCAACTCTACTCTGCACCACTTCACTGTGCGCTGCTCCACTCTACTCCATACCATTCTGTGCCACACCACTCTAAGCTGCACCACTCCACTCTTATCTGTACCACACCACACCACTCTACGCCATCCCACTCTACTCTTTACTCTATGCCACTGCACTCAGCACAACTCCACTCTACTTTATGCCACTGCACTCTATGACACTCCACTCTGCACCACTGCGCTATACTTGACTCTATGCCACTCAACTGTATGCCACTGCACTCTACCCGACACCACTTCAGTTTAAGTCACTCCGCTCTACGCCACTCCACTCTACCTTATGCCACTCTACTCTACGGCACTCCACTCTATGCACCTCCACTCTACATCAATGCACTCCATTCCAATGCACTCAACTCCAGGGCACTCCACTCTACACCATGCACTCCACTCTGCTCTGCTATACAACATGGCTAAAAGACATTGACAAAGCCAATAGCTCTTGCATAGTAAAACCTATTGGCATTGCCAATGCTTGTTTAGTACATATGTAACTCCTAATGTCGGCCTTAAACAGCCTACAGGGCTGGGTGCATTGTATTTAAAGAATGGGCCATGTGGTTTTAGGTTTTACATGTCATGGAAGTAAAAACAAAACCTCCAAAATGTCTTTTTCACTAGTGTGAGGCTTATCTTTCCCATAGGATAACATTGTGTTAACTTATGACATTTCTACCTATTGCCAATCAAAGGTTAGCACTTCTTAAACATTTGTTTAGTTTCAAATAAATTGGAATGTTAAAACCTCTTTAGTGGTAAAGTCAGATTTTAGATTACAATTTTGAAAATGCCTCTTTTAGAAAGTTCCACAAATTATTTGTCTAGACATCGGTTGAGCACTTTAAACTACAGGTAATTCAGGAATTCACCCCCTGAAGAAGGGCAGTAACACTGCCCAAAATGCATTGGGGCCAATTCTAATGTGTTCATAATATCATGGACAACTATTAATGAATTTATGAAAACAATGCAATGACCTCATGGAAATAATAAGCATAAACCATTGCACAATACATTTAACGGAAGTATTGACTGCAACCCTGGATTACTTTGGATTATTTGAGTAAATTTGTCTTTTTGGATTTCTGGCTGTGCGCATTGAGGGACACTTCCCAGTGGGGAGGTGCAACCATTATCTTTTAGAGAGTTGTCATTTGCCTGCCCTAACCTTTCTTAAGCCTTCTAGGAGTTTCCTTCTAGTAAGGCAGGTTAATTGCTCCCCATCAGCAATATTTACTCAGCCCAGACATTGAACAATGAGGTCTAGGTGTATCTGGGAGAGGGCCATCCTCCTAGGATGGGAGGGTTAGAGCTTTTTCCTACCCCACTTACATTTCAAAGGGCTGCCTCCAGCACAGGAACAAAGGAACTTAACTCCAGAGGAAGGAACTTTCCAAAATCCTGTGTAGGGGTGGACTAATAGTTTCTGTAACTTCAAGGGGTGTCACCAGTTATAAATATTGGACCTCCTGGGCCACTCTTCAGTACACTCCTGGAGCTGTGGGCATTACAGAAGCACTGCCTTTTTTCCAGAGGACTGCTTTTCCTCTTGAGACCTGCCTTGTTCCCCAGAGGACAACCGTTCTGCTTGAGGCCTTCCTTGTTCTTCAGAGGACTGTCCTGCTGCTTCCAGAACACTGCCCTGCTTCTTGAGGCCCACCTTGTTCCTTTAAGGACTGCCCTGCAGCTTAAGGCCTGGTTTGAAATTCAGATGACTGCCCTGCTTATTGAGGTCTGCTTTGCTCTGCTCTCTGCAAAGGAAGAATGAACCTGCTCCCTTCATCCCAGGCTAACCTGAGTGACTCCAAGGGTAAGTTTGCTGACCTTCTGTTCTGAGCTACCAGGATCCAACAAGGATCAGATGCCTCCCTGCAACTGACCTGCTCAACCTGGCACTGTCTGAACCTTCAACTAAAGCTGTTTGGGCCTGCCTGAGCCCTGCTGGGCTCTGCTAGAGGAAGTTCATGATCCCCAAGAGGTGCCTCCCTCGGTCACTGGACCCTTGGCTTGCATCAGCTGAGCTCCTCCTATAAAATCCCACGTTTTTTTAACTCTGGGTGCCGGACATTGAAAAGGTAACATTTTCAATGGGACTAACCTGGTCCCTCCATCCTTCCAGTTCTCCATGTGGCCCACCTGAACTTGTCACTTTATCCTGGTCTAAGGTGAACAGGTACCACCAGTTTCTGGTTTCTACTTCTTTGGGCTATTTTTATTTCAACTTAAAAATTGCATATCTCTGGTTCTACTGATTGGATTTTTATCATTTTGATCTAATGTTATTTTTTACATTTTACTCTATTATTCTCAACTGGTGTGAGATATCTCAGTGCAGTGTTTTTACTTTATCACTGTTTGTGTTGCATAATACTGAACAGAGTGAATTTAAGTTAAGTCTAACTGCCTTTGTGCCAAACTATTAGAGGGCAAAGCACAGGTTGATTTAGTGAGTTTTGTGGTTCACCTTTTTGAAGGTTGTTGCTTGTATAGGGTCCCTGGGGCTTCTACAGGTTCGGGGAGTGGGAGTCGCAAACCCTCATCCCCATATAATGTATTTTTTGTCCCCGTAGGACGGTGTCCCCAGGGCCAATAGTGGTTTACGGAGATGGGCCACAAACCCCCCTTGGCAGGGAACGGGCCCCCTGCTGAAGGTTGGATGCAGATCCTGGCTGCAGGTTGTGGACGCTGGGGGTTGGTGGCCAGGCCCTACGCCCAACCTCACGCCATGCACAGCCTTTGGCATACGTAAAGCAAACCTGAGGGGAGGGGGATGGCTTTTCATATGATAACAAAATATTACTTTACGTTAAAAAAAACTAGAAATTCAATGAAGAAAACAAAGACTAAAGTGACGTTTTATATTATAATTAGGTGAAAAAGTCAGCGACAAAGTAACATTTTAAACAAAAAAAACACAGAAATTCACCAGTTATAGTTATTTCTAGTAACTATAGCTCGGGCCCAAGGTAACTATAACGCTCGCCCTCGCCACATAATACATCATTCATGATATATTCTATGACATCATCATAACATCACTTCAACAAGTGAAATGACATCATTGATGACAAGACTGTGCATGGTGAGGACATGACTTATAATTACCTTAGGGCATGAGTTATAGTTACTAGAGATTAAGAGAGGGCGGCCTCAGCTGACTGGCACAGAGCATCCTGTTAATCAAATTCAAAAGAAAAGATTTGCTGAAGCCAATTCACGGTTGTACCACCAGGTTTATTTTTCTTAATAAAGTGGCTGCACATATATATAGTCCTTACTTACGCATTTTGACAGTCACACCTTGATCACAGGAATAGAGGTGAAAACACAACAAATGGACAGTGGACCGCACCAATCACAAATAATCACCAATGAAATCAAAGTATTGAGCTATCTTGTGTGCAGAACTCCAATCATGCCCCATGTCTAAGGGCACTCTCCTCACTGGGGAAAATTGTACATACAAACTAAATCACAGCTGCACCAATAAACAATCAATCAATCAATCAATCATATCAATTTTAAAGCACACTACTCACCCGTGAGGGTCTCAAGGCGCTGGGGTGGGGAATGCTGCTACTGCTCGAAAAGCCAGGTCTTGAGGAGTTCTCTAAAGGTCAGCAGGTCTTGGGTCTGCCGTAGGTGAATGGGGAGGGTGTTCCAGGTCTTGGCGGCGAGGTGGGGGAACGATCTGCCGCCTAAGGTCGCTCTTCAGAAGCGGGGGACTGTAGCGAGGGCGAGGTCGGCTTAGCGGAGCTGGCGGGTGGGGGTGTAGAAGCTGAGTCGTCTGTTGAGGTACGTTGGTCCGGTATTGTGGAGTGCCTTGTGTGCATGGGTGAGGAGCTTGAAGGTTATCATCTTGTTGACCGGGAGCCAGTGCAGGTCTCTCAGGTGGGGTGTGATGTGGCTGCGGCGAGGGATGTTGAGGATCAGGCGTGCAGAGGCGTTCTTGGTGCGTTGGAGCCGTCTCAGGAGTTTGGCCGAGGCTCCTGCATAGAGGGCGTTTCCATAGTCCAACCTGCTGCTGACAAGGGCCTGGGTGACTGTTCTTCTTGTTTCAGTGGGGATCCACTTGTAGATCCTACGGAGCATGCGGAGAGTGTTGAAGCAGGAGGAGGAGACGGCGTTGACCTGTTTAGTCATGTAGAGGGTGGAGTCGAGGATGACCCCTGGGTTGCGTGCGTGGTCGGTGGGTGTTGGAGCGGTTCCCAGTGCGGTCGGCCACCAGGAGTCGTCCCAGGCCGAAGGGTTGGATCCGAGGATGAGAACCTCCGTCTTGTCCGAGTTCCGCTTCAGTTGGCTGTTCCTCATCCATTCAGCAACGGCCTTCATTCCTTCGTGAAGGTTGGTTTTGGCTGTGTGGGGGTCCTTGGTGAGGGAGAGTATCAGCTGGGTGTCATCGGCATAAGAGAGGATGTTGAGGTCGTGCCGACGGGCGACATGGGCGAGCGGTGCCATATAGATGTTAAACAGGGTTGGGCTGAGGGATGAGCCCTGGGGTAAGCCGCAGATGATCTCGGTGGCTTCGGAGTGGTAGGGGGGAAGGCGGACGCTCTGTGTTCTGCCGGAGAGGAAGGAGGTGGTCCAGTCCAGGGCCTTCTCTTGGATCCCAGCATTGTGGAGGCGTGTTCGTAGTGTGTGGTGACAGACCGTGTCGAAGGCGGCTGACATGTCCAGGAGGATGAGGGCCGCCGTTTCTCCGTTGTCCAGCAGGGACTTGATGTCATCGGTGGCGGCAATGAGGGCAGTCTCGGTGCTGTGGTTGCTGCGGAACCCGGACTGGGAAGGGTCCAGGATGTTGTTCTCCTCAAGGTAGCGGGTCAGTTGTTCGTTGACGGTCTTCTTGATGACCTTTGCCGGGTACGGGAGCAGGGAGATGGGCCGGAAGTTCTTGAGGTCCTTGGGGTCCGCCTTGGGTTTCCGCCCAGCTCTCCGGAAAGGTTGCTGTCTTGAAGGAGGTGTTGATGACTTTCCGGAGATGGGGTGCAATGGATGTGCTGGATTTGTTGAAGATGTGGTGTGGGCATGGATCTGACGGAGATCTGGAGTGGATGGTGTTCATGATCATGATGGTGTCATCGTCGTTGATGTTGGTCCAGTAGAGCAGGCGGTTGGTGTGGATGGTGGTCGTGGGGGCGGAGGTCTCAGTGGTTGTCGGGGCGGTTGTGGCATTGAAACTGTCGTGGATGTCTGTGATCTTGCGGTGGAAGAAGGTGGCCAGCGAGTCGCATAGGTCTTGCGAGGGTGGAGCGTCGTTGGTTTTGGAGCTGGGGTTGGAGAGTTCCTTCACGATGTTGAAGAGCTCTTTGCTGTTGTGCGCGTTGTTGTCTTGGCGGTCTTTGAAGGAGGCCCTTTTAGCGGATCTGATGAGGTGATGGTGTCTGCGGGTGGCATTCTTGTGGGCGGCGTGGCTGTCCGGTGTTCGTTCACGGAGTCAGATCTTCTCCAGCTTTCGGCAGGTTTGCTTGGTGGCCCGGAGGTCTTCAGTGAACCAGCTGGCTTTCTTGTTGGTATGATTGTTGGAGGGTTTCTTGATCGGGCGAGGGTGTCGGGGTCGGTCTGGTCAGCGGGTGGGCTCTGGGCGAGGGTGGTGGTTAGCTGTTTCTTCAGTGACTTTGCTCCAGCAGCGGTGAGGCATCTGTTGGGTGCGGCGGTGCGTGGTGGGTTTCTTGAAGGTGAAGTGGGTGCAGCGGTGGTCGGTCCAGTGGAGTTCGGTGGTATGGTTGAAGGAGACGTGGGGGATTGCCGAGAAGATGGGGTCAAGCGCGTGACCGGCGGAGTGGGTGGGTGTGACAAGTTGTCTGAGTCCGAGATTGGCTAGGTTGTCGATCAGGGTGGTGGAGTTGGTGTTGTCATTATTCTCGAGGTAGAAGTTCAGGTCCCCGAGAAGGATGTAGTCCATGGAGGTGAGGGCGTGTGTGCTGACGAAGTCAGCGATGGAGTCGCTGAACTGTGGTCGGGGCCCAGGCGGTATGTAGATGAGGGTTCCTCTAAGGGTGGTGTTGGGGTCGGTGTGGATCTGGAAGTGCAGGTGTTCGGCGGTGCTGAGGGTGTCGTCTGAGAGTGTTCCTGTGGACGATGGCGATTCCTCCTCCCGCTCTGTTGGTGCGGTCCTTGCGGGTGATCTTGTAGCCTTCCGGGACGGCTATGGCTATGTTGGGTGCCGAGGCGGGGTTCAGCCAGGTCTCCGTCAGGAAGGCGACGTCTGGGGAGGTTGAGTCGAGTAGGTCCCAGAGTTCAACGGCATGTTTTCGGGCGGAGCGGGTGTTCAGAAGGATGCATCTGAGGTGGTTGGGTTCTTTCCTGGTCGGCAGCATGGTGGGGCAGATGCTTGTGAAGCTGCAGTTCCGCCAGGTGAAAGCTCCGTGGGTGCGCTTCAGAACGGCAAGGAAGCAGGTGTGTGATCCTCCGGGGTTGAGTGCGTGGAGGGTTCTGGCATCGTAGCGGTGTCGGGTGTCGTGGCATTCGTGGTGTCCAGGGGTGCGGCCGCGTAGCGGCTTCCATATGAGGGAATGTGAGAGGGAGGAGCAGCTGGGAGGCGGGAGCGGGGCGTCAAATGGGATTGCAGGTGGGCGGGGCCGCAGGGACGCAGAGGCGGGAAAAACAGGCAGGGCCGCGGGAGAACTGGGCACAGGAAGGAAAAACAAGTTTAGGCAAGAAAACAAGTACAGGCACAGAGGAATAAAAACAAGTCTGGGAAAGAAAGCAGGTTAGGCATAGGGGAATAAAAACAAGTCTGGGAAAGAAAGCAAGTTAGGCACAGGGGAGTAAAAACAAGTCTGGGCAAGAAAGTAAGTACAGGCACAGGGGAATAAAAACAAGTCTGGGCAAGAAAGCAAGTACAGGCACAGGGGAATAAAAACAAGTCTGGGCAAGAAAGCAAGTTAGGCCCAGGTGAAAAATACAAGATTAGGCAAAAACAATGCAGGCAGAGCTGTGCAGCAGCGTGGGGAGCGACCTGCCTGCGAGCAGATGAACAAGTCCAATCATTGCAAGTAGTATTAAAATCAATTGGCTGGCATACAGATCAGATGTCAGATTTCCATCTATGCTCAGAACGACGTACTTTAGAACACTTCAACCCCATCTACTTATAATTCGGTCGCTTCAGACTGACAAATGCCATGAAGAAGTCCTCTGTTATAGGACAAAACGCGTTGGCTGTTGCTTTCTAAAACAGAAAAAATAAAAAAGAAGAGTAATTTCTCATTCTGTGCTTCATTGAGCAATGATTGGACTTGTTCATCTCATGGTGGTGCAGATCTGATTTAGTTTGTACAGGAATAGAGGTGTACAATAACATGACACAGGTACATTAAATTAATTTCACCACGTGACCAAAGCAAAATCCTACAAGTCTCAAGATGCATCAGTATTATAATCCTGAAATCTGTACTGTAATGCATTTCGAAATATTGCTTATTGGCATTCAATCACCACATATAGTTCATCATCGTTGATGGAGTTTTTTGTGCAGTGTTTTGATTGGGGGGCATGGCCTGCTGGCCTCCACATGGAACAAAGGATTATACCAGATACTACGTGTTATGGATGTGTCCGAATTCTAACCTTGGGCCAACAGATTCCACAGAAGCAGAAGAGTATTTCTCCTATGCCCTCCGATGTCTACTGACAGGAAGATTTCACACCTGCCAGCACAAAACAGGGGGAAGGGGAGATGGGAAGAAAAAAGAGATACTACCCAGGTTCTTTGAACTGCCTTAAACTACACCCTCTAATCTTTTAGTATTTCTTCTTACTTTACTGGACGCAGTGTTGAAGACTGGAATCTAGAAAAGACAACATACATAAACAACATGCTAAATTCTTAAATTAAAACATAAATGCAATTTTAGACTTTTAAATCTATTTTCAAATATCTAGAACCTATGTGTCAGGATCTAGCATACCGGGCCTGCATTGCTAAGTAAAAACTACAATTCCCATGATGCTCGGGCCGCGAGTCCGTATTAAAGTGCAGTATGACGCACACCACGTTGTGCGTAATTTTAGAAGTTCTGGGTTGCTCATTCCCGGGTGAGTGAGTGGATTTGCAGCACCGGCGTGTTGGGCTCAAACACACTTTCCTCGTGGAGACGCTGTCCTGAAGTTCAAGGTCCTCTCCTATTTAGCGTACGCAGTAAGTGGGGCCGTTTGTGTACTTTATGGAGGGGCATCCGGGTCCGCAGTTGGTTGTTCGAGCTTGTGGCAGAAGCTTCTGCTATAGCGATGTTTTGAGTGGCGGAATACGGTGGTAGTGAACCACGTATTACCGTCACGAAGTCTGGTGGTACAGCAGTACGAAGTGGCGGAATACAGTGGTAGGAACCACGTATTGTCATCACGAACATAAGCACATTGTGGTCAAAGGTGAGCGGAATGTGGTGGCAGGCATCACGCATTTCCATTATGAAGAAGAGAAAGACTCTCCCTTAGTCTACGGTACACATTTCCTATCATTGGATTATAAGTGCCAAAGCGGAAGGCGGTGGTGGCAGCCACGCTTTGCCGTATTTGGAGAACTCTTTGTTTCAAGCAGTATAAATTCATACTGTATGGGTTTTCCGGGCATAGGTGATGTAACCTTACTGCCCAGAGACATTCTTGATATTCATTCTCATAAGGAAGGAAGGAACGTTTACTGCTGGAGAAATTCTCTTGATGTTTTGGTTCTTATGGATTTCATTTCTTATATAGCGGGGAAGCAGTGAACCACAGCCTGAGGTACCAGTGGAGGGAAAGAAGGTTTATTCACATTTATGTTTACTGTGTTGTAGAAGTGCACAGCATTGATTCTTGTATGTTCCTTTTACATAGGTTGTTGAGACCAGAGAGGCTCTTGTTGGATCTTGTAGAGTACTAAGACTCTTGGTGATTACTTCAGGTGCATATCATATCCTAGCGAGATCATATGAGTGTAGTCTTTATATGTGCATGGGTATTAACGTGTGCCTTGTCATTTCAGGTCCCTTTTCCCCACTGTTCCTTTCCTCTCCTTCCCTCGCCTGATCATTCAAATACTCTGTATATACATACCATCAGAGTGTTGGTGAGATCAGGTAGGGGACCCTTCTTGCTGCATCCTGATTCCGCGGAGTGCACCTGACACTATGAGACACTAGACTCTCTCTCTGGTGATGTTGAAAAAACCTGAAGGAGAAAAGTTCAGAGAAGAAAACTCTATTTAGGTGAGTTGTAGAAGAATTTCTTAGATAGTAATTTACAAGTCTTAATGCTTTTCCTCTCTTGTCTCCATCATGCGTTGAACTCAAGGAATGAATAACATAGACAACCTTACTTGAAAACACAGAGGAAAAAGAATGAGTCTTGATAGACTGACTGGTTCTTCAGAAGTTAAACAATGGAATCCTAACGCAGGATTATCGACGACTGCACCTTAAAAGAACTGGTTCTCAAAAGAGGAGAATTAAACCCCTTGGTGTGTACACCAGACTTCAAAAGAAAGGCATTACCAAAAGGAGGAGCTTGTTTCCTCAGAAGATTCCGGTAAAAATAACTGGTATGCTGATGAGACAATGCTTTGCTCGGAGCCGCTACATTTGAATTGCACAGAGCGAGGCTCACACCAGAGCTGTCAAGCTTGGAGGAACCAGGAGATTGCTGTGGCAGAGAACGCTAACCACGTTAGACTTGAGTAGGCGGCCATGTTGTACTTCCGCGATCTTTCGGTGATCAAAAATCTTTAGGAGAATTTTCAAAAGGAGTTGAGAAAAAGGTAACTGCCTTCTCCTGCGTGGATATTTCCTGACCTTGAACCACTTACTGATTCTAAGCTCTTGGACATGGCCATCACTGAGTCATTCCTGACAGTACCTCCCTCCAAAGAGGTTCCCACCAATCGAGGCTTTTTTAGAAAAGTCTTGTGGAATTCATTTACTAGTCTTGGTGCATGGGCATTTGAAAAAGGTTCCCATGACCTATCCTTTTGGTCGAACCATTTCCAATCAATAAAATAAAACATGCATCCTTTCACCATCTTAGAATCTTGGATTCTACGAATTTCAAACTCTTTGTTGGACCCCACCTGAATGCTAGGGGGAAGACTCTTTCGTTCTCAATTTTGGAGGGCTTTTTTAAATTAAAGACACATGAAAAACTGGATGGATCTTTACAGAGGAGGGCACTCTCAATTTAACTGCTACTGGATTTACCATTTTCATAACCTCTAATGTCCCTAGGAATCAGCGTTGGAATTTTCTATTTCCCTTAAGATGGAAATGTTGTGTGGAAAGCCACACCTTATCACCCTCTGAATATTGGGGACTGGGTCTTCTTTTATTATCTGCTTGTTTTTTTACGAGCTCTTCGCCTCACTCAGATTTTTCCCAGCTCTTTAATAAGCCAGTCGTAATCTCTCAGTTAGGTTCTCTACAGCTGGAACTAATTCATCCTTCTCAACCACAAACATATTCAGATTTTTTTTCCATATTTCAAAGAGAATAACCAGTGGAAGAATGAATCGCACTATTATATGCGAATTCTGCTAACCAAACCAGCTCTGGCCACTCCCTCTATTGATCTCTTGGTCCTGTAAGTATAAACATAGGTATTACTCAAGCTCCTGATTAACCCTTTCTGTCTGTCCATCTGTCTCTGGGTGGTAACTGGTGGAAAATCTAGTGTCAACCCCTAGGTGAGTCAAAAACTGGACACAAACTGGGGTTCTCTGTCTAAAATTACAACTACTGGTACCCCATGAAGTCGAACTACATGTTGAGTAAACAACTGAGTTAACTCTGGTGCTCGGGGTGTTGTCTTTAAAGGAATTAAGTGACCCATTTTTGAAAAGGTGTCTACAAAAACTAGAACAGTGTTAAACCCTTTGCTAGATGGAAGGTCAACAATTAGGTACAGAGAGACAGTGTGCCAGAGATAAGGGGTGGAAGGTAGTGGCTGTAACAGTCCCTGAGGGGCCTGTCGGGTTACCTTTCCCTTTACACATTTCTCACAATTTTGAACATACTGTCTTATTTGATGGTTTATTTCAGGTCACCAAAATGTCTCTTGATTGACTCTGTGGTCTTCTTAATTCCCTTGTGTCTAGCCAAAGGATCATCATGTAGGGCTTGCATGGCCAACTCCTGTAGCGTGGTTGTTAGTAAATATAAGGCTTCCTTGCAGTAAGGTAGATTATTTCTTGTTTCTCTTTCTGCGTCTTCTTCTGCCCATCTATTCATTGGTGCAGTTGATGAGGATTCTTGAATTTCAAGTTCAAACGTTGAATACTCAGTGGCTCCGACAAACCTTTCACTTGGAATGGTTTGCGAGATTTCTGACTTTTCTGCGATGACTTCTGAACTTACTCTTGAAAGAGCATCTGCCTTTCCATTGGACGAACCTGGTCGGTAAGTAATCACAAAGTTGAAGTCTGCAAAATATAGGGACCATCTCAATTGCCGGGGAGTTAAAGTCTTGGCAGATTTCAAGTATTGTAAATTCTTATGGTCCATGACACAGTTACAACATGTTTTGCTCCCAAAAGATAATGCTCTCCATTCCTGAAATGCATTTTCACTGCTAGCAATTCTTTAGCTGCAATGGGTAATTAAATTCTGGGGGTGTATGTTTCTTAGAAAGAAAAGCCACTGGATGTAGTTGGCCTGTAGTTGTATGTCATTGAGAAAGGAACCCACCAATAGCTCGGTCAGAAGCGTCAGCTTCTACATAAAAGGGTTCTTCAGGATTTGGATGTAACAAAATCGGGGCAGTGGTGAAGGCTTTTCTTAGCAAATTAAAGGCCTCTTGTTCCCTAGGGGTCCATAAAAAAGTAACCCCTTTCTTCAGAATCGAGTTAAGGGTACAACCTTTTAGGAAAAATCATTGAGGACTCATCGATAAAAATTGGCAAAGCCAATGAAGCTCTGCACTTCCTTCACAGATTTTGGGGGAGGTCAATTTTGAAACAATGGAATTTTTAAGATGGGTCCATTGATACCCCATTGGGAGTGAGGACAAATTCCAAGAATTTAACTTCTTTTACATGAAATGCACATTTCTCTAGTTATACATATAACTGATGTTCCTTCAGGCTCTGAAGAATAGCCTTAACGTGCTGGACATGTTCTGACTCGTTTGCTAAAAAGATCAAGATGTCATCGTTATAAAACACTGCCACTCTATCCAGAAATTCTCTCAGAACATTGTTGATAAAATGTTGAAAAGCCGTGGGGTATTACATAATCCGTAGGGCATCACTTGGTATTCAAAGAGCCCAAAAATTGTACGGAAGGCGGTCTTCCACTCATCTCCCTCAGCGACTCTGATAAAGTATTAAGCTCTGCGAAGATCCAATTTTGTAAATATTTTGGCGCTGTTCACTTGATCCAGTAAAACGAAGTTCAGAGGAAGGGGATATCAATTTTTGATGGTGACTTGGTTTAATGCTCTGTAATCTACACACATCCTACATTCACCATCTTTCTTAATAACAAAGAACGAAGGAGACAATACTGGAGATTGGGAGGGTTGAATAAAACCGTTTGCAAGGTATTGATCTAAATATTTCTTTCGATAGTTATTCTCGGCTTCGGTCAAAGCATAAATACGACTGCATAGTAATATTGCTACTGGTTCCAGATCTATCTTGCAGTCATATGATGGAATTTGTGTGGCAGAAGTTTATCCGCTACTGTCTCATTGAAATCGTCTTTAAATTCTTGTTATTTTCTTGGAATGCCTGTGATGATCACTGAATTGATTGTCTGAGAAAGTGGGGCTAAGAGATCAGTTTGTGACACTCGTTGCCACTTCTGGGTTTTGCAAAAACAATTCTCAAGGCAATAATTTGAGTTCATCTTAACAGTTCTTTTTTCCCAATCTATAGTTGGGTTATGCTCCGTAAGCCAAGGTAATCCAAGTATCAGCTAAAATCGTAAAGCGTCAATCAGATTAAATTTGATTTTTTTCATAATGACCATTAAAACCTGTGAGCTTGATTAGCTCAGTTTCTTCGGTAATGGGTCCAGACGATAAACTTGTCCCATCAACAGCCTGGATTGTTTAAAAAATCTTCTACTAAGTAGATTGAATACCTACTTCCCCTGCATACTGGATATCACAAAAGTTCCCAGTGGCTCCGGAGTCTATCATAACTGAGACCTCTTGGATTTTTCCTTTATTAAATCTTGCCGTCAAGGAAACTGTTAGATGAGGGGCTGCAGCTTGCAGAATGTTAGCTACCTGCTGAGAATCGGGAGTTGACTTTTGTTTCTTCACACCCATCAGAGCAACTCCCTTTACTGATGGGGTTTCTATTTCAATGGCTGAATAGACTTTGGTTTCTTGGGACACTCTCTTACATAATGCCCAACATTTCCACAGTACATGCAGAGATTTTCTAACCTTCGCTTTCCTTCTCTTCCTTAGATAACAGCCCTCTAATACTTCCAATTTGCATTGGTTCTTCAATCACATTGGATTCAGTTGGTTTGGTAACTTCAGATTTTATCCTGTCAAAACACGGAGGAAAAGGAGGAAAATCTCTTTTCTTCTCCGTCTTTCTTTCATTTAGCCTTTGATCCATCAGTAAAACCAGGTTTATGAGCCCTGAAATTTTGGTGGGTCTATTTGTCATCTGGGCCAATGAATCTTTCAATTCATCCTTCAAACCTCTATAAAAAAATTGCTGCTCTTTTAGACTCCGGACAGCTTGTTTCCACCACCAATTTGTTGAACTGAGCCAAATATGAAATTAAATCTCTGCTTCCTTGACGCAGCTCAAGTAATTCGTTGTCAGAGGCTTGAGTGACTGCTCTTCTGTAAAAAAATCCGAAGAAATTCAGACTCAAATCTTTCAAAATCGTAAAGGATAGGGTAGTTTTGAGTAACCAAGGGCATTGACCACGTGGCCGCATCACCGCTCAGATAAGACATTACAAAGGCCACTTTAGATTGATTTCCGGCAAAAATAATGGGTCGACACAAGAAATGTAATGAGCATTGGGTCAAACAAATCTGAGCCTTGCGAGCGTCTCCACTGAAACGCTCAGGCGGGGCTAATGGAACGATGAGAGAACCTGCATGGATATTCTGCGTGGACAGTTCTGGGGTAGATGTGGACTAGATACCTATTTTATTTTCCTTAGAAACCCCTGAGGAGCCAGCTGAGTGTTCATCTACCTTAGCTCGTAGATTCTTATTTTCTTCTATCGTTTGATTTAATTGTCTTTGCATAGTCTCTAATATTGTAGCTAATCCCTTTAAATCTAAACGTTCAGCCATTCTGCTCGGGAGGAAAGAATCTTTCTCTTGGCACTTCAATCTGTCAGAATTCTAACCTTGTGCCAACAGATTCCCCAGGAGCAGAAGAGTATTTCTCCTATGCCCTCCAATGTCTACTGACAGGAAGATTTCACACCTGCCAGTAGACCACAGGGGGAAGGGGAGATGGTAGGAGAAAAGAGAGACTACCCAGGTTCCTTGAACTGCCTTCAACTACGCCCTCTAATCTTCTAGTATTTCTTCTTACTTAAGTGGACGCTGTGTTGTAGACAGGTATCTAGAAAATACATCATACATAAACAACATGCCAATTTCTTAAATTACAACATAACTGCAATTTTAGCCGTTTGAATCTATTTTCAAATACCTAGAACCTAGGAGGCACTAACCTCTCTCTCTGGTGATGTTAAATAAACCTGAAGGAGAATAGTTCAGTGAAGAAAACTCTATTTAGGTGAGCTGTCGAGAATTTCTTAGATAGTCTCTTTCTTTACTTCAATTAGCAATTTACAAGTCTTAATGTTTTTCCTCTCTTGTCTTCATCATGCGTTGAACTCAAGGAGTGAATAAAAGAGAAACCTTACTTGAAAACAGCGAGGAAAAATAATGAGTCTTGATAGACTGACTGTTTCTTCAGAAGAAGAGAATTAAACTCTTGGGTGTGCACACCAGCCTACAAAAGATAGGTGTTACCAAAAAGAGGAGCTTGTTTCCTAAGTAGATTCCGAAAAAAAAAACCTGGTGCGCTGACCAGACTCTGCTTCGCTCTGAGCTGCTACAGGTGAGGTGTGCAGAGCGAGGCTCGCGCCAGAGCTTTCAAGCTTGGAGGAACCAGAAGATTGCTGTGGCATAGAATGCTAACCCCGTTTAACTTGAGTTGGTGGCCAATGTGGAATTCTGCGATCTCTCAGCGATAAAAAATCTTTAGGAGAAGTTTTAAAAGGAGTCTAGAAAAAAGGTAACTGCCTTCTCCAAGGTGGATATTTCCTGACCTTGAGCCACTTACTGATTCTAAGCCCTTGGATGGTGGCCATCACTGAGTCATTCCTGACAGGAGGTAAGAAAGGGTGAGAAAGGGAGAAGGGGCAGGTTCTCCTCTCCCTGGCAATTCCAGACTCCTCACATTTTAGAGATACAATTTATATTTTGGTGAAATTAATTTAATGCACCTGTGTCTTGTGATAGCACACCTTTATTTCTGTGATTAAGGCATGACTGCTGAAACGCATAAGGAAGGACTATGAATATGCAGCCACTTTACTAAGAAAAATAAACAATGTGGTGAAACCGTGAATTGGCTTCAGCAAATCTCTACTTACTTCTATACATATATATTTTCACTGAAAAACCCAAAGGTTAAAGTGACGTTATAGTTAGGTGGGCATTTCAGTGACAAGTAACGTTTTAAACTTTTTAAAAAACCTCTGAAAATCACCATAGTTATCTTTAGTAACTATAACTTGTGCCCTAAAGCAAGACTACAGGCCCCTGATGTAAATACACTATTGACCATGCATGATCTGAGTAATGAGTCAAATAGAAATGATCAACAAGAGGAATCTACAGACTCTACTCAGCAAAGGATACGCAAAATTGGTTTGCTACAAGGTGCGGGTGAAAGTCCTTACAAGCTCAAATCTACATTCTTGCCATTAATGCCCAAAGACGCTGTTGATATTTTTCAAGAGTGTGTCACGGAAGATATAAAAAACTCCATTGTCAAGTCAACTACAAAAAAAGTAAGTTGGACTTCAATAAATTACAATATCAAAACCTAATGAAGAAATTGGGCAAAGACTTGGAGATCATTGTGAAAAAATCAGACAAGGGCGGAAATATAGTGCTTTGGCCTAGAAAACAATATGTTTACATATGTACAAGAAGCCATGCGCCATGCGCCAACTAAACAATGAGTGTTGTTATGAGAAATCTACAATGAGGGACTATAACAAAGCAAAAGACTCTTTAAAGAAAGAACTGCAACATTGGAAACAGGAAGGGTTGGTATCGGCGGATGAATATCACTATATGCACAATGAACACCCTGTTCTTCCTTTCCTTTATTTAATACCTAAATACCACAAAAACATTATTTCAGTACCAGGACGCCCCATAATTTCGGCAATCAAGAGCATGACCGAACACGTGGGTGAATATGTGGATTTTTATTTACAAGAGTCAGTGAAAACATTACCCTCTTTTGTGAAAGACACTAGGGATTTCTTAACCACATGCGCGCGGTGGTTTTTCCCGCTGCGCGCTGAAGTTTTTAAAACCCCGCGATTCATGACGAGCTCAGCTCGTCATGAGCGCACGACAGGTAAACCTCATGACGAGCTAAGCTCGTCATCAGCGCAGAAGGGGTTAAACAAACTACAAAACATTGTATGGACAGAGAACTTGATTCTCATAACCCTGGACATAGAGTCGCTCTATACCAGTATTGAACATTCAAGTGGTATTAATGCAGTTAAACATTTTTTTAATTCTAGGCCTTGCGAACATCTTATGCACAACAAAATGTTGGTAGCCCTAATCATGTGGTGTTTACAGAATAATTACTTCTCATTCGGTAAGGATGTTTACAGGCAAATACAGGGTGTTGCGATGGGGGCCTGCTTCTCCCTTAGCTACGCGTGTTTACACGTGGGCTATTGGGTGGAGCAGGTCCTCAAAGTACAACACGAGGTTGTTAGCAACAAGATTGTACATTGGTTGCGCTACATCGATGATGTTTTTATTGTTTGGAATGGAGATATTGAGAGTGCTGAGGATTTTATTAAGACAATCAATGACAACTGTTTTAATTTACATTTTACATCTCATATCAGTCCTACTAAAGTTGAATTTCTAGATGTATGCATATACACTAAGGATGAAAAGTTAGCTACCACTGCTTACAGAAAACCAACTGCAGGGAATGCAACACTCCATGCGACCAGTGCACACACCAAGTACCTAATCAGAAGCATCCCCTATGGGGAAATTTTAAGATTGAAACGTACCTGCAGTACATCAGATAATTTTGAAAGTTGTCAAAACGAGGCTCTAATAAGATTGAGGAAAAGAGGTTATACTAGCAAAGTACTAGCTGAGGCAGTGTTGAAAGCCAGTAAACGATCTAGGGCATCACTACTTCCATACGTGACAGAAGAGTCAGAATCTGAAGATGTATCTGAAGATTATCCAAGAGAGGAAAATAAGGACAATAATCAATAACAATTGGCCTATTATCTTGACTGACAATGTCCTCAGCAGTAGACTTCCGACTAAACCTATTATCACATTCAGAAAAACCCAATCTATGGGAGCCAAACTTTCAAGAAACACTCCTGATTTAGGAAATATGGAAACTTGGTTAAAACCAAAACAAGGCTTTTTCAAATGTGCAACATGTTGTGCATGTAAATTTGGAGTTAATACAACCAAATACAGCCTTCCATTCAGAGAAAATGAGTTAGACATCAAAGGCAATTACAACTGCTGTACTGATTACGAGGTTTATGTTCTCACATGCACCTGCGGGCTTAGGTATGTGGGAAGTACCAAGCTCCAGGTGCACGTGAGGATACTCCAACATCTTTGGGCAATCATAAATAGCGAACCGGCTTATCTGGTCACATAACATTTTAAAGAGGCCCATAACAAAGACATCAATTGCCTATCTTATTTTGTCATTGACTCCACGAAGAGGGGGCAATCGGGAGAGATTATTAAGACAACGGGAAACTAAATATATCTTAGAACTTGATAGTAAATTCCTGAACGGCCTCAATAATACAGAGGATATGCATACCTTTTTATAAATTTTAATGCAAAAAAAATGTACATATTATTTTTAAAGATTTTAATCTAGCTTACACAAGGTTGGCTGGTTAGATCTTTTAACATCAATATGATCACTGTGAGAATGATCCATATGGATTGTCCATTTGCTGTCTTACTGAATAGGAAGCATTTCACCCTACAGGCTTGTGGGGTTAATGAGCACTTTCTGTATTACAATTCGTCCACTGTTAATGGAGAAGTACTACGGTATTTTTCCATCTTGCCTTACTTTTGAATAGTATTTTTAGCTTATCAATGATTACCACTTTTATCACACTAATTTTAGGAAATAGTTGAGTTTTTCCATTTTAACGTTATTTACTAATTTTAAAAATGTTTTTTTTTGCACTATGCACTTTATATTGTAAATAACACACAGAATTAATTACACAGTAATTATGGAAACACTTATGTGTTCATATTGTTCAGTAAGAATTTATGCACTGACTAATAACAAGCGCATTGTTTGGATCCAAGTTATAAGCATTAAGGCGATTATATATTTTGTGTATTTCCAAATTCACATGCAGCATTGGGATTGTATTTCACAGTTACATTATGACAATTTCATTTTGAGGTTATTCGCGCATTTAGGCGGTAATTTGCACGTGTATTGCGTTATTTGCACAAAACAGCTGGGTAAAATTTCTTTAAAAAACATTTTTTTTAAATATATTTATTTAGATTGCAATTTGAAATATAATGTGTATATATTTTAATTAATTGTACACACTGTGGGTTCTATTTATTAATTACCGAAAATTGTTTTTGCGTATTTTTTTTATAGAACGCATAAATTTAAATCATGAATTAAATTAGAAATATTAGAAAAGATAAGCCCATAAAATATTGTTAACAAATACATGGAATAACAATATCATGTGTACGCTGTGCTCTAATGATCGATGCATACAAGAACTGACAAAAGAAAGACCACAATGTAGTGTTTCTTCACTGTTCAGTAGCATGTGGTGTAGCTTCAAAACAAAAGTATAAAATAATATGGTCTACTGCTATTCCATTCCGAACGGCAAGGCACTGTGTTAGTCCTATGCTTAAAGACTTTGCTGTAGAAATAGCAAAAGACTTTGTCCTTTTCTATCTCTGCGTGGATGGCACTGTGATAATCCTACGCTTAAAGACTTTGATAGAAAAATCGACATTTGAGGTAAGCAGATCTAGAGTGTCGCTGGTATTAAGAGTGCTCTACCAGGAGCTGCTTTCCACGTAAACTTGAGAACTACCCAGAGTTCTCTCCTTACTTTTCGTGACAGTATATTTTCTATATCTATGCATTTGGTAACGGGCCATTGGCTCTGAGCCCTTTAAATTGAGCACGCCTGCCTTGTATTGTTGTCATGTGATCAAGGTGCTGTTTGCACCGAAACGCGTCATGGCGGTCTGGTGATGAGTAATTAAAAACCACTACTCACAATATTGGGTTTGCCTCGGGAGAGTAAGCAGTTCCGAAGTTGAAGCGAGGAAGGAAGTCAGAAGTGGTTCCGGTTCACGGCGTGTGCCTGCTTGAGTCGTCTGGCGGGTCGCTGTTTGTGGACTGGACGGGAGGTGCACTGACAAGTACTCGGGACGAGGACGGGAAGCTTAAGTAAGTCCCGTGTGGAGTGTGCCGGCTCCCGCGTTTCCTTGGCTATCACAGACTATTACAGATTATTATAGCCGGAGCGGGGGAACCGTGTCAACTAGGCTCACAACTATCACCATGTCCGCCGACACGCTACAAGGGCGGTCTGAGGCAGCAAAGACTATGTTCAGCGATTCCCCGGCCGGGGATTCGGTATTATCATTGACTTCAGGAGCCCCGCATGAGGTTCCCAGTAATGTGAAAGATTTGTTTAGAGCCCTTCAAAAAGTGTCTAAGGACGAACAGTCAAAGTGGTGGGAACATAGTTCCCTTACAGGCTATTTAGAAGTTGGAAGAGTCCCACATGGGCTAAGAATTTTTCTGGCACCATCATTCGAAAACCCGGACCCTAAAATGCTCATAGACTGGGCAGAATGCAATTTGGAATCATCTAAAAAACTTATGACCATTCTAATACCGTACGCTGAAAGCGATAGAGTCAAGTTACTTGCTGAAATGGAGAGAATAAATGGGGAAATAGAAAAACTGTCAATCACCCCACAAATCACCAAATACAGGGAGGAGATGCTCGTGAGACTAAAAAGAGAGGAAGACATAATCAAACGTCGCAAAGCCTATAAGTTCCAAAGAGACCGTTTAGACTATGAGAATGGACAAATCTTCACCTTTGCCAAAAAATATGATAGCATCAAGAAATCCCAGCCTAACAAGGGGGTGGGGTCCTCCAAAGCATCCACCACACTCGAAGCCGCAAGCACTGAGGGTTTTTTTTCTATGGATGCAATCTCAAGCGTTGAAAGTGGGTCTGACAGTGAACAAAGCAGAATTCAACGAGTGGGGTTTCGCAAATTTACTCCAGCACAAGAACTGGAGGTGGTCCAGCAGGACAGAAAGCAGACCCTGCGTTCTGCTGCACAAAATGCTGCAAGAAACAAAACACAAACACCAAACGCGCAGCAAGGAGGAAACACAACAGACGTAAGCGGGCCAAACAAAACGCAAAAGAAACGCAAGCAATGGAACCGGCGCTAGCTTCATTGCATAGCATTTGTACAAATACTGAACCTCCAACGGTTATCAATTTGACTGATCTGACCCTATCTACCAAGGAAACTGAAATACTGGCGCTGGGCTTATTATATAGCGCGAAAACAAATTTTGACTATGCTGATACCAAAACTGAGCTGTTTAAGTACGTCCGCAAGTTAAAACTGCGTAAATACAATATTATACATAAACCTGCTGTACTTCCTAATGTGGCTGGGACTAGTATGCAACAATCCATCATGCCAGTACTGGATGAAAGTCTGTTAACCACATTATTTGATATGCAAATGGAATCCACGTCGCAACAACATGATCTGGGCCCGGGCCATGCACAATCATTAACGACTACCAAGTTTAAACCTAAATCCAAATTTTGTCCATTAATGATCAAGGACAATTTGGACCAATTTCATGACAAGGTGTCCTATGAACTAAGGGAACTATACCTTAAGCACAATGATTTCTCCAAGAAACACAGATATCAAGATTTTGAATATCACCAATGTGTAAAGAAATTGAAGAACAACACAAAGGTGGTAATAAGACAGTCTGATAAAGGCGGAAATGTTGTACTGTGGCCTCTTCAGATGTACATGGATGAGGCGATGGGCCAACTGAACGATCGCACTTGTTATCGCAGGGCAGACATGAACGAGGTTACTTTGGCCAAACACCAAATATATTCCAAACTTATGGCATGGAGAAGTGCCGGAGTGATAACGATGGACGAATTTAGGTTCATGAAAAATGACAATCCTATCACTCCGGTCATATATTTCATTCCTAAAATTCACAAAAACAATCAAGTACCTCCAGGACGCCCAATAAGTTCCGCATGCAACAGCATTCTGGAAAATACCAGCAAATATGTGGATTTTTTCCTTCAAGACTTTGTAAAATCATTACTGTCCTTTGTGTTAGACACGAGTGATTTTCTCAAAAAAGTGTATGATGTAAAATGGAAGACAAGTTACCTGTTAATAGCTTTGGATGTGTCTGCATTTTACACCAGCATACACCACAGGGACGGTCTGAGAGCGGTGCAATTTTACCTCAATTCTAGACCTGAGGGATGTACAGAACACACACGCATGATCATCGACATGATCACTCTATGTCTGGAGAATAATTTCTTTCTCTTTGGGAAACAATATTTCCAACAAATAAGAGGAGTGGCGATGGGGGCCTGCTTCTCTCCCAGTTATGCCTGTCTGCATATGGGATACTGGGAGGAGCAGGTCCTGACGGCTAACTTCGCGGACACAATGGCCACCAAGGTTGTTCTATGGTTAAGGTACATAGATGACCTTTTCGTGATTTGGGACGGTTCCACACAAGAAGCCGAGGAGTTCATCAACAGTCTTAATGACAATTGTATGAATCTCGAATTCACTAGTCAGATCAGTGATACTTCAATCTGCTTCCTAGATGTGGAAATTGTTGTGAGTGGAGGGAAACTGGAAACCAAGCTATTTAGAAAAGCAACAGCAGGTAATAGCATCCTCCACTCTGGTAGCCATCACCCTGCCCACCTAATTAGGAGCATACCCTACGGCGAAATGCTCCGCATTAGACGCATTTGCAGCACTAATGCAGGTTGCTTAGCGGCGCAGCTAGAATGTGCTGTGAGATTCAGCCAGAGAGGATACAGTAAGGCTGTGATAGAGAGGGCCATGAATCGTGCAAATGCACAAGCAAGAACCTCACTATTAGCAATTACATCTTGCGATCTCACAGAATCTACGGGAACCACAACAAGTGCAGTGCAGTCAACCAACCGCAAAGAGGAAAATACAACTCGTTTGATTTTCACCTACAATAACCAGCACCGTACCATCAGGAACATCATTAAACACAACTGGGCACTCATTACGAGTGACCCAGTATTAGGCAATCAGTTTAAGGGGGCCCCCATGGTTGCCTATAAGCGAGCAAGAACACTTGGTAACTGCCTGGTATCTAGTAGTCCAGAAACACGTGTAGAGACTCCATGGTTAGACAAGAGCAAGGGGTTTCTGCGCTGTCCAACTTGCAAGGCTTGTAAGAATGGAGTCAGCAGGAAGGATTATGTTACGCCTTTTAACAAGATACCGACCACCATCAGGTATAAGCTGACCTGCCGGACCGAGTACGCAGTGTATGTGCTGGAGTGTCCCTGTGGCCTACACTATGTTGGTAGCACGAGGCCACAGGTGTACAAGCGTATACTCCAGCACTTAAGAGCCATCACCAACGGCCACACTGCGTACCCGGTAGCTAGGCACTTCGGCTTAGTACATAACAAAAAGGCCTCTGAAATGCGCTACTTTGTAATAGACACTGTTCCTCCTCAGAGAAGGGGTGGTGACCGTGATCTATTGCTGCGCAGACTAGAAACACAACACATTATCCTACTAGACACAGGAAGTCCCAATGGATTAAACGCGGGAGAAGACTGCCACACTTATCTCTGAATATTCTAAACTATAATGGTGCGGAACAAACCTGAATGAACACAGTAGCTGCCTCAACCAAATATCACATTTTAAACTTACACTGATTTTCATATTATCACAGGGTTGCACGTAACAGCTCATGAGCCAAATGTCAGTTAACCATTTGTCACCTATAGGTTATGTGGGCACACAAGTACATCTCACCAAGGGATTTATCCCCATGACATACGGTTACTCCATGCGAGAAGAAATTTAAATTTATATGGGGAGCCCTATATGAATCATCAAATGGAAGGTTAACAGAATTTTTATGGTTGTATTTATGATGAACTTAAAATACAAGTATATTTACATTTGTATGTACATATGTATATATTATTTTATATATTTATATATTTACACATATAATGCCTGGTGCGTACATTACGTATAGAGAATTCCTCCCCGATGCACCTCAGTTTTTCACATTGCGCAGCGTTGCATAAAGTTTTTAATTTTACTTGTTGCTGCTAGTGATGCAAATTGATGAATTTTAAATGAGTATGTACATATTTGTATTTATTTATTTATTTATTTTTAAACTCAGTGCCCAAATATGATCTGAACAAATATCGTATCATATCTAAATATCTTCAACTGTGTAACCGAATTGCTATAATCATGCCCACTGGTGACAAAACTGTAATTATGCATTGATGCAGTTACTTTTCGTGACAGTATATTTTCTATATCTATGCATTTGGTAACGGGCCATTGGCTCTGAGCCCTTTAAATTGAGCACGTCTGCCTTGTATCGTTGTCATGTGATCAAGGTGCTGTTTGCACCGAAACGTGTCATGGCGGTATGGTGATGAGTAATTAAAAACCACTACTCACAACATTGGGTTTGCCTCGTCTGTTTTGCTGCTGTATGCTGCTGCTGGACGTCTCTATGCCGAATATATATATATATATATATATATATATATATATATATATATATATATATATATATATATATATATATCCAACACAGTGAGGGGACCCATTAGGAAGCAGCCACACACGAACTCCGTAGTGAACTCTTTATTTTTCAAGAACCTGCCAGCAGGAATTCAAAGGTGACGATCTTCAAAGTAAATCAGCTGCCAAATGCATTTCGAGAGACGAGCTCTCTTCTTCAGTGGCATATTCGTCATCAGCCAGAACTCTCCCCCTTACATAATCAGTCCCCGCCCCCTGGGCGTTAGCAATCAGTGGCGTTTGTGGGATCTGTAGTCCATGTCAGGTAGGGATTAATCCTGGCGAAATGGATCCAAATTTCAAACCAAGTGGGAACAATCGAGATGTGCCTTCATTCCCACTTGGTTTGAAATTTGGATCCATTATATATATATATATTTATTTTTTCACAAAAAAAACAAAGATTACAGGAACGTTTTAGCTAGGAAATATAATTCTAAAAAACCTTAGGAATTCACTAAAGAACCAAAGGTTCCTGGGACGTTAAAGCTAGCTTCAGATATTTAACAGTTACAATTATAGTATCTCAACAAACTATAACTCGTGCCCTAAGGAAACTATAACTCGCACCCTCGCCATGCACAGTTTTTTCATCAATGATTTTATTGCAAATGTTGCAGCGACATTATTAATGATGAATTGAAGACGTCATGAAAGTGCATGGCGAGGGCGCAAGCTATAGTTACGTTAGGGCATGTGTTATAGTTTCTTGAGATAACTATAACTGCAGTATTTCTATAGTTTTATGTTACTAAAATCTGAACCTTTCTATAATGTTGCTGTAACATTTGTTTTGTTAATGAATTTCAAATGTTTTCTTATTTTTTATTTTATTTCCTAACTAAAACGTCCCTCTAAATTTTTGTTTTTTCAGTGAATTTTTGTACTTTTTAAAATATTATTTCCTAACTAAAAAATCCATATAAACTTTTGTGAAATTCTAGTTTTTTTTTTAAACGTAAAGTAATATTTTATTACTATACATTAATCTAACCGCGGCTATACGCAGCCAGGCCTGGCCTGCGGCGAAGCCCTGAGCCCATCCCTCCCACATGCAGCCCACCACACGCTGTGCAAGGCCTCTGGCCGTATGCAGTGGGGGATTGACCAGAAAGCAGCCAACTCGCGGGTCCCATCACAGGGCCACTTTTGGCCCCAGGGACCTCATCCCCTGGGGTCCGGTGCAATTTTTGGAGTGAGGGGGCATACGGCCCCCTCCTCAGGCTGATTTCGGCCCCAAGGACCCCATCCAACAGGGCCAAGCACCACATTTAATAAGCAAAGGGGTACATCACCACCCTCCCTGGGCTGATTTTGGCCCCGGAGACCCAATCCCCTGGGGCCCAGTGGTTTTTTTTTTTAGAGGAGGGGGTAACTGGACCGTCTCCCTGGGCTGTGTTTGGCCCTGAGGACTCTATCCCCCAGACACCACTACTATATTTATGATGGAGGGAAACACACAGTCCCCTCTCCTTCGGCTAATTTCGGCCAGGTTTTTGACATCTTTTTGGGTCGGCTGCCTAGTTCTCTCACCACTCCTAGCCCTCTTCCAGTTCGGGTGAAGGGAGCATATTAATTAGATGCTTCCCCGAGCGCCAGTGGACGCTTGGAGTAAGTCGCACTTGCCTGCTACTCTGTGCCAATGACTTGATTTTACTGTGCTGCCTTTTACACTGCTAATCACACTGTTCCTGTTTTATTAAGGTGCTAATCATGCTGTTTTTCGCATTTTAATAGTTTTTAGTTGACTGTATATTTTACTGCTTCAGAACTTTGGAGCATTTTGTTACCTTTTATGTTTCCTTGACTTTTCGGTCCGCCGCAGTGCTTCCCGTTTGAGCGAAAAGAGTCCTGGAAAGAGTTTTCTTGCTGTCCTCTTGGCTCCTCTACCTGACCGAGCTAGACGCCATCTTTTTGGGTCGGCGGTCTAGTTCTCTCACCGCTCCTACCCCCTCTTCCGGTTCCGGTGAAGGTGGCATATTAATTAGATGCTTCCCCGAGCGCCAGCATACGCGTGCATCCGGCTCGCCGTTGGCATGCCAAAGGCAAGCCCCTCTGCGCCGTCCGCGCCTGGCCAGCGCCAGGGGCCTGAAGAACCGGTTGAACCCACTTACTGGGTCTCGGCAGCGGGGGAACGTCCCTAGTATTCCATACCTTCCATACTTAGTAAAAGGAGACACAGGAGCCTTCGTCTGCAGGAGGAACCCAGATTTATTTCAATAGCCCGGGCTATGGAACAGAGTCCCAAGCTAGTCAGAGACAAGTCAGAGAAGGCGGCTACTTCACCCTGTAGCTTACAAGCCTTTTCTACATTTTTCATCCCAGTCTTTTGGTTGTTAGTCCATTGTTCAATCAAGGCAGTGTTTGCAGTTGATAACCAGATCCAGACGATGTTTGTAGTTGGTGACCTGGTCAAGGCTTGGTACACAGATCATTGTTCACTCGGCTTGATCCAAGCCGGTCTTTCAAGTCATTGTTTAATCACCCTGATCAGGGCCCAACAGTCAGACCATTGTCCAGATAACCTGATCACGGTGTCAAGGATGTTTACCAGGCTGGGAGCAGGAGATGGAAAACAAGCTTGTTTACACAGGGCGTGGGTGTCTCATGGCTTTCTGTTGAACTGCAAAGAACAGGGGGTTGGGTGTGCGACAGTTCCTGGGCAGAAATGCAGGCTGCAAGATGGTCTTTGTCGTGTCAGTATAGATTTTTCTCAGGCATCAGCAGAAACGACCAGTTGGGTCGTTTGGAAGTGTTTGCCGCGAGATGGCAATGAAAAAAACAATGGAGTCCCGGTACAAATGATGCCGATCAGAAAAACACTTTTCTTCAGGCCAGGTATGCTGCCAGAATATTATGTACTCTAGGTCACAACTACTTGCACTACGACCTAAATCCCCGATTAGGAAGTATGTACCTAATATAAACGATACTAAGGGGGAGGCTGATTATTGACAACAGTGCAATTTTTGCCCCATTAATGATCTGGCCTCCTTGTTCAGCCCTTTAGACTGGCCGCAGGGGTTGGTAGGTGCAGAGATGCACACTTACGGTCCTCGGGTAACCAGTAGATCTTCTGATCTTAAGGGAGCACTAATTAACACCCGCTCCGTGATAAAGCGTGATAAAGCATAAGACAGAAATTGCCCTGACCATTACTACGCTTAATCTGGACTGCCTCTTTATCACCGAAACCTGGGCTAAGGAACACTCGGGCCCGGCCTGACCGATGCTGTTCCCTCAGCCTACACTATCCTTACACATGACCGACCGCGCAGAATGGGGCCTAGCCCTTGTGGCTAGAGACTTTCTCAACTGTACCCTCACCTCGCTGGTGGGAGCCTCGGGAGTGCTTCTAGATTCGGCCATCTTCAGTATTAAATCTGGAGAAAACTGTAAATTCTCAGGCCTTTTGGTTTATCGTCCTCCAGGGTCCAGGGCAAATTTTCTTGAAACATGGGGCCAGACTTTAGAACCTTTTGCTGTCATGACACACTGTACAGTTCTTGAGGACTTTAATTTCCATCTTGATTGTAACCTGGATAATGATTCTGTAAACTTGATCTCATGAATTCCATGGGCTTTGAGCAACTTATTCACTCCCCCACCCACAGGGCCGGCCACATTCTGGATGGCATTTTTGTCAACCACAGTAATCTTAGGATCAAGGCTGTTCTGCCTCTTAACTGGGCTGACCAATGGCTGGTTGAGTTTGATGCCACCTTTCCCTCTCTCACTAAGGTCACGTCTAATTTACCTCCCAAAAACATATTCAGTAGAGGAATACATAAGGTCACAGCCACGGACTAGAAGGAGGCTCTGACCTTAACCTTGGCCAGTAGCCCTACTGCTTATCCTACAATGGCAGAGGGTTTCCGTGATTGGATTACCAACGCATTGCACACTGTCACTCCTGTCAAATGTTGTATTACTAAGAGAGCCAAACCCTCAGCCCCATTGTTCTCTGATGAACTTAGGATTCCTAGCCAGCTCTGTCGTAGGCAAGAACGGAAGTGGCGGGCAGCCCCTTGCCTACAGATAAAAATTGATACAGAGATCCTTGCTGAAAGACTATAAGCGTGCGATCTTCCAGGCGAAATCCCAATATTTTACTTACAAAATTAGGTCAGCCAATAACTCGTCTAGCATGCTCTTCAGAGTCATCAGAGAAATTACTGAACCCCCAAGAGCACCACTCCTGAATCCTACCCAAGAATTTTGTGACGACATAGCCCTCTACTTTCAGGAGAAAGTCTTGAAAAAATTTCACGAATTCTCCTCTTCCGAGGAAAGCAAGCCTGCCTCTGATTGCTCTTTGGCAGCCCTACCTGCTACACCCAGCCTGGCACTGTTTTCAGCTAACACAGTCTCTTGCACTATGGAACTCCTACTTGGCCTCAAGTCCAGGTCTCCTATCGAGCCTTGTAGGGTTTCCACACTTAAACTGGTGCACGATCTTATAGCTGAGCCCATGTGCAAAGTTGTTAATAACATTCTTCTATCCGGACACTATCCAACCATCTGGTAGGAAGCCACGGTCTCACCCCTCCTTATAAAACCTAATGCCGACCCCTCAGAACTGAAGAATTACAGGCCTATTTCTCTTCTCCCCGCCCCTGCCAAAATGCTGGAAAAATTTATCAATACTGAATTTATGAAATTCATTGAAACACACGACATCCTGAATAGCTCCTAGAACGGGTTTCGGGAAGGGCACAGCCCTAAATCCACCTTGGTTGCAGCCTCAGACTGTATCCGCATGCAGGTCGATCGGGGCGGATCAGCGGTGCTGATCCTATTGGACCATCTCGGTGGCGTTTGACACCATTTCCCCAATTTGCATGTTTCAGCGACTGCAGGATGTTGGTGTCACTGGGAAGGCCTTACAGCTTCTCCACTCTTTTATGCACAACAGAACCAATGTAGTCAGCTACGGCGGGTTCAAGGCCAAGTCCTTCAGTCTTCCTTGTGGGGTCCCCCAGGGCTCCTCACTTAGCCCCACTCTTTTCAATCTTTATGTGACCCCCTTGGCTTCACTGGTGAGATCTTTCGGCTTCCAAGTCCTCTTTTATGCGGATGACACGCAAATCATTATATCAATCTGTGATGATTTGCAGCAGGTTGCTCAACGGTTTAATATATGTATGGCCAGCATAATACGCTGGATGCAGGACAACTCTCTCAAAATTAATATGGAGAAAAACGAAGTTTTGGTTTTCGGCACTCAGCCCTTAATCTGGTCTGCTGCCTGGTGGCATGAAATCTGCGTCACTCTTCCCGCTCCAGTGACAACTGCCAAAAACCTAGGAGTCATCTTTGACAAGTGGCTGTCTTTCGATGCCCAGGTGAACCGTACGGTTAGCAC
Source organism: Lissotriton helveticus (assembly GCF_964261635.1). Classification (NCBI taxonomy): domain Eukaryota; kingdom Metazoa; phylum Chordata; class Amphibia; order Caudata; family Salamandridae; genus Lissotriton; species Lissotriton helveticus. The sequence continues at coordinate 1,579,768,754 of NC_136065.1, read as the reverse complement.
CTGTTTCCATATTCTTAAAATTCTTAAGAAAGTGCTGCCATACATTCCGTCAGATCTTCATCGGCACACTATCATTGCCCTAGTCACCTCTTGCCTTGATTATTGCAATGGATTATACCTCAATGTCAGTAAAGGCTCCTTGAACAAGCTGCAGGTAGTACAAAATGCTGTGGCAAGACTTATTCTGAACATCCTCAAACATTAGTCCATTAGAGAAGGAATCCGTGCCTTGCATTGGCTTCCGATCAGGAAGTGCAGCACCTTTAAGGCTCTGAATTTTGAGTACAAGGCCATGCATGGTACTGAATCATCTCACCTTGCTACCTTATTCCACTGGTACACCCCAGGCAGAACCTTGAGGTCCTCCACCCAAAAGAAGCTTATCTCGCCTAGATTTTGTCACTCCAGGTGGGGAAGCCGCTCATTTTCTGTGGCGGCCGCCAAACTTTGGAACACTCTGCTTCTTTCTATCACCACGGCAAACTCACTTGCTTCCTTTAAGAAGACAATAAAGACGTGGCTTTTCGCCTCGTAGTTGGTGACTGTCTGCTTCCCCTTCGTCCCGCCGAGCACCTTGATCTTATAGCTGAGTCCATGTGCAAAGTTTTTAATAACATTCTTCTATCCGGACACTATCCAACCATCTGGTAGGAAGCCACGGTCTCACCCCTCCTTAAAAAGCCTAATGCCGACCCCTCAGAACTGAAGAATTACAGGACTATTTCTCTTCTCCCCGCCCCTGCCAAAATGCTGGAAAAATTTATCAATACTGAATGTATGAAATTCATTGAAACACACGACATCCTGGATAGCTCCTAGAACGGGTTTCGGGAAGGGCACAGCACTAAATCCACCTTGGTTGCAGCCTCAGACTGTATCCGCATGCAGGTCGATCGGGGCGGATCAGCGGTGCTGATCCTGTTGGACCTCTCGGTGGCGTTTGACACCATTTCCCCAATTTGCATGTTTCAGCGACTGCAGGATGTTGGTGTCACTGGGAAGGCCTTACAGCTTCTCCACTCTTTTATGCACAACAGAACCAATGTAGTCAGCTACGGCGGGTTCAAAGCCAAGTCCTTCAGTCTTCCTTGTGGGGTCCCCCAGGGCTCCACACTTAGCCCCACTCTTTTCAATCTTTATGTGACCCCCTTGGCTTCACTGGTGAGATCTTTCGGCTTCCAAGTCCTCTTTTATGCGGATGACACGCAAATCATTATATCAATCGGTGATGATTTGCAGCAGGTTGCTCAAAGATTTAATATATGTATGGCCAGCATAATACGCTGGATGCAGGACAACTCTCTCAAAATTAATATGGAGAAAAACGAAGTTTTGGTTTTCGGCACTCAGCCCTTAATCTGGTCTGCTGCCTGGTGGCATGAAATCTGCGTCACTCTTCCCGCTCCAGTGACAACTGCCAAAAACCTAGGAGTCATCTTTGACAAGGGGCTGTCTTTCGATGCCCAGGTGAACCGTACGGTTAGCACCTGTTTCCATATTCTTAAAATTCTTAAGAAAGTGCTGCCATACATTCCCTCAGGTCTTCATCGGCACACTATCATTGACCTAGTCACCTCTTGCCTTGATTATTGCAATGGATTATACCTCAATGTCAGTAAAGGCTCCTTGAACAAGCTGCAAGTAGACCAAAATGCTGCGGCAAGACTTATTCTGAACATCCTCAAACATTAGTCCATTAGAGAAGGAATCCGTGCCTTGCATTGGCTTCCGATCAGGAAGCGCAGCACCTTTAAGGCTCTGAATTTTGAGTACAAGATAATAAAGACATGGCTTTTCGCCTCGTAGTTGGTGACTGTCTGCTTCCCCTTCGTCCCGCCGAGCACCTTGACACCCTCCTGGTTTAGCGTGCTCTACAAATTCCTATCCTATTCTATCCTATCTCCTGGGGCCCAACCATATTTCAAAGGGGAAGGGGGGCATGCAGTGTTAAGATATATATCATTGACAAAGGTAGGATTGTCGAAACGCATTTGTTTAGTGTATTTTTTCGCCAATAAATCTGTAATTGGATTGTACTATTGTGAGTGCTGGCACCTTCTACAATTGTGGGGAGCTGGAATATAAATATATATATATATATATATATATATATATATATATATATATATATATATATATATATATATATATATATATATATATATATGTATATATCAGCCGCGGTCGGCAGTAGGAGTTCCTGCAGGGCGGTGACGTGGGGAGGGTGAGGGGCAGGGTGGGGTGTAGTAATGTATGGATTACGGAGTTTAACAGGTAAGTTAACATATAAATAAATAAAACAAATTTCGTTGCGTGCACTGCATCACCAAATGCGATGCAGTGCACGCAACGAAAGGGATCCGCTCCCCCGCCTCCCTAGTTTTCTCTCTCGTCGCACCCCCATCTACCACCTTCTTTCCCTCCTCTTCTCCTTACCTATTGCTCTTTTCACATTTTGCGCCCTCTTCTTTGCAAACTTTTTATCTCACTGCCTCCACTTCTTTCTCCTTCTCGTCTCACTGCCTCCACTTCTTTCTCCTTCTCGCTCCCCCGCGTCTCTCTCCTTACACAATTTTGTGCCTCGCTGCGCTCCTCTTTCCTGGGCTCTCTTCCTCTCGTGCTTTTCTTCTCCCCTCTCACTCCCTCCCCATCCATTCACACTCTGCGTCTCTCTCACCCTCTCCCCTCTCCACATGGTGTGCTCCTCCCCCGTTCTGCCCCATACCCTCTCCATCCACCCTCTCTCCTTACTTTGTCCCTCCCTTCTTTCTTCTATCTCTAGCCATCGCTATCCATCCCTGTTCACTCTCGCTCTCTCTCCTGGCTCACCACGATCTCTCTCCGGCCCACACCCCCGCTCTTTGGCCGTTATTGGCCTGCTTGTGTAAAGAGGCTTTCATGGGATAAAGCTGTCCCCATCTCCCCGGATATGGGATAATCGCATCACTCTCAGAAGGCTACTAGTGACCTCGAGCGAAAGGAGGCGCTTGCATGTGTCTGCAGGGGGAAACATCCTTTACAACGCAACTTTTACAACGCAGTGCCTTTACGACGCAACTATTACAACGAAAACCATTACAACGCATTGCGCTGGGGGGCGCTCTAGGATAGGGAATAGATTTAATTTACTATCCAACACCTTCCCTAGTGTCCACGGGGACTGGAGTTGGAATAGTAAATTAAACTATTCACTATCCAGCACCCCTAAGCACTATGCGTTGTAATGGTTTGCGTTGTAAAAGTTGCGTCGTAAAGGCATGCGTGGTAAAAGCATGCATTGTAACGACGTACATCCGTCTGCAGGACGTCAAGGCGCGACCATGGTCACACGTGCAGCCAAAAACAAGGTTAAACCAGTCACCCAAGGCGGGCCAAGGTCAGTCCACGACAAACAAGCCTTGATTAAATAAAGCATTATACATACGCAGAGTAGCTACTCAGTGAGCAGGGTCTTCGGCTTGAAGGGATCCTACTTGTTTATTTGTTATTTATTATATTTTGGGCAAGAATAACACGTAGCTATTACTGTACTGAGCCGAAACCCCCACTGATTAGCGAGTATGAAGGGAAGGAAGGGACACCCAGGGAGGTGGGCCTGGCACCACCTCTACGACCCCCACCAGCAATACAACCACCATCAGAGCCTCTCGCTGTAAACACTAGTCCCACAAGTGCATCACCGCCAATTCACCACCCACACACACCACACTCATCACCACGCTCTCCTACTAAAAACACAGCCAGCCCCACCACCGCGATCCCACCAACGCTACAACACCCAACATGTTCTTCCACTACAAACTCCACGAGCACCACTGTCACCACCAATGCACCACCACCTCTGCCACCCTCACCAACTGCAAACCCCATCTGCCCCCCACCACCCACCAGCTCTATATCAGACATCCACAAGCATCAGACATCCACAAGTATCAGACATCCACAAACATCAGACATCCACAAACATCAGACATCCACAAACATCAGACATCCACAAGCATCAGGCATCAGACATCCACAAGCGTCAGGAATCCACAAGCGTCAGGCATTCACAAGCGTCAGACATCCACAAGCGTCAGACATCCACAAACGTCAGGCATCCACAAGCATGAGACATCCAAAGGCATCAGGCATCCTCAAGCGTCAGGCATCCACAAGCGTCAGGCATGCACAAGCGTCAAGCATTCACAAACATCAGACATCCACAAGCGTCAGACATCCACAAGCGTCAGACATCCACAAGTGTCACACATCCACAAGCATCAGACATCCACAAGCATCAGACATCCACAAGCATCAGGCATCAGACATCCACAAGCATCAGACATCCACAAACATCCAGAAGCATTGATGTCCACAAGCATTAGACATACACAAGCATCAGACATCAGACAACCAGGAGCATCAGACATCCACAAGCATCATGCGTCCACAAGCATCGGTCATCCACAAGCATCAGACATCCACAAGCATCAGACATCCACAAGCATCAGACATCCACAAGCAACAGACATCCACAAGCATCAGACATCCACAAGCGTCAGGCATCAAAAAGCATCAAGCATCCACAGGCATCAAACATCCACAAGCAACAGACATCCACAAGCATCAGACATCCACAAGCATCAGACATCCACAAGCGTCAGGCATCCACAAGCATCAGACATCCAAAGGCATCAGGCATCCACAAGCGTCAGGCATCCACAAGCTTCAGGCATGCACATGCGTCAAGCATTCACAAACGTCAGACATCCACAAGTGTCACACATCCACAAGCAACAGACATCCACAAGCAACAGACATCCACAAGCATCAAACATCCACAAGCAACAGACATCCACAAGCATCAGGCATCCAGGAGCATCAGACATCCACAAGCATCAGACATCCACAAGCATCAGACAAGCATCACCCATCAGACATCCACAAGCGTCAGGCATCCAAAAAGGGTCTGGCATGCACATGCGTCAAGCATTCACAAACGTCAGACATCCACAAGTGTCACACATCCACAAGCAACAGACATCCACAAGCAACAGACATCCACAAGCATCAAACATCCACAAGCAACAGACATCCACAAGCATCAGGCATCCAGGAGCATCAGACATCCACAAGCATCAGACATCCACAAGCATCAGACAAGCATCACCCATCAGACATCCACAAACGTCAGGCATCCACAAGCATGAGACATCCAAAGGCATCAGGCATCCTCAAGCGTCAGGCATCCACAAGCGGCAGGCATGCACAAGCGTCAAGCATTCACAAACATCAGACATCCACAAGCGTCAGACATCCACAAGCGTCAGACATCCACAAGTGTCACACATCCACAAGCATCAGACATCCACAAGCATCAGACATCCACAAGCATCAGGCATCAGACATCCACAAGCATCAGACATCCACAAACATCCAGAAGCATCAGATGTCCACAAGCATTAGACATACACAAGCATCAGACATCAGACAACCAGGAGCATCAGACAACCAGGAGCATCAGACATCCACAAGCATCATGCGTCCACAAGCATCAGTCATCCACAAGCATCAGACATCCACAAGCATCAGACATCCACAAGCATCAGACATCCACAAGCAACAGACATCCACAAGCATCAGACATCCACAAGCGTCAGGCATCAAAAAGCATCAAGCATTCACAGGCATCAAACATCCACAAGCAACAGACATCCACAAGCATCAGACATCCACAAGCATCAGACATCCACAAGCGTCAGGCATCCACAAGCATCAGACATCCAAAGGCATCAGGCTTCCACAAGCGTCAGGCATCCACAAGCTTCAGGCATGCACATGCGTCAAGCATTCACAAACGTCAGACATCCACAAGTGTCACACATCCACAAGCAACAGACATCCACAAGCAACAGACATCCACAAGCATCAAACATCCACAAGCAACAGACATCCACAAGCATCAGGCATCCAGGAGCATCAGACATCCACAAGCATCAGACATCCACAAGCATCAGACAAGCATCACCCATCAGACATCCACAAGCGTCAGGCATCCAAAAAGGGTCTGGCATGCACAAGCATCAGGCATTCACAAGCTTCAGGCATCCACAAGCGTCAGACATCCACAAGCAACAGACATCCACAAGCATCAGACATCCACAAGCGTCAGGCATCAAAAAGCATCAAGCATTCACAGGCATCAAACATCCACAAGCAACAGACATCCACAAGCATCAGACATCCACAAGCATCAGACATCCACAAGCGTCAGGCATCCACAAGCATCAGACATCCAAAGGCATCAGGCATCCACAAGCGTCAGGCATCCACAAGCTTCAGGCATGCACATGCGTCAAGCATTCACAAACGTCAGACATCCACAAGTGTCACACATCCACAAGCAACAGACATCCACAAGCAACAGACATCCACAAGCATCAAACATCCACAAGCAACAGACATCCACAAGCATCAGGCATCCAGGAGCATCAGACATCCACAAGCATCAGGCATCCAGTAGCATCAGACATCCACAAGCATCAGACATCCACAAGCATCAGACAAGCATCACCCATCAGACATCCACAAGCGTCAGGCATCCAAAAAGGGTCTGGCATGCACAAGCATCAGGCATTCACAAGCGTCAGGCATCCACAAGCGCAGACATCCACTCGTCGCCACCACAACATCACTCAGCGCCACCACAGCATCAATCTGTGCAACCATTCAACAACAACTGGTTCAAAAAGGTCCTCTCAATGTTTCAGGCTTTATTACAAATGTCACAAAAAGATGTTAATATTTCACTTCTGTTCTTGGATTTTCGTCACAATAAAATACACTGAACATAATCTTTACAAAAGTTATTTACAAAAGTTTAAGCTATTGCTATTATAAATTACAATAACTTTTAAGTATTAATTATTTTTAAAAATTAAAAGCCATTGTTATTTGTAATATCAATACATCTAAGTCACGTAAATACAACACATATTGCATTACAAATGCTACAGGTGTCACATTTGCAAAAGTTAAAACTATTGGCATTGTAAATGACAAAGCTATTAATTTCGCTATTTCCAAAACCAACACATAAATAAAAAATGTTTAATTTACAATACCAATAGCTCAAACTTTCCTAATGCGAGACCTATTGCATTGCAAATGCTTGTTCCCACTTCTCGCTCTGCCTCTTTTAGTTTCTGCACGGCTGTTACATTCTCGGTTTCACACACTGCTGCAGACTCCTTCTATCTCCATGTTCTTCTATTTGCCCCTGTCCACTGCTTTGCTTTCTATCGCTGACTCATGTTCTAATTACTCTCTCATTTTACTTTTCTTGGTACCTACTTCCTTTGTCTCTTTTTTCATTTCCCTCTCCATCGCTTTTTCAACGACCCTTCCTTTGTCTCTGCTTCTTCCGATTCGTTCTCCCCATTTCTTTTCCTCTGATTCCTTTTCCCCATCTTCGTTTTCTTTCCATTTTCTTCAAATATTCCTTTTCCTTCTGTTTATCCCTTCCCCTTTTACTTGTAATCCCCTCTATTTTCTTTACCCCATTTATTTTCTGCCACATTCTCTCTTTCTGAGCAACTTTTTCCTCGTTCCCTCATTTCCATATTTGCATTTCGGCCTCCTCTTGTTTAGCTGGATTTCTCTTCTTTGTCGCTGTTCTTGTATTACTTTTTTAGAGTTTTACATAGCGCAAACTAGACCCGAGAAATTGGGTATCAGAGCGCTTTACATGAGCACCAGTTTCGTTACAGATGGACACATCAATTTTTGTTAGGCACGGGGAGATTAAGTGATTTGCCCTGAATCACAGGATGTTGAGCGTCGTTGCCTAGACTCGAACCCGGTTCCCCAGCTCCGAAGTAGACTGCTCTAGCTTAATGCTATAACATCTCCCCATTCACTAATGTCACCAGAATTCGGACATTACAAAATCAATTTTGTTCCTTTCACACTTTTATCATATACTGCTAATTTGACTATGAAGTGTCCCCAGTTTTCCTTCCACACTCCATGCCTACCCGTTTTCTAATTGCCAGTACTTCGTTGTACATTCCCGTTTTTCCCATTTCTATTTTTTTCTCTCATCTTTCTTTTCTATATTTTTTTCCAGTAATATTCTTTCAGTTTCTTTTTCTCTCTCATTTTACTTATATTGCATTCTTTCACTCTTTTCCCTTTCTCTCATTTTCCTCTTCCAGTTCATTTGCTTCGTTTTCTTCCCAGTCTCTGTGTCCCTTTTTTTATCATCACCTTTGTTTCGCTAATTTGCATTTGCTCTGATTGTGTTATGTTGCTTTTCTATCTTTTTTTTCTTTTATGCACCTACTTTCTTACTCTGATTTTCTTTCTCTTTTCCTCATTTTATTTCTGGAATGCTTTATGTGTCATTATTGACATTCATGTACCCCAGTAATCCTACACTCAATTTTTCACTTCCTCTTTCCTACCACCGTTGTTTCTTCCCCTTTCATCTGCTCTCTCTGCCCCTTACATTGTATTCTCTCTTGTTCTCCTTATTTCTTCTTTCCTAATGTGCATGGCCCTCTTTTGTCCACCTTTTCCTTTCACTCTTACTCTTATCCCTGTTTTCTATTTTCTCTTGCCAGCGCTTGGCCAATGTTGTTTTTTCCCTTGCTTTTCTTCCTCACTTCGTTTAATTTACTTCCGCCCAGGGCTTTAAGTGAGATGAAAAAACTGGGGGGTCTCCCAAAGGGGCGTGGTCAATGCAATTAAGGGCATGGCTTAAAAATATTGAACAAAAAATCAGGGTTTAGCATAGTGTGCTGCCTGACTTGTATTTTGTTGTTTCTGTCATTGCATCCAGATATATGATACAACAAGTAACACCATACCTACAACAAGTCAGGACTATTGGCTTTGTCAATGGTTGTTGGTTTCATAAGATACATAAGCAGCAACTATGGTTGTATATAATATTGAAAAAGCTTCCACTTAAGGCCCTGGTGACACCACGACAATGTTGCTGCTCCTGAGTTTCAAAAAGAGAAGGGAAAACCAGAGAGAAAATGACTCTTTAATGGAGTTCCCTTACCTTAAAACCGCTCACCTTCTCCACTAGTGAGAAGTGAGCAGTGTGAGCACGCGCACACAGCCGCGCCCGTGGAGGGAGTTACGGTGGGGCAGGGAGGCGGGGAGGGGGAGGGGCAGGGTGGAGGGTGCTAAAAACCGGCATATGGATAATTGCAGGTAAGTAAACAATTTAATTCATAAAACGAATTTCGTAGTGTGCACTGCATCGCATTTGCAGTGCGCGCTACGAAATTCGTTTCATTAGTTAAATTGTTTACTTACCTGCAATTATCCATATGCCGGTTTTTAGCACCCTCCACCCTGCCCCTCCCCCTCCCCGCCTCCCTGCCCCACCGTAACTCCCTCCACGGGCCGCAGTTGCGCGCACATCGATGTGCCTGCAGTACGGAAAAAAACAGACCGCTAGGGCACAAATAGAGCACCATAGAGACCCATTTCGAGGCCCCCTTTAAAAAACTGGTGGTGCTCAGCACCGGTGAGACCCGGCCCACTTGAAGCCCTTCTTCCGTCTCACTTTCTGTTGTGCTATATTTCCCGGTAAGGCTCTCTATCTTTTATCCTCTCGTTCTGGTTGTAGCTTTCTCATTCTCTTCTTGTTCCATTTCTCTTTCCTTATTTCCCTCATAATGTTCATTCTAGCGTAAATTCCTTTTTTGAGTATGGCTTGATAGCTCAGCAGTCTGCTTACTGTTGTTACAGCTGCATGTGAACATATGAATCATATGTTGCTTTCTGTTTTTCCCTTGCAGCAGGATAGTGTAATGCGTTGATCCAGTATTAAAATGCAAAACATATCCATTGGGTTTGCCAATGTTTGTTTCTTCTTCCTTCCCTTGGCTCCCTTTTCATCTTGTCGCTTCCTACTCCTACTTTCCGCTGTCTTTATCACCATCTAGCTCTCACATACCTTGCATGTTCTCTCTGTCTGTTGCTCTGTCCCTCCTTTATCTCCGAATAATGGCATATCTAAATAAAGTGCGCTATCCTCTATTCCTTGCCTTTCCCCCCTCCTTTTGCCTCTTCCCTTCTCATGCACCCTTCCTTGTACTCCCTATATCTTTCTCAATTTGTCTTCTTTTTCTCTTGCTTTCATTTCTCATTGTCACTTTTCCTGTCTCCCTTTTCTGATGTCTTATTTTCCATATTTTCTGCCCCTCCTTTATTATCCCTTTTGCCTCTCTTGTTCCTACTCTCTGCAGTTTTGTTCTCTGAACTCTTTCATCTCTTATATTTTCCCTCTCTCTTTTTCATTCGTTTTCTTCTCCAATTTCCCTTTATTCTCCTTACGCAGTTCTTTCTATTTCTCCACTTCAGCCTCGCTCATTGTGCTTTTCCTCCCTCTTTCTCCCTCTACTTTATGTTGCCCTCTCCTGCTCTTTTCAGTTTTCCTTCTTTCTCCTACCATCTGCTTTTTCTTCCTTTTCAATTTTCTTTCTCCCTCTTTTCCTCTACTGTCCCTCTTCCTCGCTCTTATTGCATTTCCCTTCCTCTCTCACATTTCCCCCATTCGGTCTTGACGTCGTTCATTGTCCTTTCCCTCCCTCCTCCTCCGTGCCCTCCTTTGTTCATTTCTCTCTCCCTCTCTCTCTCGCTGACTCGCTGCAGCCCCCTTTTCTAAGACAGATTGTTCCTTTAATCACTCAGGAAAAGAACCCCAAGCTGATATAATATTATAATTAATTAATTCACTAAAAAGGTATTAAATTTCTTTTCCCCCCTGTGGATATTATCTGAATTCATTGACCTTTAGAAAAATCGCCCTCTAATTGTGCGTAGGTTCCAGGCCATTCCCAGCCGGCCCCGCTCACATTAATAACAGCTCTCAGGCCTCCGCCAGGCGGCTAAATATTGTATAAATTTCGCTGGCCCCAGAATAAGGAGAAAAGGGAAGAAAAAAAGGAAAAAGAAAATGACACGAGGAGAGCTGTCTGGTTTTGAAAGACGGAGACTATAGGGGAGGAGAGCGGATGGAAAAGAAGGGGCATGATAAAGAGGGGTGGAAGAGGGAAGGTGGCTGATTAGGCAGGAAAGGACAAAGCGCGTGACACCTGGGTCTGCCAGAGGCAGGAGCCAGGCAGAATAGGGAGGGACAGAAGTCCTCGATATAATGATAATTCGCTTTTTTCTATCGCCCTTCATACCGGCCTTCTGCCGCGTCTAAGCGCTAGAAACAGCAGCTGTTAGCACTGGTGAACCTCGGAATGGTGGAAGTCTGATTCAGCCTCTCCATGACTCAAACTCGTGGACACCTGTAGAGCTGGGTGTTCAATTGTATTGTATTGTAATTGCATTTACAAAGCGCTTGCCACCCCTGATGAGGTGTTCAAGCGCTTTTTGGTGAGTAGCACACTACTCTGGTACACCAAACAGGTTTAGTGGGTAATTAGTATAGGGAAATATGAAATTAATTTGAGTGGTGGACATGTTAGTCTGTTATTTGGTTTGAAAAGGAATAGTGGAGGGATAGAAGAAGTATATATATATGTAGATGAAAGTAGCATTTAATAAACTCCTGCTTTCAAGTGTTGCACTTTAAATAATTTATTTGGCTTTATTTTTTATAACTCAATAGTGAAGCAACTGTATATAAATAGTTGTGATAAAAGACTTCTTTATGCAGTCATCTAGATACATGTTAAAACATAGAATAATGTAACCATGAGTAAAATGTAAATTTTTAAGCAGAACTAACGAATAGCTATGTTTTTTAAAACATCAATAATATGCATATTTATACAACCCATAACACATATTTGGGTACATATCTATAGTCCAAATAAATGCTTATGAACAGAGGGATATGTTGTATATTTATGTTGCGTATGCTGGTTATGTGTGGAAGAGCCAATTCTTGAGTAGTTTTCTGAAAATAAGGTGGTTATCCATGAATCTTATGTTGGGGGTATAGAGTTACATAGTTTAGCTGCTTGAGCAGAGAATGATGTAACACCTATGTTTTTTTCCTTGTACAGTGGAATTTTGAGGTTAGGTGCCACTCTAGAGTGGAGTTTCCTTTGTTGAATGTAATTGGTGATTTTATTCCTGATGCAGAGTAGTCCTGTTCCATGTAACACTTTTGGGTGATACAATGCAGATTGAATGTGGATCTTCTGGCAACTGGTAACCAATGCAGGGCTTTCAAGGCAGGGGAGACATGGTCTTGCGGCTTTACATGTAGGAGTAGTCTAGCTGGCGAGTTCTGAATCCGTTGTAGTTTTTTCATAGTTGTTAAAGGTGATCTGTGGTAGAGGCTATTGGTGTAATTGAGTTTGGACAGAACAAGAGAGATGGTAGCCTGGACCTTGTGTGGAAATCCCAGGTGGGGGAATATGCGTCTCAGACTTTTTATAGTAACAAAGCTTGATCTAGCTAAATTGTCCCCTTGGGCATTCATTGATAGCTTGGAGTTCATGGTCATTCCGAGGTTTCTTACTTCCTTTGATACTTTAGGCGGTGTTCCTAGATCATCAGTCCAGGCGACGAGTTGGTCATAATGTTTACAATCGCCACACATGAGTAAACCTGTTTTGAAAGCATTCAATTTGAGAGGGCTCCATCTCATCCATTGATCCATGGCTCTGAGACAACTGAACATTTGTGAGTTTCCAATGTCTCTGGGGCATTCCAGTTGAAAGAGTATTTGCGTGTCATCTGCACAGTTATAGCACGTGTGGTAAAATGGATTCATCGGTGCCGGTAATGACTTTATGTAGATATTGAAAAGCATGGGTGAGATGATAGAGCCGCGAGGGGCCCCTGCTTGTGCGAAGTATGGTTTGGACGAGAAAGAGGGGTATGAATGGCATTTGTTCTGTTGTGAAGATAGAATGTGATCCAGTCTAGAGCAGTCCCCTCTATGCCGGCTTCGTAGAGTCTTTGTATCAGTGTGTCATGGTCAACCGTGTCAAAGGAATCTGAGAGGACCAAGAGAAGTAGTGCAGCAACTCCGTTTAGGTCAACTTTGTTCTTAAGTTCATCCACAGATGGCAACAAGGGCATATTCTGTGCCTCTTCCAGGACGGAATAGCCTTTGGAAGTCTGAAAGTATGGTATTTTCTTCAATGAACTATAACATCTGGGCGAATGCTGCTCTTTCTATTATTTTGCCCAGGAAAGGTCCATATGTAAGCGGTCCATAGTTAAATGAAGTGCTAAATGACGAGGAGTGTCCACTGGTGGAATTCATTCACCATAAGTAGAGACAGTCAGTAGGGTGTAGAACATTCTACTGGTAACCACTCCCCTAGATGTAGCAGCTACTCCAAAAACTGGAGGACTTTCCATTTGTGTGTGGCATATTACATGTTCCTGGATTTGCATTGCTAGAAAACACATTGCCTGAAATTATATTGGTTATATTTTTGCTGGAAATGTATTTTCATGTAAAACAAGCATTTGCAATGCAATAGGTCTCACATAAGGAAAGTGTGAGCTATTGGTATTGTAAATGACAATTTCTTTAAATATGTGTTGGCTTTGAAAATATATAAATTAATAGCATTTTTATTCACAAAGCCAATAGCTTACACTTTCCTAATGCAAGTCCTATTGGCTATGGCACTGCTTGTTGGTAGCAAGCAAGGACAGTGCTGTTGTGGTATTGAGTGATGCTGTTGTGGTGCTGAGTGATGATATGGTTGGGCTGAGTGATGTGGTGGTACATTAGAGTGATGTGGTGGTGTCCCAGAGTGATGTGGTGGTGTCCCAGAGTGATGTGGTGGTGTACCAGAGTTATGTGGTGGTGCCCCTGAGTGATGTGGTGGTGCCCCAGAGTGATGTGGTGGTGTCCCAGAGTGATGTGGTGGATGTGGTGGTGTCCCAGAGTGATGTGGTGGTGTCCCAGAGTGACGTGGTGGTGTCCCTGAGTGATATGGGGGTGTCCCTGAGTGATATGGTGGTGTCCCTGAGTGATGTGGTGGTGTAGTGTGGCTTTCAGCAGTGTGAGGCGTGCAGCAGTGCGAGGTGTGCAGCAGTGTGATGCGTGCAGCAGTGTGATGCGTGCAGCAGTGTGATGCGTGCAGCAGTGTGAGGTGTGCAGCAATGTGAGGCGTGCAGCAGTGTGAGGCGTGCGGCAGTGTGCAGCATACAGCAGTGTGAGTAATGCAGCAGTGTGCAGCGTGCAGCAGTGTGAGGCGTGCAACAGTGTGAGTAATGCAGCAGTGTGCAGCATGCAGCAGTGTGCAGCTTGCAGCAGTGTGAGGCATGCAGCAGTGTGAGGCGTGCAGCAGTGTGAGTTGTGCTGTAGTGTGCAGCATGCAGCAGTGTGTGGCATGCAGCAGTGTGTGGCATGCAGCAGTGTGAGGCGTGCAGCAGTGTGTGGCGTGCAGCAGTGTGCAGCATGCAACAGGGTTAGTAATGCAGCAGTGTGCAGCGTGCAGCAGTGTGAGGCGTGCAGCAGTGTGTGGCATGCAGCAGTGTGTGGCGTGCAGCAGTGTGTGGCGTGCAGCAGTGTGCAGCATGCAGCAGTGTGAGTAATGCAGCAGTGTGAGGCATACAGCAGTGTGAGGCGTGCAGCAGTGTGAGTAATGCAGCAGTGTGAGGCATGCAGCAGTGTGCAGCGTGCAGCAGTGTGAGGCGTGCAGCAGTGTGAGGCATGCAGCAGTGTGCGGCATGCAGCAGTGTGCAGCGTGCAGCAGTGTGAGGCGTGCAGCAGTGTGAGGCATGCAGCAGTGTGAGTAATGCAGCAGTGTGCAGCATGCAGCAGTGTGCAGCGTGCAGCAGTGTGCAGCGTGCAGCAGTGTGAGGCGTGCAGCAGTGTGAGTAATGCAGCAGTGTGCAGCATGCAGCAGTGTGAGACATGCAGCAGTGTGTTGCGTGCAGCAGTGTGAGGCATGCAGCAGTGTGAGGCGTGCGGCAGTGTGTCGTGCTGTAGTGTGCAGCATGCAGCAGTGTGAGTAATGCAGCAGTGTGCAGCGTGTAGCAGTGTGAGGCGTGTAGCAGTGTGAGGCGTGCAGCAGTGTGCTGCATGCAGCAGTGTGCAGCGTGCAGCAGTGTGAGGCGTGCAGCAGTGTGAGTAATGCAGCAGTGTGCAGCATGCAGCAGTGTGCAGCGTGCAGAAGTGTGCAGCGTGCAGCAGTGTGAGGCATGCAGCAGTGTGCGGTGTGTAGCAGTGTGTGGCGTGCAGCAGTGTGTGGCATGCAGCAGTGTGTGGCATGCAGCAGTGTGCAGCTTGCAGCAGTGTGAGGCATGCAGCAGTGTGAGGCGTGCAGCAGTGTGAGTCGTGCTGTAGTGTGCAGCATGCAGCAGTGTGAGTAATGCAGCAGTGTTAGGTGTGCAGCAGTGTGAGGCGTGCAGCAGTGTGATGCGTGCAGCAGTGTGAGGTGTGGAGGATTGTGAGGCGTGCAGCAGTGTGAGGCGTGCGGCAGTGTGCAGCATGCAGCAGTGTGAGTAATGCAGCAGTGTGCAGCGTGCAGCAGTGTGAGGCGTGCAGCAGTGTGAGTAATGCAGCAGTGTGCAGCATGCAGCAGTGTGCAGCGTGCAGAAGTGTGCAGCGTGCAGCAGTGTGAGGCGTGCAGCAGTGTGCGGTGTGTAGCAGTGTGTGGCGTGCAGCAGTGTGTGGCATGCAGTAGTTCAAGTTCAAGTTCAAGTTCAAGAATTTGTATAGCGCACTACTCACCCGGAGGGTCTCAAGGCGCTTGAGGGAGGGTGCAGTGTGAGGCATGCAGCAGTGTGAGGCGTGCAGCAGTGTGAGTCGTGCTGTAGTGTGCAGCATGCAGCAGTGTGAGTAATGCAGCAGTGTTAGGTGTGCAGCAGTGTGAGGCGTGCAGCAGTGTGATGCGTGCAGCAGTGTGAGGTGTGGAGGATTGTGAGGCGTGCAGCAGTGTGAGGCGTGCGGCAGTGTGCAGCATGCAGCAGTGTGAGTAATGCAGCAGTGTGCAGCGTGCAGCAGTGTGAGGCGTGCCGCAGTGTGAGTAATGCAGCAGTGTGCAGAATGCAGCAGTGTGCAGCGTGCAGAAGTGTGCAGCGTGCAGCAGTGTGAGGCGTGCAGCAGTGTGCGGTGTGTAGCAGTGTGTGGCGTGCAGCAGTGTGTGGCATGCAGCAGTTAAAGTTCAAGTTCAAGTTCAAGAATTTGTATAGCGCACTACTCACCCGGAGGGTCTCAAGGCGCTTGAGGGAGGGTGGGTGCATTACTTATCGAATAGCCAGGTTTTAAGCTGCTTTCTGAAGGAGAGGTTGTTCTGTGTAAGGCGGAGGTGATTGGGGAAGGAATTCCAGGTTTTGGCCGCTAAGTAAGAGAAGGATCTTCCTCCCATGGTGGATCTATGGATGCGCGGAATTGCGGCGAGGGCTTGATTGGATGATCGTAGTTGGCGGGTGGGTGTGTAGAAGGTTAGTCTTGTGTTGAGGCATTTGGGTCCTAGGTCGTAGAGGGCCTTGTGTGCGTGGGTGAGGAGACGGAACGTTATTCTCTTGTTGACGGGGAGCCAGTGGAGGTCTTTCAGGTGACCGGAAATGTGAGCTTGACGGGGGATGTCCAGTACGAGTCTGGCTGAGGCATTTTGGATGCGTTGGAGTTTTTTCTGTAGTTTGGCTGTGGTTCCGGCGTAAAGGGTATTTCCATAATCCAGTCGGCTAGTGACCAGTGCGTGGGTGACTGTCTTTCTTGTTTCGGTGGGGATCCAACGGAATTTTTTTTTGAGCAAGCGTAGGATGTTAAAGCATGAAAATGAGACGGCGTTGACTTGTCTGGTCAACGAGAGGGAGGAGTCTAGGATGAAGCCTAGGTTACGTGCGTGATCTGTAGGTATGGGTGCTGTACCCAGGGCCGGTGGCCACCATGAGTCGTCCCAGGAAGAGGGGGATGATCCTAAAATGAGGACATCCGTTTTGTCCGAGTTTAGTTTTAAACGGCTGTTCTTCATCCATTCGGCTACTTCTTTCATTCCTTCGTGTAGATTGGTTTTGGCGGTGTTTGGGTCTTTTGTGAGGGAGAGGATCAGCTGGTTGTCGTCTGCGTAGGAGATGATGTTGAGGTTGTGTTGTCGCGCGATGGATGCGAGGGGACTCATGTAAACGTTGAAGAGGGTGGGACTGAGAGATGATCCTTGTGGTACGCCGCAGATGACTTTGGTGGCCTCTGATCTGAAAGGGGGGAGGCGAACTCTCTGGGTTCTTCCGGCGAGGAATGAGATGATCCAGTCCAGAGCTTTATCTTGTATTCCAGCGTCGTTGAGGCGTTGTATGAGGGTGTTATGACAGACTGTGTCGAAGGCGGCGGAGAGGTCGAGTAGGATGAGGGCAACTGTTTCTCCGTTGTCCAGTAGCGTTCGGATGTCATCTGTAGCTGCGATGAGGGCGGTTTCGGTGCTGTGTTTGGCTCGGAATCCGGACTGTGATGGGTCGAGGGAGTTGTTGGATTCAAGGAAGGCGGCGAGTTGACTATTGACGGCTTTCTCGATTACTTTGGCCGGGAAGGGGAGGAGTGAGATGGGGCGGTAGTTCTTAAGTTCAGAGGGGTCTGCTGTGGGTTTCTTCAGAAGGGCGCTGAGTTCGGCATGTTTCCAGCTTTCCGGGAAGGTAGCGGAGTTGAAGGAACAGTTGATGACGTCGCGGAGATGGGGTGCGATGATGGAGTCAGCTTTGTTGAAGATATGATGGGGACATGGGTCGGTTGGTGAGCCTGAGTGGATGGAGTTCATCAGGCGGATGGTGTCTTCAGTGGTGATTGCGTTCCAGGCGCAAAGGTTGTTAGAATGCTGTTTTGGTTCGGAGGTGAGTGGAGTGGATTGGTCTTCGGACAGGTTTTCAAAGCTGTTATGTATTTCTGTGATTTTGTTGTGGAAGAAAGAGGATAAAGAGTCGCAGAGGAATTGGGAGGGAGTGATGTCGTTGGTGCCGGCGGTGGGGTTGGTAAATTCTTTGACGATGTTGAATAGTTCCTTGCTGTTGTGGGCGTTGTTGTCGAGTCGATCCTTGAATGCTGATTTCTTGGTGGATCGGATCAATTGGTGATGTTTGCGGGTGGCGTCCTTGAAGGTGGTCAGGTTGTCGGTGGTTGGGTTTTTTCTCCAGGTTTTTTCGAGAGTACGACATAACTTCTTGGATTTCTTAAGGTCATCGTTAAACCAGGGTGCCTTTTTGCTACCTTGTTTGGTCTGGTGGTTTTTCAAAGGTGCTAATTCGTCAGCGCTGTGGGTGATCCATTGTGTGAGTTTGGTGGCAGCTTGGTTTGGGTCCGATGAAATGGCGGGAGGGTTTTGGTTAAGTGATGTGAAGAGTTGGTCGGTGGTGATTTTGTTCCAGTTTCTTCGAAGAATAGGTTGTGGGGGGTTGTGGGTCTCGGTCTGTTTGTAGCTGAAGTGAACGCAGCTGTGGTCCATCGAATGGAGAGTTATGGTGTGATCGAAGGAGATGTGTTTGCTGGAGGGGAAGATAGGGTCAAGCGTGTGTCCGGCAGGGTGCGTGGGGGTGTTAACAAGTTGTTTAAGTCCGAGATTGGTCATGTTGTCCAGAAGGGTGGTGGTGTTGCTGTCGTTTTGCTTTTCCAGGTGGAAGTTAAGGTCTCCCAGTAGAATGTAGTTCTCGGAGGTGAGGGCATGTGGACTGATGAAGTCAGTGATGTCTTCGTTGAAATGTGTACGGGATCCAGGTGGTCTGTAGATGAGGGTGCCTCTAAGTGTGGTCCTGGGGTCGGTGTGGATTTGAAAGTGAAGGTGTTCGGCTGTAGCGAGGGTATCATCGGAGTTGGTCGTGATGCGGATGGTGTTCTTATGGACGATGGCGATGCCTCCTCCTGTTTGGTTGATGCGATCAACCAAGCAGTGTGTGGCATGCAGCAGTGTGCAGCTTGCAGCAGTGTGAGGCATGCAGCAGTGTGAGGTGTGCAGCAGTGTGAGTCGTGCTGTAGTGTGCAGCATGCAGCAGTGTGAGTAATGTAGCAGTGTGAGGTGTGCAGCAGTGTGAGGCGTGCAGCAGTGTGTGGCGTGCAGCAGTGTGTGGCATCCAGCAGTGTGTGGCATGCAGCAGTGTGAGGCGTGCAGCAGTGTGTGGCGTGTAGCAGTGTGTGGCGTGCAGCAGTGTGTGGCGTGCAGCAGTGTGTGGCGTGCAGCAGTGTGCAGCTTGCAGCAGGGTGAGTAATGCAGCAGTGTGCAGCGTGCAGCAGTGTGAGGCATGCAGCAGTGTGTGGCGTGCAGCAGTGTGTGGCGTGCAGCAGTGTGTGGCATGCAGCAGTGTGTGGCGTGCAGCAGTGTGTGGCCTGCAGCAGTGTGTGGCATGCAGCAGTGTGGAGCATGCAGCAGTGTGAGTAATGCAGCAGTGTGAGGCATACAGTAGAGTGAGGCGTGCAGCAGTGTGAGTAATGCAGCAGTGTGAGGCGTGCAGCAGTGTGCAGCATGCAGCAGTGTGAGGCGTGCGGCAGTGTGAGGCGTGCAGCAGTGTGCGGCATGCAGCAGTGTGCAGCGTGCAGCAGTGTGAGGCGTGCAGCAGTGTGAGGCATGTGGCAGTGTGAGTAATGCAGCAGTGTGCAGCATGCAGCTGTGTACAGCGTGCAGCAGTGTGCAGCGTGCAGCAGTGTGAGGCGTGCAGCAGTGTGAGTAATGCAGCAGTGTGCAGTGTGCAGCGTGCAGCAGCATGCAGCAGTGTGCAGCAGTGTGCAGCGTGCAGCAGTGTGAGACGTGCAGCAGTGTGTTGCGTGCAGCAGTGTGTGGCATGCAGCAGTGTGCGGCACGCAGCATTGTGCAGCGTGCAGCAGTGTGAGGCGTGCGGCAGTGTGTCGTGCTGTAGTGTGCAGCATGCAGCAGTGTGAGTAATACAGCAGTGTGCAGCATGTAGCAGTGTGAGGCGTGCAGCAGTGTGAGGCATGCAGCAGTGTGCTGCATGCAGCAGTGTGCGCGTGCAGCAGTGTGCAGCAGTGTGAGGCATGCAGCAGTGTGAGGCGTGTGGCAGTGTGAGTAATGCAGCAGTGTGCAGCATGGAGCAGTGTGCAGTGTGCAGCAATGTGAGGCGTGCAGCAGTGTGAGTAATGCAGCAGTGTGCAGCGTGCAGCAGTGTGCAGCGTGCAGCAGTGTGAGGCGTGCAGCAGTGTGTGGCGTGCAGCAATGTGTGTCTTGCAGCAGTGTGCGGCATGCAGCAGTGTGCAGCGTGCAGCAGTGTGAGTAATGCAGCAGTGTGCAGCATGCAGCAGGGTGCAGCGTGCAGCAGTGTGAGGCATGCAGCAGTGTGTGGCGTGCAGCAGTGTGTGGCTTGCAGCAGTGTGCGGCATGCAGCAGTGTGCAGCGTGCAGCAGTGTGAGGTGTGCGGCAGTGTGAGTCGTGCTGTAGTGTGCAGCATGCAGCAGTGTGAGTAATGCAGCAGTGTGCAGCAGTGTGAGGCATGCAGCTGTGTGAGGCGTGTAGCAGTGTGTGGTGTGAAGCAGTGTGTGGCGCGCAGCAGTGTGTGGCGTGCAGCAGTGTGTGGCATGCAACAGTTTGAGGCGTGCAGCCGTGTGAGGCGTGCAGCAGTGTGTGGCGTGCAGCAGTGTGTGGCGTGCAGCAGTATGTGGTGTGCAGCAGTGTGCAGCATGCAGCAGTGTGAGTAATGCAGCAGTGTGCAGTGTGCAGCGTGCAGCAGTGTGAGGCGTGCAGCAGTGTGTGGCGTGCAGCAGTGTGTGGCTTGCAGCAGTGTGTGGCATGCAGCAGTGTGCAGCGTGCAGCAGTGTGAGTAATGCAGCATGCAGCATTGTGCAGCATGCAGCAGTGTGCAGCGTGCAGCAGTGTGAGGCGTGCAGCAGTGTGAGTAATGCAGCAGTGTGCAGCATGCAGCAGTGTGCAGCAGTGTGAGGCGTGCAGCAGTGTGTGGCGTGCAGCAGTGAGTGGCTTGCAGCAGTGTGTGACATGCAGCAGTGTGCAGCGTGCAGCAGTGTGAGGCGTGCAGCAGTGTGAGTCGTGCTGTAGTGTGCAGCATGCAGCAGTGTGAGTAATGCAGCAGTGTGCAGCAGTGTGAGGCGTGCAGCTGTGTGAGGCATGCAGCAGTGTGTGGCGTGCAGCAGTGTGTGGCGTGCAGCAGTGTGTGGCATACAGCAGTGTGTGGCATGCAGCAATGTGAGGCATGCAGCAGTGTGTGGTGTGCAGCAGTGTGTGGCGTGCAGCAGTGTGTGGCGTGCAGCAGTGTGTGGTGTGCACCAGTGTGAGTAATGCAGCAGTGTGCAGCGTGCAGCAGTGTGAGGCGTGCAGCAGTGTGTGGTGTGCAGCAGTGTGTGGCGTGCAGCAGTGTGGGTAATGCAGCAGTGTGCAGCAGTGTGAGGCAGCTGACTCGTGCTGGCAACATAATTATATTTCCGACGCCGCGAGACTTTCAGACACACCAGACACAGAGTGATACTCACACTGCCAATTACCGAGACCAGGAAGCGGGGCCTACCCAGGCAGGTTCAGGAGTGGTGGCACACCAGGGGGCCCAATCTCCGGATGTGACCGTAGTGTGTCACATTCTGGGCTGGAGGAAGTGAGGTCAAAAGTGGCGGGGGACTCAAACTGAGAGTCGAGTCCTCCAGGTGCTGCCGCTACATACTGTGCCGCAATTTAAATTCCATAAAATCAGGCAGAGTTGTTGGACTGAGCAGTGAGTTCCCTCATGACCGACAGGACAGATGGCCGCCCGCGCCGCAGCACATCAGAGGCATCGCAAACATAGCTGGCGCAAAGTGTGGCCGGGCGGGGGACAAGTCAGTGAGTCACTCTGCTGGGAGAGAAGAAGAGTGCATGATACAGTTTGCTATGCGGCCGCGGGTCCCTGTGAGGCTCACGCCGAGGCCGCCGAGACAGCAGTAGTCTGAACTCTGAGTAAGTATTTACTTTGGTCAAATGTTCTGCACTGCGCGCCAATGTGTGACAATTTACTAGCAGGCCCTCTCTGCTCTGGAGCCCGGCCGAGCAAGGGGGGAGGAGGGGGTCCGTTACGACTTGCATCATCATTGCTTCAAAGGCCCCCTGTCCGCTGTCATCAGTTGTAAAATGATTGCTTCACAGCGCGGAGCGCACCACACATGGATCTGATAATTATTGAGACACAGTATCTGCAGGCGCAGGGCTGCTCTGTCTCGTCATCCTTCAGGTTTATATCTGCAAGAGATCTCAGATTTCATTTAATTCTGCAGAGCGTAATCACAGCAGGCCGCATGGCTGCTCTGTCTTGTCATCCTTGGGTACGAGAGTACTTCACTTGAGGCAGAGGTATTATTATCTTTAGACTACCGGTGCCAGTGCATGTTTTTCCACTAGTGTCCTTCCATTTCTGGTGCTCTGCAGCAGATTCAACAAGTTCTTGGTGTTTCTTGTGGCTCAAATGGCTCTAATTTCTGATAATTATAAGTATCCCTAGTTCTTCATTGCAAGATCTTTGCTCGCGATAAAGTGTCACTCATAGTCGTCGAATGTCACTCATAATTTCGCTGACATTTTAAAAATGTCACACATGGCAATCTGAAACCTTGGCAGCTATGGCTTTGCGTTGCAGCGGGAGCCTACCCCGCATTGCCTAGAGCTGAAGAAGTTCACCGCCGCGGCTCGGGTGCCGGGCGAGACACAGGAAGCCAGGCGGGACTGCCCGGGACTGCCTGCTTGAGGGCAGGGCCACCAACACAGACAGGAAGCGTACGGGAGCCTAGCCCGCGCTCCTATGACGAGAAGGGAGCCAGCGTGTGACCCAGCGGGGCTCCCGTGCTAAGGGAGAGCCCTGCCTGCTGCTGGGCCTGGACCGCTGCCGCGATGAGTCTGGGGAGAGAAGCAGAGGGGGCTCGAGGCACATTGCCCGTGCCTGCCCCCGCCACCTACCAACCCCGTGCAGCTGCCACCACCGCGGGACGAGAGGAGTCCGACAGACCTGGTGAGTGGGGCCCCTGTGTTCCTTTGTAAAGAAGGGGGCGTTGGGGCACATTGCCGGTGCCCGCCCCCCCAGTGAGGGAAACCCCACCTGTGCCCGGTGAGTGGGGTGGGGTGGGGTGGGGTGGGGTGTGTGTGTGCACGTTTGTCTGTGTGTATGTGTTATCCGCTTGCTGGGAATCTGGGACAGGAGATGTGCATGGCGCGTGGGTGAACGTGCACGCACACATGGTGAAATCGCCGACGGCCCTGCGCGTGCCCATCCCCTGTCCCACATTCCCAGCAAGTGGATAACAAAAGAAGCTTCGCTGGAAGAAGCGCTTCGCGCTGCTAACACCAGCTCGACCTAAAAAGGATTATTCTTGCATGGGAGAGATGCTGTTGTGGATTCTTCTTCTCAATAAATGCATTGTTTTTCAGGAAAAATTCTTGAAGAGGCTTCCATGTGCTTTTAGCAACAAAATGGATGAACCTATGAAAAAATAAGGGACTGCAACTATCTCCTAAGGAGAAAACAAATGAGCAAACAAAAATGTGATAGAGTGGGAGAGGAGGGAATGAGGCATATTCATCTCATTCCTCACATAACCAAGGAAAGATGTCTCCTCACCGCGTCTGACACAGTTTCTAGGTGTCCTGGGCAGGATGTTGGGGAGTATGATGGGGCCGCCACATTAATGCACTTAAGTTGGATAACCAAGGTGTGAGAAGTTACAAAGTTCTACATCTTCCAGCTCTTCAAAATTAGTTTTAAGCTTTGCCAACCTTTCAAATCACAAAGAGGGGAAAGTTTTAGGAAAAATGCTGGTAAAGATGGTGGCAGAAAATAGCCTCTGTCATATCGTGTGTCCTCTTGAGGTTTTGAACTCTTTCAGCCCTCTTGGGTTTGTGGTCTTGGGTCTCTCCTAATTGTATTTGTGTATGTTTAGAAGCATCACTTGTGGCCTTGTTTTTAGGGTCTTTGACTCTCTTTTCGAAGGTTAAGATTCCCATTCCTAATCCCTCATGGTCCTGTGTCTCCGTATAGGTTCCTTTAATCATAATGAGGCTCTCTCTAGGAAGGGACATATAAATAGCTTTCATCCTTTCATGTCATTTATATCTTGTTTCATTTCACACTCTTGCCTTAGCTTCTTTGGTCAGATTTATCATGCTCCTTGCATTAGGTTTTGATGTTCATGAGCTTCCATGTTTAGGGTGATGACTGGAAATGCCTTATTTCTGGGATACTACTCTGGGTGAGACGTCTACTTTAGGTCTTCATTATGTTGAGGTCTTCCCCCATCTATTCTGTTGGGTCACCATGGCATTGTTATTTGATGTGTGGCGGCTTCTTTCCTTCATTGAGTGAAGGCTGCTTTGGGTCCTGCCCCTGTCTTTGGGTAGCATTTTTATTTGCCTACCTTATTCTTTCGTGTCTAGAGCTCTTCGACTTGAGCCTCCTCTTTTGCATTTGGCTGGGAGGTATGTATAGACTGCTTGCACTTTCCCCTTGTTGACTGGGCCTGGTTAGTTTTCAGAATATTATTTCCCTTCGCAGACTTTGCAAATCTCTGTGTTCCTTTCCATTTCAGTGTATGTCTTTGGTCTGGCCGGAGTTGTCTGTTGGTGATGAAGCTGCATTTCCTATTCTATGCCTCAAGCTATTTGTACTCCCAGCTTTTCTTTGTCTGTCTGCCTTGTGGACTTTTTACTGGCTAGGAAGATTTGCCTCTATTTGTCATGTCATGTCAGTTGGTTCTCCTGGTCCTTGAGTGTGCCCTATATGCTCAATTGTAGGTCCTGTGATCTGTCCGCTTACGTTTTCCATCTCCTAGTGGCAACTTGGGTGTAAAGTCACAATGAATTCTCATCCTGCCAATATCTTCTGACTTCACCAGTCTTAAGCCTTGTTCCTTTGGACTTGGCGCAGGTCCCCCATGGTGGTCTATCACTGACGTTGTGCATTACTTTATTGGTTACTGCAAAAACCTCTTGCATTTTGTTTGTGTCTTAAAACACTCTCGTTCTAAGATCATGTGGGTCTGGGTTGGGTTGTGATCATCCTGTTAAGGTTTTTTTCCTTGTCTAGTGTGCTTTTCAGGCACCTTTCCCCTAAGGCAGTAATGTTTAAGCATGCTACCCATCTACTCTGAAGAGTTGCAATTTTTTTCTCTTTCTGTTCCATACGTTTTCTACTTCTTTGATTTGTGGGCAATTCCAGACATTGTGTCTGTATTGATCCTTGCTTTGCATTGGTTGCACAATCTTGCTTTTGGAAGGGGTTCAGTCTTGACCTCTTAAGAGTTGTTGATTTGAGGCACACTTTAGTTCTTTGGTTGCCGTGTTTATGAGTGCCTTATGATATCCTTTGGTTGGGGTCCTGAAGTCCAGATTGGGGTCATAGAATTTCTCTTAAATAATGATGAGGGAAGTAGAGATAATGCCCAATTACTTACTGGTGATCTTCATTACTCTTAGTCCCACTCATTCTTGTCCCTGTTATTATGGCCCAACTGCTCTCCCTTGAAATTGAACTGAAATTGCTTTTACGTAGAGCTTAAAACCCTTGACGAGACGTTGAAACTCTTTCCGGCGAGTAGCACAGTACTCAGGAGCCCCACATTAGTGATGAGTCGATTGGTTATTGGGATTAGAACTTGCACAATAATGTAAACCATTCCATGACTTTACTCCAACTTCAGTGTTGTAACTTATGACTGCGATGTAACCTTTAGCAGGGGCTACATGAGAAGCAAATATATTTGTTATGTTGCAGGGATATGGTGTCCAAAAAAGAAATTAAGACAGACAGGGATGATATTGAGAGTAGTCTATATATAGAAGAGGCATGTATATGGTAGACGGCGAGGAGATGTGCATTTAAAACAAATAAGAGAGGGGAGAAGTCAATTTAGTTCAAGTTCAATTTTTCATGCAGGATTTTTTGAGGAAATATAGCAGATGGAGATATTTTGCAATAGCATGCAATCTTGTCTTAATAAATGTTGCTTTTGTCAGTCTTTTTAGAGCCACTTAACTTTTAAAGAGGTGACTGATACTTTGCTCACTGTAAAAACCAAGCCCATTGCTTTTTAAGGGCCTTTTACGAGTGACCGTCAAGCAGTGTGACATTTAAGCACATCCTTGTACCCGTTATTTCAATTTGACAACACCACCATGACTCCACTGTATGCAATGCAAGTAATACTTTAAAACCTAGAAAGAGCCCTATGTTTACTTACTACAGCAGTATATTCAATACCATAAAGTATGGTTACAAGTTATAGAAAACTTTTTACACAATACATAAACTATACATATAATATAAACATATTATGCAAACACCCACCTACTTAAATTATGACAAGGAAGCTGATACACATGATGCTGCAGTCATCATTAGTGAATTCATTGCATGGTTCTGACCCATTCAATACCTGATTCAGAAGGTACTTTCCCCTGCGCTCACCTGAAGAGCACCAGGCCTAACTGAACAGAACGCACACCTATGTTCTGCAGAAAGAATGTGTTTCCTGATCACCACGGCTCTCCAGCATTTACCTTGACTGGTCCGAACTCCAGTGTTTGCTTCTATGTGTCAGGAGTGGGAAGTGCTGTCATTTTCAGCACATTCTTGGAGTTTTACTGTTTTAGAAAGGTAGAATCGCCTCGGAAGTAATGATTTGGACAAGGACAAGTAGGATTAAGAGTAACGAAGATTACGGGTAAGTATTCAGTGCATTATTGGTTTGCTATAATCTTAGCACCCACTAGAAACGAGAAGAACGCTTTACTAAATTACTGCCAGCTGTGCAGGTAGATCACCTGCTGTACAATATAGAAATTTTGAAACAGTCGTCCCTCCCTATGTTTTACATCTATGGTCATAGGGGCTGCATCAAAGAATTGGGAAAGTCAAATTCCTTGATCTGGAAGTATACGCTCTGGGACAGCTACAGGTCTTCTTGTGAACTATTGAGACACTTTAACCCTAAAGGATAAAGAAACCCCAGACACCTGGAATCTTGCTGACCAGTCCACAGGATCTCAGTTAAGTGGTGTGTCCTGGGAGACTTTGATCCGTTTTGTGGCGCCATCTTCCACTGACTTCAAAAGGATGGGGGTCTCTGGAGCAAGCCCTGAAGCACTAACAAGCATGAACGCATCGCACAACTAGCCCGAAACTATCAAAACCATTGTATCTTTTGGGGTGCCAGTCATACATCTGAAAACCAGCATCATCAACACAAAGAGACTGTTATCCCTGCCCCAGTCTTACAAGCCTTAGAGAACACCGGGGCATATTACCAACCAATAGAGATAATTTTTGTCTCTAACTTGTTTAGAAACAAAAATTATCGCCGCAAATTGGCGATTTTTATCGCAGATAAACCTTGCTATTAGCAAGGTTTATCGCAAATGCGATAAAAAACGGCCGCAATGCATGAATATCGCTGAAAAGTCAGCGATATTCATGCATTATCGAGCAAATGCTCTTAGCCATGTTATCCACCTCCCATTTGATAACATGGCTAAGAACTGCTCCTGGGTAGGTGTTAGCTTTTGGAGATATTCGCGCTTAGCGCGAATATCTCCAAAAGTTGGTAATAGGAGATAGCGATGTTAGCGACTGTTTCCAGTCGCTAACATCTTGGCACGCCCACTTTGCATGTCATTAGTGATAAATATCACTGACATGCAAAGCGGGGCCCAAGATGGTCACTATCTCCTATTAGCTGTTGCTAACTTGTGTTAGCGACAGCTTGGTAATAGGGAGATAATTTTATCTTCGCTTTCTTGGCTTTTAAAGCCAAAAAAGCGGAGATAAAGCCCCTTGATAATATGCCCCACCATTCGCTGGAAAATCTCTTTTCGGTGTTCTGCTGACTTCTAATGATCACCTTTGACACAAGACTCTTTTGTTTGTTTCTTTTGAAACAAGGATTGCTGCCAATTTATTTGAACGTTTTTGCTGATTGTTTATAATATTTGTAATCCATTATTCATATTTCTTAATTTCTGATTTATGTTTCTTATTCAGTTATTCTATTTTTACTTAAACATGGTAAAAAGCTGTACATTCAGAATTTAATTTACTGTGATTGGTTTTTGATTTTTCTGTCACACTTCACTAATCACATACTTTCTTAATAATTACCTTGCTCGCGAAAGATTCTACTAATTCCAAGTCAAGGTATAGGAAGAAAACATGTATACCTCCATAGTGTATCTCTGCGCAGTGTGTAAACTCACGATATTTCTCACCAAGACTCAGAGCTGTATCTCTGATAGAGTGCCAGATAGATTGTCTAAACGATGAGGTTCTTAACCTTTTCACTTCTGTGGACACCCAAGTAATCATTACAGGAACCCAAGGATCCCTACTCAATAGTTCTTGAAATCCGGGGACCTGACTGAGTCATACCTGTAAGCCAGGGATCCCGCCCTACTTATTTTCGATGATTTGAACTGCCAAACACGCAAAATATAGAAACAAGCATTCACCAAACAAATACACAAACAACAAACTATTTTGTTTGATTTACAAACAAATACAAAAAAGAAAATTTTCTTTTAATGGGAGATTGGAACTTTTCTAACATCAGTTGAGGCCCATTATCATCCATATTATATTCAGTTTAATGCACTGCTCACACAAATCAATCAGATGCTTTCTTAATTTATAGCCTCTAATTTCAAATGACTTCACATTTAAAGAACACTTTAACATTTTCAATTTTACTTCTTTGGCTATATAAACATTATTAGTGTGTTATTATTATTTTTAATTTTCCAAGCAGTTGCAGACCTTCTGAGTAGGTCCTGTACACCCCTGGGTGTCCCCGGACCTCTAGGTAAGGACCACTGGCATAAACCCATGAACTTCCCATCCCTGACCACTGACCAATTGCCTCTACGTGTTCACCTGTACCGGAGCACAGATCTTTGCTAACTGCAATGCACATGTAAAAGGCTTCTGTTCTGGACTATTTGCAGCCGCGGTCCATGCAGGCAAGAGCGATGGGCCCTGTTGGGGGGTGGGGATTTTGACATATAACCACGAGGGAAAATTCATTATTTAATTAATTTTCCCTCACGTTGAAATACATGGCCCCACTGCTCTTACCTGCACGGGCCGCGGCTGGCAATTTGTCATTCTTTCAACTTCAGTGTTAACTCTGCATCCTAAATACACCATAACTATTGCAAAGTCATCCTGTGCCCCGGGCACACCCCAACTTTTTGCTGACTGGAACTGGTGGTAACTGACTCTGACTGACCCTGGGCTCTGTTTAACCAGGCCCAGGGCCAGGGCCACGCTAAAAGGAACACATTAGAATACAGTTAAGACACCCAACATACACTAGGGTATACTATGGTATGGTGGGGTACTCCTGTAATTGGCATGACCTACCCCATAAGCCCCTAGTATGTAATAGGACAGGGGATTGAACCTACCTAGAAGTCCCAAGTATCCTGGGGCATGGCAGTTTAGAGACCAGCAGATTCTCTGCACCAGCATGTGTGCACTGCTGAAGCCAGAGGTCAGTTTAAAAGCTTCCCTGGTGGCCAGGGCAGCGTTTAAACCTTAAATTGTGCCCAAACTCGACTTTGGGGGTAGGGGCCCTTAAAAATAATAAACCTACCATGTTTTTGCATATTTGGGACCCCCAGGGTCACCCCTAGGTATCCCAGGGGTGGGGGGGGGGTTAGTTATCTAAAAGGAACGCCCTTATAAAATGAGTTTTTATATGCCTGGGTAAAGTGAAATTTTACATTTCACTCCCCACATTGTATTAAAGAGCTGCTCAAATTCGACTTTGATGCTAGAAGAATTGGGTAAGGATGATCTGCAAAATTTCTGCAGATTCAGAACCCCTGAAGTCTCCCCTAGTTGCACAGGCAATAGGGGTCCTGTAGAAAGTAGGGAAATACTTATAAAATCTGGTTTTATAATCCCTAGTGCTGGAAGAGTGGCCCAAGTCATTTTCTCCATTGCAAACACCATGGTCCATAGGTTAACATGGTAGGAAGTTATTGATTAATAAATATTGATAGGAGAGGTCTAGCCGGACCATTCAAAGACTTCCCAGAATGGTAGTAGAAAATCCAACAATATTATATTGTTGAATTTCTCCTAAAGTGTACATACAAAAAGTTATGAGACTTTCTTGTTTGTAAGTCCAAATTCAGCCTTTCAGTGGTCTGCTCTGGAGTTAAGTGGATTAGCCAGGCTGCTGGGAGGGCAGTGTACTGGTCTATAGGAATGCCAGGCCAGTAGGTGGCATCGTAAACTATGCTCTTCAAAGGCAGAGGGGAGGCCTGGGTTTCCGCTTCAATCTGACACTCTTGACCCAGAGTCAGGGATAGGCTTAAGGAAGGTAAGTGCTGATGGTAGGGGGAGAGTCCATGGAAATAAGCCATCCCAGGGGGTGTGTTTAGCCATCTCTTACCTCCTTGTTGGAAAATCAGCCATTATGGATTTGGAAGAATGATGCACTCTGGGACAAACTAATGCCACACTCTACAGGATGTGGTCATAACTATGAGGAGTTGCCCTGCTCTCATTGGTCAGCAGTGACCTGGTGCTTGACCCAGAGAATTTTGAATAAGTATCTGAGAGGGGCAGAGCCCTCCAGATCTGCAGCCTGCAACTTACTGAAGCAAGAAGTGCCCTGCTGAAAAGATTTTGCTGTGCAAGGAACTCTAAGGCCTGACCTCTGAAGACTGCACCAAGTAAAACTGCAGCCCTGTGGATTACCTTGCTGCCAAAGGACTCAAGAGTTGAACTCCCTGCAAGCTACAGGTTAACAGAGCTCACCTGGACAGCCCCACAAAGAATTAAAAGCCTGGAGTACCAGTGGATTTGTAAGGGTTTTGTTCAAGAGGATTACGGAATTGAAGTTTCACACTTTCAAGGACCCTCTTGGAGATTCCAGAACCTTGGATTGTATGTTGGATACTTTGGGACCCGCAAGCAGAACTTCTGGAAGGTGTTCTAACTGGACCCCGCTTGCTGAAGAAGACGGCCCACTACAGTGATGAGAAAATTCTTAAGAACAATTTATAAGGGTGTGTCCCTGACAGAGAAAACGAAATGACTAAAAGGGGCACTGTTGGTTTCTAAGCACTAGAAAGTGACTAATCTTTAAAAATTGATATCTCTGGTTCCCTACTGTGGATTTATTTTCGTTTTGGTGTCATTTAAAAGATAAAAATATTACCTATTTTTATAAATTGATGTTGGATTTTTATTTTGTGTTGTGTCTTAATTAGTTACTGAAATGGTGTTTTTAAATGCTTTACATACCTGTCTTTGAAGTTAAGCCTGTCTGCTCGCAGCCACGTTACCAAGAGTTGAGCATAGGAATATTTTTCTAAGACCTATGCTGAGTCCAATTATGTGTTAGTGGCCTTATTGCCAGGGGCAGACCTACATTTGCCCCTACCAATAACCCACTTTCCAACATTTGGTGTTCAGCGGTGTGGATGAGGACTTGTGTTTAAAAAGTACACCTTTCAGTGAATAATTTAAGATTATAAAAATCCTCTAAATTGCCTTGGAACAAAACTTTTGAGTTTGATTTTTGGAGATCGGACTAAACTGTTCCAGTTTAAGATGGCTGATCTTAGGGAACAGTGTAGGCTTGGGAGTTGCGTCCTGCCAAGAAGATTAGGAAGGCAGGGTTGCTTGAGTTCCTAAAGGCCTAGGCCAGGGCAGTGGAGGAGAACCCAAGGGGGTGGGAAGATGTTCCCCCCAACCTCACTCGAGAGAGGGGTGAGGATGAGACCTTCCCCATTGTGACTAGTGTTAGCCAGGTGAATCAAGGGGGTGGTGGGAGTGGGGAAGGGTCCCTTACTCAGGTACCACTACTGTCCCTTGCAGAGAGACAGCTTCAGGCTCAATTGGAGTGGATAGCCTTGGAGAAGGAAACATTCGAATTGGCTAAGAGAAAATGGGATGGGGAGGAGGAGAAAAGGAAAAGTGGCAGCGAAAGTGAAGAAGATGCTTAGATGTCCTGGGGTGGTAGATTTGAACCTAAACTTCCCAAGGGCATAGTACCTAAGTACAGTGAGGGGGGTGACATTGGCAGGTGGCTAGCAGCTTTTGAGAGGGCCCTTAAAATGAGTAGAGTTCACTCTAGGCATTCGGGTGTACTCCTGTGGGAGTTGAATCCAGTAGCTGGGAGGGATAGGCTCCTGACTCTGAAGGAAGAGGATGCAGAATCATACCAGCAGATGAAGGCATGCTTAGTCAAGAGATTTGGTCTGACTCCAGAACAGTAGAGGATGTAGTTTAGAGGCACGCAGAAATTGAGTTCAATGTCTTGGGTAGACTTTGTGGATGTTTCAGTAAAGGCACTGGAAGGCTGGATTGTTGGTAACAAAGTTGACACATATGAGGGATTGTATAATTTGATTTTGAAATAACACATTTTGACTCATTGTGCAGAAGAGAAGTTATGCCAGTATCTAGTGTACTCTAAGCTGACAGACCCCAGAGAGCTGGGGGAATCAGCTGATGAGTGGGTGAGAACCCGGGTTTCCATTCAGCATCAGGGGGGTGACCAGAAGAAAGGAGGACAGGACCCTCCCCAGGGGAAAGCCCAGGGAAATGAAGGTCAAAAACCTAAGGAGTCCTCCAAAGACCCACAAAAATCTACACAAGGAGGGGGGCCCGAGCCAACCAAAATTCAAAGGTATGGGGTTTCAGGGAAAGCCTGGTAGGTTCTTTGATCCCTCAAAGGTGGGAAAGTGCTTTGACTGTAACCAGCCAAGGCATAGGCAGGGAGATGCAGTCTGCGCCAAGAAGCTCCCCCCTAAGGGGCCATCCACAGGGATTGCCAGTGTACAGAACAGGCAGGTGGTGGAAGCAACCTTAGTGTCCCTGGGTGGGGTGAGTATTGCCACCCTTGCTGCCTTACCTCCAAACATGGACAAGTACAGGCAGAGGCCTAAAGTGAATGGGACTGAGGTTGAGGCTTTCAGAGACACTGGGGCTAGTGTAACTATGGTCCTGATGAACTGGTGCTGCCAGAGAGGTTGTTAACTGGTGAGTTTCACCAGGTGACATATGCAGACAGCACTACCAAACTCCATCCCATGGCTGTGGTGGATTTGGAATGGGGATGTGTGACAGGCCCTCTGAAGGTAGCTGTGTCAGGGGTGCTCCCAGTCCAGTGTTTACTGGGCAATGATCTTGAAGCCTCTGCGTGGTCAGAGGTGGAGAGAGGACTCCATATGAAAATATTGGAGCTCCCTGAGTGGGTATGTGCTGTGACTAGGTCACAGACTAGCCAGAAGGGAGGGGCTGGACACTTGGACCCTGGAACAAAGGGCCAAGCATCCAAGGACAAGGGCACTGGGCCTGTTGAGCCAGCCCAGGGAACTCCAGAGGTGCAGGAAGAATCTAACCCTGATGGGGAGTATCTGCCCTCTGAGGGAGGGACAAAAGGGGGTGGTGATGGACGGATCCCTGCCAGAGCTGTCAGATTTGGCAGAACTGACAGGAGCAGGTGGACCCTCCCGATAGGAGTTCAGTCAGGGACAGCGTGACTGCCCCACCCTTAAGAGCTTGAGGTGGATTGCTTCTAAGCAAGAGTAAGGGGATGAAAGTGGGTTTCATAAACTCTACTGGGAAGATGGACTGCTTTATACTGAGGCCAGAAACCAACCTCAAGGAGGGGGCCACCAGGAGATTGGTGGTGCCCCAGAAGCACAGTGTTCATTCTTTGAGTCATGATATCCCCTTGGCAGGACATGTGGGACAGACAAAGACATGGAACTGGTTGGTGAACCATTTCTACTGGCCCCTTATGTCTGAAAAGGTAAAGGAGTTTTGCAGCTCCTGTGTCACCTGTCAGGCCAGTGGCAAGGCAGGGAACAAGATAAGGGCTTCCCTAATACCACTGACAGTGGTTGGGGTTCCTTTTGAAAGAGTGGGGAGGGACATTGTTGGTCCCCTGGACCCACCTACTGCATCAGGGATTAGGTATATCTTAGTGGTAGTTGGCCATGCTACTAGATACCCTGAAACCATGCCTCTTAGAACCATTGATGCACCTGCAGTGGCTAGAGCACTGCTTGGTGTGTTCACCAGAGTGGGTTTTCCAAAAGAGGTGGTGTCAGATAGGGGCACAAACTTCCTGTCCAGCTATCTGACTGCTGTGTGGGATGAGTGTGGTGTCAACTACAAGTTCATCACCCCCTATCACCCACAAGGAAATGATCTTGTTGAGAGATTCAACAAAACCCTGAAGGGCATGATAAATGGGTTGTCAGAGAAACTCAGGAGGAGATGGGATGTTCTCCTCCCATGCTTACTGTTTGCCTACAGGGAGGTGCAACAGAAAGGGATTGGTTTCAGTCCCCTTTTGAGCTTGTGTTTGGACACCCTGTGAGGGGGCCATTGAACCTGCTAAGAGAGTCTTTAGAGACGCCTCTTAAGGAAGCTACAGATAATGTGCTTGATTACGTGCTAGGCCTAAGATCTAGAATGGCGGAGTACATGTACAAGGCAAACAGGAAACTGGTGGCCAGCCAGGAGCTCATGAAGCACTGGTATGATCAAAAGGCTACTATGTCTGAGTATACTCCAGGACAGTTGGTGTGGGTGTTAGAGCCTGTGGCTCCCAGGGTCCTCCATGACAAGTGGAGTGGGCCCTATCCAATCTTAGAAAAGAAGGGTGAGGTTACCTATTTGGTTGACCTTGGCCCCCCCAGGAACCCTCATATGGTCCTGCATGTGAATAGATTGAAACCCCACCATGACAGGGCAGACATGACCATGTTACTGGTCACTGATGAGGGTGTGGAGGAGGAAACTGAGCCTGTGCCTGACCTCCTCTCCACCAATGTTCAAGATGGGTCAGTGGAGGGAGTTGTACTCTCTCCAAAATTGACAGACAAGCAGCACAGAGACTGTAAGCAGGTGCTGGAGCAGTTTGCTGGCCTATTTTCTTTGACCCCAGGCATCACTGAGTGGTGTGTGCACCACACTGACACTGGTGACAGCCTACCTGTCAAAAATAAACTGTACAGGTCTACTGACCATGTCAGAGCCAGCATTAAAGCTGAGGTTGCTAAGATGCTGTAGCTGGGGGTAATTGAACCGGCTGAGAGTCCATGGGTCAGTCCAGTGGTACCTAAACCTAACCCTCAGGGGGGACCCAAGGAGTTACGGTTCTGTGTGGACTACAGAGGTATGAATGCAGTCACAAAGACGGACGCTCACCCTATACCTAGAGTTGATGAGCTCATTGATAGGCTAGGGGCTGCTAAGTACCTGAGTACTTTTGATTTGACTTCAGGTTACAGGCAGATTGCCTTCACTGATGGAGCAAAGGAGAGGTCAGCATTCTCCACACCAGAGGGACATTATCAGTTCAAGGTAATGCCCTATGGATTAAAGAATGCACCTGCCACCTTCCAAAGGTTGGTGAACAGGGTCTTGTCCGGGTTGGAACAGTTCAGTGCAGCTTACCTGGATGATATAGCTGTATACAGTTCGACCTGGGGGTATCACTTAAACCACCTAAGGGAAGTGCTTCAGGCCATGCAGCAAGCAGGCCTGACTATTAAGGCAAGCAAGTGCCAAACTGGGCAGAGTTCTGTGGTGTACCTGGGCCACCTGGTAGGTGGGGGCCATGTACAGCCTCTCCAAGCTAACATCCAAACTATTTTGGATTGGACAGCTCCTGTTACCCAGACTCAGGTCAGGGCATTCCTTGGACTGACAGGGTACTATAGAAGGTTTGTTCAAAATGATGGGACCATTGCGGGGCCCCTAACAGAACTGACTTCTAAAAAGATGCCCAAAAAGGTGATTTGGACCCCAGAGTGTCAGAAGGCTTTTAACACTCTGAAAGCTGCTATGTGTTCAGCACCAGTGTTACTGGCCCCTGACTACACAAAATGATTTTTAGTTCAGACTGATGCTTCAGAGCAAGGGATTGGGGCACTTTTGTCACAGCTAAATTAAGGGGGCCTTGATCAGCCAGTTGCCTTTATTGGCAGGAGGCTTCTTCCCAGAAAACAGAGGTGGAGTGCCATTGAGAGAGAGGCTTTTGCTGTGGTGTGTTCACTGAAAAAGTTGAGACCATATTTGTCTGGGACTTACTTTCGTGTTCAAATTGCCCACAGGCCTCTCAGGTGGCTGATGCAAATGAGAGGGGAGAATCCAAAGCTGTTAAGGTGGTCCATTTCCCTACAGGGAATGGACTTTACAGTGAAACACAGACCTGGTGTTGCCCATGCCAAAGGAGATAGACTTTCCAGGATTTTCCACTTAGCCGATGAGGACTACCAGGGTGTAGGTTAGTAACCCATCACCTTTCGTTTGGGGGGGAGGCTATGTTACAAAGTCATCCTGTGCCCTGGGCTCCCCCCAACTTTTTGCTGTCTGGAACTGGTGGTAACTGACTCTGACTGACCCTGGGCTCTGTTTAACCAGGCCCAGGGCCAGTGCCAAGCTAAAAGGAACACATTAGAACACAGTTAAGACACCACATACACTTGGGTACACTATGGTATGGTGGGGTACTCCTGTAATTGGCATGACCTACCCCATAAGTCCCTAGTATGTAATAGGACATGGGATTGAAACTACCTAGAAGTCTCCAGTATCCTGGGGGCTGGCAGTTTAGAGGCCAGCAGATTCTCTGCACCAGCATGTGTGCAGTGCTGAAGTCTGAGATCAGTTTAAAAGCAGCCCTGGTGGCCAGGACAGCTTTTAAACCTTAAATTGTTCCCAAACTTGACTTTGAGGGTGAGGGCCCTTAAAAATGGAAAACCTAACCATGTTTTTGCATATTAGGGACCCCCCAGGGTCACCCCTAGGTATCCCTGGGGTGGGCGGTCAGTTATCTAAAAGGAGCGCCCTAATAAAATGAGTTTTTATATGCCTAGGTAAAGTGAAATTTTACATTTCACTCCCCACATTGTATTAAAGAGCTGCTCAAATTCGAATTTGATGCTAGAAGAATTGGGTAAGGATGATCTGCAATATTTCTGCAGACCCAGAACCCCTGAAGTCTCTCTTAGTTGCACAGGGGGTGGGGGCCCTGTAGAAATTAGGGAAATACTTATAAAATATGGTTTTATAAGCACTGGTGCTGGAAGAGTGGCTCAAGTCATTTTCCCCATGGCCCATAGGTTTACATGATAGGAAGTTATTGATTGATAAATATTGATAGGAGAGGACTAGCCGGACCATTCAAAGACTTCCCAGAATGATAGTAGTAAATCCAACAATATTATATTGTTGAATTTCTCCTAAAGTGTACATACAAGAAGTTATGAGACTTTCTTGTTTGTAAGTCCAAATTCAGCCTTTCAGTGGTCTGCCCTGATTGATCAGAGTTAAGTGGATTAGCCAGGCTGCTGGGAGGGCAGTGTGCTGGTCTATAGGAATGCCAGGCCAGGAGGTGGCGTCGTAAACTATGCTCTTAAAAGGCAGAGGGGAGGCCTGGGTTTGAGCTTCAATCTTGACCCAGAGTCAGGGCTAGGCTTATGGAAGGTATGTGCAGATGGTAAGGGGAGAGTCCATGGAAATAGGCCATCTCAGGGGGGGTGTTTAGCCAGCTCTTACCTCCTTGCTGGAAAATCAGCCATTATGGATTTTGAAGAATGATGCACTCTGGAACAAACTAATGCCACACTCTACAGGATGTGGTCATAACTATGAGGAGTTGCCCTGCTCTAATTGGTCAGCAGTGACCGGGTGCTTGACCCAGAGAATTTTGAATACGTATCTGAGAGGGACAGAGCCCTTCAGATCTGCTGCTTGAAACTTACTGAAGCAAGAAGTGCCCTGCTGAAAAGATTTAGCTGTGCAAGGAACTCTAAGGCCTGACCTCAGAAGACTGCACCAAGTAAAACTGCAGCCCTGTGGATTACCTTGCTACCAAAGGACTCAAGAGTTGAACTTCCTGCAAGCTACCGGTTAACAGAGCTCACCTGGACAGCCCCATAGAGAATTCAAAGCCGGAGTACCAGTGGATTTGTAAGGGTTTTGTTCAAGTGGATTGCGGCATTGAAGTTTCAGACTTTCAAGGACCCTCTTGGAGATTGCAGAACCTTGGATTGTGTGTTGGATACTTTGGGACCCGCAAGCAGAACTCCAGGAAGGTGTTCTAACTGGACGCCGCTTGCTGAAGAAGGTGGCCCTCTACAGTGGTGAGAAAGTTCTTCAGAACAATTTATAAAGGTGTGTCCCTGACAGAGAAAACAAAATGACTAAAAGGGGCACTGTTGGTTTCTAAGCACTAGAAAGTGACTCATCTTTAAAAATTCATTTCTCTGGTTCCCTACTGTGGATTTGTTTCGTTTTGGTGTCATTTAAAAGATAAAAAATATTACCTATTTTTATAAATTGGTGTTGGATTTTTATTTTGTGTTGTGTCTTAATTAGTTACTGAAATGGTGTTTTTGAATGCTTTACATACCTGTCTTTGAAGTTAAGCCTGTCTGCTCGCAGCCATGTTACCAAGGGTTGAGCATAGGAATAATTTTCAAAGACCTAGGGTGAGTCCTATTATGTGTTAGTGGCCTTTTTGCCAGTGGCAGACCTACATTTGCCCCCACCAATAACCCCTTTTCCAACAATAACATTTCTTCACTATGAGGGAAAAAGTCCCCTGAGAGCGTGGTCGTGTCTCAGCCATCTCATCTAGAGCACAGCACCCATGGGTATATTCACAAGAATATGTGATAACTACCGCAAGAGTTGCGCAACTTAACTTTCAACATCGCAGCCCATCGCAAAACAACTCAGTGACAACATGGAATTTACAAAACGGCGGTAGCATTCAATAGTTTGCCGACACAGCGGACAATGTCCGCAACACAACCTCCTTGACGGAGATAAAAAGACAAACCCCAATGCGAAAAAACCTGTGATGGGCAAAAGTGCGATAAGAAAACAGTGACAACCAGCGCGAGGGCAGCAAAACTCATGCACAATGCGGGAAAATAGAACAGCATACAGAAAATGCCACAGAACAATATTCATCAACAGCGGAGTACCACTGATGCACCCTGGCCAACTGCAGAGGACAACATGTACACCACAACAACCAAGCTCCATGGAAGAACAGAACCGACAGGCACACCGCACAAAAGAGACCAGCGGCAGACAAATCAGACCCGCAGGAGTGACACACCCACCGTGCAACATACGCACATAAGCAGGACTGCACCCCTGCATTGACAACATCCCGGTACAAACAGCACCCCCACCACATTTGAACACAGGACACAACTGGTTCAGCAAATGTGCATAACCTGCCAAATCACATCCGAAATGGCATGGAATAGTAAAATTAAAATGTACAAGTACCTGCTGAAACCTGCAAATATGTTTTATCCACACATGCAGTGCATTTGGACATTTTCTACTGTCGCTTGATTGCTATGGACGGTCACAATGTGACGTGCTCATGAGAAGTGTCAATGATGGTATTCCTACGGGCCATTCTTGCCGCTGCTGCAGTGGGATGTGGGCCACCTGCCCCATCACCACCATCATCGGCCAGTACCTCTGGAACTGGGATCCATGGGGCCCTGGTGCGAACACAGATGTTGTGCAACACACAACATGCAACGATCAGCTTGCACACGATGTCCAGGCTGTACAGGAGCTTCCCACCTGTGCCGCCCACGCACCTGAAACGTGAATTCAACACGCCAAATGTACGTTCAACGATGCCCCTGGTGCATATGTGGGCCGCATTGTACTGCCTCTGGGAGGGTGTGGCCGGGTCTCGGAGGAGTGTCATCATCCAAGGTCAGAGTGTATATCCTGGATCACCTGTGACAGTGCAGGGAGAAAAGTGTCAATACTTGTTTAGGCAGAATGTGATGGCAGGTTCACCAATCCAGTGATGCCTGTGCTGGCTGTGTGTGGGCAGAGTGTTAGCCAGCCCCCAGGGAGTAGATGATGCTGGCAACTTCACCACCAGTCATCAGGCACTCAGACATGCAATGTCAGAACTACAAGGGGGATGACACGAGTCACACAGGGCTAGTGGCCCTGGATTCACAGCGGGCCACATGGGCCCACCGCCACGGGACGCTGACCTCTGGGAGACTGGGGTAGGGTCATGTGGGCAGAGCAGTGCTTCAAATGTGTTATGGCTGCATTCCGCATCTCCACACATTCAACTGTTGTGTGGCTGTTGTGCCATGAAATGTCTGTATTGTGTGCAGGGTACAGGGGTAGGTCAGGATAGCCATGGAGTGGTGTGGTCGTGTCTGGTAGGTGGTCGTGTAGTTTGACATATTGATTGTGGTTTGGTCACGTGTGCATCCCCACAGTTGTACATTGCGCTTTGGAGGCATTGTGATGTGTGGTGTGTTGACTTGGTACTTACCAACGAGCAGTCCTGTCCCATATGTGCCATCCTGGAAGCGCTGGTTGATGATGGACTGTCGGAAGATGAAGGAATCGTGCACAATGCCTGGGTAGTTAGTGACGACATTGGCCAACATGGTCGGGAATCTGGCTATGGCGTAGAGGCCTTGCTTTGTCTCCAGCTGTTCCTGCGCTGTGTTGGGGAAGTGAAGGCACTGGGGTGTGAAGCTGAGGATGGCATCCAGGACAGGTCTGATGAACTTTGATAAGGTTGGCTGTGAGACCCCTCAACTCTGGCAGTTGTTGGTTGGAAGGTACCAGAGGCCAACAGGTGCAGCACAGCCATCAGCTTTGTCTGCGGATGGATATTTGTTCTTCGCTGTGTTGGAATTGTCAGCCTGTGGGCGATGTAGGTCATGATGCGGTGAATGGTTGTCCTTTTGAGCCTGTAGTGGGCAATGACTTCCTCGGGCGTTAGGTCTGTAAGAGTGGTGCGTTTTTGGTAGGTCCGCTGTCTTACTCTGCGCTGCCTCTGTTGTGGTCTGGGGGGGCGGGTCCGGGTCCTGGGGGTGGTGGCAGTCCTGGGGGTGATGGTGGTGGGTGTTGTGGTCCTGTTGGGGCTCCGAGTTGCATGATGAGTAGCTCCATGGCGTAATTTGTTCTTCGGGTGTGGCTGTGTGCGCGGCTCCGTTGCCTACTGCAGGTAGTCGTCCGTCTTTATACCTCTTGAGGCAGATGTTAAATACCTGCGGCTACCGTGCCTTATTGCATGTTTTTGGTTCGCTTAGCGGATCTGTCAGTTCGCTGTGAAAGTGCAGGTGCTGTTTTTTCATGTATTTCTGCACGGGAACGCCTATTCTGCATCTCATTAGCGTTAGTTGGTGGTATCCGCTGTGGTGTTGTCTGCTGTTTGCACCAGCTTGTGAATGGGGTGTTAAATCTATCTCCACTTTTGCTGCACTAAGGTGGAGTTAAATTGGAGTTAACTCGTCGTGAATATGCCCCCCATTCGTTCAGTCTCTCCTCCCGGCATGTGGAGTTGGTGTTATTTCGCTTTGGCTTGTGTGGTAGTACTTGAAAGGTGTGGGGATTTTTTTCACTCGGGTTGCTGGAGGGATGGAGGGATACTTTATATCTTCCAAACACACTCAGAGAATGTGAGGGTGTAACATTGCAGCGCTCATGAAGAGAGTGTGACGGACTAGGGCTGGAGTACTCATGGAGGTACCTGAGGGTCTAACACTGTGGTACACATGGACGGGCGGGAGTGTCTTTCACCAAGGAAACAACTGAAGAGATGTGAGGGTTGGTCACATGAGGTAGATCGGAAGCATGTGGGATGTTGTGGCAGTGGTGGCTGGTCGATGAGGAAGGGTGCAGCACTAGTCGCGTAACATTGGTCCCTGCAGACCCTGCAGTGCGGGGGTCCCGAGCTCCAGGGGGTCCCCTCGGCATAGAGCCCTGGCCTCAGAGCTCCTGTTTGAGTCCGGAGGGGTGCAACTCCATGTACCTTGCAGAGGGACCACCTCAAGTTTCGTTATGCCACTGTGTTGCACCGCCTCTCATTGTCGTCCTTGTGCACCTGGGCAGTACTGCCCCCGGCAGGTGAACGCTGGGCCAGGCCACAGGTTAGACCCTGCAGCAAACCAAGGCCTTGCAGCCAAAAACTGTGATCATTAGGGATTGGCCTCCCACAGTGGATTGGGGCTTGCACCTGGCTACAGAGTTTAGAGGAAAAAAGCATGCTGTATTATTTAAAAAATAAAAACAGTGAAAAAACACAATTAAAAACAGAGCTAAGTTTTTGGCTAAAATGCTCAAAACCTCTTAAACTCACCAGTTATAATATCCAGTGAACACAGTGCATGCCATATTTAACATCACTCGCCATGTTGTTCTCTTAATAACTCTTTTTTTTGTTTGAATATGTGCCAGTGTCAAATTGGTTTTTTTGTGCATGGAGTGCAGCTGAAATGATGGCGTGTTGTGTGCATTGTTAACCTCTTCGTTAACCTTAATTCTCTCCTTCAATAAAGACTCAGAAATGGTGTCATGTGCCCTTCATGTGTTTATCATTTTACTTATTAATTAGGACTCAGAGACTGCATCCCCAAGGCCATCAAAGGAGGCAAGATGAGCTCATTCTGACCCTCACTCCCCCACCCATGTTTGAAATAAAAAAATAAATGTGACATTTTGTCTCTGGACGCATATAGCCTGCATCTGGATTTGCTAATCCTAGCACGGATCTACAATGTGAATTCTAGAATCCCATTTTGAACCTGTGAATCCCCCCAAAATTAAAAAAAAGAGAGGTCTAGTCATAGAAAGACCCTGCACAGACCACGCTGAGTGGGGTTGGCTATGGAGGTGCTAATGCTGCTCGCCCACCACAGAATCACAGTGTCTAAGCTTTATGGACTGTAGGAGCCGGGCTGTTTAAGAGGTAGTAGTACAGTACCACCTGGACTTTTACACCATCACTGTGTGCAACCTTCACTGACTCAAGAGGCTTGGGTGCTAAGGCACTAATATCCTCCACCCGGTACACCACAAGTTTATATATATATATATATATATATATGTACTGGTAGTTACAGTTAGAGAGCCATGTTTGCATAGACAAATGAATTTTTTGGTTTTCTAATAACTTTGGCGGCATTTGATGAATCTTCATGAAACTTTCCCAAAAAAAGTCTCATCCACCTTAGCTCCATCATGGAAAGTTGTGGAGGTATCAACAAGTGGGGCCAGAAAAGGAGGGAAGTGGTACCAAAACACGTATTCCCAATGCAATATTCTAGAAGAAAATTAGGCACAGCTACAGACAAAATGGTTTAACGCAATTACTCCATATTTTACAGAAAGCAAGATCTTGATTCAGAAAGAGGGCTTTTGTGATTTGTTGTTAATCTGTTCCGTAGTCTTTTAGAAATGAAGGTTTATAATTTATGTATATTTTGCTCCGCTGAGGATCCGCAGACCCGACAGATCCAAACATAAAATCTGCTTGGCTGCCACAACAGAGATGCTCTGGAAGCCATTTTAGGACTCAGGCATCAGACCACTGTCCATCAAAAAGAACAAAGAAAACATAATGGGGGCAGGCTGGGGATATCCTGCCTTTCCTACTCCTGATGGGGGATGGGGGTCCCAGAGGAAGCCTTCTGTGGCCAAAACATACATTTTCTATTAGACAAAATGGTGGATCTGCGGTTCCTTCAAAAAAACAAAAGCTGGGCTCCTGCCCTTTTGAAATTTAAGCTGTGTGAGGCGGGCCAGGGTCCGAGGAATTGACACAAGTATTATTTTAGGGAGGGGGCATGCAGCCCCACCACCTGAGGACAAGGACAGCAAAAGAAACAAATAATGGACAGAATGCTGAACAATGCAAACGTTCACTCTCAGTCACAAGTATCAGGGTTTAATCAGTCGTTCTTTTTCTCACCACGCCACCCCAGTTTGGACCCAGCATCTCAGTCACAAGTATCAGGGTTTAATCAGTCGTTCTTTTTCTCACCACGCCACCCCAGTTTGGACCCAGCAAAATGCAAATCAGTCTGGACCCTGCCCCTCATTGGAACAGTCCAGCCCGAACTGCCAAACAAGCCAGGTCCTCCCTGAGCAGAGACAAGCATCCTGTGAAC
The DNA here is from genome assembly GCF_964261635.1 of Lissotriton helveticus. Lineage (NCBI taxonomy): Eukaryota > Metazoa > Chordata > Amphibia > Caudata > Salamandridae > Lissotriton > Lissotriton helveticus. The sequence continues at coordinate 1,579,724,925 of NC_136065.1, read as the reverse complement.
GGTTTCTGTGTCCCACCCCCTGAGCAATTTTAAGGCTCAGGGGTCATCCCCCAGTGTCAAAGCAATTTTTAATTGAGGAGAGTGCCGTGAGCCCCCCCCCCCCCCCAAGACATCTTACGCCCATGGAGACCCCTTTCCCTGGGGCTGAAGTAGGTATTTAGGTAGAAGGGTTTGGGGCACCCTCCCTGAGCCATCCTATGGCCTCGCGGACCCCATCCACTGGGGATGATGACATATAGTCTACTGAGTACCCCATGCCCTCGGACACTGCAGACAGGAAATACATATACAATTCCCTGCCCGCACACTGCCAGGCAGAGAACACAGCATTGGTCCTACCCGGAGAGAGCAGAGAAAAAAGCTACAAAACAACGGATCTGAGTTCCTTCTCTGGGATATTAGTATGTATGTGATATGAGTGTATGTTTGTGTGTATGTGTGTGTGTGTGTGTGTGTGTGTGTGTGTGTGTGTGTGTGTATATATATATATATATATATATATATATATATATATATATATATATATATATATATATATATATTAAGTTCCACAAGTTGCCTTCCTTCAGAAAGCACTCACAGCAAGAGTTTTCAAAGCGCAGGGACACCTTTAAATGAAAGACAATTGCAATCTTCTTGCATGCCTCGCCTGACGCGTTTCAGAGATAGACTCTTTCCTCAGAGGCCGCATGCTCTGCAGTGATTGTTTCAAAACTTCACCAACTGATTATCCCCTCTTTAAGTATCACGCCCATCCGGGCATTTGAAATGTTGCATCACGGGAGTTGGAGTGCAGATTAAACCCATGTGGGTCAGAAACAAAGGACACTTGTATATTTATAAGCAGCATACCTTCTTTATTCAGTCAAATGTTCATCCATTAAAAGTGCCCCATAAGTAAAGCACATCTTGCTGTTCCAAGGTAGCGCAAAATCATCTCGCGCCACAGGACTTGCCATGAATCCTGCAAAGGTGCAATCCCCGACCTGGCAGGGCCGTACACATTAAGTTCCACAAGTTGCCTTTCTTCAGAAAGCACTCGCAGCAAGAGTTTTCAAAGCGCAGGGACACCTTTTAATGAAAGACAAATGCAATCTTCTCGCATGCCTCGCCTGACGCGTTTCAGAGATAGACTCTTTCCTCAGAAGCCGCATGCTCTGCAGTGATTGTTTCAAAACTTCTGATTATCCCCTCATTAAGTATCACGCCCATCCGGGCATTTGAAATGTTGCATCACGGGAGTTGGAGTGCAGATTAAACCCATGTGGGTCAGAAACAAAGGACACTTGTATATTTATAAGCAGCATACCTTCTTTATTCAGTCAAATGTTCATCCATTAAAAGTGCCCCCATAAGTAAAGCACATCTTGCTGTTCCAAGGTAGCGCAAAATCATCTCGCGCCACAGGACTTGCCATGAATCCTGCAGAGGTGCAATCCCCGACCTGGCAGGGCCGTACACATTAAGTTCCACAAGTTGCCTTTCTCAGGGGAAGGTCGTTATCATTTCTGCTACATACAGAGATGATATTGGAGATGATAACGTTATGTTTGAAAAACAACTTTTTCATTTTCAATAAAGTTTTATACAAACAGACCCAGGGGACGGCAATGGGAACCTGCTTCGCCCCAGCTTCGCAGGCTTGTACCTCGGCCTGTGGGAGAAGCAGGTGGTCCGGAACATCAATCAGTACCATGACCATGTCGTCCTCTGGGCACGGTACATTGACGACATATTCTGTATCTGGGATGGAGATCAGAAACAAGCAGATGAATTTGTCAGGACACTGAACCAGAATGATTGTAACCTACAATTTACGAGTGAGATGAGCAGGGAGAGAATTGAATTCCTAGATCTGGAATTACGAATTGTAAATAATGTAATTTGTAGTAAATTACATAGAAAGAAAATGGCTGGGAATAGCTTACTGTTAGCCCAAAGTTGTCACCCTAAAAACCTAATAAACAGTATCCCCTTTGGGGAATTGCTACGTGCCAAGCGTAATTGCAGTGCAGAAGATGATTATGTTAAAGAGGAACAAGTCATGATAAAAAGATTTAAAGATCGTGGCTATAGTTCGGCAACTATCAAATCAGCAGTTGACAAAGTTGCCAAAATAGAGAGGGACGAACTGTTTAAAGAGAAAGGAACCAAACAAACAAAAAACGAGCTAAGATCCATAACTACATACCATAACCAGGCTTGGGAGGTTCGTAGGAGTCTGAATACGTTTTGGGAGGTTCTAAAAACAGATGAGGATCTGAATGACAATCTTGGGTTACATCCTTCGATAACATTCAGAAGGAGTAAATCATTAAAAGATACATTGATGACAAGTAGTATCAAAGAAACTAGAAAATTGAATCCTATACAAGGTTTTTTTACTTGCACGAAGTGCAAAGCATGCCGATTCAGCCAGAACTGCAAAACTGTAAAACTCTGTAAGGATAAACCTGCATTCAGAATCATGAGACATTTTACCTGCGATACAGAATTTGCAGTATATGCACTGAAGTGCCCCTGCAATTTGTTTTATATTGGGAGTACCATTAAAAGGGTGAAGTTGCGTATTTTGGAGCACTAGCAGGCAATTGCCAAATACGATAGACAGTACCCTGTTGCCCGACATTTCAATGACAAACACAACCTGAACCAAAATCTCCTAAAATTCTGTGCGCTGGATTCAATCCCACCAAGAGAGAGAGGAGGGAACCGCACATTAGAATTGAGGAAACTTGAATCGAAAATGATTATAAAATACAATACACTGATCCCGTTTGGTTTAAACTTTGATGAAGAAATGTCGATACACCTGAGATAATATCAACAGCCTATAACCACACCCTTCCGAACTGTATATCTTTTAAAGTTTTTAACAAGTTTTGTTTATGATTTGTCATAAGAGGTTCAATAGTTTTATAACATAGAGTATATTTGATTTTGTTGCAGAAATGAAGAGTATTATGGATGATTCTAAAGAACTTTTGGAGAGCAGCTCACTTGAGCTATATTACCAATGATTGGGCTTAATATATTGGATTGAAGATAAAAACTTTATCAATTCCATGCCGACCGGCCAGTATGCTAAAATCCTACTTGGATATAAAATGTATTGGTTGGTAAAATAATTATAATTTGATTGAATTTAATGAAGTTCTTTTGAATAATAGAAAGACAAATGTATATAATGCAACAAATTCAATTGCAAAAGTATGTTTACTATGTTTATCACTGAAGCGTAATTGAACCCTGTACCTTTAAATATGTGCATTTCACTTGTGCAACTCACCCGTGAACAAGCAGTGAGGTTAACTGCGAAACGCGTCGGGTTACCCGTTGCTGTAAATAAACATCATTTGAAATTGAAGCCACGGCACCAGTGAGTTTATTTCTCGTATGCTGGAGTTTGTGTTGGGATATATATATATATATATATATCCAAACTGTTAGGTCCAAAGGCGGGCTTCCAGGCGCTCTCAGGGCGGTGCGTTCAGAGCGTGGCAGAACCAAGCCACGAGTTAAATTATTCCAGTTTTCCCAAGAATGAAATTGGCATTGCAGCTTGCGAGTCTTTCTTGATGGAAAGGAATATTCAATTTGCGGAGCATAATAAGATGTTGCTCGAAATGATTTCAATGTGCCTGAATCAAAATATATTTTTGTTTGGGAATGAATTGTACAGACAATCTAAGGGCACTGCAATGGGCTTTTCTTTTAGTCCATCGTATGCCTGCCTCACGATGGGCCATTGGGAAAGGACGTGGGCCTGGAGATGTGAAAACGATGTATCAGTATCTAAAACCATAGCATGGCTGAGATACATCGATGACTTGCTTTTGATTTGGGATGGAACAGAGGAGGAGTTTGCAAATTACTTTGAAGTGTTAAATAATTCCAACTTTGGGCTGAAATTCACCTATACAATCAGTGATTCGAAAGTGATTTTCCTAGATACGGAAATTTTTATTGAGAACAATGCCATACAAACAACTTTGCATCGCAAAAGTACAGCGACGAATGCAATATTGCATGCTCAAAGTTTTCACCAGCCATCTCTGATCCGTAATATCCCATACGGGGAGTTTTTGAGAATTAAAAGGATATGCTCTAAAGAAGAGGATTGGATTATTAACCAGAAGCTAACAAAAAAAAGATTTGAAGAACGCAAATACAAGCCTTTCACAATTCAAAATGCAGTGACACGATCCTCCGCAATTAACAGAACTGATTTGCTGAAAGAAAAATCCAAACCAGAAACTGAGAATGAAAAGATTCGGTTCATTACCACACACTCAACAGCAAATGATTCCTTAATCAGAATTTTGAGAAAAAATTGGCATATCTTGCACATGGACCCAAAAATTGCAGAAATTGTAGGAGATCATCCGAATGTAACATATCGCAGGGCTAAAAACTTAAAAGATAAACTAATCTCAAGCCACTTCCAGGAGCAGATTAAAACAAAGGCTTGGTATAAGTCCAAAGGTTTTTATAAATGCTCAAATTGTAAGGTGTGCTGCATTGCCCAAAATACTAAGGAACTAAAAATGGCAAACAACAAGACTTGGACAATCGATCAACTAATTAACTGCAAAACCCAATTTGTAATTTATGTGCTAGAGTGCCCATGTTCACTCAAATACATTGGGAGCACAAAAAAAGAGCTCAAATTACGAATACTTGAACATGTCCGTGCAACGATCAACAGTGACAGAAGCAACGCCATGGCTAAGCACATGGAAAAAGAACATAAAGGCAACTGGAAAGAATTAAGATTCTATGGAATTGAAAGTGTGGGTACAAACCAAAGAGGAGGAGATCGTGAGAAAATTATGAGACAAAAGGAGTCAAAACATATAATGAACTTTCGAACCATGAACCCTTTTGGGATCAACTTGGATGAAGAACTTCATTGCCATCTGTGAACCTCAAGTAAACTATATTGAAATAGAAACAAATATAACATTATCTCTCTAAGTAACCTTTTAAACTCACTATTAAGTTTTCTTGAAAAATGTATTATTTAAATTTATTCACATGCAAACATGAACTATAAGGAATTGAATTATGAATAATCTCTGAAATTTCAATCACCCACCAGAGGGTTGTATGAACCAAATTGAGTTAATGAAGTAACTTATGTATCAAGTTAATCTTGTGATGAGAATGGCTGTGGCAAATTCAATTTAATTTAAACCCACTAGAGGGTCAAATTAATCAAAATGTATTTGATGAAATATTCTTGGTGAAACCCTAATTATACTTAGCCTAATTTAATTTCAGAAAATATCTGTAACAAAAAAACACAAAAAATACGTTATAGGACTACATGTCCCAGAATTCCCGTGTTACTAACAGGAAGTGATGTGACAGGATGTTTGCACCTTTACTTATTTTTTTCACTTTATTTAAACTCTTTAAAAAAATGTAGCACTGTTTTCCTGTGAGCAAGGTCTCCGTAGAGACCGAAACGCGTCAGGTGTAGCTGGCTGGCTAAAAATAAACTGAAGACTGGACTACAATTTGGATGTTTTGCCGTTGTTATTTACTTAATATCCGGGAGTGCGCGGAGACAAACTTCCCTTGGGAAAACTGGAATAATATATATATATATATATATATATATATATATATATATATATATATATATATATATATATATATATATATATATATATATATATATATATATATATATATATATATATATATATATATATATGTATATATATATATATATATTACTTACTGGCGGTCGCCAGTAGGTAGTTATAGTTAGGACCTAGTTTCCATAGGAAAAGCGTTTTTTGAATTGCCAATAACTTTGGCACCGTTTGACGAATCTCACGAAATTTTCAAAACTAGTGGCCTGCTCTGGTCAGCTCCTGTCTTGAAAGTTTCGGGGTGATTCATCAAGCGGGTTGAGAAAAAGGGGGGTCCCAAAACGTGTTTTCCCCATGTAATTTTCCATAGGAAACTTTAGGCAAAGCTACAGCCCGAACTGCTGAAAGGAATTACACCATATTTGGCAAAAAGGCAGGTCTTAGTTCAGAAAGAGTCTTACAGAGTTGCGTTGCAGAGAGGTGTAAAAAGGGGCGTGGCCTTGGACCACCTCTCTGCAACGCAGCTCTGTGGCACTTACTGGAGGTACCTGGTGGGCTAGTTGGCCCCCAGGGACCCTCAGGATTCAAGAGGACTTAATCCCCCAACTTAAATCATGACACGGGGCGCGTTTGCACACTTGTCACATTAGGCCCCACCCCCTCCCTTCACCACTGTGCAAACGGGCCCTCTGGCACATTGTAATTTGGGTGATTAAGTCCCCTTGAATCCTGAGGGTCCCTGGGGTCCAACTAGCCCACCAGGTACCTCCAGTAAGCACAACAGAGTTGCGTTGCAGAGAGGTGTAAAAAGGGGCATGGCCTCGGACTACCTTTTTGCAAAGCAGATGTAAAGGGTATCACATGCTGTATCATGCAGGTTCACATGATGGGTGTGACAGTATTTCAAAGGGACATATGGAGTACACGTGGATCTGTATTGAGGGATAGCAAAGAGGAAATGGGACGGCCTATCATGTGCTGCTAGTGGAAGATGCAAGATTCTATCACTGGAGCACACAAAGGTGAATGAGGTTCTAGCCGAGGGGTGTATATGGTGAGGCCATAGTCTATCACTGAGATGCCTCTGGAGATTGTGAGGGTATATCTATGGTAGAAACATTGATGGGGTACACATGGAGAAAGTGAGAGTATATTGCGGGCATACACGTGCACAGAAGATGTGAGGGTATCACTGGGGTGCACTTGGAGGGGAAATTGGGGCCATCATCTGGGAGGAGGGATGTGTAGGCATATACATCACTGACGTATTGCTTGGGTTGTACTATTCACTTAAAAAATAAAAGCTGAGGGAAATAACTTCTGCAAATTTTGTGTGAAGCTGTGTGAAAAAATCCATAACTTTCACAAAATGTTATTACATTTGGAAGACCTTTTAAATTCATCTTGCCTCACATGTATGTGCTCCTCTCTCCTCTGACCCTTGACTGTGCTTGTTTTTCCGCTGCTATCACCGCGCCTATTGCTCATTTGTACCTGTCATTGCCTAACTCTCACCTTTACCTGTTGTCTCCAGTACCTTCCGAGGGGTCCTGTTGCCCTCCTTTGCTGGCCTTCTGTACATGTCTTCGTCCGGTGTGCACTTGTTCCACCCTGACCTTCCACGAGCTTGCCCCTCCTTTGCTCTCACCTGTGCTTGCCTCCCCCTGGCCCTCACCGCTTATCTCCCCTGACCCTCACTCCTGCCTACCCCTTTTCCTTACCGGAATCTGTCCTTTTTGGTCCCTGCATGTACTTGGAATTCCTCTTGTCTTTACCTTTAGGAGTTCCTCCCTGGCCCTCAATCTCTGCCTGTCTCTTGCCCCTAGCCTTTGCCTGTCTTTCCCGTGACTCTTGCCTGCGGAACTTTGGAAATTCCTTGACCTGGTCCTCGCTTGCAGAAGGAGACAAGCCTCCTCCTCTCCTGGTCATAGAGTGCAGGAGTCCCTCCCATAAGCCCGTCTGTCACTGTCTCTGTCTTTTTCGTAATTTTATATGTGTTGGCCACTGATCTGTGCCTACCCATCGCAGTGCCTTGAGGGCATTAATCTCTCTCTCTCTCTCTCTCTCTCCTCCTGTTCCTCCCCACACCTGTGCCCAAACCGACTCCTTTCACTCACCTATATGTCTGTCCTTAGCAGGCCTGCAACCCTAGCTGCCCTTTCCTGTACTTCTCCATCCTCAAGCGTTGCTAGGCTTGTGCCTGTTCTTTCCACGGCCCTTACCTGTGGGTGTACACATCTTTCTCATGACTCGCATTTGTTCTCTCCTGGTCATCACCTTCTCTTACCTGTGTCTGTCTTGCCTGTGGCAGCTCTAGTATTCTGTTCTCCTGGCCCTTGTCTCTGGGCATGCCTGCGGTCCCTTTCTTGTGTTTGCTCCTCCCTGGCCCTCACATAATCCTTTCCTCGCCTGACTCTCACCTACTCTTCTCTGGTCCTCACTTGTGAGAGCCCCATCTTCCGACCCTCAACTTTGCTGCTTGTCCTTGCTAATCTTCGCCATCCCATTCTGAACCGTACTTGGCCTTTACAGGGCCTCACGTGATTGGTCCTCTTCACCTTCCCACCTTGTGGGCTCATTCTTTATCTCTCACTTATTGGATGGTCATCTCACTCACTCCAACTGTATGTCCAGTTCTGGTCTTTCATTTGACAACCTACTGATCTGCGGGTATTAGGTCGAGCCCGGGCAACGCATGCGCTGCTCTGCGAGGCATGCTGTATTCGAGTATGTACTTGAAGCCCAGGCCAATCTCCATCCATATTTGTCATCGGCTTTTGTCATTGTCCTTTGTAAATGCTGGCTTCTGATTCCTTAATAGGCTTGTTTGTCCCTCCTTAGTACTGCTATATCTTCATTTGTAACCTCCAATGAGGACTGTGCCTTTTACTTCTGTAGTTACACGATACGTCTTATTTAGTCTGCAAGCACTATTTTCTTTAAGGAGTTTCTCTTACTGCAAGCATGACATGCTTTCTTGCAACACTCAGAGCCCCATGTGTGCTTTCACTTTCCAAGCATCCTGGGACAATGACAGCCGCTGCTTTGAAATGAAATAGGTAACGCAATTACAAGAGTTTGAGCTATTGGCAAAGTAAATGACAATGCCTTTTATTTATGTGTTAATTATCAAAACACATAAATAAAAAATAATTATCATTTACAATGCCTATAGCTTAAACTCTCGCAAATGAGAGACCTAGGGGCAGATGTACGACCGTTTTTTGCTGTCGCAAATGGCAATTCGGCCCGTTTCTGACCGTAAAATGGTCTTCCCCATATACAAACCATGAGGCAGACCTACAAGAAACTAACACAGCGCGGGCCGCAAGACAATTTGCTGCGCTGCTCTGCGTTAGTTTCGAAGCACAGGGATGTGACATATTTACAACAATATGTAGCATCTCTGTGCTTCCCCCTGTGCTGGTGCACAAACGGCTGCCATGCGCGGCGCAAGCACCCATGTATCATGGTGCAAGGATGCCTGCGTCGTGGGGAGATTGTTTTTGTGCAGGAAGGTGCCCCTTCCTGCACAAAAAACATGAATTGAGGTGATTTCCTCTTCCAATGCATGCTGTAGAATGCAGCACTCATTGAAAGCGGAAAAGAATGAGGAGAAATTAAAACATTTCTCCTCGTTGCACCTCGCTACGCCAAGGGGCTTGTAAATCTGCCCCCTATTTTACGAGTCGCTAAGCTATTAGTGACTCGCAAAATATGGTTTGCGACTCGCAATTAGGAAGGGGCATGCCAAGGGCGTCCCTTCCTAATACCGAGTGCAAATGGCATGGCATGTAAGATTGTTTTGCGACCGCATTTGCAGTCGCAAAACACTCACAGTTTACCACCCTTTTCAAAAGTGTGGTAAGCCATTCGCAAATGGGAAGGGGGTCCCCTGGAGACCCCTTCGCCTTTGTTAATGGGTACGTAAATATTTTTAAGTCCCAGGGACCACTGCCTACCCTTAAAAAAAATTAACTGAAAAGCTTCATTTTTCTTTTGTTAAATACATCCTGTTTTCCTTACAGGATTCATTAAAAAAAAACAGCTTTTTTAAAAAAGCAGTCACAGGCATGGTGGTCTGCTGGCCCCAGCAGGCCGCCATCCCTGTGAGTTCGAGCCATACCAAATGGGGATGCAAATTGCGAGCGCCTCATGAATATTAATGAGGCATGCAATTTGCGACCCCCATTGGGATTCGCAAACAGTGTCTGACACACTGTTGCACATTCATTTTTGAAGAGTCGCAAATTGCGCACAATTTGTGACTCCCAAAAATGAATGGTCGTACATCTGGCCCCTATTGGAGAAGTGTGGCTCAATGGTTAGAGCAGCAGGCCCTGATGCAGAGGTCTAGCCCGGGACCAGGGTTCAATTCCCCGCCTCGGCGGGTCTTGGGCTCAAAATTCCACGGACCTGATAATTCTCACCTCGGTGCCTATTCCAATCATGGAGTCCCACTCTGCAAGTCTGGGCACTAGCTTGCTTAATCTCCACAACGGCCCCCAAAACGCTAAGGATGCCTGGCCTCCACCTTGGGGGTGCCCAGGAGTGGACACCTCACAGGGAAACCAGGATGGGTTCCACAGCGGTATTCGTACAAGCGCCTTGAGACCCTTGCCGGTGAGTAGTGCGCTATACAAGTATCAATTTACATTTTATTGCATTGCCCCTATTACATTGCAAATGCTTGGTTTTGGTTTACTTTCAATGAACGAATAATGCTATAACTACTGACTACAATGGTTTCCGGCTGAAAAGCCCACCAATGGAAACACTGTACTGTATGACATTGGCCAGTCCACCCACCCCGCCAATAAGTGCCCCTGTGCCCGTCCTCTTGGTTTTCAATTGTACCTGAAGCGAGTCTGGCCTCACCTCTCGTTTGTGGGACGGCACAAGCCCTCTGAGGTTAGGCGTCTAGTATAGCATTGAGGATGCTGCCATCTAGTGGTCAGGAAAGGTCTGACAGCACTATGAGAAAAGACTGATGATTTTTTATCACTTTTTGTATTCTAATTCGAGTGACAATATAAAGGGGGCGAGGCGATCAGACAATGGAGAACTTTACAGGACGATCTCCTCTCCCTCCAGCTTTACACACAGTCCTGTAGCACTCAGCAGTGCGAGCTTCCAGTAGCAGAGCCATACATAACGGCAGCTACAATACAATAAAATACAGTAGATCTGCAGGTGTGCAAAGACTGTCTTGAGAGTGAGCTTCCTCCCTATAACAGCCTTTGCCTCCTCCACCTCACAACCGTGATCTCTCGATTCTTCACTCAATTATCCAGACCATTTCAACCCAAAGAATACGCTAACACACCTTCAATACTCCTGGTGCTTCTGCCACCCCCCCCCCCGCCCCCCTCCGCCACCCCTACTTCCTGATAGAGCCACTCAGATGTCAGGATTCATCCCCATTTGCAAGACACTTACTGCCATCCCCCTCTACTTCCTTGAAGTTCAGTTCAGTATTCCTTATCATTCTCTATCCAAAGTGGTGGAGCACATGGTCTTCAGGAAAAGTCACCCAGCACCACCTCAGATCAGCGTTATTATAAGGCAGTCAAAATAAACATGGTAAACAAGAGGAACGGTTTTACTGTGCATCAATGCAAAGTACAGATCCGAAGATCACTTATCTTAGAAGATACACATTTTTCTAGCTCTTTCCATTTTCCATATGTTTTACCCTTTTCTTTTGTTTTCTGCTAACCTTACCTTTAACTCCTCGCAGAACTCCTGCATACTTTAGTGACAACAACCCTGGCTAGTCTTAGCCCAATTTTATTGTCATGTCAACCTTCTTCCTGATTCGTCCTGATTCGAATCTCTTATATTTTGGACCTGATGAACAAACCCTTTTGCATTCAAAGCTGGTGCAACCCAAATTCAAAGTTCCAATAGCCATTATATAAATCTCTGTGCAAATATTGCTAACCTACCTGAGTCACTGGGGAAAGTAGTGGTCCAGGGCCATTCCTGTTCTCTTTGAGGGGCTTGGACATTCACCCTATTTGGAGATGGATCAACTGGAAAATATTACACGATCAGAGACATCACGACATAAAAGCAGTTAAAGAGGTAGAAAAAATGAGTAATGGAGTTATTGACGCCGAGGCAGGAAGGGTGAAGTGAATAATGACAGAGAAGTAATAATAATGAGAGTTAGTGATAAAGAAAGAGAAAGAGTGATTAGTAGAGTGACAGAGCGAAATGAAGACAGACAAGGAGAATGAGGTGACAGGGGGTTAGTGACCAGAATACAGGAGGAATTTCTGACATCAAAGAAATGCTAGTGTTGGGAGACCAAATGTTAAGGCAAGAGGATAATCTTAAATCTTACCACAGAAGTTTAAAATAATTGATTTGTTATGAGCTCAGAATATACTGGCTCAGACCTCATGCACAAGAGGTCTCTTTTGGAGTGCAAAAAAACTACAGGTTCAGACCTCCCATAGCAAAGTTATCTATTTTGTTAAACAAATCTTACAGGGATTAGCTTCAGACTGCAAAGATATTCCTTTTACAGTCACAAGGTTTAGACAACCAGATAGCCCCTCAGGTTACACAGCTCTGAGGTATTTATTATTAGGGTCAACTTTGTTCCTTGGATTCATACCAGAAATACCCCTTCCAACTCCCTATTGCCGGCAGGTCCAAGAGAAGAAGTCAAAAACAAAACAAAAACAAAACAAAGTAATGGAAATAGTACACATAACATTGACTAACCCTCCACCTCCCACCAATCATTTATCCATTGTTAGCTAAATTCTACTTCCTATACAAGGCAGCTCAGCATGTGGCTGGCTCTCTGCCGCCTCAATGACTGGGATGCATGTAAACAGATGAGCCCTCTGAGCTACACCATAAGCCTCCAAGTGGGTCAGCTTTTAGTAATGGAATCCTACTCCCGCCCTCTTCCATTCATGGCTCTCATAACCTCGCTGAACATTACATCAATTCCATTTTAAAAATCATGGACATCAAGCAATTCCAACTCCTCGCCCAATGTCAATCTGACTTTCAACTGGGTCAGAGCACAGAAACGTCCCTGGTCCATATTGTTGACTATGCCCTACTCTATCTTGTCTACTAATCCTACTTGACTTGTCAACACCGTTCGACACAGTCAATCATGTTACCCTTTTGAACCTACTAGAACACACGGTACAGTGCTAAAATGGTTCTCCTCTTTCCTTCACAATAGATCTCAGCACATCCTAATCAACCACGCCCACTCTGATCAGTTGCCAGTGCCACTTGGTGTACCTCAAGGCTCTGCTCTCTCTCCGACATTGTTCAACCTATACATAGAACCCTTAAACAATATCCTCATATCTTCTACCACATGTATGACACTTAACTTTACATAAAAATCACTTCTCCGGATGACATCAACATACTCAATAACACCCAGACTAAAACACAACATTGGCTGACTCGTAACCACCTCAAGCTCAATGTCCTCAAAACAGAATTCTTATTGATCTCATCGCCCACCATCGCCCTAGTATCAAAAAACCGACTCCTACTTCTTACTGCCTTGAACTGTACCCCACACATCATAGACTCTGCAAAATCCCTAGGTGTAATCTTAGACAATGCCCTGTAAATGCAAAAGCACATCAGTTCCGCCACCAGAGGAGCCAACCTCTAATTGCACGCACTAAGGAAACTAAAACCTTTCCTCCCTTTGGCAGACCTCAAAATAGCAGTTCAAGCTCTTGTGTTATTGAAATTAGATTATGGTAGCGCTACCCTAGCGGACATCCCAAACATCACACTTGCACCGCTGAAGGCTACTTTGCAGCTGCTAGGCACCTCACCGGACCAAATAAAGTGATCATGTCATCCCTGACCTCCCAACTTTGAAATGGGTACACTATGAGGCTCCGATCCATCTCGAAATTGCATGAATGCTCTATAAATAATTGCACCACAATACTCCCTCTAATCTGACCCAGAAACTGACCCTTTGAGGTGAAAACAGATCTTCCAGAAGCACAAATACCTTAGTACTTAAAGTACAAAAAATGAAACAAAAAGAAAACTTACAACAGATCCTTCTCCCGAATTGCCCCCAAAATCTGGAACTCTCTCCAACCCGAGATCAGATGCAACCCATCCACAACCATCTTCAGAAAGAAGTGAAAATTCTACTACACAACAAATTCCTCTCAGATTGAAGGCATACATTCCTCTCCTCCTCATGAGCAACTTTTTCCTGCCAGCTTGTCGATGCTTCCTGTTCACACTTTCGCCCATATCCCCAATAACAGTAATGTTTTCCTGCATTTCCCAGCCATCTTGGCACCGTTCTGACACCCATCGGACTATGCTCATGCCAGTATCTATGATTGTCCATTTGTTCATATGTCCCCTCTTACCATCTGCTTTTGTAAACACTGGCCTCATGACTTATCCCATGTTTTATATAATGCTTACCGTATTTTATCACATCTTCACGCCGTTCTGACATCCATCAGTCTCTGCTCATGCCAATACTGATGACTGACTTTGTGTTCTTATCTCTATTTTACTTGTAAATACTGCCCTCGTGACATATACCATGTTTTTGTATAGTGCTTATAGTTTTTGTACCATACCTTTGTTGTTGTTCCTGTAAAGCGCTCTGTCACCCGATAGAATCTTGTTTGCGCCATATAAAACTCCAAAATAAAATAAAGTAAACCTTCCAAATATGATCCCTGTCGATCAGCTGGTCCATGAGGTGTTTTAGCCATCTGTCCTACTCTACTCGACCATGCAAAACAATTGTGCTGCATGATAGTAATTCAATACATGAGGGACCCCCAAGACTCCATTAGTCATCTGCTTGAACATCATGTGCACAGGAAGCCTCATCATCTTCCCCATAAGAAACTGTTGAATGTATGTTGAATTTCCTTTGGTGCACCTTTTGGAAGTTGAAAGGGTAGAGTTTGAACTAAGTATATAAATCTAGGCAGAGCCGCCATTTTAATGGAACCTTTTCTCCCAACCAAGAGAGGTCCCCAGTATGACATGCCACTACTGCAACTCAGGCCTGAGGGAACACAGAAGCTCAAAATAATTGAAACGTGTTGTGTCCTCCAGTAAAGGGAATATTTTATCAATCAGGTATGTGGTACATTTCTCAGGCGAGACCTTGGGAAACTATGGGGCATATTACCAACAACTAGCGATAATTTTTGTCTCTAACTTGTTTAGAGACAAAAATTATCGCCGCACATCGGCGATTTTTATCGCAGATAAACCTTGCTATTAGCAAGGTTTATCGCAAATGCGATAAAAAACGCCCGCAATGCATGAATATCGCTGAAAAGTCAGCGATATTCATGCATTATCGAGCAAATGCTCTTAGCCATGTTATCCACCTCCCATTGGATAACATGGCTAAGAACTGCTCAGGGCAGGTGTTAGCTTTTGGAGATATTCGCGCTTAGCGCAAATATCTACAAAAGTTGGTAATAGGAGATAGCGATGTTAGCGACTGTTTTCAGTCGCTAACATCTTGGCACGCCCACTTTGCATATCATTAGTGATAAATATCACTGACATGCAAAGTGGGGCCCATGATGGTCGCTATCTCCTATTAGCTGTTGCTAACTGGTGTTAGCGACAGCTTGGTAATAGGGAGATAATTTTATCTCCGCTTTCTTGGCTTTTAAAGCCAAAAAAGCGGAGATAAAACCCCTTGATAATATACCCCTATGACCGTATGTGGGTCTCCTGCCCAAACAAGATAGTCAGATTCAGGAGCTGAGATTTCTTTAAAATGATTTAAATCCTGAGGCAAGATAAACCTTGCTATTAGCAAGGTTTATCGCAAATGCGATAAAAAACGCCCGCAATGCATGAATATCGCTGAAAAGTCAGCGATATTCATGCATTATCGAGCAAATGCTCTTAGCCATGTTATCCACCTCCCATTGGATAACATGGCTAAGAACTGCTCAGGGCAGGTGTTAGCTTTTGGAGATATTCGCGCTTAGCGCAAATATCTACAAAAGTTGGTAATAGGAGATAGCGATGTTAGCGACTGTTTTCAGTCGCTAACATCTTGGCACGCCCACTTTGCATATCATTAGTGATAAATATCACTGACATGCAAAGTGGGGCCCATGATGGTCGCTATCTCCTATTAGCTGTTGCTAACTGGTGTTAGCGACAGCTTGGTAATAGGGAGATAATTTTATCTCCGCTTTCTTGGCTTTTAAAGCCAAAAAAGCGGAGATAAAACCCCTTGATAATATACCCCTATGACCGTATGTGAGTCTCCTGCCCAAACAAGATAGTCAGATTCAGGAGCTGAGATTTCTTTAAAATGATTTAAATCCTGAGGCAAGATAAAATCTATCCAGCTTGTCTAAAATGGGTACTGGGTCAGTCGGGGCCAGCAGCACATCATCTGCAAATAAACAGATTTTGTGCTACTCCCTACCCATGTGAATTCCTTTATTTTTCTTACTCTAATTTTACTCACCAATGGCTTAATATGTAGGGCAAATAAAAGGAGCGACACAAGACAGCCCTGTCTTGTGGCCCTTTTAATGCTAAACAGGTCAGACAGTTACCTGTTAACAGAGACCCTAGCCACCATTCTCACGAAACCATTAGCCATGCCTTGACTCTAGAGCCAAAGCCATATGCTTCTAAGAACTTCCACAAAAAATGGCCACTGTACTCTGTCAAATGCTTTCTCAGCAATAACAAACGGGATTAGGGCAGCTTTTTGGGCTCTATGAACATTGTCTACTATGTAGAGGGTCCATTGGGTATTGTCTGAGGCATTCCAACCTGGGTTGAATCCTGCCCGGACTGGGTTGATAAGGCCCTGCATACATAGGCCCAACCGTCTGGCCGAGATACCATTAAAATCAGTGCTTTAAATGGGCCGGTACTCACCGGTACTAAGTACCGGCACTTCTTAAATTTATCACTCTGAGTACTGGCACTTCTCTACTGCCGAGGAGAGTACCTGTATTCATGAAAAGGTAGGCTCATTGGCTGAGATTGCTAATGAACAGGAGTGGAACGTGTCTGGCAGCCAAGGCGTCTCTTCTGTGGCCCCGATCTTAGCCCCAGCTGAGCTAATCAGCAGGGCTCATTTGATAATGTCCGCTGCTCACCATCACGCTGTGCTTGACAGAGCAGGGTCAAGATTCATTTTACCTGCTAGTGTGCACGTGTGATTTTCAAAGCGCAGCACTTCAGGTAGTGAAAAGTCCGTGCACTGTAATACTTTAAACATATAAATTTTATCAGGGACAAGGGCGGAGGATTCTCACACTTCCCATACTTTCTCTCGATCGGAGGGCTAATGCCCAGACACTGCAATCAAAGAGGCCCCTGAAGCGCTAATCTAACTGCTTTCTGCACTGAGGCACCTGCCTTCCTAACGCCAAATGCCTCAATTACCCAGTCTGTGCATAGAAGGCTTTCTTATATGCCAATGAAGCTCAAAACTAGCGCTCGCTGCAGGGGCGTAACACAGGTCCCCCGCAGCCCACGCGGTGTGGGGGGGGGCCTGGCTCCAAGGGGCCCCCTCTGCACTAAACTCTGGCCGGGAAAGCTCCTGATTGAGCCTGGAGGGGGCCCCCTTAAGTACCGTGCAGGTAGGCCCCCTCACTTTTCGTTACGCCTGTGGCTCGCTGTCTGACTCTCTGAAGAAGAGACAGGCTAAAGGTCCACGCGGTGCCATGCCTGCAGCTCCTCTCAGTGGATCGTTCTGACAGCTGTAAAGAGATTCAGGTAAATCAGATATTAATTTAATAATCTCCTGCTGGAGACATTTGAAATGTTTGTTACGAAAATGATTAGGGGCTCCAGCTTGGCATAGGGCCTTGCAAATGGGCACACTAGAGTTGCCTGTCTGTGCTGAAAATGCGCTACGTTTTGTCTAAACTAGCAGTTTTGCTGATTTATTAGTAGTGCAAAGTGTTTAATATCCCTGCTTGATAGTAACACTACAAAGCAGCACCCTTTATTTTCTCAGCACAGTTAGACTTGCTAAGTCATTTGATTATTGTTCCCACTGGAGAGAGGTCAGAGTTTTCTCTACTGGCAATTTTCACTCTCACCATTAAGTAGCATAGACGGTTAATATGCCTCCTTCAAAAAAGCATATTGCATTGTACTGTATTATATGTGGATAGTTCAGTGATTTGCTGTTTTTGTCACAGAGATCCCTTTGTTACATGTGGTTTGACCGCACCTGAAGCTGAGGTTGGGGTGGAGGGGGCTGTTTTTTTTTTAGAAATTCAATAATAACTTCAAAAGCACCTGCTGCAGAGTTTGACTTCCTTCTTGCTCAAATTAGTTTGATTTCTGATATTTGTCTATTTCCATTGACTTCATTCCATGATTTTGGTCGCAAGAAAGTGCCACTCTAAGTGTTACACATCTAGTTGTATCCTGACTCTCGTAAATGGACATCTATTTGATTTTTGCAAATAATAGTAGGAAATTAATTAATTCCACTGCATTTTCTGGGTCATTTTTTAACCTTACCTTTTATCTTTATGAGGTAATAAGTATTATCTTATTGTCTTAGTAAGTACTTGGTTAGTACGTACATTTAACTACATTCTGTATTAACTTGCCTTAGGAGCACATTATATACGCAAGGTTCCAGCTGATACATACTAGTGGGAAAGTGGGAGGTATCAGGTAAGAATGTATAATTACTGTTCCAACCTACAGGGAACCCAAACCAGCCCTGGCAATTTTCTTAGACCAGCCCCAGGGGAAGTATTGCCTGGCCCTGGGAGGCAGGAAACACTTGCTTGCTTGCTGCTTTTGCTACTGGGGTTCGATATTGCAGCACTACTGTAACCAAACCGGCCCCCACCACTCCAAAACCGTCCCTCACCCTTCCAGCCTCTGGGGGAAATGATCAATGCCTGCTATGACCAGTTCAGCCCTGCCAACCTATGTATATTTCGATCTATACCTTAGTAAGACGAGCAATAAAACACGCACAGTACGTTTAATACATCCATAGCGAACACTGAACGCAGAAGGTATCGGCAGCAAGGTGTCCTAATGCAATCGTCATGAGGGATTCCAAGGACGCCATCTTTTGTTTTCTCCACTTCCCCTTTCCCCAGTGTACTGTTCTCTCTTGGATTTGCATAACTTTCCGGTGCTGACAGGATTCTGGTAGCATAGGGAATCAGCTTCTGGCATTCAAATCTCTCTCTCACAAGACTCCACAGCCCTATCAGCCTTGATCTTGATCGAACATTACACAAAGTGTCTCCAACTCAAATAATAGCTTTAAATACATTTTGGGAATTCAACCACCAATTTTCTCCAAACATCAGCCTATGAGTTCTGCAAATGCACACATTTTTGTGTCGAATGCATGCTTTTTAATTTTATTATACACATGATAATTCACCAAGCAAGAACTTTTACATTAATAGCCTGCAATGCACATGGACGAGCTAGTCACAGATAGCAGGAGAGCTACCAGTGGCTCAAGAGCTACTCATTGGCAACTCCTGCAATACACCCTCTCTCCTCCCAAATTCAACAAGTGAGTGTTTCATGCACAGATGGAGGGATAGGCGATGGCACCCCTCATGACACACATCTCTGGGGTCTCACTGATCACACATCCACACCACAACAACTTAGACGCATCTATAACATTTTTGTTTGAGTGTGGTGAAAAGTAGAAGTCCTCGACAGCCATATCTGCCAATGGCTATAGCAAGGCGTTTTAATCTGACTACAATAATTTCATGGCAGGCAACGGTCGCTCTCGGAAACAATCCCAGGGTGGCTGTTGTGCTATTGAAGTATCAGAAAGAAATAAAGGGGAATAACCCCGACACTCCTCCGGCCATTGCTTGCCCTCCATAGAGGACACCGATGTGCACAAGGTCAAACAGCGCCACTTTCGACCTTCATGAGCAAGTCTGTGCGCCGCAGCATCCCCATGTCATTAAAGCCAGGCACCCCGCCTGTCCGGGTCCTTTCATTCGCTCCCTGAGCACGTTAATTGTTCATGAGTCGATTTGATCTCCCCATTCCCGGTAAGTAAATTGTCCTCTTATTTCACCGTCTCCAGCCTCGCTTCTTAATTAGGCCCAGATAACTCTCGGGGGCCCGAGCTCGGCGATGGGGCCCATCCTGGGAATACATGGCGATGTCGGGGCCTGATAAGGAGCGCGCGGGGCCCAAGAATGAGCATCGCCCCCTGCTGACCGTCCTCTTGGGGAGAAGCCTATCGCTCGCTAAACAGATGGAATAATTCATATCCAGTTCTCGCTGCCGCCAGATTAATCACGGCCGCCATTTTGACATCTCTGCTCTCACAATTACAGCGTTCATTTCTTTTTTTAGTTCTCATTTTTTATTATGAAAAGTTTCCAGAAGCATGAGCCTCATTAGTACAAGTCAGAGTCCCGGTTATCTCTTCTCTTGGCCTGGCAAGCGCGTGCGCTGGTGAGTGATTAAGATTTGGGGACTGAAGTGACACCTGAGTTCACAGATCAGGCTGAAGAGGGGACGCAGGCACAGGACAGGGGTACATGTGCCGGTCATCGATGCATAAGCAGTCGCACACGACACATGGTTCGGGTACAGGACAGTGTATGTAGTTCAACTAAGTGAACTAACACGTAATAATGACAACGTCTGTAACACATAAACTGCATGTTTCTCGGTTTGTCTTTTGGGGCCCTGGCAGAAATTGAAAGGTCAAGATCCCCATAATTTACATACATGGTAACATCACAGAAAGTGTCATCAACTGATTATTAATCCTCTGCCAATCTTGAAGCAACTTGTGCAGACAGCGGTAAAGCAATAAAAACGTACAAAGTGACCCTAATAAAGGAAGTAATTGTATGTAAAGCTATATTTAGTGGAAAGACTTAGTATTAGTTACCCTTGGTGGAAAAGCTTGGCTGAGAAACAAGTAAAGTAATAAAAACATACAAAGTGACCCTAATAAAGTAAGTACATATACTTAAAGCTCTATTAAGTGGAAATACTTTGTATTAGTTACCCTTGGTGGAAAAGCTTGGCCGAGAAACCAGTAAAGCAATAAAAACATACAACGTGACCCTAATAAAGGAAGTACACATATTTAAAGCTCTGTTAAGTGAACATACTTTGTATTAGTCACCCTTGGTGAAAACGCTTGGCTGAGGTTTCCCCAAAACCTATATGTTTACCCCAGTGTTACATTTTTTCCAGATTTTTACTTTATTATGCATTTATGATGTATTTATATAGCGTAAATGTAACCAAAAGGCAGCAGAGAGCTGTACAGGGGCAAAGGCAGAGACGTAGTCAACATGTGTTAGGTGTAGCTGGTTGGTAACTTCACTATAATACAGTCTGCTCCCCCAGGATATTGGGGCATAGATTCGCAAATTTTGCTGCACAAAAATTGAAATTTACCAGCATTATTGCAGCACTCTATTTTACTCGTAATCATTCCTTTTCAGCCTTAAATCAATGAAAACCGTTTTAGCATAGTATTTTACTTTGAAATAGTCATGTTTAAAGTGTCTGAGAGTGTTTTTTTGCTATATTCTCCTTTGTAGTACATTCTGGAGCATAGGCTAAAACAAGCACAATAGCACAGGGAGACACCCCTGACCATGGAGACCTCAGAGACACCCCTGACCATGGAGCCGTCAGAGGCACCCTGGCCACGGAGATGTCAGAGGCACCCCTTGCCATGGAGACTTGAGAGGCACCACTGACGAGGGGGACGTAAGAGACAGCCTAGACCAGGGGTCTCCAACCTTTTGTGTAGTCAGAGCTACTTCTGCCCAGTGAAAATCGTAGTGAGCTACTGAACCCGAAGCAACTCGCGCATTTTTCCGAGAGACCCCCAAGCCCAGTTTCATTGACTTTAAGCCTAATTTCATCAGAGCCCATACTGTGCCTTTCTGCCCTCTGTTTCACTCATTTCCCCCTCGTTTTTTGTGCCTTTCTGCCCTCTGTTTCACTCGTTTTCCCCTTGTTTTTTGTGCCCTTCTGCCCTCAGTTTCCCTCGTTTTTTGTGGCCTTCTGCCCTCTGTTTCCCTTGTTTTTTGTGGCCTTCTGCCCTCTGTTTCACTAGTTTTCCCCTTGTTTTTTGTGGCCTTCTGACCTCTGTTTCACTCGTTTTCCCCTTGTTTTTTGTGCCCTTCTGCCCTCTGTTTCACTCGTTTTTTGTTGCCTTCTGCCCTCTGTTTCACTCGTTTTCCCCTTGTTTATTGTGACCTTCTGCCCTCTGTTTCACTCGTTTTCTCCTTGTTTTTTGTGGCCTTCTGCCCTCTGTTTCACTCGTTTTCCCCTTGTTTTTTGTGCCCTTCTGCCCTCCTTTTCCCCTTGTTTTTTGTGGCCTTCTACCCTCTGTTTCACTCGTTTTCCCCTTGTTTTTTGTGCCCTTCTGCCCTCTGTTTCACTCGTTTTTCCCTTGTTTTTTGTGCCCTTCTGCCCTCTGTTTCACTCGTTTCCCCTTGTTTTTTGTGCACTTCTGCCCTCTGTTTCCCTCGTTTTTTGTGGCCTTCTGCCCTCTGTTTCCCTTGTTTTTTGTGGCCTTCTGCCCTCTGTTTCACTTGTTTTCCCCTTGTTTTTTGTGCCCTTCTGTCCTCTGTTTCACTAGTTGTTTGTGGCCTTCTGCCCTCTGTTTCACTTGTTTTCCCCTTGTTTTTTGTGCCCCTTCTGCCCTCTGTTTCACTCGTTTACCCCTTGTTTTTTGTGCCCTTCTGCCCTCTGTTTCACTCGTTTTCCCCTTGTTTTTTGTGGTCTTCTGCCCTCTGTTTCACTCGTTTTCCCCTTGTTTTTTGTGCCCTTCTGCCCTCGTTTTCCCCTTGTTTTTTGTGGCCTTTTACCCTTTGTTTCACTCATTTTCCCCTTGTTTTTTGTGCCCTTCTGCCCTCTGTTTCACTCGTTTTCCCCTTGTTTTGTGTGCAGGGCCGGACTGGCCATAGCGGGCACCGGGCAATGCCCCAGTGCGCTGCACGGGTGGGGGCCGGGGTTCCATGTTTAAATATCGATTACAAAAATATAGTTTACAAAAATATAGATGTAAAAATATCGATTACAAAAATATCGACTCCCTATACTTAAACAGGTAAGTACAATAATATCGACTCAAAAATATAGATGTAAAAAATGTAGATGTAAAAAATATCGACTTTAAAAAATATTATAACTTAAATTAAATAATTAAATAATATTATTATTATTAACAAAATAAATTACATTACATTTATATTTTAACTATTTATAACAAATAAACTTAATTTAATCAATATAAACGTAATAAATGTGTACATATACATATATTTTCTTAAATACATTTTATTATTATCTTTATTTAATTTATAAACTTTAATAATTATATAAAAATAAAATAAATACATATATAAAACATTTTGAATAAAATAAAATTTTCTATATTTAATTAACACATAAAAGTATTTAAAAATAATAATACATACATTTAATAACAAAATTAAAACATTAGTAGTTAAAACATTTGATAGCAAAGGGGTAAAAATTACTATTCCCACTCCAAAGGGTGCAACAGTAGGGAAAGCGCTGGATAGCGTAGGGGTAAAAATTACTATTCCCACTCCAGAGGGTGCAACAGTAGAGAAAGCGTTGGATAGCGTAGGGGTAAAAATTACTATTCCCACTCCAGAGGGTGAAACAGTAGGGAAAGCGTTGGATAGCGTAGGGGTAAAAATTACTATTCCCACTCCAGACGGTGCAACAGTAGGGAAAGCGTTGGATAGCGTAGGGGTAAAAATTACTATTCCGACTCCAGTGAGTGCAACAGTAGGGAAAGCGTTGGAAAGCGTAGGGGTAAAAATTACTATTCCCACTCCAAAGGTTGCAACAGTAGGGAAAGCGCTGGATAGCGTAGGGGTAAAAATTACTATTCCCACTCCAGAGGGTGCAACAGTAGGGAAAGCGTTGGATAGCGTTGGGGTAAAAAATACTATTTCCACTCCAATGGGTGCAACAGTAGGGAAAACGCTGGATAGCGTAGGGGTAAAAATTACTATTCCCACTCCAGAGGGTGCAACAGTAGGGAAAGCATTGGATAGCGTAGGGGTAAAAATTACTATTCCCACTCCAGAGTGTGCAACAGTAGGGAAAGCGTTGGATAGCGTAGGGGTAAAAATTACTATTCCAACTCCAGTGAGTGCAACAGTAGGGAAAGCGTTGGATAGCGTAGGGGTAAAAATTACTATTCCCACTCCAAAGGGTGCAACAGTAGGGAAAGCGCTGGATAGCGTAGGGGTAAAAATTACTATTCCGACTCCAGTGAGTGCAACAGTAGGGGAAGCGTTGGATAGCGTAGGGGTAAAAATTACTATTCCCACTCCAGAGTGTGCAACAGTAGGGAAAGCATTGGATAGCGTAGGGGTAAAAATTACTATTCCAACTCCAGTGAGTGCAACAGTAGGGAAAGCGTTGGATAGCGTAGAGGTAAAAATTACTATTCCCACTCCAAAGGGTGCAACAGTAGGGAAAGCGTTGGATAGCGTAGGGGTAAAAATTACTATTCCCACTCCAGAGGTACCAACAGTAGGGAAAGCGTTGGATAGCGTAGGAGTAAAAATTACTATTCCCACTCCAGAGGGCGCAACAGTAGGGAAAGCATTGGATAGCGTAGGGGTAAAAATTACTATTCCCACTCCAAAGGGTGCAACAGTAGGGAAAGCGTTGGATAGCGTAGGGGTAAAAATTACTATTCCCACTCCAGTGAGTGCAACAGTAGGGAAAGCGTTGGATAGCGTAGGGGTAAAAATTACTATTCCCACTCCAGAGAGTGCAACAGCAGGGAAAGCGTTGGATAGCGTAGGGGTGAAAATTACTATTCCCACTCCACATTGTACAACAGTAGGGAAAGCGCTGGAACCCAAAACAATAAAAAACACAAACTATCAAATTTGTAATTAAATTTAATTTCCAATATAAACATAATTAATATATACATTTAAATATATTATTATTAACAAAGATAATAAAAAAATATTTAATTACACATTATTTAACACTATAATATCCACCACACACCTAAAATTAATTACACAATTACATTTAATATTTACTAATTAATGAAAGAAAATTAAAGTATTTTTTAATTAATTAATTAATTATTTAATTGACAGCTTTCACACCATATACACTTATAAACACCACAACATATACCTAAAATTAATTACACATTTACAATTACTAATTACTAATTAATTAATGGTAATTAATTTATAAAGTATTTAATAATTAATCAATAATATTTTAATTACTTCCCACCATTTACACATATGAACTCCATTACACACACCTAAAATTAATTAAACAATTAACATAATTAATTAACATAATTAATTAATTAACATAATTAATTAATAATTGACTAATTGAAATTAATGAACAAATAATTATTAAACAATTATTAATAAATTAACACATTAATTAATCAATTAATTTTATATATTTAAATTACTTCCCACCCTATTCCCCTATAAACCCACAACCCGCTACGGAACTAATAACACAAAATTCAACATAATATACATTAATAACTAATATAATTCTACAACATATAATAAAATGACAAACAATTCTCATTAAAAACACTAAAATACATAACATTATTAAAAAATCGATATTTTTGTAAACTATATTTTTGTAAACGATATTTATTACAACTATATTATAGTTATCGATATTACTTACCTGTCAGTCGATATTCTGGTCAAACTATATTTTTGTTGTCGATATTTCTTCAAATCGATATTTCTGCAGGGATATTTATGCCAGACGATATTTCTCTGTCGATATTCCTGGCCCGCACCGGGGGGCGGTTTTGGGCCCCTGGGGGCCGTTTTTAGTTACAGGGCCGATATCGGCCCTGTACCAAAATCGGCCGAAAACCGGCCCCGGCAAAGAGCTCGGCGGCACCTCCAACCCCCCCCTCCCCGAGTGGGGAGGAGGGGGGGGGAGCACTTTGCCAGGGCCAGTTGTGGTTCCCAGTCCGGCCCTGTTTGTGTGCCCTTCTGCCCTCTGTTTCACTCGTTTTTTGTGCCTGTGCCTGGCGTGTCAGTGTAGTACCGGGAATTATTCAACATCACATTCATTAAAAAACAGAATCCAACGTCACTAAATGATCTATCTGCTCGTCCATTGAGCTTACCTGCAGTCGAAGTCACGTCTCTGCTCCGTACTGCTCCAGGTAACGATGACGTCACAGGAGTCAGACTCTCACGAGAAGAGTCTGCAGCTCCTGGAGAGGAGCGTCATCCTCTTCACCCTCCCCCACCCCCAGCTTAGCTCCAATCTGAGCGGCTAGCTTGGGTTAGGGAGGGCAAATGGAGCCGGAAAAGTAAATAGCCCATGAAGGGCTACACGAGCTACTCCCGGGGTCTCCGCGAGCTACCGGTAGCGCGCGATCGACCGGTTGGAGACCCCGGGCCTAGACCATGGAGATGTGGATCGGTTTGGTCACGCAAATGCGATTTAACCAGCAAACAGCCCGAGCCGCTGACAGCAACCCAACAGATGACTCTTAACACCCCAACCCCACTCAAACTGCAGACATTGCTCATTCCACTAACACTGACTCACACACACCCTTCAACCAGTAAGCATGCCCGCCACCAACAATACATCAGCCGCTCGGTCTAGGGCTTCTGCCTCCATTTAGGCAAGCATTTGAGTGCTAAGTATGATAAACGGCAAATGCAATAATGATGACACAGGCAGATCCCCACCTCTCGGGGCACACACCAGCGTCCACGAGACCTGTGCAACTTGGTAGCAACACCCAGGACCATCACCCAGGACCAGAGTGGGCACTAATATAAACTATGATAGGTTCTCTCACGCATGCGCCCTGGTGCACGAGGCAAGTTGGACTCTCTGTATGTTTGTCTATGGGATCGGTTGGGTTTGACCCTCAAGTATGTCTCGAAAACTAGGATTAAATGGTGCCTTAATATCTCTCTGAGGACACTATCCTTTTGTCAGGAGGCAATTGGTTTCAAATCCCAACTCTGAAACCATACCAGTGTTCAGAGGTGGGTCATTTAAAATCTCACTTCTGACTCCAACCTTATGTCTGAAGACTGACTGTTTAAACGCTACAGTTGAAACCCTTCCGGTAATTACAATCTCTTTGATGTCTTCATCTGACATTTAAAAAGTTCGCTCCAAGGAAGAATGGGGCAGAGGAGCAGAGTTTATTTTACGTGTTTGCCTAGGTGGTGGGTCCCTGAGACAATATATGTTTAGTTACTTGTGTCACAATATCTCTTTAACCACATACTCAGGGGAATCAATGTCCTTCATATGTCCATGAATGTGGGAGACAAGTTCCAAATATCTGTGATAGTGTAAATTTTCGTGAAACTCTCTGTCTTTGTGCATAACACAGTTTTACATAAGTATCACATCTTCCCTGGCGTCTTAAAATAGCTGGGAATCTATTTACATCAAGAGGTGGCAGGGGAGCAAAATGAAACAGTTTCTCAGCTATTCTTTCTCATATACCCAGTCATACCACGGTTTATCGCAGGAGATCCTTGACTCTCACCTATATCCTTCCATCTCTCAGAGACCCTACCACTCTGGATCTCCAGAAGCTTAATTGTTCTGTGTTGGTAAAAGGAGATTAGGTACACAGCAGCAGATCATCTAGTCTCTGGCTGTTAAGACCGGCGGTTACGTCTAGGCAGCTCCGCACATATTTTCATGTTATTCCTTCTGTTTTATCAATAGGACCACCCATATCAACTGCATTGAAGGTAGGGTTTCTGAAAGCAAGCAAAGTCTTTCAGGGTTCCATCACTTACCATCTTGAAAGACAAGCCAATCCTTCATTATGTCAACAAAAACAGGTGCATGAGGTGTTGCTATTGTGGTATATAAATAAATAATACCGGATCTAGGTTTTACTGGACATAGCAATAACAGATAGCTCAATAAATAAGAGTCAAGATTCGAGGTAGTAGGAGTTTGCAGGTTTAATACAGCATAAGGACAGGAACAGGACAACCTGCACAGGAATAGGATGACAGGGCCCGGCAGGGGGGACAGGGAATGAGCTGGCGTGGCCCGGCAGCTGCCGGGGCTGGATCTGGGATGAGCGCGCTAACATTTAATAACAGTACACAAGCATATATACTAAAACAGTTGCATTACAATGAATACAGTAGGCGGAGCAGTGGGTGTGGTCAATAGCAGTCGCGAAAGATAAGGGTGAAAGTGGGTGTAGCAGGAGGCGTATACATGGACATGTGATGTAAACGTAACAGAATATGTCATAAATGGGGCGGAAACATGGAGGGGGCTACCTAAGGAGCCGGGACCTCTAACCTAATGGTGCGCGCAAACTGACAATGACGCGTTACTAGGAGAAGCTGGGGGCTATGAACTCTGTGCTAGGAGCAGAGACTTAAGTCTGGAGAGTCAGGGCAACATGTACCTACCACTATCTAGTATCTGATGTTTAGAGGACATGTTGATAGAAACTAAAAGTTATCAGGGTAAAGGCTAACAGACTCTAAGACTGGTGCATGCATTATTCTACATGTAGTGCGTGATGAGGAATATTAAATGACCATAAATACAGTATTTCTCTTACATGGAGACGTAAGGGCTAGACAATGACGGAAACTATTGATGCGATTCAGTAGCTTAGGAATGCAGAGAAGGAGGGCTGGACTGATAACTAGAATCATAACATACTCTTGGCAGACTCGTAGGCAGAGCCAGGCTGAACCGGGCACTGTGAGGCAGGAAGTAAGTGAAGGGTCGAGGATACAGGTGGGGGCTGTATCGCTCCTCAGCGAGGGCTCAGGAGACAGGAGCTGAATCTGGTGTCCGGGCCCTTTTGAGGCCTAGAAACGGGGACTTTACAATGAAATAACGTGCACACTGAGAAACGTGGCAACGTAACTTTACATAGGCCTAATACTCGTAGCTTTCACGAGAACTGGAAACTGGCATACTAGGGATGGACACAACTGTAATTGCGTCTTTAACCAAACATGGGGAATACATATGCATATTAATCATGCACATATAACATAAGATGGAGGACACGTAGGGACACAGAACATGGCAAAATTTACTTTTCCACATTCCCTCCTTGTCACTACGTTTCCATCAGGAAACATCAATATTCATGATACCATCTATCATTTCATACAGTATCATTTGCTCGTCTCGAATTTTCTTGGAACGGGATTTAGAACAGGACTTGGGACTAGGAATACAAGAGGTAGCACAAATGCCACAAATCGCAGGGCCACATTGTATACAGAGGCAGCAACTGAATATGATCGCTACTGCAATACCTAGAAAGAACAATACTTTCCATCCCCAGGCGGAAATTATATTCCAGAACCAACCGGACCATGTCCAGGTGCCTGGATCTTGGTGTAACATATGGGCAATTTTATGGAGTCTGGTTATAGCTGAATAAACAGACGGTGCGTTATTAGGAATGAAAATGCAGCAACTAGATCCGATGACTCTACAAGCCCCGCCCCTATCGGCCAGTATGACGTCAAGGACGAGACGATTCTGGAGCACGACAATTCTCATAAAGGATTGCTCTTCGGTCAAGTTACTTAGAGCAGAAGTAGTCTCAATCACTACTGCTTCAAGTGTTCTGGTTAATCTACGTATCAGTTTACTATTCACGACAGTACCTAAATAGGGGAAGACACCTTTATTGATATCTATGTATTGTTCTAGAGCAGTTTCAGTATAATCGACAATCGGGAGGTCTCTCTTGTGTCTAGTATGTACTAGGTGGGAATTCCTATGATAGTCAGGTGGGGCTAGGAAAACTGGTGGCAGTAGGAAGGCAATGTAACAGGTACCCTCCCAATCGAGGGGCAGACGAACATATGCGGTCTGACCACAAACAAAATAAGAATGACGTGAAGCTTTGAAAATAGATTTCCTACTGTCACTATACTTGACAATAGTAGTACAATCACTATGGCCTACATGTACGGAACCATTCTTTCGGACACATAATTCACCTTTGACTGGTAATACTGACATAGCAGGTAAGTCTGGAGTAGTATCAGACTGAACATTCAGGACCATGAAATTCGAAGAATAATTACCTAAATTATAAACTTCATTTTCTAGATCTAACCCTGTTCTGTGGGGAAGACCTTGCTTGTCTGGAAAACATGTACTGTTAAGAAAAAACATATCTGTTGAGGATGACGTTAACGTGGACCATGCTCCACACGAACCATTATGTGAAAATGGATATGGAAAGAGTGGCAGAACTCCCTTCGGTGTCTGGAATGGGGGGAGTCGACCACACACCCAACAATTAGTGGCATTGCTGGTCTGGTGTGAATAATGTAACATGCGGATAAAGGAATTATTACGCATAGCAAGACGATAAGATAATTCATGAGAAGGCAGATCACTAAACGTGTGCTCTACTGTAACATTAGAAGACTTATTTACATGAGAAACTGGAAAATACAAATAAAAAGCATAACCTGTGCAGGTAGTCATAAGGCTGAGAAACAATACGAAACTTAGAAAAACGATACATCGGATTGAGTTTTGACTAACTCTCTCACTATGGGGGTCTATTTTATACATGTCAGAAACCGGTCTAACCGTTTCACCTAGGGGAGGACTTAGACAATCAAACTGGCTGACTTATTTTACTAGACCTTAACTTTTTCTTATACTCCTGTTGCGGAGTTTTCTCTAACAGGGAGGGTTCAGTATCATTGTCTTTTGCGGGACAGTCCTTGAGAATAGTACTTTGGCAGTCTTTCAAATCCTGGGAAATGTTCTTAGAAACAGGCTTCAGTCCGTAAAATCTTTTCACATGAGACAGGTGGACCCAGCCCTTCCTGCCTTCCAGCTTGACGGCAGTACGGGTGGCCAGGAGGACCTGTCGGGGTTCCTTCCAGCGAGGCTCCAGCGGACTTGAACGATCAAAGTTCCGGACAAGAACCATGCATCCGGGAACGATTTCATGCGGTGCCACCTCGGTATTGTCTGGAAATGCGGCGGCAACCTGTGAACGACAAGAGTGTAGGGCAGACATCAAGGAAGCTAGGTAATCTGTCAGCATATTACTTGAAACATCGGTAATACTTCGGGGTCTAGGTGTACCCCACATATTAGGGGGGCGGCCAAATACGACCTCATACGGGGACAGACCTGATCTGGAATGTGCGACCATGCGCATGTAAAACAAAGCGACTGGCAGAGCTACTAGCCAGTCTACACCTTTCTCTTTACATATTTTGGCAATGCGGATTTTCAGGGTCTGATTATGTCTCTCTACGAGACCGGCTGCTTCAGGATGGCGTACACAATGGAACTTCCACTGGTACCCTAACAAAAGGGAAACGTGTTTCATAAGCTCGGATGAGAATGGCTGGCCGTTATCAGAATATACGACTCTAGGGAGTCCATAACGGGGGAAGAATTCACGAACCAACTGCTTGGCAGTGGTCGCGGCTGTGTAATCTGGAACTGGATATGCTTCTGTCCACCTGGACAAAGCACATACCACTACAAGGACATACTTGAAACCTCGACATCGCTCCATCTGAATATAATCCATTTGGAGGACTTCAAAAGGGTGGTCAGGGGGCTGGAATCCACCTTGTTCCACCGGGACACTTTTACCTGGATTGAACTGGCAACATATCATACAGGTACGGACTTTCTGCTTGGCTGCAGCTCGTAAATGCTTGTTGAACCAAATGTTCTGGATACTGTCTAACATAGCTTTTTCTCCTAAATGTGCTGGACTATGTGCGGTATTGATAATGACTTGAACCATAGAGTCGGGGAGAAACCATGTGACTTTACCCTTCGTTACCCATCCCTGATCTGTCTGGACCCCTCCTTGTTCGGACCATTTCTTGATTTCTTCGGGAGTAGCATGTAACTGGATATCTATGACATCTTGAGTAGGGTCCTTAACTGTCATGCATGTAGTCGGATCTGGAGTATGTGTCTGTGTCGGATTAACTGGAATGTCTGGAGTCTGTGCTGTAAGCTTGGCTGTGCGATCTGCTAGATCATTACCTTGAGAAATAATGTCAGTAACTTTCGTATGTGCTTTGCACTTCATGATAGCAATAGATGTCGGTAAGTGTATGGCATCTAACAGAGCTTGAATAAGGAGACCATGCTGAATCTTGGTTCCATGAGAAGTCATGAAACCTCTCTCCTGCCAGAGCACTCCAAAGTCGTGTACAACTCCGAATGCGTAGCGTGAATCTGTATAAACATTAACTTTCAGGTTCTTAGCGTGTATGCAGGCTTGGGTCAGAGCAACTAGCTCTGCTGCTTGAGCAGACAGGGTGTCAATACGGTGTGTTTCTATAACGTCAGTGTCAGTAGTCACTGCATACGCGGCTACTAGTTCTCCTGTACTTGTTCTCATACATGAACCATCCACATAAAGTGTCAGGTCGGGATCTGGTAATGGAATATCTGTCAGATCTTGTCTTGGCTTGGTCATAATACTAACTACTTCCACACAGTCGTGTGTGGCAGGATTCGAATTAACTGACGGTAACAGTGTAGCAGGATTTAGAACGTTGCAGCGTCTGATTTCTATGTGTGGCTGGAACAGTGTCAATTCATAACCTGTTAAACGTGCAATTGTCAAGTGCTGAGTCTGGGTTCGGTTTAAAAGAACTTCCACGGAGTGTGGAACTTGTACTGTCAAGGAATGTCCTAATACTATGGAATCACTTTGTCTGATAGCTAGAGCTGTGGCTGCAACTGACTTGAGGCACGCAGGCAGAGCCTGGGCTACAGGATCTAATGTGCTCGAAAAATAAGCACAAGGCTTGTATTGACCTGCTTGATCTTGTGTGAGAACAGATAATGCTGTACCTTCGCGTTCTGTGACGAAAAGTGTAAAAGGCTTACTGTAGTTCGGTGTAGCTAGAACTGGAGCTTGGCATAAAGCTTTCTTTAACTCATTGAAACTAAGTGTATGTTCAGATGTCCAAGGGAGGACAGTCGATACGGCTGCCTCCTGTGTCGTTAACTGTATCAGTGGTTTAGCTAGAAATGCATACTGAGGAATCCATTGTCTGCAATAAGAAGTAAGGCCGATAAAAGCACGTACCTCCTTCTGTGTCTTGGGCTGAGGAAGACTCGCTATTAACTGGATACGGTCTGGTGTCAACTGCCTACCCCACTTGGACAGCAAGTGGCCTAAGTAGATCACTTGCTGGACACAGAATTGAAGCTTCGAAGGGGACACCTTGTGCCCCATCTCGGCTAGGAAATACAAGACTGTAAGTGATGCTCGCTCGCAAGCACGTTCAGAACGGGCTGTGATCAGTAGATCATCGACATACTGGAGCAGGGCAGTGTCTGTTGGCATGTGAATATTGTCTAGTTGTCTCTTAAGCGCTTGACTGTAAATACTAGGACTTTCTGTGAAACCTTGAGGAGCTCGTGTGAACATATAGCTCCTTCCATTTAAACAAAATCCGAAAAGAAACTGGCTGTCTGGATGAATGGGGACACTGAAAAACGCGTTCTTGAGGTCTATGACTGTAAAAAATGAGGCTTCGGAATCAATGGCTGTCAATAGGGAAGAGATATCTGGGACAACTGGGTACTGGGGAATAATACATTTATTAAGTTCTCGTAGGTCAATCACTAATCGATATACTGGGGGTGCATTTGGATCAGTACGTTTCATGACTGGAATGATCGGAGAATTACATACATTGGAGTTAGTTTCTACAACTACTCCTTGAGCCATGAGCTCGTCAATAATTTTGGATAAGGCTGTTACAGCCTCAGGTGGCAATCTGTACTGTCTGATTCGTGGTAACACTACACCTGGCTTGAGAGTCACACGATGGGGTGTGATTTGCATATAACCTACATCAGTTGGACCTTGCGCCCATAGATGCTGCGGAACATTGGACAATCTTGGATCAAAATCTCGTAACACAAAGTGACCCTTGAAGTCACGTAAAAACAGGCGTATTCCCTCTGGGGAGCAGCAAATAACTGCACCTAATTCTTTCAGTGTCTTAATTCCTAACAAATTTTCTGGACATGACTTAGTAAGTAACAGATCAGTAGTTCGGGACAATGGACCTACTTCTAGAGTAACTGGCTTAGATATCTCGTTTACAATAGGCTTTCCTGAAAATCCAAGGGAAACATTTCTAGAGCCTGAGAGCGGAGCCCCTGGAACTTCGGCGTGACTGATGGTCGTCCTACTTGCCCCTGTATCAATCAGAAACTTTCTGTCTTTCCATAGTACTTGACTATGAACATAGGGACCTTCTTGATCTACAGGAATCTCGATGAGAGGCAAGCCTACCTCCCTCTCTAGGCTGTTTCATGAATACTGTTGATACTCTGGATACTCTGACTGGGCATACTGGTACATCTGCTGTGTAACATGCTGTGTTGCAGCAATAGGCTGCGGTGCTGGAACTGTCTGTTGTGCATTCTGTGGCTGAGAAGTCTGTGAAACTTGTTCTTGTCTAGGCGGACGTGGTCTTTCTTTAGTTTTACCAGTGGCTATATTGTGTTTCAGAACTGCACACTCGTTTATAAAATGACCTGGCTGTTTACAATAATTGCATGTCCCTTTAACGGGAGCTGCAGGATGACTGGCTTGAGTCGGACCCCTCTTCTGACTGTCTTGAGGAACAGATTGTGCAACTAGTACTTTCATTTTCGTGTCTTTCATACGTTTCCTTTCATGATCTTGCTCTTCTCTGATTCTATTCTGGTGGTACTGGAGCATCTGTAACATCTGGGACGGGGTACTAGCTTGCCATGTACTTTCGACTTTCAAAACTCGATTCTTAACTTGTGGACTTGAATTCTCGACTAATTTAGTAACAAAAAGATGAGGGTACGACTCGCTACTTGTCTTGAGGCCACTGTTTATAATAAAACATTTTTCAAATCTAGAATAAAAATCACTAGTGTCTTCATCTTGTTTCTGTTTACAGGCTGAGATTGCATCCCAGTCTTCCTTTTTAGTTGCTAATAATCTGGGCAAAACTTGTATTAACAATTCTGGTAATTCTTTACATTTCTCTCCAAGACCGGTACCTGGTACTCGTATCTTATCTTCAGCTTCTAGAACTGCCCAAACGATCTTTTTCTCTCCCACCTCCCATTCTTTTTCCTTGAGTTTCTCGTATACCCCTGCGGGCAACAGGACCTTTAACATTTTAATAATATCTGGATACGTATATTCTCCCATACGGAGCATGTCTTTTAATTCTCGGTGGAACCCTGCTGGATCTTTGTCGTGACAGGGAATTAATTTCTTCATTTCTAAGAGTTCCATCTTTGTAATCGGAGTGTAAACAAATACTCTTTGCATTTCACCATCTGTTGTCCTGACTGGGTGTACTTCTCGTAACGGATTCTGTCTGTCTATGTAAAACGGTTTACTTTCTGGGGGTGAGACATGAACAAAATGCGGGTTCAGAAACGTTCTATATTTGTGGCGCTGTTCTAGAATGACACTAATTAAATCGGTACCTAAACCTTTCCATCTATACTGGAGTAACTCGTTCAGGACATCATGTAACGGACCTGGATCAGAATGTTGACCCTCATACAATGTAATGAGGTGCTGGACCATATACATACCCACCAGTCGCTGCTCGGCTGGGGGCAATTTCAGAAACATTTGTGCCACTATTTCGTCTGGAAAAGTGGTAGAATCAGTAATCCATCGGACTGCTGATCGGGCTAGTTCTTGTTCATGCATAGTACTTAACTCACTATAACCGATTCGTGATTTCAGAATATGATCGGTAGCTTGAAATACTTGTTCTAGAGAACCTTGTTCTGGTGCTGGATGAGGAAAAACTGACTTGTGTTCTAGGCGTAAATGGCGGTCTGGAAATCTAGATTTACCTACATACGCTATTCTGGCGGGATTCTCGTCGTCTACCTCTTCAGTAGAAGAGTCATTCTCTTTCTCGCTTACTTGTGCTGCTTTACGTTGTTCATGTAACTTTATTATTTCCTTACGAATTCTCTTGTACATACTCTCTATACTACTGATAGTTCTGTGTTTACCCTCGGCTATATTATCACTCCACCTTGTCAGGATTCTCATTTCGGCCGGATCTTTGGTCGGATAATCTTGTTCCCTTATTAAACAATTAATCAGAAACTTTAATAGCATGAGCTGGATCTCAGCTTTCCTTTGAGACATGGCTTCACCAATACTTCCCGGATCATCCCCTGTACGGATGAAACAATATATTCTGTCTAGATCTTCTTTCATATCTGGTAGGGTGTCCAAATACCCGGTCACCCGTCTTACACGGATGGAATATATAACTGTACTATCATCACCTGCAACTGGATCATAGCGGCATTCAGTAAGGGCTCGTCGGATATCTGCAACGGACTTATATTTGGGCGTACGCTGTAACGCACATTCATGTAACTCGACTAATGTTAAACGTTGGTGTGGTGGCGGGGTACCAGGAGGACCTCCTCCTGCGGCCCCTATACTGGAATCGTCGACTGATACTCTTCGTGCTGGCAGAGTGGGAAATTGCAATGTAGGCTGGACCGGGGGTACCGTGGCAGGTACTCCGGTGTCTGGAGGAGCAGGATTTACATTATTTACAGGGACTGGCGGAACAGGATTTGCATATTCTGGAACCGTGTCGTCCAAGTAGGACGAAATAAAAATATCAGCTGCGGTCGGTTTGTGACGTAGCTTGGTCGGAACTAATGGTGGCGGAAAATTACTGGATGCCTCCGGGGTCGCTTTTGGCAAGCCCTCGGCAAGGAGAGGATACATACCCTTAATGAGGGCATTCCTCTGTCTGTCTGACTGTTCGGTTCTGACTCGTTCACCTATCTCGATTAATTCCCTTTCCAGGGCTCGTTCTAAGGATTCTCTACTTAATTCTGACTTTCTGATTTCTTTTTCGGTTCTTTTATGAGATTCTTTGCGCCATAACTCAATGGCATCTTTCTGTGACTGTCTGGCTTTCTTTTTCCATAATGCTTCTTCTACTCGCATGATGCACTCGGCATCCCATGTGCCTGATACAGGCCATCTATACTTTTCTTCTAACTGTTTGGTATACTCTACCCATAAATCTAGATATAATATGGCACTTATGCCATGCTTCTGATACATAAAATGACCTGGACTGTCCCTAGGCGGGACAGGAACTGCTTCTTCTAACAGACCTTTTCTAGTTCTTAACTGACGTAGTCTGGAAAATAACGGCATGACTGAACTGTAATCTAGACACAATACAATACACAATGAACACGATAATTACTCCACATTCATACCACGACATTAAAATACATGAAGAACATTTAAAATAACAGTTCGAACAGAATACATGAATTTTCTCGAGAACAGAACTGACTAGAACAGAAACTAGATGCACTGCTGAAACAGTACGAAACTTACCGGTCTCATAAAGAGACACGTCAGGACCCGCATCCACCGAAGTGGACACTTCGTTTTGGGATCTGTGTACCACCAAAACCCACGGACCAGAGACAATTAGATTGACCCTGTCTAGATACTACCCCAGCAACGGTACTCACCGGGCAGCAAGAACGGAAGGCCTCGGACTGGACTGGACTGCTTCGACGCCGGACGGACGAACTTCGGACTTCAGTTACGGGTGGGCCTCCGGATACCTCGGACCTTGGACTCTCGGCTTGGGCTCTGGTCGGGACTCGCCGCGTTCCTCCACCGCCTCGTCTGGATGCTGGACCGCCACCTCCGTCTCCTCCGTGGGCCTGAGGGATACTTGAAGCAGAAATATCTGCACGTGCACGGTATGGTTCCGTCACGGCTGCAGAGGGTCAGGGGGCCGGCGTGGCTTCACCGGCGCGTGGGGAAAGGGCAAGTGCCTATTCGGGCGCCATTATGTGGTATATAAATAAATAATACCGGATCTAGGTTTTACTGGACATAGCAATAACAGATAGCTCAATAAATAAGAGTCAAGATTCGAGGTAGTAGGAGTTTGCAGGTTTAATACAGCATAAGGACAGGAACAGGACAACCTGCACAGGAATAGGATGACAGGGCCCGGCAGGGGGGACAGGGAATGAGCTGGCGTGGCCCGGCAGCTGCCGGGGCTGGATCTGGGATGAGCGCGCTAACATTTAATAACAGTACACAAGCATATATACTAAAACAGTTGCATTACAATGAATACAGTAGGCGGAGCAGTGGGTGTGGTCAATAGCAGTCGCGAAAGATAAGGGTGAAAGTGGGTGTAGCAGGAGGCGTATACATGGACATGTGATGTAAACGTAACAGAATATGTCATAAATGGGGCGGAAACATGGAGGGGGCTACCTAAGGAGCCGGGACCTCTAACCTAATGGTGCGCGCAAACTGACAATGACGCGTTACTAGGAGAAGCTGGGGGCTATGAACTCTGTGCTAGGAGCAGAGACTGAAGTCTGGAGAGTCAGGGCAACATGTACCTACCACTATCTAGTATCTGATGTTTAGAGGACATGTTGATAGAAACTAAAAGTTATCAGGGTAAAGGCTAACAGACTCTAAGACTGGTGCATGCATTATTCTACATGTAGTGCGTGATGAGGAATATTAAATGACCATAAATACAGTATTTCTCTTACATGGAGACGTAAGGGCTAGACAATGACGGAAACTATTGATGCGATTCAGTAGCTTAGGAATGCAGAGAAGGAGGGCTGGACTGATAACTAGAATCATAACATACTCTTGGCAGACTCGTAGGCAGAGCCAGGCTGAACCGGGCACTGTGAGGCAGGAAGTAAGTGAAGGGTCGAGGATACAGGTGGGGGCTGTATCGCTCCTCAGCGAGGGCTCAGGAGACAGGAGCTGAATCTGGTGTCCGGGCCCTTTTGAGGCCTAGAAACGGGGACTTTACAATGAAATAACGTGCACACTGAGAAACGTGGCAACGTAACTTTACATAGGCCTAATACTCGTAGCTTTCACGAGAACTGGAAACTGGCATACTAGGGATGGACACAACTGTAATTGCGTCTTTAACCAAACATGGGGAATACATATGCATATTAATCATGCACATATAACATAAGATGGAGGACACGTAGGGACACAGAACATGGCAAAATTTACTTTTCCACACTATAACCTATTTGACCAACCCTCTTCCTCAGGGCTCGAGTGGGGGTACCACGCGGGTGGATGGCGTCCCCCCACTTATTTTACTGGGAGCTCGATAACTGGAGCAAATGGAGCCACACATTCACTCTTTGGCCTCTCTGGGGCGAGATCGGAGCTCATTCAGAACGCTGCTCACGCGCTGGCTCCTCTGATGCAATCGCATCTAAGGGGTGAGCGAGGGGAGGCAATGAGTCTGATGGTGCAAGCCACCTTTCGTGATGGCACTTCCTGTCATGACGTCAGCGTCCCCCCACTTCTTTTTTTAGGACTTGTGCCCTGCTCTTCCTACTGCAACTGTTCATTCTCCCCTCTTTTTGGACTTTGCGATGTTGATAGTCTTGCCCCCATCACACTTCATCAAAGTTTTTTCCACTGTCATCTGTTACTTTTTGTTTGACCCAAATCTTAATAAGGGTAAATATCCTGCACCTGGAATGGGAATGATGTTTCATGTACCCCATCACTGCTAAGCATTAATGGCTCCAAGTGATAAGGAACCTTGATGATCGCATCAGGACTTCAATGGCCAAAGGCAGTAAAGGGGAGAGGGGTTGGCCTAACGGCTAAGGCGCTCGACCTGGGAGCTGGGGATCTGGGTTCGAGTCTCGGTAACGACGCCAAAAACCCCCTGTGATTCTGGGCGAATCACTTAATCTCCCCGTGCCTAAAAATGAAAGTGTGTCCTCATGTAACGTAACTGGTGCTATGTAAAGCGCTCTGATACCTGATTCGGTTCGGGTCTAGTTCGCGCTATATAAAACTCTACAAAAAAAATGACAAGCAACAGCCCAAGGCATTACAGAGCATCAGTTATGGTCTCAGCAATAACAAACATTTTTTTTCTTTTTGTGAAACTTGCAATACTCGCTGGTGAAGAGAAGCCCTACTAAGACATTGATAATTCGTTCTTTCCTTTTAAATACGGAGGATGCCAGACCCACGGGAAAAAAACGAATCATCCATCCTTGCTATGCCCAGGCACTAGGAAGGATGCTTTTCCTTTCCACCTGATCTAGGGTGAAATAGTTTCATATTTGTTGTTTTTTGTGTGACTGCTTGGAAGCTAACAGCTGCACTAGGTGTACCATATGCAGTTGCAAACAGGGCAGTGGAACAGCCAATACTTATCCAGGTCATTTCACCCTCAGAACTACAGCGAAGGAGA
The DNA here is from genome assembly GCF_964261635.1 of Lissotriton helveticus. Taxonomy (NCBI): domain Eukaryota; kingdom Metazoa; phylum Chordata; class Amphibia; order Caudata; family Salamandridae; genus Lissotriton; species Lissotriton helveticus. The sequence continues at coordinate 1,579,684,973 of NC_136065.1, read as the reverse complement.
ACCAGGAGTCTTGCATGACAGGCTGAACCGAGGCAGCTGACAGTCTTTGTGTACTGTTTGGAAATGAGCGCAGGTTACCTGGGTAGGTGGCGAGTGCCCTGGTCCTACTTTTCCTTTCCCTGTACGGAAGCTCCTTGCACTAGTTTATTTAGAAGTATGCCTCCCCGCCCCAACCACCACCACCACCAGTTAGTCCCCTAGGGCCTAGTTACATGGAGCAGCATTGCCTACCAGGGGCCCAGCCTCGATTTGTGTTGGTGTGCACACCCACAAGATGGCCACAAGGTGTCCTCGTTCCCAAAAGTTGTGAATTGAGAGACAATAACATCTGTGGCATATGTATTCAAGTGTCAGCCTCGTCAAATAAGCCAATAAAAAAAAACCATCAGATCACATATTCTCTGAATTTTGCGGGCAGATTTGTAACAAGCATTTGCAATGCAATAGGTCTCGCATTAGGAAAGTTTGAGCTATTGGTATTGTAAATGACACATTTTTTATTTATGTGTTGGTTTTGAAAATAGCGAAATTAATAGCGTTGTCATTTACAATGCCAATATGTTTAACTTTCTCAAATGTGACACCTATAGCATTTGTAATGCAATATGTGTTGTATTTACGTGACTTAGGTGTATTGATCTTACAAATAACAATGGCTTTTATTTCTTTTAAATAATTAATACTTAAATGAAAGTTATTGTAATTTATAATGGCAAGAGCTTAAACTTTTGTAAATAAGTTTTGTGAAGTGAGGGCGATAGAGTGAGGGCGATAGATAGGGCGAGGGCGATAGATAGGGCGAGGGCGATAGATAGGGCGAGGGCGATAGATAGGGCGAGGGCGATAGATAGGGCGAGGGCGATAGATAGGGCGAGGGCGATAGATAGGGTGAGGACGATAGATAGGGCGAGGACGATAAATAGGGCGAGGACGATAGATAGGGCAAGGCCGATAGATAGGGCGATGCCGATAGATAGGGCGATAGCTAGAGTGAGGGCAATAGCTAGAGTGAAGGCGATAGCTAGAGTGAGGGCGATAGATGGAGTGAGGACGGTAGATGGAGTGAGGACGGTAGATGGAGTGAGGACGGTAGATGGAGTGAGGACGGTAGATGGAGTGAGGACGGTAGATGGAGTGAGGACGGTAGATGGAGTGAGGGCGGTAGATGGATAGATGGAGTGAGGGCGGTAGATGGATAGATGGAGTGAGGGCGGTAGATGGATAGATGGAGTGAGGGCGGTAGATGGATAGATGGAGTGAGGGCGGTAGATAGATAGATAGATAGATAGAGTGAATCTGTTTGTCACAAATTAAGCACTAGGAAAGCAGCACCAATTCCAAAGGCCACACAAGAAATTCTGTAAAGACACAAACCGTGAGCAAAAGGCAGGACTAAGAAAATAAAAGTCACATTGAGCGAACAAATGTACCTGTTTCCCCCCCGCCTCCCCAACACCACCTTAGGAAGGATGCTGTAGGTGGTTATATGTAGATGGCAGCACTATTGCCTTATATTTCCACAGCATAAGCCTGTGTGGGCACCACAGAGAAGCACCGCAAACAGCGGATACAGAACATGTGTTCTGTTAGTGGCATGGTGAGCTTTAAAACGGGTGTGTTCATACAGCGAGAGTAACGCTTGCCCAAAAGGATATAGTTTTAAAAACGGAAATTGATAATTTGGTGGGGGAACTGGGTCACTAGCACCACTGCAGTCCTTTATTAATTACTACACATGCCTGTCTTCATAAACACATTACTTACCTGTAACCTGCCCCATAAATCTATATTTACATTCACATGTAAATCTATGTGGCATTGTGTGTCCGGAGAGAACCCAAAAATGTTGCTGGGTTGACGAAATGATGTGCCCCAAAAAGTCAAATTTACTGAAAACAGCTGCCGCTAAAACCCTATTAAAGTTTAGTCCATATACTCTTCTTTCAGGTACATTCCCCCCAAAAAAAATCATATTGTGAAGCTGCTGCCTCATGAAACACCGCCACTTCATTATTTGCAAATTAAGCATTACAAAGGCAGCAGTAGCTACGTGTTTACTGAGCAATGTAACTAAAAGGTTTACGAAACTAAAAGCCACATATAAAGTTTAAAGGGCACGCCTAAAACATTAAGGGGCACATGCATCATTCATAGATTTTGCGATTCTTAATTTGCGAAAATTACCGAATCGCAAATTAAGAATTGCAAAATGCTATGCATCATTTTTTTGGCTATTGATTTGGGATTCGGTAAAAATCGCAATTTTTACCAAATCGCAAATAAATAGCGAATTCCTAAGTGCATTTTCGCAAATCCCATTGATTCCTAGGGGCCAAAAGGCCCATAGGAGTCAATAGGAAGGCAATTACAAATTCGCAATTTGTTGATGCATTCCAAGGGTGCAGGGGGGGGGTCCAAAGGACCCCCCCCTGCACCCCTGAAATGCATTTGAAAGTGCATGTTTCACACACACACATGTCCTAAGGACATGTGTGTCTGTAACATGACAGTTTAAAAAATGCATTTTTTTGCTTTTTGACAGATTTTCGCAAATTAACACGAGGGTCAACCTCGTGTTAATTTGCACTTCCTATTTCATAATTCGCATTTTTAAAAAAAATGATGCATTGCATTTAAGGAATCGCACAAATGCGATTCCTTAAATGCATTCGCATTTTTAAGAAATGCAAAAAAATGCGAATTCTGAAAAAGTGTTTGATGCATCCCAAAAACGTATTTAGGAAGTGCAAACGGACGAATTTACCGATTCGCACCGTTTGCACTTCCTAAATAGGTTGATGCATGTGCCCCTAAAAGCAGATATCGTGAACAAAGGCACAATACACAGTGAAGTGTAAAAGCCAAACGTTACATCCAAAAGACTCGTATATAGGTAAAGAAGGTTTGTGTGGCCTGAAAAGGACACATTTGGATTCCAAAGAATGCACAAGAAGCACTTTAAAAGCACAAATGGCGAGCAAAAAGCACATATAAGACAAAATAAACTCACATATAGCAAAGAAAAGTACATGTTTGGCCTCCCCACCTTAGGATGCAGTAGGCTGTTAGGTGCACATGGCAAGCCCTATTACCCTTATATCTCCACAGCATAAGCCCTGTGGGCACCACAAGGAAGCACAAAGTACAGCCGCTGAGTAGAAAGCAAATACAAGGACTGGGGTGTGTTTCTGGGATGGCGAGCTTTAGGCAGGGTGTGTACATACAGCACGACTAGCATCTGACCAAAAGGATGTTGGAGTAAACTCTGTACACGGTTAATGCGGTGGGGGACCGGGTCACTAGCACCATTGCACTGCTCCTTCATTAACTACTCCACATGCCTGTCTTCAAAAGCACATTACTTACCTGTATCAGTAGCTTTGCAACATAAATCCTGATGTCCATTTGTATATATTCCAAACATCAATATATCTGTAAAGCCACTGAAATTATATGGCTGACGACCACCCAAATATATGGTTGGGTTGACTAAATTATGCACATTAAAAATTACAAATTTACGGTGCCTTGTCTGTATGCTAAAGATCGCAATGCAAAACCCGTAAACACATATCGTTTTCAAAGTATAAGTTGTGCATAAACCATTCACAAGCACTAACAGGGCGGCAATAGCTAATTATTCCCATCTACATACAAAATAATTTCATAGCATAGCACCACTTGCGTTCAAATGTATTTATTACATGTATCAAAATTAACAGTACTTCGTCCACAATAAAAGATGAATAACTACAACTAAACAATAAAACATATCTGCCAAACTCGTACGGTGCCACTTTGACCCTTTAACAACATCCCACCCTTATTTCTACAGTTTATATGCTTTATGTTGTGCAAGCTAAACAGAAAACACCCTGTGTGAAGCTACCGCATAATTAAAACGCATGCATCTCTTCTCTTAGAAATTAAAGTGTTAAAGCGGCAGTAGCGGAGGCCCTATTAAAATTCAGATGATCAACTCTGTGTTACGCAAGTTACAAATTAACCACTACCAAAACGGCTATACCTACATGTTTGCAGCTACACACCAACAATGTGTGTAGCTTTAAATTGAAACAGAATCAATTTTTTAAATTAAACTTAAAACGTCGTTTTTTTTTTTACAAAATTGCGTTTGTAACTGTGTTAATTAATTAAAATACATAAACATATGTTATGGGGAAGAGAGCAGGCTCAAAGTCTGCTGTAGTGTAAGTTTCGGTGTAAAATTCTACACTTCAGAAAGGATTCCAGCACACGCTAATGAAGCGTAAACAAGCCGAGCAAGACATTGTGAAAGTAAAGATAAGAGAAAACTAGCCAGAGTCCACGAAAGGCTACAGCGTGGGAAACAAGCACCATTTGTGAAGCATCACCATACAAAACCTGACGGCGATAATGCATTCCATTCAGACTTGCATAATCACGGTTTCACTCCCTCAGTCCTAAACGCCAAACGGATTGCAATAAGCCTTCGGTGACATTTACTCAAACACAAGCAGTCAGCAGGTGGCGCTGTAACTCCTTCATTGCCGCTTCAGGAATTTGCAAGTGCGGATTAAAAAACAAGTACGGGAAATGCAAGCGGGGGGGGGGGAGCGAGCGGATCCCTTTGAAGTAGCTCATGGCCTCGCAGCCGTGAAAGCAATTAGGGGGGGAGGTGGGAGGGAGGCTGATGGCTTTGCACTGTAACACACTGATGGGGCAGGACTTAAAAAAAGAGGCAGAAACGCCCACGGATCGCATCAAGGCGGGGAAAATAGTAATTGACACACATCTCTTCCAATGGCTAGCCTCCATTTACGAAGCTAGCCAATGGAAGAGAGAGGCGTGTTAAAGCACCACTGTTGAACTCATTAAATCTTCGGCTCCGCCCCCCACAGCTTAGCTGTGGGACGGTAGCCTCGACCTAAAAAGCTTGGCCTTTTGACAAAACTGCCGATTTCGCAATTTTTTTGCAAATCGCGAAATGTTCCTAAACAGAAGCTATGTTGGTGCTCCCCGGATTAATTCAGAAATGTTTTTCTAGATCATGGGTACTCATAGTACGGCCTGCGGGCCAGGGGTGGCCCGGCAAGCCTTCCTCGGCGGCCTGCGGACCTTGCAAACATCGTCGTACCCATGTATTATTATCTTTTTTTTTTTAAAGAGTGTCTGCTGCAGCGCGACTCTGAGAGTCTCTGCTGCTCTGTGGGGGTCGGGCAATTCTTACATAGCCAGAGTGGAGCTGCAGGGGCCTAAGATGAGGTGAAATAAAACAAAGCCTCATTAGCATGCAAATGGCCTTTAACGACCTGTGAAGTGCTTGGGTGCGGCTGTGTGTGTGTGTGTGTGCACCTGGAAGCTGTCTCAGTCCCAGCTGACACGCAGGAAGGGTGACATGACAGAGGGTGACAGAGGGAGGTAGAGAGAGGGAGGGAGGGAGAGAGGGAGAGAGGGAGGGGGAGAGCGAGGGAGTGAGGGAGTGAGGGAGGGGAGAGCGAGGAAGAGAGGGAGACGGGGAGTGAGAGAGGGAGGGGGGAGTGAGAGAGGGGGGAGTGAGAGAGGAAGGGAGTGAGAGAGGGAGGGAGTGAGAGACAGACAGAGGGAAGGAGACAGAGAGAGACAGACAGAGAGGGAGGGATGGAGAGGGAGTGAGGGAGGGGGAGAGAGGGAGAGGGAGCGAGAGAGGGAGCGGGAGAGGGAGCAAGAGAGGGAGGAAGCAAGAGTGGGAGGGAGCGAGAGAGGGAGGGAGTGAGAGGGAGAGACAGACAGAGAGAGAGAGACAGAGAGGGAGGGATGGAGAGTGAGGGAGAGGTAGCGAGAGAGGGAGAGGGAGCGAGAGAGGGAGAGGGAGTAGGAGAGGGAGGGAGAGAGGGAGCGAGAGAGGGAGTGGGAGAGGGAGCAAGAGAGGGAGGGAGCGAGAGAGGGGGGAGTGAGTGAGAGAGGGAGGGAGTGAGTGAGGGAGTGAGAGAGAGACAGACAGAGGGAAGGAGACAGAGAGAGAGACAAAGAGGGAGGGATGGAGAGGGAGGGGGGCGAGAGAGGGAGAGGGAGCAAGAGAGGGAGGGAGCGAGAGAGGGGGGAGTGAGTGAGAGAGGGAGGGAGTGAGTGAGGGAGGGAGTGAGAGAGAGACAGAGAGGGAAGGAGACAGAGAGAGACAGACAGAGGGAGGGATGGAGAGAGGAGCGAGGGAGAGAGGGAGCGAGGGAGAGAGAGGGAGCGAGAGAGGGAGCGAGAGAGGAAAGGAGAAAGGGAGAGGGAGGGAGAGAGTGTGAGGGCGCAAGAGAGGGAGTGAGAGAGAGAGAGGGAGAGGGGGAGAGGGCGTAGGAGAGGGAGCAAGAGAGGGAGCAAGAGAGGGAGTGAGAGAGGGAGTGAGAGAGAGAGGGAGTGAGAGAGAGAGGGAGCGAGGGAGAGAGAGAGGGAGCGAGGGAGAGAGGGAGCGAGGGAGAGAGAGAGAGGGAGAGAGAGAGAGAGGGAGTGAGAGAGAGGTATGAGAGAGAGAGGGAGTGAGAGAGAGGGAGTGAGAGAGAGGGAGTGAGAGAGAGGGGGAGTGAGTGAGAGAGAGAGGAAGTGAGAGAGAGACAGAGGGAGGTAGAGGGAAGGAGAGAGGGAGGGAGGGTGCGAGGGAGTGAGAGAGGGAGGGAGAGAGGGACAAGGGAGGGAGTGAGAGAGAGGGAGTGAGAGAGGGAGAGAGGGAGGGAGAGAGGGAGGGAACAAGGGAGGGAGTGAGAGAGAGGGAGTGAGAGGGAGTGAGGGAGGGAGAGAGAGAGAGGGAGTGAGGGAGGGAGAGAGAGAGAGGGAGTGAGAGAGAGGGAGAGGGAGGGAGAGAGGAAGGGAGAGAGAGAGGGAGTGAGAGAGAGAGAGAGGGAGTGAGTGAGAGAGAGGGAGTGAGAGAGAGACAGAGGGAGGGAGTGAGGGAGGGTGGGAGCAAGGGAGAGAGAGGGGGAGAGAGAGGGAGCGAGACAGGGAGCGAGAGAGCAAGAGAGAGAGGGAGGGAGAGAGGGGGCGAGAGAGGGAGGGAGAGAGGGAGAGAGGGAGGGAGTGAGAGAGAGAGGGAGTGAGTGAGAGAGAGGGAGTGAGAGAGAGACAGAGGGAGGGAGTGAGGGAGGGTGGGAGCGAGGGAGAGAGGGGAGAGAGAGGGAGCGAGACAGGGAGCGAGGGAGCGAGAGAGGGAGGGAGGAAGAGAGGGGGCAAGAGAGGGAGCGAGAGAGGGAGAGAGGGAGGGAGTGAGAGAGAGAGGGAGTGAGTGAGAGAGAGAGGGAGTGAGAGAGAGACAGAGTGAGGGAGAGGGGGGGAGTGAGGGAGGGAGGGAGTGAGGGAGGGTGGGAGTGAGGGAGAGGAAGGGGGAGAGAGAGGGAGCGAGACAGGGAGCGAGAGAGGGAGGGAGAGAGGGGGCAAGAGAGGGAGCAAGAGAGGGAGGGAGAGAGAGCGAGAAAGGGAGCGAGGGAGTGAGAGAGATGTGTGTAGGCCGGGTCTAGTGGCTCAGTGGATGAAGGCATCTGCTGCAGGGACCTGTGATCTACCTCATGGTCATAGTTTTTTTTTGTTGATCTAGCCCGCCAAGCACAGCCAATTAATAATTAATTCAATGGTAGGCATTCAAAAAGAAGGTACAAAGGAGGAACATGGTATGAGGGAGAGGGGTTGGCCTAACGGCTAAGGCGCTCGACCTCGGACCTGGGGATCTGGGTTCGAGTCTCGGTAACGACGCCAAAAACCCCCTGTGATTCTGGGCAAATCACTTAATCTCCCCGTGCCTAAAAAATGAAAGTGTGTCCTCATGTAACGTAACTGGTGCTATGTAAAGCGCTCTGATAACTGATTCGGTTCGGTTCTAGTTCACGCTATATAAAACTCCCCAAAAAGAAAAAAAAAGAATGAAGGTGATGAGGTTGTGGGACCCTCTGGTTGCAAGGAGAGGGGATAGGGATATGTGATGCTGCATAAATACACCTGGAAAGGTGCCCAAATGTCTGAAGGATGAGAGGAGGGATTAGCCATCTTGGCATATTGATCTGCGATTTCCTGGCATTAGGTTGTGTCTTGTATATAGAGCCCAAAAAAAATCACCACATCACCTGGGAAGGCAAAATATATTCAATTTTCCTTTGCAGGTCCATCGAAGTTCAAAATCATTGAAAACGGCAGAGCACATCTCTTTTCAAGCCATCAGGATCTTGCACGCCATCTGGAAGCCTCCCCAGCACAGAGCATGGACCTGTCCAGCGGTTCTTCAAACAAGAGGAAAACGGAGATCCAGGACTCTCTAACTTCATGAACCACCTGGTCGAGCAATCCACTGGTATTGTTGGTTGTTTTAGCTTTTTGGCTTCCTCCTAGCCAGGTGCCTTCCTATATTGTTTCCTGTTGATAAAATGTGGCGTATGAACATGTCAACTTCACGCCATTACATGCTCCTGCAGGGGCAGTTCACCAGAATTTTCTAGGTCTCCCTAGACGGCGTTTTAGAGCGCCTCTTTAGGTCATGCGGTTTGATGGTTATGTATGTAAAGTCCAAACCACACGGAGAATTGAAGTTAATTGGTTTATTAAATAAGAACACAGGAGCAAGGTAGGACGCAGCCTACACAGGACTTCTTTCCCCAGCAACTCCTCAACAAACCAGCAAGAGATTTAGAATCTTGCTAGGAATGCACAGGAAAGAACAAGGTTAAATGAAAACAATTCTAGAGTAATGATGCAACAACATGACACATCTCCTCCCTAAGGAAAAATAAAAAAAACAAAAAAACAAAACAGAATCATCATACAAAACCCTCCAACCATTTGGGTTTAGAGCACATGCGTTTCCTAGACATGTCAACATTACTATCCAATTCAAAAGGAAGACTATTTTCATTTACAGGTGGAGCACAAACAATCTTTGATCCTGGATCAATACTACTACCAGATGTAATAACAGGAGTATCGATATCATCAATTACAGGGGTAGAACTTGGGTTCACATTTCTGAAAGAAGAGGAAACTTTACTAGATCCTGATGTAGTGTTGGTTTCAAGAGCTGGGCTCAAATTCCCAGAAGAACAAACATTACCTGGTTCTGAAGTAGTATTGGTTTCAGATACAGTAACACAACCATGATCTTCCTTTTCAATAGATTGATAATCATCATCAAGAGCAGTGTAAGAAGGAATAGAAGACGATCGCGTACAAGGAAAATACTTTTCTTTTGGAAGCTGTTCCAGATAGTTAAATAATGGAGCGTAAGATGCACGAAAGTAAAATGAATGAAAAGTTAACAGAAATGTAAAATACGAAAACGACCACTAGATGACACTGTAATATAAAATATTACCATAAGTTGCGTAGTTCATTCCGATGTGAAGGGTAATGTACGAGTCTTTTTCCAAAAGTCCAAATTCGATGTGGGGTTGTTGGTATGGAGGAATCAACGAAGAAATAATAGCTTCTCTCCCAAATAAGATTCAAAAGGAAGGCTCTCAATAGTTCAAGAGCGAACAAATCCAAACGAGGGGAAGAATAATCAAAATCCATGAAGGGGTTCAAGGGTTTCCTGGTGCTCTTAGAAATCGTCGCCAAATTGTAAAGTCCAAACCACACGGAGAATTGAAGTTAAGTGGTTTATTAAATAAGAACAAAGGAGCAAGGTAGGACGTAGCCTACACAGGACCTCTTTCCCCAGCAACTCCTCAACAAACCAGCAAGAGATTTAGAATCTTGCTAGGAATGCACAGGAAAGAACAAGGTTAAATGAAAACAATTCTAGAGTAATGATGCAACAACATGACAATGTACTTCCTTTACAACCTCATGGATTGCCAAGTTTGCATTTAGACAAATCCGTTGTAAAGGGCTACTCCACGTGCTAGTCGCTGGTTTAGAACTCTGTTTTAAAGGGTTGGTCCACGTGCTAGACTCTGCTTTAGAACTCTGTTTTAAAGGGTTGGTCCACGTGCTAGACTCTGCTTTAGAACTCTGTTTTAGATCACCTCTTAGGTGTTCTGTGACTTGATGGTTACATACTTTCATTACAATTTCAACGTTTGCCAAGTTCTCTCTCAGACATATCGTATCTAAAAGATATGTTAGTCATATGTTTTAAACCACCTGTGTTCCTTGACAGCACCGTGCCTGTGCTGTGATGTAGTTCTCAACCCATAAATCTTCTGAAGATTCATTGTTCCAGTTTACCTCTCTGTGCTGCCTCCAGACGGTACTGCCATCGCAGCTCCTGTGTTCGATTCTTTGGGGGGGGGGGGGGTAGGGGGGTAGGGAGGGAGGGGAGGGATGGGGGAGAAGGGGGCGGGAGGGAGGGGGAAGGGGGGAGTTGGGGGGTTGAGGGTAAATGTGTTAATGGTTGTTTCCCTTTTGTTTATTTGTTGCCCCGTATTTTTTGCTGACAATACCGCTTCTGTAGTATCAAACGAGTCATACACCAATTGCAGGCTCCTACACAGACATCACATTTGTCCTTGCAGGAAGGAATGTCCACAAATTACCAGGCCTGCACTTAGCCCCGCTTACTATGCAGTAAATGGTACAAAAGGGGGTGGTGATGGACGGAGCATCTGAACCAATCAAACACTCACACCCAGTCATAAGATCTGGGTTTAATCCATCACCGTTCTTTAGCCCACTCTGCCACCCCAGTTCAGACATGGCCATATGCAAATCAGTCTGACCCTGTGCCTCATGGGAACCGTCCAGCCCGAACTGCCAACCCATGCCTTCCCTGGACCGGAAACAAGCTTCCGAGGACCGGTTTCTGGCATTACAGCCGTCTTCAGCCCGGCTTGCTTTAATCCAGTGGCAAAGTGAGCAAGGGATTCACGTCTGAGCATGCCCTGCCACACTTATGGCGGCCAAAGCGGTACAAAAGGGGGTGGTGATGGACAGAGCATCTGAACCAATCAAACACTCACACCCAGTCAAAAGATCTGGGTTTAATCCATCACCGTTCTTTAGCCCACTCTGCAACCCCAGTTCAGACATGGCCATATGCAAATCAGTCCTACCCTGTGCCTAATGGGAACAGTCCATCCCGAACTGCCAAGCCATGCCTTCCCTGGACCGGAAACAAGCTTCCGAGGACCGGTTTCTGGCATTACAGCCGTCTTCAGCCCGGCTTGCTTGAATCCAGTGGCAAAGTGAGCAAGGGGGGGGGGGTTGGGGAGGGAGGGGAGGGATGGGGGAGAAGGGGGGCGGGAAGGAGGGGGACGGGGGGAGTTGGGGGGTTGAGGGTAAATGTGTTAATGGTTGTTTCCCTTTTGTTTATTTGTTGCCCCGTATTTTTTGCTGACAATACCGCTTCTGTAGTATCAAACGAGTCATACACCAATTGCAGGCTCCTACACAGACATCACATTTGTCCTTGCAGGAAGGAATGTCCACAAATTACCAGGCCTGCACTTAGCCCCGCTTACTATGCAGTAAATGGTACAAAAGGGGGTGGTGATGGACGGAGCATCTGAACCAATCAAACACTCACACCCAGTCAAAAGATCTGGGTTTAATCCATCACCGTTCTTTAGCCCACTCTGCCACCCCAGTTCAGACATGGCCATATGCAAATCAGTCTGATCCTGTGCCTCATGGGAACCGTCCAGCCCGAACTGCCAACCCATGCCTTCCCAGGACCGGAAACAAGCTTCCGAGGACCGGTTTCTGGCATTACAGCCGTCTTCAGCCCGGCTTGCGTTTAATCCAGTGGCAAAGTGAGCAAGGGACTCACGTCTGAGCATGCCCTGCCACACTTATGGCGGCCAAAGCGGTACAAAAGGGGGTGGTGATGGACAGAGCATCTGAACCAATCAAACACTCACACCCAGTCAAAATATCTGGGTTTAATCCATCACCGTTCTTTAGCCCACTCTGCAACCCCAGTTCAGACATGGCCATATGCAAATCAGTCCTACCCTGTGCCTCATGGGAACAGTCCAGCCCGAACTGCCAAGCCATGCCTTCCCTGGACCGGAAACAAGCTTCCGAGGACCGGTTTCTGGCATTACAGCCGTCTTCAGCCCGGCTTGCTTGAATCCAGTGGCAAAGTGAGCAAGGGACTCACGTCTGAGCATACCCTGGGGTGCCGCTTATCCTTGTCTTCTCTCCCGGACTGTGCATACCTGATTAAGGAGGTGTTGTGGAGTCCCTGCTGGCTGCGAGTCCCGTTTTCTGCCTGTGTGTTGCGGTCCCCGCTCTACGAGCACCGCTGGTGGATTGAATTACTACCGCTGACAGGGGATATCACCGGGGGACTGCGAGGACCAGCACGCTCTACTCTCTACAGCTGGTGCCTCTTCCCCCGGTGGACACGCCCCCCGCCAGGCCGCTATATTAACATTTCGCGGCACACGCTCTGCGGGTGCCGCTTATCCTTGTCTTCTCTCCCGGACTGTGCATACCTGATTAAGGAGGTGTTGTGGAGTCCCTGCTGGCTGCGAGTCCCGTTTTCTGCCTGTGTGTTGCGGTCCCCGCTCTACGAGCATCGCTGGTGGATTGAATTACTACCGCTGACAGGGGATATCACCGGGGGACTGCGAGGACCAGCACGCTCTACTCTCTACAGCTGGTGCCTCTTCCCCCGGCGGACACGCCCCTCACCAGGAAGGATTAAGGAGACCACAACTTCCCGCGACGCGGGACGCACGCGGGATTAGCCAGGCTAAGCCCGGGCCAAGGGCGGGCCCGTTCAAGCCCGTTGTAGCCCGGAGGAGACCGGACCGGGCCCCCCCCCTCTAACGCCTAGAAAACTGAGAAATTTACTTGATCTTAAAGACATCGGACCTTGAAATTACCTGTGAGTGTTTTTCCTGTAGCACCTTGACATCGGGGGAAATCAAAAATGTCCACCCGGGAAAGCAGAAGTAGAGCTGCAGCGGGGTCTTTATTGTTGGGGACATTGGACAATTTTATTATAAGAACCAATTCTGTTATTGATGAAGGAATATCACTAATGGAACGTAGGGTCTCGCAGGACCTGGCGCTGGCTAAACGCTCATCTCTGGGTCACCTTGCAAATGCTCGTACGCCAGAACCCACCACCAGAGAAAGAACTACTGACACTGCGGTACTTATACATAGTCCACCTAGCTTCCAAAACTCTTTTTGTGCATTGCCTGCGCCTGCGCCTATCACTCATTCACTAGCAAGTACAGACCTCGAGGCCACCCAGATAACAATCTTAGAAAGCCCCCCTAAGGAATCCAATACAAGGCAACTTAGGGGTAGACGGGAAGGCGCTATTCCCAAAAAGAAGCAAGTCACGACTACTATGTTAAGAAAGAAAAAACCCAATCCTTCAAAGTCTAAATCAAATCAAGTTGCTTTGATTGAACAAGAGGGGGTAGACCATCAGAAAACACCTAACGAAGTTTATCCATCTATTGAGGAGCCAGTAAAACCAATACAGGCTGATGAAGCTGGTGATAGCGATATTAACTCAGATCCTCCCCGCAGAGTAGAGAAAGATTTATCAAAGGAGGACCCTCTTCTTAAAAAGCTGCAGAGCATGCTAACCACAAGCCTTTCTCCTCGTGTTACTAGACTTGCTGGGATTGAAAAACAGCTCTCTAAGCTTGAGGCAGTAATAAGAAGTGATAAGAATACAGGGAACACTAAGAACTCAGGGATCATTAAGAATATTTCCATGGGCAAACCCCAAGTAATTTCGGTGGGTGATGTCCAGGAAATAATCCACCCTGTACAAACTGCCGACAAGATTGGCCCTACAAATATGGTGACACAAGTGGCATCGTGTCAGATAGTGCCCCCAAACAAGACAAATATCAATTCCCAAACACCAGTAAAAACACTAGAAAGGGATACTGATAGAGCGCCGGGGAAAAGGCAAAGGAGGGCTCAAATGATAAACTTACCTCCCGAGTCAAGCCCCTATGTGATCGTATTAACGGGGGTACCAGAGCTTCATCATAGTAGCCAAGAGTCTTTCTCATGCTTGAAAAATAAGGTGTCCTTTTGGTTAGATAAAAACAGACCACTTCCCCCCCCACATTAGAGCAGAAATTGTGATGGTGCGTCGATTGCCCTGGCTGGGTAACAGACCGAAAACCACCAAAGGGGATTGTGTTGTTGTCAATTTGAAGGATCCCCAGACAGTGGACTATATCAACGCCTGGAACGACAGTTACAAAGAACCTGGTTCCCAGGTAGAGTCTAGGCCTTTGTCTTTTTTTTACCCCCCACCGACTTATTTAGATAACGGTGGGCCTTGGACTAGGGTAACTTATAACCACCACAGAAGGGTTGGAAGTTATTATCCTGGACCTTTAGACACCCAGTATAACTACCACGGCAGGCCAGGGAATTATTTCCCTGGACCATTAAGCTCACAGTATTCCCTGCCTCTACAGAATAGATTTAGCACATTAGAGATGGTGGATTGACTGACCCGGGGTATGGATAGCAAGCACCATAATATGTTGAAGGAAATTGGGAAGAGAGATATGAGCAGGGATACGATTACCTCTGACATAAATAATCAGGTTATTCAGATCCATAGCACCACGATAGGTATAGAAAATGGGAAGGAGGGTGTAGACCTTAAGGGTCAAAATTTAATATCTCTTTATGACACCCAATATAATAACTCTGAGTGGATAAATACTCAGTCACCATCTATGCGAAGCCATATTAATAAGGACGAGAGCAAACGTACGACCTTTGTGTCCTGGAATGTGGCAGGGCTATCTAACAAATGGAATGACCCAGCTTTCTTGCCTTTCTTGACCCAATTCTCCATCATATGCCTCCAAGAAACATGGGAGATGGAGGAGTTACATATAAATGGGTTTCGAACTTTCCGCAATGCTGCAGTACCATCAAATAGGGGCAGGAATAAAGGACGGCTTTGCGTGTACATTTCAAACACTTCCAAAGTTAGGGTCGGCAAACATAATAGTATCTCAAAATACTTTCAGAGTGTGGAGTTGACTTTTGAGGGACAAGAGACTATAAGTTTGATTAATTTTTATAACAATGTCCCTGATGATGAACTGACAAATGTCTTTGAATATCTTTCACATATAATATTGAAATCTGATGTGGATTGTTACACGGGGAATCGTCTTGTTTGGGTGGGAGATTTTAACTGTTTTTTGTGCCCAAAAGGCAACGCAAATATATGTGGACTATTCAATAAGGAAGGTGATCCCTGTAGTCATTTTGTCCATTCCTTGACAGGGAACCTAGTGAATAATTTGATGTTTGAGATGGATCTAGGCTTTGCAAACAATGTACCCCGCAGGTTGACTTCTCACCTACATATAACGGCAGGGGCTGTAATTCCTTGATAGATTTTGTTTTGATCTCAAATAGCATTTCGATAAATGTGGTACATTTTGAAACAGCCGAAATTGCAATCAGTGACCATTACCCCATTAATTTCTCCCTTGATATTGAAGTAACGTCTCAGGGGAAAAATAAATCACAAATTGCGAATACCCTGTATCGTCATAGGATTAATCTAGCTAAAAGAAATGGTTATTCGCTTAAGTGGAATAAGATTGAACCAGAAAGGTTTATCCAAGGCTTAGTAAAGTCCAAGTTAAAGGATTTCATGACTTGCCTCACAGAAACAAATGAAGGAGCGACCGTTACTTCGGCTTACTGTAACATCACGGAGGAAATTAGTAAATCCCTGGAGGGTTCACTTAAGAAATTAAATGGGGAAAAACCTGAGGGCTGGTTCAATCACGAATGTAGTAAAGCCCATAGGGCCTTAAAGATAGCACTAAAGGGAGTTCCAAAATCTGTGGCAGAGATTAAAAAAGCTAGATCTGCTTATTCTAATGCTATAAAGAAAAGGAAACAGGAAATTAAAGTGGAGGCGTGGAATGCCCTTCATCAAGCTTGTCTTCAGAAGGATAACATTAGCTTCTGGAAGACGGTAAATGCACCATTCTTTGTAGAAAGTTCAAGGGATTGTGTAACAAATAGCGATAAGATGTCTGGATTTCATATTTTACTGGACTCTATAAAAAGGATAACCTCCCCATGATTAGAGAGATCGAAACACGAGTGGAAGATGTTGACGACCCTGACGAAAATCCAAGGGATTTGTTCCCATTGGATTTAAGGTTGGAATTGAAAGAGGTGGAAATAGCAATCTGTGAAAGTTCAGGAGGTAAAGCACCAGGGCCGGACGGGGTACCTGTAGACATTTTTAAATCTAATACTAATTTATGGGCTCCGTTATTGACAAATGTTTTAAATTCCGCAAATAAAACAGGGTTTTTTAAATCATGGCAGGAAGTGATAGTGGTCCCTATTTTTAAAAAGGGGGATCGTGATGACCCCAAATGTTACAGGCCCATCTCATTGTTGGACTCCTTAATGAAAGTGGCAGGGAGAGTCATTTTAAATAGACTCCAAGATTGGGCAGATGCTTATGGTATTTTATCTAAAGTCCAATATGGTTTTAAACCTGGTCTGGGGACAGTGGAGCAAGGTTTAAATTTAGCAACAATCATTGGGAAATATGTGGTTGCAAAGGGAGAAATGCTGCTTCTAGTCTTTGTAGACTTAAGCTCTGCTTTTGACTGCATAAGTCATGATATTTTATGGGAAACTTTATCCAGCTTGGGAGTTAATTTGAGCTTATTGAATTTTATAAAAGAGTTTTACAGGGGGGCTGGAGCAAAGGTTCGTTTTGGTGCTAAGGGAGAATGCACCTCGAAGTTCCCAATAAAAAAGGGAGTGCGTCAGGGATGTATCCTGGCCCCTTTTTTATTTAATTTATATATTAATAGTGTAGCATCTTGTTTAGTGGAGTGTAAACAGGATTACCCACAAATTGGAGGAAATCCTGTACCAATCCTACTATATGCGGACGAAGGCGTGATTATGGCTAGGACCCAAGTGGGGCTTCAAAGGTCGTTACGGGCCTTCTCAGATTATATGGGGGAGAGAGGTTTGAAAATAAATAGTAGTAAAACCTTTAGTATGTGTTGTTCCAAAAAGAGGACCGTACAGTGTAATATCTCGCTCTCAGGGACAAGAATTGAAACCACAAACACCTTCACCTATCTGGGAATAATTTTTGACAAAAACGGCACATGGACCGCTGCTGCCAATACTAGGAAACTTGCTTTTGTACGAGCCATTGGAGCAGTTAGAAATTTTGCTGTTAGGCTTGCAGGGCGTCCTGTAAACATACTATTGGACATCTACAGATCGAAGTGTATAACTACTGTTATCTATGGTGCAGGTTTGTGGGGTATTACTGACATAAGTGAGATCCAGTTATGTGAAAACGCCTTTGTGCGATACTTACTTGCAGTACCCAAGTCCACCTCCACGTACGCTTGCCATCAAGAGTTGGGTTTGACGTATATAACTGATCTCATCAAAGTCAGCCCTTTATCTTTATGGCACAAGATATGGGTCTCTAAGGAGACTGATTTGAATATGGACGCCATTCTAGATTGTATGAATTTGCAAGGGAGCCATAAAATTGAATGGTTTAAGTACGTGAAGAAATTCCTAACGGACATTGGACATCCGGAATTCTTAGCGAGCCCGCAGTCCATGGCAGTAATCCAGAGAAAACAGCTGAAGGAATTGTGTTTTTGGGAAAATAAAAGGTGGGATGCAGAGGCCAAGAAAACCTCTGTGATTCAAAACCAACCAATGTTACAGAATGAGGGCACTCAGAATCATCTTGTGTGTATAAAAAGCAGCTACACTAGGATGATATTGACACGGTTCAGGGTAGGAAGCATATATAGGCTAGTAACCTTCCCTGTTGCAAATACCTGGTCAAAGTCATTAATACTGTGCCCATGTGATGGCGATCCCACCAATCCTTGATACACTCTATATTGTTTTGTAAATACTACACATTAATTAGAAAGTAGTATTTACTACCACTGCTTAAGAAATGGGGACTTAGGCAATGTAGAATAGCTCTCCTTAGACTACAAATGTTGGGAGACGAGCTGACACTGTATGCAGTATCAACATTTTTAAAGCACCTGTTAAGATTTAGATTAACAATGAACTGATTGATCTTAATCCTATGTATTCAAATCGCTCTTCTGTCTATGAATATGGTTTTAATTGACTGTATAATTCGTGTTTTTTAGTGGTGTTTTAAAAGTATGTAATGTTGTGCTTTTATGGATTCTGAATTTTTAACCCGAATAAAGCTACTTTTGATTTGATTTGATTTGATTTGAGCAAGGGACTCACGTCTGAGGATGCCCTGCCACACTTATGGCGGCCAAAGCGGTCCATCACCACCCCCTTTTGTACCTACTATGCAGTAAATGGCACTCAAAGGCATCGACACCCGATTATAGCTACCATTAGGACACCCACCCACCCAGCGATCAACACCCTCTAGATGGCTCAAAATAAATCCCTGTTGGGAAATCTCAACATAGTTTCTTTGAACGTCAAGGGCCTCAATCACCCAGTGAAACTTAGGAAGGTCTTTGACTACCTCGTAAAATCAAAAGGGGAAGTCATCCTACTCCAAGAGACTAAGCTATCAGAGGAAAATATGAGTTTTATAAGGCTCAACTGGGTTTCCCACACCTTATGCTCCCCAGCCACACACAAGAAGGGAGGGGTGATCACCCTAATCTCGAAGAAATCAAACATCACCATTACCTCACACACTCATGACGCAGACGGTAGACTACTAATCACCCACATGTTGAGAGACGAGGACCCTATCAACGTGGTAAATATATATGGCCCTAACTCTGACGACACAGACTTTTGGAAAGCTGTCTCATCCTCATTGAAAACATTCAGAATGATGAACTCTTGATAGTGGGGGGCGACTTCAACCCGTTAGACCCCCTAAAAGATCGCCAATCCAAATGCACTTACCAACCATCCCGCTCTCACGAGGCGCTCACGCGCATGTGCTCCAAATTTAACCTAAAAGATTCCTGGCGCCTCCAACACCTGGATGGGAGGGACTACATGTTCTATTCGGCCCCACATAATTCTTACTCCAGAATTGACTATATCCTAATTTCTAGCCCCTTCACTCATCTTATAATAAAAAATAATAGATGAATTTATAGAGCGCCTGGTTACACTCGGCCAGTGTGTCCCCACACTGCGGTGCGAAACTGCCACAACCCCTACCCATCCTGGCCCAGCATGCCTATCCTGTAGGGAATAGATACGTTTTCAACTTTTTCCGGAAACTAGCTTCCGAGCCCTCCAACCGTAGGCTCACCAGTAGCTTGTTCCAATGCTGAGCTGCCAGAAAGCATAAAGAGCGGCCACCCATCCTGGCTCTCTTAATGGCAGGGACACACACCTGACCCATCCCCCCCAATCTCAGTTGGCGTATTGAGGAGTATAGCCTCAATAAAGCAGACAGATAGGAAGGAGAAGTCCCCTGAATGATATGGTGGCACACGCACAGTACATTGAACAGGATTCTCTTCCTTATCAGCAGCCAGTGCAGAGAGGCTAACGCTGTCTTCGAGGGGCCCTCCTGGGGAGCATAAGAACTAGCTGAGCAGCCGCATTCTGTACCACTTGAAGCCTTTGCATACATTTACCCGTGGCCCCCAGATACAGAACGTTACTATAGTCAAGGCGCGAGGTCAGCAGGGCATGCACCATGGTTTTTCTGGCTGCGGTAGGCAGCATTTCTAGGGTTTTACGGAGACCCCTCAGGACTCCAAAACAAGCCCCTGCTACCCGCCTGGTGTAATACTCAAAAGATAGCTTTGTATCCAGCCAGACCCCTAACTTCTTTGCTCGCTCACAGGGCATCCGGGTAGAACCCAGAGACTGGGGCCACCATGCCGATGACCACACTGACGGGGCTCTCCCCACCCTAAGCACCTCGGTCTTACTGCCATTCAATTTTAGGCAGTTATTCGCCATCCATGATGCAAGATCTTGCATGGAAGCCACAAAGTTGGCGTCTCCCGTCTCCTGTGCTTGTTTCAGGGAGACCACCAGCTGTGTGTCATCAGACTAGGACACAACCCTGATCCCAAAACCATCTGCAATCTCCTCTAACAGTGTAACATAGAGACTAAACAGGGTCGGGCTCAGGGTTGATCCTTGCGGCACTCCCTGTTTCAACTTGATGACCCTGGAGTAGTAAGAGCCCTGCCTCAACTGAAAGCTGCACTCGGACAAGAAGGATTTCATCCAGTTCAGTGCCCTCCCAGCTACTCCTCTTTTCCTCAGACACTGCAGCAGAGTGTGATGAGCCACAGTGTCGAAGGCGGCACTTAAATCAAACAGGATTAAGGCCGCCGTCTGTCCCTCGTCCACGTATTTCCTAATGGTTTCCGTGGCGAGTAGCAGGGCTGATTCAGCCGAGTAATGTGCCCGAAAACCAGACTGCGTGGGATGCAAGAGGTTGTGTTTCCCAATATGCCCAATAAGTTGAGTATTTACTACCTTCTCCGCAACCGTTGCGAAGTAGGGGAGAAGAGAGATTGGGCGAAGATATCAAGTGGATCCGGGCTAATATGCGGTTTCTTGGGTAGTGGAAGGACTACTGCTTCCTTCCATCTCGCAGGCACGGTCCCTGTCCTGAAGGATAATTCCGGTAGGTGTCTAATGCATGGCTCAAGGGTTCCGATGCTCCCTCCAAGTACTTTAGGGGAGGCAAGGTCTCTTGGGGAGCCCGACTTCACACTCCTAACGATTTTCGTTAACAGTTTTGTAGGTGGTACAGTAAAGCTGACAATGCATTCCCCCTCTGGATTGTGACCTACTTCCCCAGAGATCTTATGATCGACACGCACTGAGTCCGGAAAGGTGGAGTAAATTTTCTCCACCTTATCCGAAAAGAAGTCCGCCACTCGATTGCATGATTCCTCCGACCCAGTTGCGGGCGCTGCTGTTGTTGCTAGGGTTGCGATTTCTTTGTAGACCCTAAACAACTCCCTTGCCGAGTTCTCCGCCGCCCCAATTCTTTCTTGAAAATACGCTGCCTTCGCCTTTTCATCTTGTAGATGAAACTGTCATAGCACCTAAACTAGTTTCTGACCATTCTTGCATCAGTACTAAACTCGCAGGTTCTTACTCCATATTACCCCCAAAGCGCTGGCGCTTCAATGAGGAAATTTTATTCTTCCGCTATTAAATCTCTCAAAAACAACAAGGCTCCAGGCCCAGATGGCTTTTCGGCAAGCTTTTACAAAGCATTTGATAAACCTCTTAACCCCATATTGTTAAAATTATTCAACTCGATTGCTAACACAGGTAGTGTCTCAGACTCAATGGGTGAAGCCACCATAATCGTTATCCCAAAGGAGGGTAAAGACCCCCTCTTAACGAAAAACTATTGCCTTATCTCACTCATAAATCTGGATTGCAAAATCTATGCAAAAATATTAGCCAACAGACTTAATAATCTCCTCCCCAAATTGATCAGCAGTTCACAAGTAGGTTTCCTGAAATACCGCATGTCCAATGATAACACAAGACTTCTGTGCCATATCCTGGAGAAGGCTAAAATAACATCCGCCCCCTCTGTTGCCATCACCCTGGACGCAGAAAAAGTGTTTGACAGGGTGTCCTAGTGCTTTTTAAAACATTGTATGCATGCTTTTAACCTAGGGAAGCCTTACACTGACATGGTAATGGCCCTTTACTCTTCTCCATCGGCCAGGATCGCCATAAATGGCACTCTGCCTAACCCATTTCAGTTAGAACAGGGAACCAGACAGGGCTGCCCTCTATCACTAGCACTTTTTCTCCTGGCCCTGGAACCCCTCATAACAGATATAAAACGAAGCAAAGACATTATGGGAGTGAGCTTCGGCGATACGCGGGTGAAACTGGCAGCATACGCAGATGATATCCTGGTGGTTACAGAGAACCCAGAGACCTCCATCGAGGCTCTCATGAACACCATAGAAAGGTACTCAACCCATTCTGGGTACAAACTGAACCGGGACAAATCAGAGGTTAAGCCCCTAAACATCTTTGGCACCAGAGACATGCTTGGAAACTCTGGTCTCTCATGGCAGACCGGCTTTATTAAGTATCTAGGTATCGAATTTGGCAGCTCCCTTCTTGAGACCCTTCACCGCAACGAGTCCATCACGTTAGACAAAATTAAATCACAACTAGACGGCTGGTCTCCCTGCTTCATAACTTGGTGGGGAAGGGTCGAGACCATCAAAATGATGATCTACCCTCTAGTAAACTATCTCATTACAATGCTACCTCTCACCCTGTCCCAGGACTTTCACCACAAATTAGACACTTTACTTTCTAAGTTCCTATCGAAAGGGAAAAAGGCAAGAATTAGTATAAAAAAGCTTCGCCTTGATAAATCCCTGGGAGGGGTCAACCTGGTGGATTTCAAATTGTACCAGACGGCCTTCCTTGCCAAGCAAGGCTCCTACTGGCTTTCACCCACTACTGGCTACACCCCTGTGTGGCTAGCCGTAGAGAAAGCTCTTTTTGGGAACTTCGCTCCAGCCACCGTCCTAACTGCTAACCCCAGGACGGCCTCTTGCTCAAAATCTATCTTTCAGAATACAAAAAATGTCTTGTCAAAAATTGATAAACTCCTAGAACGTAGTATAAGACATTCTAAATGGGAATCACTATGGTATAATCGCGCAGTACTCTAAAAAAGGGAAACCGCTACACAATGCGCTATGGATCAAAAAGGGTATCTTCTTCCCGTACCAATTACTTGGTGACTCCTACCCCCTCTCCTTCAAGGAACTTCAATCCATCTATGACTTAGACTCGTTGGAGTTCTACAACTTTTTGAGTATTAAGGCAGTGGTCTCTAAAGCAAAACTATCCACAAATCCCCCCTCTCTTCTGAAATATCTAGGCAATCTCAATAAACTTGGCCACCAGGTGTCCTGGCTTTATAAGTTACTGCGGCCGCAACACTCTAACCTCAATAAACATCTCACTCAGTATTGGGAATCTCACTCCTCTCTACCAATTTCAGATTTGGTTTGGTCCAAAACCTGGGAATCGACTACGAGACACAAAATAAGCCCTACACTCTCCCAGACTAAGTTTTGGCTTCTCCATAATGCTTTCTGGACCCCGGCGCGTCTCTTCTCACACAACATTAGAGAAAATGCAACTTGCTGGAATTATAACAACAAAGACGGAGATCTGGAACACCTATTACTCCAATGTGTATGCGTAGTACACTTTTGGGACAAGTTCTTCGCCTTTCTCTCAAATATTTTCCCTTTCTCTCCCACTAGGGAGTTATCCACCTTGGTTTTCAGTTTTCTAGTAGCCGACACTCTCACAGATAATGATAGGGCCCTACTAGATTTACTCCTCACTGCCGCTGTTAAGACTGTTCTTAATAATTGGGAAGACACTCACAAAACTCTTTTAAATGCTGGTTAAATTGGGTTACCAGCCTAAGAGGGGCTGATAACATTTCACTTCAAAACACTCCATGGCGTCCTCCTCACAGACAAATGTGGGCCACTCTTGATGACTATTTCAGCAGGCACAAACCTCCTTGAAGCCCACACCTATTCCTCCGCCTCATCCCATCACATATGCTCCTTGATGACTCTAAAACACCTTGCCCTATACTCTCTCTTTGTATTATACCAACGAGTCCATCTTCCTCAATAAATGTAACCACCTGCAGGTCACTACACATGTGTTGATACTACCTATGCAATGTACTTGTGCTGATACTACCTATGCAATGTACAAGATTGTTGTCATGCTTTTTTTCTTCTCCTGCTTATCCCTAATTTCCATTTTGTTTCCTAGATTCTATTATCGCCCATGCATTTATTTCTGTTTATTCTGTTTAAAATAATACTGCTGGTCATCTACTCCCCATTTACAAGGGCTAGCCCTTGAGAGCATATAGAAATGTTGATGACATAATCCCTATTCACGTAGTTCAGCCATTTTCCACAGTACCTCTCTCCTGTCCCAGAACATGTACTAATATTAGATGTATAATCTCTGTTCACTTTGGTTCCTCCTCTGTCACTTCTGTGAGATCACAGAATCTGGACTAATTAATAGCAGCAAGAAGCACCAAGCGGGCAGTTCAAGCCCTAGGTGATTCATTTGCCCAATGTAGATCTTTCTACGAATGGTAGTTATCTGATTGCTTGCATAATGATGTCTGTTCTCAGATATATCCTAAAACGTATGTATGTGAAGTATCACACTTGCAGTGATAAGGAATGTCGTTTCCCAGCCATAGATACATGACATGAAAACCCTCCCCACATACATCAAAATGCTATCCCACGGTTTACTGATCCGTTCACTTGCTTTAATGCTTAAGAATCTAATCCTTGACTCCATTTCGTCTCTGCTTCATGCCTTAGCACAGCAACTAATCATGAGAAGAGCACAATTCTCGTACTCAGTAACAATGACATCAAAATACACCTGTATAAGGGTTTTCCTAAAAACAATCCAAAACTGTAACCTGAAATCTTTCACAGTGGATGTGTAAGTGCATGTGTGGGTGCTTTAGTGGGAATATGAGCATGTGAGTGAATTTCTCAGTGGGAGTGTGAATGTGCCAGTGGGTGTCTGAAGTGGTCTATGAATGCATGAGTGGGTCTGTCAGTGATTGTGTGACTACCTGTTAGACCTGGCTTTTTCAGCTGGTTTACCCCCAGAGTATTTGCTTTTTGGCCTCCTGTTACTGACCCCATTTTTGTTGGTTTTAGAACTCTGGGCACTTTACCACTTCCATTCAGTGCTATAGTGCGTATGGTCTCCATGTAAATTATGTAAATGGATTAGTGTTCCCATATTTGGCTTATTTGATTTACTACTAAGTCCCTACTATAGTTCACTTTGTGTACCCAAGGCCTGTAAAACAAATGCTGCTAGTGGGCCTGCTTAAGGTATATGAGAGGGTCCCAGACCAAGAGCATAGAAAAATGTATTATCAATCACACAAATATTTAATTAGAATCCAAAACAAATGAAGGTGCTAAGTGTTTTTATTGTCACTGCACCATAGAGCATTCAATGTTCGAAGAATCACAGGTATAGTACACAAAGTTTGGTGCGCCCACAGGGGGGGAGAGGGGGTGAGTGAAGGAGGGGATATGCTTCAATTAGTTACACATCACTAGTCAAAGGTTCTAAAGGCATAAATTCAACATTTAAAACATGATTGTCATAGATCCATAAAAGTGAGGTCAAAAAACAACACACATGTCCAACAGACCAATTTACATGAAAAAGAGACTCCCGTAATGATTATTATTATCAAGGATAGGGTGGGGAGTTCTTGATTGTAGATGGTGGTCTACGTTTCGACCCAAAGGTGTAGGAGTGTAGATCCTTACTCGCGGGTCTTCATCAGGACGTGAGGGTGGGGGGGTGGGTATTGTGGGGCTTGTTCCTGGCGAGGCAGGTAGAGAAAAACGGTCTGCCCGTTATCGCGGGGCGTTAGCCGTGTTCAAGCGGTCCTGTTTTTCAGTGCGGTGTGGCCTTATTGAATAAACCCAGACGTGTGGATCATGCCACAATGACTGGCGTAATTTTAAAACAATTCACTTTCCGGTCGTGCCATATCCGAAATGGAAACTTTACACCGTAGGCTATTGTACTGGCGTCTTGGCGCGTCTTCTAGTTAGGGATAAATCTCCGTGTCGCTGCGCTCATTGGGATTAATCAGGCGCAATCGGCAATTGTCCGAGGTAAACGGGACAAAGCCTAAGAGCCGGCGTCTCTCCACATCTGGCGGCAAACTAGCAAGTGAATTGTTTTAAAATTACGCCAGTCATTGTGGCATGATCCACACGTCTGGGTTTATTCAATAAGGCCACACCGCACTGAAAAACAGGACCGCTTGAACACGGCTAACGCCCCGCGATAACGGGCAGACCGTTTTTCTCTACCTGCCTCGCCAGGAACAAGCCCCACAATACCCACCCCCCCACCCTCACGTCCTGATGAAGACCCGCGAGTAAGGATCTACACTCCTACACCTTTGGGTCGAAACGTAGACCACCATCTACAATCAAGAACTCCCCACCCTATCCTTGATAATAATAATCATTACGGGAGTCTCTTTTTCATGTAAATTGGTCTGTTGGACATGTGTGTTGTTTTTTGACCTCACTTTTATGGATCTATGACAATCATGTTTTAAATGTTGAATTTATGCCTTTAGAACCTTTGACTAGTGATGTGTAACTAATTGAAGCATATCCCCTCCTTCACTCACCCCCTCTCCCCCCCTGTGGGCGCACCAAACTTTGTGTACTATACCTGTGATTCTTCGAACATTGAATGCTCTATGGTGCAGTGACAATAAAAACACTTAGCACCTTCATTTGTTTTGGATTCTAATTAAATATTTGTGTGATTGATAATACATTTTTCTATGCTCTTGGTCTGGGACCCTCTCATATACCTTAATCAAATTACCCAGGTCCCATCGACTACATGGGTCTAACCCCTCTATTTAAAACATGCTAGTGGGCCTGCAGCACTGATTGTGACACCCGCACAAGCAGCCTTTCAAAAGGTTCTCAGACCAGCCACTGCAGTGTCTGCATGCAGTTGTGACTGCCATGTCGACCTGGCACCCACTTGCCAGACCCTAACCTTCCCTTTTATTACGTGTGAGTCACAAGGTACCCCTGTGGTAAGGGTGCAGTGTATGTGAAAGGTAGGACATGTGCTGGTGTGGGTGACATGTTCTGATAGTGAAATGCAGTGTATTTTGTTTTTCACTGTTGAAAGGCTATCTGTCCCATGGGTAAGAATGGGAAGTACTGGGTAACATTTTACAAGTATATCTTCCCATTGGAACAAGATAGAGAAATGGAGTTTAGTCTGCCTGAACTCAGAATGTAGAAATGCATCTTTTAGTAAAGATGGTTTTTATGTTCTGTATTTGAAAATACAACTTTTAGAAAGTAGGTATTTTCTTGCCTCACTACCGTGTGTGCCTCTGCTAGGTTGTGGATTGACTGTCTAGCTTTGGAGTGACAGGGGCTGAGGATGTGCATTCTCTTCAGACATCAACTGGTGGGGGGGGGGCGAGGTGTGTCCTGCCTTTCCTGGATGAGTCAGGGCTGGGCTGAATACACCTGGGCTGCATTCAGAGTAGTGGGAGGAGTTTCACTATCACCTGAACAGGCCTGGTCTACATTTAGAGTGTTGGGAGGAGATTTCCCTTGCACCTGAATATCCCCAGTCTCCCTTGCAAAATGCTGTCTCCACCTCTTGCCGGGAAGCTGGGCCAGAGAGGACAGAACTGGTTTGGACTGAGCTGAGAGACTTTTGCCACAAGACAGCAAAGGAAAATGAGGTATACATATTGGGGACCAGACCCCATAAATTTTAATTACTGCTGTACTAAGGAACCTACTAGGAAGAAGAGCTGGAAAAGCTGTCAGGAGGAACTGCCACTTTGCTGCTTGCTCTGCTGTGTTGGCCTGCTCCTTGCTGCTTCTGTCTCGGACAGCGAAAGGACTGGATTGCACATCCTGCTGTTAGGTTTTCTCCAAGGGCTTGAAATAGAGCGTGCCTTCCGTTATAAGTCTCAGGGGGATAAAATACTTCAGAGACCTCGCTTGGATCAAGGAACCTGCCAAGAAGAACAGTCAGGAAGAGTACTACCTCTTTGCTTTGGGTTGGCCTGCAGTTGCTGCTTCTGCCATGGGCAGTGAAAGATCTGGACTGAACTTTCTTCATTTGTCGCTTAGTATTTCCAAGGGCTTGAAATAGAGCTTGCTTCCTGTTCACGAAGTCTCAGGAACAGCAAAGACTTCACTTACCTCTAAGTATCGCCTCTGGAACCATGGGTTTCAGTTGCCACAAAGGGGGAAAAGCATCCGACACCGTTACTGACACCGCTGCGGGCTCTGTGCCCTGAAGGCACAGCTGCACTTCTTACCACAACCCTGGTCTCACCAACGATGACCGCCGCTGCAGCCATAGAGCCACTGCTTGCACCGTGACCTGTGGGCACCGCACTCTGCACCGCCTTGCTTCACCCCGCTGCCCTGGTCTCACCAACAACGTTGCTGCATGCTGACCTCAACACCGTGACTGCACCGTGGTTTGGATGGCACCGCTCGTAAGTCACATGACGCAACGCCCCGTCCCACACCGCAGCCTGGGCCGACCGACGTCAGCTCCCATCAACTGGCCTGCCCCCTGACCTGTCAACACTGCCACGAGCACCGCCCGCTCCACACTGCAGCCCTGGTCTCACCAATGCCGCTGGATGACCGTCATAGTGCCACTGTCTGCACTGCAACATGAGAGCACCGCATGCCGCACCACTATGCTTCACCTAGCAACTGTGACAGTTACCATGACCTTCCTGCACCGACGCTAACGCCAGTCTGCACCGACGCGGCTGCCAGAACTGTTGGATTCTGTTGCTTTCAGCACTGCGCTAGTTCCGGACGGAGCTACTGGCTTCAAGGAACTGCATTTTAAAGTTATTCTTGCAAAGTGCATATTTTTGATTACTGTATGTTGGTCTCTTATCATTTTGGTCTTGTTTGCACTTTTTTGTAGTGTTTTCACTGTATTACTGTGTGTTATGTGCAAATACTTTACACACTGCCTCTGAGATAAGCCTGACTGCTCGTGCCAAGCTACCAAAGGTTATTTCAGTCGTGTATCCCCCTTATCCTGACTAGATGGAAGGATCCCTATTTGGACTGAGGTGCAAATCATTGCCAACCAGACACCCCCATTTCTAGCAAAACCTCTATAGGTTTGTCACTGCCTGTGTCTGTGAAAGTTCAAGCGGTGCTTTGGTTATTTGGGTGGGTATGTTAGTGAGTCTATGGGTGTACAAGTGGGTGTCTGAGTGGTGCTAATTTTTTTGCTCATTTCCATACTTAATATATTTAAAAAACAAAACCATGCTCCCTGCTCTTACAACGTAATGTCAGATTCTAATACATTTGTCACACTCAGTGTAGTTCAGATTTTACTCAAATGTATGTATCATGTATTCACTTCTGTTAAGGATTTCAGATCTCTTTTGATATGGATTTTAGAAAGATGTTTGTTTTTTCTATTTGCGCAGATTTGAAGATATATTTGTTTCCATTTTTATGTAGTGGAGCTTTACCTAGGGTTTGTGCTATCGTTATATTTGTAAATGTTTCTTGTCAACATGTAGATTTGAATGGAATCTAATTTTTTTTAAAGACAAGTTCACTGATTTCTGGAAATTGTGTACTCATCTGTGTTACTTTCTACTGAAAATTACTTAATATTTTGTTAGTTTGAAATGTCTACTACATATTATACACTACACTTGCATAATCGACCACTCATGTATGTTTTTCTCTGTCACTCTTTGTTATTTGTTTCAGTGGATAATTAACACTTTTTTCTCTTTTTTTAATCGTTGGAAATTCATTACAAATTATCGCAATATATATGTTCCGGTTTTGCGGAAAAGTCGCAAAGACCGCATGTTTTTCAAAAAGTGTAAAACACATATATACACATATTGTAAATCCTTTTTTACACTAGTTGTTTACTAACATAGTGATTCAACTCCTGTTTCTGTAATAATTTTTAATAATAACCCCTTTTAAATTGTATTTCCCGTTTTCACAACAACACTGGTAGTTGCAATGACGTTGGTATTCGCTAAGATCATGTGTCTTTGTAACGAAGGGAATTGGAGAAGCCAGTTTTCATTAATCTTCATAGGAAGTCCCCACCCATTTCTCTGTTCTTGAATCTTCCATTCAATTCAAAAAGAGCTTTATTCGGTTTTCATTTCATAGTTTAAAAACCATGAAAGCACAGCTTATAACAACATTAAAAGAAACTCATTAGACTTTTTTCAATATGGTTAAAAACAGAACAATTAAAAACCGATAAAAGTGGTTATTCTATTTCATTGCAGTTACATTCTCAGATTGATAACATTTTATACAGTTAAAAGAGGATTATTATAACATGGAATAGCATTGTTAATGACAATGGACCTTTCAAATATATCATTCTATAATGTACTTATTAAAACAGCTTTCTAGATCTTATAACACTTTTCAGAAATTGTGCCAAGTTTCTCGTAACAAATTCTAAGTCCATAAACTGCAAGGCAAAATAAGCTGGGCGGCATTGTCTCAACCCCCATAGTTTAAGAATTGGTATGATCCACTTTTTCCTATGTTCTTTGTACAATTTACAGAACAATAAAACATGCATTGATGTTTGGGGAGAGACTGTGTCACAAGGGCAATTGGATAGATTTTTCCCCCAATCATTCATTTCTGGGAAGCTTACCACATGGTGAAATATGTCCAATCTCAGGCAAATTATTACAAACTTGTCATAACCGCTTAGTGTATATTTGAGGTATTGTTGGATACTATGGGGATCATTAGTATGGCGGGCGGACAATACCCCGGGAAACGGGACCGCCCGCTGAGGGTGCGATCGTCCCGCACTCCCAATTAGGATGCGCCCGCCACACTGGTGGGCGCATGGTGCATTTGTAAGATTGCGGCAATGCCACAAAGGCAGGTTGTGGCTTTCAAAGCACAACGTGACAGGCACAGCGCGGTGCCTGCCACGTTGTACATTGAAATGCAGGGGGGTACCATAGGTACCCCTCATGTGCACCCCCTGCCCACCAGAGTCACTGGGGGCCCGCAATAGGCCCCCGCAAGCAAACTCCACATGCCTTTCCGTGGCGGCAATGCCGCCAAGGAAAGGCATGTTTCCGCCCACATAGTAATATGGCTGGCGGTGTCTAACAGACACTGCCACCATATTGAACCCTTTTCCGGCGGAAAAGCGGCGGACGGTCTTTCCATCCGCCGTGGAATCCCAGCCATAGTAAAATGGCGGGGGTCTTTGCTGCAAGGATGGAGGGCGGATCACCACGCCGGGCCGACGGTGACTACTGCCGGACCGGCGGGGGCGATCCGGCCGCCATCCTAATGGGGCACTAAGTGTGGACCTTATCATTTGGTTTCTTTGCACTGTGGTTTTTTTTGCCTCGGAGGCTAATCTGATCTCCTCCATATGGGTCATACATTGCTTTTTAAAGGTTTTTCTTGGGATTGACCCAATCAGTGTGGGATTTTTGTAGAACTCAGGTAGGCCTATGTCTGTCAGAAAATCTTTTATTTATTTAAACCACCCAATATTTAGTGCTTTTTCTAGCTTGAGACTCTCATTGAGTAGATTCATTTGTTTCCATTTTATGTAGTGGAACTTTACCTAGGGTTTGTGCTATCTTTATATTTATAAATGTTTCTTGTCAACATGTAGATTTGAATGGAATCTCATTTTTTTTAATGACGAGTTCACTGGTTTCTGGAAATGTTGTACTCATCTGTGTTACTTTCTACTGCAAATTACTTAACATTTTGTTATTCTGAAATGTCTACTACATATTATACACTACACTTGCATAATCGACCACTCATGTATGTATTTCTCTGTCACTCCTTGTTCTTTGTTTCAGTGGATTATTAACACGTTTTTTTTCTTTTTTTTTTTAATCGTTGGAAATTCATTACAAATTATCGTGATACATATGTTCCGGTTTTGCGGAAAAGTCGCAAAGACCGCATGTTTTTCAAAAAGTGTAAAACACATATATACACATATTGTAAATCATTTTTTACACTAGTTGTTTACTAACATAGTGATTCAATTCCTGTTTCTGTAATAATTTTTAATAATAACACCTTTTAAATTGTATTTCCCGTTTTCACAACACTGGTAGTTGCAATGACATTGGTATTCGCTAAGATCATGTGACTTTGTAACAAAGGGATGTGATTGGAGAAACCTGTTTTCTTAAATCTTCGTAGGAAGTCCCCACCCATTTCTCTGTTCTTGAATCTTCCATTCATGATTGGATCATTCTTAGGAGCTGCCCTGTGTTTTTGCTACAACACTCTGTTTAGAGTTTTTGGATTACATTTTTTATTTACAAGATTGCAACAGGAGGTAATGAGCAGCAGGAGGTGCCACAGCAGCCAGAGGAGCAGGAGGTGGAACACCAAGATACTGGCGATGAAGGACCTGTGCCCAAAAAGCAAACCATCACCTGGGAAATCTTTACAATACCCACAGGAGAGTCAAAGACTGTTGCCAAATTAATAAAATGTAGGTTGTGTGGGAAGACCCTCTCAAGAGGTACCAACCATAAATATTCTTGTGGTTCAACTTCAGTGTTGTACCCTTTGAAAACGTACCACTCCAACAGCTTGAA
The DNA here is from genome assembly GCF_964261635.1 of Lissotriton helveticus. Lineage (NCBI taxonomy): Eukaryota > Metazoa > Chordata > Amphibia > Caudata > Salamandridae > Lissotriton > Lissotriton helveticus. The sequence goes on along the minus strand of NC_136065.1, from coordinate 1,579,652,842 downwards.
GAGGGCACAGAAGGAGAGAGATGGAGAGGCACCATCAACATCTTCAGCTGCACCATCTGTCCCTTGGGAGAGGAGTGCCAAGTGAAGTTGAGAGGCATTGTCCCCAAATTGCCCTTGACTTAATGCGTGTTGGCACACATTTCCTTGACTGCAGCACAAAACTCACAGCTGGTGAAAAGTCTGTTGATGCCATCATTGAAGCTGCAACGCAACATTCTTTTTCATTTTGTTTTCCTTTATCCCAGATTTTCCACTGGTTTTGTGCTGCATATTGCAATTTTTTCTCCCCCGCGTTGCCAATTTGTTTGATAAAAAATAAAAAAAATAAAAATGTTAGAAAAGCCAAGAACAACAAAGTACCTCAATTAAGAAGAAATGAAAGGTTTTGTCTGAAACACCTTATACAGTTAAAAATGTTTGGGTGAGTAGGTGGCTGTGTGATTAGGTGTATGGGTGAGTGAGTGGCTGGATGGGTGAGTGGGTGTGTAAGCAGCTGTGTGAGTAAGTGGGTATATCAGTGACTGTATTGGTGAGTGAGTGCGTGTGTGAGTGGGTGCATGGGTGAGTGAGTGGTTGCGTGAGTGGCTGGATGGGTGAGATAGTGGTTGTGTGAGTGGCTGTATGGGTGAGTGAGTGGCTGTGTGAGTGACCATATGGGAGCGTGAGTGGTTGTGGGAGTGGCTGTATAGGTGAATTAATGGTTGTGAGAGTGACTGTGTGTGAGTTAGTGCCTGTGTCAGTGGCTATATGGGTGAGTGAATGGGTGTGTGAGTGGTTGTATGAGTGAGTGAGTGGATGTGTGAGTAACTCTATGGTTGAGTGAGGGCTAGTGTGAGTGGCTGTATGAGTAAGTGAGTGGCTGTGTCAGTGGCTGCATGGATGAGTGACTGCTACTGTTAGTGGTTGTATATGTGAGTGGTTGTCTATTATCGGTGGCTGTATGAGTGAGTGAGAGGGTATGTAATTAGCTGTATGGGTGAGTGCTAGTGTGAGTGGTTGTATGGATAAGTAAGCAGCTGTGTGAGTAGGTGTACTGGTGAGTGAGTGTGTGACTGGTTGTATGGGTTAGTGAGTGGGTGTGTGAGTGGGTGCATGGGTGAGTGAGTTGTTGCATGAGTGGCTGTATGGGTGAGTGAGTTGGTATGTGAGTAGCTGTATGGGATGGTGAGTGGGTATGTGAATTAATTTATGGGTGACTGAGTGCTATGTGAGTGGCTGTATGAGTGAGAAACACAGTGTGTGTTTGGTTAACTGAGTTGGTGTGTGAGGGGTTGTATTAGAAAGTGATTATCTGTGTGAATGGCTGTATGGGTGAGGGAGAGATTGTGTTAGTGGACATATTGGTGATTGTAAGTGTGAGTGGCTGTATTTGTAACAATGTACCTGTGTGAGTGACTGTTTGGATGAGTGAGTGGCAGAGTGAGTAGGTGTATGTGTGAGTGGTTGTATGAGTGAGTGAGTGGTTGTGTGAGTAGCTGGATGGGTGAGTGAGTGCTAGTATGAGTGGCGGTATGAGTGAGTTAGTGGCTGTTTGGGTACCTGTATGGGTGAGCGAGTACTAGTGTGTGTAAGTGTATTGGTTAGTAACTGCTAGTATGAGTAGATGTATAGATGAGTGAAAGGGTATGTAAGTAGTTGTGTGAGTGCTAGTGTGAGTAGCTGTATGGATGAGTGGCAGCATGAGGGTCTATGGGTGAGTGAGTGTGTCATGGAGAAGGGCTTTTGCCTATGCACTGTGTTAAGTTAGCATGAGCTTCTTAGAAGTTTAAACGCCATTATTCCTTTCTGCTGCTTCTGCACACGGTACATAATACTATAAATGTTTAGAAGTCTAGCAGAATATTTTGCTTCACACAAGAATAATATGTTTTCCTATAGTATCAGCTTTGCTTGGTAAGCTATGTCTGAACAGTGAATGCCGAGGCCTTCAAGGTTATTTCAACACAGTGGTTGTTGTTCGGTCTGATCAGTTCACGTCCTAGACATAACACATATGCAGCTGTGGCCACCTCAGGTTTTGGCGCGTTTAATAATGCACTGCGCAGGGCATGCAAACACACTTGAAGAACATTCACATGCAGAGAGCTGGTGTAGAAAATGATGTGATACCTTTCTACTAGGACCAGAGGTATGGGGTCGCCCTTGAAAGCCAAAGAGACCTTCTGTAGATATAATAAGATATACTAGCAAGGTAGGGTAAGACTGAGGTGCCATTTAGCCTTATCCCTTCAGAATTTTAACATGCTTTCTCCATTTGTATTTTATGGAATAGTAACTATGCTAATAACCTTGTTGCTTATAATATGTTTGCTTGTATTAGCTAAGATACTGCGCTTGAGAACACGGCATTAGGAATAAATATTTCAAACTTACACGTGTCTTCCTTTACTCCTCGTTTTGACTGGTATGGTAGTATAATGAAAGAGTGTTCATGTGTTTCACGTTACCTGAGGTGTTCTAAGTCCATGTTCTGGGTTGTCTAATCATTGGGGGTATGCAAGACCCAATTAGACACTGATTGCTAGTCTGGTATGGGATTTTGGATACTAAGGTGAGTTTTGGTACACCCTAATTCACTGAGGTTCCAAGTCTCTATGCACAGTTCTGTGTAGGAGCAGAATCTTTGCGACATGGCGCCCAACCGTTGGTGGTCTTATTACATGACACTTGAGTAGTACTTCTATCAGTCCTTAACCCCTTCACTATTGTTTCCGGATAAGAGTAGTGTCGGACAAACCTGCCTATAGTTAATAGGTCCTTTCAAGCTTGAATCTAGTCAAACGGTTTCTTTTTGAATTGCTACCCAGTTATGCTACAAAGGTTATTCGTTAAACCACTTTCTTACTGTGTCGTTATGGCCGACGTTGATATATCGCAGCATAGTTGCATCGTGGTACGCAATCATTTGCAAGCTTATAACGTTGGATTGGAGGGCATGGCAGTTATTATGGTTGTGAGTGCGGAAGTAGCTTACCCTTATGAGATTTTTTACTCGTGGGTAACCTTCCCAGCTGTGAATGCAAATACAGGTGTGTTCGACACGTATGCTCCCACAGCCGTGCCCGCAGAATATGTTCCGTATAGAGCACAGGAAGCTCAGATTAATGCTTGGCAGCACCGAGTTTGGTTTAAAGGCGCCCTACCTCACACTTTATTGATAACAAGGTTAGGTCATTTGTTTATTCCAGGACCTACTTGGCCTGTTTTGACTGGATTTACACCGCATCCTCTAGCAGGAGTGTGTCGCCTTGCGGATATAAGACGACTACATACAGTCGCAAATAGCGTTATTAGGTCGTTAGTACGCATGGGCGTAAAATCCGTTCCGCTCGCGGATTATGCGGATTTTCGGCAAATTCGCAATCCGCGAACTCTCGCGAATTTGCTGAAAATCCGCAAATCCGCTCGCGGCGGATTTTTTTGCTTGGTGATACAATATTGCGGCGCGCGGTGTTCACTTTCCGTCATTCAGCGTTTGCCGAGTTGTTTTTCTCGATATTTTGCGAGTGCTGCGCCATTTTGGATCTTGCTGCGGAATCCCGCGGGAGATTGGCGCCTGCGAATACGTAATCGCGGCTTGCCACCACCTTACACAGCACGCATCGCGAGAGTTCGCAATTGCGAACATGTAGGTGCGGCGGGCAGGAACAATCTCGCACTCGCGAAATAGAGATTTTGCAATTCTGCACAATAAATCCACCAGCAAACAGCATAAACCTTCAGAAAATGATGATTTTTATCAGAATCACTCCTCAGGTTGACATTTGCTTGCACTTTTTTTTGCAAGGAGTCCATTATTTGGGGGGGGAGGAAGGAAGTGCCCCACAGTCTCCAGCTTCCTGTTCCTGTCCAGCAGGCTCCTCCCAGTGCTTTCTTCATGTGCTGGTCACTTTCATTTGGACCTTGACCTGGAAGGGTTACTTTTTGTGGGTGCTGCTGGATATTTGGATTTGAGGCCTTTTAGACTTTCTTTGGATCACATTTGGATTAGAAATCACCTTTCACAAGTAAGTTTGTTTGGGGCATTACAGTTGCTGCAACTACAATTTTGGAACTTTTTCAGAACATTAAATAAAATATATTGTGGGTAGCCACAGTATCCAGTAGGACCAGGGTTGGTTATGGGTGCATGATACAACTGTTTTGTTGAATTTAAACATCATTGAGGCCATGGATTGGCTGGGATTGTGCTGATTTTTGTGTTTTTTTGTCATTTTTTTGGGGCTGCGGGTGGGGCCTTTTGCCCAGGGGTAGTGAGTGAGTGGTGCATGGGCCTAGTCTTTCTGTGGGGTGTCTTCTTGAATTTAAACACCATTGAGGCCATGGATGGGCTGGGATTGTGCTGAATTTTGTGGTTTTTGACGATTTGTTTGGGGCTGCTGGTGGGGCCTTTTGCCCAGGGGTAGTGAGTGGTGCATGGGCCTAGTCTTTCTGTGGGGTGTCTTCTTGATTTTAAACACCATTGAGGCCATGGATGGGCTGGGATTGTGCTGAATTTTGTGGTTTTTGTCGATTTTTTTGGGGCTGCTGGTGGGGCCTTTTGCTCAGGGGTAGTGGTGCATGGACTGAGTCTGCCTGTGGGGTCTCACTCTCTTTAATGTAAACATCCTGGATGGCATTGGATTGTGGTGATTTTTGTGTGTTTTTCGTTTATTTTTTGAGGTGTACTGTTGATGTGGACTGGCCATGTGGGTGGTGGAGGTGGCCATCTTGAGTGCTGGTACAGGCAACATGTGCTTGGGGTTCAAGGGGCCATTTTGAAGAGAGGCAGTGTCTGAGGCCTGCACCCATTTTGCCTAGCTTTCATCCATTATGCCCAGGGGTAGTGAGTGGTGCATGGGCCTAGTCTTTCTGTGGGGTGTCTTCTTGAATTTAAACACCATTGAGGCCATGGATGGGCCGGGATTGTGCTGAATTTTGTGGTTTTTGTCGATTTATTGGGGGCTGCTGGTGGGGCCTTTTGCCCAGGGGTAGTGGTGCATGGACTGAGTCTGCCTGTGGGGTCTCACTCTCTTTAATGTAAACATCCTGGATGGCATTGGATTGTGGTGATTTTTGTGTGTTTTTCGTTTTTTTTTTTGGGGTGTACTGTTGATGTGGACTGGCCATGTGGGTGGTGGTGGTGGCCATCTTGAGTGCTGGTACAGGCAACATGTGCTTGGTGTTCAAGGGGCCATTTTGAAGAGAGGCAGTGTCTGAGGCCTGCACCCATTTTGCCTAGCTTTCATCCATTATGCCCAGGGGTAGTGAGTGGTGCATGGGCCTAGTCTTTCTGTGGGGTGTCTTCTTGAATTTAAACACCATTGAGGCCATGGATGGGCTGGGATTGTGCAGAATTTTGTGTTTTTTGTCTTTTTTTGGGGCTGCTGGTGGGGGCTTTTGCCCAGGGGTAGTGAGTGGTGCATGGGCCTAGTCTTTCTGTGGGGTGTCTTCTTGAATTTAAACACCATTGAGGCCATGGATGGGCTAGGATTGTGCTGAATTTTGTGGTTTTTGTCGATTTGTTTGGGGCTGCTGGTGGGGCCTTTTGCCCAGGGGTAGTGGTGCATGGACTGAGTCTGCCTGTGGGGTCTCACTCTCTTTAATGTAAACATCCTGGATGGCATTGGATTGTGGTGATTTTTGTGTGTTTTTCGTTTTTTTTTTGGGGTGTACTGTTGATGTGGACTGGCCATGTGGGTGGTGGTGGTGGCCATCTTGAGTGCTGGTACAGGCAACATGTGCTTGGGGTTCAAGGGGCCATTGTGAAGAGAGGCAGTGTCTGAGGCCTGCACCCATTTTGCCTAGCTTTCATCCATTATGCCCAGGGGTAGTGAGTGGTGCATGGGCCTAGTCTTTCTGTGGGGTGTCTTCTTGAATTTAAACACCATTGAGGCCATGGATGGACTGGGATTGTGCAGAATTTTGTGTGTTTTTTGTCGTTTTTTTGGGGCTGCTGGTGGGGCCTTTTGCCCAGGGGTAGTGAGTGGTGCATGGGCCTAGTCTTTCTGTGGGGTGTCTTCTTGAATTTAAACACCATTGAGGCCATGGATGGGCTGGGATTGTGCAGAATTTTGTGTTTTTTGTCGTTTTTTTGGGGCTGCTGGTGGGGTCTTTTGCCCAGGGGTAGTGAGTGGTGCATGGGCCTAGTCTTTCTGTGGGGTGTCTTCTTGAATTTAAACACCATTAAGGCCATGGATGGGCTGGGATTGTGCTGAATTTTGTCGATTTTTTGGGGGGCTGCTGGTGGGGCCTTTTGCCCAGGGGTAGTGGTGCATGGACTGAGTCTGCCTGTGGGGTCTCACTCTCTTTAATGTAAACATCCTGGATGGCATTGGATTGTGGTGATTTTTGTGTGTTTTTCGTTTTTTTTTTAGGTGTACTGTTGATGTGGACTGGCCATGTGGGTGGTGGTGGTGGCCATCTTGAGTGCTGGTACAGGCAACATGTGCTTGGGGTTCAAGGGGCCATTTTGAAGAGAGGCAGTGTCTGAGGCCTGCACCCATTTTGCCTAGCTTTCATCCATTATGCCCAGGGGTAGTGAGTGGTGCATGGGCCTAGTCTTTCTGTGGGGTGTCTCTTGAATTTAAACACCATTGAGGCCATGGATGGGCTGGGATTGTGCAGAATTTTGTGTTTTTTGTCGTTTTTTGGGGCTGCTGGTGGGGCCTTTTGCCCAGGGGTAGTGAGAGGTGCATGGGCCTAGTCTTTCTGTGGGGTGTCTTCTTGAATTTAAACACCATTGAGGCCATGGATGGGCTGGGATTGTGCTGAATTTTGTGGTTTTTGTCGATTTATTTTGGGGCTGCTGGTGGGGCCTTTTGCCCAGGGGTAGTGGTGCATGGACTGAGTCTGCCTGTGGGGTCTCACTCTCTTTAATGTAAACATCCTGGATGGCATTGGATTGTGGTGATTTTTGTGTTTTTCGTTTTTTTTTTGGGGTGTACTGTTGATGTGGACTGGCCATGTTGGTGGTGGTGGTGGCCATCTTGAGTTCTGGTACAGGCAACATGTGCTTGGGGTTCAAGGGGCCATTTTGAAGAGAGGCAGTGTCTGAGGCCTGCACCCATTTTGCCTAGCTTTCATCCATTATGCCCAGGGGTAGTGAGTGGTGCATGGGCCTAGTCTTTCTGTGGGGTGTCTTCTTGAATTTAAACACCATTGAGGCCATGGATGGGCTGGGATTGTGCAGAATTTTGTGTGTTTTTTGTCGGTTTTTTTGGGGATGCTGGTGGGGCCTTTTGCCCAGGGTTAGTGAGTGGTGCATGGGCCTAGTCTTCCTGTGGGGTGTCTTCTTGAATTTAAACACCATTGAGGCCATGGATGGGCTGGGATTGTGCAGAAGTTTGTGTGTTTTTTCGACTTTTTGGGGTGTATAACTGATGTTCCTCTGTCTTCCATTGCTTGTAGGTGCACAAGAGAACCACCAGTGCCAGGAAGAAGTCCTGCTGCGGTGTGTGCAGCACAACGTCACGTGTGGCCACAGACAACTCTGCAACTTGTGCAACTGCGGCCTCCTGTTCAGAGTGACATCTGAAGAAGATGGCCCCAAAAAAAGTTCCCCGTAGCTCCTCTAGCAAGAAAGATGCCAGAAAGGAGCAGAAGAAGCAAGTTACCAAGCAGACTGGTGTGCCGCCCGCCACATTTTTTGGGAATAAAAAAAAAAGTACGCCTGCAGCACCACCACGCCAACTTAGGTCCAAGCCCTTGAGTGCTGCAGAGGCCGCCAGTATAGTTGTTCAATCACCATCGACCAGTGATGTTGGCTCATCGCAAGAAAGTAGCAGCAATGTCCCTCAATCAACACAGGTTGTTGTAACTCATCTGACGAGTGTTGAACAACCACAGCCGCAACAACAATCACATGTGCAAGTACAAGCCCAAGTACATGTGGAAGGAGAGGCGGCGCAAGGAGAGGAGCAAGCAGAGGTGCATGGAGGGGCACAACAAGGGGCCACAATAGTTGTTCCTCCAGAAGTAGGGGCACATCTGGAAATCGACAATCAAGCCGAGGTATCATTCGAGGAAGCCACTCCTCCTGATCATTCATTGTCTTCCACATCCCGAGCAAGGAAAAGATCAAGGGTGTTGGTGTCTACATCTTCTTCAAGCCCACCTCCTTCTGATGATGAAGGATCTTACTTGGGAACCAGCACCACTGCCGTCTGAGAGTGAGGTTGAGGAGGCACACCATGATCTGACAAAGGTAGCTAAGCGTAAAAGGAAGTACGTCGAAACTCTCATAGTTATGGAGTGTGATGACGCTCAAAAAGAAGTGGCGTATACTCCTGCTGCTGAAGACTCTCATGACGACGACGCAGTCATCATCACTAACGTCACTGAAGCCCCAGCGGGCATGCAGCAAACAGACATTTTGACCCTAGCCCGACAAGCTGCTGAGCGTGATGATGAAGTCGACGAGGAGGCAATGGGAACACCACAATCATTGATGTTAACTAGTACACCACAACCTACCGCTTCCATATTTCTTACTCGCCAGAAGGGACCTCCATCCACCTCGACCTCAATTAGTGGTGGTGAAAGTGCACAACGTAGTAAAGTTCAGCAATACACATCCTCCACTTCATCTGGCATTAGCAGCACGGCCACCACCAGTATCGCCTCCTCCGGCCCCCACAGACATTTGAAGTCCGCAGTTTGGGACTTCTTTAGTGTTTGCCCAAAAAGGGAAAACATAGCCATTTGTAGCATTTGTAAGCTTGCAGTTAGTCGTGGTAAGCTTGGTACCAACTATGGGACTGGAGGCCAGAGAGGTCATCTTAAGAGACAGCACTCTGTCCAATGGTTGGCGCACCTAAAGGAGATCAAGGAAGCCCTAATTGCAAGTCGAGAAAACGTTGATGTTCCATCTGATGATGACGAGGACCCAGTACCCCTGTCAGCAAACCCCCTGTGAGCCACACTAAGAGTGTGGGACAGAGTGAGACACCAATGCGAAAAAGTTCATCAGCGAGCGTAACTGGGTCGAAGAAGTCATCATCATCATCCCGTAAAATGGTCCAGGGCAACATTAAAACAATGTGGTTTTCAGACGCGCCATATGACCGCAACCACCCAATGGTGCGTCTGTATAACACTAAGCTGGCTAAAATGCTAGCGCTGGATCTTCTCCCTTTTTCTTTTGTAGAAGGGGTTGGTTTTCTAGAATTAGTGGCAGCGCTCTGCCCTAAATGGAAGGTTCCTAGCCGGTACTATTTTGCCCGAGTTGCGGTTCCAGCACTACATGAAGATGTGCTGGAGGTGATTGGGGCAGCTTTGCAGAAGAGTGCTGTTCACACTATACATCTGACAACAGACATGTGGACCAGTGGCGCAGGCACTGATTACATGTGCATCACTGCACACTGGGTCTCTTTTTCAGGGGTTAAAGCAAAGCTAAACGCCGGTGCTGACCTGGACCAAGTTTTTAAAGCTGCTCGGAAACATGCAACACTAGCCATGTTTGGCTTGGAGAAACGTCATACAGCACAAAACATTTTGAATGAGTTCAACACAAAGGTCTTTCACTGGCTGTCTCCAAAAAAACGCGGCATTGGTTATGTTTCCACGGATAATGTCGCCAATGTAGTTAAGGCCATGGAACTGGGTGACTATTTCAGAGTGCCGTGTTTGGCGCACTGTATAAATTTGAATTTGAATTTAAAAATATTTATTCAGCGCTCGCATACCCAGCGGTTTCATGGCGCTAGTGATGATCAGTGGACAGACAGCAGATAAGAAGTTAGGTCAGGTAAGCTTGTGTGAACAAAAGAGTTTTAAGCGCTTTTCGAAACAGAGGGTAGGAGGGTGAGGTACGTAGAGTGACAGGGAGAGAATTCCAGAAGGTTGGAGCCAGGACAGCGAACCTCGCTCCGCCAGCCCTTTGCTTTTTAAAGCGGGGGATGGTAAGAAGGGCCAAATGGGCTGAGCGAAGTTCTCTGCCTGGGCAATATGGCTTGATAAGAGAGCAGATAAATTGAGGAGCAGTGCCCGATCTGGCCTGGTATACGAGACAGCCAAGTTTGAACAGGGCACGTTCTCTAACAGGAAGCCAGTGCAGTGTTTTGAGTAATGGTGTGGCCCGATGGTATCTGGGTAGGCCATGGATCAGGCGGGCCGCCTGGTTCTGCACTAGTTGTAGACGGTGAGTCAGATATGCAGGAGCTCCGTTATAGACTATGTTTCCATAGTCTATACGGGATAGTACCATGGCTAACATAATGATTTTAAGAGCTGAGGGGGTGAAAAAGCGAGAAACCTTCCTGATTACCCTAAGTAAAAAAAAACAAGAAGAAACCACCGAGTTGACTTGTGGATGGACAGTGAGTTGGGGGTTAAGAAAGATTCCCAGGGTTTTTACTTTGGCCACGGGAAGTGGGGGAGTACCAAGGGATGGGGGCCAAAAGGAAGGGGACCACGGACTGCAGCCACCTCCGGTCAGGACCAATTCGGTCTTGTCCGGGTTGAGTTTGAGGTGGCTGCAGTTCATCCAATCTTGGATAAGGATCATGATGGTTTGGACATTCAGGGCGGATGAAGGTGAGTGGGACAGATAAAAGATTAACTGGAGGTCATCTGCGTAATTAAACACGGTGACCTCCAGTTGCTGCAACATAAAAATGAGGGGAGAAATGTAGAGGTTGAACAAAAGAGGGGAAAGTGATGAACCCTGGGGAACCCCGCATTCTACTTTTCGAGAGGCCGCCTTAAAGTCAGCCAACCGGACTGCCTGGGTCCTCCCAGCAAGGAAAGACTCCAGCCAGGAGAAGGCTAAGCCTTCTATGCCCGCCGCCCAGACACGGTTAAGGAGGGTGGTGTGGTCCACCGTGTCAAAGGCGGCGGATAGATCTAACAAAATCAAGGCTTGCAGAAGGTTGATGTCGATGCCTTCACGCAGCTTGTCCATGACTGAGACGACCACTTTTTCTGTAGAATGCAGGGGACGAAAACCAGCTTGACAGGGGGAGAGGCAATGATTTGCCTCAATGTGAGCGCTAAGTGTAGTGCTTATATGAGTTTCAAGCACTTTTGCAAGGTAGGGAAGGAGTGAGATGGGGCGATAGTTCGAGGGAAGAGAGGGATCGGCATCCAGTTTTTTTAGGATTGGGATGATAACTGCGGATTTGTGCGGGGTAGGGACGTGACCAAGGGTGAGTGAGGCATTAAGAAGGGTTAGAGGGGGGGTAGGGCAGGCCAAGTAAACTTCCTTAAGAATACTGGCAGGGGCAAAGTCTAGAGGGGAGCCGGATTTGACCCGGTGTAGTAGAGGGAGGAGAGTTTCCGTAGTAAGCAATGGGATGTTAGTCAGCTTAACAGTAGTGGGAAGAGAGGGAGGGTCAACAAAGGTGGAGGAGGGCGGGGGAATGTTTTGTTTAATTTTGACAACCTTATCTATAAAAAACTCATTGAGCGAGTCACAGAGGGATTGGGACGGGGGAATAGCAGCCGTGGCTCTAGAAGATGAGGCAAGCTCGTGAACAGTGGAGAAGATTTCCTTCGACTGTGATTCCGCGACCATTATCCTGTTGGTGTAATATTCTGTTTTTGCTTCCAGGATGCTTTTTTTATAGGTCTGCAAAATGGCCAAATAGGTTGTTTTTTTGGCCGGGTCGTAGGTTCTTCTCCAGGTACGTTCAGCCCTTCTAGCAGCTAGTTTTTTTTCTTTAAGATCAGTAGTGAACCAGCGGTTGGCTGCGTGGGTCCGCTTAACTGAGAGCCGCTTAAGTGGGGCAAATTCGTCGCCTGCCGTCGTGAGCCAGTTGTTGATAACGGCCAGCTGTGGGACGACTGATAAGTCGGATAAATCGGGACAGGTCTTAACCAAGGTGGAACAGAAAGAGGGCATGTCGATTTTTCCCCATTTCTGAACCCAGGTGTTTTTGGGTAGGGGAGGTTTAAGCAGGGGTGCGAGGGTGAGGGAAAAAGTAATAATAAAGTGATCCGACCATGAGCAGGGGGATATGGTAGGAGGTGTAAATGGAATGTTCAACGCCCAGATTTGATCGAGCGTATGGCCATGTGCGTGGGTGGGATTGTGGATCAGCGGGACGAAATTCAGACTTTCCATAAGGCATGTAAATTCCTTAGATTGTGGGGTTTCGGCAGGGTCGCTGGGCCAATAGTTAAGGTCCCCTAGAACTAATACAGAGGAATTATTAACTGCCAAGGTGGCCAAAAGGGTCTGGATATTAGGGAGAAAGGAAGGGGTAGACTGGGGGGGGCGGTAGATAAGAACAAAAGTAAGGGGAACTTGATGAGAAGTGGAACGGGCTACAAGAAGGTCGACATCGGTAATAGGGGGAAAGGGAAGGGTTTGAAAGTTGAGATCGGAGCGGGCTATTAAGGCCACTCCACCGCCCCGTTTACCTTCGGGACGGTCTGCACGAATGGCGGCATAGTTCGATGGTAATGCGGCAAGGACGTTGGGCATGGAGTCAGTCTTGAACCAGGTCTCGGTTAAGAAAAGGAGATCTGGTTCATAGGAGTCAAGGTAATCAGCTATCTCGTATTGGTGGCTCACTGCCGACCTGGTGTTAAGGAGGGCAGCCGAGGTAATGGGCCGTTGGACAGGGGAGGCAAACAGTGACGGGTGAGCAGGGGGAAGTGAGGGTACCGGGAGTGTTAGCGAAGGTGCAGCCTCAGGGGAGGGTTTAGAAGGGGAATGATGTAGGCCAAGATGGTGTAGATAGGCTGTGGTAGAAGGGTTTATGCTACCGGGGACCCAATAGCGGCGCAGCTGAGACGATGAGTAGAAGATAAAACCGGCAGCGTCTCGTACCCCTTGCCCCGGCCAGCCGCGGACGGGCGCAGACGGGCAGGACTCTGGCACGACTCCAGCGCGCCTACGTCGCGCCCGCTGCGCTCGTCCGCTGCGCTGCCTCATGTTGTCCGTATAAACCTGGTTGTTAAAAAATTCTTGGATAAAGATAGTCCAGCATGCCAGTTAGTGGTCACCTGCCGAAAAATGTGCAACCATTTCAGCCATTCTTTTAAGGCCCGGAAGCATCTGAGGCGCCTGCTACATGAACGTCGAATGCCAGTGAAAGCACTCATCCAGGAGGTGCCAACACGTTGGAACTCAACCTTCTACATGCTTGAGCGTATGTATGAGCAGTTTACGGTACTCGATCAGTATTTCTTAACAATGGGTACAGCTGTGAAGGAGGACCTGAGGTTAAATGCGGCGGAATGGGAGCTAGTTAAAAGCCTGACAGACATACTTCGTCCTTTTGAGGTCTTCACGCGTGCAGTCAGCAGGGAGGACTGTAATTTGGGAAAAGCTATCCCATTGTTGCGCATGCTGGAGCACAAACTGAAGGCGGTGTCTTCAAAGTTTCAAAAAGATGAAGAAAAGCAAGAAGCTTTTGTTTTGGCGGAGAAATTATTAGAGCGCCTACTTGGCGATGAACGTCTTCAAAAGATCCACTCAGAACAGCATTACATTTGTGCTACTATTCTGCATCCACGCTACAAAAAGGCGCTGGCAGGCTGTGCATTATTTCCTTTTAGTGATGAAGCTGTTACAAAGTACAAACGTTGGCTAGCCTTGTCAGCCATCAGGTTTGAAAGAGAACGGAAGCAAATTGAAGGAAAAGGCAGTACATCAGCAGGCCATCCCCAGTCAAAAGACTCCACTTCTGCACCTGTGGCTGTGGCAGAAGAGACCTCTCAGCCGTTAAAGACACCGGCAACCGCATCATCTGCACCAGACACAAGAGAAATATCGGGTGATCAAGAGGATTGGCTAGCTGAGATTGGTTATGGTTCTCAAAAGGTCTGAGCGAAAATTCAGCAAAGTGGAGGAACCGTGGAGAACTTTGAGTCGATGGTGCAGGACTATCTGAATGACTCAACAGAGGACTATGTTAATGCTGACCCATTGGCGTATTGGCATGGGAAAAAAGAATTGTGGCCAGAGATCACCCGCCTGGCTATACATTACTTGTCTTGCCCACTCGCAAGCGTGTCTTCTGAACGTGTTTTCAGTGCTGCTGGTGGCATTGTAACTTGCAAACGGACCCGCCTGTCGCCCAAAAATGTGGAGATATTGACAATGATCAAGATGAATGAGCACCTCATACCACCAGATTTCAAAGTACCAGATCGCACGACGGAAGAAGACGAGGAGGACAGCAACTTAGATGAGGGAATTTCTTCTGTGTTAGGTGACACTGACCTACTCCTGTCTGAATTTGCAGAGTATGAGGACGAACTCTTCTTCCCTGACACCGAGCCCTGAAAATAAGCCAATGAATTCAGAAATTTTCTTTTTCGTACTTATTCACTTTTATTCCTGTGTTTCTGTCTTTCTTTGTTTTGCACAAGTTAATATAATTAAAACTTTAATCACCTGTACTTTTGCTTTTTGGCTGTTTGGGGGTCTTCTACTTGTTTTCGCCTGGGTTGACGGCTCTGGGGCCATTGCTGGGAAGGTCTAATACCGGACAAAACTGGTTTAAACAACATCCATGAGGAAAAAGGTTTTGCATTTTCTGACTTTTCGCTCAATGTAGCGTTTTGGGGGGCCTGTTTGGGGGGCTTCCTGGTGTTTGTGGGTGGGTTTCGGGGTCTGGGAGCATTACTGGGTATGGATAGTTTAGATAGCAAGAGGTTTGAAGGAAATCCATGGAGGCAGAGGGGAGTTAGGGCCTAGCTGCAGAGCGCGCGCTGAGTGATTTTGCAAATTTTCAGAAAAGTGATTAAGTCCACATTTTTGTACTTTTGCTTTTTGGCTGTTTGGGGGTCTTCTACTTGTTTTCGCCTGAGTTGACGGCTCTGGGGCCATTGCTGGGAAGGTCTAATACCGGACAAAACTGGTTTAAACAACATCCATGAGGAAAAAGGTGTTGGCACTTTTTGTAACTTAGGGTTCGTTAGGGTTAGCCCTAGCAGCAGGATTGCATGTGTTTCGGGGTGTTCTTGATTTTTGCAACTGAGTTCTGGGTGGGTTTCGGGGTCTGGGAGCATTACTGGGTATGGATAGTTTAGATAGCAAGAGGTTTGAAGGAAATCCATGGAGGCAGAGGGGAGTTAGGGCCTAGCTGCAGAGCGCGCGCTGAGTGATTTTGGAAATTTTCACAAAAGTGACAAAGTCCACATTTTTGTACTTTTGCTTTTTGGCTGTTTGGGGGTCTTCTACTTGTTTTCGCCTGGGTTGACGGCTCTGGGGCCATTGCTGGGAAGGTCTAATACCGGACAAAACTGGTTTAAACAACATCCATGAGGAAAAAGGTTTTGGCACATTTTGTAACTTAGGGTTCGTTAGGGTTAGCCCTAGCAGCAGGATTGCATGTGTTTCGGGGTGTTCTTGATTTTTGCAACTGAGTTCTGGGGTTTTAGAGCACTCGTGGGAATGTGTAATTTTTGTTGCAAGTGATTTGAAGAAAATCCCTGGTGGGAAAGGGGGGATCACTTACTCTGTGAGAGGCACTTAGTGTTGAAAACATTTAGCCATTTACACTTAAAGGAAGAAAATGACACAGACTTAAGTTTCAGGAAAACGAACTTACTGTTAAACCACCACCCACCAGACTCAAAAGCAGTAAAAAACAGGTATGCTCAGATAAAGTTTCAAAAAGTATATTTGTATGGTATAGCCCTAACAAAATAATCTCCCTCAAGACCCTCCCTAACCCCAACGATTGTCTTTCAAAAGTCCCAAAAAGAACCCAACTCCCAAATCCCACCCCCCAAAAGTCTCTAAAAAAGGGGCAAGGGACACTACGGCAGGATGCTGTTCACTGTAGCGGCCAGGGCATCATACTCCTTGCGGAGGGTGGCATGGTCGAAGCGGAGGCCCTCCACCAAGTTCTTATAGGTTAAGACCTCCTGCTCCAGGTAGGACACTCTGAGGGATAAGCGGCGCTGGCGTGCCTTGCAACTCCTGTGGCGGGCAGCTGATGTCTTTGCTGCTCGGCGGTGGCGGTTGGCTTTGGTAGCCCGGCTCCGTACCGCTGGAGCACTGCGCTGGCTGGCAGCCCGTGTGGGCCCGGAGGAGGATGCAGCTGTCGCAGTAGATGTAGTAGTAGACTGCGTGTCCTCCTCCTCCAGGGCCAGCAGCTGCCGATATTCTGCGACAGTGGCATCCAGCCTCCGTTGCCGGGCCATTCGAGCCTGCTCCTTCCTTGATGGTTTGTTGGATTTGGAAGGAGCAACTATATAAAGAAAGAAAGACATAGTCTGTAACCAATGCTCTTAAGATTAACACAAAATGATTGAGCAGAAAGTTGTGTCACAGTACAAGTAGCAACTTGAAAGCACAGTACATAACTATTGAGGCCAGTATCTATCTAACCTCCCACTTCTTCATCCTTGGCTTGCTCTAACATTAGTGTGAGTTTAAGGAACAAATTCTATGAGCACTATGGACTTCCATTACAGTCGACTATGACAGTAGTACAACAGTCTTACTCTTCTTCTTCTCTCTTGTTTATGAAAATTGGTACGTTATCTTCTGGAAGCCGGCATAATGCCAGCACAGTGAACTTGCACCCGAGAAAAACAGACGCACACCATGATGAGTGAGACAGACTTGCGTTACTGTACCGGTACAGTACATGCAGGTGGTGAAGCTCATATTTTTCCATTACAGGTGGCACTGAGAATACTCTGTTAAAAGGGCTACTGCTTAATTAATTTAACTTTCACCCTACAGTGCAAATGAGTACTAGAGAAGGAAAAAGAAGAAACTAAATAATCTGATTATCTATCACTTCACATGGGATGTATTTGATTACATTTGGGATGACTTTAGGCGCTTTGCTTTTTTGAGTGAACAGTGATACACCCACACATGAATGACGTACTACTACTAAACTAAAATTATTAAGAGAGGTAGGGAGGGTCCACCGTAATAACCGGATATATGCTGTGCTTGCAGTTGCATACAAACTACTGCTACTATTCATGGTAGTATTTGGACAAAATTACAACTTCTTTTCCTTGCCTTTCCTACACTGGAACGGACGTGCGGGTGCGGTATTACATGCTCTTCAAAGTAACACTTAGTTCAGGGGTCTCCAAACCGGTCCTGGAGGGCCGGATCCATGCCAGATTTTTTGGATATCCCCATTGAGATACATGTAGTTATTTTAAAAATCTGGCATGTATCCGGCCCTCCAGGACCGGTTTGGAGACCCCTGACTTAGTTCATCCAGTGACCGTCTACTCTCTCTAGATACACATATGCTATCTAAGAGTCAGATAGTACCATGATCCAGGCATCCATCCATTCAAAGTATATGCACACATACAGTTTCTGTATCACCCACCAAGGCTGTTCTCCTTCCACCCATTCTTGCTTCATCATTCACCCAGCCATGCACCATACCATATTCTTCTCAGCCACCTTAGGGACCAAGCAAACACATATCATTCTTCTTTGCCAGTCATCATTAAATTTCTCGTCCTTCCACACTTACTTACACCCTTCTTTCGCTTTTCGTTTTTTTATGTGCACACTAACAAAAGAATCTCTATGACAAAAGCAGTAACCACAGACATATGCACATAAAATACTGCTTTTCGTTCATCCCATCCATCAAGTTCATCTCAGATCTGATTGGGATTCTTCTCGCCAAAAACTTCACAGCTAAGTCGAAGTACATTTAGAGGAGGCTACTACCTGGTTGATACACCCGTGCAGAAAGCACACTCTGCTGTCTTCAATCTCAATAAGTAAGGAATATATAGCTTACCTCTGCCCGCCACCACCGTGTGAACCCTCACAGGCACATTGGTGTCGTCCAGCACTTGCACCGCCTCCTCCCCAGAAATGTCCTCCGAGTCCTCATCCACCACCACCACCTCCGCGCTGGCCCCGCCACCAGATGTTCCACCTACAAAGTACATTTAAGAATGTTAGAATACACCACTCACTACTATATAATATTTGGTCTAGGAATAAAGAAATGTGAAAAAAAAACAGAAAACAATGTAATAATTTGTGACTGTCTAATCTAAAGTAAAAATTTTCCTTTTTCCAGGGAAGGCTCAGTGCATAGAGCTATTGCTGACTAGAATGGGAGTCCAATGGAATTGCCAAATGTGCAATCTTAGTTAGCTACACAGACAGACTAATGAGAATATTCTAGTAATACCACAGGGAGTCATAGTCGAGGCAGGATAAGAATTTAGATACAGTCTAGAAGAAGATCAAAGACGATTTATAAAAAATTGAATGAGGAACGCTAGGAAAAAATAGGTACTCTATATTAAAATGAAAACTTACTGGGGCCACTGCCCTCGCCTGGCCGATCCTGGCCTTCTACAGCAGCAGCAGCAGCCTCCTCCAATGCCCTCTTGCCCCTGGGGGGAGCTGATGTACAACATCAAAGAAAGAAAGACCAGAAAACATGGATGATATTTGTCAACCAAATCAAACATTTCAAAAGAACAATTACAAAATATTTTGGCGAAATAGCAAATAGACAACTATTCCACGGGATATATTGACCGATCTCATGTGGTCTACTACGTTATTAGTATTGCTTGATTTGCGGACCGTCGACTTGGAAAGTTCTTATGTAACTCACTAAACAAACTACTAAAAAGGTTCGCCTAGGCCTGGCAGGCAGCAGTCCGCAGCACGCGAAGTGACAGACAAACTCCATCGTGATTGCAGATCAGTGAATACTCAAACTATCAATCCACCACCACTATTTCTTCTTATCGCCATGTGTACAAAGGAAGGACTGGACTTGAGTCTGTAGGGGCTGATTTAAAAGCCCCTTGCGGCTCTTTAGCTCCATTGTTGCGTGACTTTTGTGACGCAGCGGCAGAACAAAAGAGGCACCATGGTGCGGCGTATATTAACAACGTGACGCATATGGGAGATGCATCACGTTGTACAGCCCTGCGCCATAAGGGGGCGTTCCGGCGCAAGGGAGGGCGTTCCTGCGCAGGAACGCATCCTAAAAGTGGCTGAGGGAAATATACAAGATGTCAATCAGTCACTTTTAGGACAATGATGCGTGACTCAAACCCTGCGCCTGCTTGAAGCAGACGTACGGCTTGATGCAGCATTGGGGAGATAGGGCACGCCAGAGCATTGCTGGAGCTGCGCCATCGTTGTCACGCAACTCCAGCAATGCGCCATCTTTACGGCACAGATGCGTAAGGCTTCTGTGACGTTTTGGGCCCATGGTGCGCCACATTGTAAATACGGCGCACCATGGCTGGTGGCACTGGTGGCATGGTGCACAATTACTGGCGCATCCCTGCTACTTTGCAGGGATGCGCCGGTAATTGAAAATCTGACCCTTAGTGTCTAGCATTACGCAGTTCTTTACACTACACTCATACATAATTTCTCAGGCCAATGAAATGAACACAAAATAGAAAACAAATAAGCATAGTAGCAAGGCTACTGAGAAGGAGAGCAGTGCACCTGAAATGCACAGAAGATTTTGAAATATAATTTACCTACAATGTAATCGGCAGCATTATTGCTCTTGGTAAAAAACAAAAATTTGCTATATAATAACACACAGAGCGGGAGAAAACAGAGTAGTGATGAAATAGCTAGAAATAGCTACTACTACTCACCAAGCCCGGGGATCTCTACGCCGAGCACGTCCAGCAAGTCGCGTTCCCGGTCCATGAGATCCGTCCAGCGGTGGGTGGCCTGGTTATAGGTGCGCCGGACCCCAGAGTGTTCAAACATGGCCCGGCACACCTTCTCCCACCGCTTCCGGCGCTCCCTGATCCCGTAGCCGGTAGCGATCTTGCCGCCTCCCATGATGGTCTTGGGGAGGCGGCGCTGGACGTGAAAGACTAGTGCGGCCACCTCCTCCGCACTAAAAATCTCCCGAGCTATAACTGTCTCCCCCCTCAAACGCCCGCACGGGAGCCGGGCACGGGGTGCGGGACCCTTCCCCCTCGCGGGCTTCTTCCCGGCTCCCTTTGCCATGGTCTGGGCAGAAAGGAAGCAAAATAATAAAGAAGAAATAGAACAGAGAAGAAGAAAAGAAAAGCGTTTAAAAAAGTAGTTTAAAATTAACAAAAAGTAGCAGAAAACACAAAAATATAGAGCTAGAAAAATAGAGGGATAGATAATAAGTAAAATAGATTAAAAAAACTTCAAACAAGCAAAGGATGGCAGAGATTCAGAGAGGATACAGAGAGCATGCCCAGAACCATAGCAATGAATGAGAAACAAGATGGCCACGCCCGTTCACGACCGCGTGGGTAAGTTCGCGCGAGATTTTCCTCGCGATCACACGCGAAATTGTACTAGCGAGCCGCACACTTTGCGAGATTACACATAGCGCCCGGAAACGGAATTACGTCACGCAAACAAGATGGCCGCGCCCATGTACGACCGCTAGGGTAACTTCGCAAACGTTGCGCTACAAGCGGCTTGCGAACAAGCAAAAAATCACGCGAACAAACACGCCGCAAAAAAAACAAATCGTGTATTCGCACGAATTCGCCGCTTCCGAAATCGATCTCGCACGGATTCGCGCCCCGCAAATCGCGCGAAATTGCAGAAAAACAATTTTTGCAAAACTGAAAGCACTCAGCAGGTGCAAAAGTTCAATCTTAACATTAGTAACCATTCACTCTAGTGCTTCCTGAGGGGCCCCTCCAGAGTTCAGTTGCCTATTTGCAACTATTCTATGACCCTGCTCTGACCCTCACAGCAGGCTCATAGAATAGCTACAAGTAGGCCAAAAAGGTCCTGTGAAAAAAAATTGCACTGCAACAGAAAGCAAATTACAGATAAGGAAGGAAGCAGGTACCAGCCAGACTGGAAGTTTAAAAATCAGTGACACATTAATCAACCCCAAATTAATTCATGGCAGTTGAAGCAGGGCAGGTGTGCTTGCTTTTTTTCACCCCCATAATCTACAGTGATAAACCAACCAGAGGGTGGCAGTGATGTACCAGAGGGTGGCATGGGTGTACCAGAGGGTGGCAGTGGTGAAACAGAGGGTGCTGTGAACCTGTGATGATGAACCAGACGTAGAAACAACATAGTCGCGGCCGTTGCGAGCCGACAAGTAAGTTCGCAATTGCGAACTGGTACACAAACCTCGCGAACTGGCAGAAACCCTTGCGAACACAAAAAAACACAAAAATCCGCAAATTCGCGAGAGTTCGCGGATTTTGCGGATTGCGAATCCGTAAATACGCAAGTTTGCGTACGCCAGATTCACAAAATCCGCCCATGCTTAGTCGTTAGTACAATGCATTACCCGCAATCTCCCGGGCGGGGCCCCAGGTTTTGCGACGCTTCCAGCTGGACCGAGCGGAATGAAGCTTAGTCCTGTGATGGTCAACGCAGTGATGGGCAAGCGGCCCCAGAATACGCATGATTTGCCTTTCTGGCTTGCAAAGAAATTTGACCAGCTGAAGCAGTATTTCCTAACACGACTCCTGTTGAGAAACACAGGATCCTGATGATTAGTTTGCCTAAAGACTTTATACCAGAGGCTGGTGACTGTGAGTCTTGGGGTAAGATTTTTGCGGCGGTGTATATGAGGTGCTTCGGCACTCCGTAAATGACCGTCCTTCCCTCGGTCATTAAACATGTTCAAGATGAGCACGGACCGGAGGCAGCGGTTGAATTGGGTATGTGGCGCTGCAGCAGTTTTGACGTAGTTTCTGATCTCGTTCTTGCTACTGTCAAGGGAGATGCGGTAAGCTTTCAGGTGTCTAATGCTTTGCAGGCGGTTCCAGATACCGATAAACCCCGACCGTTACCAAGAATTATTACGGCGGCTTATAAAACCGTGGGCCGTAATAGTTTGGGTGTCAAGGCATTCTCTACTAAGGAGAAAAAGCAACCCCAAGGGCCGAAGTCAGAAACAGACGAACAGCCCAAGGCTAAAAAGCAAAGTTGGGCAAAAAACCAAAAACAGGGTTAACAACAACAACAGAAACAGGGTTCACGTCCCGCATTTCTAGTGCCTACGTCTACAGAACGTGTTTATGACTTGCGCGATCGCGCGACGATAAAATCACCTGATCGTTTTCAGGCTTTTGAACAACGCTCTCCTCGTTCTTTTCAGGACTCATCGCCTCATGAACCGGTGGTGGAGGAGGCGGCAGAGGTAGGGGTGGCCCGTAGGGACGCGACCAGCCCCGTCCGAAAGACGGTAAAGGCAAGCAGGACAATTCAACACCGAAAAGACCCCAGTTTCAGAAGAAGAAAGTTGCCGCTTTTACAGTGAGATATGCCACAGATAGTGAGAATGCAGCTTCGGAATCTGACATGGGCTCTGACCTTGCTGTACAGCGCGGTGGAGATTACCATAGTGCGAGAGGCCCTGCGTCCACTACTGAAGGTGACAGCGACTGGCCAATATGTTGTTGTAGAGACAGCTGATACCAGAGTAGCTCCCCCTGATAGACTTTATGAAATTGTCCTTTTAATTGAAGGTGACATACAACGTACCATAAAAGGGGTATTTTGGGAAAATCTTACAACTACCTATGACAACTACCTATGACATTTTGTTGCCCCCACCTTTTGTTCTCGCAGCTCCGAGAGGGGAGGAAGTGATCCTCCCTTGTTTTGCGCACACTTTCCCAAAGGAGCATGCGCTGAATTTTGCAGAAGAGTGGGCTAAAGCCCTTGCGCCAGCTCTGTACCATACACACTGTGGTTGGGATAAATTGTCCCCACACCACGAGATTCCCTTACGGTCTATGCCACAGCCTCAACCTAAATATCCTATCTGATGTGAAGCTAAGGCTTCCGTCGCGGAAACCGTTGAACAATTGGAATATCAGGGTGTAATTGAAACTTGTGTGTCACTGATGAATAATCCACTTTTTACTGTGACCAAACCTGACGGTATGTACCGTTTGGTATTGGATTACCGGCATTTAAACTCGCATTGCCGTACCTGTACAGTACAGAATACCCACGGCTCTGCTCTAGTTGATAGTCTTGTGCGTAAACGGTTTAAGACCACACTTGACATATCCAATGGTTTTTTTGCCCACAATTTGGATGGTCTAAGTTCCCAATGGACCAGTGTAACCTGTGGCGGCAAACAGCGCCAATTTAAATGCCTAGTGATGGGTTATAAAAATAGTCCAGGTGTGTTTGCCGCCCACATTGTAACTCTATTGGAGAGAGTTGATCCAGATGCGTGTTCGTATATGGATGACATCTATCTCACAGATGACGAACTTTGGGCGCATCTGTGTCGCGTTGACCGCATAATTTGTAGCTTTGCAGACTTCGGTTACAAATCTAACTTTGCAAAATCTCACATTGCAGAGTACACAGTGTTGTTTCTGGGCTATGAGCTCAACAATGAAGGGTGGGGATTGGCTCCCCACTTCTTGGAGAAATGCGCACAGCTGCTCGCTCCGACAACACTAAAAAAAATTACAGTCCTTACTGGGATTTTTGAATTTCGGGTGTACATACATTCCCGAATATGCCCAGCATATCAAGCCCTTGTATACTTTGATACAACCAACTTTTACCAAATCTTGCTGGCTGCCTGAACATTCAGCCATTTTGCAACCATTGCAGGCTGATCTTCTTGAATCTAAATTCTTACTGACTCGTGATAACCACACCAACCTGGTGATAAGAATCATCCCTGGGGCAGTGGTTTTCACTTACCTTACTTTTAACGAAGGTGACACAGTACCTATTGCTTACAAGTCACACTTGTACACTTCGGCTGAAATGCGGTTTTCCACTGTGTAAAAAGTTTTGACAGCAGTGCAAATGGCGATTCTCAAGGAACGAGCACTGTCGCTGGGAAAACGCATGTTGGTTGTTACCCCGTATCCGGCACTTGAAGCAGTGACGAAAGCCAGTTTACCAAATTCTAAAGCTTTGCACCCACGGTGGATACAATGGGCTGCGTCACTGACGTCTCCGGATGTCACGTTTGTTTTTGATGCCTCCTTACAGTCACAAGAGTTTTTGCAGTATGAATTTGTTCATCCTGCGCCATTGACTATGCGGCCTTTGGAGGATTTCCATTGTATCATTTACACTGATGGTTCTGCGCAAGTTGCGCATGGGTCTAAGCACGCATACGTTTCAGCTTGTGCCATTGTGGTAGGTGCCATGGTGAATGATGAATTGAAGTCCAAGGTTGTGCACACGCAGACTTTAGGGGACTGCACCGCACAATTGGCAGAGCTTCGTGCTCTAATGCTTGCATTGGAGTACGCTGATCCTAGTGTGACAACTCTTATTGTGAGTGATTCTAACTACTGTGTCCAGTCTTACAATGAAAATCTGTTCTTTTGGATTCAGAATGATTTTCGTGATTCCAAGGGTAGCACAATAAAACATAAAATGATCTGGGTCTGAGTGGCTGAGCTTAAAGAGCAGTTGCCACTCGTGTATGTGATTCACACTCTTGGTCATCAGCGCGTGGGAGTTCACGCTGTTGGCAATTCTTTGGCTATGAGGCCGCAAAATCAGCAGTATCGACATATTTGGTTGCAGCAGTTACACGTTCCAAGAGTAAGAATGATGATGATATCTTGGCGGCTGTAGCTGCGACTGAGAAGGGAAGTAAATATCCTAAGGGATTCCCTTAGAAGCATACATGCCATTTAAGTCCTGATAAAGTTCCTTATGTGAAAATACCGGACGTTGGTGAAAGGTTAATTCCCGACGCGGACCGCAGGTCCACATTGATTACAGCTGCCCATGAAGGTGTTGCGTCTGCGCATGCGGGCGTTTCGGCTACTGTATCTCAGTTACAACGTTTCTGGTGGCAGGGACTGTATAAACAGACGCGTGATTATGTCCTTCGATGTGACATTTGACAGCAGATTAAACTTTCCACTGCTGCGCGTCCGCCCCAGACACAGTTGTACATTTCTAACAACCCACTTGGTTGTGTTTACTTAGATCACTGCAGTCCTTTTTCCTCTGATACTGTGTATAAGTACATCTTAGTAGCAGTTGATTCATGCACACGCTTTGTGTGGGTGTGGCCACACCACAGCGCTGATTCGCGAACTGTCATAAGAGACTTGCGTGTCTTTGTAGGGATTTTTGCCTGTGGTACCTTCCATTCGGATCAGTGTCCGGCTTATGCCTCTAAGGCGTATAAGGATGCCATGACTTCATTGGGGTCCAAGTCAAGTTTTCGTCTCCATACAGACATGAGGGTAATAGTGTTGTGGAACGAATGAACCGAGATTTAAAGCAGTCTTTGACAGCTAGGGTTATAGGCACTGGCAGGAACTGGCTGGCACACCTCAATAGCGTGCAGCGTGCTCTTAATAATCTCCCTAGAAGGTCTCTGGGTGGGCGGACCCCATACAAAATGCTCTTTGGTATCAAGATGTTCGTCCCGGACCTTGACGGTCTAGACCAGGCGGCTGTTTCTGCCTCCTTTGACGTAGATGAGCATTGCAATGTTTTACAGGATCTACAAAAGACGAGAGACAGTCTTGCAAAGGAACATTTGCCCTGCACCTCTGAACCTGCGTTGCAGATTCCTGTAGTTGGCTGGCTACCCCAAGTTGGAAAACTGGTTCGGGAGAAGATCGAAAACGAGAAAGAATTTGGTCCCTCTTATCGAGCTCCGGTTCCAGTGCTTGAAGTGAAGGGCAAAAGAACAGTCATTTTACCACCACTTCCAGGTCGTAAGGAAAACAGGTATATCTCCATTGACAATGTCAAAATACACAGAGTGGCCGATTCTTCTTAGTATGACACCGGCAGTCTCATGTCCTTCGATTTTGAGAAATTCTGTTTTGGCCCTGGCTTCTGATCCAAGGTCTGATGTTGCCATCGAGATGCCTACACCTTCGAGTCCTTTACCACCTGGTACTCATCTTGATGAAACTGAGTACACTTACCCAACAGACTTATCGATGCCTGATTTGCAGACTCGTTTGGCTACAGAATCCAGATTTTCATTTGACAATGACTCTCACACATCGAAGACCCCTTCAAAAATTTCTGTTTTGGCAACACAGTTTAAAAAACATTTTTTAATTCCACCTTGGACCTACATTTGGTTGGTGCTTTTTCGATTTACCTGTTCATGTCAATTAGCTTTGTGGTATGTTTTTTCGACTTGTCAACAGACACTATGTCGAGGAGAGAACATGCATTCGACATATCAATGGAACATTGGCTCCCCATTCCTCAGCACACAGATTGAAGAGGGACCTGACTTTTATTAATATCACTGCTTGGCCTGTCTTAGATGGGATTGTTTGGGATGCTGTTCGATTTCAAATCCATGGGCCCACTGAAGTTATAAATGTCCCTAATGTGCTTAGAGTTTCTATGGGGGATGTGATTAAACACAATGTAGTTCTGATGATTGGGATGTTCAGGCCGTAGAAGCTTTGTTTTCTGATTTGAAATATTATGCTGCCTTTGATGCTGAAGATTTGTATTTAGAGTCAGCTAATTATGGGGATTTTTATTGTTACCAACATTTTGGCAATCACTACCTCTATAAAGCTAATACAAGGAGGAACACTGTTAATTATACACAATGGAAACATTGTCCAGCTCCTATACAAGGCGGTTCTGCTTCCTTTTTGAAAAGGTTTACTTATTTTACCGATTTTAATCAGTCAAATCCCAATGCCTTTTATTTTAAGATGACTGAAAAGTCCACATCCAAGGTTAGACTTACCGATACTAAATTATTGTATTCGAAGTGCTTTCTAGACCAGTTAGCTGTTGGGGGCTACGAGTTGTGGAAGGATACCATTGACCTTAAATCTGTTTGGGGTTCTAAGAGCTGGCAAGTGCAAGGCACTAAGGCTTTTTACCATGCATGCCTCATCCCAAACCATATGTTGTTTTTGAATTCTTCAATTTCAAAGACAACTTGCTTTGATTTGGCTAATACTAAAAAGTTAAATGCTCCTTCTTTTCCTGAGTTGAAAGAATATTCAGGTTGGAATAATGCCACTAAATTTTTGATCAGAGAGTTACAAACTCTATTGCTAAATTCATCCTTTAACATATCCAGTTTGGAACCCAAGGGTTGGTTGCTCTGGCACAAAAGTACAGATTCTTGCCAGCATCGTTTTCTGGGTTTGGCTTATGGCTTTACACAGGTCAGGGTGGATCCCCGTTTTGAAAGTGGCCATTCTGTGACTACCTATTCTGTAGGCAAATTATGTCATAATTGGCTCAAACATTCCACTTTGGCATCAGTTAAGCTACATTTATCTAAACTGACCGACGATGTTGATCTGAATGATTTTATAAAGGGCCCGGCTAATGGCAGATCTAAAAGATGGATATATGCTATTTACAAGAAAGTCTGGAAAACGTCCCAGATTGAAGCGGCTACTCGCATTAGAGCTATAGATCAGGCTAATTTAGAGAAAGTGCTAGCAGTTGTGGATAACAGCATAAACACGCTCTCTTCCCGCATTTACACTTTAGACAATATTGTATCATCTGTTGTTGACATTGTGCAGGATGAAGTGTCTGTTTTGTACCATGGTCAAAATCAATTGCGTTCCATTATACAGTTTGCATGGACTTTGCAAACCTTGAAAGCTGGAAAGGTACCATGGCATTGCATGAACACGTCATCTTTGTTTGCCCCGTTTAATTTGACCGACAAGCAGCGTTTGCTGTCAATGAAAGATGTTTCATTTTCTATGTTACACATTGAGAGGTTGGAACCTTTACCGTTTTCTGTGGCTGAGGCCAATTCAGCAACGTGGCTTATCCAGGGTTAATAACTCTCCCATTTCCTCTGTTCAAGTTCGAGGAGTGTATGAAGTACTTTGCAATTGGTAGATATGAACCTCTTGGAAGTGCTTATCTCCATGAAGCTTGGTCTCTTCCATTTACCTATAGATGCAATAGGGAGGGTAAGGACGTTTATTTGAATGGTGAAGATTGCACTGAAACACCAGATCCTCATTAATTTGTAGACATATCCAATTGCATGGCTCTTGTAATCAGAATGAGCTGAATTTAGCCTGTATTTTGAAAGGTACGCCTGTGCCTGCTATTGTACCCACATTCACATTACTGGCAAACGGGAGTTATTTACTTTTAAATAATGAAGATTGTTGTGGGTTAGTTGCGGGAATTGGTTATGTCGTTACCGTCAGTGAGCGTGTGGTTTGCTGTAAAAATGTAATGTATCCTCCTCCGCATGGGAAGCTTGATGTTTCCATCTGGCCCACGATTCCGACCTTGAAAGCAGAGTTCAATAAGATGAGTTGCATAAGAGCTCTATTGTCCCAGAAAGAAGTTGCCCTCACATCTGCTCGTGAAACATTAGTCCTTCACGTGACAAACACCCGCACAGAGGTGCATGTTTTTTTGAATACTGATTTGCCCTTGCATTTCGGTGAGTTAATTCACACTATCTTTAATGCATCCTCCACCACAGGGCTGGCACCCTTTTTTAAAGTTGTAAGCAGTGGCCTTGTGACTTCTTTTCAAACTATATTTGCTGTGTTCCCAGCATTTTTTCATTCTATTTTTTCCAGCCTGTTTGGTGGATTTCCTTTACTGCTGGCTCTGGCTGCAGGTGTGCTGTTACTGTTTTGTTTGTTTCAAAATGGATGCACATCCTGTGTTACGAGACGAGCTGTCACGGCTGGGGCTGCTTCACAACAGAATGCTTGAGTACTAGGGAGCGCTGCCTCCTGCTACCTTGAGTGCGGCTTATGGATTATCATTTCAATTTTCCTACTTTACATGCGTCCAGCCTGTTTTTCATTGCCTGAGTTGCGATTTCGACTGGGCCCTGGATTTGTGTCTCTGCAATACGGTGTCTCCTGATGCGGATTATGATCAGCTTATGAGCCCCTTAGTTGCTCATGAACTGCTTTGTTCTGGCGGAGGCATTATGGCCTTTGCAGCGATGCATGGAGTTCTTGGTCGTTGGAATGTATTCTCAGCGGCGCAAGATTTCTTGGCACACAGCTTCATAGAAAACCCACCGAGTTGTCCTCTGCTGGTGCTAGAGGCTCCGGTAATTGAGGAACATGTATGTTTTTTCCCTTTGTTGAATTGGATGGCCGAAATATTTTCAGATGAGAACAGTGACTTCCTGTTGGAGGCTGTTGCTGCATATTTTGCATATTCATTATTAGGATGAGATGTGTCTTCACCTCTCTCTTCCATCACCAACATCGGATATTTTTTTATTTTTTTTATCAGTTTTTTTTTCTTCTCTGCCCAGACCTATTGACTTCACTATGTGCAATGGCTACATTTTTTTTAAATTGAACTATTTTTGAACTATACGTTTTTTGTTCTAACAAAGTTTTTCCCCTGTGTGCAAATTTGAGACTGGGTCTGACTATTGTTCTTGAACTCTGCATTCCTAAATTTTCCCCTTCTCTTATCTTATCTTATCCATGCTCGGATCAAGGGAGGGTTTCGTGGAGATGGGCTTTTGCCTGTGCACTGTAATAAGTTAGCATGAGCTTATTAGAAGTTTAAACACCATTTTTCCTTTCTGCTGCTTCTGCACACGGCACATAATATTATAAATGTTTAGAAGTCTAGCAGAATATTTTGCTTCACACGAGAATAATATGTTTTCCTATAGTATCAGCTTTGCTTGGTAAGTTATGTCTGAACAGTGAGTGCCGAGGCCTTCAAGGTTATTTCAACACAGTGGTTGTTGTTCGGTCTGATCAGCACACGTCCTAGAGATAACACATATGCAGCTGTGGCCACCTCGGATTTTGGCGCTTTTAATAATGCACTGCGTAGAGCATGCAAACACACTTGAAGAACATTTGCATGCAGAGATCTGGTGTAGAAAATGATGTGATACCTTTCTACTAGGACCAGAGGTATGGGGTCACCCTTGTAAACCCAAAGAGACCTTCTGTAGATATAATAAGACATACAAGCAAGGATGGTAAGACTGAGGTGCCATTTAGCCTTCTTCCCTTTAGCATTTTAACATGCTTTCTCCCTTTCTATTTTACAGAATAGTAACTATGCTGATAACCTTGTTGCTTGTAATATGTTTGCTTGTATTAGCTAAGGTACTGCGCTTGAGAACACGGCATTAGAAATAAATATTTCAAACTTGCACGTGTCTTCATTTACTCCTCGTTTTGGACTGGTATGGTAGTATAACGAAAGAGTGTTCATGTGTTCCACGTTACCTGAGGTGTTCTAAGTCCATGTTCTGGGTTGTCTAATCATTGGGGCTATGGAAGAACCAATGAGACACTGATTGCTAGTCTGGTAGGGGATTTTGGATACTAAGGTGAGTTTTGGTACACCCTAATTCACTGAGGTTCCAAGTCTCTATGCACAGTTCTGTGTAGGAGCAGAATCCCTGCGACAAGTGGTTATATGGGTGAATGAATGGCTGTGTGAGTGGCTGTATAAGCAAGTGATTGGGTGTTTAAGTGGCTGTATAGGTCAGTGAGTGGCTTTTTGAGTGGGTGTTTAGTTTAGTGAGTTGGTGTGTGAGTGATTGTATTGGAAAGTGACTGTCTGTGTGAATGGCTGTATGGGTGTTTGAGTAGGTGTGTGAGTAGTTGTACGGATGTGTGAATGGTTATTTAAGTTGTTGTGAGGGTGCGTAAGTGGTTGTATCAGTGAGTGAGTGCTATTATGGGTGAGGGAGTGCTAGTGTGAGTAGCTGTATGGATGAGTCGCTGCATGAGTAGGTTTTATGGGTGAGTAAGTGGGTGTGTGAATGGGTGTATGGGTGAATGAGTGGCTGTGTGAGCAAGTGATTGGGTGTGTAGGTAGCTGTATAGGTTAGTTAGTAGCTTTTTGAGTGGGCGTTTGGTTAAGTGAGTTGGTGTGTGAGTGGTTGTATTGGAATTTGACCTGTGTGAATGGCTGTATGGGTGTGTGAGCGGGTGTGCGAGTAGTTGTATGGATGTGTGAATAGGTATTTAAGTTGTTGTGTGGTTGTGTAAGTGGTTATATGGGTGAGTGAGTGCTAGAGTGAGTAGTTCTATGGATGAGTGAACAGGTATGTCAGTGGCTATTTGATGAACGAGTGGTGGTGTGATCTTCTCTAGAAGGGAAATGATGTGTATGTGAGTGACTGCTTAGTTAAGTACCTTATTGATTGAGTGACTTGTTGTGTGACTGACTGTACGTCTTCTCTATTACACTGAAAATTTTAATTACAAAATAGGCAAAAAACAAATAGGAAGGTATGGCAAAAGCACTTTATGTTTAAAAACCGTGGATATCTCTAACCAATATGTCTGTGGCAGAAAAAGTGAATTGAGACATCTATTGATGTTTAACTACAGCCGCTATGGGAAAAGAAAAAGAACATAAACATATGTTAGTATTTGATCTTCAACATTAAAGAATCATACCAATACACATTACTTTTACTGAAACTCTATTTCACAATGTAGTAAAAATATAATTTCTCCTTTTTTACTGTTCTCAGTATTCATATTTCTTCACCATAAACAGTGGTCTGTGTGAAGAATCATCCTGAAACAGTGGGAAAAAAACAATAAATGGATTGTAAAACCCCATAACTGCACAGTACATTGCTATAATTAAGTAATACTATGCATTGCACTCACTACAATTAATTAATTAATTGCTTTTGCTGGACTTACTACTAACCCTGGGCGTCCGAATCAGCTACGCCCAGGGAGTAGGCGTAGTGTTGCCTCCTACGCATTTTGTGTAGACAGCGTAGCCGGCAACACTACGCCCACTCCGTGAGCGTAGCCGAGTCAGCCGCCACCCGCCTCCCTCCCGCCCTCCCCTACATACATTATTTAAGCAAAATACCCTTAATAAAGCAATTTTAAAGCATTTACCGTGTCCGGGGCTCGTCCGGGGCTCCCTCTTGGAATAGCGTCCCTTCATAGATACCAATGCGCATGCGCGGATGGCCGCGCATGCGCATTGGTATCCATGACGACACGATTCCAAGAGGGAGCCCCGGACGAGCCCCGGACACGGTAAATGCTTTAAAATTGCTTTATTAAGGGTATTTTGCTTAAATAATGTATGTAGAGGAGAGCGGGAGGGAGGTGCGTAGTGGTGCTACGCGGAGTGCGGGAGTGGGCGTAGCTTCTCGCCCACTCCGCGTAGCTCCGCGGAGCCCCACTACGCCCACTACGCCCGGGCTTACTTACTACAGTAATGTAAAAAAAATATATTGAACATATTTCTTAACTTATTATATCTGGTACAATATGACAAATAAATATAAAGGACTCTTCAATTTTGTAGATCCTTTTAAAAGCAATACCCTTGGTAGGCCGAATGATGTTTAAATACTGATGATCCCATAGTGTATCCCATCTACAACATCCTATCTTTTCCAACAAATAGTACATAGAAGTTTGGTTGATGAACATAAGCGGTCATTTTTAGTTACAAAGGCAGCTTTTGCTTTCAACTTAAAGCGGCTGTAAAATTGGATTATGTCCATTCAGTTTCTGACTTTAATTACACCGTGTAGTATTTAGATGTAGTATTAACTCCTATGTAGATGATAAAAGGACTGTTGAATTTTGAAGAAGACTTTAAAGACATTACCCCCAATGTCTAGAAGACTGATAAACCACATAGAAGAAACACAGTACACCACTTTGTTAGCTGCAATTCATCCTTAGAACTTTGGTTGAAGAAAGGAAAGATAAGAGCTTGGTAATTTGAAAGGAAGTTTTGGTTTAGGTTGATGTCATTACATTCCATCCTTACAGTTTCACTCATTACATAAACAGTGTAGTGTCCAGATGTTATACTAATTCCTTTGTGAAAGCTGATAGCTGAAGTAGAAAAAGTTCTTCCCAAAATCAATATTTGTCCAACTTTGTAAATTTGAGTTTCCAATTTGGAACAATATGCTCTGCATCATTGTAGCCTTGCTAAAGGTATTTTCCAGTTCTTGATTAATGTAGCAATACCATCTGATCAGCAGTTGGGAAGGTTTTACTTTTGTTAGTGTGACAGGGAGGATTTGCTGACCCCAAAACGTGAGCCCGATGTGGACAGGTGGACTGCTGTACCTCCATATTCCCCTCTTTTCCCTTCTCAGCAGGACGACTGGAACTGGGAAAAGCAACATTGTTAACACCGAAAAAAGAAGAAAGTGAGGTCGGCTCCTTTAACTCGGGCTACTAGTATGACGAGGCCCCGCCACCGGCAGACGTCAGCGAGTATCTGACGATAAAATTGAGAGAAACCAGGAAGTCAGGGTGCATCGACACCGGAGTGGAGGAAGGAGATGGGGAAGCTGAAGCGGTTGTGGCAAGAGAAGGAGAAGATGAGGAAAGCAGGAGAGACGGAGGGACGAGACAATCAGAAGCCTGGGCTGCGCCAGGAGGCCAACGACCCCACGAGTCGCTGAGCCACGCTCTCGGAGGAGCGTGGCTTATACAGGTACGAGACAAGGTCTCGGGTGGGTTGGGAGGCGGGTCAGTCGACTTCGTAAACAGGTGCTCCTCGAACCCTGTAAAATCACCCGACCTGCTTTTCCTTTATACCTGTGCACTGAACACTCTCACCTTCCCCCCCCTACGTTTTCTTTTTTTGTTTAAAACGTGGTGATCCATTCACTCCCCGGTCCTGTGGTTATATACGTTCCATTGGACGACGTCCTGACCCATTGTTTCTTCGTCCCTTACATGCCCCTTTTCTACAGCCGGACTGCGGAGACCACTGACCGGACCCTGAGAGACAGAGACGAAGTCCGCAGGAGGGAACCGAGAACCACCCATCACCACGGATCCAGCAAAGTTTGCCGCAGAAAGACTGACCAGTCGTCAAAAATGTGTGTTTGGCAAAATAAAGCCCTATCTAACCAGACCTGGCCTCCACCCTGTTACTACTACCCCGCCACAGTTAGCATTCTTTAACAATTTATCAAAAGGCACACTTTTTGAGTCTGGTAATGTTAAATAGAGAAAACGCTCAGAATCTATTTTAGTGGTAGATAAATAATCACAATCTTCACAGTTACGGTTTCAGTTGTAACTCACTTAGAATAAATAATCAATATTTACATCTCTTCCTCTAAAACTCCAAACATAAGCATAATAAATGTTTGTGCATCTTGTTGACTGTTGAGAGTAAGCATTAGTGATTCACAACATATATCTAAAAGATCTTGAATACCTGAAGCAGAATATGTCACAGTTCTGTCAGTCAGTAAATGTTGCAGCAAGTGATACAATATAGAACACAATCTCTTATTTGGTTTTTGTTAAATTTGGGTGACTAGATGTGGTAAATAAAACACTACACTGAGAGCAACATTTGGATAGCAGTTGACACCTGAACTGTTTTCCAAGTGGTAACCTAGAATATCTCTATCCTTTTCCAGTTTTCTCTTCTTAGCATCTTCTACATTATCCTTCTGTCCTTTTTTTCTTCAGTATCTGTACTCTAAAATGTATGTATGTGAAGTATCACACTTGCAGTGATAAGGAATGTTGTTTCTCAGCCATAGATGCATGACATGAAAACACTTCCCACCTACATCAAAATGCCCTCCCACAGTTTACATATCTGTTCAATAGCTTTAATTATTCAGCATCCAATCCTTGACTCCATTTCGTCCCTCCATTTTGGACAGATTATCAGTTTCTCATAAACAAGGTATTGGTCTATACACTTCTTAACCGATTGTTACAGAGCTTACATTGGCACTAACTTTGTTTTCATCAAAATCATTTAAAAACAAACAATGTTCTAACTTGCGACAACCCTACTTATGGTATTCCCTATTTAAATACAGTACTTCCATTAACAAAAGCGGCATCTACTCTTAAACCTCGTGATTTATGGACATTTACAGCATACTCTAGAGCATGGGTACTCGCAAACTTTCTCTCAGGCCAAAATTACAGTGTGGGGTTGTGGCCCAGGGCTGCACCGGTGGGGCCGGGGTCAGAGGGGGAGGGGTTGGGGCTAAAGCAAAAAAGAACTGTGACCATGAGGTTGAACACAAGTCCCTGCAGCAGACACCTTCGTCCACTGAGCCACCAGACCCAGCATACACACATCTCTTTCTCTCTCTCTCTTTCCCTCCCTCTCTCTCCCTCGCTCTCTCTACCTCCCTCTGTCTCCCTCCCTCTCTCTCCCTCCGTCTGTCTCCCTCCGTCTGTCTCCCTCCATCTGTCTCCCTCCGCCTGTCTCCCTCCGTCTGTCTCCCTCTGTCTGTCTCCCTCTGTCACCCTCCCTCTGTTGCCCTCCCTCTGTCGCCCTCCTCCCTCTGTCTTCCTATGTCTCCCTCTCTCTCTCTCTGTCTCCCTCTCTGTCTCCCTCTCTGTCTCCCTCTCTCGGTCTCACTCTGTCTCTGTCCCTCTGTCTCTGTCCCTCTGTCTCTGTCCCTCTGTCTCCCTCCCTCTGTCTCCCTCCCTCCTCTGTCACCCTCTTCCCTCTGTTACCCTCCTCCCTCTGTCGCCCTCCTCCCTCTGTATCCCTCTCTCTATTTCCCTCTGTCTCCCTCCCTCTGTCTCCCTCCCTTTGTCTCCTTCTATGTCTCCCTCCCTCTCTGTCTCCCTCCCTCTGTCTCCCTCCCTCTCTGTCTCCCTCCCTCTCTGTATCCCACACTATCCATCTCCCACTTTCTCTGTCTCCCACCCTCTCTGTCTCCACCCCTCTGTCTCTCTCCCTCTGTCTCCCTCCCTCCTCTGTCGCCCTTCTCCCTCTGTCGCCCTCCTCCCTCTGTCTGTCTCCCTCTGTTGCCCCTCCCTCTGTCTCCCTCCCTGTCTCCCTCTCTGTCTCCCTCTCTCTGTCTCCCTCTCGCTGTCTCCCTCCCACTGTCTCCCTCCCTCTGTCTCCCTCTATGTCTCCCTCCCTCTCTGTCTCCCTCCCTCTCTGTCTCCCTCTCTCTCTGTCTCCCTCCCTCTCTGTCTCCCACTCTACCTGTCTCCCACTCTATCTGTCTCCCACTCTATCTGTCTCCCACTCTCTCTGTCTCCCTCCCTCTCTGTCTCCCACTCTCTCTCCCTTCCTCTGTCTCCATCCCTCTGTCTCCCTCCCTCTGTCTTCCTCCCTCCTCTGTCGCCCTCCTCCCTCTGTCGCCCTCCTCCCTCTGTCGGTCTCTCTGCCTCCCTCTCTCTGTCTCCCTCTGTCTCCTCCCTCTGTCTCCCTCCCTCCCTCTGTCTCCCTCCATCTGTCTCCCTCCTCCTCTGTCTCCCTCCCTCTCGGTCTCCCACTCTCTCTGTCTTCCTCCCTCTCTGTCTCCCTCCCTCTCTGTCTCGCACTCTCTCTCCCTCCCTCTGTCTCCCTCTCACTCTGTCTCCCTCTGTTTCCCTCCCTATCTCTCTCCCGCCCTCTGTTTCCCTCCCTGTCTCTCTCCCTCCCTATCCCTCTATCTGTATCCCTCCCTCTCCCTCTGTCTCTCCCCTCTGTCTCCCTCCCTGTCTCCCTGTCTCCCTCCCTCCCTCTGTCTCCCTCCCTGTCTCCCTCTCCCTTTGTCTCCCTCCCTCTCTGCCTCCCCCTCTCTCTCTCCCTTCCTCTCCCTCCCTCTGTCTCCCTCCCTCCCTCTGTCACCCTCCCTCTGTCACCCTCCCTCCCTCCCTCTCCCTCTGCCTCCCTTTCCCTCCCTCACCCTCTGTCATCTCACCCCATGTGTGTGTGTATCAGCCCTCAGCCCGGGCTGAGACAGCTTCTTCAGCGCACACACACAGCCGCACCTGAGTACTTCACAGGTCTTTAAAAGACCATTTACATGTTAATGAGGCTTTGTTGTATTTCACCTCCTAGTGCCCCTGCATCTCCACTCTTACAATCACTGGAATCCCCCGGCTCCCACAGAGCAGAGTCTCTGAGTCTGCGCTGCTGCGGTGGTATTATCTAACACTATTTACATTTTTTTTAAAACACAGGTACGATGCCTGCAAGGTCCGCGGGCCGCCAAGGAAGGCTTGCCGGGCCTTTGAGTACCCGTGCGCTAGAGACAGTGGGAATGATATTTTTACACAATATCGAGTTGGAAATGTCGACTTACACAAATATTGTGTTGGAAATATCATGACACAGAAATATCGAATTTAAGGGAAGAAATATTGTTAAAAAAATATAGAAGTCATTAATATCATATAGTTGTTTAAAATATCTATTTTTTAATTAGTGTATGTATTTTAGTTATGATTTTAAATGTATGTTTTTTTGTAAAAGTATTGTTTATGTTTTTATTATATGTGTTACATTTTTAGTTATCAATTTTATTTTAAGTAAATTTTGCATTTTTTGGTTCTGTAGCGGGTTGGGGTTTATAGGGTAATAGGGTGGGAAGTAATTTAATTATAATAAATAAATACAAATGTATTATTTAATAATATTTATTTATTTGCGATTTTATAGTGTTAATTGTGGGAAGTAATTTCTTTGTATTAATTATTTGGTTGTTAATTAAAATAATTAAATTGGTAATTAATTTTGGTAATTGTGTAGTTTGTTTTAGATGCGGGTTGTGGAGTTTTTAGGGGTAAAGGCCTCCGCTATCCAACACTTTCCCTACTGTTGCACTCACTGGAGTGAATTAAGCAATTTTTACGCCTCCCCTTTCCAACACTTTCCCTACTGTTCCACTCACTGGAGTGGGAATAGTAATTTTTACCCCTCGCTATCCAACACTTTCCCTACTGTTCCACTCACTGGAGTGGGAATAGTAATTTTTACCCCTCCACTATCCAACAGTTCCCTTACTGTTACAATCACTGGAGTGGGAATAGTAATTTCTACCCCTCCGCTATCCAATACTTTCCCTACTGTTGCACTGACTGGAGTGGGAATAGTAATTTTTACCCGTTCGCTATCCAACACTTTCTCTACTGTTGCACTGACTGGAGTGGGAAATTTAGGTTTGAAGATTTTTAAATATTTTAATGTTCTAATTTATAATAGAATGTCTTTTTTGTTATTAGATGTTATGTATTTGTACATGTATGTATATATATATATATATATGTTTATATATATTTGTAAATGTTAATATAATTTTACATTTATAAAATAAATTAAAATAAATAGTTCATTAATTGTTTTAAAGTAAATATATATTAATTATTATGTATGTGTGTTTAACTTTTTGAAATTAAGTTTATTTGTTATTTTTAATCTATATTAAATTTACTTATTTTTTTAAATGTTATTATTTAACATATTTAATATGTAATACTTCATTTTATATACATATATAAATATATATCCAAACAAACCTCTTTGCAGGAAAAAGGTGATGGAGCCGCACACATTCCGGTTGGTTTTAGCTTTTATTTCCTAAGTGGCATGTGATTTCTAATGCATTTCGGTCCTCCCCCGACCTTCATCAGAGAGAGCCACAGCAAAACGAGATGAAAACACACACTCACACGACGATTGCCTTTGTAGTTTTTGTGTTCTGCCCCCTAGTGGGCGCCTCATTAGGCAAGTTATTTGGCATGCTGGTTCATGTAGTGCGCTCTCACCTCCTATTTTCAACCCTCCAGTGGGTGCTGCTTTGATGTTTGCGCTCCGTTATACCACGCCGGAATCCCCAGACCGATGTACTTTCAACATTGATCCGGGCGTTTGTAACCAAGGTCCATTCCTAGGCGGCACCAATCACCCTACGTGTTTCCACTTCCACCACAGCTGGTCCATTATTTCGGGTGATTCCAGGCGCTCTTTAAACGGTGCGTCACTCCGGGCTGGACCAAGCCCCTTAATATCCAAACAAACCTCTTTGCAGGAAAAAAGGTGATGGAGCCGCACACATTCCTGTTGGTTTTAGCTTTTATTTCCAAAGTGGCATGTGATTTCTAATGCATTTCGGTCGTCTCCCGACCTTCATCAGAGAGAGCCACAGCAAAATGAGATGAAAACACACACTCACACAACGATTGCCTTTGTAGTTTTTGTGTTCTTCCCCCTAGTGGGCGCCTCATTAGGCAAGTTATTTGGCATGCTGGTTCATGTAGTGCGCTCTCACCTCCTATTTTCAACCCTCCAGTGGGTGCTGCTTTCATGTTTGCGCTCCGTTATACCACGACGGAATCCCCAGACCGATGCACTTTCAACATTGATCCTGGCGTATGTAACCAAGGTCCATTCCTAGGCGGCACCAATCACCCTACGTGTTTCCACTTCCACCACAGCTGGTCCATTATTTCGGGTGATTCCAGGCACTCTTATATATATAAATCTTATAAATATATATATTTATATATATTTATACATATACAAAATTGATATTTTGTACAACGATATTTTTAACATCAATATTATTTTTCTGATTTTTTTTACTCGTTCAAGGACAGGGAGTCGATATTTTTGCATTCTATATTTTTTCAGCGATATTATTTACTTCTATATTTTTTACATCAATATTCTGACAGTGAACCAGTGGGAACTGCTGGCGTCACATATACGTTTAGCAAAAAATGTACAATGCAATGGCCAAGCTTCACGCCATCAATCTGATCAAATGTTATGGGCAAGTACTCAGCCTCATCTTTATTTGGACGACTAATACATTCAATTACTTTACCCATTGCACCA
Organism: Lissotriton helveticus; assembly: GCF_964261635.1. Lineage (NCBI taxonomy): Eukaryota > Metazoa > Chordata > Amphibia > Caudata > Salamandridae > Lissotriton > Lissotriton helveticus. The sequence goes on along the minus strand of NC_136065.1, from coordinate 1,579,613,466 downwards.
TTTACTAACCCTTCCTCAACATTTAAATTACTGCGCAAAATTACTGGACAGCTTTTGCTCACTCATAAACACTTTCCTAACCCTGCAGTTTTCGATACAGACTTCTCTAAAGCATCCAATTTTGCTTGTAATGTATCTGTGAGTAGTATAGTGACGCCCTGGTGTTCCATTTTATCAATAGCTGTATTTTCTAAAATATCTTCTTTCTCCAGTTGTAGTAATTATTCATTAAACTTGTAGCATTGGAACTCATATCGAGGGGGATATATGCAGTCCACTGCGTAACATAGATCAGGAAGGTGCCCCTACCCTGTAACTTTCCCCTAAAATACAATGTCGTAATGAGTGATTGCTGATTGTCTTCACCATGTACGGTTCTGCTGAGTCCTCTGTACTATATACTTTATGTCGATGAATGTTATTAAAAGAATAAAAAACTTGGAGCATTCTTCAACTGTTGGCATTAAACAAACAATAGTCTTCTGTTCTTTAATGAAAGTCTGCATTAGTTCAGCTGCTTTAATATTAGATGGAAAGAGTTTCTTCATAAGTCGAATTTCCAAAGCATGATTCCCCTATATTGTTAGAACTCCTATTCTAATGTCCTTGAGTATATTTACATAATGTACATCAGATGCTTGATGCATATTTTTCACAAGTTCCTTATATTCAAAGTTTAACCAAATATTTACATTGCCAATACTTCCCAGAGAATTTCTTGTTTCATTATGCACAAGTGTTTTGAAACAGGTTGTCCTTTTATGGGACTGAGTTGCAGTAGGTCACCAAATAAAATCAAATGTTTTCCTCCAAAGTGCACATTGTAGTTTGTTCTCAAAATCTGATGCATTCTTAAGTGTATGAATGCAAGCATTAAGTTGCATACCATGCTGGCCTCATCAGTGATTAAAAGCTTCAGTTTCTTCAATACTCTTGACACCTCAAGGTAAGCTTCATCAGATAGTTTCTGCTATTCTGGTTTATTGTCATGTTCAATAGGTACCATTAGTAGGTGATGTAAAGTAATCCTTTTAATGTTATGTGCAGCTAATCCTGTTGGTGCTATTACTACGCATGACAAAGTGATTCTATAGACTTCTGTAGATAACCAGTGAGAACTTTAATTAAGAAGATTTTTCCAGTGCCAGCTTGACCACTGATGTACAATTGCATGAAGAATAATCACACAGTTCCTCTTGTGGAGAAATCCATGCTCCATTTTATCTTAACTTTGTTGTAAATTTCCTCAGTTACTACGGGCCAATTCCGATCTCCGTGGGAGAAGACTCCGTCCGACTCGGATCCGGATGGCTTTCTGACCGACTCGTACTCCGGGGCTCAGAGTGCCCAAGTACGATGTGAACAAGCGCAAATGGACACGGATCACTCAGAGCCCCATTGAAGTCAATGGGAGCCTGTTGTACGACCCGTACATAGGCTCCCATTGATGGAAAAGGTAAGTTGCGCACAAGGGCACCCCCTGTAGTGGGGACGCTTCTGTGCTACCCGCACCATACATGCATGTGTAGGGGGGACCTTTTGCTTGCCTCCTGTGATCGACTCGTACCACTACGGGTGTTGAGGGGTCTGGCACAGACCCCCAAAGTCCGCTTCCCGGAGCTTTTACATGTCGGAGGCTCCAACTTGGTCCTGCTGTCTGACTCATGCATCGTACTGGCTCGGTCGGAAATTGCCTCCATTGCACAGCACAGTTTGCTTACGGACGAGACGTATGGAGAGGTTTGGACCCGGAAATTATTCAGACGGCAATTTCAAGCATCCTACTTGCTCGCTCGTACAGCTGTACGGGTAAGTCGGAAAACATGTGTCCGGCTCGTACTTTTTCCAACCGGATCGCATTCGGAGCCCTTCCGAGCGAGATCAGAATCGGCCCCTAAGTGTTCAAATTCCTCAGATTCCTCTCTTGCTTGCTGCATTACAGTCTCTACCTCATTCATAGCTATAGCTGCTTCTTTTTGAATAATTTGATCTCAAAGAAGATCTAGACTCGCTGGTGCAGAACTTTGGATGCTTTATGAACTTTCCTTCACTGTGTCCGCAGCAATGGTTTCTTCATTTTCAGTCTTATCTTTCAACATTTGCAGGTAGGTTGGAACGACTGAGCATACAATGCCATCTTTCACAGCATTAAAAGAGTCTTTGTAACAGTCATAGTTTCCAAGTAAATCTGATCCAGCACACCATGGCTTGGACAACTGCAAAGTAACAAGTAGAAAAGCTCTCTTATCTCTGGGATTTGGCAATTAGGTTTTTGGTGGTTAATTAGATTCCCTTTGTTGTGTCTCACAAAATATCTATCACAGCCAAGCACTGCATACCTTCCTCTTCTATGTATTTAGTAACATTACTTCTATATGTATAGTGCTGAAACACTTCATAGAGACACATGTTTTGAAGATGAGAACTCATTCAGGATCCTCAGGAGGATTCCTGCAAATACCTCTATATTAGCCAGCACCTTTACTGGTAAAAAAATCAAAAAGTGACAAGACCCTATTAAGAATAATGATTGGAGATTGATCTGGAAGGTGGAAATTCAAGATGTCTGCCAGCTCAATCCCTCCCGCAGAACACTCGTTGTTCCCTTCCAAACATGATTGGAATATAAAAGTGGGTGCTGGAGAAGGAACGTGGACTTCACCTGGCTGAAATGTTGAGGCAGCAGCCTGATTTGAGTTGTCCGTCGCATTAGTCAGATATGGTAGGAGCATCTGATTTTGTCTTTTTAGCCTCTTCTGTAATTTCCTGTTACTGGCTAAATTCATTTCAAAGAATCGTCTTGCTACTGAGCATGCCATTTAGAGCGAGAGGGTAGTATCTCTTGCATTGAGTCTGCCGACTGTGCTCCTAAATTATCACCAAGGAAGGAGCTGGATATATTTATACAGACAATGGCCCTTTTTGGAGCGTTCCCCTCTCAGAGAGCAGTGACTTCGCTGCAAGCCTGTCATTTACTCTTTTCATGGATACCAATTGAGGAGTCAGTGGTCAGCTCAATAGTGTTCCACTACTCTGGAAAAATACTGAGCGAGCAGTGTCTCAATTTCATAAACTCCTCTGACTCCAAATAATTCTCCAGAGCCCTTGATTTTAAGAAAGAAAGTTACATTTTCGCATTTGGGCAGAAACTAAGATAAAAGAGGATTCAGAGAAAAGGAGTGTTTTAAAAAAAAAAAGGTAGAAAAGAAGTTAGAACTTACCTGGTTATTCTTTCTTGTGTCGAGTTAAACTATAAAAGTAGAAGTAAAAACAAGATTTCTGCCTGAAAAATCATGTAAAGCATAATTACCTGAAAGAACAGTCATTTCCAGTCCCTTCTTCAGCGAAATCATTCAGACACAAGGGGTCCATTAGGAGGGCAGGCGGACTTTGCCCGCCCGCCATCCCCGTGCAAAACAGGATCGCCCGCCATCGGAGCGGTGGTCCCGCCTTGGCCGTTAGGATGCGCCCACCACACTGGCGGGCGAATCCTGTATTTTTACCATTGCAGCGGGCGGTGCTGAAAGCGCCACCCGCCGCAATGGTAAAAATGCACGTTGTGCATTTCAAAGCACAATATGTCAGGCACCGTGCGGTGCCTGCCATGTTGCACTTTGAAATGCGGGGGGGTACCATAGGTACCCCCCATGTGGACCCCCTACCACCCCGGAGTCCCAGGGGGCCCGCAACGGGCCCCTGCAAGGAGTCTCCGCATGCCTTTCCATGGAAAGGCATTCCCCAAAGCCCATCATAATATGGCTGGTGGTGTCTAATAGACACCGCCACCATATTAAACATTTTCCGTCCCGGCCGCAAGGCGACTGGGGCGGAAAAGCGGCTGACTGTCTTTCCGTCCGCCGCGGTCCCCCCACCATACTAATATGGGGGGGGGAATGGGTGGCGGGCGGCAAAGGATGTTGGGCGGATCGCCTCCGCCCGCATAGCGGTGGCAATCCGCCCGACATCCTAATGGGCCCCCAAGTACTTTCTCTGGAAGGAAAAGTTTAAAAAAATGAAAATGCAAATGAATGTTTTAATTTCTAATGTATGATTAGCAATAACAGAAGCATAGCTGTTGACAAGAAGAAATAACTGTATATAGCATAGAAGAGAAGCAAAAGCCTAAGGCAGTTTGGGTATATTTTAAATTAATGAGAATAATATAAAATGTTGGCAATAAAGGTAGATTAGGATAATACATGTGTGTTAATATTCTCTTGCAGTTCCATGCATAACGAGAAGGGTTTATAAATAAAAAGTAAAACTGAAGAAAAGAAGATAATTCTTGGAGAGGAACAACGTTTTATTTTATTTATTTAATGAGTTTTATATAGCGCTGGCTAGAGCGCTTTACATTCGGTTACACAATGTTACCGAAAATGATAACAATTACACCGTACGTTAATAATAAGCAAAACATTGAAAGAGAAAAGAAAGGTGAGAGAAGAAGTAGGGAGGAGGGGGTAGGGGGAAGTGTAAAAGGGAGGATGAGGGAAAAGACGGCAGGAGAGACAAAGGGAAGTCTGCCCAAAGACCGACTGGGTAGGTGATGACCGAGGAGGGAATCCACAGCCCATCTCCCCTTTAGCTAAACAAGATAGCTCCATCGGGCATCAGTCAAATAGCTAGGTCTCAACTGATGAGGGAAAGGTCACATAAGAAATTCTAGTAGATAAACCGGGTCGGAACTATGAGCAAGGACAGGTGAGAGCAGGGGTCAATAAGAGAAAAGTAGCACGGTAGGGGGTAGGGTGAAGGGGGAGGAGGGAGATAAGGTCAGGAGAGACACAGGAGAGTTTGCCCAAGGACCGGCGGGGTAGGTGATGGCGAAGGAGGGAATCCATAGCCCATCTCCTCTTTAGCTTGCGAGGTAGCTCCACCTGGCATCAGTCAAAATGGCTGGGTCTCAGCTATCGATGGAGAGTTCAGAGAGTCAATGACTGAGGCGACCATCTTGAGGTCAGGCAGGGGGGATGAGTCCTTGATGTACGAATTCAGAGATCCCCACAATTTTCTATAATCCGGATGAAAGGGGGTGCAAACTAAGCAGAGAATCGGCATGATGAACAGTGCCAGGGTCCGCAAGTCTTTAGGGGGAGCGCGTGATTTCGAGTGATAACCGCTGGAGGGAGAAACAGCCACCATTAGCAGGACAGGTGGACAGATCATTGATATGTAGCTTTTGTCAGTTCATCCCTTGGGAGAGGATTGATCTGCCCTTATTGTCCCTTCTGGGCCCCAGTCTTGTGGTTGCTCCTTCCCCCTTGCACATTATTTACCTCGCATGCTGGCTCTGGTATTGATGCCTGTATTTGTCCCAGCGGCCGCCATTTTGAAGTCGGACAGGTCGCTTGGGGGCTTCTTACTCGTTCAGGTGCCACTGGGGAGCCCGGTCTTGTTGTCCCCTATGCCCCAGGTGCCGATGATCGCTGCAGCTTCTCAATGGGTGCCAAAACGTAGAATGCCGGGCCCCCACACTTGTTGCCTCTTCCCCCCTCTCCTCACCGGGTGCATTGACTAAACACCAGTTTCATGCTCATGCTGTCTGGTGGGGGGGTCTCTATCGAGTCAGCGTGCTCAGTTTGTGGTCACAGAACATCACCTCCGCTCCCCTCGGAAATGGGTCGTGGAAGCCTCATGGAGCGACAGCCTCTAAACTCCGATTCGCTACTCCGAAGCGGCTGCCATCTTGCTGCCTTCCCCTCGCTGCCAGGAATCTTCGATAAACCACCCGTCGGCAGTCTATGGTCTGCAAAAATGAGCTGTGGGTGTCCCGCTCAGGAGCTCATGATTAGCTCCTCGTTTGGGCTCATCTGGGCTCGAATTCACGGCAGTCCAAGCACAGTACTTGCCCGTTTCCACAGGGCCTGGAGTGGAGCCAAAAGGATTCACTTCTGTTCAGCTCCAGGCCCGACGTTTTGGCTACCTCTACTTTATCACAACCCTTTTCCCCTTTGGGACAAAACTGCACTTAAGTATTTGTTATCTGTAGAGCAGTGAGTTCCTAGAGGGGTGTTGGGAATTAACTGGATTCTAGCTAGCCTGGCTGATGAGGGGTGATGCCCCAAAACCAGTCCCAGGATGCTTGTTTTGTCCCAGGAAGGACCCTGGTTGGCAGTTCGGGTTGGACTGTTCCCATAAGGAACAGGGTTAAGACTGATTTGCATATGGCTGGGTTCAAACTGGGGTGGCGTGGTAAGCAAAAGAACGATGGATTAAACCCAGATATTTCTAACTGGGGGTGAATGTTTGCATTGTTCAGCATTCCGTCTATCATTTGTTCCTTTTGCTTTTAGCAATAACAGATGCATAGCTGTTGACAAGAATACAGCATAGAAGAGGAGCAAAAGCCTATGGCAGTTTGGGAATGTTATCAATTAATGAGAATAATATTGAATGATGACACTAAAGTTAGAGTAGTATAATACCTGTCTGTTAATATTCTCTTGCAGTTCTGCACATCACAAGAAGGGTTTATAAATAAAAAAGTAAAACAGAAGAAAAGAAGAAACCTTCTTGGGGAGGAACCACTGTTTTGTCTGTCTTCTTTATCCCCATCCCCTTTTACCCCTTGGGATATAACTGCATATAAGTATTTGTTATCTGTAGAGCAGTGAGTTCCTAGAGGAGAGTTGGCAATGAATGTTGCTCTGCTCGTGTGCAAGCCTGTTATTATTCTAGTACTCTGACAGAACTGCTTCTTGGGTTGTATGTATGCAGCATGCTAGTTTTCAGACTGTCTCTACTTTCGGGATGACATTCTGCAAGGAACTGTGTTTCTGGGATAGACTTTCATACTCTATTTTGGCTGCTTGTAAGGCCTATGCTTACCCACACAATTCCTCTTGACTTGGAGTACATAATAACCAAGTTCAACTTGTACAAGCATTCATAGGATCCTAGTTCTCTGTGGGAAAGCATTTTCAAACTGAAACTGTACAATTTCTTGGTAAGACTCATTTCTGTAGAAGTCTCCTCCAACATCTCTTTCATCTCTGTCTTCACTGGTTTTGTTATATATGCAGCCACGTAGTGAGCAACAGCGATGGAGTTGTCTGCAACAAATTATAGATCCATATTTTAATTCCACATCTTCAGAATCATAGGGTTGGAGTCATTGATATACTTGGAAGCATCTGTTTTTCTCAGGTTGAATGTATTTGTGGGTGATTTCCATATCAGGACATGTCTGATCTTCAGACAAGAACTTGTTGACTTTTCCTTCTGAGATGCCAGGTTGGGGAAATCCAAAACGACATCTTGTGAAAAATGGCCCTTTGAATCTGTATTTTCGATGAAAATACTTCCCACATCTAGAAGTTTGAAACCATGGAACTTATTGTCTCAAGCCCTTGTTAGCTCTGTCTTTTGGGACGGTGCGTGTCACATACTGTTGTCTGAAAGTCAAGACAGACTCATCAGTGTCTGTTCCAAATTTCGGGTCATCTTTTACACATAACATGTGAATATGTGGAGCACCTCTAGCTTGGTACTTTTTGCACCAAAATAAATCAGTTACATGGCCAATAGGAGGATTAGTTTTGTTGCAGATGAAATTCATCATCTTTTGAAACCTTGGTTAAAATATCTGCAAACGTTTTCAGGGCCCAGCTAGTTAAGTTCTCTTGGTGTCTACAGATTGATGACTTGTATGTTTAAGTTTACTTCTCACAGGAATTCAAGCAGGTCATCCCATGCATACTCAGCACAACTGAGTGTTAGAAACAAGTAGGTGGTCTTAGGTTTCTCAACATGCATTCCAGCTCACCATGATGACAATGTTGGCACGCCATTAAATTAATTAAGTTGTATTCCAGGTTTTCATTGTTTCCTTGAACTTTGCAAACAAAGTCCCCTGCTGTGATATTTTGTAGATTCACTTGAATCTTGAGAATGTGGTTTATTACATAGGATAGGCTTCACAAGTCGGTCCCAAATAAAAGGTGAAATATATAGTTAATACACAGGCGAAATCTTGGATCCTCTGAGTATAGTCTAGTTGATATATACTCAGATGCTGTATCTGTCATCATACCTACCACCCATTCCTGTGGGGAAGAGATTCAAAAAACATCGAACTTCTAAGCTTTTGTCTCACACACTCAAGGGAGCTCCTTCTGCTTCTTTTATTTGAAAGAGATCAATAGCATCACCAATAATCTATTTAGAATGCAGAGAGTGAATACTGTAGTGTTCATAAATTTCTTCTGATCAGGATCGACCCACCTTTTCAATCTGCCCTCCGTATGTGTTATATCTTGAAGAGCATCTACATTTTTATAATAAATATTATTTTGTACCAGATATAATGTTGCTTTCTTTACTTTACTAACATCCACTAACTCCTGCCATACTTTTGTACTCTTGGAGTGCTTCCTTCAAATCTCTCTGCACCCCTACAGTTTCAATATTCTGCTGGAAGTCAAATGGCAGGTACACTAATCTACCTTTAGGACTTTTTTCTAATTCTGTTGGAGGCAACTCCCTGTTTTTGGCTCTATATGCACTATAGCTTGGAATGAAGGTATAGATATATAGACTGTATAAAAATGTATTCATACACATTTAGATCCTGAAGTTATTGTGGAATTGCAACTCGTTCAACTTGGTACGGACAGATTTAGCAGGCATTTTATTATCCTCCAAACTTATTGTAATAATATTTACGTATAAATTGTCTTGTGGAACACTTAAAGCTTTCCTCTAAAAAAGTAAGCTGCAATGTCTCACCACTTATTTCTGTTCTCTTCTTCAGTTTTTGTAGACACAGTAACATAACAAGTTTGGCTCTTTTAGTCAGTACATTGACAACATATACAAACACAGTTCAGTTTCTCTGAACAGACTGTGCTAAACTTCGTAATATCTTTTTGAAAGTTATCAACAGTAATACCCGTCTCCTGTTCTTCTACACCAAGTCATCATTTCCCCCTCACTCCTCACTCCTCATGAGGACATAAGAAAACAAAACTGGATACCTTTACATACCTTTTCTAGCTCTGCCACTGTACCATGCAAAATAACTTTATTCATTTCTCCTAAACATCAGACAGGAGTTTTGACATAAAGCCTTCTAACTAATGTTTGCATTTTTTAATGATGTAAAGCTAACATTCTTCTTTGATAGTCATGCTAGTGAATGTCCCTGTAAATAAGTATACTTCTTGACTTTGCATGAATCGAATCAATGCAAAATCCCAATTTTTTTTGTTTTAAACTTTTGCTGGGTGAACGGAAAAGCTCGCACTATATCAATTGATTTCTGCTCAACACAGCAAATACTACTACAAATCCATAATTACATAGGGGCCTGTTTACGCCTTCCTTCCACTTCTTCAGCTATGACTTCATCTGCATTTCTAGCTACTCTCACCTCTTTAGGAATAGGAGTACCATCTTTCATCTTATAACATCTTTCATATTCTTCAACTGCATGTACTAATGTGTTCTCTTTGGAGTAGCTTTCTTCATTAAACAAAGGCTTAGTACTAGAAATATGTCTCAATTCACCAGTGAAAACTTTGGAAATGATAGTTCCATTGAAAAGTCTTTTCTTTTGGCTTCTTCTCCTCATACACAACACTGTTTTATCTAGTGCATTCATTCTGTTTAAACATAGCCTCCTCTCGAGGGTGGGTGACCTGTGGAGGGGAGGGAAAGTCAAGCCCTTTGCAGAACTTCAGAGGGAATATGATATGTCCCGGATGGAATCCTGTCATTCCCTTCAGATATGACACACTCTTTTAGGAGCAATCCCGCTCAGGACAGCTCTCCCAGAGTCCTCCCCACTGGAGGATCAACTCCTCGATGACTACCTTAAGGTGTTATGTATTATTTTAGGACCCTATTGTAAGTTTCCCGATTCATGCCCTTACATAGGTATAAATCACCATATCCTTATATAGGCATAAAAATCATAACCATATTTAGGCATAGCTCATGCAGTCCAAATACGGCAGGGCTACTTCCACTAGTTCTGAAAATCCACAACGACTTCTTGGAAAACTCAGCTTCAGCAGCTAGGGACTTCCCTTTGCTTGAATATTGATTTGTCCAAGAACTCATGGAGTTTTCAAAAAAATTAGACTCTTTGATGATGTTATTATGTCAACTGTACGTCAAACTCTGCATCTTCACGGTATAAATATGCCCACACTCGCCCAAGCAAACACACGGTGGTTTGGAGCAGTTTGACTATCTACTTGCCCGACGTGCCCTGCTCTAGCAAGTGCCGAAGGAAGCCGACCCTCCAGCAGACGCACTGAGAGAGAAGCTGTCTTTTCTCCTGCCGAGAAATTCAGCTTCAGTGTTTCCAAGCTACCCTTGCGGGTTGTTGGGAAATCGAGTCCCGAGACCGACCTTCTTCATTCTAAACTAAGGTACCGAGCTGATTAGACCCTTAGAGAAATCCTGGGCAGATTCTTGGCAAAAGAATACTACATTTATGCTACACCTCACTTACTTCTTCCCTCGTACTAAGCTTAGGTTACGTACACCGGGGTAGGCGTATTTTAGAAGCACGAGTTGAGTAATTTTAGCCTCTGTTATTGATGTATGTATTTATATATGGGTTAGGAACCATACAATGCTCTTATAGAATTATTTTATTCTACTATTTATACTGTATGCATTATATTTTACAACCAGTTTTACGAATGTAGCAGTTCATTTTTTATGCTTGAGAAAGAAGACTGTTCAATAAATCCTTTTATTGAAAACGCCCGTCTTTCTACTTTCTCTGCACCTCTTGTGAAACGAGGTGGTACAAAAGGGAGTGGTGATGGACGGAGCATCTGAACCCATCAAACACTCACACCCAGTCAAAAGATCTGGGTTTAATCCATCGCCGTTCTTTAGCCCACTCTGCCACCCCAGTTCAGACATGGCCATATGCAAATCAGTCTGACTCTGTGCCTCTAGTGAAACGAAGCATGCACGATTGACTGAGTGAAATATCTATCTATTGTTTCCACGACTCTGAAGATACGTTTTTATCTTGGGGAAACAAAGTTGTCATGTTTATGCGGTTGTCAGAGACTAATCCCTTCTTGTGAATTCGAGAAAGTTTCTAGTGACCTCTGAGCTAGCTGGCACACACAATTAAGTCTAGTATATTCGATAGAGACCTAGTCGACCTCAGTCCTACGTCTAATCTATAGGATATACTATTCCAATGCACAGAGCCTATTGGAAATATAGGAACTACACTACATGGCGGCCAACGTTTGGTAAAGCACTAATTTAATGATAGATACTAGAATAACTCAGACGTCTGGAGTGGGTTAAAGGATAAAATATCCGCCTTAAACTGAGTATGACGAAAAATCCTATGTATTAGTTTTGGATTTGTTCAACGTTGAAGGATACAGTGTTACAAAATATTGTGCACCTTATCTTTATTCCTTGAAACTTTCTCTGCAAAACTTGCAACAAAATGCAAGATAGCGATGAAGAGAGCGGTGGACCTGCAGGCACTATTACCAGACCGGGTTGAGACGAGACAGGTCTCCAACAAAATGACCCGGATGCCATAATCATCTATGAAAACGTGAGGAAAACCATAGCTATAAAGCTTATAGAAAATGGTCTATCAGCAAGAGGTGGTAGAGTCATATTTGTCATAGAGGCACATGAATATCGGCAGACAGAGGTATTCTATTCATGGATTGTCTTTCCACAGGCAAATCCAACAACACATGTGTTCCACTTCTATAAGATAGAGGAACCTCCAGAGGCATACGTTCCTTTCGAGGACATTGAAATTCCACTAACTTACCAAGAGCATCAGCTCTGGTTTAAAGGTGCCCTACAACATCAAAATCATATTACCAGGCTCGGTCCACTAGGTAGACCAGGAGCAACATGGCCGGTGCTAGCCACATCCTGCCATAGAACAAATGTGAGGTTCAGTACTGTTAGCTCAGCTAAAACAGTTAATTAAAATACATAGACAATTGGTACAATATGTCATGCAGACTTTAACAGTCCAATCTGCAATAAGAATTCCACAGCACACCCCTCATCAGGGAAACACAAACAAAATCACACCACAGACTATACAGTCAGTAATCGGTAAGTTGCCCGCAAAAAGGGAACAAATTCCATTCTGGTTAGCCCAGAAAATTACTCAAATAGAGGCAGTATTTCCCGATAGTACACCTCATGAAAAACACAGGATTCTAACAATCTGTTTACCAATGGGAATTGCACCACTTGTGGAGGACTGTGACACTTGGGGTACAGTCTTTGCTTCAATCTACACAAAAACACATGGTGTCCCGTCTATGGCTGTGATACCAGATGTTCTGAGACAGATTCAAAAAGGATACGGTCCAGAACCAGCCTTGAATCTTGGTATGAAATTACTGAAAGATTTCAAACAGGTCTCAGCTATTTTATTAGCTAACATTAAAGGTGAAGCAGCATCAGTGACAATCCGCCAAAAATTAAAAGAACTTGATATTACCGAGCAACCGTATGAACTTGCCAGAATTATTGAGAAATCCTATGAAGAACTAGGAAGAGGTAGTTTGGGAGGGAAACCTGTAAAGCCCGAATTAACAGAAAATCCTGAAAACGTTTTTATCAAAAACAATCTAACTACTCCTAAAAAGAAATGGGAAAATAGTAGACTGCCACTTCCTAAAGAGAAGCGCTCTCAGTCCAGAGGTAGATCTCCTCAAAAGGAGCACTCTGAAAAGAGGTATAACCTTAGAAATAGGGATAATTTAAAAAAACCTGATAGATATCAAGATACTGATACTCCGATCCTCTCGTACCTTTCAGACTTCCTCGCAGAAATCCGAAAGAAGAGGACGATCAGAACACATAAAAGAACGCGTGAAGTCCAAAGACAATCAACACGTTCCAAACAATAAGAAAACCCAATTCTCCAAAAAGAAGGTAGCAAGTATTAAAATCAGACATGCCGAGGATCTTGAGGACACAACTCAAGAACTGGGAGTGGGCCCAGACAATGCTGGACAGCGCAGCAGAGGTCACCATAGCTCGCAGGATCCTGAAAGATCATCTGGAAACAGTGGATCTGAATGAATTCTTTCAGGTTGAAACTGCCGACACCAGGGTTAGTGTACCCCATAAGTTATATGAAGTAACACTCCAAATAGAGGGGGATATAACTAGGAAGATAAAAGCACTCTTTTGGGAAAAATTATCTAAAGGTTATGACATCCTTCCAGCTGAAAAAGACTGGCCACCTGAATTTGTCAGGGAGTGCCCACATGGCGAAGAGATCATTATGCCAGCCTTCTCTAATCATATTCCTATTCATAAAAAATAAACCTATGCCAGAAAATGGGCTGTTGCCCAGGCTCCAGCATTATATAAAAATCATGTGGGATGGGATGAGGACTCTCCTCACCATAAAATCCAGTTAAAAAATCAACCAACTGCTCAGAGGCAGTATCCAGTTAAGCAGGAAGCTAAAAAACAAGTCAGGGAGATCTTAGATCAACTTGTATACCAAGGGGTGATTGAAACATGCACCTCGTCCATGAACAATCCTTTGTTTCCAGTCTCCAAACCAGACGAAACATATCGTCTAGTTTTGGATTACAGACATTAAGGGCCATATGTATCAAGCACAAATGCGTTCGCAATCGCTGAAATTCGCAGAACACATGTGTCGAAATTCGCAGCAAGCGGAAAGCTATTAAGACCTTTCTTTTTCCACTGATCTAGGGTTCTCATCTTCTCAGCCTACACTGTTTCTTGTACAATTAGACGGTCAGCGCCGGGACGCCCCTTAGCTGGGGCAGCTGTGCGCTTTAACAACATTTTAACAGAATCTAACATAACATTTTTGCTAAATGGTATGTATGTAGCAAATCTGAGTGCAAAATAAGGAATCGCAAATTTGCGATTCCTTATTTTGCGATTGCATTTAAGGAATCGCAAATTTGGCGAATACTTAAATGCAATGTAAGAAGCACCAGAAAAGTGCAATTCCGCCTTAAGGAATCGCAAATGACCACCAACTTCAAGTTGGTGGTAATTTGCGATTTCTTTCACAAATGCACTTTTTTGCATTTGTGAAGGTGCCATGTGGCGCACATACATGCCCTTAGGGCATGTATGTGCGCCATGTGCGCACACATGTGAATTTCAGGGGTGCATCAGCGTGTCCTTATGACACCCTTGAAATTATTCTCAATTTGCGATTCTCAAATTGCGAATCGCAAATTGAGAATAACTTCCCATTCATTCCTTTGGGCCTCCTGGCCCATAGAAATGAATGGGAAATTATTCCTTAATTCCGATTCGCAATTTGCAAATCGCAATTAAGGAATTTTAAGAAATCGCAAAAAATTTGATTTTCTACATACATCCCTATTTGCAAATCTCAAATAGTGATTTCTAAAAAATCGCTATTTTAGATTCGCAGATCAGGGTGTTGATACATCTGCCCCTAAAACTCTTGTTGCAAAACATTTGCAGTACAAAATTCACACAGTGCAGCACTGATAAATAACATTGTTCCAAAAAATACAAAACAACATTAGATATTTCAAACGGTTTCTTCTGTCAAAACATTGCACCAGAATGCAGGTACTTGACCGTTTTCTCAATAATGGGGACACAGCGTCAATTTCGCCGTCCCCCCCAAGGATTCAAGAATAGTCCAGGATTATTTTCAGCCAGAGTAACAGAGTTACTACATACGTATGATGATGAGACATTATCTTATGTCGATGACATCTATCTTACAGATGATGATTTGGACAGGCACTTGAACAGGGTGAATACCATAATACTTGGATTCGCCTCTGAAGGCTATAAATTCAACTTTAAAAAATCAAGAATTGCCCAACTCAACGTCCTATTCTTGGGATACGAACTTTCAAGTGAAGGCAAAAGCCTAGCAGCAAACTTTTTAGAAAAATGTGCGCTGCTCCAAACTCCAAAAACGCTAAAAAACTTACAGTCAATTCTAGGATTCCTAAACTTCGGAAGAACTTACATTCTGAATTACGCAGAAAGGGTTAAACCTCTCTAAGAACTAATCAAACCTGATTTCAAAACAACTAATTGGGCTTAAAAACACACAGAAATTTTGCGTTCAGTACAAACAGACATGTTGGCAACAAATGTGTAGAGTTAAGTCCATCTGCATGTCATCATTAGAATGTTAGCTATGTTGCTAGGATAGAATGTTAGCTTTTGATTATAGGAGTTGATCTTTGAGCCGTGAAGCTGTGCTGGAGGTATCTGCCTTGATTCTCAAATAAAGCTATTTGATCTTCATCAAATTGACTGGAAATTGGCGACGAGGTGGTCTTCTCTGCGCAGGGGGCAGAGACATTGATACCTTCACCCCTGGATTTATAGACTTATTGGAGATTTATCTACCTGTTGAGATTTAGTTGGAACCTACAACTGCTGAAATCGTGTCCTACCTCCTTTGGATATACTGTGAGTAAAATTTGTTGGATGAAAGAATATTTACTACACTTTCCAAGATTTAATTCAAAATTGGGAAATCTGGATTCTCCAATAAGGAAAGGAAACGTTTATTTTCCTTAATATTTACTAAAACTTCTGAAGATTTGTTTAAATATAAAACCTGGATGTTTTAATGTAGAACCTGGATGTTTTAATACTGAAACTTTAAGGATTTACCATGCTTGCCTGAGAAATATCAAGAGTGTTAAAGACTGCATTCTTGGAACTGCTTCCTAACTGGTATATGGTGATTGCAGCCATATTGGATTTTCTTCGAAGCAAGTTCTACCTTCCTTGAAAAGAGGACCGAGTGTTTCTTTCTGCGGCCATATTGGATTTTCTTCGAAGCAAGCCCTATTTCCCTTGAAAAGAGGAGCGAGTGTTTCTTTCAGCGGCCATATTGGATTTTCTTCGAAGGAAGCTCTACCTCCCTCGAAAACAGGACTGAGTGTTTCTTTCGGCAGCCATATTGGATTTTCTTTGAAGCAAGCTCTACCTTCCTTGAAAAGAGGACCGAGTGTTTCTTTCGGCGGCCATTTGAAGAGATTGGGCGGATTTTCAGTAGAAAAGCATTACTTTACGATCATTTTTATCAAAATACGATCGCGAGTTTAGAAAACTGCATCTATCTTGAGGAATATTTGAATTTGAAGAAAAGAGGAGAACAGTTTTCTACAGTTTGGAAGTATTGAACTGGAAAAGACTACAACAGTTTAAAAGTCTTTGGAATTATAAATAGAAGGACTGGAAAGGAATTATAAATAGAAGACATCAAATATTCTGGTTTGTTATTTTAAACTATTGTTTTATCTTTTTATATTAACTTATTGTTTTGATTTGTTGTTTTCTTAACCAACACTTTCCTTCCAGGTACATTGTATTATATATATTCTAATCCTTTTTTATCGGTATGGGTGATCAATCCATGTCTGCTCCTCCAAGTTTCCTTCCTACTCCAGTTGATCCGGCGATCCCTTGGAAGGATTGGAAAAAACTATGTTTTACTTACATTTTGGCTACTGGGGCAGATAAATATGGACCCATAAGAAAATAAGCTATATTACTCCATCATCTTGGAGTTGAAGGGCGTCGATTATATAAAGATCTACCTGAGATCTCTCTAGGAATGGGAGATGGTCAACCCATTAATCTATATGGAATGTCAATGAGAATGTTAGAGTTACGCTTTACTACTAAAGTGAATGTGGTCCTTGAGAGGCATACATTTTTTTAGTCGCCAACAGAAAGTTGATGAGGATATTGGTACCTATGTTGCTGCATTAAGGGGTCTATCGCTTACATGTCAATTTGAAAAACTAGCAGATTCTCTTATTCGAAACCAGATAGTAAGAAGAACTAACAATAAGAGAATACAAGAAAAACTTCTCATTAAAGATCCGTCTCTAGAAGAGGCAATTCAAATCGCTAAAAGTCTAGAACGTACTCAGATATGGATTAAGGAAATGGAAGTTTGTAGTGATTCAGAATAATATGAAATGTGAAACTCAAGCTTATGTTGATGAAGCTAAATTAGTTAAGCAGATAGAGAAATATTCTATAAAAAATCCTGTCAAAATTGATAGATCTGTAGGTAATAATAATATTCCAAAATTTGACATGAGGACTATTAAGTGTTACCGTTGTGGGGCACCTGGTCACATTGCTTCTAGTCCCAATTGTGCTGCGAGGAATGCCTTGTGTAGAATTTGTGAAAAAAGGGGACATCTTGCCAAAGCGTGTAGGACCAAGATCCAGTAGGGACAGACGCAATCAGATCAAGTACATGAAGTGGATGATGTTACTGATAATATGCGGGAGCTTATGTTATGTGTTGATGGTTACAGTGACGCTACTAAATATGATCAAGTGTACAGAGATGATTTAGAATCACATTCTGAAAATTCAGTTTTGGATTGGGATTGTGATGTTAGAGAAAGCACAGAATTGTTGACCAAGCCTCACTGCATCATAAAATTAGACTCATATGATGTTAATATGCTAGTTGATTCAGGGAGTCTTTACACTTTGTTATCCATGGAAACGTATAATGAAGTGTGGAAAAGTAAATTTGATGTTAACTCATGGAATAAGCCTGATATCAGAACTGTCAGGTATGGAGGAAAAACTATTGATATAATTGGCCTCAAATGGATGTCAATATTCTTTAAAGGAAAGAAAGTATATGGAAGGGTGTATTTAACCAAACAAGGTTTGAATTTGTTGGGCTGGCACCTTCAAAGGGATTTAAATATTATCCTCAACTCTAATGCTGAAGATCCTGTTATGTCTGCTGTTGTGTACGATATGAATTCTATCTATCAAAATGATTTATTTGAAAAGTACTCAAGAGTGTTCTATAATGACCTTAGGAAATTGAAAAACTTCTCGCACAAAATTATTTTAAAGAGAAATGCTATTCCAGTAGTACACAAAGTTAGAAATGTACCCCATTTAATGAGAGAACCATTACGATGTGAACTTAAAAAACTCCTTGCTCAAGGAATTATTGAACCAATCGAGGCCTCCGAGTGGTTGGCCCCGATAATCGTAGCGCCAAAGGATGGAAACAAAATTCATTTGTGTGTGGACTTACGCGATTTAAACAGAACTATTTGGGTAGATAGACAACCTTTGCCAAATATTTCTGAAATGCTAACAGCTATGGGTGGTGGTACTGTTTTCAGTGTGATCAATATGTCTTCGGCGTATCATCAGATAGATTTGGAAAGTGGATTAAGACATCTTACCTCTTTTGTGACGCCGTTAGGGGCATATCGGTATTGTAGGATGCCTTTTGCCTTAGCATCCGCCTCTGCGGTATTTCAAAGAGTGATGGAGAGGATTTTTGGAGACATGAATGATGTTCTGTGTTTTCAGGATGATGTTTTAACTGTAGGAAAAGACAGTGTACACCATGATATTGTTCTGAATGAGGTATTGAAAGAATGGATGATAATGGATTGACCATAAAGAAAGAAAATATCAGTTAAGAAAAGATAGTGTAACGTATCTTGGACACAAAATTTGCAAAGAGGGTATTAAGCGTAAAAAATGTATCAATGCTGCAGTTAGAGACTCTCCCATTCCAAAAAATAAGGACCAGCTTAAGTCGTTTTTAGGACTTGCTGAGTATTGCTCAAAATTTGTCAAGGGTTTTACAGAAATTGTTGAGCCACGGAGTCTGCAGATGAAGAAAGGAGTTATTTTTACTTGGAATGAGAGTTGTGACAAGGCATTTAATAACATTAAAAGAAGCATCATTAGTGCTCCTACTCTTGGGCATTTTAATGTTAAGGATAAGACTTTTGTTACTACTGATGCAAATGCAGTAGGGGTTGGAGCTGTTTTGACTCAGTTGAGTAATGGTGAGGAAAAGATCATTGGATTTGCTTCCCGAAGATTGCGAGATGCGGAACTATCATATTCTGTGATAGAGAGGTAGGCCTTAGTGTGTTGTTGGGGGATTAAGCACTTTAAGTACTTTGTATGGGGTCTTCCTTTTCATGCGCGAACTGATCATCTTTTCATCTTTTCAAAGGAGGCTGAGGATTAGAAGGAAATGTTACCCCTAGGATTTCAAGGTGGATCTTGTCTGTACTTGATTTCAATTTTGTTGTTGAAAATGTTAAGGGTGTCAGGAATGTAGTAGAAGACTATTTCTATATAATGCCAGTTGAAGGTGTGGAAAATAATATGGACGACATGATTGATGTAGTACATGATTTTAAAGGAGTTGAACATGCTTTTAGCAAGGAGGAATGGACAAATGCAATGTCAAATGGTGAACTTTTACAAGTGATTACTTGTGTTTCTCATGGGTGGCATCAAAACATTATTGAAGATGTAAGATTCAGAAGTTTCTACCATGTTGAGGCTGAACTGAGTGTAAGTGAAGGAAAACTATTAAGGAGATATCAATTTGTACCACCAGCAAGTCTGAGAGGGAAAAATATAAATATTGCTCACGAGGGACACTTAGGCAGGAATATGTCTAAGAGAAGGGTCCGACAATCGTATTGGTGGCCTGGAATGGATAGAGAGATTGAGGATGCAGTAAGAGAGTGTTACACTTGTGCTCAAGCGGATAAAACTAAAGTTGTAAGGCAGCCTTCATTGGTGTCTACAACTTTTCCCAAACATCCATGGTAAAGAGAGGCGATTGATTTTCTTGGGCCAATTGCTAAGCTTGGTACTCGTAGCAAGTTTTGATGGTGATTGTTGACTACCATTCTAAATGGTTTGTGGTGCAAAGCACAGCATTTATAAATACTCAAAGAGTTGTTGATTTTATGGAAAGTGTGTTTATGAATGAAGGGATACCCAAAACACTAGCGTCAGATAATGATGTGCAAATGGTGTTCAAAGAAATGCAGGAATTTCTTTCTAAATTTGGGATCATTCATGAGAGGGTTGCTCTATTTAGGCCACGAGCTAATGGTTTAGTAGAACAAATTAACCGATTGATTCTGGATATTATTCAGTTGTCCCTGTCTAATGGATTGTCTTGAAGAATTAAAATAAATCGTGTGGTCTTACAGGATTACGCCACATTCAATAACAGGGGTTTCTCCATTTTTATCTTTAAAGGGACGTGAACCTGGTGTCAAAGAGGTTCCTGGTTGGTTGAAAGTGAAAGATTGTGTGTGGGTGGACAGAACTGCTGTGGAAGATAAAGTAGTTAAAATGCAAGCTGAATCTACTAGATATTATAATGATAGGAAGAGTGTGAAAGATATTAAATTTGAGATTGGTGATCGGGTGACCATAAAGCATGGTGGTGTAACTACAAAGGGTGACAGCAAATTTTCTGCACCAAGTCAAGTGAAGTCTATAAGAAGAAATGTTGTTATCCTATCCGATGGATCAGCTTGGAGTACCGGAAACGGTAGTCAGACAAAATATCGAAAACAAAATATCGATATACAATAATATCGATGTTTTAATATCGATGGTATAGTATATCGATGTGCCATAATATCGACAGACAGAATATCGAGATTAAGGAATGTATGTTAGTAATATCGAAATTTTGTTGTTTAGTGTTATGTATTTTATTATGTTGTTTATATGTTTGCTAAATATGTTTAGAAATGTATGTTTGAAAATTAGTAATTATGTTAACATTTTGCGTTTTAGTATTAGAGCGGGTTGTGGGTTTATAGGGGAATAGGGTGGGAAGTAATTTAATAATAATTAAATAATGAATATATATTTTTAAATATTTTTTAATTATTAATTAATTTGTAATTAATTGAAACTAATTAGTTAATTACATTAATTAGATTTAATGTGGTAATATATTTAATTTAGTGTTATTGTTAATTAATAATTAATTGGTAATTAATTAATATTAATTAGTTAATTAAATTAATTAGATTTAATGTGCTAAGATATATAATTTATTGTTATTGTTAATTAAAAATTACTTGGTAATTAATTAATGTTAATTAGTTAATTACATTAATTAGATTTATTGTGCTGATATATTTAATTTAGTGTTATTGTTAATTAATAATTAATTTGTAATGAAATAATATTAAGTAGTAAATTAAATTAATTAGAGTTAATGTGTTAATATTTTTAATTTATTATTTTTTGATATTGTTATTTAATAATTAATTGGTAATTAATACTTATTAAGTCATTAAATGATTTCATTTATTTATGTGTAGTGGGTTGTGTGTTTATAGGGAAACAACCATTACAATGCAACTTTTACAACGCACTACCATTACAATGAAACTTTTACAACGCAAAAACTATTACAACGTATGCATTTACAACGCATGTTTTTACAACGCAGATACCTTTACAATGCATACCATTACAACGTAAGTATTGGTAAGTATATAATTATATTTAAAAATTTATAGTTTTGGGTTTTTGGGTCAAGGGGTATTTTTAGGGTTCAGGGTCAGTTTTTTGTTTTTGGGTAAAGGGGTATTTTTAGGGTTCAGGGTCAGTTTTTAGTTTTTGGGTAAAGGGGTATTTTTAGGGTTCAGGGTCAGTTTTCAGTTTTTGGGTAAAGGGGTATTTTTAGGGTTCAGGGTCAGTTTTTAGTTTTTGGGTAAAGGGGTATTTTTAGGGTTCAGGGTCAGTTTTTAGTTTTTGGGTAAAGGGGTATTTTTAGGGTTCAGGGTCAGTTTTTAGTTTTTGGGTAAGGGGTATTTTTAGGGCACAGGGTCAGTTTTTTGTTTTTGGGTAAAGGGGTATTTTTAGGGTTCAGGGTCGGTTTTGGGTAAAGGGGTATTTTTAGGGTTCAGGGTCAGTTTTTAGTTTTTGGGTAAAGGGGTATTTTTAGGGTTCAGGGTCAGTTTTTAGTGTTTTGGGTAAAGGGGTATTTTTAGGGCACAGGGTCAGTTTTTAGTTTTTGGGTAAAGGGGTATTTTTAGGGTTCAGGGTCAGTTTTGGGTTTTTGGGTAAAGGGGTATTTTTAGGGTTCAGGGTCAGTTTTTAGTTTTTGGGTAAAGGGGTATTTTTAGGGTTCAGGGTCAGTTTTGGGTTTTTGGGTAAAGGGGTATTTTTGGGGTTCAGGGTCAGTTTTTAGTTTTTGGGTAAAGGGGTATTTTTAGGGTTCAGGGTCAGTTTTTAGTTTTTGGGTAAAGGGGTATTTTTAGGGTTCAGGGTCAGTTTTTAGTTTTTTGGTAAAGGGGTATTTTTAGGGTTCAGGGTCAGTTTTGGGTTTTAGGGGTACAGGGCTACAGTGTAAAAATTAGAGTAAAATTAAATTTAAATTAAATTAATTAAATTAAATTAAATTAAATTAAATTAAATACAATTATATTATATACATTTTAATTAATTTACATAAAAAATTATTATATACTTACCAATACTTACGTTGTAATGGTATGCGTTGTAAAAGTATCTGCGTTGTAAAAACATGCGTTAATATTTGTAACATTATATGTATTTTTAAATTAATTTTACATTATTATTAATACATTTAAAAATACGATATTTTTACTTTCGATATTTTTGTACAACGATATTATTTTTTCGATATTTTTGTACTTACCATTATGTAGATATAACTTCGATATTTTTGATTTCGATATTTTTGTGTCGATATTTTTGTATCTCGATAATGTGTCTTTCGATAATATGTCAGTGATCCACTGGAGCAGCGTCTCCCAGAGATTTCCTGCACGTTTGGGCGGACGCGCGACTTCACTGATACTCATGCGCGAGTAACTAGCACCCGCATGAGACCTTTTGCAAATATGGGCGGGCGATCCACACTGCAACCAAACTCTTGGCGCATGTGCGAGTGATCAGTGCGTAGTGGACGCCGCCAGCACTCCACAGGCTGGCCCCCGTTATTCTTCATTGACTTTGCCTAAGGTGAGAATTCATCTATCTCACACGCTTTCCTTTTAGGGAAAGGAAGCGCCTAGTTATGGTTCAGCCCTGACCCCACACGCCCTGTTCTTTTTCAGATTCTTCTTCTCCCCTGTGAGCAAAATACCTCCCTAAAAGAAACCGGCTAATGTGCTAAGTTCCAACCCAAGTCCCTGGACTTCTGTGAAACAGGTACTTTCCTCGACAGTTCTCTGTGACATGTTAAATTGCATTTTCATAGTAACCGTCCGCCCTCATACTCTGTTGTCTTAATTAATAAGCGAAACAACGCACCCTGTGACTTTAGACACACGTTTCCGCTTCTACTGAGTGTCTCCCTTAAGTCCACATTTAAGCAACGATGAATTGATTACTCCCCTGCCGGAAAGAAGTCCGACAGGACTCTTCTAACCTGCCAGTTTTTTCCTTTCTTTAGTCAGAAACTCAATTTCTATGGTTGGGCTTTGAAAAGACTCTCCGACATCCTGGATGTTTAAAGACAACGCTGATCCATCTGCGACCATTGCGTCTCCCTGGACAGGTATCTAGTTTACATGTTTTTTTCAAGCTTTTGATACCCGACCACCCATGATTATTCTGGTACTAAAAAGTCCCCCCGCACTCTCATTTAACCCTTACAGATAACTCTCCTTCTCACCCCCCAGAAACACGTCTCATTTGTGAGTAAGGTAAGCTGAGTGGCTTGATGGTGGTTCACTCACTTGTGTTCTTTCAATTACGATGGTTCATGCTGACAAACGGCAATCATCTCTTTGTCTTTTATAGATTTTCCCCGGCCCTGATGAGAATCCCTCCCTTTCGAGCTACGGGGATTCGAAACGCGTAGGCCCTCACCTTAGTAATTGCTCTGTTATGAAACTTAAAAACGTAGAGTGATTCAAAACATTTCTTCACTCTTTAGTGCTTGATATTGTACATATTCTTGTTTAGATTTTGTTGAAAATAGAAAAGTGTAATGAATATATTTTGTCGTGCTACACTGATTGATAATTCAATGTGCTAAGTCGCAGAGCAATTTCTATTTTCCCTGTTTTCCTTTCCCTGCACACTGACACACCGGGATCCACGAGTGTGTCAGGCTTTGTATGAGTGGGTTTATTTTGATTGACTGTGATATGTTTGAATAGAGTGACTGTGTATATCTTCTTCTTTTGGAATTGATTGTGTCCAATTTTTTCTTGTTTTTTTGAAATGTAAATATTTTTCTTGAAAAATGTAAATATTTTCGTGTTTCTATTCTAGAGAAGTAAAAGAGCTATTAAATAGCTAAAAAAACTCCAGTTGAAACAGTCTGTTCTTCTGTTTGAGTTGAATTATTCATCAGTGTAGGCAAATGTTTTTTGTTATATTGATATAAGTGCTCAGCCTCTCTGATTAGAGCCAGCTCTTGTGTTGTTATTTGAGTGATCCACTGGAAACATATGCAAATGCCGTGCTCCGGTTCATGTTTCTGAAGATTGATGTCTTTTGAATATAAAAAATGGAAATGTATTATATTCCTTAAATATGATTTATATGGGAAAAAAAGTATAATTTATTTAGTGTATGTTAAGTAGGGAGATGTGTAGAGTTGAGTGCATCTGCATGTCATCTTTAGAATGTTAGCTATGTTGCTAGGATAGAATGTTAGCTTTTGATTATAGGAGTTGATCTTTGAGCTGTGAAGCTGTGCTGGAGGTATCTGCCTTGATTCTCAAATAAAGCTATTTGATCTTCATCAAATTGACTGGAAATTGAGTCTTTACAAAAACATTTACAAACACGCAATAATGTACGCAACCTTCTAATCCGAATCTTCCCAGGGAGATGCGGATTCACATACCTAACCTTTAATGAAAGTGAAAAGGTACCAATAGCTTACAAATCATACTTGTACACACAAGCTGAAATGAAATTCACTTCAACAGAAAAAATTCTGACAGCGGATCAGACTGCTGTAGCAAAGGAGAGAGCCCTCGCACAAGGTAAACGCATTAAAGTCATTACACCTGTACCTGCCTTAGAGGCAGTGATGAAGGCAAGCATTCCAAATGCAAAAGCTTTACATCCAAGATGGATACAATGGGTTAATTCTCTTGCTGTAACAGATGTTGAATACGTTTTTGCCCCTTACTTGAAGACACAAGAATTTCTCCAATACGAACAAGAAGGTCCTCTGCCTACTGAAATTCTACCTCTAGAACATTACGGCTGTATAATTTATACAGACGGATCAGCACAGCCAGCGATTGGGGGTAAACAAGCTTATAGTGCAGCGTGTGCGATTGTTAAAGGTCGCTGGGGCGATGGTAAATTCCAAGCTATGGTCACAAAAACTCAATCTCTAGGAGACTGTTCAGCTCAGCGAGCTGAACTCCAAGCTTTCAAGATGGCGCTTGAAAATACCGATCGCGAATTCCCCACACTCATAGTGTGCGATTGGTATTACTGCGTCCAGTCTTACGATGAATATCTGCAGTACTGGGTTCAAAATGGTTTTAAAGACTCAAAAGGTGGCACAATAAAGCATAAAATGCTTTGGGAACAGGTAGTTCTTTTGCAGAAAGAACTACAAAAGACTCACGTGATCCATACACTGAGTCATCAGCGAGATGGCGTTCACGTTGAAGGGAATTCATTGGCTGATGAAGCCGCAAAGGCAGCTGTACAAATGGTTTCCGTAGCTGCAATTACTCGTTCAAAAATGAAAATAGACAGCGAAATAATGCAAGCAGTCACTGCTTCAAGAAAAGACAGTGGTAAAACACTACCAAAGGGCTTTCCACTCAAGTACTCATATATAACTGATGTGAATAATGTTCCTTTTGCTCGAATCCCTGGGGTGGGGGATAGAGTAATCCCAAACATGGAACACAGGTTAGGACTAATCGTAGCGGCACATGAAGGCCTTGCCTCTGCACATGCAGGTTTTTCCGCCACAGTTTCATTATTAAAACAGCGATACTGGTGGCCACACATGAAGAAACAAACCAGAAACTATGTTTTGGAATGTGAAATATGCCAGAAAATGAAAGTTTCAACAGTGAAACGCCCGGCGCTGAAGCCCCTTCTGATTTCAGATAAACCACTAGCGTGTGCTTACCTGGACCACTGTGGTCCCTTACAAAGGGATGGCAACTATAAATATATCATGGTCGCATTGGATTCATGATCAAGATTCATTTGGATGTGGCCTCAGTGCTCGGCTGACGCCCGAACTGTTATAAAAGATTTGCGAGTCTTTATCGGCACATACACAATCGGCACGCTACATTCTGACCAGGGTCCTGCATTTAGCTCTAGGGCTTACAAGGAGACCATGGCCAGCTTGGGCATTGCATTGCGATTTTCGAGTCCGTTCCATCCTAAGGGAAATTCAGTTGTGGAGAGAAAAAAACGTGACATAAAGCAATCTATAACAGCTAGGGTATTAGGTTCGGGTGATGGGTGGGTCAAACATCTAATAAATGTCCAAAGTAGTCTTAATAACCTGCCAAGAAATTCTCAGGGTGGAATCACTCCATATGAAATCCTTTTTGGTACTAGAATGTTGGTTGAAGACCCTCGATCGTCACACTTCAGTGGTGGAACGAAAACCCTTTGATATCAAGGATCGTTTGGCTGTTTTACAGGGCTTAAATGAAACAAGAAGAAGTTTAAGCAACACCAGCGAAAAGCCAACGACCACTGAAGAAAAAACACCTGTCCCAGCAAGACCTGTCTGGATTCCAAAGATTGGGATCTGGTCAGGGAGAAAATAGCGAACAAGAAGGAATTCGGGCCTTCTTACAGAAAACCAGTACCAGTTCTAGCAATCCACAGATCAAGAACAGTACTACTGCCGCCTCTTGCTGGAAAAAAGAAGAACGGGTCTGTGTCAATTGACCTGGTAAAACCACACCATGTGGCTGATAATAAGTTGTAGGGCCAGTGGACTCCCAAGATGTAGCAGACGACCAAATCTTGCTACTATCCAAGAGGTTCAAACTGAAAGACTCATCACCTTTGAAGATTCTAAAGTGAGAAAAGAAGGACTATGCAATGAAGCCATGGAACTTGTGCCTCTTGAAACCCAAATAACAGTTCGTCAAGAAACTCCCGTCTACAATGATGTAGCATCTGACTACACAAACATGTCAAGGGAACAAGCAACTCCAGCGATTTCAAATAATACGGATGTAATACCAAATATTGACAGAACTGCCTCTGGCTATTTTATCAACTTTGATAACTTCTCTGAGGATCCCAGTGAACCTGAAAGTACGCCAGCACATAAAACTTTCAAGGAAAAAGTAAAGGAACGTGGTCAAGAGCTTACAAATACATATCTGGTTTCACCTTGGGTTGAACTTGGGATTCTGTTAGGTGTTCTTTATCTCCTGCTATGGCTCATTCTTGTGTTAAGTTTGGGAAAACTGATAGATGGAAAACACATTAAAATGGACACAGCAAGTAACAACATCAACTTGCTTCTGAAGCCACACAAATCATCTCATCGTCAATACTGATGAAGAGTGGATAGGGGCACTCGCTTCTACGCGAGAGGTGGCCATACGCTCCTGATTTAAGTTGGTCCAGCTAAAGATTCTCCACAGAAAATATTATACACCCACCACATTGTTAAAATGGGTAGAATTAAATCAACACGATGTTTGAGACTAAGTGGGCAAACAGGCACATTCCTACATCTATGGTGGGACTGCCCGAAAATACTTGAATATTGGGGCAAGGTCACTACATGTATGCTTACGGTGTGTAGAGAGCAGATGAAGAAGACACCTCAATGGTGTTTATTAAATGTTTGGGATAAGACAGACATAACAGTGGGGAAAAAAATCTGGGTTATTCTGGGCTTTACAGTGGTGAATCGCAACATTGCGAGGAAATGGAGGGCAGATGTGGCGCCAACCTTGAGAGATTGGAAAATTGATATTGACTGGTGTATGCAGGCCGAGAGGGTGGTTTATGAGAGTAGAGGATGCCCACCCAAATGGACTAGGGTGTGGGAAAAGTGGAATTTGGCGAGAGGTTCGCTTTGTCCGCTTGTGAATGCCAATGACCCCAATATAGAGGAATGAAATTACAACATAATGTAACCATCTATTGTAAATTGATTATTGTGACAGGAGAGGATCTATATGTTATGAGATTGAAACTGATAATCCTGTGTTATAAGTGTCTTGCTACCTTGAATATGTACCAGTATACGATTTGATTTTGTATTTTGTACTTGACGTGCCTGCATCAATAAAAAGAGTTATAACAAAAAAATTAGCTTCCTCTTCAGAGCGAAATCTTTATTAACTATACTCTCAACACGTTCCTTTTGTCTCACTGCTTCTCTTCTTCTTTTGTATTCCTTCACAGTTCTACTTAGATTCTGAATTACTCGTTTCATTGGATTGGTTACTCTTCATTTTATATGTACTTTTGCTTCTTTCTTAGTTGATCTCAAACTTTGTTTTTTATTTACTCGATTTGGAGGTTTTTTGAGTTCTCTGCATAGTATTTTGAGGAATGTTTTTCTTCTTTTACCAGCAGTTTTTTCTCTTTCACCACTTTGTCCACAGCTTGCCCCTTTAGTTTCCCATTTGAAAGAAGATAGTATCCCTGCTTCTGTTTCTTTCTTTCTTCTCTGACTTTTTAATGGCATTATAACTGTCTGTCCTTAAGAAGAAATGGATTCCTAAAACGAAACACATTAGTATATTCATTTTGATGTAGCATCTGACTATACAAACATGTCAAGGGACCAAGCAACTCCAGCGATTTCAAAGAATCCGGATGCAATACCAACTATTCACAGAACTGCCTCTGGCTATTTTATCAACTTTGATAACTTCTCTGAGGATCCCAGTGAACCTGAAACTACGCCATAATAATAAATAAAACTTTCAAGGAAAAAGTTAAGGAACTTGGTCAAGAGCTTACAAATACATATCTGGTTTCACCTTGGGTTGAACTTTGGATTGTGTTAGGTGTACTTTTTCTCCTGCTATGGCTCATTCTTGTGTTAAGTTTGGGAAAACTGATAGATGGAAAGCACATTAAAATGGACACAGCAAGTAAGAACATCAACTTGCTTCTGAAGCCACACAAACCATCTCATCGTGAACAATGAGACCTGTCATCAGTGAACATCACAGCTGTTCCTCTACCTGGTGGAATAGCTTGGGATACAACTGATTATGGCATTTATGGCCCTGTCGAACTGCTGAAAATACCACACCAATTTAAGGTTTCCTTGAGTGACTTCGTTTCACCCAGCACATTTTTTGATGATTGGGACTTTGAAACTGTTAATAACATGATGGCAGACTCAGAAATGTCAGCAAAATTTACAAAACATGAATACTTAGAAGGTTCATCAAATTATGAAGAAATGTATTGTTTTAATCATTTTGGCCATCATTACTTGCATAAATCTGCAAACCCTGGAAATGTTTTAACTTATAATCAATGGGAACATTGCCCAACTCCTCCAAAAGGTAGCTCTAAAACATTTCTTAGAAAATTTCCATATTTTAAAGATTTTAATGCTACAAACCCAGAAAGTTTTTACTTTAAAAATATGAATAAGACAGGCATGAAAAGTATGTCGACAAACACTAAACAAATGTATTCTGTGACCTTTTATGCTGAATTGTCCACCTTAGGTTTTGAATTTTGGAAAGACAACATTGAGACAAAAAACTGTTTGGGGCACAAAAGACTGGCAGGTACAAGGTATAGAAGCATTGTTCAGAGCCTGCATCATCCACGAACAAATTATGTTTTTAAATGACACTGTTCAACAGAAATCTTGTCTTGGCATTGCTAAGATAAAAGATTTAAACAAACCGTCCATACCTAAGCCCACACCTGATAGTAATAGAACTACAGATGAGGAGGTAGACGTAAACCATATTTTACAACAGAACAGAACAAATCCTGAATGGATAAAATGGTTAATCTGGCCCACAGACACGAATAACTGTCAAGATAGATTCCTGAACAAGACACAAGGGTTCACAGTAACTCGGCCAGATACAAGATATATCCAAAGACAACATCCAGGGATAATAACAACTTATAGTGTAGGAAAACTATGCCTTGAGTGGCTACAGAGACACTTCCAGAAATAAAACAACACTTATCTTTGCTTAAAGATGGCGTTGATATATGAGAATTCTTACTGGGACCTCGTAATCCATGTCATAAACGTTTCATATTCGCCGGTATATACACTGCATACAATGAAGCATGGAAAGTCACGCAAATTGAAACAGCTGAAAGAATACGAAAAATCGATCGTATTAACTTGGAGAAATCACTCTCTGTAGTTGACATGGGTTAAAAACTCTGTCGTCCAGAATTTATTCTTTGGACAGCATTGTATCATCTGCCATAGACATAATTGAACAGGACTTTCTAATGCTACAACGTGGCCAGTCTCAATTACGTTCTATAATGCTATTTGGCTGGACGTTGCAAAACCTTCGTTCAGGCTATGTGCCTTGGCGTCTAATCAACACTACCTCACTGTTTACTGTATTTAACCTTACAGATAAACAAATCTCGTTGGCACAGAGGGGAGCAGACTATACGGTGCTGAGCATAGAAAAACTGGAGAAATTACCATTGACCGTTTCTGAGAACCCATCAGTTGAATGGATAATACATGGCAACATCACAATACCAGTGACGACTTTCCAGTTTCAGTATTGCTTAAAACACATACCAGCAGGCCTGTATGAAAGGTTGGATAAAGAATACATTAAGTCGACCTGGGATTTACCATACACACACAAATGTTGGAGTGGGGAAAAGGAAGTATTTCTTAGTGGTAAAAATTGTGAGAACTCACCAAGCGGTACACTATTGTGTCAAGGTATTAATTTCCTCGGAGCCTGCAAAGGTTCTTCCAATAACCTTTCTTGCCACCTGCAAGGTTCGCCAACAGCGGTGATGGAACCAATTTTCAGGCAGCTTTCAAATGGTAGCTACATTATGTTAAATGATCACAGCTGTTGTGGAATGGTGCCAGGAATAGGCTATCTCGTTAGTGTGTCAGCCAGTGTCTCTTTTTGTATGCAAGTATTGTTTCCTAAAAGCAAGACAGACGGGGGGTCGCCACTATGGCCTTCACTGAACATCTCTTCTACATGAATTGATACTTTAAGCAGAAGGAAAGACATTCTTTTGCAAAAAAACGGTGCCACTGATCTCGTCCAGAAAAAACGTATGATCTGCAAGTTGCAAGGACTTCTGCAGAGATATTTGCATTATTATCAACAAACTGCCCAATACATTTCACAGAAATGTTAGGTCGTATCTTTAACATGTCTGATACCAGCGGTATTGCACATGTATTTAAGACGATTTTTTCGGGACTGTTAGCACCCTTTGAAGCAGTCCTGGGCATTTTTCCTAACTTCGTCCACTCTGTGTTTGGCGGCCTGCCTCTCATTTTGGAACTCGTAGCATGGATCTTATTTTTATTCCTCCTGCTCTGTTATGGCACATCCGGCCACCAGAGATACCCAAGCCAGCATGGAAACTGCGCTGCAGGCTATGAGGTACCATGACAGAATGTGGCTTGGCTTGGCTCGTTTGAGAGATCTGAATACCACATTGTTCTTGTCATACAGACCAATCTGGCAAGATTGCATCTTACCTGTTCTATGATGCCTGCTTTGTGGAGAGGAATGCGCGTTAGATGTCTGACTAACACTACCATCGGTTATGCCAACGGATGCTGACGCATAACCGGGTCCGGTAACGGCTCATGTGTTGTGTTGCCCCCAGCGGCTACCAATCCTGATGATGGCATTCATTGAGATCTCACTGGCAAATCCAACTGGAGGTGAGATACGCGGACCATCAGGCACACAGGTACCATCTGCTATGAACATTGCTAACGCGGCTGACGGCGATGCTTCACATCTGTGCACAATTGACCTTCTTAATGAAGTAGTCAAACTTTCACCTACTGTGGTAGACAATTTTTTTGCCAGCCTTGATGAATTAATGTTTTCTCCTGATACCGAGAATAACTTTTGAAAGTATCACACAGCGTTCTTTTGGAACTCTGAAATTCGACCTTCACTTTTTTCAAGATAAAAGCTTCCATGTTTGGAACTCTATTTTTACGACAGATT
Organism: Lissotriton helveticus; assembly: GCF_964261635.1. Taxonomy (NCBI): domain Eukaryota; kingdom Metazoa; phylum Chordata; class Amphibia; order Caudata; family Salamandridae; genus Lissotriton; species Lissotriton helveticus. The sequence goes on along the minus strand of NC_136065.1, from coordinate 1,579,581,523 downwards.
TATTTGACTTTTTCCAAAAAACAAACCAAACTTTGGCACAAAAGAGTAATCTGCTTATAGTAGAACTATTCTTAGATTACAAGAATTCCTTGAACACTTCCTAGAAACAGTATTAGCCTAATCCACAAACCAAAATAGTTTGTATATTCTGCTATGGGATGGTCTCAACCTTTTTCTTCTGTAACTAAGAGCCATTTCATAAATGTAATTCTCGTGATTCATTTAGTTAGCCTTGCTAATATCATATCATATGCTTACAATGAAATCATTGCCTTTAAATATGTACTGTACAAAATACTTAATTTTTCGTGTGCAACCATTTCAAATGCATTTTATATGATTTTTTGGGGGTTGTAAACACATGCTCTAGATTAGATGTTTTAGTGCTTGAACTTAGATGAACATGATAACGTGGAGTGGGTGTTATGTATTATTTTAGGACCCTATTGTAAGTTTCCAGATTCATGCCCTTATATAGGTATAAATCACCATATACTTAGATAGGCATAGCAATCATAACCATATTTAGGCATAGCTCATGCAGTCCAAATACAACAGGGCTACTTCCACTAGTTCCGAAAGTCCGCAACGATTTCTTTGGAAAACTCAGCTTCAGCAGCTAGGGACTTCCCCTTGCTTGAATATTGATTTGTCCAAGAACTCATAGAGTTTTCAAAAAACTGAGACTCTTTGATGACGTTATTATGTCCAACTTTACGTCAAACTCGGCACCTTCACGGTATAAATAGGCCCACACTCGCCCAAGCAAACACACGGTGGTTTGGAGCAGTTCGACTATCTACTTGCCCGACGCGCCCTGCTATACCAAGTGCCGAAGGAAGCCGACCCTCCAGCAGACGCATTGAGAGAGACGCTGTCTTTTCTCCTGCCGAGTAATCCAGCTCCAGTGTTTCCAAGCTACCCTTGCGGGTTGTTGGGAAATCGAGTCCTGAGACCAACCTTCTTCATTCTAAACTAAGGTACCGAGCTGATTAGACCCTTAGAGAAATCCTGGGCAGATTATTGGCAAAAGAATACCACATTTATGCTACACCTCACTTACTTCTTCCCTCGTACTAAGCTTAGGTTAGGTACACCGGGGTAGGCGTATTTTAGAAGCACCAGTTGAGTACTTTTAGCCTCTGTTATTGATGTATGTATTTATATATGGTTTAGGAACCATACAATGCTCTTACAGTATTATTTTATTGTAGTATTTATACTGTATGCATTATATTTTACAACCAGTTTTACGATTGTAGCAGTTCATTTCTTAAGCTTGAGAAAGAAGACTATCAATAAATCCTTTTATTGAAAACGCCCGTCTTTCTACTTTCTCTGCACCTCTAGTGAAACAAAGCATGCACGATTGACTGAGTGAAATTCTATCTATTGTTTCCACGACTCTGAAGATACGTTTTTATCTTGGGGAAATAAAGTTGTCATGTTTATGCGGTTCAAAACAACAATAGAGGGAGTGTAGAGGTTATGATAGAATCACCCTCCTAGCTAGTATTCAAAAACAAAAGGATATCATCAATGTGTGCTGGTGGATTTTTTATTTTTATTTTTATCTTAGTGACAAGACGAGGGCACTATGTGCTTTTAAAATACCCCTCACACACTAAGAATCCCTTAGTGTCATGCTTCATCATTGGGGTCTTCCCGTCTCTCTACGAGGCGGGGCGTGCTACGACCTACGGACTACGCGGGAGCACTGTTGTTTGTGACAAAAACTATGTGAAAGTGCAATGTTGGTGAGATCATTGTCACTTCAAGAGAGAGCCTAGTTCGCCATTTACGCATTAGTTTTTTCACTAAAATAAAAATAAAAATAAAAAATCCACCAGCACACATTGATAGAATCCTTTTGTTTTTGAATGTTTATGCGGTTGTCAGAGACTAATCCCTTCTTGTGAATTCGAGGAAGTTTCTAGTGACCTCTGAGCTAGCTGGAACACACAATTAAGTCTAGTATATTCAATAGAGACCTAGTCGACCTCAGTCCTACGTCTAATCTATAGGATATACTATTCCAATGCGCAGAGCCTATTGGGAATATAGGAACTACACTACAAAGGATAATGCGATCTCATTGACATACCGAAAACTGCTCTACAATTGGCCTGATACCCTACAGATAGTCCAGGCAAAGTGGGAGGAGGAGAGGGGAACTTTTTTACTGATGAAGAGTGGATAGGGGCACTCGCATCTGCGCGAGAGGTGGCCATACACTCCTGATTTAAGTTGGTCCAGCTAAAGATTCTCCACAGAAAATATTATACACCCACCACGTTGGTTAAAATGGGTAGAATTAAATCAACACATAGGGGCTGATTACGATGGAGGATTTTCCGCGTCCTCCGGGCCGGCGGAAGCCACCACCGGCCCGGAGGATGCGGAAAATCCTCTGCGGACCCACCAAAGACCCACCGCCAAATTAGGATGGCTGGTGGGTCTTGGTTTCAGTCCGCCGCTTTTCTGCCGCGGTCTGCTTACAACCACGGCAGAAAAGCTCTAACATGTCTGGCGGTGTCTATCAGACACCGCCAGGCATATTAGGATGTCTGGAGTACTATGCCTTTCCACGGCGGCATTTCCGCCATGGAAAGGCATACGGACTTTTGTTTGGGGGCCCGTTGCGGGCCCCCAGGGGTGAAAGGGGGGTGGGGGTGCAAATAGGAGGTACCTATGGTACCCCCATGCATTTGTATGCAGAAATCGGCAGGCACCGCGCGGTGCCTGCCGCTTTCTGCATACAAATGCAATGAATGCATTTGTAACATTGCGGCGGGTGCAGCTTGAAGCCGCACCCGCCGCAATGTTACAAATAGAGGTTGTGATCGCCAGGGTGGTGGTCACATCCTAATTGCACAGGAGGGAACTCCGCATGCCCATGCGGAGGTTCCCTCCTCCTCGGTGATCGCGGACGGACTCAAGTCCGTCCGCGATCATAATGGGCCCCAATGTTCGAGACTAAGTGGGCAAACAGGCGCATTCCTACATCTATGGTGGGACTGCCCGAAAATACGTGAATATTGGGGCAAGGTCACTACATGTATGCTTACGGTGTGTAGAAAGCAGATGAAGAAGACACCTCAATGGTGTTTATAAAATGTTTGGGATAAGACAGACCTAACAGTGGGGGAAAAAATCTGGGTTACACTGGGCTTTACAGTGGTGAATCGCAACATTGCGAGGAAATGGAAGGCAGATGTGGCGCCAACCTTGAGAGATTGGAAAATTGATATGGACTGGTGTATGCAGGCCGAGAGGGTGGTTTATGAGAGTAGAGGATGCCCACCCAAATGGACTAGGGTATGGGAAAAGTGGAATTTGGCGAGAGGTTCACTTTGTCCGCCTGTGAATGCCAATGACCCCAATATAGAGGAATGAGATTACAACATAATGTAACCAACTATAGTAAATTGATTATTGTGACAGGAGAGGATCTATATGTTATGAGATTGAAACTGGTAAGTGTCTTGCTACCTTGAATATGTACCAGTATACGATTTGATTTTGTATTTTGTACTTGACGTGCCTGAATTAATAAAAAGAGTTATAACAAAAAAATTTGCTTCCTCTTCGAGACGAAAGCTTTATTAACTATACTCTCAACACGTTCCTTTTGTCTCACTGCTTCTCTTCTTCTTTTGTATTCCTTCACAGTTCTACTTAGATTCTGAATTACTTGTTTCATTGGATTGGTTACTCTTCATAATATATGGACTTTACTCCTTTCTGAGTTGATCTCAAACTTTGGTTTTTATTTACTCGATTTGGTGTTTTTTTTTAGTTCTCTGCATAGTATTGTTTTTTTTCTCTTTCACCACTTTGTCCACAGCTTGCCCCTTTAGTTTCCCATTTGAAAGAAGATAGTATCCCTGCTTCTGTTTCTTTCTTCTCTGACTTTTAATGGCATTATAACTGTCTGTCCTTAAGTAGAAATGGATTCCTAAAAAGAAGCACATTAGTATATTCATGTTTTCTATATGTACTATAAGATTTCACATTTTAAGAATTCACCTACTAAAATAATCAGTAGCCTTTTTAAAATATAGTTCTCTAAATAAGTATGTAAGTGATGTAAACAATACCTCAGAACATGTACATGGGAATACAGGGGTATGCTCCTACATACATAAACAGTTAGTAAGAACATGAGTGAATGAATAAATCCTTCTATCGGTCTGTGACTTGCTGAGAGAGAAGCTATATGCTTTGGAAAAAAATGTCACTTGCATTATGGGTGGTACACTCTATGTAGTGCTTGGCATAGAGATCTATAAACGCATCAATAACTTAGTAAAACTCAAAGGAACATATCTCAATCCTGTGAGCATAAAGCATCCTTGCCTTATAGCATACCTACGTAACCTAATAACAAAATAGGGCAACCCAAGGTTCCCTAAGGAACTGAGTAAAATACTTATTATTATAGCATTCCAACAGCATCTCTCAGACAGTAGCTATATATACTGAAACGTAGATTTAACCCCTTCGAGGCGGCACAAATTTCGCCGCGGCACAGGGGGTTGGGGGGTGAGCCTGCGCTTCCGTGCTCGTGATGGAACCGCACCATCATGAGACACGGGTGGCGTGAGCTCATGACGGCGTGGTTCAGTCATGACCACGCCCGTTCATCAATTCGCCCACACAGGCGGAGAATCAGTGCCACGTGGGTGGAGCAGCCACAGCATGACGGAACCACGCCGTCATGAGCACACACCGCCCGTGTCTCATGATGGCGTGGTTCCGTCATGAGCATGGAAGACTTGACAAGCAGGTTCTACATGCTGAGTGAAGGAGACAGTAAGAGTACGTAGCCTGAGTCTTCACCAGTAGGCCTCACCCATGTTAAAAGGACTGTTTGTCTGGATAGATGAGGAGCCTGTGTTACTAGCTGCCCGCATAGGTAAGTGGGTGTAGAAACCCACCTACAGCAGTGCTATAACATGTTTAAGTAAGTGTGCTGGTATGTGACTGACTTTGGTACCTTAATGGCTCCCTAAATGTGTATGTAAGTAGGTAGGTAGGTAAAATTACTGGAGCTAAAAAGAAATTGTATGCTATACCGGTACCACCCCAGGAATGGGAAACCTATCTAACTGACCTTTATAAAGCAAACCCAACTGGAACTGATAATAATGCAGATGATTTTACCTCGGAAAGTAACTTAACCCCATTAGAGAAAAGCACAGTATTTTCTATTGAAGTTCACATCAGAAAAGCCAGGAACACCTCCGCTTCAGGCCCAGATCTGATTCCAATTAAAGTTTTACAGTCAAACCCAAGGGAATGGAGTCAAATGTTAACACCGTTTTTTAATTTTATTTTTAGTACTAGGAGAATACCAAAATCATGGCAGGGAAGTATTATAATACCCATATTCAAAAAAGGGAACCAAAACGTGGCGAGTAACTACCGCCAAATCGCACTAATGGATGCGACAGGTAAAATCTTCGCTGCTGAGGTACTGGATAGATTAAAAGACTGGTGTTTTTCAAAGGGTATAATTCCAATGTATCAAGCAGGCTTTCGTCCGAATCACTCAGTACTAGACAACATCTCGATTCTCCAGACTATACTTGACAAATACATTGGGCGGAAATCACAACCAGTGTATGCTGCATTTATAGACTATTCCACTGCGTTTGATCGCGTGGATAGACAACTACTATGGAAAAAATTGCGAAGACTGGGGCTATCTGAAAGTCTGTTGCAAATTATAATCCAACTACATACGAATACCTGGTCCCAGGTCCAAATGGGAAGCGAAAAAGGTCTGACGAAACCAATTAATACTTCGAATGGTCTTAAGCAAGGATGCCTTCTTGCACCAATTTTATTTTCACTATATCTGAGCGACCTTCCACTCTGCTTACAACAGTGCTCTAGTTTGCCACCAAAGGTTGCTAATCAAAGCATACATGCGTTGTTGTACGCAGATGATATAGTTATGTTAGACCTCACACCGTTTGGCCTCCAAAACTTATTGGACTCTTTAAATGTTTATTCGAAGGAACATTTCTTAATCCCGAATTTGACAAAAACAAAAGTAGTAGCGTTCTCTGGCAGGAAAAACAGTGCTAAGTATAGTTGGAACCTTAATGGGATAAAAGTCGAGGAAGTAGATGAATATACCTACCTCGGCAGGATCTTCACGAAGAAATTACAAAATTTTAAACAAATTAGTAATCTAAAGAGAAAATCCGAGATACACGCTGGGGCATTATCCAGAATGTACACCGCTACCGGAAACAGGCATTTTTCTTCACTGCTTAAAGTGTACAAAGTAAAAATACCTTCGGTTCTGTCTTATGCAACTGAACACTTACCAGTAAAACAATGGTCTTTCATGGACAAAACTGAAGGAAAGATTTTGAAAAGAATACTTAAGGTTTCAGCATCGACACCTGTACAGGCCCTTAAACTGGAATTTGCATTAACAAGCTCATATGCCACAGCTGTGGCAAATGTCATTCGATGGGCCTTTAACATCTTGCATGCAAAGGAAGGGACATTGAGATTCTTGTTAAAGACTGAGATATTTAAATCCGATTCTCGTCAATTTATCTTTGCCAAGAATATGTCTGATGCATTTGAACTAGCAAATATTACGGAAGATATCTTGCTATCCTGGACAAAATCCCAGTTAAAACTCTTTTTGAAATGCTTTACTCCGAGGCTAAGCTATGACCTTGACTTTATGCATTGTAGTAAGTTATCTACTTACAAAATTTACATAGAGTCGCTGGAATATAAGCAAAAAAGACCGTATCTAGGGTTCTGTCTAACCCATGGTGCAAGAAGATCTATTGCTATGTTGCGCTTAGACATTTTACCTGTTTCCGCCTACATATCAAAATGGTCACCAGGTGATTCCCCTATCTGTAGCCTTTGTTTAGGTGGTGATCAAGATATTGTGCATATCATATTTGTATGTCCACATGCAACTGTTGTTAAAGCGCGTAAAAGATATCTTGAACCTCTTTATCTGAAATGCAATATTACTACAGTAAACGGCTTAGTACAATTATGTAAATATCCGACTAATGAATGGGTTTGCTATAATTTTTATAAATTCTTAAAATCTTTTTTAGTATTATATTAATGATTATGCTTATCCCTGTAAACTGTTTTTAAATTTGTGGTCCTCACTGGAGTACCAAAGCAAATAAAAACTTTTTGACTTTGACTTGTGTATGTAAGTGGCCTGTTGAATACCTTACTGTTTGTGCTAGAAAGAAGACCAGCATGCAGGTGTGTGTGTAACTGCCTTTGACAGTAGTGCATACATAAGTAGTTTCTGAGTTTGTAAGTGAAAGTATAAGTCCCTCTATCACTCTATGACAAGGGTGAGAGAGACGCTCTTTGATTTAGAAACATGAATGGCAGTCGCTTTATGGGTGGTAGACTATATGTAGTGCCTTGCATAGAAGTCTGCAAGTGCATGAGCCACTCACTAAAACACAAAAGGACATCGCTCAATCTTTTAACCATAAAGCTCCAAGCTTTATGGCATATCTACGGCATATCTCAGAGGAGTTATGTGTACTAAATGAAATGAAATGAAAAAAAATATTTAATAAAGCGCACTGTGGCCGAGCGGCTTCCTGGCGCTGGGGACTTAGACTAAAACGTGGATTTAAGACTTGACAAATGCCTTTTACATGCCAAGTGAAGCTGAGAGTGAGAGTGCACAGACAGACTGCACTAGTAGGCCTCACCCATGTTTAAAACCATATTTCTCTGAAAAGATGACAAACTTGTGTCACTACTTTCCTACATATCTGAGTGAGTATAGGACTCCATCTATAGCACTTTCATGAGATGTTGAAGTAAATGTGCTGATATTTTACTGCCTGGTTTAGTTACTCTACGGCTCTCCAAATGTGTACACACATGGCCTGAGGAATACCTTGTTGCCTTTGTTAGGGAATAGAAGGGTCATCTATGTGTGTCTGCAACTGCCTTTGACAATACTGCATACATAAGCAGTTACTGAGTATGAAAATGAAAGTATAAGTTTCTCTATTAGTCTGTGACTGGGTGAGAGAGAAGCTCTATGCTTTGGAGTAATGTATGTCAGTTGCATTATGGGTGATATACTCTTTGCAGTGCTTGGCATAAAGGTCTGCAAATTAATCAGTAACTTACTAAAAACTCAAAAGGACATATCTCAATCCTGGGAGCAGAAAGAATCCTTCCTTTATAGCATACCTACTGCATCTCTCAGAGGTTAGCTATGCGTACTGAAACATAGATTTAAGACTTGACAAACAAGTTTTGCATGCCAAGTTAAGGTGGCAGTGACAGTATGTAGCCTGAGTCTACACTACTAGGCCACATCCATGTTAAAAGAACTGTTTATCTGGATGGATGACAAATGTTTGTCACTAGTTCCCTACCTATCTGAGTGAATGTAAAACCCCACCTATAGCAGTGCTATAAAATGTTTAAGTAAATGTGTCGGTATGTGACTGTCTGTTTTAGTATCTTTATGGCTCTCTAATTGTGTATGTTAGTGCCTGAATGAATACCTTAGTACCTGTGTTAGGGATTACAGAACTATGTAGGTGTGTCTGCAACCGCCTTTGATAGTACTGCATACATAAGCAGTTTCTGAGCATGTGAGTGAATGTATAAGTCACTCTGTAACTAGGTGAGAGAGTGACTCAGTGGTTTGGAGACATGCATATCAGTTGCATTATGGGTGTTGTACTCTAGCTAGGGCTTGGCATAGAGGTCTGCAAGTGCATCAGTAACTTACTAAAACTCAAAAGGAAATCTCGCAATTCTGTGAGCACAAAACATTCTTGCCTTACAGCATACTTACACCATATGTCAGAGGTTAGTCTTTAACTACATCTGGAACGAGGTCGGAAAAGGGAAGTAAAATGTCCTTCTCCCGTTTTGGGCACTCTATAACAAACTCCTGTGGCCAATCCTTTTCAGCCAAGAGAATGGTATGGCCGGATGACAAGCTGTCCGGAAAGAGAACATTTATGGTACATGGTATATACCCCTCCATCTGGAGTTGCAATTCATATAATTGACTAGGGACACTCAGTCTCCTGTCCAGTGCTTTCCCCTAGATATAGTAATTTGTTTGCCGCCAGACACTGCATAAGATTCTGGTGAACTATCGTGATTTCTGCTGTGCTGTCCAGAATGGTCAGAGCCGACTCCCCGTTCAAGAGCAGTGTCCTCAATATTGGCGCGGACGGAGTGCTCCGCTCTGCCCGCGGAGTGTGCAGAGATTTGCCTACTCCGCATTCCGCTGAGAACGCGGAGTAGGGAAATATCCGCACACTCCGCAGAAGAGCGGAGTTGATCAGCTCCCGCCTACACCCCCCTATTAAGAATTAATTAAAAATACATAAAAGGTCAAAGAAAAAAAGTTACCTTGACTGCAGCATCCCCGGGCTGCCCTCCTCTTCCTCGCCATCTCAAGGTGACCTGCGCATGCGCGTGCGCCCGCGCATTCCTTGCGAGAAATGTGCATAAGCAGGCGCATGTGCATGCGCATGCACAGATCACCCTGAGATGGCGAGGAAGAGGACGGCAGCCTGGGGACGCCGCAGTCAAGGTAAGTCTTTTTTTCTTTTACCTTTAATGTATTTTTTTTTACAAATGTTTTTATTTATAGTTTGCAATATAAACATACAGTCAGAGAAATGATGATTACACAAGATTAAGTGAGTGTGGAGCAATAGCATTCCATATAGAATAAGCAGTCTAGCAATGTTCTCTTCGATTGAGAGCAAGAGGTCAGGCTTGAGATTTTGAAATGTACGTGTGCTGGGGGTCACATCAAATGTATCTACAATTATCGACAATGGGTCAGGCATCACAGTTTTCAAGGCTCCTTCCCTGATAATACATCCACTCCCTCCTCCTCCCCACCCAGTTTCAAACCGTAATATTTTATCCATGGGGCCCTTATCTTTCATAATTCCAGGGACAACCCCTTGCTTTGTACGTCACTCGCTCCGCAACCATATATAGATCTAAACATGTTCTCCATTCCTTAAGTATGGGTAGTTGGTGGGGCCCCCAGTAGTGAGCTATGTCCTTGTTGGCCACCACTAGTCCCTAGCTGGCTAGCATAATTTTATGACATGGCAGGTCCACATCCGTAGGGATTCCTAATAAAAGAAAGCGAGCTTCCAGCTCAAGTTGCGCTCCCAATTTATTGTTCAGTTCCCTCCTACGTCCATCCTTTAACCTACATGCTGTTCGGACCTGCAGGCAGGCAGTCAAACTGTGCTTTTCCACCAGCGACACCAAATTGAATTGCCAGGTTGTGAAGTTCTTTGACCTAACAAGAAAGAGACTTAACAACGTCTGACGAACATTTTTAATGTCCTGTGGATAATCATGAACTGATTCTAACAAATCTCGTATTTTTTAATGTAATCTAATTTGATAAACTCACGCACAAATGGTTTCTTTTAACAAAGATTTTATTGGTGTTTTTTTATAATTTTGTAAAGATTTTAATTAATCATGTACAAATAAAACATTACTTACTTACTTACAGTTCCTTCACTACCTTACTCCAGTATAGCTGTATCCTGTTGCATTCCCTTAGGGTGTGTATAAATGTACCGTGTTCTGTGTGGCATCTGAGACAATCCAGAGTGTTAGCTCCCCCCATAGTATGTAGCCTAGCCCTGTCGAAGTAGGTCCTGTGAAGGATTTTATATTGAATAAGACGCAACCTTAATTTAATTGCCACTTCACGCGGGTGCATAAGGGCTGCCTCCAAATCTATATCTTCCATTGGGCCAGTGGTGCATTCCCATTTAACTCTATGCAGGCCCAGTTTATCAGGCATGTTATTAAGTAGTGTTTTATAGGTCAGTGAGACGGCTTGAGATGGAATCTCTTCCTGCAGGAGCCTGCCTTCCAATGGGGCATACTCCGGCAGTGTCTCTGCATCTAGTCCCTCAGCCTGCCAGGCATGTTTCACTGTAAGATAAGCGTAAAATTGATTGGCATGGAGCTGATAGGTGGCCTGGAGCATGCCTTTTTCAAATACATCTCCTATTTTAGAGATCCCAATTAGATCCCACTGCTTAAAGCCTCTCAACTTTCCCACTTCAGCAAAGTTGTTCCTTCCCATAAAGGGGTTTCCCGTGTAGGACTCATGTCCCATTTCATTTGTTTCTCAGCACCTTTCCAAGCCTCCAGCACTCCTTGGGTAGCTGGTAAAAGCCGGCTATTACCTTTGCCCCCATATATGTAGTGCAACTGTGTACATTTCTGGAATTGCAGCCTTTCCAACCTATAGGTGTGGTGATCCCTCGGAGCATGGTTCCATTCATTGATTACAATGAGATGAGCGGCTCTATATTATTCTCTGATGTCCGGTAGGGCCAAACCCCCATTATAAGGGTTTTGCTGCAGTGTTTGCAATGCTATATGTGGATGGGTCCCATCCCATAGAAGTAAGCGCAGTTCATTGTTGAGAATTGTAAGCACGGCCTCCGGTATTTTACAGTACCTTAAATGTATTTTTAATTAATTCTTAATAGGGGGTGGAGGCAGGTGGCTGAGCCGAGTTTGTTCCCAACTCCGTGGACCTCCACGTAGTCCCGCTCCGCCCAGGGTTACCTCAATATCCGTGGTATGCTTGACTTTTTTAGGCCAGCGACCTTCTTTTTGAATTGAGGCTTGGACTATTTAAGTTTGTCTTCCTTTTATATGATAAAGTCAGAAGAGCTTTGTGAGTCCCTCTTCGGTTTCACATACTCCTTGGATTTGCGCTCTGATTGTCCTCATCTCAGAGCATGCTTTGGATGACTCCTGAAAGGAACAAGAGGAACGTGTATCAGTATCCTGGCTACGCAGATTAAAGTGTTTTTCAGTGGACTTCTGTTGAGGAGATCCATTCCATGTTTTAAGTCTTTTCTTTATTTTTCTTATTATCCCACTTCTTCTTAGAAGACTCTGGTGCTTGCTTTGAGTGATCCTTTTCAGAATTACCCTTAATCTGTTGTTTACTAGGTCTGGCTCCCAAATTATCTCCACCTATTGATGCATACGTTTCCTCATCAATTTTAGGTAATTCCTGGTCTCCAGGAACAACCTGTGGGAGTATCTGGCGCATAGCTAGCACAAGCAAAGTTGCCCATCAGTTTCATCCCCAAATCCAGGGCGGGGGCTGTCCAATACTCATTTCGTATCTGTTTAATCACCTGTGGCAAAACAGCTTATGAGGGTGTACTGTGTGTCCCGGTATGTACTGTAGCAAAGAACTGTGCACCAAGTGGCACAGACTTGGCTTCCCCCGGGGAGCCATCCTCACTGGCAAGCATATGGTGTGAATTCTCTGTTTTTCTTGGAGTCCCATATAGGGAAACACTGCTTCAAGCTGATTTGTTTTTTGTGCAATTCAGAACAAAATCTCCTCCTGTCTATGGTAACCTGGGAACCTTACCCATGACTGCATTGATGGCCACTGTATTAATTCCAGGTGTAGCCAATTGTGGTTTTGCAGCTTGAGCAGCCCTTGTGGGAATTGTTATCATTGTTTGCATGTCATATTGTGTCAGACATCTATATATTCTGACTAGAACTGTGTACAGCATATGTAGTTCTACTGCTGTCAGATTTGCTCTGTGTGAGTATGGTGTGTAACTGGCTAAGACTGGCAATGTTGCTTGCTCATTCTGAGGGGACCCAGTCTAACACCGTTTGTTATGTGTGGTAGGGCACCTTCAAACTAATTTTGGTGTTCTTTAAATGTTTATGGTATTTCTAGTGCTACATAAGCTGTGTAGTTGTTAGGAGATGCAATTGGAGTGTAAGCATGAAAATGTCTTGATTGTGTATTCACTACTGGGAATGTTACTCATGAATAGACTATCTCTGCCCTGTATGCTTTGTGGGCCTCCTCCACAAAGGTCATGTCTTCTCATGCATAGTGGAACTAATGTTGGTGTAACATCTGTTCTGACTATATATCTGTAATTCACCTGTATACTACCTGGTTCTACATTAGCATTTAAATATGTAGACTTCAGAGAAGGTACCTCTGTGGGATGATCCTTTGAAAGGTTCAAGCTTGAACAACCTACAGCCCATACATAGGGGTTCCCTAATCAGCTGAGGAGGATTTTTCCCTAACACCACAGATGTCTCTGGTTAGTAGGTGAGTACGGGTCTTTGGGTACACAAAAGAAAACTACTTGGTGATCCATTAAATAAGAATTCAAGTTAGAACCTTGGTAGCACCATGTCATGCTGCTTATACTCTCTCAGTAAAACTGTGCATTTGAGGACAACGTAAATGTCAAAATTGTGCAAGACTAATTCTATGTACACTATCAAGATATGTTGGCCTACGTCCTGCTAGCTGACAGTGCACCATCTATGCTCCTAACCTGGCAAGGTAACAGGTGGAATGTGCAACCTCAGAACCTGACAACCCTGACTCCTCAAGGAAATAGTAATAACAGATCTTTCATTTGGTAATTCATACATACCCAAAGAGATACACAAGAGATACACAACATGATGCTTCAATATTTATTAAAGCATTAGGATTCTTGTGTAAAATACGTGCAGTATAATAATCAATAGAAGGAAACAGCCTGATCAGCATTATGAGAATGGTGAGGAAGATGAACAGTTCAACCATTATGCTATTACAGAGAATATACGCTTGCATATAATGCATATAAGTAATGTTATATTTTATACTCCTGCCTGCCGCCACCTGTCCTAGTGTCCCTAGGATGAGTGAATCTGCCAGAATCCGTGTGGGGTGATCTAACTTTCTCGTTAGCTGGGGGTAAGTATCCTCCCTTGGAAGAGAACTGGGCTTCATCCATCGCAGGAGGCAAACAGGAATCTGCTGGGCTGGAATTTTCACACGGGTTCACCTTACAGTGCCAGCAAAATGCTCCTCTAACTAAACAAAGGAGTGATGATGTTTATATAATAAACATCACCCATGTTGCCATGCCGAAGTCACATTCAGGCTGCCATTATTGTTTCTACCATTACAAAGTTGTCTCCAAACGAACAATTATAAACAATGTCATTTTGCGCAGTGAACTTTAGCTTTTGTACAGAATGTTCAAGGCTCTGATAATGTGCCTATGAAAGTGATTAAATGTAAGCAAAGTTATTTCATGGAACTTTGTCCATATAAGCACGCAAGCAAAAAGTGTGTCAAGTGTCAACGTTCAAGAAAAGATGTCAAGTTTAAATGTGAGCATGTATAATGGTGGTGTTCCTGCCTGGGCCCAATTGTGACCACATGGCAATAGACACATTGGCCACATTCACAAAGGCCTCCACACTCGTAGTGGAGGTGCCGCAGTTGTGGCGAGGGTCCATCACTCATTGGGGGACCTCCGTACTGCAGATACCCATTGCAGAGGTCCTACCACGACTGCGGGGCCCCCGCTACAAGTACAGAGGGCCTTTATGAGTCAGACCCCCTTTCTTTAGTGACTTCCTCTGACATAATTACTTGTGATATATTGAGATAGCTGCGTGTTGACTATTAGCCCCAGTCATTTTTTAGGACTATGAAACTGCTTGGTCAGTGGGTCTATAGGGTGTTGGTGCTCCTGGGCAATACACAGGTAAGTATACTCTAGTACTGAGTGAGGATTGTGGTGCATAAGTGTTGCAAAGTCATCCTGTGCCCTTTAGTCCCCCGCCAACTTTTTGCTGACTGGAACTGGTAGTAACTGACTCTGACTGACCCTGGGCTCTGTTTAACCAGGCCCAGGGCCAGTGCCAAGCTAAAAGGAATACATTAGAATGCAGTTAAGACACCCAACATACACTAGGGTATACTATGGTATGGTGGGGTACCCCTGTAATTGGCATGGCCTACCCCATAAGCCCCTAGTATGTAATAGGGCAGGGGATCGAAACTACCTAGAAGTTTCCAGTATCTTGGGGCATGGCAGTTTAGAGGCCAGCAGATTCTCTGCACCAGCATTTGTGCAGTACTGAAGCCTGAGGTCAGTTTAAAAGCAGCAAAGGTTGCCAGGACAGCTTTTAAACCTCAAATTGTGCCCAAACTCGACTTTGGGAGTAGGGACCCTTAAAAATAAAACACCTACCATGTTTTTGCATATTAGGGACCCCAGTATCACCCCTAGGTATCCGAGGGGTGGGGGGTCAGTTATCTATAAGGAGCGCCCTTATAAAATGAGTTTTTATCTGCCTTGGTCAAGTGAAATTTTACATTTCACTCCCCACATTGTGTTGCTGCTCAAATTCGACTTTGATGCTAGAAGAATTAGGTAAGGATGATCTGCAATATTTCTGCAGTTTCAGAACCCCTGAAGTCTCCCCTAGTTGCACAGGTGGTGGGGGTCCTGTAGAAATTAGGGAAATACTTATAAAATATGTTTTTATAAGCCCTGGTGCTAGAAAACGGGCCCAAGTAATTTTCCCCATTGCAAACCCCATGGCCCATAGGTTAACATGGTAGGAAGTTATTGATTAATAAATTGTGATAGAGAGGATTAGCCGGACCATTCAAGGACTTCCCAGAATGGTAGTAGTAAACCCAACAATATTATATTGTTGAATTTCTCCTAAAGTATACATACAAGAAGTTCTAAGACTTTCTCGTTTGTAAATCCAAATTCAGCCTTCCAGTGGTCTGCCCTGATTGGTCAGAGTTAAGTGGATTAGCCAGGCTGCTTTGAAGAGTTGATAAGGAACCCCTCGATCAATCACTCTGCTGGGAGGGAAATGTGCTGGTCTATAGGAATGCCGGCCCAGGAGGTGGAGTAAACTATGCTCTTCAAAAGCAGAGGGGAGGCCTGGGTTTCAGTTTCACTCTGACACTCTGGACCCAGAGATAGGGCTAGGCTTAAGGAAGGTATGTGCAGATGGTAGGGGGAGAGCCCATGGAAATAAGCCATCCCAGGGGGTGTGTTTAGCTAGCTCTTACCTCCTTGCGGGAAAATCAGCCATTATGGATTTGGAAGAATGATGCACTCTGGGACAAACTAATGCCACACTCTACAAGATGTGGTCATAACTATGAGGAGTTGCCCTGCTATCATTGGTCAGCAGTGACCTGGTGCTTGACCCAGAGAATTTTGAATAAGAATCTGAGAGGGGCAGAGCCCTCCAGATCTGCGGCATGAAACTTACTGAAGCAAGAAGTGCCCTGCTGAAAAGATTTTGCTGTGCAAGGAACTCTAAGGCCTGACCTCTGAAGACTGCCCCAAGTGAAACGGCAGCCCTGTGGATTGCCTTGCTGCCAAAGGACTCAAGAGTTGAACTCCCTGCAAGCTACAGGTTAACAGAGCTCACCTGGACAGCCCCACAAAGAATTCAAAGCCTGGAGTACCAGTGGATTTGTACGGGTTTTGTTCAAGCAGAATTGAAGTTTCACACTTTCAAGGACCCTCTTGGAGATTCCAGAACCTTGGATTGTGTGTTGGATACTTTGGGACCCGCATGCAGAACTCCAGGAAGGTGTTCTAACTGGACCCCGCTTGCTGAAGAAGGCGTCCCACCACAGTAGCTGTGTCAAAGGTGCTCCCAGTCCAGTGTTTACTGGGCAATGATCTTGAAGCTTCTGCGTGGTCAGAGGTGGAGGGAGGACTCCATATGAAAATATTGGAGCTCCCTGAGTGGGTATGTGCTATGACTAGGTAACAGACTAGCCAGAAGGAAGTGGCTGGACACTTGGAACCTGGAACAAAGGGCCAAGCATCCAAGGACAAGGGCACTGGGCCTGGTGAGCCAGCCCAGGGAACTCCAGAGGTGCAGGAAGAATCTAACCCTGATGGGGAGGATCTGGCCTCTGAGGGAGGGACTCCATCCCTGCCAGAGCTGTTAGATTTGGCAGAACTGACAGGAGCAGGTGGACCCTCCAGAGAGTTGTTCAGTCAGGGACAGCGTGATTGTCCCACCCTTGAGAGCTTGAGGCGGATTGCTTTTAAGCAAGAGGAAGGGGATGACAGTGAGTTTCACAAACTCTACCGGGAAGATGGACTGCTTTATACTGAGGCCAGAAACCTCAAGGAGGGGGCCACCAGGAGGTTGGTGGTACCCCAGAAGTACAGAGAGTTCATCCTGACTTTGAGTCACGATATCCCCTGGACAGGACATTTGGGACAGACAAAGACATGGAACCGGTTGGTGAACCATTTCTACTGGCCCCTTATGTCTGAAAAGGTAAAGGAGTTTTGCAGCACATGTGTCACCTGTCAGGCCAGTGGCAAGGCAGGGGGCAAGACAAAGGCTCCCCTAGTACCACTGCCAGTGGTTGGGGTTACTTTTGAAAGGGTGGGGATGGACATTGTTGGTCCCCTGGACTCACCTACTACCTCAGGGAATAGGTATATCTTAGTGGTAGTTGACCATGCTACTAGATACCCTGAAGCCATACCTCTTAGAACCATTGATGCTCCTGCAGTGGCTAGAGCACTGCTTGGTGTGTTCACCAGAGTGGGTTTTCCAAAAGAGGTGGTGTCAGATTGGGGCACAAACTTCCTGTCCAGCTATATGACTGCTATGTGGGATGAGTGTGGTGTCAACTACAAGTTCACCACCCCCTATCATCATAAGTGGTCTTGTTGAGAGATTCAACAAACCCCTGAAGGGCATGATAAATGGGTTGTCAGAGAAACTCAGGAGAAGATGGGATGTTCTCCTCCCATGCTTACTGTTTGCCTACAGGGAGGTGCCACAGAAAGGGATTGGTTTCAGTCCTTTTGAGCTGGTGTTTGGACTCCCTGTGAGGGGGGCCATTGAGCCTGCTAAGAGAGTCTTTAGAGAAGCCGCTTAAAGAAGCTAAGGACAATGTGCTTGATTACGTGCTAGGCCTGAGATCTAGAATGGCGGAGTACATGTACAAGGCAAACAGGAAACTGGAGGCCAGCCAGGAGCTCATGAAGCACTGGTATGATCAAAAGGCTACTATGCCTGAGTATACCCTAGGACAGTTTGTGTGGGTGTTGGAACCTGTGGCTCCCAGGGCCCTCCGTGACAAGTGGAGTGGGCCCTATCCAATCTTAGAAAAGAAGGGTGAGATTACCTATTTGGTTGATCTTGACACCCCCAGGAAACCTCACAGGGTCCTGCATGTGGATAGATTGAAACCCCACCATGACCGGGCAGACATGACCATGTTACTGGTCACTGATGAGGGTGTGGAGGAGGAAACTGAGCCTGTGCCCGACCTCCTCTCCACTAATGTGCAAGATGGGTCAGTGGAGGGAGTTATACTCTCTTCCAAATTGACAGACCAGCAGCACAGAGACTGTAAGCAGGTGCTGGGGCAGTTTGCTGGCCTGTTCTCTTTGACCCCAGGCATCACTGAGTGGTGTGTGCACCACATTGACACTGGTGACAGCCTTCCTGTCAAAAATAAACTGTACAGGTCATCTGACCACATCAGAGCCAGCATTAAAGCTGAGGTTGCTAAGATGCTGGGGGTAATTGAACCATCTGAGAGTCCATGGGCCAGTCCAGTGGTACTGGTACCTAAACCTAACCCTCAGGGGGACCCACGGAGTTAAGGTTCTGTGTGGACTACAGAGATTTGAATGCAGTCACAAAGACTGACGCTCACCCTATACCGAGTGTGAGAAGTTGGCCTGGTATATGATGTTCACTATTCTAGTGAGCACCTTGCACCAGTCCAAACAACCCTTATGGTGATGGTTGTAAAGTCAACCTTATAGACCAGCTATCCTAGAGGTAGCGTGGACAGAACAGTCTTAGGCTAAAAGACTCTTGAGGGCGTGTAAAGCCAGCTGTTTTACCAAATGTAACCCTTTGAATATCAAATGAAAGGACACCACACAGGATATATATAAAATATATATGTATTTATCTACTAACACACTCCTCTGAACTCTTTATGAGGTCAGAGGCAAAAGCACATAACAAGTTACTCTTAGAAACACTTTAAATAGCACAATTTACAGTTAGGCCCTAGGGGCGCGTAAAACCATATACTAAGCAAGTGGTATAAGAACCACGACTCGGGAAAAGGAAAGGCCTAGGGCCTAGAGAATCGCTGGGGCTACGCTTTCTGAACCTTAGGTTAGGAGTAGGAGGCCCACAGGCGGCGCGTGCAGTGTCAGTACACTCACGCGAGAGTCAATAGAAAGTCAATAGGAACATAAAAGGTAAGTAATTGAAGATTTAGGACACTTCCGGTTTAAGTAGGATTACACAACTAACAAAACTAGACACTAGGATAGTCAATCCCTACAGGAGCACCGAAGTACTCGCGCTACCTCACCCACGGGCTGCGAGTGCATAGGTGTCAAAGTGTTTCGGGTTTTCTCGTTGTTTCCTTTGGAGCCTTGAAGGAAGATGCTCCAGGCGACCAGGAGGAAGATGTCCGGGTGGATCCAAGGGTGGATCGGAGTTGAAGAAGACCTGAAAGCAGAGGGGACAGAGTCTAGGTCACTAGCCATTGACTGGCTGGAACCAGGTAGGAACCAGATGTCATCGAGGAGCAATCAGGTGCTGTCATGAAGCTTGTCGTTGCAGCCACGCGGGCCAGGAGGTGTCGAGGATGACCAGGTGCTGGAGAGGAGCTGTCCCACAAAGGTTCTCGCAGATGGAGGGGTCGACTTCAAGATCGGAGCCAACAAGCCTAAGCAAAGGCAACCCACGCAGGATACACAAATGGCTTCTGGTGCAGACCAGGAGGGTCTGAGGTACTTCACCTCTTCAGGGAAGCAAGGGCCAGTCTGGAGCAACCAGACCAGCGATGGATTTTCAAAAGGATCATTGTCACAGGGCTACTAGTCAACTGGCCAGCAACCGGGACAACGCATCGAGCAGAACACAAGCAGAAGGGCCCCACGCAGATCTCGTGGAGTGTGGAGGGCTGGTCTTCGGTGCAGGTGGAGCTCGGTGTCGGGGTGTCTCAGTCCCCAGGGCACAGCTTCGAGGATGCCTCAGGAGCTGTGCTGTTAGCAAGTTGAAGACTTTCCAAGTTGCCTGGGTCCACGGGTTCCGACGCCTTCCACGGAGCTCAGCTGTGCTGGAGTCGTGCAGTGGGGTCAGAGAGGTCCGGGGGTTGAGTCCTTGTCAGGCTCTGTGCTCTGGTTCCGGCGGGAACGGGGACAAAGCAAGCCATCGAGTTGCTGGATGGTGCCTGGTTGCCCAGGGGGGTCACTCCTTGGCCACAAGGGAGATTCTTCAGTCTTCAGCTCAGGTGAATGTCGAAGGGTCCAGAGTTTCGTCTCAAGTCGATTCCAGGATTAATCTAAAGTCTCCTGGGTCAGCTCCTACCCTTATACAACTAAAGGGGGCTGGTTTACTCACTAGGTCCCTCCTATGGGTGGGACCAGGAAGGGGGGTGGTTACACCCCCTTTCCTTTGTCCAGTTTCGCACCAGAGCTGGGGCTGGAGTGCCCCAGCACCGGTTTGAACTGGACTATGCATGGAGCACCTAGTGTGCCCCAGGCAGTGTCTCAATCTATTCAGCCCTCCCTGTCCCAACACACAAAGTCCTGTTTGGGGTGGTGCTCGCACCTCTCCAGGCAGGAAACCTATTGTCCAAATCTCCCTGACTGGAAGGACTCCCAGCAGTAGGAGGTTAGACTTGTGTCTGTGGCAGCAGCATCCATTTTGTGATGCTGGGGCTCTGGTTAACTTTAGCCGGGTACAGTAGTTTTAACATGTCTTCTCCCTCTAGAAGGGTGGAATGCTACCCCCGTCGCCAGAATTGGCGAGGGGGTAGTATTCCAAAGCATATGACACCTTACACGACATGTTTGGATAAAGCCAAACCAAAGTTAGCATTAACCGTGAGGATTATAATGCTCTTAAGAGTATATGGTATGGCAATATCATAGAACAGCTATAAGGACATGGTTCCGAAAGCTGCAGACAGGCTCAGCTCATGCTAGAGCACCATCTCACACATAACCAAGAATTCTGCTCCAGGATTGTTAAGGCCTGCCATAGGAGTTATAGGTTACTATGTGTCTACATATAAGGTAGGTATAGGGATACTATACCTAAGCAAGGGGTGATTACACGACCTTGCCCCAGCTGAGTGATCAGCCAGTTGTGTCAATTTAGGTGGCCAGCCAGGGGTGGCATAATACATGCTGCAGCCCCTGGTAGGCCTTGGATGCACCTATGCCCTGGGTACCTATAGTACACTGTACAGGGGCTCATAAGGTGACCCAATTCCCAATTGGAGATGTACCTAAGGTACATGGAGTCCATTTTACAGAGAGAGCAGATAGCCTGGGGTCCTGAATAGCAGGATCCCAGGCCAACTACTTCGAAAACCAGCTAAACACTAGGCAAACAATCTGGGGTAACCATAGTCAGGTATCCACCTTCCTACACCGTGAGCTGATGAGCTCATTGATAGGTTAGGGGCTGCTAAGTACCTGAGTACTTTTGATTTGACTTCAGGTTACTGGCAGATTGCCCTCACTGATGAAGCAAAGGAGAGGTCAGCATTCGCCACACCAGAGGGACATTATCAGTTCAAGGTAATGCCCTTTGGGTTAAAGAATGCACCTGCCGCCTTCCAAAGGTTAGTGAACAGGGTCTTGTCTGGGTTGGAACAGTTCAGTGCAGCTTACCTGGATGATATAGCTGTATACAGTTCTACCTGGGGGATCTCTTAAACCACCTAAGGGAAGTGCTTCAGGCCATGCAGCAGGCAGGCCTGACTATTAAGGCAAGCAAGTGCCAAATAGGGCAGAGTTATGTAGTGTACCTGGGCCACCTGGTAGGTGAGGGCCATGTACAGCTCCTCCAAGCTAAAATCCAAACTGTTTTGGATTGGACAGCTCCTGTTACCCAGACTCAGGTCAGGGCATTCCTTGGACTGACAGGGTACTATAGAAGGTTTGTTCAAAATTATGGGAACGTCGTGGGGCCCCTAACAGAACTGACTTCTAAAACGAGGCCCAAAAAGGTGATTTGGACCCCAGAGTGTCAGAAGGCTTTTGACACTCTGAAAGCTGCTATGTGTTCAGCACCAATGTAACTGGCCCCTGACTACACAAAAGAATTTGTAGTTCAGACTGATGCTTCAGAAGAAGGGATTGGGGCAGTGTTGTCACAGCTAAATGAAGGGGGCCTTGATCAGCCAGTTGCCTTATTAGCAGGATGCTTTTTCCCAGAGAGCAGAGGTGGAGTGCCATTGAGAGAGAGGCTTTTGCTGTGGTGTGGTCACTGAAAAAGTTGAGACCATATTTGTTTGGGACTCACTTTCGTGTTTAAACTGACCACAGGACTCTCAGGTGGCTTATGCAGATGAGAGGGGAGAATCCCAAGCTGTTAAGGTGGTCCATTTCCCCACAGGGAATGGACTTTACAGTGGAACACAGACCTGGGGTTGCCCATGCCAATGCAGATGGACTTTCCAGGTTTTTCCACTTAGCCGATGAGGAGTACCAGGGTGTAGGTTAGTAACCCATCACCTTTCGTTTGAGGGGGCTATGTTGCAACGTCATCCTGTGCCCTGGGCACCCCCCAAATTTTTGCTGACTGGAACTGGTGGTAACTGACTCTGACTGACCCAGGGCTCTGTTTAACCAGGCCCAGGGCCAGTGCCAAGTTAAAAGGAACACATTAGAATGCAGTTAAGACACCCAACATACACTAGGGTACACTATGGTATGGTGGGGTACCCCTGTAATTGGCATGACCTACCCAATAAGCCCCTAGTATGTAATAGGGCAGGGGATCGAAACTACCTAGAAGTCTCCAGTATCTTGGGGAATGGCAGTTTAGAGGCCAGCAGATTCTCTGCACCAGCATGTGTGCAGCGCTGAAGCCTGAAATCAGTTTAAAAGCAGCACTGGTTGCCAGGACAGTTTTTAAACCTTAAATTGTGCCCAAACTCGACTTTGGGAGTAGGGGCCCTTGAAAATAAAAAAACGACCATGTTTTTGTATATTAGGGACCCCCAGGGTCACCCCTAGGTATCCCAGGGGTAGGGGTCAGTTATCTATAAGGAGCGTTCTTATAAAATGAGTTTTTATCTGCCTAGGTAAAGTGAAAGTTTACATTTCACTCCCCACATTGTATTAAAGAGCTGCTCAAATTCGACTTTGATGCTAGAAGAATTGGGTAAGGATGATCTGCAATATTTCTGCAGATTCAGAACCCCTGAAGTCTCTCCTAGTTGCACAGGTGGTGGGGGTCCTGTAGAAATTAGGGAAATACTTATAAAATATGTTTTTATAAGCCCTGGTGCTAGAAAACTGGCCCAAGTAATTTTCCCCATTGCAAACCCCATGGCCCATAGGTTAACATGGTAGGAAGTTATTGATTAATAAATTGTGATAGGAGAGGACTAGCCGGACCATTCAAAGACTTCCCAGAATGGTAGTAGTAAACCTAACAATAATATATTGTTTTATTTCTCTTAAAGTATACATACAAGAAGTTATAAGACTTTCTTGTTTGCAAGTCCAAATTCAGCCTTCCAGTGGTCTGCCCTGGTTGGCCACAGTTAAGTGGATTAGCCAGGCTACTTTGAAGAGTTGATAAGGAACCCCTTGTGTTAATCACTCTGCTGGAGGGCAGTGTGCTGGTCTATAGGAATTCCAGGCCAGGGGGTGGAGTCGTAAACCATCCTCTTCAAAGGCAGAGGGGAGGCCTGGGTTCCAGTTTCCCTCTGACAATCTTGACCCAGAGTCAGGGCTAGGCTTAAGGAAGGTATGTGCAGATGGTAGGGGGAGGGTCGATGGAAATAAGCCATGACAGGGGGTGTGTTTAGCCAGCTCTTACCTCCTTGCTGGAAAATCAGCCATTATGGATTTGGAAGAATGATGCACTCTGGGACAAACTAATGCCACACTCTACAGGATGTGGTCATAACTATGAGGAGTTGCCCTGCTCTCATTGGGGGGCTATTTCAATCGTGCCCTTGGTGTCTGGGGGGCCTCACCTTGCTGTGGACAGAAGCCTGTTGTCACCACGTTCCCCTCGCCGCCGCCGCACTCGGGAACTGTGCGCGGCCGCCGAGCAGGGGAAAACTACGTTTCCCAGCATTCCCGGCATCAGGAAGCCGGACAGGACCACGTCCACAACACGCCTGGTGGCGCTAAAATCTCGTGAGACTACCGGCGGAGCGGGGGCTGTTATTTCAATCGTGCCCTTGGTGTCTGTGGGGCCTCACCTTGCTGTAGACAGAAGCCTGTTGTCACCACCTTCCGCTCGCCGCCGCCGCACTCGGGACCTGTGCGCGGCCGCCGAGCAGGGGAAAACTACGTTTCCCAGCATTCCCGGTACCAGGAAGCCGGACGAGACCACGCCCACAACACGCCTGGTGGCGCTAAAAGCGCGTGAGACTTCCCGCTCGCGGGACGCGCGCGGGCGGCGCCGGGCTAAGCCCGGGCAAAGGGCGGGCAGTCTGGGGCTGGACGCGGCTGTGCAGGGCCATAAACCCTGGTGTATGACTCCCAGTGCCTGCTTCGCACATTTTGTGAGACACTTTTAGACTTTTAAAATTATTTTTGCTTGTTAAAGTTTGCAATATATCACAATAGGATGATATAATTGCATTGTATTATTCATGTTGGCTGACGGTTTTTAATATATTCTGAAATATTTCTGGTGGATAATCCATTATGTCTAAACAAAAGTCATTGAAAAACTCTCCAGTACCTGCCACGCTAGATAATTATCTAGTTAAAGTAGTTAAGAAAATTAATAATGACCGGCGATTGTCACTAGGACGTGGTAGTCCACCGCCGGTGTCAACTCCTTTGAGAGAACATGCTTTAAACGGTAGTTATGATGTGGAAAATGTGGATGTTATTGATGGCGAGGGATCTATATCAATAGCCCCTAGCCAGGTCACGTTAGACGACTCTCCCGAGTCCCCTACTTCAGTATATAGCCTCCCCACCTCGCAGAACAGCCAGAGCATGTAGGAAAGCCCCAATTAGACGTGGGGGAAACCGGAATAAAAAAAAGAGCTGGAACCCCCCCCAAAAAATACTGCAAGGGAGGAGGATGATTGTTGGAAATGGGATCCCCGGCTGGCCAGGGCTTTCGCCAAAGTCAGTCAGAGACCACCACACCCAAGTCAGGGCAAGGGAGTTACACGCCAAGATAACCCCTACTCACCCTCTAGGTAACGTGGCGCGAGCAGCAAGGCTAAACTTGGAGGCGATGTAAGTTAAGTATTTGCGCACGCACCCCAGCAACAACAACCAAAGGCCCACCACAAAGGAAACTCCACACAAGGTTATATAAAAATAGCCTTTGTATTATAATAAATATACATCAGATAAAACACACACTTTACAATGTGCCAGAGGCACGGGCAGAATTTACAGGGGATATTGTACAAGACAGGGCCACCTGGACCACTGTCAGGAATCAGAAGTAGCACTTTCAAAAAATAATACTTTTGCATGTAAAATCACTGTAGCACAAAATAGCACACAACCAGTAATCACTGGTAACCAGGATCTCACTAGCACCACCTGTACTAGGGAGAAAACAACCACCTATGTATCACAATACCTGTAGGGGTGTAAGAGGAAAACACATGATGCAATGCATAACATTCATTCAGAGGTGTAAAGGCACATGACGCATAAAAACACATTCAGAGGTGCAAAGGCACATGACGCATAAAAACACATTCAGAGGTGCAGCACAAGAGAACACATGATGAATAAACTACCCATTCAGAGGTGTATAGAAAGTACAATTGCGCCAAACTCACGTAAGTCACCACCTGTGACTGTCCCTAGGCCCTCTGGCCTTGTTGGGGCTAGGACGCCCTGTGTCCCAAGTGTCAGGGTCCTAAACGTGGCAGTTGCCCACAAAGTGCTGGGCAGCTGGGTGAAGATGGGGCAACACGATGGAGCCTTGTGGGCTCAAGCACACTGGTGGGCAAAAGGAAATGCCCCCTGGAGCCTCCTCTGGGCTCTAAACACACATGGCACCCAAAGAGCCTCTCTAGGCTCTAAACAAATGGGGGCTGTGAGCCTCTCGCAGGGCTCTAAAACAAAATGGGGTCGCCTGAGCCTCTCAGGGCTCAAAGACAATGTGGGCTGGGGCGGGAGCCTTCTCTCAGGCTCTCAGATCAACTGCCCCCTCGA
This sequence comes from Lissotriton helveticus, assembly GCF_964261635.1. NCBI lineage: Eukaryota > Metazoa > Chordata > Amphibia > Caudata > Salamandridae > Lissotriton > Lissotriton helveticus. Next base: position 1,579,555,460 of record NC_136065.1, on the reverse strand, counting down.
GCTCCTTGGGCTCGACAACAGAAAAGTGCCCTGAGCCTCTCGGGGCTCGCAAGAACCAATGCGGGCGGGTGGAGCCTCTCGGGCTCAAAGAACAGAATGGCCCCTCAGAGCCTCGTGGCTCTCAAAATAAAGAAATGCTGCCCACGTTGGAGCGGCCCTCTGCCAACCGGGGCCGCTCAGAAAACCAAGGGTATGCCGCTTTGAAGCCCTCGTGGCTTCACTCTATCAAGGGGCGCGAGATCGCGCTACCGGGGGGAGAGGGGGCGGACACCGACAATGTGTCCCGGCGCCCCTCCCTTCTGCCTCACTCACCGGCTGTCTCCACGGCGGGCGGGGCTCCTCTTCACTCGTCCCGGGGCTCTCCCTTCGGTCGGGAGCCTCGGGCAGGACACGCTGACTGCTCCTCTCGTGCTCCCGCCTGGACCAGTCTCTGCTGCACGCCGCCTGACTTCCGCCGGGGCCGCCAATGGCAGCGCGGCCCTGGGGATCAGGAGGCGGGACTTCCGGGTCGCGGTAGGCAGCGGCCCGGCAACGATTTCCAGTGCTCCCGGGCTGCGGCGGTGATCTCCCGGGCAAATGCGGCGTGGGCAGCCGCTCAAATTCAATGAAACGGGGCAATGCCGGGTGGGCACCGGCCTCAAATAAAAATAGAAAGCGAGGTGGCACTCGCTAATGCCAAAAAGCGGCAAAAGCGCTCCACAGCGCTATAATAGAAATAAAGCGCACCCAGCGCTTGGGGGCTAAAGAAAAGCGCTCCTAGCGCTAGAAATGTCAGCAAAGCGCTATTGAGCGCTGGGGCACCAGGAAAGCGCTATAAATCAAATAAGAGCGCCTCCAGGCACTCTAAGCAAAAGCAAAAGCTCCAGCAGGGACTGGAGGCAGGCAGAGGGGCAGGGCAGGGCCAGAGCCAGCACACTGGGTCTCCAGGCAGGGAGACAAGCCAAGTGGCGGTCCTCTTGGCCCCAGCAGCAGCAACAGCCCCCTCTGGCAAGGATCCAAAAGTAGAACAACTTCAGTGGGGACACAGCCCCATTTTTATACAGTATTTCCCTTTGTCTGAGATGCAGGGTGGGGGGAAAACCAGTTTCAGCTGGCTTTGGAGCACTCTTGATGGCCCAACCACCCATTTCTTTCACTGGGGAGGCTAGGGTCGTTAGACACACCACAGGGGGGCGGAGCCAGCATTGTGTGGGGAAAACCCAGCCCATCCAGGACACAGGTACACTCCTCCCACACATCACTCATGCTAATCTCCCACTCACCACCGGGCAAACCCATCCAGACTTCCTGGAGCCTGGCATGCCAGCCAGCTCCAGCCAATCACGCTCCATCACCCTCACAGCACATGCACACATATCTCAATGTCCAGAAGTAACACTTCCCTTCTAGACACATACATGTCGCAGACACCATCTCGCAGCATTCACTCTCACGAGTTTACACATACTAAACTCGAGCCTGTACTCCCCACGCATCAGGAACTACCAGGGACACACACATTCCCCATGCATTCCTATGGGAGGGCAGGCCAGCCATACTACACGCACGCACTTTCACTCTGGGACCCAGGGGAAAGTGCGCAGAGACCCAAAAATCACTGACACAGGGTCACACATCAGGCAAAAAGTTTAGGGGCGAACCTGCCCTGCGGGCCAAGTCCAACACAACCCCCTTCCAGCCAAAACGCAGGGGAGAACAATCACCACCGTGATGGACTTCCCTGCTTGGGGCGATAGAACACGGACGCAGGCCCGCCACTGCCGGGACACCCTCCTGTTCTATGCCACGGTGAACCCCTAGGGTTCCTTCTAAAGCTACCGTAAGGACCAGCTGGGCTACCCCACTGGTACTCCTCAGCTGTTTGCGGCCAGGACCAGGCCCTAGGCCACCCAGGTGCCACTGGTTCCTGCCTACTCACGAAGTGGGGGGTAGTAACCCCAGGCCCATAGTAGCCACTCTCCACTCTTCCTGTCTGCAAGACAGGGCTAGACTGCCACTGGTTCTCCAGCCTAGGGTCTACACCCTCAGGTGGACCAGGAGTCTCAGGGAAGGCTCTCCTCCCCTTTCCTCTTCTTTTAGGGTTCCTCCTCCCCGTGCGAGGGGGACACCTAGAACGCCATTCCAACCTAGGGTTTAACCCCTCAGGTTGCACCGGGGTCAGAGGTGGGCTCTCCCACCCTCTGCACCCCCTTCCAGAGGTCTGCCCTCTCCCACCTGGAGAAGTTCCTCTGGAAGAAGAACCGGTCAGGACACTGGTTACAGTCGTCCTACCCTTCAGGTCAGGCGGATCCTGAACCTGGCCATCCAACCTCCGGTCTAAAACCTTTGGTGGAACAATTGCCTGGCACTCCAGGACTTCTTGGGACTCACCCACAATCCCTCTGAGGCTAACAACTGACACATCTGTTGTGTGACTGTCTGTCTGGCGCAGATCTCCCGCCCTCTGTCCACCTGACAGTGCGTGACGATCCCCCAGACCAGAAGTGGTGCCACCCGGGTCCCTCCAAGAAGATCTAGCCCAACTGGCTAGTCTCTGGTCCACTGGTGCATCCACTGGGAAACTCATCCCCCAATCACTCCTCACGCTGGACTCCTGTACCCTCCCTACCGGAGCGGTACTGCCATACTCTAGAACCACAGGAGCTCTGTTTACAGACGCTCCAGGTCCTCTACTCACTAGGAGATCCTCCTCAAATGGGCTAACAGGACAGCCTAGGTCCCCAACCTGGTGTTCCCTCAAGAAACCACCCAGGCTCTGAGACAGGGCTTCGGGCCTCTGGGGGCTCTCAGCCACCCACTGACTCCTGCTCCACTGAGCCAGGCAGTCAGCCCCTACACCCTTCTCACTATACTGGGACCTAGCTGGGCTACACTGAGCCTCTTCCACCACGCTGGGCTGGAAGATCCCTGACCCACTACTTTCGGAGTCACTCACCAATGACTCTACAGAACCTCTGGTCCCTTCCCAGCGGTCTGCTTCCTCTGCCAGCTCATAAGGATCAAAGCATTCCAACCTCAACAGGTGCTGGCGCAACTCTGGACACAGAATACTGAGGAACTGCTCTTTGAGAACCATGTAGATCACTCCAAGCCACTCCTGTTGCGGGTTAACCTCTAACCAATCCATCAGTGCATTACTACAGTCATCCACATAATTTCCCCAGACCCGGTGAGACGGCTTCCTCCTACTGTTCCTGAATGTCAACCTATATTCCTCCTCTTGGGAAACAGGTACCATACTCGGGGCACTGGGAGTGGGACTTCCTATACTGGAACCTAAATAGCTGCCACCACTGGACTCAACCCTCCCTGGGGGATCCAGAAAATTATGACTGCAGTCAGGGGATAACCTACACTCTAGGGCTATCTTCTCCCTGGCCAAGGCCCTCTCAGCCTCTGCAGTCCGCTCATTCACACCCAGCTGCGCCATCTCTCTGGCATACTCTAACCGGAGCTTCTCCATGGCCAGCTGGTGCTCCCTCTCTTCTCTCCTATCCACCCACTCCTCTGGGGACAGGGAAAGGGATGGGGTGCTACATCTGACACTGGACCCAGCAAGGGACTCCCTATCTAGGGGGTACTCACTCTCTGCTGGCGCCCATCCACTGTCAAACTCACTCTCCACATCAGACTCTTCAGGGCTCCCCTCAGACCCACCACCCTCCTGGTGTGCGGCCCGGGCCCTCTCTCTCTCTCTGTGCTCACGCTCCCAGTCACTCTTCTGCCACAGGATCATGTTATCCCTAAGCTTGGACTGGGTGTCTGACTCACTCACTGGGATGTCTCTCTCCTTACATAACCGTACCAACTCATGCACACTGTACTTAAACAGGCCACAAAGGTTAAAAGGAGATTCCATCTTGACAGGATGCTCACAGACACGTGCAACACAAGGGATCTAGCAATCTGAAGTAGGAGTACACAATTCCAAACCTTCCACACTCTCCTTAAAAAAAAAGAACTCACTCATGCGTCCAGGGAAACACACCATTCATCCACACACCCTCCCCTCGGATCGGTAAGGCAGTTTCTACCACCCCTGACTTCTCAACCTGACCAAAAGTGACACAGGTACCAAACTCTGGAAGCAGGGCGGGGGACAAATGCACTGAACACAATTATAAATGACACTCTTCAGGAGCAGAAAAAATGGAATTTTACCAAAAACAATAATCCCCAAAATGTGGTTATCTAACAAATGTAGAGCTTTGAAGTGCGGCCAGCCGCTACTAAGGTACAACGCAAACACAAATCCTTATCCCACCGCTGCCACCAATGTTGGAAATGGGATCCCCGGCTGGCCAGGGCTTTCGCCAAAGTCAGTCAGAGACCACCACACCCAAGTCAGGGCAAGGGAGTTACACGCCAAGATAACCCCTACTCACCCTCTAGGTAACGTGGCGCGAGCAGCAAGGCTAAACTTGGAGGCGATGTAAGTTAAGTATTTGCGCACGCACCCCAGCAACAACAACCAAAGGCCCACCACAAAGGAAACTCCACACAAGGTTATATAAAAATAGCCTTTGTATTATAATAAATATACATCAGATAAAACACACACTTTACAATGTGCCAGAGGCACGGGCAGAATTTACAGGGGATATTGTACAAGACAGGGCCACCTGGACCACTGTCAGGAATCAGAAGTAGCACTTTCAAAAAATAATACTTTTGCATGTAAAATCACTGTAGCACAAAATAGCACACAACCAGTAATCACTGGTAACCAGGATCTCACTAGCACCACCTGTACTAGGGAGAAAACAACCACCTATGTATCACAATACCTGTAGGGGTGTAAGAGGAAAACACATGATGCAATGCATAACATTCATTCAGAGGTGTAAAGGCACATGACGCATAAAAACACATTCAGAGGTGCAAAGGCACATGACGCATAAAAACACATTCAGAGGTGCAGCACAAGAGAACACATGATGAATAAACTACCCATTCAGAGGTGTATAGAAAGTACAATTGCGCCAAACTCACGTAAGTCACCACCTGTGACTGTCCCTAGGCCCTCTGGCCTTGTTGGGGCTAGGACGCCCTGTGTCCCAAGTGTCAGGGTCCTAAACGTGGCAGTTGCCCACAAAGTGCTGGGCAGCTGGGTGAAGATGGGGCAACACGATGGAGCCTTGTGGGCTCAAGCACACTGGTGGGCAAAAGGAAATGCCCCCTGGAGCCTCCTCTGGGCTCTAAACACACATGGCACCCAAAGAGCCTCTCTAGGCTCTAAACAAATGGGGGCTGTGAGCCTCTCGCAGGGCTCTAAAACAAAATGGGGTCGCCTGAGCCTCTCAGGGCTCAAAGACAATGTGGGCTGGGGCGGGAGCCTTCTCTCAGGCTCTCAGATCAACTGCCCCCTCGAGCTCCTTGGGCTCGACAACAGAAAAGTGCCCTGAGCCTCTCGGGGCTCGCAAGAACCAATGCGGGCGGGTGGAGCCTCTCGGGCTCAAAGAACAGAATGGCCCCTCAGAGCCTCGTGGCTCTCAAAATAAAGAAATGCTGCCCACGTTGGAGCGGCCCTCTGCCAACCGGGGCCGCTCAGAAAACCAAGGGTATGCCGCTTTGAAGCCCTCGTGGCTTCACTCTATCAAGGGGCGCGAGATCGCGCTACCGGGGGGAGAGGGGGCGGACACGGACAATGTGTCCCGGCGCCCCTCCCTTCTGCCTCACTCACCGGCTGTCTCCACGGCGGGCGGGGCTCCTCTTCACTCGTCCCGGGGCGCTCCCTTCGGTCGGGAGCCTCGGGCAGGACACGCTGACTGCTCCTCTCGTGCTCCCGCCTGGACCAGTCTCTGCTGCACGCCGCCTGACTTCCGCCGGGGCCGCCAATGGCAGCGCGGCCCTGGGGATCAGGAGGCGGGACTTCCGGGTCGCGGTAGGCAGCGGCCCGGCAACGATTTCCAGTGCTCCCGGGCTGCGGCGGTGATCTCCCGGGCAAATGCGGCGTGGGCAGCCGCTCAAATTCAATGAAACGGGGCAATGCCGGGTGGGCACCGGCCTCAAATAAAAATAGAAAGCGAGGTGGCACTCGCTAATGCCAAAAAGCGGCAAAAGCGCTCCACAGCGCTATAATAGAAATAAAGCGCACCCAGCGCTTGGGGGCTAAAGAAAAGCGCTCCTAGCGCTAGAAATGTCAGCAAAGCGCTATTGAGCGCTGGGGCACCAGGAAAGCGCTATAAATCAAATAAGAGCGCCTCCAGGCACTCTAAGCAAAAGCAAAAGCTCCAGCAGGGACTGGAGGCAGGCAGAGGGGCAGGGCAGGGCCAGAGCCAGCACACTGGGTCTCCAGGCAGGGAGACAAGCCAAGTGGCGGTCCTCTTGGCCCCAGCAGCAGCAACAGCCCCCTCTGGCAAGGATCCAAAAGTAGAACAACTTCAGTGGGGACACAGCCCCATTTTTATACAGTATTTCCCTTTGTCTGAGATGCAGGGTGGGGGGAAAACCAGTTTCAGCTGGCTTTGGAGCACTCTTGATGGCCCAACCACCCATTTCTTTCACTGGGGAGGCTAGGGTCGTTAGACACACCACAGGGGGGCGGAGCCAGCATTGTGTGGGGAAAACCCAGCCCATCCAGGACACAGGTACACTCCTCCCACACATCACTCATGCTAATCTCCCACTCACCACCGGGCAAACCCATCCAGACTTCCTGGAGCCTGGCATGCCAGCCAGCTCCAGCCAATCACGCTCCATCACCCTCACAGCACATGCACACATATCTCAATGTCCAGAAGTAACACTTCCCTTCTAGACACATACATGTCGCAGACACCATCTCGCAGCATTCACTCTCACGAGTTTACACATACTAAACTCGAGCCTGTACTCCCCACGCATCAGGAACTACCAGGGACACACACATTCCCCATGCATTCCTATGGGAGGGCAGGCCAGCCATACTACACGCACGCACTTTCACTCTGGGACCCAGGGGAAAGTGCGCAGAGACCCAAAAATCACTGACACAGGGTCACACATCAGGCAAAAAGTTTAGGGGCGAACCTGCCCTGCGGGCCAAGTCCAACAATGATACAGAAAAGGAAGGTGTATTTACACTAAATACCTCACAACTAGATTTTTTGGTTAATACCATCAAAGCCAAAATAGAAAGTATTTTTAAACCTTTAGAGGACAAAATAGATACGCTTTCTGCTGAAGTAGTGAGACTAGGAGGCCTTCTGGATTCGCATATAGCCCTAACTGGAAAATCTAAGACCATAGAGAGGGCTACTAGTGTGAGTACAGAGGCAAAAAGCCTAGCGGAAGGGAGGCTTATAGATAATACGATAACGACTCAAGTTGGCACTGTTAGAATTGGACAGGTAAATAAGATTATTACTGAGGCAGAGAATAAAGAAGGGTGGACAGAAGTAAGAAGGAAGCGTTTTATTAATCTTCCCCCTGATTGCGCCCCTTATGTGGTCGTCTTAACAAATGTACCTTCTATTGAAACTAGTATGAGCCAGCCCCAACAAGAGACACATGATTCTCTCAAAAACAAAACAGTCTCTTGGTTACATAGGCAGTGTGGGTTTCCGGTTGAATACTCCGATCAGATTTTAACAACCAGGAGGGTCAACTGGATTGGCAATTCTTCAAAGAGCAGTAGGGGTGATTGTGTAATTATCAATTTTAAACACCCCCAACATGCTGCTACTGTTTTATTGAGAGCAGCATCCCTACCGTTTAATGATAATAATGTTTATGCTCGCCCACTTGGTTTCTTCTATAGCCACCTGAGTAAAGCTACCTCAAACGCTAATAAGAATATTGGATATAGGCAATCACCATTCATATATAGGCCCAGTTTGGATGTCCCGCTGCAAAAGCAATTCCATGTATTGAGCAGCTTAGATGCAAACGATTGACTCGAACAGGCTATTGAGCCTCCCCTTTGTGTGACCCCAGGTGTAATAAAGATCACGGCCACAGATAACCCTTTGGCTGATGAGGTGATTTCACATGTAGGATCTTCAATTTGTGAGATTGCAGATGAGTTGGTGGTCAAAGTCAGTGATAACTCTAAGGCATTTGAACAGACCTTGATGGTCTCGCCTAGTGGGAACCAGATGGTGGAAAGTGTTGGCAATAGAACTGGTATATCTGCTAGTACTGGGTTAGGTGGCAAAGGGATAACAATCGCCAGTTGGAATATTGCAGGGCTGAAATCAAATGGTAATGCCTTAGGGTGGCGGGATATGCTTAATGCATATGATATATTGTGCCTCCAAGAAACGTGGTGTCGGGATGAAGTCAATTATGACGGGTTTGTTTCATATAATCTCCCGGCCCAGGGGACTGGCCCAGGGAGAGCTAAAGGCGGCCTATTGATACTTCTGTCTATTAATCGCTCGATAGTGGTTAAGAGGTACATAACTGTTGGAGCATATGTGCAGATTCTTTGGTTAATTGAGGACCAAGGATGAAATATTTTGCTGCTAAATTACTATAATAACATTTTTGATAACTCAAAGGTTACAGTGATATCTGACCTGGCTAGTACTATTGGAAAGTTAATTTTAGATGCAAATGTTTGTTTTGATTTTATATGGGTCGGTGATTTTAATATTTCTTTGTGTGAATTTTCTACCCAAAAAGTCTGTGGCTACACTAATAATGCTGGATATGATGATTTGCACTTTGGCCATAATAGTTATGGTGAGGTTCTAAATTCATTTATGGGATGTTATGATCTGGAGATTCTTGGCTTTGCCAACGGCAAAGAAGGTGAAATTATCCTTACTTTCAATAATGGGCACTCTAGATCTGTCATTGATCATGTTGTTATTTCCTCTAATATCATTTCTAGCTGTGCTGTTCCAAAGATTGTTGAAACTCCGATTAGTGATCATAACTGTATCACCCTGGATACAAACCTTTGGGTTGGTAACCTCGCCAAAACAGGCATTATAGTAAATAATGTGGAATCTCATAGACCTAATGGGTTCAGATTAAGATGGGCAGGGGACAAAGCCAATGATCTAATTAGCTCCATTGTCAGGGACTGTATGTCAGATATTATTTTTATCCTTGACAATAATCATGATGATATGCAGGTTCTATCTTCTTTTAATAATATTAATAAATTAATAGATGCCAGGTTTACCAGGCCCAAATGTGCTCAAGTAAAAAACGGGCCAGGTTGGTTTGACCATACATGCACTAGGTTATTAATTGAATTAAAACATGCACTCGTTAAAAAACCGAGGGATATGAATTTTGTTAGTAAGTTAAGAACAGATTATAAGTGTGCTCTGAAGAGGAGAAAGATTGAGTTACAACAGTCGGCTTGGGATTCCCTCAACCAAGCCGCTGAATTATCCAATACAACTCTTTTCTGGGCTACTATTAACTCACCTTTTCTGAAAGATGAAAACATCCCAGAGCTAACCTCACATATTACGAATGATGGTTGGGTTGCTCATTTTTCATCCATTTTTGATTCATATAACAGTGTAGACCCTAACTCAGGGGAATGGCCTATTTTACCTTTAGTTTTTTCAGCCGCAGAAGTTGAACTTGCTATACGTGCAAGTAAGGGTGGGAAAGCCCAGGGCCCTGATGGTGTCCCTGTGGATGTTTTTAAAACCGCCCCAGAGATGTGGAGTCCAATTTTGGCTATCACTTTTAATGCCGCTATATACACTGAGGCACCTGAATCCTGGGGAGAATCTATTATCATCCCTTTATATAAAAAGGGCAGCCGTTCTGATGCGAAAAACTACCGCCCTATCTCCCTTCTTGACTCCTCAGTAAAAATCTTGAGCAGAGTCATGTTGGTTAGGTTAGAGGAGTGGGCGGAGCAGGAGGGCATACTGGCTGATAGCCAGTATGGTTTTAGAAAGGGTCGGGGAACATTAGACCAGTGTATTAACCTTGACTTATTGATCGGAAAATACACTGAAGCAAAGCAAGAATCGTTGTATCTTTGCTTTGCTGACCTGAGTAGTGCTTTTGACATGGTTGACCACTCTATTTTGTGGCCAACTCTGCTACAGCTAGGAGCACCAGAAGGTATCATTTTTTTCCTCGCCAGGCTGTACGGGAAATTACAAACAGCTGTGCGGTATGGTGTCAAAGGTGAATGTACTCCAAAATTTGCTGTAAAAAGAGGGATTAGACAAGGCTGTGTTTTGGCCCCCCTACTTTTTATTTTATTTATCAATGGTATCGACATGATTTTTTTTTTTTTAAAGCAGACGCCCCACAGATTAAAGGTGTATCTGTCCCTGTGTTGTTGTATGAGGACGACGCTGTTCTGCTTTCCAGAACTCCTCTGGGCCTTCAACGCCTACTTAATACATTTTCCGAATTTATTACCGATAGAAAATTAACCATTAATAAGGGGAAAACGCATACAATGACACTTGGGGTAAGAAGTAAATACCGTAACACCTTTTTCATTGATCAGGTTAAGGTGCAACAAGTAGACAAATTTTGTTATTTGGGTATAACATAGATAGAAGATGGACATATGAATTTAGTAATATCCGTAATAAAATGGCTAAAAGTGCCCATGGTGTCTTTAGGTTTGCTACCAAGGTGGGGGATATACAAACTAGAGACATGTTGAAAATATATCAAGCAAGATGTATCTCGATAGCCCTCTATGGGGCTGATGTATGAGGCCACAGAAATGATCACCCCTTGCAGCAGGAGGAAAATTCTTTTTTTAAAAAGCACCTGTCCTTACCGACTTCGGCCCCAACCGAGTTAATTCACCGGGAATTAGATATCAATTTTCTAATGGATCTGCTATCACTGAGACCACTTATGATCTTGCGGTCAATTTGGCTTCAGGAGGAAAAAGCTTATAGCAGATCATTTATTGAGGATTGTATCTTATTGGATAAACATTTAAACATACCCTGGTTAAAATACGTTATTGTTTGTTTTTCTGAGATTTTTTATTTAAATGTCTTGATTGACCCCAGTGCAGCCTCTAAGATACCGAAATCGGAGTTTAAAGCTAAATTCCTGGCTTATAAATCAAAGAAACAAGCTCTAGCCTATGGATCCTTAACAACTGTCATGTTCTATAATCGTTATATTATAGCTGAAGGTTTTCCCAACTACTTGGTAGAGGTGACAAGACCATCTCACAAGTTTGTATTGACTAGACTAAGGTTCGGAAAAGCACACCATTTGGTGGCTTTGCCGAATCTTAAGAGACACCCGCTAGGCCTTGTATGTGTGATGGTACATCAAAACAGAGAACTTTGCACTTTCTACTGTTTTGTAAACTGTATTTGAATCTGGGTACTATTTATTTGAAACCTATGTTTGTTAAACATGTCGTACGCACAGTTAAACAGGCAATGAGTCTACTCCTTAACTTACAAACTGTTGATATCTGTTTCTTTACTGCAACTTTTTTAATCAAGTGTATTAATAATAGGAAAATTATGCTTTTTTATTGACCATGTCTGTATCTTTTAGTTCACTGCCCTGAATCTGACGTGTTTTTATACTATGTGTGATTTAAATTTGATGTTTTTACAATATGTACGACCCATTTTATGTCTGTTTTTTCTTGTATGTGCTTTTATGGTCATTTTATATTTTCCGAATAAAGCTTCATGAATTGAATTGAATTGACCTGGTGCTTGACCCAGAGAATTTTGAATAAGTATCTGAGAGGGGCAGAGCCCTCCAGATCTCCTGCTTGAAACTTACTGAAGCAAGAAGTGCCCTGCTGAAAAGATTTTGCTGTGCATGGAACTCTAAGGCCTGACCTCTGAAGACTGCACCAAGTGAAACTGCAGCCCTGTGGATTACCTTGCTGCCAAAGGACTCAAGAGTTGAACTCCCTGCAAGCTACAGGTTAACAGAGCTCACCTGGACAGCCACACAAAGAATTCAAAGCCTGGAGTACCAGTGGATTTGTAGGGGTTTTGTTCAAGTGGATTGCGGAATTGAAGTTTCACACTTTCAAGGACCCTCTTGGAGATTCCAGAACCTTGGATTGTGTGTTGGATACTTTGGGACCCGCATGCAGAACTCCAGGAAGGTGTTCTAACTGGACCCCGCTTGCTGAAGAAGGTGGTCCACCACAGTGGTGAGAAAATTCTTCAGAAATGTATAAAGGTGTGTCCCTGTCAGAGAAAACAAAATGACTACAAGGGGCACTGTTGGTTTCTAAGCATCAGAAAGTGACTAATCTTTAAAAATGAATATCTCTGGTTCCCTACGGAGGATTTTTTTAGTTTTGGTGTCATTTAAAAGATAAAAATATTACCTATGTTTATAAATTGGTGTGGGATATTTATTTTGTGTTGTGTCTTAATTAATTACTGAAATGGTGTTTTTTAAATGCTTTACATACCTGTCTTTGAGGTTAAGCCTGTCTGCTCGCAGCCACGTTACCAACGGTTGAGCATAGGAATAATTTTCTAAGACCTATGCTGGGTCCTATCATGTGTTAGTGGCCTTATTGCTAGTGGCAGACCTACATTTGCCCCTACCAATAACCCACTTTCCAACAATAAGGATAGGGAGAGCCATCCTCCTCCCCAACGTGTGTATATCCTCTGGTAAAACAGAACAACCGTCCCCTGCACACTCTAACAGTATATCAATTATATCAAGTGTATACTGGTTTTTAATAGTTATATAATTTTCTGGTTTCTTGGGGCCTATATAGGCCACCGGACAGATTTTAATCGATACTCAGCGCATTGTTGTTTAGTTCAGCCAATATGCCCTATGATACTAATGAATCTTGATCGAATATTTTGGGAAGATATTTGATATTACAAGAGGGGCATTAGATTTTCAGTAATTGGACTGTCCTAATTAAATCATTCTGCAGATAATATATTTGGTATTGCCTCAGGTGTTTTTGCACTAAGTCTGCAATAGCAAGAAATTGTGTTTCTCTTTTTCTTCAGCCGATTAAATGGGCGATTGCCAAAGAGAATTTGTGATCTTTTTGAGTCTTTGAAGAACTGCATATACATTTGGGAATCAAGAAAGCCAAATAAATCCTTTATGGAATGTAAGTGCCAAATAAGATATATATTTATATATCTTTATCTGATTGCTAGTGAAATACACATATTGTCACTGACAAAGTGCTTTGCCCTATTACAGTTTTCTCTACGAATTATTTGTGGACGACCTTCAAGTTGCGATTGGTCTCCCTGTTTATATTCAGGTGATGGTTTGAGAATTTTTCTCATATTGTTGATGGTTTGCTGTGAGGTACGATTTAGCAGGTGCTTTACGGGTTTTATTATGCAACTTCCTTTCTTTTTTCCCCCCTCCTCCCCCCTTTTTCATTTCTTGGTCTATTGACACAAGTGGTGTATTTTGTGGAATTTCCCCCTTCCCCTTTTTTCCCTTCCTCCTTTCTCTTTCTTCTTTTCTAAGTGTTTTCCTTTTGAAGAAGCCCACTCATGTTTTAACCAAAAATTATCCTAATTTTATTGTACAGATTGTTATTGCTCAAGGAATTCTCAGTCCTGAGGATGACCGCGCAGTAATCAGCGGTCGAAACGCTGTCGACGCTTATGTGGCCCAAACAAAGTTTATAAGGACACATATATTTATATTTATGTTGTTCCATTTTGTGTAACATGTATTGTTGTGTGTAGCCACTTGTCTGGTTTTGAAATCTGTTGTCTTGCATACCAGCACTTTGTCTTGAGCATCTTTGTTTACATCTTTTTATATTTAAAAAATAATAAATTTCGCAAGGCTTCTTTTTCTTTTTCTTTTTCTTTTTTCTTCTTTTTTCTTCTCTATCCCCATTTTCTTTTTATTTAGTAGACTCAGCAAGTTGTGTCTGCTGAGATTAATTTTATAGTGGTTTCTCTCCTGAACCTTATGTTAGTTGTATTGATGGATGGGGTCTGAGGCATAGTTCTCAGCCAGGGAATGTAGACACCGCCACCTGGCTGGAGGGCTAATGTAGAAGCACAGGGTTGCATCCTTTGCACTGTGTCACATTGAATCCTTCATTGTTTCCTGTCATCATCACTCCTATGATAAGTGAAGCAAGACCATTTGGGAAACACATTCAGGGGGGGTACGTCCTAGTCCTGAGCAAGAGACAGCGGCACTCAAAGCCATAGCATCTTCTTTCTTGGTGTGAGCAGGGGCTTCTATAGACAGACAGCAGGGATTTAAGTGGGCCGGGTCACACCAGGTCTGAGCACCGGCAGTTTTTTTCAGGGGGCCTCGAAACAGGTCTCTATCGGGTTCTGTTTTGTGCCCTGGCACAGGCGGTCTGTTTTTTCCCCCGGACTGCAGTGACAGAAGGCACGTCGATGTGCGCGTGGTGAGCATTGTAGAGGAAGGGAAATCCTTCAAGGAGAGTCATTTTCTCTCTGGATTTCCCTTCTCTTTTTGAAACTCAGGAGAAGCAACATTGTCGTGGTGTTACCAGGGCTTTCAGTGGAAGTTTTTTCAATATGATATACAAGCCATAGTTGCTGCTTATTTATCTTATGGAACTAGCAACCATTTACAAAGCCAATAGTCCTGACTTGTAGGTATGATCTGACTTGTTGTATCATATATCTGGACGCAATGACAGGAACAGCAAAATACAGGTCAGGGCGGCACACTGTGCTAAGCACAGATTTTTAGCTTACGTGTTTTAAGCCACGCCCTTAATTACATTGACCATGCCCCTTTGAGAGACCAACCAGCTTTTTCATCCCACTTAAATTCCTGACAGACAATGAATGAAGTTGAAAGGATGCCTGCTTTCCTAAGAGGGTCGAGTGTGTTTCAGTGTTAACAAGCCCTGTGGGTGGCTGTGGTGTCCTCGAAAGCATGGGCACTGAGATTTTTCCAGAAGCACTTCAGCACACAGTTGAGGCCACTGGCACCACGAAACCAGGAAAAGTGTGCTGACTCCTGTGTAGGTCAGTGCCGGATACTAATCATTAGATCGCACCTAAGAAGGAAGACTTTTTATAGGAAAAGGGCATATAGTCACCAGGGCCTGCGCTAGGCATTGGCAGCATGGGCAGCTGCCCAGGGCCTCGCGCTCAGGTGAAAGGCAGGGGCCCCCCCTGCTTCACTGTGAAATGAAACACTTTCACAGATTGCCCACTTGCTCCAACAGGGCCCCTCCCCACACAATTACAATACACATGTGAGATGTCTGGAGTCGACCGTGTGGTGGCATTCCTGGGGGTGCAGGGGTGGGAGGGGAGTTACAAGCAGAGTGGGGAAGGCACAGCAGCCAGGCCAGCAATTATGGCTCACAGTGTCAGGGGCGGGCAGCACCTCTGTTAAGTACCGGCCATTCCCGCATTTTGTTGCTAGGTGACAGAAGGCCCCTTTGTTTACAGGACTAGCCATACACAGGTAAGGAGAGGTGGGTGTGGGGAGGAGGGAGCAGCCAGATCAGACCAGAGTGTTTTAAGAAATGCCTTGTTACTGCTTCGAAGGCCCAGGGGAGGGGGCCCCCTTTCCCTGGGCCCCGAAGCACTAGAGCAAGCTGCAAGGTCAGGGTGTGGCGGCCCCCTTCCCTGGGCCTTGTAGCCATTACTCCCTCTTTCTTTTCCTTTTCTTTATTTGTTCCCTTGTGAAATGAATTAAAAAAAGACAAACGTTTTTGCTGGAAATGTCATCTTTTTTGTGACATTTTTCACTTCCAAAGTGCAGCCTTGGGATGGAGAGAAATAAAAGGTTCAAAATGTAAAAAAATAACTAAAGCAAGACAGAGTGGGTCGAAAAGGGGCCAGATTGATTTTATTCACACCCAAAACACATAAGTGCCCCTCCACAGAGTTTGCCAGTGAAGCGCTACTTTTGTTTTCTTGTCTTTCTCTGAACAGCATTGTTTTCCCCGGGTGGGGAAGCGCACCATTTCAGGATGTACTGCAATACCTGCTTGATGGGCGGACTGGAAACTAAAATGCATCTGTATTCATGAATGTGGTCTTTTTAAACCATATTGCTTTCGGTTTGTAAGGATATAAGCAATGGGCATTGGAGCAGGTCCGTTCCGGCTCTGTAGTCATGGCCTTACTTTTCATGCAAAAGCACTCATTGATTTCTGAATAATAAGTGCAAAAGCGTTAAGGTACAACAACGAAAGAGTTACTATAACTGTGAATACAAAAGAGACAGAAATTCCCTACCTAATGGAAAACACAGTGTGGAGAGAAAAGAAATTATTTTGCTTTACATATTCAACAGGTCATAAGGCTAGCAAAGAAAGAGACTATTTCTTAAAAGAACCCTCACTCACCCAAGTGGTGACATGCTTCATCACGGGGTTCCCACAGGAGGGACAGAATGTCCCCCCTGTGTGCTGCGACGCCTGCAATTGCAGCGGAGCAGGTTTCTTTGTAAGTGTTTTCTATGAAAGTGCGTGCTCAGTGATGTGAGTGTATGATAAAAGATCACAGTTGGACCCAAAAAAACTTTATTCGTGGACCAACTATTCACATTAAAAACAGTGAGGCCACATGGTGGTTTTCATTATAACCCCAGTGTCCATGTGTGGATGGTCAACATGTTTCTGCTGTATACTGCGTGATGTGCTCAGCTTTCTTCAGGACCAATGTATAAAAAAGAGGAAGTCCCCCGGGGGTCCACGCTCGCTAAGGCGCGTCCACACCGTGGGGACCCAGGTGTGAAAAAAAGGATACAAATCTTTCCTTAATCGACTCACGGTTTTACCTGCATTCAGTCCCCCTGGAAATCACCTGGAGACACAAGTCTGTGAATCAATACAAAACACAGTACATGTAAATATTATGTATATAACAAACAGTCTTACTGACCAGAGTAAGCAAAGCCTTATGCAACATAGGAATGTCAATTATTTCTGTGACCCCCTTATGAAGTGTGCCCTAACTGCGACTTACTACACTTCAATACTGTCTGCAAATGAGGCTATTATATGGTAATTTATTTCCAATTCGTAACGTACATCCTGAGTTCACAATGGCAATTCGCCCATGTATCTACCAAGGAGTCGTATCTCAGACTTAAAATCAATGCATTACCCCTTTAAAAAGTAGACCTCGCACCCTACAATTAGGTACGAATGATCCACCATGTCAACATATCACAGATACTTTTTTAGGTCAAACAAAAAGTCACTTACGTAGCTCGAAAATCAAGCGTGCCCCATGGACATACAGTGCGGCAAACTCTTCACGTTATGCTCCATCTGAAACCGAGCAAAACAATTTACCAACATCAATTTATGTACCGTAGGCCAACACGCTGAATTCGCTTAAGGAACAAGATGTTAGGTCTTGCCAGGATGGAAGTACTCACTCGAGATATAACGACTCGCCGCCACAACCTAGGATACTGGCCACTGTTGTCCGGATGTTACCCTCGATATGCAAGCCTCAGCGTTATGTAGGAAAAACGGCACCCGTTACCCGATTCCAGGTGTCACAAATGTCGTTTTTCAGTATTTATTGGAAAAGGGCAAATTTGGAAACTCGTTATTAATTTTCTTGTGACTTACACAAGCAGATAGGAGGCTATATTGTTTGGCAAAAGTTGTCCAAAAACACCCATGTGCTATCTGGATTGGGCAATCTCTCCGGCACCTAACACGGGTGTCTGCTGTTCCAACAAGCCTTGACACATACAACTAGGAGACACCACCCATCGATAAAGTGACTCTGTCAATCCGTTTTGATGAACCACCTCCATTGTTCGAGAGGTATGAAGTATGATTTCATTAAAAGACTGTACTATTCATCGTTAGTTGTCATGTTGTAATTAAATTCTGGGGTCTTCGCAGAAACAGAGAGTGCAACAGAAAACAGTTCAGGCTTATCAGCGTCTCAAAACAGTACCCCACGGTATCTCATCATTGAGACCCGTCAGATGGGTCGAAAGGCGATGCAGCCACCTCTGTTCCTTTTCAAAGAGGCTGTTTGCAGTACCGCATTGCAGGTGCTCGATCACCGTCCACTGGATCTCATTGGGGGAATGTCTATGTTCTAAGAAGTGTGTCGTCATTTTGGTGTTACTCTTACCACATCTTATACTGCTTCTGTGTTCACATATACGAAGTTTGACCATCCTCTTTGTCATCCCCACATATCTTAACCCGCAGGGACAGGTTATCAGATACACGACATTGCTTGTATTGCAATTCGTGTGGTTTCTTTGTTCCCAAGTCTTCCCTGGTTCCAACTCCAGTTTCTTGGAGCTTGAGATAAATGGGCACACAGTACACCCACCACAAGTGTGGTGGCCCACCGCAGGTGGCAAACCCCAGGCATTCAAAACACTCCTGGGGGTCTCTTTAGATTTTTGTGGGCGTGTGTGGACCAAAGAATCCTTGAGACTCCGGGCTTTCTTGTAGGAGAACAAAGGTTTCTCCCAATTGTAATTATTGGATGTCAGGATCCTCCAGTGTTTTTTAATAATCCGGCTCACTGCGTTAGATGCTTCATTGTAGGTAGTCACACAGGTTAATGGGACCTCATTGCTATTGTTCTTTGGGAACTCTTCTAAAAGAGAGTCGCGATTCTGGTTGCGAGCCCTTTTATAGCTTTTTGTGAGTAGATTTTTTGGGTAGCCCCTTTCGGTCAATTTACCTGTCAGATTTCGGGACTGCTCCTTAAAATCTGTAACATCACTACAGTTCCTCCTGATCCGGAGGTACTGACCAAACGGTAAATTCTCCCTGAGTGGTTGAGGATGGAAACTTGTGTAGTGTAAGAGGTTGTTCTTCGTAGTTGGTTTGTAGTAGGTTTTCGTTTCCAGTTGGTTACCTACACGTGTAATAGTCACGTCCAAAAACACTACTTTCAAGTCATCAAATTCATAGGTGAATCTGAGATGTGGATCCCGCTCGTTCACCCAGATGAAAAAAGCACGTAGTGACTCCTCGCTGCCCTTCCAAATTAACAGCACGTCGTCTATGTACCTTTGCCATAAGATGATATTGGCAAAGTACGCGTTAGTGATTGGCAGAATGTTGATGGATTCTAAGTTGTACACATACAACCCTGCCACACTAGGGGCAAATGTGCTGCCCATAGACGTTCCAGTCGCCTGTAGGAAGAGTTGATTCTCATATTGGAAAAAATTACGTTTAAAGGCCAGAGTGGCACAGTCTACCACAAAGGATTTAGAAGTATTATATTCCCAGTGGCTACCCTCCAGTGTTTGAGCGATCACCTCGATGGTTGCATCCTGGGGTATACATGTATAAAGGCTCTCGATGTCTAGCGTGGCCAACAGACATGGTTCCCCCGGTAGCTCGATGGTTTTCAGCATAGCCAATAAGCTCTTGGTGTCTCTTATGTAAGTGCTAGTTGCTTCCACGAGAGGTCTCAGGAAGAAGTCACAATACTTCGACAAAGGTTCAAGTAATGAACCTAGACCCGAAACGATGGGTCTTCCTGGCGGTGGCAGGATACCCTTATGCGTTTTCGGGAGGGTGTAAAAGTAGGGAATTTTATCTTCTGAGATAGTTAAGAAGTCCGCCTCCTGTTTTGTGATGTTCCCTCCATGTTCAGCCGTTATAACGAGGTCAACTATTTCTGATTTCAGATTGTCCGAAGGGTCTTCCCTAAGCACAACATAGTTGGTGGTGTTATTGAGTAGGCGCCTGCATTCTTGATCATAGGCCCCCTTGTCTTGGATGACTATGCCACCCCCTTTGTCGGTACTTTTTATAACGATATCGGACCTATTCTGTAACGTCTGTATCGCTCGAAATTCGCCTGCTGTTAGATTTTTAAAAGGGGTATGAACATCGAAAGACTCAATCTCCTTAACCACGGCCTGCTCAAAAGCCAATATCTCAGGAGGGATACTGTGCGGAGGAGGGATGAAGGTTGACTTCAGTCTGAAACTAGTGTCTCCCTGTTGTGTCTGTGTGGGTTCTGTCACTTGTTTCTCAAAGAAACTTTTTAATCTTAACTGTCGGAAAAATTCCGTAAGCTCACAGCGTAACCTGAATTTGTCAAGATTAGGGGTAGGAACAAAACCAAGGCCTTTTTCCAAAACCCTGGTTTCATCCGAAAGTTAAGATTTAAAGTTTCTTTGAGAAACAAGTGACAGAACCCACACAGACACAACAGGGAGACACTAGTTTCAGACTGAAGTCAACCTTCATCCCTCCTCCGCACAGTATCCCTCCTGAGATATTGGCTT
Source organism: Lissotriton helveticus (assembly GCF_964261635.1). Classification (NCBI taxonomy): domain Eukaryota; kingdom Metazoa; phylum Chordata; class Amphibia; order Caudata; family Salamandridae; genus Lissotriton; species Lissotriton helveticus. The sequence goes on along the minus strand of NC_136065.1, from coordinate 1,579,535,348 downwards.
TTGAGCAGGCCGTGGTTAAGGAGATTGAGTCTTTCGATGTTCATACCCCTTTTAAAAATCTAACAGCAGGCGAATTTCGAGCGATACAGACGTTACAGAATAGGTCCGATATCGTTATAAAAAGTGCCGACAAAGGGGGTGGCATAGTCATCCAAGACAAGGGGGCCTATGATCAAGAATGCAGGCGCCTACTCAATAACACCACCAACTATGTTGTGCTTAGGGAAGACCCATCGGACAATCTGAAATCAGAAATAGTTGACCTCGTTATGACGGCTGAACATGGAGGGAACATCACAAAACAGGAGGCGGACTTCTTAACTATCTCAGAAGGTAAAATTCCCTACTATTACACCCTCCCGAAAACGCATAAGGGTATCCTGCCACCGCCAGGAAGACCCATCGTTTCGGGTCTAGGTTCATTACTTGAACCTTTGTCGAAGTATTGTGACTTCTTCCTGAGACCTCTCGTGGAAGCAACTAGCACTTACATAAGTGACACCAAGAGCTTATTGGCTATGCTGAAAACCATCGAGCTACCGGGGGAACCATGTCTGTTGGCCACGCTAGACATCGAGAGCCTTTATACATGTATACCCCAGGATGCAACCATCGAGGTGATCGCTCAAACACTGGAGGGTAGCCACTGGGAATATAATACTTCTAAATCCTTTGTGGTAGACTGTGCCACTCTGGCCTTGAAACGTAATTTTTTCCAATATGAGAATCAACTCTTCCTACAGGCGACTGGAACGTCTATGGGCAGCACATTTGCCCCTAGTGTGGCAGGGTTGTATGTGTACAACTTCGAATCCATCAACATTCTGCCAATCACTAACCCGTACTTTGCCAATATCATCTTATGGCAAAGGTACATAGACGACGTGCTGTTAATTTGGAAGGGCAGTGAGGAGTCACTACGTGCTTTTTTCATCTGGGTGAACGAGCGGGATCCACATCTCAGATTCACCTATGAATTTGATGACTTGAAAGTAGTGTTTTTGGACGTGACTATTACACGTGTAGGTAACCAACTGGAAACAAAAACCTACTACAAACCAACTACGAAGAACAACCTCTTACACTACACAAGTTTCCATCCTCAACCACTCAGGGAGAATTTACCGTTTGGTCAGTACCTCCGGATCAGGAGGAACTGTAGTGATGTCACAGATTTTAAGGAGCAGTCCCGAAATCTGACAGGTAAATTGACCGAAAGGGGCTACCCAAAAAATCTACTCACAAAAAGCTATAAAAGGGCTCGCAACCAGAATCGCGACTCTCTTTTAGAAGAGTTCCCAAAGAACAATAGCAATGAGGTCCCATTAACCTGTGTGACTACCTACAATGCAGCATCTAACGCAGTGAGCCGGATTATCAAAAAACACTGGAGGATCCTGACATCCAATAATTACAATTGGGAGAAACCTTTGTTCTCCTACAAGAAAGCCCGGAGTCTCAAGGATTCTTTGGTCCACACACGCCCACAAAAATCTAAAGAGACCCCCAGGAGTGTTTTGAATGCCTGGGGTTTGCCACCTGTGGTGGGCCACCACCCTTGTGGTGGGTGTAGTGTGTGCCCATTTACCTCAAGCTCCAAGAAACTGGAGTTGGAACCAGGGAAGACTTGGGAACAAAGAAAACACACGAATTGCAATACAAGCAATGTCGTGTATCTGATAACCTGTCCCTGCGGGTTAAGATATGTGGGGATGACAAAGAGGATGGTCAAACTTCGTATATGTGAACACAGAAGCAGTATAAGATGTGGTAAGAGTAACACCAAAATGACCACACACTTCTTAGAACATAGACATTCCCCCAATGAGATCCAGTGGACGGTGATCGAGCACCTGCAATACGGTACTGCAAACAGCCTCTTTGAAAAGGAACAGAGGTGAATGCATCGCCTTTCGACCCATCTGACGGGTCTCAATGATGAGATACCGTGGGGTACTGTTTTGAGACGCTGATAAGCCTGAACTGTTTTCTGTTGCACTCTCTGTTTCTGCGAAGACCCCAGAATTTAATTACAACATGAGAACTAACGATGAATAGTACAGTCTTTTAATGAAATCATACTTCATACCTCTCGAACAACGGAGGTGGTTCATCAAAACGGACTGACAGAGTCACTTTATCGATGGGTGGTGTCTCCTAGTTGTATGTGTCAAGGCTTGTTGGAACAGCAGACACCCGTGTTAGGTGCCGGAGAGATTGCCCAATCCAGATAGCACATGGGTGTTTTTGGACAACTTTTGCCAAACAATATAGCCTCCTATCTGCTTGTGTAAGTCACAAGAAAATTAATAACGAGTTTCCAAATCTGCCCTTTTCCAATAAATACTGAAAAACGACATTTGTTCTTTGCACGCTGGATAATGGACTAATAAAGTTCTTGAACTCCGTCCTCCAGTTAGATTAGGTCAGCGGTCTAGTGTTTTTTGATCGCGTACCGGAAGTGAATCATTTCCCTAATACTTTATTTTCTAGCTACCAAATCTAATCTATTGGTAGCATAAGAGAGACAAACTGAGGTGTCTTTTAACATTATTGCACTCATTATAGTTCAATTCAATTGAACATTAGACAATCTGAAGATTACGCCCGATCGGCATCTAGCGGCCCCGATCACGTGACACCTGGAATCGGGTCACGGGTGCCGTTTTTCCTACATAACGCTGAGGCTTGCATATCGAGGGTAACATCCGGACAACAGTGGCCAGTATTCTAGGTTGTGGCGGTGAGTCGTTATATCTCGAGTGAGTACTTCCATCCTGGCAAGACCTAACATCTTGTTCCTTAAGCGAATTCAGCGTGTTGGCCTACGGTACATAAATTGATGTTGGTAAATTGTTTTGCTCGGTTTCAGATGGAGCATAACGTGAAGAGTTTGCCGCACTGTATGTCCATGGGGCACGCTTGATTTTCGAGCTACGTAAGTGGCTTTTTGTTTGACCTAAAAAAGTATCTGTGATATGTTGACATGGTGGATCATTCGTACCTAATTGTAGGGTGCGAGGTCTACTTTTTAAAGGGGTAATGCATTGATTTTAAGTCTGAGATACGACTCCTTGGTAGATACATGGGCGAATTGCCATTGTGAACTCAGGATGTACGTTACGAATTGGAAATAAATTACCATATAATAGCCCCATTTGCAGACAGTATTGAAGTGTAGTACGTCGCAGTTGGGGCACACTTCATAAGGGGTCACGGAAATAATTGACATTCCTATGTTGCATAAGGCTTTGCTTACTCTGGTCAGTAAGACTGTTTGTTATATACATAATATTTACATGTACTGTGTTTTGTATTGATTCACAGACTTGTGTCTCCAGGTGATTTCCAAGGGGACTGAACGCGGGTAAAACCGTGAGTCGATTAAGGAAAGATTTGTATCCTTTTTTTCACACCTGGGTCCCCACGGTGTGGACGTGCCTTAGCGAGCGTGGACCCCCGGGGGACTTCCTCTTTTTTATACATTGGTCCTGAAGAAAGCTGAGCACAACACGCAGTATACAGCAGAAACATGTTGACCATCCACACATGGACACTGGGGTTATAATTAAAACCACCATGTGGCCTCACTGTTTTTAATGTGAATAGTTGGTCCACGAATACAGTTTTTTTGGGTCCAACTGTGATCTTTTATCATACACTCACATCACTGAGCACGCACTTTCATAGAAAACACTTACAAAGAACACGAGGCCACTTACCGGGGGCTGGGAGGAAGCCCTACTGCGAAGCCGCCACCGCCAGGAGTCATCAGCTGCAGGTTTCAGCGCCGCCGCCCCGGGACCACAACTCCCGGCTGCCACAGCGGCGGCGCTGCTTGAGTGACGCACTACAGCGCCAGGAGGCGCCATAAACAGCGCTCTGCCCGGCGGAGCAGGGGGGACACGAGGCCACTTACCGGGGGCTGGGAGGAAGCCCTACTGCGAAGCCGCCACCGCCAGGAGTCATCAGCTGCAGGTTTCAGCGCCGCCGCCCCGGGACCACAACTCCCGGCTGCCACAGCGGCGGCGCTGCTTGAGTGACGCACTACAGCGCCAGGAGGCGCCATAAACAGCGCTCTGCCCGGCGGAGCAGGGGGGACACAAGGCCACTTACCGGGGGCTGGGAGGAAGCCCTACTGCGAAGCCGCCACCGCCAGGAGTCATCAGCTGCAGGTTTCAGCGCCGCCGCCCCGGGACCACAACTCCCGGCTGCCACAGCGGCGGCGCTGCTTGAGTGACGCACTACAGCGCCAGGAGGCGCCATAAACAGCGCTCTGCCCGGCGGAGCAGGGGGGACACAAGGCCACTTACCGGGGGCTGGGAGGAAGCCCTACTGCGAAGCCGCCACCGCCAGGAGTCATCAGCTGCAGGTTTCAGCGCCGCCGCCCCGGGACCACAACTCCCGGCTGCCACAGCGGCGGCGCTGCTTGAGTGACGCACTACAGCGCCAGGAGGCGCCATAAACAGCGCTCTGCCCGGCGGAGCAGGGGGGACACAAGGCCACTTACCGGGGGCTGGGAGGAAGCCCTACTGCGAAGCCGCCACCGCCAGGAGTCATCAGCTGCAGGTTTCAGCGCCGCCGCCCCGGGACCACAACTCCCGGCTGCCACAGCGGCGGCGCTGCTTGAGTGACGCACTACAGCGCCAGGAGGCGCCATAAACAGCGCTCTGCCCCGCTTCGCGGGACGCAAGCGGGACGCCCGGGGCGAAGCCCGGGCAAAGGGCGGGCCCTCTGTGGCCCTCAGAGGCACAAAGAGGACGGGACGGGCCACCACTCTTGGTTCCATCATAGTATAAGGTACAGTCAGGTTCTATCCTTTTAACCTCTATCGCTTTGAACAAATTACTGTTGTCGTCCGGATCCAGCCTACAAACTATAATGTCCATCTGGGAAGAGCTGAACGACCTCTGTGGCACAAACTATATCCCAGATCTTATAACAGCCCCCATAGAGGCTAGAGACACTGATTTAGTATATTTTTCTCCCCAGGCATCTCCCGTTATAACCCTCTCTCCATCCAATAAATGCAGCTCCTCTCTACTTGTTCCCAACCCAGTCTCTTTTATGCTGGATAAAGCAGAGACTCGAGCAAATGATTCCGCATCCCCCCTTCAAGTGACCCTCCTGGCCCAATTAGAGCGACTGCTCATCACTGCTCTATCTCCATTGGTAGCAAAAATAAATGACTTGGGAGACAGGTTGGCCAGAATCGAAAAAACTGTAATTGGGTCATATCCATCAACTGGTAATACTGTTACCCCCTCTAATATCCACCATAACACCCGTGAAAGGTCTAACAATGCTCCCAGGATAATTGAAACTTGCACCTCCCCTTTGATACCACCCACTCATACTGGAAAAAAAGCGACTTGTAATCATGAACATGCCCCACATAGAGCTCATATGATCCCCCCAGAGAGAAGACGTCGCATTGATTTACCCCCCGAAGCTGCCCCATACGTCACTGTTCTCTCTGGGGTCCCCCCTCTCAGTCCGGGCAAACGCGAGCTACACCAGGACCTACTCAACAAAGCCATTTTTTGGCTCAAAAACAATAGATCATTACCATCTACACTAGACGGCGGGATAATGAGCGTCAGAAGAGTGGGGTGGCTTGGTCATCTACCCAAAAATGTTTCGGGGGACCTGATCTTAATTAAATTTAAATATAGGAACATTGCCCCCTATTTGAGATCTACCAAACCCAAACTTGGAGATGGTTCCATCTGTATCTGGGACCTGCACGATTTCTATCCTGGTCCCCGAGCACCGAATCACCATAACATCGGGTGAAACAGGGGGGATTCTGTGTATCTTGAGTTTTTTCTTTGAATAGCAGTTTTTGTTAATCTATTTTAGTTGGGTTTAAATCAATTCATATTTTAACTATGAAATGTATTGTTGAGATATTTTTGTATGAAATGCATTTCATTCTGCTGCTTTTATGGTTTTTAAACTAAAAAGCCGAATAAAGCTTATTTTGATCCTTTGATCCACTTACAAAGAAACCTGCTCCGCTGCAATTGCAGGCGTCGCAGCACACAGGGGGGGCATTCTGTCCCTCCTGTGGGAACGCAGTGATGAAGCATGTCACCACTAGGGTGAGTGAGGGTTCTTTTAAGAAATAGTCTCTTTCTTTGCTAGCCTTATGATCTGTTGAATATGTAAAGCAAAATAATTTCTTTTCTCTCCACACTGTGTTTTCCATTAGGTAGGGAATTTCTGTCTCTTTTGTATTCACAGTTATAGTCACTCTTGCGTTGTTGTAACTTGATATATAGGGGTTGAAGAGTGGCCTATCAAAACCCTGTCTCTCTCGTTGATTATATAAAGCGTTAAGGTAACCATGTTGTTCCTGCTTACATTTCACATGCTTTAATTAATCTTACATTCCTTATGAGTGCTTGCTTTTTCCAGAATGTTGTCAATTTTTTTTTTAGTCAGCATATTGCTCTTGTCTAGTGCGTAATTTGAATTGAATCGCCTCCAGGTGTTTGTAGCGGGCTGCAATTGGGTTGTAGTTGAAGGCAGTGCGAGTTTCTCTCAGTGGGGTAGTATGCTGTTCAGTGAGGGAGAAGATGTGGCACTATGGTCAGGGCTGCTGAATTTGGAACTGGGGAACCAGGTTCAGCCTTTCTGACCAGTCCACCAGACCACTCTACTGAGAGAGCACATTTCCATACTAGACCTTGGAAGGACCCGCAAGACCTTAGAAGGCCTGATGTCTTAGCACCAGCAGGTGAACCCTAGCAGTGGCAAATGTGGGTTAACCTTGAAGGCCTGTCTACCACAACCCCTATTGAAGCTCACCACAAGTCTTTTGGGCAGGCCTACAAAGCAGCACACCCTAGAGTAACACTGACTCTGTCATTGAGGTCACAGGACCCTTGAGCAGGGAGGCTTTAGGGCGGTGCAAACGGTGAGATCGCACTGAGCGCTGACTTTTGGTCATGTTTGCGAGTATATTATGTTTCTAAAAGCACTTGCTGCCTCCTTCCTGGCCTCCAGCAAATTTCGGCAACAATAAAAATGTCATGAAACTCCGGTGAATAATGTTCTTCCTAGAGAGAGATGGAGGTTTGTCAAGTGGAAGTTTTGACTAGTGGAAAGGTAGCGCAGAGGGTTAATGTGCTTGCTGCAAAGAACATATACCATGCAGATCACTAAGTCCACATAATGTAAATAGGCCAGTGGGTTACTGCTTTTGTCAGAGAGATCCTATTGTTACTTGCAGTTTATAAGTCAAAATCCTAACATAGAACAATGAGCTATTAACTGTCAACTAAGAGCTGCATGCCAACTGCAAGGTATAAATTACATCGTTATGGTTTTTTCCCCAGTATTTGATTAACATAATGTTGCAAAAAGGGTTTATTTGAACAGAAATCAATTCTGGTTATTAAAGAGAACCCCCAACCATGGTATTACGTTCCAAATTCAGAGTTTGTGTTTCTCCAGATCAATCACTATTAAACTATACGGCCTACTAGTATGATTGTCATGTGACTCCTAGTCCTTTGTCTTATATAACATTACTTATTGTGATTTACACAGGTATGATTCATTGTCTCTGTGTAATGTGTGATATAAAGTTCTCTGACACTCTAAACTGGTATCAGTGGTGCTGTTAATCAAATTAAATGCATCAGAAATGAGAGTGTAGTTATGGAGACTTGAGGGGCACTGTTAATGGGTGGTAGTGAGGGAATCCGTGGCAGAACAAGTCATTGGGGGCACCAACATTGTCGCACAGGGCTCCACCAGCGCTAAAGCTGGCCACTTCTACCTCCTACAGTTCTAACACCAAATCAAAAACGTTGATTTGACAACCCCTTGAATCTGTAGCATAACTTCAAGTCAATGTAAGATTTAGCAGTGGTCTCGGTTGTTCTAAGTCTTTTTTTGTTTATGTACAATCTTTATTTGTTTGCAATGGTGTCTTGTACTTTTGTACTATATGTGTTGTGTATTTGCACTTAACATAATTCTGGCGAGTAAGAGCACACACACAAAAAAGATTGTCTTACGTCTCTTAGCATGGGAGTGTGGGATTCTGCTGAGAGGACTTATGTTAAAACAAATTACGAGGTATTAATGTCATCCTAGGGTAGCACAATAATGGCACAGAAAGATAAGGGAGCCTTTTGAAATGTGCAATTATATCCATGGCGTGAGAGGTTTTCTCTTATGTAGTTTTATATTTTGAATGATCCCGCCCCTCATTACCTCAACAGGAACTACCCCCTTTATGAGGCAGAACTGGAAAGCGTATCATGCACTCATCTGGAAACAAACGGTTAACGAGGAGTAAATAATATACATCTTTGTGATACCTGCACCTAGCTTTTCCATCAAATGAGACAAATGTAATCCATTTAACAGTTTTAAAATACATGGACTTATTTCATTTGTATATTTAGCTTTTTGTCCATGTTACTGATATCCACGTTAGGTCTCTTCAGTGAAGCCAAATAAGATCAATAGTCCTGCAATGTCACTTTCTGTGATGTTACCTCTTGTGATGCTACCAAGGACAGGACCTCCACTAGGGCGGAGGAGCGTTGCCCCACTACTTTCTCGCAAAAGCAGAAACACAAAATGCGAAAACGACGTTTTATGTTTCTACTTATAGCACTGCGAGAAAGCAGAAGTGTTTGGTTGGGGGTGAGCAGGTCTGCTTTAGGGCAGGGGAGGAGTGCCTTGCCAACTGCTAAGGGCAGTGACTGTTCGACCAAACCAGTCATGTGCACTCTGGCCTTTCTCTATGTAGGCTGCAATGCAACCTACATGGAGAAAATGGCCTCCCCACAGGTGCCTGGCTGGTCGGCGTCCTGATCAATCACAACGCTACCATTGCAGCATTGTGATTGGCTATGGGGAGGGGAGGGAGGCTGCCTGCTTCCTGTTCCCCTCCTTCCGAACTCCAGCGAGATACTCCACCCACGAGTCATGCCAGCTGCGACTGGAAGTTACATGCAAATTAGAGGGGCCTCACATCTTCCCTTTCGCCCGGGGCCCCAGGAGTTCTAGGATCGGCCCTGATAGTCACACCTCCGACCAATGAATGCCACCGCACCTCACCATACACCCAACATGCATACATTCAATTACATATGGCTCGAGACCACACCATTTTACACCCCGAAGTATTAGGCCTTCCGATGCCCCAAAGTAAAGAAAGGTTAGGTACCCTGTATTTTCAAGAAAGAGTGATGAGGAATTATTGAGAATGTTATGACTATTTGGGAGCTATGACACAGAACATCAGTAAGTGACATGATCATCATGGAATCGTATGACGCTGGTATGCACACAATACGCAAACAACAATCCAGACGTGTTGCTCACCTGCATATTCAGACAAGATGGCGTTAAGGTCTCCATGGTTATAATTCACAATTCAAAAACCGACGTTAGCAGCTGGGGGCAGGGTGCACGTGGAGGTTCTGACTAAGAACACACGGTCACCTGGGAAGCACAAATACCAAGTGCAGGGAGTGCAAGCTAGATCATTAGGACCAATATCGAGCAGCACAAAGGTAGGGTACAAACACAAAGGCATGGATTGAGGCTGAGAGTTGCAAGACCTAATCCCTCAATGGACCACTCTCCAATGTTGGTCAGCCCGGTATTATGTTTACAAGGCGCCTGCATTAGGAAGCTGGTGAAAACGGTAGACGTGGTTCTATCAAAAAAAAAAGTTGAACGTTAACATTACCAATGCATTCGTTTCCCCCTGGTGGCACCATAATAGTACTACGGCCATACTAAAAACTAACAGGATAGAATAATTTCGGCCTTGGCAAGAACTGATGAGTCATGACCAGATTGATGATTAACCTGGTCAGATATGATTCTGGAGTAGGCTAATCAGTTTAATGGGCACTGCAGTGTATCACAAATATAGTGAGCAGCTCCTGCAAGTGGAGCGCACAGTGGGTTGAGGGGCGCATAAAAAAGTACGCCTCTGTAACGACTGAAACAAGCAAATTAATATCCCTATTTGTCGACCGTCGCTTTGTGCCTTTTGTAACTAGAAACTGTTTGTACCTATGTATCTCCTGTAATTGACATCGCTCTAACACATGTCAGTAGTGTTTGCTCAATATATGAATGGAAAATGAATAGATGTGGTGTCCTGGGCCGTTGGCCCACATGCTACATGTAAGGATGACATGGACAATAATGTTAATATTATGTATGCCTACAGAGCGCTCAAATACCAAAAAAGGTGTCTCGGCGCTAACTGAGCTACTAGTCACTTAGAACCCGGCCAGATTAAATAGGAGCAAAGAATCACGTCTTCAAAAGCTTTCTGAATTTTGATATTTGAAATTTATGAATTTTTACAGTGCCCGAATCACCCCGACAGGGGTATCTCCGCGCTGTGGCAGCGTGCTTCAGCCAGACGAACACACCTCAGAAGAGATAGGTTTTGAGAAGGTTTCCGAAATGTAGGAGGTTTTGACATTTGCGTAATTGGCAGGGAAGTTCGTTCCAGAGGAAAGGGGCAAGGTAAGTAAATGCTCTGCCACCCATGCGGGCTTTTTTAATTCTCGGGGTGCAGAGTAGTGACTTGGATCCTGACCGAAGAGGACTAGATGGATGTACCTTGACAATTTTTTGGATAGGTATGGAGGCCCCAGCCCGTTAAGAGCTTTGAAAACGGTGCAACAGATCTTGAATTTCACCCGCTTTCTCACTGGAAGCCAGAGGAGTTTGTTTAGAGCGGGATCGAGGCTGTTCTGGGAGGGGCAGTTGTTACTAATAGGGCCGCGGTGTTCTGGACTATTTGCAATTTGTCCAGGGAGGCCTCGTTGGCCGAGGCCAACAATGCATTGCAATAGTCCAATCGGCTTAGTACTAGAGCTTGCATGAGAGTTTTCCGTGTGGAGGTTGGTAGTAGAGGGAACGCTCTTCTAAGAAGACTCAGTATGTGGTAGAAAGTACCTGTAGTGTTGGTGGCGTGTGCTTCTAGCATAAGTTTCTGGTCAATGCGTATTCCCAGATTCTTGACCACAGGGAGGGTGCCGGGCCCAGTTCCTCCGGCCACCAACTAGGTGACCAGCTTATTGCCGCGCCTTCAAACAACATTAACTCTGATTTCTCGGCATTCAATTGGAGGAAGTTGGCCCTCATCCATGCGGCAACGACCTTCAAGCCTTCATAAACGATGAGTTGGGTGTTGTGGCTGGTTTTATCGAATGAGAGTGAGAGCTGGGTGTCGTCAATGTAGGAGATGGGACTGAACCCATGGGTCTTCATTCGTTTGGCCAAGGGAGTGACGTACATGTTAAAAAAGGGTAGGGCTCGAACATGAGCCCTGTGGTACTCCCTTGGTTAACTTAGTGGTCTTGGATCTGAAAGTGCCCATAGTGACTGTTTGAGTTCTGTCCGTTAGAAAGTCTGCCAGCCACTTCAGTGCAACCCCTTGAATCCCGATGTCCTGAAGTCTCTCCAATAGGATTTGGTGCGAGATGGTGTCAAATGCCGCCGATAGGTCGAGCAGCACTAGGCGTGCTGCCTGGCCCTTGTCTAGTGCAATTCTGATGTTATCCGTTACCTCAATCAAGGCGGACACAGTACTGTGCTTGGCCCGGAAACCTGACTAGGAGACATCTAGGCAATGCATGGATTCTACAAACTCGGATAGATACCTGTTAATGTGTTTTTCAAGAAGCTTACTTTGCAGGGGGAGCAGAGAAATGGGGTGGTAATTGGACAGTTCATCTATGGGAGCTTTGTGATTTTGACGGATTGGAACAACTTGTGCAGCTTTCCATTCAGGCGGGAGTCTGCCATCCCTCAGAGAGCTATTGAGGATCAAGCCAGAAGATTCGGTATAGCTCTAAGAAAGGGGAGTAGGCCTTTCCAGGCCTTTGAGGCTCAAACCACGTTTCCTCTTCCTCCCCAATTCAGAATGTTTAAATCTGGGGATAACCACCAGAGTAGCCGAGGATAAGCATAGGGTCCTACCTGGCGTGTACCAGGAAAAACTGTTCCTTACAAAGAGAGGACCCTGCCAGTGGAGTGCCTTAATGCACTAAGCAGCGTGCTTTAAAAGTAATTCTCTTCCTAACTGGAAACCAGTGTGTTTGGGAAATTGTCTGGTACTGGAATCTTAAGAAGCACATGGGCTACTGCATTCTGCAGGATCTGTAGTTTATGCTCATGTGCATGCAGATACAGACCGTTACAGAAGTCAACATGTGACAGTACCAGTGCTGTAATCACAGTCTTCAGCAAGTCGACCAGGATAAAAGGCAAGACTTCCTTGAGCATTTTATAGTGGCAAAAGCAGCCGAAGTAACCACTGCAACCTGATTCACATAAGACAGTTTATCATCGAGAACAACACCCAAGTTCTTAACCGACTTAATCGGGGAAGGAGGTGGTCTGCATGCAGAAGACCACCACGAAGGAGACCAGAACAATGGCTGGACCCCAAACAACAACACCTCGGTCTTACTGGTGTTAAGCTTGAGACAATTTGCAGCCATCCAGCAACTGACTGCCCTCATGCAATTGCAGAAATTGCAAGTCGCTGCTTGGTCATCTGAAGTAAATGACACCACAATTTGTGTGTCAATAGCGTAAAATGTTAATGTGAAGCCAGGGGAACAGGTTAGGCCAGCTAGGGGCGTGAAATATATGTTGGACTCAGCGGGAATCCCTGCGGGACCATGCATGGGCCTGGCAGCTCGGGTTGGACTGTTCCCATGGGGAACAGGGACATGATTGATTTGCATATAGCTGGATCTGTACTGGAATGGAATGGGGAGCCAAAAAACTAGGGATTTAGACTCGTATCTCAGTGCTGGGGTGAATGTGTGACATTGTGGAGCATTCTGTCGATCAATTGTTTTTTTTTTTGCATTTACCCATAATCCTGGTCTTCCCCTGACTGATGTACAGGTGACTGTTTCTGGAAACCACAATGTAATCCACACACTGCAAAATGTGGTAGGCGAGTCCCCTTGAGAAGCTGCCACCTTCTCAGAAGGAAAAAGCCAATGGCAAAAAAAAACATTCTTGCTGGTTGAAGTCTTCAAAGGATTGAAGTTAACCAGGTGTCTGGAATCCAGCAGTGTAATTCTTCAGGAGCAAAGAGTCAGAACCAGCCAATGGTGTGTGTGAGGAAACAAGTGAAGTACCACAGCTTTGTTGTGACTCACCCTCTAACCAGACTGAAGCCTTTGTACAGGAAAGAAAAAGGAAATGACATAAAAACATCAAATGGCATGAAAACACAAATGATTGGGCAAATCAGGAAGGAACCAAGGAAGAAATAGCCATGATGGAAAAGAAAAGAGAACGAAAACCTGAGGTAGACTAGATGCAAAGCAGCTTTAAAAGGCAGTTGCAAGCCCTTTGACAGATGATTGCCATTTTGGAGGTGGAGAACCAAGGAGCAGCAGCAAGGAGCCCAAGAGCACGAAGGAAGGCATGCCCTGGTGAGTGAAAATTCCAGTCTGCAGCTCTTGGCTTCATGTGGCATCTTCTGAGCCCTGTGAACCACATGACCACACAAGGCAACACATTTTTCTGGGCATGCAAGCAGGGGAAAAGCCGCAAATGTAACAGGTACTGTTGTTCACCACTCGTGCCTCAGTGCCACCATAAGTATTGAATTCTATTTAGATACCTAAGATACTGAGCCCTGGCACTCTTGGTCTAGGGAAATTGTGTTTTCAAGGCATAATCTAGGAGGTGGTATGGATAAGAGACTCTGATAGAGAATCATATGGTAAATACTCGATAAACTGAATGCATATTCATTGCTATAACTTCCAATACGGACAGTGCTTTATTAATGGATAAGTGAAATAAGGCAAATAGACATTTGATACAGTCTAAAAACTTAAAGTTACGAACACACTTTTGGGCCAAGATACAAGCCCGAACTGTAGGTACTACAAAAATAAATATTATGAAGCCCAATGTTTTTATTCTATTAGCAAACTGTCAAACCAATTCGCTTCAATGCAAATCCAAGGCCTGAGGGTCTGGCTTTAGAGATTTTACCTCACTGTTTATAAATAGACTTAGTCATAGGTGCAGAAGTGTCAGAAGGAGGGCTCCAAAGGCCCTCATTACGAATGTCGCAGAAGATGTGGCGATATGCATCGGATGCAGTAAAATCGCAGGTACGCAATTTTCCAGTGTGATCAATAGCACCCATTCAGAGTTTTTTCCTTTCAATGAGAAATAACAGACAGCTGTTCATGCTTTCTGCACCAAACTCATGTAGTGGTAAGTATCAGGCATTAGACCCCCTCTTACCTCTGGTATATGTACGCAGAGGGAGTGGAGTTTGTCGCACCCAGTAGTTACTGGTCTGGGCTGAACCTCCCATCACTTGTAATTTGATTCCTGTGCAAAAAAGGGGATTACACAGGGTTCTCAGAGCACACTGGGCCGCTCATAAGGGGTACCAAAGTTCTGGGTTTAATCCATCATTCTTTTGCTCACCAAGTCACCCCAGTTTGGACCCAGCCATATTCAAATCCGTCTTGACCCTGTGCCTCATGGGAACAGTCCAGTCCGAATTGCCAAGCCAGTTCATCCCTAAACCGGAAACAAGCATCCCGGGACCAGTTTTGGGGCATCACCCCTCATCAACCAGGCTAGCTTGAATCTAGTGGCGTAGTGAGCAAGGGACCCACGTCTAGGCATACCCTTCCCACTTAGGGCGACAAAAACCAAAGGAACAAATGAGTGGGTCACGAGCTCTCCATACCACTGGAGTCAAGCTTGTCTGGCTGATGAGGGGTAAAACCACGAAATCGGTGCCAGGATGCCTGTTTCCAGTCCAGGGAGGACCTGGCAGTTCAGGCTGGGCTGTTCCCGTAGGGAGCAGGGTCGACTGATTTGCATATGGTTGGGTTCAAACTGGAATGGCATGGGGAGCAGAAAACGATGGATTTAGGCCCAGATCTCTGTACTGGGGTAAATGTATGGCATTGTTCTGCATTCTGTCCATCAATTGTTCTTTTTGCAGAAACATGGGACTACAGCATTTCCTGTGCATGAAGATCCGGCAGGAATTCACCTGATGTTGCTCGGGTTCGGAAGAGTTGGCATGGCTTGATCTACTGTGCCAGAAGTGTACCACTATGTCTGAATTGTGAAAAGGAAGCGCAACATGTAGTTTATGACTGCAGAGAGACCCAAGCCACAGTGCCAGAATAGAGCAGTGAGAGTGTTATCAGAACTGTTTCTTAACCTGAGACCCATGGCATGACCGGTGACATGGCTTCCTACTCACTTGGTAAAACCTGCCTGATACTTTACCTGCTGGAATAATTCAGTCTGTGCATGCCACCTCAATCTGGCCCTCAACAGCCTGAGGGTGGTTGCATTGTGCACCACGTGACCAGCAATGAACCAGCACTCACAAGAGCAGTCACTGACAGCCAGAGCATCTGCAGACATGGCTGTGAAGGAGGGTGAAAGGAATGCAAAACCCCAAGAGAAGAGGTGCTTAAACTGGGAAAGAACAAGGTAGCTATAGAGACACCAGCCTGATCTACATATTAAAAGACTTGGGATAGAAACAGTGACTAAAACCCAAAAATGTGGGGTGTCACAAGAGAGTTGTGGGTCAGATGCACCTTAGCCTAATCTTGCTAAGATCAGCACAGAGGTGGGAACAACCTCAACCAAAGGAGCGGACTGGGGTCCTTAGCTGAAAGAGGTGCCAACGCAGTCTAGTGCCAGGACACTAAAATTGCATTCCATGCATACAAATGTGTAGTGTTTCATTCTAGTGTGCATTAAAGTACTCTCCTTATTATGAGTCAAACACTAGTTGGGACAATCATTTATTGTCCTGATGTATGTTTGTTGAGTGTTTTTAGAAATTGGGTTTCTGGTTGGCTAAGGCCCAGCACTCTAGTCAGGGTATGGGAGTGATGCACCAAAGATAACTCCTGCTCACCCCCTTGGTAGCTTGGCAGAGCAGTCAGGCTTATCCAGGAGGCAATGTGTAAAGCAGTTGCACAACACAATCACCCAGCAGCGACACCCTAGGCACACCACAAAAGAAACTCCACACAAGGTTATATAAAAACAGCATTTGTACTATCCATAAAAACACATTAGAACACAATCACATATATCACTGTGCCACTAGGCACTTGTCATGACTTCACAGGAATTACATAAATCACTTGGCCAATCGGGCCACGGTCATAAACATCACAGTTAGGGTTATTTGTAGCATGAAAACACAAGACATAACTAATATCAGCAGTGCACTAAAGTACCCACTTATAGAGTGCACACATTACAAAAATAACATAGAAGCTGGATGCCTAGACACCATCACTGAACATAATCAGCAGTGCACCATAGTACAACACTTGCAAAGGGCACACATTAGGAATAAGAACATCACCTAACTGTATGACCTTGAATCCGGAACACATGAGAAATGTTGATAGGTAACACCCCTAATCACCAAGACACAGTACCATATGCATATTACCCCTACCTCCTCTGGTGATAGGGCACCTCTCTTCTGTGCCTCTATTGGGAACACAGTATTTTTGCAACAATCCTGATCAGGGGTCTCCGTGAAGGTCCCACCATAGCTTCTTGAAATACCACAATGCCCCTGAAGACGGAGAGACCTCACTCAGTCCGCTTCCACCTCAGAAATGGCCTCAGAAATGGGCTGCCAAGACCACAGGAGGGGGGCCCAGCCCAAAACTCCAGGCCGAAGGGGCCAGCCATGCCTGTTAATTTTCAGGCTCCCCACCTACAGGAGGGAAAGAATAGACCGAAGCAGCCACCCGCGGCCATGAGGTGCTGCTGCCTTCTAAGGCTGTGAATGAGGAACAGTGATTCTGAACCGGCTTACTCTCTGCCAGGACACCAAAGGGGGCGTTTCCATCTGTGCGGCGACACGGAGCGAAGCCTCTGTCGGCTTCGCCCTCCTCCGTCTGCAGGGCCTCCCTCGCTAGGGGGCGGGGCTGACTTCTCTTGCGGCTTTCTCCGGGCTCCCTCTTGTCAGGTGCTGGGCTTCCTCTCCTGTGTAGTGGTTGCCCTGGTAACGTCGGGCATGTCCACTGGAGGGGGGTAGTTCCACAGCGACAACCAAACTTGCGATGAGCACCGGACAACGAGGTAGAAGCCCACTGGGAATTCTCTCAGTTTGAGAGCCGGTAGCAGAAAAGAAATGCTCACCACGTGCTGTTTGAGACCCAAGACACGAAAGAAGGCAATCCTGCACTCTACAAGCGCTTCCTGCAGGTCAGCACACCATCGCTCACCATGTGCTCTATTGCAGGGACCAGGGACAGCCACCAGCAATCCTCCTGTACTGGGCCTCTTGGGAGAACGCTGGCAGCACCACCCCAGGGCGCAGGCAGGCTAGCACAAAGGATTTTGTAGTAGAAGTTGCAGTCCTTCCCTCAACAATAAAGTTCAATGGCGGTTCCTCCTGGTGCACAGCAGTCCACACTGTATCTTCTTTTTTCATGTAACAGCAAGGTCTCCCTGACATGGGGTCACAGCCTCAACATTTATTGTCCATATGTCTTTGTTCTTCCCCATGGCCCAGGGCTCTGAGCCCAGTTTAAACCAGTTCTGGGGGCACTCTAAAAATATAATTACAGTGTACAACACTCCCCATTCAAAGTGTAAGCCCTGGCTCCAGACATACCGCAGGGGGGGCGGAGCCATCATTGTGGAAGGCAGGCACAGCCCTATTCAGGTGCATGTGCTACTCCTCCCACGACTCCAAATGGAGACTAGGCCTGTTCAGGTGCCAGGGGAAAACCCTCCTGCTACTCTAAATTCAGCTAAGGTCTATTCAGCCTAGAGCTGAGTCACCCAGGCAGGGCAGGACACACCTCAACCACCCCAGGAACTGGAACCCTATGAGAGGGCCGCTTCACGGCAAATAGGCTGCTTGTCACTACCAGGACATGACACACAGTTAAGGCACATGTCCTACCTTTTACCTACACCGCACCCTGCCCACAAGTCAAGCTAGGGCCTACCTAAGTGGTGACTGATATGTAGTGAAAGGGGAGTCACAGATGTGGCAACCACTTTATGTGCCACTTCACAGCAGTAGTAAATTGCGCATGCAGGCCCTGTAGTGGCAGAGGCATGAGACAGGTTTAAAAGGCTACTTAGATGGGTGGCGCAAGCAACGCTGCAAGCCCACCAGTAGCATTTAATTTACAGGCCCTGGGTATATGGGATACCACTGTAAAAGGGACTTACAGGTAAATTAAATATGCCAAACAGGTGTAGACCAATCTCTCCAAGTTTACAATAGAGAGCACATGCACTTTAGCACTGATCAACAGTGATAAAGTGCCCAGAGTCATGAAACCACCAACAACAGGTCAGAAAAAATAGAGGATGAAGTCAAAACGTTCTGGGATGACCTTGTCAAAAGGGCCAAGTCCAACAAGTAATGATCTTCAGCACCCTCACACCACCTCCCTGACAAGCCTGCGACTGCTCAACACCGCTATCACTGAGAGTCAAGTGCTAAAGGGGGTTGTAGTTGGCCCAGTTTGCAGAGTCATTGTAGCACGGACCGTGGGACATCAAAGACCAACAACCTCAGCTCCCATGGTTGAGTCCCAGTAACTCCACGCTTCCTGTTTTCCAAAGGGTCTGACACACAACATTTGAAGTGCATTAGAAATCAGTGTCCTCCCACGTTTGGGTTCCCATTTTTGATTAGATATTTCAAAAATGCTGTAAAATGCTTTGTCTGACACTGGACAATTTTGCAAAAGCTAGCATAACATGGTAAAGTTTGACAAGGTTAATCCAATAATTTTAGAGATATGTTAAATAAACAATGGCTCAGCATAACATCAGCCAACACACAAAAAGTGGATGCTTAATCTGAAGAGACCAATATTAGTTTCACTGAGTCAAGTGATGAGTTCCTGGTTCCTGCTGAAACCCACGTAATACAGGCCTTAGGGATCAAATGCAGTTATAATTGTAAATTATGGCTATTTAATTTCTATAATGGCAACTTCTCTTACTCTAACATTTTTAGAACTTTGTAGTAGAATGTTCACTAAGCAATACAGTGAGGGACTGCAATATGTAAATGCAGTTTTATGTGGGGACTTAAATGCTGTTGTAAACGTTCATACCCCTGACAAGGGCCATAAGACTGACTGTTTTATGCGTCACACTACCATGTGTTCTAATCCTAGAGTCATAGAGCTCGGTAAAGAGATTTAGTTAACTTCCATGATTAATATCCCCTCAAAAGCCTGCTGTAACCGATTTAAACGCTCTCGGGCAGGTGGGAAAACCTTTGAGGTCTGCACCTCTCAGCGCTGGAACAAGCTTCCACTAGACCTACGCACTTGTCAGACAGAATCAGCTTTCCGTAAATCCCTGAAAACACATCTATTCTCTTCTTAACACTGGACATCTGACCCTATGACCTCTATTTTTCAGAGCTCTCAGCGCCGGGACGCCCCGTTGGGGCCGCTGCGCGCTCTACAAAACTCTCAAATAAATAAATTTGGGGGTCCATTAGGATGGCGGACAGACTTTGTCCGTCTGCCTTCTCGGTGGAAACGGGACCGTCCGCCACGTATGCGGCGGTCCTGCCATAGCAATTATGATGCGCCCGTCACAGTGGCGGGCGCATCCAGCATTTTTAACATTGTGGCAGGCGGTGCTCTCAGCACCGCCCGCCGCAGTGCTAAAAATGCACGTTGTGCATTTCAATGCACAACATGACAGGGACCGCGCGGTGCCTGTCATGTTGTACATTGAAATGCTGGGGGGTACCATAGGTACCCCCCATGTGCACCCCCCACACCCCCTTCACCCTGCGTGCCCGCAACGGGCCCCCAAAGCAAAGACCGTATGCCTTTCCGTGGTGGCATTGCCGCCACGGAAAGGCATACCCCGAAGCCCATCCTAATATGGCTGGCGGTGTCTGATAGACACCGCCACCATATTAGACCTCTTGCGACCGCGGCGGAAAAGCGGTGGACGGTCTTTCTGTCCGCTGCGGTCCCCCCCCCGCCATTGTAATATGGCGGGGGGTAAATTGCTGGCGGACGGTGACGGATGGCGGACGGATCGCCACCGCCTGCATGGCGGTGGCGATCCGACGGCCATCCTAATCGGCCCCTTTGTTTGGTCGTGGGTGTTCCATTGTTATAGATTACATCTTCCTGACTAAATCACTAATTAGCTTTGCCTTGAATTGTAAGACTATATATTTTACAACACAAGGGAACCCAAGGCGAAATTGTTAGGGACCTATGGGTAATACTTTTTTAACAGAGACAGTGGTCCCTAAAGTAACTAAGTAAATTAAATACAAAATAGACTAAATAGTTCTATATTGGTGTCCAGCCGGACAATTTAATTATATTTAATAAGAAATTCGTATCAAAAATTTCGGTTAAAAGATATAAGTGGGACACCAGCCGGTGCCCGACTCAACAACCTTCACCAGGGAGAGACATACAACATAATTTTTGTAGGCAAAACAAAAGGCAGTCTGATTAGTATGAAATATATACAGACTATTCATAAACTACACATATGCACACATCAATACTGATAGAATAGTGACATTTGTGTATTTGGTCGACGACGTTTCGAACTACCATTAGTTAAGAGTTAATCTTCAGGACACTTGATCCTTTGCCTATTTACAAATGCAAGCCCGTCAATTTGGTAGAGGGACCACCACTTGGTTTGGGGTACCTGGGAATACCGAGTTATATATTGCGTGTTGCAACTTTTAAGTATTGATTTTTGCCGGATAGTGCAGTACTTGATAGAAGCACGTTCAAGAATGAAGTTCGGTAATACCAAAGGAAACGTCCACAATGGGGATCCGGTTTCCAGGAGGGGACATGGCCCCGGGCTTGAGAAGTCGCGATTCCTCGATGGGGATCAGTTCTTCCTGTAATGTCTTGCATTTGTAAATAGGCAAAGGATCAAGTGTCCTGAAGATGAACTCTTAACTAATGGTAGTTCGAAACGTCGTCGACCAAATACACAAATGTCACTATTCTATCAGTATTGATGTGTGCATATGTGTAGTTTATGAATAGTCTGTATATATTTCATACTAATCAGACTGCCTTTTGTTTTGCCTACAAAAATTATGTTGTATGTCTCTCCCTGGTGAAGGTTGTTGAGTCGGGCACCGGCTGGTGTCCCACTTATATCTTTTAACCGAAATTTTTGATACAAATTTCTTATTAAATATAATTAAATTGTCCGGCTGGACACCAATATAGAACTATTTAGTCTATTTTGTATTTAATTTACTTAGTTACTTTAGGGACCACTGTCTCTGTTAAAAAAATTGAATTGTAAGACTATCAATTATTGTATTGGAGTCCAAAACCCACTCACTTCGTATCTTGATATCCCTCTATCACCTTTTGCCCCTACCCCCAATGCCAACTCGTGCATGCGTGCCTAAGACAATAACCTGCATTGGTCTGGAAATTACCCAATTCAGTTATTTTTCCTAGAAAATCTAATTAAGGGTAGCTATAGGGCCTTTATCACCTGCCTTACAGTCGAGGGGAGCAATGAGGACAAAACTGAGTCAGTCACTGAAATATGCAGGATGGTAAGAAAACTGCTCATGAAGCCAGCTCATGACTTTAGTGCCTAAAATCCTAAATAGTTTGATTCAGCTTGTTCCTCTGCAAATCAAAATCTGAGACTTGCACTGGGTGGTAAACCAAGGGACAATGAGAGCAAGGGACTGTGGAGCCCTTTACAAACACACCTTAAAGCAAAGACAGAACTATATCAGAACACGGAACCTCGAGGATATAATGGAGGCCAACAAGAGGAAAGAGCCAGAAACATATTGACTTGCGATTAGTCGCTTAAGAGACAGCAACAGGAAAAAGACGCCAGCGAGTTCGCATATCACTGCAACCGACTGGGTTTTAATCCCTTTTCTTATATTTATTGCCTGGTTCATAGTGAGGATTCACACACGAACCAGGAGCCAACTGGAGCTTTAAGTGCCAGTTTACAGTTTCACCTGAAGGAAGTGGTGACCGCGCTTTGGGACTGTGCCCCCCAACAAAGCTCCCGGGCCTATTGGAGGCCCAGATGATCTGCTCAAATGCAACCTAGATATTTGGGCACATTTGTTAACTAATAACTTTAACCGATTAAATTATGCATCCATACCTCTTACATGGTCCTCTTCTATTTTAGTACCTTTTTTAAGAAGGGGGATCAATGCTGTTGTTTAGTCTCCCTGGTTAACTCTACAGACAAAGTTTTGGGGAGAGTGATTTTTAATCAGATCCGAAGATGGGCCAATGATCAAAATATAATAAGTCTTTGCTAGCACGATTCCACTGAGAACCTTGGTACAGTGAAGCAGTGCTTGGACCATGAACTAATCAATAGGAAATAACTAGTAGCTAGACTCAACCCGCTGTGCTTGGCCTTCATGGACTTGTCTAGCGCCTTTGACCATGTTAATAGGTCTGAGCTGTGGCCCATGTGAATTTGCAAAGAATTGGATCCAACTCTTGTAAACATTCTGTGTTCCTTTCACCGTAATCTAACAGATAGTGTGATATTTGACCCAAATGGAGAATGCACAGAGCCTTTTAGTCTATACAGACTAGTCTCCCAGGGATGTATCTTGGGGCCCATCTTATTTATATTATACTTAAATGATATGAGTAACGCTCTCACTGCCTTTGGACACACTCTTTCTACTACAGACCACTTATACCACATATAGTACTGAGCCTTGTTTGTTGTGCAGCTCTAGTCAGTGCAAGAGGTCTCTACTGTTGAGATTTAAAACTGTCTCCATTTGTACCATGCTGTGTTTGACAATTTGGGAGGGACAACCGCCCGCATGTTTCTGTGATGATGTTTCCAAAACATTTTGTTACATTTTACTTTCTTTTGTAAGTTTTATGTCAATTTCTTCAAAATGTATCTTTTACCAATTGTGAAACCATATTATTTTAGATTATGCATGCCTGCTCTTACAAGGGATATAATTAGTGACTGCCTAGAATGTGATAAAGGCCTGTCTATACCCTGGCAGTCTTATGTAAAGAAGGCATTTGAGGGAATTGGTTTAAGCCTTGCCTTTTCGAACACAGCACCCCATACCATACTATACCGGGGAAAAAGCTGTTTCAGGGCCTTTGATTAGCCGAGGCACAAGGATATAGGCAGGAAGCAGACTCCCTTAAACCCACGGTTGCAAGTTATTTGTGAATTTGCCCAGAAAAGCCCCTAAACAGTTATTTGTGGGACGGTGGCGGAAGTTGGGATCGAGCACTGTTATTTCAGTTCAGGGCTGAAACTATGAAATATTTGCTGACTTTCTCAATTTGGCTATCAACCTAAGCTCGGCTTCCAACCATGCTCTTGTACTTATCACTCTGGTCAATCTATGATACTCTCTTATGTTTTTTTGTGGTTATTACATAAGATCTACAAAGAAATATCTGGTACCCTTACTCAAGGTTGGACATCAGAGACGGGGCTGGTTCCCGTATCCATACCTACGGTAGCCATCAGAGCTGAAGTGTGTTTCCTGTTAGCTCATTCCAATGTGTTGCGGGTTATTCGAGAGGCACTATGAACCTGACTAACCACGCTCGCTAGCACAATTGGCCCCATGCTTCTGCCTGTAATGTGATTTTACTGATATGGACTGACTGTATGTTTTTAAGACATTAATTTTAGCTCATGTCCGCATGTCTCCATGTTAGCTTATTCCTGCATGCACTATGTACCTTGACAAACCACGTTTTCTCCGCAAATGGCCCGATGCTGCTGCTGCCTGTGATGTGATTTTACTGATATGCACTAAGTGTGAGCTTTTTCAACAAACTTATTTTAACATATGCCCATATATCTTAGGGATTTTAAATAGCTTCTGGTAGCTTTTGATACCTTAGATGGCATTACAAACCCTTTTTAGCCCAATTTATTTTAGGACTTTGTAGAGGTGTTGCCGTTTCATGGTTTTATTTGCTTTTAGCGGGACGTTGCTCTTGGGCCTTAGGGTGCCTTGTAATAATTACTAATGTTTTTATAGCTCACTGTTTGTTTTAACATGTATTGTTTGTATCTCCACTGTTCACTTTTATGGGTCTATTTAGTCTAATATAGTTAATTGAATTGAATTTTACCCCTGCGCCTATGTTTTTTACAGACTCTGAAGGACCAAGCAATCCGTTTTGAAGTTGTTTCCTTTATAAAATGTATAATTCAGTGTTGTAAAGCATGTTTTTTATATCATGTTTTAACGTTTTTATCGTGTGCTTGTATGCAATATGTTCTTTTATGATAAATTTTCTTCATCAAATAAAGTATTTTGACTTGTCGAGTCAAGATTATGCCACAAACTTTGGGACTTCTGTCACTAGAGAGTGGTTGGGTAAAACCAGATCGATAGTACTGAACTATTTTCTACATCTGATTATAACTCATTGCATGTGCATCCGAGAATCTTTTAAATTTTATATAAATAAAATATTAAATACTAATATATGGGTATACATAAGCTTTCCTTTTTACGATTTCTATTTGCTATGAATACTAGGGGGATTTTTGTGTGCTTTTCAATGTTTTCAAAACTTGTAAAAAGCAATGGTTATTAGGGTTTATACTAACTGATCCATCGAAAAATCATGGGGGGGAGTGTTTTTTGGTCAGGAGGAATTACTGAACAATTATGCCTCAACACTCCAAACCTGTTTATGCCGAGTTCAGTTCAGAGAAAACATGCTTGATAGTCTTCACAGTTGTCAGCACTATCTATATTTAGCTTTCGCTAGAATGCACTACATCAAGAAGCCCCAACAATTAACTACTTTTCCCAGCAGTCCCTGAACTCACATGTTATATGGAGACATCAGAGGCTATTTGGAAGCAGCAAGTATAACTTTCCTTGTATTTCACAGCATCCTTGCCTGGCTATCATGCTACAGTGTTTATGCTGCCAGGACCTTCCTACTTCAATTCAGGATTTCCAATTTGCAAAAAAAACCTGCTGCCTTGAGAGTTTATTGGATGACAGGTGCGACTACAGAGTCACTAGTCTGAAAAGCAAGAAAAAACAACATTTGAACTACTTTAAACATTTGATTTTGAGCATTACTAAAGACTTTAGACATTGTTGCATTCAATCTTGGTGTTTTGGTGTTTGATCTTGTGACTGAACAGGAAGAATTCTCATTTCAATATAATAGTATATATATAAACCTATGAACACATGTGCACACATGTTTAGGCTTCGATTTGGCATGGTAGACCCACGCACAACTGTGTGCTCCATTGCCCACTTGGGTTGGACCCCCGGTCACAGTTCGCCACATGATACTTGCCATCACCACTTAGGTATACCCTCCTAGTGTTTTATCATCACCAGCCAGTGAACATGTTTATGCACAACACATCAAATAGAAGATGCTATCAATGTACACTACTTTGTAGGCAGAAGGTGAGGCACATGAAATGAATATGGTGGGAAATTCTTTTTATAAATCTCTTTAATAACACTCGTTTTAAAGGGCTTATTTTACTTTGGCTTCCAATTGTGATTATACAACAAATTGTGATTAGTTCTATATGTTTATTTTAAACGACATATAATTTACTCCAAGTGTAATTTTTCAAAACTAGAAGAAATACTACATGTACTCACCATGACCATGCATTTTCTAAGCTGTATGTATCTTTACCATTGCTGTGGTCGTTAAGTCGGTTTCCATGACAATCTGATTTTGGTTTACACCTTGTTTCTAATTTATATCACACTGTAGTGAATAACGATGTTGTGAGCAAGGCGGACACGTCCGACGAAACGCGTCGTCCATCACGAAGGAATGAACACTTATCCTTGCAATAATACCCACGGAGTCAGCGCCTGTGTTATTCATTGTTTTCAACAGGATTGGCATCAATATATATATATATATATATATATATATATATATATATATATATATATATATATATATATATATATATATATATATATATATATATATATATATATATATATTCACTGAAAAAACCATAGGTTTCACACCAGTTATAGTTAGGAATTAGCATTTAAAAAACCTATTAAATTCACTGAAAAAACCATAGGTTTCACACCAGTTATAGTTAGGTGGAAATTTTATTCGCATAAAACCATTGAAATGCCCACGTTATAGTTAGTTGGACTCACTATAACTTGCGCGTGCAATGCACTGCTGATGACGTCACATATTACATCACTCATGACGTGGTCAGTGACATCACTCATGACATATGTATATATGGTTCACCAAAGTGCCTAAAAGGTTCGAGAGGCACACTGCAGGGCTCTACCCTCCGGGCTTCTTGTGTCAGCACCCCTTTCCACAGTACAATTATATCCAGTGCCCAACGCGTTTCGGGGGGGACCTCCCCCATCATCAGGGGCTGCTTCCAAAAACACTCGATAATGCATCACATGTTTTTTAAATTTTATTAAGACAAACCCCCAGGTAGGCGTGTGTTAAGTACACCGTCATTACCCAGATTTATGGGACTTGAAGTCTTGTGATGCATATAAAGTATTCCCTTTGAAGTAAGGTCGAGAGTTTTTTGGATCATTAATGCATTCCTTTAGCCTTTAGTAGGCTGTATTTGCAGTTCAGCTCGCTGTGTTAAAACAAAGAGTCCTGCGCTCATAATCACTCCAAATAGTTCGGAAGTTCGAGCCTCTCCCTGCTGACGAACATCCACAGTTCCAGAGGCGATGGTGCTCTCTCACGGCCAGGCAGCCGTGCAGTTAATGGTTCATCAAAGTGCCTAAAAGGTTCGAGAGGCACACTGCAGGGCTCTACCCTCCAGGCTTCTTGTGTCAGCACGCCTTTCCACAGTGCAATTATTTCCAGTGCCCGACGCGTTTCGGGGGGGACCTCCCCCCTCATCAGGGGCTGCTTCCAAAAACACTCGATAATGCATTACATGTTTTTTAAATTTTATTAAGACAAACCCCCAGGTAGGCGTGTGTTAAGTACACCGTCATTACCCAGATTTATGGGACTTGAAGTCTTGTGATGCATATAAAGTATTCCCTTTGAAGTAAGGTCGAGAGTTTTTTGGATCATTAATGCATTCCTTTAGCCTTTAGTAGGCTGTATTTGCAGTTCAGCGCGCTGTGTTAAAACAAAGAGTCCTGCGCTCATAATCACTCCGAATAGTTCGGAAGTTCGAGCCTCTCCCTGCTGACGAACATCCACAGTTCAGAAAGCGATGGTGCTCTCTCACGGCCAGGCAGCCGTGCAGTTAATGGTTCAACAAAGTTTGTCTTAATAAAATTTTAAAAAACATGTGATGCATTATCGAGTGTTTTTGGAAGCAGCCCCTGATGAGGGGGGAGGTCCCCCCCGAAACGCGTCGGGCACTGGAAATAATTGCACTGTGGAAACCTTACATCGTTCGCCATTACAAAGGTCATAAGGCCCTCAGATTAACTGCACAACCTCCTCCTCTATGGGTGGGTCCAGGCCTCGATAGTCTGCCCACCGCTTCCAAATTTTATAGTGCTTGAGAGGGCACCCCCGTGCGACATATACAGGCTGTTCCAGACCCATGCAGAAGTCCATCCCGTTCTGCCAAGCTATAAAGGAAGGAGCGCGAGGCGCCTTCCAGGATCTCGCTACGTCCCTCTTGGCCAAGGTCAGCCCCAACAGTAGTATATGACGCTTGTATCTGTTGCCCTCAACCCCAGCCAGTACATGAAGGAGAGCCAGCCTAGGGTCCCTCTGCAGCTCCCAAGCCAGTACCTCATTCAAACACTGAAACACTCTGTCCCAAAACCTCTGAAGAGCCCCACAGCCCCACACTGTATGCAGCAGCGTCCCTACCTCTGAGTTGCACCTAAGACAAGTCGGGGACGCAATCAATCCTGCCCTCCACAGGCGCTGTCTAGTGTAATATGTACGGTGAAGGTACCTTAATTGTATCAATCGCAAGCGCGTGGAAACGGCCGCTCCCCTAGGTCCTTCCAGGGCCTCCACCCAATCTTCCTCGTCAAGGTCCCCAACATCCCGCTCCCATAGGGTCCTGAGATGGGCAAGGTCCGAAGCACTGTGGCGCACCAGTGTCTGGTATATGCGGGAGATCTTTTTGTCAGGCAATTCACCCATGAAGACCTTGGCCTCAATGGGTCTGAATTCTGGCATGTCTTCCACTCCCCGTATATATGGGGTTAGAGCATGCCGGAACTGGAGGTACTTGTAAAACTGGGCACGTGGCATTTCAAACTCCTCCCGCAACATGTCAAAGGACTTGAGCGCCCCCCCCAGACATGACGTCTCTTAGAGTAGATATCCCTATCGCATCCCATTGTCGAAAGCCCACCGGGGTCGCTAGTTAAGGCAGTCTACCATTCTGCCACAATGGAGTCTCCAGGGTCAGGACATTCCACCAGCCTACCCTGCGCAGGGCCTGCCGCCAGATCTGAAAGACTACTCGCGTGGCGGACGGTAGTGATCTCCGAAGGGGCGTCGAGTACAACAGTGTGTGTAGGGAGGCAGAACCCATGAGGAAGCGCTCCACCGCGTATGCAGGTTCCCCCCTGTCTGCGTACCACCAGTCGTTCAGTACCAGGAGGTGAGATGCTTGGTAATATGACAGTACGTCAGACGTGGCGAGATCCCCCGTATAAGTGGAGCGGAAGCAAGTCCGCAACGCAACCACTACCGCGCCTCCTTCCCACAAGAAGCCACTCAATGCCGCGTTCAGGCGTCGAAACCAAGTGCGCGGGACCAACGCCGGGTGGTTCTGTAATTGATACAATAGGCGTGGGAGCGCGACCATCTTAAAAATGGCAGATCTACCCTGAATGGATAGTGGCATCCTGGTCCATGCCTTGAGGTCTTCTCGCGTACGTTCCCAAACCGGGGTGATATTGCGCTCCAGGGCCACGGAGGTATCCTCCGCAAGGTATACCCCGAGGTATTTCACACCGTCAACCGTCACCCGCAACCCATCGGCCCACTCACCCAGTGGATGCGGACCACCTAGAGTCCAGAGTGTGGACTTCCCAGGGTTCATATAGAGCCCCGACGTTTCTCCAAAAATTTGCAGGATCCGCATAATACGAGGCCCCGAACGATCCAAGTTGGTAAGAATGAATAACATATCGTCGGCGTATAAGGCTATTCTATCCGCCACACCCGGTGACCACTGGAAGCCCCTCACCTGGGCATCAATTCGCACCCACGCCGCGAGGGGTTCCATCGCGAGCGCAAAGAGGTACGGGGAGAGGGGGCACCCCTGCCTGGTTCCTCACTGGATACTGAAAGAGCGGGAGACGCCACCGCCGACACGAACTGCTGCCATCAAATCTGTGTAGAGGAGCTGTATATATGCCATGAATCGGGGACCTAGATTTAGACGACCCAAGAGAGCAAAGAGGTATGTCCAGCTCAAGGAGTCGAACGCCCTATCCATGTCTGCCAGCAGCAACGCAGCCCGCTCCCCCAAACCCTGCCAGGCCGAAATCACAACCTGAGCTCGCTGGATGTTATGTCGAGTGGCCCGCTGGGGCATGAAGCCGGCCTGGTCCGGATGGACCAGGTCCGTGATGTAGGGCTTAAGCCTGTTGGCGAGGGCCTTCGCCAAGATCTTGGCCTCAGTATTGAGCAGGGAAATAGGTCTGTAGGACTCATGTCTCTCCGGGGGGCGTCCTGGTTTCAAGAAAACCACTACTTCCGCATGTCTCCAGTCCGGATGCAGCAGACCCCTTTCACGCGCCTCCTCAATAACCGGCCGGAAGTGGGGCATCAACTGCGTCGCGTAGTGTCTAAAAAATTCGCACGGAAATCCATTCGGGCCCGGTGCCTTGCCCGAGTTCAACTCGCCCAGGGAAGTAGCCAGCTCGTCATCTGTCAGTGGCCGGTCCAGCAGGTCGCGAACCTCGTCTGACACGGCCCGTGGCGGGAGGTCAGCTATGAAACGCTGCACCATGGTGGCATCTAGGCACTCCCGGGGCATATACAGGGACTCGTAGTAGGAGGCAAAACTGCCCGCTATCGCTCCGGGCTCCAGCAGCGGCTCCCCGTCAGGGGCGATAATCTGGGGCAACGGCTGCACATGCCTAATGCCCTGACACAGGCGATGAAGCATTTTGCACGATTTATCGCCCCATTGATATATGCGGCTCTGTGTGGCTAGCCAAGCCTGGCGGGCCTCATCCAATAATATCGAGGTATACTGCTGTTGCGCCAGTACTAGCCGACGTCGTAGCTGCTCGCCACCGTCCCCCCGACTCCTGCGCTCCAGGTCCTCCAATTCCGCTTCTCGCCGTACCAGGTCCCTATGCTTTTCCCTCCGCGCTGCCGAGCACCACGAGATATCGACACCCCTCATGGTGGGTTTCATGGCCTCCCATAGTATTGCTGGGGATGCTACTGAGCCCACATTGGCGGACAGGAAGTGCGCAAGTTCACAAGTAACGTGGGCGCGATAGGAGGGCTGTGTTAACTGCCAGGGCGACAGGCGCCACCTGAAAGGCTGCTTGGTACGCCCAGTGTCGACTACCACAGAGATCGGAGAGTGACCGGAGAGTGCCCGTGGCAAGATATCTGTAGACATGAGCCTGCCTGCCATCGCTCGCGGGAGGAAGATGAAGTCCAAGCGCGAAAACGAGTCTCGCGCGGAGGAGAAATATGTGAAGTCCCTACGCGCCCCCCGCTTGTACCTCCAGGAGTCAATCCAGTCCAACCCCGTGACCATTGCCCTCAGTCGAGTCGTCTGCCCCTCCGTCCCAGCCACCTCGCCTGCAGCGCCCCGCCATCTGTCCCAGGAGACGTCCATGACGTCATTCCAGTCCCCCCCTACAATCGAGAAAGCCGTCGGCATATCAACCCATAGGGACATCAGCTTCTCCACCAGGGCCCATTGCAGCGGGGGCGGCGCATATACGCTACCAAGGACAATCATCTCACCACCAATCTCACCCTGCACGAACACGTACCTGCCCTGCGCGTCCAGCCATGTGCGTCTATGAGTAAAGGGGACTCTCCGATGAATCAGTATGGTCACACCCCGCGACGCGACCCCCTCGTAAAGCCGGCATGATATGTTTGTGTAAAGCCATCGCGCTGGAGGCAGAGCGCCTTTGTACCTAACAGATGGGTTTCCTGGAGGAGCAATATGTCAGTTCCCCTGCCTTTTGCCCAATTAAACACAGCCCCTCTCTTCACCTTATCCAGCATCCCCCTCACATTCCAGCTCAGTATACGTGTCCCACCTGGACCTAACCGAGAGCCCCCAGCATCAGACGACATTTATATAAAGGCATATAAATCACACATCGCAAATCACAGGCACCAACAGCAGCACTCACCACGGATCGGACGCAGCACATCCCGCACAGACCCCTCCCCTGAACAAGAAAAGTCCCAATTCCCAACAACCCCCCCCCTACTCCGCACCTCCCAAACATGGAAGCACCTGGCGTGGTCAGAAAGTGGTCCCGGCCCCAACGGGGAGCCAGGGAGCACCCCTTCCAATGGATCCCCTCAGCACAACCCATGTCAAACTAGGCTGTGACCCCTTCCCAACCCTGAGCAAGCGTGGCTTCCAGCCAAGCTAATGCGCCCTGGTCAAAGAGAACGATCGATCAGATGAGCAAGTGTCCTTTCCTCCCCCAGTCAGGGCACAGCTACAGAAGCTTCCTAGGCACTTTGTTGAACCATTAACTGCACGGCTGCCTGGCAGTGAGAGAGCACCATCGCCTGCTGAACTTTGGATGTTCGTCAGCAGGGAGAGGCTCGAACTTCCGAACTATTTGGAGTGATTATGAGCGCAGGACTCTTTGTTTTAACACAGTGCGCTGAACTGCAAATACAGCCTACTAAAGGCTAAAGGAATGCATTAATGATCCAAAAAACTCTCGACCTTACTTCAAAGGGAATACTTTATATGCATCACAAGACTTCAAGTCCCATGAATCTGGGTAATGACGGTGTACTTAACACACGCCTACCTGGGGGTTTGTCTTAATAAAATTTAAAAAACATATGCTGCATTATCGAGTGTTTTTGGAAGCAGCTCCTGATGAGGGGGAGGTCCCCCCCGAAACGCGTCGGGCACTTGAAATAATTGCACTGTGGAAAGGCGTGCTGACACAAGAAGCCCGGAGGGTCGAGCCCTGCAGTGTGCCTCTCGAACCTTTTAGGCACTTTGTTGAACCATTAACTGCACGGCTGCCTGGCCGTGAGAGAGCACCATCGCCTGCTGAACTGTGGATGTTCGCGGGCAGGGAGAGGCTCGAACTTCCGAACTGTTTGGAGTGATTATGAGCGCAGGACTCTTTGTTTTAACACAGCGCGCTGAACTGCAAATAAAGCCTACTAAAGGCTAAAGGAATGCTTTAATGATCCAAAAAACTCTCGACCTTACTTCAAAGGGAATACTTTATATGCATCACAAGACTTCAAGTCCCATAAATCTGGGTAATGACGGTGTACTTAACACACGCCTACCTGGGGGTTTGTCTTAATAAAATTTAAAAAACATGTGATGCATTATCGAGTGTTTTTGGAAGCAGCCCCTGATGAGGGGGAAGGTCCCCCTCGAAACGCGTCGGGCACTGGAAATAATTGCACTGTGGAAAAGCGTGCTGACACAAGAAGCCCGGAGGGTAGAGCCCTGCAGTGTGCCTCTCGAACCTTTTATATATATATATATATATATATATATATATATATAGGCCATGGTGTATTGAAGAATGAGTGAGTGTATGACTGTCTGAATGGTTGATTCATTAGGTGTGTGACTGACTATATAAGTGAGTGATTAAACATGTCTTACTGAATGCATGGGTTAGTGACTAAACTGTGTGAATGTCTGTATCAGTTTGTCTGCTGGTGTGTAAGCAGTTGTATGGGTTGGTGAGTAGCTACTTGAGTCCCTATATGGGTTATTGATTGCTTGTCTGAGTATCTGTGTGGGTGCCCGAGTGTCTGTGTTGGTGGGTGGGGTGTGTGTGACTCACTGCATGGGTGTGTGAGTGGGTGATTCGCTGGGTGTATGGGTTCAAGAGTACATCTGTGAGAGGCTGTATGGGGGGGTGAGTGTGTGCATGGCTGTGTTGGTGAGTGAATGGATGTCTCAGTGGTACATGTGTGAGTAACTACATATGTGAAAGGCAGTATATGTGAGTGATGTGTATATAAATGACTATATGTTAGAGTGAGTGATTGTGAGAGTGGCTGTGTGGATGAGTGTGTGCTTGTGCCAGGGATTGTATAAGAGAGTAAGTGTGTGTTAGTATCTGTGTGAATAAGTGAGGTGGTGTGGTTATAACTGTATAGGTGAGTAAATGCGAGTGTGATTGATTCTTTGCATGACCAACTAGCTGTGTAAGTAACTTCATGGGTGAGTGGCAGTGTGTGAGTATTTGTATAGGTGTATGAGTTCATAAGATAGTGGCTGTATTGATGAGTGGCTGCATGTATGAGTGACTGTGTGGGTGAGTAAGTGGATGTGTGTCCAGACCAAGGAATCAGTGAGTGGGTATGTAGTAACTGGTATTGGTTTGTCTATGGTTTCCAGAATTGCAGTCTGTATTTTATAGTGGGTGTATCACAGGTTTTATTAGGCTGTGAGGAGGTGCATCAGAGGATCACGTGGATGATGTCATCAGTGATGTCATTTGAGATGTCATGAGTGATGTCATTGACCATGTCATGAGTGATGCAATATGTGATGTCATCAGCAGTGCGTTGCGGGGGCACCAGTTATACTTAGCTCAACTAACTATAACGGCCGAATTTCTCTGGTTTTGTATGCGTGAAATGTCCAACTAACTATAACGTCCCTGAAACCTGTGGTTTATTCAATGAATTTCGAAGGTTTTTTAAATGATAATTTCTAACTATAATGTCCCTGAAACCTATGGTTGTTTCAGTGAATTTCTAAGGTTTTTTAAATGATAATTTTTAACTATTACGTCCCTGAAACCTCTGGTTATTCAGTGAATTTCTAAGGTTTTTTAAATGATAATTTCTAACTATAACATCCCTGAAACCTATGGTTTTTTCAGTGAATTTCAAAGGTTTTTTAAATGCTAATTTCTAACAATACCGTCCCTGAAACCTATCGTTTCATCAGTGAATTTTAAAGGTTTTTTAAATGCTAATTTCTAACTATAATGTCCCTGAAACCTATGGTTTTGTCAGTGAATTTCAAGGATTTTTAAATGCTAATTTCTAACTATAATGTCCTGAAACCTATGTTTTTTTCAGTGAATTTCAAAGGTTTTTTTAAATGCTAATTTCGAACTATAACGTCCCTGAAACTTATTTTTTTTCAGTGAATTTCTAAGGTTTTTAAAATGCTAATTTCTAATTATGGCTACAGAGGTAGGACATGTGCAGAAACAGAAAGAAAGTTACAGAAAGAATCAAGAGAAATGCACAAACAGATAACAGAAGTTCAGAAAAAGAAAGAAAGGTGCAGAAAGAAGCAACAGATGTGTAGAATGAACCAACAGGTGTGCAGAAAGAGGCCTACTTTGACTATAACTTACAATACACTCATACAAAGTACCCTAATCAGTAATGTATGGGGCGTGGCTTGAGAGCCGATGGCGGAGGAAGCGTGAGCCTGCAGCTCCACGCTAGCCCGCCGATTATCCTGACCAGGTGACCGCTGTGGCCCCCCAAACCTACCCCCGGCGTAGGGGAACGGCGAAGGCGCTTACCCTGGTGCTTTGTGGAGGCTGACGTCCCCCTGGACGGGCTGGGAGCCTTGCTGCGGCCCCGGGCCCGAGATGGGACTGCGGACTAAAATGGCGGCGGCCGGAGAGTGAGCGGAGCGTCGGAGCTCTGTGGTTTCCCATCCGGCACACCTGGGAGACCGGGTGTGACAGCGGGCCGCTGCAGAGGTAGGAGGGCGATGGTGGAGTGCCCCCCGGCAGCCCAGAGGATCACGGTGGCGGCTCGGCCAGTGGCTGGCCAGCGGTGCCTTTAAACTGGGCCTGGTGCCGGGCCGGAGTTTCGCCTCCTGCTGAAGGCGGAGGCCCAGGTGGCGGCCGGACTGCGGCCAGAAAGCTGAGTGAGCTGGGGGTGCGGGAGCGGCTCGGAGGATGGTGTGCTCCTCCCTCCTCTATTGGGATCCTTTCTGCTCCCTCCTTGGTGTCGGACCTCTGGGGGGCAGCGGATGGAGGTGCAGCCGGTCCGGGCACTGAGAGACACGCCCTGGACCGGGAGGACGCCTCAGTTCCTCTGGGCACAGGCGGCGGAAGACCTGCCCTGCAGCCCGTGCTGAGGTGGCAGTGCTGCAGGAGTTGGAGCGCAGCGGACCCCCTGCCCTATTACGCCACTGTGGCTGCCGGTGGTACCATTGCTGAGGGAGCCTGGTGCCTGGCCTGCCGTGATGTGGGCGGAACCCTGGCAGGGGACCCTGCGCTGAGGACAAGTCATCTTTCCTCGCCTTGCCGAACTTGCATCACGGGCGGACTGCCTCTTGCTCCGTGGCGAGCGGCTTCAGCGGGGGTTTTTTGTGAGTGGCTGAGTGGCGCAGAACAGGAGCAGAGAGGATTGCCCATAACAGGACCGTTGGTGACCCTACAACCTTCGGAATACATGGGTGGCGTTAACTCGCTGTGGTGGCCCTGCCGGGTCAGACCCTGCCTGATTTGGGGGAATTTCTGCCGCAGGAGCTGGGCACATAGCGGTGGTTTTTGGCAATCCCGTACCTTCGTTAGGGGTGTGCTCAACAGACTATCCCGGGGCCTGAGGAGGGAGACCACATCCTGAACTGGCCCTTGAGCATGGGCAAACCCCGAGGAAAGCAGGGGGAGACCCCCTTGGATGGTGCGGGACCGGATGGAGAGCAGGGACCGCGGGACCTGGACACCAACCCTCCTGGGTTGCTCCCGCAACACCAGGTGGACCAGATTCTACAGGCTATAACGGACACTCGAACGGCCCTTCAACCCCTTTTGTACCGCTTTGTTCACCATAAGTTGGCAGGGTAGGCTCAGACGTGAGTCCCTTGCTCACTTTGCCACTGGATTCAAACAAGCCTGGCTGAAGACGGCTGAAAGGCCAGAAAACGGTCCTAGGAAGCTTGTTTCCGGTCCAGGGAAGGCATGGCTTGGCAGTTCAGGATGGACTGTTCCCATGAGGCACAGGGTCAGACTGATTTGCATATGGCCATGTCTGAACTGGGGTGGCAGAGTGAGATAAAGATCGGTGATGGATTAAACCCAGATCTGTTGACTGGGTGTGAGTGTTTGATTGGTTCAGATGCTCCGTCCATCACCACCCCCTTTTGTACCGCTTTGTTCGCCATAAGTTGGCAGGGTATGCTCAGACCTGAGTCCCTTGCTCACTTTGCCACTGGATTCAAGCAAGCCTGGCTGAAGACGGCTGAAATGCCAGAAACCGGTCCTGGGAGGCTTGTTTCCGGTCCAGGGAAGGCATGGCTTGGCAGTTCGGGCTGGACTGTTCCCATGAGGCACAGGGTCAGACTGATTTGCATATGGCCATGTCTGACCTGGGATGGCAGAGAGGGCTAAAGAACGGTGATGGATTAAACCCAGATCTGTTGACTGGGTGTGAGTGTTTGAATGGTTCAGATGCTCCGTCCATCACCACCCCCTTTTGTACCGCTTTGTTCCCCATACGTTGGCAGGGTATGCTCAGACGTGAGTCACTTGCTCACTTTGCCACTGGATTCAAGCAAGCCTGGCTAAAGACAGCTGAAATGCCAGAAACCGGTCCTAGGAAGCTTGTTTCCAGTCCAGGGAAGGCATGGCTTGGCAGTTCGGGCTGGACTGTTCCCATGAGGCACAGGGTCAGACTGAATTGCATATGACCATGTCGGAACTGGGGTGGCAGAGTGGGATAAAGAACGGTGATGGATTAAACCCAGATCTGTTGACTGGGTGTGAGTGTTTAATTGGTTCAGATGCTCCGTCCATCACCACCCCCTTTTGTACCGCTTTGTTTGCCATAAGTTGGCAGGGTATGCTCTGACGTGAGTCCCTTGCTCACTTTGCCACTGGATTCATTAAGCCTGGCTGAAGACGGCTGTAATGCCAGAAACCGGTACTAGGAAGCTTGTTTCCAGTCCAGGGAAGGCATGGCTTGGCAGGTCGGGCTGGTCTGTTCCCATGAGGCACAGGGTCAGACTGATTTGCATATGGCCATGTCAGATGTGGGGTGGCAGAGTGGGCTAAAGAACGGTGATGGATTAAACCTAGATCTGTTGACTGGGTTTGTGTGTTTGATTGGTTCAGATGAACCGTCCATCACCACCCCCTTTTGTACCGCTTTGTTCACCATAAGTTGCCAGGGTATGCTTAGACGTGAGTCCCTTGCTCACTTTGCCACTGGATTCAAGCAAGCCTGGCTGAAGACAGCTGTAATGCCAGAAAACGGTCCTAGGAACCTTGTTTCCGGTCCAGAGAAGGCATGGCTTGGCAGTTCGGGCTGGACTGTTCACATGAGGCACAGGGTCAGACTGATTTGCATATGGCCATGTCTGAACTGGGGTGGCAGAGTGGGCTAAAGAACGGTGATGGATTAAACCCAGATCTGTTGACTGGGTGTGAGTGTTTGATTGGTTCAGATGCTCCGTCCATCATCACCCCCTTTTGTACCGCTTGGTTTGCCATAAGTTGGCAGGGTATGCTCAGACGTGAGTCCCTTGTTCACTTTGTCCCTGGATTCAAGCAAGCCTGGCTGAAGACGGCTGTAATGCCAGAAACTGGTCCTAGGAAGCTTGTTT
Source organism: Lissotriton helveticus (assembly GCF_964261635.1). Classification (NCBI taxonomy): domain Eukaryota; kingdom Metazoa; phylum Chordata; class Amphibia; order Caudata; family Salamandridae; genus Lissotriton; species Lissotriton helveticus. Next base: position 1,579,497,581 of record NC_136065.1, on the reverse strand, counting down.
CCGGTCCAGGGTAGGCATGGCTTGGACGTTCGGCTGGACTGTTCCCATGGGGCAAAGGGTCAGATTGATTTGCATATGGCCATGTCTGAACTGGGGTGGCAGAGTGGGCTAAGCAACGGTGATGGATTAAACCCAGATCTGTTGACTGGGTGTGAGTGTTTGATTGGTTCAGATGCTCCGTCCATCACCACCCCCTTTTGTACCGCTTTGTTCGCCATAAGTTGTCAGGGTATGCTCAGACGTGAGTCCCTTGCTCACTTTGCCACTGGATTCAAGCAAGCCTGGCTGAAGACGGCTGTAATGCCAGTAACCGGTCCTAGGGAGCTTGTTTCCGGTCCAGGGAAGGCATGGCTTGGCAGTTCGGGCTAGACTGTTCCCATGAGGCACAGGGTCAGACTGATTTGCATATGGCCATGTCTGAACTGGGGTGGCAGAGTGGGCTAAAGAACTGTGATGGATTAAACCCAGATCTGTTGACTGGGTGTGAGTGTTTGATTGTTTCAGATGCTCCGTCCATCACCACCCTCTTTTGTACCGCTTTGTTCGCCATAAGTTGGCAGGGTATGCTCAGACGTGAGTCCCTTGCTCACTTTGCCACTGGATTCAAGCAGGCCTGGCTGAAGACGGCTGTAATGCCAGAAACCGGTCCTAGGAAGCTTGTTTCCGGTCCAGGGTGGGCATGGCTTGGCAGTTCGGGCTGGACTGATCCCATGAGGCACAGAGTCAGATTGATTTGCATATGGCCATGTCTGAACTGAAGTGGCAGAGTGGGCTAAAGAACGGTGATGATTTACACCCAGATCTGTTGACTGGATGTGAGTGATTGATTGGTTCAGATGCTCCGTCCATCACCACCCCCTTTTGTACTACATAACGGAGTGTGTCACTGGATAATAGACATCTGGTCTCTAAATTATATATTTCCATTCAATTAAGGCTACAGGGCTCAATAGAGCCCGGGCTGCATGGGAACATGACCTGGGCACTTCTGTCTCAGATAAGGTCATTACTGCTGTAGGCAGACTAAACTCGTGTCAGGAAAGAACAGACATAAGATCTACGCAGAGCCTACACTACCACCGAGGCACTATTGAAGTTCGACTATGCTGAGTCTCACCAGTGCCCGAAATGTTGGACAGATTGCGCAGATTTTTCCCATTTGACATGGACTTGTGAGAGGATTGTAGCATTCTGAAAGGATATCTTTTCCGTTCTTTATCTTATGATCGAGCAACCACTTTCAGCTGACCCTTGTATGGATTTATTGGGGAATGTTAATCCATTACCACTGGGGCTGTGTAGTTTTACTGCTCTAGCCTTATGTGAGAAGCTAGTTTGGTGTATGATACACACTTATGTAGGTACCCTGCACCAATCCAGATAACCCTTATGGTTATTTTAGTATCTTAGAAAGCTCTCTAAGTGGTAGCTGTGGAAAGCAGCCTTCAGGATTAGTCCAGGAGTGTAAAGCGGCTTGTTTTACCAGAACATAATCTCATTGGTATAGATTAAGTGAAAAGAACCACACCGTATAATTATAAAAATATGTATTTATTATAAGACACTCACTAACACATACAGATATCTCCTAGTGAGAGATATACACAATGCACACAATACTTTTCAATAGAAACAGGTAAGTAGCATGAAATACACAGCGATCACCAGGGGAGACCAAACCATATACTAAAATAGTGGTATGCGAACCACAACTCGAGTCAAGACTATACCCAGAAGACGTAGGAGTGCCGGGGACCCAAGGAACCACCAGAGGTAAGTAACTAGGAATCCCACAGAGGCCGTGTGCAGAGTGGGAACATGACTGCGGGCTCAATACAAGTCAATAGGTAAGCTGCGGTTGCAATTTTAAAGAAGGACCCTACCCAGTAGACCCTGAAGACAAAACATGGAAGACAGACGGTTGGAGAGCCACCCCACCAGTGGATACCCTAGTAACCAGGATACCTACACCAGGGAAGCCGGGGGCATAGGTGTGAAGTGGCGTCACAAATCGCTGTCAAACTCTGTGGAGGACTTCAGGAAGATGGCGCTGCTGGAGAAGGCAAAAGTGTCTGGTGGAACCCAAAGGTGGATTCAGGATGAGAAATAGCTGCAAGCAGAGGGGACAGAGTCTATGCCACTTGGAAGAGACCAGGAGGCCCGGAAGACGAATGTCCACTGAAGTCGAGGGTTGCAGTAGAGTTGACGGTGACCTTGAAACTGCAGTTATGCGGACCAGGCAACGCTGTGGAAGACCAGGAGCCATGCACGACCGGGAGCCGTGCATGAGCTGTCCCATGTTGGATGTCGAGGGTTAAGAGGCCGGTGTCTCTCGGGAGCACCAACAAGCCTTTGCAACTGCCTCCAACGTGCAAAGTGAAGAAGGTACAGTATTGGGACCAGCAAGGTCCAGGTACTCACCACCAGCAGGGGAGTCAGGGCAGGCCGCGAGCAATCAGGGGAGCCCACAGAAATCAACGGCGACTATCAGGAGGACCCACAGGCCAGAGGAACTGGAGTCGCAAGAGGACCTCAAGCAGCTCAGCAAAGATTCAGGCCCACAGTGCAAGTGATGCAGTGAGGACGACTATCTTGGTCACAGGAGATGCTAGAGGCTGGGGCTACTTGGACATCGAAGATCTTGGTGGAAGGAAGCTAACAAGCCTTTGCAACTGCAAGTCGATGTGGTGCACAGGGTTCGGTTCCTGCCGCTCCGACGAGGGATACTGGCCTCAAGCTTGGTGAGAGGACAGGGCAGGCATCGAGGGATGTGGAGAATAACCACCTGTGCTGCTGAGATTCCGAAGTCAGTAGGTGCCCAGGATCAGCAGACCGGTCAGCTTAGTTGCAGTGCCTGCAGATGCAGGGAAGTGACTCCTTCACTTCAAGGGAGATTCCTTCAGGTGTCTTTGATGCCCACAGGCCTTGGAAGGTTCCTGTGTGGAGCACAGGCACGAACGATGCAGTAGCAGAGCAGGGCGATGAGATCAGGAGCAGCAGGAATCTTCCCAGTTGCAGCCTTGAAGCCCAGAGTGAAGTCTCGCAAAGTCCAGAGTGCCCAGACGGTGGAAGTAGAAGTTGTGTCTTGAAATGAATCTTGTCCCATGACGAATCTAGGGACCCACCCTTAGGTAAGTCCTTGAGTACCCTAAGGAAATGGTTGGGATGATTCAGGGTTTCCTCCAGGGGAGGGGTCAGACAGTTGAGGGGTACTCCCATGTCCTTTGTCCAGTTTCGTGCCAGAGCGGGAGCCAACGGCTCCCTGAGCTGGTTCAAACTGGACTATGCAAGGAGGGCACCAAATATCCCCTTCAAGCAGACTGAGTGGCGCTGGCAAGCGCTTCCACCCGGCCCCAATACACTAAACCCTGTCTGGGAGATGGGCTGCCTTCCCCTGCTTGAGATGGGGGTATGATTCCAACATGTTTGATGCTAAACATGAGAGGCTTCGTTACAGCCAGTTTAGAGATGGTCATCGCATAACGATGCATGGCCACTCTATTTATCATAATGGCTGATGCACTTACAGCTCGGGAGAATGGACTCCGAAGGCGTAAGGGTTTCCTGCTCACACAGGGGCAACCTCACACTTAGAACTGAGCACCCTGCTGCCAGGATTGAAAGGCCTGCTTTTGGGGTGACTTATAGGATTTAAGTGCAGTGACCTTAGATGTAGGGAAACCTATATCTTTCGTAGTAAGTGGTGCTAGCACCAGCTTACACAGGTTAAAATGGCAGGCCTGTAGTTACAGTTTGAGTGGTCCCTCATGGGCGGCATAATACCTGCTTCACTCCGTGGGGGACCCTGGTGTACCTATGCCCTGTGTACCTCAGTACAATATACTAGGGACTGATAAGGATACACCAATGTCCATTCTGGGATGTACCTAAGTACTTACCATACCAATTTAGGAGAGAAAGCACAGATACTGGGGTCCTGGTTGGCAGCATTGCACCAGCCAAAAAAAGTGGGGGTAACCATGCAGAAGAATCCTGCCTATCTACACCTTACTTTTAGCCAAGCAACAAATTTCACTATATTGGGGTGCTCGCACTCCTCTTCCCCCATGGTAGCAGCTTGGCTGAAAGACTTGTCATACTGTGATACTGCTTCCATATTATACCCTTCACTGCAGCCAATTACCTCATGGCCTAAGGATATTTGGAAACCATTGCGTAGTTATTTGTTGTCCATGGTTGACTCTGCAGATGATGTATCAATGGATTAATCATAAGATCTCTGCCATCAGTTGTATTTGGCATCCCTCTATATCATTGTATGAATGCCTATATGTTTTTATTCTCCCCTATTTTATGATATGCTCTGTTATATTATGCATCTCCCTCTGCCTGTGTTTCTTTACTTTCGATGTTTTATTTTTCTCCTTCTTTGGGTAACCAGTTGTACCTCATATAAGTCACCTTTATCCTTACTGCGATTACAGTAATTGGCTTCACTGTCTGTATTTCTTGAGAAATGAGAATTGATGTCCCCCCGCCCAAAAATGGAGAAAACAAAACATATGGACTAATGCTGATGCTAGCCTGTGGAGGGACATTATCTTGGACTGTCTCAAACTAGATAGGAGCCGGTCTATGCCCTGGCTATCATACGTTTGCTAACTGTTTTGTGAGTTAGGTTTGTCTGATATGTTTCACCCACCAAATACTTTATCAAAATCTGCTAAGAAATTAGTCTAGGGCAGATTTAAAAATGTTGCCACTCTAACAGATTATGCTCTGAGTCTAATTAAAAGCAGTCCGAAATTACATTGTGCTTAGAATGTTTAAGATATCGGTGTGTTATCTATCTCAAACCCTTCTCCCGGTGGGAAAGATCACTCTGAATACATTTTAGTGTGGGTACTGTATGGAGTCATTTTGGTTTTATGAAATTCACTTTTAATTAGGATGTGCAATATGGCCTGCCCTTGTGTCATCGGAACAAACCTTGCGGCATTTTGTTTTTTTGTAAATATTATAGAGGTCCATCTGTATTTTATTTAAAACCATTTTTAAAATTCCTTGACTTTAAGAAATTCAAGGATGCGTTCTTTTATTTTCAGCTTTTAGGAAGTCAATATGTATGTCTTAGCATATGTCTATTTTGTACAATGACTGCGAGAACTAGGAAATCAATGGAGGGTTGATCTTGAAATCCACCACCTGTTCATACTGCCTGTTTTGCCTGTGGTTTTATGCAAAACCGAATAAAGATGAATAGAAGCTGAACCTGAGCGAGGATTGCGTTCAACGACAGGAGGATTTTCACAAAAGTATATGTAGCAGGAGAGGGATATAGCCTTTTGGGAAGGTGTAATCAGGGTACTTTGGGAATGGTGTTAAGACCAGGTCAAACACTAGGAGATGATGGACGGAGCGCTGAAACTTTTCAGACACTCACCCCCAGTCACAGATCTGGGTTGAATCCATCATCATTATTTAGCTCACTTCACCACCTCAGTTGAGACCCAGCTATATGCAAATCAGTCTTGACCCGTGCCTCATGGGAGCAGTCAAGCCCGAACTGCCAAGCCAGGTCTTCCCTGAACCAGAAACAAGCATCCTGGGACCGGTGTCGGGGTAACACCTCTCATCAGCCAGGCTAGCTTGGATCCAGCGGCAAAGTGACCAAGGGACCCACGTCTGGGCATACTCTGCCAACTTGTACACCATGTCCCATATCTTTACTAGCAAGACATTTTCGATACTCACAATTATGTGTTTAAAGACAAACTAGGCTGTGTCAAAGTTTTTGGTTAAAAGATTATTTTGAAAGACTGTTGTACATGATAATCACAAGGTTTGTACATTCCAAAAGTATTAAGGGACAGTTTCAGTTGCATTTACAACAGCTTGGGAAAGTGGGCATGATTTAACCAGTTGAATCTTCTGAGTGGGCTTCACCTAGTCACAAAAAATAAATCAGGAGACATTCCCTCGTGTGACAATCTTAGATCCTTACCCCTTCCATGCTGAGGATGGAATGGTTCTGTTGTCAGCCACAGTGGGTATGTGCTGAGGACGGAACCATTTTTGTCCTTGCACCTGCCCACAGGCGAAGCGCTGGTGCTCCCCACATGGGCCGCCCCTTATCACACCCCAACCAGGGATGGCAGCGGCCAACCGCCCCATTGGCAATCTGATGAAGGCGTGCTGACGTCATTAGATGCAGCCAAGGATGTGGTGAAAGCCATTTTCTTCCAGCACGTCCTGGGAGAGGAGGGTTTATCAGTGAGCCCTTCTCTGGCACAGCAGGAATTTCCTAGGTATACAGATACGGGGGAAATTACTTTCGCCCTGTGCCTGTATAGAATGGATTCTGACTCCACGATAGCAGGAATCCACCCATTAGACCACTTGGCTTTTATTTTTTGCATTTTTGGGGAAGGGTTGCTCCTTGGGGGTATGTGTTACCTGTGTTCCAGCCCTCCCCCGCCCCCCCACCCAGGGGCTGATTCGGCCTTTTGGGGCCAATAAGAACCCTGGGGGAGTCGAAACCCACTAGAATCCAGTTTTTTTTAATTATAGTGATTACTGAAAGCGGCAAACCCTTTGGGAAAGGGTCGCTCCCCTTGGGGAACATTTCATTTTTTATGAATTCTGCCCACCCCCCGCATGGCAGATTGGACGTTCTTGGCCTGATCAGCCATCTGGGGGTGGGGGGAACCATTAGAAACCAGGAATAGTCATTTTTTTGTACATCGGGGAGTGGGCCCTTGGGCAAGGGTCGTTCCCCTTTATTTGGGGAAATCTTTTGGCTGTTTTCTGCCCCCGATGGGGCAGATTGGCCATATGTTTACACCCAATCTGCTCCCAAGGAGGGCAGAAAGTCACTAGTCACCAGGGATTTTATTTATGTATCGGGGAGTGGCCCCTTTGTAAAGGGTCACGCCCCCTTATTTGGGGTATGTATTTTGGCTGTTTCTTCCAATGGGAAGATCAGATGGATTTATAGGCCCATTTGCCCCCAAGGGAAGCAGAAAACCACTAGACACCAGGTAATGTAGCTTTGTGTGTATGAACTGGAGTTTGGCTGATGATCTGCATGTACTTGGTGTGTGTGGTCTAGTGCTTGGCTGCGGTGTGTGTAGTCTGGGTGTGTGTTGACTGGTGCTTGCCTGGAGGTGTGTGTGGACTGGCGCTTGGCTGATGGTTATGTGGGCTGGCAATTGGCTGGCAGTGTGCATTGACTGGCGCATGGCTGGGGTGAGCATAGGCTGGTGCTTGGCTGGCAGTGTGAGTGAAGTGGCGGTTGGTTGGAGGTATGTGTGGACTGGCACTTAGTTGGCGGTGTGTGTGGACTGGTGCTTGCCTGGCTGTGTGTGTGTGGAGTGGCGCGTGGTTGGAGGTGAGTGTGTACTGGTGCTTGGTTGGCGGTGTGTATGGACTGGTGCTTGCCTGTCTCTGTGTGTGTGGACTGGTGTTTGGCTGGTGGTGTGTGTGACTGGCGGGATGTAGACTAGCACTAGCTGGTGGTGTGTGTGCAATGGAATGTGGCTGATGGTGTGTTTGAACTGGGGAGTTTGCTGGTTGTGTGTCGACTGGCTTCCAGCAGGCAATGTGTGTGGCTGGCATTTGGGTGGTGATGGGAAGACATAGGGTTTTATAATGTTAACTGTTTTATTTCTTGTCATCATTTGCATTTGTGATTGTAATGCTTTATTTCTCCTTTTTATTCGAGTGCAACGCTTTTGGTTTTGCACAACTCCTGCTTGTGGTTTCAGCACTTGTAGATCTGCAATTTGCATAGTTGCATGTGTTTGGTAAGAAAACGTTTTTGTACTGTTTACGGTAAATGAGAAGCATTTCCCTGAATGAATGTGATTTTTGTAAATGATGTAATAGTAGCAGCATATTTAGCTTCAGTTTTTTTGTGTGTGAAATTCTCCTTGTATTTGTGCATGATGGGTAATGTTTTGTCTGGTGTGTAATTTTCTATTCTTCCTTTCTAGGGGGATATCATTGGTGCTTGCTGTGTCTCTGCAGAGTAGGTGCTGATGAGTCTAGCTGTCTTTGGTAAGTAAGTGGTGTTGTTTTTCAATATATAGGTCTTTGTGTGCTTTGTATTGATTGACCTTTCCTTTCAGATTACCAATAGGTTACTTTCCGTTTGATAAAGCCACAGTTTATTACCTATTTTACACAGTGTTTGGTATTGTTGACTTATTTGTTGAGTGACTTTTCTCAGTAAGGATTATGGCTAGCCGTAGGATTACAAATCTGCAGGTTGTTGATATGCTTTTCGAGTCTTCCTCTGACCATGATTATGAAACTGACTCTGCATTTGAGGCAGAGGAGGAAGTCCAGGAGTCTGGCACTGAATTTCCTGTCGGAGAGAAATCGTCTGTTGATGAACTCACTCTCCGTGCGGAAGAAGTGCCTCTTTTAGAAGATGAAGTTTAGAAGATGAAGCCACTCTCAGTGCAACCATGAGTTGTGATCTGTATTTGCTTCTTCTGCATTTTGTTGATATGCTTCAGCGTTGCCACAAGATCACTCTGATTGTGACCATCTTTTTAAGATTCGGCCTTTCCATGATCATTTAGTAGATCGATTTTCAGAGATCTATGTTCCAGGAAAAGACATAGCTGTGGATGAGTCGTTGGTCCTATTCAAGGGAATTTGAGCTTTTAGACAGTAAATTCCTAGCAAGAGGGCCCATTATGGAATTAAGATGTACATCCTGCCTGAGAGTAATACTACAATGTCTATAATTTCAGGGTGTACACCGGCAGGGATTCCAGTATTAACCTCAGTGGTTGTCCTTCCACTTTCAGAGTTAGTAAGAAAATTGTGTGGAAACTTGGTTGAGGACTTTTTAAAAAAGGTTAGCATTCCTACATAGATAACTTCTACACTGGTATGCAATTGTTCAAGGAATTGTTCAAAGTGGACAGTGTTGCTTGTAGGACAATCTGCCCAAACCGTAAAGGTTACCCAAAAAGGCTTGTTTGTAAAAATAACTTGAGAAGGGACAGCGCAGTGCCTTGTGTAGTGATGAACTTCTAGCTGTGAGATGTCTACATGATGACAACCAGCTACGTTAAAAGTACTTCACCTGTGACTGTTTGGGTTCAGGTTGGTGAAGTGCACAAACCTGTGTGCATTTTAGAATACAATACAAACCTGGATTTTTGCTGCCCAGGACTATATAGTGTTATCAGTCATGTGATCTCTTATCTGACTCTGCTCACGAAATTCCTCACCACAGATCCTCCCCCCCCTTTCGAAAGTGCCTAGATGCTCCTCGGAGTGACCGCTGCGCTTTACAAATGCTATCATTTACTCATAAGCACATGGGTGGTGTAGATAGAGTAGATCAGAGGTTGGAACCTTACACTTCTATTCGTAAGCCTTACGTATAAGAAGTTGGTTATCCATTCAGCAACCTTTAATGCTTTTGCTGTATTCAAGAATTGTTCTCCAGAGTCAAAGATAACATTTGTTAAGTTTCAGCAGTATGTGATAGGCAGCCTTGTTGTAGTGGAACAGGCAATAGTTCCTAGAGTTGCAGCGGTAGAGGAAGTGGCTAGATTGAAAGTTAGAACTGCTGTGTTTGTAGTTACAGTTTTGTATCTACTTCCAGTTGGTTTGTGTTTACATTTTTGTTTAAAAAAGTGTGATGTGCGTGGACTGGCAGTTGGCTGGTGTGCGTGACTGGTGCTTGGCTGGTGTGCATGGACTGGGACTTGGCTGGTGGTGCGAGTAGTGACTTGCTGCTGGTCGCTACACACACTAATAGCCAAATGCCAGTCCACACACTCCGTCAGCCGCCAGGTGTGATTGCTGTGCCAGTCATGTGGCCATTACAAAAAAATGGGGTAACCCAATCATGGTCAGGGACCTGGGTACAAATTAATACAAAAAACAATGGTCCTTGACCAGTATTTAGAAGGAAATGAATAATTCCCTCATAGGTATATTTATATACTATTTTCAGAGCTATTTGAATTAGTGCGACAGCTCTTTGGTATTTAATACATCATTTGTAAAGAAAAGGAAATAACATGTGCAACTACCTTTAATTGAAATCACCATATATTTTATTTATAAATGGCGAGACCGTTATTTAAACACGTCATGTCATTAAGGGATAGGTTGCTCCAAGGGGTAGAGAGCGTGCAAAAAGAGAAAAGTGCTCAAGTGAAACGTGGTAGGAAGGGAAACTCAAAGTAGGTGACATAGAAGAGAGCAAATTAATAATATTTATATACAGAAGGACCGGTTGTAAATCACCGTCCTACAAAGCCTGGCCAAAGTCAATTCAAATGCAGTGTTTTACAATGTTTCTTGATATACATGGAATGTATCATTTGTATAGCACGTGGGGGGAGGGTCCAGGCCCTTAGCTGGGCGGGGTGTTTATCGACGTTTCGATCCCTCTTATAGCCATCAGGTAGTTAAAGCCTTGGCTGTGCAGGTCTTCAGCAGGACTGGGTGGTGGCAACGTTATAGGATGTGGGGCCTAATCACACATCCACTGGTTGTATCAAGATGTGGGCTCTAAGTCACGCTAGTGTAGTCGTGGCAGGATGCAGCGGCAAAGTCACTGTATTACTTAGTAGAAATGGGGTCAGTCAAAAAGATTGGAGCAAGGTATCCAATGCGTTCACCAGACGTAAATAATCCATTGCTTGTCAGGGATTGAATCCGAAACGATCCGCCATCTGTTTCAACCAAGCCGCATCTGCTGGTAATGAGCGCATTGGATACCTTGCTCCAATCTTTTTGACTGACCCCATTTCTATCCCAGTATGCTTTTAGTGTAGGGCAGTTGAAGAGCATGTGGGCGAGGTTACCGATGTGAGAGGTACAGTTCCAGCAGGTGGGACTTTCATTGAGATTAAGTTTAAAAATCCTTTTTGGTGTCCAATATGTCCTGTTTATTAACATCAGTTTGGTTTGTGATAGTGTTGGGGAGATTTTATTCGAGAAGGGGGTGATATGTATCTTTTCCCAGTATGTAATATGTATCTTTTCCCAGTCAAAAGGGATATTACTAGAGTTGTCCTCTGATTCCCATTTTTCTTCACATTTCTTTCGAGATTTGCAAGGTTTAGGTGATAAGAGTTTATATACTTTAGAGACTGTGTGTCCAGACTTTAGCAGCTGTGACAACTTTGCGAGTACTGACGGGTCGGAGGGTTTAATAGAGCACGCCCTGAAGAGAGATTTTAGTTTTAGGAATTTATAAAAGTCTATCGGGTGTAGCCCGTGGCGAGACTGAAGTACGGAGAAAGACAAGGGAAGGGTTCCCTCATAGAGGTCTTTGACTAGGTTTATGCTGTTTTTAGACCAAAGCTCCCAATGGAGCATCCCTCCATTAATCTTTAGGCTCGGAGTGCACCAGAGAGAGGACAAGTTTGATTTGTTAGTTTTTATTATGGAGAAGTATTCCAGGCATAGTAGTGCTCTTTTAGCATTGAGCAAAATGTATCTTGAGTGGGGAAGGGAGGATATATCCATGGTGAGGAGAGCAGGCAGGGGCATGTCATTTATGATCGATCTTTCTATGTCCAACCTTACTGGTGTGTAGTCGGACAGCAGAAGTACCCAGTTAGATCCCTGTTTACAAAGATACGCGGTTTGATAGTTCCTGAAGTTTGGAAGACCCCTTCCACCTTTTTCTTTTGGTAATTGAAGTTTCTTCGAAGATATTCTGGGCCTCTTACCTTGCTACAGGAACGTGTTAGATTTTACATAGGAAATCATTTGAAAACATCATAGGTAGCATGCTGGCTAGATAGTTGACAAGAGGATTAATCATCATTTTCAATGTCTTAGCTCTTCTCCACCATGTTAAAAATGTTGGTGACCACCATCTAACAGCGATGAGATTTTTTTGAAGATGGCAGTTTCGTTGGTCTGACGGGTGGTGACCAGATCTTTCGTGAAATCTAAGCCTAGGTATTTAAAGCACTTAGGTTGCCATAAGAGACCAGAGTTACCCATAATTTCTTTGCCACCAAGGTTACTCAGGAGTTTCACCTCCATCTTATCTTCATTCAACCTATAGCCAGATACTCAAGCCAATTAATCGATTGAGGACTTAAGTGCAGGAATAGCAGCTTTCGCATTCTCGAAGGAAGACAACTAAAACGTTGTCAGCATAAGCAGTAATTTTAACCGTTAATTCGTTGATGCGAATTCCTGTAATCTGTTGATGGTCCTAAAATGGAATAGGAAAGGTTCAATTGCGAGGAATACAGAGGGTGAAAGAGGGCATCCTTGTCTTGTACCCTGATGAAACTTGAAGGAGGATGAGAGGCATCCTCCCGCTCTCACTCTGGCCGAGGGGTTAAAATATAGTGCCATTATCATGCATTTAAAGTGTTCTCCCAGATTAAATTTGTCTAGTGTTGCTTCCAAGTAGGCCCGGTCAACTTTGTCGAAAGCCTTCTCTGTGTCTAGCGCAGTGGTCTTCAAACTCTTGATGTCGAGACCCCCTTGTCAAACCTTTTTAGGCATAAGGACCCCCTTCTGACAACATTTTCTAGAAACTGTTTCTTCTCGTCATCAACATATATCGATAAATATAAATGCCCCTGTTATACCTGCCATCTTTTGGCATGTTTCTCCTGTTTTTTTCCTTTCTGACCTAGTTTTGACTCTGTTTTTACTAGTTCAGTGTCTCTGCGCACTTCCTCATTGCTGTTCAGTATTAAAGTGCAAGTGCTTCTATTATAAGTTGTATTATGGATTGGTATTTCCATGATTGGCATGTTTGACTTCCTGGTAAGTCCCTAGTAAAGTGCATTGAGGGCGCCAGAACCTGTAAATCTAATGGTTCTGGTGGTCCTGCAGTACTGATTGTGCCACTCACCCAAGCAGCCCTTAAAAGGGTTATCAGACCTGCCACTGCAGTGTCTGCGTGAAGTTTATAACTGCCATGTTGACCTGGCAAGTGCACCCACTTACCAAGCCCTAATTTTACTTTTCTTACATGTAAGTCAGGTGCTGTGTATGTTATAGGTAAGACATGTACTGGTGTGTGTGACATGTTCTGATAGTGAATTACCGTGTGTTTCATTTTTCACTATGGAAAGGCTATCTGTCCCATAGAATAGGAGTTTACTTATAACATTATATGACCATATACAAACCAAAGGCCATTGAGCGTAGGGGTGTAGCCAAAAGAAAGGGCCTTATTTATGAGGAATTGGCGAAGGACAGCGCTACAAGTCTTCTTGCGGCGCTGCCCAATGCCAATGTGAAAGGGCAGGAATAAACTGCAAGTATAAAATACGGTGCATTCCAGTTCTTTTTTCCCTTCACAAATTGCTGCCTAGCACTAACGTAGGCAGAATTGTTTTTTACCTTCCTTCATTAAAACAATCCTGAGGGGCGTTTTCCTATTTCTATGAGAGCTGCAGAATGCAGCACACATGGAAAGAGGAAAAAACAAGGAGAAATTAGAACATTTCTCCTCGTTACGCCTCAACTGGAGAGGCGTCAGTTTTTGGAGCTGCGCCAGGTTTACATGTTTTTGTAAATATGGGCAGCATCAAAATCCATGGGCTTTGCGCCATGGAATACCTCGTTGACGCAGAGTAAAGCAACGCAGTGACTTGCGTTGCTATGTCTTACTGATTACTCCATATGAGGCAATGCAAAGCCATGCAGGGTGACTTTACACTGCCTCATAGGTATGGTTGAGATGGTTGCACCACTGGAGCATCAAAAAAATGATGCTCTGGCAATGCAAGCCTCCCAAAAACAAGCCTAAAATATTCTTACGTTTTTAGGTATTTCACCTTCAGGTATCTACATTTATAATAATGGGCAGTGTAAATGAAAAATAAATAAAATAAGTTATTGCTCAGTGGGAAATGCACTGTAGTACATTATGAAAAATCTATTAGTTAATGCACTGCAGAGGTCTGTATGTAACCAGAGACACGCATAATTAAATCTTCATTGGTGCAGTGGAGAATAGTGATGTGTATTTTTAGTGCTACAAAGTCGCAGCCTGTGACAGAAAGCACTGTGAATATGCAAATCAATTGTTTATACTTGCATTACACACCGGGTAAGATACAATGCTGTAAAATGTGTGAATAGTTTTACAATAAAATGGTTCTTTCAAAATGTAGGTTTTAACCCTTTAGGTGCTGCCATCGGCCAACGGTCGTCACGGGCACTACCTCCCCAGTGCTGCGTGCGACCGCTGGACGTCCAGTTCAGCACTGGATAATGGACAGCGCAGCACTGGGGAGGTTTGTTTACTAGCTCCTAAGGTGTTAATAATACCAGACCATATGTAATGCAGTTTTTTTAACATAACTGTCCCTTCAACACCTCTTTAGGGGCACAAAGGGCTGTGTAAATGCAGTGAAAACTAAAAGAAAGAACTTCCCAGCCCAGTAGTTAACTCTTTGCACTTCAACTCAAAATAACGCACATCTTTGTCTTCACAAAGAGCTAGAACTGATCCCAAGCATCCTTTACACTTGCAGATTACCAGCCCATTTGCCTTTCATTCAGGCAAACAGCTGATAACGATTTCAATTAGCCGTCCCAGGACGGCAGACGGCTGTCTTTTTACAGGGACAAGTGAAGCTGGGGAATCTGCGACCCCCGTCCTAGGACTCCAGAACCCCCCTGCATACAGGGCTCCTAAATACCTGTACCACAAGAGGTATGCAGTTCCTAAGGGGAAGGGAGGTCTTTCTTCGTGATGGCCTCAGAAACCCCGAAGGATGCCATGCTTCATCATTGGGCTTTGCTCCTCGTCGAGCCGGCGCTGCAATGCCCAATGGGCTCACCGTAAACGGGGCTCTTTGGCGGAGATCTTTTATGAAGAAGCCATAGGGTGCATGCGGGTGTGGGGGCAGAGGTGTAGTGCACAGGTCGAGGATTAAAATAAGTCTGGAGCAATCCTTTGTACAAAGGTTTAATGGTTAGGTAGTTCCAGCTTAATTAAAAATGAGTGGATGCCCTATGTGGAAATAATGTTCCTAGAGGGCTACCTAAGTGAATGAGTGGTGCACTACTACACACTTAGGTCCTGAAGAAGTGCCACATGACTCGTTAGGAGCAACAAGGGCATGAAACATGTCGACCCACTTCACAGAGATAGCCCTCTAGGAAAGTGTTTCCTATGGACATCTAGCACCGGTTATCACTGATTGACATTGGTCGGTGATCGCTGATTACTGTCGAAGATTGCAACAGAGCAACAGTGCAAGACAACAGACAACAGGCAACAGAAGGCAGACACCAGAGGACAGAAGATTTGGTTGTCTGAACGCTGTGAGGCTTTGCAGCAAACCACAATTTAGTTGAACCACAAGAGGTGTTAATTTGAAGGATGTTACTTTGATGGCATTATTTTGAGGAATCTGTTCAGATCTGAGCAGTATAGCAGTTAACAGTATAGCAGTTAACAGTATAGTTACAGTATAGGTCTGGGCAGTATAGTAGTATAGCGGTTAACACGCTCAAACTGCAGACATTTATAGACCTCACATGGCGACCATTTTAAGGTCAGGCACTCCAAGGGGAAAGCATGAATATAATAGTGCAGCCTCACGCTAGATTGCCTTCGCTAACTACCTGCTAAGATTCAACTTGATATATCCTGTACTGATCCGTTTTTAATGGTAAACAACCTTTACAACGCAACTTTTACATCGCAGAGCCTTTACAACGCAACCATTACAACGCAAACTATTACAACGCATTGCTCTGGGGGGCGCTCTAGGATAGGGAATAGGTTAATTTACTATCCAATAACCTTCCCTAGTGTCCACGGGGACTGGAGTTGGAATAGTAAGTTAAACTATTCACTATCCAGCACCCCAAAGCACTATGCGTTGTAATGGACTGCATTGTAATACTTGCGTTGTAAAGGCATGCGATGTAAAAGCATGCGTTGTAATGTCATACATCCGTTTTTAATGCTTTAAAACTTGTGGCTGCTGTATGAAGCTACGGTATTGCAATAATTACTGATCTTATATGTCTGCCATTTTGTGCCTAAGCCACACGGCACACAAGGAATTACAACAAGGCTTCTCTGAACATAATTGAGACTTAATTAAGCCTTGCGCTGATCTGTCATGCCATGGTTTTTCATGCAATTTGATGCATCTTTAATGCCCCCTAAACGTGCGACTGCTAAGACCGTTGTTGTGGAGGTGCAGCATTGTGGTCATTACGGTCTCGATAAACTCGCCATTTTACGCTCGAGCTGCACGTTGCATCTTGTCTCGCTATCAGGCAACACAGTTCATGTACATCGCTTGTGGCCCCTTTAAAATCCTTGCGAGCAATGAGTGTTTGGGACATTAAATACTGACAATGCTCCACTGCCGCGCTGCGGAAACAATGATTGCAGGTCAAGCCCTAAGCTCAAATTGCATGCATGGCCGCCATCCCATGCACTGGCAGCTATAGACAGAGCGTTCAAACTGTACTTTATAGCTTTTGAAAGCTAGATCGCTGAAGTGGCACCGGACCCTTTTAAAGTTGTTCCGTCTTCTTTGCGGTGCTTGTCAGGAGAGTAGAAAGCACTCTCACTCATTAATTGGAGTCGGTGGCACTGTGAGGCGCAAAGGGGCAAGGTTCCGTAGCCGGGTCCTTAGTCGGATCGGGTGACAGAAACGAAGAGTCTACCGCTGCTTCCCCTGATAGTCATAAAACTCAGTTTTGGCACCGATGGATGCCACAGGTATTTATTACGCCACAGTATTGTCGGTAGAGATGCCTTCATGCGCCGCTAAACATGGGAGAACACGTTGATTCTGGCATTACCCTGGGAGAAGACGAAAGCTCATGCTGCCATCCTCGCTGACGTCCAAACCACACCTCGTGCCTGGGCTTTTTTAACTTGATTTTAATTTTTTGTTATTTTGACTGTTTCGTTTTATGGGAAAGCCTTGAAAGATCTACACAAATGACCTCTAGTTGAATTCAGAATTGTGACTACCCTTCAGAAATGTATAGCTTTCTGGGAACCACACCCATTTCCACCACTAACTGGAAGGAAGATGAAAGCACAAAAACAGTAAAATGCCAAAACAGTGCTGAAAAATTTGGTTTTATGATTCAATTCTGCCTGTTCCTAAAAGATGGGAAGATGGGGATTTTAGCACCACAAATCATTCATTGATACCATTTGCAGAAAAAAACAGGCTTTCTTCTGCAGTACATTTGTCCCACTTTTACCCTGAAAAAAACAAAATGTTGCTATATTTTGCTAATTTCTCGGTCCCCTAAAAGGGAATCCACAAACCCTTGGTACCTTCAGAATCCGCAGGATGATGGCGAAAAAGGACGCAAATTTGGTATGGATGCCTTATGTGCACAAAAAGTCATGGGAGCCTAAGTGCGAACTATACCAAATAGCCACAAAAAAAGCTTAGCACAGGGGGTGGAAAGGCCTAGCTGCGAAGGGGTTTAACAAGAATATACTTGTGAACTGCCATCCGTTGACAAAGATTTTGGGGATATTTATTTAACTCGACAATGTGCTTTTTTTTCCTACCATTGATCTGACATCTGCATACTGTCTAATTGGGTTAGGCGAGGAATCATTTTCTTTCACAACCTTTGTTACAGCTTTTGGGGCCTATTACTATTTGAGGATGCCTATTGGTTAAGTCTTTGCAGCATCAGGTTTTACACAGTTGTTGTTCAAACTACTCCACGGGGATCATGAAACACATGCTTTTCAAGACGAAATCCAGTTTCATGCAATAGCTGTTGAGGAACACTACAGAATCATTGGGTATCCTAAAGAGACAATGGATGAAATTAAATGAAATGAAAATGGAATTTGTAAAGCGCTACAGTTGCCCTGAGGCGTCCAGGCGCTGTGACTAAACAAGATTGCCCTCAAGACGAAAAAAAACAAGGATTCTGGTTACTGAAATAAAAAAGTTTTAAGTTGCTTCCAAAAACTGGTTAAGTTGGAATTGCTTCTCATGTGCAGGGGGAGGGTGTTCCATAATCCTGATACATTATACGAGAAGGAACGTCCTCCTGCTCTGGCTTTAAAGATTCTAGGAGTCTTAGCCAGAGAAGCAGATGAAGAACGGAGCGCCTTGTTGGGAAAATAAGGAGAAATCAAAGAGTGGTTGATTCCTGGTCCCATTTTCCAAAAAGCCTGATATGCAATACACAGAGACTTAAACTTTACTCTGTCCTTGACAGGCAGCCAATGCAACGTTCTTAACCCAGCTTTTATAGATGTTCGTGGGACTCCAAGTAGCGCACGGGCAGCACAATTTTGGACGAGGCCCTGTATGATTATCTGCTTGGCCTCAAATGGAAGAAGGGGGAGGATTTTTTTGATCACCCTAAGGAGGCCAAAGCAGGCGGCCGCCACCTTGGTGGCCTGAGTGTTGAAGCTCAATGACTTATCTAGCCATACCCCCAGGCTTTTGATGTTGTCCCTCGGGGCAGGGACCGCCCCCATGCTCGCGGGCCATAGCAGCTCCAAAGTGGAAGGGGCCGCCGGGCCCAGTAGCATGAGCTCGGTCTTATCGTCATTGAGCTTCAGACATGAGCTCCTCATCCAGCTCCTCACCTTCTCCAAACACACTGCTAGGTTGGGCGGTGATTGGAGGCCGCTCTTCTGCACAAGGGAGACCACCAGCTGGGTGTCGTCCGCATAGGTAATGATGTTAATACCATGCGGACGAACAATCCCAGCCAGCGGCCTCATATATGCATTGAAGAGCGTAAGGCTCAATGATGAGCCTTGAGGAACTCCACACCCCAAAGGCCTGCTTGCTGAGATGGATGTGCCATCAAAGACCTGGAAGGTTCTGTCAGATAGAAAAGACTTGAACCAAACCAGGGCTTCTCCAAACACTCCTAGGTCGGCGAGACCGTTCAACAGAATTTTATGATGAACCGTATCAAAAGCAGCACTCAGATCGAGGAGGATCACTGCCACTGATCCCCCCCCGATCCAAGATCCGTCTCGCCTCCTCAGTCACAGCAAGTAGAGCAGTCTCTGTCCCATGTTTTGGGCGAAAGCCCATCTGGGAAGCATCGAGGAGATGATTTCCCTTGAGGAATTTTATCAGGATGGTATTAATGTGCTTCTCCAGGATCTTAGATACCCATGGGAGCAGAGAAATTGGGCGATACTTACTAGGGTTGGCTGGGTCTAGGGCAGGTTTTTTTAGTAGGGCCCGTACCATTGCATGCTTCCATGCCATAGGGACCATCCCACTCAACATGGAGGAGTTCAACAACTCCATGATAGTGGGGAGAATGGTTTCACTGGCCAACCCCAGCGAGCCCGGAGGAGCAGGATCACACGGTGAGCCAGATTTTATTTGCTGTGCTAGAGACTCCAGTATTTCCAAATTCAGCAGTGGGAAGGAATCTAGCTTATTGTGAGGGAGAATTGCTGTGTCCGAAGCTGAGTCAGAACGTTGAGTAGATGATTCGTTGGCTGGATCTGGAAAGGAGAGATACATTTTGTTTATTTTTTGAAAAAAAAAGTCAACTAGCTCATTGCATCTCGACAAGGAATTGCTATTGTCTACCATGAGCGGGAGGGGTTTTATCAGGGAATTCACTATCCGGTATATTTCTTTTGGCTTAGATCTAGCCATTGTTATTTTGTCGTTATAGTAGGATGCCTGTGAAGTTTTTATTGCAAGTTTGTAATTCTTAATAGCGTCCCTATAAGTAGTTTTATCAATAAGATTATAGGTCATGCGCCACTTCCTCTCCAGTCTCTTACAGAAGCGCTTTTTGTCCCTAAGTTCCTCTGTGTACCACGGTGCCGATTTACTCTGCCTCTTAGACCCCAATAGAGATGAGGGGAGAACCACATCTAAAGAGGTGGTGATCCATTCATTGTATTTGTTGTTGTTCCCCGTTGGGTCGTGGGAGAGCAAAGGTCTGGTGGTGCTAAGAGTCTTGGATGACTGTCAACAGTGGAAAATGCTAGCTGTTCACTGAGAAGGTGGAATATTTAGGTGTCTGGAAAGATAATGCCTAAGGATGACCTTAAATAAGCTATTAAAGAATGCCAAGTCTCCCACCAATGGAGCCCAAGTGAAGTAATTTTAGGGGCTTTAGAATACTATTGGTGAATTATTTAATGATTTGCTGCTGTCTCTGAAACTCTGTAGAAGATTTTATGAAAAGGTGAGCAATGTGCTTGGGGTGAGAGTGAGGGTACAACACTTGGAAAAAAAATGCATATTTGTCAAATGCTCTATGTTGAAGCCATATCAGGAGAGTGAGTTGTGTGTTATCATCGTAGAATCTAGTGTGAGGAGTTTTGATGCTGTTCTACCTCAGATTTTTAGCAATAAGGAGCATACTGTAGCATTTGCATTTGCATCTAAGGGCCTTAATAGTGAGGGATTGAATCACAGCACAATTGAGCATGAGGCACTTGAGTATGGGCAACACAATATTTTAGCACAAGTCTGGTGTAGAATGTTTCTATTGTGTACAGACCATAGGACCTCTCGTTTTTTTCCCCAACACGAACAAACGCTTATAGATTGCGAAATCCAAGACGTTCTGAAGAAGGAAGCGATTTGCAAGTCACAAGTTTTTTAGTATTTTCATTAGGTCCTGCCAATGCCATACTGGGTTCTCCAAAAAACCTTGGGGACCTGCTCTGCAAGTTTATTGATCTGATCCTGGAGGAGGAACAATGCCCTGGAAATAGCCTGGGAAAGGGCTCTGTCCCCCTCTGCAGGAAAAAAGCGTGCCTCAGGTGGCAAATCCTCTTCCCCTTCTTAAAATTGGAAATACTCATGATCTCTAAAAGATTTCATCCTGTAA
Source organism: Lissotriton helveticus (assembly GCF_964261635.1). Lineage (NCBI taxonomy): Eukaryota > Metazoa > Chordata > Amphibia > Caudata > Salamandridae > Lissotriton > Lissotriton helveticus. The sequence goes on along the minus strand of NC_136065.1, from coordinate 1,579,476,812 downwards.
GGGTGAGAGGACACAGGTCGGAGCTGATGAATTGGTATTCAAATACACAGACATCACGTCGGATGCGGCAGCAGTCTAGAGTTGACTGACAGCCTGCAGTCAGGCCCACAGTCAGGCTACAGATGGACACATTAATTTTGTTAAGCACAGGGAGATTAAATGACTTGCCTATAATCACTGAATGTTGAGCGTCTCTGCAGAGACTCAAACCCAGTTCCACGCTTTAGAGGTCGACCATTCTAGCGCGAGGCTACTACGTGATGGGGAGAGAGCACTTATATCTTTGATCATATGTATGTATCTAGATGTGTGTATTTCTTTGGCCATTCAGGCCTTATAGACTTTCTCAAGCCACTCCCCCATATGTAGAGCACCCTGGGGTCCAGTGAGCTCTAGCTTTGAAATGCCTGTAAAGGCGTGGTCATATCAGTTGACAAAATATCTGAAATAAATTAATATATACAGTCAGTAAATGGAATTCAGCACAGATAGCAACTGGGAGGAAGGTACCAAGAGTGACTGGACCACTGTTGCTGAGAGTGGGACACTGACAGAGTCCCTGGGGTGCTATCTTTGGTATTAACAGTGACACTGGCAATTTTAGAAATCAGTAGTGGCTAAAGGCACTAGTCCAGATGGAGCCTGCTGACCTGGCACGGGTATTGATGGCGGCTCTAGGCATTGACTAAGATATCTGGGGCTGCAACATGTGATGAATGCATGGATGGCGACTAGTGCACTGGTAGTGGGGCCACTGACATTCTGACAGGGATGGTAGCACAGAAGTTGAAAACGGCCTTAGCACAGAGGGAAACAGATTCTAAAATACCTTACAGTTAAAGGGCCTGGGTCTGACTGCAGGCTGTCAGTCAACTCTAGACTGCTGCCGCGTCGTCCGGGCTCATAGCGCAGTAGCAAATAGTGCGCATGTTCCGTTTTCTGGGCTGAGACCGAGGGTTGCTTCAAGCAGCAACCCCCGGTCTCCTATGGGCAGGTAGTAGTGTCCCTGCTCTAGCCAATCACAATGCTGCCTTTGCAGCGTTGTGATTGGCGCACGAGAGGGAGGGAGGCTGCTTGAAGCCTGCTTTGCAAAAACGCGGCAGCCCAGGACCGGTCAGGATCATTGAGGCGGCGCGGAGCGGGACCAGCTGGTAAGGTACGTTTTTTTTAAATTATAACAACCCCTCCCCGCCCGCCATGACCCCATCTGCCATGCCATTGCACTCCGGTGTCAACAATAATGTAGGTATGTTAGGCAGTGTCAAATCTTTTTGCTACTCCTCCCTTTCCCTCACACATGTTCCCTTACACACCCCTCTGCCTGTCTTTCCCTCCAGCCGTGAGGGGGTGACACCTTTACCCGCACCGGGTGACACCAACCCTAGTGACGTCACTGGCTATGTTGATAAAGCAAGATTAGAGAAGAATATTAGGAGCCTCCGGTCTTGGCATAAAATTATAATACCAAGCCCACCCTGGTGCTGGACTACACATTTTAACGTAGGTATCACAAGTGCATTGTCCTGAGGCTACACACAGACCATCTCCATGTCCACCTCTTGGTGCTGTTAAAGTTAGTTAAATCTATTAAAAAATTGGAACAACATGAAGAATGAAAATCTTTCAAGCGGACACGTCAAGAATTTAAAATTCCATTAAGGACTCGGAGGTGAGCATTAGGCTTCTCTATCTTTACAGCAGAATTCTATGTCAGGGCCAGATGCGAGAATTATGCATTTCTTTCTTCACTTTATTATATAGCAGTCACTTCTGAAGAACATCTTTAATAAAAAAACAACACAACCAGAACTACAGCTCCCATCTACCAATGGGTCATAAGTGTCCATGACAACAGTCCTCCAATCATATTACATTCCATGTCCATATATATAGCCATGACGTCCCTTCCTGTTTCTCTTTCTTCACTGCTACGTCAGTTAAGTTACTCGCTCTTATTTCCTCATGCCTCTTTTGACACAGCTATATTGTATTGCTGACTTTTTTTATGTATCTGCTGTCATTGTATTATGTTTAGTGAGCTGCGGGCTGCGCTCACTTCTATGCCATTTTTCATGATTCCCACATAGGCGCTGCTCTCGCCGGCTACGGGCCTGTCGAGGACCTATTAATGTTGAATGAAAAAGAGTGGTCCGATAATTTACTTCTTTATTGCCGCTATATAGATGACATCTCCTTGATGTGGAACAACAGCGTGGAATTATTGGACAAAAAAAATCAATCAGCTAAATCAATATGATGAAAACATTAAATTTACTAAAACAGTGGACAGAAAAACGATACCCTTTTTGGATGTCTTAATTAGTGTAAAAAATTGACAGATTCACACGGAAGTATATCATAAACCCACAGACAAAAACACTGTTTTATTAAACACCAGTTTTCATCCTCAAAGCTTGATTAATAATCTCCCATATTCTCAAATGCTTAGAGCTAAAAGGATATGCTCAGATGAAACCTCATTACAGAAAAATGTTCAGATCATCAAAGAGCGATATGTATCTAAAGGCTATTCGGAGTAGCTTTTAGACCAAGTAGCTACTAAGGTCAATAACAAAACAAGAAGCAGTCTATTGAAGACGGGCATTAAACCGGAAACCAAGCGTCAAGTCTTTGGGCCAGATGTAGGTCGCCAAATACCAGTTGGCTAACGGCCGATTTCGGCCGTTACCGACCGGTATTTGGAGTTTGAGATGTAGGGGGCCTAACTTTACAGAATCGGTAAAGTTACAGATTCGGTATATTTACCGATTTGGTAAAATACCGAATCGGTAAATTTACCGATCCTGTAAATCCAGATGTAGGTGGCACTGAAAACAGTGCCACAGGCCCTTAGGAATTCATTATTTACCACCAAATAATACTTGGTGGTAAATAATGAATTTCTGTGTACATGCACATCTGTGCATGTACACCGGTGCCATGTGCCACACATACAGCGCCCTAAGGGCATGTATGTGTGTCACATTGCACACAAGCCAGAATCAGGGGTGCAACAGGGTGTCAAAGTGACACCCTGTCCCCCTTGTAAATTCGGTAATTTTACCGAATCGGTATTTACCGATTCTGTAATTGACATTGATTCCTGTGGGCCTCAAAGCCCATAGGAATCAATGGCAATTACCGAATCGGTAAATACCGATTTGGTAATTACCGAATCTTACCGATTCGGTAATTGAAAAGGTAAAAATACCTACATCCCGATTGCCAGTTCTTAAATACCGAATCGGTATGATTCGGTATTTAAGAATCTGTAATCTGGGATTACCTACATCTGGCCCGTTGTATCCAGATTTTCTACCAGTTCCCGGCAGATAAAAAGGATCATTAACCATCATTGAGAGATTTTAGCTAATGAAAGTGATTTCCAGGACCTCTTCAAAGAGAAACCCATATTTGCTTTTAGAAGGTCAAAGAATCTTCAAGAAATCCTTAAACCAAAAGTGGAGGACTCAACAGTTCAATACAAAGGTACATGCAAATGTTATAACTGTGTCCACTGTAACAATGTCATATGCAGCGATTGTATACAGCATCCCCAAACCGGAGAGACAATCAAAACAAGACATAATGCAGACTGCAATTCATCAAACTTTATTTATGCTATAAAATGCCCATGTGGTCTATTATATATAGAAAAAACTGAACGCAAAATCAAGATTCGGATCTCAGAACATAAAAGTACAATCCCAAAGAGCAACACCCACAGCAGTCTAGCAGTTCAGTGGATCAAAAATCGCCACACAATAGCTCAGCTTAAATTCCAATTCCAGGTATTAGAGGTAGTGTATCCCGCTCCTGGCAGAGATCTAACCAAACCCCTTCTCCAAAGAGAAGTATATTGGATCAAAAGGCTTAATACTCAAGATCCTAAAGGGATCAATGATAAATTGGATTTAGGTTGATTTCTTTAAATCCCTGCATAGCAGGAAGGCTTGTTAGACTCAGGTTTACTGTAATAGAGGGTAATTAACATTAAATTCAATATTTCATGACTGTCAGTAACGCTTGGTATGAAAGTTCAGTGATGCATTACAAGACATTTTTTAAGGTGATCAATACACATTGTTTTGTTTTATGTTTTGATTACTAACAGCACCACACCAGAGAGGTATAACACAATTATAGGTTTTGCATTGGTTTTAAGTATGTTTATTCCAGAAGGATGATTTTAGCTCTTTGACTTGATTCTCTCTCCCGGCGCATCTTAGGGTTGCGAGATTGTTAATCACAATGAGATTGATTGCGGTTTTAGCATTTATTATTTGCTTAGTATACTTCCAGTTTTACACTTGGTAATCCAAGATGGCGCCCGTTTATCAGGACTGCAGATTGTCCTTTGTGTATGGTATTGCCTCGAAGTTGATCCATCGTCGTGCGTAGTCCGTTGATTATTTTCATACACTTTGTATATGAAGCAGTGTGTTGCTTCACCGCATCACACATGCATCGCGTTCTTCCGCGATAGCTCGCGTACATCGTTTTGAAAGAAGTCTACATTGGTTCGGGATCTCCCATTCAAAGCAGGTTAGTGCTGCGGCTAAGGTTTCTACATTTAGCCATTTCACTGGGTATCAGCCAGAGGCTATAAGATTTCTTACATTTATATATTCCAGATATGTTTTTATCGAGTGTCAGATCTACGGACTGGAAATATTGAAAGAATAGCCCACTCTTTGTGATAGAACACCCAGGTTAGTAAAATACGGGGTTGAGATGATGCAGAACGTTAATGCACCGATCACATGGTATTTGTGGAGTAATTAGCTACGCATGTTTTTTTCAGATTACTTTCAGAGACCGGAGCTTACCAGTGTTGAACAAGCTCAGAAGTAAGCAGGGTTTTACCCTTCAGGGGTGCACTTGCTTGTCAGATAACAAGCTTAGAGTCGGTGTCACTGAAATATTTGGTGCACTTATGCTTGGATAATGTTCGGGACACGAACTTTGAAGTAGAGGCTCCATGAGAGTTTTCTTGTTCTTACTTTTTTTAGAATAGCATTGATCACATTTGTGAGAAAGTGGCTCTATATATACTGGACAATAAGGCAGTACAGTGTGTATAGAGTCCACAAACACCAAAGGTATAACAGAGGTTAAAGTCAGAACTGACCTTACTCTCCAAAGTGGTAGCTTGGTTGAGCAGTAAGGCAGTACCCGAAGACAGTGTGAAGCATTTGTTGTACACACTCAGTTAGCAAAAGGTTTCACACACTCAAGAAGTGAACTCCAGGCCAATTGTTGTTATATCCTCATATATAGTTGTTTTATTTTTAGAACCAACAGTTATAAAAATATACTTTTCAAGGTACGAGTACTCTCATGTAAATACTTTGCAGAGGAGCAATAAGTTTGTACACACAATAATTACTGGATAGCTAATAAGCAATACAGTTCTTAAATACACTCTGGCATTGAGCTCAATGGGGTTTTCATAGGAAAGTACAGTTCATTACTTTATGGATTACTTTGGTAGTTCCAGGACTAGATCTAAGATTCAGTCCTGGGGTCTAAGCTAAAACCAGATTAGCAAAAGCATTTTAGTTACTGTGATTAATTTTCCTGAATATAAAGCTGTTTTAAAAGTTCACACTTAGAAACTTTTGAAGGTGATTCTGACAATGTTATCCAATGGGAGGAAATTCAGGTTACAGGTAAAGTATGATCGCATTACTTTTGTAACCCAGCACTAGTCTCCTAGGGCCAGCACTGGGGGCTTAACTCAAAACAGGTAGGTAATTGCGTTTCAGTATTTCGTACGATTTTTAAAGAATATTTGCAGTTTTCAAAAGTAGACAGAAGAAATTTCATAGAAAAGCAGACAATGGGTTCCTATGGAGAAAATACAGGTCACTAGTAAACACGCTAGGGATTACTTTTGCGGTTCAGTACTGGGCTGAAAGGTACAGTACTGGCTACTCTCCTTATCACAAGTGAGTATTTTCGAATTCTGACTTTGGCTGATTTTATAGGAATATCAGGGGCGTAACACAGGCCCCTGCATCCCCCACAGTGCGGGGGGGCCCAGGGGCTGAAGGGGGGTCCAGGGGGCCCACTCAGCACTGTACTCACGCCAGAGAGCGCCGGATTAAATCCGGAGCGGGGCCCCTCTGTGTACCTTGCAGGGGGGCCCCTACGACTTTCGTTACACCACTGAGGAATATTTTCCGTTTTCAAAACTTCACACAGAAAATTTTCGAGTCAAAATGGGTCAATGTTATCCAATGGCAGGTAAGTGAATTACCGGTTTCCAGGTGAGTACTTGGTTGGTGAAGTTAGGGTTCTGGGCGTAGACTCAGGGGTCCCCCAGGGACAGGTGAGTACAGTTAGTTCAGTCCTAGCGGCACAGGGGCGGCCGGGTGCAGAGGTAGGTAGGCCCAATGTTATCCAATGAGGGAAAGGGGGCCTTCGGTTGGTGGCTGCTGGCTAGCAGGCCACGCGGCTCTGGGAACTGGGCTCCTGGTCACTTGCTCTGGGCAAGGGGGGAAGTAGGATAGGGCAAAGAGGTCACAGCCAGCGGCACTCGGGCAACTGGGTGCAGGGTGCTTTTGAGCCGTCGGGTGCTCAATGTTATCCAACGAGGATCTTGAACAAGGAACAATGGCTGCAGGCTCGGGGACGGTGACTATGCAGGGGCGACCAGCACTTCGAGAGGTAAGTTGGGATGATAAAGCACAGGTAGGTACCCCAAAGGGAGGCACAGGGGGCCGCGGGGCACCGGGTGCAGGGGTGTCTTTGGGGGTTGGAAAAGCTTACCCTTAGCTGGTCGCGGTTGGGTGGCCCTGGTTCTGAGTATGCAGGCATCGGCTGGTTCGTCGAGGAGGGTCTTTGGGCACTGGACTTCGGGTCCCAGTCACCGGGGGGACATCCTCGTGGTCTTGGTTCGGGTTGGCCCGGCCCGGGCTCGGCTGGTGCAGAGTGGGCTGGTCCGGAGCTTCCTGGTGAGCACCAGGTGGGGTGTTGCAGCAGAGCCTCTGCTGATGGGAGTCCCAATCTTCGAGAGGGTCAAGGCAGGCAGGTCCTCTGGGTGTCCCAAGGTTGCTGTCCGCGGAGGTCGCTGGGATTAGGCAGGAGCAGGTTCCAGGATCAGCAGGCCGGTAGGGCTGGGGCCAAGTCAGTTGTTGTTGTCCGGTTGTTAGCAGCTGCACGGCGGGTCTTCTTCTTGATCTTCTTTCTTCTTTTGATATCGGGATCTGAGGAAGGAAGGTTCAGGGAGCCCCTAAATACTAAATTTAGGGGTGTTACAGGTAGGGCAGGGGCAGGGACCAATGGGTCCCTGTCCTGGGGTGAGGACATCCCCTAGCCTGCTCCTCTCCTGGGGGCTGGGGGCTGGGGGCAGGAGCCTAGCTGGGATTGGGCAGGGCTCCCCATCTACAAGATGGCCGGTGCCCAGGGTCGTGCTTCATCTCGCCTCCTCCACCTGAGGGGTGGAGTTGGCAAAGGTTGGCACACCCTCTTTCCTGACGTAGTTTTTCCAGCCAGTCTTCCCGCCAGCGTGGGGGTAGAATGGGTGGGGGGCCAGTTGCTGGTTACAGCAACTGGTCTGGAGAAGCTCTCAGAGGCGGTATGCCTTTGAAGCTTCCCCCTGTCCATCCTGGGGGAGTATACATAGCACCTCGCCCAGGATGTGCATTGTTGCAGGCCCAGGAGAGCGGGGGGCTCTCCACCCTGGGGTCCAGCAACATGTCGGCTGTGTGGCAGCCTCTGCAGCCACTCAGCCCAGACGTGGATTGTAGGTTCAGGTTTTGGAGGGCATCTCTAAAATGCCCTCTCGTACATCTTGCATTAAATCCCACACTGGCATCAGTGCAGGTTTAATGTGCTGAGAAGTTTGGTACCAAACTTGTCAGTCTTCAGTGTAGCCATTATGGTGCTGTGGAGTTCGTAATGACAACCTCCCAGCACCATACACTCCTAAATGGCATCACTGCACTTACAGTGCCCAGGAATGGCCCTGGGTACTGTAGGAGCACAGGGCACATGCACCTGTGCCCTCACCTCTGGCATAGGGCACCCAGATAGAGGGGTGACTGAAGTATGCCAGGGCAGTGGGGTCTGTGGGCATGGAACACAGGGATGTGTGCCATGTCGACTCTCGTTTTAGTTCTGTACTTAGGCACTCAGCCTGCAAAGGCAGTGTGTGGGTGCCAGGGTACAGGGCCCCTGAGGGTGGCACAATAAGTGCTGCAGCCCTCAGGGGTCTTCTCTGGTCACCATGCCCTGGGTACCTAGGGTACCATTTACTGGGGCTGAAAGGTGGCCAGAGATGCCAATTGGGTATTTTGTTTCAGCATAGCTTTTCTTTTTAGGGAAGGAACACAGGCCCTGGGTACCTGATTGGCAGGGACCCAGGGCACACTCACTCAAAGCACATCAGCAGTTCAGAAAAAAAGTGGGGGCATACCAGGGCAAGAAAGATGGCACTTTCTCACAACCTTTCTAACACCTTTCATCACTAATGGCTATACAAATGCTTATCATTAACAAGCACTTCAATGTCATAAGGTATATGAAAATATGGACTGCTGGACTGAAACATAGGTTCATTTAAACATAGAAAATATTTTACTTTGTTCACAGATTAAGCCCCTGAAGAAGGGCCAATGGGGCCTGAAATGCATTGGGCGGTTCTACAAGAAAACGTTTTTTTCATGTGATGAAAATGTAATATATGTATAACAAGAAATATGTTTGTGAAGTCAACAAAATAGACAAGAAAATGATTGTTTCAATGACAAAGATACTGAATGGTGGAAATTACATTTGATTGTTGATTTAGCATGGTATTAAGATGACATATAAATTGTGATTTTAACCAAAAGAAGGTTAGGCAACAGTGCGCAGAGGCCAAGTGGAAACACTTGAAGTTTAATTAGTTCAGTTGAAGGCACAGCAGGACAGTGGGCTTGCGTCAGCAGCACGCCTAGAAAAATAATATAATTAGATTAAACCATAATTAAAAGAGAGTGCTCCTTTTCTATTATAAATATAGTTCACCCAGGGCCTCCCACCTAGCTCGCGGTAGGCCGTAGACGCCACCTAGTGGCAATATCTGGCATTGCAACCAAATTATGGAGTACCAGCGAGGTGATCTACGAACAGTGGGTGTATTTTGAACTGGTAGGTGGTAAATTAGTGTCCATAGCAGCAGTCAAGAACCACCATAAAACTACAAATCCCATGAGGCAAATCAACTTACTAGCCAATGGGATAGAAACAACGTAATCATAGTAACAACCAATAGAATATTGATAACGTGTATATCCTCTCACTTGACTGCGAACAGCTCTTTTCTTGCGCTCGCAGTCAAACTAAGTACATTATTTCATTTGTTTCATTACTTAATTGGTTTATATTGCTGTTGCAATAGTTCTTTGAGCTTTATTTGCTACTTCTGTGGTGCTTTACCATGTTTTAAATTTCTACCCTGCCGCTCTCCCATTTTCTCTGGCACACTTTCTCCTCAAAGTGTTCTGGGTTCGCCATTGTGAATGCCCATCTAACAACGCTCACGGTGGTGCTGAGTGCTCTGGACTGCTGCGGTTTGGTTTCTTTCTGCTGGGCATATCTCGCCCTTCTTTTCTGCTGTCCGACTTTATCTGTTTTCGTCATTAGAGGGGTGCTGCCTTTCTCCCCACCTCTTCTCATCTTTCTCAGAGGTTTGCTTGGCGTGTGCATGCCCTGAAGGGTGACTAGAGCATTCAGCTCCACCCCCTGCAAATGTAACCCATTTTCTGGCTAATGTTTGTGTTTCCTCATATTCTAACATGGAATTGGATAGCTCACCTTTGTGAAATAATGATGATGACAAGGGGGAAGTTTTAAAAAATGACTTGAATGAATTTATTAATTCTTTAGTGGAGCAGGCGGTGGCGGCCTCTATGGATAAAATGTCTTAGAAAATTGAAAATTGTGTACTTAATGTTTAAGAATTTAATGGCCCATTCTGCGGGGTAAAGGAGAAAAAGGAAAACGCTGTCCCTAACTATACAAAAGAAAAAAGTGAAGATCCCCAATTCTGAACTAGCACTTGCCAATAATGAGGTTTCCTCAAACCAGACCAGGGATGTTACTCCTCCCAGGCCTCCTTCCATAGAGGGGAATGCTAAAACTCATACCAAGTGCAAAAATAATTCTAAAAAAATATTCAGAATGTACCACAACAAATAGCCATCCCTCACAAACCGGATACTGGTGATGACATGGATGACCCAGAAGATACTACTTATAACTTTGGGTTCAACGATCCCTATTTGTTGGACCCGGTCCTTTGGGCAGGTTCACCCCGAGACTTTTTGCTTTTTCCTAGCCTGTTTCTGGAACCTGGGTTGGTGATTTTAGGCCTCTGCGCACTTTTTCACTGTGGTACAGTGTAAAGTGCGTGTGCTCTCTGTGTATGTGTGGTGAGTGACCTGCCCTCCCTTAGGAATGAATGGGGAATATGTATGCCCATGGTAGATTCCTGATGCGTGGGGAGTGCAGGGTCGAGTTTGATATGTGTGAACTCGTGAGAATGAGTGCTGCATAATGGTATATGCGGCATGGCTGTGTCTAGTCCAGAAGCGCCACTTTTAGAAGTTGGCATATTTGTGTGGTGAGTCTGCTGGCACGTGACTGGGTGATGAGCCTGGCCCAGGTGTGTCTGGGCCTGCTTGTGGATTTCCTGTCTGGTTTGGGTGGGACAGGGGCTGCAGGGCCCCCGGAGGGGGTCGGAGCCATCCCAAGGATGAAAGGCCACATCTGCTATCAGGGAAGCGGGAGGAGATGGTGCCGGGCTGTGTCTGCCTGCCCACCATGCTGGCTCTCCCTCCTGATGGCCCACTGTCACCTCTGACCTGAGGCTGACAGGAGAGGGAAACCAGAAACACCCAGGGCTCAGGGCCTGCTTACACAAAGACTTCAAAGGACTTCAAAGACTTGTATATGAAGGGGCTGTGTCCCCTTCCCAAAATGTTCTTGTCTTGTTCGTGTTCCTGACTTGAATCTACCAGGGGCGGGCGCTGCCCAGCCCCTGGATGCCTGGAGGACTCCTGATGGACTCTCCTGGATTCCTGGACTCCTGAGGGACCCCTCTGCCCTGCCTGGGCTGACGGGGGGACTTGGCTTCGCCCCCCTGGGAGGCTCTGGGACCTTTGCAGCATGAAGGAGCTGCCTTTTTCTGTGGAGAGCGCTGGAACTATACTTCTAGCGCCTCCGCTGAGCTTCCCCCTGAGCGCCTGGGAGCGCTCTGCCTGTTGTCTAGCGCTTTGGAGCGCTTCATTCCCCCCAAGCGCTTGAGAGCGCTTTCTCTGGACTTTCCTAGCGCTTAGGAGCGCTTCATGTTCGCTTATAGCGCTGGACGCGCTGAGGTGTCTTGCCCGTATTTAATTACTTATTTACGAGTGCCCACCTCGACTTGCCGCTGAGAAAAACAACCACGAAGGGGCCGCGACCGGATTGGCCGAGACCCGAGGAGAGCCGTGCTCTGATTGGTCCTTTGGATGGGGCCTGGTCCAGGAGCCGCACTGTGGTTGGCTGGCTCCCGGATGCTGCATGACGTCGTGGGGAGGCTCGCCGAAAGAGCCGCGATGGGATTGGCCCATCGCCTGTGACCCGAGGAGACGAGGCGGCGAGGAAGAAACGTGGCGGCCAGTTGACAGGGCTCCCGTGTGCCGAGGGAGCCCTGCCGAGACAGGAAGTCCGGCCGGCTGAGGAGAGGAGCCGAGAGAGCAGCGCCGGCGAAGGAGAGCCCAGCAGAGGAAGCCGCGTGTGAGGCAGAGCCCCCCTCGACCAGCCCGGTGAGTGTTTGAAGGGCTGGGGGTAGGCGGGGAGCTCTGCGGATGGCAGTGCCTGATCGAGGCAGCGGGCCCCTCCTCTCTTCTTCCCGCGAGGTGTTTGAGAGCCCCGTAGGCTCTCTTGATGGCCCGTGTTCTTCCCTCTATCTAGGGGGGCCCAGTTGGTGCGAGCAGGGCGGCCCGGTTGGCAGCGGGTCGCCCCAACGATGTCTAGAGCCCCGAGAGGCTCCCTGGGCGCATACTTAGTTTAGGAGGAGAGTGCTCCACGGGCATGTGGCGATTTTGAGTCCCCAGTGGAGGACGCTAGTGAGTGTGCAGACGCAAGGGAGGGGCGCCGGGACACATGGTCGGTGTCCGCCCTTCCCCCATTAGCGCGAGCGCGCTGATCGTCAGTCTGACGCCCCGAGGGCTTCAAGGGCGGCCCCGGTTGGCAGCGGGTCGCCCCAACGGGACGCAGAGCCTGTGTGGCTCCAACGTGGACCTAGGTGTTTGTAGCGCCTGTGTGGCTCCAGCGTGGCGCAGTGGGCGCCTGAGGGCCAGTGAGGGCCCCGGCGCAGTTTTTCTCCAGCTGCCCAGCAATTAGTGGGCAGCTGCACCGTTTAGGCGCAAGATGGAGAGTGAGTCCCTGAGAGGGATAGAGATGGCACAGAGGTGCCCGGCCAGTCACAGCTGCACAGCACTTAGTGCCAGCTGCAGCATTTAGGCCCTTGTGAGTGTTCCCAGGTGCCCAGCAAGTAGTGGGCACCTGCATCGTTTAGGCCCCTGACATTGAGACTCAGGGCGTTCTAGCCCCAACAAGGCCAGTTGGCCTAGGGACTGCCACAGGTGGTGGCTTATGTAGGTTTGGCGCAATTGTATGGTTATTGCACTTCTGAATGTATTTCCTTGCATCACGTGTTATTCCTGCACCTCTGAATGTTTTTAGACATCATGTGACTTTTGCGCTACTGTAGTATTCTGGTACCTCTGAATGTATTTGTATTGCATCATGTGCTTTATTCTTAACACCGCTGAATGTGTAGGTTTATACATTATGTGTTTTCCTTTACTACTCCTCTGAATGTATATTCATTCATCATGGGTAATGTGTTCTTTCTTAGACCCCTAAACGCTGGGTGATACTTAGGTGGTTTTCCTTTACTACTCCTCTGAATGTATATTTATGCATCATGGGTAATGTGTTCTTTCTTAGACCCCTAAATGCTGTGTGATACTTAGGTGGTTGTTCTTTTTAGTACAGGTGGTCCTAGTGAGGTCCTAGTCCCCTGCGTGACATTGTTCTAAGGTGTTTAGGGTTGCGTAGGGGGTACTTACCTGTTTCCAGTAGTTACTGGATGTGATCTATAACTGTTACTTTGTGTTACAGTGATTTTTATACACTTTTATTCTAAGTTCTCTAAGTACTATTTCTATTTCTAAAAGTGCTGATTATGACAGTGGCCCATGTGGCCCTGTCTTGTAAATAATCCCTTGTGAATATTGCTGTGCCAGTTGGCACAATGTACATGTGTGATTTCTATCTGATGTGATTTTTACAGTACAGAAGTTATTTTCATAATAACCTTGTGTGGAGTTCCTTTTGTGGTGTGCCTAGTATGTTGTTGCTGTTGTGCGCTGGCGCAAATGCTTTAAACATCGCCTCCGAGTTTAGCCTAGACTGCTCGTGCCAAGTTACCTAGAGGGTGAGCAGGGGTTATCTTGGCGTGTGACTTCCTTGCCCTGACTAGAATGGTGGTTTCTGCCTGGCTTTGGCGTCAGCCTTAGCCTACCAGAAATAGCCGGTTCTAACATTGTTTGTCAGCGGTGCGGATTTGGACTTGTGTTTGCGCAGTGCCACAGCGACAGCTGGCTACATTACAAAAACTCTGTGGTTTTCAGATAGTCACATATTTGGGATTATTGTTTTTGATTTTGTTTTTCCTCAAGAGGGTCATTTTCAGATGGTGTTCCTGCGCTTTATGTTTAGTGGCAGATGAGAGAAAATGACAGGGCGGGACGCCAGTAGAGAGGGGAGGTTCCCATAGATTAGGAATCCTTTGCTGGGTCCAGTGTCCAATTCCTGTTCCTGTCCCTGTGTGGGTAGATGGAAGAGAGGGAGGGTGGAGGAGAAATTGCTTGCTCAGGAGGGTGGTTATTCCCTGAGTGTAGTGTGTGTGTCTGGATTCCCCAGTATGGTAGGATCCAGTGGTGGCAGCTTAAATGTGTCCAGTGCGTGAATTCCCATTCCCAGTTCCCAGAGTATGGTGCCTGGTGCTCAGTAAGAGGGTGACAGGTTGAGAGTCAGAGGCAGTGAGGAACTGTCTCACCAGTCTGGAAGGGGAGTGTGTGGATGAGTGGTGTCTTGAACTGGAGGAGTTCGTGTGAGTTTTTTTAAGGAGCTTGCACGTGAGGTGTACCTCTGGTGGTGTGCAGGAGGTCCTGCAGAGGCATTGGACAAGAAGGTGGACGTCTGGCGGGGTGCTAGATGTCTTGCAGAAGCATTAGGGAGTGATTCTAAAAGTAGTGGCTTGTGTATCTGATGATCCTGTGTAGGTGAAGAGGTTCATGTGTAGCCCAGCTAGGTCCCATTAGGATGGTAGGGGTGTAGGGGCTCATGTCCTGTCTCAGTGGAGGCGGAGTGAGTGTGGGACGGTGTGTCCCACGTTGGCCCGAAACCCTGTCTCAGGGCCTGGAGGGTTCCCTAAGGGAGCGCCAGGTCAGGGGCCTAGGTTGTACTTACAAGTCATTTGAGGAGAATCTTCCTGTGTCTAGAGAACGGGGAGTGTCTGTAATCAGAACTCCGGCGGTCCTAGTGTTGGGCAGTACCGCTCCTAAGTGGAGGGTGCAGAAGTCCTGGTTCGCTGGGCATTTGACCGTCTAGAGTGCTTGACCATTTTTGGGGCCTCTGGAGGTCGTTCCCCGAGGAGGGGGAGGCCAGGTTCAGGTTCAACCTGACCTGGAGGGAAGGGCATCTGTAATCAGTGCCCTGACCTGGTGTTGGTTCCAGGGGTACCGCTCCAAGGTGGGAGGGTGCAGAACTCTGGAGGGGGGTGCAGAGGGACGGTGTCCTTACTTCTGACCCCGGTGGGAGGAAAGTGTGTTGCTGATACGCTGCTGGCGTGTGCTCTGTCTAGCCTGAGACATACTGAGAATCCCACTGTGATAGGGAGTACTGGAGGAAAGTGTGTTGATGATACGCCACTGGCGTGTGCTCTGTCTAGCCTGAGACATACTGGGCCTGTAATCACGGAACTGGAAGGGGGTGCAGAAGGACGGTGTACTTCTGACCCCGGTGCAACCTGAGGGTTTAGATCCTAGGTTGGGAGATTAGGAAACTTCTAGGTCAAGAGGAATCTCTACCAAATTGGATCAGCTGAAGAGATTGAGGGGGCTGTCCTTGCTGTGTGTTCTGGGGCCCACCTGCAGTTTGTTGTTTCCACTAAGGTAGAGGAAAGGGGGCTTTGCTGTGTGCTGTGTCCCCCCACCTGCTTGAAGAGGGACTGTGCTGTGTGCTTTGTACCTCAGAAGTGGAATAGTTTCCAGGTGGTAGACCAGTGACGGAGTGAGGTCCTGATCTGGTAGGAGAGTTGTGTTCTGGTGAGTGCTTCCCTGTGAGGGTTATTCCTTCACCCTGACTAGAAGCAAGGGTCCCTACTTGGTCTAAGGTACTTACCTCTGCCAACTAGAGACCCCCAGTTCTAACATTGGTGGAGTAGAGGTAGGATGGGGCATTCTGGCCGTGACCTCTGGTCAACTGAGGGTGTGGTCCCAAGGTTGTTGGATCAGTGGTAGTTGTAGCTACCCTGAGAGAGAGAGTGGAGATTGGCTATTGTGTGCCAGGGGCTACTGCCCCCACTCTGTGGATTGGTTAGGACCTGTGATATTTGGATGGCCTAGGGCCTGGTCCTGGCTGTGGATGACTAGTGTGTACTAGTGGGGTATCCTAGTTGTGCCAGAGAGCTTTTGTTGAGGGAAATCTATGTGGGTTCAGAGTGGCGAAAAACTGGAAGGTGTCCCTGCCGTGCAGGCCCGTGTCCGTGGTTTTGTCGCCCAAAGCAGTGAAGTCCATCAGTGGTGTGATTGGTCTACCCTGCGTTTTGGCTGGAAGGGGGTCGTGTTGGACCCGGTCCTTTGGGCAGGTTCACCCCGAGACTTTTTGCTTTTTCCTAGCCTGTTTCTGGAACCTGGGTTGGTGATTTTAGGCCTCTGTGCACTTTTTCACTGTGGTACAGTGTAAAGTGCGTGTGCTCTCTGTGTATGTGTGGTGAGTGACCTGCCCTCCCATAGGAATGAATGGGGAATATGTATGCCCATGGTAGATTCCGGATGCGTGGGGAGTGCAGGGTCGAGTTTGATATGTGTGAACTCGTGAGAATGAGTGCTGCATAATGGTATATGCGGCATGGCTGTGTCTAGTCCAGAAGCGCCACTTTTAGAAGTTGGCATATTTGTGTGGTGAGTCTGCTGGCACGTGATTGGGTGATGAGCCTGGCCCAGGAGTGCCTGGGCCTGCTTGTGGATTTACTGTCTGGTTTGGGTGGGACAGGGGATGCAGGGCCCCCGGAGGGGGTCGGAGCCATCCCAAGGATGAAAGGCCACATCTGCTATCAGGGAAGCGGGAGGAGATGGTGCCGGGCTGTGTCTGCCTGCCCATCATGCTGGCTCTCCCTCCTGATGGCCCACTGTCACCTCTGACCTGAGGCTGACAGGAGAGGGAAACCAGAAACACCCAGGGCTCAGGGCCTGCTTACACAAAGACTTCAAAGGACTTCAAAGACTTTTCTGTGTATAAGAAAGGGCTGTGTCCCCTTCCCAAAATGTTCTTGTCTTGTTCGTGTTCCTGACTTGAATCTACCAGGGGCGGGCGCTGCCCAGCCCCTGGATGCCTGGAGGACTCCTGATGGACTCTCCTGGATTCCTGGACTCCTGGGGGACCCCTCTGCCCTGCCTGGGCTGATGGGGGGACTTGGCTTCGCCCCCCTGGGAGGCTCTGGGACCTTTGCAGCATGAAGGAGCTGCCTTTTTCTGTGGAGAGCACTGGAACTATACTTCTAGCGCCTGGAGGCGCTGAGCTTCCCCCTGAGCGCCTGGGAGCGCTCTGCCTGTTGTCTAGCGCTTCGGAGCGCTTCATTCCCCCCAAGCGCTTGAGAGCGCTTTCTCTGGACTTTCCTAGCGCTTAGGAGCGCTTCATGTTCGCTTTTAGCGCTGGACACGCTGAGGTGTCTTGCCCGTATTTAATTACATATTTACGAGTGCCCACCTCGATTTGCAGCTGAGAAAAACAACCACGAAGGGGCCGCGACCGGATTGGCCGAGACCCGAGGAGAGCCGTGCTCTGATTGGTCCTTTGAATGGGGCCTGGTCCAGGAGCCACACTGTGGTTGGCTGGCTCCCGGATGCTGCATGACGTCGTGGGGAGGCTCGCCGAAAGAGCCGCGATGGGATTGGCCCATCGCCTGTGACCCGAGGAGACGAGGCGGCGAGGAAGAAACGTGGCGGCCGGTTGACAGGGCTCCCGTTTGCCGAGGGAGCCCTGCCGAGACAGGAAGTCCGGCCGGCTGAGGAGAGGAGCCGAGAGAGCAGCGCCGGCGAAGGAGAGCCCAGCAGAGGAAGCCGCATGTGAGGCAGAGCCCCCCTCGACCAGCCCGGTGAGTGTTTGAAGGGCTGGGGGTAGGCGGGGAGCTCTGCAGATGGCAGTGCCTGATCGAGGCAGCGGGCCGCTCCTCTCTTCTTCCCGCGAGGTGTTTGAGAGCCCCGTAGGCTCTCTCGATGGCCCGTGTCCTGCCCTCTATCTAGGGGGGCCCAGTTGGTGCGAGCAGGGCGGCCCCGGTTGGCAGCGGGTCGCCCCAACGATGTCTAGAGCCCCGAGAGGCTCCCTGGGCGCATACTTAGTTTAGGAGCAGAGTGCTCCACGGGCATGTGGCGATTTCGAGTCCCCAGTGGAGGACGCTAGTGAGTGTGCAGACGCAAGGGAGGGGCCCCGGGACACATGGTCGGTGTCCGCCCTTCCCCCAGTAGCGCGAGCGCGCTGATCGTCAGTCTGACGCCCCGAGGGCTTCAAGGGCGGCCCCGGTTGGCAGCGGGTCGCCCCAACGGGACGCAGAGCCTGTGTGGCTCCAACGTGGACCTAGGTGTTTGTAGAGCCTGTGTGGCTCCAGCGTGGCGCAGTGGGCGCCTGAGGGCCAGTGAGGGCCCCGGCGCAGTTTTTCTCCAGCTGCCCCTCAATTAGTGGGCAGCTGCACCGTTTAGGCGCAAGATGGAGAGTGAGTCCCTGAGAGGGATAGAGATGGCACAGAGGTGCCCGGCCAGTCACAGCTGCGCAGCACTTAGTGCCAGCTGCAGCGTTTAGGCTCTTGAGAGTGTTCCCAGGTGCCCAGCAAGTAGTGGGCACCTGCATCGTTTAGGCCCCTGACATTGAGACTCAGGGCGTTCTAGCCCCAACAAGGCCAGTTGGCCTAGGGACTGCCACAGGTGGTGGCTTATGTAGGTTTGGCGCAATTGTATGGTTATTGCACTTCTGAATGTATTTCCTTGCATCACGTGTTATTCCTGCACCTCTGAATGTTTTTAGACATCATGTGACTTTTGCGCTACTGTAGTATTCTGGTACCTCTGAATGTATTTGTATTGCATCATGTGCTTTATTCTTAACACCGCTGAATGTGTAGGTTTATACATTATGTGTTTTCCTTTACTACTCCTCTGAATGTATATTCATTCATCATGGGTAATGTGTTCTTTCTTAGACCCCTAAACGCTGGGTGATACTTAGGTGGTTTTCCTTTACTACTCCTCTGAATGTATATTTATGCATCATGGGTAATGTGTTCTTTCTTAGACCCCTAAATGCTGTGTGATACTTAGGTGGTTGTTCTTTTTAGTACAGGTGGTCCTAGTCTCCTGCGTGACATTCTTCTAAGGTGTTTAGGGTTGCGTAGGGGGTACTTACCTGTTTCCAGTAGTTACTGGATGTGATCTATAACTGTTACTTTGTGTTACAGTGATTTTTATACACTTTTATTCTAAGTTCTCTAAGTACTATTTCTATTTCTAAAAGTGCTGATTATGACAGTGGCCCATGTGGCCCTGTCTTGTAAATAATCCCTTGTGAATATTGCCTTGCCAGTTGGCACAATGTACATGTGTGATTTCTAACTGATGTGATTTTTACAATACAGAAGTTATTTTCATAATAACCTTGTGTGGAGTTCCTTTTGTGGTGTGCCTAGTATGTTGTTGCTGTTGTGCGCTGGCGCAAATGCTTTACACATCGCCTCCGAGTTTAGCCTAGACTGCTCGTGCCAAGCTATCTAGAGGGTGAGCAGGGGTTATCTTGGCGTGTGACTTCCTTGCCCTGACTAGAATGGTGGTTTCTGCCTGGCTTTGGCGTCAGCCTTAGCGTACCAGAAATAGCCGGTTCTAACACTATTCTTCTGCTCCTCCAAAAAGGCCAAATTGCTTCTTTGCACGTCTGATCCTTTATTGGCCAAGAAAGTTCTGGACACCTAAGGGTCTCCTATGTTTGACCCGACCCTCATACGCCAACTAAATTCCATAGAATGGTTTGCTGCTGCTCACATTGGAGATTACATCTCTTTTAGACTGCATTTGTCCTGGACAAGCAAACTAGGGCTAAACTGAAATCAGAATGTCCCAGGCCTTCTCTGCCCTCCAATATAACTTCCACTCCACAAATTGACCTGTAGTTGCTTGCTTTCTTTTCCGAATTTGTAAAAGATCCCTGTAAGGAAGCAGATAAGACAAGCTACTTGACATATTGGGTTCTTTGGCTCACATTTTTGACATGGCAGAGATGGCCTGATTGATAAATCAGATATTGATCCTTAAGATCTGGCTTTATGGATTCATAAAGCTTACTGCTTACTAGACAATGCTAACCCTGCCATAATGCACAAACGGAGGAAAGGTCTTCTATTAAAGTCCATCCAAAGCTAACAGATCGGGCTACTCTTGATACTAGCATATAAACGAGGATAGTCTTTTTGGGGTTCTTTTATCAAAGACCTTAGTAGATATGTCACTACTTTTTCGTCCATTGACAAAGCTGAACATTCACTAAAAAAGTGTTCTCTCAACGTGTCTTTGCACAGGTCAGTAGAGGCAGGAGCCGGTTTCCTTGCTGTAACTATCGTAACCAGGGATCCAGAAGCTCCTTCAACTCAAACTATGGCTACCAAGACTACAAGCCTCAATTCTACCAACAAAGAGGTGGAGGAAATTACGGTCGCGGACAGAAGAATTTCAGGGCCATCAATCAACAAGGTGAGTCCTAGTGGCCCTCCTCTTGTAGGAAGCAGTCTTCAGTTCATTTTCACAAGGTGGCAAAACATAGCTGCAGATCCTTGGGTGTTCAACACTATAGAAGGTTATGTTACAGAGCTCTACGCAATACCTTTCCAAACTGTGTATCCTCCTCTTTCAAGGTTTTCATGCAAAATGTCCTATCACATTTCTCTTGAAATCCAGTCTCTCTTATGTAAAAGTCAATTCAACTTTGCACCCCAGATCCTGTGGGATTTTTCAGTTCACTGTTTCTAGTCCAAAAGAACAAAGAGAGGCAGCCAGTTATCAACCTCAGACACTTCAACCAGTTTGTGGTTTATCACCATTTCCCAAAATGGAAACTAATCTACATCGCACAGCCTCTTGCTCCAACACAATTGGATGCTAAGGTTAGGTTTACAAGACACTTACCTTACAATGTCCATTAGCCAGAGTCACTGAAAATTTCTTCAATACGGAATTCTTCAGACTCTTCGCAATTCCCATCTCTCCTTCAGATCTCTGGCACGAATTGTAGATCTCTCTTCTTCCATACAAGACATTTTTCAGGGCACTCGTCATTATCAGGCCCTGCAACAGCTAAAAATAGGCCTCTTTGGCAAGGGTCTCACCTACTCCAATTCCATCAGTATCGACCCAGAGTCTCAGCTAGAGCTTCAATGGCAGATAGACCATTTAGATGACTGGAAAGGAAGGACTATCTTCATCTCACCCTTCTTGTTATAGAATCCGATGCAAGTCGGACAGGAAGGGGCACCCGATATAGTCTAATCTTGACTGTGGGTACATGGTCTCCAGAGGCCAAATTGCATATACACTGTTTAAAGAAGCTGGCAGGCTCCTTTCCAATCGAAAGCCGAGGAAAAGACAGGGTGAAATGTTCCGTACTTCTTCGTATGGACAATTCAGCAGTCAGTTATATGAATCGGCTGGGTGGCACTAGATCCAAACTTCTATCAGAACTTGCAAAACGTTTTGGGGAGTTTTACTTTCTCAACAATACATACCAGGTAGTCTCAATTCCATAGCGGATCGACATTCTTGTCATCTTCGGGACTCCAGCAATTGGAGACATAATCAGTCTGTGTCCCAGTCTCTGTTACACAAGTAGGGTCCTTTCAACATCAATCTTTTCGCCGCCAGACTCAATTCCCATCTACCTCATTTTTCAGGTGGCATCCAGACCCCCTAGCTTTAGCTACAGATGCTTTCTTACAGGACTGGTCCCATTTAGTCACCTAAGCTTTCCCTCGTGTTCTAATGATTAGCAGAGTTGACGCTCAGGCCAGATGTCAACTAGCTACTCTAGTAATAGCCTTTCTGTTCTGGCAATCACATGTATGGTTCCCTCCCCTTCTAGAGTTGGCAATTGACTTTCCAGCTCTGCTTCCCCAATCTCCTTCTGGATCCTTTGGGCCAGCCTCATAACCTAGTTCTAGACAATTCTGTCACACTCTCTGCTTGGAAAGTTGCAGGTTCGCCCGATCCCTTGATTTCATTTCGGCAGAGGCTTTGGAATTCATTTGCAAAGCTTGGGCTCCTGGAACCACCAAAGCGCATAAATCCGCCTGGATTTTTTTGAAAACTGGTGTTTTGGAACATCACTCAATCCCATCTTCAGCAGGTATAATCTACAATGCAAATGTTCTGGCAGCTGAAGCTAGTGGAGGTAACCATAAACTTGCACAGATGGCAATTTCCATGAATCATCCCATCACCAATCCCAAACTGGTGGGAGAGAATTTGCTCATATGTCTACATTTAAAGGGAGAACAATTTTCTAATCCTCCACTTCCGAAATATATCAAACTGTGGGATGTAAGTGTTCTATTGAAACTGTATATTTTCTGGCCTGAAAACACTGAACTTTCATTAAAAAAGCTTTCCATAAAACTTACTAAGTTGCTATGCCTAATCTCTATTAAAAATGGTTGTCGAATGTTAAAGCATTAGATGTTTTATCCCGTTTCCTGCAAGTGTTATGTCTACTGTTAACAAACGCACAAAGACTAATTAATACTCAGTATGTTATCCTTATTTCCCAGTCCAACCCAAACTTTGTGTTAGACAATGTCTTAA
Source organism: Lissotriton helveticus (assembly GCF_964261635.1). Lineage (NCBI taxonomy): Eukaryota > Metazoa > Chordata > Amphibia > Caudata > Salamandridae > Lissotriton > Lissotriton helveticus. The sequence continues at coordinate 1,579,454,658 of NC_136065.1, read as the reverse complement.
ACTGTATGAGCAACAGACTTTTGGTCTCAGACTATCCCTTCATTCCCTACTCCTCATTTCTTTCCGTAAACCCCACAATCCAGTCTCTTCCGTCACTTTGGCTCGTTGGGTCAGATGGGTTAGGTCTTTGGCAGTAATTGAAACCACCGTTTTTGGGGCTCATTCCTGTAGAAGTGCCATGGCTTCTAATGCTTTCTGGGCAGGCTCCAGACTAAGTGACATTCTTAGATCCGATGACTGGTCCAATGATAATGTTTTAAGGACATTTTATTGTAAACCTGTTCACACTGCATCATCTGTAATTAACATTGTTAGACCTGGCACCATTGGCGTGGGTCTCCCTTCCATGTTTTCTGTTGCCTCATGTGTTTTTGCTGGTGTTAGATGCTCAGAGCACTGTGCCACTGCCAACCAGTGCCCCAGTGCAAGTGCTCCCTACTGTAAATTGATGTATTGATTAGTGGTTCCCTGATTGGATATTTGGTTTACTTGTCAGACCCTAGTACAGTGCACTGAGTGTGCCCATGGCGTGTAAATCCAAATGCTGCTAGTGGGCTTGCAGCACTGGTTGTGCCACCCACAGAAGCAGCCTTGTAAAATGTGTCTACGGTCTGGCATTGCAGAGCCTGCATGCAGTCTGGTACGGTCATGCTGACTGGGCAAGTGCACCCACCTGCCAGTCCCTAAACCTTCCCATTTCTTCATATTAGTCACCCCTATGGTAGGCCCAAGGGCAGGGTGCATTGTAAGTATAAGGTAGGACAAGCCCTGATGTGTGTCACATGTCCTAATAGTGAATTACAGCCATTTTCGTTTTTCACTATTGCAAGGCTACCTGTTCTTCATAGGCCAGAATGGGCTGTTAGAATTATTACACTTTGACTGATGGGGACAAAGAGAGGCCAGCCTTCTCCACACCAGATGGGCATTTCCAGTTCCGTGGTATGCCCTTTAGGATGAAGAATGCCCCTGCCACCTTTCAGAGGTTGGTCAACCAGGTGTTGGTTGGACTGGATGAGTTCAGTGCCGCCTACCTGGATGACATCGCAGTGTTCAGTGTCACTTGGGAGGGACATCTGCGCCACCTCTGGGAAGTGTTGTTGGCCCTGCGGAAGGCAGGCCTCATGATCAAGGCGAGTAAGTGCCAGATCGGGCAGGGTTCTGTAGTGTACTTGGGACACCAAGTTGGGAGCGGCCAGGTGGCGCCCCTACAACCCAAGATTGAAACCATCCTGGCTTGGGAACCCCCCAAAATCCAGACAGAGGTGAGAGCCTTTTTAGGACTCACAGGGTACTACAGGAGGTTTGTCAAGGGGTATGGCAACATTGTTGCACCCTTGACAGAGCTGACTTCAAGGAAGCAGCCGAGGAAAGTGATTTGGACTGACACCTGTCAGAAAGCTTTTGAGGCCCTGAAAGCTGCCATGTGCACGGCGCCTGTGCTCCTGGCACCCAACTTCTCCAAAGAGATCATCGTGCAAACAGACGCTTCAGAGCATGGTGTGGGGGCTGTTCTATCACAGATTACTGAAGAGAGCTTTGACCAACCTGTAGCCTTCATCACTAGGAGGTTACTTCCACGGGAACAGAGTTGGAGTGCTATTGAGCGTGAGGCATTTGCTGTGGTCTGGGCACTAAAAAAGCTGAGACCATACCTGTTTGGGACTCACTTCCGGGTTCAGACAGACCACAGGCCCCTCAGATGGATGATGCTGATGAGGGGTGAAAATCCAAAGCTGTTGAGGTGGTCCATCTCCCTACAGGGTATGGACTTTACGGTGGAACACCGCCCTGGTACAGAACACGCCAACGCTGATGGTCTGTCCAGATTTTTCCGCCTTAGTGATGAGAACTCCCAAGAGGTAGGGTAGTTCGCCCCACATTTCAGCTGGAGGGAACACGTGTTAGACCTGGCACCATTGGCATGGGTCTCCCTTCCATGTTTTCTGTTGCCTCGTGTTTTTGCTGGTGTTAGATGCTCAGAGCACTGTGCCACTGCCAACCAGTGCCACAGTGCAAGTGCTCCCTACTGTAAATTGATGTATTGATTAGTGGTTCCCTGATTGGATGTTTGGTTTACTTGTCAGACCCTAGTACAGTGCACTGAGTGTGCCCAGGGCGTGTAAATCCAAATGCTGCTAGTGGGCTTGCAGCACTGGTTGTGCCACCCACAGAAGCAGCCTTGTAAAATGTGTCTAAGGTCTGCCGTTGCAGAGCCTGCATGCAGTCTGGTACTGTCATGCTGACTGGGCAAGTGCACCCACTTGCCAGTCCCTAAACCTTCCCTTGTCTTCATATTAGTCACCCCTATGGTAGGCCCAAGGGCAGGGTGCATTGCAAGTATAAGGTAGGACAAGCCCTGATGTGTGTGACATGTCCTAATAGTGAATTACAGCCATTTTTGTTTTTCACTATTGCAAGTCTACCTGTTCTCCATAGGCCAGAATGGGCTGTTAGAATTATTACACTTTATAATCCCAGCAGACTCAGAGAACATGGTAGAAATTCGAGTTTAGTATGCCTGAACTCAGAATAATAAAATACATCTTTTAGTAAAGTTTATTTTAATATTCTGTGTTCGCAAATACCACTTTTAGAAAGTAGGTATTTGCTTGCCTAACCTTTCCAGCCCACCTCTGCTAGGATGTGTATCTGCTATCTGGTTTCTATGAGTGACAGGGCTGGGGAATTCCAAAGGGCAGGCTAGGCGGTGAATAGAGAGATTTACATCCAGATGGGTGGGAGGAGTGCACCTGGGCTCTGAATGGGACTGTGCCTTTCCACCACAATGCTGGCTCCACCTTCTGTGGAGTGTCTGATGTCTCTAGCCTGCTCCCTGAATAGAAAGTCAGAGTCATGTCCACAGAGTGCTCCAGAACTGGTTTAGACTGGGCAAAGGCCCCTCAGCCCCAGAGGAACAAAGGATTTAGGGGTATGAGTATTGGGACCCTGCTCCCAAGAGATTAGATCCAGATTAGACAAAGATACTTCAGAAACCTCTGAAGTTACAAGAAGAAACCTCTGCCTGAAGAGAAGGAACTGGGAAAGCTGAAGGAGGAATACTGTCCCTGACCTGGGGGATTGGCCTGAAGTGGTTGCCTTGCTACTGAAGGAGAGGAGAAAGACTTAAAGACTTTATTTTCACTTGTGCAAAGATCTCCAAGTTCTTGTAAGTGAGCTTGCCCCCTGAACAAAGTCCCAGGACCAGTGGACTTCACCCGCATTTAGGAGAGCTGCTGGAAACGCTGTTTTCCGTAGCGCCGAGGCAGGGAGCTGTGTGCGCCTCGTACGATCGACTCGTGTTCTATGAAGCACCGTACCAAGCCCGTCCGCCTCAATCAACGCAGCTCTGCGCCCAACGAATCGTACCAAGGACGTCAACGAGCCGTAGCTCGCATCGTGACAGCAGGACAACGCAACGTACATCGCTTCACCTCATCGAGCCGCACTGGTCGGAACGACACATACACTGCCGCTGAGTTTAAGTCCACGATCGCATCTAGAGTTGGGTACGCCTCGCACCGCGTTCAAGGACTGGACAACGCAGTTCACGCAGTACAGCTCCTATGCCGCAAGGTAATCTGAACGCCCCACACCAAGCACCAATCACCTCAATCATCGCAGCTCTGGGCTCAACGACCCGTAGCTCGCATCGTGAAAGGAGGACAACGCACCGTGCAACGCTTTCTTTGTACACCGCCCGTCCGTGCCGGACGCAATACAAAAAGGTACTGTGTACAACTCGCACAACATTCTGAGCACATCGGACCGAAGCGTCCGCTGCGCATTAGACTCTTTGGGTTCTTTTTCATCACCGTGAGAGCCGGACAAAGGGTACGAATCGCACAGAACCCTAAAATTAAGCATTCTAACAAGAACTCTTTATTGCTGATAGTATTGTGGATTCTTTTTGTCGTTATGTGGTCTTGTGCTAAATCTTTACATAAAAGCTAACTATTTTTGATATACTACCAGTGTGGTGTCCATTTGTAGTTTTGTCACTTGATTACTGTATGTGTTCACAAATGCTTTGCTCACTGCCCCTGAGATAAGCCTTACTGCCCGTACCAAGCTACCAAGGGGGTGAGCAGGGGTTATTTTGGGAGTGTATCCCCTTGCCCTGACTAGAGGAGAGGGTCCCTATTTGCCACAAGTACCATCCTGTGCCAACTAGAGACCCCAATACTGGAGGCTCCTATAATGCTTTAAACAAGCATTATAGGAGCCTCCAGTATTGACATAAAATGTAGATTTTACTAGTAATTTATGAAGGAATGTCTTCATTTTATTAAAGACATGAAGGAGAGGATTATTACACCGCAACACTTGGTAACTTGTTGTTTGTTTCCTTCTCTAACAGCTTCTCTGGAGTTTTCACCTGCTTCCTCATAGGGATTCCACAGTTCCTGCTGGGCTTTCCTCTGCCTCTTCCGCCACAACAGATTTCCATGGTGTTCTTCCTCTCCTGCTGGAATCTTATCGGTGTTTCAGTTTCATTAACTTTTACCAAGAACACTTTACTTTTACATTGGTGATTTCTATTCTATTATCTATTTTTCCTTTGTTTTCTGGTTCAATTTAACTACTCGCACAAGAGGGCTGTTCGCAGTCAAGTGTGAGGGTTTACACATGATCGATATTCTTTTGGTTGTTACTATGATGGCGTTGTTTCTATCCCATTGGCTAGTCTGTTGCTTTGCTTCATGGTATTTGTAGCTTTATAGTTCTTGACTGCTGTTATGTTAATAAAGCAAAACTAGAGAAGCATAATACTCGCCTTCATGTTTTTAATAAAATAAGACTTTTCTTCATAAATTACTAAGAATATCTACATTTAACTTCCACTTATTCATCTAGGTGCTATATAATTAAATAACCGGAAAGACAGTGTAGTACTATCTGCATCTTTCATAAAATTAGGAACTTTAAGCAGTTTAGCAATGTTTCTTTTATTTTTTTTTGCAGTTTTTTATATGCCGAAGGCACTGGAGCGCTGTACATGAGCACCAATAAAAAAAATTCAAGCTATTGCATCAAGACTTTTCAACTCTATTAAGGACACGGAGGTCAGAATTATGGTTGTCTTTCTGTATCAATTGATCACAGCAGCAAAGTAACATACAAAAAACACTTCCCGTGAGCCACTCAGCCCATATTCCACCAACCCACACAGCACTATATACTGTCCTGGAACCATAGTCCTTCCTCTTTCTTTGCAAAACCAACAGCTTCAATATAATGTAACAAACCGACTCAAACATGAGCCATCTTTGCCCCAAACGATACTGGAACAGTTCATGCAGGCATACCACGATAATCCAGGAAAATCAGGAACCTCCGAAACCACCGCTGAATAGCCAGCCGAGCCAAGACACAGTCTACGCGTTTTGGAATCCGTGCCTGTGAATTCGAAAATATAGCTTAACAGCCTGTGTTCAAACAGAACCATTTTATACAATGGCTGGTTAAAACACAAACATCGGTAATGACATTACAGTGAGTACAGACATCAATGATATCTTAAAATACATGCTTAGAACATACTTTTTGTGGGTAGGATAATCCTCGCCTCGGGGTCCTTTACAGAATTAAAAATTGACGCAATAGCTAGACATCTTTTTATTCTAGCAGGAACGGAGGCTTCGGATTATGCTTGTTCAAAGCGGAGCCACAGATGCAACATCCACAATTGGCTTGTGGTAAAACATTTTAAATGTGGTATCCAAAAAACAATCTGCAGCCGCCATGTCTTTCAGTCTAAAACTGGACAAAAAGGTTTTAGAAGCCATGGCGCCACGCACAGAATGAGCTCCAAAAATAGAGACATCAATACCAACCTCACCAAGAATCCATTTAACCCACTGAGCTAATGCGGCAAAAGAAACAGGCCCAATGGGCTTTTGTAGAGCGAGAAGTAACAGACCCGACTGATCTCTGCGGAACTCACGGGTACAGTCCTCATAGGCCATGATGTATCAAACAAAACATAATTTTAGATTATCTGTAAAGGCTGAGTAACTAATACGAAGAGAATTAATCTTGGTTCTTTTAGAAGATATGAAAAGAAACCCCGAAAGGGTAAACACTCAACCTGCAATTTCCAGGGCCTTAACATCTGACACTCGTCTGTAGGAGATGAGACAAAACAGGACCATCAACTTTGCTGACAACTGTTTCTGAGATAGGTCCTCATTCGCGGGCCAAGCCTGCAAAAAACACAAAAGGACATCAACATCCCACCAAATGTAATATTTAGGAGTGATAAGATGCACCAGCTTAACTCCTCAAAGAAGTTTACACACAAAAGAATGTTCTCCAACTGGCTTACTGTCCACATGGGAGTGACCTGCTGAAATTGCAGAGCAAAAATATTGATTGTTCTATATGCCAATCCTTGAGAGGCAAGATGTGATAGAAAATAAACGAACATTTGCACTGTGGTCCCCAGGGGGTCCACACATTGTTCACTACACCAAGAAACCCATGGTTTCCACGCTGCAGTGTATTTCTTGTAGGTACTAGGAGCCCATGATTGGGATAAAAAGAAAAGAGCTTGGTCCGAAATTCCTGGCATTTGCCATCATCTCCAGAAAGTCTCCATGACATGAGAGGAAGATTACCGTAGAGCACAAGCTAACGTGGATGCCTAATTAGATCCAGGAGCACATCAGGCAATGGATGAATCTGTACGGGAGGGGTACATGATAGAGCCATGGCCCCCAGAAACCACAATTGCGCTTTCCATAATGGGGTTACTAGCACCACCTTCACAAGTTGATGGCGGATCTGGGAAAGAACCCGTTGAAAAGGATAAATCACTGCTCCCGATCAAGATTGCAGAAACGCATCCAAACTCTCGAGCTGCAAAATTGGGGAAGTTGCACATTTAGATGGGATGCAAACAAGTGCATTTCACATGGACTACACAACTGATTTAGGGATCGAAATAAGTGAGGGTGAAGACGCCAGTCGCTGGAGTCATGAAGGAACAGAGAGTTCCAATCGCTACTACATTCACCTGACCTAGAATGTACTCCGCTTGCACCGCAATCTGGTTCTCCAGGCAATAATACCAAAAGTCCTTGGCAATCTCCACTAGGAGACGAGATAGAGTGCCCCCAAGTTTGTTTATGTACTGGACAGCTGAAACATTGTCCATCCGACAGGGAATACAACATTTTGCCCTCTGAATGGTGTCTTCACTGCGAACGAGCCTGCGAGGAGTTCTAAACAACTGATGTGCAGTTGAAGCTCCTCCGGAGACCACTGGCCCCCTGTCTCAATCGAACCACATCTGGCACCCCAACCCCATCAACTGGCATCCGACTCTATGACTATCTACGGAACAGAGGCAAATATTGTGTTGCTGTTCCAAGCGTTCATATGAGCCAGCCACCAGGAGATCTCCGTCTTGGCTTCTTCTGACAACGCAATGTGTTCCGCGTAGGACAGACCCTTGCGGAAATTAAGAATCTTGAGCTTTTGAAGGGCTCAAGAATGGAGTGGCCCTGGAAAGATGGCATGTGTAGGTGCAAGAAGGCCCACCAGTCTCGCTCGAATCCTCAACAAAATGGCTAGTATTTAAGGCCTGTCTCAATTTTTTCCTTATGGACAGAATCTTTGACACAGGAAGTTTTAGTGCTGTAGCTATGGAGTCCACTTGAAACCCCACAAACTCCAGGTTTTGGGAAGGATTCAGAAGAGATTTCTCGCTGTTGAATATAAACCCCAGAACTTGTAGGATTTGAATCACATGGGAGAGGTGAAGGACTGTGCCCCTCTTCTGAGCCCTGATTAGGCTATCATCCATGTAGATGATCATTTGCACCCCTTTTTGCCTGAGTCACTAGACAATTGGTCTTACCAGTTTGGTGAAACACCATGCTGAAGAGAGACCAAAGGGAAGATCGGTGAACTCATAACATTAGTCGTCCCAGAAAAACTGAAGGAACCTCCGATGAGGTGGGATAATGGTAATTGTCAGATACGAGTCTTTGAAATCGAGGCACACCATCCAATCTCCTTCCTGTAGAAGGTTATAGTTCTTGACTGCTGTTATGTTAATAAAGCAAAACTAGAGAAGCATAATACTCGCCTTCATGTTTTTAATAAAATAAGACTTTTCTTCATAAATTACTAAGAATATCTACATTTAACTTCCACTTATTCATCTAGGTGCTATATAATTAAATAACCGGAAAGACAGTGTAGTACTATCTGCATCTTTCATAAAATTAGGAACTTTAAGCAGTTTAGCAATGTTTCTTTTATTTTTTTTTGCAGTTTTTTATATGCCGAAGGCACTGGAGCGCTGTACATGAGCACCAATAAAAAAAATTCAAGCTATTGCATCAAGACTTTTCAACTCTATTAAGGACACGGAGGTGAGAATTATGGTTGTCTTTCTGTATCAATTGATCACAGCAGCAAAGTAACATACAAAAAACACTTCCCGTGAGCCACTCAGCCCATATTCCACCAACCCACACAGCACTATATACTGTCCTGGAACCATAGTCCTTCCTCTTTCTTTGCAAAACCAACAGCTTCAATATAATGTAACAAACCGACTCAAACATGAGCCATCTTTGCCCCAAACGATACTGGAACAGTTCATGCAGGCATACCACGATAATCCAGGAAAATCAGGAACCTCCGAAACCACCGCTGAATAGCCAGCCGAGCCAAGACACAGTCTACGCGTTTTGGAATCCGTGCCTGTGAATTCGAAAATATAGCTTAACAGCCTGTGTTCAAACAGAACCATTTTATACAATGGCTGGTTAAAACACAAACATCGGTAATGACATTACAGTGAGTACAGACATCAATGATATCTTAAAATACATGCTTAGAACATACTTTTTGTGGGTAGGATAATCCTCGCCTCGGGGTCCTTTACAGAATTAAAAATTGACGCAATAGCTAGACATCTTTTTATTCTAGCAGGAACGGAGGCTTCGGATTATGCTTGTTCAAAGCGGAGCCACAGATGCAACATCCACAATTGGCTTGTGGTAAAACATTTTAAATGTGGTATCCAAAAAACAATCTGCAGCCGCCATGTCTTTCAGTCTAAAACTGGACAAAAAGGTTTTAGAAGCCATGGCGCCACGCACAGAATGAGCTCCAAAAATAGAGACATCAATACCAACCTCACCAAGAATCCATTTAACCCACTGAGCTAATGCGGCAAAAGAAACAGGCCCAATGGGCTTTTGTAGAGCGAGAAGTAACAGACCCGACTGATCTCTGCGGAACTCACGGGTACAGTCCTCATAGGCCATGATGTATCAAACAAAACATAATTTTAGATTATCTGTAAAGGCTGAGTAACTAATACGAAGAGAATTAATCTTGGTTCTTTTAGAAGATATGAAAAGAAACCCCGAAAGGGTAAACACTCAACCTGCAATTTCCAGGGCCTTAACATCTGACACTCGTCTGTAGGAGATGAGACAAAACAGGACCATCAACTTTGCTGACAACTGTTTCTGAGATAGGTCCTCATTCGCGGGCCAAGCCTGCAAAAAACACAAAAGGACATCAACATCCCACCAAATGTAATATTTAGGAGTGATAAGATGCACCAGCTTAACTCCTCAAAGAAGTTTACACACAAAAGAATGTTCTCCAACTGGCTTACTGTCCACATGGGAGTGACCTGCTGAAATTGCAGAGCAAAAATATTGATTGTTCTATATGCCAATCCTTGAGAGGCAAGATGTGATAGAAAATAAACGAACATTTGCACTGTGGTCCCCAGGGGGTCCACACATTGTTCACTACACCAAGAAACCCATGGTTTCCACGCTGCAGTGTATTTCTTGTAGGTACTAGGAGCCCATGATTGGGATAAAAAGAAAAGAGCTTGGTCCGAAATTCCTGGCATTTGCCATCATCTCCAGAAAGTCTCCATGACATGAGAGGAAGATTACCGTAGAGCACAAGCTAACGTGGATGCCTAATTAGATCCAGGAGCACATCAGGCAATGGATGAATCTGTACGGGAGGGGTACATGATAGAGCCATGGCCCCCAGAAACCACAATTGCGCTTTCCATAATGGGGTTACTAGCACCACCTTCACAAGTTGATGGCGGATCTGGGAAAGAACCCGTTGAAAAGGATAAATCACTGCTCCCGATCAAGATTGCAGAAACGCATCCAAACTCTCGAGCTGCAAAATTGGGGAAGTTGCACATTTAGATGGGATGCAAACAAGTGCATTTCACATGGACTACACAACTGATTTAGGGATCGAAATAAGTGAGGGTGAAGACGCCAGTCGCTGGAGTCATGAAGGAACAAAGAGTTCCAATCGCTACTACATTCACCTGACCTAGAATGTACTCCGCTTGCACCGCAATCTGGTTCTCCAGGCAATAATACCAAAAGTCCTTGGCAATCTCCACTAGGAGACGAGATAGAGTGCCCCCAAGTTTGTTTATGTACTGGACAGCTGAAACATTGTCCATCCGACAGGGAATACAACATTTTGCCCTCTGAATGGTGTCTTCACTGCGAACGAGCCTGCGAGGAGTTCTAAACAACTGATGTGCAGTTGAAGCTACTCCGGAGACCACTGGCCCCCTGTCTCAATCGAACCACATCTGGCACCCCAACCCCATCCGACTCTATGACTATCTACGGAACAGAGGCAAATATTGTGTTGCTGTTCCAAGCGTTCATATGAGCCAGCCACCAGGAGATCTCCGTCTTGGCTTCTTCTGACAACGCAATGTGTTCCGCGTAGGACAGACCCTTGCGGAAATTAAGAATCTTGAGCTTTTGAAGGGCTCAAGAATGGAGTGGCCCTGGAAAGATGGCATGTGTAGGTGCAAGAAGGCCCACCAGTCTCGCTCGAATCCTCAACAAAATGGCTAGTATTTAAGGCCTGTCTCAATTTTTTCCTTATGGACAGAATCTTTGACACAGGAAGTTTTAGTGCTGTAGCTATGGAGTCCACTTGAAACCCCACAAACTCCAGGTTTTGGGAAGGATTCAGAAGAGATTTCTCGCTGTTGAATATAAACCCCAGAACTTGTAGGATTTGAATCACATGGGAGAGGTGAAGGACTGTGCCCCTCTTCTGAGCCCTGATTAGGCTATCATCCATGTAGATGATCATTTGCACCCCTTTTTGCCTGAGTCACTAGACAATTGGTCTTACCAGTTTGGTGAAACACCATGCTGAAGAGAGACCAAAGGGAAGATCGGTGAACTCATAACATTAGTCGTCCCAGAAAAACTGAAGGAACCTCCGATGAGGTGGGATAATGGTAATTGTCAGATACGAGTCTTTGAAATCGAGGCACACCATCCAATCTCCTTCCTGTAGAAGGTCCCGAAGGAGATGAATGCCTTTCATCTTGATCTGTCGATAGACTATCCAAGAACTGAACTGATGCAGATAGAAAACTTGGCAGAAATCCTTGCCTTTTTTCTGCATGAGGAAGATCCTGCTCATGAACCCATGGGGATGTTGAGAAGAACTAACTCTAGCTCCCTTGCGGAGCAACTCTAGAACCTCCTCATCTATAAAGAAACTGTCAGGTTGCTGTTGCGAGCGCCACTAACCTGGAGATAGGTCTGATCTACAGGAATGAAGAGAAGCTCCCCACACTCCCTGAGAAAGCCCCTAATATGGAAATCAGTAAGTCTCATTCAAGAAAGCTAACTGAATGAGATGTGGGGAATAAACCCAGGACAATCGACCACTTCTTAATTCCCCCAGCAGACTCAAGAACATTAGGTCAAAGGAGTAGACCATAGGTAATAGCCTAAGAGGAAGACACAGCTCTCATAAGTTTCCTCCCCAGCTATACCACAGATGACTCAGAATAGTGTGCTTGTACTGCAGAGATGAAGAATCCACTTACCAGCTGGACAGCTCCACGAAAAATAAGTAAACAGACTGCATAAATCAGGCGAGATAGGCAAGTGCTTCTTTGCTCTTCCACAAGCAGTCGTAAGTGGCCGGTAATTCAAGAAATTCCGAGCGAATCCGCTGTCCTGGTAAATTCTTGTCACAAAAGGAAGTAAATGTGATTAATAAGTCCAACCAAAAAAATCTCTCTACGTAAGAGAAGCCAACGCGCGCCATGCTTTTAAATCTGTGAGTCAATGATTGCATGAAGAATTCCAAGCAAAAAGGGGAAGTGTGAAAAATAGCACTGAAATAAAACTGCGAAGTAATCATGAGCTGGAGAAAGGCAAGAGGACGCGACCGCGCGGTGAACAGCCTGCAGACGTGGTCGCGAAATGGGAGTTCAGAGAAACGCGGCCGCGGGTCAATTTCGTCAGAGGCGGCTGCTGCGCTGAGATAGACGCGGCCGCGAGTCAGAGGCAAAGGACGCGGCCGCGAGTTCGTTTCTGCAAACACAGCCGCGAGTCAGAAGGAAGGATGCGGCCGCGAGTTAGAGGTGGAGGACGCGCATTCCTGTCAAGTATCACACACCAGGTGTGACACTCACGCATTTCAGTGCGGTGTTCCGCAACACCGCACTGAAATGCATTGTCACGCATTTTGCCGACTTGTCAGCTCCCGCCACCGGCGGCGCCTGTGCACGGCTCCTGCTGCTCTCCGAGTTCGAGAGCGTGCTGCAGCCTGTGCCAGCACTGAGCTGTTGCTTTAGTTCATTATTAGTTTCAATTCATGCATTCTTATCGCTGCTCTCAGCTCGTGGGCTGAGTGAGAGCGCGGCTACAAAGTAACATATAAACAATCTGTGCTGGCTCCAGGCTGGCGCTGTATTTTCCTGCCCGCCGCACCGCGGTTTAAGTTTGACACGTCACGCCCGAGGAATTAGTGTAGCACACGACTGTGAGGCAGAATGGCGGGCCACTCAAATCGAGTGGGAGTCCTCGCGTCGGTCCTGGCTGGCGTGCTGTACTGTCTCGTGCACAGCTGAGTGCCGGCCACAAATAAAACTGCGTTGGCCCAGAGGCGACCCCGGCAGGGACTGTCAGTGACCCCTCCATGACTCGCTTACACGCCGCCGGCGCCCGCAACAAGAGGCATTAATGATCGCGGGCGGCGCAAATCAAACTGAGGCCAAGTCGGGGGCCGATTCACAGCAGCCACTGGGTCGGAGAAGACTGATGCAGTCTTGTCCTGCAGAGTGCTGCAGCTGAGCTGTGCGGCCGCAGCGGGGGTTCCCTGTGCATCCCGCGGCCTCCGGATGGACCGGGAAACTTCTCTAAACTCAACCACTTCAAGTAAGTTATAGTTATTTTACTAACTACATCAATGCCGCATCTGAAAAATAAATTATTTCACTAAATGGCATCATCTGCAGGGCTGCTCACTCTCATCATCCTTCCCAGTGAGCCTCTTGCCGGTTTAAATCTGCAGTCTGTCAGTGACGGATCATTGTAATTATAACAGTAAATGCAGGCGCGGCCCGGCCGCAGGGCTTAATCTCTGTCTGACTTTCTCCGATCTGATAGAGGACACCAGTAAAACATGTTTAAAATGAAACCTATGAAACTAAACACGTTACTATAGGGTGCTTTTGTTTACTTACCAAATTTTGACCTGGAAGCGGTATATTGTTAACATAAAAACAAACACAATTCACGCATTAGTAGTGTGGACTAACGCACAAATATGTGTGCAGTTCTCTGCATTGCTTTGCTTAAAGAGTCAAAGAAGATTATTATGGACACCGAAAGCACTGCTTGAGGTGTCCGACTCTTGGGGGTGGTTCTGGTTCCCCTTAACCGCAATATTAGAAACTATATAAAGTGAAACACTGAAAGGAAACCCGAAGTTTTCTAAGTATGTGCATTCATATTTTGCCTTGCCCCGAACGCTACTTCAAAGAATAACTGCTACATTTAACTCATTAAAGTGCTGATTCTTTTATGAAAATCGCTTCGTCCAACATTTAGTTTAGGTTAATTATAACAGAACAAAACTGAAAACATTCCTGTTCCAACATGGTGTCTATGTTTGTGTGCATTGCCACTTGAACTCAACTGTCTTACCCGAAATTACGTTGACAGTTGACTTATGTTTATTTTTTTATCTTCCTGTCATGGTATTGTGAAGTGTGTGTTTTAAAACTCTGCCCCTCAGTCCACACCCATGGCTATTCTCCTTTCGTTCTAGACATAGGTGCTAGTTAAATTTTGCAACTACTTTTTGCTTTTGTTATTTTACGGCTGTAGATTACTAATTGGACGAATAAAAACAACCCTCTCCTGATGCTTGCCCGATGCGGAGTGTCAGTGACTACTGTCCAATCAGGTTACAAAGCCATTTTTTTTATTTCTGGTGCTTTACAGCAATTTTAAGATCCCCTTGGTGTTTATCGTTACTCAAATAGGTGTAATTTCTGATAATTATATGTTTCTCTGGTCTACATGGCTTGATTTTGCTTGCGATAAAGTGTCACTCATAGTCGTTGAATTGTCACTCATACTTACACTTACATTATGAAAATGTCACACATGGCAATCTGAAACCTTGGCAGCTATGGACGCGGCCGCAACTTTAATTCTGTAAACGAGGCTGCGAGTCAGCTGACTAATCATAAAACAGAAATCAGGGGGATGAAATGAATAGCGGCCAGAGAAGGGGACAATAAGTAATCCGCTAATAATAATCAGGGATCCAGAAAACTGAAGAGCAGAAATTCCACTGAGTAACACAGGAAGGGGCGTGGATACAGGTCTAGGAACGAAAGCCAAGCAACGGCTTACTCGGCTGACCTGGATTTAAAACCTAAGGGAGGGCTTGTAAACACCCTCACCTCATCACGTCAGCATGGCAAGGGGATCTCTTCAAAGAGTCCTTCATCTCAGCAGGACATGCCTCCCTCCACATCCAATAGTGAGGCCATCTAATCACACAGGAAGCTTGGGCTCTGACAATTGCAAATAAAGAAGGAGGCGGAGGAGTCTCTTGCACAGGAGTTGAGAAGAACTCCAGACAGAAACCCTGCACTGTCACCAGAACCCAGGAGTCCTGTGTAAGCAGCACCCAATTGTGAAGAAATGACATTATACTGCCCCACAACTATACTTGCGTAAGCTTGATCTGCTGAGGGTTGTCCACCTCTATAGTTGTGCTTGGTGTAGAGACCTCTTTCACCTCTATGGGGGGAGGGGTAGAAATTGGAAGACTCGGAACAGATGGTCACTCCTCTTCCTCTGTAAGAGTATGCACCTCTGTGGGAAGTCTGATGGGTAGTTCGGCCTGGCACTTGGCCTCTGTAGTGTCTGGCTCAAACAAAAAGGCCATGGTTGAACACTTTCTTAATGTTGGCCTGCGCTTTATCTAAAGCCGAAAACGTGACCAAGTAATTCTCTAGATATTTGACAAAAGTATCCCCAAAGAGGAGACCATTAGCCAATGGGCCAGACTCATTAGGGGCCAATTTAGGATCAATGCAGATCAGGACGGACTTGCACCTTTCTGCAGAAATAGTGCAGTTTGCGTTGCCAATAAGGCAAATGGCCCACTGAGCCCATTCCATTAAGACATTCGGATCAACAGAACACTGGGAACTTTGGCATGACAGCCGGGTCGAGAATATTTGTGAACGGACTGGAGACATCTAGGAGCTTGTCCTGGCAGCCCCGCCAGGCCCAGTCTATTCCCTTCTTTGGATCCTTGGCATATTCCTGGAGAAACGTGGACATATTAAGAGTCTAGATCTGGAGTGTCCACCACTTTGCCAGAGAGGAACAGGGGAGGGCATTCAGAATGTAACGTATTGCGCACATCTCTGTGAAATACTTGGCTCAAACACACTTGTACATAATCAGCCACCTCAGCACATGGGACCTAGTCAGTGGAACGTAGATGAATCATCTCCAGAGGGTTGAATTTCAATTTAAAACTGTGTCAACAATATTATTATGCTTTTCTTATCGTTTGGCAGCAGGACAGGATTCTTGCTGGGAATGATCTGAATCCGAGGCCTGGGAATCAGTGTTGTCGTCTGTGGCACGGTCAACCCATTGCATAAGCGCCGATGGGCCTGGCTTGGAGGAGTCGCAATATTCATGGTTAAGTAGGACTAAATTATTTACCTTCTCGTGCTGAGGTTGGCTGCGCTCTGTACTTTTAACCTTAAGAGGGGGGTGGGCTGAACATGTGAGTTCGTGCCAAATTCTGTTATGCTGTAATTCAAAATTTGCGAACATTCGTGACAAGAATTTTCAATTCTATTAAGAACAAGGAGGCGAGGATTATGCTATTCCCATTTCTTTAATGAAATGCTCAGCAGCCAATAAACAGTAAAAAAAACTACAGTACCCATGAACACCCGGGTAACAACCATAGAGACCATAGTATAAAAGGCAGAATAGACAGTCTCACTTCCTCTTTCTTTGTGGAGGAAACAGTTCAGTTCAATTTAGGAAAATCCAAAACGCAGAACATCAGGAAAGAAGGTAACGAGCGTCGCAGACGTCCAAGATGAACCAGGATGCAGGCAACTGAAGAACATAACACATCCAAAGATGAAGGGGGGTCAGAGGCCTAGGCTTAACGACTCAACAGGATATACAGCACCAAACTGACATAAAAAAAACCAAAGAAATATCCTGCAGTCAACAAATATAAAGACAAAAAATGACCGTGTGGATCCATAGACTGGTTAGCCAAAAATAAATACGCAAAATTTGTACGGATTCCCATCACTCACCGAGCCCGGTGACATGCTTCATCATCTGGGTCTCCTTTTCAGGGCTACTACTCCACCCTAGTGATGTAGGAGCCCAAGGATGTTTTATAGAGTTTATTTTCACTACAGATGTGAGCGAGTATGATGAAAAGAGTGTATGGGAAATAAGTGCAGTGCGAAAATACGTGATGTGAATCTAAAATTGAAGTGGAATCAGACTATAATTTTATTCTTGTCTGATCCGAACAAACAATAAAAACAGTGCAAAGACGGATTTCAACAAATAACCGTCCTGTAATAAGAATGGGTCAACATGTTTCAGCACACACAGGTAGAAATTAACCTAGTGCTTTCATCAGGACCTCTTGGATGTAAATGCTACTGCAATACAATATCAGTGGTGTGATAAATAATAAGTGAAAAAGGATACACTGTGAGTCTAACTGCTCACAGATTTCATTCCTCTCGCCTCTTGGAAAAATCTATAAAAAAATAAGAGGTATATATAAACCGTTTTGGAGCACGGTCTTTATTTGTCTTATATCAATACAAGTGGCGAAAAATAGCCATCATAAACATTCAGAAAATATCTGAAACTCACTCCAATGAGTCTTACCTCAAGGGTATGGAGGAGAAACCTCACCCCACCTGGCAACAGGTCAGGACAAAGGAGGCACCGCTCTGGAGAAGAGACAAAATTAACAACCCTAATTTAGTATGGTATATAGGCTCTTCTACGCGTAAAATCACAAACATAGTGTCTAATTGAGAAGTCAAAAACCCTCCCTTATCTTGAAAACAATCATCACTCCTTTTAAAATTTGCAAGTCAGCCACTTCCAAAATAGTGTGGCCATATATTATGCCGATTATACTAGCGTGAAGAATCGCCGAGTATTTGTGAAGAGTCATATACACGTCCATACCCCAAGATGAGACCCTGGATACAGTTAATTCACTGCTGGAACAACGTGACCTTGATTCAATAACGCCAGTCCACTTCATCATGGCTTGTGCACAGATCGCTATGAAAGACAACTTCTTCAGGTTTGAAGACACGATTTATCTTCAAACCTCAGGCACAAGTATGGGAAGCATTTTCGCTCCAAGTTTGGCGAACCTTTACGTTCATGGCTTCGAACAAGAACACATATTCAGCCAAACCAACCCCTACTGTGAATCTATACGCCTGTGGAGGCGTTACATCGACAATATTTTGGTAATCTGGCGCGGCGATGTAACTAGTGTCAACACATTCCTTCTCTGGTTAAATAGTCGCAACAATTTTTTGAAATTTACAGTTGAGATTGACATACATGAACTGCCATTCTTAGATCTCCTGATTGTTGCTTCTCCCAGTGGCCTGCAAACAGAGCTGTATACTAAGCCTATGGCTAGGAACTCCTTATTAAGTTTCAAAAGCCATCACCCGAGAGCAATGAAGGAAAACCTGCCGTACGGTCAATTCCTGCGGTTGCGCAGGAATTGTTCTACAAAAGATACTTTCAAAAAGCATGCAGATATTCTTATGGACCACCTGGTGGAAAGAGACTATCCTGCTAATTTAGTTCGGCGCGCAGCCAAACGGGCTAGCAATAACAACCGCGATAGCCTACTGGAACCTAAAGTCATGAAAGAACCCACATCTAGACTAACGTTTGTCAACACTTACAGCACGGCGTCCAATGACATCAAAAAAATTGTATGCCGCCATTGGAAGATACTGAATCCCTATTTTTGCGTTCAAGAGGAACAGCAACCTACGTGATAAATTGGTTCACACTAGGCCTCTAACTGAAGCCCAACCACCAGACACAATATGGGGCTTGCCTCCTGTCCAGGGCCATTTCCCGAGTGGAACATGCAAGGTGTGTCCGCTAACTAAAAAATCTAAAACAGTGGACATCGGGACTGGTCGTCTATGGATCCAAAAAGAATTCACCAATTGCAACAGTGAAAGAGTAGTTTACTTAATCACTTGTCCCTGCAATTTGAAATATGTTGGGATGACCACCCGAAAGATTAAACTCAGGATAATGGAGCACATGAGCACTGTAAGGTGCAAAAAACAAGCAACGCGCCTGACTACCCATTACCTAGAACTTAATCACCGACCTGATGATATGGTCTGGACCATTTTAGAACAACCATTCATCCCACAACATGTCTCAGACATATCTAAATTCCTTTTACTAAGGGAACAGAATGGGTGTTTAGACTAAAAAGTGACCATTTGGGACTTAATGATGCGATTCCCTGGTCAAGTCTATAACAATCCTTCATCTGTAATCTGAATTGCATTTATGTTCAACCTGTCCTTGTTTGTTAGATCTCACTGAGGACAACAGTGGATGATATGTCATTTCCAAACATGATAAATATCCGTTTCACTGTTAGGATATCATAGTATCTTACTTTTTCCAACTCCTAAAACATAGAGTATTCGTTATAAACCAATAACGTAATCTAATGTTAGGACTCTATGTATTACAGGACCTTTTTCCAATATATTTTACATCAGGGTCCTATGAAATACTTGTTCATTTAGCAGCATACTACATTTCCCAGCTTTCCTTCGGTCGTTTTGTAGTTAACTGCGCGAACCGATACATTCAGACTTAACAACATGTCTGATTTGGCTCTTCTGGATGTGGGATTGTTTCCTCCAGATAGGCTGTTTTTGTAATTCACAGTTCAGCCACTAGCTTTAATTTAAGTGTGGTATCTTATGCGAAGGTTAAACGAACGTACTACATCTACATTACCCTTGACCACCCTGGGTTTTTGTAGTTTGGGGCGTGTTCTCGTGATACTATGCCAGAAATCTCGCGAGATTCTCCTCACAACGTGGAAGTGAGTGCAGCCGCGACTAACTTCCTAGGCTCTTTTTAAACAGCACCGACACCACCGAACGGTACCTCCCCGACGGCCGAGATGCACACCTGAGGTACCGACGGTTAGGTGAGTGAATGTGCGTTGTTTCACGAAAAGTCAGGTTATACATTGTTCTCTACAGGGCGAACTTTTGCTCTGTGGTTCTAACATCTTTGGGCAATGGGCTTCACAAATACTCGGCGATTCTTCACGCTAGTATAATCGGCATAATATATGGCCACACTATTTTGGAAGTGGCTGACTTGCAAATTTTAAAAGGAGTGAGGGGGTTTTCAAGATAAGGGAGGGTTTTTGACTTCTCAATTAGACACTATGTTTGTGATTTTACACGTAGAAGAGCCTATATACCATACTAAATTAGGGTTGGTTATTTTGTCTCTTCTCCAGAGCGGTGCCTCCTTTGTCCTGACTTGTTGCCAGGTGGGGTGAGGTTTCTCCTCCATACCCTTGAGGTAAGACTCATTGGAGTGAGTTCCAGATATTTTCTGAATGTTTATAATGGCTATTTTTCGCCACTTGTATTGATATAAGACAAATAAAGACCGTGTTCCAAAACTGTTTATATATACCTCTTATTTTTTATAGATTTTTCCAAGAGGCGAGAGGAATGAAATCTGTGAGCAGTTAGACTCGCAGTGTATCCTTTTTCACTTATTATTTATCACACCACTGATATTGTATTGCAGTAGCATTTACATCCAAGAGGTCCTGATGAAAGCACTAGGTTAATTTCTACCTGTGTGTGCTGAAACATGTTGACCCATTCTTATTACAGGACGGTTATTTGTTGAAATCCGTCTTTGCACTGTTTTTATTGTTTGTTCGGATGAGACAAGAATAAAATTATAGTCTGATTCCGCTTCAATTTTAGATTCACATCACGTATTTTCGCACTGCACTTATTTCCCATACACTCTTTTCATCATACTCGCTCACATCTGTAGTGAAAATAAACTCTATAAAACATCCTTGGGCTCCTCCATCACTAGGGTGGAGTAGTAGATCTGAAAAGGAGACCCAGATGATGAAGCATGTCACCGGGCTCGGTGAGTGATGGGAATCCGTACAAATTTTGCGTATTTTCAGCTAACCAGTCTATGGATCCAAACGGTCATTTTTTGTCTTTATAGTTGTTGACTGCAGGCAACTGAAGAACACCAGATCCAGAAATCCATGGAAGGCAAGCGAAGGCAGATGGTGCAGAACAAACCTCTACTTCGGGTCAGAACCTGAAAAGAGACACATAGCCGTAATACACATCCAGTGCATAAAATGTAATCAAAATAAGGGAAGGAGAAACAACAAGGGATTTGAAGAAATCCATATGCAAATATTAACATGTTTACAATAGCAATATATGCATAAATAACAACGGGTGGGATAATCCTCGCCTCCTTGTCCTTCATAGAATTGAAAATTCTTGTCACGAATGTTCGCAAATTTTGAATTCTATGTCAGGACAGGAGGCTCAGATTATGCTTGTTTAAAGCTGATCCACCACCACAGAAGCAATATGATCAATCGGTTTATAATAAAAAGTTTTGAATACAGAATAAGAAGACCAATCTGCGGCCTTCATAATGTCAAAAAGAGTGACACCCATCGAGAATGCTTTGGAAGCCATTGCCCCTCATGCAGAATGAGCACCAAAAACAGAAACATCAATGCCAGCCTCTGACATGAGCCATCGTACCCAGCGACCCAATGTAGCTGGGGTAACGGGGCGGAAAGGTTTCTGCAAAGCAATCAGCAATTGACCCTGCATATCTGATCGTAAAGGAGCAGTACTTACTTCATAATCTTTGACACATTGAACAACACAAAGGTTGGGATGAGTTGGAAAAGAAGGGTAGGTAATGGAAGTAGTGTTAGTTTTGGTACGTCCGGAAAGGAGAAACGTAACACCCTCGGGCATAAAGCTGCGACCTGCCAAGTCCAAAGCACGAACATCAGACACCTGTTTGCAGGAAATAAGGCACAACAACATAGCCAATTTGGCCGACAGTTGTTTACGGGATAATAAAGAATTGGAAGGCCAAGTCTCGAGAAATCGTAGAACAATGGAAACATCCCATAAAGAGACGTACCTAGGACACGGAGGTTTCGCTAGACGAATACCCTTAAGCAACTTGGCAATCAAAGGGTGCTCACCTGCAGGTTTCCCATCAATACTAAGATGGCCTGCTGAAATGGCAGAACGGAAATTGTTAACAGTCCGATAAGCCAAACCGGAAGAAGCAAGAGAGGCCAAAAAATTAATGATCATGGAGACATCTGCTGAAGTGGGATCAACTTCCCGTTGAACACACCAGTCACACCATCGCTTCCAAGACCCTTTGTATCGTTTGTGAGTATTGGGAGGCGAGGCCTCACTAATGAATTTGGAAGCATCTCGAGAAAGGCCTGGGACTGACTAGTGATCCCCGAAATTCGCCACGCCAGCAGATGAAGATTGCCGGACAGAATCAGGGGATGAGGATCATCGAAAGGATCCAGCAGGAGATTCCACTTCTGGGGAAGGAGAGGCACCGCACAACACATCTCCAGGAGAACCGGGAACCACGCTTGCGCCCTCCACAGAGGGGCAATCAGAATCAATTCCGATCGAAAACGTTTCGTGTAAGCCACGACCCTGGGAATCATCATGAACGGGTGAAAGGCATAGCACAGACCCGACGGCCAAGTCTGAAGAAAGGCATCCGTGGCCAAGGCTTCCGGGTCCGGCCTCCAACTGTAGAACAGTGGGAGCTGGGTGTTGAGGCGAGAGGCAAACAGGTCGATCTGACACTGGCCCCAGGTCCGGAGGAGTGAAAGACAAACGCGAGGATGTAGCCTCCAGTCGCTGAAGTCCCGAAGATGCCTCGAATTCCAATCCGCAATCTGATTGTTGCGGCCGGGAAGATATTCCGCAATAACAGTGATCTTCTGTTGCAGACAACAATGCCAAAAATCTTTGGCTATCTCTGCCAATAACCTGGACCGAGTTCCGCACAGTTTGTTGATATAGTGGACTGCCGATACGTTGTTCATGCGGAGAAGTATGCAGCAACTGGACTGAAGGGGAGTGAAACATCGGATCGCAAAGGACCCCGCCAGGAGTTCCAGGCAATTGATGTGGAGAGACAACTCCTGGGAGGACCAACAACCTCCTGTGGAGACAGGACCGCACCGGGCTCCCCAACCCCACAGGCTGGCATCTGACTCTATCACTAGATCCGGGGACACACCGAACAGGGCTCGACCATTCCAAGCATCCATGTGGTCCAACCACCATTGCATCTCCCACCTCGCTTCCTCTGATAGAGGAATCTGATCTGAGTAACGGAGGCCTCTCTGGAAATGACAGATCTTCAGGCGCTGCAGTGCCCTGTATTGTAGAGGGCCCGGGAAGATCGCTTGAATGGAAGACGCCAACAGACCTACAACTCGTGCTAACGATCTCAATGATACAGTCTGTTTCGAAATAACCGAAGTTAATTCCCTCTTGATATACCGAATCTTCTGATTGGGTAATAGAAGTTGACACGAAATTTAATTGACCCTGAAGCCCAGAAAATCTATCACTTGCGTTGGAATCAAGACGGATTTCTGAACGTTCACCAGAAACCCCAGAGATTGTAAGAGGTCAACGGACCACTCCTGGTGAGTTAGGAGTTTGAGCAGACAGTCTGCCATAATCAGAATGTCGTCCAAGTAAATAATCAGGCGAACACGTAGGTGTTCCACGACAGGCCTCAGCAGTTTCGTGAAGCACCAAGGTGCTGACGAGAGACCGAACGGGAGAACTTGGTATTCGAACCAAGTCCCCTCCCAAAGGAATTGAAGGAACCGACGATGAGGACCGAAGACGGGAATCGACAAATACGCGTCCATGAGATCGAGGCGAACCATCCAGTCCCCCTCTCGAAGATTTCGCAATAGATGGATCCCCTCCATCTTGAAATGTCTGTAAACGACCCCTCCGTTGAAGTCCTTTAGATTGAGAACTAGGCGAGATCCGCCCCCTTTCTTTTCGACCAGACACACTGTGCTGACGAACCCCTTGGGATGACGGACAGTCGGAATTATCGCCCATTTTTTGAGGAGAACGTCTATTTCCGTAGAAATAAATTCCCGATCTTGTAGGGAAAAACATAGAGGTGTGGGAGGGTGGGTTTGACACTGGGGCTGGTAAAACTTTATTTTGTAACCCTGGACAGTTTCCAGCACCCAGGCATCGCTGCAGATCATACGCCAATTGTGGAGAAAAAAACGTATCCTGCCCCCCAGAACCACATCGCAAGCTGGAATCAAGCTCACCTGAAGTGTTGGAATCCTGGTAACCACCTTGGTTTCCTCCGGTACGTCCTTTTTTGTACTGGCCTCTCCCCTTGCGAGAGGGGTAGAAATTGGATCTGGTTTTTATAACCGGTATCTTGGCCTCCTCCTCTCTGGGATTGATACCCTCTTTGGGACTGTTGCTGGGAACCACGGCCGAACGAGCGTCCTCTATGTCATCCGGCCCTGGCAAAAACCGGACGCATTGCTCGCCGCAGCGAAGCCTGAGCCTTGTCCAAACCACTGAAGGCGGCAACAAACTTCGTTAGCTCCTTTAAAAAGGGTTGGCCAAATAGCAGACCTTGTGCTGCAGGACCTGATTACGAGGTAGAGAGCTCAGCCAACTTCGGATCAAGTTTTAGAAGGATGGAAAGGCGTCTCTCACGTGAAATCGCACAGTTGGCATTACCCAACTGGCAAATGGCCCTCTGCGCCCACTCAATAAGTTCGTCGGGGTCCACAAGGGCTGACGACTCCTTAGCCAGGAACCCAAGATCCAGGATTTTGGTGAGAGGACCCAATAAATCAAGCAACTTGTCCTGACAGGAACGCCAAGATCTGTCTAGACCCTTCTTCTGATCCTTGGCGTATTTCTTAAGATAGGTGACCATTGTGGGGTCAACTTCAGGAGTCTCCGCCAGATGGTCTGCAAGATCCGGCCTAGGGCATCCAGAACGAAGCCTGGCCCTAACATCCTTTTCGAAAGGTTGACGGATGTGCGTTTGGACATACGCAGCTACAGCTGGGGAAGGCAGCCAGGAAGTTGAATGGGGATGAACAATATCTGAAGGATCAAAAGTCAGGACTGGTGGATGCGTGGGGGCATCAACAAAATGTTCCTTGTACACCTTCTTCCGAGGTGGAGGATCCTCATGGTCCGAAGAAGTAGAGGAATGAGTGTTGTCGGTATCAGTAGGTGGAGGAGCGGACGCCGACGCACTCACAGAGGACTTGGACTTGTCAGCCGCCAAGCTCCTAGCTAACTTCTGAAAGTCAGACTTATGGGGATTTACAGGAGACATAGAGGACGTACGGGAAGCAGGCAACCAACCTTGTTGTTGCGCATATTGATTTAAATGACGCTTCAGTGGATTAATGGCACGCACAAGCGCCTTATTCACAGAGTGCTGCACTCCCTGGTCTAATACCTCAACCACATTTTGCTCCAACGAGCCAGAATCATCCTCCCCATAGTAGTAGTCATCGTCGTCATAATACTCTTCCATGTTACACAGCGGGTAAATTATAATGCCTAATGTACTCAGGAAGCAAAAGGCGTCACACTGGGTTAATTTCCTCAGAGGCTGTGGGCATTGACGTACAGGACGACTTTTCTCTCAACCGGCGTCGTGTAAACACGAAAGTAAGCCGGAAAAAGGCTGCCGCGCATGCGCGGTAACAGCCGCCCCGGGAAATGCACAGCAGAGCTTGCGCACCCAGCGCGAGCCTCCGAAACCCCTCTTCTCCCGCTCCACAAATATAGGGACAGGGGCAACAAGCGCCCGGGCACACGGGAGGCGTGCACACGCTCCCCGCAAGCAAACAGGCAGGAAAATGCGGAACGGCAAACAGAGCCGACAATGCGAAGCGAAGCATCACAAAAGCGCTGCATAGACGTGACACAAAGCGCGGAGGAAGCGCCAAGCATATACAAACAGTAAAGCACAATAATGCATGAAATTCAAGAAGGTAAGAAGCAAATAAGCACTTAACTGGCTGCGGAGCAGCAAAGAAAGAGGAAGTGAGACTGTCTATACTGCCTTTTATACAATGGTCTCTATGGTTGTTACCTTGGTGTTCATGGGTACTGAAGTTTTTTTTTACTGTTTATTGGCTGCTGAGCATTTCATTAAAGAAATGAGAGTGGCATAATCGGGGCCTCCTGTCCTGACATAGAATTCAACAGGGGTTGTGTGAAAGGGCGCAAAGCTCTGAGCAATGCTTATTAACGGAATCTTGCACAGGAACATTTAATGCTTCACAAATCTCTCTACTATCTGGTGCTCGTAAGGAGTATTAAAAAATTCTATAAAGAAGTCATCCTCCTGGTAGAATCAAGCAATAGATGCAGAGCACCGTAAATAGCTCCAGGGTAGGAGGGGGAGGGCAGTAGCGTTGAGGCATAAGGAGGGAAGGGGTGGTGGTAGCCCCAACAGGTGCAAAAGGGTGTAGCACCAAGCCCTAGTCCGGCCAAATCAAGGTGGAGTGAGGCAACTGACCCCTAAAGCGGAGCCCTGCGCCGTATTAGCAGCCCAGTGAAGCACGTGGGGAAAGCTGAACACCTCAGGCGGGACTCGGGAGCGCAGTAACGACGTTCAAATTAGGGAACCATTCGCGCGATGGTCAACTCACGCGCGTTGCAGTATGCGCATGCGCGACGTCGGAAATAGAAAGAGGACACTTCAGTAAAATGTCGCAATAACACGAGAGAGAGAGAGCACTTATCTGATCTGTCAGCAGCAAAGAAAAAGAAGCATAATCCAAAACCTTCGTTCCTGCCATAGAATTACAAATTCAATTTTTCATAGGCAGGGGAGATTAAGAGATTTAATCGTAGTAAAACTGCCGACGCCCTGACTCGAACCCGCTTTTCCAGTTTCAAAATCGGCTGCTTTGGTTGTTACACACCATATCGTCGCCCCTTGCCTATTACATAAGAAGTGTAGTCCTACCACTATTACTGTATCGGTTCCCTCGGGCTGGGGCTGCCCTTCGCTCAAGTACATATTGCTTTAGATAAAAGATAGACAAACGTGATTAAATTACCTCTGTGTGAGAAATCACTGAAAGCCGGTAGTACGGATCCGGCGGCCATCTTGGATGTGGTCTCTATAGCCCAAAGTTAAGTGACGCAGGAGGGATACAACTAGGAATATCTGCTGGCCCTGTTATAACATGTGAAGAAGATCTATAAAAGGATCATTTATTATTGTTTTGGTTAACACTGTCTTCCCTAGAAGCTATTTTTCAAACTCTTGCTATTTACGCTCTTCTGTTTATCGCTTTAAAATACATCTAAAGTGTGTATTTCACCGTAATTTTGGAAAGAATCCTATTGTATATTAGTACTTGTAATATTTCGTACATTAACTTTGTGAGTTTGGCCAAGGTCGCTTCATTTTCGTCATAGAGGGATGGTAGCTTTCACTACGTTACTACATTTCCCATGGTGCACATGTCACATGTTTCCATAGAAGTCTGTGCGTCGCTACTATTTAGCAGCTCCAGACTCCATCTCCCGTGGACCCCGAGCGCCCTCTACTGCTGCCTGAGAAACAGCTCTGGCTCTAAACTCCATCTCCCATGCAGCCCTGTCACTTCACTACTTTCCCCTTGACAGGGCCCTGTGTTATGACTCCATCTCTCGTGAAACCGGGGCGCCGTACTGACGCCCCCTTGCGGCGGCTTGTGGCAGTGCAGTGCACGGAGCCGCTGTCAGAGCCGCTGTCAGAGCTGCTGTCAGGGGCAGGGCGGACGCGGGGACCCAGGGACGGGGACGGCAACGGAGGCACCAGGACCCCGCAAAGCGGAGAGCGCGGTAGCCGGGTGAGTGAAGCCTCAGAGGGAGTCGGGGAGGCGAGGACGCAAATGACCTTCAGAAGCAGAGGAACTTATGGACATGGACTAGGGTCAGTTTGGTCCCTGCGCGGGAGAAGGGGTGCTAGACTTGACCTTCACGTGTACAATAAGGAGAAGAGAGGAGTGAGAGGTAGAGTGAAGGGCAGTGGGGAAACAGTGAGATAAAGGGAGTACCAAGGAAAAGAAGTTGGTGTAGCATGAAAGTGACAGGGGCAAGCTGTGGGTTGAGCATTGCCTGGGGTGAAAGGGGTAGCAAAGATGTGACGAGAGTAAACATGGTGTAGAGTGACCACACGGGCGAGGAGCCAGCATTGGACAAATACAGTAGTACGGAAGCAACAAGGAGTGGAGATAATCAACAAAGGCATGCTGCCAAGTGGCCCCGTGTCATATGTGACACATTCACAGTCCTGTCTTTGCACGCTCACACATGCGAGACCCTGCGCATAGTGGAGAAAGAAACGACCGGATTGCAAAGTGCTGTTGACTAAAAGCCAGGACGAGCTGACGGAGTGGAGGTCGCAAGAATGGTGGCATCAAGGGGTGGTGTGGTCTCAGGTCGGAAATGGTGGCCTGTGGCAAATGTTTGTGGGCAGAATGAGAATGGAGGCATGGGACAGAGAGCACGAGGTTAATGCAAGGGCGAGGGCACAGGGCCAGAGAGGGCGAAGCCAGTGCTTGGATTGTGGTGTGTGACAAGTGAGGATGGTGGAGGCGGCAGGGCGAGGATTGTGGCATAGGGTGAATAGTGGTGGGCTGAAAGAGAATGGTAACTTTGTATTATAATAGTGCCCTTTGGGGAGCTCCGATTGGATGCCCTTTTCCCTCGCTGCTCCCACCCCGCGCTGACTTCTACCACATGGTGTTGCTCTGCCCTGCGATACAGAAGTACTGGGAGTCCTTAATAGGAGAATTGACAGAGGTCTTAAGCTGGGTGGTTCCTCTTGGCTCCTACACAGGTTCTTTTGGGCATCACTGATGGATTGGATGGTAGCAGGGCCGAAAAGCTGTTTCTGAACACAGCCTTGGTGGTAGCAAAGAGAGATAGCGCTGCCCATTGGCTGACTGCTACCGCACCAACATTGGCTCGTTGGCGCAGGGGGGTGGACTGGTGTGCCGTCCAGGAACGGCGTCTTTATGTGGCTAGGGTTTGTCCCGATAAATTTTGCCGCATGTGGGGGAAGTGGGTGGGAGTGATAAAGAGTTAAGGTGGGCTGATTTGATCTACAGATTGCCTCTGGATATGTTGACCTTAGGTTTACATGTACGTCACTTTTCGTATCGTTGTGGAATGTGCTTACCCTGGACTACTCTAATGCGATGTAATTCTGAATGGTGCTGTTTGTTTGGTTATAATGAACACTCAATAAAATTGCTTATCAGAAAAATAGTGCCATTTGGTCGAGTGGAGGTTTAAAAGGTGAAGATGACATGAAAAGAAATATGATTGTAGTAGGGGAGGGTGAAAGGGGTAAGTCTGGAGGGTGGTTACGAGACAGAATGGTGTGAAATTGCCTGAGATTGAAGGGGTCAAGAAGGGAAGGCCCGCGCGATCAGTAGCATGAGTCAGAAAGTGTTGTGGGCATGACGAGACTGGAGTCCATGGGCAGAGTGTGCTGGGAAAAATTGTAGTGTGATTCTTGCTTGGCTTTGAATGTGGCACTGGGGCAAGAACTGTGACAAGATAAGTAAGGATAATGACACAGGCAAGACGACAAGCTAATTAATGCGCAGAATCATTATTTGGGGTGATGTGTGTGCCAGTCTGTGCAGGGCATCCTCAGTGGGAGTGGGGTAGTCCGCGCACCAATCTCCACTACCAATCTCCACTAAACTGGGGTACTTTGCAAAAGGTATGTTTCTTTGGTGGGCCATTTGGCAGAGGGTGGTATCCCTGGTACAATAGTTTCTGCACTGACTGTGACTCCCATTTTGTAATGAGTGTAATTTGTTGGTCATCTTTTTTTGTGTTTCATAAAGAGCTGTTAATGAAAGCACTGACACAGATATTAGTGGTTTGAAGGGAACCACTTGCATATGTATTTATGCCCTTCTGACACCTTTTATCAAATGTTCTTTTTTACCTTGATCTTTTGATAAAAGCGTGCACCGGGTTGCAACAGCATGCAGGCGGTACTAGTGAAGTGAATGTCTCTTTCACTGCTTTGATTTTGCTAGCAAGGTTCTTGTTGACTCAGGCAGAGTGCCCAGGCAGGAGACATGGGGTGAACAATCTTTAGTGCTCACATGGGATGGAAATGAGGCTTCCGTTACTGTACCTTCCGATCAAATATCTCTCATGTGTGCTGAAGACAGTTCCAAGACTGTGTTGGTCTGTTAGCACAAGGATCATTACGTTGTGGCCTACTTATTCTGAGTAGCGCCATAGCTGGACCTATAGCATCAGCATTATGTCTCCCCCAGCATGTGAAGCTTTACTTCCAACAGTCCTTTCCAACTACTCAATATTTAAACTGACCCAAAGTGTGAAAGCAGCTCTGTTGGCATTTAAAATTCTAGGAAAACATTTAAATGCCCTTGTTTTTTATGCTTTTATTTTGTGACCAGTCCAGGTAGTGCAGTCATCTAGGACCCAGCTGCTCGGTGCTACTAAAATTCATGCATTGGAGTGTATCAAGTAAGCTTAATGAAGGAATTATGTAATAAAAAGAAACTACAATGCAATGAAGATTAATTAAATTAAATGAAATGAATGAAGAAATTCATGAAGAAATAACCAACAATTGATGTTTAATCATTTTAACCTTCATAGACCTAATGTGGAGTGCCCTAAGGGGGATGCAACCAAGATTTGTGGAAGCACTAATGGTAGTTAAACATTAAGACGTTACTGGACGGAAACGTCACCCCAAGGAGCACCCAATAAAGAAGACGAGAAAGTTAAACAAAAAGAGTCTCGCAACAAAATACAAAACCACTGGTTGTGCGCAAGCCAATTTAAATTGAGTCTGGGGTATGGCACACAACTCCAAATATTGGAAGATAGCTCTTTTAAATCCGAGGTGTCCTTACCTCCTTCTTTCTCAAATTATATCTTACACCTTGAATTAGGGTTACCTTACATGGCAGACACAATTAGACTAGCGCAAATTCTCTTATGGTTCTCTATATGGCGTATGACCACAGTCAATTTAACACGAAATATAATGAAAGATTGTCTGAGATTGGATTATCATAATAGGATCAGATGGCTTAGTTATGTGAAGTCAGAATTAAGAATGATTGGGTTGGGAGAACTGTTCAAGGATCAAACGGCATGCAGGAGAATGTCAAAACAGAAATTTATTGAGACATATTTGCGGCGGGCTGACCATGTCCACAGAGAAAGAAATCATAGACAAAAGGCGGCCCTTGCTTATGACCAGATTCCCTCCCAGATTAGAGGGAGGATATTCCTACCTAGCATGCACTGCAATAGCGCATCATAGATATTTGCTACTAAGAGATCGTCTTAATCTCGTCCCTTTGATGTTAGGGTACCCAGAGAGAAAATTTAAACACTCAGACTTGATGCTGTGCCCTTGTGATAATCATTCTCCTCAATCTGACCTACACCTAGTATTGTTTTGTGAGTTTTACAAGACAGAAAGAGAAGCCTTTATTTTTCCAATTTTAAGCCGCCACAATTTCAGCCAATGTCGGGTGGCACTCTATTTTCTAAAATCCCCACCTGACCCTTTTGTCTGTTTTTCAGTAGCCACCTTCTTGTGGGCCTGTATGAAAAAGAGAAAGACGCAAAGCTGATAGATGGTATAATTGCTTTAAGCAATAATTATATGTATATCTGAACCCGCTCTCTAGGGCACATGAAGCTCCACATGATATTAAATAATTTTAAATGCTTTTAACAAAACTTTGATATGTATTTTAAGTACATCTTTTCCTCTTGGGCTTTTTTAACTTATCTTATGGAACGCTTGGTTTAACATTGATTGAATCTGTGCTTTTATGATCTGTTCTTAAAGAGATCGAATAAATATTTTATTGATTGATTGACTTGATATAAGGTGAAGTCTGTACTGCATTTAGTCTTTAATGACTGGATACAGCGCTAAAGATGTAACCGTCAGAACTGGACACAATAATCCAGCCGTGGCTTCTAGAAATGGACACAACAACCAAAATATACACACAACTCCAGGTGAAGCTTCTACAATTGAATAAAATACCCTGGACAGACATGGCCTTAGAACTGACTGAGAGCAGTGGCCCCTCACGGGCACCAGACATGGGCAGAGGGCGAGAAGCTGTGGTGGATGAGGGCAGGGTGGTAGAAGGGGTATCGATGTGGATGTGAGCGGTGCCAGTGCTAGTGACAGTTTGTGGGTGAGGCTTTGGGCTGGGCGAGTGAAAGGCTGCGTATGAATGCAAGATGCTTTAACAGTGATAAGCTGTAATGAGAGTGGAGGCTGTAACATCGACAGAGTGTGGGTGAGCCACAGTGCTGTAATAGACGCAGACTGCGGAGGAAGTCAGTGTTAGATTGTGGAGGGCAACGTGCTATTGACAGCGGTCGTCAGGAGGAAGACAACGTAATGTTAATAGAGATCGTCAGAAGAGGAGAGTGTGGTGAAACACTGATAGGCGGTACGTGAGAGCAGTATGCTTTGATTGGTCATTGTTTAAAAAAATATATATATTAGCTCTTATTGAAGGACTTGTGGTTTCCACTGAGATTCTCGTACAGTAGCTGCTCTGACACATACAGGAAATTCTGTTCTGTGCACCCTGCTTCCTCTCCTGGCCTTCTTTGACTCTGTCGCGCAGTATCTGTAGCAGAAGTTTGATTTCTGCTGTTCACACTGGGGAAGTTCGATTATCTCTGCTGGTCACTACCTGAGAGACGAGAGGAGAGTTTATCTCGGCATGCAACGTTTACAACGAAATTTTTACAACACACTACCATTACAACGCAGGTATTACCACGCATACCATTACAACGCATTGCGCTGGGGGGCGTTCTAGGATAGGGAATAAGTTTAATTTTCTATCCAACACCTTCCCTAGTGTCCATGGGGACTGGAGTTGGAATAGAAAATTATACTTACCACTATCCAGCACCTCTAAGCGCTATGCGTTGTAATGGTATGCGTGGTAAAAACCGCGTTGTAAAGGTATGCGTGGTAAAAGTATGAGTTGTAACGTCATACATCCAGATTCTGTTGTTAGCACTTGAGCGCCTAGTGGAAGTATCTTCACTGTTTGCCTAGTCATTATGTTTTACTTATGTCTTTTTGCTTCCTTAGGTCCTACTATGTAGTGCAATTCTTTTTCTCTCCTGTGTGTATGTAAAGCGCTCTGATACCCACACATCAGGCTAGCGCTATATAAAACTTTTTTAATAAATACATCTTTATTGTACACACTTGAATGGTCAGATGGTTTATCTTAACTGTTCACACCTGTGGGGCAAAGGGCAATTAACCTCTGCCTTTCACACCTGAAGGGCGAAGTGAGTTGTGTCTCTGCTTCTCATGCTTAAGGATCAAAGGAAGGTGTATCTTTGCTATTCGCATCTTGTGGGATCAGAGGAAGGTTTATCTCTTTTGATCATCTCTGAGTGGTCAGAAGGCAGCTTGTTTTTATGCTGTTCACTAATAAGAGATACGCAAACAAATGATGGACAGAATGCTGAACAAATCATACATTCACCCACAGTCAAGAGATATGGGTTAAATACATTGTTCTTTGGCTCACCATGCCACCCCAGTTTAGACCCAGCCATATGCAAATCAGTCTTGACCCTGTGCCTCATGGGAACAGTCCAGACCGAACTGCCAACCCTGGTCCTCCCTGGACTGGAAACAAGCATCCTGGGACCGGTTTCTGGTTATTACCCTTCATCAGCCAGGCTAGCCTGAATTCAGTGCCAAAGTGAGCAACGGACCCACGTCTGGGCATACCCATCCCACTTAGGGAAAAAGTGATACGCAAACAAATGATGGACGAAATGCTAAATAAATCATGCATTTACCCCCAGTCAAAAGATCTGTGTTAAATCCATGGGTAGAAGCTGGTGAATGATGGTGAAGTGATGGAACCTGACTCCTGTGGGATGGGGCTTGTTCCTGTGAGCATGTGAGGTGATGGGAGCTGGCTCCTGTATTTTGAAGGAGACTGGCTCGGCAGCTAAAGCTGTGAAGCCTGAATCAAGCCTGTGGTGGTTCTGTTAAGTCTTCAATCGGGACCTGACCACTGGGGGAGCTGGCATCCCCGAAGGAGAGTATGAACTTTAGAATTCATCCACTGCATCTCACAGAAGCTTCTCTAGAGGGGCACTTAAGCTTATCCATGCACTGTGTACTCGAGTCCCTCTTTGAGTAGAGAAGGTAGGTGACACACAGCTGGCCAAATTCAGGGGCTCCTCAGGCGTGCGGCGAGGACTCCCTCCCTTGTTGGATTAACTGATGGGCAGCAGGGCAACCCAGCTAACTATTGTCCACACCAAGCTTGTCCTTTTGGCAATGCAAACACAACAGAAGAATACTTGGCTAGACAATGATGTCAGTCTCGGTGCAAATAAGCTGGTAGGTGTCAAATAGACTGTTGTAGGCAAACAGGCTTGGTACAGCAAACAAAGTCTGAGTTCTTAACAAAGCTGTCGAGTGGCCGCTGTTGAATTCGTTCCTGGTGGTGACAATTTTATTCCAAGGAGGTTACCATCTGAGCTGTGAAGGGCGTGCTTTTAATGGACAGTTACAAAAAATTGGCACTGTGTACAGTCTTGGTATTTCTAAAATCTATATTTTGGAAGTACTTTATATTACATCTCAGTGTGCATTCTGGAGCAGCCTATCTTATACTGCCTATAATGCAAGTTTAAAATAATGACTTGCATATTAACAGTGATTTTTGTGACGGACTCAGGACTGTAACACTAAACATACACAAGTCGCTATTCTCTACTGCAGCCACCAGGGTTCAATTATTTGGTTCTCTTGTTACAGACAAGGACCTCTCTAGCACATTAACTAATAGAGGTTTTATAATGTACAATTTTCATTGAATTTGTGCCTTATTTCATATGTGGTTTACCTGGTGAGAGACCCTAAAAAGTTACCGAAGACTTAATTTTTTTAGCCACACCTCACTCGCCCCACACCCAAATTGCGCACAGCCTCATTTGTCCTATACTTTTTGTAATACACTTCAACCACTGACACAGGTGCATACCCATTTCAAACGACCAGCTCTCAGTCCTGGTAGAAGAGGGGTGCTGATAAGAATAGGGGGCTGTCGGCTCTTTTTCTAAGTTTGTAAGTGCATGATCTAGCCAGAGTGTAGGTTTCCTTGAAAGATTGAGTATTAAATATTAAAATATTTGCTTCCAACACATTTCAGAATTACAAAAAGATGTGCATCATCTGTGCTTTCCTAATTCTGATATATTCATACACTTTATTTACAGGTATTTACATTTTGTTGTGTGCTAGAAAAAACATAACATCCTACAGCCGTTTTACATTCCCATACCCAGCAAGATTGTCACATAAATCCTCTAACCTTGCAGTCGGAGAAAGATGATTAAACACCAAGCTCCCTGGAAGACAGAGCCTAACATTTGACCTTTATCTTTGCATGCACAGCAAATGTTACAAAATGTAAAGGCATTCACTTTTGAACTCAAGCATAGTTATTCTGGGGGTGTTTCAGCACCCCAACTCCCTTACTTCCAGAGCCTACGGCATAGATGCAACATTGAGGAAAAGGATTGTTTAAGGTATGCTATGAAAAAAGACCACTTGCCAAAATAAACAACCTCTATTGTTCCTCAGTGGCCTGCACATGGCTACGATACGTAGAATCAGTCAATCAGAAAGCTGGGAGGCAGGAAACCTTTTCAAAGAAAGCCAGCATTTTGCTGCTTACTGAAAAAGCATACAAGGGAGATAACTGAAACCACATCTACTGTTGTGGAGTGCCTCACAAAAAAGAAATAAAGAGTTTCCAGAAAGCAAGCACACGTGGAGGAGTACAATGAGTCAGTCAGGAAGTGATAAACAGGAAAGGCTCCACGGACGGAACGAAGGCATGCTGGACACCTAAAACCAATAAAGCCAACAAATGGAAAGCAGGCACATGAGAGTAGCAAAACACAAAGCACATAATAAGCAGTAGCAGGAATGCATCCCTATGGAGCTTTCAGAATGTCCCCATGAAACCTTGTGCAACCAGAAAGCAAAGCTGTCTGGTAGCCTTCACCCTAAAATTAAAGATTTTGCAATGCACACACTGAAAACCAGACCGACATGATCTGATCAGATTTGTTCAGCAACACACATTTTGAGCCAGCTGGGTTTTAAACCCACCTGTTTTGAGATCCGAGGTCTGCAACTTATTTCCAATCCAATCCAAAAATTCTTTATTTCGGCCACATGGGCCATAAAAGAAGCAGTAAAAATACATATAGATAAAACACAGTATATACAGGTAAAACCAACTGGGCCTGCAATGTTAGAAAATACAAGGTAATATGAATTAACCTGACATTTTCTTCCTTATTAGCCATGCTGCCATTAGGAATTTAGAAACCGCAAACACAATGTGGCCCAGGGTGTTAGTTTTCAGAACCCTGTAGGCCTGTAAATAGTTCCTGAAGCCCAGGTTCCGGCATAGTGGGGCTAGCCAGCGCCTCCTCGGGCTCCGATAGACATAACAACAGAACATTATGTGCAGATCGTCTTCATCCTTAGCTTTGCAGCATGGGCAGAGCTTGTCGCCCCCTGACGACCATTTGTAGGTAAAGACTTTAGTAGGGAGCGTGCCAAACCTCCATTGCAGGAACAATTTCCTCGCCAAAAGCGGGTAAATAAAATCCATAAAAGGTTCAAAGACATACGAATTTTTGGATGTTAAAAAACGTCCCGTCAGGGTTCCACTGTCATATGCATTGTCCATACCAGCAAGGCTTTCATTCTTGAAGAGTTGTGCGAGGGATTTGCGTGAAATCCTTCTGCAGCCCTGAGCAGGATCGTCCCAAAGGTCAGGCAGTTTCAGGCTAGAACATTCCGACTTGATGTATGCCAGCCAAGGGATCTTACCATTAACGTCCAGCCTCATGATGTGTATAAGGTCCTGCCTATAGTGGTGCAGCTCCTCGGTGGTCCATACCCGATGCCAAAACTTCACAGGTTTCGACCGTAGGTCCTCTGCAATTGACGGAAGGCCCAGGTCGAGTCTTAAAGGGAGGAGTGGTGTGCCCTGCGGGAGAGCAAGTAAGCGTCTAAGGAAACAATTTTCCACCCCTACCATAGCCTTCCCAGCTTTATGTCCCCACAGCTCACTGCCGTACAAGGCAGCTGCCTTCGCCTGAGTCCTGTACATTTCCAGGGCCGGACTAACAGGTTTAAAAGTAGATCTATTGGACACCCTGAGGAGTGCGCCCGTTAGCTGGGAAAGTTTCAACCTGGATCTTGCTACCTGAGAGTCCCATGTCAGATTTTCTTGTAGGGAAACCCCCAGATATATAAAAGTGGAGACCCTTTCAAGGCTAGTTCCCCCCAATTTTGGATTGGGTCTGGTTTTGGAAGGGGGGTTGAAGATCATGAACTTAGTTTTATCCGTGTTCACCTCCAACCCATGTTGTCGACAGAAATGACCAAAACCATCCACAATCCTCTGGATCCCCATGGGGGATTTGGAAAGAAGGAGGGTATCATCGGCAAACATTATTGCCGGAACCCTCCTTCCTGCCAAAACCGGGGCGTCATTGTCCCCAACAGCGTCAAGGTGTTGAATGACACTGTTGATGTACAGGCAGAACAGTGTCGGAGCCAGAACGCAGCCCTGTCTGACACCTCGGTGGACTGGGAATTTACCCGAGGGCTTGCCATCCCTCCCACACCTCACTACCGCAAAGTTGTTCTTATGCAGCCTAATGATGATTCTGAGGAGGTGGGGGGGAACTCCTAGCTTCTGGAGAACCTCCCACAACTTCCCCCTTGGGACCAGGTCGAAGGCTGACCTCAGGTCCACGAAGACCATGTACAGTCGACCTCCCTCTAGCGTGACCGTCTTCCAATACAGGAGAAGGAGGCGAAAAATTTGGTCCATGGTCGACGTGTTCTTCCTGAAGCCAGCCTGAAGGGGACTCATGATGTCATTGTCCTCGACCCAGTCCAGGAGATGATCCAAGATGAGGCGCGCAAAGACCTTCTGGGGCACATCTATAAGACTTATAGGCCTGTAGTTGGAAGGGAGCAGAGTAGAACCCTTCTTATGGATGGGCACAATCTCTGCCCCCAACCACGACTCAGGAATCGCCATACCTCCAAGAATAGCATTAAAGAGAATAAGAAGGTATGGGCCCCAGATGTCCGGGTGGTGCCTAAATAGATCCCCGGGTAACCTATCCAAGCCTGGCGCCTTCCCCACTGCTAAGCGCTCTAGGGCAAGCTTCACTTCCCCCAGGGATAGATCCATTCCAGGCTCCTGAGTACCCAAGGGCAGTTGCAGCTCTACAGCCGGGCAGGAACTAGTGTCTTGATAAAGAGCCCCAAAGTGGGCCTCCCAGACCGCGGAGGCTATGTTAGGCTCAATCGCTTTGCTAAGTTCCCTTGACCCATTGTTTACTAGGGCCCAGAAATTCCGGGAGTCCCTAACTTTAAGGGCATCATAAAGATCCTGCCAGTGGTTCCAGTCCCACTCGGTCCTGGCAGCCGCCAGCACCGATTTATAGTGCTTTCTGAGGTCACATACTTTGGCCTTGTCTGACCCCTCTTTTATTACTGCAACGAGCTCAGATTTTGCTGCCCTGCAATCTGAGGTATACCAGGAGGGAACAGGAGTCCTTTTCTTTCGGATTGGGACTTCCGGATGGAGGACCTCGGCCAAGTCCCTCACTAAATCCTGGTGAATGTTTCCCAGTTTCTCATGGTAATCTGGGGTTCTTAGTCCATTCAGGAGAGCATCCACCTCCATGAAGCTGGGGAGGGCCGCCTCATATAATTTTTTGATGGACTCTTCCGAGTTCACCAGTTTTCCCCACTTGACCCGGCGCCTGTTTGTGGTGATGGTCAAATCCCCCAGATCGTCCCCTAGGCCAACTGGGGGTAGATCCGTCTTGGGCAGAGGGCACAGGATATTTAGGCAAAGGGCATTGTGATCGCTGTCTGACCTCTTGATTACCCTGAAGTCAAGCACTTTGGGCCAGAGAGTAATGTCCACCATGATGTAATCTAGCCTCGACTCATGGCCCCTCCTGTTGAAAGTACACACTGAGGGGGTATCGGAAGGGGTACGACCATTACACGCCCTCAGTGCGCAATTCAGGGTAAGGGACATGAGTTGTAAGGCTAGGGGGGACCAGGCTTTAGGGTGAGGAGAAGCTGAGGGTGGGACCCCCCAATGGTCATCCTCGGCCGTAAGGGCACCATCCAGTAGTCCCTCCAGAGGTTCAAAGTGACAATTGAAGTCTCCTCCAAGCACCACCTTGAGATCACCCGGAAGTTGGCCCAAGAAGGAGGCCAGATCATTTAGGGTAGGTGATTCATTTAGCGAGGCCACTGGACGCGAGTAGACATTAACAATGGCCCACGGCGTTTTGCCAGGCCAAGTGAGCCGCACACACTGGATGTCCTGCGAACTCGTGTGAACCTGCTCCGCCTGGCACCCAATGTGACTCGCGATCCAGATTGCCAAGCCACCAGATGGCCTTCCCCTGCCAGCCCATTTGGCAGGGATTTCGAAAACTTCAAACCCTCTCCTGGATTGAGCGGCCCTCGCCCAAGTCTCCTGAAAGAGGAGTATGTCGCCTCCCTCTACCAAGCAATCCCATTCCGGAGAGCCTTCCTTGTTCGCAATTCCTGCCACGTTCCAGGAGAGAATTCTCAATCCTGGATCAAGCGGCAGAATGCCCTGAGCTCCAGCAGGAGCTTGCGGGGTGACCACGGGTGAACCAACGTCTAGGGAACCAACTCCGCGGACTGCGATGGCGGCAGGGCCGGCCCGCTCCACTGTCCCTGTTTGCAAAGTATGGGCAGGCCCGATGTTAAGTGGGGGACCCAGTTGGCACAGATTGGCGTCCATATCAGCCCCTCGCTCGTTAGCGGTGTGGGGCCGGGTTGGTTCCAACAAGGGGACCACACCCGGTCCCACACAACCTTGCACATCGTCCACCATCCTCCCAGGACCCGACAGGCCTACCCTAGTTTGTGGTCAATCGACCTGGTCCAAACAGGAGAACCTGTTTTGATGTATGAAGTTTGCCTGGGCAGTTGGTAGGGAGTGCCTTGGTCTGTAGCGGGAGCCATCTACAGCAAAGCCCACCCTAGTCCACCCCTTCTCCCTCCCTCCCACCGTGTTACTACCACTAGGATAAAAATAAGAGAGGGGTACAAGTTCTATTTTGGACTTATCAGGCCTTACAAGCCAGTTGCAGATGTAATTAGCAACGTGTGGGCTCTTAAAACTTAGGACAATACAGTCCCCTGTCCTGTTCTTTATAGTAGGGCCAATCCATGGAATCCGCCTTACCATCAGAACCTCACCCTTCAGGTTTGGAGGCAGCGGTCTATTAATACTGAGCCAACTTATAACCTTGTTACGTAGGGAGTCATGAGACTCCCTAACATCATCAGTTAACTCAGGAACTCCCACCATGATTGCCGTATATGGAACAGCTTCTGGGGGGAGATTGACCACCCTACGTCTGTCGGGGGGGGGGGCAAAACCATCGCTCGGGGCAATTATAGGACCCACTGTCTCCCTTAACTGCGGCGCAAGTTGCGGCGCAGGTGGTAACTTGGATCTCCTGGGGGCCGGAACAGGGGGCCTGGGTGCTGGAGGTAGCGAAGTGCGCGACTGAGAAGTAGACGCACCATCTGCACTGGGCAATACCCTACTGGAAACCTGGGACAATGTAGAAGGAGGTGAGCTATTCCCACGAGGTTCCCCAGTAGCTCTAGGAACATTGATAGCTATACCAGGGCTTTTCCAAGTGTGGTTATTTTCCCGGGACTTAAGTAGATTCTCTATAGCCTCTAATCTAGCTGAGATGGGGGTTAACAGATTCTTAATAATAGCTGTAAGTGAGTTGATTACTATATCTGAGCTGTTGGAGGATGCCCCACCAAAGATAAATGGACCCGCCGCCACTGGTGGTAACACAGGGGCTGGCGGGGCCACAAGACCCGACCCAGACCCAGATAGACTAAGCTCTGGGGAGACCGAAATATCTGTGCTTTCTTCGAGGGATGATTCAGATATAACCATTCTTGCCCTTTTTGTCCTCTTTATTTCAGCAGGCCTTTTCCTTTTCAGAGGCTGTGCCTCCCCACTATCTACGGGGTCTGTTGACAGGACCGCTTGGCCCGCTTCCAACATGTTTGGACCCGTGTTATCCAGAGCAACAGAATGGTCAGAAGTCCCCGATGGCCGTGAGGAATCTTGGTCCCTCTGCGATACAGGAGTTCTTAGCTGTCGAAGCACCGACTCAATAGTCTGGTCAATGCTATCCAGTAATGACATATGGGTGGCGTCCATGGTGATGGGTGCACTAACATCATTTGTGGCTGTTTCCCCAGGGTCCAGGAACACACTTTCAGGCCCCATCTCAAGATGAGAGTCCGTGAGTGAATGACACTTGCTGATTTGGGAGCTCGCCTTGGGGAAGAATCTTTCCAAAGTACTTGCGCCTTGTTGTACAGACTTACTCCTTAGTGCTCTGGAAGTCATATTGGGGTGAATAATGGGGCAATTTAGCAGGGGCGTTAGAGGGGGAGCCCGGTCCGGTCTCTTCCGGCCTCTAACGGCCTAAAACGGCCCGCTCTTTGCCCGGTCTTCGCCCCGGGCTGCGTCCCGCGCTGCGGGAGTGTTGAGCTGAGATATAATGGGCGTGATAGGCGGGGGGCGGGCCGGCGGGGAGAGCGGACCGGATGGTCAGTCCGTGGTCTTCGCAGGGACTCCTGGATGTTGGAGTCCCTGCACACTCGCAGCCCACGCCTTGCCTCGCACCCCTGCCTCCGCCTCCAGTGACCAGGTGCTGTGGATTACAAACGCACTCCTGTGCGCAGCGGCTCCCGCGGAGCGGGAGCGGCAAGCTGTGTGGGCGGAACTGCCCTTGGATTCCTTGGAGAAAGTGGTAAGCCTCTGCCTGTAGGTTTGAGCGTCCCAGGAAATAACAGGGGAAAGCGCCTTTTACACTCTCAGGCGGGCGGGGGGCGGGCCGGCGGGGAGAGCGGACCGGATGGTCAGTCCGTGGTCTTCGCAGGGACTCCTGGATGTTGGAGTCCCTGCACACTCGCAGCCCACGCCTTGCCTCGCACCCCTGCCTCCGCCTCCAGTGACCAGGTGCTGTGGATTACAAACGCACTCCTGTGCGCAGCGGCTCCCGCGGAGCGGGAGCGGCAAGCCGTGTGGGAGGAACTGCCCTTGGATTCCTTGGAGAAAGTGGTAAGCCTCTGCCTGTAGGTTTGAGCGTCCCAGGAAATAACAGGGGAAAGCGCCTTTTACACTCTCAGGCGGGCGGGGGGCGGGCCGGCGGGGAGAGCGGACCGGATGGTCAGTCCGTGGTCTTCGCAGGGACTCCTGGATGTTGGAGTCCCTGCACACTCGCAGCCCACGCCTTGCCTCGCACCCCTGCCTCCGCCTCCAGTGACCAGGTGCTGTGGATTACAAACGCACTCCTGTGCGCAGCGGCTCCCGCGTAGCGGGAGCGGCAAGCCGTGTGGGCGGAACTGCCCTTGGATTCCTTGGAGAAAGTGGTAAGCCTCTGCCTGTAGGTTTGAGCGTCCCCGCAACTTATTTACTAAGTTATATCTCCTAGACATCCCTTCACCCACCAAAGAGTTGCTAATTCTAACTCGCAGCCTTTTGGCTTTCAATGTAGCTATTGGAAATTAACAGAACAGTGGCTAAGAAGGCTGAATCTGCTATTTTTTTTATAGTGCAAAGTGCTTTCCCATTGATATTTATGTTAAGTAAACCTCTCTAATTTCAGTGGCAGATTAACAATATTTTTTTCAGGTTCTCTGCTTAGTTACAGTAATATATTTGTTTTTATTTAACACTTTGTCATTCTGCTGTTTATTAACACTATGCTATATACCAGCAAATGTTCACCTAACAGAAGTATTTTTTTAGGCCGAGCCTAAAGTCAGTGTGCAGGCGCTGCTCTGCGAAGCATACTGTAGTCCTTCTGTAAAGTTGGAACACGCCCACAGCTTTCTTATTGGTTGCTTGGTCTGCCTTTACAAATTGCATTGCTTTTGTTGGTGAATAGTGTACATTTGTCCCGCCTTGTGGTTGGTTTGTTACCGCCCTGGCTACTGCCCCCTGCTACATGGATCCTTTCACTTGTGGCCATATGTTTTGTTTCAGTTCACCACTTTTTCTTACTCCCTCCCCTTGCAGCTCGCTTGTATTTATTGTTTCCTGATCCTGTCTTCGGCGCCTATCCCTGCTTGTTTTCATTATCCTGCTGTGTCCTTGTACGTCTTGTCTTTCGTGCATGTGCCAGCTGCTTAATTTGCTGTGTTTCTCTACATTCTGAATGAGACTTATACACTTTCACATGGTTCATGTAGCACCCGCCTGACGGTCGCTGCGCTTTATTTTTAACTTCAGTCTGCCCTTGGAATATGGCATCTATTCATTCTTCCCTAGTGTCAGTCCGCTGCTCACATTAGAATTTAATAATTAGTTCCCAAAGTCCAGACTCACATTAATTATGTTCCCATGCCATAACAAAAACAAATCTAACAAACAAGCATTACA
Source organism: Lissotriton helveticus (assembly GCF_964261635.1). Taxonomy (NCBI): domain Eukaryota; kingdom Metazoa; phylum Chordata; class Amphibia; order Caudata; family Salamandridae; genus Lissotriton; species Lissotriton helveticus. Next base: position 1,579,411,494 of record NC_136065.1, on the reverse strand, counting down.
ACACATACACAAAATATGCCACTATTGCAAGGACAATAAGTATAAAAAACTTTTTCTGATAAAAGTTTTTATAATAAGGTCGTTCAGTTGTACACCATGCCTTCTTGGTGATATAGAAATAAAATAAACAATTTTATATTAAAAGTTATCAATATGCTGCACAGCAGTCATAATACTCTATAAAATAGTTAACAAACATTGACTAAACTAAACGCTCTAGCTAAACACTTCTAAGGTCCCAAAGGCGTGACCTGTTGGCTATGCCAATGCTTGTTTTAACTTGGGAACTGTTTCCTTGTTAAGCCAGCATTTAATGAATTGGGTGCAGTGTTGCCAAGTTTCCCAGGCCCATATAAGAGTGGCTCACTCGATCCATGATTTTTCTTGCCATTCTGAGATTTGCTGTCCAGTATATCTCATTATAAAATCAGGGTTGCAATTACCAAAAACATAGACCAAATCTGGACTGGATAAATTGTTCACTCGTGGGCCAGGGGGGATTGAGAGGTATTTTAATGTTTATACATGGGATTTTAGGTATATTATTAGTTCATATTTAGAGTCCACGCATTTCTGTCTGGAGGGTATTAACATCCTATGTGCAACTTGGGATTTATATCATTGTTGCCAGATAACTTCTTTGTAACAAAAGTTCAATACTTTATTCTGAATTGTGGAATTCTGAAAACAAAATGTGACAAATCCTTTAAATACTCACCATAGAAGCACAATCTATCCTGCATGATAGTGACTTGAGCCTGTGGTTGGAAGGCCTGGCTCCAAACACAGAGCTGTTGGCGGTAGTTGAAGCATCCGCAGAAAGGAACGGGTTTGTACTCATAGGGTAAAGGATTGACAGTTTCTGACTGCTCGCATTCCTCTGCTGTGGGGCATCCTTGTTCTAGTGGAGTGTTGGTGTGAAAAGGGATAGGCAGGCTTGGTTGAGGCACAGGGATACTGCCTGACCTTGTATGTACCTGTGATAAGTACCCCTGGTAACCAGTGTTGTGGCCTTAAGCGGCCTGGCCAAATTAAAAAAAAAAAGCTCAATGCTGCGTATCCCTCACTTCCCCCACCCCATGTTTTGTCTGTTATTTCTGGGCCAAACTGGATAGCTAGAAGAGCTGAAAGTAAACTGAAGTTAATGAGAAGCCAGGCTCGGATCGGATTAGAAGAGTGATGGTGGATGCCAGGTTCTGTGCTCACTCCAGGTTTCATTTTGTACTTCTGTCATTGGCTGTTGTAATCCCATGTAGCTCACACGACTAGACTGCTTAAATCAGTCAATAAGGAGAAACTAGCGCCTGCGTATGTATGCTCACGCAGGCAATTCATTTTAATCTACGTTTGTCTCTTTAGGTCTAGTTACAGACAGCTTTTAGCTGTTTGTTGTGGAAGATCTTCCATGGAACATGCCATTACTTACAGTGGGCTTTGGGAGAGCCCTTTACTTAACATTGGTTGGCTTTCTTATCAGTCTCATCTGCTTACAACGTATTCAATGACTTTCCTTTCTTTTCATTTGTTTGTTTCTCCGCTGGAGCATATCTTCTTTACCATCTTTCTGCTTACATTCAGGGAACTAACCACTTTGTTCTTTTTTTTCAACACTGTGCAATTGTATTTTTCGTTGCTTTCTCACACATATGCTGCTTCCCCATTGAAATTCCCCTGTGCCATTTGTGTTGCTCCCCCTCCAAGCTTGTTTGTTGCACTGCTTGTCCCTTCCGTCCCACACCATGTTTTCTCCCTGTTGCTCCTCCATCTCACTCAAGTTTCTTGCTTTAGATATATTTTTTAAATTTTTTAAATTGCTACTGCCACCGTCCCTGGCAGCAACCTCCCCATCTCGTAAAAAACATAAAAATAATCTTTTTTTAGGGCTCCGCAGCTGCAATATGAAAAGTTCAGCCAAAACTGCCAAGCCAGGTCCTCCCTCAACCGGAACCCAAGCGACTTAAGACCGGTTTCACTCCTATTAGAGCACATCAGTCGGGTGTAGCTTGGTTTCAGTGTCACTTTGCCAACTAACATAGTAAACATGAACTAAAGTGAGTACAACCAGTGTTCCAGGAAATGAAACAAATCCCCCGGTGTCCAGACCTACAAAACATAAAATAATACAATAGTACAAAAGAAAACATATAGAACGTCCAGATCTTGGCATTACTACTATGAGAATTCATATGGTCAAGAGCACTCTCTTATGTAGGACACCGTGCGTGAAGAAGGTGATCACTGCAAAAACAAACATGGTCAGTGAAAGCCTAATGTGGGCGAGAGCTTACTCACATAGTTACATCAGATGCCTCAACTCGAACCTTCTGGTCAGGAGCAAGAGGCATGGCCTGGGCTGGGAGCATATACAGTGCACAATATTCAGAAATAAATAAACATTATTGATGTTGTGCACTCCTATACTGGATAGATATATAAAGCTGCGAAAAACTCTAAATAGAAAAGTTGTTGATATACCTAATATAAACAATGAGATGAACCACCGAAACAAATGATAATCTATGTGCAAGCCCAATAGAGATCGTAATGGTGCAATCTCAAAATTTCTCTGTAAATGTCTAGCTGGCCATATTGGTCACTGTCATTTATATAGGTCATCAAGTCACAGGTTCCAGGCACCTCCAGTAAGTTTGAACTAGAACCTTTGGCAGACAATACCAATACATCAGGTTTTAAGCATTAAACGTATGCAGTTCCCTCTGAGGGAGCTCAATGTGGATGTATTTTTGGTCAATGGCCCAAGCATACTCACAATTTAAAGTATGCCGGTATTAAACAAAAGGGCATAATCACAGAAGCCGTCTGGTATCAAAACCAGGAGAAGTCCACAGTGGCTTATCTGCACAGTCCGCCGGGTTGAGGAGATGCTGGGGTTCTCTCCCAGAGTGTTTTTAGATTCCGGCCACAGTGTGCATCTGATGTCACTCATGCCGCAGTGTTTAGGGAGCATGAGAAGTGTAGTCCTATCAGATAGTGTGACAATTAGATTCTCCTTCGTGTGCAGGAAAAAGGTTTAGCGTTTGATAGAAGTACTCAAAAAAGCTGTTGTATTTAGTCATTGTCTTTTAAAATGGAATATGGTCAGTGTCACGACAGAGGGATTTGTGTGTCAAGAGAAGCTGGCTCATTGGGCATAGAAGGCTGGGAGATAAAACAATGCAGAAAAATCCCTATGTATTATCAGATTATGTCTGTTGCACTGAAACCTATGGGAAACTGTCATTTAATCCAACCACGTGAGTCTTAATTCTGTAGACACACTTTTGCTCTTTCAACAGGAGAAAGCAACTCAAATCCTGTAAGATGGCATTCGTATTGGGTTTATCCATAATGTTCCACCTCATTGTGTCCTAAGTGTGACCGTGTTCCAAAAATACGTTGTTAATTTGGTAGTAGTGTGGTGGCAGCGTAAATTGCTGTAGTGCTCCATAATATGGGGATTGATATTCCGTGTGGGCTTGCCCACATAGCATAAGCTGCAAGGGCACTTAATGAGATATATCACTAGTGAAATTTGTGTCTTTTGCGTATCTCCAAAGGAGTGCCATGGCCGAGATCAGTAAGAGTCTCATGCAGAGTAAATCCGCACACTTTACAAAGTCCCACATAGGTATTGCCCAGTGACTTTCGGGAGAGACCACAGTGTGGTTTGTGTGTCGTGGGGTACGTCCCGTGGTCTTATGTGAACGAATATGTCTCTTAGACTCCGTTCGATCAAAAGATGAAAAGAGGCTTTTCCATGTTCAAGCTACCAGTGATGAGGATATGCCAGTTCATATGAATAGTTTTTTGTTTTTTTTGATAATCAAATTTTATTAAAGTTTTCAACACAAAGAAGTTCATTAATAGTAGATCACACAATCCAATTAGATACCCCCGTCCCTCCCCAATGACAACATATATCGTATCAGTCTTTTCAGAATAAATAACTAGTACCCTCGTAGAACATTGAGTTAACGAGTTAGGACCAATCAAGTAGGTAACAAACCGAACCATTTACCCCATACCTTGCCAAACATCTCCGGGCATCCCCGAGCCTCAAAGAGGGCCTCCTCCTGCACCCCGCACCAGTCCAGCCCCCTCCTCCACTTCCGTAGTGTCGGTGCCGCAGCCTGGGACCATTTAGCTCCGATGTCTCGTTTCGCTACCGCCAGTGCTGTTCCCAAGAAGCGCCTATCGGCCCGGGAGCCGTCCAGGCCATCGAACACTCCCAGTAACAAGTGTCTCGGGTCATGGAAACCACCCAACCCAAAGCCCGCGTAAGCTCCGACTCCACCCCTCTCCAAAATGGATCTAAGGCCGGACAGAGCCACACCATGTGATAGAAGTCGGCTGGGGTATCAGCACACCGGGTACAGGCCGGGGAGGTTCTCACACCAGCTCGAAAGAGGCGGGCCGGCGTGAGATACGCCATGTGGAGAAAGTAAAGCTGGACCAGGCGTAGTTTCGAAGATGTGGTTAGGGATTTGGGAGCCATCTGGGCGTCCCGCCAATCTGCTTCGTCCAAAGGGCCCACCCAACCCTTCCATCGCTCTCTAAGGCGATCTAAAGATGTGGGGCTGTTATTAATCAGGGCTCGATATATTCGGGACACCCCCCCCCCTCTCCCCAGGTTACCCAACATGACTTGAGCCTCCAGAGGACTAAACTCCGGAAGAGAGGTGGGTGTTGAGAGGTGTATGTGGAGGGCATGGCGGAGTTGCAAGTATTTATAGAACTGGGAGTGTTGGAAGTCGTGTCTTTGCTGTAGGTCAGAGAAGGAACATATGTGATCCCCTACCCACATGTCTCCCAGCAGGGATATCCCCACCAGATCCCAACGGAGGAAACCCTCCAGGGATGAGGTCTCTCCCAACCAAGTGCCACACCATAGGGGCGTCTGTCTAGTCAGTTTCCGATCCCAGTGCACCATGCGGAGGGCAGCGCGCCAGGCCATGAGGGCCGATCTGGTGATTGAGGAAATAGAGTGTGGCACCGGGGAGCCGTATAGGAAGCCCTGTATCTGTGCAAAGTCTAGGACCGTAAGCTCCACCCGGTTGGCTGGGTCGGACCAGCCGCCCGCAAACCAATCGTGAATCACAATGAGTTTGGTGGCTAGGTAGTAAAAGTAGAGGTTGGTGACTCCCATACCACCGTCAAAAGGGGGAACCAGGCAATGGGACAGGGACAGCGTGAGCGCCCACTCCCCCACAGAAACCGCATAAGCGTGCTATCCAGTTCCTTAAACCAGCTACTCGAGAGGTGAATCGAAGTGTTCTGTAAAATATAATAAAGCGGGGAAGGATCATCATTTTGAAAAGGGTGCTCCGGCCTAATGGATTAAGGGAAAGGGACTGCCAGTTCCTAAGATCGGTTTTCATCCGGGTCGCTAGGGGGCAACGTTGAGGGCCCACTCTAGCTCAGGCAGGAGGGTCACCTATACACCCAGATACTTGAATGACTGCCTCCGGAGGGGGATCACCGCCTGCCAATCGAAGCATGTCCGTGAGGGGTGAAGGGGGACCAGTGTGGATTTCGCCGGGTTGAGACGGAGACCCGAGACTTGCTCAAAAGAAGGAAGGGCCCTCAGAGACCTAGGGCCAGAGTGCTCCGGGTCGGCCAAATAGAGCAGAACATCGTCTGCATAAAGAGCCGTTTTGTCCACCTGGCTCTGATCCCACTGCCAGCCCTGGATGAGGGGGTCTTTCCGTATGAGCGCCGCCAGGGGCTCCATCGCCAGCGCAAATGAATAGTTTTTTTAACAACTGGTGACAAACCACAAAATGTGTTGACAATCATTCGAGGTCGAGGATGTGTCTCCAATAAATCTGCTGTGCTGTTGCTACGTGCCCTCTCGGTTACTCTCTGAACTAGTTTGGGAGAATGATGTCTTGGTACCAGTTGGGTGCTTAGAGTGTTTATTGAAGGTGTGTATTGCAGAATAATTCTGTCTAATACAAAGGAACTGCCCTATCGAGAGATTGTCCATTAGCGCTTTTAGATGGAAGCTATCATATAATACCAGGGAGGTCCGATGTGTGGGTTTTCTATATAGTTGTGACGCAAGGCACCCTTGCTGGGGATGGAGCAAGACATATTAGGAAAAAGGAGGACATGCTTTATGGAATTTGAATATAAATTTCATTTAGGGGTTTCGTGAATTGAGCCAGGGAATACATTTAGATATAGTGTCAGCATAATCTTCCCAATTGGCCAACACAACATCTGTATATTGTTTCCATCATGGTAGATGATACTTCAAAATGATGCTCTATAAATTCACCATGTTATGCTATGTGTATTTGTATAGCACACAACTCATGTGAGGGCATTGTGGTGCTGAAGTAGGATCTGTGTGGGCCTAACAAGGGCCGGGACTAAGTGAAGAGCCAGTTCCATTCAAGAACTGAAGAGGTAGCTCTGATCTGCAGGGTCAGACTTTAGGATGCTCGGGACAAAAGTACTACTCATTGAAGTACCAGATACTGTGAGAAATAATTAATTCTCAAATTGAAAAATATTCAGTCTCATAGCCAGGGTGGCACACTGCATGATTAATGAAGAAGGTGCCCTGGATTTCTGTGACATGACACGTAATAGGGTGTCTACAGTGTGCAAAGTTCCATCTTGTGGAATGCAAGTATACAAGGATTCCTTATCCAGACCAATTTAGTAGTCTTTTCCTACATCAAATTTTGTGTCATCAAAGATATTAAGAACTTCTGTAATGGCCTTCAGAAAAGTCAGCATGGTTGCACAATCAGTCTCAAGAAGGTATGCCTAAGCTGGAATATGGCAGCGTTTGAAGAAGACACAGTTTTCAGTCAACTCAACCCATTCAGAGACCATGTCGGCCTCTGGATGAGGTATATCGATGACATTCTCTTAATCTGGAATGGCAGCCAAGAACAGCTTAATAACTTCTTCACTTGGCTCAATGATCAATCCCAACAGGTCAAATTTACTATCACATCAGACAGTAATTCTATAGACTTCCTGGATGTCACCATATACCATGAGTCTGGAAGACTCCAGACCAAACTTTTCCGCAAGCAGGCCGAGAGAAATTCTTTACTGGCCTACAACAGCCATCACCCTCGGGCCCTTCGAGACAACCTGCCCTTTGGGCAATTTCTCAGAATACGCCGGAATTGTTCCTCCAAAGAGGATTATTTCTCTGAATCACAGGATCTCGCTGATCGTTTGCTGAACCGTGGTTATCCAAGACGTTTGGTCAAAAAGACCCGCAAACGCGCATGGTTTTATCCCCGAGAAGAACTACTGGTGCCAAAAAATAGAACTGATCTGGAGCAGAGTCGTATAGTGTGCGTTACGACCTTTAACACCAAAAGCAACAGTATCAAGAAAATCATTAATAAACACTGGCACTTGGTATCAGATGACATCAAAGAACCCATGACTCCACTTCACGCATTTAAGAAAGCCAAATGCATTAGGGACCATGTGGTTAACTCCTTCTTACCTTCTGAATGTCAACCTACGATCAATGCCTTATGGAATCTACCACCCGTCACTGGTCATTCCAAGTGTGGCCGGTGCAAGGCCTGCGACTCAACCATACAGACTAAGGATTTTGTACATCTAAATCTAACTGTCAGACTCAAATCTTTCAGTAACTGCAACTCCAACAACGTCATCTATGCCATTGTATGCCCATGCAACAAGATTTATATTGGACAGACCCAGCAAAAAATCAAAGCACGGATACTCCAGCACATGAGCAGGATTCGTTGCGATGTTGAAGGCGCACCACTGGTAGAACACTTCAAGTTGAACAATCACTCTCCTGAAAGCCTGCGCTGGTTAGTCATAGAAAGAGCAACACTTGGTCCAAGGGGTGGAAACATCTCGGATATTCTCAATATTCGAGAACTCAAATGGATGTATTTCTTCAACTCAATCGAAACCGGCCTCAACGAATCTGACAGCTCATTCTCTCAGCTGGCCATACTACCTTAACTGTTGAATCATTTGATCTCCCTACCACATTATCAGGATGTTCCCACTCCCAGGGTGCCCCCGCACATGACCATTCCACAGGGTGGGATGGTATAATTGCTTGTGCACTAAACTGTGGAGCCTTTACCCTCATGCTCGAGAGGTACGCTCTATTTCTGACAATCATGGTTTTATGTCTAACTCCATCAAGTTATCATAGACATACTGGTCATTTAATATATTGAAGAGGTGTTGAGCTTTTACCCTCATGTTTGACGAGGTACGCTCTTATTACATGCTCCTTGTTCAGTTTCATTTTTTCATTTTTTCATTATTGTGCTTTCTTAAATGTATTGGCAACTGTATAATACCATGATAATTGTATTATCTCAATACGGGCGCACGTGGATAGTCATTCTAGTTTTAGTATTTCCTCCGATTCCCTCCTGTCCTAATGCCACTGCCTGACCTCGCAGTCTGTTAGCTAGCTTCATTACCCAACCGGGTAGTCACGTGGTTCATCACCATGACTCCCAGCTCTAACCAGGAAGCGCCTCTGTGAACATCGCAACCCGCGCTCGGATTTTTGCGAGTCACTCGGACCGAGTAAGTGCATCCCGTACCGCCGCCTCATTCATTGCTATTTTCCAACCCATGTAGTTTTACTCACTAATCCCTATTTTTGCCATCCCGCCCAGACTCATCTCGATCCCGTAAAGTGCCAGATGTCATGAACCGTCGATTGATCTGACCGTTCATCCCTATGAGAATATTCGGTAAGCCACGCGGCCCCCGCCATATGTTTTACTATTTTATTCTCATGTTGTGCCACTGAGTTTATTTCGTGGCTTGTTAATCCCCTAGATACAGCAACACGCTACTGGAGTCTAATTGAACCATCGGCCCGACCTGTCCTCTACGACACGCGGACCTTTTGGTAAGTGTTCTCAACGCGCCCGCTCTGCAGCGCCAACATTGAATCCTTTTACTATACTAATCAGAGCAACCCCCATGTTAACTCCGAATTGATTCAAGGGTGTACGTGTTACCCACAGGTACACGTCAGCACTCATTCTGACTACCCTGAGTTTTTACGGTCCAGTCTATCACGGCACGCGGACTATAATCCATAACTCTTCTTGTGTCCGCTTGGCATTTTTAATGTCGTTATTTGTATTACATCCTGTTACTGTGTTCAATGGTAGGCCTTAATGTATTTACGCCAGGTTGATTCTAGTGCTGTTATTGGACCCACAGGTACACGCCAGCTTACGGCGATTACCGTGAGGTTCGTGTCGTACTCCCTTGGTCGCGCCCTCATTCGTTCTTACATCCATTTGTGCACGCTCTTGCCATTAGCGTTTTTCCCGGGGGAGCTCCCCCTAAGGACCGTTTTGGCAGCGTACCTAACTGTATTCTGCTCCCTGTTTGACAGCATGGTTCACAGGCCCCAGTCCGGCTATGCTTACCAGTCCCATTCTCCTCCCAGGCGTCCATCCCAACCCTGTGTCCCCACATCGGGCATATATTGTATATAAGTCTTTAAGTATTTATACTACGTCATATCTTCTGGTCACCATAGCTCTCGCCTAGACTCTAACCAGTCTGTCTCTACCTATGTGATATATCTGAGGCTTATTTAGTACCCTCTAATACTTAATTTATATCCTTAATAGGTCCTTTGCCCCTTCCCCTATGGTCCTGATGAAGACCCCACAGCAAGGTTAACCGATCCTGCAATCACTAGAGGGTCGAAACGTCGACTGTTTGTTTTTACTGTGGCAACGTCACGCCAGAAATTGTATATACACTGTACTCCTTGTCGTTTGCCTTTCTTTGATTAATAATACTATGCGGTATGCAAGTTGTTGCTACTTTTGTGATAGCATAAACAAGTGCTTTAAAGATTGATTTTACTGTCACTTAACCTCACCACTGCACTATCTCCTCACCATCACGCTCCCTTTCCCTCCTCGGGGCACTGTATGACGATAATACAGTTGATTGTTTTTGAAATAATGTATATCAAATATACTTTATCCCACTGTGAATTAAATTGTGTGGATAAAATCATCTGTTGTTGAGTAATTCCATTGATAAAGTGTATGTAATCATTTCCTCAAATACACTGGGACCCTCTCCTCTCAGTATCTATTTAACCCAGGTCCCAGTGACTTATATGGGTCAACCCCCCTTGTTCATATACTAAGCTGGAATAAGGTTTCCAGGAGTCAATACCAGAGTCAATCTGTTACCCAGCTGGAGGACATTGTGGTTTATTGATCTTTCGAAGAGTGTAGAAGTATGAAATTCTAGGGTGCAGTGTGATCAGAAATTCAGCCTCTTTACGAGTGATCCACTTAAAGTCCATGCCTTCATCAATGAGTCATTTAATGGTTAGTGTAAGACATGGTGGGGGGTCCTTTCACATCGAGCAGTAATAGTGGCTATCACCCAATTGAATCTTGTCGATAATCTGTGGTTTGGAGGATGACAAAAGCCTCTCCTGCCTCTGCTGATTTTTTAGTAATGTGTAGATCTGAGGCCAATTCTTTGGCAATCCATATCTCATTGTGGGATAAGTTAAAGTGCAAGTGTTTTGACTTTGATTTCAACAGGTGGAATTAGGGCTGCTGGTATTTATTTATTTATTTATGGTGAAGCAGTGGTCCCGGCTCCACGGCGGAGGAAGCGCGGCGGCACCAAAGGGCTGGGAGAGGCCCCCCCCCCCCAGCGCGCTCCTCGGCAGAAGGGAGCTGGTAACAGATCGTTGCGATCAGCTCACACCTCGGTCCTCAGACGCGGCACACTAATGGGACCAGGAGGGAACAGGAGGGTCGGCTGAGGAGTGGAGCCCGCCATCGGAGGCTGGAGAGACAGAGGCACACTAACGGGACCAGGAGGGAACAGGAGGGTCGTCTGAGGAGTGGAGCCTGCCATCGGAGGCTGGAGAGACAGAAACATTGGAGGGCTGTGGGAGAGACCCCTCTCCACCTCTGTATTCAATTTGATTAAGCATCGGAACAGCAACCTAACAATCTATGCTGGCAATATCAACATGCACTCGATGCAGCTGGCCTATAGGGTATTTATTTCGCCCCACCCGCTTGCTGACATCTTAAGCTATCTCCTTTGTGCAAAATGGCTGGGGCCATAAAACTGTAGTAATAAATCTCACTGATCCCCCTGATATCCACGAGGCTCTTCAGCTCAACTCCTCCACACAAGGCCACTAGAAGTAGAGATAAGCTCCCCTCCTCAGCATACTACGAGCTGGGCTTGCTCAAATTGAAAGTGAACCTGCCCTCCCTGATGCACAAAGTAATAGCAACTGACAGAGGACTAATCTCTCGATCTCCCCTAGCGGTTCGGCCATCTTAGACTGCCTATCCCTGGCGACCATCATGGACTAGTCATTCCTCTCGAGTAAAAGTTTGCCTTACTACAGTGGTACTTTATGTATATGCCTAGTTGGATCTTGCACATCTCACTTTTTCTTCAAATGTAACGCACCGGCGCTACCTCATATATCTACAACATATATTTACACATCCCACTTTTTCTTCACCCTATGCACCAATTGCTACCTCATATATTTGGGTTGCTTACTAGGGTCACTTTAGGTCTCATATAATTTCTGGTTGTAATTGTATCTTGCTGTTGACTCATATACCTCATTTATTTTTGACTACACACTTTGTTATATTGCATATAACTTGGGGTGCAACTTTATACTGCTAATGATTCATGCACCTCATCTATTTGGAAACACCCATTTTTGCCTTTTACGGTGGTATTATATGTCTATAATCCCAATGGTATACTGCACATCCCACTTTTCCTTCACCCTATGCACCAATTGCTACCTCATGTTTTTGGGTTGCTCACTAGTGTCACTTTAGGTCTCATATCATTTTTTTGGCTGTTATTAGGTTTTGCTACTGACTCATTTATTTTTGACTACTCACTATTGCTATATAGCATATAATTTTGGGTGCAACTCTAACTTGCTACTGATTCTTGCACCTCAGTTATTTGGAAGCACCCATTTTTGACTATTCGATATTGTCACTTTTGTTTTCAGATATTTTATTATCTGCATGGATATTTCAGTCTAGTATATCATCAGTACTAAATCTATAGTCCATGCTGTACATGTTTGTTATCCACTACGACCTCATTGTAATGCACTGATTAATTGTTCATATTGACCTGTTACACTTGGGTAACCTGCTCCCATTTCAAGTTTCTTTCCCCTATACACCATTTATTACCTCACATACTCGGACTGTTCATTAATGCCACTGCTCTTACATGCAATTGGGTATTAGTGTATGTGTCTGTATTCTGCACCAGTTTATCATTACTGTGCACCCTACTTCTGTGCATCTGTTGTCACATGCAATTGGGTTCTAGTGTATGTGTTTGCATTCTGCACCAGTTTATCATTATTGTGCACTCTACATCTGTGCATCTGTTGTTGCATGCATTGGGGGTATTAGTGTAAGTGTTTGTATTCTGCATCAGTTTAGCATTACTGTGCACCCTACATCGGTGCAATACGCACCCAATACAGATCCTATCCCTGGTTGCATTGACTACTACCGCATACACATTGGCTGCCCACTAGTGTCACTCTCACTCCATGCAACCAGCGATTACTGAGCACCCTCCCACACCTACTGACTCTGTCACCCCATCATGGAGCTCATCGGCAAGCACACACACAGAATCAACTACCCACCCACACTCACCAAAAAAGCAGCTAAACACTTTAAACACAACCTTTTGAGATCCCACCCGGAAATACCCTTTGCAGACACCTACCACTCACCGGTTAATGGCGCCGTAAACATTGATATCATCTTCCACACCGCACGCAGAGCCCAATGGAGGAAAACGTTCCTCTCTTTACTCACCGTATCCAATTCCAGGAAATCAGCTCATGGCCAAACACTCTCCATCACACCATCCCAACTCTTCCCAGGCAGAACGTCCATCACTATCTACAACAACGGGATTGTCCTAATCCAATCCACAGACAGGAACCTGGAACTACTTGACAACCTGTTCCATACTTTCTTACAGCACCTTTCCAATCCGCGGGCCCCACTCAGTCCGATCACCCTTGACTTCACAGCCCCCAACCATAATGATGCTAACACAGCTCAGTCCCTAAACGACACGCACCTCTCCTCCACCACCGGCACCGTCGTTGTCCACCCACCTACTGTAACGACCTCACACTCCTCAATCACAGACTTAGATCTCTCCCCGACATACACCAGCAGCACCCCCTCCAGCCCCACCAACGCCATGACACCCATTCATACTAACCTCTCAATCACAGACTTAGATCTCTCCCCGACATACACCAGCCGCACCCCCTCCCGTCCCACCAGCACCCTGACCTCCATTCATACCACTCACACTCCTCTCTCCCCTGACACCACAACCCCCAACTACCACGCCTCTAGCATACCTCAGCCCCAAATGGACATGCACCTCTCCTCTACCATCAGCACCTTAGACATACACTCACCTACAGTAGATACCTCACACCCCTCAATCACAGACATAGATCTGTCACCCATATTCACCATCCGTACCCCCTCCCCCCTGTCACCAGCCCACACTCTCATTCTTTTCACCCATGACAACACAGCTTCCACCCACAAGCTGCCCAACCGAGGTCAGCTCCAGACCGACACCCACACAGACAATCCCCACTCGTTATCCCCCCCAACTCGAAGACCCCACTTCCACACATTTACTAATCATTCTGAGCACGCCACTATCAATTCAACTCCGCCTCCGCAAAAAAGAACCTCATACAATGACACTCCCCCCGATTCTCACCCCCCATTACCCCACATGCGCCCCCATCACAGCTAACTTACGCCCATCCTCCACTATGCACTCTCCACCTACCACCAATACCCTCCTCCATTCTATGTCATCCTCCCCCAACCCTCCAATACCCATCACCAACACAAATCCCACATCAGACCACGTTATGGCCTCCCTCCTCCAGCTCAAAGAAGACATTCACATCATCAAACAATTACTCCGCTCGCATTCCAGTCACTCCTCACCCACCACCCTCCTCAAGCTCAAACAAGACATTCACATCATCAAACAATTACTCTGCACACATCCCGGACACCCCACACCCGCCTTCACCAGCACCACCCTTCCTAACAGGACCTCCACTCGGGCGGCTGACTCTCGCACTCAACGCCCCCCGCACTGGATCTCCATCCCTGTTCGCAATCGGGAAAACCGTCCCCATCGTACCTGCAACACACTATCGGACCTCGACACAGTCACCCTCCTCCGCTCCTACGACCCAGCTCCCCTTAACAACATTGCCTCCACCCTCCGCGCCGTTCCAACGATTCATCCAAATCCCCTTAGACCCCCCACGCAAAACAACAGAATCTCTATCCTTAGAAACCTGAGAAAAGTCCCCCTCTCTCTAGAACCCCCTTCCAAATTTAACCCGGTTCAATCCTTCAAACCCGAAGTCTGGAAAAGAGACTTGAAAAAACTCAACCCAAACTCTCTACCTCCCAACAGCTGCAATAGATTACTCCCTCCCACTGGCGTTGCGAATGTCCAAGCCTTGACGGATCACTATCTCAACGCTATGACCTCTTTAGTTAATGAAGCTGCACCTATGCAGCTAAAAAGAGCATCCACAAAAATGTCCAATCCTTGGTACAACGGGAGTCTCAAAGACGATAGACGGGCCAAGCGAATGGCAGAGCGCACCTGGAGATCAACTCCCTCCGCACTGCATCTAAAAACGCTGAAGAAAAAGAGAAATGCCTACTTCAGGAAAATAAAACGCACAAAATCGGATTTCTTCAGCCGTCAGCTTGACCAAGCCAAAAATCGCCCGAGAAAGCTGTTTGAGCTAATCAGAACGCAATCCAAGGATCAACCCCAACCACTCAGTACTCTGGGCGAAGCACCCTCCTGTGAAGACTTCGCCTCTTTCTTTATCCAAAAAACAGACAACATAAAGATCGATCTCCTCATTGACGTAAGTCTCTATCCCAAACCGCTCTGCACAGCACCCGCTGAACCAAAAAACAATGCTACATGGTCATCCTTTGCCACCTACTCGGAAGAAGAAATTGGTAGACTGCTCAGCACTGTGAAACCAGCCAATCACCTCTCGGACCCCCTTCCTGCCAACGCTGTCAAAGACCTTACCCCGTCGCTCCTCCCACTTTGGACTAAAATCATCAACAGCTCTCTTCAACAAGGGACCATTCCCGACTCCCTCAAAGTTGGACAAGTCACACCTCTACTAAAGAAACCTACAGCCGACCCCACTGATCTAAATAATTACCGTCCCATTACCAATATTCCGACTCTTGCCAAACTACTGGAAAAATGCGCACAAACCCAATTGACTAATCACATTAATCAGTTTGATCTACTCAACACTCATCAATCAGGCTTCAGAGCGGACCACAGCACAGAAACTGCTATGATACACATAATTGACGACGCCCTCCAAATCCTAGATCAAAACGATACCTGCCTCCTTATCCTTCTGGATCTCTCCTCTGCATTCGACACCGTCAAACATGAGAACCTACTTGATCTATTAAACACAAGAATGGGTATATCTGGAACTGGGCTCAAGTGGTTCACGTCCTTTCTACACAACAGAACGCAGAAATTCAAGACTAACAACTTGATGTCTTCTCCAATACCGGTATCGCTAGGCGTCCCACAAGGATCCTCCCTATCCCCAACTTTGTTTAACCTAGTCATGGAACCTCTCACCACCTTGCTACAAGCATCCAATGTTCAATTCCACATGTATGCCGATGACACCCAACTTTATCTCAAAGTACAATCACCCAAAGACATTATGCTCTTGAATTCAACGATCAGAAGCACCCAAGCATGGTTGGCCGCTAATCATCTCAAGCTCAATGCTCTTAAAACAGAGTTCCTCTTGATCTCACCTCCTGCGAAGATCACTACCACTCAAATCTGGCTTAAACACTTAACCGCACTCAATGTTCATCCCACCATTGTAGACTCGGCAAAATCTCTAGGCATAACACTTGACACCAACCTTAACATGCAGGAACACATCAACAAAGCAACTAAAGGGGCGAACTATCAGATCAATACCTTAAGGAAACTCAAACCCTTCCTTCCAGCCAAAGATTTCCAAACTGCGGTACAAGCTCTAGTCATCCCTCGAATAGATTACGCAGCATCGCCCTCTGCGGTCTCCCCCTAACTACCACGGCACCCATAAGAGCTTCTCTAAACGCTGCAGCGAGACTCATCACCGGATCAAGAAAACACTCACACATTTCCCCTGACCTGAGAGCCCTGAACTGGCTACCTTTTGAAGCCAGAATTCATTTGAAAATCGCCTGCATCACGCACAAGGCTGTCCACATGAGCTCACCTGGATACCTCGCCCAAAAGCTGTCGATTTCCGGAGGCTCTAGAATCACTAGAGGCACAAACAATCTCCTGCTAAAGCCCCAAAAATTCCGTAAGGAAAAAACGTATAAACGCTCCTTCTCTGGAATGGCACCCAGGATCTGGAACTCACTCCCCCCTGAAATCAGGCGCATCTCCTCTACCATACTTTTTAAGAAAGAAGTAAAAGCTATCCTCATGGCGAAATACACTTGAATTATTACTGGGGATGTTATTTACAGACGCTGTTTCATTCAGTTTTACTGACCTTTTTTGCATTTTTGCATGACTCGTGTTGATGACCTGCCTGAGTGTTTACGCTATCAATTATTTGTACTTGTATTTGTACTTGTATCATTATTGATGTAGCTGGTGGTCTATGCTCCCACATGTACCTTCCCCACCCCAATACTATATGCTCACACGTTGTTCTTTTCGTCTGTAAAGCGCTCTGATGTCTGCAAAGATCTTGTTGGCGCTATATAAAACTTTCAAAATAAATAAATAAATAAGAACAGCCTGTTCAAAGGTATGGACTACTGAACGAATGGCTTGGGCAGTTAGATTATAAAAGGATGTTTTCCTTCAAACTTGTATTTTCATCTGGTATTGAAATAATAATATCTGAAGAGAGGCGGAAAAAGTACTTGAGCCTGATTTTTCTGAAACAAAGAGGCCGATTACGTGACAGTGGTGAAATCATTTCCATTTTAGATAGGTACAAAACAACGTATTTTACGTAACACATCTAATTCTTGTCAAATAAATGGTTATGGCCTGTTGATCCTTGGCCATAATCCTGGTTTGTGGTGGTGATATTGGAGGGCTTCAGTGTACCTCTCCTTCTTCCTCTCGTCCTTTCTCGTCCTCACCCAGAAAAAAGGAATCTGTTTATTATTGGTTGAAAGGGTGTCCATTGGGAGCCATAAGGTATCCCTACGGCTGTGGAGGCCACCAAGCATTTTCATTCCTTAAAGAATTAATTATTTAATTGATAAAGAGACAATATAGGGCACACACTCGCAGACCATGAATATTTTTTATGTAAGATTATTGCCATAGTTACATTTGTGAAGTAAAGAACACCCAGTTATGCATTCAGTCCTTGTCTTCATTTGTAGCCTAAAACTACCAGACAATTGAAACTAAAACATGTTGTAATCTGCCACAATGATTAAAAGATTTGAGAGAGCTGAAATTTAGAGTTGCAATACTTGAATGTTGATCGTTCTGCCAATATATTTTTGTCACATTTAGCAGTGTACTGGCGATTTATTTTGTAGGATTTCTAATCTAAAATTTCCGGAATTTAAGCTTGGTTAACTTGTTTTTTTAGATTTGAATTTGTAATGAAGCCTAGTATCATTGCTTTCATGGCTCTATGAATGCGGAAGTGGAGTGACCATTTCTTAGTGGGGTGGTAGTGAGATTTTGGGACTGAAAAACAAGACCTTCGTCTTCTACTCGTAACTTTTAGTAATGCGGCCCATCCAGGCTTTAATATGTTCAATAGTCTTTGAGGTGATGTACAATCTTTAATTAAATTTGAATGTCCAGTGTCCTCTAGGTCAGAGTGCAAAAGACTATAGTTTAACTCTAGTGGACATCTGACATGGATAATAAATGTCATAGATGTAGCGAGGATACTTAGCACACCCAGAAATCAAACAGGCCAGAACCCACAGGCGTTGTCACCAGCTGTGAAGGATAGGGGGGAGTTATTATTTTTGGAGTGGCTTGAAATACTGGCTACTGAATAGAACTTCATGACTAACATTGAAAGTCCATGTAATGTAGAAAGCCTCCTGTATCATAGCTGACCCAGCCCGTTTGCCAAGACTTGATGGCTAAGCGCACAAGAATTTATCCTGACACTAACTTAATAAATCTTGAGCAACTTGCCTGGAGAACAGGTACCAATACTAGAGTTTTCAAAGGCCATTACCAAAACTATACAGTTTCCTAGATTCCCTAGTAGAACTCAGCATTATCACATTTACATCCAGTGCACCCTTCCCCCATGCTAGATTGCCACTGTGGTGGTGCAGAAGAAGCACTGAGAGAGTAAATCCAGCTCCCTACACAGCAACAATTCCTACTAGGATGTTTTATATGATACACACTCTCTGTGCATGCCTTATCCGCGTGTTACCAGTTTAGTCTATCGTCAGGGTGGTGTTTGCATCCCACAGCCTCATTCTTGTTTTTCCTGGTTAGGAAGGTGGCGGGAATATCCAGGAACACACAATGCATAGGGTACCCTTATGACAATTCCCCTTCTCCCTCAATCCCACCTGCTCAGGTCAGGATAGGAAGGCGGCCCTGGGGCTAGAGTTCTGTTCTCAAAGAAAATATCTGCTCCTGCCTTCCAGTTCTAGCTTCTATCAGTTCTGTATTCAAGTTGATGTACCTTATCCTAAGATGGATCCTATGGTTAGCAGTCAGAAGGAGAAACATAGCCACTAATAAGAACAGTTTGATAGGACTAGTGAAAAACAGCAGTTAGTGTCACAGCCACTAAAGCACTAAACACTTATGGTGGTAGAAGCTCAGACATTCAAACAATGTGCATGTGAATGTGTCTGGCCACATTGCCCATTCCTACCTGCACACTGCTCCAAATTTACCATGCACACCCACGAGAAAAGATAGAGGGATAGCTCTAGAAATAGTTCCTGTGCATTGTACAGTCCATGGAGAATCGGAAAACGGTTCTGTGTTATCAGGAAAAACCTTGGCCCTCACAGTTGGCAGTGTTAAGCAGAGGGAATAGACTTACTTGTGTTAAAAGATTTGGAATGACCTTTGTATAAACTGGCCCCATGGGATGTCGTGATGGAGTCTTGAGTAGAGATTACACTGACTTTAGACCACTTGACTAACGCAGCTACCTCCTGGGATGATAATGAGTAAGAGTAGGTATTTAGAACTTGATTGAGGAGGAGATTAAAGGGTACCCATGTGTTTGTTGAATTATTGATGGAAAGTGTTGAACATGAAGGGGACGGAGGGTGGAAGTGGTAGCTGGTAAATGGGTCTTAGTTGTGGGATCCCATTTTTTATGGTATTTTGTATCTCAACAATGTAATTTTCAGTTTACCACAATAGGGTTTTACAGATTTCTCGAGAGGTTGAGATTTATGGGTTGACAGGATTTGGGTGACTTTATGATTTGCATGTTTTTTTGTTTGCATTGTGCACATTACTATACTAAGTTTCTTCTAGGCCCTGCAGCATTAATTCAGTATACTTAACGTAAATGATTACAATGGTTTGGTTATGTTCACAATGTTTCATCAAAGTCAGTGAGGCAAGGCATATTTCAGGACTCTGTCTATCTTGTTTCATGGCGTGGTTGTTGTGATTACACTGACAAAGTCCAGTGTTGAAAAAGCACATAAAACAATCTTAAAGGAGAAACTTATTTAGAGAACTTGTGGATGGAGTCACGGTTTCTGGGCTGGTCTTGGTGTCCCACCTGCGTTAAACGAGTTGCTAGAAATCGTATCAAAGGGCATGTTCTTATAGAAGTATGTGTTTTTCACTGAATGTGTTCTGATGCTAGTGTTTTCGTGTTATTCTGAAGCCATTTCTCATGGCTGGGTAGAAACTGAAAGCAGGTCATAATCCCACTGCCAGGTGGCAGCTCAGAGGTACTACCCAACTGCCATTAAATCTAAAGGCCCAGACATTGGTTGCAGATCTGAACCAAACTTTCATTAGTATCGATGGTTTACACTGGCGCAATCCCTGAAGAGCCCACAAGCCCCACCAATTGATTTTAGTGGAATTGGGCGTGGGGAATATGCATAATGGAGAAAATATCTGCAGTTCAGCAGATTGTCAATTTCAGATTGATGCTATTTGTGCACCCCCTCATTACGTGTCTTGATCCAGACAATCCCTAGAGCTTACCATTACCTAAATATATGATTCTCTTTTAGATGTTGATTAGTCACATGATTTCTATTATTTATTCCCTGCAGCGTCACAGCACAGGCACTGAGAACAGAATGTATGGATGATTGAATGGGATAGAGATATTCTACATGTAATCTCTTATACAATATTAATTAACACGTCTTTAAGAAACGAACAATCAGATGGTTAGTATGCTGAAAAATAACAAGAAGATGTTAATTTAGCATCAATGTGGGAAGGTTTTGTGAAATAGTAAGGATGATATTATTAGCGCTTTTCCCATTTGTAAATGTCCAAAACTCCATGGCTGTAATCAGAAGGGCAATGCATTGTATATGTTTCTACCAATTTTCCTAGCTGAAGTCGAACGTTTCTGGTATCGGGCTGCTGTGTTTTGTCAATAGTTATGCTGTTGATCTCAAGCTTATCTTGAAAAGCCGGGTGCACAGTGATCTGCAATAATCTGCATGAGAGTTCCGTGCAGATCATTGCTGATTTCAGGTTGTGTGTCCTAGATATATATACCTTGTATTTTATGAGCTTTTGTATTTGACCTGCCATGAATTTTTGCTCACGGATGGCTAGAACATTCAGAGAATTACTTATTATAGTAATGTCATGTGGAATTTAAGGCGTTATATTAATAGTAAAACATTCTAGATATTAAATATGGTCATTTGTTGGTACCCACGTCTTCAAACAAATGTGTCTGTGCATACACTGGAGAAGATCAGGATACTGAGGTCTGGCAACCATTAGCCATTGATTCTGAAATGTTATTCTACCTACTCTGTGTTGTACTCCTTAGAATGAAGGGCCTCAAAGGATTTTTTCTGATGATTTAAATAACGTTCATTAGTTTTTGTGTGTGATAGACTTGCTAATGTATACCACACCTGCCTGGAACCAGACAGTGGCAAGCAAATCTGTATAATTATATATCATTCTGAGGATGTAGAGGTAGGCAGCCAGAGTTGATATCTGTATCTGTGCTAGATTGTGTTGTGTCATCACAGTGAATGCGGGTATGCATAAACCTTAAACGATCTTTTCTAAATGCACAGGTTTTACATTTTATTTCACTTCGTTCAAATGTTGCACCATGACCTGCCAGTCAGACAAAACATACGTTTATTGGGACACATTTGTCCATCACACAATTGCACAATTACAACATTAGTCGTAACAAGTTGCTATTAACTAAATACATATAGTTTGAATAGCCATTAAAAACATCCAAGGCCTATTACAACATCTAAAAAGTTCATAGCATTAAAAGTTACAGAGCTGTATATTGTATTAAAGTTATTTATTTTATAAACGGGAGCTTTAAAAATGTTTACAAAGGCTTCATGAAATTGGACAGTCTGTTTATTACCAAGCAACTATTTGTGCATTTTGCAAATTTATCGCATATATCGAGTGCATTATTCATTTTTAACCTTGAATCGAATTCAGGTTTTTTAAACGTTGTTACTACCTAAATCAAACTTTTACCATCTCACATCTCATTTGGCGGTCACATGCTCTTTCGAGGTAGGGGAATACGTTTTTATGCCCCAGCGATCTAGCACTGGGGCAAGTGATTGTTTATTTGAAAAGTAATGTTTATCACTTTTTGTTCATACATTTAATGCTGAGTGTTGAGCTTTAATCTTTTTTTTATACAATGTTATAAATATTTGGCCAAGCTCTTTCCCTTAGAGCAGCCTATATCAAACAATATAATGAGATGTTCTTTAGATTCTCATTTGTCACTAATATATTACAAATCTCAGAAAATATACCCTGTGCCATTGTCGACCTGCATGTTGTGTAAAGATCACATTGTATGTAGTCTCTGAATCATCGTTTCTGGGAGTAAATTGAACAATTTTTTAAAACATTTGATCTCTAGTGATTACCAGAAGACACTAGACTCTGCAAATAACAGTTCATATGCACATGCTTTTACGGGGCTATATTCACCTTAAAGGTCCTAATTAATGGGGCAAAGAGTACCCACAATGTTAATTTAAAAATCTGATTAGGGCTCTCACTGTCAGTGTAGACTTCGTGAATTGAAATGATCATCACATTGCAGCTTATGTGAAAATTGGATCCCTAAACACTTACACGTGCACACATCTTCAATTATTTCTTCTTCTAGATGCAAAGAACAATGTTGCTTTTCCCCAAATATTCATATATATATATATTTTTAACATTAACTTTCAAATGGTTTGATGTGCAGGAAGTTGAAAGGGTCGTCTAGTTTCTTTATTTTTTTGATAAACAGATTTGGTTAGATTTCAAGTTAGAATTCGCTATAGAAACAGAAAACAAAAAATAACAAGCATTGGCATAGCCAATAGGTCTCGACTTTGGGAGTAACTGAAAGGCACCGAGGGCAAGAGAGGGCAGATAGTGTGAGGGTGAAACAGGCCGACAGCATGACGGAATTGAGAGTGCAATCAAGAGATGTGGCTAGTTTTGCAATAAGCCGACAACCAGCAAGAGCAGATGCAAGAGTCAGTCATGACTGTGGCAGTAGGGCGCAGGAAGGTCGATGGACAAGTCGGAGGGGCCAGAGCATAAGCGGGGGGAGCTAAAACTCGCCTGAAAGTTTCTGAACGTTTTGCAGGAAGAGGGGAAGGGATGAACAGAGGGCCTCGGGGAGGGAGGGGAGTGGGAAAGACTCATGGGGAGGGGAGCCTGATGGTGAGTTCTGGGATAGCAGAAGAGACAGACTCGGAGAGATAAACTGGGGCAGACTCAGGTTCAGATGTGTTGGGGGTAGGGGGACCGTGTGGGATGGTGTGCGAGGGAGGGAGGGGTGCAAAGATGTAGGGCACAGACTCTGATAGACACTTAGGAGGGGCGAAGAAGAGATGTATGCCCAGGAGCACACTGTGTGCTGGGAGCGAGACATGACGTTACGTGTTACTGTTCATGCAATGCAGTGTAATGTGTGGCTCCGAGGCAGAAATAGAACAGCAGGATAGTGTGCATGTTGGTTGTGTATGGATGGTGGGTCCCAACAGCAGCTGAAGCATGCTCCCCCACCCCCATTCACCGTAGGAGAAGTAAACGGGGTCTAGGCCACAGAAGGTGCCTCTCTGGCATCGGGCAGTGAAGAAGTGACCCCCGAGGCTCTGCAGCTCGCCCGGGGCAGAGGCCTGTTTGAATGGTGCAGGCTATGCCAAGCTGTGTTGTCTAGTAACCACCTTTAGAGGGGCCACCAGTGAAACGAGCACTGGGAGGTGGGAGGGTTGGGTGAAATGAGGTCGGGGGAGCTACACACGGTGCAAGGGCAAAAACCAGCTCCACCAGCTCCACCTAAGCTGTAAGACCCCCATATTTCACAATACCAATTGAAAACAAGTGCAAAGTATTGTTTGAGACTTCAGGTTTTAGCTTGCATCGAAATACCTGTATTTTCCGGCGTGCTCTGCGTCAGCCAGTGCCCGGACCACGGTACCATGGGGAACGAGGTGCCGTTACTTACTTTAGCTTTCTGTCGTAGTGCAACAAGGGTGGAAACTGACCGGTGACAGAGAGGTTGGGAAGCGGAACTAATGGGGCAGGAGGTTAAAAAATTAAATACTTTGTGACAGCAGGGGTACCTCTCCACTGCCACAGCATTAATCAACAGAGTGGCGGTGATCAAAACACTTTTGTGAAACCCCGGGTGGCTGATATGGCAACTGGGAAAGTGCTGCAATATTAAAAAACAAGCGCCCAGAGTGGTCCTGACTCTACCAGCCCACCTCCTCCAAAGAGCAGCTGCATCAGATCAGAGCTGCCGACTCTGGACCTGAGGATCAGTCTTCGAACCTCAGTAAATCTGGGCAAATCACTTAATCACCCCGTGCGGTCGCTAAATAACGATACAAATTGACATAAAAAAGCAGTGATCTCAGAAGGGTGGCCGGGTAATGTAAATAGACGTGGTAATGTAAACCAAGCTGGTCCAGACGATGCAGGAGAGCTGCAGGTCCCTCTCCAGCTCATTGTCCTCGCTCAGCCGCCAGCTCAGCTCATTGCACAGGAACTCGGGGCAACGGGAGGGGGCGGGAATAAAGTAAAAGACAACAGGATGGAAATTTTAAAAAAAAAAAAAGTGCCGCACCGCGCCTGCCATTACATGAAAGCGCACAACCGGGCGCTTGGTAAAAAAAAAGTGTCTCGTCTGCCATTACACGACGTAATGTAAATAGATGTGGTAATTTAAACCAGGCTGGTCCAGACGGTGCAGGAGAGCAGCAGGTTTCTCTCCAGCTGCTTGTCCTCGCTCAGCCGCCAGCTCAGCTCGTCGCACAGGGGCTCGGGGCAACAGGATGGGGCGGGAACAAAGTAAAGGACAACAGGATGGAAAATAAAAAAATAAAAAAACGGCACGTCGAGGCCGTCATTACATGAAAGCACACAACAGGGCGCTTGGTAAACAAGGGAGGATTGCAGCTGCCACAATGCGCGCCGCTGCCTTTGGCCATGTGCGTGCGTCAATAATGAAAGCCACACGCAAAGGCTAATGGAATCTGTGGGAGTTGGCAAACAGACATGGAGAACTTGTGGGGAGGTTTGGAGTGATTACATGAAGCCTCCTATAGGGCAGCGCATACGCGCTGCGCTAGGTTCGACCTAAAAACACAAAAATAATGCTCCAAGTTATCTGTCTCCATCATCCTCCACCCCTGCCTGCCCCCTCTGAAAATTAAATTATATTATCTGCCAAAGAATCCAGTGTTGAGTATAATTCAATATAATAGTATTCCCACCATTTCCCCCAAATTTTGGAGAACTTTGCAGGGCAGCCACTGGCGATATAGACTAGGTCCTCCAGTTTGGCTCACCAGTCCATACCCTCACACCATTGTTTCATTATCGATGGGGAGGGTTGCCCCTAAGCGTGAGCAGTGTCTCTTTTGGCTACCAGAGTCGCCAGTCCAATTAATGTCCTGTCCCCACGAGGCCCTCCCAGCCCATCAGGCACCCCTAGTATTGCCACTTTTAGCGTAAATTATATGGGCGTTCTAAGGACCACTGATCAGGAAGCTCCAATCTGGGACCAGTATGGGGCAATCTTGGAGCATAACCACACCGTATGAAGAAAGCCAGCCTCCAAGGATTGGCATCATATACAACTGGGATTAGTGAGGATCTGTGCGTATCCCAGTCTCTGGGGAGTCATGTAGGTGCAATGGGGGTAGTGCAATTAGATTAAACGTAGTCGGGAGGAAATCGTGGCCTCTCTGGGAGCTACACAGGCCTCCCGCCAATCAACTTTGTCTAATTCCCCAATCCAACCCTCCCACTTCTGATGTAGTGAGTCCAGTGATCCAGGTACATTACCAGTCAGAGCCCAGTACAACTGGGAAAGCTCACCCTTACCCAACTTCCCAAACATCAGTCGGGCTTTGAAAGGATTAAAGTCTGGGAGGTCATGCGATCCCCACTGTAAAATTCAAGGGCATGGCACTCTTGCAGGTATTGATGTAATTGGGTATTGGAACTGGAAGACTGTGACTGAAGTTTGGCAGAAGAGTGCATGGTGGACCCACTCCAAATGTCAGCCAACGTGGAAATACCAATCAGATTTCAGCGATGAAGCCCTTTGAGCTGTGCCAATTGTGCCTGCAGTGACCTCTCCTAAAGGGAGTCTACTCCGTCAGGCACCTATTCTAGCCTGTAAATTGAAGGCCTCCCTCCATATCAAGAATACTGCCCTGGTGACCTCTGGAAGTGAGAGGGGAAGCAGGCAGCTGTACACGTAGTTCAGTACACCATTCAGACCCAAACCACTCAGCTTCAACTGATATGCTGGGTCACCTCCGCCACCTGTCAACCAGTCATTTATAACTAGAAGATGAGCAGCCCAAAATTATAGGCAAATATCTACTGCCACAATCCTTCCCTATTTGAAATTAAGCCAGCGAAGTGGAACGTCTCCCCTCCAAGTGGTTGATGCATCGTTGTCCCATAGAGGGACGTAGAGGGATTTTGCCCTGTTAGGCGCAAGCCACAGGCTTCTTCAAAGGCAGTCAAGAGCCCGAGGGCTGGAAACTGCCAGGTTCACAAGATAATGGAGAACATCACCGTCTTATAACAAAACATTGTCATCAAAGGCCAGGGCGAAGAGCAGAGGGGAAAGGAGACAGCCTTGCCGAGTACTGCGTTCAATTGGAAACTATTCAGAGAGTTTCCCGTTGACCTGGATTTGGGCTGCTGGGCGCTAATAAAGAATAGCCAAAATCGCACAAAAACGAGACCCAAAGCCCATATGATGCAGCACTGCTGCCAGATAATCCCAGTCAATGGTATCAAAGACTTTTTAAAAGTTGACAAGAAATAGCGCTAGGTCACCTGTCAGTTCTTCTGCACGAGCAAGGGCACACTGCAGCCTTTGGATGCAATGCCGGGTACTACAATTCGGCATAATCTGCATTGATCAGGATGTATTAGGGATTTGAGGTTCGGGCACAGCCTAGTCGACAAGATTTTGGAATATATTTTAATATCCGCATTAATTAAGGAAATAGGGCGATAGTCCCCACGGGCCAACGAGGACGGAATAGTTTTGGGAATGACAACAATGGTTTCCCTAGGAAACGTTTTTCCCATGGCTTCCCTATAGAGCCAAAGTAAAAGGGAAGCTAGAATATCTTGGTAAGTGGAGTAGTACTCAAAGGGAGAACCGTCTGGCCCAGGGATTTTCCCAGACTTCAGGTCTCTGATTTCATCCTAAACTTCGCCTTCAGTGATCGGTGCCTCTAGGTCTCTACATTGGGTCGGAGTCAAGGGAGGAGTTAGTATAGCATTAAGGAGTGTTTTAGTGCCTTCTCTAGGAGGCCGCGGGTGGCAGGCGTATAGTTGTCTATAGTAGGCTGCAAATGCTGCTTCAATCTAAGCTGCTGTTGTCACTGTGGTTCCTGAGTCATCGGTAACCTTGGGGATAGATCATGAGGCAATGTCTCGGGTCTCCATTAGATATAGGAGTGTACCATTTCTATTGCACTGCTTGTAAACAAGTTGGGTGATCTCCCTCCAACATCGGTGTGTTTCACACGAGAGTAATTACCATAGCGCTGCCCTGTTGATATCGAGTTGGCAGGTAAGTTCATCAGTGGCCTTCCGCCAAACCCCCTTCCCGACCCCCGGATCAACCTAGACTCACCGCCAAGTATGCGAGTCTGCAGGTCCATGTTGTCTTGTTGTCTATACCGCTCTTTATGCTTGAGGTAGCTCCTTGCCAGCCCTTGGACTGTTTCCTTAATGGCCATCCAGAGGGTGCCAGGGCTTTGCATGGACCAGGTGGCGAGCTCACCCGACAGGTGTTCTACGAGGCCTTCGTTGATCAGGAGCCATGCATTGAGGCGCCATATGGGGGAAATAGTAGAGGTTGAGCTACACAGTCGAAGGAATTGTGGAGAATCATCGGCGATGCCCCGAGGAAGCATCGACACTCCTGTCATGACAGGAATATCTATCGCCGACAAAAAGACGTAGTCAAACCGAGACATTTATTTAGGGGAGGCTGGCAAGTGGGAATGGGCCCTCTCACGTGGATTCCAGACGCTCCAACTGTCGCAGAGGCCCAACCAGGTCAGCCAGCCATGTATGGAACGGGATCGAGCCTGTGGATCTCGAGATACAGGGTCAGACTCATCAAGGAGTTCATCGACCACTGCATTAAAATCTCTCTCAAGGATCAACGAGTCACCCGTCAAATTGGACACAAGCTGGGTCAGTTCGTGGAGAGTTTGTGTTTGCAATTGTGGAGGAACATAAACACTAAAAATGTTATAATGCTTTCCCTCCACCCCACCTGTCACCTCTGCAAACCACCCCATTTCATTTGTCTGGTAGGAGATCTCAGGGGTCTGTTAAGACAGTAGGGGGACAGTCTGTCCTTAGTGTATTTGCGACCAGTCTTATAAAAGGCTGCATTAACTGCTGTCCTTTAAAGATAATCCTCTTTTTGTCTGGCAGCCAATGTAACTGGCTGTGGTAGTGGGATAATGAGGTACACTTGGGTTAAACAGGAGGTGTATGTCCCCAACAATCATAAAACACATAATAGGGTCTTCCAAGAAGACCTCCTCCTTATGAAAGGATGGATCAAGGGTAAGTTAGGGTTAGGTCAAAAGAGACTTGAAAAGTTATGGTGGGAGTGTCGAGGCTGGCAGGTCATTGGAAACCTCTATGTCCTCTAATGTTGGGGAACCATGGGCATGCTGAGGAGCCACATCATCCCCAGGAAGAGGTTGTGAGCCAGAATGTTCATAGTCAGAAGATATAGGAGATCGACCACGGCCACCCATAGCGTTCCTAGATTTACGATGCTGACGAG
Source organism: Lissotriton helveticus (assembly GCF_964261635.1). Classification (NCBI taxonomy): domain Eukaryota; kingdom Metazoa; phylum Chordata; class Amphibia; order Caudata; family Salamandridae; genus Lissotriton; species Lissotriton helveticus. The sequence goes on along the minus strand of NC_136065.1, from coordinate 1,579,382,822 downwards.
GGCGAGAGGGAGCAGCAGAAGAGAGTGAAGCTTTTGGGCATCCCTCCCAGTGCTTCCTGAGAGATCATGACTGTGGAGGAGTCGCCCACTCCCATACCACCTCCGGGGTGTCATAAAATAAGTGTGGGATCATTGCACTACTTGCAGTTTGGCAGGGAAGAGCACACATAGGGGACGGACATGGCCCTATGGTTCTGCTTCACATTATCAAAGGATTTGCGCTGCAACTGGGTCGCACTTGTATAGTCCAAGAATATAATTATTTGCGTTGATTGGTATAGAAGTGTTTCTCGGGTGCCTCACAATCTCTGTTGTTGATCCCAGTGTGGGGGGGGCTTCTGTGTCAACGATCGGTGAGCCCGTCAACCACGAACCACAGTGATAGGGAACCTTCAGGCATCCAGGATTTAAGCGAAGTCTCTACAGGCACTGTTAAGCGTGGGGTCTCCACCCCGTCAGGGAATCCCACCAAGTGAAGGTAGTTCCTGCAGGCTCGATTTTCTGTGTCCTCCACTCGGGTTTCAAGGGTCCTGACCGTCGCTTGTAGGGTGGATTCTTAGCTTTAATGTCTGTGGAATCATCTTCAAGAGAGGATAAGCTCACGTGGATCCCTTGCTCGCTGTGCCACTGGATTCAAGCTACCCAGGCTGATGAGGTGTGATACCTTGAAACAGGTCCCAGGATGCTTGTTTGCGGTCGATGGAGCACCTGGCCTGGCAGTTTAAGCTGGATTGTTCCCATGGGGATCAGGGTTAGGACTAATTTGCATATGACTGGGTCCAAACTGGGGTGGCATGGTGAGTAAAAGAACGATGGATTTAACCTAGATCTGTGACTGGAGGTTAGTGTTTGAAAAGTTTTGGCACTCCGTACATCATTTTGTTGTGATTTGATTTGAGCATTAATAAAGGGCACGACTGCCCTAAAGCGTCTAGGCGCCCTTGTGTTTGCTAGATAAATGCTCTGTTTGAACTGTATAATAGAAAGTGCACCAGACATCATTTTCCGTGACTTATGTGTCTGTCTAAGGACCCACAATCAACTTTGTCAAAGGCCCTTTGGAAGTCAACATAATCTTCTGTTTTGTTCAATCAATCAAACAATCAAAACAGTTGTAGAGCGCACTACATACCCGTGAGGTTCTCAAGGCGCTGGGGGTTTGGGAACGCTGTCACTGCTCGAAAAGCCTGGTCTTAAGGAGTCTTCTGAAGGTCAGCATGTCTTGGGTCTGCCGTAGGTGGATTGGGAGGGTGTTCCAGGTCTTGGTGGCTAGGTGGGAGAACGATCTGCCGCCGGAGGTCGCTCTTCGGATGCGGGGGACCGTGGCGAGGTCGGCGGAGCGGAGCTGGCCGGTGGAGGGTTTAGAAGCTGAGTCGTCTGTTGAGGTAAGCTGGTCCGGTGCTGTGGAGTGCTTTGTGTGCATGGGTGAGGAGCTTGAAGGTTATCCTCTTGTTGACGGGGAGCCAGTGCAGGTCTCTCAGGTGGGGTGTGATGTGGCTGCGGCGAGGGATGTCGAGGATCAGGCGTGCAGAGGCGTTCTGGATGCGTTGAAGCCGTCTCAGGAGTTTGGCCGAGACTCCTCTGGCTGACAGGTGCAGGAGGATGAGGGCCGCAGTTTCTCCATTGTCTAGCAGGGTCCTGATGTCATCGGTGGTGGCAATGAAGGAAGTTTCGGTGCTGTGGTTGCTTCGGAACCCGGACTGGGAAGGGTCCAGGATGCTGTTCTCTTCGAGGTAGCAGGTCAGCTATTTGTTAACGGTCTTCTCGATGACCTTCGCCAGGAACGGGAGCAGGGAGATTGCCGGAAGTTCTTGAGGTCCTTGGGGTCCGCCTTGGGTTTCTTGATTAGGGCGTTGATCTCGGCATGCTTCCAGCTCTCTGGGAAGGTTGCTGTCTCAAAGGAGAAGTTGATGACTTTCCGGAGGTGGGGTGTGATGGCTGTGCTGGCTTTGTTGAAGATGTGGTGTGGGCATGGGTCTGACGGAGATCCGGAGTGGATTGTGTTCATGATCTTGATGGTGTTGTCAACGTTGATATCGCTCCAGGAGAGCAGGCTGTTGGTGCGGATGGTTGTCGTGGGGGTGGAGGTCTCAGTGGTTGTCGGGGCGGTCGTGGTGTTGAAGCTGTCGTGGATGTCTGCGATCTTGCGGTGGAAGAAGGTGGCCAGCGAGTCGCACAGAACTTGCGAGGGTGGGATGTCATTGGTGTTGGAGCTGGGGTTGGAGAGTTCCTTCACGATGTTGAAGAGCTCTTTGCTGTTGTGTGCGTTGTTGTCTCGGCGGTCTTTGAAGGAGGTCCTTTTTGTGGATCTGATGAGGTGATGGTGTTTGCGGGTGGCGTTCTTGTGGGCTGTGTAGCTGTCCGGTGTTCATTCACGGAGCCAGTTCTTCTCTAGCTTCTGGCAGGTTTGCTTGGAGGCCTGGAGGTCTTCAGTGAACCAGCTGGCTTTCTTGCTGGTGTGTCTGTTGGAGGGTTTCTTGATCTGGGCGAGGGTGTTGGCGCAGTCGTCGATCCACTGTCTGAGGTTGCGGGTGGCGGGGTCGGTGGGGTTGGCGGGTGGGCTCTGGGCGAGGGTGGCGGTTAGCTGGTCTTCGGTGACTTTGCTCCAGCAGTGGCGAGGCTGTTGGGCCTTGGAGAATATTGATGGTCCATGAACTTGCTGATTTTTAGAAGACTGTCAAACAGTAATAGGTGATGGGCCTAAAAGCCAGAGGGATGCAGCTCAGTGGTTCATGTGTCTTCTTCGTTCTGCCACCTAGCACGAGTTACTTTCTTTTTCATCACCAATGATCTTCTCTTCAGCACACAGTTTGGAGGTAGAACCTGAAACAGGGTTTGACAGTAATTCTAGGTGCCTCTACCTGTTTTTTTTTTTTCCCAGCTATACCATTTATTAGGTCTGGGCTACTAACAGCTCTAGTTGTGTCTCCGGCCTAATGTAATCAAATCAATTTCTATATTAAAAATCTATACACCTATATAAATGATTTTCCTATAGAAGTTATATGAGCATTCATGCGGTTATTTATAAACTTAATGGAAAATCTATCCTGTATTAAGCAGCTATCAATCAGCCAAGATCCACATGGCCAGTAAGCATTCAAGCAGAAAGATGTTCATTGCCAATTTGCAATTTTTTTTATATTTAAATCGATATTTATTGTTGTGTGATAATGTGTATATTTTAAATTATTTATACATATTTATTCAATTTTAAATAATGAATGTACCTAATGTATATATTTATTTTGAATCACACAATATTTGAAAAGCGAGTAGACATGTCTATTTTCACATTATAAAATACATGTTTATATTTGTCTCGCAAATAAATTGCACATAACTAATGTAACGCTGTTTTTAACATCAGTTTAATGCATTCACAAAACGTTTCGATGGTATAAACATAGTGTTTCTTCACTGTTCATTAATCACGTGGTGTTGCATTTACAAAAAAAATATTTAAAAAACATGGCGTACTGCAGTCTCCTTATGTGATCAAGGGCACTGGATGCCCGAAACGCGTCATGGAATGAGGAGTGAGAAATAAAATTTGCCATGGAATTGTCCTGGTGGTCCGTTTTTCTTCAGTTCACCGTAAGGAGGTGCTGGGAGTTGTATCGCACAAATATATATGTGCGTATATATATGTATATTGCCCCGGGGGTGACCAAGGCCTCTGTGTAGGCTGAAACGTTATGCTGCCGTGGCGTGCTAAGAAATAAAGTAACTCACTGCATCTGGGTCTTCCGTTTTTCCTTTGAAGTGATGGCTCTGGACTACGGGCGCGTCGTCTTGAGGGTAACGAATATGCAATATATATGTATATATATATATATATACACCCACAACCCTTTTAACCAAGTGGAATGTTCAGCTGACATTCACATGTTGCTTCTGCCCCCTACAGCATACAGAATGGGGCACATCAGCCATTGGCTGGCTTGCATTATTTGCACAACTTCCTGAAAAGAAATTAACTACCATTCTAAATGTTGAACAAGTGACCAAGAGGGCTGCTCTATAGTTCACATCCTCTGTGACTTCCCATATCTATACATTCTGCAGAGAGGTGGAATCCACCATTAACATGACTCTTTGGCTACCAACGCCCTTCCCACGGCAATTGATCTTATTGCACAACACGGAGGATTCCCTACCCTCACAAGTCATGAGCGGTGTCTATAAGCCACAACACTGATCGTGGCAGAGATCGCATCCTCCAACACTGGAGGTCGCCCCAACTTCTCATTCATGATGAATGGCTTACTGAAATGTGCAAGATGGCCTCGTATGAGAGGCTCATATGCAGAGTACGTGATAAATCGGAAATCTGTTTATAGGTTTGTTTACCTTTTTTGGGCATCGACTCCGACACCTGAAGGGCAGATGTACTGGTGCCGCTGCCTACATTTTGAGGTTTGTTAACAACGCTCGTGGATCCCTTCACATAGTCCGCAATAGCTTCCATGGCCGCTCCTTTTGTGCCGCTCCTATATCTTTCTGGGCTTATTCGTGTGCTCTAGTTCAAACCCTTCCCTGAATAGAATAGGGCTTCACTGCGGATTGCGGTCTAGACTGGGGGGAGACCGGGCAGGTTGTTAGGTCCCCAGGACTTCATTGGCGGGTGTCAACTTTCTCTCACCCCACTCCAGACCGTAATCCGCTGCGAAGCCCTATTCTATTCAGGGAAGGGTTTAAACTAGAGCACACGAATAAGCTGTGTCTCTCCAATACCAACAAATCCTCATTGAAGGCATGGTAGGAATATAGGGTGCCTTTTTCCCTACTCCTCCCTTCTTATATGTATTTTCCCGGTCCTGATGAAGCGCTCTGGGATCCATTAGTGACCAATTAGAAGCGCGAAACATGTCAACCACTCACTTTTAGACACCACACCACATTGTAACACGGGTTGAGAGAAGTGGGAATCCATTTGTTTTTTTCCCCTCTCTGTCTGCATAAAGAGCATCTCCATCCCCGTTCCGATTTTAGCTTAACCCTGAGGACACTTTAATAAATACATTAGGGCACCAACGTGTTATTTTATTTTCACTCACCTTCATCACTTGGCTCACACACCCATATGCACAACTGCGGCAACTCCTAAAAGATCTCCATCAAAGTGCCCTCTTTGAGGGCCTGCAAGGGACTGCAGCGTTACCCCCACGAGGAGCAGTGCCCAATGATGGCGCTTTACACCCGCAAGGGTGTGTGAGGGCACAACACATACAGGACTACCACTCCCTTCTTAGACACACTCATTCCTTATCTTTGGAGACCCCTTACCCTCTCTGTACATGTTGCCTTCTCTCCATATCAGTGAGGGTAAACATATTGTAAATTTTACATATTACCTTAAAGGTAGCATCTAGATTTGATGTTCTTCTTCATTAGGCCTGCGGTGAAACCGAGAAAATTGATCCAGTATGTTTCTCTACTGTCCATGAGGTTCTGGCCACCAGTTCTATCACTGTTCTGACCTCTTTAACACTTTAAAACTTAATAGCTAAGGCAGTGTTCCACACCTCATTAAGATGACTTGGCAAAGATGACTTCTCATTTTTCATTCAGAGGTTTCATTTATGTATAAACCTACTAATTTAATATATTTGTAATGTCTTTCAAAATGCTATTACTGGGTTACGTTTAATACATTGAAAGGGCTATGATTTGTTATCTTTACGTGATTTTGTTGTATCCCCAATATAGTTTCAGCTTTAATTGCGGTGTTGCTCAAACGTTTTGCTCATTGCTAAACAAATAGTGGAGGATAAGAAAGCAGTTCAGTTAATTTTAAATTATGTTTTATAAGTTCACAGTGTTTAGAGATTCCATTTCAGATTTTTCTTGAATATATTGAACACTTAATATTAGAAGTTATTTGTTCCTTTTCATCATTGATATAGGTGATCTGCCCTATCTTTTTATTGTATTCTTCTTTACACTGATCTTAACCAGCCCTCCTTTTACAGTTTGTCTTTAAACTGTTGCAGTAACCTCTGTTGGCGAACTTGGAGAGGAGTATGCTGTTAGACTGAACATCCTTAAGAAAAGACTTTCCTACCAAAGATGTAGCATCCCCAAACACACTCATCGCCAAATTACGCAGTGACAAGATTTTCTCAAGAAGGCTACAGTAACATTGGCACAACAAATACATTAGTAATAGACAGTTATTATACCATTCAATGGTTAAGGTATTTACACTCAATATCAAAGGCCTATTTGCACTACAAAAGCTTACAAAGATGTGTAATTATCTCTTAGGAAGATCTGGAGATGCTTTTATGGCTACAAATATGCCTCCTAAGGCAACCAGAACAGCCTATGTTGTAAACGCTGTCCACAAATATTACAGTCAGCTACTAGGGGTATGGATATGTGTAGTTCTTAGATTTTTTTTCACCAGTGATCTTCTTTGAAGTAGATACACAACGGACATTTCTTCAACTGAAAGGTGCTTCAAATGGCAGTCTCCTTGCCATTACACCTGTACATGGCCCTGACCAACGACAAAATGTTTCTTTGTTGATCACCATGGGGATGAAAGTAGGATTTGCAGCAGATGGCAAACAGAAACATACTTAGGTCCTTATTTAGAGTTTGAAGAATTAGATACTCCATCACAAATGTGGTGAATGTCCCATTGGCCCTATTACAAATGCATTATACCCTATGGCACTTGTAATAGGTTGGACAGGATATCCTTCACATTGTGGCGTTTCACCAAACTCTACATAGTTCTTTTAGTTTTCTAATGCCCACAGCACAATCAAGTTCATCTAAGCTAAATGCTCCACTACGATATGTATGACGTTCTGATACAAGTTTGATCATGCTATACTCGGGATAAAAATTCACCTTTATCATGAAGGTAGGATTATTGGAGTCTGGATACATGATAGCCCAATGTTTCAAGACCCAGTCAATTAAAACGAAAAAGCGAACTAGCTGATGACATAATTGATATAATTGCACACAGCAACCAGCTACATACCTCAGACGCTAACAATTACAAGGAAAGTGGTGCTTCATGGCAAAGCTGTTGCTATAAAGGGTGACGTCAAAAGATCGTTCTACTTCGCGATACACTGCTTTCTGAACTGAAAATACCCTTTATACAGCACCTCAAGAATATGACCCGAACTCGAGGACTAATTAGGCCGATTAACATAAATAAGGCCAAACACACATTTTCTAAATTGGGACTAAGGTTTTACGCAAATAGTCATGAGGCTAACAAACTGCTTCACTCAGGCCTCGAAACTAGAGTAGCTCAGAGCTATAGACTATCACCCTTGTATGTGAAGGTCTACTGTTCAGGAATAATATTAAAAGATCTCTGTTGTGAGATTTTTTTTATCAGAGATGTTATATAGGTGATGGCACGAACATTAATGTTTGGGAACGGTGTCACTCCGAAAACTTCCAGGGGATATGGGGGAGAGATTAGAGGTTGACTTATTTCAGTTATACGGGTAAAGGCCATGAAGACTATAAAACGTCCATTACCCATATTAAAGACGACGTTCTCACCAGAGGCTTTTAGAAGTTCCTTGGACCCCAAATGGTCCCAATACAAATGTTAATATTTTGTTTCTTCATCGCAAAATGCTATGACAGAGGCTACAGCAGGTGGTCCTGAAGCTGGATAAATGTTTGACAGCAAGTGAATTTAGGTTTGAAAGTTCTTAGCACTTTGACACTCTGATCCTGATTTGTTCAATTCCGATCTACTCTGTATGCTTCCTGCATAGGAGATGTACATCCAGGTTCCTCTTGTAAGAGCTGTAGGATTTTAGTTAGTTGCTTACTAGTAGAATGCTCAACTCTGCTGGTTATGTGTTTTTACCAAAAGTAGTACTCTTTTACTATGCATGACTATCATCCTCAACTTCAGGCCATGGTAGGGCTAACCATTGGTAGCTATGATTGTAGGGTCCAGGCTTTTATATATCCACCCCAAGTTTGATAGAGAGAGAGAGTTAGTGTGTTTATAGCATGAGTGGGGTTTACATCAGGGGTTGTAATGCCCCCAGCATGTGTAACCCCAAGAACATGAGTTGAAATTTAGACCTCATATCTATTGCAAAGGTACCTACAGAGTCCTCCTGTATGTCCCTGCACTACCCACCGCTCTCCACACTCTTCCTATGTATGCTGTTGTAGCAAGGTTTTTGTGAACTTGACTCTGGATTATAAAAACTATATAGGGAACAGAGAGAGTGCTTACTCCACTGGATCTGACCACTTCAGGTGCGGTCCATTAAATATCTAGGGAATTGCCCTAGTGACCCCACAATGCCTCAGCAAAATACAAGTAAAGAAAAGCATAGTATATTGTAGGAAAATGTTTTACATTTGTTATTTACACAGTGAATACTTTGTCACTGCTGTATACGTTTGATTTCAAAATACATTGTTCATTTCGCTCGTTAGCAGTGTAGCAGTCTTTCCTCTTGGTACTGCCATCTGGAGTGTGTCTTTAAAATTAACATTTAAACATACAAACAAAAACAAAAAGAAACGTGGAAGTAATCGCAGAGCGTTTTCTTTCAATACCTTAAATCTAACAATTAGAAAAACATTTGGTCTTCAAGTCGGTTTGAGTGGTGTGGCTGCACTATTTATTTAACAGTCAGTTCTCAGAGGAGTTACTCCTTTAGGTGGTGTTGCAGTGAGGACAATCCTGTTCTCTATTTCTTTTTAAATGTGTCCAGATTGTTATTTCGGTAGTTTTAAGGTTTGATGGCTTCTCCAAAGATGATGTTGACGCGTTTCGGCCCTTGTAACTGTGGGCCTCCTCAGAACAGTGGAAGAAAAGGATTCCTTAGAATAGTACATTATGTACAACATAAAAACTGTTTCAAGGAGCTAGAACTTTATTTGCGCCTTGAGATAAAAACCAGGTACATGTATCGGTCTGTGGTTGTACATGCAGAGCGATAAAATTCTATGTCACCGAAAGATCTCTCAGGTAAGTTGTAATATAAGGGCCAACGTGACAAGCAGGTTCAGCTTTAGTAAATTAAAACTACTGGGGCAAGAGTGTGAAAAGTTATTACTGCCACATGCCTATGGTTTTTTAAATAATTGTCCGCATGTTTGCATGCTTATTGTGTAAAAAGGTGAGTGCACAGTGCCAGAGAACTTGAGTGTGCTCAAATGAGCGTGATATATGAAAAAAGTCACCTTGTACGCCAGTAGCTTGGGTTGAAACTATAGGGGTGTCTAGGGGTGGAAGTTGCTTGAACAAGAGCCTGGGGAGAGACATGGTTTCTCATTATAGGTTCACATGAGTGAATGGAGGAAAAAGGAATAGAGCCTGTGGACTTACGGAGAATCAGGTGGCAAAAGTATTCGTCAATTCGGGCTAAAGCTGGACAGCTGTCCGGAAGATAAGCTTGTCGAGTGCGCAGTGTGGGGCAATCTGGTCACACTGGGGGTGGTAGCCTACCAGCTGTGGGAGGGAGTGAACTCAGTGTTAATCAAAATTGGCATATAAATTGCCCGTTTTTGGAAATGGCCAAAGGTCTGGCAACTTAAGGAGTGTGAATACTTATCACTGGGGGTGCAGGGTTGGTGGCAAAGTCATTTGTCTCCTCGGAAGTCCATTTCTCATTGCGAGTGCAATGGGGTGGTCACTGAAATGGGCTCTTACAAGCGCTTTGATACCTACACTCTAATGGGTATGAAAAACAATGAAGAGTTATGGGTCTGCTGACAGAATCTGGGTGTGAGAGTAGCGTCAAGGGAAACTATCAGCTAGTCATGTGTACGCCGTGTGCGGCGGTATCAGGGAAGGGAAAACAAGCTCTGAAAAAATCAGGGATTGTGAGTGCCTGCACTTATGACTGATGTGGCATGTGCAGCTCAGAAAGAGCGGCGGAGCTTTAAAAACCTTTGTGGCTCTTGCCACGATAGAGGCGTGTGTGTCCTTATTAATGGAATTGTGTCTTCTGGCACTTACGGTGTGCCTTCAAACAAGTGCGGGCATTAGGGGATAATTGCGGCGTGTATGCTGCTGGACACGTGGAAGAGAGGTGGAGGTTTAAAGAAACCAAGAGTTAGCCATTGCTACAGAGGCGTGCTTGTCCTCATTAAATAGAAAAAACAGGACATTGTGTTCTATATAAAACATGATATGCCCACAAAACATGACAGTGCAGGCCCAAAAAAGTACTAGTTGGTGCGGTGGAGTCCTCCGTCCACTGGAGTCACCGCTGAGTCACCTGACCGACGATGTGCAGGCTGCATCGTAAAAGTCGTGCTGCCCAACCACGTTGTTCGGTAGAGCTGGGAGCGTTGGAATGGAGGGGGCTTCTTATAAGGACAAGCTGGGCAGGTCATGTGATACCACAGGAGAACTGTTTCCCATCTCAAAGTGGGTTGCTTAGCTAGTGTGTAGAGGCTTGGTAATGTGCTTTATAAAAGAGGGAGAGGAAATTACAACGCGCCTTAGTGGTGACAGCTACATAGTTCATATTGGAATGAACCACTGGACGTGGGCGGTACAATAGGTGGCTGAATAAGGAGCCCTATGGCTTTGATACAAAAGTATAGAAAGCCTCATAGTTGATGTAAAATAGAGACACCTTTTGTCATTGTTCAGTATACATAAGGACCAGACAGGGTTACATATCAGTTCTGGTCATGGATTACACCATATGGTTAAAGAGGGTGGATAGTACAATTGCTATATGTTTCATTGAGACTAATTCAAATGAGACCCACCGTTCGTCAATGTCCTGGGTTACATAAGTAGCTTGGAACAAAGGACCATATATACTGAAAGCATTACAGAGTATCCTATTAAGTACATCTGTAGAGGCAAAATACAGATTGGATACCTAAATAATTGCATATCTGTAAGGCATTACATATGGCCAGAATGGGTGTCCTATATAAATTCATGTGCCCTGTAGTGTTGTATGGGTTACATTTAAATTAAGGCCCATATTTCTTGTAAGTCATTAAGACCCTAGCTTGCTTTAGTAAATCTCTCAAACAATCTGGTTTCTCTTCTATTTAGAATGTATACGAGGAATCCTCCTCTGTAGTTTCTTTGAACGATCAAAAGATGTTGTTCTCTATGTGGTTCAGGTTTTTATAGTGTTCCACCAGGGGTGCGCCAAGTACTGAACATCTAATTCTCGTTCTATGTTGTAATATGAGAGCATTCACAGATTGGGTCGTTTGGCCAATGTATACCACATTAAAGAGTCATAGTATGCAATATATTACGTTTTTGTTATTACAATTGGAGAACTTATGTTAGTGATGTACCCTGCCATTGAGGGTGACAGTGTTGGTGTCGCTGGTGAACTGGCAGGCTACACAGTTGTTGTATTTGTAATGTCCTGTGACTGGAGGTAGTTTAAGAATTTCACAAAGATCTTTTTTATTTTCCCTTGGGCGAGCCATTCTGACTAGGCAGTCTCGCAGGTTGCATTCCTTTCTGTAGGAAATCATGGGTTTGGGGATGTCTAGAGGGGGTCAGCATTTTTCCAGTTTCTATTATATTTCTGACCTTATTAGCTTTGGGATTGTAGGTAATGACATAAGTAAGAGGGCTGTCCTTGTGCCGTGTTTTGGGGACAAGTAGTGTCTCTCTGTGTGAGCCAGGCTCTTTTGGATGCTGCCTTGTCTAGTTTTTGGGGTACCTTCTGTTAATTAGCTTGTTGAACGACAAGCTGGTGTTCTCAAAGTAGTCATCCCTGTTAGAGAAATGTCTTCAGATGGAGAGGAAAAGCTCCTCTGAAAGGTTCTCTTTTAGGTTGCGTGAGTGTCTGCTGGAAAAGTGTAACCGGGTATTGTGGTCAGTGGGCTTGGTGTAAGGGCAGACTTCTATGTTTCCTTCTTTCCTCATAACCCATAAGTCTAGAAAGTTAACTTTCTTGGTGTCACTTGACATGGTGAACTTGAGATCTGCTGTCCTTTCATTAAGCCATTCATGGAATGCTGTGAGTGCTGTATGTCTCCCTCCCACATCATAAGTAGATTGTCGATGTGCCTGAATCAGTGTCTGTTAGTTCTGTATTGATTGTCAGTGTTGTAGATCCATTTCGTCTCAAAACAGGACATGACTATATTTGCTACTTCCTTTGATTTGTAGGTACAGGTTTTCTTTAAATGCAAGTAAGTTATTTTTGAAACACAGTATGGTAAGTGCTGCTAGAAATTTAGTTGCAATGTTGTGTGGAGTGGGTCTTATTTCTAGTGTGGTTCCTATTACCTATATTGACTAATCTTGGGGGCTATCGGTATATAATGCCTTGATGTCAAAGGTTACTAGTTCTTCTTTGTCAAAGGGAAGACCTTCCACCTTATTGATAATGTCCACAAAGTTCGTGACGTAGGTTTGTGTCTTTATCACAAAGGGTTTTAAGAAAGCGTCTGTGTATTGTGCTAAAGGTTTAAGGAGGGACCCACATGCAGAGATAATGGGTCTGCCGTGGGGTTAACTGGATCTTTGTGTATTTTGGGAAGGATAAATATGACCATAGTTATGCAATCTTTTCTGTTGAGGAACTCAAATTCTGTTTTGCAGATCCAGTCTTTTTCGCCTCCTTCTGTGTTGAGTTCTTTGATTTTGCCACTCCGTTCTTTGGTGGGGTTTTCTTTTATTAGGCGATAATGGTCCTGGTTGTTTAAATGCCTCAATATACCCTGGTCGTTCTTGAATCTGTCCCATATTACTATGCCTCCCCCTTTATCTGCAGGTTTTAATGCAATGGATTTGTTGTTGAATATATCTTGGATGGCTTTAGTTTTCATTTTAAAGTAATGCCTCAATGGTTGTCTGTGTGTGCTCTGGAGAGAAGCCAAGTATTGGATCAGCTTGTATTCTGAACACGTTTTTGACCCACTGACAGGTACAGCGAGAAATGTTGCACTGCCTTGAGTCTGTACACCAGAGCTCTCTATCGTGGCCTTTATATACACCTGGAGGAGTCTCTGTTCAAAGTATGCGCTATACAAGAGTAATAGCCGAACAAAAAGAAAATAGAAAAAACCTGAACTTTCTGGGAATAGCTGACACTCTAATGGCGTGCAACGTTCAGTAAAACATGTGAAATATAAACGGGATCCAACTGACTGACATGGATTACTTAAACATTCATTACATTCATTGTTCAGAAATCGTGAGTGTGTTTTCCGTTTCAGTGTCCGTTTTAAAATCCTACCCGTCTGAGACCCGGGGGACGCGGCCCTTGAAAGTAGTACACTCCTGAAGAGAAGAGGGGCTGTGTAAGGGGACGTCAGATGTCGGATTTTTGCGCAGTCAAAGCAGCGGGCCAGAGTTGGTTGCTGGGAAAGCACAGGGCAAACTTCCCCATCATGCCCTGCTGTCCCGGGCACACCCAGCAGCATAGCTGGGTGCTTGGGAGGCACACCATGGCGCACATCCACCAGCTTCCCTTATTCACTGGCACAACCTCACACAGTTCACCACCTTTCGGCTGTTCGTCAACACCTTGCAAACATCTCCGAGCTATAAAGGGGCACCCTGGCATACATCCCCATGTTGCCCTGTGCGTGGCACCTCCCTGCAACGCTGCTGCACTTGTGACAGATTAACTTCCTCGCTCGAACGGCTATCACTCTGTGCGCATTACTCCGACGGTTATGCAATATGTGGAAGCCATAGGAGTGGGAGCTCGCGACAGCCTGCCAGAGGCCCCTGGCTGTCCCACGACACCTGCTTCTTACGCTCTGCCCTAACAGGTCCCCTGGGGCGGGGAAATGGGTCGATTATCCCCCTGTCAGATCAGAGTCAATCCTATCTGGCCTAGGCCTCTCAGGTAAGGGGAACAGGTGAGGCAGAGAAGCTGTTAAACTACCCCCTGCCTTCACTCCTGTGACTAACTGCCAGTCGGGAGGGGTGACACTCAGCCCCCTGACCTCACAGCGTGTTCCGAAAGCAGCAGCCCACAGGGCTGAAATACCAGAGCTAAAAACAGCCTGGGTGACTCATTGTACTGCACGGTGGACATCAAGTGAGTGCAGACTGCTCCGGAGACCATGGTCCCGGGTAGTAATGGGGCCGGGAAGGAGGTGGGGGTGTACCGGGCTTAGCAGACAATATCCCTAGCCCTGGGGGCGGAAGAGTACCAGGGAGGAGACCTCCAGGTGCTAAAGAGGGGCTTAGTCTTTGGTTGCATAGGGGTGATGATTGTGTTGGGGTAGCAGGAGGTTCAGGAAATATGCACCAAGCTCGGAGTAAACACGGAGTAGTATCATAGCTTCTATAAAGTCTACGAAAACCACTCATAATAGATGAAGATTTGTTATATTGTCTTATCGTTAGCCAATTTCTTCCCAGAAACCTAATTTAGCTACACGAATCACACAGCAGAGTAAAACAACATTAAGATTGACACATGTTCAGTTAACTGAAATTAGAAAAGATAGCTATACTCGAAGAAAATATATTTTTGGGATGGAAAATTGGGAAAACAATTTTTATTGTTCACACAAGCTTATTTTAAGCTGCCAAGAGAGGTAGGGGATGCCATGGCAATTCGAATGCAGGAATGTAGACGGGTACCCTAACAATTTAGGCGGGAAATTATGAGGTAAAACACTTAACCTGTTTCTGCCTGGATCCATTCTATGCTGCCTGGGACGACCCGAAATTGCATGGCATTTCCAGTATATGTTTGCAAATCTTGCTGACATGGATGCATAAACTTAAGCCATTTGCGACTATTAACCACTTCCTTCCATAAACCCTTTCAAGACTACTAAAAGATCCCAGAGCAGGCTGAATCTGTTAATCTTCTATGCAGCCCTCGGCAGCTGGTGGTTGCCGGGAAGTATTTGTGGTGATGCTGCTGTTGTTTACCACTGGAGTCGCAGGATCTCGACTGCAGATCCATGATAGGCCTCTGTGCATGTCCTTCTCAGAGGAAGCTAGGCTTTCACTGCCCAGCCTTACTCCAAGCAGCCATTTTGGATCTGGAGACTGTGACCATAAACTTAGTGTTTAGTTAGAACTATTAAAATGCTGAACAACAACACAATTTCGAAGGTTCTATGGCAGGCGCGGTTCGTCCATTGGGGCGTGGGGGCGTAGCCCTCCCTGCCCGACGCCGCCCGCAGCTCCCTCATGACTATCATGATCAACATGACGTCAGACCGCCGGACGGGCGTCATGTTGATTCATTGACATGATTGTACGGACGGCAACACAAGTACGCATGCGTGGGGACGGAGGGTGAATTTTTACCCGTGCCCACGCATGCGCACTTGTGTTTTGGCGGCTTTGCGCATGCCCATCAGGAGCCCTAATGGGCGTGCTGCGGGCGAGAGGGTACCTGTGCCCCTGGCGCCAGGATTGGCCAGGGGCGCTGTGAGCCTGTGACGTGTGCGGGACCGGCAGCAAGGTAAGAGTGTGTGTTTTTCGGTGTTAGAGTAAACTAGCTCGCACAAATGACTTGAGATAGTTCAGTGTGTTAATGATGTATGGATGCAGGATGGGTGGGTGGATGGATGGGTGGATGCATGAATGATGTATGGGTGGATGCATGAATGATGTATGGATGGATGCATGCATGCATGATGGGTGGATGCAAGATGGATGGATGGATGGGTGGATGCATGAATGAATGATGTATGGATGCAGGGTGGGTGGGTGGATGGGTGGATGCATGAATGATGTATTGATGGATGCATGCATGATGGGTGGATGCATGATGGGTGGATGCATGATGGATGGATGGGTGGATGGATGGGTGGGTGCATGAATGAATGATGTATGGATGCAGGGTGGGTGGATGTATGGGTGGATGTATGAATGATGTATGGGTGCATGCATGCATGATGGGTGGATGCATGATGGATGGATGGGTGGATGCATGAATGAATGATGCATGGATGCAGGGTGGGTGGATGGATGGGTGGATGCATGAATGATGGATGGATGGATGCATGGATGCATGCATGGATGCATGGATGCATGCATGGTGGATGGATGCATGAATGAATGATGTATGGATGGATGCATGCATGGATGCATGCATGATGTGTGGATGCATGATGGATGGATGGGTGGATGGATGGATGGGTGGGTGCATGGATGGGTGGGTGCATGAATGAATGATGTATGGATGCAGGATGGTTGGGTGGATGGATGGGTGGATGCATGAATGATGTATGGATGGATGCATGCATGATGGATGGGTGGATGGATGGATGGGTGGGTGCATGAATGAATGATGTATGGATGCAGGATGGTTGGGTGGATGGATGGATGGGTGGATGCATGAATGATGTATGGATGGATGCATGCATGATGAGTGGATGCATGATGGATGGATGGGTGGATGAATGACTGATGTATGGATGCAGGGTGGGTGGGTGGATAGATGGGTGGATGCATGAATGATGGATGGATGGATGGATGCAAGGTGGTTCGGGCTCGATCGCTGCGCTCGATCGCTGCGGTGCAATATGCAAATTAGTTTACGCCTCTCCACTTTCAAATGTCACCAGCCGCCCCTGTTCTATGGGCTGAGAAGCATTCACAGCAGCCACGACCCATGTAATTACACATGTCTATGGACAGTGCTCTCTCTGATAGGCAGATGCTTTGAGTTCTGCACTTTCCTCTGAAATCTTCGGACCTCGGTTCCCTTACTCGGGCTTTCTTTTAAACCCCTAGCCAAGGGAACAAAGGTGCCTGAAACTGTACTGTGTGTGTACTCTGTGTGCCATGTCAGTCATTTTTCTGGTTTTACAGGTTTTTTTTGTCCAAGGGCTCAGCGCAATAGATGTAAGTCCAGGATGCTGAGATTCTGTCTTCCTTGAAAAGCCCACTGTCCAAAATTGAACTGGAATTTCCACCAACAGCAAAACTATGGGTTTAGCGTTCCAATAATCTGTGTTGCAAAGGCAGAGTTTCAAATGGAAATAATTGGGGCAGTGGTACTGGACTCCCGCTAAGGGGACAGTCTTTAAAGATCCAGTAGGTTGATAAGTGAAATGTTCCTACAGGTGGAATACTAATTCTGGCAGTAGGCTAGAACCGATGTGAGGCTGAAGACAAAGATAGGAGCTTGTATGTCATGAATGACTGGTTGTGGTTAAAAAGTTTGGGTGGTGGAACACTAATAGCATCTGCTCATCGTGATAATGTCTCCCAACCCTAGAGGGGAGCTTATTGGCTCCCCATTTTCACGTGTCTAATTTAGGCACCGGAAGAAACACTGCCATTTTACATGAACACGCTTCTTAAAGTTGCCTTCTTTTCTGCACAATGCCTTTTGATACATATTTGCTTAGGGTGACAGTGCAGGATTAGTTTCTCTGAAACCACAGTGCTTACAGTTCCACTTCGCAAGTACACTATCACAAGACCTTAGATTATCTAGCACAGGATTCCTGGAGAACACCCGCCCTATGCAGCTAGGTTAGGGAGCGCATAGTAGGAGTACACTATACTCAGTACCTATATACCAGCATGTATACACTGTCTTAGCACAGTGGTGAAAACGTTCATCCTATTCACCGTTCTTCTATTGCTAATCACTTTTATCTGCTTCTGTCAATTAATCATTGCAGCACATATATTTTATACAAAAATCACAATAGTTCAATAAGTATTAAAAACCTCCCTTTGTGTATTTCTTGTATATCTTTTTAAGTGAGCACAAGTGACTGAGCGTAAAAGTTCTGGATCTGTTACCACGATTCCTTGGGGAGTTTGGGGAGTCATGTTCTAAGGTTGCCCAGACCATTTGTTACTTTACTAGGTTTAGGGGTACTTATGGTGGCACTCTGAGCTAGCAGGTCCTTAGGCCAACATATCCTGATGGGGTGCATAGAATCAACCTGGCACAATCCCAGCATTTATGTAGTCCCGCTAACGAACAGTTCCTACTGAAAAAGTGGAAACCGTACGACATGGCGCAGCCAACGTTGCTAGATTAGGTTCTTATTTAATGGATTGCCTGAGTAGTTCTCTTGTGCATAGCCAGAGACCCCTTCACACCTAACCAGAGACATCCGTTTTGGTAGGGTTATATTGTCCTCAGCTTAGTAGGTAAACCCTATGTATTGGCTATAGGTTGTTCAAGCTTGAACTTTTCAAATGATTATTCTCATTGTGTTTCCCACTCTGAATTCCACACGTTATTATGTCTGGCACAGATGACCCAGCAGCACTTAATGTTGCTGCGACTGCAGACATACAGTTTCACAGAAACTATTACAACATGGTCTCACACTTACGAGTCGAGATGTGACCTTCGAGGGCATTCAGTGGAGTGACTGGTTGTACCTAGCAATAAAACAACTGAGAATTTGGGTTGTGGTTCTGTTGTACCTTTAAACTACAATAACTCCATAGCTTTAGGTGGTAGAGAGATTACTCAACTAATTCTCGATTCAGGGCAACCAGTTGAGCAAACAGGACACTAACCTTAGGCTACGGATTTATGGGCAAAATCCCCTTAGTCCCTCTCAGCTTGGGAAGGAGTTGACACATACTCCAAAACGGTCAAGGGTGCTACAGGGTGGGCTCAATCTTTGAATGGTTTCTGCTTACCCTTAACCCTTTTGTGAGGCAGAACTTGCTAGGTCGTTTCTAGCTCAGCAAGTCACTTGCGGATACTAGGCAACGCATTTCCATTAGATGACCTCCAAGCAAGGTTTAGTCTGCTGGGCCTTTCTTTTGAATTTTCTTCCATGGAAGGGCAGGTAGCAGCAGCAGGACTACCTCTACAGTCATATAGGCTTGTTTCCAGCTTTTTTTGGTTCTTGTCCCATACTTGATCAGATTCCCCTTTATGCAGGTGCATCAGGCAATCTCTAAGATAGAGACAATACGTTCCACTTGCTAGTGGCGGTCAGCATTTATCTCCAACTGGTGATGCTTGCTATAACCCAGGATCAACCAGTGTGTGTGGCATGATCAGAATGTAGAAATTGTGGCAACCTTAGAATGAGACATTTTTCTGGGCTTCCTCCAGATATGAGAGGGAGGAGCATACAGAATCTGATCACCGGAAAGTCTCTTCCAAAGGGAACAGTATAGTCTTAGTTTAGAGTGGAGGAACTGTGATTTTCAGACGGCTCCAAACGCTGGACAAAAAAGTATGGATGGTGTCAGATGCAATATATATATATTTTTTTATAAATCTCTTTATTGAACAAAAAGCAGCAATCCACGTGTGTACAATGAACAATGAAACAGGCGCCAAACGGGCCAGATCGTAGCAGGTATCAGGAAACCAACGAGCGTATACAGCGTAATGGTAGGTAAGCATGACACAATACACATTGACAGTGGTGAATACAATGGAAGGATAGTAGAAACTAAAGAGACAATAAAGTTCCTGAAAAAACCTTAAATCAAACAATAAATCATAATAGTGAGTGTGGGAGAGCAGAGGGGTAAACCAAGAATCGCTAAAAATATGTAGAGTAGTGGACATTGAGCAAGCGGAGGCAAGCAGTGCAGCAGGTGACAGCAGCAGCAAGGAGGGAGCAACCCTCAGGCCCAGGGAGGCCGTCAATCAGTACCATACACAGCGCCCCCGCGTCTAGCCAGGAGCGCTGCAGTGTGACTGGCATCACATAGTGACCTGGTAAATAGGCGCAGTGATTCCTCCCTGAGCAGCCTAGCCCACACCCTCCGGGACAATGGATGCTATCGAGCGAGCCTGTGCTTCTTGGGTCAATTTCGCAATGTATGTACGGTACGGTTCCCAAATATCCAATGGCCGGGATGCAGAGGGAAGCAGCCCAGAGTATTCAGTACTGTTAACATTGCAATGGGTCAAACTGCGGAGCCATGCGTGGACAGTAAGGGGCTGCCTAGCGCACCAGTGCAATGCAATCTCCCGCTTGGCTAGCAAAAAACAAATGGCCGCTAACTTACGGAGTGGGCGCTTAAAGTTAACCACATGGCCAAGCAGTGCTATCTCAGGAGTGGGTACCAAAGGGTGTCAGATGCAATATTAGGATAAAGTTATCTCTATGGTGACGCCTTTAGTGTTGGTCAGTGTGCTCCCCCCCACTATGACCTTGTGAGCATCTGTGCCACCTTTTGCCAGCAATAGAACGTATTTTTATAGCCGTTTAAAACCTAACTGCAGTGTGTTGGTACAGCATACAAATGGATATGTCAGAGGCAAACACCCTATCCGTGTATGCATGCATGCGTGCTGCTGTCAGTTGCTTTTAATTAAAAAACATATCCAATTTATGTACGATTTCTGATGTTTGGTAGAGAGGTAGGTGGGAGTGTGGTTATGAAAAGAGCCTATAAATTAAGAGCAACACAGCTACAATGGAGATAGCCCTACACAAACATCCAGGCTCTTTCTCATTTTGCGATTTGTGCGCAGATTCCGACTGGAGTAAAGGAAGCGAGGCAGAAAAAGAAGGGACCATAATAATAATCCACATTTGTAAAGCGCAAACAATCACCCGTAAGGAAACTTTAAGAGGACAGTGACAGCTGACAATGCGTGAGATAGTCCATATAGGTGCGTGCCTGAAGAATGCCAACATCATCACCTTATCCCTGGTGGAATACGCCCAGGCACTAGTAGGAGGTTGGACTCCATGAAGAGTGCTGCAAGAGATGATGCAAGAATCTGTTCATCTGGCAATGACGGCCTTAGCAGCTTCTCAGCAAGTGTCTTTGCCCCCAAAGCTGGACTTAGAACCAAGGTCCTTGGTTTGATCCAGGTGAAGGTAACTGTAGTGTGCACTTTTCATCCAAATAATGGAGAGTGAGGGAGGCATGAGGGCGAGTAAAGAAAGACTGGAGAATAACTTCGTTGTTTATATGGAACTTTATATTACTTTCAGAAAGATGGCACGAGTCCTTAGATCTGCCTTGTCATTGTCACATGTTGCAAATGGCTCTGACGCACAGAGAGCCTGAAGCAAGCGTGTGTCCCTGGCTGACATTATGCCTTTTAGAAAAGGTACTTTACTTGAAAGAGTTTTTAATTTGCACAGTGCCATTGGCTCATACAACCTGTGCCTTTAGCCTAGTGAGAACTAAATTAAAATTCTAAGAAGCAGCAGAGTAATGCACCAAAAGGAGTAAACACATTATACTAATTGTTCATCATGTGTTTTTGGGGGGTTTCATTGGCTTTGGAGAAGGTCTTCCCAGTTCTGATTTGGCCTTGTGGGTATTGCTTGCCGGGTTCCACCTGTACTCCTGCATCAGCAAGGTGATGCAAAAAAAGAACATTATATTGCTCACTGAACATATGAGCAGGGTGATGTTCCTTGCCAATTTCCAGTGACTGAATCCGAGACACTTAAAAACAATCATTTACAATGCAATGGTTTCGCCTTTTGAAAAGTTTGAGCTATTGGCATTGTAAATGACAAAATTTGTATTTATGTGTTGGTTTTGAAAACAGATAAATAAATGGCATTGTCAATTACAATGCCAATAGTTTAATCTCTGGCAAATGCCACACAAAAACACACAGACACACACAGACCCACACACACAAACAGAGCCCCCCCCCACACACAAACAGAGCCCCCCCCCACACACAAACAGAGCCCCCCCCCACACACAAACAGAGCCCCCCCCCACACACACACACCCACACACACACACACACCCACACACACACACACACCCACACACACACACACACCCACACACACACCCACCCACACACACACACACACACACACACACACACACACACAGACACACACACACAGACCCACACACACACAGACCCACACACACAGAGAGAGCCACACACAGAGCCACACACAGAGCCACACACAGAGCCAGACACACACACACACCCACACCCAGAGCCACACACACACACACACCCAGAGCCACACACACACACCCAGAGCCACACACACACACCCAGAGCCACACACACCCACCCAGAGCCACACCCACCCAGAGCCACACACACCCACCCAGAGCCACACACACCCACCCAGAGCCACACACACCCACCCAGAGCCACACACCCACCCACCCAAAGACACACACACACTCAGGAGAGCAAGCACAGCGAGGGGGCAGGGAAGCAAGCACAGCGAGGGGGCAGGGAAGCAAGCACAGCGAGGGGGCAGTGCTGCAAATTCACAAGTTTGATATTACTTTACCCAAAAAAATAAAAATACCTAAGTACTTGGTGTAATCTTTCAATGGTACTCGTGGTACCAACTTTGGAAGGATAAAAGTTGTAGTGGGTCAGACGTGTGTCAAGCCTTCGAAGGACAAGTTCTGCACAGATCTCAGACCGAACACTTATTCGCCCCTTACCGAAATGAAGATTAGACACATTTGTTGGGGAAATAGAAGACGAGGTCGGAGTGAAAATAAGTGTGGCAATGAAACAATCTGCAGAACTAAAATACTCTTTGTACAATTCCATAATATTTCTAAAAAAAAGCGCGCCAGACATCTTTTTTTCTTTGAACATGACTGGAGGAAGTTTAGGGCTAAATAAGAAACATAAAGAAAATGTTCATGAAAAGAGTTAGGGGCCGAGAGCAGACCAGGAGCACTGTAGATGAAACCGAAACAAAAGAACCAAAGCCACTGCGAGCGAAGGCAGAAACAATGGATTGTATTTAGAATTATCCCTCTTTGTAACCAGGTGACCAAAGGAACCATTCAAACATACCAAAGTGTGAACAACTGACAATGGATGTTGTTTTATGGCGCACGCGGGGCATAGAAAGCTCTGACTGCAAGGCCACGGTTGTAATGTAATATTTGGATGCAGTTATTAATCCGGCTTTACAAGGCAGTAACCTTGATAAAGTCGTTGCATGTCCACAGCAGGATGCTGGTCGGTGTTTGTTTGCTGTTCTTCAAACTTGCCTCTCCCTCGCAACCCTTCCCCTCATTCTAGTCTCGCCAAGGAGCAGAGTTCAGTTCATCCTCCTCCGTCCGCAAATTCCCTCACCCTGACCCGTGTCCGCTGTCCTGGAGTTCTCCACCCTCAAGATGGAAGTCCTGCAAACATAGCGCCTCTACACCTGGTGAACACCATGCACAGCTGAACCTCTGGAGGTGCACAGATTACTCTACTCTCTGAAATCATCCCTGATCTGACCAGACCTCCCACCTCTACGCACTAATCTCCTTCTTCCAAAGCCGTCGCCAGCAGGTCCCCAAGAAACTCAAATCTCTGTTACTTAACGCCCCCTGCGCACGCACACACACACACACACACACACACACACACACACACACACACACACACACACATACTAATAGTATATATGCTTACTATATTGTATGACGTCGCAGTCTACCCACATTTAACGTTCGATTTCAATTAAAAGGCCAGATGTGTATATAATGTTGAAATCAGGCATTTTTTTACATATCTTGAAAAGCATTGGCGCCTGGTCTGGTATTGAAAGGCACAGAAGAATTAAGTAGGGTTCGGACAGAAGGGTGGAGTCACTTTCATGGAATTAATATGGACTGCCCCCTCTTGACAGAGCACAGAGAGGTTATTCTCCTGCCTCTGAAAAAGGGTAGTTGGAAAGTTGGTCCAATTGGCACACAATACTCGATATACGGTCTAATCTTAGATGGGAGAGTCGGGGGTGAAGTGACTGCTCTCAAGTAGTTAAATATTTATCAACATTTATTCGGACATCTGTATTCTTTGTCAAGCTTGCACTATTTCCTTCACAAATTTGGATTATTTGAAGCTTCTCGTCTACGGAAGACAATGCAGCCAGCTAAAAATGCAGTGCGGTTCCAAATAAGTCAGACCGATATGAAAACTCCGACAAGGAGGGGAGTATTAATTGCCATATAAAACCCCACATGTACATTTATTTTATCGCCATTAATCGAATCCCCTCCCCCACCCTCTTCCCAGGACTAATTTTTCAACAAAAAAAAATATGTACGTTTCCAGTAAAAGACTATGATTCATTTATTTCAGTAACTGAGGCCGTCTGGCACAAATCCTGGGCAGCCTGGCGTAGCTAGCATGTTGTCTGAACCCTGCCCCCACCAGTGTCTGGATGCTGCGTCTGGCCCCCTCCGGGGAGGGGCCCGGCGATGAATGGGCCCTCCCGGGGCCCCCGTTCAGAGGTGTGAACAGCCCTGGCTCGGGGCAAACGCCCTCGTTTGTCCCGCAGATGGGCAGCCGCGGGGGTGGGCGCAGTCGTTTGCTGTGTTGTCACAAGCCCACCTGTGAAACCACTCGCCCCCTCCCACTGTCACTATCTGTGGGGGTCCCTCCAGGGGGGCCGGGGCTGCAGCTGTCGCCTCGATGCGTGGGGTTTGTTTCTTTAGCTGATGGCTGCGTGTCCTCCCGCCAAAGGCTCGTCCTGGAGATGAACCTGCTACGAGCTGGCTTTCTATGACGCGTCATGTGTCATGATCATCGATATTTGACGGGACACGTGTCTCGCATGTTCAGCTGTCCAGAGCAGGGCTGGACAAATCTAAAAAATCTTACTAGACCTGCAGGTCGAGTGAGTAGACTTTTCTACTCGACCTAACAGCAATGCACTCGACCCACAAACTGATCGCATATGAATTTTTTTCAAAACATTTGCAGCGCCAACAACCCAAGAAAACGTTGGCCAACCAAATTAACAGCAAATTTGATTAATTTATCACCCAGTTACCTCACTATGTGTGCATCAAAGTGCCGTGGTAAACGTTTCTGCAAACATACATGGCAAATACCCCATAACCCTACGCTGCAACACACACAGCCAAATCAAACTCTCCACATGCTGATGCTTCATCCGGGAAAAGCTAACCTTTTTTAAACAGTTTACATGGGCGCAGCACGCACTGTAAACAAATTGTACAGACTAATGCAACAACAATCCTTAATAATTAAGCATGCCCTCTGAACGATGCAGAAATGATGTGCATCAGAGAAAAAGCCATACATATTCTGACGCGGGTCAAAAACAGTGCAAAATGAAAATGGATAAAAATACGTCAACGAGAGAGGACTGTGCTTGGCAAGCAGTGTAACCATCGTACCTGTATGTCAGTAGTCAGTGAGCCACCTCTGAGAGTGCTCTGCTGTGCTTTCCTTATCTTGACACGGTTCACCGTCAACAGGGGCATGTTTTCAGAATGCAAGCAATGGGTTTCGGCTGTACTAGGATCTTAATACTTTGGAGATTTCTGCTTGTCTAGATTGTATGGGTATTGTACAAGGCCTTGAACTGTACTTTTGCGTTTGGTAGTCAATGCAGAGCTCGCCAAGTGCCAGAAATGTGATCAGATTTTGGAAGATTATTAACTATTCTCAGTGGCGTCACTAAGTGGGTGCGGGGGGTGCGGACCGCACCGGGTGACACCACCACATGGGGTGACACCATGCAGGCGCCACTGGCACCGGCCGGGATGTGAGTTAATCTATGCAACCAGTATGCAGCCAAGAAGGTGGTCCCGAGGGGACTCGCGCTTGCAGGGGTATCCAGAGAGGTGCGTGCATGAGGTATGGGGAGCGGAAGCACGAGGCGCCTGCTGGCTATACAGGGCAGTCTGGAACTAAGACAGTCACTGAGGCAGGCAGCGAGACATCCCTCCTGAACTACAGAGCAGATGAACGCCCGGCCTTGCCTTTCGGGAATCCCCTGAATGTGGCAGCAGCACGTGAGCGCAGGTTACATAGAAAATGGTGCCGAGGGGATGTGAGGGTGGGCGTGTGAGAGGAAACAGCAAGGGAGAGGGAGAGAGAGTGTGCAGTGTGTACGAGTAAAGAGAGACCTAAAGGGAGAGGGCGAATGCAGGCATCAGAAAATGAAGGAAGCTGACCAGAGGAGCGCGAGAAGGTGGAGAAAGAGACAGAATAGGAGATCATACTAAAGGGTGTGGAGGAGAGACATGTCTCTGGACATGTTAAATTCCCACCTTAGACACATTTGAAAACTATGGAAGTAAAATATTCGCCGTTTTATGGGTATTTACTTGACAAGATGGAATGTTTCCACTTTTTTCACTTCCTCCACATACAAATGTTTCCGTTTTTACGCCACAGAAAAGTAAACCAACAATTCTGCTGATTTAGTAATGCTTTTTTCAGCAGGGACACGAGGCCCCTGTATGAAGATTAGAGTTATCCACATGTGTGTATTTTCAGTCTCTGGCTGGAGGAGAGTGGAGTAAACTCACAATCCAAATACTACCAAAAAATCTAAACAATTACAAGGTATGCCCCAGGCGCCCCTAAAGGTCCTGACCAGTTGTGAGGCGCACACACACCCCGAGTCATTATTTACAAGTCCAGGTCTACCCAGGCCTCGTCCGGACAGCTTGCTTTAGAAATCTTAACTCCCTTGAGGCCTAGTTCTGGACTTAGCCTGTGGCAGTGGAAGCGGGTAGAGGAGATGCTGTAGTGATGTTGGAGGTGGTGGGGGCTCGTGGAGGGGAACGAACACAATTATCATTCTCACACATTTTTTGGAGTCCACGAGATAAGGATTCCTGGTCCTGGCTGCCAGTACTGCAGCGCCCTACAGCACAGCACAGGAGCAGCCAGAAATGCCTGCCTGGTTAGGAGGCCTTTCCAAAGCACTGGCATGTCATGTTGTCCCAGCGAAGTATTTCATGGCTTCACAATCACGCGAGACTGACTCAGACCCAGCCCTCTTGTCTTTCAGTAGAGACGGTTTCAGAACCCCTTTTACTGCAATGTGGGTGGGTGATTCTCACATGCATTATTGCAGGAGACAAGGTCACAGCTAAAAAATCAGGGAGCGCAACGAGTGCATCTCTCACTTTCTCCTAATCTATATACAAAGAAACAGTGATCGGCACCGGACCGCTTAGTAGGTGCAGCATCCCTGACCCATTGTGTTCTCTTGTGCAGCCACCAGCAAGGGGGAGGGGTGCTGCCCGACAACGCTCTTGGTATTCTGCGGCATACTTCCGGGGCAAGCGCGGGACAGCTTAGGGTTTTAAGGCGTATTCTAATAGAAGGTGTAAACTCTATTGCAAAGTACGATCCAGAGAGACTCAACGCTGACAGAGGCGAACAAGTGCCAAGAATTAGCTCTGTGTGCCCGCACTAGGAGGTGAGGGAGTGCCAACTGTAACTTGCTATGGTTGCTAAATTGAATAATTCCTAGCTGCCTTTCGTGCCCATATATGTTTCCCCCGTCTTCAATGCTTGATTTGTGCTCGTGTCCAGTCACTCATAGTCGTTAAAACGTCACATAATTTCACTGAAATTATGAAAATGTCACACTGAAATCTAAGTTAATTAATGTAAATACAAGTTTATGTAATAGTTCTTAAATCACATCGAAGGCCATCTCGGTGCTGCAAGTATTTAACAAACACAGCCCAGGGCCCCCTGTCCAGATGAGCTATGCCCAGTGTTAGCAGCTCTCTACCAATGCGGCCCAGAGGTCGGCACGGGCACACATGAAAGCTCCAGCCGACTGCCCACATCAGTACACGATAGTTTCAAAATGAGAACGTGGCAGACTGGATCAAGGCCGTCAAAGTGCCATAAGAAGAGAGAGCAGCTTAGCGTGGTGCCAGTGCATGTAACTGCGCCAACTAGGCAAGCCAACCATCTCAACAGCACAGACAGCCACCTTTAGTCAGTCTACAGCACTACGGCCTGCAGCTTGAGCTCTGGCTCACCCTGGCACTACAGGGGGACACGTCATTGTGGCAGGCACAGGTGAGAGAGCACTGAAGTAGTGCAATTGTCTGTGAGAGTGTCAGTTTGGGGTAAATTATGGTAAGTCGTGAGGGAGTGACACCATGAGTTATGGCACTGGGTGACACCAACCCTAGTGACGCCACTGCTATTCTAACTTTTTTTTTAAATCTGCTCTTCTTGCAGGCTAGTTATAATATATGTGGGGAAGCCCAAGTAAGGCTGCTAGAATAATCCAGGCCATTTAATCGGCACATTCCCTGGTTGCCCATACAGCTTGGACTTTCTTTAGACTGCAAGCCTGTATTTGCTCCCACCCTTTAATTATATTATGTAAAGTTAAGCTGCGTTAAAAGGCAATAACTCAATAATGAGTGGTGGCTGGAAAGTACAGAGATGTGTATATTTTAATTTATTTACCCTATGGTCGAAAATATTGAAACCAGGCATTCGAAAATATCATATTTGTCGTCTGTGAGAGAGGAAATGGGGTTACCAATAAAACCCCTAAAAGCCTCAGAATTAACACACAAAAATGTTTATTAGCAAATTTGTGATGTGGACAAAAAGAAGAATTTCAAAGATTCAAAATTATTTCATTCATTATGTATTTATCAAACATAGAATACATTTCACAAATACATTTTTTTACCCAACCAAAACCTAATTTCAGCACAGGATCCCATAGCAAAATATAATCTACCCAGTATTATTGTGGAAATAAAGACACAATAAAATAAAATTAGTCGCTCTCCCTCACCCACTCATGTGGCATGCATGACATCCTATTTTGACATCCTATTTTCTGGTCCAATTGGGGCACCCACTTACATACAAAGGTTGGACAATATTTTATGAAAAGTACAGCTGTTTCAGTATCTCTTTATACTCGTTTACTAAGCCTTCCTCAAGATGCACCAAGTATCTAAGAACCAGATATAGACATAGGTCCTTAGGGCGTACTCTGAGTCCTGGAATGTTACTGACAGTGGCTTTAAACCGACCCCACTGCACCAAGACTGCCCCGCCTGTGCCCAATGCCAAATGAATATTCCTATGGGTCCCAGGGCCAGGATGTGGTGAGCGCTGCTACAGAGAGCCCTCCCCACGGGGAGGGAGCGCCGAAGCATCGAGGGGCAGCCGCTGGGCACAGCTCACGGAGGCTGTAAACCTTACTGCAGCCGTGTGTGCAGCGGTAGGGGGTGGGGGCAGAGCCGGGGCCAGAGCCGCATTCTGTTCATGTACTTGGCCAGCATGGGATGGGTGTGTGTGTTTGTGAGAGGAGAGGTTCCTTAGACATTACTGTCAGCCAGTGTGATTGCTCCAGAAAAGGGGGCGGGGCAGGCTGTAAACATTACTGCAGGCCGGGCGACCATGTCTGAAGCGCTAAAGGGAGGGGTAGGGGTGGTTGCAGGCATATTCTGTTCATGTACTTGAAGAGCATGGGATGTGCATGTGTGAGGAGAGGTTCCTTAGACATGACTTTCTGCCAGTGTGACTGTGTGCTCCAGAAAGGCCGGGGGTGGCTGTAAACATCAGTGTTTTATTATTTATTTATTCATGCGTTTTTATATAGCGCGGACTTTACCCGAAGGCGTCGGAGCGCTTCACAATAGCAACAGAACTGAAACATGAGGAGAACATTACACTTGAACAGATTACAAAAGCAGACGTTAATTTACATGAGGCAAAAGTGACAATTGTGAGCAAACAAAATACAAGAGGTAGCAAACGGTACATTACAGGAGGAAAAAGTGACAAGTGTGCAGGTTACAAGAGAAAACAAAGTACAATTAGAGTTATAATACTGCAATATTTGCTAGACACTCCGGCACAAGAACAAACGTTACATAGGCAATGGTGGCACGTGTGCAAGTATCAAAGGCAAACAAAATGTGAGAGGAGCAAACTGTATGACAGCGGCCAATGGCCATGTCTGCAGCGCTGCGAGGTGTTGGCAAAACCGGTCCAGCCGCTTCCTATTCATGTACATAGAGAGTAAGGGTGGGTGGGGGGCTGTCTTAGGTGCGTTCCTGGCAGTCACCGGGAGCTCCAGAAAGGCATGGGTGGCTGTAAAACATTCCTGCAGGCCGGGCGGCCATGATGGCTGAACTGCTGGGTGGCGGAGGAGCGAGGGACCCGGCCGCCGTTGTGAGTGAGTCCACGGGGGAGGCACTGGGGCACTCTCGGGCTGTGTCCTTGTGCAGCTCGGTATTTCAGGGAGGTCACGGCAGCTTTAATCTCATTATTCAAGGCCGAGAATCTCCTTGGACGGCGCTGGGATGGGTGGGCGCTCGGTGGGGGCATGGTTGCTTGTCATGTACTTGGTGGCCTGGCCGGGACGCGGGGCTTCTGGAGGCAGAGGGTGGCGGCGAGGACTGCAGCGGACCCCAGGGCCATGCCTCCAGTTTAGAAGGTGTAATATTGCCCAACTGATCCCACACTACTCCACTTCGGAATAGATGGATTTCAAGATGGGAGTTTCTGGGCCCTGACAAGATGTCTACAGAAAGTTATAGCTACACTGATAAGTCATGATTTAAGAAGGCCTGCAAAATTAAACCTCCTCACCTCCAAATAGCCCTGCACTCCGTCCTGACGCCACCAAAGACAGCGCGTGGTGTCATGCTGCGTCACTGCTGCACAGTACAGCGCGGGGGCGGCCAGGGCCGTCATTGGTAGCGCTTTCGCGCGCTACAAGATTGACGGCCCTGGGACCCACAAAAACAATAGGCAGCGCACCACACCACCACTAAGTTAGGTAGTGCGTGCATGCTGCCCCCTAGAGCCTTACAAGCATCACAGTGACAACCTATCAAAGGTTTCAACAAAGTTCAGATGGCTGCAGTTGCCGCCATTGTAATGCTGCCCCCTAGAGCCTTCACCTGCTACTGCAGTGCCAGATAGCACTCGCCAGGCCGGTCAAGTAGGCCTTGAAACTGACTCGCCCTTCAGGAAATTCACTCGCATTTGCGAGCAGGCGAGTACATTTTGCGACCCCTGCAGAGGTTCACTTGTGCTTTAGGACCCTGGCCTGCGGTGCATTATAGAACTGAAAGTACATCAAACTTTTAAAATATACATTAAATGGTTCTTGCATAACGCACACTGGCTGCTGGGGTGGCGTCTTAGCGCTTTCGGTATAACCCCTTCATAAAGTCATTCTGTATTTGCAGAGATCAGTTAGGCATATCTCTCGGGCTCTCATCGGCTGCACGAGAGAGCGTGCAACCATCAGGTAAGAGACGGGGTTTCTTTTCGGCGGGGCCTACCCAGACATTTATGCTTCCAGGCCTATAAAATGAATGATGTAGGCTGTGAAACAACACACGCACCCCTCACATCCGTGGCTCGTGCTTGCGTGAGGTAGAAGCTTCCGTGTGTATGTACTGGAGGGAATTCAGCGCACTCCTCACCCAGGGCGTACTGCCAGGGGGCGCTTCACTGCACGGCGATGCATTCATATACCATAAAAGAAGGGAGACGGGAGGGCGGGGGCTTGAAACTAAAGTCCTAAAAACCATGCGCATTCATGCTTTTTAACAGACAAAAAAAATGTACAATAGGAAATAAAAATAAATATGCAAGCTTGGGGATCAAAAACACCTTTGCGATTTATGTAAACGCAACCAAGTGTCACACCAGAGCTCCTGTCATGATGCACCGACCTCCCCCCCCCCCCCCCCGAGGAGGACATGCAGGGAGAGACTGAAGGGGGAGGGAGGGCGGCCGATCCAGACTGGGGGAGGAGAGCCACCGACCCCGGGACAGGGAGGGGAGGAGGGCTGCCGATCCCGAGACACAGAGCGAGACTGGGGAGGACGAGTTGCTGCCGATCGGGAGGTGGTGGGGGGGGGTGGCGGGCAGCACACCGAACGAGGGAGCAGGGCAAGGGGCAGCGAGCACAACGAACGCGGCGGGGGGTGGGCAGGACAGCAAGCACTCACCCGAGGACTTCTTCCGGCGGCGGTCGGGGGAAATGGAAACCAAAAGCGCTGGCAAAACAAAAAAAAGTAAACGCCCACCGCCGCATGACGTGGGCAAAAGCCTAAAATTCTCGGGAACGCCCACGAATCTGCTCCGGCATTGACGGACAGATCTCTGTTCCAATAGCTAGCCTCCATTTATGGAGCTAGCCAATGGAACAGAGGGGCGGGACATGAGCACACATACTCTAAACATAAGATTTCGCCTGCGCAAAACGCTGCTTGCGCAGCTTTCGACAGGCGAAACCTAAAAATAGCTTTGTATTATAGAATTCAGCAAAAAAAATACCATTCTACAATGAAATGCAGATGTAAGTGTGAATTACACCATTTAGGGTCATGGTAATGGAACGTCAAACATGCACATATTATTAAATTTTGGAGCCATAAATGTGGTCATAACAAACAAAAACTGTACGCAAATAACTCGCATCTCTCTATAATGTATGTCTTTTGTGTCGATAACAAGTCTCGGTACAGTTTGTTTTCTCGGGTACACTTTTCCTCTTCTGTATTGTCCCATTGACTTCCTAATATTGCTTGTCATGCGTTAGGGCATTAATACAAGACCCAAGTTGTAGTGTGGCATGCCTATTGCCATTCAAGGTGGCATCTCATCCGACTTGGCCTGCAGTGCCAACAATAATGTATCCCAGTCAGTGGTGGGTGTCTCTTCTTCCATCCGTTGGTGCATGCGTGTCTGAACAGGGATTTCCACCGTGCCCCACTTTATGAGGTCCTGAACTTACCTCGAGACCGGAGGGGTCACGCCAACCTTCTTGTTTGTGGCTAGACTTTGTTTGCTTAAAAGTAGTGCTGAATCCAAAAATCTGTTTGTGTGCTTTGCCTTCACCGGTCTGGATAAGCACCCCTTTATTGACGGGGCAGAGTTCTGCCTGTCATTTCCAACAGTATATCCAGGAATTTCCTCCAGTAGGTCTATGTATATACTCAGTCTTGTCACCATATCAAAAAAATCGTTGCCTGACATTGCTGACAGAGCGGCGGAAGTCCAGGGTAAATCTTAGCCCATCGGGCTGGGTCAGGTATGTACAGTCCAGTTGAGTTGTGTGTATTTAAAGCACGGGTTTCTACTCACTGTCTTTATGTATTCCAAGAGTGAGTCACATTCTTTATCGGGAATCTCCCTATTCAATTTCTGCTCCCATTTCTGTTTGTGTTATTGTTGGGGTATAAAAATGTGGGACATATGCCCTGTGCATGCAGGCCACCGCTTTTCTATTTATCCTGTGCCTCAATTGGGTGGTTAATACCTCGTTCTTCATAGGTTCACCCGCTCCAGTGGCCCAGTAGGGCTGCCTGGAGGGTAGAGTATATTAGAAACTGGCCGCCTGGTCATCTCATTTCTTCTATGAGAGTGGCAAACGTGTGAAACTCATCCCCACTATACATATGCCCCATTGTGGTAATGTGCACCTGTTGCCAAGCCTGTATTGGATGTTGGCAAGCCACCTCTGCCTGCGCTGGCAATACTCATAAAGGAAAATCAGAGGAGTAGGGAACCCTCATACCTGCCTTCTTATATATACGTTCCAGCATACCTGTATTGACCAGAGTGCTCTCGTGCAGGGGAGTGTGGACCTGGTGATTTGGTATAAGGCACTCAGTAGATCACTGTTGTCCATAAGGTGCACTTTATCTTGTTGTTCCGGGTGTTAGTCAACCGCTGGCCAACGGGCCATCCAGAGTAGGTGTGTGGCCACATAATATATTTCTGGGTTGGGTACTCCCATTCCACCCCTCTCTAAGAGAGTCATAACCCTTTTCATGGAGAGTCGTCACCTGTGCGTGCCTCATAGTATGTCAAAGAAGGTAGATCTCAGTGTGCTGAAAATCGCTTGGGGTAGTGGGGTAGATTAAGGGGAGAGCCGAGAAAAAGTACAGGCACTTAGGGAGAACTATCATCTTAGCGACCTAGCGAGACAGTGGTAAGCGGTGCCAAAAGGGGTTTGTAGTCTGTACATTGGCGATGCATCTGTCGAAGTTACCATCGCGTAAATCGAGATCTGTATGATAAATCTGTATGCCTGAATACCGGACTGCGAGCGGTTCCCAGCCAATAGGGCCTCTTAAGAATGAAGGTCGTTCCACAATAAGTGGAGGGAAGAGAAGAAACCGACACAACTCATCCCAATTTACAGGCATTCCCGAGACCTCCCCAAACTCATCCAATAGTCCCTACAGGTGAGGCAGGGCAGCCTCCAGGTCTCTAAGGAACAGCAGCGCATCGTCTGCATACCAGCTTGCTGAATGGTATTTCTCACCTACCTAATACCCCTGTCCGGCACCCTAGCTCTTAACAGGCATGCCAATGGTTACACTGTCAGCAAAAACAATACAGGGGACAATGGGCATCCTTGCCTGGTGCCCCTGTGCAGCTGCCATTTATCTGAGAACACCTTCCAAGTTAGCACCCTAGCCAGTGGGTGTGTTTACAATGGCTGTATCCACTTGAGCATACCCCCCCCCCCACCTCCCATTCCAAAAGCCTGAAATACGGTAAACCGAAAGGGCTATAATAAGATATCAAAGTCCTTCTCAATGACAATGGAAGCTACATATGGGGTCCTGCGGCAGTGGCCTACCAGGTCCATGATATGGGGATCAGGCGACGGACATAAATGTGGGTGTTCCAGCCCAGATTAAATCTGCATTGATCTGGGTGAATAAATCCCGGTAGACGTGCGAGCAGCCTGTTCGCAAGTGGCTTCCCCAGAATCTTATGTTCCGTCAGAAGGAGAGGCAGCGGCTTATAGGATCGCACATCCAGCGTGTCTCAACTTCGCTTTGGTAGGACCATGATCTTAGCCTCCCACATCAAGTCCAGCAGCTCCCTGCGTTGGAGCACGACCTTATACAGACTGTGTAAATGGGTAGTCCATTTAGATCTATATGTGGAATAGAACCCCGATGGGAGCCCCTCCTCTCTGGGGATTTTTACCCTGTGCCAGCTGATCTATAGGCAGCTTAATTTCCTGTACCTCCAGATCAGCCCTTGAAGCTCTAGTTTGTGCATTGTAAACCGTGCCACCATACCGTGCTAAAATATACACAATGTGCCCAGGTACGGGTATCCTGTCCATTGCATATAGGTTCTAATAGAACGCTAGA
The DNA here is from genome assembly GCF_964261635.1 of Lissotriton helveticus. Lineage (NCBI taxonomy): Eukaryota > Metazoa > Chordata > Amphibia > Caudata > Salamandridae > Lissotriton > Lissotriton helveticus. Next base: position 1,579,348,075 of record NC_136065.1, on the reverse strand, counting down.
AAAGTGTAATTAATTTCTGCTTCTGCGATGACTATCTATCTGCCGAACGTCCGTATGGCCCGATGGGTTTCTGCGGGGCGTCTGATCGGATGAGCCATGCTAGGAGGTGGTCCACCCTGTCCCCTTGGCCATGTTGTCACACAATATATTCCCTATAGTGCATCTAAGACTTTCTATTAGTGTTTGGTGAGTCTTCAGTAGTTTGAGTAGTCGTGGTCCGTCTTCTGGGGGACATTGTATATCTGTAGGAGGTGGAGTAAATTCGAGTATTAAACTGGCGAGGCAATGATGGGTCTAGAGTAGTCTTGGAATTGAAGGAGTGAAAGGAAAAAGTGCATTGGAACACCCTAGTCCACCCAGGGACTAGGTCACCTGCCCATCCAAAAGGGAAGATTTTCACACCTGTTGTTTTTGTGCGTCACATTATCATAATTTGTGGGAGATCGACTCCAAGCTTGGAAGACCAGTTAAGGATTTCATACCATCGACTCTGATGTTCTTCCCATAGTTTTGTTGATGAACAGAAACAGTTGCAAAGCCTACTCCTATCTGTCTGCTGGCATCGGGTAGAGGTGTGGAGAGTGTGGATGACCCTTTTTTTCCCCGAAGATGGCACTTTTTTTTGTCTGTGTGGCACACAAACCACCCTGGAGCTCACAACCAGAAGGAAAGCCTTCCACGCCAATAAAATGTTCTTCAATTTCAACATGTTTGTGTGCAGGGGCATGTCTCACTTTTCCCACATGGAACTGATGGAGGGTGATCTGCAATGTATCTCCAAGCATTTAAAGATTGGAACCAAGGATGGATAAGCTATGGTGGTTTTTGACCGCACTTCTGTTTTTTGACCGCACTTCTCACAGCTGACCCAGTGCTCTGGCAGGTGCTCACACCTGGTCTGGAGAAACGCCCTCTAGAGCTTGAGAAAGAGCTCAATACGCAGCAGGTGATTCAGAGGACACGAGAACATGGCTGTCAACCACCTATCAACAGTGGATACTTGGGAGGGTGAGTGCAAAGTGTGTTGGGTGGTGAAGGGTGGTAAAGTGAGGGTGTAATAAAAAGTAAGGGACGGTAGAGGTGTGGTTGTATGGAGAGTCTCTGTGTAAAGGCATAAAGGTGAAGGTGAGGGAAGAGCCTGGTGTATAAAGTCTCAGAGGTGAATACATGGATGGGTGCTACCGTGCCCTTGGGGGTGCAGATGTGAGCATCAAGGGCATGACTGGTTGAAAAGGAAGATGGAAGCAGCTCTTAAAATATGCCTTGTGCAGATCTGAGCATGCATGGAACTGGGTCTGGTGCAACTGTCCGCAAAGTTGTTGGTGTTAAAATTGGTTTGTGTCAGAACCCCTTTCATAGGGCCACAGGGCTAGCAGGAGCTACTGGGCTCCGCCGTGGTGGTTGTGGCCTTTTCCTCCTGATGTCTGGGGGCCCAATTTACTATGGGTCCTGAGTAACTGGTCCAAGAAGCCCTTTAGCACATGACTCTCAGTGGTAGCACGGGTCCGTCAGTCCAAGGCTTCTTGGGGGGAATGTAACTGCAAAGTGAACACAGGATTAAGGCTCAAAATACATCCAGCAACCCAGAAGATAAATATTCATCCAGATACTAGCCTTTTTGAAAAAAGTAGTACTTGCATACAAACACAAAATGCAATGCAACATACATACACAACCAATACACGCAGCCCTCCTAGTTCCGCCTTTCCAGCGTTTTCTGGGCAGAGCCCAGAGTCCCACTTTCCTGTTTATTGGCAGTGGTTATTCCTCATTTATGATAGGTAATATTCAGGGTAAGTTCTCCCTCGAGTCTGAGTCTTAAAAGTCCTGATATGGCTTTTTAGAAGTAAAGGAGTTTCAGCACTAGAGCGCTCTGATTTTGTAGTGTAGTTATTATATTCCCAATAGGCTCTTTGCATTGGAATAATATATCCTATAGATTTGACGTAGGACTTAAGTCAATAGGTCTCTATCGAATATACTAAACTTAATAGTGAGTGCCAGCTAGCTCAGAGGTCACTAGAAACTTTCTCGAATACACAAGAAGGGATTAGTTTCTGACAACCGCATAAAGATGACAACTTTGTTTCCCAAGAATAAGAATATAACTCTCAGAGTCGTGGAAACAATAGATAACTAGTTCTCAGTCAATCGTGCATGCTTCATTTCTACAGAGTTGCAGAGAAATAGAGAGAAGGGCGTTTTCAATAAAAGGTTTATTGAACAGTCTTCTTTCTAATGCAAGAGAGGTGAACTGCTACAATCGTTAGACAGAATGCAAACTATAATGCCTACAGCGAGAATAGTATTATAAAATAATACTGTAAGAGCATTGTATAGTTTCTAAGCCATATAAAAATACATACATAAATAACATAGACTAAAATACTCAGCTGGTGCTTCTAAAATACGCCTACCCCAATGTACCTAACCTAAGTCTAGTGCGAGGGAAGAAGTAAGTATGGTCTTTTGCATAGGTTTAGTTTTGCCAAGAATCTACCAAAGGTTTTTCAAGGTTCTAATCAGCTCCATGTCTTGTTAGATTGAAGGAGGTCTGGTATCTCTTTCTCGGGACTCGATTTCCCAACACCCCGCAAGGGGAGTCAGAAACACTGGAGCTGGATTCTCAGCAGAGGAGGGCAGCTTCCTGATCAGTGCGTCAACTGGAGAGTCGGCTTCCTTCGGCACTTGCTGTAGCGAGCCGCGTCGGGCAAGTAGATCGTCGAACTGCTCCGAACCACCGTGCTTTCCTATAGCAAGTGAAGGTATATTTATACCTTGAAGGTGTTTAGGAATGTCATGTTTGACGTAAAGTCGGGCATATAAACGTCATGAATGAACCCCTGGGGAATAGTTGTTCATTGTAAAACTATCTGAGTTATTGGAGAAATCAATATTCAAGCAAGGGGAAGTCCCTAATGGCTTAAGCTGGTTTTCCAAGAAATCGTTGACATTTGGTGAACAGATGGAAGTAGCCATGTCTGTATTTGGGCTGCATGGGCTATGCCTAAATAAGGGCTTGATTTCTATGCCTATATAAGGGCAATGTGAATTGTACATATATACGGGCATGAATTGGGATAATCCATTCAGAATCTAAAACGCCATACAACAATTTAGAGCAAGATCAGTCTTACCTGCTTCCACTGGTGTTGCGATACAGAAGACCCCAGACGCCTTCAGCACCCTGGCATTGCAGTGGACTGAAGCGGCTGCCTGTGCTGAGTAGTAATATCAGCGCTGTAAACCAGGGGGCTTGTCATCTGCAGTACCCCTTCGCTTTATGCTAGAACTTTATTTGATTCCGGTGGCAGGTCTGGTGCAATCTCTCAGCTTACGATGCTTCAGCTGGGTATCTGGTCATGTGGATCAGAACCCGCTGCTTCCTCCTGGTCACACAGTGCACTCCGCAACGGCTCTCATTCTTGGCATACAGTGCACCAGGGTTAGAGCCTGCGCTCTTCACGACTGCCCCCTCTAACATACGAGGTCGCCGACTTTGGTCTGCACACAGACAACAGACTGATAGGTGCAACAGCAGCTTTCTTCACAGCACCCCCCTTTCGCATAGGGCACGCACCAACTTTTGTCTGCTCGCGGTCATCAGCCCGCCGGTGCAAAAGCAGATTTCTTCACAGTGGCCCCCTCTGGCCTACGGGGTTGCTGACTTTAATCTGCACATGGGCAATGGCCTAACCGGTGCAACAGTCAATCAATCAGGCGTTTGTTAAGCGCAACTACTCACCCGTAAGGGTCTCAAGATGCTTGGGGGGGGAGGGGTTAGCAGGCTTCAGTCCATCAAGTGAGGGGTCTGTCGAAGAGCCAGGTTTTGAGGTTTCTTGCGAAGATGGAGAGTGATATTGTCTGTCTGAGGTAGAGCGGCAGGGCGTTCCAGGCTCGGGCCGCGTAAAAGGAGAAGGACCCTCCTCCCGATCTGGTCTTTCTGGTGCTGGGGACCACAGCGTAGGAGAGCTGGGCAGATTGTAGGGTCCTCTGGAGTGCCTGGCATTTGAGTCGGCTGTTCGGGTATGCTGGTCTGGTGTTGTGGAGGGCCTTGTGGGCATGGGTGAGCATCTTAAAGGTGACTCTAGCTTCGATGGGGAACCAGTGGAGTGTGCGCAGGTGCTGGGAGATGTGGCAGTGTCTTGGCAGGTTGAGGACCAGTCTTGCGGCGGCGTTCTGGATGCTCTGTAGCTTGTGGGTGAGGTTTTTGTTTATTCTGGCGTAGAGTGCGTTGCCGTAGTAGAGTCTGCTGGTGACTAGGGCATGATTGACAGTCTTTCTGTGTTCGAGGGGGATCCAATTGAAGGTCTTACGTAGGAGGAGGAGGATGTGGAAGCAGGAGTACGAGACGGAGTTGATCTGGTGATCCATTTTGATCTCGGAGTCCAGGATGATTCCCGGGTTGCGTGCGTGGTCCGTGGGGGTGGGTGGGCTTTCGAGGGCGGGGGCTACCAGGTGTTGTTCCATGCGTCGGGGTTTGGCCCCATGATGACTACTTCTGTTTTGTTGGTTTTTAGTTGTGGGCAGCTGTTTTTCATCCATTTGGTGACGGCTTCCATGCCTTCTCGAAAATTGTGTCTGGCGGTATTGGGTTCGTTGGATAGGGAGAGGATGAGTTGGATGTCGTCTGCGTATGACACAATGTTGAGTCCGTAGGTTCTGACGATGGGGGGGGAGCGGAGCCATGTAGATGTTGAAGAGTATAGGGTTGAGGGAGGACCCCTGGGGGACTTCCCAGGTGGGAGGTGTAGGGTCGGAGAGGAAAGGGGGAGTCTGACCCGTTGCGTTCTGCCCTTGAGGAAGGAGCAGATCCAGTTGAGAGCCTCTTCTTGGATCCCTGCGTCGTGGAGTCTGCGAATTAGGCTGCGGTGAGAGACCGCTGAGAGGTCGAGGAGGATGAGGGCAGCTGTTTCTCCTTTGTCCAGTAGGGTGCGGATGTTGTCTGTTGCAGCGAGGAGGGCAGTTCCGTACTGTGTTTTTTTCTGAAGCCGGATTGGGAAGAGTCGAGGATGTTGTGCTCTTCGATGAATGTGGTGAGTTGGCTGTTGATGGCTTTCTCGATTACTTTCACTGGGAATGGGAGCAGGGAGATGGGTCTGTAGTTTTTGAGGTCGGTGGGGTCCGCCGAGGGTTTCTTCAGGAGGGGGTTGACCTAGGCGTGTTTCCAGTGGCTTTCTCATACCTGTCTACAGAGATCCACTCTCCAGGATCTCACATTGAACTGTCAAAATACAGCCCACTCTGGCTGCTTGATTGTTGACAATGTGGGTGCTTCCCACTCCCCTTTTTATAATTCATTTCAAAACACAAATGTGATTTAGTGTGCCGTGCTTTTAAGTTCATGTTGCAAGGGGTGCCTCTTTTGTATTGCCCACTCTGCTGTTTTGCCCTTTGCCCATGAATCAATCTGTCACAGCAGAAGCGACTCCAATCCATATAGCCCCACCACACAGGCCATGGTAGGAGGACCACAAATGAGTGTCAGTTTCACTGATATATGCCTAACAATAGGTTACAAAGGACCCCAGCTGTACTCTTTATGATTGCCTTATGAGCACATTCCTTTCCTGAGTTGTGCCCAGGCCCCACTGACCTTATAAGAATCAAAGATCCTTTTTGAGAGCCTGGCTGTCCTTTCCTCCAGTGTATGTCTGACCCAGCTCTCAGGAATATGGCAATCCACAAATCTGTCTGGGGGCGCTCCTCCACTTTTACAGGGCTTCCAATATGGAACCCAGAGGCCTCCATGTATTGTATCACTTGCAGGCACAGATACATCACAGCACACACACATGTGCGCTGCACACCTCTACATGCCAGCACCTTCCAGGCTAAGTATGAGTTAAGCACAGAGCAGCAGAACTTTACATGAGTAGGCTGATAGGTTCCACTTCAGATAAATAGGTAAAAAGACCTGCAAACACTACTCATCATTATTTTTAAAACATAGTGTGCTGCCTCCCCCACTTATGAGATGGGACTAGGCCATGGAGCACGTCTATGATCTCCCATCACCCATCTCCCACATGTTTGTCCATGACCAAAAGTCAGCACCTGGGGTGCAGATATCTTTGCAGCTGAGGCATAGTGCTATGACATGGCCAGTGTTGTCCGTGTCATAGCGTATTGCTTTGTTGGAGGTGGGTTGGGGCAACACAAGAAAGGGCTGTAATTTCCAGATGATTACATGTCACTAAGGATAATTAACTATTTGCTTTAAAATATTCTTTTTTGTTCTTTTGAAGGTTATTGTTTCCATGTGTATCTTCGTTCAATTAGACTAAACAAGAACTATAATTCCCAGAATGCATTTGGTTGTTAAATGAAAAATCGGAACTGGACCGCTTGGTGTTTGGAGACATGTGGTTATCTGTTATCCTAGGCTATGATGACTAACATATAGTGAGAGGAGGGGGTATGTAACCGCTTTCCCTTGTGTTACACATTGTAAATTGCATTGTCTGCGGTCCACTGAGAATATATTTGTTGATTTTGTGCCCATGCAAGTGTATGGGTGGGGACATTGCACCCTCAGAGACAACAAGTGCTTCTGACACTGCTACCAGTGACTCCGAAACGTGCCTGTGGGATGGTGCAGACTCTCTGCACATTAATCATTGGTCCGTGGCAGGCATGAGTGCTGCTGCTCTGGAGAAGCTGTGTGTCTCAGAGGATGGCTGTCCGAGCAATGGTGGGCCAGGCGTTGGGCTCTAGCTGTGATGGGTATGACATCACCGATGAACTACACATATACACGAACGAGGGACGGGGAGATGAGTGGGGGTGGAGAAGAAGCCTACGGGGGCAGAGGGGGGGCGGGGGGGAGAGGAAACAAGAGTCCTTGTATAGAAGTGGGTCTGGGCGCTGTGATTGTCAGTGACTGGAAAGGCTGCTCTGACTTGGAGAAGCATGGCGGGCAAACACTGCATAGTCACACCCCATGGAGTATCATTTATTGAACACGACTATTTCCTTTAGTTGCCATTTTTTAAATAAAATACTTGTACATGAAAACACATTCAAGTGAATTGCATTTAACTGGGCGAATACACGTTGGTCGTAGCAGCAGGAAATCGATTGTTTTTACACAACCAAACAAATGCCACAAGAGATCTTGGCTGCTTTTTACAGAGTAAAACGCTTAGACGGTTCATATTCTTCTTTTTGCTTTTATAAATTTTTATTTTCAATGTTATTTTTTAATTAATATTAAGGTACAATCTTAGTTGTCAAGCAAGCAATTACGCACTGAAAGTGCTCGTTTTACGAGTCACTGTATTCGATGTACGACGGAGCGAGTGAAAACACAAGCACTCGTGTGGAGTGTTCAAACAAGAAGAGAAAAGTAGCTTCTAAAACAGGAGCGGTGGATTGACACCAGTACTTGGCCTATGCTCTAGTGGAGGGCTAAACACAAGAAGAGGCATGACAAATGTATGCCAAGGGGGTACAAAGATATGAGAGCAACAATGGAGTGAGCAAATTGTAAACCTATGGGCGGGCTTAAGCCCGCAGGTTGTAAACTACGTCTCTTCGAGACAGCACTTGCGCTGTCAAGCCGAGACCTACAAATGGGCCACCTGATTGCTAACTGGATTAAATTACAGCAATCGTTAATTTTCAGTAACCCCCTTTGGTTCCTGGTCATTGCACCTGCCGCACCATTGATAACTAAATCCCTTGCCAGAAACCCCTGGAACCACCATACTGACACTTCACCTTTGGTCAAAAAGTGGCACACTGTCAAGGCTGGTATCTATAAACAGGTTGGAGTCCAGGATCACCGCATGAACTAAATCCTTCTAGAGTAAGCCAGTAAGGACTTTTTGTAGTGCAACTCATGTTTGTACAGGGTCTCCTCTTTCAGGTACAGAGCATACTCCACACCGTTGATGGACAACGCTTTAATGAAACAGTCCTCCATATAAGGTGGCAGATAACCTTCTGCTGATGCAGAAATGTCTCCATAGGACCAGGATTTTGGTGATGACCTGAGTGGCAACACTGAAACTAAACAGTAGCTTCTTGTACTAGTATTGCTTGTTTCCCACCATGAACCAAAAGTATCTCTCTCTCTCTCTCTCTCTCTCTCTCTCTCTCACTCTCACTCTCACTCTCACTCTCACTCTCACTCTCACTCTCACTCTCACTCTCACTCTCACTCTCACTCTCACTCTCACTCTCACTCTCACACACACACACACTACAAAAAGAAATTAAGAATGAAATAAGAACTAAACCAAAACTAATATGTAATAAATTAATAAATAACTGAAAAATTGGAAAGGGTAATTCAGTACGAAATATTTTTCAATACAAAATTAAAAGGAAGTGAAGGGGAAAAGTAGCCTTTGTAACAAAATATGACCCTTTCAGCTGGTACTGCCGCAGATTTGCAAAACCTTCAACTAACGCAATACTCTTGATTGTAAGGAAAACAGCACTCTTCAGAGAACTGTTAGTTTCATTTATTTTCTGCAATAAAAGATGACTCAAGTATCCCAATGTGTTTCAGCCACACAGGTCTTGATCATGTTCAATTTCAGTCATTTCTCTATTTCCCTTTCTATATAGCCACGTTAGAGGAAGCAATTAAACTATTTAATTATGGGAATTGTATTTCACGTACAAAAACGGGGGAAACACAGCAAAATAATCTCGTTTGTGGTTTTAACAGGATTTTTCAGGTACTTATTTATTCCCTATAGTGGGCTGTTTTTTATTGCCATCATTTTAATGTGAGTTGTTCGATTTGTGACAGCTTAATTCTTGCAATTCTTCATAAATATTTTCTGGAGAATCAGAGGTGATTTTGTAAAAATCTGATATCCGTCTTAGGTTTGTCCAACTTTAACTTTTAGTATTTTTATCACAGCCTTCTAGATAATCTCTCATTTTTCAGTTTAAATAAACCTGTATAAACAAGTCTGTGTCCAAATTCAGTCCCTTTGGATAGATTGTTCTATTGTTAATGGTATATTGTGGCTCCTATGGACACAGTTTCCTTGTTCTATCTCCTCCTCCTTTGTTCGACGCCATTATATCAATTGCATAAAAATGTAAGTTTTCTGCATATATTGCCTTCTACTGTATTTACATCACATTACTGTAATCTTTATTTTTGATAGCCCTATGTTCATATATACATTTCTTCAATATGCATGTCGTTCTCGCCACGTATTTGGAACTATGAAGCATTCTAAAACATAAATAACTTTTCTGCTTATAGAAAAGCTAAAACTCTTAAGAGACAATTTTGTGCGAAGGCATTTTGTAAATGAGAATCATCAAACAACTTGGTTATCTAAAACTCAGAAGGGCTTTAGATTGTGCAGACCGTAAAGCATGCAGAAAAAAACAAACTACAAAATAATGTTTGGGGGAAAGACGAAATGAATGAAAATGCTAATATGTAATAGTACATTTGCTATCTTTGTATTACAGCCACCACTTCCATAGGGTTAGTGAGGGCGACGTCTATTACAGAGGGAGATGCCTTGCTGGCAGAAAGTGTGATCAGTACTGGGCACAGTTTTCAAGGCCCTGTGCTTACCTTCTGACCCGTCTTTCTGGATCAGCATGTACCACATGTTCTACAAGGAACTTTATACCATTGGTAGTACACAGTGCAGGCATGGTTGTCCTCTAAACATAAGAATCAGAGGTTATATGCTTCAGCGTCTTGAAATGGACGATGACATGATAGGCATGTCTTAAAGCTGTAGCATTGTGGCATAAAATAACTAATCTGAAGAAAGTAGATTAAGAAAAAAGCTGCAAGAACAATTCCTATAAAATGACCTAAAAAAACACAGGGCTATGCCCCGCTAGAAATTTGCTACGTGCAAGAGAGGTAGGTGAAGGCATGTATACATGACGGGATGAGGCACCCCACATATTCATCACAATGGGAGGGTGTACCAACTATTCTCTTGCACTTTGACAAGCGGTAGTCAGGAGACCCGGAAATCTCTTAATTATTTTGTATGATCCTCATCTACAGGTACTAGCCGTGGAAAGCCTCATCATCGGATCCTCACCCACTACACCTTGTGTGAGTAGGAGGGCTCAACACAATTTGGTAGCAGAGCACTTATGTACTAAGGGATTTTAAATAATTAAAATTGCCTGTTGGTTCCGCTATGTGTTGTCTTTATTATGAGTACTTTTGGCAAGGTTAAAAACAAACTAGATTTGTGGCTTTTATAGAGTATATTACCCTAGGTCGACATGTTTCAGCCCTCCTCTGTGCCCATCCGGGTCACTGGGCTTTCCCTCATATGACATATGTATGTGTACGTCATAAGTGGCTTTGTATTATAGAAGTAGTTTCCATTCTTGCCACTTGGTGAGAAGACTACGCAGAATGTAGGAATGAGAAAGGTGTATAAATATCCATTAATTATTTAGTGTGTCCTGCAGCAGAGGCACGTTTTAATTTTTGAAGCTTTTTCATAAGGACCTCTGTATATATGCCTGAGTGAAACCATGACTGCTTTACATCCCAAGTATCATTCAAACCAAAACTGTATCCAGATCCTACTCTGTGGGGTGGAGCTATGGACTTCCTCAAGGAGCATCTACTAATGTGAGAATATCCCAATAGAAATGTTCACTAAAGCTCCAACATCTCCCTTAGACCTTTCCATCCACACTCATGGAGGTTGACTCCGCTATAAGGCACCTGGAGCATGAATGAAATAAGAATGTTCTTTTGCTACGTGGCAAAAGGCAGGTCAGTGAACACCAAGCCATCTGGTGTATCGCATCTTGAAGGAATGTCTTCAGGGACACTACAGTTCTTCCAAAAAGATCTGTATGACTGAGGAATTCAGCAAACTTGGTTTTCCATTGGGAACAACAGCCTTTCAGAGTTCTTCATAAAGACTACTCTAAACTTGGCATTCCAACATAAATTCTGAGAAAACAGGTCGGAAAAGTGCAAACTTTCACAGCCCTCATGGTAAGGTTTCTTCAACATGCATCCCCAATCTGGCACATATAAATATGAGACAGCTATTTATGCAGAGCACAGTTGTTTTCTACTGACTAATCATATAAAGAAAATGGGGCATCCGTAGCAGTAATTCATGTACCTTTGTCATCCAGACAGAAGAAGAGATCTCCCACCTTCTTCTTTCATTCCCCATTTCTTGCCTTTATTCCTGTCCACAGTGTTGAATGTAAAGAAGCTACATCCTGGTGGATCAACCTACAGAAGTGACAAGGCAAGTGGCACGCACCTTACTGAAAGCTGTCAGGGACATGTAGCCACTATTGAGCCACAAATTATTGAGACTTGCTTAACCCATACAGGGCAATTACCAAAGCACTCCAATTTGTGGAGTATGACATGGTGATCTTACACAATACATTAAATGCCCAGCTGTGGGTATTTATTTTAATGTAAATAGCTATTTATTTGCCTGCAGGAATTGTGTAACCACTATATTGCTGAACAAGGAAAGTAATTAGAAGGTACTAGTATTTTCTGAGGCAGAAAAGTAAACCCAAACAGTTCTATGTGCTTATGCGGTGATGCGCTGAGAACAATATCTTCCTATGAGGAAGATTTGTGACTTATGTTTCTTATCAGAACTGGGTCTCAGGTCTGTGTCTTGGCTTACAATCTACATTTAATCGAATAAAGGTGCTAGATAGAATGCTGCAAGTGTATTCAATATGCCATTTGAATCAGTGTTTCCAGTACGCAACAGAGTGGATTTATGGTCCAACTGCTAACATTTTGCCAACACTGTCACCAAACCCAAAAATACTTTACACAGGCAAAAAAAAGTACACCTCCTAAAAGTAAACTGGGATTCCCGCCTGCAGATCTGGATCTCACTGATGTGGTTTTGTGCTAATGTTGCCCTCCCCCCTAAGCTAGAGTTTGCATTTGTGTTTGAAGTGGTGTGTGGCTGGAGGTTATCCTGTGTCAGAAGTCTTAAGTGTGGTGTGTGAGGCCCATAGATGTGCTCTGATCATGTTGCAGCTGATATTTGGGTACCTTTATGACATCTTTCTGAGTCTGCATTCACGCAGTAGTAGTGGATTTACAGTTGAGGCCTGGGTGGATTGTAGCTCTGATCAAGTGGGGTGGAAACGCAGAGGCTGGAGTCTGGGGCTGGTGTGATTCCTAAAACGTGTGAGATGGGAGATCCTGTGGTTGTGACCATTTACCCTGTTGATGGAGAGTGTTGTGAGGCAAAGAAGGGGGGTTTACGGATAAGAGTGAAAAAATGGGCAAGATGGATGAACCGATGAAAATGTAGAAACAGCTCAAAAATACTCACGACTGTATCTCTAAGTTTCAGATGTAAGAACAGAGGAGGCTGAAAATTCCCACCCAAATAGTATGCCTTCTGCCTCATTACCTAGTTACTCTTTATAAAAATGTTTTAGGGTGGAAAGAGTGAAACAACATTCTGCCATTCTATATGCTGTCATTCCTGACATAAACACATTCTAAACATTAGTATCAGTTCCTTGAGATCACTACCATACAGGGCATTTTGTCAGCTGGCTCCACAGCAGATCTCCCTGAAGTCAGGATAGCTTCTCGCCTCAGAAGGCGGCCTAGCTTCTCTTCTCTGACTCACTACAGAACTTATGATGAGGTCTAGCAGTTTGTCTGCTGTGCGTTGATGTGGATTACCTCACTGATCTCTAGACAATGTGCTAGTTACTGGCTCGGAGGGAGGCAGTATTTATCTTATATTGGTAGCCTGAGCCAATCAAAGGTCTGTTTTGTTCCAAGTGTTCTCCCAATCAGGACAAAGTGCATTTTCTGGAATAGGGATGCAGCATGATGGGGCTTTTCATTGTAGGTGCCAGGTCTAACGATGAGCACTGCACCAGAAGACCAATGTCTTCTGTCATGCAATAGGATTGTGGGTGGTCTGGTCAGATGTCTGGTACAACAGGAGGAGTCTTAGTGCTGCAAGGAGTAGTGTATTGGTGGCAGCAGATTTGTGCCTAGGAGGTGGAGTGCAGCACGAAAGGTGTGAAAGTGGCGGAGGGAGATGGCCCTAAAGGTGTTGTGTAGCTGGATGGAGCTTAATTTTTGTATGTAGGGCGCTTCGTAAGGGGATTCATCCTGGGAGACTTAGTGAATCTGAAGATAAAGAGTGCTTGAAGGTGTCAGGAGCAGGAGGGCTCCTGGTACTGGAGTTGTGGTGCAACTCGAAGCGTCCATGTATTGCTATTGCGAGGCGTGATGCGGTAGAGTGGGAGCTCAAGGAAAATGATTTATAAGGGCCAATGACAGAAGAGGATGCCTGTTGATTCAGCACCTGGAAAGATCGATTCCAAAGATCTTTAAATGGTTTTTATTACAACGTTTGTATAGAGCTTTCCTGCCTCCTGGCACATCCCTAAACACATTTATAGGGGGCCAGGTAATTTGTTGGGTGGGATTGGAAGAAGGTGTTGGGTGGTCTATTTTGATGTCATGCTTGAGGCCCACTGATTTGCTCCAATGTTAGTGTATGTATCATGTTCTTACGCGTGAAGCAGTACGTAAACAAAGTGTAAGGGATAATTTTCACATTGCATAAAAATAAAAGTGTGTATGTTGTTGAATCGTAACTTTGGGAATGGGAAGGTCTTTATTGCCTTTCTGAATTATCGATGGCTAATAAAGGTCATTTTTACTATTTTTAGAGCTTATTCCAGAACGTAATCTTTTAATGGTCCTTATGATTTTAAAAAATTGGCTTTTTAGCCGTTCTTTTTACCTTGTCATTCGTTGCAGTAGTTTCTGGTACTGAGCTGAGGAAACTTCTGCTCAGCTCTTCCCGGCCTCCATACTTTCTCATTACAATTCAGCTTGTGCAAAATTGCGACCACTTCGGTTTCAACAACAGCGTTCGATCTAGCTGCAAAGTACAGTGTGGAGGTATTGTCACTTGCGTGAGGAGTCACACTTGTGCGGTCCTGTGACTCAGGAATGCAGTGCATTGTATTTCAAGCATTGAGGTGTAGAGTTAATGGCCCACATGCATCATTGTGTCTTTTTGCATTTCTTAATTTGCGAAAAATAAGGAATCGCAAATTAAGAAATGCAAAATGATATGCATCAATATTTTCGGTATTCTTGTGGGATTCGGTAAAAATCGCATTTTTTACCGAATCCCAAATAAATACCGATTTCTTAACTTAATTTTCGCAATTTCCATTGATTCCTATGGGCCAAAAGGCCCATAGGAGTCAATGGAAATTGCGAGTGGCACTTAGAAAATTTCATGGGTGCAGGGGGGGTCCAAAGGACCCCCCCATGCACCCCTGAAATGTACTTTTCAGCATAAGTTACATACACACATGTCCTAAGGACATGTGTGTGTGTAACTTTACAGTTTAAAAAATGCATTTTTGGGAATATTTAATCAATTTCGCAATTTACCACGAAGTTGAACTTCGTGGTAATTTGCACTTCCAATTTTAAAAAAAGCATATTTTTCTATAATGATGCATAGCATTTAAGAAATCGCACAATTGCGATTTCTTAAATGCTAATGCAATTTTAGAAATCGTAAAAAAGATGCGACTTCTAAAATGGCATGATGCATCCCAACAAGCACTTTTGCATTCGCAAACGGCCGATTTTAAGGAATCGCACCGTCTGCGACTGCAAAAATGCTTGATGCATGTGGGCCAGAGTGTATAGTGCAGTAAAATGCATCCATGTTACCATAATCCAAGGTATAGTGTCGGATGCTGAATGTTCCCCTACAAAGGTTGCCTTCTACTGGGACTTTGTCTGGCATGGAAAAAAATGGATCAAAAAGCACAACTTGACAAGTATGCTTTTTTTTCTTGGACTCCCTGCTCCACAAGCTACGAAAAATTGACACAAAAAAGAAAGATGACTGAGGTTGGGAAAAGACTATGAATTTGGAACAAAGTAGTGCTTTCATTGGCTCTAGCTTCCCTCTCAGCCACCTGTGCTTGGGCTCAGAGCAGACACACTGCTAGAGAAAGAACCTCTACCTGGTTGTTGTCTTCTAACTCAGTCAGGGGAGACCCTTTTTCTGAAAATGTGGGGCTCAATTGGCCCGTGAGGAGAAATGCTGTCCTGGCAGGTTTAAACTCTTTACAAGCCCAATTCAACTAAAATAACTGTTGAACGCCTCAAGGACATAGGGCCACTTAAGAACCACAGCATCCCTGCAGCCCATCGGGGCTAAGAAGCAAGACAAACACATAGACCACAGATAAGCTGTGCTTAGGTCATGGAGCTTCAAGGTCACTTTCCTGCATTATGACTAGTGAGCTTGCACTACCCCGATCCTCCCTGTTGCGTTTCAGTGTCTACTGTGTCTTCCATTCCCAGCCCTAGGGTGCCGTGGAGGTTCTGAGCCTACCCTTCTCCAATCTAACGTCTGGTCTCGTAGGCTGAAGCCAGACACCCTGATTCCAGAACCTTCTGAACCACTTTTTTATTCTGTGCACTTTTAGAGATATAACTCTTTAAAGTCTTGATTGGTTATTATGCTATTATGAAACACACTAAATTGTCTAAAGGTCTGTGGCATTACTTGGTGCCCAACTGCATCCTCCGCTGCTTACCAGTATCTAAACAAGCCTAAGTGAAGCCCTTATGTGGGTATCCCAAACAGGGAAACGGAATCCCATCACAGGAAGGTGTTTCATAGGCTCTTGGGAAAGTGTCTTTGTAGGTCTTTATAAAATTTCCTGTGGACCCTCTCACTACCGGTTTTTGTATTCATTATGCTACTATCCCACTACCTCCCCGTTGAAAACTGTGAACCCGCTGGGGTTCAGCAGGTTTACCATGCCCCGAGTGTGCCCCAGCACCCGAAAAACTTGAACATAACCCTCCATTTTCAGAAATATGGGGCCCTAAAATTTGGATACCACCAGGGATGTGATAGTCTGTGCTGACATACTATTACTATATTTGTCCCAATGAAAAACGACAAGACAAGTTGGGGCCTTGCCTGGCCCCAAAAACATGAACTGTACCCTGCCTGAACACCAGTTATGAACCACTGGAAACTTTGAACTGGGAACAAGGCTCTTGGAAACCTGAAAGCCCTTCATTGACTTTGCTTGGGTTGTAGGGCCCATGGATCTTTGGTGATGAGTACTGGGTACAGGAATTGTTTTCAATATTTAAACGGAAAGATGAACAATATTTAAACGGAAAGATGAACAACTGAATTTCAAGTACTAAACCCAGATATCATTGATTCGAGGGCAAGACTTTCATAGCAAAGTTGCTACATTGTAGTCTTTTGTCTGGCACACCTGAGCAATTTTTGCCTCAAACGCAAAAAGTTTTGAAACCCTCTGACAGCCTCATGGGATAACATTGGCCCGCCATTGTAACAGAAATTCAGGCACTTTGCACGTAAATGCTGTCAAGAATTACTTGATCATAGTTTATCCCTAGAAAGTGCATGCAAGGATTTGTTTCTCTATGCATCATTCACTATTATTAACTGCTAAATTATTTTTGTGCAAATAAACATCCTATTTTTCCTTGAAGATATGGCACTAGCTAAGCACTTAATTGACTCAGTGTTGTTTCTGACGGGGTCGGACTGGCCTTTGAGGGGGCGGGGGAATGGGGCATTCAGCCAGTGCCCTATGGGCTGGTCTGACAGCTCAGTGTATGTGCCGGTTTTTTGGCTGTTTGTGGCCCTGGGACATCAGTGCTGAATAAGAGTATCCTCAAAGGATAAAGCTCCGTAATTCTTGACTTTTCCAGGACTACGAGACAAGACCTCACTTTGAAGAGCATGGGATTTTGGATAAGATAGTGCAGTAAATTTCTCTCTTTTAATAGTTGGGATTACTGAGGAGGTAAAATGTACCAGAACACAGATCTTTATGGCCTTTTGAATGTCCCTGGTGTAGTGACTCATGAAGAACAAGAGTCACCCTTATAGAACAGAAAAAAAGGAACAGGGTAGCGTAGAACTAGGAAAGTGAATGATTCCCTTTTCTTTTTTTTTATATGTATGCAATTATCAATACGTGGACACTACAGTTGGAAATGTATTTAAAAATCAAATGGACATTATCTCGTACAAATTAAATAAGAAATTATTCATATAAGCTTTGTGGTTTATGACATGTATTGAAGGAGGTTTCAAGCATTGGTTGTTCGTGGAATATGTATGAGATCATGTCCATTTGATTTTTAAACACATTTTCACCTGTAGTGCCTACCTATTGATAACTGCATTCATACAAATAAAGAAGAAAATGCAATCATTCACTTTCCCAGTGCAGTGACTCATTCACAGTTCCATGCCTTCAAGTGGGATGATTGCAGGAAATTTAAGGGTCCTGGGAAACCTTGTGGTTAGGGCTGGAGAAAATTCAAGAGCATATACCTCTGTTAACTACACCCTACAGTCAAAAGTATTTTACTAGTAGGTAGTCACAAGAATCAAGCAACTTTTGGATTAGTTTGTAGCTTCTGGTGAAAATGTAACTTACAAGTATCAAAGAGGGATCAGAAACGTTTCTAGTTTGGGTTCTGACAAGGCCACTAGTGTTAACCCCCCCTAACTTGCTGGATTGTGTTATGAGGGGAGCTACCAAAATCCAGGACCAGACTGGCCATAGCAGGCACCGGGCATTTCCCTAGTGGGCCGGAGATTGTGGGAGCCGGTTTTGTGCATGTGGGGGCTGGTTTTGTCACTGGGGGCCGGTTTTGCAACAGTACTGCAATATTGGCCCCCCTGTAACAAAAGCAGGAGCAATGCTTCTTGCTAGCCCACGCACACCCTCCCAGGGCTAGGCGAACAACAATCTGCCTGAGCTGGTTGCAGTTCCCAGAGTCTCTGGATATTTCCACAATCCACCATGTGTAGCTCCATCTAGTATTGCATCTAAATGGTCAGAGGCTGTTTCTCTGACAGGATAGGTGATTCCTCCAAGGGTCAAAACAAATAATTATATATTTGGTCCAAGATAGTGAGCTCGCCAGGCAGTCACAATTCTGTAACTGCTCACCTATATGTTGCGGTTCTCTTTTGGACCACTAGAGCCACTTCTCCTTCATTGATCGTATACGTAATTGGTGTTCACAATCTTGAGATGTTGTTCAGGTAGGCGTTGTGAAGGAACTCTTTGTTCTGACATACAACCGTTGTCAGTGTCTGTAGCATTGTGAGTCTGTAAATCTGTCCATCATCAGTTACTGTAGTGTGAAACAAGCTTGTGACCGTGCAATCCAGTGTACAGTCTGTTTCAGGTGTGCTATTTACAGCCTGATTCATCAAGGTACCGTTTTGCGAGTCTCTAATAGAGATTCATAAGGAATCGCTATTGAGGACTTGCAAAACGGTATTCATGTAGGAATTGCTAAATAAATAGCGATTCCTACACATTCCTTATTTGCGAGTAGCAAATTGCTACTCGCAAATAAGGAATAACTCCCCATTCATTCCTATGGGCCAAAAGGCCCATAGGAATGAATGGGGAGTATTCCTTATTTGCGAGTAGCAATTTGCTACTCGCAAATAAGATAGCGATTTAAAGGGTGCCAGGGGTGTCCAAAGGACACCCTGTAGCACCCCTTAAATGCAAATTGGAACAGGTGTTGCGCACACACATGTCCAAAGGACATGTGTGTGTGCAACATGCAACTTAGAAAAATGCTTTTAAAAGCATTTTTCTAAGTTTTTGCTATTTACCGACCAAGAGGTCTGACCTCTCGGTAAATAGCGGCCCGAAATTGCGAATTAGCAATTTAAAATTGGTTGATGAATTGCATTTAAGGAATCTCTAATAGAGATTCCTTAAATGCAATTCCTCGCACAATAGCGAATTCTGTAATAGCGATTATTGCATTTGGGATGATGAATCCCAAATGCAATAATTGCGCTCGCAAAGGGCCAGATTCTCAGAATCTGGCCCTTTGCGAGCCGATTTTCGTTTCATGAATCAGGCTGTTAGTGTTTTTATTGAACTATGTTATGCAGTATATTTTATACCCTTGCAGTGGAGTCACTCCCTGCAATGTTTTTACATTTTATGTAGTGATGTACAGTGTAGTGATTACAAGGAAGTAGTGTTTTGCAGTGTTGTGATTTTATAATGTGTTGTGTTACCATTTCCTGCAACGCGATGCAGTAATAAAACAGGTACGGTATTCGTTGTGATGTGATGCAGTGTAAGGTTTTTCTGTGACTCACTGCAGCGTCTACTCTGCAGTGTAGTTCTGTGAATGTAGTGGAAGATCATATCTTGCATTGTTGCCTCTAATGGGGTGTTTTGTCAGTCCCGCTAGTGTTGTGCATTATTGCAACAATGTTGTGCGGTGATTTACTTAATCAATATGAATACATCAGTGCAGTATGTACATTAACTCACTAATCCACCTCACCGTGTTTGAAATCTATGACGGATAACGTACACACGAACCTGTGCATTATTTCTTCGCGGCCATTTTCATTTTGGTGGTGTTTCAGTCAGGAGAGAGGCCCAGGGAAGTAGAGGTGAGGACAGCTGCCACGGCGGCGAGTCCAGACTCTCGGCCTACTCGGCATTTGCCGACGTCACCCACTTGTAAATCCATCTCTTCTATGCCGAAAAACGAATAGCTTTTTTTTGTTCATGGGGCAGCCTCCAGCGTGTACTCGAATTTTAAAGGTGGGCTGTAGAGGTTTTAACATTGCATTTGCAGGTTGAGCTATTGTGTTTCCTTGCAAAAGTGCCTCTTCGCCTTTTAGCGCAGTAGGGTCGGGTGCCATCGCCAGTGAGTCAGGCGCGAGGTGGTGCCTCGAGGGTTCACAAAAATGAGTTGATTGCGGTCGCAGTAAGTGAGTGCCATATTTGTGAAGCAGGCCGCAGCAGCCCTCGGGGATTTCCTGTCCTAGTCCCGCGATCCTTCACAGCCGCTCCAAAAAGAGGAACTGGGGCCTTGCGTGGCACGACTTCGACTGCCAGGCATAAATAAGCAGGGCGCAGGGCCCTCGCTCCGGGTCACCAGAGCATTACCTCGGATGCCTGCAGAGCCTGGGCGTGCGCACACATCCGGGAACGCGCGCCCTGAATGCAGCACTGTGCAGCACGCATTCACTCTTTGCTGTAAGAAACGCTTCTCTATCGACTTTAAAACTTCTTTTCGCATCGGGAGGCTAGAAAGTGAAAGTGTTGGCTCTGTTCCAACCTTCGCCCTTGTCTTAATCAGTTTTTTGCCGTACTGCAAATACCTCGGTCGTAGATCACCCTACCTTATGTACAGCAATATGCACCTAATTTATGCCCCAGAGGGATTTCGTTTGGGTGTCCGAACGGGATATCCCAAAATCCCGGTACTGGTAGCCCCGAGGGAGCAGTCTCTAGTCGTCTGGCCCAGAACGAACAGTGCGCATTCAGAATCCAAGTGGCTGCCATGATCGGGGGTGTGCGGCCTGTCATTGTCAAATTCCTGCCTTGACCCCGAGGCTTGGCTGTCCTCGCGCACGCCCTTCTGCGGAGCGCGCGGACACAGTGCCATTGTTAGCGGCCTGGAGAGGGCCCTATGGGCGGCGCGGGACACTTGCGCGCGCACTGCTTCTGCTGCTGCTGCATTCCACTCTGGAGATTCTTATCACCTACTGAACGCCGCTGTTCAGAGGCTTTCCCACAGGGTAGTTGGCGTTGCAGCTCCCACCCCTGCCACGATTAATATGTTAGGGTTGCCCAAGAATTCAAGATAGTGGTGAATGAGTAACATCACGCTTTTTTTTGAGAGGAAGATGCATCGTTACAAGTTCCAGAAAGCACTGCCTGGATTAACTCTGGTCCGAGTGATACGCTCATTTTCCTCCTGTGAGTGCTCTTCCCGTCTTTGAGATCACTAAGTTGCAGAGGCTATGATATTGAGAGTTTCAAACACCTATCGTTCATGATATCTCCCTGTCATCCAGGGAGACTCCTCAGATCAGGATCCCTTTTGCTGCTCAATTTCCATCATGTCCATAAATTCGGGGGGGATGGGGGGGGTGTGAGGGGGGTTGGTTGACATTCAGAGTACTTGGACCCAAACTCTGGAACTGCTTTCCATTAACCTGACCTCTTCACATCAGATTCTTGATATAAGCCTATCCCCCCTCCACTTTTTTCCATTTCATGTTCCAGTGAGGTTTCAGTTTTTTTTGTGTGTGTGTGTGGGGGGGGGGGGGTTAGGAATACTTTTAAAATTAATTACTTACATTCATTTGTATGAATCATGATTTCCCTACTAGAAACCTTGTCACCTCACAGTTGCTCAGGATTCCAACTGGCCCTGAAAGGTTATTGGATGTCATTCTAAATTTCAAAGCCCAAGTTTCATAGCACTCTGTGACTTGAGAAATACAATTGTATCCACCCCAAATTACTCTTTGTGGGTTAAGTTTCTTGTAAAATACAGCTTCAAATTTCCATGTAACTCCGCCTTGTAATGCTGTTAACAAATCAGGGAATGGACGGTGATAAAGAGGGAGGGACTAACTTCCCAGATTAAAAATTCAACAGATATGTGGTTGGATGCTGATTTGTGCTTGGCCCAGTGATGACAACTCTTGCTTTGTCTGCTTTCAATAAGCCACCTAAGCACCCCAGCAGTGTTGTACTACAGATATGGACGGGCTAAGTAAGGGAGTCCTCTCTTTTAGCATCTCTTCGAAACAGGAGGTCTAAGTACCCTTTGGCAGGGAAGGTTGTATGTCAGAATATCAAGGTAAAATATTGATCTTCCAAAATATTGTTGCAAAAATATTGAACTACCAGCATATAATGGAGGTAAGTACATCTTTATTGTTAATTCTACATCTATGGAACTTGAGTGTGTGTATATGTATGTATGTGTGTGTGTGTGTATATGTATGTATATATATATATATATATATATATATATATATATATATATATATATATATATATATATAATCTCTGATTGCTGCCATAAACACTGCACGTCTGTCTTTATATGCCGGTCCTGCGGTGGCATCAGAGGCCTCCCAAAATTCAGCAAAATCCTGTCACTGACGAACGGAAAGCGGCACACCGATTGAATCCACAGTGTTTATTCGTGCAAGAAGAATTTGTTTCGGCCGGAACAGCCTTTGTCAAGTTCAACTTGACAAATGTCGTTCCGGCCGAAACACGTCTTCTTGCACACATAAACACTGGATTCAATCGGTGTGCCCCTTTACATGTCTGTGACAGGATTTTTCTGAAGATGTATATAGATATATATCTCAGCCGCACTCACCATTGGATAGGTCTTCTAGTTAGTGTAGTGTTTCCATAGCAAATACCTTTTTTCTGTTGGTTGCTAATTACTTTGGCGGCATTTGACAAATCTCCACAAAACTTTCCAAAAGGTGCTAATGTTTGATTTGATTTTATATATAAAATATGTGTGTGTGCACTTGTCATACTTCTTTATGCCTTATTTCTTTGAAACAGGCGAAGACATTTCCTGCATTCAGTTATCAAGCCCAGACAAATACATACAATGTGGATTTGAGATTCTATTTTACATTTGCAGAACCTACACTTATTAATCAGGAGCATTTTCCAGCTATGTGTATAATCATAGTAGTGAGTTACAACGGGGTAGACCCTAAGAACTCTCTGACCTGGGTCAGTTAATCAGGTACATATGGAAGTGGTCGGAGTCTGATATTAGGAGTAACAAATATCTCAAAGCATCACAAATTTCTCAGTGGATCACTTTCGCTTATATCTAAGCCACAAATGTCACTCAAAATAGAACAGGTTCATACATTCGGTGCATATTTTTATTTTTGCACATCTTAATTGCTAAAATGTATTAATTCCAAACATTAGAGTGGACGGTATTGCAATTGATGCATTGACAATACAAATCAACTTGGAGAAAACACATTTATATACAATAAATACATTCAAGTATGTTGACGCGCTCACGGTGCATAGAAAAGAAGGTATTTAGAAGGGATGGGTGTGTGGGGGTAGAAGTGGGGACCGGGTAAAGGTGGTGTGACTAGGTTATAATCACAGTGAAAAAGTGAAAGCCTTTACAGTCTATATACAGATCAATGGGTTCCAAAATAATCTCAGGCATAGGTTCCGTAGTCATCCATTATTGAGTCCTATGCTTGGAAAGATAAACAGTATCGGTTGTAGGTAAGGGTGATTCAGAACCTCAGGCTGGGGTCTTCATCAGGACGCGTGGTGTAGCAGGAGCGCCTATAAGTAATGCGATAATATTGAGTGTATCTGGTGCTAACATTAATCATTTGATGCACTCGAACTAAAGCGGGAAAATTACATACTTTGCATGGGGCCCGGGTTGGGCCTCGAACTTGGGACCTTCCTGGGTTCCTATGTTGTATGATATACCTGTGAATTAAGTGAAAGGATCATAATTACAGTGGGCTGTCCAACATGTGGACAGAGCACCAGTGTAACGTACAAACAAATTAAAAAACAAAAAACAGGGGGAGCACTTACTGGGAGCTTTGCAAAATCCGGTTAAATTTCGTTGGATTCTTTGGCCAGCTGGACCAGCCGGTCTGTGGGGGAATCCGTATGTCTCTGAAAATGAAATGTTGCACATGGATCGGTCTCAGTGAACAAAATAAATGATTAACCGCCATTGCCGCATTCTAGTTGCTCGGTAATTGCGCGGTATCGAGCATAAGCTAAGGAAAGCCTCTCGGGCTGATAGTGAAGTAAATTAATGTGGGCCATCATACTGGAAGGTCGTTAAGGGAAGACGTCCAGGTATGACCTGGCTGCCTGGCATGGAAACGGTGTGGCAAGCTGCACCAGATGCAGTTAAAAGTAGAAGCGGTATCTGGTTAGTTGCCCAGAGAGACGCTCATAGTAAGCGCGGGTAATTGACAAAATCACTCGTCACTAATCAGATTGCGATGAGGCAGTGAAAGAACCGCACCGCCGGAGTATGCAACTAATAACCAAATGTACTGTGCGTTAAGAGTGATAATCTTAAATATCCTACACGATAACAGAACACAGATGGATCGGTGAAGCCTCTTGAGGCCGGGGAGACGCGCTGGAAAGCGTCAAGGTCTCACCTGTTTATTGGCAGGGCATGCCTGTCTCACACAACTCCTCCGGCTGTCAGCGGCGAAATGAGCCGCCTCGAGGTGCCGGCGCTAAATGCTGCTTGGGGGCTCGCCGGGTCCTGGCCAATCACCAGCGAGTAAGCCCAGGGAGCGGGGAAAATCATGTTCCTTGTTAACACTCAATGTCAATCCCAAGGGGATGCACCTTGCGTACGTGTATGGTGGTATTCTGCCTAGATATGTTAGTATACGTACAAAAACATTTAAAAAGGTAGGGAGCTAAGTCACTTGGGGTGTACGGGTTAGTTATAAAAAACTGCTTTATAGATGGATAGGCAAGAATTGGAGGCCTTTACGCACTGGCTTAACACTCACTCAATCAGGTGACATTCAGTTTACCAGCACGTGCAGTAATGAAGCAATTGACTTTTTGGATATCACCATTAAAGAAAAGGAAGGGCTGCTCTATACCACCCTCTATAGAAAACCGACTGAAAGAAACACGCTGCTGCAGTACTCCAGCCACCACACCCGGGCCCTACGTGACAATCTGCCATTCGGACAGTTCCTCAGGATTCGGAGGAACTGCACGATGAAGGATGATTATTTCCACGAATCAGATGAACTTATCCTCCGACTCATTGAAAGAGGATACCCGAAGAGACTGGTCAAAAGGGCACGGAAGAGGGCATGGTTCAGCAATAGAGACTCCTTGCTGTTACCGAAGGAGCGTCAACCTTTGGAGGACAAGATGATCTGCGTGACCACCTACTGTAGTAAAAGCAATGCAGTACGCAGGATTGTGAACAAACACTGGAATATCGTGTCAGAAACTCTTCAAATGCACCATCTACCTATGCATGCTTTCAAAAAAGCGAAGAGCATCAGAGACTCGGTAGTATGCTCTATGCTGGACAGCCCGGTAGCCCCCACTATACAATCAATGTGGAACCTACCTGCTGTCCTGGGTAATCACAAATGCGGCAACTGCAAGGCCTGCGCACTGTGTTTAGAGACTAAAACTGTAACACACAATAGTTTGACTGTGACTCTGAAGTCGTTCACGAATTGTAACACCGAGGGAGTGATTTATGCAATTTTTTGCCCTTGCGGAATGATTTACATAGGCCAAACCAAACAAAAAATAAAGAATCGTGTGCTCCAACACTGCAACACTGCAGCAGGATAAGATGTAAAACACCGGGAGCCCCCCTCGTAGAACATTTTCAAGAACACTCACACACACCAGAATCACTCAAGTGGGTGGTCATTGAAAAAATCACACTGGGCCCACGGGGTGGTAATCTCAATTCCATCCTGAATGTGCGTGAATGTAAATGGATGCAATCTTTCAACTCCGTTCAGCATGGCCTAAACGAACTGGAAACAACATTCTCTCAGATGGCACTTCTAGATCCAGATTGAACAATGAGGTTGCACCCACGCTTTACAAGCATACCTTAGACCCAGTCCCGGGTATTGATAGACTAGGGGTTTTCCAGCTCAACTTTGAACCCACCTAGACCATGAGCCACTTGGCTATCTCACCCTATTACAACCCAAATAATCACAACATGGGGTTGACCCAGAAAGTACGTTGGGCAAATGTTCTTGAACTGCTATGGATATCACGGATTGATGTTTGTATTGGGTTAAGGCGGATAAGCGGCCTTTTGATTGTATACTGTATAATTGTCATTGCACAACAACATGCTGTCCCAGTTTTTTTGATGTATTAGGGGCATCTCCAGCTCAACCTTGAATCCACCTAAACAATGAGCCACTTGTTAATTTTCACTCTATTGCAACCCAAATAACTACAGCATGGGATTTAGATAGTATGTTGGGCAAATACTCTTGAACTGCTTTGCTTATCAGGGATTGATGTCTGTAGTTGGTTGAGGCTCCCAAGCGGCTTTTTGAATACCTACTGTATAACTGTGATTTCATTGCGCAACTATATGTAGCTTTAGCCTTGTGGTTTCTCAGTCACGCACTAATCTGGGGCAGGCACATGGACGTATACATCACTGTGTTATGTCACTGATCCAATGCTACCCGGGTTCATTTTACCCTATCACTTTACCCTATCTTGCCTATCCATCTATAAAGCAGTTTTTTATAACTAACCCGTACACCCCAAGTGACTTAGCTCCCTACCTTTTTAAATGTTTTTGTACGTATACTAACATATCTAGGCAGAATACCACCATACACGTACGCAAGGTGCATCCCCTTGGGATTGACATTGAGTGTTAACAAGGAACATGATTTTCCCCGCTCCCTGGGCTTACTCGCTGGTGATTGGCCAGGACCCGGCGAGCCCCCAAGCAGCATTTAGCGCCGGCACCTCGAGGCGGCTCATTTCGCCGCTGACAGCCGGAGGAGTTGTGTGAGACAGGCATGCCCTGCCAATAAACAGGTGAGACCTTGACGCTTTCCAGCGCGTCTCCCCGGCCTCAAGAGGCTTCACCGATCCATCTGTGTTCTGTTATCGTGTAGGATATTTAAGATTATCACTCTTAACGCACAGTACATTTGGTTATTAGTTGCATACTCCGGCGGTGCGGTTCTTTCACTGCCTCATCGCAATCTGATTAGTGACGAGTGATTTTGTCAATTACCCGCGCTTACTATGAGCGTCTCTCTGGGCAACTAACCAGATACCGCTTCTACTTTTAACTGCATCTGGTGCAGCTTGCCACACCGTTTCCATGCCAGGCAGCCAGGTCATACCTGGACGTCTTCCCTTAACGACCTTCCAGTATGATGGCCCACATTAATTTACTTCACTATCAGCCCGAGAGGCTTTCCTTAGCTTATGCTCGATACCGCGCAATTACCGAGCAACTAGAATGCGGCAATGGCGGTTAATTATTTATTTTGTTCACTGAGACCGATCCATGTGCAACATTTCATTTTCAGAGACATACGGATTCCCCCACGGACCGGCTGGTCCAGCTGGCCAAAGAATCCAACGAAATTTAACCGGATTTTGCAAAGCTCCCAGTAAGTGCTCCCCCTGTTTTTTGTTTTTTAATTCGTTTGTACGTTACACTGGTGCTCTGTCCACATGTTGGACAGCCCACTGTAATTATGATCCTTTCACTTAATTCACAGGTATATCATACAACATAGGAACCCAGGAAGGTCCCAAGTTCGAGGCCCAACCCGGGCCCCATGCAAAGTATGTAATTTTCCCGCTTTAGTTCGAGTGCATCAAATGATTAATGTTAGCACCAGATACACTCAATATTATCGCATTACTTATAGGCGCTCCTGCTACACCACGCGTCCTGATGAAGACCCCAGCCTGAGGTTCTGAATCACCCTTACCTTCAGGGGTCGAAACGTCGACAACCGATACTGTTTATCTTTCCAAGCATAGGACTCAATAATGGATGACTACGGAACCTATGCCTGAGATTATTTTGGAACCCATTGATCTGTATATAGACTGTAAAGGCTTTCACTTTTTCACTGTGATTATAACCTAGTCACACCACCTTTACCCGGTCCCCACTTCTACCCCCACACACCCATCCCTTCTAAATACCTTCTTTTCTATGCACCGTGAGTGCGTCAACATACTTGAATGTATTTATTGTATATAAATGTGTTTTCTCTAAGTTGATTTGTATTGTCAATGCATCAATTGCAATACCGTCCACTCTAATGTTTGGAATTAATACATTTTAGCAATTAAGATGTGCAAAAATAAAAATATGCACCGAATGTATGAACCTGTTCTATTTTGAGTGACATTTGTGGCTTAGATATAAGCGAAAGTGATCCACTGAGAAATTTGTGATGCTTTGAGATATTTGTTACTCCTAATATCAGACTCCGACCACTTCCATATGTACATGTGTATAATCATGGCCCAAAAAAACACGCCGTCAACGTATTAATTACATTTCACCATTTCTTGATATGGATCAATAAAAAAAGTTGTGTTTGAATAAGCTGATATGCATCCAAGATAAAATGGGCCTGTCGCCGCTTTCGTAACCTTGTCGCATCATCTATACGTGCACAATTTTGAAAATAGAGATTCTCTGATGGACTAAAAATTCTGTAACTAGCATCAACATATTAGAAGCTATGTAGCTCTTCTACTTTTAGCATTTTCTTACCAAATATTTTGGCAGTTCGATATTTACATGTTGATATTCTACAAGTAAACTGGGAAGGAAACAACATTAAGATGCTGTCCAATCTAAAATCGCCCTGCCTGTGACGAAACCAGCTTCATTTCTGTCTCTTACATTTCCAGTCTTTGAACCCAGTCCCACTGCAGCATCCACCCTGTTATCTCTGTTTGTTTACCATGCTTGTGGCGCGGTGTTCTGGAACATGTAGTGCTTGTATCTGTACATATCGACTTGCACTGTAATGCTGTTAAATTGTCTTATATTAGTAGATCATTTAAGGTGTTTGTTTTTCTCTGGCAGCAGCACAGATGGTGATTTGAATGCACTGCTGATTTCCAGTCCCAGTCCCCCATCCTTCCGTTCCATCATTTACTTTAGACTTCAGAGTGCAGTTGTGGGATGCCAGGGGATACACTAATCTACATGCCTTTTTACATAGTTTATCATGGCATTGCTTGGAAGAAAGGTGTTTTTTCTTTTTATTTCCTATAGTGCTTTTATTTTATTTGTAAGACTGAAACGCTACAATTTGTCAGACCCCAATGTTCAATGCAGGTGGTGTGAGATGTACTAATGTTTATTATGAAATGTGTACGTACTACAAACCTTTTTCTTTAAAATATCGATATCAAAAAATGTTTTCTGTTATCAACATAGATACTGCATTTGATACTAGATCATATGCACATGACAACTCCATTGTCTTCTTGTTCACTAATAGCATTTTGTTAGGATTTTGGGGAGGTGCACATGTGGTAAACAGTAGGTATTCATTACATTGAATTGTGCTTGCTACTATGTTGCTTGTATGTTGGTTTTCAGTTAATTCTGTTCTTGGCAGACGCTGTGATCTATGTTTATCCCTGACAGAGGCTGTGTTGAATCAGCTGCATTATTTTGAGGGGCCTTTTTTAAAAAAAAGGTCAACACACTCCCAACTATGTACGTAACCACAGTGTAGCACACACAATGCAAGTTCAGCCAGACTGGGATACACAGCATTTTCAAAACCATGCACAGCAGTTAACAAGCAGCCCACTCTTTATGCCCAGCTGCTGGTGAGAGCCACTACCCCCTTTCTTCTGGAGAAAGCCATTTTAAAGATGATGGTGAAAGAGGCGGCAACAAACAGTGTCTTTATTTGCGTTCAATCATCAATCAATCATAGGCATTTATACCGCGCACTACTCACCCGGAGGGTCTCAAGACGCTAGGGGGGGGGGGGTCCGCTACTGCTTGAATAGCCAGGTCTGGAGCTTCTTCCTGAAGGAGAGGTGGTCTTGGGTCAAGCGTAGGTCGGTCGGGAGGGAGTTCCAGGTCTTGGCGGCCAGGTGGGAGAAGGACCTTCCTCCTGTTGTCGCTCTTCGGATGCGGGGGACGGCGGCGAGGGCGTGACTGGTCGAGCGGAGATGGCGTTTGGGAGCGTAGAAGTTGAGGCGGCTGTTGAGGTAAGTCGGGCCTTGGTTGTGCAGGGCTTTGTGTGCGTGGGTGAGGAGCCGGAAGGTGATTCTCTTGTTGATCGGGAGCCAGTGCAGGTCTCTCAGGTGTCTGGAGATGTGGCTTCGTCTGGGGACGTCGAGGATGAGTCTCGCCGAGGCGTTCTGGATACGCTGGAGTCTCTTCTGGAGCTTGGAGGATTTGCGTTATGGCCAGAGCTGCCGACATTAGAACTGGGGAATTAGGTTTCAGACTTGGCTTTGGCTCAGCATCCTGAGATTCTGGGCAAATCACTTAATCGCCCCGTGCCCAAAAAAATAAATGAATGTGACCTTGGTCCTGAAGAAGCAGCACATTAGGTGAGAAGAACCTGAATGCTCCGGATCCACCAGTTATGGCGCCGTCTACTTACTCAGCTAAAAGTTGCAACCAGCCTGTTAAAATGCAGAGCGCCTTATGGTGAGATTCTGCGTGCTTTAGTTTGCATATTCATAACTTGAGCCCAGCATAGAACAAAATTATGAATTCAAGCATACATACCACCCTTCTTCTGCACACAAAAGCTTCCCTGACCTTTGATGGCTTTCACAAAGCAGGAATGTAAGAAATGATTCTTAATCTTCAAATTTTCCAAGACATCCTAAAATTGTGTACGTTTGACAGGCTTTCCTGCAGTCTCTTTCCTCTGCACGTGTAAAGAGAAGGATGCTCATGCACAGGGACTTCTGCTGACTCTAGTGTCACTGAACTCAGTTAAGGACAGTGCTTAACGCTGAGTCACCCCAAGCTCATCCCTGGACACCCCTTGTCCACACTCCTGGGGTATTGGCATCACACAGCACTGAATTCCTTTGGACTAGCCCATCCCTAGGAGCTTCACAGCGATAGTCACAGCCAGTTGCCCTCTAGTACCACCATACAACACTGACAGTGCCCTCCCCATGTTACAAAGCCCTAACCGTGTCCTTACTGAGACCCCTGGGGATTTCATTAAACAAAGCTCTATGTGTTGCACTTGGTTCTTTAATGGGGCAGGAGGAGACACTTTTTATTATGCAAAACTGTGGTCTAAACACAACTCTTAATTAAGACAAACTCTCTAAGAAGTATGTTGATGTATAAGGGATGCTCTCAGGACTTGTGCAAGGATTTTAGTACTCTGGGCAAAAAGCATTTTGATAATGGAGTGCTCACTTAACTTCTTCTCCCTTCAGCAGTGGCAAAGTCAACGATGTGGACTCTCTTGTGAAAACATCATTTGGGCATGCAACACATGTAAACAGCATATGCAGTTGACTGTTTTCACATGCTTTGGCACATTAAAGCCCGACGTACTGGCATTGCCAATGTTTGTTATTGTGTTTATCTAACAGTGCTTATTTGATTTTATATGGATGAGGCCTGTCCATAGCAGGTGATTGGTGGGTGTTTGCATTGAGCATGGGTGCCCCTCAGAGATCTTGTGTATAGGAGTGTAGTGGAATCAGGGGCAGTCATTATCCTCTGTGGCCTTGGCTGACCTAAGCAAGCCACATAGACACAGCGTCAAGAGACTGGGTCTCCAGAGCTAAAATGTCTCTGTCATGAACTGACTCTACTCATCAAAGTTAGTTAACTGAGTAAGTGCAAGCTGCATGTTGAAAAAGGTGTGCGCAGGTAAAAAAAAACCTTATAGTTCTTCTTAGATGGTTTTCTTGATAGTATGGGCTGCAACCCACCACTGTTCTTGATGGGCAACATTTTCTGTCATTTTGCCTGCTCCTTGATGCCACTCTTCACTACCCACTGCCTCTATTTAGGCTGCTGACTGTACACCTTGTTTGGGGTAGGAATGAGAGAATGCATGACTCTTCGCTGTCCCTAGGATGAGTGAATGGGTGGATGATTTTCCCTGACAGAGTTGTTATAATGTGTGATTGTTGTCCTTTACCTTGGGATCTTTTCCAGATGGTTGGGTGATGTTTCTTAAGGGGCAGATTGCCCTTCATTTCACAGTCCTATTATTCCGGTGAATGGATTGACCTTCACAATGCAGGGCTGTTCTTTGGATGGCAGCAATCCCTCTTTCGGTATGGTTGGATAGTCCTCCATGAAGTTAGGCTGTTGTTTGAATGGACTGGGGGTATTCCATTACACCAGACTGTTCATTGGATAAAAGAGTTGTCCAGCAATGCACATAGCTGTTTCTTGGACAGGTAACTGGATCAGCATAATGCATGGCTGTACATTGGAAGGACAGGTTGATCTCAGTGATTCAGGGGTGTTTTTTAGATGTTTCAACCGTCTGCCATAATGTGGAATTGTACTTTTGGTCGTTGGATGTATATCCTCCTTGGTACAAATATATTCCTACTGGATAGTGGCCCTACATTACTCTGACTAGTTGCTTGATTTTGAACCGGTGCATTGCAAGTGAATAAGTACGTAGGTAGCATATTTTGGTACAACCACTGCTTGTCCCTAAACACAGTAGTCTTTGCTCGTGCATAGAGTTACAAAGTGTTGTAGTTCTAAAGTGGATCATTTTTTCAGCTGTGGGCACTTTTTTTGATCTGCCAGCTTTTTGCTGAATAACATTGTACCTTGTTAATGTGAAAGGTTGACGTAGAAACATCAGTTAATTTTTAACACTTCTAATTGCACCACTTCAGCATTGAAGTGTGTTCCATTGACTTGAATTAGGTGCAGTGCTACCATTAAAAGCTACATTTGTTTTTTTCTAGTACAGATTTAGTTTTTCATTTTTAAAGAGAATTTTATTAGCATTTTTCATAAAATAGACATTTCTCAAATAATTTGATCTGGATATAAATTAGACCTTCCTCAAGTAATTTTTTCAGGATACAAAGATCACATAAACATCACTACAAATCCTACAACAATTAACCAATAACACCCTCCTCACCCCCCCCCAACTCCTTAAGGTCCTGCCCCTATCACATCCCGTATTACTGTGTGCACTCATAGTCTACACACCTCTCACCCCAAAGTATACATTTTCAGAATTTGTCATTCTATATTTTCCATTCCAGGTTATTCTCTATTCAAGGGGTACAGTTTCGGACATTCCAGGTATACAGTTTCAGAATTTGCTCCTACCTGTTCTCCATGAGATTGTAATTACGTACATTGCTCTCCAGATACATCCGCCGTGTGGGGATCTCTAAGAAAATCCAATAAATGGCTTCATGCTCGAGCCCTGTCAATTGATCCTCTTTCTTTCTTCCCTTCTCTATGTAAGACGGCAGTCTCATAAACAGCCTATAAATTCAACTCCTCCTTTCATCTTTCAATCCTGGGTGCACGAGTAGCCTTCCAATGCAGTCATCTCGTAAGCACCAGACCAGAGCCATGTCAATAAACCCTGTAGTATTTTTGCGCTTGGCAGATCTAAGAAATCTCCCAGAAGGCAAATCAAGGGAGCACAATCAATCGGTCACTGCATAATCTCATGAATACAATTGTAATTGTGATTGCATTTATATAGCGCTTACTACCCCATACGAGGCGTTAAAGTGCCCCCCCTAGCCCCCCCGAGTAGCACGCTACTCTGGAACCCTGCCTAGCGTGAGCCCATCTAGATATCCCTGAACGGTAAACACTCATTACCACGAATCTTTCACACCGCATACCATCACTCCGCATACTATTAAAATGCATCTACCATGACTCTGCCATGCCATTACATTTTATATGCTTTTACCACGCATTACATTTACAACGAAATTCGTTGTAAATGCATGAATGGAAAAGCATATGTTTTTTTATATGTAAGGATAAGGTAAGTGTAGGTATAGGGGTGTATGTTTTGGGGTTCTGGGGAAATTATAGTGTAAAGTGTATTTTTGTGTTTTGGGGTGCCGGGGTATTTTTAGGGGTCAGGGTAAGGGAGGGTTTTGGAGTTCAGGGAGTATTTTTAGGCTTCAGGTTGCGTTTAGGGTTTTGGGGTGCAGGGGGTATTTTAATGGACCAGGGTGTGTTTAGGTTTTGGGGTGCTGGGGTATTTTTAGGGTTATGGGGTAGTTTTGGGGTGCAGGAGATATTTTTAGGGTTCAGGGTGTGCTTAGGTTTAGGGATACTGGGGTATTTTTAGGTGTCAGGGTGAGTTAGGGTTTTTGGGGTGCAGGGGGTATTTTTAGGTTTCAGGGGAGTTTTGGTATTGGGGTGCTGGGGTATTTTTAGGGTTCAGGGTGCGTTTAGGTTTTGGGGTGCTTGGGTATTTTTAGGGGTCAGGATGAGTTAGGGTTTGGGGGTGCAGAGGGTATTTTTAGGGTTATGGGGGAGTTTAGCTTTAGGGGTGCAGGGGGATTTTTAGGGGTCAGGGTGGCTCTAGGTTTTGGGGTGCAGAGGGAAAATTTAGGGTAGAGGGTAGTTTTGGGGTGGAAAGGGTATTTAAAGATTTTAGTGGTAATGGGCATTGGGGTGGTGTGTGTAATTTAACATTTTTGCAGGAATAAAGTTTATGTGATAAAAATGGGCAAAAATGTGTTTTAGGGGATAATTAATAAAAAAAATTATTGAAACAAATTGAAATTATATATTGCAAATGCAGGACCAACGCCATTTTGGAATTTTCGTACCCTGCGGACTCCGCAAACTCGTCACAAGCCCAAAAAGGATTAGTGGTGAATTAGTATAGGGAAATATGAAATTAATTTGAGCAGTGGACATTTTAGTCTGTTATTTGGATTGAAAAGGATAGTGGAGGGATAGAAGAGGGAAGAGTTTGCATTTATATAGTACTTGCTACCCCTGAAAATAGTGGTCAAGACCACACCATGTGAATCATTTTTACTCCCTGTTCACCACATCGAGGACATGCCACATCAGTGGAATGAAAAATCTGAGATAATTTATCCGGAGTCAGATACGCCCAATGTAAATAATAGGAATTAATCAGCTTAAATCTTTCAGTCCTAGATACAGTATATGAACAAGCAAGTATTTTTGCACAATCTACCTCTGAAATAGGATGTGCAAAATCCTCTTCACGTTTTCTCAAGTCCCACTATAGGGGTTACAGTATTGTTCCATAATGCTTGGTATAGACAAGTCACATCCCTAAAACGACCCAGTATAGTATCTAATATCTGCCAAGCACTGTGTTGAGGCTCCACTACAACCATGCCTCAATGAAGACGCACCCTGGCTACTACTGCCTAATGTAATAAATATTGCCCTCTTTGGGATCTCAAAATGCAGATATGCTCAAATAATTTAACACCAATGAGCACACCTTAATTTAAGCACATTCCTTTTTGTATCGTAATACTTAACAAATGTAATCACAAGGGTTAACCCTAACCCCAAACCTTTCAGCCCGTACACTTAACCCTATAACCCAAACGCTTAAGACTATACCCATAACCCTGTACACAATACCAACTACTGTAGCCATGAACTTCTTAAACCCATGTGATCACTTAATAACTAACAACCCACACTGGTAACCCTATCCATATACTCACAAACGTTTGACCATGTAACCAAATCATTACCCTTGTACTCTTATCTCATACCCATAAACCTTATACTCTTAATTCTGTACCTTAGTCCCTTATCCTTATAGCCTCAACCCTGTAACTTTAGTTCTGCGACCCATACCCTTAACTCCTTTACCCTTAAACCTTAACTCCCAGGCCCAGCTCTCCTGTGCTGCGGCTCCGCTCTGCTTCCTCCGCGTTTTTCTGAGTGCTTTCTCCGACGTTTCCCTCATTTTTTACCTGCTTTCTCCTTCCTTTCCCCCTGCTTTTCTCAGTGCTTTTCCTCCTTTTGCCTCTTATTTCCTGCTTTCTCCTTCCTCTCCCCCATATTCTGAGTGCTTTCTCCTGATTTACCTAGTTTTTTACTGCATTCTCCTTCCTTTACCCCCGCTTTTCGGGGTGCCTTTTCCTGCTTTTCCCTTGTTTTTCACTGCTTCTCCTTGTTTTCTTCCACTTTGCCGCTCCGGCCTGCCGCATGTTTTCTTGCTTTCCACCTAGCCCTCCCACCAGCTCCCAGTGTCCATCCCTCCCTCCTCCAAGGACATACTTAATGAAGGCTGTAGCACGACCCCATTGAGCAGAATCCATGCCCAGCTCTCCGTGCTGCTGCACAGCTCTTCTTTCTCCCAGTGCTTCCTCCTGCTTTTGCCTCATTTTTTACGGCTTTCCCCACCGTTGTTCTGAGTGTTTTCCATTGCTTTGGTCTAATTTTTTAATGTTTTCTCCATGAAGCAGCTACCAACTCCAGTGCTTTGCGACCCTCACGGATGATTTGCTGTGCATTATAATTCCTGATAAATAAGTCCTGATAAAAACTCTGCACCAAACACATACACTATTCACCTCACCCATAAGCATGTTCCCCTATACCTTTAAAGCTATATTCCAAATTCTTAACCATGCATGGCCCCATATGCAATATAGATTTTCACTGTCAGAACCAAGGTCCAAAACCCACCACCAGGAGACAGGGTCAGTGCACTATATCAAATGCCCGCTTGATGTCAACTAGTAGGAGTGCCGAGTCTCCCTCCAGCACCAAGCCTATACCCATGCTTGTAAGCCCTTTAACACTGCCTTTGCTTTAATATTTCAGGCTGTCACCACATTTAATAATTCCTGATCACAGTAAGAAAACCATTGGTGCCACTACCTTGTCTTTTCGAGCCACAAAAAAACTATGGAACTCTCTATCTGCAATGATCAGAGCCACTGAAAATCACTTCGAGTTCAGAAGAATGGTTGAGATTTGGTTAGCCACTAACTTGGGTTTACAGAGTAGTGTGCTATCCACCATAAAGTGCTTCTACGCCCTTTCAGGGCTATAATCGGTATATAAATCCAATTACAATACAATATATTTTGGGTACAGACACTTTGTAAGGAGTTCCTTTTTGAAGTATTTATTTTCACAACTAATAATTGGGAAAAGTTATTTTTATGTGTTTTTTTTAAAGTTTTGGACGCAGTAGCTGCCACTCTATGGCTATATCAGTGTTTATTTATGTGGAGGAGTTCAAGTTCTACATGCCATCACTACCGCTTGAGGCCATGCTAATGGCATTATAGCGCTTTACATATCCATGTTAATATTACATAACAAATAGAACAGTTTAATAAAAGGGACTAATAGAAGGGAATGTTACAAGGAGAAAGGCGAGGATTGAAGCTCAAATTGGTTGGTGCACAAGTCTGACAGTTGCAGAGATGGAAGTTACCATTTTGTTATGAGTATGGCTTTTTATCATCCACAACGTAGAGACGTTTTAAGACCTGGGCAAAGTGATCTCTGGTCCAGGGACCCACCTATAATGCCCCTCCCTCCTCTCATTAACCTTTCAGGACAGAACCACACTGTCTAGGGTAAATAAAAAAAATAACAAGTTTGTTTACTTTATTTTTGTTTGAGCCACCCCAGGCTGTCCACTCAGTCCAGCTCCTGCTTGAGAGATAGAGAGACTTAAAGAAAATATCTATTTTATTCTGATTTGATTTGGCGAGCCTGCTGACCTTTCAAAGTGCATAGTTTCAGCCTTGTTGTAGTGACCTTTGTCTTTATTCAGCATTTAGCACTTACTTTGCAGTTTGATTGGCACGGATAGGGTCCTCTGAGATTGCATCGGCATTTTGGGGTTGCTACCAGGTGGTGTGATAACAGCTTTTTGCCTCCTGCCTATCGTCAACAGCACCTACAGTGCAGTAAAGAAAGACACCCATCAGCACGTGCACCTGGCTGATTGGCTCTGAAATACTAGCTATAGTGTGGCCGTGAAAGGATTGGTCGGACCACTAGTCTTTCTGCTTTTGTGGCATGTGTATGCCACTGTGCAGTTCAGCATTATACGTTCCCTCCATGATTGACAATCAACATGGAGCCGGTGCAATCGCAGACTAGTATGAATGAATGAATGAATAACTTTATTGTGTGGTTACTTAAAACCATTACATTAAGACCAAGGTATAAAATTACAAAAGTTAAACATTTCTATAGACAAGCGTTTGTGAGAAGTTCCCAGAGTTCATAAGGACACACGTGGTCGGGGACCTGTGAGGCCCTCCAGGTGTCCCGCGACGAAGTCACAATTCCTGCGTGGCCTTAGCAGCTATCAGCTCGAGCCGAGTCTGTTGTATAAATTTTCCAAATGAAGCCATCTGTTTTACTACGCTCAAGGTGTATAGATGATGGATCGCTTCCTTAGCTGTACGTGTCCCAGCGTCCCTAAGGATGGGCCTAAGGTAGATGGTGCGTGGCGCACGTAGGGCAGGGCAACAAAGTAGTAAGTGGGCCAGTGACTCTCGTTTATAATTGCATAGTCTGCAACCCTGAGCTTCTGTGCCTGCATTTTCCTGATGATATAGTTCTTTGAGCGGCA
Organism: Lissotriton helveticus; assembly: GCF_964261635.1. Lineage (NCBI taxonomy): Eukaryota > Metazoa > Chordata > Amphibia > Caudata > Salamandridae > Lissotriton > Lissotriton helveticus. Next base: position 1,579,310,099 of record NC_136065.1, on the reverse strand, counting down.
GGGGGTGCAGTCTGTAAGCTAGAATCTTATGGAGAGCTGGGAGGCCCACAGCCTGCGTGAGATGGTTTCGGGGATTGTACGCGGTGTGTGGCAAGCATAGGGATTCGTGGAAGGCTCTTTTTGTAAGGGACTCCAAGTCCATGTCCCGAGAGCATGCGCACACTTGCTTTTTTGTCGCGTGTTTGATGGTCGTGTAGTTGACAAGATCTGGGTTCCACGACTCAATCGCCAAGTTCAATTGCGACATGGCTGCTTCGATGGTAGCTTTCCAGGGGTTCCCTGGTTCAATGAAAATATGTTTCAGGACAGCCTTCAGTGTGTTATCGCGTGCCGCTGTTGTGAGGTAATAATATTTACTTAGGGCTGCCATCTCTTCCAGAGTTTGTTGATTAAGAGAGAATTCCAAGCGGATTAGAGTGTTTCTTGTGCATTTCGGTAGGTGGTACAGTCTTTTATATGCCCCACAATGAATTTTTTCCAGCTCCTTATCCAGTTTGCCTGGGTACGCCTGTTGTGCGTAATTAAGGGCCGGCATTAACTTGGCCTTGAGGACTCTTTGAATGGCCGTTGCTGATGGACTATGTAGGAGGGCTTGAAGTTTACATAGGGCAAAGGTGATGGCCTTTCCTTTACCCTGTATTTTCTTTAAATGGGTCCCGCACAACCCCGATTCGTGGAAGGAGACCCCTAAGTATATGTATTTCTGGGTGCTGTCCAAAGTTAAATGGCCAAGGCTCCATTTTGCTTTTTTTTTTTTTTTGGGGTATTGCCCAAAAATGACTATTTTTGATTTGGTCGGATTTACTACAAGCCTGTTTTTGTTGTTATATATTGCCAGGGCGGTGAGTGCCTTTTGGAGTCCTGTTTTGGTATGATCCAGAATTACGAGATCATCCGCGTACTGCATAAAATGTATTTTGGTTGCCCCAATCTTTGGCGTTGCAAGGGCAGCCCCCAGCAGAGCTTTCTCCATGTCTGCTGTGTATAGATTGAACAATAGGGGCGCCAGCACGCACCCTTGTTTTAAACCGCGATTCGTGTCTATCTTGTCAGTTGCAGAATCGTTTGAAAGTTTGATTCTTACCCAGGTGTTTTGGTACAGAGATTGTATCGCTCTTAACAGGGAGGGATCGATGTTCCAAAGGACCAGTTTTCTCCATAAAATTGTGCGGTCTACTCCATCGAACGCGGCAGAATAGTCGATGAAGCAGGCGAACAAAGGGAGACTTTTGCGCCGCCGTGCTTGATTGACTAGATAAGATAGTGCAGTGATGTTGTCTACAGTCGAGGACCCTGGTCTAAAGCCGGTTTGACAGAAAGGCAGTAGGTTTTCTTCGCTTGCCCAGTCTGTGAGGTCTTTCAGGATGGCGCTTGCATAGGCTTTACCCTCGATGTCTAACAGGGCGATCATGCGGTAGTTTGTTGGGTCTGATTTAGTCCCTTTCTTATGAATTGGGTGCAGGAGCGAGCCTCGCCATGAGTCAGGCACTGCCCCCGACAGCCAGCAGTCTGAGAATAGGTGGGTCAAGTTTTCAGACCAAAATTCGATGTTTGATTTAAACAGATGGCCTGGTAGACTGTTGGGGCCCGGTGCGCCGTTTGCTCTGATTTTTTTTAGGATTTTGGACACTAGAGCTTTTCCGGGAGGGGATGTTGTATTAGTTGTTGAAGCCATGTTCGCTTTTTGTGGGGTCATGTTGTATGGCTGGGTGGTTAGACCTTCTTCCTTGTAAAGCGCTGTAACATGACGGACCCAGACAGATGCCTCAAGGGAGTTTTCTCTATGGTTTGTCCCTCGACCAAAATGGCTAATATAACTCCAGAACTCTTGTGATTTCCCAGGGCTCAACAGATCGAAAATTTTCAGCCACTGAGCCTCGCAGTGAGTACGCTTAGCAGCCCACACTTTTCCGGAGTGGCTCTTTGCGACCTCTTGCAGTTGTATTTTATTTTTGATTGAGCGGTTTTTGCTGTAGGCTTTTCGTTTTTTGTTTAAATCCTTTGCGCTGGTTTTAATTTCTGCGTTGAATCCAAGGGCCGTCGGAGGGTGCCAGTGTGTTGCCCTTGGTTTGTCCCCATCTCCCCTAAGTTCTGCTGCTAGGGTTGAAGTGATTCCATCCCATATAGCTATAGACTCCTGGTTGTGTTTGCTCGGGGGCCAGCCTGCCCACGTGTTTGCCCAGTTGTTAAAGGTTGCTGTGGCTACCTGTCCCCATTTTATTCTTCTGGGCAGCTTTATTAATTCTTGGCCGTCCGATGCCCCCACGCATATTGGCTTGTATCGTGATTGCACTGATAAGTTCATGGTAATTGTTAGGGCTGCATGATCACTGTCATTGCGTTGGTGAACCGAGAAGTTTGTCATTTTGTCTTGCAGTTTATCGCTTAAGATGATGTAATCGATCGTCGTTTGGTTGTTGTACGTATGACTGATCGAGGCTCCCGGGGTATTCTTTAAGAACAGTGTGTGGGCCGTCGCCAGTTTATACGATTTTAAGAGTTCATTCAGTGCTTCTGTCCCCCCGCGGTGATGATTTTGCCCAGTAGAGACCCCTATATTATGAATGTTAAAGTCACCGAGGATAATGCAGTCTAATGATGGGTGGCCTAGCAGCAAAGATTCTAATTGGTGTACAAGTGTGAGCGAGTTAGATGTGTTCTCCTGCGAATTATGGTAGATGTTGATTAGTAATATTGGTGGGATTCCATTGATGGAGTGGGGGAATTTCAGAATGCCCGCCTGTAGGTTGTCTGGTTGATTGTGCAGTTCCAGGAATTCTATGTTCAAGGCGTGTTTTATATAAACGCAATTCCCCCCTGAAGGTCTTCCGAATATGTTGGTCTTTTTAGCCGCTTTACTGTATTCTGCATATCCTCTTAGCGAGAGTGGTTGGGTCAGCCAGGTTTCCTGTGTGCATATGATGTCTGCTTCCTCCAGGAATTTCACTGCAGCTGGGCTTAGTAGCAGCTTTTTGAGGCCTGAGACGTTTCACGTTAGTATTTTTAGACTCTCGCTGAATTTCTCCTTTTTCTTTAAAGTGTTTTCTCGCTCGCTGACAGTGTGTTGAGGTGTTCGGACTGAGTTTGTGAAGAAAACTTTATTAGGAACTGGGGTTTAGTGCAGATGACAGCCAGGACCAGTCGTTACTTGATTGGCCCCTAGTTATGCACAAGCGTTTTCCTTGACTGAGGTTGGTTGTGACCTTAATAGGGATTCCATGTGTTGAGCTGTTGTTTATGCTACCTTTGCACCCCTGTAGGACGGAGTCGGTTTTTACCCGATGGATGGGAGGAGCATTTGTGAGTGTAGAGTCAACACTAGTATCACCTGCCACAGAGTCCCCCTTTCTTCACATAGCAGGAGCTAGCGTGCAGTAAACAAAAACACCCTATGTATACACGAGCCCAAAGGGTGAGACAACAGTCCACCACACCACATGCAATGGGCTGGTTCAGACTGAAAATCTTGTGCTGGTCAGTCAGAGAGAAACTGTTTGCTCCAATGTAAGCCCTAGGTGTAGGCTGTCCAAAGAAGAGAGTTTCCAACGATACAGCCAAAGTCGTTCAGGGGGACCCAAATTATGTTTACCCAGGGCCCCCAAAATCCTTAAGATGTCCCTGTCGGAATCATATACTGGATGCGATGCAAACCATAATGTGTGATCTGGTCTTGACTTTTTTTTTTAAACTGGGTTCGGTGTTTTGCATTATTGAGTCTGTATCAGATTCCAGATGCTCTCTGCGTTGGGTTGTCAGACCTTTTCTTTTGGTCGGTTTGATGGTGGGTTCTCGGATAAGCTTTTGCTGTTTCTGCTTTACTCATATGCCACAGGTGTGGACTTCTTGTTCTTTGACAGATTTTAAGGGGGGTATTTGGTGCACAGATTGTACTTGTGTCATAACTTCAGTTTATTATTAGTACTCTTTCAGTGTCCTATGTAGTGCGAACATTCCAACTACCATATATTTACAAGGGTTTGCCATCCAGGTTCCAGTTGGGCAGCTCCTTCAGCGCGAGCACTTTTTTTCTTTTTACTTGATTTTCTTCTGACTTTGGTGTGTTGTGTCCCCCTTCTCCGTTCACAAACATCCCTGGTGAGTCAGACCGAAAGCAGAAGTTGTCACAATGCATGAATAAAAGTGGCGCAGTAGGTGTCGAAGGTCCCTTCCTCTCTCTTCATAGCCTGTCATTCTGCGAGTTGCAAGAGTCTGCGTTAATCCATTTCTACCTCCCCTCTAAACCTCTCTCCCTTGAGAAACCTAAATTGGCTAACACAAGTCTCTAGCGGCTTGCCTGAATAAGATGCATAGCACATAGGTTTCCCATAATAGCCTAAGACCAGACACATTCCTGTTCTAATTTCAGTCCTCGAACATTTGGGGGGGAAATGTTTAGCACTTGGATAATGATGGAAGTTCAAATCCAACGAGTCCTCAGTTCCACCCTGTAAATTTGTTATTGTATTCGATTTTTCGCTCTGCAGGGCACAAGACCACAGCCTACAGAGTGAGGATGTGTGTCATCGTCCATGGCTGAGTACTCTCACCTGGTTCTTTGGTGTTAAGATAGATTACCTCCTTAGTGGCAGTCTGTCATTTATAGAGTATAGTTCACTAGCTATAAATATAGTATAATATTTATTACTGCCATTAAAGTAAAATGGAAGTATTCTCAACAGAGAGACCCTGTTGTATGTCACCATAAATGTATGTTCCACAAAGGAGAAATTCTCTTCTAAAGAGTGTTATTTCTGAAGTGCAAAAGCACGTCTAAGCTTCCCGAATCCCCAAAACAGGCTTCTTCCAGTTTGTCATAAAAGAAGCCTGGAAAAATGTCTTCACCCCTGATTGGTCAGAGATATGTAAACTTAAAAATGTATTTATTTATTCAGTGTTTTCTATAGTGCGAACAAGACCCAACATTTAGGTGTCAGTGCGCGTTACATTACAACCACCTTCAAAATCATTGGATATCCAAGTCTTCAACAACTTTTTAATCTTCAGCAGATCAGATTCGGCCAGAAGATGTCCAAATAACAGGGTCCAACTGGCAGCAGCTACAGCAGAAAAAGATCAGCCTCCTACTGTTTTACTGGAAAATTAGGAACCACTAAAAGTGTGTCACATATATAATCAAGTAAGAGGCAAAATACCACATAAGTAGATTACATAGGAGGATTTAAGAGGGGTGTAAAAATCATTGTGAACTAGGCAGAGAGAATAATTCTCTCTCTGACCTGCAGGTACCAGTGCAAAGTGGCTAGAACACGAGAAATATGATTCCTATGGCGAAGACCGCAGGCCAACCTTGCTGCATAATTCTGGATGAGTTGGAGCTTGCCTATAAGGTGTGGCAGCTAACCTAGATAAATGGCATTGCATTATTATAAACATGGCAATAGAAATGCATTCAAAATTAGATTCTTTGGGCGCGGGTAAATAGAGCACTTGCCTCTGACTGTGCAGTTGCAAGAGGCACATCACTCTTTGCACCCAGATTTGTCACACCTTATCGAGGGAAGGGGGGGAGCCGAATGTAGTTGAGCTACTAAAACTCTCGTAATCTGTCAGAACACAGAAACTCTCGTGATGTGTCAGAACACAGAATTTCCGTGTTAAATAGTTATTTTCAATCCCGGATTAACGCTGGACAGACACTTGTGAAGTTTTACTGCCGGCAACTTAGAATCTCCCTAAAATTTAGCAATGATTTGAGTGTCTTATGCATAAACAAAAACGTTCAACCCAACTGCTTCGATCACATGGGCTCAGGGATTCCAGCAAAAGTTGAAAAGTAACTGCGATCAAATTGAGCCATGTGGGACATCACAGGTAAGCAGCCGCAGCTCGTGCAGGTAAGAGCGGTGAACAATGGGGGTGGGGAGGGCGGTGATTTTGATGGACAATGATGAGGGAAAATGAAATAAATCATTGATTTCCCCTCATCATCATCTGTTGAAATCCCCCCCAACTGGGCCCCACCATTCTTACCTAGACGGGCCGTGGCTGCAGGCACGTAGAGTCTAACTGACAACTCAAACAGAGCAAGTGAATCATGAAAAAAATCTGTTGCACAGAAAATTTCCAAGCCAGAGTAAGGCTAGTCCATTAATGCCAAAGTCAGAGATTGTAACGGGCGGACTGCATGATTAACGGTATCAAGTGCCCCTTGAGTTCTCCTAAGATTAAAGCACTTCAAAAATTCCATCTGCTGAGGATCTCAGATCGTCAAGAAAAGAACCAGTGGCAAGTTCTGTGCTGTAGCCTGCAACCGTGTCAGAGAGGAGCCTCTCGACACTGAATTTATCATGAGTGCGTGGTAGCAGTGTCAGTGAAGGAATTACATTGCTGGGCAATCACCATTGCAAGATGTTTTGACAGAAAATGTAAAGTTCTGCAAAATGCCTAAGGCTGAGACATGGCAGAGGTACCAACTGCAGCAGCTCCCAGGATTCAATCAGTAGTGATCGCTGGCTTCCATTTTCCACCAACTGCTCCCCCACTAACCCACCATCATCCCCAGTACCCACCTGGAGAGGGTTGGATACCGCAGATAGCCTGCTGGTATTTCAAATATGAAGTTGCATAGAATGGGCAATTGGTGCAACTCCCACAATCTCTCTGTAGCAGTCAGCCTACTACTAGCTGCTGGTACTAGTTGTGAGTGTACTGTGCCTATGACAATCAATGCAAATATGAATTTATGAAGGCTCAGGAGCTGATACTGGATAAGGTAATTTCTCCTGTGGCTCTGTCCGCCCTAGTTGTGAACCCTGTCTCATGTGCCAAGAATGATTGGAAAAGTCCAAACTGGGGTGGCATGGTGAGCAAAAGAATGATGGAATTAACCCAGATCTCTTGACTGGGGTGCATGTTTTGGTTTCTTCTGCATTCCGTCCATCATTTGTGCGTCTTGCTTTCTCGCCCTAAGTGTGCCGGGTATGCCCAGACGTGGGTCCCCGGCTCACTGTTCCACTGGATTCGAGCTATCCTGGCTGATGAGGGGTGAAACCCCGCAATTGGTCCTAGGATGCTTGTTTCCGGTCCAGGGAAGACCTGGCTTGGCAGTTAGGGCTGGACTGTTTCCATGAGGCACAGCGTCAAGACTGATTTGCATATGGCCAGGTCTAAACTGGGGTGGCATTGTGAGCAAAAGAATGATGGATTTAACCCAGATCTCTTGACTGGGGGTGAATGTTTTAGTTTGTTCTGCATTCCTTCCATCAACTGTGTGGCTTTTGCTAAGACTGAGACATGGCAGCGGTAGCAACTGCAGCAGCTCCCAGGATTCAATCAGTAAGGCCTGCTGGCTTCCCTTTTCCACCAACTGCTGCCCCACTACCCCACCATCATCCCCAGTATCCGTTTGGGGAGAGTTGGACCCCACAGATAGCCTACTGGTATTTCATATATGAAGTTGCATAGAAGGAGCAATTGGTGCTACTCCCACAATCTCTCTGTAGCAGTCAGTCCGCCCCTAGCTGCTGGTACTAGTAGTGAGTGTGCTTTGCCTATGACAATCAGTGCAGCTATGAACTTATGAAGGCTCAGGAGCTGGTCTTGGTTGAGATAATTTCTCCTGTGGCTTTGTCTGCCCTAGTTGTGAACCCTGTCTTATGGGCCAAGAACGATTGGAAAAGTCCAAACTCACTGTGCCAGTGCCATGCTTTGATGATTGGATGAGTGCGGCAGAGTGGGCACCAAGACAGCCATACTGTTGACATGCTCCACCAACACCATGTGTTATTGAAGCTACTGGTCAAGCAAAAGTAATGAAGGTTGAATTTGACAATCTGGAGCGAATTTGGCGAGCAGCCAGAGAAGAAGAAACTACCCTATGCATCAACTGCAGAATGCTGCTACGGAGAGATAAGGAATACGAACCAACAACATCGGACCTGAAAGACCAAGTAGTATCCCCAAAGGAAATTCCAGCGCACCAGTCTTAGAAGATAGCAAGGTATGAGAAAAAGGATCTTCACAAGGAGAAAGGGGGTAACGAGCAAGGAGAAGAAACACCAAGGACGAATGGAGTAACAACTTATCGATGTGGGCAAGGTGCTGCCAAGAGCCAATTTATGCTGGGATTGTGGAAAATTACTGGAATGTATCACGTGGTCTGCCTTGGATTGAAACTAATATTTTATATTGTAACATAGTGAGGGGCAGAGAGACAACTTGGGACATCATGAAGTGCAGACCTTGTATTCTGTTCTGTGTGGCTGCATGCTACTTGACCCTTGATTAGAGTTTTCTATTGAAAACTCTGTCTGCTGACACCTTTCTATATTCTAATTCTCCTTTTTGTCTTATGCTTCTTAGAATAGGGTTGTCCCATTTAAAGTAATGTAGGGAGAGGATGTGGCCTAACAGCGAGGGCGGTCGATCTCAAATCTGGGGAACAGGGTTAGAGTCTTGGCAATGATGCTCAACATCCTCTAATTCTGGGCAAATCACTTAATCTCTGCGTCTCTAACAAAAATGAATGTGTCCTTATGTAATGTAACTGTTGCTCATGTAAAGCGCTCTGATACCTTCGGGTCAAGTTTGTGCTATATAAAACTCTGGGGGGGAAAAACTGTGCTTACTTGCAGGCGACTTCTGAAATGTGTGGGATACAGGTGCTCCATGCATTTGACACTGTTCAGAGGTTGAAACATACAAAGTCCTGCAATGAGGCACAAGAGGAAGCCAAAGAGGTATATTCTGCTGTACAGAAGAATAAGGACATGGTGTGCAAATATGCATGATGATGGTTTATAAAAAGCTAACCCCATTGAGTGTCGATTTTGGGATCCTCTCCAACTACAACAACATATACTGCCTCGAGTGCATCTGCAAGTTGAAGAGAGACAACCTGTTTGGGAGCACGATCAGTAAGTCTTGTCCTTAATGTCATAACACATCAAAATATAGCTACAGCCAAAAGGATGTTCCGCAAGCTGATATCGTGCCCAATACAGGAGCCAAATTTAGATGTTAATTAAGAGAAAGAGGGCAACAATTCCACAATCTTTTCGAGAGTAATGAAGAAAAGATGGTGCATTTTGAACTGGGAAATGCTTTGGTGCTCTTTGTGGCAGAGGCCTGATGGGGTTTGAGTGTGAGTGAGACTTTTTCATGAGGAGCTATGTGACGGGGGGCGTGGCTTGGGCGCCGCAGGGAATGGCGGCGTGGGCTAGATGCTCCGCACCAGATCCCCCATATAATCCTGAAAAACGGCACGATAACCAGCGCAGATGCGTTTTTTATACATGCCGCTAGCAGGAGGACTGACAGCGGCCCCCTCGTGAACGAGGAAAAGCATCCGCAAATTGAACATCGGACCGGGCGGCACATCTGCAACTTCCTGGAAGCGAGGGCGGCTGGCCGTGGCGGCCATTGCCGGGTGTGACGACCGATGCGGCTGAGCCATAACCGAGCGCGGCGCCAACAGGGGAATTTATCCCTACAGTGCAACAGAATCGGCAGCCGGGTGTGCAGTTGGAGGCGCTGTAAACCCGGTGGAACACACGGCGCAACATCGGCCTGCCCTTTCGGCTCGGCGAAGGAGACGCCGAATCGCAAAATGGCGGCGAGGACGGAGCTCCGATACGAAACTACGACCATGGCGGTTGGGGTCTGAGAGAGAGACTGATCGCCCTGACGGAAATCGGACAATCAGGGAATCGCCCCGGCTCCGGAGGAGGTACTCTTTGCACTGCTGGCTGTAAGTGCACACGAGCACTACGGTGCAAGAAGCGAGTGAGGCAGAATAGCACCGAGTGGGGGTGGACTGCTTGGCCCCACGAGAGGGAGAGCCACAGCTGCTGGCGCAGCCCGGGTACAGCCCTGCGCCCTACACTGGCTAAGCTCTATCAACACGTGCTGAGGAGAGGACCAGACCTGCCGATCGAGGCCCCGAGCAGAGCATAACCCCTTAGTGGCTGAGGTGGGCCGAAGCGGTGCACCGGCACCAGCACAGCGCGCAGATCGGGGGAAAACAACAGGCTGACACTCTGAGGCGCTGGAGGCCCAGGAGAGCAGTGGTGGCGAGGGCTGGCAGGCCCAGACCCGGAGGGCGGCCGTAGCACACGAGCTGGAGCACGGCGTTGACCGGAGACAGGGACTGGCCGCAGGAGAGGTGAGAGGAGCTCAAGTCTGCCCTGATCGGGTGCGCAATACGACCTCACCCAGAGTACCAACAAGGCGTTTGCTCCCTGACCGCGGTTTGGGTCGACCCACAGCGGAATACCGCGCAGCATACCACCATAAGTGATAGAGGACACACGAGCTACGGCAGGGGAGACTCACACCTACATGACAACAGGGGCACTTGAATTGGCAGACCCCACAGGCCTGGCTATACCTAACACGGAAGGCGATCTTAAACCCACGCTTTGAGAGCCACTGGCCCAACAAAGATCTTTGCTGAGAACCCTTGCATACGCTAAAAGCCAAGTAGGAACCCCTCGCACTGGGGAGTCTAACGACCCAACAGGCACTACGAAATCATGGTGAAAAACAAGGGGAAGACGGAAGGAGCCGCGCTCTCCGAAACACCGGAGAGCTCCGCCTCGGGCCTCCAGACCTGCAACAACTCCAAGACCGCATACTGGAAGCTATTGCGGCAACGAGAGACCCTTTGCAGCAAGACATCGCGCAAGTGGCGTCGGGCTTGGGGCTCCTGCGCGCAGACCACGACAAACTGAAAGACACGGTCAAGACTACAGAAGACACCCTGCAGGAGTTGGCCCCTGCTCATAAAAAACTGGAGGTAACGATGGCGGACGCCCTTGACCGAATACAATCACTAGAACGAAGGGCTGAGGATGCCGAAAACAGAAGCCGGCGCAACAACGTTCGCCTAGTGGGCCTGCCCGAAAAAACAGAAGGAGGGGACATGATCAGTTATCTGGACACTTGGTTCAAGACGACGGTGGCACCGGAAGGCCTCTCCCCTTTCTTCACCATTGAGCGCGCCCACCGTGTCCCGGCTAACTCTCACAGACCAGGTCAGCCGCCTAGACCGGTAATAGCCAAGCTATTGCATTACAAGGACAGAGACTTGCTGCTCCAGAGAGCCCGAGATGCAGGGCCATTCCAAGTTGACAACAGCAGGGTGATGCTGTTCCCTGATTACACCTATGAGACGCAGCGGCTGCGAGCCTCCTTCTTATCCATTAAGCGAGAACTTAGAACTGAAGGCATACAGTACTCCTTGCTCTTCCCAGCCAAGCTGCGAGTGGTGTTGGATGGCAAGACGCTGTTTTTCCCTACGTCAGCAGATGCATGGGCATGGTGGGAGACATACAAGGTGGGCACGGACGGAGCAAAAGGCCTGGAGAAAGAACGACGACCACCGCAGGTGCGGAAATCGCAGAGACTCCGAAGAAGACGACAGGGATCTCGGAAACCCTCGATGTCCCAAACGGATGAGGAAAGGAGGTCGGCGCTGCAGGCAATGGTGGCACTTTCTGGAACTGACGCTTCCCCTTCAAAACGAGGTACGGAATCGGAGGGTCACATCACGGGCTCAGAAACGGACCATTGGGAAGTGCACAGCACCAAAGGCATGGTGGTAACACCACAAACGTCGGAGGAAATCTTGAGTGCCTGATGGGAGAACAGACAATGGCAGACACTACTGGTAACGAGGGGAGGTTATGCTAGGCAATGTAGATGACTGTTGCAGATTGTGAAGGTTCACCGTTGCTATCAATGGGGGGACGCCGGGTGCAGGGGTTTGGGGCTGGCGTAGCTGCCTTCCGGTTTGGAACCACACTCCAGTAGCCCTTAAGGCAACCACAGTGCCGACTGTGGAATAGGTGGGAGGTTGGGTTGTTTACCTGAGTTTGGATGGGAACTGATAGACTGATATTGGGTCCTGTTCTGGGGGGGTGGCAGGAGGGGAGTGTTGGGGACGTTCTCCACTGGGAACCACTTGTTTTTGTTCTGTTGGGGGATTGCAAATGTGGGAAACTGGAGTCATGTTGGGGAATTTTCACCACTTACGCAAGAGCGTGCAACTGGCTTGCACCACATCTGCTATTTCGGGATAATGTCTAATACAAATACTCTGAAATGTATGACCTGGAATGTGAGGGGACTGCATACAATGGCAAGGAGGCACAAGGTTCATGCCTATCTAGTCCGTAGGGGAGTGCACACTGCATTCCTTCAGGAAACACACCTGACAAAACAGGAGGGATTAGCTCTGCAGCGCAGATGGAGAGGGCAACTATTTAACACTACTTACTCCGCATTTGTTAGAGGCACACTGATTTGGATCAGGGCGGGTACTCCATTCCAATTGACCAGACAAACGATAGACCCTGAGGGCCGATACGTAGCCATTGAGGGTAAGCTCAGGGGCAGGGATGTGACCTTATGCAGTATATACGCACCAAACACTGATCAGCTGTCCTTCCTGACGAGACTTTTGGGAGCGGTTGCGCATTATCTGACGGGCCCTGTAGTGGTGGGAGGGGACTTCAACTCAGTGACGGACGTTACTCTCAATAGATCTCACCCACCGCTGGGGGACTCCTCAGTACACCGACTTACTAGAGGCAGACTAGACTGGCAGGGGAGGTGGGGCCTGGTAGATGCTTGGCGGACTCAACACCCCAATGTCCGGGATTATTCATACTTCTCTAGCCTACACGACTTATATGTTCGACTTGAGACAGTGCTTTGCTCCCCGTCGGTGATGCCGACTGTTGCGCGAACTGAGTACCTTGCCAGGACGATATCGGATCACAACCCCATGCTAGCCACTATAGATTGGATGACCGAGATCTCTTGCGTTCCAACCTGGAAGCTGCTCCCTGAGACCTTGGACGATCCTCTGTTTCACGCGGCACTGGAGGAGATAACTCAGTATTTCGTGGAAAACGCTGGCACAACGACAACTAGAGCGACGGAATGGGACGCCTTCAAAGTGGTTGTCAGGGGGCGATGCATCGGGAAGTATGCAGGGGTACGGAGAGATTTGCTGAGTGATCTCGACAAAGCGGAGGTTAAACTGAGAGAAAGGGAAGTGGCACGGCCGGGCCACCCGGAACTCCAGGAAGCTGTTAGTGCGGCTAGGGAGGCAGTGGCGGTCGAGGTGGAGCGACTACGTAGTTTCGACTACAAGCCTTTCACACTTCGGGCACATGCTGATGGAGATAGGGCTGGGACGCTGCTGGCGTGGTTGGCTAACCCCACTAAACGAAGCTCCCCCATCCTGGCGTTAGAGGGGGAAGGGGGCTGCACGATATATACTCAAACTGAAATACTGCAGCGGTTCCACTGCTATTATGAAATGCTATATAGGAGCGCATTAGAGGGCGGTGACTCTGACATTGATGCTTTCTTGGAGGGGCTGATTCTCCCACGGCTGGACCAGGCCCAGGCGGATGATCTCGGAAGGGACATAGACCTGGGGGAGATCAGGGGGGCCATTAAGCGGATGGCCCGCAACAAAACACCGGGATTGGACGGACTGCCCATAGAATTTTATAGTAAATATATGGACTTGCTGGCACCACGCCTCCAAGAGGTATATAAAGAGGCTAAGACGGCGGGCCGTCTGCTCCAATTAATGCGAGAGGCACTAGTGATCCCCTTGCTGAAGCCGGGGAGGGAGAGCCACAGTACGGCTTCATATAGACCATTATCCATGCTGACTACCGATTATAAAATCTTGAGTAACATACTGGCGGCCAGACTGCTACAGCACATGACCGGCCTAATCCACAAGGACCAGTCCGGATTCATCCCTACGGGCCACACAACTGCTAATATCAGACGGCTGATAAGACTATTGGATGACACCCATCCAAAGGCACCTAATCCAATGATCCTATCAATAGACATCGAGAAAGCGTTTGACAGCTTGGAGTTGGAGTATTTATATAACATTATGGGACGATTTGGGCTAGGAGACGGATATATCCAATGGACGAAAGTGCTCTATGCCTCAGCAGTGGCAAGAGTGCGGGTGGGTCCGCTCATCTCCCATCAATATCCGGTGGAGCACGGAACGAGACAAGGATGCTCTCTGTCCCCCCTCTTGTTCGCATTAGCGATTGAACCCCTTGCGGCGGTGGCCTGGACAGGGAAATATTCTAAGGGTTTAATCAACAGAGAGGGACACCAGTTTATTTCTTTGTATGCGGATGACCTGTTATTATTCCTTGAAGACGCAGAAGCGGCGATGGAAGGGGTGGAGAGATTACTAATGCACTTTGGTGAATTCTCGGGACTAAAAGTTAACTGGTCCAAAACCTGCTTATTCCCTGTGAGACGAGGAGAGGCATGTCCTACCATCCGTCCCTCACTCAACTGGGAGCCCACCTGCCTCAAATACCTAGGAGTATACATATATCATACGGCAACAGATATGCTGGAGGGAAATGTGGGCCGGTGCCTACGAGCGTTGAAGGGTAGCATGGCCTTTTGGGCCACCCTCCCGCTCTCAGTAATGGGACGAATCTTTTTATTGAAAATGATAGCCCTACCGCGCCTTCTATATTACTTCCGCACACTACCTGTGTGGATACCAAGTTCCACCTTCCGACAATTGAAATCACATCTGACCTCGTTTATTTGGGGATCGGGTAGGAGCAGAGTAGCACTGACAACGCTTACCCGTCCGAAAGACGAAGGGGGCTTAGCGGTCACAGACTTCGAGCTTTACTATCTAGCTGCCCAGTTGCAACTTTTCACGCAGGAAGTAGCGAGGGTCTTTCGAGGACCGGAGAATGAGAGAGAAGGGGGTACTCCGCGACATATCCTTTCCTATATAACCCTACAGCAGCGACTAGCCCTTAGTGACTTGTCGCTTGAAGAGAAGACGTTCCGGCTTTGCTGGAATTGCTCCCAACGTCGAGCGGGCGTGCGACATCCTTACGCACCAGGGATTCCTCTCGGGATGATAACGGAGCTCCCTCATGGAGGGGATTGGTCGCAATTACAGGTCTGGGAAGACGCGGGCTGCAGGTTCTTGGCGATCTGTATGAGGATGGGGCGCTACTGCCATTCCTGACACTCCAAGAGAGGTTTGACCTCCCAAGAGGAGGATACTTACTGCATGCTGCGGTCACTAGAGCTATGCAAGCGCACTGGAAGGAAGGGAACCCACAACGACCATGGCCTGTCAATACACCATGATGGCAGCGGGGACCTATAAAGCAGTCACATGCCTGTACTCTAGAATGCTCCGGGAGAACTTGCCACCATTGACGGCGTTGAAGGCCAAATAGGAGGTAGACCTGAATAAGGAGATCCCCGAAGCGGCCTGGGCGCAGATTGTGCGGCGGGCACGGAAGAGTACGAGGAACGCACGCTTCCAGCAGATACACTTCTTTATCCTACACAGGGCCTACTTAACGCCTGGTAAAATCAAGAAATATTTTAGAGCGGAAGAGGCAGCATGTCCCAGATGTACTACAGAGGGGGCGGAGCTGGACCATATGCTGTGGTCCTGTCCTGCACTGGGGGACTACTGGCGGGTGGTGGGTGACACGCTGAATGCAGTGACAGAGAGACAACTGCAATTTGATATGGCTACCAGTGTGTTACATTGGTTCCCACATACTCCCAAAAATAAGATCACAAGCAAGTTTATTGATTTGGGCCTTCTCCTGGCCAAAAGAGAAATCACGAGACTTTGGAAGACGAGATCAGGTCCCACGTACAGGAGATGGCTCAAAGAACTACTGAAATGGGCTGCTAGCGAAAGCACACTTCGATACCAAATAGCATGCTGGAGACTGGACGACAAGGCGCTGGACGCAGCAGCGGCGTGGGAAGCATTAGTGCAGGCCTTACGCGACTGCACATCGCACAATGAAGAGGAAGGGCCTGAAGCTGACATCAACACTCCCCGAAACATGCCAGGCACATCACATGATTAGACACTTATTTGTTCCTGACTACATTCACAGATGCAGACTAGACAAGCTCACATGCGTAGGTGATGAGATTCGGGGGGAGGGGTGGGTAGTCGGGGATAGGTTAGGAGTTCAAAGGGGGAGGAGGGAGGGAACGAATGGGGGGGGAGGAAAATAAAAATAAGGAAAAGCAGATATGGAAAATTTCTATACACTGATTACAGCTCGTTGTGGTGCTATTGCTTATGTCATTCTCCCACTTGATGCCGCCCGACCCCTGGGATGTGGGCTTAATGGCAGTGTACGGAATTGAACAGAGTCCGGCGCCCTGTTGCAGCCAGAGGTAACAGTTTTGTGTGGAAGAATTGTGAGATTTGTACATCTGCAATAAAAAATATTTTTAAAAAAAATAAATGAGGAGCTATGTGACTCTTCTAATTTGGCGCTATAGGTTGTGTCCCTGATCTTTGGACTGTGTGCAGCCTGCAATAATAGCAATTTCTTGTGGTGTTGTACAGTGCTGATGTCTCTGTTTAGCATGATTAGTAATTCCAGCTGCTCGAATGACCATTTTTACCCAGGGTACATAATTACCCCTAGCTTCTAAACAGACCATATCTTCCCCAGTATGTATATTTCTCTGTTTCAGGAAAACTTACAAATAAAAAGTGTAGGCTGATATAAAACACAAGGTATTCCTCATCTAAGCAGTGGTTAACTGGAGCCTAATGAAATAGTCTCAGACCCAAAACCCCGTTGGTATATTTTTGAAGTACTCTTGCTGTCCTTTTGACATAAGCTCTGGAAGACAGATACAGCTTTTAGTAGCCAGACCTAAAAGAATGGTGCATTTTAGACAGACGGTCATAAAAAACAGAGCCTATAGAGGAGAAAGAGATCGTCAAGAATTTGAAAGTGGGGAGCAGAGACAGTTGTAGGTAGTAGAGTGCTGCAGCAAGATACTGTGCTGTGAGAAGTTTCTTGATTTGCTTGTGAAAGAGCAGAAAGGGGAGTACTTGTTAGATATGTAGTCGGACCTTGATACAGTTTGTTGCACCATATCACAGGGCTTACTGTCTGCTTTTCTTCTTCTTGTATCTTTTGGTTTCAAGTCATGCGATGTTGCTGCTGGTGCCACCGGGACACTAACATTTGAGACCACCTAAGGATGGGTCTTTTTGTGGGAGGCTTCATGCTGGCTTTCAAGGATAACCTGTTGTGTTATCCAAAAGTAGGTGTGATCCCCATGAACTTCTGGATACCTCCGCTTAGGTGGTTTGTAGCATCAAGGACACTTTTCAGAAGGGTCAGGTAGGATCATGGATCTCCTGTTCGCATGGGATTGTGTCCATCATGGTGGAAGATGACTAGAGCTTCTACAGCATGTGTTGAATCTGCTTCCAGAAGGAAGACCTTTACTTTTTGATCAGGGATAGTTGGTGTAATGTGATTTTCATCTTCTGAGTGATGTGGGTCTTGAAGCTGAGGAAGAAGATGGAAGCCAAATGACTTGCCACTGTAGGTATGCTAAAATGCAAAACCTTGTAGATTAATTGGTTTTAACCAGTTTTGAAGTTGTTATTCTTTAGACTTGGATCTGATGGGGGTGACGTCTGTTTTTCGTTGGTGTAGGTTTGAGTTTGTGTAGTGATGAAAGTTTCAGGTATAGTTTAATAATATCCTCCATTATAATTCATCTCGCCCATTGAGTGTCTCACCATTGAAACTCACAGACGTTTTGTCAAGCGTTGGAATGCATGTCAAGATTATTAAATATCGCAGTTAGCATTTTATGTAATGGTCATTAAACAATCAAATAATGCTCCACAGATATTCTCCTGTTAATTTGTTCTCCACTATTTTTTACTTTAATCTATGTCCTGACAAAAAACAAATCTTTCCTCTTAACAAAAAACAATTACGAAAGTACCTGCTAGAAAAAAGTGAAATCACTTGACAAATTTTGGATAAATATAATGGCAGATTATGGGTAATTTGATTTTTGACGCTGTGCAACTCTGGTATTCTGTGGAAAACTAGATTACTTATTGAAAAGGACATCACATTTTTGTTAGAATCGACAACGTTGGCTTTAAAAGTTCTTTACATGTCTTACAGTGTAGTCATGCAGTTTTAATGAGAAAGTCATACCCTTCTTTGTCTGGACTGTGAAAACGAGAAGAATTAACAAAATACAATACAATTACCCAGAGATAAGGAGAACAGGAGTTACGACGTCCCAATTGTACCACTATTGGCTCCAGTAAACCCCTATTTGAAACTCTAACGTTAAGATCTTAATTGACTTCAAATGCTACTTTACACCATCTTCAAATGAACGCATGCCTAGTAGTCTGGAATGGTCAATTGATAATAGATTCTGAAATCAAATTAAAATGTAAAAGAAAGATATGATAATGTTTTTTAAAAAGCCATTCCATCATGCAACATACACTGCAGCTGTGTATGGGTGCACTACCGTGCAACTTCAACATACCTTTACGTCTGCCAGCTTCGTCTATGTCCAGTTGAACTGTCCAGACTACGGTAGCCGAGGTAATTTATCATTGACTCTGTCTGCCTAGAATGATGTTGCCTCTCAAAGGTCCTTAACCCTTAGCACAAGATCCACCAAGATCCAAATTAGTAAGACTTCTGTTTTTTTTTTGGGGGGGGGGGGGCAGGCGAAGAGGGGGGGCAAAAAAAAAAATCATAACTTGGTCATCATGAGCCAGTGTCTGTCTGAGTCTATTGAAGGTATTACTATGAACAAAAATCCCTGGGTGTACTTGACAGTTACATTTTTCAAGTGTTGCTGCCTCAACCTCACAAACCTTTGTTTTTTTCCAGTGAATTTCTACGTAAAAAAACCACATTCCTAACTGTAACCTGTCACCTTTGAGAGTGAGTGTGGGAGTGTTTTGGTGGTTGTGCTAGTGGCTGTATGTGTTGATGAGTGGGTGTGTGAGTGGCTGTATGGGTCTGTGAGTGGCTGTATAGGTCTGTGAGTAGATGTGTGACTAGCTGTTTAGGTCTGTGAGTGGATGTGTGACTAGCTGTATGGATCTGTGAGTGGCTTTATGGGACGATGACTAGCTGTATGGGTCTGTGAGTGGGTCTATGAATGAATAAGTGGGTGTGTGAGTGTCGGTCTGTGAGCGGCTCTGTGAGTGCCTGCGTAAGTGTGTGAGTGCCTGTCTGGGTCTGTGTGTAGGTCTGTGAGTGCCTGCATGAGTGGGTGTGTGAGTGCCTGCCTGGTGGGTCTGTGAGTGGGTGTGTGAGTGGTGCTAAGTCCCACACATCGGTAATGCTGATAGCGCATCGGAGGTCCGCCTCTTTTCTCAACCACTCTGCAAACGCACCTCCTTGTGCACTACTGCTTGGGGGATTAAGTCCCCTTGGGTCCTGAGGGCCTACTGTTACCACCAGTTAGTCCCACACAGCCGGATTGCTGAGAGCTCATCGGAGGCCCACCCCCTTTCTCAATGACTCAGCAAATGCCCCTCTTGGTACACTACTCAGTGTATGAGGGGTTGAGTGGCTCTGTGGGTGTGCGAGTAGGTGTTTGATTGGCTGTATGGGTGAATATGTGGGTGTGTAAGTAGCTGTATGGGGGAGTAAGTGGGTGTGTGAGTAGCTGTATGGGTGAGTAAGTGGTTGTAGGAGTGGCTGAATGGGTGAGTGAGTGAGTGGCTGTGTTAATGGATCCATGGGTGGGTTAATGGATATGTGTGTGGCTGTATCAGTGACTAAGTGGCTGTGTGAGTGGCTGTATGGGTGAAAGACTTTGTGTAAGTAGCTGTAGGTGTGTCTCAGTGTCTGTTTGAGTGGGTGATTGGTTAAATGAGTGGGTGTGTGATTGGCTGTAGTGGAAAGTGAGGGTCTGTGTGATTGGTTGCATGGGTGAATGAGTAGACGGAGTGCTTGTATGGGTGTGTGAGTTGGTGTGTGAGTGGTTGTATGGGTTAGTAAAGGGATCTGTTGAGAGGCTGTATGGGCGAGTGGGTGTGCAAGTGGCTGTATGAGTGAATACATGGGTATGTGAGTAGCTATATGGGTGAGTGAGTGGCTGTGTGAGTGACTGTATGGGTTAGTGGCTGTGTGAGCAGGTGTACGGGTAAATGAGTGACTGTATGGGTAAGTGAGTGGGGTGTGTAAGTGGCTCTATGGATGAGTGAGTGGGTATGTGAGTGCTTGTGTGGGTATGTGAGTGGAAGTGTGAGTGGTTGAATGGGTGAGTGAGTGACTTATGAGAGTGTATGGTTGAGTGAGTGGGTATGTGAGTGGCTGGATCGGTGAATAAGTGGGTGTGAGAGTAGCTCTATGGGTGAGTGAATGGCTGTGTGAGTTACTGTATCGGTTAGTGGCTGTGTGAGTTAGTGTGTGGGTAACCCTGGACTTAACAACTGCTGCCTGGCATCACCTTGCACCACAGAGGGACCTTTCACCTCTACCCACTGTCAGTTCACTTCCACCCCAGCACCACCCACCATGGGGGCTACCACAGTCATGCCCGCCCCATTGGTCAAGACCTCCACGGAACAACTCAGCTGCCTCCTGATCAATGTCAGATCGTTCTGCAAACACTTCACTGCAGACTGGGACACCATCTATTTCGTCGCCCCTGTAGAGACCTTCATTACAGAGACCTGGATCACCTCCGCATCAACCCTGACATTGTCACCGCCAACCCATCAGCTACAAGATGAAACACCGCAACAGCACCAACAAACACAGAGGTGGCATTGCCATCGTACACAAGGAATGGATCACCTGCACCATCACCAGCGACGAGATCACGCCAAACATGGAACACATGAACTTCCAGCTCCGCACTTACGATAAAACCACAATCAAAAACACTCTCGCTTATAGACCACCAGGACCATGACCCAGCCTCTGCGACATCATCGCAGAATTCATCACCTCGCTTGCCCTAGAATCTGAACACTACTTTTTCCTGGGAGACCTCAACTTCCACCTGAACGACCCCACCGACACCAACTCCACTGACCTACTGGAAAGATCGGCCTCAAGCAACTGAAAAGGGGGGATGTAATGTGTTGTGAGTGGAACAGACGGTTCTCTGCGAAGCTGGAATCAGGAAAGTTCAGAGATGACTCTGGTAATGTGGCATCTTCTCTAAAGGAGGGAGCACGGGTGTGTGTGAAAAAAGGAAGATTCGCCAAAGCTGGCAAGTCCAGTTCTATAAGCCAATGCCGATAGTATGAGTTGGAAAACGGGTAGTTTAAGTAACCGATGGAAATGTCTGGAGCATGACTAGTTAATAAGGCCACCATGATATTTGTGGCCCAAAGTTTTTGTAGAGAGTTCATCATTCACGAAGAATGATTCCCAAGGCAGGTGTCCTATCCAAATGTTTTAAACACTCACCTTCATGGTGTAAGGATTATCGTATGTGCTAGTTATTACCTAGGTTCTCAGAATATTTCTGTTTTTATGTCAATGTTTGGTTAATGTAAACATTTTGGTATAATATATTTGTTCCATGTAAATAATTGTGGTTACATTACCATGCATTGTCATTTTCTATTTTACATTATAATCTCATATCTGCACATTGTTCATTTCTGTATCAAATTTTCAGTTGTTTAACTGAGGGTAATATGTGGTCTCTCAGCTGGAATCTCAGTGCAGAATGAGAATATGGAATCTACACTGAGATTCCAGTAAAGTATGACATTCTAGCCTCTAGCACACGCATAGAATTAAGTGACAGAGTGCACAAATGTAACTTTGAGACAATATTGCAATTTCCTTGGCCTTATTTATTTCTTGGCCTGCTGGCCTCTTCTTCGTTTTTAGGTCGAGGACCGTCGCACTGCAAAGCAGTGGGCGGAGTCTGAAGATTTTATGTTTTTAGGTTAGGGGGGCTTGAACCCGCCCCTCTCCTCCATTGGCTGGCTTCCTAAACGGAGGCCAGCCATTGGAGGAGAGGTGCGTTACTCCATTCAAGCCCCGTCTCTTTCGGATTCGGGGGCGTGTTTTTTGCGTTCTTTCGCCCTGTGACAAAAAACACGCCTCCGATTCCGAAAAAAGACTCAATGATTCTTGTCACAAACGTGTCGGACGCCTTCAGGACACAAGGGCGTCCGACACGTTTGTGACAAGAAACATTGAGACTAGTGCGGTCTGAAGGCATTTAGCCGTGTCCGTAGAAGATAGCAATTAACTAGGAGAAGACGGTGACCCGTAATCAAAAATACTTTTAAATAAAGTGCGTATGGAAGGATGACTAAGACCCCTCTACTTCATTTTACTGATTTCTTGGACACATGAGTACATTAAATGTACTTCAAGATTAGTTGGTCTTTGGTAAAGGATCTTCTTCCCTTTTTATTGACAATTTGATGTCATGATGCATAGTGCTGATTGTCCTCGTTGAAAACTGGGAACTTGGCTCATTTTAGATAATAGTCCCCTGTGCAGTGTAAAAAAATATATTTTGAACGGGTCTGAGGAAGGTGGATGTGCCACCGAAACGCGCGTCGACCTTGTGCGGAATCTCATGTCATCTTCTGAGATTGAATTTAGGACAAAGATATTCTTTGTCACACAGAACTCGTTCATACATGCATATAGAGTGAATGAAGTTAATAAGAGTATGGATGGATGGCATGATTGTTAGTTGAGTGACTGTGTTATTTCCAGGGGCAAGTGATGTCTTGCAGATTGAATTTGCTTTTTAGTGTGTATTTAAATTGAAGTCATGTATCTCTGACAAGAAAAAGTTTGTGATCTATGCACTTTTTATATTTCTGATGAAATATGATATAATGTGAAAAGAAATAACTTTTGATATAGATAAAGAATGAAATAAATATATAAAAAAGAAAAAAAATCCTTTGCAAAAATTAAATAAAAAGAGATGTTTTGAGAAAATAAAGTTGAATATTCTGGTTTTTGGCTGTTATAAGTGTACCCTAAAATGAAGTGTGATATATTTCTTTAGTGAAGCATTATGGTCAACGAGGGAAATCCTATAACTTTTTGTGATGTGGCATATTGGCCTTGTTGATGCTCGCTGTCTATATCAGACAACAGTACCTAGATGCAGCTGATTTTCCAATTCTGTCTTGTTTGCGGTTTAGGAGCACTACCCAGTTTTAATAAATGTTATCCATGTGTATAAAATCTTCTGAATGACTAACCTGCTATAGTCATTATCCTGAACATTGTAGGGTACGGAGTAAGGGATGCAGGTGACAGTGTTCACAGCCTACACCATTTATGGATGTTGCACTTTGATATTAGAGATCTAGCTTCATTGATGTGCCCCTGAGTGACTAAACGGCGTGTAAAATGCCCTTAAAATTGCTGAGCTTCATCATCATTCCAAGTTATATTTGATCTATAAATCTATGCATCTGAGTAGTCAAGGTTTTGTTTTACCTGCTAAACAGAACACACATTTCTGGATAAGAAGACCCAATTTTGTTATTAAAACAGCAGCTTTTCCAAAAAATTAAAGTTCCACATTTTAGTAAAATGCAACATTTTCCTGCACAAATGTGCATGGGCATTACACATCTTTAGTTTCATATCTGAAGTATACACGTGGGATTACTACTTGTAAAAAAGGGCTATGCAGTGGTCACTTTTCATCTTTCTGTTGTAAAAGAACATGTGAGGTTTCAGATTGCTAGGTGTTCAGAGACTATAAATGCGTGGATACAACTAGTCAACAGACACACAGCTATGTGCACACGGCCTCCGGCCTTAATTTTAACTCTGCCCCGTTCTGATCGGATCAGCCAGAACTATAGACACACCACTCATGAAATACAGAAACAGCAAAGATGCATCCCACGCATGGATAATATTGACTTCTTGCCCATACCTTATGCCGTAAAGAAAAACCCACCTTCCAGCGCTTGAGAACCGGTCTACCCTCTTAAAGTCTAGAAAGTGCCATTGCATCTATAATAAATATGTAACGTCCCCACTTATATAAATCAAGGAAACTTTGTAATATATTATGTATGAATTCCATACAAAAGACCACTTTTCACAAACTGCAAGTAGGATAGATCAGTAGGTTGAATGGAGTGATACTCCTAGGCTGAATGGTGCTCAGAACTAAAACGCGTCAAGATGCTGCAATGCTCTGACTTGCCTTTTGGTGCTGGCTTGGCGTGGTGGATGTTGGGATGGGAAAGGACCCCTGCATGGCTTCGGAGAACGTGTTCCCTGGATTCCCATTGCTAGGTTCTGATCCTTTTTTCGACTATTACCCCCAGTTCAACAAAAATCGTGTGTGTGTGCTGAAGCTCCCTGTGACATGGAATACAACCCAGAGTGGGGCTCTGCGGCCTGAACCGGCACACCATGTGCATCACACCTTTAGTGAGTATGACTACTGTCAGCTTACAGGCTGTGGAGGACTGACCGAGGAGGCAGCAAAACATTATAGTTGCAGGACTGGCTAACAACTACCAGGGAGATTTACCTACTGGACACATGTTATAAATTTGGTTGGTCAGTCCCCTGCAACCCTGTTTGGTGCTCCATCCAGATCCACATGGGACATATGTATGCGAAGAGATCCATTTAATTTCCTGCACTTGTGGTACCAATGATGGAGGTGTGTGAGAGCCTGACAGACAGCAATATGAATTGCAGGGCTCCAAAGCTTTCCGGAGTCCTTCTGTTATGGACTAGACTGTAGGGTGCGGAGGATAGGAAGCGAAGGATACCTTTGAAGCGTAAGGACAGTGCTTTTCCCCTTCAAGATCCATTCTTCCCACAGATGATACTCAAGTAAATTGAAATATAGGAGAGTGTGCAAGCCTCTGCCAATTTTGTCCCTTTGTTTTAGGTTCGACTGAGAAGGAGCTTCTAGCCTAAACCAACTTCGAGCTTAGTCTCTAGAGGCAAAGATTATGGCTTTACCAGTCGAGGAGGAACACACAAAAAGCATTTGCAATGCATTAGGTCTCGCATTTACGCAAGTGTAAGCTATTGGCATTGTAAATGACACTGCGTTTCATTTATGTTTTAAGAACCAAAACCTAAATAAAAGGCTTTGTAATTTACAATGCCAATAGCTCAAACTCGCGTAAATGCATGACCTATTGCATTGCAAATGGTAGGTATCAAGGACAACGGGAGGGAGGGCGGGCTAGCAGGGGGAGGCAGAAGGCACAGACAAGGGAGGCAGGGGGGTAAAGAAGGCACAACAATGGGAGGGAGGGCGGGGAAGTAAAGAAGGCACAGACAACGGGAGGGAGGGCGGGGTTGTAAAGAAGGCATCAAAGCATGTTGTGCCTGCAGTAAGAGAAACAGGATAAAGAAAATAGTGCTTAAAGACAAAATAACAGGTGCTGTGTAACAACTGAAGTAAAAGGGCCAGTCGCCATGGGAGGTGACAAATGAAGAGGAGGCGTTACTAAGGAGGGACTAACAAGCCAATTTACGAATCAGAAGCCACAATGTAGGATGGACAATGACGAAAGCCAATGGCAAAAATGGGCAGAGAGTGGGCGGGGCTTCTATTCCCTACTCTACTACAAGTCTCGCAGATCAGCGCATTTGCGCTAGCTCTAGGCTCCACCTAAAAACTGAGGAACTGACAGAAACCGGTTCCAGAGCTGGACCCGTTGAACACACAAACGCTCTTTGCAAACGTATTCTATGTATAGGGCAAAGACATTGTCCATGTACTGGGTGCCCTGCACAAGTGGACAGCAGAAAATCCCTTTGAGGTCCAAGGCTGGTTTTATTTACTGCCAACTCCCCTTTGCAGCTTTGGCAATAGGAACCTCTAAGTTGTTCATCTTTTTAAAAAGACTGCCTTGAACCACCTTGAAGGAAATATCACCCTGACTGTTGTAGGGCAATATTTGAGATCCACCTGCAGAAAGTTAAAACTACAGAGAAACATCGGACTCTAGGGGCTGTGCATAAGACCTGGCCGTTGTAGCTCAAAGATGGATTGGCACCTCCAGGCCATGTGTTGAGACCTTGTGGCGCTGGTTATCCCTGCAGCTTCCCCCGGAGTGCTCCCAGAACCCTGTACGTGTGAGGACTCTGGTTCCATTCTGATCAGTCCGCGGACTGCAATTGAAGATGACCAAAGGTGAGTGAAATAATTACAAATAACAGATTACTGAAAGAAGGGTATGCTGATTTAGCACTATAAAAATTAGCAACCATGATCATTGGTTTTCATCCTTAAAAGAAGTGCTCAAGACAACTGGGTGCTGGTACACACTGAAATTGCATTTGGCGGATTCACCTCAGCCAGGAACACCACTGCATCCTAGGGTGGATTCATAATTTGTTTGGGTGGCAGGTTTGAGCTTGGACCAGAGGAGGACTCCGCAAAGGAGAACTCCTTTCTCCCACCCAATATGGTTGAGTCCGGTTAGCCTGTGCTTGTTACACCCCTCCTATTTTGAATCTGAGTGAGGAGGTGTGCACCTCCTCACTGCCCGGCCACCAGATAGATCTTGTATGAGATGGTAGGGCATGGGGTCAAATCAGCTGCTGTTGCTGTTCACAGAGTAAGTGCGTTCACTAGCAGGAGCCAAGCCCCTTCCTCAGCCACCAAACACTCAAAGCCGATGCAGTGTACAGTGTGCAACTGAGTTTCTGGGGGTGACCTCTGTAGTAGGCACCAGGGCAACCCTGAACAGTAATCTTGGGACAAATCAAATATTGCCAGTTCGCACATTATTTTGTCAGTCCTGGGAGTGGAGGGGCAGGATAAAGGAAACTGTGCTCACTAGATCTTGGGGGGAAGTTAAATGTGTTTTACCTCTGTGAGGATGTTGTGGTCCATATAAGATTACAGGGGTACCATACGGTAGTACATATTCCCAGTGTTAATTGTTCTGTCTTTTCTGACCCCAAATGTTCATGTGTAGTAGTTTTGGCCTGTGATTACAGTATGTTTTCTTCTTAAGCAAAAGCTTGTTGAGTTCTGAGTTTCTGCTACAGACCACCTTGGTCTGCCTGACTTTAGTACTGAGGGTCAAGTGATTAAGGAGTGCAACATTAAGGCAAATTCTCAAGGATATTTGTGGTAAAAGCCTCTCATTGTTACAATCTGTACCCAGGAGCTACTGACTGCTCTAGGACTCTTGAAAAAAATGTGTACATAATTTCAGTTTGGTTATGCTCGTTCATTTGCTGGAATGCCATGGCTCACTCACGCTTTCCAAAGAAAACTTCTTTATGAATGAGATCCAGTCCCTTTGTAAAAGAGCAGGTTATTAAATAGATTCCCTGAAGGGATCTTGAAAACTGAAGATATTGTAATCTTTAACAAGAATTATTTGAAGAATTTGAGGTTCTGCTGGGTGATGCACAAAAACACTTGTATACTTGTAAAACTTTTGAGTCTGTAAATACCTAAG
This sequence comes from Lissotriton helveticus, assembly GCF_964261635.1. Taxonomy (NCBI): domain Eukaryota; kingdom Metazoa; phylum Chordata; class Amphibia; order Caudata; family Salamandridae; genus Lissotriton; species Lissotriton helveticus. Next base: position 1,579,282,858 of record NC_136065.1, on the reverse strand, counting down.
GACTTCAACAAATTCCTAAAGCAACTAAAGTAGGAGAAATTTAAAAATGACAACACAGGCTCCACTACTTCAGGCAATGAATAAGCAGGATTGAATGGTGTCCCTTGGCTTGCGTGATGCATATTTCCACATCCTGATTCTGCACAAGCACATACTTTGCCTGCTAGTTATGGTGGGCCTGGAGCATTTCCAGTATGCAGTGCTCCCATTCGGACTGACTTAAGCACCAAGACTGTTTATGAAGTTAATTGTTTCTGAAGGGCATGACCACTGTGCAGAGTTGGCATTCAAATCTTCTCTCTTCTGGAAAGATGAACTGATGAAGGTACTGTAAGTGGCTGAGGTGACTTTGCATATATATAAAACATGAGATTTATTTTTGGCCTGAGTTTTTACTCCCTTCAGAAATCAAATCTACTACATTCCACCCACTTTTTATTCCTTCCAGAGTTACAGAATTAGGTTTATTCTGCCACTATGAAAAATATACAAATTATTTTTGTATAAATAGGATCTCCCGTGTGCTGTGTATTTGTAAATTACATTTAGTGTGGTTGTCTTTTTGGACACTTTTGAGTTTGATTTTACATGACTAACTCATCGAATTGAAGGAAAAGTACAAATAGATTAGAAACAAATTCCCTTGTAGACATTCTCTACCTTGAAATTGTTTATTGCCCAAGCCTACAAGGGTATATTGGGTCTCCCAGATCTCTAAACATATTTAACACTAAAGCGCTAAATGACATATGTACATTCTGACAGACAATGCAACAACCATGTTCCTAGTATACAAACACTAGTGTAGGGTGAAACAGTATGTGTCAAAATGTCTTCAGTATTTGGCTCTGACAATTCAGAATTCTGTTGATGGTTCTTCATTTTCTGGACACTTAGAATGTGTGGGCAGATGCCCTTAATAGACTGCAGATTTCAAGATGAAGAATTTGTACTGATTTCTGTGATGCTCAGGTCAGTTTTTGCTCAGTGGGGTTGGCTTGTGATTGACCTGTTTGCAGCCATGGCTAGCAAAAAGTGCAGGATTTTTTTCTCCCTTTATTTCCCTCCCAGACAGTTAGTAGTAGATGATTTCTAGATTAACTGAGATTTTACACCCCAGTATTATTTTACACCCACTCTAATGATTTTGAGAGTGTTTCAACTGATCAAATGGTATAAAACCGAAGTAATCCTTGTATCCCGAGATTGAACAAGGTTGAATTGTAGCGACTTCATGTATGTGATCCTTTGATACATTGCGAGAATGTTCTGCATGCAGTTGTGCAGTCCCTCAATCTTCATGCTTAGAAATTGAGAGGATGCACTACTTGAGGAGGTGGTTTTTGTAACTTTTTCTGTCAAAAGCTCCTCTATAAGATTACTGATTCAGGCCAGTTAAACTCTTTCGTTATATAGCGCCCAGGTCAGAAGTTAAATCCCTTAAAGGCAGAGCTTTCTTATGTGATGAGATTTTTCTTTCTTTGGACAAATATGGGTTTTCTGTAAGAACAATCAAGAACGGTCGTGCAATCTGTGTATCTTTTTTGTGTCTGCTGAATCAGCCTTCCCTTTTTAAGTCTTATTTAGTTTGATTTTTATAGTGTTTGGGTTGTTTAGATTTTGGTCAATGTGGAACATCCACTTAAACATATTCTAAACTCTAAATAGCTCACTAATTCTTATATTTTTACCTTCACTTTTTTAAGTCACCAATGGATCCCTTGTTGGTTTTGAGATCCTGTTTAGCTGTTCAATTGATATAATTTAAGATTGTTTTTACGCAACTATTTGTATTAGCTTACCTTTTTTTTAAACATATGTAACAAGTCAGCTGATCAGGTGTAACTTGCCACACAATGAGGAGCAACACTAGTCTCAATTTTGCCTAGCAACCTATGTAAAATATTATTTTGAGGCAATTCACTGAAGCCAAGATACCTAAATTCCAATATCTATCAGTAACTTTAGCTCTACAAATAATGGATGCTTCTGCCCAATCCAGATTCCAATCACCCAAATAACCTTGGCATAACACATAATTTGCATCCGTTCATTTTGTAAACTAATCTGTTGTTAAATTCACTAACTGCCTTCAAAATTACACTTTTAACATCGTTTCATCAATAAGTGGCAATGATCCGAGTTCTGAAACATTTGAGTACATTTAAAGCCAGGATTATTTCTAAAACAGTTTGCCAATAGGCCAGTGATCAAATTGAACAGAATTTAGGATAGTAGACTGCCAACCTTAGTTAATATGGAAAGCCCTCAGATCAAAAGCAGTATGTAATCATCTGTGAAAAGAACCCTTGTATACACACGTGATTCCTGTGACAAAATTACTATCAAAGCCATGGCTCCTTTAAATGCAATCCCAAGCAAAACTATTAAATATTTCTCCATGTCCATACCCATCACCTCCTTGAGCGAAGCATCTTCATGGCCACAATTATTACATTTTGCAGCTCTTACCCGAACTTTGCCTCCCCTTAATAAAGCCTACTAATTCCATTGTTACAAAGGTTTCCATTATGCCTTCTAGTCTCAAAGCGTGTACTTAAGATAAGACTTTCATTGATACGAGAGTGAGACACAGGATGATAGCTGCTACATTACAGATGGTTTTTGCCCTTTTTGAAAATTAGGGTAAGGGTTGCCTCATTCATCTGTTGGTTAATATGCTCTCAGTTTAAATACAGATCCAATAGAGATTACTTCTAAAGCAGGTATAAACTTTTGATAGTCCTTTGTCTGAGCCAGTGGTTTCCGGTGCTCTGAACAGGCACTTAATAATCAAAACCAGCGCTTTTCATGAGCACAAGTTAAGGACACACTCATATATAGGAAGATAAGTTATTTGCTCAGAATCACAGGATGTTGAGCCGACGCAGAGGCTCAAACCTGGTTCCCCAGCTCTGAAGTCAGCAGCTCTGCTCATTGTGCCACATCCTTTCCCACTTTCATGGTTAGTAGTTGGTTCTGTTTTAGGCTGCGCTAACAGGAGAAATAGGCTGGTGCAAGCTGCCCACTGACGAGAGCCCGGCACTTATATTTTATACAAATTAACCACTGCGTACTGGGTGAATTGTAATTGAACTAGTCTGTTAATAATCTCTGTTATCAATTTTTAGTGTAACCTACACCGCACGCCTTTTATACTTTACCTAAGCAAAAAATATAGTCTGTCTCTCTGTTCCACCCTCCTTCGTGTGTATAATGTGTTATAAACATATAATACTGTTTTACAAATAACTTGATAGTCTGTGATCATTTTCCCCTCCCTTAATTCCCAAAATAGCAAGTCTGCTTGTCCTTTTTTTTTTTTTTTTTTTTTTTACTCTTAATGCCTGCGGCTTCAGATGTTTTTTACCAACAGAGGTATCCCTGCCTCATTTAAAATAGAGCATATTCATCTCATCTCTAAATCCACAATCCTTTTAGATGCAGTGTTCTCGAAACTTTTGAGTTTACTCTGTAACAGTGCCAAATAGCATAAGCTACCATTTTACCTATGGAGGTCTTCATGCTTGTGCTTGTGACGGAGATCTAACCTTTATTTGTGGATATTTCTTTCTTTATTTGATAAATAAATAAATGTGTGATTATAGTGTATTCTGCAGTTCTGTTACTAAGCAATACAAATGAAATCCTCAAGTGATAGTCATGGACAATGGAGAAGAAGGAATATCTTTCCATGGGGTTCATCAAAGGCTGTGAGTCAATCAATTTAAGGTCAACTATTAGCAACTTTAGGACTGGCTTGTCCCTGTGGTCGTTTGTCTCATTATCTGCGTTTCTTTCAAGAATAGTATTGGGAATAAAGTTAAAATCCCCTCCGTTTTCATAACAGAACTTGACAATTCCAACGAAGCGATTAAGTATGCTGTGCGATATAGCATTAAGAAGCTAAACATTTGTAATCATGAAATACATGGTAATTTGCGTTTTATAAATACGAATAACAAGTGACTTGCTGACTCGTCTCAATTTATGGAAATGACGCTTCTCAATTTATGGAATTTAAAGTCTTAATGTACTTCTATATGAGCTACTAAGGCTAATTGACGTTGTATTGTAAGTGTGCCTAATCCATAAACCTACACTGTTTATTTGTATAGTCATTGCCTCATTATCCATCCCATGTGTCACTTGTAATTAGCAATATGTCCCTTTTTCCTATGCAGTTACTTCTCGCCTCTCAACTTGTTTATTTATTCTTGTTTAATTCCACTATATCGATTTTAAGCCCCATGTTACGGTAAAAGTTCTAGAGCTTGCAGTGTAAAGGGTACCCATAGAAAAAAGTGAGTTAACTAAACCAAGCAAACTAATACGTAGGTAAATTTACATTGAAAGGAAATCTCGATCCCCACGGTAAACTGATATTGGAAAAATATCAGTTTTATATCGGTATGCATAAATGGAAAGGAAATACCTCACTTACGTAAATACAGGTGTGTGTCCTAATAAACGTATAATAGAATTTCCCTCCGAAAGTAAGCGAACATCATCTCTGTGAGTGAAGACAATGAAATAAACAATCCAATTCTCTATCATTACATATAAAAGGAATGTTAGTTAATGAAAATAGATGATTAAAAAAGAAGTGAATGTATTCACATTTTGTCTTCAGCTATACAATCAACTCATCCCCATATCGTTAAATATACACGCTGAAATTCTTTCCTGATGCGTAGAGCCATGTAAAGGACAAAATCATAATAATATATTATTGTGCGGTAAGTCATTCGAAACCAATGAAAAATTCTAAGTGCTGCAAAAACTTGTTTCTTGCATCCACACAAATGTTCATGACCATGTTAATCCATATTCATCAGCCAATGCACCCTCAATCAATCAATTAAACAGGATTTGGAAAACTCTTCTATTCACCCGTGAGGGTATCCAGGCACTAGGTTGCTGGTCTCAGTTTAAAAGCCAGGTCTTGAGTCTCTTCCTGAAATCTGCAGGAGATAGTGATGTTTGGAGTTCGAGGGAGAGGGCTTTTCAGGACTTGGCGGCAAGTTTGGAGAAGGAATGGCCTCTGTTGTTGCTTCGGAAGATGTGCGGTGTCTGAGCGAGGGTCAAGACGAGGGAGGCAGAGTGAAGGTTTCTTGAGGGTTGGTGGTGGAAGTTCAGGCAGTGGTTGATGTATGCTGGTCCTCGGTCATGGAGGGCTTTGTAGGCGTGCATCCGTATCTTGAATTGGCATTTTGTCTGGACTGGGAGGGGCGAGGTGATGTGGGTCCATTATGGCAGGTTGAGGGGGGAGTCCGGCCGCTGAGTTCTATACTGTCTTGAGTCTTCTCGTGAGTTTGGTTTTGGTTCTTGTGTACAGTGCATTGCTGTAGTCCAGCTGGCTGGTGATCAGGGATTGAGTGGCGGTTTTTCTTGTGATGATGGGGAGCCATTTGAAGATTCTTTAGAGCATGCCGAGAGTGTGGAAGTAGGCGGAGGAGACCGCATTGATCTGTCGTTTCCTGGTATGTTTGCTGTCCAGGATGAACCCGAAGTTTTGGGCATCGTGTGTTGGTGTGGAAGTGGGTCTGAGTTGGACGGGCCCCGGATGTCGTTCCAAGTGAGCGACACCTATTCCCTTCAAATGAAATTGATGGTCTGATTTTACCTGCTATAAGGTGAAAGGGTTAGAGACACTATTGTAAGGAATGTCGTCATTTTTACTCCTATGTGCACCCTCTTGCACTTGCCATGCTGCTTTTTCCTTCATTGTAGATCATGTCTGTCTCTGTAGTTCCAAACACACACAATGTGATGGAATTCCAACCAATCATTCTGTTGCACACTATGACACCCCAGATTAGATCCAATCATATAGAAATCAGCCTTGGTTGTGATCCAGTAAGAACAGTCCAGCACAAACTGCCAAGTCAAATCCTCCCTGAACTGTAACACAAGCATCGCAGGATCGTTTTCAGCAGATACTGCCCCTGCCCAGGGCAGGGCCAGACCTGTTTACCGTGCCACACTGCTAAATATTGATCCCCTTGAGGCAGTATCTTCTGCATCATCAGCGCCATGTGTGCCGTCCTAGACAAGCTTTTGGCAGAAACAGGACCCTGCGTGTTGTGGATCCCCTCAATTCCAAGACCAGAGTTAAGCCTGACAGAAGCCCTGCTGCTGGGATTAGACCCCTGGAAGAAGAGAACCCTATACTTCTTTAAGCATTTACCAATGGCTTAATGCCCAAGTGATGGTCGTCTTGAGGCCATGAGCCAGCCAAAAGCCTTGAATAGCTTGATGCTCACTTTTTCAAATCCGACCGAAGGACATTAACATCCTCAATCGGGCCGAGAACTAGCAAAGTGCAATCCGGGAGAGCCAGTGTCATGACCCCGATTCATCCCAGATCTGGACCTGGCTGGTGCAGAATTTTTGCCTTTATAGCCCAAGGATTGCCCTTTTAAGTCTGAGACAGAGACGCAAAGTATAGGTTGATCTTCTGCAAAACCAACACATAGACCCCAGATAATGCCCCTGGCTTGGACAGTGGTGTAATTAAATGCACAGGATTAAGGCAAAACTGCAAGTGGAGTTAAGAGCGAGTTGTGTGGGATTTTGATTCTGTGTAGAGTGGGAAACACAATGATCAATCACATATTTCTCCATATACAATGTCAGCTTTTGTATGTGACCTTAACACCTGATACAGCTTAAAAAATAAAACTAAGCATTCATGTTCTTCATTAGATATATTTGGACCTAATAAAGAGGCAGAGGTGGGTGTGTTCGGTGCAAGGCACCAACCAACACTCTTGATGCAAGTGTGACCTCAGAGCCAGTCCCGCCTGCCCCCTTTGTGGGCTAATACATACCCTTCTTGGGTATGACCATTGTGTGGATCCGTGTATGTAAGTCTTAGTGATTGTATATGTTTAACAGTGTGGAGTCATTATTGGATTCCTACCAAATTGTTTACGGACATTTATGGTCCAAATGAAGGCTCGTTGACCAATAATTGCAGCATAGGCTGTAACATGTAGATCGTATTACGGACGCCGAGACCACTATTAAAAAGTATCTATATTGTTACACACTCTATAATTTACCCCCTTTCTTCACCATACAATATAAAAAAGCTCCCAGATTTTCTTGGTGACCCCACCCAGATTTGCTGTCATTCTGGGAGGGGGGTCCAATGATGAAGCATGCCAAAATATCTTTGTGAATCCTAATAGATTATTTATTCAGGGTCATCCAACTGGAATAATCTTTCTGAATTGGGTTTCCTTTGCCCTTTTTATTGATTAATCTAATAATATGGGAGATGGTAAGGTACCCCTTGCTTAAGCTGCTGGTTCCTTATTTTGATAGATATCTGTAGTGGAGCAGAGCCTTGGGAGAAAAATACGATTTGGGGGCAGGTCCTCGGGTAGTCCTCGGGTAGTGCTCAGCGAGGCTCACTTTTGGAGATGGGTGGACTCCTTGGACCCGATACCACCATATAATGGGGTATATAAGTTCGAGAACTTCAGGTTGATCATATATTAATGTGAGTTAGAATAGGCTAAAGGAGGAGCAGGAGGAAAATGGAGGAAGTGAGGAGACACACGTTGCACTATAGTTTTTATGTTTACCTAGGGGGAGGGAAAAGTTGTCATAACTACATATTCTAAGAAACAAGATTGCACGTCTATACCATGGCAATCATGGACTCAATTGATGAGATGCAACAGATAGCAATATACCACACGTGGAGGGGCAGGGCGTAGTAGAATGGGGCATGAGACCAAACTTAGTAATGTCCAACACTGCAATGTATAGAAATATAACATTGTTAACATGAACCATGCAAGAGCTTACTGGTTTTGTGAAGTACACACATAGCTCAGGCAACACTCCACACAGATCACATTCCTTCACGAGACTCATCTAATTCATGAAGAGGAATGCAAGATCCAGAAAAATGGAGAGAACGGATGTTGTTCACCACTTATTCTGCCTATACGAAAGAGATGCTCATCTGGGTGTCACCTGGAGTCTCATTCCAACTCTGTTACTCTGTGGTGGATGTGGTGCGGAGATAGGTGGTGGTCTATGGTCTTTTAAATGGAGCAGAAGTGTGTTTGATGAATACCAAAATTCTAAACTCTGAGGCTAGGACTTATTTTCAGACTCTAAATGGCATATTGATACCGTATATAGATGTCCCAATGAAGTGGATCGGTGTATAATTGATGGTGACATGGATCGGCACCCTCCTAGACAAAACATGAAACCAGATACGACAGAGGCGTTAATAGAGTCTATGGATAATATTCAGTATGTAAATAATTAGAAAGTACTACACCCAAAAAGCAGAGAATATTTGTGCTATCCTACCACACACAATACATAATACAGATTGTACATAGTGTTAGAAAGGTCCTAGTGACTAAAATATAGGTAGTGCAATACCTAGGCAGATTCCTTTCTGGACACTCACCTCTTTTACCAGTATGTAACATGAATCTACCATGTTATAGATAAAAAATTGGATTAATACATGTAACATTGTTATCCCTACATACCTAGAACACATCTGGGGATCCAATTATACCAGGGCAAGGAAGTGGGAAGTATTGAAAGTAGTACTTAGAGGAGAATATATGAGTAAGCTTTGCCACACACATAGACAATTACTACAAATCCTGTCTAGAGAAGAGTAGAAGCTGAGACAAATACAAAGGAAGGCACCTGGTTGCCCAGCTATCAGGAGAGACCTGCTCAGGCCACCCTCGAGAGGAACATGTATAAAAATTACAGACAGGTGCTCTATAAGGAAGTGGAGAGGTCAGGAAGATTTTTGGACCTAGCGGCTGTATAGGTAAAGATTTCCCCAGCAATAATGTCACTAATCACGGCAGCGGGTAACTAAGCAATAACAGAAGTCAGTATAAACCAGACTCTCAGTGCGTTTTTAGCAGGGTATATAAAAGCCCTCCCCCTGGTAGCACATCCATGTTGGAATTCCTGCAAAATATTAGAACCTCAAGGCTCGCAGTGGGCCAGGCCGCTGATTTGAACCTCAAACTCTTAAAAGACGACTCAATAGACTCCATTCAGGGAATGCAGAGTGATAAAGCACCTGGTGCAGATGGTCTGCCCTCAGAATTCTACCAGTCTTTCCTGGTACCGATTCCAGAGAAGATCCTGGAGTTTTATAATGAGGCCAGATCCTTGGCATGGTTACCCAACATTTGCAGGAGGCAGTCAGTTGAAGGTTTTCAAGGCAGATAGAGATCCTGAGGAACTGGGATTGTACAGGCCTCTGAATTATTAATGTAGATGTAAAAATATTATCCCAAAAATTGGCTAACAGAATGTTGTGTATGATTGTCTCCCTGGTACACAGCGACTTGTGTGGCTTCTGTGCAAAGCATCCTTATGAAGTTACGGAGGCTGGCTCATGTCTCAGTGTTACAATTGGTTAGAATTAAAGGGAGTTCAGATAGTGCTAGACATCATAAAAGCTTTTCACACAATTGACTGGTCACACTTGAGAAAATGGGGCCTGGCCCAAACGTTCAGAGTTGGGAGTGAGTCTTATACACAGCCCCAGTGACACATGTAATCCTGGAGACCTATACATCTCTTATAAGTGATTTTGCTGAGTGATGAAAAATTCAAGGGACTTGGAGCAGATGTCTGCTGTAGGCCATTCAAACCTAGGAAGGGAGGCGAAAGCTGAAGATTTTAGAGGCCTGAGACGGACATCTGAAATGCCCCATTTAAATCTATTTGAGAAGCAAAGGAGGAGATGTTGATATCCAGAGCAGGTGCCCACAATGGTACTGAGAGGTGAAGGGCGACGGTCTGAAAAACCAGTATAGCATGAGCATAATAGGCCATGTAAAACTTACTGATTAATGAAATTAGTTAAGGCTGGGGTATAACAGATCTTCTTTCAGCGTCACAGTTCAGTTTGATGTTCACAAAAACCGTATGTTAAGCATCATAGACTGAAATGGTGAGAACTTTGCTGGGCCTGGCGGGCAATGCAGGATAATGATCATGTGCCCATCGTCTAGTGTGGAGGTGAAGAAGGTCCCTGGGCCTACTGCCTGCCCTTAAAACATTAAGCTGAAAAGTTTCATTTTTATTTTTTAAATGCATCCCGTTTTCCTTTAAGGAAAACTGGCTGTATTTTTTTTTTAAACTGCTTTAATTAATAGCAGTCCCACACATGGTGGTCTAATGACCCCAGCAGGCCACCATCCCTGGGTGTGCAAGCCATTCCCAATGGGGTCGAAAATTGCTACAGCCTCATTAATATTCATGAGGCATGCAATTTGCGACCCCATTGGGAATTGCAAATAATGTGTCAGTTACTGTTGTACATAGCATTTTGCGACTCGTAAATTGCTATGTTCGTACATCTGGCCCTGAGCTACATACAGCTTGGTGCCTCTGAGTACCTGTGGTGAAGGGCAGAGGCAGAGGCAGAGTCAGTCACTGGTCAGGTCAGTGATTCCGAAAGGTGTGTGTGAAACTTCAGAAAATAGGATCACATGTCATGACTTCTGAATGATCTATGGGGGTCGGGCAGGGCTAGTAATATGACAAGCCAGTATCTCTGAGAATCTAGCAGTACCGGCTGTGGAAGAGCCAGGTAGAAGTCAGCCCCTTGCTTCTGAGAGCCCAGGGTTGACAAGCCGGTTAGGAGGACCTTAGAGCCACTATTTCTTCTGAGAGTAGTGAACAGATGAAATGTAAATAAATGTATGAAGGTATGTATGTATGTAGTATTTTCATATTGCAAATCTAGAAGAAAGGCAGAAGATCTCTGTCCAGGGTCAACAACCAGCATAAGACTGATAGGAGAGGTAGCTGGTTTGTGAACTCAATGCATTGTAATGGAGTGTTCTTTAAAGAGGTGCATCCTCAGTTCTTTCATAAATTGGAGCAGTGTTGCGTGGAATATGTCATGTACGTGGGAAGACCTAAGTTAATGGCATTTTCATAATCTACCTATCAGCACCTGAGTGAGCAACAAATTGCAGAACGGAGGCATATGTAGAAAGAGTTTCCCTAAAAAGCACATAATTAAAAACACTTTGTTTATATTTATGGCAACTGCAATAAAGTGAAAGCTGGACATAGAAAACAAGGCCCAGATTTCTAGCTTGTTACAAAGATGTTTTTATTTTTTTATTTTAGGAGTTTTATATAGCGTTAGCTGGACCCGAGGGTATCAGAGCACTTCACAGCATGTACAATTATGTGCAAATAGACAGTACAGAGAGTATGGAAGAACATGAGGGTTCAAGCTGGGTGGAGATCGAACAAAGGAGCGAACGAGCAAAGGGGCGTGGAGGGTGCAGGTCAAACAAGACGAGCATCCAAAGGTTTCCTTTGTTCAAACAGGACGGGTGTTCACAGGTTTTCTTTATCCGAGTCAGTGTTATCGGTCACAAAATTAAGGTAAGATGGAGAGCCGGCTAAGGTACTTCCTTGGCTCTTATCGGTTCGCTCGAGAGCGGTTGAGAAAGAGGACTTTGAGTAGGTTTTTTTATTTTGTAAACGAGGGGGTCGTTCTAATGTGGGGGTTATGGAGTTCCAGATTTTTGGGGCGTTTCCAGCAAATGACTTGGTTGCGGATTTTTGCTTATGAGTTTTCAGCGTGATGAGTAGCAGAGTGTTGGAGCTCCTGAGGTTCCTGGACTGGCTGGCCCGTTTGAGTTTGGCGGCCAAGTATTCCAGTTTACCTGTGTGCAGGGCTTTGTGCGTGAGGCATGCTGTTCTGAAGCTGGCTCGCATGTAGATGGAGTACCCATGGACCAGGCCACTAAGTTATTTGACCACAAGGGTTTCTCCATTCCAAAAAGCAGAATCTCTGTCTGTTTTTGCAGAACTCAGTAGTAAGTGATTCTGAACATTCAAGATGCTATCTGGTTGAGATACTTTAGGAAAGCAAAGTATTTATGAACTGCATCCTTTGAGTTATTAAAAGAAAAGATGACCCAACTGTTTATTTATCATTTTTATTTATTGTGGTTTTTATATAGCATGGGCTTGGTCTAAAGGCAATAGAATGTTTGTCAAGAGAGTAGGAAATAAGTAGGAAATAAGTTCTGGTTAATAAACATCAATAAAATAACCTATTAACACCAGGAAAAGAAGGTCATACCAGTGGAGACCTAACGGGATAAGAAGTAGTAAGCTAAGCTAAGCTTTACAGTAAATCAGCTGTAAGTAGCCATGAGAGTAGAGAGAAGAAATATTTTGTAACGGGAAAGACTGGAAGACTGGTAAGTCACCATAGGAGATGCGAGCAATTCTCTCTACTTTAATTGAAATGTCTCTCGAGTACGAGGATTTTGAGTTCCCTTTTGACTGATGAACAGACAAGCTGTGTGAAGAAGGCTGGTGGGAATGAGTTCCACAAAGCCTTGTTGCACGACCAAAGAATGCCTGACTCAAGCAGCATACTGCCTAAAAGCCGGAGGTTCGACAGGAGGGACTTACGGTTTGTTGATCCTTGTTGAGTTCAGGAGACGTTCAGTTTTCCAACTAAGTAGGAGGGAGTGGAGTTGTGGATGATTTTTTACAACTGGGTATCATGCATATTGGGCTCTTATATCGATGGAGACACGATGCAGGGTGCAGGGATTAGGAGAGATGTGGATGAATTTTATGTGGCCTGTCACACAGAGGCCAGCAGCATGGAGCACTGATTTCAGAGGAGCTATATGCCCTTTAGAGAGACCATAAAGAAGTAAGTTATCATAATCTGTCAGGACCACAGGGTTGAAGTCCTACTCTGTAATGAACTTCATGAGGTCCCAGAGCAGTCTTAGCTGGTGTAATGCACTTTTGGCCATTGCTGAGATTTGCCTCTGGAGGTCTAGATAGCTGTTGGGGATAAAGCACAATGATTTGGCATTCACCACAATGGTGGACAGCAGCTATGGGGAGATAAATTCTACCCACTCCTAGGGAGGGTAAACATTTTTGGAGAGATTAGTAGAAATTCACTTTTAGTTGGATTGAGTTTTAAGTGGTGGTTGGATATGCATTTTTGAAACTTGCCGGGGGTAAAGAGATCAGACAGATGTCTTCATGGGATGAAATCATCAAGTAGATCTCTGTATCATCCACTTATTGATGATACATGATTCCAGATTTTCTCAAAATCGCTCCAAGCGGTTCAAAATATAGTTTAGACGGGGTTGGAGAGAGGATAGAGCCATGTGAAACCCCATGTTTTAGGTTGGTTGTGCCTGAGACAAAGCTCCCAGTTTTCACTATTTGTGAACAGTTTGTCAAATCAGAGTTCCTGAGAAATCAGGAGTTCCCTTGATCGAGGAGACAGAGAGTCATCCACAATTTACAGATAGGCTGTTTCTGGGCTGTAACCCTGCTTGAAGCCAGATTGGAAAATATCAAGACATTTATACGACTTTATGTGTATCGATAGCTGAGATGCTGCACAGATATCGGATTTCTTCCCTAGGAAGGAATATGTAGAAACCTGGCAAACATTGTTCAAGTCATTGAGTTCAACTTTCAGTGTTTTGAGAATAGAGAAGATCTAGCTAATTTTCATACTGTAGGGGAAAACACCTTGTTTCAGTGAGGAGTTCACTTGGAATGTCGGGTAAGGCAGCAGCATTTTGGCCCTCTTCTTGCTCTGTGAACCAGCAAAGAGGTGATTAGAAGGTTTGACCTTGGGTATAGTTTCAAGTAACTTTTAATCCTATTGTGTCAGAGTGCGACCATATCCGCTGGACTTTAGGGGTCAGCGTGCAACCGTGTGGGACAGTGGATTTTGGAAGAAGTGGTTGCTCAACAGACTTAACTTTCTATGCAAAGGAGGACACACATTCTTCACAATTTGATACAATAGTGGGGAGTGTGCTGGTGGATGAATAGCTTTTGGTGATTTTTAGCAATATCAAGCTTGGTTTTAATGTGGCTAGATTTACCTTTGAGATGTGTAATTTGTAGTTTCTACTGGCAACCCTGAAAATAATAAGATTTGGGGGTGAGGGTGCATGTCTCCAGATTTTTTTAAGGTGCCTTAGATTACTTCTTTTGGTAAACAGATTCTTTGAGAACCAGGGGAGAGAAGGATTAGGTTCTTTACTCTTGCATTCCAGTGGAGAATATTCATTTGATAACCCATGTGTTTGTTGTATTCTTCTGTTGTGTATTTATTGTCCCACTGTGGATCAGGGTGGGGAAGATATCCCAAGCCTTGGGCCTGCCTGTCCACAATTGACTAATACTGCTGACTGGGTGGACTACAAACCTGATGCTTGGCCAGTAAGATTAACTGGGGTGTTTCAATACATTATAGGTCAAGCAGGGTGCATGAGAGGGGCCTAGATGGATATGGAAAGGGAGAGGAATGCAGCTTGCTATGAGTACTTAGAGAGAAAATGCAATATTTTGTAAAATAACCAATATTTTGAGGACTTTCGAAACAGTGTGTATCTGCATTTTTGTCTATGCGTATGTAACCATCGCTGGTGAAATCCGACTGACATTGCACGAAACCCAACCGAAAGCATCTGTACCCAACTATTCATCAGAAAATACATTTATTAGGGGGGTGTAACACACCAAACTACCCTGAGCCAGACACCTGAGCAAGATAGGATGACTCAAAAAGCATTGAGTTTTGTATGTGATTACTTAGTCTATTGGACAATTCTATGCACGTATTTGATGTCTCTTCCACACTCTTCTGGTATCCTTGAAGCCTTTTCAAGTAAAGAAGTCTTGCATGCAATTATTTTAAAGCCCTTTGTGCTGCAGTGTGTCATGCAACTGTAAAAAAAAAAAACTTTCTCAGTATCATTTATTTACAGTGGACAAAGTCTGTGGAAAAATCTTCACCTTTGAATGCATTAATAGCTACTAAATAAGTTGTACACAAGAATGTAAATTGGGGGCAGAAGTGCCTCACTTGTTTACGGTGTTTACAAAACTTCGCTGAAGCAGTGTTGCAGGAAAAGCAATATGCAAATGTGGTCCACTTTTTTTAGGTGTGCCCGGGCCGATTGCTAATCCCAATCCAACACTGGTGAAGGGGGCTATCTTGTGTTGTGAGAAGGGAGTTTTGTGTTGTAAATGTGGTGATAAATGGCTCAGTGAGTAAACTCGCCTCACGGCGGCTCACACTGCCAGAGCATCTCTTCAACATCTCAGAATGCTTCTCTCATGTTCATGGTTGGGCTGCGGAGATGCTGCCTGTGCTCGGATGGGCCTATGTTTACTCATTGATCATCTGCCTGTTTCTCGCATTTTCATTCTTCACTCCCCCCCTAACTTTAATGAAAGTAACACCCCAGTATCCCAAGGCTCTGCAGCACTGGCTGACTCTACTCCGACCTTTCAGATCCAGGTGAGTGCACTCTCTAGCTCCTCGCTTGGATGGAGCACTCCCTTCAAGGCTAGTAACTGTGGCAAGCTGTGCCTGCATGTCTGGCGCGTCCTCCGATCCTGCTGGTTACAGGGAGCGCCTAGCAACAGCTCTCCCTGCTGACCCAGGGATGCTGGATACCGTTGCCTGCTGCTAAGGTTAGCCAGGGCTCGCCTCGTTTCCTTGACACTCGAGTGGTAGTGGCGATTGAGCAACCGAGGCTTGCTCGGAGAGGGGCAGTGGGCGTTTGCGGCAGATCGAATAGAGCAAGTCATTTATCACTCTTAACAAAGGTCAATTTCCAGTCCGAGTTGTTATTTTTAAAAGGAGTAGGATACGGCATACGGGCCATGTCTCACTCACCCACTAACCCCGCGCACCAAGACATCTGCAAGGCGGCTGCGGGAAGACAGGGGGCGGCAGAGACCTTTCCTTCAGGAAAATAATTGGTCCTAGCTTGACTTTCTTTAATGCATGGGTATCTTTTTATTGCATGTATGCATCTCATCTCAGTCGCAGCTTTCAGCTCGCTGTCCCTGAGTTCCTAGCTCACTTAGACTAACGTATTAAAAGGGTTTAGAGTCACAATTCCTGTGAAATCACAAATCCGCAAACTCCGGGTCGCGGTGTACTAAAGGGACTGTGCAAGTTGCACGTGACCCATTACGAATCGTGTAGAAAAGGGAGCATGAAAGGATGCTCCCAGGTTATTCGCAGGGACACGTTGCAATGGTTTGCTACCTCAGTTACTATTGCAATCCACTGAGGGCTTACTGACACAGGCCCTAGGAGGCGGTATCCATCCGCAAGCGGGAATCTGTCCACGATGAACTCTCCACTGTGTGAATGTGGGCCATGGGCATTGCTGAGCAGGCAT
Source organism: Lissotriton helveticus (assembly GCF_964261635.1). Classification (NCBI taxonomy): domain Eukaryota; kingdom Metazoa; phylum Chordata; class Amphibia; order Caudata; family Salamandridae; genus Lissotriton; species Lissotriton helveticus. The sequence goes on along the minus strand of NC_136065.1, from coordinate 1,579,266,614 downwards.
GCTACACCCATTTACATAGTACATCCTGACCTTTTAAGAGACCGGGTTTGCAGATTTGGTACATACAGTGACTGAGGTCTTCTGTCCTTCTCAGGCCTCCATCATTTCATTCCCAGCTCTTTTAAGAGGGTTCGCAGTCATACATGTGTTAGTATTTTTGTGAACTGCAAAATAAGGCAAAATAACCAGTGCCGTGGGCAAATCAGTCGCAGTTCTGCACACTGACTGGTTTGTGAACCCAGGCGCAGTGCCTTGGGTACTTATTCCCTTTAAGCAGTGGTTCCCAAACTTTTTTGACCCGTGGCTCCCTTGACCGAGTTGGCGGTTGGCCGTGACTCCCCACCATTTTTTTGCCAGTGGGTCAGGCAGCGCACTGTGCTAGGTACGGATTTTTGGCTTGAGTGTTTTAGGCCACGCCCTTTGTTACATCGGCCACGCCCCTTTGAGAGCCCCCCCCCCCGGGGTTTTTCTTCCCACTTGGGGCCTTGCATTTGCACCAGGCGGCCAGACGGCGAAGGCGGGGTCCGTGCGGCATCGGAGAGCCGGCCGGAGTCTGGTCATTCACACGCATTTTACATGAGGGAAGACGCATCCTGCGCTGCGCCGCGGTGCCCCTGGCTTCTCATCATGGCACACCGGGGCGCCGCGGCGCACACTTTGAGATCCACTGCCATAGCTCAAAGAGTGGAATTTAAGTCACCATGTATTGCCCATAGAGCTCTACAAGGCCAGGGCCTGCCAATCCTACATCAATGTGTGCCCCCTACACCCAAAATAAACCATTTCAGCCTCTGAATCTTTATCTTGCTACCACTCTGGCTATTAAAAGAGCTAGAAGGGGTGGTCCTTCTTTTAGCTTTAATATGGCTAAACTTTGGAATTCTCTTCCTCTGGTCATCTGATTGACAGACAATGATCTACGCTTGCATAAAGGAATTAAGATCTGACTCGTCAAATAGGTCAGTTTAAATTATTATTCTAAAGGCTTTTGTAGCGCGCTCTATTACTAAAAATAGTATCCTGTTGGGATATTTCCTCTAACCCAGGGTTAGAATGCCTTCAGGTCGCCATGTACTCTAAATGTCATAAAAACAGAAATAGAACTAGAATAATCAAACAAGATTAAACCCAAAGTGATTAATGACCGTGAAATAATACTCAACCTTCACCTCCTGAGAATTATCCTTGACCTGGGAGTACTCCTTCTGAAGGAGAAGGCCTGCTGGAATAAGAATCTCAAACTTGAGACTCCTGCTTCCTAGGGCTGTATTATATATACGGCACACTTTTTCTGTTTGTGCCCTGGTGCACCTTTCAAAAAGTGTGCTGAGTACAAACAGGAAAAGTGCACTGTATTAGTTAAATACATTCTTCCGATCATTTTCTTTTAGCTTCCCACTTTCCTCTTAAATATTTGCAGGTATGGTTGTCAGCTACACTTTGCTTTTAAAGCTCCGTCCATTCGTAACTCCAAGCCCCCTTCCTCTGCCACACTTTGACCCCCAATCTATGGGTTCCCAGAAGTAAAATTGTTTTTCAATTCCAGTACTGTTCAGGCCGATTCCCTGACTTATGCGCTCGGCCTTCGATAGCTGCAGAACCTGGCCTGGGTGTCAGACATACTAGGGAAGCCCGAGGAGGGGAGAAATGTCCAGGCTCCGATGGATCCCTCGAGGATGTAATTTAAGTTGAGGGGGAAAAAACACCATCCCTCGGAACGCACTAGTGCTTAATTTGTGCACCTGTATTTCATTGGTTGGTTACATTTGCACTTATGGCTGTCCAACACATGGTGATACTGTTTTTCTTTGTTGTTTTTTTTTACAATTCAGTTTAACAATTATAAACGTATAAGTTTGCTTTATTTTATTTTTTTTTTTATTCTAGTGCGTCCAGGCCATTCTTACTGTTTTGGGTGGCCTAGAATTGCTCAAATTTTCACATTTACATGGGTGTGATGCCAAAATGGCATGTCTAGCTGATAGTACAAGCTGCAACGACCTTCTGAGAAATAGCTTGAGCTCGGGCAGATATTGATTTGGAAATTGGGCACTGCATGCATCTCGTACTGCAACGGCACGCAAATGTGGAGTTATTGTTGTTCTCGGCGCCGAACAGCATTTTGAAAAGAAGTTTGGTTGGACCTAAATCCCCACACTTAAGCCTTCAACATTCTGAAGGGCAGAAGTCTGTCAGTTGAGAAAGTGGATAGGCTAGATAAGATTTTGTGTGGTGGTCTGCTCAATTTCCCACGAACCACTTTTCTGCATTGCTTGGGACTTGTTAAGAGTAGCGTGCTAACCCCCGCGCCGCACGGCCACCAGCTGCTGCGTGTGCCCCTCTGTGCCTGTCTGCCTCGCCGCCGGTCTAGCGGCCGCCTTGCTCCTCCCTTGCGCGCTGGTTCTGCTGCCTTGCCGGAATTTGTGCTTGTTTGTTTTTCCAGAAGCCTGTGCTTGTTTTTGCCGTAATTTGTGCTTGTTGTACCATTAGTTTATACTTGTTTTTGCCGTACTCTGAGCCTGTTCTTTTTGTTCCCGCAATTTGTGCTTGTTTTATTTCGTGACTTTCTCTTTTCTGTCCTAACGTCCCCTCTCCCCCTGTCTTCGTTCTGTCCCCCCCCCATCTGTGCCAGTAGTCGTATTTTGCTTGTTTGTGTTCCCTTTTTCCCGCCGCCCTCGCCGCTCTCCCTCCCCGCTTCCCGCCACCGCCAGTTGCCCCGCCCCTTTCTCTTTTGTTCCCTCCCCGCTCCCGCCTCCCAGCTGCCCCGCCCACCCGCGCACTTCGCCTTATATGGCGACCGTGCGAACGCGCAGCGTTGACGCGCAGCGGGCGCGCCGATTGTGCGCCGAAGGCGCGCCAAAGGTAAGCCCGTCTGCGCCCGTCCGCGACCGGATCGCGACCAGCGCCAGGACCCCTGGCCCCCACCGACGGAAGCCGACCCGACGAACCTACAGCGCCGCCGACCTCACCGCACTCAACACCGGCCACATCCCAGGATGTCACCGAGCCGCCCCGAAGCACACCCACGGACCCTTCAGCTGCCTCGCCTGCAAGTTCACCTGCATCCGGACCTTCCCTGCACCCGACAAGCCGAACTCCAGCAGCACCCACCTCAAGTGCATCCTGCTCAACACCCGCTCCATCCACAGACACGCCGTAGAACTCTGGAACCTGCTCGACACAACCGCCCCCGACGTTGCCTTCATCACCGAGACCTGGATGAACGCCTCCTCAGCCCCAGACATCGCCATCGCCATCCCAGAGGGCTACAAGATCACCCGGAGGGACCGCGACAACCAGACCGGAGGAGGAATCGCCATCATCCACAGAGACACCATCCGCATCACGACCAACACCGACGACACCCTCACCACCGCTGAACACCTGCACTTCCAGATCCACACCAACCCGAAGACCACCCTCAGAGGCACCCTGATCTACCGACCCCCGGGACCGCGCACACGATTCAGCGAGGACATCGCCGACTTCGTCAGCCCGCACGCTCTCCCCTCCGCCGACTACATCCTCCTGGGGGACCTCAACTTCCACCTGGAGAACAACAACGACCGCAACACCATCACCCTGCTCGACAACCTCGACAACCTCGGACTCAAGCAACTGGTGACCACCCCCACCCACCTCGCCGGACACACACTCGACGCCGTCTTCTCATCCAGCAAAGACGTCACCTTCAGCCACGCAACAGGACTCCACTGGACGGACCACAGCTGCGTCCACTTCACCTTCAGAAGAACGACGATCCACCACCTCCAGCAACAGGTTGCTCGAAGAAGCTGGAACAAGATCACAGCCGACCAGCTCACCGCCTCCCTGAGCCAGCACCCTCCCGCCAACTCAGCGAACCCCAGCCAGGCCGCCGACAACCTCACGAAGTGGATCAGCAACTGCGCGGACGAACTCGCCCCTCTAAGGACCCCGCCCAGCAGATCCTGCAGCAGAAAAACACCATGGTTCACCGACGAACTCAAGTGCTCCAAGAAGAACTGTCGAGCCCTCGAGAAAGCCTGGAGAAGGGAACCAACGACGGACAACATGACCACCCTCAAGCTCGCCACCCGGAAACACCACCAACTGATCCGCGCCACCAAGAAAAATGCATACAAGGACCGGCTGGACAACAACGCACACAACTGCAAGGAACTCTTCAACATCGTGAAAGAGCTCTCCAACCCCAACGCCGGAAACAACGACATCACACCGTCGCAAGACCTCTGCAACTCCCTCGCGTCCTACTTCCACAACAAGATCACGGACATACACAACAGCTTCAACAACCAACCAACGCAAGCCACAACCGCAACGACGCCACCATCCACCACCCTCCGCACCTGGACCCCGATCAGCACCGAAGACACCATCCGCACCATGAACTCCATCCATTCCGGATCTCCGACTGACCCCTGCCCTCACCACGTCTTCAACAAGGCCGACGCTGTCCTCGCACCCCACCTGCGGGACATCATCAACACCTCCTTCGACTCCGCCACCTTCCCTGAGAGCTGGAAGCACGCCGAACTCAGCGCTCTCCTCAAGAAACCCACAGCAGACCCCACCGACCTCAAGAACTACCGTCCCATCTCGCTCCTCCCGTTCCCGGCCAAAGTCATCGAGAAGACCGTCAACAAACAGCTGGCCGCCTTCCTCGAGATGAATGGATCCCTCGACCCCTCACAGTCCGGCTTCCGAGCAAACCACAGCACCGAGACCGCCCTCATCGCCGCCACCGACGACCTTCGAACTCTGATGGACAACGGAGAAACAGCGGCCCTCATCCTCCTGGACCTCTCCGCGGCTTTCGACACTGTCTGCCACCGCACCCTAGTACAGCGCCTCAGCAACATCGGAATCCAGGAGAAGGCACTGGAATGGATCACCTCCTTCCTCGACGGAAGAACACAAAGAGTCCGCCTACCACCGTACAAGTCAGAGGCCACCAAAGTCATCTGCGGCGTACCCCAAGGATCCTCGCTGAGCCCAACCCTCTTCAACGTCTACATGAGCCCCCTCGCGGCCATCGCACGCCAACACAACCTGAACATCATCTCCTACGCCGACGACACCCAGCTGATCCTCTCCCTGACCAACGACCCCGCCACCGCCAGAGCCAACCTGCACGAAGGGATGAGAGACGTAGCCGAATGGATGACGACCAGCCGCCTGAAACTGAACTCAGACAAGACGGAGGTCCTCATCCTGGGCTCCACGCCCTCCGCCTGGGATGACTCCTGGTGGCCCCCCGCCCTGGGCACCGCACCCAAACCGACGGACCACGCACGCAACCTGGGCTTCATCCTGGACTCCTCCCTCGCCATGACCAGACAAGTCAACGCCGTCTCCTCGTCATGCTTCAACATCCTGCGCATGCTACGTAAGATCTTCCGGTGGATCCCCACCGAGACGAGGAAGACGGTCACCCAAGCCCTCGTCACCAGCCGACTGGACTACGGCAACGCCCTCTACGCCGGAACCACCGCCAAACTCCAGAAGAGACTCCAGCGGATCCAGAACGCCTCGGCGAGACTCATCCTCGACATCCCCCGACGCAGCCACATCTCCGGACACCTGAGAGATCTGCACTGGCTCCCGGTCAACAAGAGAATCACCTTCCGGCTCCTCACCCACGCGCACAAAGCCCTACACGACCAAGGCCCGAGCTACCTCAACAACCGGATCAACTTCTACACTCCCAAGCGCCTCCTCAGATCAACCAACCACGCCCTCGCCGCCGTCCCCCGCATCCGAAGAGCGACAACAGGAGGAATATCCTTCTCCTACCTGGCCGCCAAGACCTGGAACTCACTTCCGACCGAGCTGCGCCTGACCCAAGACCACCTCTCCTTCAGGAAGAAGCTCAAGACCTGGCTGTTCGAGCAGTAGCGGCACCCCCCCCCTCCCAGCGCCTTGAGACCCTACGGGTGAGTAGTGCGCTCTACAAATGACCTGATTGATTGATTGATTGAAAAAACGAGTTTAACGTGTGTGCCATTCCCATGGTCACTGTTCATATCCTGCTCTAAAGGTGCCGGTGGAAATAGAACTAGTGAGTAGTCACTTTATCAATTCAGTATGTTCTCAACCTTTAGCCTATGGCCGCTGTCTCTTTAGGTAGTGCCTTGTAGTTCCAGTTCATCTAGGAACCTGTGAAGGAGAAATGTATGGACACCACCACACCCAGCTAAATATGCTCGGGGTTTCAGCAGGCCTACGTTAATGATGAAAATGTAATTACCTCGCAGTATTGTTCAGGCCGATTCCCTGACTTGTTATGCGCTCGGCCTTCGATAGCTGCAGAACCTGGCCTGAGCGTCAGACTTTCTAGGGAAGCCCGAGAAGGGGAGAAATGTCCAGGCTCCGATGGATCCCTCGAGGATGTGCGGAGGGTCACACGGCGCTGCCGAGGCCTCTACCAAGCGGCCGGGCGGCGAAGGCGGGGTCCGTGCGGCATCGGAGAGCCGGCCGGAGTCTGGTCATTCACACACTTTTTACATGGAGGGAAGACACATCCTGCGCTGCGGCGCCCCTGGCTTCTCATCACGGCGCACCGGGGCGCCGCGGCGCACACTTTGGGAACCACAGCCTTTAAGTATGAAAGAGATGTATGTGATTTGCAATAGGTGAAAATGGCCTTAGACACACTTATGGATTGTGTGTGTTTTGTGTAGCTGGAGTGGGAGGGGGGGATGATTTGGCGTCCTTTAGGTAATTTCACCTGAGGCAACAAACACTGCAGGGACGGCCCTGATGAGATCAATAGAACAGTTTAATTGAGGCGCAGTGGGGTACTTAATGAGCCCCTATCTCGGGACTGATCAGTAGTAGTCAAGAGTTCTTGATGCCCTGGTGCGTCCCACACCCCAAAGCCTATCAGTTGGATTCAAATGGATCCCCCGTGAATTCAGAAAGCCCATCACCCACGCACTCATAACCAACAGATGGACTACAGGAACACCCTCTACGCCGGAATCAATAAACCCCTGCTCCAAAAACTCCAGACCTTCCAGAACACAGCCACCAGACTTGTCCTAGGCATCCCACGAAAAGACCACATCACCCAGCACCTACAAGACCTCCACCGGCTCCCCATCGAGAAGAGAGTGACATTCAAGCTACTCACTCACGCCTACAAATCCCTCCACAACATCGGACCCCAGTACGTCAGCGAAAGATCCCCTTCTAAGCACCCGAAAGACAGCCACGGCCGGTGGTAGGTGTAACTGCAGGGTGGTGACGTAGGGGAGGGGAGGGGCAGGGTGGGGGGTTGTAATGTATGGATTACGGACTTTAACAGGTAAGTAAACATTTAAATAAATAAAACATATTTCGTTGCGTGCACTGCATCGCATTTGGTGATGCAGTGCACACAACGAAATTTGTTTTATTTATTTAAATGTTTACTTACCTGTTAAAGTCCGTAATCCATATATTACAACCCCCCCACCCTGCTCCTCCCCCTCCCTACGTCATCGCCCTGCAGTTACACCTACCACCGGCCGTGGCTGCCGAGAGAACCTTTCGCTCTGCCGACCTCACCCTGGCCAAAACCCCTCGCATCCACAGAGCCGGAACTGGTGGAAAAGCATACCCCTACATCTCAGCAAAAACCTGGAACAAGCTCCTGCTCAACATCAGATGTTCCCCCACTCTGAATGTCTTCAGGAAGAACCTAAAGACCTGGCTCTTTGGGTAAGACGGAGCCGCCAGCAGCTGCACAACCTCCACTCCCCCTCCCCATGGCCTTGAGACCCTCACGGGTGAGTAGCACACTTCACAAATCCCTGGTTGATTGATTGATCAACAGAGTTCGAGTTTGAAGGTTTGAACTGGGGACAAGTCAGTCGATGTTGGAAAACTCATTCATTCTGAGATCCATCCCTACATGTCTGGAGATCCCTTTGGAAATGATTAGAGAGCGCCTGAGGTTGGAGACCTTGAGGTAGTTGAGAATGCTTAGAGGGACCATCACTGTCCACAATACAGAATCTGGTACATGGAAACGAATCATGTGACGTTTTTGCCATACACAGGACTAGGTTCAAAGGCAAGTGTATGCTGAAACCAGAAGGCAAGTGTATGCTGAAACCAGAAGGCAAGTGTACGCTGACACTAGATGGCAAGTGTATGCTGACACTAGAAGGCAAGTGTATGCTGATACTAGAAGGCAAGTGTATGCTGAAACCAGAAGGCAAGTGTATGCTGACACTAGATGGCAAGTGTATGCTGTCACTAGATGGCAAGTGTATGCTGACACTAGATGGCAAGTGTATGCTGACACTAGAAGGCAAGTGTATGCTGACACTAGAAGGCAAGTGTATGCTGACACTAGAAGGCAAGTGTATGCTGACACTAGAAGGCAAGTGTATGCTGACAGTAGAAGGCACGTGTATGCTGACACTAGAAGGCAAGTGTATGCTGACAGTAGAAGGCACGTGTATGCTGACACTAAAAGGCAAGTGTATGCTGACAGTAGAAGGCACGTGTATGCTGACACTAGAAGGCACGTGTATGCTGACACTAGAAGGCAAGTGTATGCTGACACTAGAAGGCAAGTGTATGCTGACACTAGAAGGCAAGTGTATGCTGACACTAGAAGGCAAGTGTATGCTGAAGGCATTGCATACCATCATCTTGGGGAGGGACAGGCTATAAGAATCATGCCAACTAGGCATTGGGTGTGTTGTGCATCTGAAGGGTTTCAAAAGGTAGGAATAAGTCTTTGGTCGATACTAGTGATCAGAGACTAATAAAACATTTTTTTTTTTTTTTAAATGTACGTTTTTCTTAGATGCCCATCATGGTGCTGCTGAATGCTGGGCTGTGAATACCAAGACTGCCTAGCCTTGCGGGAAACACTTTTTCTGAGACTATGCCCACAATCTTGAGAAACATTTATCCTAAACTCAGGTTTTACACATCATACATCTGCTTCAGGGGGACTAATTAACTAACCAATTAAATATTTCCTTATACTAACCCTACATTACCTAACTCCCTTAATTGTCTAAATCCAACAGGGTCTCTCACAGTTGGACTAAATGTTTTTTGCATAGGCTCCGTGGCTCGGGTTATTAAGCGGATTTCATTAATTTTGCTCATATGTGAGGGTAAAGTAGGAACCATATGATTCTTACGATGAAAATGCACTGATTTCCAATTCAAGCCCAACATAAAGGCTTATATGGAATGATAATGCGAACACGCGTATTGTTTCCTTTGAAGACTGTACTCTAGTTTCACAATGCCAATGTGAATGAATACTTCATTGATGCTTTTTCAGTGTTTGAGGGGAGGGGCGCATGCTGGCGCGTCACTCACCTCGCTAGGGATGAGGGAGTAACAGAAGCTACAGCGACCAGTATTTCAAGGCCAAGCCTCCCATGCCCGAGTCAATGACCCCTCTTTATCCTGAACGGCATGTCATTCTGGACACAACACATCAGGCTGAAGCAATAGCCAACACCCCTCGGGCAGCCTGCCCTCCAGCCCTGTACTCTGGCTAATGCCCAGGGCTGGTCCAGAGTACGGGGAGTGGTTGGGAAATTGCCAGGTTTGGGAGCGGGAGGTGCCATGAGGGGTTAGTGGTAAAGGATCTGTGTCACTGCCCCGGACCGTGTGTCCCTGAAGAGGCACGAGAAAGGGAGGGCACCGTAACTACTTAGAGTTACCAAAGGGAGACCGCTCACCCGGCTCTGCTTTGTGCGTGCCTGGAGATACCGGAGGAAGAGTCCACATCCCGTGCTACTCTGTGAGTGCCTAGAAGTACCAGGTGAAGAGTCCACACCCTGTGCTACTCTGGTTGTGCCTGGAGATACCAGAGCAAGAGTACATATCCCGAGCTACTCTGAAAGTGCCTAGAAGTACCAGGTGGAGAGTCCACATCTTGTGCTACTCTGGTTGTGCCTGGAGATACCAGAGCAAGAGTACATATCCCGAGCTACTCTGAAAGTGCCTAGAAGTACCAGGTGGAGAGTCCACATCTTGTGCTACTCTGGTTGTGCCTGGAGATACCAGAGCAAGAGTACATATCCCGAGCTACTCTGAAAGTGCCTAGAAGTACCAGGTGGAGAGTCCACATCTTGTGCTACTCTGGTTGTGCCTGGAGATACCAGAGCAAGAGTGCATATCCCTTGCTACTCTGAAAGTGCCTAGAAGTACCAGGTGGAGAGTCCACATCTTGTGCTACTCTGGTTGTGCCTGGAGATACCAGAGCAAGAGTGCATATCCTGAGCTACTCTGGTTGTGCCTAGAAGTACCAGGTGAAGAGTCCACATCCCTTGCTACTCTGAAAGTGCCTAGAAGTACCAGGTGGAGAGTCCACATCCCTTGCTACTCTGAAAGTGCCTGGAAGTACCAGGTGAAGAATTAGTGTAGTGTTACTCTGTGAGCTCTAGGAGCTACTGGTTCAAGAGTGTACACCAACTGAATGCCTGGAGGTACAGCGTGAAGAGTTTACATCCTATGTTCCTCTGTGAGAGCCTGGCAGCACCAGGTGAAGAGTTAGCATTGTGTTAATTTGTGAGGGCCTGGAGCTACTGGTTAAAGAGTTTCCATCCTGTGTTTCTCTGTGAGTATCTGGAGGTACAGAGCGAAGAGTTTCCATCCTGTGTTACTCTATGAGTGCCTGGAGGTACCGGGCGAAGAGTCTGCATCCTGTGTTGCACAGAGAGCCCCAGACAGTGCGAAGGTCATTCTGTGTCAGTCGGAGGATGCCGCTCCACTTACATCTGGCTCAGCTTATGGAATGTCTCCCTGCCACTCTCCACTTCAAGGAGCAGAATGCGGAAAGGTAAGTCTCTCCCTGAACAATCCCAGGTTAGCCAGCAACATGTTAGTAATGTAAAACAGAAGTGCAAGCACTTCTTTTTAATAGGTACTCACAGCCTCACTGTACATGCAAATACTGCGTGCCTTATTATACTAGCGGAAGATTATGTCTCACAGAAAGTGCATGTACTTATGGTCGCCGCGTCTGGCGGTAATGCCTTCCGGTGTCAATATATTTGCTTACTGTAACTGTTATCACTGTTTTACAGTGTCTGCAGGTACTCTGTGTTTACTGCACTGCAAGTACTCACTTCCTTACATTATATGCTGTCATTGACTGTATCACTATCTGCTGCTACTCACTTTCTCACAGTGTATGCAGTTATTGACTATCAGTGTCTGCTGATACTCACTTCCTGGCAGTATGCAGGCATTAACAGTCCCAGTGTATCTGCAGGTACGTGCTGTCGCACAGCATCTGTCATTGCTCACTTTCTCACAGGGTATGAGGGCACCGGGTTATATGCAGGGACTGTCTGTTCATTTCTTCCAATTCATTCAGACCCCTGTTGACCGTATCAAGGAGATGTATCCATTTACATTCTTGATCTACAAGTACTCTGTATTAAAGTGTATGGAGTTACTGACTCATGCAGTATCTGCTGGTACTCAATTTCTGATAGTGTGTGCAGGTATTAACTTTCACGCAGTATTTGCTGGTACACAATTTCTGATAGTGTTAGAAATGCAAAATAAAATGACCCTGGATCCAATAAATTGGGGGTCAATGTGTGTCAGCAGAAAGGGGCAGAGTTATCAGGGGCAGAATAATGAAAAGGGGAGTTTGATATTCAGCTTATTCCTTTATTTTGAGGTCTCGCTTAAGACAGCGCATGTGCTATCTGTTGCGAGACAGTTTGTTAGCTTACAGTAAGCTTAGTGCCCACCCATTGCTTACCATTGGTTGGCTTCATTGTCACTAATTTGCTTGCTTCTTATTTGTCTGCTTCCATAAGCTTTCCTTCCTCTTCTTGTGATTGTCCCTCTCCTGGAGCATGGACGCATTTCTTGTGTTCTTCCACTGCTCATTTTTCAGATGTTACTTTTTTCTTTGGGTTTAAACCCTCTACAAGAGTGTGTGGGTTTTCCAGCTGCCTCCCTCGTGTATTTGTTCTAGGTTGCTTAATTGGTCACAAACAGGCAGCATGGTAAAATATCTTAGAGGGTTAAGGTATCTGCTGCTGAGATCTTTGTCCAGCAATTTTCAGGTGATAATAATGGTAAGATAACTCTAGTGGGTAATATATCTGCTGGAGACATCTATGTTTTGTCTAGTCACAGTTTTGGGTCATCATAAAGCAACAAAGGGTTAATGTGCCTGCTACAAAGCACAATCTGTAACGTTTAGATCCCACATTTGTATTTTATGTTGATAGCGTACTTGGTTACTGCTTTTGTTACAGAAATCATTTTGTTACTTGCAATTCATAAGTTGCAATCCTTCTAATATAGCACAGTGTGTTAAAAAGGAACTCTATGCAAATTGCAAGCCATACATTTAGAACTTTACTTTTTTTCCTCAATATTTCGTGTTGTAAGATTTTAATAAAATGGTTATTTTGGGTAATAATAAAGTCTTATTAGCACAGACAACTTCAGCCACTGTGTTACGTTTAAACTCTTGACTTTGTGTATTTCCAAACATAGCATTCTTAACGTATAGTGCCTACCGAATTTGATGTGTGACTCCTACATACATCATTGTCTTATGTAAAGGTTTGTGTGTAGTAATTTACAAATGTGTATGTTTCTTCTTCTCTGTTTACTATGTGTGGAATGTAAAGCACCCTGATACCCTTTATTGCAATGAGTAGTGCTATGTAAGAATATAAATAATAAAATTGATTGGTAAGTACTAAATAACCCTTATTAGTGTATTTACTCTTACAAACAGACATTCTGACAGTGCATGTATATCTCTTTCATATAGAGGGATTGAACAATGTTAAAAACCTACCTCTAATTCATAGTTTCTCTTAGGCATTTGTAAAGTGATAACAAAATGAGTGCCTTTGTTGTCCTCAATTACATTGGGATATAAGTGTCAGGGTGCCGATAGCTCCCAGCCAAGATGAAACTCAATAAAAAGAGGGCCCTTTAAGTGAGGCATTTGTGTTGGGTCGTGTTCTGTCCATTTTCTGTTCACTGGTTTTCAGAATTGCAATGGCTCTTCAGATGAGCACGTCTTCCCCAGAGGCAGGTCCTAAGCATGCACATGGCAGCAAGTCAGATTCCTTTCTTCAGCTTTGAAGTTGAAAGGTGCAAATATGCGACAATAGTGAGTGGGAATGCCCTATATGTTGAAATCAATGTTTGTTCCAGAAAAACAACTGAAAAAGGACTACTGCAGTCTTATCTGCTTCATGTTTGCACTTTTTCTGTAATCCCAATCTGCCAAATTGGCAGCATTTGATAGTCACTTGAGGTCAGAGACTGCAACCTTACCCATTGCCCTTGCGTAAAGTTTACCATAGTAGCATCAAACTAAGTCCGCTCAAGGGCTCTGAATGTTTTGGTTACGTTTCAAATTGTTTGGCGAGTGCATATATGTACTCTACAATTTTATTCAGTAGATAATTTTAGTGGCTATTTTTAGCTAAATGCACCTTTGGCCTATTTACGAGAATTTTTCTTTCTAGACAACTATGTATTGTCCCTAGAGCTATAGAATCAAATTTGTCTGCAACAACATTTGTATATAGTGTGTGATTTTGTAACATAAGAGAAGAGACCCATTCTATATAAAGGTGGACGTGGAAGGAAAAAAAACTCTGGTTAATTTTGAGACCGCTGCCTTATGTAGAAATGAGACAAGTGCTGCCTTAACACTCAGTTATGTAAGCCATTAAACAACAATGGCTGTAGTCATGAGTGTTTCATCATAGTTGTCATATAGGGTGTTTGGACAAAATATTGTAGAAAAAACATTATGTGGACAAAATATCGTGTCAGGAATATCGAGGGCAAAAATATTGTGAAGTTAAATTTCTATGAGCAAGCAACGTTTTACTACACTTAACTCCACGTACATGTGCCTTGGCGATATATAGATCTTCAAGGCACGCAGATGTGGCATTAAGAATGGTAAATCTATACTTACCTATTTGCACTTCCTTTCTCCATATTTTGGCACTTGATATTTTTGACACAATGTTCTGTCCACACCATGTTTTGGTCCGATATCCTGTCAGACGACCATCATATAGTTATAAGTGTTTCGTTATAGTTGTCATATAGTCATAAATGTTTCGTCCATCATTTTTTTGACCCAAAATCTAGGATTTTCGAAACCTTTGTAAGGAAAAACAGTACTTGTTGGACAACTCTGTTTTACGTTCAAAATTACAAAAATCATTACCTGGCACTAGTATTGTGTCAAATTCAAATATTTTCATACAGATATAAAATATGCTTTCAACGTACATTAATGGAGTCAGAATACGAGGATATAGCAAAATTCACAGAGGGCAAATTGTTACCAAAGCCACTGCTGCTAGGTCTATGTACTAAAGTATGTGTATTCATTAAAAGGGCTTAGTGTAAACGAAAGGAAAACATGCACTGTACTATAAACCCCCTTAATGTAAGTGCAACATTCGTGAGCATATACCTGTCAACACGGTTCACTTGCTTGTACTGATAATTTATTCACCAATGTGAACAATGCGGAACTACGAATGCTGCTAAATCAACTGCAAGTGGGTCTCCAAGAGAATCGTCATATGTTGCTTCCAGTGTGATGTAATGGAGGATTTGTTTGTGACACTTGCAAAAGGTCCAGTGGGAGAGTTTGCATTCCATTAATAGTGTCTTTCTTTTATAGACTGTGCACACCTAGGCCAAAGCAACCCATTCCCACCTGCACCATGGCGTCCCGGATCGGGCTGAGGATGCAGTTAATGCGCGAGCAGGCTCAGCAGGAGGAGCAGCGGGAGCGCATGCAGATGCAGCAGCAGATGCACTACCTGCAGCAGCAACATCATGTGCCCATGGCATCGTCACCTGCAATCAGCACTCCGATCAACTACCAGGCCCCGCCGCCTGTGCCTGTGGAGATCCTCAAGGTGACTGCACTAGTGCTGCTCTGGACTCTCTCTGGACAGCCAACCATTTTCTGATCTCTCTGCTAGCCTTTCTCATCTAGACTTTTTTTTTACTTGAAATGTTCTATAAAATTGTCTTCATGCACACCAGGGTATTCGTAGTACTTTACTAAAAGTATCACAATGATAAGTAGTTGCAGGAGGGGGCACGATAAGCAAAAAGGCTGCAGCATTATATTTTAGGGAAGATGCATGGGAAGGTGCAAGTTGTGGTGTAGTGAACAATGGGGGCTGGTAGGGTGTTCAAGTGAGTTGTAGGGTGCCAGGAACTTCTTGTGATTTTCAAAGATATAAAGTAAGTAGGAAGTTGTTTTTGGGAAACTTGCAGATTGAAGTGGCTTGTTTCTTGGCTGTAAGTGAGCCAAATGCTGTTCCAGAATACTGGTAAATATATGCAGAGGGCGTTTTCGGTGAATTTTACTGGTTTGCAGTGTTGCTTGGGAGCATATTGGAGCCTGGTGAGTGTTTCTGGTAAAGTGGGGTGCTCTTATCTGCAAGCTAATTTGTATTTCAGTGGAGAGCAGTGTGGGTGGTGGTAGTCAGTTTTATCTGGATTATGGATTCTAGTAGAAAACGGTGAAAGGTGTGTACGAGGAGGTGCTCTGGGAGCTCTAGGGAAGCTGGTCAGGGCAGTGTAGGAGTAGTTTAACAACTTGAGACGGTGAGGCCAACATAGTCCTCTCTTCTTTCCATCTGTCCTAACTGCTTTCCTTCCTTCCTCACTATCATCTGCTATTCCCTTTTATTACTGACTTCTCTTACCTTACTCTCCCTCTTACTCGATTTCATCTTTCCTACGTATTTTCTTCCATTTCTTTTTCCAATGGGTTTTCCTTTGTCCTTTTCTTGCTCTCATCTTGTTTTAAACTGTCTACCTTAAAATACATAGGTTTCAGTCATCATTAGTTTTTTTGCATGCTTTAAATATCGTGACTCTGCCTCAAAGACCATCTTGCTCTTCTTTCTTAGTCTGTTGTTTATAAATGTCAACACTATATCTCCTTCCTTTTTTAAAAATTGCATTCACCATTGCGTCCTCCTTTGCTCCATCTCTATCACATGTTTAGTTCTTCTGTGCTGTCTTTCCTGCATCTCTTTTTCCTTCTTATCTGTTATCACCTTCTCCATCCTTCTATCATTTCTTCCAACACTCTTGAATTTATTTCTCATCTCATAGGTGCAGTCTCACCTGGAGAATCCAACTACCTACCATCTGCAGCAGTCCCGGGACAAAAAGGTTAGGGACTTTTTGTCCGATACATATGGGAACAAGTTTGCATCCCATGTGAGTTCCTTGAGGCCTTCACCGAAACCACCCACTGCCCCGGTCTCGCCTGGAGGAAGAAGCAGCCGAGTGATCTCATCCTCAACTGGCAATAGCACCCCCAACAGTCCCATGGCAATGCTGAACATCTGTTCCAACCCGGAGAGAGAGGTAAGGAGCAACAGCCAGGGCAAGAGGGTGTGTGATGGGCAACAAGGGTGGCACGGAGAGCAGGCGTTGAGAGCGAGCTGGAAGCATCTAAAAGAACACAAGAGGGTGTGACAAGGGTGGCATGGAGAGCATGGGTTGAGAGTGAGCAGAAAGCATCTACAAGAACTTATTTGAAGACCAACAGCCAACTTGTAACTCACAACCGTCACCAATGACAAAAGACACCGAGAAATCCTAAAACTTTGTAAAGGTTTGAAGCAAAGCAGGGCCAGCACCAGCGTTCCTAAATGGAAAGGTTGTTTTTATAGGATGTGGACTTCTAAAGCAGGTCAGAATCGATAGGTAGAAGCCTTGGGGGTGTAGTGCAAGGCATTGTGGGTGTAATACAATGGAGAGAAGAGCTATAGTATAATGCTTTCTAGTAGTTTTCTAAACTAGAAAACTCATCTCACAAACTGAGCAAAGGAAGAGGTGGCAAAGTTGTTTACTGTCATAAGCAGGTATACCTCGCTTGGGGAGACGGCCATTTGGTAAAAACTGTATAGAGACTTCAGTGGCGATCACTGTTGCGGAGCTCTTCTGCAACAACTGCACAAGCAAGAATCACATAACAGGCTAGGTAGCCTATGAACGTCAACAGGACTCCAGAAACTGGGATATAAACAGTATATGTTAATAAATAACAAACGTGGAAACATTTACCACTAATTGCCTAGCAAGAAATGCATGCATCCTAGACTTGAAAAGCAAAAAGGGAAGCACACAAATAGTAGAGCAGATACGTCTACTTTGAGAGGCAACATGTCTTCAAGGAAATTGTGTTGAGAGTGTGACACTTTGACTAGATGCATAGAGGTTGCTCTCACTGTATATGCGCTAAAGAAAATGTATTTGACTTTGTCTTTGCCTCCAGAGTTTTGAGGTCAAACCTTGAATGAATGGCCTTTTGGTCCATGGCTATTTGTGTGCATTCTAGGAATGGCAGATCCCTGGCTTGTCATGAGTAGTACAGAGCAGGGTCTTGCAGCTGTTGATAGTTGAACAGTGGCTTTGGTTGGAACTATAGGACTTGCACCAGAATGGATATAAAACGTTTAACCTTTTCCGTGCTGATGACGGAACCGCTCCGTCATCAGCCGCGGTGGCGCTGTGCTGATGACGGAGCGGTTACGTCATGGCCCGCCCGACGCGCCTGCGCGGCGCTGATTTAGCGCCTGCGCGGCACGTTCTATTGAGCGGGCGGGGCCATGACGGAACCGCTCTGTCATGAGCACAGCTCAACCGAGGCTGGTGACGGAGCGGTTCCGTCACCAGCATGGGCGCGCCGCGCGGCCCCCCGCCCCCTTAGCGCTGCGGCGGAATAGCCGCCGCAGCGAAGGTGTTAACAGGAAGTGTAAAATGAATCATGTGAGGGTTAGAGAGAGGTGAGTTCACTGTCTGAAGGTAATATCCCGTTCTCCGAAACCGTGACTAGGCTTTCCAAAGACTGCTTCAGAGACCAGTGAGTCATGGATCCCTCCCCTTGAGAATTAATGGATCTAAAATGGGTACCTTTTTATACCCCTTAGCCTCACAATCACCCCGTGGTAGCAGTTTGAAACCGGTTCCTCGTTGGACCATTCACAAGTATATTTTTAACACCAGAAACTTGCCCGGCAGCCATGGCTTAGCAGGTCACCAAACACTGGTTCCATATTCCTGCTGCCTAGATCATCAGGCGGTGCCTGGTGCTGGGCTCAGTCAGTATTTGCACTGCAAAAAGAAGTCATTAGAAAATGTTGCCTCTCATCAGTGAAGTTGTTTCGGTTGTTCCTGGTGTTTCAGTTGGGAAGTCTTGACAAGACATGTCAGAGGCCCATTTCTCACCGCTCCTCATATTCGCTGTGACAGATGACGAGTCAAACCTACACTGAGTTGTTTATTGCACATAGAAAAGTTCCTACTTCCACATAAAGGCTGACCATATCTCTGTGGCTGTGTATACTCCCAGTGTAACAGAGCCGGCCATTCCCCGAATATTGTGACTCATGAAGGTCATTTCCTCTTAGGTTTCTCCTGACTCATTTCCCATGTTGTCTGTTTGTCCTGGTTGAGACTGCAGAACAGCAGTCCCTTCTTCGTACCTCCTAGTTCTCATCCAGCTTTAATCTCTTTTGGTCCATTCCAATCCTCCCTGTCTCTCTTTCTGTCTTTCACAGATTGCATTTTTAAATTAGGACTTCTTCTTCATGAAGTTCATTTCTTCTTCACTCTCAACCTGGTCGTCTACTTCTCCAAAATCTGTCGTCCCCATCTTGTGTGCTGTCCAGTTTTATTTATCGGTGCTGACTTGTTTCCTGACACCTTTGGACACAATGGAGTAACATAGTGTGCATTATAGGTAGCACAAATTAAATAGTTTCCGCTTTGTAATCCAGCACAGTCGGAAAAAACATGCCAGATAGTTCAGCATCTCAGCAACAATCTTTGTATCAAACCTACAAAGATTCCACTCCTCAGGGAACTTCCAATATTCAGATAGTTAGACAAGTGTCTCACCATTTGAAAACTGGAAGTTATTTTCTTAAAGCTTTTTGCACATTGAATACATTTGATTTAGTAGCTCAGTTTATCAAGCTATACTGAATGTGTAAACGTGTATTTCTGCAGCCTGATTCCGAATAACAATTTCTTGAAAACCGTTCTATGTAAAAATATCCAGTTGGGTCGAAAGTATTATGGTATAGTGTCCTCTGACAACCTACTTATCTTTTTAATGTTCTGGTAGACCTGCTATGGTTTCATGTACAGAAGAGACCAGTTATGAGTCTCCTGATGTGTGCTGTGTGTGATTGTGACACATTGTTAAACAGGGTCCTGGACTCCGCTGGGAATCTTGGAACCATCCAAAGCATTAAACCTTTTTGCTGTGCCCATGCTCAGACTACAGCTATGCTAATGGTTAGGGCAGTAGGTACAAGTAGTGACAGGTGCCTTGTACCAGATTGGGTAGATTGACTTCCAGCTCTCTGTGGTAAAAGCTGTGTAGCAGGTCATAACTGAGTAGATTTGAGGCGGTTTCCCCAGTGCTGTCCCCCCAGCCCCCCACCCCCGCCTACGAACTATCCATTTAATTGGAAAGGGATTTGGGGAAACAGATTGGAGAAATGTGAATAGAAGAGTAGCAGAGGTATGAATTATCTTTCAGGGCGAGCCTACTCATGACTGACATGGGTAGGGCGAGCCAAAACTGAACGGCGCGACGCAGAGCCATGGGTGTTGTCCTGATGTTGCACTCCCGTCAGCTCTGCCTCCATGTGGTAGACCTTTATTCCAAAACATTGGAACGTAAGGGTTTCCCAGCGAAGGCCTGTCCCAACTGCGGCTTGGCAGTCTGTAACAGTGGGGTGTATATATAGAGGGAAGGCGTTCGACTTGTTTCAAGTGACACTCAGGCTAGAGTGGTGCCTGACCTCTGCCAATGCCAAGCCGCCTAGAGAGGGAGCTTCTACCTGCTGTCCTGCCTGAGAAGAGAGTCTCCACCCTAGTTATGCTCTTGTTGCCGTTGCTGTGTTATCTATTGCTGGTTGCCACTGTCAATGCTGTTCATCTTCTGACACAGACATTGTATGGTCCATGAGCATGCGCCCTGCATAGCTGCACACTTGCTCCCCATGTGGTACTGATGAGGTGAGGAACCAACCAGGTTCATAAACCTCCATCACCTTTTTATTCAAGTGACACGAAGGCCCTGCAGACCTGTGTACCTGCACCCTGCAGCTTTGCTGCATGCCCCTTCCTGCGAGCAGCCACCTGAGCCCCGGTTTGAGCAGCACCTCCTGCCACGAGTCACTGTCACTTATTGACTTCTGCTTCATCCTGTGACTGCCGTTCTTTCTCCTGAGACGGTTAGGTTGATGCAAACCGACCAGGTGGAAGAGGGTGTTCCCCGTTTTAGGCATCCCTGAAGCCACAGGCAACAATACAAAGACTGAAACCAGGTACCAAACTGTGAGATCAGAACTAGTCTGTGAGCAGACTTTGTCCATTAAAATATAGTTGCTAATTTTACCATTGCTAATTGAATGTAAAATAAACACAATGAATGACAGAATAGCCTGGATACTTTTAATAAAAATGTCAATTGCCACTACTACTTTACAATTTTGTGAATTGTAATTAAACCTCTTATTTCCTTTCCTAAAAGAACAATGATGATTGAACACTATATTTATGGTGAGTGATACATATACTGCCTGGACTCGATGTATCCCCTACAGCACCCTCCAAGAATAGCCTTGGCCACAAAACACTCCAAGTTTAAGCCCAGGCTTTACCCACCACCACCATTCAAGAGTAAGTTTCACTGTCCAACTTCATTTCCCTTGAAGGTCAACACCTGGTATTTGTGAACTTTCAAGTACCTGGTGTTTGTGTACCCGATTTGGGATATTGAAGTATAGTTGCAACATTTATTACAAAGATTTCACACCTTCCCCATAATTGCACAGACCCCAGAGAACGCCAATGCACTCTACACCACTTTACTCAAAACCAATGCACTCTACGCTACTGTACTCTACACCACTGCACCCTCAGCCAACCTACTCTGCACCACTGTACTGTACGCCACTTCACTCTAAGACATTCCACTCTACAACACTACCATATGACACTCTACTCCATTAAACTCTATTCCACGCTACACAACTTCCTCTATGCCATTCCATGCTACTTTACTCTACTCCACTCCACTCTGTGCCTCTCCACTCTGACACTCTATGCCACTGTACCCTACTCTACGCCACTCCACTCTACAACAATCTATGCAACACCCTCTACACCACTCCACTCTGCTTTACACCACTCCACAACACACTATCCCACTCCACTCTCTAACACTATACTCCTCTCTACACCATTCTACACTACAAAACTATTCTCCCTCCATGACACCCCACACCACTCTACACAACTCCACACCACTGCATGCCACTCCACTTCACACCACACCACTCAACTCTACTCTACACCACTTTACAACACTGCACTCCACCCACTCTTCTTTATCCACTAACTTTTAGCCATGCTGGTGTACAACATGGCTAAAACATATTGGCAAAGCCAATAGATTTTGCATAGGCGAGAACCTATTGGCTTTGTCAATGCTTGTCTGTTTTAGCCTCTGCATTGAATTTAAGATTTTCAAATCTGGTATATATGATCGAGTCCACTCGTGAAAATCCATGCTTAGAAAGAGTGTCATGGATTTCGAGAATACACATCATCTGTTTCCTGGTATTTTCTTTCAAACCTTTAGTCAAAAGCTTTGTAAATCCAGCTGAACAGGCGTGTGAAAGGAAAGACTCTAACGGAATGAAAAAAGCCTGTACCAAAACTTTCAAAAATGTCCTCATATTGGCACTAACCCTGTTCTTCTTCTAAGGTGGCAGGTCTAGCTACGATCTTTGTCTTCTTTCCATAAAGTGGTCTAGCAGACAGGATCAAGCTCTCAATAGCATAGATAGAAAAGGCCACAGGCCCAGCTCTCATTTATTAGGGGAGGCTGCCTGGAGACATAATACACCACACAACAAGATCTTGCAAATTTAAGACACCCCACAGTTTAGCATTAAGGGGTAAAACCTTTCAGCATGTTGTTTTTCAAGATTGACCCATCATGTAGACTCATTATTGAAAGTTAAACTTTCTGTGATCCTTGGAAAGTTCAGGAACTGTGGGTGATGTCTGTATTGAGTGGGATTATTTAAGACAACAGTGGTCCCATGCACAAATTATGAACAGAAAAATGAATATAGACAAGATTGATCTATATTGGTTTTGACATGTCCAGCCGGACAGAGGTCGTAATCTTTACTTGATCAATGATAAAAGAGCAAAAAAATTCCTTCAACAATTCACCGTAGTGGGGCACAAGCCTGAACCCAAGCACATACAGGTAATTACAGTTAATAGAAGAAAGGAACAAAGCAGGGCTATTAGGCAAAAACTGAGGATTTCTGTTAATTACAGTGAGACAGAAAATTCATGAGGCACCTTTACACATACATAGTACATAATATACGTTTTGTATAGGGTGCACACTGAGGTCGACGGCGTTTCGATCCCGCTATTAAATCATGGGGATCATCATCAGGACAATTGGATGAAGCCTAATAATTATTAGCCTCTGTTGCCTAGGGAGAATTACCCTGGCGTACTCGATTATGCGAGTCAGAGAGAATTGGTAGGTGAAGTTGCCCAGTTACGGGGGCTTTCTAAGACGCGTCAATTCGATCGCGTGAGATTCGAGGAGGGGCCCGGGTCAGTCGGGGTGTGTTCCTCCCTGAGATTGCAATCATCCAATTATCCTGATGATGATCCCCATGATTTAATAGCGGGATCGAAACGCCTAAATACATACGAAGCGTATATTATGTACTATGTATGTGTAAAGGTGCCTCATGAATTTTCTGTCTCACTGTAATTCACAGAAATCCTCAGTTTTTGCCTAATAGCCCCGCTTTGTTCCTTTCTTCTGTTAACTGTAATTACCTGTATGTGCTTGGGTACAGGCTTGTGCCCCACTACGGTGAATTGTTGAAGGAATTTTTTGCTCTTTTATCATTGATCAAGTAAAGATTACGACCTCTGTCCGGCTGGACATGTCAAAACCAATATAGATCAATCTTGTCTATATTCATTTTTCTGTTAATAATTTGTGCATGGGACCACTGTTGTCTTAAATGATTATGTTCCCCGACGTCCTGTGCTGATCCATTGGGGCACCCTTGTTGTTTATAAACATGTATTGAGTGGGAGGCATTTACGGTGGGAATAAGCAGGTCATTTATCAAAGCCGTGTGAAGAATAAGTGTGGTGCTCAATGGGGAGGCACCAAAACTTGAGGATAAAATTATGAGGGCCAAGACCTTACAGCGGTGTCTGCCTAGAATGAAGGCCCTACCGCCTTTATTAATTTGTTGTATGAATTATGCATCTATCATCGAGGGGCACCAATTCTTCAATTCCAGAGAACATGTCGTGGGGAGTTTACTGCAAGGCTATTGAGAGAAGACAACTTTAGACAACCTGTGATGTTACTGTAAAGAAATGGCCACACTGTAGTCCACACACAGACTTACAGCGCATACAATAGCATATTAGCCTCTTTTATAAAGGAGGTGTGTGAGGCAGCCAAGATGGGAGCCGGCTTGTCATGAACAATCAAGGAAGTGATTTTGGATCTGCCCAAACCAGACAAAGATATCCTAGATATAGGTACACTTCAACCACTGTCCTAGATTTGAAGATTCTGGGGAAAGTGATTGCAACTCAAAAACAACAGGTTCTTTCGACTTTGGTACTTCCAGATCAGAATGGGTTTGTACTTGGCAGAAACACCTCCTCTAATTTAAGTAAGTTTTTTCATTTATGACCGCTGTATCTGAGAAGTACCTACAGTATCTGTTGTGGCGTTTTTTAGAAATGGAAAAGGCTTTTGATGTGGTTAGTTGGAATTACCTATTCAGTGTACTTAGATGCATGACATTTGGAGAGTCAATAACAGGATGAATTTAGCTTGAGCACACAATCCATATGCAGTGAGTACTTGGAAGAGGAATGAGACAGTAATGTCATTCATCCCCCACATTGTTTGCATTCGCATCAGGACCTCTAGCTAACATTGTAAGAGTGCACTGACATATTAGGGGAATTACACTGGTTGGCTTTAAGCACAGCATTTTATTGTATGCAGATGGTGTAGCTTTATATAAAAGTTATGCTGGAATAGATCTATATCTTACCATGGCAGTGATCCACCAGTTCGGCAGGTCTCAGGATTATTGGTCAGTCGGTGTAATTCACGGCTGTTCTTGATGGTATTGAATAATTCACACATACACAAGCGATAAGATCTAATCCTCTACATCCAAGCCGCCTGGGGGATCATATACACCACCAACCCAAAGACGAGCTCGAAGGCAAGGTATCTAGAATGCTGGAGTCCTCTAAGCGTTCAGTTGGCTTCTGGAGGTGGTTATCACTGTCTGTTGCTGAGAAAGTGCTGCTTTCAGAAAAAATAATGCTGCCAAGGCTGATGTAGGTATTCCCAAATGTACCAGTGTGCAGTCTCTTGTCCGTATTGGAAGACCTCCGTTCTTTGCTCACTGAATAAAGTATGGGGTCTGGTTTCAGAAAAGTGGTGCTACCTAGACTCTACATTGCGAGCAAAGAGTGTTGTGAGAGTCCTGAACCTTGAACTGCATTATGTGATGGTACAGTTGCAGTGGGCGACCCACTAGACAGCACAGATAACATCAGAAGAGGGCAGAATGATTGAGAGCACCTTGGTCCCAAATGAAATGGTATTGGGAGCAAGGAATTGTGAAACCTCAAGTCTGGGAGCCTGCAGACAGCTCGGCAATAATGCATAGGTTTCTGAAAAAAGCAACCGGCGTTGCACTCTTTGGAAATAATTAGAGCAGTATAGTCGGGGTATGGCTGGCTGCTGGGGCTGCGGAGATCTGTACAATGTGAGCTACACCCACTTATTTAAAATTTATAATGAAAAGAGAATACCACAGGGCCAATGTTTAACATTTAAATCCTTACTGGGGTAACAAAACGGACTTAGCTGCAAAGCACCCCTAGTGGGCGAGATTACAGGGATTTCACTGTGCCTGGGAAGTGGTAGGAAGATGTTCACATTAGTATGTGCAGCAGTAAGGAACAACACCAAAACAGAACTGGAAACGCTTGGAGGAAGGTGGATGAAGGACCTGCGCCCAGAATTGATGGATGCCATTTGGGAAGCGGTGCGGGTCTCCATGCATGCCAGGTTTAGGCTTGTATGTGTGAGCCTCTTCACAGGGTGTATGCACCCCTGAACGGTTCAGCTAGATCTGTTTCAGGACCAGCTGTCAATGCCATGTGGGACAAGCACACTTCCGCCCCATGGTCCGGTGCCTCATGAGTCTGGACGGATACCTGAGGGAAGTATCAAATGTGGTGTCCACTTGGCTAAATTAACCGGCGACATGGAATGAAGCAGGGATAACAACTGTAAAGACAAAGCAAATTGACTTCAGAACTGAACAACATATTTTGGACATTTCCCCAAAAAATAGACAACTCCACCTTTCATTTACCTCTCAGAAATCTGCCTCAACCCCCCAACCCTCCTCAGTTGGAAACGTGGGAAACACACAAGTTTTTATCAAAGGGACAAATAGAACGAGAGTTGTATCCTGTACTTACAAATAACTGATAGCTGACATGGACCCTAATATAACAGGAGGTTCAACATATCTCAATACCACCTGACTGAGAACACACCCTCACCACTCCATCGGAACACAGGTACCAATGCCATGCCTCATCTCAGGTCTGTAATTAACATTTTAACACAGTAGAATACCTAATTCAAGTTCAAGTTCAAGGATTTATATAGCGCACTACTCACCCAGAGGGTCTCAAGGCGCTTGGGGAGGGGGATTATTATTTATCGAATAGCCAGGTTTTGAGTTCTTTTCTGAAGGGGATGTGGTTCTGTGTAAGGCGGAGGTGAGTGGGGAGTGAGTTCCAGGTCTTGGCCGCCAAGTAGGAGAAGGATCTACCTCCCATGGTGGATCTTTGGATACGCGGAACTGCGGCGAGGCCTAGGTTGGAGGATCTTAGTTGGCGGGTGGGTGTGTAGAAGGATAGTCGAGTGTTGAGGCATTCGGGTCCTAGTTTGTAGAGGGCCTTGTGTGCGTGGGTGAGGAGACGGAATGTTATTCTCTTGTTGACGGGAAGCCAATGGAGGTCTTTCAGGTGGCCGGTGATGTGATCTTGGCGAGGGATGTCCAGAATGAGTCTCGCTGAAGCGTTTTGGATGCGTTGGAGTTTTTTCTGTAATTTGGCTGTGATTCCGGCGTAGAGGGTGTTTCCGTAGTCTAGTCGACTCGTAACCAGTGCGTGGGTGACAGTCTTTCTTGTTTCGGTGGGGATCCAATGGAAGATTCTTTTGAGCATACGAAGTACGTTGAAGCAGGAGGATGAGACTGCGTTGACTTGTTTGTTCATCGAGAGTGAGGAGTCTAGGATGAAGCCAAGGTTACGTGCGTGGTCTGTGGGTATGGGTGCTGAGCCCAGATCCGCAGGCCACCATGAGTCGTCCCAGGCAGAGGGGGATGATCCTAGGATGAGCACTTCCGTTTTGTCTGAGTTGAGTTTTAGGCGGCTGTTTTTCATCCAGACGGCTACTTCTTTCATGCCTTCGTGAAGATTGGTTTTGGCGGTGTTGGGGTCTTTGGTAAGGGAAAGGATCAGCTGGGTGTCGTCAGCGTAGGATATGATGTTAAGGTTGTGTTGACGCGCGATGGAAGCGAGTGGACTCATGTAAACGTTGAAGAGGGTGGGACTGAGTGATGATCCTTGTGGTACACCGCAGATGACTTCTGTTGCCTCTGATCTGAACGGGGGAAGTCGGACTTTCTGAGTTATCCCCGCTAGGAACGAGGTGATCCAGTCCAAGGCTTTTCCTTGTATGCCGATGTTGTTGAGACGTTGTATGAGGATGCTGTGGCATACCGTGTCGAAGGCGGCGGAGAGGTCGAGTAGAATGAGGGCCGCTGTTTCTCCGTTGTCCATTAGTTTTCGGATGTCGTCTGTTGCAGCGATGAGGGCGGTTTCGGTGCTGTGTTTGGCTCGAAAGCCGGACTGTGAGGGATCGAGGGAGTTGTTGGATTCGAGGAAGGCGGCGAGTTGGCTGTTGACGGCTTTCTCAATGACTTTGGCCGGGAATGGGAGGAGGGATATGGGGCGGTAGTTTTTAAGTTCGGAGGGGTCTGCAGTTGGTTTTTTCAGGAGGGCGCTGACTTCGGCATGTTTCCAGCTTTCTGGGAAGGTAGCAGAGTTGAAGGAGCAGTTGATGACATCACGGAGATGGGGTGCGATGATGGAATCAGCTTTGTTGAAGATGTGGTGGGGGCATGGGTCGGTTGGCGAGCCAGAATGGATGGAGTTCATCAGGCGGATGGTGTCTTCAGTGGAAATTGGGTTCCAGGTGCTGAGGTTGTTAGAGGGCGGTTTGGGTTCTGAGGGGGGTGGAGAGTATTGTTCGTTGGAGCTGTTTCCGAAACTTTTATGAATGTCTGCAATTTTGTTGTAGAAGAAGGAGGATAACGAGTCGCAGAGGTTTTGGGAGGGAGTGATGTCGTTTGAGGCTGCGGTGGGGTTGGTGAATTCTTTGACGATGTTGAATAGTTCCTTGCTGTTATGGACGTTGTTGTCGAGTCGATTCTTGAATGCAGATTTCTTGGTGGATCGAATCAGCTGGTGGTGCTTGCGGGTGGCTGCCTTGAGGGTGGACATGTTGTTGGTGGTTGGGTTTTTTCTCCATGTTTTCTCGAGAGTACGGCATAGCTTTTTGGATTTCTTGAGGTCATCGTTGAACCAAGGGGCCTTTTTGCTGTCTTGTTTGGTGCGATGGATTTTCAAGGGTGCTAATTCGTCAGCGCTGTGAGTGATCCATTGTTTGAGTTTGATGGCCGCTTCATTTGGGTCCGATGAGAGGGCGGGTGGGTTTTGGTTGAGCGATGTGAGGAGTTGGTCGGTGGTGATTTTGTTCCATTTCCTTCTGGGAATAGGTTGTGGGGGGTTGTGGGTCAAGGTGGTTTTGTAGCTGAAGTGAACACAACTGTGGTCCGTCCAATGGAGGGCTGTGGTGTGATCAAAGGAGATATGTTTGCTGGAGGAGAAGATTGGGTCGAGCGTATGTCCGGCTACGTGGGTGGGGGTGTCGACAAGTTGTTTGAGGCCGAGATTGGCCAGGTTGTCAAGAAGGGTGGTGGTGTTGCTGTCGTTCTTCTTTTCCAGGTGGAAGTTGAGGTCTCCTAGTAGTATGTAGTTCTCAGATGCGAGGGCATGTGGACTAATGAAGTCAGTGATGTCTTCGCTGAATTGTTTACGGGTTCCTGGAGGTCTGTAGATGAGGGTGCCTCTAAGTGTGGTCCTAGGGTCGGTGTGGATCTGGAAGTGGAGGTGTTCGGCGGTTGTGAGGTTATCGTCTGAGTTGGTCGTGATTTTGATGGTGTTCTTATGGACGATGGCGATGCCTCCTCCTGTTTGGATGGTGCGGTCTTTTCGGATGATTTTGTAGTTGTCCGGGATGGCTATGGCGATGTCGGGTGTTGATGACGCGTTCATCCATGTTTCGGTAAGGAAGGCGATGTCCGGTGATGTAGTGCTCAGTAGATCCCAGAGTTCAGTGGTGTGTCTGTGGATCGAGCGGGTGTTTAGCAGAATGCACTTCAGGTGATAAGAGTCGGATCTGTTTTTGGCGTTAGTGGATGTGGTCTGGGTCTTGATGCTGGTATATTTGCAGGAATGGCAGGCGAAGGGACCGGTGGTACGTCCCGGGCCGGCTTCGTAGCATCGCGGTGTGCGTCCGGGGTTAAGGGCTAGGATGGTGGCGGCGGCATATGTTATGCGGGTGGAGTGGGGTTTGCGTGGACCAGGGGGTCTGGCGCTGGGCGCGGTCCAGGCGCGGACGGGCGTAGACGGGCTTACCTTTGGCGCACCTTCGGCGCGCATGGGGCGCGACCGCTGCGCGTGAACGCTGCTCGTAGGTCCATCTGTCATAAATGGATAAAGGAGTGGGGCGGGGTGAGGGAGGGTCAGCTGGGAGGCGGGGGGCGGGGTAGGATGGCCAGTAGGAGCTGGAGGGAGCGGGGGTGGGGCCGCGGGGGAGCAGTGGCGGCGTGGACAGGCTCAAGGCACAACAACAAGGCTGGGAGGTCGTGGGCACGATCGCTGGCACTGTCAGGGGCACACAATGCAGTGGCAGGTGCAAATTAGCTGGCACACAGTTGCAGTAAAATTAAAGTTAAAGTCACTGGCACACAATCACAATTTAAATTAAAATCAATGCGGTCGCAGGCACAATGCAGGCAACAATACCAGGCACAGTGGCAGGGTGCAAGATGGCAGGGCAGGAAGGCAGGGCAGGATGCAGGTCGCTGGCACCAAATGGCTGGGGCGAGCTGCGAGAGGAGCGACCAGTTCTGACTCGGTTGATTGAACCGGTTAATTACTATGAAGAAACATTTCCTGCACTGAGCCATAATATTTTTTGCGTTTTATAGCCTTCATTCTGTTTGTGTGTATTCAACTGAGTTAACAAAAACAGTAAAAAGAAAAAACATCCTTGTAAGGTCCCGCCGAGTCGAAATCTCTGATGACTCCAATGTCTTTTGATGTGGAGCTCACTCCCCTGTCCTTCTCAGGTGATAGCTCAATATCAAAATGTATTTCCTTTATTACTGTAAATGCCATTGAAGGAAGAGTAAGTTGACCTATAGATGGCTCGTGTGTTCAGCGCCTCTTAGTCCATCTTACGTACACAATGGGAGTTAAGGGAAAAAAGAAAACACATAAAAAGAAAGACTATAGAGATTGTTTATTAAAAAATTGGAACATATAATTGCGCTGCCCATTTTCCATTTTGAGAAGAAAGACTTTTAAAGCAATAATGCTAGTGAGTGACACACGAAAACATGAAAAGAGAAACTTTTAAAAAAAACATTGAGGGAGGTGTTGAGAGGGGCTCGGCAGGAAAACCCGAGCTGGGAAGAGACAGGAGCTTAGATAGACATGACATTGTTATAAGAAAGAGCGCCTGTCCTGCTCGTCTTTAAATTAAGTCCTACTCCTTGCTTTTTTTCAGATGGATGAGGTCATTGATGACATCATAAACTTGGATGATGTTTTGGGCTACATTGACCCAGCGATCTCGGTGCCTAACACGGTACGTGATGAACTGCATGGACACCCCTGGGAGGGCTGCGGAAAGGGAAGTGTGGAAGGGTGAGGTGAAGGGATAGATGGAGAGAGCGCTAAGGACAAGACTTGAGACAAATGCCCTGGTGTATCTGTCGTAGATGCCTTCAGCTGATCTACCCCAATAATGCTTGTTCCTGTCCATCTTCATGTTCTGCAGCTGCCTTTCTCAGGAAACCACATGGACTTGTATGGCGATGACGGCAGAGTGACTGCATCAGTCATTGGCGTGACTAGCAACTCCTGCCCCGCTGACCTGGCCATCAAACAGGAGCTTTCAGGTGGGGGTAGTCCTTGGCTGGCTTTTTGTCAATTCTCACCAATTGCTTCAGTGATTGAACACCCAAAGGGTGGGTCTGGGTGAACACATTAACACACCATCCTATGTGATTGAAACTTTCAGCACATCTGAGATCCTGCATAACCCTGCTTTTGGCACTGTATGTGCACGGGCTAGGGGATCCTAAGTGTACACTCCCAGTTCAAGTGCTTCATGTCTAGTTTCACCGTATAGTGGTGCGCACCTGTTTATGTCCGCATGGCTGCATCCGTTCAGGTTGCTTGCAGTCTTCTGATTAAGGGCATTTCTTGCAGTC
This sequence comes from Lissotriton helveticus, assembly GCF_964261635.1. Taxonomy (NCBI): domain Eukaryota; kingdom Metazoa; phylum Chordata; class Amphibia; order Caudata; family Salamandridae; genus Lissotriton; species Lissotriton helveticus. The sequence continues at coordinate 1,579,235,835 of NC_136065.1, read as the reverse complement.
ACAGATCCGGCATGTGTATTCATGGGAATCTTTGGGAAAGTTATGTGAGCAATGTTAAAAAATAAACTGACAAGTGGAGCAAAATTGATGTTTTGAAGTTAATAGAATGCTTAATTTACTCAACGAGAGACGAGAGGAATTTAATTTTTGGACATTATCTGTTCCTCTTTTTTGTTTTCCAGAAGTAGAGAATCGAGCAATGGCCAAAGAACGTCAGAAGAAAGACAACCACAACCTGAGTAAGTCTTTGTTGAAGTGGCACCTCAAGGTGCTGAAACCCTTCTCATGTGGGCGCACGAACAGTGAGGGAGAACACACATTGTCTGTACCCATTATTTGTGAAAAGTGTTCTTCCATATGGACATCAAGGACATCTCTGGTTTCATGTCAAAACTTAGACTGTAAAAAACGTATCTGAAAAAAATAAACTGCCAAACTCTTGACCTTACATGCATCTTCCTATAACGTGTTAACCGATGTTTAATTCCTAAATCCAACCAGGCCTACTTGCCACATGCATCGGAACGGAGTTCATTTAGTATTCTAATTCCAGTCCTGGAATATTTGAGTGCAAGTGCTTGATAGTGAGATTAGATGCATGTCGAATTTTTCGTTGGGAGATATTTATTTAAGGTCAAGATTTTGCCCGTCTGTGTTTTGCAAAAATGTACATATTTTTAGTGTGTGTTTTTACTTAGTATTCTTCTCTGACTTTAGGTTTTAGAGTGTTGTAACAGGAACAGTTTGGATCAATCTTCATATCTTGTACGAATTCTTAAACTAGCCCATTTAATACTTAAGTTTCCTGTCATCATTGGCTGGAAATGGGTCAATTTTTGATGAAATCTATGTTGTGTTAAGGTTTGGTTTTTAACGGCGCAAACCAGGACAGTGCTTCCTTACTGTAATAGGGACCCTGATGGAATAGTCCAGAACATCCAGTCCAATACAAAGTACATGGCTTTACTAGTTCCTTCAACTTGTGATTGCATTGTATTGTATTGTAATTGCATTTATATAGCCATTAATACCCCTGACGAGGCGTCAAAGTGCTTTTTCGGCGAGTAGCACGCTACTCCAGAACCCAAAAGGATTAGTGGTTATAGTGAAATATGAAATTAATTTGAGCGGTGGATATGTTAGTCTGTTATTTGGATTGAGAAGGATAGTGGAGGGATAGAATATGTAAAGGTGTGCATTTATATAGCGCATGCTACCCCTAATGAGGTGTTAAAATGGTATTTCCAGTCCAAAGGTCATCTCTGCCGGCTTACTATAACCTTCTGAAGGCATGATCCGTGGGTGACATCTCCACAATCCAGATGGTACCTTTACATTGCCATGGTGGTGGCTGGGCAGGAAAGCTTCTTGCCCTGGGGTGCAGCTCTTCTTTCTAAAGTGAAACGAACCATTTGAAGACTTAGTGGGTGAATGAGTTATTGCTCCTTTTTTCAGATGAGGGTGCAGCTGTGTCGAAGTTGATTATAAATTCTGCAAATTACGTAACCAGTAGTAACATTTTGATAAAGCAGAGTAAATAGTACTTCTGTAGTAGGGGATCTCTGTGTATAGTCATAATCTAGTGAATAGTCCCGCCCATGTGCGTGGACCCCGGAGCAATCAAAAATAATCTCTTACAGTGTCAAAAAATGCAGAAAATGCATAGACACTTAAGAGAGAATTTAAAGACAGATAATGCAGCCAAAAAGGCTACACTGTCCAGTACTTCAACTAGAAATTCCACCACAAAATCCACAAAACAGCAAAGCCTGTACAGATTTCCCTTGCTTAACAGCAAAATCCCTCAGGAATGATAGAGAGAAGAACCTGGACAGACAAGCCCCATAGGCTGCCATTATGTGGCTTAATTAGGATACTGTGCCTTTAAGGAACCTTCCAGAACCTTCTCTCAGTATCCCAGAATGCATAGCAGGTCCAACTTAGCCTCAGTTCTTTTTTCCGGCTCCTGCAAGCAGGACCCTGGAGCATTGAGCTCTCCCTTTTCAAGGGTTTTGTTGGTGTTTTTACACTAATTTCGATTTTTGGTGCTTTTAAAGTACTTTGGTGACTTTCTTTCTGTGTTTCTGCGCTCTTTTTTGTCCATAATGCCTGCATTATTCGACAAATGCCCTGAGTGCTCAAGAAAGAAGGCCAGGACAGACTCCCATGAGGTCTGTATTCTCTGCCTTCCCTCTTCCCACATTCCTGAGGAGTGTAGGATCTGCAGAAGCTTCTCTGGAAGGACCCTGAAGGAGAGGAAGAAGATCAGGCTTCAGGGACTTGAGGAGAGAAAGCTGAAGGCACGAGGTGGGTCAGGAGGGGCTCCTTCTACCCATGCTGAGGCCTCTGGGGGGCTCCCCAGGGGCAGGAAGACCAGCCCTCGCCCAAGGTCTCCGTCTGGGTCAGTTGCGCTGACCACGACGTCGAGGGGACGGTCAACGGCCAGTTCCAGGTCTCCCCAGGGCTCTGGGTCGAGAAAACGTCGCCCGTCGACGTCGAGGAACGTGTTCCGGCCGCCGTCGAAGCCGGTGTCGATATCCTCGTCGTCGCTGTCGGCGTCGAGTGGTCGACATCGGAGGGCCCGGCGTCGGCGCTCGCCGTCGAGGCGACACCGCCGTTCGCCGTCGAGGACATCGTCGTCGAGGGGATCCTCGTCGGCGAGGTCGCCGTCGAGACGGAAGGCGTCTCCGGCGCAGAAGAGGTCGACGTCGAAGCATTCCAAAAGACCGACGTCGAGACGGTCTAGGAGATCGACGTCGAGAAGGTCAGAGAGGTCGACGTCGAGAAGGTCCAAAGTGTCGCCGTCGAAGCGATCCGAGAAGTCGACGTCGAGGCCGGCGAAGAGGTCGAGGTCGCCGTCGAGGCACCATCGCCCGTCGTCGAGGTTTTGTGGCTCGTCGATCTGGTCGGGGTCGACGTCGAGACGGAGACACGGTTCGACGTCGAGAAGTGTGATTCGGTCGACGCCGAAGGACCGTTCGACGTCGAGGGGACATCGGTCGTCGTCTGGACACCGGTCTTCAGCGTCTGGAGGTCCTAAGGACAGGCCCAGGACTGTGGGGGGCTCCCCACTCTCTGGTAGAGGTGATGGCTCGCCGGGACCGGCGCATTCCGGGGTGGATACTCCGATGAAGCCGTCTACACCTCCTCCGCGGCCTGCTGTGCCGAAGGGTCCTCCTCCGAAGGCCCCTACCCCGCCTCCGAAGCCGGCTCCGCGGGACCCGCGTCCGGTTGCTCCTCCACCCCCGATCCCACCGAGGGAGGTGTCGATGCCTAAGTTCCCGACGCCTCCGAAGAAGACTCCTAAGAAGCCTGGAGCTCCTGACCCTGGGAGGCCGAAGGAGCGTCCGAGGCCCAAGAGGTCGAGGTCTCGCTCGGGGAGACGGGACAAATCGAGGAGTGGCCGCGGATCTTCATCACGATCCAGGCATCATCACAAGAGACGTCGGTCCAGGTCACGTTCTCCATCTGGGACCCGTTCCTACTCGCCCACGCTGTCCGATTCGCCGGAGACTAGGGTGTCTCCGATAGACGATATAAGCACGTTTCAGGAGGTTCTCCTGCGTGGTGCGGCGAAGTTGGGCATTGAGGTTGAAGCACCTACGGCTTCTACCTCGGTGATATTTGAGACTTTACACAAAAGGCACTTGTCTCGCCCCCTGTTACCTCTGGTGCCGGGACTCCTTGAGCCCGCCGAACAGCTATTCCTGACGCCGGCGACGGTGAAATCTGTGCCTTCCAGGATCCTAAAGAAGTACAGGGCTCCGGACTCAGACCCAGCCTTCTTGAGGAAGGACCCGGTACCGGATTCAGTCATCGTGACTGCTGCTCGGAAGCTTCATGCCACCTCCCCTGCGTCCACGGTGCCTCCGGACAAGGAGAGCCGGTGGATCGATTCTGCTGGTCGCAAGGCGTGTGGGACATCCGCCTCGTCCATGAAGGCCGCCAGTGACTCGGCGTTGCTGGGACGTTACGACCGGTCCCTGTGGGACTCGATGGAGCAGTTCGCAGACCTCGTCCCTCGGGACCGCAAGGAGGACTTTGTGGAGATCGTCAAGGAGGGGATGCTGGTCTCTAATCAGGCCATCGGCGCCGCAGCGGACATATCATTGCTGTCCGCGCACGGATATTGCCACGGGATTCACCAGAGACGCCACGCTTGGCTCAGGTTGACGTCCTTGAAACCGGAAGCACAGCAACGCGTGGCGAATCTCCCGTTTTCCGGAGATACCCTCTTCGGGAAACACGCGGATGATGAGATGGCCAGGATGAAGGCCGAAGCGGAGACCCTGACGGCAGTGGGCTTGGAGAAGCCCAAGGAAAAGAAACCCTTCCGACAGTACCAACGTCGGTTTGGGTCGCAGGGTCGTGGAAGGGGGCAGTCTGCTGGACAACATCAACAGCAGCAGCAGCAGCAGCCGTACAGGCGGCCCTTCCAGAAGCGACAGGGTGGTAGAGGTCGTCAACAGTCCTCTACCGCGACCAAGGGCCCGGCCGGGTCCCGTCCCTGAGCTGTTACTTCCCCCTCGTCCGTTACCCGCTCCGGTGGGGGGAAGCGTTCAATTTTTTCTGGCAGAGTGGAGAAAAATTACTCAGGACAAGTGGGTGCTGAATATTGTTTGCAATGGATACAGTCTACGTTTCACCAGCCCTCCTCCATCGATTCCTCCCGTCAGCTCGCAGTATCAACTGCGCGAGCTTCAGGCGGAGGCGGACATTCTGCTAAGGAAAAGGGCGATCGAAGACGTACCTCTGTCTCAAAGAGGAAGAGGTCTTTACTCTCGGTTCTTTCTTGTCCGCAAGAAGGACAAGAACGAGTTCAGGCCCATTCTGGATTTGCGGCAGGCAAACAAGTGGATTCGCAGAGAAAAGTTTCGCATGCTGTCGTTGCATCAGATCTACCCTCAGCTGCAACGAGGAGATTGGATGTGTGCCATAGATCTACAGGACGCATACTTCCACGTGCCCATTGCATGCAAACACAGGAAATTTCTGCGCTTTCAAGTCGGCACCAATCACTATCAGTACACGGTGCTACCCTTCGGACTGAAGTCGGCACCCAGGACATTCTCAAAATGTATGGCAGTGGTAGCGGCGCACCTGAGGAAGAACAAGGTGTTTGTCTACCCGTACCTGGACGATTGGTTGATCAAAGCCTCCTCCTTCTCGGAAGCTCAAGCACACTTCCAGAAGACGTGCGTTCTCTTGAACAAGCTGGGGTTGCACATCAACATGTCCAAGTCGGTCCCGATTCCGGTGCAGTGCATCCAGTACTTGGGGGCCTCCATCAATACGCTGTCAGCAAGCGTGTCTCCTTCGGAAGAGCGACGTTTATCACTCGTTCGGAAGGCTCAGGCTCTCATGAGAACTCCGTCTACGACTGTGAGGACGGTGTCTTCTCTACTGGGATCGATGGCCTCTTGCATCTTTCTCACTCCTCACGCACGGCTACAGATGAGACCTCTGCAGGAGTGCTTGGAGGATCAGTGGGACCAGAGGAGAGGTTCTTGGGACGACAGGATACGACTGTCTCTACATGCTCTTCAGTCTCTAAAGTGGTGGTGCTTGAAGGAGAATCTCCTCAGAGGCGTTCCCTTCCACAAGGACATTCCCACACAGACCATCGTGACGGATGCGTCTCTCCTGGGTTGGGGGGCGCATTCCGGAGACCTGCAGATTCAAGGGACGTGGTCCTCGGCGGAGTCCACGTACCACATCAATTTCCTGGAACTGAGAGCTGTCCACTTGGCACTGAAGGCCTTTCATCCGTCCTTTCAGACCAACTCTCTGCTTGTTCAGACGGACAACACCACCACGATGTATTACCTCAACAAGCAGGGGGGCTCGAGATCGCGCACTCTGTCGCAGGAGGCGCAGGCGATCTGGCACTGGCTTCTGGCTCGAGGACTGTCGATTACGGCCACCCATCTGCCAGGTGTGCAGAATGTTCAGGCAGGCGAACTGAGCAGAATCGTGCAGGAAAACCACGAATGGGTCATAAACGACGAAGTACTAGGAGAAGTCTTCGCAAGGTGGGGAACTCCAGACGTAGATCTGTTTGCCACCGCCGAAAACAGCAAATGCCGAGGCTTCGCCTCCAGGTACTACCAGCCGGGGACGCTGGGGAACGCGTTATGGATCAACTGGTCGAACAGCTTTCTGTACGCTTTTCCACCAATTCCCCTGATTCCGGCGGTTCTCATCAAGCTGTCTCAATCCAGGGCGAGGATGATTCTGATTGCCCCGGAATGGCCCAGACAGTGGTGGTTCACGGACCTACTTCACCGATCTCTCCTTCCTCACATGAAGCTGCCGTGCAGGCCGGACCTTCTCACGAAGTTCGGGGGGCGGATGGTGCACCCCAACCTCTCGTCTTTGAGTTTGGCGGCATGGCTCCTGAAATAGTGCAATATGGCCATCTGAATCTCCCAGAGGATTGTATGGGCATACTGAAGGAGGCTAAGCGACCTTCCACTAGGACTTCCTATGCTTACAAGTGGAAGAGGTTTTGCATCTGGTGCAAGTCTAAGAACTATGACCCTACGTCATGCAAGGAAGATGTCATCCTTCCATATCTGCTTCATCTAGCGCAGTCGGGCCTTAATGTCCATTCCATTAAGGTTCATCTGGCTGCTTTGACTGCCTACAGGAAAGGCCCTTCACAGACTTCCTTTTTCCAGATCCCTGTGATCAAAGATTTTTTGGAAGGCTTGAAGAAAGTGTTCCCTCCTGTCAGGCTTCCTTCGCCTTCATGGGACTTGAATGTGGTGCTGTCCAGATTGATGAAGGAGCCTTTTGAACCCATTCATAAGGCTTCGTTGCAGCACCTGTCCTGGAAGGCGGCGTTCCTCGTGGCCATTACATCGGCCCGCAGGGTGAGTGAGATTCAGGCTTTGTGTTGCCAAGAACCTTATACTGTATTTCATAATGCTAAAGTTGTTATGCGTACTCACCCTAAGTTTCTTCCCAAGGTTGTTTCTGATTTTCATATCAATCAGACTATCACTTTGCCTACGTTCTTTCAGAATCCTTCATCTCCGGCGGAAAGGTCTTTACATTCCCTGGATGTGCGGAGGGTGCTGAAGTTTTATCTTGATAAGACTACAGATATTCGTAGGTCAGACCAATTGTTCGTCAATTATGGCTCAGTCAGGACAGGTCTTGCTACCTCTAAACAGTCCATCTCGAGGTGGATTGTGTCCTGCATACAGTTGTGTTACTACAAAGCTAATAAGACCTTAGGAGGTAAGCCTAAGGCTCATTCCACCAGGGGCAAGGCTGCTACGACAGCTATGCTCCGTAATGTTCCTATTGCAGAGATCTGCAAGGCGGCCACTTGGAAGTCGGTCCATACCTTTGCTAAGCATTACTGCCTGGACTCTGATGCCAGGGCAGACGCTCAGGTTGGGCAGGCTTCGCTGCGGAATCTGTTCGCACAGTAGTGGCGTTATTTTATTCTCCACCGCCGCTTGGTGTGGGGATGGGCTTGCCATTCTATTCACTAGATTATGACTATACACAGAGATCCCCTACTACAGAAGGAGTAGTTTCTGTCCTGTAACTCCAGTTCTGTAGTAGGGGTATCTCTGTTATAGTCATAAGCGCCCTCCCGCCTCCCCGGTGGAGTGTTGTTCAGGATCATAATGCTACAGGTCTGGCGTTTTCTGCGCCTTCAAAAAGAACTGAGGCTAAGTTGGACCTGCTATGCATTCTGGGATACTGAGAGAAGGTTCTGGAAGGTTCCTTAAAGGCACAGTATCCTAATTAAGCCACATAATGGCAGCCTATGGGGCTTGTCTGTCCAGGTTCTTCTCTCTATCATTCCTGAGGGATTTTGCTGTTAAGCAAGGGAAATCTGTACAGGCTTTGCTGTTTTGTGGATTTTGTGGTGGAATTTCTAGTTGAAGTACTGGACAGTGTAGCCTTTTTGGCTGCATTATCTGTCTTTAAATTCTCTCTTAAGTGTCTATGCATTTTCTGCATTTTTTGACACTGTAAGAGATTATTTTTGATTGCTCCGGGGTCCACGCACATGGGCGGGACTATTCACTAGATTATGACTATAACAGAGATACCCCTACTACAGAACTGGAGTTACAGGACAGAAACTACTCCATTCTTCCCTTTCACAAAGAGATGATCCTGTCTGAAGTGTCAAACATTACACAGAATGTGAACATCTTTGTTGCTATTAAGAGAGAGCCTGGTAAAATGGACAAGAATGGAGTTTTAATGAATTATGAACCCTGCAGAACAAAAGAAACTGCACAGCTCACCTCACTATCCAAAGAGAGGATCAGTAATGGCCCAGCCCACACACTGAACAGAAATGGTTGATTCATCAAGTAATGGCCAGAAAAGTTTGACATCCATGTAAATTCACCACTCTGCCTGTACCTTTTTACACCATTCTGTGCCAGAGTTCTATTAGGAGACCAGTAAGAAAGATTAGGTCTAGAGTGTTGCTGTGATTGAGTTGAGGGCTATTTCGTATAAATTTCCAGCTTTTTCGAGGACAGGCTCTCTGTGCGTGCTTGATACCTTACGTCAGACCCTTTATCAGTCCCTTTAACTCTGGTTCACTGTTTCTGCTGAGTCAGCATACAGCTGGCCCGAGAGGCAATACAATGTCGTATTAAGATTGTGCTGGTGAAAAATAGAGTTCTTTCAACCCGTTTCCATTTACTTTTAGTTGAAAGAAGACGGAGGTTCAATATCAATGACCGGATCAAAGAACTGGGACTGCTCATTCCTAAGGCCAGCGATCTGTGAGTATGAGAAGTGTCATTATGAGCATCACCTTCACCCCACGTCCCTTAAGTCAGTGTCCTTTGAGAGAGAGGTGTGGCGCAGTGGCCAAGGCGGCTGACTCCGGAGCGCGGGGCTCACAGTTCAATCCTCAGCACCGGAGGCAGATCAGCTCAGCATCATGTGACTCTGGACATCTCCCCCATGGCCCCCAGCGCCTTGAGACCCTTAGGGGTGATTAGGTCACTCTTTACAAATACTGGGTTATTTGAGTCAGAGCATCACTACCTAGCGAAAACTCGTGATAAACATCCCTTTCGTTGCTATAGGCCAGGAATTGCCACGGAGGGAAAGATGTCTGCAGTAGGCCATTGAAAATTCCACATATGTAGATGATCACAGGCGTACCATTTCTGTGTAAACTTTGCCTATTACAGTTACTCTTATGTTCTATGTACTTTTAGGCCCACCAGGAGCAATTGGAACCTAGTGATCCATCTCAGGCTTCAGTCTCCAAGTGACTACCTTAGAATGATTACCGTAGAACATACTTAGATGAAACACTCAGTGACTCGCAGATACATGGAACCATTGCGCCTCTCGGCTACCAATTGCTGACTGAGACAGGAAGTAGAACAGCATAGTATGCCACATCCCCTCCGCACACATGTAATTAATATAAAGCAAGTAAATCCAAACACAGCCAAAGCACACGTGCTCTGGTGAACTTAGCGGTGCCTAACCCATTATGATCAAACTCAAATCCACAATTCCATGATACACTTAAACCTTCTCTTTCCACATAACGCCACTCACCTTTATACAACTCCACCAGAAATACCCAGCATAGACACAACCAGCAAGTACAGCAAAGATAGAGTTGAGAGGGTTTTAAACCATGAACAATGTCTGCTCACTCTCCACACCTCCTGTTTTCCCTTTCCTTTTGAGTGGCCTGCCAAACCCCAAAATAGGTATCTTTCCACCCTTGAAACACATCCGACTGGGCAGTCCATCAACCTGTGCAATACATAGGATATCAGATTGGTTATACTTTGTACCCCAGAACAATAACTGGTACTTACATCCCTAACCCCCTGGTACTCCACCCCAGACAGAAGGGCGAATACCTTTTCAGCTGCTGCAATAACATACAGCTGGGCATCATTTCAGAGGGACATCTCTTGATTCTCTTGAATCTCACTGGGATTCTTGCTAAACACAAAATGGGTATCTTCCAACCCTGTCTGTTCACATTAGATCTGGGATTTGTCAAGTACTACAGTGGCCTTGCTAAGATGACTTGTGTATCTTGTAAATGTTTCCCCCTACATCCTGGTGCAGATTTCCCTCTGCCGGATAATGGTTCCTCCTATATCATGGCCAAGGTTTCTCCGTGTACCTTGGCCACGGTTCTATAAGGTATTCTGGCCATGGGTTTTCCTGCATATTTGCTGATGTTTCCCTTGGTATCCCTGTCAATTTTGTCAGATACATCGTGACAATTTCCTCTTTATTTATATATACATTTAACAGTTTTGTATAGTTATCCGGCTCTAATGAAAGTATAGGTGTGCTTCACATTTATCACCAAAGACCAATAAAATTAGACATTAACAAGTCAAGTAAGTATGGGTATGGGACGTTGTTTTGTGCATTCTAATTGGCAAATATTTATTTCTACTGACTAATTCAGATTCCAAAGTTAATTACAAATTTTCATAATTTGTATATTTTCATGCTTTCTTTTTGTACACATATTCCTTCTTGTTTGACTTCTCCTCCCTTATTATTTACATTTCGCATGGTGGTACCAGTGTTTCCGCTGATGGTTAAATCGAAGTACCCCCTAAATTGAATCGTAAGCTATGCGACGTGTATAGGCTCTTAGGACACCATTTTAGGACAAGCGCTATTTCTTCTGCTGGTGGCATTTCTATGATTTTCATTGGTGCTAGTTCTTTGGCTCTTCTTCCTCAGTGACCTGCGTTGGAATAAAGGAACTATTCTGAAGGCGTCTGTGGATTACATACGGCGGATGCAGAAGGAACAGCAAAAGCTCAGAGAAATGGAAACCCACTCAAGGCAACTCAAGATGACCAACGAGCAGCTCTGGGTTCGCATACAGGTACACATGACCCCTCCTTATCCTTAAATTACACTGATCACTCTCACACCCACTCCCTAGCACCCCATTCTTACACCTAGTCTATCCCCCCCCCCCCCCACACTGTTGGCAGAGCTCACAACCACTGCATCTACTGGTCACTCAGAACTAGCAAACAACAAAAGGTACCAGAGGGTCTCAAAAAAAGCGCCCAGAAGTATAAAGAAGTTACCCAAGGCACCCGCACCTCTAAATTGTTACGGCACAGGAGGCTCTCAAAGGATGAGGAAATTACCCATCAGTCACCATACGGATCCGCCCTTCATCATTTGGGATTTTATCCGGACCACCCGTCTGAGAAAATCAGTGCCACAATCAGAGGTCAACCCGGTGGAAAGGGGTCCCTCAGAAAGTGTAGACACTAACAGTGTGGTCTACCACTCGATGTTAATGAGTGGACTAAGAAAATGGGACTGGGGTGTGCAGTGCAAGAAAAAGTGAGTGAGAAAGAAATCCAAGACAAAATGTGTATTAAAATTGGTTTAGAGAAAGCACAAGATAATATTTATTCTATGTGTGCCTAAAATACCAAGATTAAAAATATGTGCGACCTTAAGCAGTCTAATTATGTAGACTGCCTGAGGTAAGGGTGGTCGACATGTTTCTGCAATATAGGGACTATTACGTCCTTGCATTCATCAGGACCAGAACTAAACAATTAGAGCTACTGCACAACGTGAACTAATAATAAGTGAAGTGAAAAGAGTGACACAAGGAAATGTAAAACAAGTGCTCGCAGTCACCTGAATAATCCGAGTGCCCTTACAGTCTGTGTCGATCACTGTGGAAAGAAAAGAGGTAGGGGGTTTGGGTATAACTATCAATATCTCATGGACTATGAAGTAAGTCCATAATCTATGGATCAATCTTAAAATCACACTCAAGAAGTTGATCTAAATGCTCTTAATGTTAATAGAGCCAAATGTTATTCATTTGGAAAGAGACTTCAAATGCCAAATGTCGTAAGTCCTTACCTTGATCTGTAAGGTAGACTAGCCTCACCCCACCTGGCAGCGGCTCAGGGGAAGATGAAGCACCGCTCTAAAAAAACATGTGAAACACATGTTAATCACAGTATGCACACAAAGAAACAGAACACTTCTCACTATCGATAGCCGGTTGTAAATGGGGCTTGCATCTATAGTAAATGACGCCATTCCCCGGAGTAACGGAGAAAAGGCTCCGCCACATCCAAAGAACTCGTGCCTAGATGCAGCAGCATAGCGGGAAATGGAGGGGCTCGTCTTACCTATCCGTCGGTACTCCGAGGCCGGCGTCCTGGCCGACTGGGGAGGTACCGGACGGCAGGCGCGAGGCTGTTTATAAAACGCGCTGCCGTTGGTCACATAGTCACGTGGGTCGATTTAGCGCACATTGTCATTGGTTCTGGTGATATCAACAATGCAAGGTGCGCACTCATTGGCTACCTAACCAAAGACCAGGAAAGGTCATTGGTCGATTATCGGGCTTGTAGTAAAAGAGGAACCACGTGGGGAACGAAGGTAAACATAAACAAGCACATCACGAGCGAGGTCAAATGCGGGAAAAATGTTTGGGAAGATAAACAAATAAATCCCGTATCAATATTGCTGGCACTATTCAAAAATTATGGTCAGGACCACCGTAATTGATGTACACAAGCAGATTGCACTGGAAAGGTAAGAATAACTGCACAGTGCGTTGTCACATAGGTGTCAGCAAAGTAGGTGGACAGATGTAGAACCCTCAAGGAGGTGTAACTCAGACCAGCTTATGTATTGTCAAGTCCAGCTATAATGACTTTGGATTAGATGTTATACTGAGGAACATCGGTTTAAGGTATCATCTGAGAGTAACTCATACAGTATAATGGACAAAACATTTGAGGTATGGTATCAGGCCAGTGTGTTTATATGAAGGGGGACGGATATATGTATCCAACTGCTAGTAATGGTATATCAGTGGCAGTAGATACAAACAATAGCACGGTATTTAATGACCTGTTGATATCGAGAGAAAAATTAGAGAGAAAAATTACAGTGTGGACCACGGGATATCATCGTTAAGACCCTCTTTATGTGTCTTAAGTTTTAGTACCCATCTTTGTTCTTTTTTCATAAGGTACTTAGACACATCTGCTGTATGTGTAGGAATGAAAGGTTGTTCCAAAACAGTCCACTGAAATTCCGTGGCTAGATGTTTAGCCTCCAGAAAGTGAGCAGTTAGTTTTGTGGCCTGTCTGGCACAGCGAATGGTGCTCTTATGTTCTGATATCCGTATGCGGACCTTTCTTGTGGTCATGCCCACATACTTATGGCCACAGGGGCAGGTAATTAGATAGATCACATGATCACTGTTGCAGTTAGTAAATTTAATCTGCTTCCAGGGTCTTGACGTGCCAATATCGATCTCCAATGATTTTGTAGTCTGAGCACACACCTGACAATTACCACAGGGGTGGTGTCCCTGAACAGGAGGGAGATTCCACAGTGAACCTATGGCTCTTGGTAGATCTTTACGTGGTCTGGTGTGCACCAGTTTATCTCTAAGATTCGGGCCCCTCTTGAACGAGACCAGGGGGCGAGGAAGGGTTAAACGTCCCGAATTCAGTATTGGCCAGTGCTTTTTGACCATACTCTGAATACTGTTGGAGAGATTGCCAAAGGTATGAACAAAGGTGAGGCGATCCAGAGTAGCCTTAGGAGGCCTCGGTTCCAGCAGGGCTTCACGAATATTGTTCATTGCCCTTTTCATGGACCTTTGCACAAGTCTTGGGGGGTATTTGCGGGCAACAAGCTGCGTGCTCAATACATTGGAATGTTTCTTACAAGCTGCCTTTGTTGAGCAGTTCCTGTGAACCCGTAAAAACTGGCTGAAGGGGAGGCTCTCCTTCAGTGCTTTCGGGTGGTTGCTGTCGAAAAGTAGCAAGGAGTTCCTTGCAGTGGGCTTCCTGTAGAGCTCAGTTTGTAGGCCCTCTGGTCTAGCAGTGATTAAAAGATCAAGAAAAGCCAATTGTTGCCCGCAAATACCCCCCAAGACTTGTGCAAAGGTCCATGAAAAGGGCAATGAACAATAATCGTGAAGCCCTGCTGGAACCGAGGCCTCCTAAGGCTACTCTGGATCGCCTCACCTTTGTTCATACCTTTGGCAATCTCTCCAACAGTATTCAGAGTATGGTCAAAAAGCACTGGCCAATACTGAATTCGGGACGTTTAAACCTTCCTCGCCCCCTGGTCTCGTTCAAGAGGGGCCCGAATCTTAGAGATAAACTGGTGCACACCAGACCACGTGAAGATCTACCAAGAGCCATAGGTTCACTGTGGAATCTCCCTCCTGTTCAGGGACACCACCCCTGTGGTAATTGTCAGGTGTGTGCTCAGACTACAAAATCATTGGAGATCGATATTGGCACGTCAAGACCCTGGAAGCAGATTAAATTTACTAACTGCAACAGTGATCATGTGATCTATCTAATTACCTGCCCCTGTGGCCATAAGTATGTGGGCATGACCACACGAAAGGTCCGCATACGGATATCAGAACATAAGAGCACCATTCGCTGTGCCAGACAGGCCACAAAACTAACTGCTCACTTTCTGGAGGCTAAACATCTAGCCACGGAATTTCAGTGGACTGTTTTGGAACAACTTTTCATTCCTACACATACAGCAGATGTGTCTAAGTACCTTATGAAAAAAGAACAAAGATGGGTACTAAAACTTAAGACACATAAAGAGGGTCTTAACGATGATATCCCGTGGTCCACACTGTAATTTTTCTCTCTAATTTTTCTCTCGATATCAACAGGTCATTAAATACCGTGCTATTGTTTGTATCTACTGCCACTGATATACCATTACTAGCAGTTGGATACATATATCCGTCCCCCTTCATATAAACACACTGGCCTGATACCATACCTCAAATGTTTTGTCCATTATACTGTATGAGTTACTCTCAGATGATACCTTAAACCGATGTTCCTCAGTATAACATCTAATCCAAAGTCATTATAGCTGGACTTGACAATACATAAGCTGGTCTGAGTTACACCTCCTTGAGGGTTCTACATCTGTCCACCTACTTTGCTGACACCTATGTGACAACGCACTGTGCAGTTATTCTTACCTTTCCAGTGCAATCTGCTTGTGTACATCAATTACGGTGGTCCTGACCATAATTTTTGAATAGTGCCAGCAATATTGATACGGGATTTATTTGTTTATCTTCCCAAACATTTTTCCCGCATTTGACCTCGCTCGTGATGTGCTTGTTTATGTTTACCTTCGTTCCCCACGTGGTTCCTCTTTTACTACAAGCCCGATAATCGACCAATGACCTTTCCTGGTCTTTGGTTAGGTAGCCAATGAGTGCGCACCTTGCATTGTTGATATCACCAGAATCAATGACAATGTGCGCTAAATCGACCCACGTGACTATGTGACCAACGGCAGCGCGTTTTATAAACAGCCCCGTGCCTGCCGTCCGGTACCTCCCCAGTCGGCCAGGACGCCGGCCTCGGAGTACCGACGGATAGGTAAGACGAGCCCCTCCATTTCCCGCTATGCTGCTGCATCTAGGCACGAGTTCTTTGGATGTGGCGGAGCCTTTTCTCCGTTACTCCGGGGAATGGCGTCATTTACTATAGATGCAAGCCCCATTTACAACCGGCTATCGATAGTGAGAAGTGTTCTGTTTCTTTGTGTGCATACTGTGATTAACATGTGTTTCACATGTTTTTTTAGAGCGGTGCTTCATCTTCCCCTGAGCCGCTGCCAGGTGGGGTGAGGCTAGTCTACCTTACAGATCAAGGTAAGGACTTACGACATTTGGCATTTGAAGTCTCTTTCCAAATGAATAACATTTGGCTCTATTAACATTAAGAGCATTTAGATCAACTTCTTGAGTGTGATTTTAAGATTGATCCATAGATTATGGACTTACTTCATAGTCCATGAGATATTGATAGTTATACCCAAACCCCCTACCTCTTTTCTTTCCACAGTGATCGACACAGACTGTAAGGGCACTCGGATTATTCAGGTGACTGCGAGCACTTGTTTTACATTTCCTTGTGTCACTCTTTTCACTTCACTTATTATTATTAGTTCACGTTGTGCAGTAGCTCTAATTGTTTAGTTCTGGTCCTGATGAATGCAAGGACGTAATAGCCCCTATATTGCAGAAACATGTCGACCACCCTTACCTCAGGCAGTCTACATAATTAGACTGCTTAAGGTCGCACATATTTTTAATCTTGGTATTTTAGGCACACATAGAATAAATATTATCTTGTGCTTTCTCTAAACCAATTTTAATACACATTTTGTCTTGGTTTTCTTTCTCACTCACTTTTTCTTGCACTGCACACCCCAGTCCCATTTTCTTAGTCCACTCATTAACATCGAGTGGTAGACCACACTGTTAGTGTCTACACTTTCTGAGGGACCCCTTTCCACCGGGTTGACCTCTGATTGTGGCACTGATTTTCTCAGACGGGTGGTCCGGATAAAATCCCAAATGATGAAGGGCGGATCCGTATGGTGACTGATGGGTAATTTCCTCATCCTTTGAGAGCCTCCTGTGCCGTAACAATTTAGAGGTGCGGGTGCCTTGGGTAACTTCTTTATACTTCTGGGCGCTTTTTTTGAGACCCTCTGGTACCTTTTGTTGTTTATAGGTTCTTTGGGGATTGTATCCAGAGCTTGGTCTTTAAATCTCCCCTAGGTCCTCTCCCACCGTAGTGTTTTTGTTGTTCACTCTGAACTAGCATCTGAACTGCAATCTGCTTAACATGTTCACTTCTACCCCTACCCCTGTACCCCGCTTGTATTCCCTGCTCTCTCTCAATCAACCAATCATGGTTTATATACCGCGACTACTCAACAGTGAGGGTCTCAAGGCGCTGCTCGACACTATCCGATTTCAAAATCCTTGCACCTTACTATCACTTCTAATACTCCATCATCAGCACATCCACACATCACTTTCCCAGTTCATGCTACCCTCCAACACTACTGTCAGCTGCCACAGCCGCTCATTTCTCTGTACCCCACTGATAGCTCTCACGATGCACTAACCCGGTCACCGCACGGCACGTGGCCTCACCTACTCCCTCCACTGCACCTTCTGCCAGCTCTCACACACCCTTAACCCATTGCACCGCTAAGCCAGCTCTCACACTCACTCCACTCCCTGCACCTCACACATATAAAGACATCCTCATTTTTCCTCACTGCTAGCTTTCATTCCCCGCTAGTCCGACGCAAACCATTTGTGCGAATGGCTCTGTGGCACCAATGACAGTGCCAGCAAGAGCAGCTGGCACGGTCCAGAGTACCAGCATGTGGTGCTGATGCTGGGATACTCATGGCGCTGGCAGGGGGCGTGTTTATGAGGGGGGTTAGAAGGTGTCAGCGGTGCAGTGCTATAGACATTGTTCCTTGAAGGAGCGGGCGGTGGTGCTATGGCCTATGCCAAGCAGCAGATGTAGTAGGTTTAAAGGTCTTTCCTGTAGCAGGACTGCATCAGTGAAACCAACAGTCGAGGCCTATCCAATTTGCTTTGATTTATTTTATCCAGATAGTTTAAGTTGAATGCAAAAGTTTCACTTTATACTACTAGCATGGGCTTTTATAAAAGGAGGTCTTTCAGCCAACTGAGCACTCAGTCCTTTTACCATACCCCATATTAAATGGAATATGTTATTTTTATACACATTCGGTGTCACCTTCCTCTGACTCTTACAAATGGCCGAAGCTTTATCTGTTTCTCGGTTTTAGCCAGCTTCTATCTTTCCTCACAGATCTCTGGCAGAGTCTGGAGGAGATGCTGTATTGGAGCATAAACCACATTGCAGATGCATACATTGCGATGTGTATACTAAGCATCTCGGGCCTCCGAAGAGGAGTTAGAATCCTGCCTCCATGATCTGCTGACATCTCACCTTTCCTAAAGTCCCTAGACTTTAAAACGAGGTCTCAAAATGTGGGTTCATTGTTAAATAATTGCACTCTGTTATAAGACTCGAGTTAAGAATTGTTTCCCTGGTGGAATGCTACTAATTGCATAAGAAACAATTCAAATTAAATTAAAGGATAGGCAGATAATTATATGTTATTTAACATTGGTGAAGAAGTGTGTGACTTGGGTAAATTACAGTACATCTGGATTTTTGTTAAAGACAGCCGATTTTTAAAGTGAATTTATTTTTACTTAACACTTGGTGTTAATTTGTTCATGTGCATAGCTGATTTGGCGAATGTAAAGCATGGAGGTGGCAAGTAGGTAGGTATTAAAACAGGCTGCCTAAACGGTTCATGGGCAATGAATTCTCTACTCGATAACCTCCATCACCACTCGTTTTCTGATATGACTGTTTTTACTTGCTCCTTTTGTAGTGTACTAATAGCACTCTCCCTTTCTACAGTCAAGGGTAGTAGCTCAATATACGTTCTTTTCCAGGCAGTTTTCTTTCCGCCAAGGCCCTGTCAGCCTCAGTCTTCTCCTTTGCCAAGGCTTTCTCTGCCTCAGCTTTTCTCTCCTCTGCAGCCCTCTGGGCAGCTGCCTCCTCCATTTTCAGTTTTGCCATCTTCAGCCTGAACTTCCTTTCTTCTTTCTTGTCCACTTGCTTCTCTGGGGACAGGTTGTATCAGGCGGCAACAGATTTACATTAGGAAACAACGGCAACATATCATCTCTGATTAAAGTGTGTCTGGCTCCAGAATCCACCATAACCTTAATCTTTTGTCCACCAATGTTCACCTGACAGAAGGGTGCATCCTTGTTTTTCTCATTAACTTCATATGTCTCCAATATAAACTCCTCAGATGTTTTGCTGTTTTCTTGCAGAACCCTTCTAATCTGAGGTGAAAAATAAAAGAAACTTACCTGGGAACGCCGACGCCTCTCATCCATCCTTTTCTTTTGCCAGAACACTGACAGAACAAACGCACCCAGGCTCCCAGACTCGCCCAGCCAATTATGGCGCTGCTTTACAGCAGTGTTGTGATTTGTCTGAGTGCTGTAGTTCGGTGCTCAGGGAGGGGCTGGAAGCTGTTGCATGTTCCTCACCAGAACATGCAAAGTGCGCATGACGATTTGGTCGGGCCAAGAGGGCCGACCAAACCGTCATGTGCACTTAGGGAGTGCAAACTTGGGGAGTGTAAACCACTCTTCCCCCTGCTCTGGCCTCCCCACCCGATCTGGCCAGCCCCACCCTGCCCTAACCTGGCTCTTAGTCTGCAGTGAAAAATAAAATGATAACGTCATGTTATTATCATTTTTTTTTTTGCACTGCTCAAAGAGCAGTGGGGCGATGCTCTTACACCTTAGTGAAGGAGCCGCCACTGGGAGAGAGAAGCCTGAGCCTGCCTTTCTACGGAATCCCGATAGGAGGAACACCCACCAAGATTCCTCATAGAACACCACAGTCAGCCACAGTTTTTAGCTTTCCAGGTTGTTGAGCAGAAACTCCATGCTTACAGCAGGCAGAGTCATCAATTCACAAAGTCCGGTAGAATGGAAGAGAATTTGGAAAAAACAAAAGAATCCAATCAAGGAGAATTGAAAAAATTTGAATCTGGTATCAGTGAGGTAACAAGGGCGGGGCGGGGGTGCGGTCCGCCATGGGCGGTCTGAGTTTTGGGGTTAGCCGCCGCCCCAATCTCTTACCTGCGGCCGTCGTAGCAGGAATCGACAGCACCCTTCCCCCCGCTATTCCATTTGGCAAAAGGCCTAGTTACACCACTGTCTGGTATCAAGTTACTTGAATGGGATTTTAGTGTTACTCAAAATCACAGAGTGGCACTGCACAAATCCAAGTAGTGGACCCCACCACTGAACACCAATGTAAAAATGTGGGTTTTTCATTGAGGAGAGTAAAAATCCTTCTCAAGTAACAACCAGGCCTGGGAGGAGTTTGCGCAGTGTCACTCTGTGTGTAATTCTGCAGCGTCACTAAGGCAGGCAGAGTATTGCTTGGCCCAATGGCCACCCTGCGTAAGCCGTAAACAGGTCTGTGCAATATGCATAGCGTTTAGTATGCACGCTTAAACAAACTGTTTTTAATCAGGTCTGCATTCTGCAATTGTTGTCACTCACTTGATCCGGCAGTCCATGGTCATCATCACATCGCGCCTCAGACCGGGCAGCCGGCACCGAAAGCCTCTCACTTATACCAGCACCCCGCCATGCCCGTCAGAATGCGCAATGTGCCCCGCTGGCGGGCGGGGTGAGGGAAAGGTGACCGCATAGCTGCCAAGGTTTCAGATTGGCATGTGTGACATTTTCATAATTTCAGTGTAATTAGGAGACATTTCAAAAACTATGAGTGACACCTATTCATGAGCAAAATCAAGCATTGAAGAGATGGGAAACACCTCATATATACTATAGCACATAAACAGGTAAGAGCAGTCTGCAGTCTGCCAGAAAGTCATTCACAGAGAGAGAATCAAAGAGAGCAGCACTCGAGAGACAGTGAGTTCAGGTACCTGCTGGTCTGTGGACTGATGCTGGGTGATGAAATATAATGGGCAGTGTTTTAAATAGCTTCTTGTGCATGTATTTAGCAAGAATTACTTTTCAAATGATATTGCTAAAGGACTGTAATGTAGGTTACGATTTTCAGTGCCACCGTGCTTCAGGATTGTGAACGTATTACAGATCTTGCATTAAACGAATTTCAGAAACTGCCACTGTACTTGAGACCTCTATTCAGGAAAAAACATCAACCTTTCCCTCGCAAAGCTGGAGGTTAGCACATGTCACTATCCACGTCAAAATATCAAGAAAGTGATCTTACCATCATCCTGGTAATGCCTGTCAAATGCCTGCTCGAGAGACCCCTGGACACCTTTAGATGCAGCAGATTGGTTCCGGTCTCCTATAACTTCTTTAATTAATGCAGGCCCTGCGCGCTCAATTGCAGGTAGACTCTGGCCTACAGCTGTCTGAAGGCAGGCTGTAGCCACTGTGGTCCGTGGCAATTCCAGTCGGCCCCCAGGCCTGCCTCCAGTGAAAGCCGGGTGACTGGTCCAGGCAGATGTACTGTCCTGACTCGATGCTGTGAGTCCCGGGCGGGGCCATCCAGTCTTCAGCCCCCGGCCCCGTAAAATATTGAATTCAGAAGGGTGGGGGTAAAATAGTGCAGCACACAACAGCCCAGGCCTGTGAGAGCTAATGCAGGAAGCGCCGCTAGCGTCACGGCCTGGTGCCATGAATATATCTAGAGCTCCGGCTGTGATTATTTGTAGCGCTCAGGCCACAGTTATTTGTGGCGCTCTGGCCACGGTATTATCCTGTGCTCAGTCCCTCCATCCATGATTATATGCAGCCCTCCCTCCGGCCATGATAAACTAGCGAGCCGTCTGCACTCCAGTAGTAGGAAGCGAAGTGACGTCCACCGCGATGACGTTTTGCTGACAGTGAGAGCGCGCCACGGGATTGGAAGCACTATGACGCAGTGTAACAGTTCAGTGAGGCTCAGCTGAGAGCCTCAGGCCTGCTGGAGCAGCGCGCCGAAGTCACGGGCAAGCCACAGATTCTAAGTTTTATTAAGAGCTTTCTGTGACAACCACCACACAGCATATGCGTGAAAATGCATTTCAGTGCGGTAATGCGGAGTACACACTGAAATGCGTTAGTGTCACGTCAGTTGCCTGATCCTTGGCAGGACTGTGACCGCTGTGATGCTTCTGCTACAGCTGCTGCCCTGGCTCACAACCCCCACCAGTCTCCCTCCTCCACCTTCCTCGAACCCGGAAGTGCAGTAGCATTTCCTGATTAGGCACTGTGCGCCTTCTTGTTATCCTACTCAGTCTGTTCCTCTTCACGCTGAGCCGCACGTGGAACATGCTCTCCCCACAGATTATACTTATTGTGGCCAAATAGGCTTAGATGGGTCTTCTTAGTAACTGCGAATCGTGTGCCTGGAGGAGGAGAGCTGGGGCTGCACCGGAGGACTAGATTTAGCCTCACCTTACCCTGCCTTCACTGCCTAGAGGCCCAAGGGGAGAAGTGGCAACAAATGTGCGCTGCTCCTCAGAGCCCTCTTCAACGGAGAGCTGCCCAGGCCTAGCTGTCGGCTCTGTCTGTGCCCCGCAGGCACCAGAGAGGTAGAGGAGCACATGTGTATCCAGCGGAGGCAGGTGCGCCGGTCTCTGCCCAAGGCACAAACAGTCTCTCTCCCTGCAGCAGGGGGTGTCTACACAGTCCAGGTGTCGGGGAGTGGCTCTGGAACACCAGTAAGTCTTGTAATGATGTCTGCAATGCTCTGCCTTGTTCTTGTTCTCTTCAAAACGCGAAATAAAAACTTTGCTCCTAGTTTTGAGAGGTAATGTTTTGAAGCAGCTTTTGTAGATACTTTGGTGCGGAGTAGCATGCAGGGATTCAAGTTCATACTAGTTGTGAGTGGCATGTGGCAGCATGCCGTCACTGCCGGACTACCCGACCGGTAAAGTCCACTGTGCGAGCGGTAGGGGGATTTTTTTTTTTTACCAAACTTCGCGCTACAAACAAAGTGCAGAGTTGCAAAAACTCTGCAAACTCCACTGGCGGAGCAGAGTTTGCCACCCACCCTTTGTAACAACCACAATCCTTGTCAGGGTGACCCACAAAAGTCGCCAAATAAACATGTGCTTAACCCTCTGCTTGGCAAAAAGCAGTGAGGCTTATTTTAGAGACACTGTGTAAAATATTTATGTAGCACACAACTGCACTAAAGTGAAAACACAGGCAAGAAAAATCCTAAACTAATTTAGAAATATAGAGTACATTTTAAAAGTTGAAATGAGATCACAATGTCAAAAATCTAATCCGTAGAACTGGAGGATGACGTAAAATGCGCACCTAAAAGCAGAAAGCGCTAACTGTGGGTATCTGATTGCGCTGGACCGGGATAAAGTCACAAGTTTAGGCTGACCACGATTGAGTGCGGCCCGTATACGGAAACCAGGTTACTCCAGCTTAAAATGTTACCTTCTTAAAATCCGTTGCACAGAAATCATATCTTCAGGATTTCAGAGGAGGAGCTCAACCAATGCCAGCCAGGGCTCCAGGACTGGGGGAGGCACCTCTTGGGGATCAGGATTGCACATTAGCAGAGGCTACAAGGCCAGTTGCAGTAGGTTAGCTGGGTATTTGCAGGGAGGCATCTGGATCTTGTTGTGCTTCTGTAGCTCAGAATAGGAGGTTGGCATACTGACCATTGGAGTCTCACTCTGGTTAGCATGGGATGAAGGGCATGGCAGTCCTCTGAAGAACAAGGCAGAGCTCAAGCAGCAAATCAGTCCTCTGGTAGCAGAAGGGGAGTCCTCTGGAAAAACAAGGCAGGCCTAAAGCAGCAGGGCAGTCCTCTGGGAAACAAGGCAATAATCTGTTGTAATGTGCACACGTTCAGGAGTGTATTGATAAGTGGCTCAGGAGGTCCAATATTTATACCACCCTTTGAAGTGGGGGAAACTTCTAGTCTGTCCACGCCTCTGGATCATGAAAGTTCCTTCTTCCCCTTTCTTTCTCTGCCCAGGCTCCAATGCTCTAGGGTGACAAAAGGCTGGTGTTAAGTTCCTTTGTGAGGGTGCTGGAGGCAGTCCTTTGAAATGTAAGTGTGGCAGGAAACCGCTCTGCCCCTACCATTTGAGCAGGATGGCCCTTTACTAGCTACACCCAGGCCTCACTATTCACTGTCTGGGGGGAATATGCATTCCTGATGGGAGAGAAATTAACAGACCCAGGCAGCTGGAAACTCATAGAAGGCCTTAGAAAGTTTAGGGCAGGGAAATGGCTAGTTTCTGAAATTGGCATTTTAAAAATTGTAGTCTAATATCCGACTTTACCACCAAAGAGGATTTTAAACTACAATTCATTTGAGTCCAAACATGACATTTCTACCTGCTCCCAATCAAAGGTTAGTACCTATTGAATGTAATAAGGTAAACCAATCTTATCGTATGGAGAGGTAGGCCTTACAGTAGTGAAAAACGAATTTAGTAGCTTTTACTATCATGACATGTAAAACTTAAAAACACATATCCTACTTTTTAAATACAATGCACCCTGCCCCAAGGGCTATTTAGGGCCTACTTTAGGAGTGGCTTATTTGTTTTAGAAAAGGAAGCTTTAAGCCTGAAAAATATATATTTAGCCAGGTCGAATTGGCAGTTTAAAATGGCACAACAGGTTTCAATGGCATGCTTGAGATGCTACTTTTAGTGGATGGCACAATGAGTGCTTCAGGCCCCACAGTAGCATTCATTTAATTTACATGCCCATGTTACCATAGATATGGGACTTACAAGTAAATTAAATGTACCAATCAGGTGTAAGCCAATTGTACAATGTTTTAGGAGGATAGCGCATGCACCGCCTAAGTCCTAAAAGCCAACAAAAATGAGTTCTGAAAACAGGAGTGGTGAAGGCAAAACATTTCGGGGTGACCATACAGAGAGGGCCAAGTCCAACAAATGTGTACAAGGTTGTAGCACAGCTCAGTAGTGCTTGACCGAATCATTTGTGTATAGTGTGTAAAAAGTTAATGGTGGTGTAAGTTGGTTTTTGGAGTGAATCTGTAGAGCTTGGTAAATGATGGCTGTGGGTTTGATGATGTTGCCATCTGATGTTTGGTGGATGCACAGATGAAGGTGCTTGTGTTGGTATATTATGGGATATTTTTGACAGATGATGTTGATTGTAGTAATGTATCTATGATGGTGGGGGTGTTGGTGTATGCTGTCGCTAATGATGTCTTATTTTGTGCAGTGTTCCTTATTTTTTTAAAAGGTATGTGATGTCGCAATGGCTCTATACTGGGGTGTGAATAGCATTATTACCCATTAATTGCATGACTTTTTGGTATTTATGGTAATGACATTGACACCACATTAGTCAACATCATCTCTCTATCTACTGTAGTTTTTTTTTTAGGGAATTTCATGGGTTTTTGGATACTTTTTTGTTGAGGGTTGTGTGATGTGTGGTTGTGAATGTTTGTTACATGACTGCTTACGTGGAAGTATGGTAGTGAGTATGGTGGGGTATGATGCTTGTTGTAGGATGATGGGTATGTGGACATATGTTGCTTTTGTTGATGAATGGTGGTAAATGTGTGGTCGTAAACTGATGGATGTGTTGTGTGATGTTAGTTGTGTAGATTTATGAGGTTAAGCGTGTTCACAAAGGATGTTTATTATGTGGACGTCTGATGGGGAGTGTGTTGCTGTATGATGGTTGCGGTACTTATTAGTGTATGTTAGTGGGTGCCCTCCAGCCAATTTACAGTTTTTCTGTGTGTCCCTTCCATACTGTTTGTGTGCATTACATCTGCCCTATAGCCCCTTTGTGTACCTCTGCCTCCCTTCTATACACCACACATCGTATGTGTGCGTTGCCCTGAATCTGAAGTTTGTGCTCCCATACCTATTGCAGCCTGTTAGTCCTATCCCCTCCCTGTTTGGTATCGGTGTGCTCCTCTGCAGCCCACCTGTGTGCCCTCCATCTTGCAGCCCCTTCTCTGAGCCCTGCAGCCCCTTGTGCTCCGGTCCTCCTGCAGCTCATGTGTGCTCCATGCCTCCCTCTAGGCGCCCTCTCCCTGCCACTGCAGCCCTTGTTGGTCACCTTGCCCCGGTTCTGCCTGTAATGGACCCCCTGCATGGAGGTGTTTGGAAAGCCCCTTCCCCACTGCAGCATTTTCTTACACTCAGCTCTCTTGCTGGATCATGGACATCGGGAGAGAATTTAGGAAGTTGTTGGGCCTATCTTAAACACTTCCCAATTTGGCTCTGTTCATTTAAAAAACCAAAAAGCGCCCTTGATCTTCACAATCACCGGGATGGTGGTTTGTGTATGCTCCATAAGCAAGGGGGCATTAGGAGCCTCCAACCCTTGCCTTGCCAAAGGGCGGGTGCTTTTGTGTTTTGGTAACTTTGCTACCTTTCAGCTCACGGGGTACTGTGTGCCCACAATCCCCATTCCTTTTGTCATATATTTTCCTTTCTTCACCCTGTGACTAGTAGAATTCCAGGTGTGTCGGACAGGCCTCTAGGAAGTGTCTCTTCCATAATTAGCTTTCTTGCTGTCTGTGTAAATCGTACATTGCTGGATTCAAAGTTTATAGTAATTGCCACCTTTGTATACCTGAATTTTCGATTTGCTTTCCAGCGCGTTATGTTGCACTGTAACTCGAGCATATGCCTTGGACGAGGTTTTTACTATTTTGAAAGTGTTAGTATAGAAAGTGTTAATATAGACGGCGAGGAGGGGGAAACGGAGAAAGTGCCTCTGAGAATCCCCACCTGCACCCACACACGCGACAAGGCACGACCTTATTCACTGGAGCTAAATTCACATTCGACGGAAAGGAGCGGTCTAGCAGCTGAACTGCCGAGCCTAACTCCATGTTCCCAAATTATTGATTATTCATTAATATACATGATCTTCAGCAGTGCCAGTGGTGAGTTTGTGATTTGTAAATAAAACAAGCGCAGGCCCCGTGTTTTTCGTCGGAGCCTGCTGCCAGGGCCGTGGAATGCTGGGTTTGCCGAATATCAAGTCTGGCCGCGATTGACCCCACCCAATGTCTATTTTTCCCTCCACCCTCCACCCTGCACTTCCTCTCTCTTTATCTCACTCATGCAGGGTCTTTTTATTTCCTGCTTCCCACGTTGTCATTTTTTCCTATCTCTTTTCTAGTTTCATTTCCCCTTTTCAGCCTTCCTCTCTCTTGTTCCGGGTCAAAATCTGAAGATTGTAATAAATAAAGCCCCAGTAGTCCCCAAAATGTCGTGCTGCCTTACACCTGCAACCATTAGAACAAATGAATCACTGATGAAATCACTCCATCACCCAGTGCCCCGGTTGTGCACCTGCAAACATTGCGAGTGCTTCTTTAAACCAGGCTGAACTTCACCAACAAACACCGTATGACAAGTGGACACTGTGTTCAGCCTGGCAGAACCCTGATGCAACGCAGTTTACGGTGTAAAAACTTGTAAATGTGCCCTCGCTCGCTCTGTTGCGAATACTGTTTACAGAAGCAATTAGCATGGAACAGCGCACAGAGGCACAGCTGCCTTCACTAGGGGTGGTGTATTCATTCCATGGTTTCATCTGCAGTTGATTTGGAGGGCTTCTGACCACCTCAAGGGTGTGATTGATGCAGTGGTCGAAGTGGGGAACAAAAAGTAGGGGAACAGGGGGCAGGAATAACCAGAGGATTAGGTCAGTGGGCGGAGCCAGAGATGTGGCTAGAATGGGCGGGGCCACCAAAGTATCCTGATGTGACCATTGTTTTGGTCTCAGTGGCGGCAGGCAGATAGCACGGCTGAATGATCAAGCTGTCATTTTGAAGTATGGACCATTCCTGCAGTCCTGGGATGTTTTTAAAATAAAAAAAGTAAGGGAACGGACTGTAATAAATAAACAAGCATTTACAATGCAATGGTTTTGCCTTTGTTAAAGTTAGAGCTATTGGCATTGCTCTTGACATTATTTTTATTTATGTTTTTTTTAAACATAAATAAATGGCATTGTCATTTACAATGCCACTAGCTTTATCTCTAGCAAATGACACAAACAAACACACACAGAGCCCCCCCACACACACCCACACAGAGCCCCCCGCACACACAGCCACACAGAGCCCCCCGCACACACAGCCACACAGAGCCCCCCACACACACAGCCACACAGAGCCCCCCACACACACAGCCACACAGAGCCCCCCACACACACAGCCACACAGACCCCCCCACACACACAGCCACACAAAGCCCCCCACACACACAGCCACACAGAGCCCTCCACACACCCACACAGAGCCTTCCACACACACCCACACAGCACAAGCAGGCAACAGGGGCACACGGAGGCACAAGCAGGCAACAGGGGCACACGGAGGCACAAGCAGGCAACAGGGGCACGAAAACGAAAACGGAGGCACAAGCAGGCAACAGGGGCACACGGAGGCACAAGCAGGCAACAGGGGCACACGGAGGCACAAGCAGGCAACAGGGGCACACGGAGGCACACGGAGGCACAAGCAGGCGACAGGGGCACACAGAGGCACAAGTAGGCGACAGGGGCACACAGAGGCACAAGCAGGCGACAGGGGCACGAAAACTGAGGCACAAGCAGGCGACAGGGGCACGAAAACTGAGGCACAAGCAGGCAACAGGGGCACACGGAGGCACAAGCAGGCAACAGGGTCACGAAAACGAGCACAAGCAGGCAAAAGGGTCACAAGCAGGAATTGTAATTTAGACGGGGCTGAAGTGGAGAATGGTCAGTAGGGAAGTAGTGCGGCTGGTGCAGTGGTACCAGGCTGAAAGGTGAGAGGGGCTGTCTGCACCCCAGTTTGGACAGTTTCCACTACCTAACAGGGATTGGTGGGAGGGGGCGTACTTCTTGCTTGCTTTAGGGCTGTTACTTCGGGGACGCAGTGCACGCTCTTGCCTGCTGCCTGCTGCTGCCGGGACACGACAACAGGCAGGGAGAGGACAGGCTGGGAGAGGGCAGGGAGGGGGCAGGCTGGGAGAGGGCAGAGAGGGGACACGCTGGGAGAGGGCAGGTTGGGAGAGGGCAGGCTGGAAGTGGACAAGCTGGGAGAGGACAGGCTGGGAAAGGTCATGGAAGGGACAGGCTGGGAGAGGGCAGGCTGGAAGAGGACAGGCTGGGAAAGGACAGGGAGGGGACAGGCTGGGAGAGGGCAGGCTGGGAGTGGGCAGGCTGGGAGTGGGCAGGCTGGGAGAGGGCAGGCTGGGAGAGGGCAGGCTGGGAGAGGGCAGGCTGGGAGAGGGCAGGCTGGGAGAGGGCAGGCTGGGAGAGGGCAGGCTGGGAGAGGGCAGGCTGGGAGAGGGCAGGCTGGGAGAGGGCAGGCTGCGAGAGGGCAGGCTGCGAGAGGGCAGGCTGCGAGAAAGTCCGGAAGAAGGAAAAGGTGTCATTGCACCTCAAGCCCTCACAGGGGATGCAGAAAATCATTCTTTGGATAGGTAACAAATAATGAAGCCAAAAGGATGGGCCAACCCACTCATCCATCACTACCATGCCTTACACAGAATCGTGCCAAGGGTGCACACTGGTGATCTGTGCATTTCACGATCAGGTTCCACCCCCTTCCTCGCTGACACTCTTAATCACAGAGATGTCACATGCACTAGGAACACTTACTCAGGCTGCCTCCGCCGGCTGCTCCTGCGCTGTGCGAGGCCTCGCGGGGCCCCCCGGCCGGCACTGGGGCGCCCCCGGGGCCGGCTCCGGGCGGAGTGCACCCGCTTTGCCTCTCAAAATGCCCCGGGTTAGAGAAATAGTCCCGCAGACGCGGCAGCTCGCGGCCGCTCTCCAGCAGCTCAGTGTGCAGCTCCAGCGCCGTCAGCACCAGCTGTTCCCGTAGGAGTTGAGCGGCCAGCACATCCAGCGGCACCGAGCGCGGCTCCGCTGCAGGGCCCGTGGGAGGGGCCGGTTCCGGGGGTCCAGCTGGTGACAGAGCAGGCTCCGAGCCGCCTGACGGGGACAAGAGGTCTGCCGCGGTCTCATCTTCCTCTTCCGAGTCGCTCAGGAAGGGGTTAACTGAGGCCCCGGGAGCGCCAGCCATGGCGAGGCACCGGGCTCTACTTGACGACCTCGCCCGACACCAGCGCAGACCGGGAGCGGTGACAGCTGAGCAACAGCGCATGCGCAGCCCTAGGACAGCCAGGCCAACCCACGGTACCTGTCAATACAGACAGAGACAGAAAAGAAGGACTAAACCTGACATCTGCAAGGGGAGCCTGCGCACGAGCTGTCTCGTGACACCCCTTTTCTTTGTTTATGACATTTCTTCTCACGTGACCTGCTCTATGTTCTGGGGAGCGGACATAAAATCCAGATGGGAGAGGCTGCGTTGGTGGTCATTCGTGAGAAAAGCGGACTTCGCCTCTGTCTTATATTTGCTGCTGCGCACTCTCAATATAAGGTTCCCCATATGCAGGCGAAAATCTAGAGTGGGTGCAAGTTACCCAGGGATATAAGAAACGGGGAATGGAGTCAAAGCATCTAACCACGCCCAAACGGTGTTGAATCGGCCAGCTACACCTAACATGGCGGGACATTAGGTCCGACGTGTGGATATATGCGGCCTAGTGTTTGATTTTGTGAATCTTCCCAGAGCTTAGTGATAAGTAAATACACAGCAAAATAAACGTAGCATTAGTTCGGAATCTGAAACGATTTCTTCTGGCGGACGAAGTTATAATAGTTTATGCACCAATTTTAGCAGTGGTTAGAATACAGAGGTTCAAAATATTCTTTGTTGAGCAAATAACTGAAATAACAAGCGGGAGGGGGCGGGAAAGGGGGAGGAGAGACGCTGACGACGGCCGGCCGGAGCACGAAGGCGGGCACCAGGAAACAAGCGGGAGGGGGAGCAAGGGAGGTGCCGGCAATGCCGGAACAGACTCGGGGGCGTTCCCGGCGTCGCGTGACGTCGGCAAAAGCCAAAGAATGTCGGGAACGCCCCCGTGTCTGGTCCGGCATTGACGGACAGGCCCCTCGTCCAATGGCAAGGCTCCATTTACGGAGCCAGCCAATGAATGAGGAGGGCCGACCCAAAGCACACTACAATTCTCATCAGGTTTTCGCCTGCGCGAAAAAGATGCGCAGAGCGCATCTTTTTGGCGAGGCAAAACCTAAACAAGCATTTACAATGCAATGGATTTGCCTTTGTTAAAGTTAGAGCTATTGGCATTGCTCTTGACACTCTGAAGCTCCACTCTGAAGCTCCACTCTGAAGCTCCACTCTGAAGCTCCACTCTGAAGCTCCACTCTGAAGCTCCACTCTGCACTCTGAAGCTGCACTCTGAAGCTCCACTCTGCACTCTGAAGCTCCACTCTGAAGCTCCACTCTGAAGCTCCACTCTGAAGCTCCACTCTGAAGCTCCACTCTGAAGCTCCACTCTGCACTCTGAAGCTCCACTCTGCACTCTGAATCTGCACTCTGAAGCTCCACTCTGCACTCTGAAGCTCCACTCTGCACTCTGAAGCTCCACTCTGCACTCTGAAGCTCCACTCTGCACTCTGAAGCTCCACTCTGCACTCTGAAGCTCCACTCTGAAGCTCTACTCTGCACTCTGAAGCTCCACTCTGAAGCTCCACTCTGCACTCTGAAGCTCCACTCTGAAGCTCCACTCTGCACTCTGAAGCTCCACTCTGAAGCTCCACTCTGCACTCTGAAGCTCCACTCTGAAGCTCCACTCTGCACTCTGAAGCTCCACTCTGCACTCTGAAACTCCACTCTGAAGCTCCATTCTGCACTCTGAAGCTCCACTCTGAAGCTCCACTCTGCACTCTGAAGCTCCACTCTGAAGCTCCACTCTGCACTCTGAAGCTCCACTCTGAAGCTCCATTCTGCACTCTGAAGCTCCACTCTGAAGCTCCATTCTGCACTCTGAAGCTCCACTCTGAAGCTCCACTCTGCACTCTGAAGCTCCACTCTGAAGCTCCACTCTGCACTCTGAAGCTCCACTCAGAAGCTCCACTCTGAAGCTCCACTCTGAAGCTCCACTCTGAAGCTCCACTCTGAAGCTCCACTCTGAAGCTCCACTCTGAAGCTCCACTCTGAAGCGCCACTCTGAAGCGCCACTCTGAAGCGCCACTCTGAAGCGCCACTCTGCAGCTCCACTCTGCAGCTCCACTCTGCAGCTCCACTCTGCAGCTCCACTCTGAATCTGCAGCTCCACTCTGAATCTGCAGCTCCACTCTGAATCTGCAGCTCCACTCTGAAGCTCCACTCTGCACTCTGAAGCTCCACTCTGAAGCTCCACTCTGAAGCTCCACTCTGAAGCTCCACTCTGAAGCTCCACTTTGAAGCTCCACTCTGCACTCTGCACTCTGAAGCTCCACTCTGCACTCTGAAGCTCCACTCTGCACTCTGCACTCTGAAGCTGCACTCTGCACTCTGAAGCTCCACTCTGCACTCTGAAGATCCACTCTGCACTCTGAAGCTCCACTCTGAAGCTCCACTCTGAAGCTCCACTCTGCACTCTGAAGCTCCACTCTGAAGCTCCACTCTGCACTCTGAAGCTCCACTCTGAAGCTCCACTCTGCACTCTGAAGCTCCACTCTGCACTCTGAAGCTCCACTCTGCACTCTGAAGCTCCACTCTGAAGCTCCACTCTGCACTCTGAAGCTCCACTCTGAAGCTCCACTCTGCACTCTGAAGCTCCACTCTGAAGCTCCACTCTGCACTCTGAAGCTCCACTCTGAAGCTCCACTCTGCACTCTGAAGCTCCACTCTGCACTCTGAAGCTCCACTCTGAAGCTCCACTCTCCACTCTGAAGCTCCACTCTGAAGCTCCACTCTGAAGCTCCACTCTGAAGCGCCACTCTGAAGCTCCACTCTGCAGCTCCACTCTGCAGCTCCACTCTGAATCTGCAGCTCCACTCTGAATCTGCAGCTCCACTCTGAATCTGCAGCTCCACTCTGAATCTGCAGCTCCACTCTGAATCTGCAGCTCCACTCTGAATCTGCAGCTCCACTCTGAAGCTCCACTCTGAAGCTCCACTCTGAAGCTCCACTCTGAAGCTCCACTCTGAAGCTCCACTCTGAAGCTCCACTCTGCACTCTGAAGCTCCACTCTGCACTCTGAAGCTCCACTCTGCACTCTGAAGCTCCACTCTGCACTCTGAAGCTCCACTCTGAAGCTCCACTCTGCACTCTGAAGCTCCACTCTGAAGCTCCACTCTGCACTCTGAAGCTCCACTCTGAAGCTCCACTCTGAAGCTCCACTCTGAAGCTCCACTCTGCACTCTGAAGCTCCACTCTGCACTCTGAAGCTCCACTCTGCACTCTGAAGCTCCACTCTGAAGCTCCACTCTGCACTCTGAAGCTCCACTCTGAAGCTCCACTCTGCACTCTGAAGCTCCACTCTGCACTCTGAAGCTCCACTCTGAAGCTCCACTCTGCACTCTGAAGCTGCACTCTGAAGCTCCACTCTGCACTCTGAAGCTGCACTCTGAAGCTCCACTCTGCACTCTGAAGCTGCACTCTGAAGCTCCACTCTGCACTCTGAAGCTCCACTCTGCACTCTGAAGCTCCACTCTGCACTCTGAAGCTCCACTCTGCACTCTGAAGCTCCACTCTGAAGCTCCACTCTGCACTCTGAAGCTCCACTCTGAAGCTCCACTCTGCACTCTGAAGCTCCACTCTGAAGCTCCACTCTCCACTCTGAAGCTCCACTCTGAAGCTCCACTCTGAAGCGCCACTCTGAAGCTCCACTCTGCAGCTCCACTCTGCAGCTCCACTCTGAATCTGCAGCTCCACTCTGAATCTGCAGCTCCACTCTGAATCTGCAGCTCCACTCTGAATCTGCAGCTCCACTCTGAAGCTCCACTCTGAAGCTCCACTCTGAAGCTCCACTCTGAAGCTCCACTCTGCACTCTGAAGCTCCACTCTGCACTCTGAAGCTCCACTCTGCACTCTGAAGCTCCACTCTGCACTCTGAAGCTCCACTCTGCACTCTGAAGCTCCACTCTGCACTCTGAAGCTCCACTCTGCACTCTGAAGCTCCACTCTGAAGCTCCACTCTGCACTCTGAAGCTCCACTCTGAAGCTCCACTCTGCACTCTGAAGCTCCACTCTGAAGCTCCACTCTGAAGCTCCACTCTGAAGCTCCACTCTGAAGCTCCACTCTGCACTCTGAAGCTCCACTCTGCACTCTGAAGCTCCACTCTGCACTCTGAAGCTCCACTCTGCACTCTGAAGCTCCACTCTGAAGCTCCACTCTGCACTCTGAAGCTGCACTCTGAAGCTCCACTCTGCACTCTGAAGCTGCACTCTGAAGCTCCACTCTGCACTCTGAAGCTGCACTCTGAAGCTCCACTCTGCACTCTGAAGCTGCACTCTGAAGCTCCACTCTGCACTCTGAAGCTCCACTCTGAAGCTCCACTCTGCACTCTGAAGCTCCACTCTGAAGCTCCACTCTGCACTCTGAAGCTCCACTCTGAAGCTCCACTCTGCACTCTGAAGCTCCACTCTGAAGCTCCACTCTGAAGCTCCACTCTGAAGCTCCACTCTGCAGCTCCACTCTGCAGCTCCACTCTGAATCTGCAGCTCCACTCTGAATCTGCAGCTCCACTCTGAATCTGCAGCTCCACTCTGCACTCTGAAGCTCCACTCTGCACTCTGAAGCTCCACTCTGAAGCTCCACTCTGCACTCTGAAGCTCCACTCTGAAGCTCCACTCTCCACTCTGAAGCTCCACTCTGAAGCTCCACTCTGAAGCTCCACTCTGAAGCTCCACTCTGAAGCTCCACTCTGCACTCTGAAGCTCCACTCTGCACTCTGAAGCTCCACTCTGCACTCTGAAGCTCCACTCTGCACTCTGAAGCTCCACTCTGAAGCTCCACTCTGCACTCTGAAGCTCCACTCTGAAGCTCCACTCTGCACTCTGAAGCTCCACTCTGAAGCTCCACTCTGCACTCTGAAGCTCCACTCTGAAGCTCCACTCTGCACTCTGAAGCTCCACTCTGAAGCTCTACTCTGCACTCTGAAGCTCCACTCTGAAGCTCCACTCTGCACTCTGAAGCTCCACTCTGCACTCTGAAGCTCCACTCTGCACTCTGAAGCTCCACTCTGCACTCTGAAGCTCCACTCTGCACTCTGAAGCTCCACTCTGAAGCTCCACTCTGCACTCTGAAGCTCCACTCTGCACTCTGAAGCTCCACTCTGAAGCTCCACTCTGCACTCTGAAGCTCCACTCTGCACTCTGAAGCTCCACTCTGCACTCTGAAGCTCCACTCTGCACTCTGAAGCTCCACTCTGCACTCTGAAGCTCCACTCTGCACTCTGAAGCTCCACTCTGAAGCTCCACTCTGCACTCTGAAGCTCCACTCTGCACTCTGAAGCTCCACTCTGCACTCTGAAGCTCCACTCTGAAGCTCCACTCTGCACTCTGAAGCTCCACTCTGAAGCTCCACTCTGCACTCTGAAGCTCCACTCTGCACTCTGAAGCTCCACTCTGCACTCTGAAGCTCCACTCTGCACTCTGAAGCTCCACTCTGCACTCTGAAGCTCCACTCTGCACTCTGAAGCTCCACTCTGCACTCTGAAGCTCCACTCTGCACTGTGCTCCTGAAAGGACAGTTCTGGGACACCATGACGCACCACTACCCTTCGGTGTCAGTGTGTGACCAAGAAACGCAGGGATCCGTGATACACATGTGGGGGTGCATGTGTGCGTGCATACATGTGTATGTAACAGAAAGCGGTGTCGATCGTGTCGTGACAGAGTTGGTTCATGACAATCGTCTCGCGGTGGCTGTTCTAGTCTGACGGTGACCTTGGACGTGGTTTGTTTCTCTCGTCCGCTCATGCAATCCTGGGCCGGACAAGAGAACATTCAGACCTGTCACCGGTGGCTCTTGGGCGGCCGGGGACCCGTCTCTAGAGCTCAGGATGGGGGGCTGGGGACGGGAGGGGTGGGGGCCTGAGCGCTCTGCGCTCTCCGTCAGCCGCGGCCCACTCAGTACACGGGGCTCTGGCAATCTCCGTCACAGACTGCCTAGGACTGCCTAGGAGTGTACGGGGCTCTGGCAATCTCCGCCACAGAGTTCCCAGGAGTACACGGTGCTCCGGCGATCTATGCCACTGTGCATTAGAGCTGGTGTGTCTAGTAGTACATGGGGCTCTGGCGATCTCCGTCACGGACTGCCTATACGTGCACGGTACTCTGGCAATCTCCGCCACAGAATTAGGGAGGGGGAGCAAGGGAGGTGCCGGCAATGCCGGAACAGAATCGGGGGCGTTCCCGGCGTCGCGTGACGTCGGCAAAAGCCAAAGAATGTCGGGAACGCCCCCGTGTCTGGTCCGGCATTGACGGACAGGCCCCTCGTCCAATGGCAAGGCTCCATTTACGGAGCCAGCCAATGAATGAGGAGGGCCGACCCAAAGCACACTACAATTCTCATCAGGTTTTCGCCTGCGCGAAAAAGATGCGCAGAGCGCATCTTTTTGGCGAGGCAAAACCTAAAAAGTAGGGCCACGCCGTGCCCTTCCGATCCCGCCCACTTCTACCACTGGATTGATGGGATGGTAGCAGTGTGTTCATGATTGCGGCATCTCATGCTGCTTTTGATCGCTGTATGTTTTGCTTCAGATTCTCAATCAGCAGTCTAGGTTGACTCTAGCCATTAGTTGCCTCGTTCTTCCACTCACATCTCAACATCCACATATGATACGCGTGCCTGTGTGTATTTTGTGGCGCTATGATAACTTTACTTAGTGAGTGTACTGTGAGGGGTAACATTGGATGGAAATGCTCTTGATTTGAAAGTCTGTTGTGATGAAGTTTGTTACTGTAATCTGATTTTGTTCTTCTTCAGGAGCTGGAAATGCAGGCCCAGATGCATGGGCTACCCACTTCGTCTCCTTCTGGTATTAGCGCGGCAGACCTGGCCCAGCAGATGTCCAAGCAGGAGTTCAGCCAGGATGAGCGATCCTTTGAGGCCAAGCGAAAGCCTCAAGAGCCGGGAGACTCGCAGCAGCATCAGGTATCTTTGCCTCAGTCTACGTACCAGCAGCTGGACTTCAGCCAGGCCATGGGCTTTAACGACAGCAGTACCAGCTTCCATGATCCACTGGCCAGCCAAGGAGGCACATCCTTCCCCTCCTTGTCCAACAAGGAACTGGACCAGATGCTGTTGGAGGGGGCTTTGTTGCCACTGTCTGCTGACCCTCGTAGCGCCACCATGTCTCCGGTTGCCTCAAAAGCTAGCAGTCGCAGGAGCAGCTTTTCTATGGACGAGTCAGATATGGTGTAGCAGCATAGCAGCTCTGACCTGCACAGCCCTGGGGAGCCCTGCCTGGCACGTTCCCCTGGATATTGGTTGAGCCCCACCATGCATGCTCCTTTGGACACGTCACCTGATGCACACTTGTATATACTTTCAAGTGTCCTGCTGGATGTCGGCAAGGCTGCTTTGTGGTGCTTAATGACTTGACAACACCTAACTTAAAGCAAGAGTGCTTATACATCTTTCCTCCGGTGCGATTTTGGGGGTTGTTCCTGCAGTCGAGGTCCAGGGTTGCTGCCAAGTTCAAGGGTCACTGAAGATTTTCTCTCCTCTCCCGAAACACCCTTGGAGTTACTGCCTCACTTGCACAGACCTACCACCCTGTCACAGTGCCTTACTGCTCGGTGCGCAAGATTTCTCCTCTGCAATCTACAGGAGGAATCGCGTCCTAGCTTTGCACACGTTTGAGCTCTCCGAATCTTTCTTCTGGTCTCTCCTTTGCTGTTCCTTCCTCTCTCCCTCCTCCCAGTAAATACATTTATTCCACATACAGGCTACTGATGTGCGAGTAGCCTTGTATGTTCTATTGTTACTGACCGGTTCGCTCAGCACTGCCAGATGAAAGATTGGTCACCTCAAACCTGTCGAGGGTCTGCATTAGTAGGCTTATATATGCCTTGAATTCTGATTTGTTTGCTTTGTACTTTCAAGGATCTTCACTGGATCTTCACCACTGTCATTGATCATTGTTGGTTACCTCCGCGCTCCTGTGGATTCTGAGTGGTTTGAACCGCATTGCGCAGTGTCCTGATTGGCTACCACCACAATCTTACAGATTCTGATTGGTTGCCTCAATTTTGTCACAGATCCCTACTGTTGATAGTTACTGACCATTTGTGGAGACAATCTTAGCTCTTTACATACATTTCAGCAATATGAATGGTAGGTGTCATTCCATTTACTTTAATGAATTATCAGAGAAACTGTGCTGCCGTTCTGCACCTGCTCTCAAGGTCAAAGTAAACACCTAAAAGCAATCCTTAACTGCACACTTACATGCCCAGAACCAAGTGCTCGCACGGAGTCTACAGCAAGGTAGAAAGGCATAAACAGGAATTCACGCTCATACACGCACAGACACGGATATACAGAACTGTATCGAGGTTTTCACTCATCAGCTCTCAGGCATGTGTGTTTACATTCTCAAGCATGCACCAAGATGGGCGCATACAGAGGTGTACGGAAATATACCCAAGAATGCATATAAACACACACACACATCCCTAAGCACACAGGAGTGTACAGATCACACACACAATACAAGCATTCTTGCATCGGATGTACAAGCAAACACCCAAAGATATAAACCCTTTTATACACAAAGGCACTTATATTTCCCCTGAATTGCACTTAAAGCTTTCTAAGCAATCTGAAATGGCCTTAAGACCCAGCCCCATGCTGGTGAAGAGGTACCTTGTGAATATGTGCCTTACTTAAGCAGCACTTATACCCTTCCCTGGCACCTGTGCCTGGGGAATATGAGAGGAGCCCAGGGCTGGGGGACGTTATTCCTTCAAGAGATATCTCCACTTGAATCCCAGTGTGTTTCACTGCACCCTCATCTGATCGTCCCGCTTTGGAGTATGCCTTACTTGGAGAAGACATCTTGGAGGTTAAATTCTCCTACAGGTAGGGAGAGGAAAGGAGAGACATGATTGAGCCCCGTCACTTCCTTGTAATCAGTGGACACGACAAAGGAAGGTGATGTGCTTTCCTCCCCTACGCGTCTGCTGATGGAAGCCATTGTATTTATCTGACCCACCCGAGCTCTGTTGTTGAGCCAGTTACCCTCAAGGGGCGGTGCATCTTCTACCAAAGTGGTCTCTATGCTCCCCTGGATGTGGAGACCCTGTGCCTTAGGAATATGTAGCCGAGGGATGTATTTGCAATAAATACCTGCATTCTTCACCCAATTCCTTTAGTCACTGGACCGTGTGCCAATTTGTGGTGGAACTTTTTATGAAAACATGAGACCAAAGGGTACACTGCTAGTTCATCCTCCATGTAAATTACTTCCACTCCTTGAACCCTCATTTTCTGTCACCAAATGGTTGTTTTTAAGCCTTGTATCTGAACCAACCCCTGTTATTTTCTTTCTAATATTCTCCTTGACATTTTTCCACGTGGCCAGAGATAACAGAATAAAACGTATTTAAGGACTGTGACTTTCTAGCTTTCTGTCTTGTGTGGAAGACTCTCCCAAGAGCGGAGTCGAGCATCCACAGCACTTGCCCGTCAGATCGCGCCTGCGCGGCTGACAGGCGGTTAGGTATTTGTCCACTCTGTAGGCCACTGGCTCTTGGTTTGATGTTGGGTCTCCGCTTGTGCCCTGAAGTCTTGTGAGCTCCCGCATGCACTCCTTGCAGCTCACACCACTGGTTGGGTCATGCATTCTCTGCCTACAGCATTAGAAGCAGGTCAGATACTGCCTCTGCGGCTTTGACGTTGTCCGTTAGTCTGATCTTCCATCCACTGATTGCAGCATGATCACCAGTCAGGTTCTTGATCTAAAGCCTGCTTCGCTGTGACATGGTCAGCTGCTAGTTGTCACTAGCAGGCGGCCAGCTCTTGCATCCACGGGTTCCATCACAAGCTCTCGGTCATATCCGTGTCCGCTGCTGCAGCATCAGATGCTTGTCACCTACAGCCATTCATATAATTGTTGTCCCTTTATCAGAAGTTGATGTCAGTGGAAGAGAACTGCCTAAAGCGAAGATTCACCGGTCAGCCTAGATTCTTTTTTAATATGCGATTGATGTGCAGAGGGGTCTGGAGGGTTCTAGAATTGGCGTCACCATCAGAGTTGTTGTGAGGCTGTCATTTTCTGCAAGATCGATTTCTTTTTATGGCTAGCTTATTTGCTGGCAATGCAAAATTGAGGGTGGCCAGTAACAGCCAAAGTTGTGGGTGCCCAAATGCTCAACCTGATCTGGCTCTAGCTTGAGTCCTTTGTATGGGTCACACCTAGGGGTATCCCACAGGTTGCTGCTTTTCTCTTTTAAAAGTTCCTGATATTCCAGCACGCTTAGATCCAAACTAATACGACATCTGTCTGGCCCCATTGACAACAGTACTGCCACAAGAATGTTTTTTTATTTAATTTCTATTTTTCTTTTCGTAGTCTAATAATATAGTATGGTTGACTTTTCATACTACACACATCCTGTAAAACAAAACAGTATCATCTTGATATATTTTTCACATGGTTCATATTGGACGAGGGCATCCTCGAATACATCGATTGTGTTGCTATCTGCTAATCTGCTATAAAGAAAAAGAACAACAACTCTTGAACAACAAACAACAGACCCCCTCCCCCCGCCAGTTTATAATCACAGACTGCAGCTCAACCTGGAAGAATCTGTGGGGAAGAAATCTGCCCCACGAATGTTATTCCTATATGTCACCAGGTTAAGCCCAGAGTCATACAATACTTCTCAGAACTGTCTGCGGCATTCAGCCTCCAAGAAGCCCAGAAAGAGGGGGAGGCGAGTGGAAAGGTGCACAAGGCGCTACCCGGCCTTCCCTTTGAGCACACAGTGCCAGATATGTGGCACAGGTGAGATATCGAAAACTACCTCTATTTGTGGGAGGGACTGACGGTGGCCAGGGGTCCTTGCAGCTCTGTTTCACTTTTTTCTGTTAATTTTCACGGTTTAATTTTTTGATATTTGTGAACAATTCATAAGATGAACATCAACGTCTAAAAATATTTGGCAATCATTAATTTAAGCAAAGAATAAATAAAAAATTAACATCATCGTCAGAGAGGGAATTTAGAGCAGGGGCCTAGAAATCCCCAGTTTGCCCTTGTTAGTGTGGAACAATCAGGACTTGGGATGAAGACCCGCTTTTCTTTGGCATTCTGCATACCTGAGAACAACCTGAACCCTCATCTTTGTCGAAACCAAATGTGAATTTGAACACGAGAAATCATCAATGTGATAGGTCCCTTGCTAGGAGTTTGATACACCTTTACCTTTCTTTGTGTTTAAGATTATCATTTGGGGCCGACATAGGAGGCTTTTGTACCATTCTAACACTCCCCAATGGATAATGGGGCCAGAGACCCTCCACGCATGGCACTGCTTGCTTAGTCAGATAGGGCCTTGACCACTTCAGTTGAGTAATGCTGGGTGAAGTGCTACTGTTTTAGTCCTGAAGCCCAGACCTAGCAGCCCCTATGAAGGAAAAAGAAGTGTCGTCATTAGATCTATTCCACCATCAAACACCCAAAGGAAATGCAGCATATTTCCCCAAAGAATTACCCTTCACACTGGGTCTAAATTAATACAAAGCATCTTTGTCTCTGTTATAGATTTCAACACTGCACTTCCTGTCCTCTGAGATCATTTCCTGGTTCACAGTTTGTAGGCAGTTCGCACAATTAATGATAATACTAAGTGAAAATATTTGGGGCTAGAAGTTAAAAAGAAACAAATTAAAGGGTTTTAGATTGCCAAACCGTGCTGAACTTAAACTATTAATAGTATGGCTCAACAAGCTGTAGACTTCCTTTATTGTTATTCTGAAAAGCAAACCATGCCACTGCCTGATTTTGATTGAGTTTGAATTTATAGAGCGCTTAATTTACCCAAAGGCGTCAAGGTGCTATTATCGACCGTCCAGTGCTAAAACCTAACTGAAAATCCACCTAAAAATCGGTCTATAAAGCCAGGTTTTTAGAGGTTTCCTGAAAGGCAACAACTGTGGGATGGCATGCTTTGCGGAAGAGAGTTCCAGAGTTCACTTGCAGCAATCGAGAAGGCTCTATCTCCTCTTTTCTTCTTTTGAGTCCTACTCAAAGACGCAGGGGATAGCCACCCCAGTCCTCTGCTTGATGGCCATGTTTCTAAGCTACTGCTCATCTTGTAAGAGATAAAATGCAGTACTATGCCGACTCTGCACTCTACTCGTCTCACAGAGGAGGCAGCGGAACGCTAGCTCCTTAAAATAATTTTCGGCCTTGAAATTTTCTGTGAGTTCATCATCTTTGACAACAGATTCACACATCTCAATGACTGGTTACAGTATGTGCATCTTCTCCTTCAGGTGATCCAAAAAATACATTTTACAGACAGGAACTGCACCTTCATTCGCATAGCCCCAACCATGGAACACCACACCTATTTTTGTGGATCTCCTTGCCTAGTAATAACTGTATTATACTCCTGTTTTAGAAGCAAGTGGAGATTCTCCATCCTCACCTTCTTATTGTAATTATTTGAATGTATTATTACCCTATTTCAAAACCCAGCCCTCAACCGAAGGGTAGCAGTGTTCTGTATAATAATTGTTAACCACGACATACAATTTCAAGATACATTAAAAAAAAATATAACACTAAGGCACATATCCAACAAAACGGAAGAAATAAAATACAACAAAAAGAGACCGACTTAAAACAAGAAAAGCTTTTAACTAATACAGCCAGCAATGAACCCAAGAAAGTCCCCATTAAGCCAGGTAAAGTTCATTTAAAAAAAAAAAAAAAGATATAAGCCTTTTATGAAAACCCGGAAGATCAAGGGCTGTACGAATAAAACAGGAAAGGGAATTCTGCAAGGCTGGGAGCCACAGTGGAAAATGCCATGCTAGTGTATTTGACACTCAGGGAATCTGAGACGAAGCACAACTCTATTATGACTGAACGAAGTGCCACCTGCATATCTTGGTTTTTGCCAGATAATTTGGTTTTTCCATAACAAGTACTTTGCAAACCATGCAAGCCAACGTAATAAGAGTATAAATATGTTGGATGGCAGTACCCAAAAAAATAACAATAATAAAACTAGCGTAAAATGGTCAGGCTTTTCTTATCCACTTACGGTATGGTCGCAGTATAATTGACATTCATAATCTTAAATTTGACTGGCAGATCACAGTACAGTGATCGACTTCTCTGTATATTTCCCTCGGTAAGATAACCATTGTACTGTTGGGATCTGATTTTGTTCTGGGTATTTTGGGTAAACTTCGTTTCAAACTTTTGGATTTCGCATTTGTGTCACAAATCAGGTTTCTTGTTTTGTGCGCAGTGTTGCGGTGCCTTCCTTCTTCACGGCATGCAAGCTTCAGTCTCTTCCTGCTTCTTAACTACTAATGATTGTGAACACAGATTGGTGTGTCTTGAATATTCATTCTTTGTCGCTTAGGTCCTTTCCGGTTCCCTTCTGATTCTTGGTCGTCCCCTTGATAGATAATCTTGGGTGATCTTCAAGTCAGATGGGTAGTGAGGCTTTACATTATCCAAACCAAGGATAGCTTTGACACCCTTTGACAGTGTGTGTCCCATAGTTCACAACCTACACACCTGCCCAAGCACCTGGATACCCTGTCGGTGGATTAGTGCGCTATGCAAATCAGTATAACATAACATTTAGTGGGAACATTTGCAAGGCTTCCATTGCTCATGGCCTTGTGGTATCCACATTCTTGGAGCATGAGGAGCAGTCCTCCTACATGAGAATGATGTCCACTACATCAGAATACATCTGGATTTTGTAGCCGCCCAGAAACTGTGAAATCTGCAGAACAGCTGCATAGGCGCGTGGGTGTCTATGTAAACACTACTCTCTTGACACAGCTTCATATGCATATATTGTGTTTAACTTGGCATCCCCTTGTTGGTTTCCTGATTTCCTGAATGCTGTCACTTCTAATAATAATAGAAGTGGGTGGAGTAAGAGTACAAGTTCTGGTAATTAGTACTTGACATTTCCCCAAGTAAGAGAAAACATCCTCTGGAGCTTCCGGGATGAGGGCCCAAGGTGGTTTGAGCCAAAGGGTTGTATTGATTTAAGGCTTTTTAAAGTTTGTTGCTGAATAATACAAAAGGTGCATGTGGAAAAATAACACAAGGAGCTGAGCAGCATTTATCTACTTAGATTCCCAGAAAAAGGTGTTTTAGTGCCGCATTCAAATGCTTGACTAGTGGTGAAATGGTCATGTGTTAAGTTGCCACTTGGCCAGTATTTTACAGACATGGCCAGTATTTTTCTCTGAGAAACGTGACAGATGTAGATATTCCAAATTACTCTCCCTTTTGTGAGCATCATGTGTAGGCACTGTAGAGTGTGCCTGCTCTTGAAAATGCTGCACGTGTGTGCATGGAAGCCTCATCCCTTTCCTACGTCCGCTTAAGGTTGGTCTACCACATGCCTGCCTTTAATATATCGGTTTTATGGTATGTGCAGCCTAGGCTTGCAGATGTTCCTGCATTCTGATCCCAACTGCAGCTGCGACTGTACGCGTTTCCAGCTTAGGGCAGCTGGACCTGGGGGATGCTGTAGTCCATATCACACTTCCGCTGTACAGCTGTGGCCTACTTACAAAGTTACTGTGTCACCCTGCTCTGTGTTGTGTTTCTAGACTCTCCCTTCGAAGATCTCTTGGTGTTTCCAGCCTTCTGGTTGATTGTCAAGGATAAACCTGTGGGCCAGATCGTACACAGTTAAAGGATGTTTAGGTCACAAAATGTATTTTATTTTGGCAATATTCTGTTAGAAAAA
Organism: Lissotriton helveticus; assembly: GCF_964261635.1. Classification (NCBI taxonomy): domain Eukaryota; kingdom Metazoa; phylum Chordata; class Amphibia; order Caudata; family Salamandridae; genus Lissotriton; species Lissotriton helveticus. The sequence continues at coordinate 1,579,191,610 of NC_136065.1, read as the reverse complement.
GTAGTGGTCCAGATCATTGGAATGGGTAGATCAGGAAACTACAGTGGAAGTACAGCGAGCTTTCAGTCCAGAGACACCTAATTAAAGCTGCCGAGGGGGCTGGGTTTGGAGACAAGGACTGACTCCACTTTGTAGGGATATTTTCGTACGAGTGCCACTTGCACAGACCATGTTCACGTTCAGTCGCGATGGTCCTGCTAACAAAATGGTTGCATTGATTTAAAAAAAAAAAAAAGAAAATGGAAATTCTTGAGTCGTTTGTGCTTAATGTAAATGAGCAGGCATGGCTGAGAAACAGAGCTAAATCGAGCACCGATGGACTCACTGCTCCCTCCTTTCAATAAAAGTTCCTACAGACTGAGTTTCCCAGTCTAGCGCCATGCAGGCTCTCTGGAGGTACTGGCGTCTGCTCTCTGGACATTGAAACCTGCCATTAGCTGAGGGCCAGATGGCAAACGTGTAGAGTTTTGCCTCTTCTCGCATCTCGACTAGAAATGTAAAGGACGTTCAAAGATGACAGATGTTTAATATGTTGACGCGAGACCCGACCGCCATAAAATGACATGGTCTGCCTTTATCTGCTGTTTTTATAATGGCTTCTTCATACACCTTGGCTCAAAGTAATCTCAGTGACGATGGTTTAAGTAGCACAATTATATGTTGTAGAAAAATATTGTAACTCGTGAAACCTGGAGACCCAGAGGCAAGCCGCGCCCCATAATCTGTAACTTCTAGGACTTCATCTCTGCAGTAAGGTGACACAACACTAAGGGGCCGCCAGTGAATCGAGGCTTCATAAAGAGCTTGGCCCCAAAAGAAACTCCACGTGGAGCGTTCTCGAGTTCACAGCGTGGCGCCTTGAAGGCTGCTCTCCAGCACATGGACAGAAGGTTCTCGTGAGAACTGTTTTCAGCATTTGTTCTACAGAGTCCTGGTTTAGAAAAAAGCACATACTAGGGAAGTCCTTGGGTGTTTCATGTGTAGTACGTATTGGGACTCCGTAGATGGAGCTCAGTACCACAGATGTCCGCAGAGGGGGGTCGAGTTGGCGGAAGCTCCACTCGGTGAGTTCGTCGTCCACCTATAGAGACTGATTTTCCAGTGTCGCAGACATTCTAGAGCTACTTCTCAGCTATAACGCAGGAACAGAGGTCCGCTTCAAAATATGGCTTAAAGGTAGTTAACAAGATGATGTTTAAAAAAAGTACAAAGATGCAGAATGTTATTAAAAAAACGTAAAAAAAAAAAAAAATGCATTATTTGGCCTAAAGACAACTCAAAGATGTGTGAAACCATCTGAAAACGATTCCCAGATAACGGAGATAGGTGCTTCATAGGGGAAAGGGCAAATTAGGAACAACTGGGCCTACGCGCCGGGTGCTGCACAATCTACTCCTTTTACTAACCCTGGGCGTAGTGCTACGCTACGCTCGCAGCACAGTGCAAAAACACGTAGCGAAGCAGGCATTTTTTGCTTGCTCACGGTCTTCAACGTCAAGTTGGAGACCGCAAGCGAGCAAAATCAACAGCCTGGCGAGACTTTTTCCTCGTTTGCAATCAGCAAAATCAAGTTGCCGATCGCGTGTGGAAAATAAACCTCCCGGCGAGATTCTCAACGCGGGGAGGTCAGGTTTCTCATTGCGAGTGGTCGCGTATGCTCGCGACCGCTCCCGATGAGAAACTACAAGTCCGCGTTGAGAAAGCTGCTGCTAGAGTACAAATCTACTCGAGCGGCAGAAAACGACCGCTTGCACTGTGCAAGATGCCGTTTGCAATGATTGCACAGTGCTGACAAGCATCCGGCCCTGTGCAATCAGTGCCAACAGAATTTTCCCTATCACACTGCAGTTCGCGTAGCGTGCGTAGTGCACTTCGCGTACCTACGCGTATCGCTACTACACAAACTACGCCCAGGGTTACTTTTTACTTAATAATTTCATGCGGTGAAGAGCAGATATCAGTAGATTACCTGCTCGTTTTTGGAGGCTCCAAGTAGCAATGTTGTCCATTAAGGGTTGTGAGAACACCGTAGGACATCGGCTGCAGCCTCAGCTTGAGGGCGAGGTGGTCCCGGGAGGAGTGGTTGGGCAGCGGAAATGCCTCTCATACATCAGGCACCACCCCTTCTCACCGCAAATTTTATTTCGAATGTGACAGGTCTGTGAGTGTACTATTCACAAACTAACAGGCGCTTTAAGTACCAGCTGACAATCTGCAAACTGCTTCAGCACCTCGTCAGGAGTAGAAAGCGCCGTATAAATACTACTCAATACAATATACACTTTAAGATGCCTTCTTGATGTTTCTTCGAGTCTGAGATTGGAAATGTTGAAAGTCCCAGAAACACTTTAGCGGTTTCACGTGTCATGCGTCAGTTGTTCTCAGTGGATGTTTCTGAATAAGGGAGTCTTGGCTTGATCTGAGGAAATACCAGTAACGTAAATATTACAGGTCCTAATACCATGTGGAGAATCCTTTTTTCGTCAGTTAGTGGTAACTGCTCTTTCTTTTTATAACTTGTTTTTTTTTTTTACCGCACCCCCAAAAACCCTGCTCTGATTCAAGAATGTTACTGCTGTTTTATAAATAAATGTACATAAGAATGAAATGGAATTAAACAAAAACAGTACAAATATATTTATTTACATCCTCTAAACCTGTCTTGCGTTTTAATATGAGATTACCGTAACACGGGAAGGCTGAAGGCTGCCCTCCCAAGTGTGTGCACACGGTGGCGCTGTGGCTTCAGGTTCAGAATGGTACTAGGTATATATAACTAACTCCCCTATGTTTCTCCTGGCATTTTATTCCCTACTACTTAAAGCCTCACAAACGAAAAAGGCAACTTATTTTATTTTATTCAGAAGAATTCCAGAACGAATCTCCTCCCCGTCCTGAAAAAAAAAAAACAGAATCGGACGCAGCAGGCGTACTGTTTAGCCTGCCCGTGCTGCAGATAGGTTTTGCCTTCCCCAGTTTGACTGCAGGTAAGTGTGTACATCTTGTATTTTCCATTTGATCATAGGTATGCCTAGCTTATTGTTTGCCATGGTCATGTTCTAGCAGATTGAGGGTTGCTGGACTCAAACTGACATGTGTCATGCTTGGTAACTTCCTCTTTGCAGTGATTGGCCGGCCTAGCAGGCCGGTGACCCCCCCCTATCACTGCACAGTTCCTGGTACTTACTCTATTTTACACCCTGTAGCTGAAAGTGCAGGTGGGTTGTAAGCTGGTCCTGGCCTAACTCAGGTGAATGGGTTGACGTCTCGCTCCCCAGAAGAGCGCTGAGCAGAGGGAATAGGCAGAGTTCAATTCAGCCTTACTTGCTGTACTTAATTTTATAATCTGTGCTTAATTTGAGCGGAGATTTCCAGGACCGGCACCGTCCACATGGTGCCGCTGTTTGTCTATTTTAGAGACAAGCACGACAATAGCAGTTGTTAATTAATTCAATATATATTAAAATGATTAATACCTGTAGCCGAAACTGTTCTTATAGCCCGTGGGGCCAGGAATAATCAGAATTGTCACACTTTTTGGAGTGTAATGGTTGGTAGATGTGTTACTGTAACTGGCTGTGCTGCCAGCAGCAATGGGCCGTGCAAGAGCAAGAGGAAGTGGCCTCCTGACGAGGGCCTAGCATTTTTTAGGTTTCGCCTGGCGATCCGCTGCGCAGCAGCGTTCGCGCAGGGGAAATCTTTTGAGAACAGTCTGGGGCTTTGTCCCACCTCTCTGTTCCATTGGCTAGCTCCATAAATGGAGGCTAGCCATTGGAACAGAGATGTGTCACTCATTCCCCGAGCAGATTCGTGGGCGTTCCGGCGATTTTTACTCATCCCGCCCATTTTCCTGCGTCATGCGGCGGTGGGCAGTTTTTTTTTTTTTTCGTATCAGCATGTTTGTTTCATTTCCAACGTGTGCTTTGCAGGGGTGGGCTGCGCGATTTCACTTTCCTTGAGTTGCTAGCAGGTAAGCGGCATATTTGACTACTTTTTTTATCCTGTTCCCGCCCCCCTCCCGCTGTCCGTGAGCCCGCCCCCCCTCCCGCTGTCCGTGTATATATTAGAAAGCAATAAAGGTACCCTTTCGCTGACCCGCCGCTGGACCCGCACTTCTGGGTCGCCCTGAGACCCTAACTCGCTTGTAAGTCCGTGCCGTACTGCCTGCACCGTGCGTCTCCGCTCAATCCTGAAGCCGAAGTACGCACTGCCCCAAAGCCAGTCCGTACCGCACAGCGTTGTCCCTTCTGCCGCCCAGAGCCGCTGGGTCCCAGCCGCCACCGGAGATCTGCTGTCTCACAGGACCAAGTGCGACTCGTACGCTTGGAGCGTACCAGCCGCCCTGCACCGCACTTCTAAACCGAAGCACCCGCTCTACTGGTGCGACTCGACCGGCATCGCATACTGCCCCAGTACGCCTCGAGTCCCTGCACAAACTCTGAAGGTACGCCACGTACGCTGCATACGCTAGAAGCGTGAGGAATTTCACTGTGTCCCGGTACGCCGCGAACGTACGCCTGAAGCGTACGCCGGCGCCCTGTCCCTGCACGTACTCAGCGTACCCAGCTGCGCCCGCCTTTGCTCAACCTTCCGAGACGTACCGCCTGGTTCCCTCGGCAGTACGCCTCGCACCAGCCTGCAGCGTCCCCTGTGAAGTTACGGCGCGCCCGCCTCCTGAGTGCCCGCCCTTTGCCCCCCAGTACGGGGTGTACCTGAGCCGCATTGCGAGCCGCCCTGTGCCTTTGAATCTGCACAGGCCGCTCCGTGCCGCCTTTCTGCATTGGGAGCCCCTGAGCGCCACGAAGGATCGCCTGCGCCCCGGACCCTCCGCTGTGCCCCCTCGAGGTCCCGCCTAGACGCCCCGCACCCTGGCGTCCCTCTAACCGCCGGATCTCCCAGGAAGGCCCCCGCCTAGGGATATCTTCTTTCCTGCCCTAAAGAAACAAGGTACATTGTGCACAACGCCCCTGGGGGCCCGCAGTGGAACGGAAGGTCATTTTGATTTCTAATAAGCCTCTTGCCTGTTTAAGGTAGGGAACCCCCGTGAGGCAGAACCGCACAAAAACGCTATTTACAAGAACATCCCAAGTAAAGAAAGTATTGTGGGCATTGTTTTCTTTACTGATTTAAATACACTTTGCTGAGAGAATACTGTTTTAAGAAACACCTGAACTGAAGTATTGAATAGCCCAGAAAGTATCCATTCCAAGTTGGTGAAAAGTATTGTGTGCATCCTGAATTTGCCAACATTTCAGAAGAGCAAAGTGGGTGTGTGTGGCTCTGGGTGGGTGTGTGTGGCTCTGGGTGTGTGTGTGTGGCTCTGTGTGTGTGTGTGTGTGGCTCTGGGTGTGTGTGTGTGGCTCTGGGTGTGTGTGTGTGTGTGTGTGGCTCTGGGTGTGTGTGTGGCTCTGGGTGTGTGTGTGTGGCTCTGGGTGGGTGTGTGTGTGGCTCTGGGTGTGTGTGTGTGTGTGTGTGGCTCTGGGTGTGTGTATGTGTGTGGCTCTGGGTGTGTGTGTGTGTGTGTGTGTGGCTGTGTGTGTGTGTGTGTGTGTGGCTCTGTGTGTGTGTGTGGCTCTGGGTGTGTGTGTGTGGCTCTGGGTGTGTGTGTGGTTCTGGGTGTGTGTGTGGCTCTGGGTGTGTGTGTGTGTGTGGCTCTGGGTGTGTGTGTGTGTGGCTCTGGGTGTGTGTGTGGCTCTGGGGTGTGTGTGTGGTAGTAATTGCTGTCTGCTGAGCTCGTCCGTAGGGTACAATAGGTCTCACATTAGCGAGAGATTAAGCTAATGGCAATGTAAATGACAATGCCATTTATTTATCTGTTTTCAAAACCAACACATAAATACAAAATTTGTCATTTACAATGCCAATAGCTCTAACTTTTCCAAAGGCGAAACCATTGCATTGTAAATGCCTGTTTAAACAATGTAAGCACTGCTTCTAACCAGGGCCTAAAATGGAAAGATAGAAGAGCAGGCACTCTATGTAAGATTCCCTGCTTGTTTCTGATAAGGGACAGTACTCGATTAAAAGTATGGCCCCTCTGCTGAGAAGTGCAGGCAATAGGTCTCGCCTTTGGGACCTTATAATTGTTTGATTCTTATGAGTCTCCTCATGTACATTTTGTAAATGTAATCTTTTAACATGTAAAGCGCTCTGATACCCTTGGATCTAGCCAGCGCTATATAAAACTCAAAAATAAATAAATATATTCCCCAACTATTTTCAGGAAGGGTTGAAAAGTAGTAATTTTGAATGGGAAAAAGTGCTGCCCTAAGGGCGCAGCTCAGGACAAAAAACTTGGAATACCTAAAGATGAGTGCTCTACGTCTACACAAGTTTACATTTTTGAGTTTCAGATTCGCTTCTAGTGAGAAACAAAAACACATTGCAGTCATGTTCTCTTTTCCCATTGTTATTGTGGGAGTAGAAGGGAGTTCTACCTTTATCACCTTCCTCTTGTCATTCTATTGATTTTTAAGCTTAAAAGGGTGGCCTGCAAGGAGAGAAGTGTCCCTTTTCACCACATTGCTGTCAATCATGCAATACTTCCATTCATGTGAACTTGCCCCCTCCTCTCCTATTCACATTCACGTCCCCGGTGTGGAGCATCACTTACCCCTATCATCTGCAGCAGATAGTATTATTGTGGTCCACTGTAATAGAGGAAAGTCCCACAGAAGAGCCATAGATTGAGCGCTAGCCAGAAAACCTGCAAGGAAGAGAACAAGGCTGTAGGAATCCAGAACTACAGTGTCAGGCCCTAGTGTGTCAAGCAGGAAATGGAAAAAAAACACATTCTTTTTATAACTAACATCAGCCATTTAAATGTTTAGCTATAAGTGACACATCCGGCCAGTTCTGGATTTTTAATTCACTGCACTTTGCAGTTTGGGGCTGTTGATCGGTACTTAATATGTAATGGGAGAGGATGTGGTCCGTGGGCTAGACTGCCGACTTTGGTGCTGGAAACCAGGGTTCGAGCCTCGGGGTCGCGTTCACATCCTGTGATTCTGGGCAAATCACTTTATCTCCCTGTGCCTGAATGTGTAATGTAAAAACAGTGCTCATGTAAAGCTCTGCAATACCTTCGGGTCGGGTTCACGCTATATAAATATGCAAAAAAAGGTTGGCAAAACCTCAAGTACTAGAATGCAGCAACCCAGATATGTGCATTCTGGGATTTGCTTCCAACATTGTAAATGTGTATTAAAGAAATCCCACCCTCTTAAAAACGAAAGAGCTGCCCTGAAAAAGATGCTTTCTGGGGCTTGTAGTTTCGCGTTTAACTGTCTGCTTGCACAAAAAAAAACACAAAATGCTTGATTAGCGACATTGTCAGAGTATGCTCATATTCTGACCTGATGCAGGAGCACTTGGCAACTGTGAGAAATTATAGGGGCACTTAATTTGTTTGTATACTCGGACCCAGTTTGGACAACCAAGGCTGAAACTTAAGTGATCATCTTAGTTTCCAAAATACGATGTTTTATCAAGCGGCCACTTCCAAACAAAACTATGCCGATTTACATGGCAGAGGAGAGGCGACATACATGTTAGATGTGCCGGGTGAATACCTCTGCGCCACAAAAGCGGACACAAATGCAAACTTGCAGATTTCAGATGTTCGCCTGGTGTAATGATGTGCGCACCCCAGCACAGTCATCCAACAAATTATTTACATAAAACAGCACAACAACCAAAACTTTGCCCAATTTAACTCCACTCACAAATCACGTTACCAAAAACAGATGCGTTGCCCCCTCGTTGGAAAGCCAGCTCTTCCAGTGGACGGGTATGCTGCACGCCGTCACACCCCCTCCTCCCCACGTTACAGCCAGCACCAGAGGGTGCTCTTTTCATGGAAGTTCAACGGTTTCCTCGCAGGGAGGCTGGGGACGCCGCGCTGCTTCCGCGGACTCCTTTGATGATCATGTCTGCATTTTGTCTGTAGTTTTGCAGCGTTCCCTTGAAGCCCAAGCGTGCTGGTGTCCCGCGAGCTCCTTTGTTTAGGAGTGAAGTTTTCCCTGCAGGTTGCGCGAGGCACAGCGAAGTCACAGGAAACGCAGGCATCAAATTTCTCTCCCCCCAACCAAACGTGAGTGACAGCATCCAGAGTGGGCAAAACACGGCCCGCTGTACCTGATCAGCCCATAAGGAATGCTACATTAGTCAAAAAAACAAGGTTGCGAAATAGTGTGCATACATGTAAAATATTTGAAGGGGTGTTCTATTTTATGTATTAAGACTTGAGATCAACTTTACCACGCTTTTTGAAAGCAACAGACGAGTTCATAAGAAGTTTCCTAAGCTGACTGTAACTCTCCCCTAACGCTTACAGATGTAGGGGGAGGAAGCGGGCTGCCAGGGGCCTGAGGTGCTGTAAACTCATTATGCAGAAGCATAGCTGGGACGAGTGTAAGAACTCGTGTCAAATCTCTTTTGCATTTAACATCGAAATGTGAAAGCAGAGCACAAGTCTAGCGACAAACATTATTTTCAGGAGGTGTTTTACGTGTCGCTCCTTTACTTTCATTGAGGAAAATAAAGCGAAACTCCTAAGTTAAGTTGCTAGACAGAACCTAAAACAAGTGCGCGTGCATCGTGCAAGTAGGGGGTGGGGGGGAAGTGCGGCAGAGAGCAGGCAGCGTTTCCCTTGCGGGAGCGAGCGCAATAATTGCTACCATATGATGCCGCTCGCTCCCGCAAGGGAATCGCCAGACGTGCACGCATTGCCATTGGAAGCAATGCAACACGTGCACGTTTTTGCCCGCAAAGCTGTACTGTGCATGCGCGCTGCATAGGCGAGACCTAAAAAGTGCAGGTACTCAGTACCTGACAGTACCAGCCTATTTAAAGCACTGCTTATAATGTTAGTAGTAGAATGTGGAGTTTGCGTTTCTTACCAGGTGTGTGCGGTAAGTCTTCTGGGAACCCATTAGTCTTGTCTTCTCAGATCTATGATGATTCTGGGTTGTTAAATAAAGAACCTGCTTCACATTGAATGACGAATGCTGGCGTAGCAGCGCAGGGACCTCTATGCGTGAAAACCTGCACAGAAAAAGTCCGGAATTAGTTGTTAACAAAATAAGCAGCAGAAAAAAAGTGTAGCGATGCATGCCCCTGAAGCAGCTGTGCATGGCAACAGATAAGTGACTTGGTGCATGGTAAGGTGCCGCAGGAGAACACTAGTGCTTCAGCATATTGTGCAGCCAATGACTGGTGTGCAGGAAGCACCCGTGCACCAGGGAGTGATTCCTCTCCGGGTTTGGAAATATGGCAAGAGCCCCTCCTGCTCAGACTTGACTATTGCCCCACTCACCGCCAGCGTATACTGAATGAAGGTGTCACGATGCACGACAGAGCATCTGTGCCCTGCTGATGCACACTCACTCTGAGGCATTTCATTTGATAAGGCTAGCTAAGCAGTACAGTTCTTCAGAAGTGGGTGACACACAGGGGAATGAATATCGATTACCTGGTCTCTGGTGAAGTCAGGGCGGTTAACTCTTGCGTTGTGGTGAAGGCAGAACAATGAACAATTCCAGACAGGCGTGTGACACCTTTACAACCCTCTCTGGCTTTCTGCAAGAGAACCTCTCATAAGATGGAGGGCATGGAAACAGTATATTATATATATATATATATATTCACTGAAAACTGAAAAAAACATAGGTTTTAGGGGTGTTCTAGTTAGTTGGACATTTCACTCGTACAAAACCATTGAAATTCCTCCGTTATAGTTAGTTTTACTAACTATAGCCCGCCCGCAATCCACTGCTGATGATGTCACATATTACATCATTCACGACATGGTCAGTGACATCTGAAATGACATCACTGATGACATCACTATTGACATCATCCAGTGAATGCGGTTTGGTTCGATATTTAAATAAGTATTATATATATATATATATATATATATATATATATATATATATATATATATATATATATATATACCTACTGGCGATAGCCAGTAGGTATATATAGTTAGGATTGTTTTACATAGGGAAATCGCAACATTCTATTGGGAATAACTTTGGCGCCGGTTGAGGAATCTTCCTGAAATTTTCCTTAACTTTGCCTCGCGGCGCTCCGCTCCTTCCCTGAAAGTTGGGGGGGGGGATTCGTCAAGCGGGGGCCGAGATAAAAGGGGGGTCCCAAAACGTGTTTTCCCCATGTTAATTTCCATAGGGCGGTTGGACTCACTTTTAGCCCGAACGGCTGAATGGTTTTCCACCAAACTTGGCAAAATTGTAGGGACTGGTAGCCCGATGTGCCTTTGCTATGTCTCAAGATATGTGCTCCAGTGGTTTTTACGAAAATTAACTTTGAAAAAATATATATTGGGCTACATTGGGCTATATATATGTTAGAGCCCAAATGTAGCCCAATGTAGCCCAAAGATGGCCACCAGAGACAAAAAAAAACAAATGTAGCCCAAATATCAGCCAGGTGTAGCCCAACTATAGCCCAATGACAGAATGTCCCAGAGTGTTCTAAAGAACAACTAGAGCGCTAACAGTCTTACTTATGACAAAAGTATGGCACACCTGAAGTCATCTTGATTGGAATAAAGTGTTAACACTTAAAACATTTAATTTGCAAAGGAACAAAATGAGGGGGTTCATTTTGCCATAGAAATTATGATTAGTGCTGAAGAAAGAAAAATTAGAGCACATTTTGAGTGACTTCTCAAATCCTCTTATATTTCATTAAAAAAATTCTGATATGCAGTCTCCCAAGATGGCCACCAGAGACAAAAGAGCCCAAATGTAACCCAAATATCAGCCAGATGTAGCCCAACTATAGCCCAATGACAGAATGTCCCAGAGTGTGCTAAAGAACAACTAGAACGCTAACAGTCTTACTTATGACAAAAGTATGGCACACCTGAAGTCATCTTGATTGGAATAAAGTGGTAACACTTAATACATTTAATTTGAAAAGAACATAATGAGGGGTTTCATTTTGCCATAGAAATTTTATATATATATATATATATATTCACTGAAAAAACCATAGGTTATAGACCATATATAGTTAGGAATTAGCATTTAAAAAACCTTATTTTACTCACACAAAACCATAGTTGCACTAACTATATATCGCGCACCCGCAATCCACTGCTGATCATGTCACATATTACATCATTCATGACATGGTCAGTGACATCACTGATGACATCACTGATGACATCTCAAATGACATCACTGATGACGTCTCATTTGACATCATTCTTGTGCTAATACGATAAACCTCTTCAGACTCTAATATAACCTTAGATACACTCAGTGTATACAGACACTCACACACTGCCACTCATCCATGGAGTTACTCACACACCCAGTCAGTCATGCAAAGAAACAATCTCACCTCCATTTCCTCAACTATACAGTTATACACACCTTACTTATTGAAACATATACTAACACATATTTACTCTCTTATACAATCCCTGATACAAGTTCACAATGATCGATACAACCACTCACTCATTCAGTGGCTCTCATGCACAGTTATTTATATATGCCAACTCTCACATGTACTGTGTTTTACATATGTACTTACTATGACATGTAGCATTGAGATATCCATTCACTCATCAATACACTCATGCACACAGTCAACTGCCCATGTAGCTGTTTCCACATGCACTCTTGAACTCATACACCTAGTGAATAAACTGCTCACACATCTATGCACAGAGTCACACACCTTCCAGCCACCCCCACACAAACTCAATCTCCCATAGAAATACTTGGGCAACCAATTAATAACACATATAGCCTCTCGTATAGCTAATGATCAACACATGCAGCAGTTTACATCACAACAGACATAATGATGCACAAATTAAGACAGTTTAGTCACTAACCCATGCATTCAGTGAGACACATTTAATCACTCACTCATACAGTCAATCACGCACCTACTAAATCCTTCATCCAGACACTTATACATCCACTCATTCTTCAATATGTAAGACATATTTTAACTTTACAGAAACATACAGTCACTGGATGTTGTCATCAGTGATGTCATTTGAGATGTCATCAGTGATGTCATCAGTGGTGTCACTGACCATGTCATGAATGATGTAATATGTGACATGATCAGCAGTGGATTGCGGGTGCACGATATATAGTTAGTGCAACTAACTATATATGGAATTTCAATGGTTTTGTGTGAGTAAAATAAGGTTTTTTAAATGCTAATTCCTAACTATATATGGTCTATAACCTATGGTTTTTTCAGTGAATTTTCAAGGTTTTGTAAATGCTAATTCCTAACTATATATGGTCTATAACCTATGGTTTTTTCAGTGAATTTTCAAGGTTTTGTAAATGCTAATTCCTAACTATATATGGTCTATAACCTATGGTTTTTTCAGTGAATTTCATTGGTTTTTTAACAGCTAATATCTGTAGCTGTAAAATGTATTCTTCTTTAAATCCAAAAAGATATTTTATATGTTTATTAATAACTTTTTTTTTAAATATTTTTTTTTCTTCGTTCCCGCTTCGCGAATTGGGAAGCTTCCCGTTAGCTGACCTTGATGCCGCGAAATAGACCGCAACTGCCGTGTTAGAAAACAACATCATCACGCCTCCCGTCCGCATGACGTTTCGCGTTGTCGCGTGATACGTCATATGACGTGCTACGTTAGCGAACTGGTACGCTTACCGAGTCGCAAAGCACAGGTTTCTGGAAGCAAACCGGGAGGCCCTGCAAAGCGCGTAACGTAAACACAGCAGGTCATGTGACTTGGTAATAACACTTTTCATTGGTTCATTTCACTTTTGGTTTCCTAATGATGTAAGACTAGGTCATATAATATAAAATGAACACTTTTCATTGGTTGAGAACTATTGTTTTTCCCAAATGATGAAAATCCCTCCTTCTTTCCTCACTCTGACTTTCATCATTGTGAGAGAAAGACCCTTTGTTACCAGTGAGCAATGGCTTCTTTAGTAGCTTCAGCTGGTGCTTCCCCACCACCTCCACCACATCCAAGGAAGAGTGGACCACCTGCTCAAGTTATAATTCAGCAAGAAGAGGAAGAAGAGGAACAGGACGACGAGCACGAAGAGAGGCACTTTTTGCCTGAGGAGCCCAGGACGTCTCACCGGAAAGAAAACTTAATTTGGCAATTTTTTAAAATTCCCAAAGGTCAGAAAAAAGTAAATGCAAGATACGTAACTTGCCTTATATGTCAAGATAGACTGTCCAGAGGGACCGACAAAAAATACAGTTTCGGAAACTACACAATGCATCGCCATATGACTAGGTGGCATCCTAACAACTACAGTGCTGCACAGTTTCGTAACGACCTAGATAATCTCCCTATTATGGCCGGAAGATCTGTTGTACCGGAAGTAACTGGACCAGAGGGCAGGGAGATGGTGCCAAATATACAAACAAGATTTCGTGAAGTAAAACAAGTCTGCGTACATTGCAGTGGATTCATTTGCTACGGAGAAAGAAGCATCACTCTGATCAACAGAGCTATTGACTATCATATGCAAGTTTGTACGAAACGCCCCAAATAATAAATTCTTTTTTTTTGTTTTGTTGCTCCTGTTGAGCCCTTTACAATGAATCGTTTTCGTTGCCCCCTCCGAAAAAACCCCCAAAAAAATATAAAACTGTTCAGAAAAATTCAAAAAAAGTAAAAAAATGTTCAGAAAAATAATAAAAAAATATAAAACAACAAAAACAATTTAAAAAAAAGTTCTTTTCAGAACTACCTCCCCGTTATTAAAAAATTGGTACAATATTTGGAACTGTGCCAACCTCTATTTCTCTTAGTTCGCTTCCCAGTTCGCTCCCCGGTACGCGAACCGGAAGCGAACCCCAAAATTTTTTTTTAAAAAAAAGAACAGTAAGTATAAGGGAAGGAAACAGACAGTTATGTTAAAAGAAAGACAGCTATAGGGGAGTAAACTAGAGATACTATTACCCGTAATCCACTGCTGATGATGTCACATATTACATCATTCATGACATGCTCAATGACATCATCAGCAGAGGATTGCGGGTAACAGTATCCCTAGTTTATTCCCTATAGCTGTGTTTCTTTTAACATAACTGTCTGTTTCCTTCCCTTATACTTACTTTTCTTTTTAAAATTTTTTTTTTAGATCAGTCAGAAACAGTGAAAGTAATGAAATATAAAAGACTACGTACAATATAAGCACTGTATGCAACAACTTTGACACTTACAGAAGCCTCACCTTCTCCATGCCTCCTACACAGTTCTACATGTACATCATAAATGCAAACAGAACAGAATTAATTATACATGTTAAATGGTTTATTTTTGCTGTTCTCAGAATGTATCAAATTTCACTAAAACAGTGACTTGAAGGTATTCATCATATAACAGCGGGGAAAAAAAACACAATCAAAATGATTGTGTTTAAAAAACCCATACAACATAACGAATCAGAATTCAGAACTCCTTAAAGTTAACTTACTTTCCATGACGGCCAAGGATGTCCTATGAACAGCTTACACTCTGTTGTGCTGTTATTACTTTCAACCCGCCACTTTCTGAAAGAAAACCTCCATCGTTTTCAAAAACATGTTACATACAATAAATGACTTCTCGCTCTCTACCACACGTTTCCACAAGGCCAAATCGTGTCTGAGCCATTTATAACTCTTAGAATTCTTTTAAACCAATCCCGTCATGTTGTATTTCCGCAACTTTCACAATTAAAATGTTGAAGATCATTTTCACAATCCTGGACTAGTAATATCTTCCCCTTCTTGCTCAATCATGTTCTACATTTCCTATCACACTGATACTGCTTACTATGAAGCAGACTTACACTACCTTTATGACTAGTACAATTATTTAATTCTCTACATCACTTTTAATCACAAAGCAATGTAAAACAGTAGACAGCATTGCAGACTTACATTCCCTCTACTCCATGTTTTGATTGGCTGCTTCAATTAGCTTATAAAAAGAAACAGTTTTTCTGAACTCATTCAAAGTGCACGTATTTCTCCATGACGTCCAGTGTTATGATAAGAAGTTATGTCTCTATACTACACTTATCCTCAAGGCCAAATCGTGTAGGAGCCATTAGAACTTCTTGAAATTCCTCAGAGCACATCCCGAGATTCTTTCCCTAAAATTTTGGTTTTAAAAACACCAGGTAAGAGTTTTTAAGGTCATACGGCAATTTTTTTTTAAAAATTAAAACAGAATCATTGCAGAATGACCAGCCATTTCTACACTTTAAATAAGCTGTATAATGTCCTGATGTTATTGAAGGACCATCATGATATATAATTGCTACAGTTACAAAAGTCCTTCCTGATATTGACAACTGTGAAGCCACAAAATTTTTAATTAAAGTTGTCAATTTTGTTCCATCTGGCCTACATCGTTGGAACATTAAAATGACATACTGGCCATATGTTCGTATAAATAATGTGGACATCATTTCAGATTTACATTGGCTACACTCCATGTTGTGATCAGCTGCTTTTACTAGCTTATTAAAAGACACTGATTTACTGTCTGGCAAAGTTAAATATATAAATCTTTCTGAGTCTACACTAGTAGTACTTGATACCCTACAGTTTTCGCAGTCATGCTGCCATTGATAAGAAAGCCCAAACAGCTGATCTACATCTACACCTTCATCATGCAATACATCAAGCATATACATTAAAAACTCCTGACAATCTTGCTGACTATTTTGAGAGAATTGTGTTTGGCCTGAACATCTGTCTAACAGATTTCGAATTTCAGACACACTTTCTATGTTTGTTCTATCAGTGCTACATTTCTCTAACACAGAATTTAACAAACTGCAAAATCTTTGATCAGAATTGACCACAATCTCTTCTTTTACATTTTCTAGAGAAAACAAAACATTAACCACTACATTAGCATAGCAGTTGACACCAGAACTGTTTTCAAATTGAAAACCAACAACATCTTCAACAGAATCCTTTTTGTTTCTGCTTATAATTTCAGGTTCATCAACTTTTCGTCTTTTTGCTACAACCTCCCCAGTATTGGTCACATTTCTTCGTTTCCGGCCTACCACACGTTTCTCAAACAAAGGATACTGAGGCAAATGTGGCGCATACTCTCTTCTTAACCTATTGTATTCCTTAACACAATCTAGATCCGCACAAATGTTTGTGACATCACACTCAATCAAGTACAATCCCGATAAAGTTCTAACTCGTGACAATGCCACATATGCCATACCCTCCTTGAACACAGAACTGCCAATATTCACCAATGCACAGTCTACACTTAAACCTTGCGATTTATGGATTGTCACCGCATATGCCAAGCAAACAGGAAACTGCTTACGACGAACATATAAGTCTTTTACAAGCAAAAATCTAGCAGAACAACGACCAATTAGCTGTACTTCCTCAATGCCATCAAATTTAATTTTTAAAAATTCAATTCCATCTCTATTTCTGTATTTCACAAAATCAACAACATTACCCATTGATCCATTTACCAGACCTCTTTCAACATGTAAATTCCTTCTTAAAATTATACGGCAGTTCAAGCACACATTCAGAGTCTTTTCAAAACCCGCAGTTTTAGATATACTCTTCTCTAATGAATCCAATTTTGTTTTCAGATTCTCAGACAAAATAATTGTTGATCCCATATGCTCTACTCTGTCAATAGCTTCCAGTTTCACAATCTCTTGCTTTTCTAAATGCAACATTTTGTTATTGAATTTGGCACATTCTGCAAGAGTTGGCATCAAACATATTCCAGATTTTTTCTCAGTAACTTTCTGAAAAATATTCTCAGGCACAACATCTTCGTCTGGATATAAATTTGTCAGTAATCGTGCATGTAAAGCTTCTTTCCCATGCTCGGTCACTTTTCCAATTCTAACATCTTGTAGAATAGTCTTGTAAACTTCATCCTTTGCCTGACGCATATTTTCATGCAGTTCAGCATAATTGAAGTTTAACCATATATTGACGTTGCCAATGCTCCCTAAGCACTTCCTGGTATCTTCATGCGTGAGCATTTTGAACACAGGTTGCCCTTTCACTGGTGTCAGCTGCAGAAGATCTCCGAAAACAATGATGTGTTTGCCACCAAATAACACATCATACTCTGTTTTGAGAACTTCTTGCATTCTCAAATGCACAAAGGCAAGCATGACATTGGAAACCATGCTTACTTCGTCAATGATAAGAAGTTTCATTTTCCTCAAGACTCTTGAAACTTCAAAACAAGCATCTCCAGATAGCTTGTGATATTCTAATTTGTTGTCATGCTCCACTGGCAGCATCAGTAAACGATGTAAAGTAATCCCTTTAATGTTATGTGCTGCCAGTCCAGTTGGAGCGGTGACAACACAAGACAGCGATGACTCTGTCCTTTCCTGCAAATAACATGAAATTGCTTTAATAAGGAAACTTTTTCCAGTTCCCGCTTCTCCACTCACGTACAGTCGGACAGGCTTCAACGACGTACATGAGCACTCTTTCTTGTCATGACTTAATCCATGATCAATTTGCATGGTAATCTCGTCATATATTTTCCTCTGCTCAACATTGAGTTGTCTTTCCAACTCTTCTAAGTTAACCGCATCCTCCTGAGCATGTGCCATGGCTCTTTCCACTTCATTCATAGCAGTGGCAGCTTCATTTTCGGTAAGAGGTCCTCCTAGTGGATCCTGACTCAATGAAGCAGAACTCTGACTGTCCTGAGAACTGTCTCTGGCAATCTCGGCTGCAATCGTTGCTTCCTGCTCAATTTCCACATTCAACATTTCTACATATTTGGGAAAAGCAGGACATTCTATGGTCTCCTTGGCAGCATTGAATGAGTCTTCATAACAAAGGAAATGTCCAAGCAGTTCCTCTTCTGCACGCCAAGGCTTAAAAAGTTGCAAAAGTGCTAAATAGAAAAACTCCTTTTTTTCAGGAGATTCGCCACTCAATTTTCGATGGTTTATCAAGTGGCATTTTCTTTGCTTGACCAGACATCCCTCACTTCCTATTACAGCATACACTCCTTTCTCAGTATCTTCTTTGATGTTCCTCTTGAATATGTAATTTTGCAGAACCTCATACAGACAAACATTCTCGAGGTGACTGCTTCGATTTGGATAATATGTATCCAACATGTTGCTCTTCAAAATGTCGGTACTGTTTGGCTCCTTTTCCGCCAAATACTCAATTTCCCGCACAGGTTTCAGAACTCGATTACGCGTTGCAGCAAGACCAACACTCGCCCAAACGATACTCCTGGACTTGGCATAGAGACTTGCTGAAGACAACCGGTCAGAACATTCGTAAGCTCCGATTTCTCGATGCGACAACATCTTCAGACTGAAACTGTACAACTTCTTGCTGAGGCTCTTTTCATGGGAAATGTCCTACCACATATCCTTCAATTCTGTCTTCTCTTTTTGGTGATGTAAGATGTCACATACCGAGCCACAGCCATACAGTTATCAGCCACAAACTGTATATCCATGTTAGCATTCCACATGGACAAAATCACCGGGTTGTAGTCGTTGATGTACTTAGACTCTTCGTTCCTCTTCAAATTGTATGTGTTTTTAGGTGATTTCTTCATCACATTATGTCGCAGCGAAGACATCAAACTGTTCACTCTTCCTTTAGAAATCACCGGTCGTGGAAAGCCGAAACGACATTTGGTGTAGAACTTGTCTTTGTTCCGGAATTTACGACGACAGTACTTTCCACATCGATGGCTTTGGAAACGTAGAACTTTTTCTCTTAGGCTTTTTTTCTCCTTTGCGTTTGGAACAGCACACGTAGAATACTGTTCTATGAAACTCATCACTGAGTCTTCTGCATCCGTTCCAAATTTAGGTGCATCCTTGATCCACAGCAACATATGTATATGAGGAGCACCTCTTGCTTGGTACTCCTTCCTCCAGAAGAAATCCAACACCTCTCCAAGAGGTGGATTCTTCTTATTCATGATGAAAGACATCATACCTTCAAATCTATGATTGAAGTACCTACATACATTGACTGGATCCAAAGAGCACAGTTCTCCGGGTGTCTTGAATTCGATGTTTTCTACGTTAGCATTTGCCTCTCGTAGAAATTCAAGTAAGTCTTCCCAGCCATACTCAGCACAGCTCAAAGTGAGGAACCATGTGGGAGTTCCTAAGTTCCTCAGCATACATTTTAAATCACCATGACGACGGTACCAGTACTCATTAGTACCACGCTGACACGCCATGAGATTAATCAGGTGAGAATCCAAAATACTGTCTTGGACATTGACTTTATCCATAAAGTCACTTGCCGAGATGTTTTGCATGTGTATACCACTTTTCAAGATGTGGTTCACTGCATATGACAGTCCAGACAGATCGCTTTCAAACAGGAGATGAAACAAATAAGGAATGCATTGTCAAAACCTAGGATCTCCTGCATACAATCGCAAAGTCCGGTATTCAGAAGCAGGAATTTGAAGAGGTCGCTCATCATATCTTCCTCCCTGACCTGTTGGAAAAAGCTGTGGGAAACACCGAGCTTCCAAACTTTCCTCCCAAACACTAATGGGACTCCCTTTCGCTTGTTTCATTTGAAACAACTCAATAGCATTCCCCATGACTTCCTTGGAATGCAAAGGATGAACACTATAATGTTCATATATTTCTTCACTAGTACAGGGTTCTACTTTCTCAATTTGACCAGCACACAAATCGCTATCCTCTTCCTCACTTACTTCCTCTTCTGCAACATATACATTTTTATAGTATTTATTATATTTTTTCAAATACAATGTTGCCCTTTTCACTTTCCTAACATCTACTAAATCTTGCCATATTTTCTTATTCTTTGTCGGAACCCCATTAACTAAGATAACAAGAGGTTCCTCTTCCACTTTTTCTACTCCAATTGTGTTAATGTTTTTCTTCAAATCTAGAGGCAAATAAACAACTCTTCCCTTTAATCCTCTCTGTAAATCTGATGGAGGCAATTTCCCTGTCTTTGGCTCCATTCTTACAATAGCCTGAAAGGGATGTATACTTTGAATCAAAATAGATTCATAAGTATTTAAATCCTTCAATTCAGAAGGAATCTCAACCAATTCCAGATTATTATGAACTGCTTTAGCAGGCATCTGGTTTTGATTTAATTTGTTACAACAATAAGTACACACACGTTGATCCAATCCCAAATCAAAACAATTTTCTACCATCAAGTATGTTGTAAAATCCTTCCATTCACTATTATTTTCCCTTTCACTTTTTGCATATAAATCCACTAACTTAGTCTGATTCTTATAATAAGTGCGTCGACAACACACACAAGTGAAATTTGGCCTCTCACTTGATTTCACCTCAAACGTCGCAATTTCCCTCTGGAAATTATCTGTACTGGAAACCTGTACACTATCTTCCACATTACTCTCTTCTTCTTGGTCAATTTCAACATTCTCCTCTTTACTTCCAAAGTAACAAAACTCAATTTCTTCACATATATTCTTCACATCTATTTCAGAACCATGCAAAAGAGCAGCGCATAATTGTTTAAGCATAATTGCTGGACTCTTAGCATAATACAACATTCTAACTAATTTCCTCACTTTATTATGATGCACTGCTAGCATCCTGAAATGATGAAAAACACTCTGGCATACTCTCCTGGAAAGACAAGCCAGTGAATGACCATGCAAACCTATCACTTCTCTCACTCTGCAAGGATCTAATTCTTGCAACAACTTCATTTTCTGCTTCAAACTTTTCTTATTAAATGACCGTATAAAATCACAAAGCAAATTGATGGAATCCTGTCGTACACTGCAAATACTACTACACTTCCAGGTGTACACAGGACCCTTAGGACGTCTCCCTAAAACCTCATTACCTAACACCTCTTCTATCTCTGTTGTCACAAGTTTTTCTTTTTCAACTGGACAACCATCTTTCACTTCATAACCTCGACCACTGGTGTCAACTGCATGCACCAAATCATTATCCTGGAAATAACTCTCCTCATTAAAAAATGCCTCAGAGCTTGAACTATGCATCCATTCTCCAGAAAAAACTTCACAAAAATTACTACGATTAACTATTCTCTTCCATCTACTATTTCTTTTGAAATCATAAATTGCCTTGTTTAGCTTCCTAATTCTATTGATTGTCAAAATAAATAACTTACGTTTAATTTCAAATGCCTGATCAATAACTTTCTCAACTATTTTTTTTCTCTTATAAAAAACCACTTTCTGTTGACCTTTCTTAATATTTTTTAACAAATTGCCAATTATCCTGTTGCGGAACATTCGTTTACGAATGTCCCTAAACTGTTGTTTCCTTCTACTTTCATGCATAGAGTTATCTCTTACTCTAGCAGTAACATTTCTCATTGGCCTTTCCTTACCGTTTGAATTCCTTCTCCTTTTCTGGACTGAAACATTTTCTGTAGTAATATTTTTTTTACTAGATATATTTCTTATGAATGTTTTTGTACTCTTACCCGGTGCTTTCTTGGTGACTTGACAAATCTTTTTGTTAGAGGACTGCTGCTTTTTTTCATTCACCTGCTGTCTTTGACGTTTTGCAGCCTTTCTCACTCTTTCTTTGCTTGGCATCCTAAAATCTTGAAATAATCTGCAGTTGAATCTGTGATAAAATAGAATAAAAAATGTTATTAACCACTATTACCCAACAGTAAATTAATAACAGTCATCAAAAACTTAACACACTACTTAACATTTTTACATAGAAGAATTTTTTGTACATGGCAAATTTAGAATACAGAAATAGCAGAAAAGAAATGGAATTTATATTCATTTTACCTGTCCTGTTTTATATATGAATCTGATCTAATTTTATGACCATATTTTAATATTTTATTGAAGACACTACACATAACCTGTTTTTGAAGGTGTCTTTATTTTTAAATTAAACGGTTTACATATTTACTTTTTATTTATTATAAATTTATAAAATAAATGTTTATAGTTCCATAGGCTCAAGCAAGTCAGCTTCCCATCCTATGTCATACAATTCTGACAAATCTGCATCCTCATCACGTTCTTCTTCATCCTCAGGATTGAAATCATCCAAGGGATCAACATCCACTGATGTTTCAATTACGAGTTCAATGATGAGGTCGAAATCAACTGATTGCTGATTGTCGCTCATGTTGATGTTGTCTTTATCTTTAAAGAAAGATAACAACAATGAGATGTTGCACAGTAAGAGACAAATCTCAGAGATTATAATAGTAAAATTGTTTAACAAGAGTAACATTTTGCAGCTATTATTTAACCATGTCCAACGATGCTGAGGAGCAGAGGAGGTGAAGCCTATCTCCAATTTTTCACTGAACAGGACTCATCTCTTCTTAACCTTGGATAAACCTCACCGACTCTGTGTCCCCTGCACATAATTAAATGTAAAGGGGCAGATTTATATTAACTAGCACATCCCCAGGGATGCACCAGTTAACATGCACCGCTGCTCTGCCACCCACAGTGTGCCGCATTTACAATCAGATAGGACAAAGCTACATCAAAACCCTGTGCCTGCTTGAAGCAGGCATAGATCTTGACGCAGGTAGGCTGAAAGCTAAAGCAACAACTAAGTGTCGTGTGCAGAAGTTGCAAAAAAGGAAAAATGGCGTTTAAACCAGTAATGAGCCCATGCTAACTTAACACAGAGTAAAGATATCCAGGATCTACATCAGTTTGGGGTTCACGAACCTGGCAGGTACAAGGCACTGAGGCTTTGCACCGTGCATGTCTCATCCCAAATCATATGTTGTTTGTGAATGAAACAATTTCCCAGACCAAATGCTTTGGATTGGCTACTTCTAAAAAATTAAACACCCCTACTATCCCGGAGTTACAGGAATATGATGCTTGGAGTAATTTTACTCGTTGTCCATTAAAGATTTACAGGCCCTACTCCGTAATTCTTCCTTTAACATTTCCAGTATAAATCCAAAAGGTTGACTGCTTTGGCAACGTGCCTTATCCACGGTTTAATAACGCTGCCTTTTGATTTATATAAGTTTTCAAATTGTATGAAATATATACCAATAGGTCGTTATTAACCTTTAGGTAGTGGTTTTCTTCATGAGGTCTGGTCGCTTCCATACACATACAGATTTTCAAAGATGATCAAGAAGTTTATCTGAATGGAGAGGAATGCACTGAGACGCCAGATCATTCACTAATGTGTAGGCACATACAGTTACACGGTTCATGCAACAAACACCGACCAAATATGGCTTGCGTGTTGCAAGGCACGCCAGTTCCTGCTATCATCCCCACGTTCAAGTTGTTGGAAAATGGTAGTTATTTGATGCTCAATAATGAAGATTGTTCTGGGTTAATTAAAAGTATTCCTTTTATCGTAACAGTAAGTGAACGGGTTATTTGCTGCAGAAATGTTCTATTTCCTCCCACACATGAACATAGGGAGTTTTCAATCTGGCCACAAATACCAACCTTGGGAGCACATTTCAACGGCATGGCAAGAATAAGAGCTCTTTTGTCTCAGAGAGAGGTGGCCTTGACTTCGGCCCGTGAAACTTTCGTGCTTCACATAGCGAACACCCGTACGGAGGTGCAGACCCTTTTAAATACAGATTCGCCTTTCCATTTCAGCAAGATGGTTCGGACTATCTCTAACGCGTCCTCTACAAAGGGCCTGGCACACTTTTTTAAAGTTGTTACCAGTGGTCTCGTGACTTCATTTGAGAAAATCTTTGGAATCATCCCTGCTTTCTTTCATTCTATTTTTTCCACTGTGCTTGGGAGATTCCCATTTTTACTTGCATTACCAGCGGACGCTCTTGTGCTTTTTTACATTTTTAAATATGGATGTCCCTCCTGTGCAACCTCCCGCCCTGCAGCTGCTCACGCTGTTCCGCAATCGCATGCTTGAATATTATGGCACAATGCCGTTGGCGATATTAAGCACGGCATATGGATTATCTTTTCGATTCTCCTACTTCACCTGTGTCCAGCCTGTATTTCACTGCCTGACCTGTGATTTCGATTGGGCCATTGATTTGTGTCTCTGTGGACCGGTTTCTCCTGACGTCGACTTTAATCAGCTGATGAGTCCTATCATTACTCACGAGTTGGTTTGTCCTGGCGAAAGTATTATGGCTGTGGCATTGATCCATGGACTAATTGGTCCCTGGAATTTACTGGCGGCAACACAGTCTTTCTTGGAACAGAGCTTTCTTGAAAACCCACCGAGCTGTCCTCTGATGGTGATAGAGGATCCGGTGCTGGAAGAGCACGTATGTTCTTTTCCGCTTTTAAATTGGATGGCTGAACTCTTTTCGGATGAAGACGGTGACTTCCTATTAGAGGCTGTTGCAGCTTATTTTGCATACACAGTTATGTCATAGACCTTTTTCATGTTTGATATGCTGAGTACTAGCATTTCATTGACAAGTCATTGACTTATTTGTCAAGTTTTTATTATTTAGCTTGCCTATTGGCTTAAGCCTCGATAAAGTAGTTGGCTGTTTTATTTTTCTTTAGCATTACATTTTCCTAGTTTTTAATGTTTTACCTTGCGGACCGTCCACATATAAAGTTGCAATCTGCTCTCATGAGATGGCACTTCTATTATCTTATTCAGTTCGTTTCCGGATCATGGGGAGGTGTCATGTAGATCCTATATATCTTTACACCGTGTTAAGTTAGCATGGACTCATTACTGGTTTAAACGCCATTTTTCCTTTTTTGCAACTTCTGCACACGACACTTAGTTGTTGCTTTAGCTTTCAACCTAATAGTTCATCGTGATTTACATGAGAATAATATGTTATTGCTCTACTATCTGCTTTACTTGTTAAACTATATCTGTACAGCGAGTGCTGAAGTTTCAAGAACAACACGATACAGAATTGTTATGAGGTCTGATCTCCACGACTTCATACTCATAACATAAGTGCAGCTTCTGCCAATTCTGGGCATGAGGCGGGTTTTATATTGCTTTGCCGAACACACATACACAACACTTGATGCGGTTCACATGAAGAGAGAGCTGGTGTATGCTGATGTGATTCCTTCAAATCTAAGACACTAAAGTATGGGCACGCCCTAAACCAACACAAAGAGACCTTCTTAGCAAATAATATAATATGTGTATTAGGGAGGGTGAGATATAAGCAGCCGCGGGCCGTGGAGGGAGTTACGGTGGGGCAGGGAGGCGGGGAGGGGGAGGGGCAGGGTGGAGCCCTCTCCACCCTGCCCCTCCCCCTCCCCGCCTCCCTGCCCCACCGTAACTCCCTCCACGGCCCGCGGCTGCTTATAAGTGTTGCTAACTCTTATTCATTTACAGCATGTTAACATACTGTCACCATTCGCTTTTTATGTACTAGTAACTGTGCTGGTAATTTTGCTACTGATAATATGTGTACTTGTATTATCTAAGATACTACGCCTAAGAAGACGGCATTAGTAAATAAACATTTCAAATACACATGTGTTCTTCTTAACTCCATGTTCTGGTTTCTAAGAAATATATAACGACCGACTGTTCATGAGTTGCACGTATCCTGAGGTACTATAAGTTCATATTCTGGATTGTCTAAACATTGAGAGTTTGTTATATCCAATGTGACACTGTACCTAGCTTGCTAAGGGGTTTTTGATTACTAAGGTGAGTTTTGGGGCACCCTAATTCGCCGAGGTTCCAATCCTCTGTCCACAGTTCTGTGTGAGAACAGAAACCCTACGACAGGGGCACCCCTGAGCCTTGCTGGAGCTTCATCACACTTGCGATACAACTCCAGCAATGCGCCACCTTTACGGCACAGATACGTCATGCATCTGTGCTGTTTTTGCCCCATGATGCGCCGCATTGTAAATGCAGCACACCATAGGTGACGGAACAGCGGCACAGAATGACTAACACATCCCTGGTGATGGGCCAGTCATCATAAATCTATCCCTATGCTTCTTATCTTGTTAGACATGAACCGCCATATGTATCATCAAAGTTTTTTGCATTTCCTAAATAGCGAACTTTAAGGAATAAATAGCGATTCTTTACCATTCCTAGTTTGCGATGAGCTATTTGCTAATTACAAATTACCCATTCATTTCCATGCAGCAGGAGGCCCATAGGAATGAAGGTGCAATTTGCGATTAGCAATTACCTCATCGCAAATTACGAATTTTTCCGAGGGTGCAGGAGTGTCTCAAGAACACCCTGCTGCACCCCTGAAAAAGAAATTTGGGGGCATATGGCGCACATAAATTTTGAAAACATTCCTTTACCTCAAAAACGATTTTCAACTCATAATTTGAAAACACTGCACATGGGGAAATGACTTAAAATGTCCTTAAGACACATAAAAGCGTTTTTTGATTGCCTTTGCAGCATGTTTCAGTCACCTTTAACATGCCTATGTAACGCAAACATTCAAAATCTAAATTTGCCATGCACAGGTGGGAGCATATTTACAAGCAATTTGCTCCACAGACAAACTTCTTACATTGAAATGGGAAAAATAACATCAGAGACTCTCAATTACCTTATAAAGAAGCAGACACCATTATGTCCTTCTCATCAATATTAAAACCATTGCTTTTTCTCAAAAACGATTTACAAGTCATAATTTGAAAACACTCCACAGCTCCTATGCACATAAAAACCCTGTCAGTACTAATACTTCACATTTTCTCCAATTACAATTTCTCAAAGAAACAAAATCTATTTGTAAAACACTTGAGACAAAGCAACATTTGAAAAACACAACTTTCTTCATAATTTTCTCCTTAAAGCACACTATTTTCTATCTAAATTAAAGAAATCTTTTCTCACCTTAGCAAATACTTTGAGTTTCAAAACAGTCTCAGAAACACACCAATTTGTCTTCAGCAGAGCAAAAGGTATGCACTCCAGAGTCTGCAGCTATCAAAAGCACAGAAATGCTGTAATTCCTCACACATATCTCTCATGTCACCCAATCAAAACTCTTCCCTCACTTTTTTTCAAAGCAAAACCCTTCCCCCCTCTGCCCCCTCTCTGCTTTTTCTGCATAGCAACCACCTCTTGCAAGACCTCTGGTGTTTCCAAGTTCACACAACAAAGTTGCAATTGAACTCTGAACTCTCAGTGCACCTGCATATCCAGTGCAATCTTTCATTTAATGATTTTTTCTTCGCCACTCAAAATACATCTTTCAACGAACTCATCCATGCACCCTAACTTTCTGTTTTCAGCAATCAAAATCCACCAATCACTCTTACTGCTTCATTAACACAGAAACTCCTCAGTTTTTTTCATTTTACACTCTCATTTTTTCAACTGCCATTTCATTGCCACACTTCATCTGACTGCAGGAGAACCTTCTCTCGCCATGTTTTCTGTCTGGATTGTTGGACATAGTTACATCTATTGGGCTCAGAGGTACGCTGAAAACAGGAATTTACCTAACCTCAATTTACAAGATGTGGAAATTAAGTGGTTTGGCCACAGAGGATTAAAATGTCACCAATTGATACCATTGGTGAAAACCTTTATGCATTTGCCAAAACCTGACCTGTTAATTGTGCACTGTGGAGGTAATGATTTGGGCACTTTGACTGGGGTAGGTCTGGAAATGCTTTTAAAGGACACCTTTGAGCAATTGATGGCACTTTTTCCTCAGACTGCCTTGGTATATTCAAATATATGCCAAAGACAAAAATGGAGGTGGTCGAACCAATTTTGTCCACAAATTGAGAAATCGAGGAAGCATGTAAACAAATCTGTTTCAGCTTACATGAGAGACCATGGAATGGGCTCCCTGTACAACAATAACTTGCGTTACTACATGCAAGATATCTACAGAGGAGATGGAGTTCACTTCTCAGATGAGGGCAACAGAATTTTCACTCTGAATTTAAGACTGTGCATTGGTACCTACTTATAAGTACCTAAATGTACCATAAACCCAAAAGCTCTTCTCAGAGCTACCCTACATCTGATCACTCACAATTATTATTTTACTCTAACTTTTTTCACTAATTTTCAAGAAAGTACGCTCCCCAGAACGCTTCCCGGTTCGCGAACCGGGCGCACTCCACGCAAAAAAACTAAAAAAACGGTATATTTTTTTTTTGCCCTGCGAGACCCTTTTAAAGCCTCCACATCAAACCTAGGGGGTCAGGGACGATCTACTATGCCCCCTTATGGTCATTTGCCCCTTAGCTTTGGCCTCCTCTTGTCTCTCGATCCTACCGAGAGACAAGATGGCGGCCGCTACGGACTGTTTGGAATGTTTACAGACGCCGAAGAACCAATCAGCTTCGCAAACCTCCGTAACGCGAAAAGTACGCGAAACGGAGCGCTGTTACAGATATATATCTTTTTTTGAACGTTAATTTCACAAAATCCACTGGAGCACATATATTGAGACCTAGCAAAGGCACATCGGGCTACCAGTCCCTACAATTTTGCCAAGTTTCGTGCAAATCCATTCAGCCGTTCGATTATTATTATTATTTTTTTTTTTGCCCCGCTGGGCCCTTTTAAAACCTCCACATCAAACCTAGGGGGTCAGCGAGAATCTACTATGCCCCCTTATGGTCATTTGCCCCTTCGCTTTGGCCTCCTCTTGTCTCTCGATCCTACCGAGAGACAAGATGGCGGCTGCTACGGACTGTTTGGAATGTTTACAGACGCCGGAGAACCAATCAGCTTCGCTTCACAAAGCTCCGTTGCGCGAAAAGTACGCGAACTGGAGCGCTGCCCGGTCCGCTGTTACAGATATATATCTTTTTTTGAACGTTAATTTCTCAAAATCCACTGAAGCACATATATTGAGACCTATAAAAGGCACATCGGGCTACCAGTCCCTACAATTTTGCCAAGTTTCGTGCAAATCCATTCAGCCGTTCGGGCTAAAAGTGAGGCCAACCGCCCTATGGAAAACTCAATGTTAAAAACACGTTTTGGGACCCCCCTTTTTTCTCGGCCCCCCCTTGACGAACCCCCCCCAAATTTCCAGGGGCTGCTCAGAAACAAAATGTGCAATTGTCCTGAAAATTTCAGCTAATTCCGTCCACAAACGCCAAAGTTATTAGACATAGAATTTTCAAAAAACCCATAGAGAAAAAATCCTAACTATATATACCTACTGGCGACCGCCAGTAGGTAATATATATATATATATATATATATATATATATAAACACAGACTGTTGGCTGAACCTTTGCCTCTGTGTCGGCGGGCTCACGGCAGGGGTAGCCACCCCCAAAAATCAACACACTCCACCAGCGTCGTCTTTCTCGTACTTTCAGAAAGAAATAACACAGGAGCCGTGGCCTCAATAAACGGTGCAGATTTAATGCGGATACAACGTCCTACGCGTTTCGGAGTAAGCCTACTCCTTCATCACGGGCCCGTGATGAAGGAGTAGGCTTACTCCGAAACGCGTAGGACGTTGTATCCGCATTAAATCTGCACCGTTTATTGAGGCCACGGCTCCTGTGTTATTTCTTTCTGAAAGTACGAGAAAGACGACGCTGGTGGAGTGTGTTGATATATATATATATATATATATATTCGCTGAAAAAACCATAGGTTACACACCAGTTATAGTTAGGAATCGGCATTTAAAAAAACCTTTGAAATTCACAGAAAAAAACATAGGTTTCACACCAGTTATAGTTAGCTGGAAATTTTACTCGCATAAAACCATTGAAATTTCCACGTTATAGTTAGTTGGACTCACTATAACTTGCACGTCTGCAATGCACTGCTGATGACGTCACATATTACATCACTCATGCATATATTGAAATATTTAAACATTACTCGCTAATATATGTATTCACTAAGATACACTTAATAAGCCAGTTAACCAATCAAGTTTTTTTTTTAAAAACACTGAAAAAACCATAGGTTTCAGGCCTTATATAGTTAGGAATTAGCATTTAAAAAACCTTTGAAATTCACTGAAAAAAACATAGGTTTCAGGCCTTATATAGTTAGGAATTAGCATTTAAAAAACCTTTGAAATTCACTGAAAAAACCATAGGTTTCAGGCCTTATATAGTTAGGAATCAGCATTTAAAAACCCTTTGAAATTCACTGAAAAAAACATAGGTTTCAGGCCTTATATAGTTAGGAATTAGCATATAAAAAAACCTTTGAAATTCACTGAAAAAAACCATAGGTTTCAGGAGTTATATAGTTAGGAATTCGTTTTTAAAAAACCTTTGAAATTCACTCAAAAAACTATAAGTTTTAGTGCTGTTATAGTTAGCTGAACATTTAACTCATACAAAACCAATGAAATTGCTCCTATGTAGTTAGTTGTACTAACTATATTTCGCGCACCCGCAATCCACTGCTGATGATGTCACATATTAGATCATTCATGACACTGTCAGTGACATCACTGATGACATCTCAAATGACATCACTGATGACATCATCCACGTGACAATCACATACACCTTTTCATACACTATTACAATTTTTCATCACTGTTTGTAAAATACAGAGTATCATATTTAAATCCATTGTCACAGCAATACAAGTATCTAAAAATCCACTCAGTGATTCATAGATGTATACACACATCTAATCACTTACCTATGGATTCACTCATACATGCGGTCAATGAACAATAGAACACTATCAAAAATACTTATACATCTATATCGACATTAAACAACAGCACGCATCCTATTCACATATGAAGTCATCCTACTCACTTATGCAAACAATGGATCATACTTACATATTTACTTAGCAAAACACTTATACAAACACCACTTCTTCTATTCATTTAGATAGTAAGTCATGCTTAGTGAATTATAAAATCATTATTACAAGTATACACTTATCCATACAGTCACTCACACAATCATTGTGTCTTATGTATACTTATTTATATACAACAACTGACACATACACTGCCTTTTATTTTTCTAGTTTGTTGGACCTGTACCTTTGAGAAATATATTTGCTCATCACCACACCCATAAAGAGATTCCCTCACCCAAACTGTTAGAACATGTAGTTTTAACTTCATATATCTACTGAATCAACTATTCACACATCTTTGGACAGTCACACACCCCCCACCGAACCACACACACTTTCACACTCCCATACAAATACTCAGTTAACTAATCAATAACTAATATAGACTTTCACATAGCTAGTAACCAACTGTAGAATCAGTTTACACAACAACTGACAAAGTGATACAGATATTCACACAGTTTATTCACTATCCACTATATTTAGTGAGACATTATAAATTGGTCAAGTAAACAGTCAATTACACTGCTACTAAATCCTCCATCCAAATATTTATTTATATATATCCACTCATTCTTCAATGTAAATTGCTATATATATAATGTATATTTAAATAACGAAGCAAGCCACATTCACTGGATGATGTCATCAGTGATGTCATCAGTGATGTCATTTGAGATGTCATCAGTGATGTCACTGACCATGTCATGAATGATCTAATATGTGACATCATCAGCAGTGGATTGCGGGTGCGCTAAATATAGTTAGTACAACTAACTATATAGGAGCAATTTTATTGGTTTTGTATGAGTTAAATGTTCAGCTAACTATAACACCACTAAAACGTATAGTTTTTGAGTGAATTTCAAAGGTTTTTTAAAAACTAATTCCTAACTACATAACTCCTGAAACCTATGGTTTTTTCAGTGAATTTCAAAGGTTTTTTTAAATGCTAATTACTAACTATATAAGGCCTGAAACCTATGGTTTTTTCAGTGAATTTTAAAGGTTTTTTAAATGCTGATTCCTAACTATATAAGGCCTGAAACCTATGGTTTTTTCAGTGAATTTTATATATATATATATATATATATATATATATATATATATATATATATATATATATATATATATATATCAATCTGCCTTGAAGACTGAGTGGATGTATAAGTGTCTGAATGGAGGATTTAGTAGCAATGTGATTGACTGTCTAAGTGACAAATTTGAAGTGTCTCACTAAATATATGGGATAGTGATTAAACTGTGTGAATACCTGTATCACTCTATCTCTTGTTGTGTAAACTACTACATAAGTTGGTTACTATCTATGTGAAAGTCTATATTAGTTATTAATTAGTTAAGTTAGTATTTGTATGGGATAGTGAATGAATGTGTGTGTGATTGGGTGGGAGGTGTGTGACTGTCCAAAGATGTGTAAATAGTTGATTTAGTAGGTATATGAGGTTAAGACTGTATGTGGAAACAGTTGTTTGGGTGAGTGAATCTCTTAATGGGTGTGGTGATGAGTAAATATATTTCTCAATGATACATGGGCAACAAACTAGGAATATAAAAGGCAGTGTATGTGGCAGTTGTATATAAATAAGTATACATAAGACTCAGTGATTGTATGAGTGACTGTATGGATAACTGTATACTTGTAATAGTGATTTTATAACACACTTGTATGAGTTACTATCCCCATTCCCCTGGGGCTGGCCCTCTTCGTTGGGGGCCGTGGGGGGGGTCCCCAATCCCCCCACGGTCCCAGCCGGCTCCCCGCGTCATGCTGCTCCCCCTGTGGCAAAGCAATCTGCTTTCCTATTTGGAAGAGAGAGCAGGTTTCCTGCTCTCTCTTCCAAATAGGAAAGCAGTTTGCAATGACAGGGTGGGAGCCGCAAGCCTCCCGCCCTGTCATTGCAAACTACTGTGTCCCAGGGGTGGGCACTCCAGAACACTGAAGGAGCCGGCCCTGGGGGGGTGGCGGTCGCCAGGGTCTAGACAAGGCTCCAGAAGAGGGGCTGCGCGCCCCCCCCCATATTTTGAAGAAGCCCCGGGGGTGGCGGTCCCCGGGGCTGGTGGGCCTCAGAGCCCCTCTCACATGTTTTGAAGCCCCGGGGGTGGCGGTCCCCGGGCTCCACCCATTTTAAACAAGCCCTGGGGGTGGCGGTCCCCGGGGCTGCGGGGGGGGGCCGTGAGCCCCCCGCATATAGTAAGTTAGAGCCCCGGGGGTGGCGGTCCCCGGGTCAGTGTGGGGAGGATTGGGAGCCCCCCACACTATTTATTTGATGATGCCCCCGGGATTTGCTCCCCCCCCCCCGGGGCAAATTAGCATATTTAGCGCGGGAGACCGCGTTTCTATTATTTTTTTTTTTATCGGCAGGATGTGCGTATCCTGCGCACATCCTCCCGTTAAAAAAAAAAATGTTTTTGGACTTGGGGGTCCTTGTGGGGTCCCCTGAGTAGGCCTAGGGGGTCAGGGTGTTTCTACCCTGCCCCCTTTTCGCGTTTTGCGACTTTTCTGGGGGTTTCTTGTGCCTCGGTTCTACCGAAGCACAAGATGGCTGCCAACACTTCCTGATTTGGAGTGTTGACAGCCAATTAAAATACAGCTCGTGCACGGCAGGGTGCGCTTAGGGTACGCGGACACTCCGAGGCCATAGATATATATACATTTAAATGTCATTTTCTCAGGAACTACTGAACGGATTTACCCCATTTAAGCAAAAGGCACAAGTCTGAACTAAGGACTACCTCTTTGCCAAATTTGGTGTAATTCCGTTCAGCAGTTCGGGCTATACCTGCGGCTAAAGGTCCTACGGGAAATTGCATTGGGAAAATGCGTTTTGGGACCCCCCTTTTTTCTCGGCCCCCGCTTGACGAATCACCGTGAAGCTTTCAGGATAGGAGCAGACCGGAGCTGGCCAAAAGTTTTGAAACGTTCGCGAAGATTCGTCAACCGGCACCAAAGTTATTCTAAATAGAATGTTGCGGATTTCCTATGGATAATAGGTCCTAACTATTACTACCTACTTGCGACCGCCAATAGGTATTCTATATATATTACATATAATAATATATATATATATATATATATATATATATATATATATATATATATATTCTCAAAACGCGTTCACTCCTATAAAAATAAATAAATAAAGATAGGTTTTCTTTTTCATGCTTTAAGACTAGGAGATCAAACAACCTACCAGAGTTGCCCAAAGGGAATAATACGAACACCAAGACAAATGTATTCAAAGAAGAGCTGCTAGCATCTGGATCAGGGGTCGCCAATGAATAACTCAGAAGCTACAGATAGTTCGTCAGTAACCTGGAAGTAGCTCCCTGTAGTACAGCTCAGCACAGTAAGTAATTTAGAGGGTCTAACCATTTTAAAGATGGCAGCGCTACACATCAGTATCCTCAAAAATTGAGTTATGGTATTTTCTCAACCAAAGACCTTTGAGTGGTTACCCCAATATGGACATGGATATTTGATCGAAACAAAAACAATTTGGGAAACTGATATGCTGATGTTTAAAAACAAAAGGAAAAAAATGCAAAACACATTTAAAGATGCTCCTTGAATGATAGTTCAAACCAAGTTGAGGAGCTATATAGCTGTTGGTATGCATTTATGCCAAACTGAGGTGGCTTGGTGGACGAAAAATGATGGATTGGGATGCAGCCTGAGCGATTGCAAATGGCTGAGATTGATTCAAGCATTCCATCCATCACCTTGTTGTTTTTGCATTTGATGTCCTACGTATGCCCGTACATGGGTTCCTGGCTCACTGTGCCACTGGAAGCAAGCTATACCCAGGTGAAGAGCCCATAGCAAGGGCGAAACCAGCCCTGGGTCCCTTGTGTTCCAGTTCAGGGAAGACCTGGACTGGCAGTTCGGGCTGATCTGTTCCAATGAGGAGCAGGGTCAAGACTGATTTGCATATGGCTGGATCCAAACTGAAGTGGCATAGTGAGTGAAAAACAATTGATTGGGATGCGGCCCAAGTGATTGAAGCATTCCATCCATCATCTTGTTGTTTTTGACTTTGTTCCAGTGGGCGTTTTCTGCTGTGGGTGTTATTTCATTAGACATTTAGAGGCATTTTATATTGATAAAAATCTTCTTCTGACTCTGTCTTATGCCTTGGGGAGTTAGAGGTCTTCTACAGTATGGAGTTTTAAATATTGACCAGCCAGAAATTTGTATACAGAATATCGACTACCACGATATTATGAAGATAGGTATTTATTGGCAAGTGTAATCATATTTACATTCTTAAATCCACATCTATTTATCTTGAAGATATATGCACCTTCAAGGTACGTAGATGTGGAGTAAAGAACAGTAACTTTTTTTTTTTGATAATCAATTTTATTGAATTTTCGATCAAACCACAAATTCACATTGGCATCGAAATCAAGCATAGTATCACAGTGTACATCCACATGAGAAACGACAGACTTGCGAATCAAGTTGCAGGGTTAAAACATGCATAAGATTATCCCGAGTCATAGGAGCAACGCACCCACCCCTCAAGACAACAGGTTGAACCATTTACCCCATATCTTTTTGAAGAGTTCAGGGCAGCCCCGAGCTTCAAAGAGAGGCTCCTCTTGAGTCCCGCACCAGTCCACACCCCGTCTCCATCTCCGCATAGTAAGAACAGTAACTTTATCCTTATTTATACGTACGTAGTTTCATGATATTGTATTAGTCAATATTCTGGATATGGCATGATGTGATATTTTAATCACTTAATATTGCGATACACATCTGGGTTTTCACTACTAGTCATACTGCTATGTGTGGTTATTATAGTGATTGTATTTGATGTGGCCACTACTGCAACAATGGGTAAAGCCATTAGTTGCTCAGGACTATTTTCATTGATCAGAAGTGGCTCTTGTTAACAAAAAGTTTGGAGACCCCAGCTTCTTGATACATATTTTAGTCCCAAGAGCATCTCAATTAATATACATTTTCTTAAATGAAACAAAGAAAGGGCGAAAATGTAGTTGGATGTGTGACCACATACAGGTAATGCTTATAATGTACATGTTTTAAGTTTATGGAAGGAATGTATACATGATCAAATAGTAATGCAAATCTGCCTTAGGATAGCTAGGGATCATAGGCGACCACTTCGTACAAAAAGCAATATCTTTTGCACGAAGGACTGAATTGCCTGGAACAGTGGTTCTTACCTTTTTGACTTCTAAGGACCACTGAATCATTACTGGAATCTGGGGTTTCCCACTGAGTCGTTATTGGATGCTGGGAACCCCACCCTAAGCAAATCTGTGATTTGAACTTTAAAATAATATACACAAATAAGTACACACCAAACATATGCTCAAATATTGAAATATTTTGTTTAATTTCCAGTCAAATATAGACATTGTTTGCACATGTTCAATTTTGCTTCTTTATTTGTATGTACATTATTAACTTTAATATATTAATTTTAATATTATTTAATTTTGAACACAGTCGTCCCCCTTGGGTAACCCTTGCGGACCCCAGGGATCCTCAGACCACATCTTTAAAAACACTGATCTGGAAGATCTGTGTGGTTTCTTGGATGACTAAATGTAGAACCTTAGATGGGGATTGCCAGTAGAGTGGGAGTAAAACAAATGGAAGAGAAAAATAATGCATGGCACAAGAAAAATTAGGGTTTCATGATAAGACGCGCTCTGAAAGCAAACTGGCTGATTCAGACCCTGGCGAGCAGTCCACCACGCTATCAGAGAACCATCCACCGTATGTAGAGACCCCCTCATAACTGGCAGGAATCTCCGTTTTCAGTGCATTGTCATTGCAGCAGATTCTTTGATTGCTGGACAGAATTGTGAGCAGGTTCCATGTTTGTTTGCACACACCATTTTATTTTGTTTTCGGATAAAAAACAAACCAAAAAAAACCTCCATGGCCGTAATTTTAAAAAAATGGCCGAGGTGCGGGGAGTTTTCTCTGTTCATGTCAGGGCCATTGTTTCTTTTACCTTCTTGGGAATGAAATGATTTGATTTAATTTGATTTATATTTTTGTAAAGCACAAACAAATACTCAGAGGCGTCTTGGCGCTAAGTGAGAGTGTTAGTGATAAGCTGCAGAGTCTGTTTGCCAGAAATCCAGGTATTTAAGGCCTTTTAGAACAAGATACAAAAAAGGGTGGAAGGGTATAAGATGCACTGACACAAGTAGGTAAATAATCTCCAAAGCAAGGCGCTAGATTCCCAAAGTGTACTCCCCGAGAGGTTCGGCGCCAAACCTCTTGGGGAGTACACTCCACGGAGATTTGCTTGTCCTTAAGGAGACCTTATGAATATCGTCCATTGAGTTACGAACTCACTTTGGGGGTCTAGCGTCTTGCTTTGGAGATTGTTCACCTACTTGTGTCTTGATTTTAGGCAGTAGACGTTACTGGATTTCTATTTGGAAATATTACCCTCAAGCATTTCATATGCTACGGTTAAGACCAAGCTTTATTGCAGTTTGCCCTGAAGAAGTCTGTGGTTCACACCACATAGACAAAACACATGTTGTTGAACATTGTCATATGAAAATAAAGAACAGAAGAAGAATTCTGTGGCAACTAACTGTGCAGACTACTCTGATCACTCTGGACAGCTATTGCTCAGTGTTAGACCTGGCACCTTGGCGTGAGTTTCCCTTCCACTTTTTGCTGATGTGCCTCAGATGTTTTTGCTGGTGTCCGCCGCTCAGGGCACTGCGCCACGGCCAACCCGTGCCGCAGTGCAAGTGCTCCCTATGAAAAGTATAACTGTGATTGGTATACCTGATTGGTTCATTGGATTTACTGTCAGTCCCCATTAGAGTGCACCAGGAGTGCCAGGGCTTGTAAATGCCAATACTGCTAGTGGGCCTGCAGCGCTTGTTGCGCCACCCACAGAAGCAGCCTTAAAGTGTGTCTAGGGTCTGCCATTGCAGAACCTGCGTGCAGTCTGGTACTGTCATGCTGGCTGGGCAAGTGCACACACTTGCCAGCCCCTAAACCTTCCCTTAACTTCATTTTAGTCACCCCTATGGTAGGCCCAAGGGCAGGGTGCATTGTAAGTGTAAGGTAGGACATGCTCCGATGAGTGTGGCATGTCCTAATAGTGAATTACTGCCAAATTCGTTTTTCACTATTGTAAAGCTACCTGTTCCCTTTAGGCCAGATGGGCTGCTGGAACTATTACACTCTATAATCCCAGCAGGCTCAGGGAACATGGTAGAAAATAATGTTTAGTATGCCTGAACTCAGAATAATAAAATACTTCTTTTAGTAAAGTTTATTTTAATATCCTGTGTTTGCAAATGCTACTTTTAGAAAGTTAGCATTTGCTTGCCTAACCATTTCAGCCCGCCTCTGCAGTATGTGTATCTGACTGTCTGGGTTGTGTGAGTGACAGGGCTGGGGGATGACAGGTGGTAAATGCAAGGATTACACCTTAGTGGGAGGTGGGAGTGCCCCTGGACTCTTAATCAGGCTGTGCTCTGCCACCACAATGCTGGCTCCGCCCCCCTGGGGCGCGACTGATGACTCAGCCTGCACCTGGCCCAGGAAGGGCGAAGCACTGTCATCAAGGTACTCCTGGCTGCCCCTGTCCCCACAATGCTGGCTCCGCCTCCCTGTGGAGCGTCTGATGTGCCTGCCCTCACACTGAAAGCAACAGCCAGAGTACACCCAACAAGTGCTCAGAGACTGAAAGGAATTATGCAGAGGCCCCCCTGGCCTGGAAAGACAAAGGAAATGGAGTATAAAAGTAGGAGCCCTGCTCCTTGTAAATTAGATCCTGTTTGCGCAAAGAAGAAGCTCTGCCTGAAGAGAAGGACCCTGGAAGCTGCATGGAGAAGTACTGACTCTGACCCCAAGAGACTGGCCTGTGGTGGGTGCCTTGCTGCTGAAGGAGAGCAGGAGAAGAAAGACTGAAAGACTTTGCTTTTATTCAACTTGTGCCAAACTTTTACCAAGATCTCCAAGGGCTTGCTGTGGAACTTGCCCCCTGAACTGCGCCCCAGGAACAGTGGGCGCTACCCCCCCCCTGGAAAGAGAAGCTGCCATGAGATCTGCATCTGCCTGGTAAACCCTCCTGAGGAAAAGCTGAGTGCGCTGTGAAGGAATCACTGCGCCCCCTGAGAGGCCCTTGGCACCCCCGTCCGTCAAGCAACGCATCTGCTACCTGGCAGGCCCCAGATAACATCGCCAGGACCAGCCTCGCTGGCCCCAGCACCGTGCCTGTCGCCTGCCTAACTGCGGACTGCACCGCAAGACCGGACTCTGCCTTTTGCCCGCCTGCTCCTGAAGGAGAGAGTGCCTTGAAGCCCCAGCCGCCGCTGTTCGTGTGCAGCAGCGGCAAGGGGAGAGAAGTAGCACTCCCTGTGCTTTGCCAAGGCTTATTTGTGCCTCACTTTGCTGCCCGGGGCGCCGCCCCCTCTTTCTGGGATCCGAGGCGCTGTGCCCTGCTGACCCGACCCGACCCGCAACGTCGACCAGCCGAGCCGTCGCTCTCATCAGCCCAGCAGAGGAAGACACCGCGACACGGGATTGCCAGCCGACCCCTGCATGGTGACCTCGACCCCCTTCAAGGATCTCTAAGGTACTGTTATTGCCCCCGCGGTGCGAGCGTCCTGCCTTCCAAGCTCGCACCGCCCTGTGTGACCTTCCGTGCCCCGGGAGCCCCGCAGCTGCAGTCTGCACCTCGGCACGAGCCCCCCTCTCCAGTGAGGCTCGCACCGCTCCTGGCCCCCCGAGGCCCCCCTGACACTCCCCGTGGCCGGCGCCCCCTCCACATCGAGTCCCACCTAGCCGTGTGACTCAGACTGAGAGCCAGACCCGGTTGTGCCTTTCGCCGCTCACGCGAGAAGCGTGAGCTTTGGCAGGCCGGGCCCGATTTTTTCGCAGGAGTTGCACAGAGGTGCTGGGAAGCACACAGAGGGCGCTAGAAAACACAGTACTTGGTGGAAACTGGGCAGAAGGCCCCCAAGAACACATTTTAAAGCCTATTTTGAAACGCTGAACAAAGAACTGCGGCAACCTAATTACAAGTAACTGGAACCATTTTTTTGTACAAAGACCGTATTTACAAGCCTGCTTTAAAAATATATATAAAGAAGATATTTTTACAAGAATACAGTTTAGTGTCATTGTGTGGTGGGTTGATGATTATTGTGTGTGATGTTGCAAATGTTTAACCCTATGTACTCCAGAGTTTAGCCTAGACTGCTTGCGCCACACTACCTAGAGGGTGAGCAGGGGTTCTTTCTGGGAGTAATCCTTTGCCCTGACTTAGAGGAGAGGGTCCCTGCTTGTCGCCAGTGCTGCACTGCGCCAACCAGAGACCCCCAATTCTAACATTGGACGCAGCAGTAAGGATCACGAATTTACATTTGCAGTGTCCATGCAGTGATTGTTGACTCTAGCACAGTGATTACCGTCCAGTAACTTAGCCACAGACTTTTTAATTTTTTTTTGCTGGAAGAAGATCCCTTTTGTTTTAAGCCATGCCTAGCACCAACAGCGTGGAGAAGGCAGTATCTGTAACCTCTGATGTGGTGGAATTGGAATGGGATGTGTCAAAACTGGACGACTACAAGAGAGATGAGCTATTGTACTTTCTAAAGAAATTCAAGGTACCACGTTCAGGGTGCAAGAACAAGGAGGATTACTACAAGGCCCTGAAAGCCTGGATTGAATCAAGGAATGCACCTGAGGATCAGGATCCACCTGAGGATCTTGTTGTACATGAAAGACCAGACAGCGTCCATAGCTTTGGCAGAGGCCTGTCGCCAGAGGAGCTGGCAGACAGACAGGCAACCAGGGATCATGAAATGAAGCTGGCAGAATTAAAATTGAAGGGCCAACTGGAGCTTGAGAGCAAAAGAATGGCTCTGGAAGAGCGAAGAATACAAATGGAACATGAAGTGAAATTGAGGGAGATGAGCCTGAAGGAGAAAAGTTTGGAGCATCCTCCCTCTGGTGGCAGCACAACGCTGGTGCAGGTAGAGTCCAGGGTGTACATCCCCAAGGATGTAGTTAAGGAGTTCTTTAGGGGGGATGACATAGGACAGTGGTTTAGGGCTTATGAAGTAGCCATGTCCTCCCACCGGGTCCCTGACAAGGATTGGGGAGCGGGGTTGTGGGGAAGGTTCCTTAGCCAAGGGCGGGACACCCTCCTAGATTTGCCCCTAGAATAACAGCAGTCCTATCCCCGCATGAAAGAGGCCTTAATGACCAGGTATGGGCTTACCCCTGAAATGTATAGACAGCGGTTCAGGGGTTGTGCTAAGCTTCCTGGGAGTACATATGTGGAGTATGTGACTTTTTTTTGCAGAGCACTGGATGGTTGGGTGAAGGGTAGCAAGGTGAATGATTTTCAAGGTCTCTTTGATTTAATGGCATGGGAGCACTTGTCCGGTAATTGTTTTCCTGAGCTACGCCAGCACCTGATTGATAGCAAGCTGTCCAACCCGAGGAAGCTTGCTGAGGAGGCGGACCGCTGGCTCAGCACCAGGGTCCACAAGGGTCCAGTGGGAAACTCTGCCAAGGGTGGGCAGGGTCCCCAGCAGAAGAGTGGGGGGGACAGGGGTAAACAGAAAGGGTTCCCTAAAGGCCCCCAAAGTAATCCCCAAGGGAACCAGCAGAAAGGTTCTCAGCCTCCCCCACCCCCAAAGCAGAACGGGGCCCCGACATGTAGACCTGTTCCAAAGGGGCCCTTCAATTGTTACAGATGTGGTGACCCGGGGCACATTGCCAGTGACCCCAAGTGTCGCCTGTTTGGTAAAACAGCACCCACTGGTACAGCACCCCGGCAAGTAACTAGTGTTAATTTGGGGGAAGAAGTAGTAATCCCCGGGGGTGGAGATCCTGTCCATATGACCCTAGTCTCGCTAGGAGACAGTGAGATGGTCCCTGAGAACTACCTGCCCTCTAACACTAAGAAATATGGGCAGGTGGTGACCATCAATGGTAAGAAAGCTGAGGCTCTTAGAGACACAGGAGCCAGTGTGACTGCAGTGAGGCAGCACCTGGTGTCTCAAGAGCAGGTTGTACCCCATGCCTACTGTAGGGTTATCAATGCTGATAATTCAGAGAGTCAGTGTCCGATGGCTCAAGTTCCCTTCGAGTGGGGGGGGGGGTCTCTGGTACTCTGCAGGTCTGTGTGAGGAGAGCCATGCCTG
This sequence comes from Lissotriton helveticus, assembly GCF_964261635.1. NCBI lineage: Eukaryota > Metazoa > Chordata > Amphibia > Caudata > Salamandridae > Lissotriton > Lissotriton helveticus. Next base: position 1,579,149,667 of record NC_136065.1, on the reverse strand, counting down.
TAGACTGTTTGCTAGGGAATGACTTGGAAGACTCCCCTTGGGGTAAGGTGGAGAAGACGACTCACCTGAGGATGGTGGGTCTGCCTGACTGGGCGTGCGTGACCACCCGGTCAATGGCAGCCAGTAGGGGTGCTCAAGAGATCCCGGGGCCTGAAGGAGAGGCCCAGGAACCGGCCTTAGGGAGAAGGCGCAGGGGGCGCGGGAAACCGGCCCCTGAAGTTCCCACGGTCCAGGAGGAAGCAGACCTTGAGGGGGATGCCCTGGAGCCTACTGGGGAACAGATTGCTGAACTGGGGGACCTGCCTGAGCTGACCCATTGGCAGCAAGAAGGAGGCCCCTCCAGGGAAGAGTTCTGCAGGGAGCAGAAAGAATGCCCTTCTCTCGTGGGTATGCGGCAGCAGGCTGCAGACCAGGCCAATGGTGTTCAGGCCAAAACACATTATGTGTACTGGGAGAATGACCTCCTGTATTCAGAGCCTAAGGCTGCTGAACCTGGGTCAGCCCGTGTGCTGGTGGTACCCCAGAAGTTCAGAGCCTCCCTACTGGGGCTGGCTCATGATGTGCCTTTAGCAGGACTTTTGGGGATGGACAAGACCTATGACAGGCTTGTCACCCACTTTTACTGGCCCCAGATGCACAAGAGCTCAGACGCTCATTGTAGATCTTGTCAGACTTGCCAGGCAAGTGGTAAGTGCGGAGGGAAGAACAAGGCTCCCCTCCAACCATTCCCCGTCATCAGTACCCCATTCCAGCGAGTGGGTATTGACAGTGTTGGGCCTCTGGACCCCAAGACAGCCATGGGCAACAGGTTCATCCTGGTCTTGGTGGAGCATGCCACCCGGTACCCTGAAGCCATCCCTCTGAGGACAGTGACGGCCCCCGTGGTGGGACGGGCACTGATGGATATTTTCTCACGAGTGGGATTCCCTCTAGAGGTGGTGAGTGACAGAGGGACCAATTTCATATCCAAGTATATGAAATCCCTTTGGCAAGAGTGTGGTGTAACCTACAAGTTCACCACCCCTTACCGTCCCCAAGGAAATGGGTTGGTTGAGCGATTCAACCGAACCCTAAAGGGCATGATCATGGGCCTGGAAGGTCCAATGAGGCAGAAGTGGGACGTCCTCTTGCCATGCCTTCTCTTTGCATACCGTGAGGTGCCACAGAAGACCCTAGGGTTCAGCCCCTTTGAACTGCTGTATGGTCACCCAGTGAGAGGACCTCTGAGTTTGGTAAAGGAAGGCTGGGAGCAATCTCCCAGAAAACCTCCCCAGAATGTATACAGTTACATGCTGGCCTTCAGAAACCAGACCAGGCGATTCAGGCAACTTGCTGAGGCAAATCTGGAAGCCAGCAAGGAAGAGATGAAGCGGTGGTACGACCAGAATGCCACTCTGGTGGAGCTTCAACCTGGACAAAAGGTGTGGGTCTTGGCCCCAGTGGAGCCTTGTGCACTTCAGGATAAGTGGACAGGTCCATTTGAGGTTGTGGAGCGCAAAAGTCCTGTCACCTACTTGGTGGACATGCAGTCTCCCAGGAACCCTTTGAGGGTCCTACATGTTAACCACCTTAAGCCCCACTTGGAGAGGTCCGAAGTGGGCATGCTCTTGGCAACTGATGATGGGATGGAGGAGGAGACTGAGCCTCTTCCTGACCTCTTGGTCGCCTCTGAGAAAGATGGGTCAGTGGATGGAGTTAACCTCTAACCCACCCTGACGCCTGAGCAACAGGAAGACTGCCGCCAATTGCTGGGGCAGTTTCCAGATCTGTTCTCCCTGGTTCCTGGTGTCACAGATTTGTGCGTCCATGATGTGGACACAGGAGACAGCTTACCTGTGAAGCATAATGCTTACAGGGTGACTGACAGGGTCAGGGCCTGCATCAAGGAGGAGGTCTCCAAGATGCTTGCTCTTAGGGTGGTTGAGTCCTCCAGCAGTCCTTGGTCCAGCCCCGTGGTCTTGGTCCCAAAGGCTGCTGCGCCGGGAGCCACACCTGAACTCCGGTTCTGTGTGGACTACAGAGGACTCAATTCAGTCACCAAGACTGACGCGCACCCTATCCCCAGAGCTGATGAGCTCATTGATCGGCTAGGGGCTGCCCGGTTCCTCAGCACGTTTGATTTAACGTCTGGGTACTGGCAGATCGCCTTGACCGATGGGGCAAAGGAGAGGTCAGCATTCTCTACACCAGATGGGCATTTCCAGTTCCAGATTATGCCATTTGGAATGAAGAATGCCCCTGCCACCTTTCAGAGGTTGGTCAACCAGGTGTTGGCGGGGCTGGATGAGTTCAGTGCCGCCTACCTGGATGACATCGCAGTGTTCAGTGGCACCTGGCCAGAACACCTGCGACACCTCTGGGAAGTGTTGACGGCCCTGCGCAAGGCAGGCATCACAATCAAGGCAAGCAAGTGCCAGATTGGGCAGGGTTCAGTGGTGTACTTGGGACACCAAGTGGGGAGTGGCAAGGTGGCCCCCTTGCAACCCAAAATTGGTTTGGGAACCCCCCAAGACCCAGACTGCAGTGAGAGCCTTCCTGGGGCTCACTGGGTATTACAGGAGGTTTGTCAAGGGCTATGGCACTATTGTGACCCCCTTGACAGAGCTGACTTCTAAGAAGCAGCCCAGGAATGTGATTTGGACTAACACCTGTCAGAAGGCTATTGACACCCTGAAAACTGCCATGTGCACGGCGCCCGTGCTTTTGGCTCCTGATTTTGCAAGGAATTTCTAGTGCAAACAGACGCTTCAGAGCATGGTGTAGGGGCTGTTCTCTCACAAATGACTGAGGAGGGCTGGGACCAACCTGTAGCCTTCATCAGTAGGAGGTTACTTCCCTGGGAAAGTAGGTGAAGTGCAATAGAGCGAGAAGCCTTTGCTGTGGTCTGGGCACTGAAGAAGCTAAGACCCTACTTGTTTGGGTCTCACTTCCGGGTTCAGACAGACCACAGGCCCCTCAGATGGTTGATGCAAATGAGGGGTGAGAGAACCCAAAACTGTTGAGGTGGTCCATCTCCCTACAGGGTATGGACTTCACGGTGGAACACCGCCCTGGCACAGATCACGCCAATGCTGACGGTCTGTCCAGGTTTTTCCGCCTTAGTGATGAGGAACTCCCTGGGGAAGGGTAGTTCCCCCCACATTTCAGCTGGAGGGGACACGTGTTAGACCTGGCACCTTGGCGTGAGTTTCCCTTCCACTTTTTGCTGATGTGCCTCAGATGTTTTTGCTGGTGTCCGCCGCTCAGGGCACTGCGCCATGGCCAACCCGTGCCGCAGTGCAAGTGCTCCCTATGAAAAGTATAACTGTGATTGGTATACCTGATTGGTTCATTGTATTTACTGTCAGTCCCCAGTAGAGTGCACCAGGAGTGCCAGGGCTTGTAAATGCCAATACTGCTAGTGGGCCTGCAGCGCTGGTTGCGCCACCCACAGAAGCAGCCTTAAAGTGTGTCTAGGGTCTGCCATTGCAGAACCTGCGTGCAGTCTGGTACTGTCATGCTGGCTGGGCAAGTGCACACACTTGCCAGCCCCTAAACCTTCCCTTAACTTCATTTTAGTCACCCCTATGGTAGGCCCAAGGGCAGGGTGCATTGTAAGTGTAAGGTAGGACATGCTCTGATGAGTGTGGCATGTCCTAATAGTGAATTACTGCCAAATTCGTTTTTCACTATTGTAAGGCTACCTGTTCCCTTTAGGCCAGATGGGCTGCTGGAACTATTACACTCTATAATCCCAGCAGGCTCAGTGAACATGGTAGAAAATAATGTTTAGTATGCCTGAACTCAGAATAATAAAATACTTCTTTTAGTAAAGTTTATTTTAATATCCTGTGTTTGCAAATGCTACTTTTAGAAAGTTAGCATTTGCTTGCCTAACCATTTCAGCCCGCCTCTGCAGTATGTGTATCTGACTGTCTGGGTTGTGTGAGTGACAGGGCTGGGGGATGACAGGTGGTAAATGCAAGGATTACACCTTAGTGGGAGGTGGGAGTGCCCCTGGACTCTTAATCAGGCTGTGCTCTGCCACCACAATGCTGGCTCCGCCCCCCTGGGGCGCGACTGATGACTCAGCCTGCACCTGGCCCAGGAAGGGCGAAGCACTGTCATCAAGGTACTCCTGGCTGCCCCAGTCCCCATAATGCTGGCTCCGCCTCCCTGTGGAGCGTCTGATGTGCCTGCCCTCACACTGAAAGCAACAGCCAGAGTACACCCAACAAGTGCTCAGAGACTGAAAGGAATTATGCAGAGGCCCCCCTGGCCTGGAAAGACAAAGGAAATGGAGTATAAAAGTAGGAGCCCTGCTCCTTGTAAATTAGATCCTGTTTGCGCAAAGAAGAAGCTCTGCCTGAAGAGAAGGACCCTGGAAGCTGCATAGAAAAGTACTGACTCTGACCCCAAGAGACTGACCTGTGGTGGGTGCCTTGCTGCTGAAGGAGAGCAGGAGAAGAAAGACTGAAAGACTTTGCTTTTATTCAACTTGTGCCAAACTTTTACCAAGATCTCCAAGGGCTTGCTGTGGAACTTTCCCCCTGAACTGCGCCCCAGGAACCGTGGGCCCTACCCCCCCTGGAAAGAGAAGCTGCCGTGAGATCTGCATCTGCCTGGTAAACCCTCCTGAGGAAAAGCTGAGTGCGCTGTGAAGGAATCACTGCGCCCCCTGAGAGGCCCTTGGCACCCCCGTCCGTCAAGCAACGCATCTGCTACCTGGCAGGCCCCAGATAACATCGCCAGGACCAGCCTCGCTGGCCCCAGCACCGTGCCTGTCGCCTGCCTAACTGCGGACTGCACCACAAGACCGGACTCTGCCTTTTGCCCGGCTGCTCCTGAAGGAGAGAGTGCCTTGAAGCCCCAGCCGCCGCCGTTCGTGTGCAGCAGCAGCGTGGGGAGAGAAGGAGCACTCCCTGTGCTTTGCCAAGGCTTGTTTGCGCCTCACTTTGCTGCCCGGGGCGCCGCCCCCTCTTTCTGGGATCCGAGGCGCTGTGCCCTGCTGACCCAACCCGACCCGCAACGTCGACCTCCCGAGCCGAGCCGTCGCTCTCATCAGCCCAGCAGAGGAAGACACCGCGACGCGGGATTGCCAGCCGACCCCTGCATGGTGACCTCGACCCCCTTCAAGGATCTCTAAGGTACTGTCATTGCCCCCGCGGTGCGAGCGTCCTGCCTTCCAAGCTCGCACCGCCCTGTGTGACCCTCCATTCCCCGGGAGCCCCGCAGCTGCAGTCTGCACCTCGGCACGAGCCCCCCTCTCCAGTGAGGCTCGCGCCGCTCCTGGCCCCCCGAGTCCCCTCTGACACTCCATGTGGCCGGCGCCCCCTCCACATTGAGTCCCACACAGCCGTGTGACTCAGACTGAGAGCCAGACCCGGTCGTGCCTTTCGCCGCTCACGCGAGAAGCGTGAGCTTTGGCAGGCCGGGCCAGATTTTCTCGCAGGAGGTGCACAGAGGCGCTGGGAAGCACACAGAAGCGCTAGAAAACACAGTACTTGGTGGAAACTGGGCAGAATGCCCCCAAGAACACATTTTAAAGCCTATTTTGAAACGCTGAACAAAGAACTGCGGCAACCTAATTACAAGTAACTGGAACCATTTTTTTGTACAAAGACCGTATTTACAAGCCTGCTTTAAAAATATATATAAAGAAGATATTTTTACAAGAATACAGTCTAGTGTCATTGTGTGGTGGGTTGATGATTATTGTGTGTGATGTTGCAAATGTTTAACCCTATGTACTCCAGAGTTTAGCCTAGACTGCTTGCGCCACACTACCTAGAGGGTGAGCAGGGGTTATTTCTGGGAGTTATCCTTTGCCCTGACTTAGAGAAGAGGGTCCCTGCTTGTCGCCAGTGCTGCACTGCGCCAACCAGAGACCCCCAATTCTAACACTGGGGATATTAACTCTTTGTTTTGCCTTTCAGAACAAGCTGCAATACTATTGGGTGAAGAGCCAGGTTTTTAAAGTCTTTCAGAATGAGAACAGAGATGGAGCAGATTTATTTCTAAAGGGAGCAAGTTCCAGTTCCACTCAGTACAGAGAGCAAAGCTTCTGCCTCCCCACGAGGAGAGCTTGTCTGTGGGAACAGCCAGGTTATAGGCTGAGCTTGAACAAAAAGTCCTGCTTGGTACATACCATCTAAGATTTTCCCTCAGCTACGCTGGACCTGAGCCATGAAGAGCCATGTATGCAATGCACAGGGCCTTGGAGATTATACGCTTCCTCACTGGCAACTAGTGTAGACTGTTGCTAGCCTGAGATGCAGGCTGAAATCTGGGAACCTTCAGTAGTATCCAGGCAGCCGAGTGTCAGAAGAATTTGTAATTTTTGCAGCAAGCTTTTAGGGAGATTTTGATATAATCCATTACAATAATCCACTCTGGATTGAACGAGAGCTATAGCAACAGCTTTCAATAGGTCAAAAGGTAGTAGCTGCTTAATTTTCATAATGATGTGCAGGGTGTAAAAGGGAGTCGAGATCACTAAATTGACTTGATCGCTATAGGCATTGCTTAATTTGAGCCGGTGGTTTCCTGTGCTCAGTACCTGCACTTAATTGGCTTCCAGTGCTCGGTACCGGCACTTAATTAGCTACACTACACTTAGGACAGTCAGCCACATGGTGGCGCTGCTCTTCCAATTCAGAGATGAGCAGAACAACGGTTGTTTATGAATAAATACACATTAAAAAAATTACTAATACCTGCCTCCCCAGCCATTCCTTTAGCTTTGGGGACCTGGAATAATCTGAACTGTCGCACTTGCGGGCAAGAGAGATGGTTAATAGTTGTTTTGGCAGCGATGACCGGGGTGATGGGTGGTGCAAGCTGCAGTGGCCTCCTGGTTAAGGCCCTGGCACTTATTATTTTACAAATTAAGCAGTGACTACAGGTGAGTCTTTTTCGTCAATTAGAACACCAAGATTTTTTACTTTTTTACCGGGATTGGAAGAGAACCAAGTTCGTCAGGCCACAGGAAGGGGACCAAAAAGATGTGTTGTTGCCCAATAGTATGACTTCTGTTTTTGACAAATTTAATTTAAGGCAGTTGTTGTCCATTCATTGCCAGCACTCATACAGTTACGAAAGATGTTACTCATATCAGGGGCTTCATTAGAAAGAGAAACCACAATACGGTTGTCATCAGCGTAAGACAATAAACACATCCCAAAAGATTTCACTAGGGATGCCAAAGATGTGACATACAGTTTGAAAAGAGTTGCGCTAAAAGACAAACCCAGTGGGACCCCACAAGGTAATGAAAAATGTTCAGATGTAAAATCATTCAGGAAAACAGACTGGACGCGGTCAGTAAGGAATGAGCGCAATAGTGAGAGTGCGAAACCCTCAATCTTTAAGTGTTCCAACTGGTCAATCAAGAGGTCATGATTCATTTTGTTGAACGCTTCAGATAGGTCAAGAAGGATAAGGGCATCATTTCTGTTCTTATCCACTGATGCCTCGATTACCTCTGTGGCTACTGTTAGTGCTGATTGTGTATTGTGGCCTTTTGCGAAACCTGAATTGCGTATCATCCTGCAGATGATTATTGTCCGAAAAGGCAACCAGTTGCGAGTTCATAAACTTTTCAACAAGCTTGGCAGGAAAATGCAGTCTCGATATGGGTCAATAGTTTTTGGAATCTAGCGGATTTAGGTTGGGTTTCTTCAACAACGGAAAAATTGAGGATAAGTTCCACTGTTTAGGAAAACAGCTTACCCAAAACATGGTGTTGAAGATTTTTGCTTCTGGGCCAGGCTCTAACTGAATGATCGTAGGGGGCCACGGTTCTGCAGGAGATCCTGACTTAGTACTTAGGATGGCTTGTTTAGCTTGTTCTTCAGAGAGAAGCTCATATTCAGTGAAAGAAGTATCATCATTATTCATGGAACAAATGTCTTCACTGGTTAAGTTGTTAGCTGCATTGAAAGAGAATTTATTAAACATAGATTCAACTTTATACTGGAACGGGTGTACTAGCGTGTTGCAAAAAGCCTGATTAAGATCTGTAGAGTTTTTAAGTCGTAGAAGAGAGTTTAATCACTGTTTGAAACAAGGCTGTATTGGAACAGCGAGCTGATTCAATAGTTTTGATATAATAGGCAGATTTTTCTGTGAGAATAAGTACTTTATATTGCATTTCAGGGCTTTGTATTTTTCTTTTTCTAAAGGATCAAAAGTTCTTCTCCAAATGTGTTCCTGTCTACGGTACCTTTGTTTCATCACCAAACCAAGGGGCTGATGGTTTACATCTCTTGGGAATCTTAAGTTTGGCAGGTGCCAGTTTATCTAGTCAAGTGGAATAGTTCACCAACATTGAGTTGATGCCGCTAGTTTCTTCCCGCTGTGTCTCAGCGAAGATGGTATTAAGATCTGGGGCTTGAACCAAGTGCCAAGCACATGATAAAGCTGGTTTTCCTGAGACATTGGCAGGGGGATTATTTCCCATAAGACTGCACGTGGTCAAAGGGAGTAACGCTGGGTTAGACATGACAGAATTGTTTGAAAATATGCCATCCAAAGTGTGACCCGCTGTTGAAAATACCTTCCTGAGAGAGTGTCAACTAGAACTTCAGTGGTCTGTCTGATTCTCCAGATAAAAATGTAAGTCAACTAATAGCATGAATTCGGATTTCGACAGAGAGGATTATAAGAGAGACCCCATGGCTTGGGTGAAAGATGTTCTAGGCCCTGGTGTATGGTAAAGAAGGAGACAATTAAAAGATTGAGATTTAGTTGACTCGAAGTTGAACAGAAGGCCTTCGAATTCTAAGGAGGGGGTTAGAGTAAACATAATGTTTAGAAAGTCGTGATAAATGACTGCTAACCCACCGCTCTTCTTATGTTCTCTATTCAGTCTGAAGATAGCTTAGCCTGCAGGAGTCACAACTGCACTCTCTGGATCTGAAGCCTGGTCGGCCCAGGTTTCCATTACAAAAGCCAAGCCTAGCTGACATGTCCAGAAATTTGGCAAATTCAAAGTAGTGCTTAAGAATTGACCTAGCATTGATTAGCATGCATTTAACCTTTGTGCTGGAGCTGGATGACATGTTTGTTCGGACCTGAGGCATGGGTGTGGCTGGAGGTGCTTCTTTGGGGGTGTCACTTTGAATGCTTCTGGTGTTCCATTCATGGCAGAAGTCCCACAGGAGGTTATGAGTTGTGGGGCTGAGTTTAGGGCAGTTGGAGGCCTTACCTGGAGGTTTCAGAGCCAACAGATCGTCCTTAGAGTAACTCAGCATCCCTGTAATATGGCGGTCCAACCGACCAGGGGGATGAGCGCTGGGCCCAGTCCAGGTGAGAACGAACGCAGATGGGCTTACCTTAGGTGCGCAGACGCGCTCTGTGATGTCCTAAGTAGCCCGTCATAGAGAGTCAGTATGATGCGTGCCAGGGCACAGCGTTGATGCAGTATACGACGCAAAACAGGTAGAGGAAAATCAAAGTTAAACTGGGGTCCAGCAACCCCTATAACAGATCATGGGCTCCCCTGCAAAGTGTGAAATACTGCATGATATGTCTCAAGGATGGTGCTATCACCACTTTGACTCAGTTTATCTGTGTTGGACAGGCTATAGGTCAATGGTTTCTACCAGGATACCCAGAGGAGACTCCACTAACAGAAACTGAGCACTTCCAACTCCTATAAATGGGGTGGGGGAACTGCGAGGTTGGGAGGAGCATCTGCCATTTTTGCCACTGGATTCAAGCAAGCCGGGCTGAAGACGGCTGCAATGCCAGAAACCGGTCCTCGGAAGCTTATTTCCGGTCCAGGGAAGGCATGGCTTGGCAGTTCGGGCTGGACTGTTCCCATGAGGCACAGGGTCAGACTGATTTGCATATGGCCATGTCTGAACTGGGGTGGCAGAGTGGGCTAAAGAACGGTGATGGATTAAACCCAGATCTGTTGACTGGGTGTGAGTGTTTGATTGGTTCAGATGCTCCGTCCATCATCACCCCCTTTTGTACCATTTTTGGTAGCTGTCATACATCCACCAACCTCTAAATGACCCCCAAAGTTTTTTATGTGGCATTTTGTGTCACATGAGAATTACAAGATGTTTCCCACTCTTGAGATACAGGCCGCCCTTATTATGAGTTGCCCTTAATTTTGGATGGGTCCGGTAATCAAGGATACTGGGCCCATCGGGATTATGAGTAATTAGTAAGCAATGCAGCTCCAGACACTTTCTCTAAGGGAATCAGTTGTTGAAAGCAGCAGAAATCTCCAGGTTAAAATCCTACCAGAAGCAAGGAATAAGCCAGAAATTGGATGAGTTAAATTCTATGTATCAGATTATTCCCCATTCCTAAGCAGCTGCTCAGGTCCCAGTTTGTTATGGGCCATTTTTTTCCAACCCCTAGAGAAACCGTTCTGGCCGGTACCTTTCTGGCTGATAATTGCTATCTTTGGGGGGGCCAAAAATAATTACCAGACCAATTAACTGGCCACATGCAATGAGAGTGACAGTGTAATATTTGAAAAAACGTGCATCATTTTGTTCGATGTGGCAAGTAAGAACTTCGAATGGTAAGTGTGAAGGATGTTGAAGATAAGTCATCACAAGAAAGTGTGCAACATAGCTTAATATTAAACATAGTAGATGGGCAAGGTTGAAGTTACAAATCTGGTCAATAAAAATGAAAGGTGTGAATATGAGAATGGTAACAACTTGGGATCTACTATCTTGCAGCAGATTTGAGAAAGAGTTTGCTTAGCAGATAAAAAGGGAACTTAAATGAGCAGATGTGAATGCAGATGGTTATAATGGTCAGTTTATAAATCGGATTGCCTTTAGCACACAAACGTTTATTTTCAAAGGGAAAGAAGTGCTGAGAAGACTATATTATATTCTACTGTAATATTTATATAGCACCTACTACCCAAAGGTCGGGTGCGGAAGCACTTGCCTACATGGGTAGCATGCTACAACATGTGTATGTATCTAAGATAAGAGTGGAGAGACCAAGATAAATGAAATATCTGAGAGAGACAATTAGTTATGGATTCCTCACCTTAGAATTACCCCCAGGCGTCAGACCGGAGCTGAAGAATTTTTACCTCATTGGTACCCCTGCGCGTCGATAAGTGGCGTCGGTCGACTCTATGTTCGTCGTTGGCATCGTGGTCGCATGAATGATGTTGCAGTATCTACTTAGACGCTGCCCTTGCGTGCTGACGTCGGTTCTTTTTTTTTTCCGCACCAGCCAGTACAGATTCAGAGAGAGCGGTACCTCGAGTCACTTTTTGACTCAGTTTTTGCGACTTTTGTCGACATATTTTTTGAGTCGTTTGACTCATGGTGCACGGAGGGTTGTCACGTCGGACCTGCTTCAAGGATTACGACTACTGTTGCAAATTGATGTCGGTCACGGACCCGCACCTCGTGTGCCTTTGGTGCTTGGAGTGCGACCACGACCCGAAGTCGTGGTCCGACTGCCAGGCCATGAACATGAAGTCTTTGCGGGAGCGGTCCCGAAAGCTTCTCGATGCCCGGCAGTCCGTTCCGTGCCATTCAAGATCTTGGTCGAGAGGGTGGTCGCGGAGCCACCACCACCACTCGTCACCGAAGTCTTTGTCTTTCGGTAAGAAGGCGGCGAAGAAGCATCATCGCTCTTCGCGTTCTCCCCGTTCTCCCCGTCCATCGGCCAATGCGACGCGGGAAGCGGAAAGTAGTCGTCTGGCTCTGCCCGCTGAGCCTGTTTGGTTGACTCCGGCCTTCCCTCCCTTTCCGGTAGCCGGAGCGACCCCTGCCCAGCGTTGCACCTTTAACGAAGCCTTGCATTCCATCTTTGGGCAGCCCTGCCCCGCTAGCGAGCCCTCGGGCCCCACAGACTCGGTTGGGGGCTCTAAGCCTACGATGGCAGCGGCTTTGGCTCCGGCGCTGGAGGGCCCCCAAGGATCCAGGCCTGTATCCGGATCTGCGCCGGCCGACCTTGTGACACTTCCCCCGGTGCCGAATCCAGTGACGCCCCTGCCGCCCCCTCCGACGCAGGTTGTGTCCCCAGCCGGCGGCGGCCCCGGCCTCCCTCTAGATGAGGACACAGAGCTGGACTGACGTCGTCCACCGTCGGGACTGGCGCAGACTGGTACTTTTGTACCCCTGTTCTCCCCCCCTGATGTTTCCTACCGCCCTGAGTGGCTACCGGGAGAAGGTGAGGAGGACTGGAAGGGGTCTGTGGACCCTCCTGCAGACCAGTTAGAGGAACCTGACTGGAGACAGGAGTTGGGTGATGCCAGTGGTCTGGACACCTCCCCAGACCTTTGCATGCTTTCTCCCCCTACCGTGGCTACGGAGGAGGGTGCATCTTACGCAGTGGTGTTGCGTTGGGTGGCTGAGGCCTTAAACGTCGAGCTTTCTACGGTGGTGGACAGGACTAATCTCTGACCATGGTGCTTCAGCCGGCAGTGGCCTCTGTGGACTCCCTGCTGCCATTGAATGAGGCCCTCAAGGACATCCTTTTGGGCACTTGATTCAAGCCCAACACAGGGGCTACTGTGGATAGGATGATTGCCCAATGCCACCGCCTGGCCCCGGGTGACCCCATTTTCCTCTCTCACCACCCCACCCCTGAGAGCTTGGTAGTCTAAGCCTCGACTTCTAAGGGCACATTTCCTAATGCACCACCTGATAGGGAATCCAAGAAGCTGGACCACCTTGGCAAGAAGATGTTTTCTTCCTCCAGCTTGCGACTGCGGTCGGTGAACTCCGCATGTCTCTTGGGCCGTTACTCCCACTCGGTGAGGGACACGGTTGCGCAGGTGCTGCCACAGTACCCGAAGGAGGCCCGTGCCCTGCTCCCCCGTGCAGTTCCAAAGGGAGATACAAAACAAATGTCGCCATCCAATGTGGGTTGAACACTGCTGACTCACTAGGCAGGACGATTTTCAGGTCAGTAGCCCCTAGACTGGTTACGGTCTACTGGCTTTTCGGGTGATGTCCAACCCATGCTTTTGGACATGCCCTTTGATGGCTGTCGCTTGTTTGGCGACAAGGCGGACAATGTGCTTGAGCATTTTCAATCAATCAATCAATCAGGGGTTTATTAAGAGCGATTCACCTGTGAGGGTCTCAAGGTGCTGGGGGGTGGGGGTGTCGCAGCTCTATTAGCCAAAGAGCCAGGTCTTGAGGGCCTTCCTGAAGGTGTTCAGGGAAGGGCAAGTCTGATGTATGCCGGGAGCTCGTTCCAGGTCTTGGCTGCAATGTGAGAGAAGGATCTTCCACCTGCTCTGGATCTGTGGATGCTTGGGATTTCGGCAAGTGCGAGGTTGGAAGATTGGAGGTTCCTTTTAGGTGTGTGGAAATGTATTCTGTTGTTGAGGTATTTGGGTCTGGTGTTGTGCAGGCATTTGTAGGCGTGGGTTAGTATCTTGAAGATGACTCTCTTCTCCATGGGGAGCCAGTGGAGTGTTTGAAGGTGTTGCCTGATGTGTTTGTGCCGGGGGATGCCGAAGATGAGTCAGACGGTGGAATTCTGTATCGTCTGGAGTTTCTGGAGTAGGGACTTGTTCGTGCTGGCATATAGTGCGTTTCCATAGTCACGTCTGCTGGTGATGAGGGCTTGGGTGTCTGTCTTCCTTGATTTCGGGGGATCCATTTGAAGGTCTTGCTGAGGATGCGGAGGCTGTTGAAGCAGCTGGAGGTGAAAGCCTTGATCTGTCGGTTCATGGTGAGGGATGAGTTGAGTACGATGCCGAGGTTTTTGGCGTGGTCCGAGGGGGTCGGCGGGCTTCTGAGGGCTGTAGGCCACCAGGTGTTGTCCCATGCTGAAGGGGTGGTTATGAGTACGGGGACTTCTGTCTTCTCTGCGTTTGAGTTGATGCAGCTGTTCATCATCTAGGCGGCAACCTCCTGCATACCATTCTGGAAGTTAAGTCTGGCGGCGGAGAGGACTTTGGTGAGGGAGAGGGTGAGCTGGGTGTCGTCGGCGTAGAAGACGATGTGGAGGCAGTGTTGTCGGACGATGGCGGCGAGGGGGCCCATGTAGATGTTGAAGAGGGTCCGGCTCAGTGATGATCCCTGTGGAATTCCGCAGGTGATTTCCGTGGGATCGGAGAGAAAGGGCGGCAGTCTAATTCTTTGGTTTCTGACGGTGAGGAATGATCAGATCCAGTCTAGTACTGTTCCTTGTATGCTGGCGTTGTGTAGTCTGGAGATGAGTGTGCGGTGGGAGATGGTGTTGAAGGCTTCTGATAGGTCGAGTAGGATGATGGCTGTAGAGTCGCCTTGGACTAGGAGGGTGCCGATGTTATCTATGGCAGCGTGTAGGGCGGTCTCGGTGCTGTGGTTGCTTCGGGAATCCAGATTGGGACAGGTCGAGGATGGCATGGTCTTCGATGAATCTATTCAGGTACTTGTTGACTGTTTTCTCTGCCACTTTGGCCGCGAAGGGGAGGAGCGAGATGGGCCAGTAGTTCTTGGGGTCGGTGGGGTCTGCTGTCGGCTTCTTGAGCAGGGGCCCGACTTCTGCGTATTTCCAGTCATCTGGGAAGGTGCCTGTTTCGAGGGTGGTATTGATGGTGCATTGTAGTTCAGGTGCGATAGCAGTGGCGGCTCTGTGGTTGAAGTGTGAGGGGCAGGGGTCGGTGGGGGGTCCTGAGTGGATGCCTTTCAAGGTGGTGTTTTCAACTGTGATCGGCGTCCAGGTGGAAATGGTGGGCTGGCCGGTGCGTCTAGGGGGCGGGTGGTTGTGGAGTCAGGAGGAAGGTCGATGAAGTTGTCGTAGAGGTTTTTGATCTTGAGGTGGAAGTATGTCCCCAGTTTGTCGCAGAGGTCTTGGGATGGGGTAATGTTTGAGGCTTCGCTGTGAGGGTTGGTGAATTCCTGGATGACAGTAAAGAGTTCCTTGGAGTTGGCGAGGATTTTGGTGTGGATGAAGGTCTGTTAAGGACTCCAGGGCTACGGCCAGGTCCTTGGGCCTTGGATCCACCTCCCGCCCAGTGCAGTCTGCCTTCCGCCCCTTTCGTAGTCACGAAAGGGGTGCCCCACCACCTTCGGCCCAGACACACAGGCCTGCGCAAGCTCTCCAGCCTCTGAGCGGCCGCGGATATGAGACCCACCGTTGTGGGTCTGGGGGCCAGCGGGCAGGCCAGTCCACCGGTGCCCCCTCTGCAGCAGCCTCCAATCCTTCCTAGTCCGACCTTTCTGGGCCACCTTTTGCCAGTGGGCGGCAGGATTCGCCATCACATCACCCACTGGCTCAACATCACGTTGGACAGGTGGGTTATACAGATAGTCTGAAGGGGCTACTCCCTCCATCCATGCCACCTCAGACCCATTGCATGTCAGAGGATCACTTGGCCCTTCTCCAAAAGGAAGTTATGGCTCTCTTCGCCAAGGGAGCCATAGAGTGCGTTCCTGTCCCAGAAGTAGGTAATGGTTGTTATTCCCACTACTTTCTGGTGCCCAAGAAGGACAAGGGCCTGAGTCCTATCTTGGATCTCCGGAACGTCAATCACTTCTTGTGGGAGGAGAAGTTCAAAATGCTGACCCTGGCTCTGGTCCAGTCTGCTCTCGACCCTGGAGATTGGATGGTAGCGTTGGACTTGCAGGATGCTTATTTTCACATCCCCGTCCTGCCGATCCATCGGCATTACCTACGGTTCATGGTAGGCCACAAGCACTTTGTTTACCGTGCTCCCCTTCAGCCCTACCAGCGCCCCTCAGGTGTTCATGAAAGGGATGTCGGAGGTCGTAGCTCATCTGTGCAGATCAGGGGTTCCAGTCTTCCCCTATCTCGTCGACTGGCTGTTGAAGGCAGACTTGCCCCAGGCTGTAGTCTCCCGCCTCCAGACTATGGCCGACCTCTTGCAATTGCTGGGGTTCACCATCAATGTGCCAAAGTCACACCTGATTCCCTCTCAGAAGCCCCTTTTCATCGGAGCAGTTCTGGACACAGCGTAGTTTCGGGCTTATCCTCCTGAGCAGCGAGTCCAGGATATTCGAGCTTTGAGGTTTCGGTCAGAATGACCCTGAGGCTACTGGGTCTCATGCATCCTGCTGGTGGACTATGCCAGGTGTCATATGCGGGCTCTGCAGTGGGACATGAAGTTCCAGTGGGCATATCATCAGGGGAATCTCTCCGATTATGTCCAGATCTCGGAGGGCACTGCATGGTGACAGATGCATCACTGCTGGGGTGGGGCAGACACATGGGATAGGCGTAGATCTGGTCTCCAGGGGAGTCCGGACTCCATGTGAACCTCCTGGAGCTTTGGGTGATTCATCTTGCACTAAAGGCATTCCTCCCCTCTGTCAGGATAAGAGTAGTACAGGTGTTCACAGACAACACCACTGCCATGTGGTACTGCAACAAACCGGGCCGGGTGGGGTTGTGGACCCTATGTCAAGAGGCTCTCTGCCTTTGGACATGGCTGGAGCATCAGGGCTTATCTCTGGTGGTTCAACACCTGGCAGGTTCTCTGAACAAACACAAGGAGATGATGGACGGAGTGCTGAAACTTTTCAGACACTCATCCCTAGTCACAGATATCGGATGAATCCATCATCGTTGTTTAGCTCACTTTGCCACCCCAATTCAGACACAGCTATATGCAAATCATTCTTGACCCTGTGCCTCATGGGAACAGTCCAGCCCAAACTGCCAAGCCATGCCTTTCCTGGAGCGGAAGCAAGCATCCTGGGACCAATTCCGTGCTAACAGCCCTCATCAGCCAGGCTAGCTTGAATCCAGTGGCAAAGTGAGCAAGTGGCCCACGTCTGGGCATGCCCTGCCAACCTAGGGCGTGAAAAGCAAACACAAAGAGATGATGGATGGAGCGTTGAAACTTTTCAGATACTCACCCCCAGTCACAGACCTGGGTTGAATCCATCATCGTTCTCTGAACAAACTCAAGGAGATGATGGACGGAGCGCTGAAACTTTTTAGACACTCACCCCCAGTCACAGATCTGGGTTGAATCCATCATCATTCTAAAGCTCACTTCGCCACCCCAGTTCAGACACAGCTATAAGCAAATCAGTCTTGACCCTGTGTCTCATGGGAACAGTCCAGCCTGAACTTCCAAGCCATGCCTTCCCTGGACCATAAACAAGCATCCTGGGACCTGTTTTGGTCTAACAGCCCTCATCAGCCAGGCTATCTAGAATCCAGTGGCAAAGTGAGCAAGGGATCCACGTCTGTGTCGCGATTGCCACTAACCTGGTATTGTGCCCAATCCATAGGAACGAAGAGGAGCTTCCCACACTCCCAAAAGATAGCACCCAAAATAAAGATTGGATAACTTTTACGTGAGGTAACTCTCTGAAGTAGATGTGGGGAATATTATCTGGAAGGCAACCACTTCGCTATTCCCCTAGCAGGTTCAACAGGTTGGATTCAGAATGAAAGGCAGGAAATGTAGGAGCCTAAAGGAAAAATACAAATCAATCAAACCCTCCAATTCTTCTACTAGAGAGTATAACAATACACTGAATGCATGCTCAGCACAAAAGAAAACATTCACTTACCAGCTGTACATCTCCATGGAAGTTTTATCAGAAAAAGACTACTTGTAATATATAGGCAGATAAATGCTTTTTTATCCACAGGGTGAAGTAGTCGCAGATTTGGTAAAAAGAAAATGTTCAAGACAAAACAAAAGTGGACTTGATGCCCAGGTTGAGCCTTTCCTTAAAAGAGTAAAGCAACAGTATTGAGCTTTTTTCAAATCAGCATAGTAATGAAGCCAAAATAAAAAAGGCAAATGAAGAACACAAAATCTAGAACACAAGGTTATAAGGATTGGAACCTCAATGGAAAATTCTAATGCTTCTTCAATGTTAGAGGATTAAGTTTGCGACTCGTGTTTCATTCAACTTAATGGCCGCGGGTGATTTCAGGAAAGGCTCTTTGGTGGAGAAAAGGATATCCGACTCTCTTCTTGCAACAAAGTAGCTGCAAGTTAATTGCCAAGAAAGAATGCAGCCGCGAGTCAATTTCATTAACGAACGCGCCCCGAGTCAGTATCAATTCCCAACGTGGCCGCAAGCCAATATCAGCTCCCAGCATGACCGTGAGTCAATTTCAGTTTCCTGCGCGGCCGTGAGTCAAGTTCAGCTCCAACGTGGCCCCGAGTCAATATCAAAAACGCAACCAAATGCTACTTTCTGAGCTCGATGACAAAAACAAGCAAGGTTTCTCCTGGAGACAGAAAGAGATACACAAACAAAAAGGGGGCATGGAGAAGGTCAGAACCGTGAGGCAAGCGACAGCTCACCCGGTTGACGTGAAATTTAAATGTAGGGGGCGTGTAGAAACACCTCTACGCTTCCTAGCAGCATAGGCAAGGCAATCTCTATAAAGAGTCTTTCGTTTCTACAGAGCATGCACTCTGGGCACCTCTCGTCTGTTCCAATCAACGTAACAGGAGGCCTGAGCTCTAACAGTCTGGGCATACCCTGCCAATTTAGGGCGAACAAAGCAAACACAAGGAGATGATGGACGGAGCGCTGAAACTTTTCATACACTCACCCCCCAGTCACAGATCTGGGTTGAATCCATCATCGTTCTTTAGCTCACTTCACCACCCTAGTTCAGACACAGCTATTTGCAAATTAGTCTTGACCCTGTGCCTCATGGGAACAGTCCAGCCGAACTGCCAAGCCATGTCTTCCCTGGACCGGAAACAAGCATCCTGGGACCGGTTTCGGGCTAACAGCCCTCATCGGCCAGACTAGCTTGAATCCAGTGGTAAAGTGAGCAAGGGCGAAATGAGCTCAGCCACAGGTGCATGATGCGTCACGAATGGCGTCTTCACTCGGGGATGGTGCAGGGTCTCTTTCAGCAGTGGGGATAGCCTTGGTTAGATGTATTTGCCACCGAAGAGAACGTGCAATGTCAGCAGTTCTGCACGTTGGAATTTCCAAGGCGGCACTCGCTAGGCGACGTTTTTTGTCGCGAGTGGAGTTGCGGTCTTCTATACGCCTCTCCGTATATACCACTTCTGCCCAGTGTGCTGAAGAAGATCAAGCGCGATTGGGCCCAAGTCATTCTTGTGGCCCCGGATTGGCTTGAAGAGTCTGGTATCCCGAGCTATTACACATGACCATCGATCCTCTGATCAGACTGCCTCTTCGGGAGGATCTTCTGTCGCAGCAGCAGGAGACGGTCCTCCACCCGAACCTGTCCAGCCTCCCCCTCCTTGAGTGGAGATTGAGCGGCGACAGTTGACAGCTTTCGTCCTTCCTCCTGAAGACTGTAATGTTATCTTGGCAGCCAGGCATCCCTCCGCCAAAACGGTATACGCCTGTAGATGGAAAAAGTTTGTGGCATGGTGCTCAGCAAAGGCTGTGGATCCCCTTTCTGCCCCCCTTTCAGAGGTTATCCTCTTCATTCTTTCTTTGGCCCAGCAGGGCTCTGCTCTTGGCACTCTCAAAGGCTATATTCCGGCTATTCCGGCCTTCCTTCGGCTGCCTGACCAGCCTTCTCTTTTCAAGTCCCCTATTGTAAATCGCTTCCTTAAGGGTATTACTCACATGTTTCGTGATGCCCCAGTAGGACTTGAACCTGGTTCTTACTAATCTTATGTGTGCTCCTTTTGAGCCACTACATAACTGTCCTCTCAGACTCCTGACCCTTAAAACTGCCTTTCTGGTTGCCATCACCTCTGCATGCAGGATGAGTGAGAGACAATCCCTTTCTTCTAAGCCTCCTTTCCTGGCTGTTCATCCGGACGAAGTTGTCCTCTGCACTAAGCCTTCTTTCCTTCCCAAAGTGGTTACCTCTTTAATCCAAAACGTGTGCCTTCGTTCCATCTGGGTCGCACAAAACAATTCCGGGTGGATGACCAGCTCTTTGTTGGGTATATGGGCGCCAAGAAAGGTCGGGCTGTGCAAAAACGAACCATCTGCCGATGGGTCATTCTTTGCATCAAAATCTGCTATTCCTTAGCGAAAAAGGAACCTCTAGTGGGGTTGCATGCCCATTCCACCAGGGCGACGGCAACCACTAATGCGTTGGGACATGGAGTCCCCCTTCTTGACATCTGCGAGGCAGTTATGTGGGCTTCACTGCACACGTTTACCAAACACTACTGCCTGGACAGCCAAGTCCGGAGAGACAGCTTCTTCGGCCGTTCAGTTCTCTAGGACTTTCTGGTGTGAACTTGGTTCGCAGACCCACCCCCGGGGTTGGTATTGCTGAGGCATCTATTCTAAGGTGAGGAATCCATAACTAATTGTCTCCTTCAGATGAACAAGTTACTTACCTTCGGTAATGATATATCTATAAGAAACATAGATTAGTTATGGATTCCTCACTGCCCCACCCATCCTCCCCGTTCTGTGAACTGACTTCTTGGGTAAGAGACTTCCCTTTCAGGGCCCTTTAGTTTTTGTGCATCAGTGGTCAGTGTCTTGTATGGCTCTGCGCTTCTGGCGTGGAATGTTGTGTAAAGAACTGACGTCAGTGCGCGAGGCCGGCATCTAAGTAGATACCACAATGTAATTCCAGCGACCACCATGCCAACGACGAATGCTGAGTTAACTGATGCTACCTATCGATGTGCAGGGGTACTGCTGAGGAAAAAATTCTCCGGATACAGTCTGATGCCTGAGGGTAATTCTAGGGTGAGGAATCCATAACTAATCTATGTCTCTTACAGATATATTGTTACCAAAGGTAAGTAACTTGTTCATTAAGTTAGATTCTAATTGCACACTGCAGGTGTTGAGTTAGTGGAAATATTTCTTATGTAGGCTTCCTTACTGCCTGTTATGCAGACTGGCATGTAGAGCAGCAATGAATGGCCTCTACTTCTGTCTGTCTTGGGCTAGTTTCTATATGGTGCCCCACCTGTGGTTCAGAGTATTCATTTGTTTCTACAGTTCATCTCCAGGTGTTCTTTGGCCTGCTTATCTTCGGTTTGTCTTCATGGGGTCCAGTAAAGAGCTGTTCTGGGATGAAGTCTTGTTCTCTTCTGATGATGTGTCCCATCCAGCTCCATCTTTTTCTCATAAAGATGATGTCCATGCTCTCTTGCTTGCATCTGTTGAGCAATTCCTGGTTGGAGATGGTTCGAGGTCAGAAAATGTGCAAGATTCTTCTCAGCTTCGTGGTGTGGAAGGCTGACAGTTTGGTGATGCAGCTTTTTGTCATCCACCAGGATTCTGATCCGTACAAGAGTGTGGACAGAACACAGCTCTAGTACAGCCTCAGCTTGGTGTTGGTGCTGTACTGAGCTGACCTCTACACATTGTTCAGCATCCTGAAGGCATTCTTGGCCTCGTTCAGACTGCTTTTGATGTCACTCCCTGCTCTTCCATTCTATCTGACAGTACTGCCTAAGAAGCAAACCCTTCATTCATGGCTACATCCTCTCCATCCACCTTTATTGGTGAAGGATTTGGGAAGTTGAGTGACAAGACTTCTGGTTGCCTCTCATGTAGACATAGTTTAATATTCTGAGGTATGTAAAGGAGAAATAGAGAAGCTAATAGGATTTGAGTAAAGAGTTTGTGTGAAGAACGATGTGGAGCATAAAGTGCAGGAGGAATGAATATTCACTTGCCTATTAGAGAAGAAATGGAAATAGAATTTAAAATACTGGAAGGTGCTGGAATAATAGAAATAGTTACACTTTTCTTGTGGTTGAGCTCATCGTCATCACATGACACTCTTAACTTCAAAATGCGACTTTGTGGGGAGGCAAGGGATTTGAAGAAAAATATTTGGGGTAATTATTTCCCTTTACCTAAACATATTCGAACAGGCCAAGGGAGTAAAGTGTTCAGAACAACTGAATGAGGCTCTTCATAGCACCAAGTACAGCTGCATCTGTAGTTCAGAGCTTTGAGCATGCTTAGCACTCCTGCTTGCAGTTTTCAGTTTTAAAAACATGGCATTTGAAATGAAATGAAATGTGGGTTTTTATAGAGCACATGTTTGCCGTGCCGTCTTAGCGCTTGCTGCCATAGAGTACAACCGGAAAAAATCAGCCAGCCAGTTGAGTACAGGTGAATAACCAAGTTTTAAGTTCCTTCATAAACTGTAGTAGGTTGTTTTGGGGTTCTAAGGTGTAAGGGCATGGAATTCCATAGCCTTGGGACTAGATGTTGAAAACTTCTACCTCCCCATTTCAGCGTTTTTGCCCTTGGAACTACAAGCAGAGACGCTGATGCAGAGCGGAGTCATCTCTGTGGGGTGTAGCGCTTAATGTATTGGCTGATCTGTACGGGTCCCACCCCGTGCAAAGTCTTGTGTAAGATACACATGGATTTAAACTGGATCCTAGCCGAAATGGGCAACCAGTGCAATTTTTCCCGAATTACTTGACTAATGGGACTGTAGTGAGGGCTGAGCCTTGTTTGCGCACATTGCTATGTTAGTATAGGCTTATTAGAAGTTTAAACGCCATTTTACCTTTTGCTGCTTTTGCACACAACACTACATATAGCTGTTGTTGTAAATTAGGCTGCGTGAAATACTTCACATGAGAATGGCTTGTTTTCGGCATCTCTAGACTTACATCGCGACCCTAGTCTGCACAGTGAGTGCTAAAGCCTCCAAGGTTATCATAACAAGGTAGCTGTTGTTCGGGCTGATCGGCTAACGTTTTAGACATAATGCAGCTGCAGCCAAAGGAGATTCTGGCGCCTTTAATATTGCACTGTAGGTATGATTTTAGGCACTTGGAAGAATTCCGTTTCCAGAGAGACGGAGAGCTTTTGCAGATCCTGATGTGATTCACTCTTGCTGATCTTAAAGGGTTAGAGGGTTGATATACTAGGCGCTATAAGACCTGTTTTCACCATCACTTTAATATGATTTCTCCTTTTGTGTTTTATGGAATTGTAACAATGCTGACCATATTATTTCTAATCGTATGTCTTCTTATGTTAGCAAAGATACTGCATCTTAGAGCACATCGTTAAAATAAATATTTTAACCTTTCCAGTGTCTCTTTTTTACTCCTGTTGTGGACTGGTATGAGAATAACAAAGAAAAGAGTGTTCTTGCTTCCCACCATTCCTGAGTATAACCTAAGTCGCATGTTCTGGGTTGTCTAATCATTGGTTCCTTTGCTATAGGACGAAGAGCTAATGTAACACTGATGCTAGTCGGTTAGGGTTTCTAGGTACTGAGGTGAGTTTTTTGGTCCACCACAATTCACTGAGGTCCTGGGTCTCTGTGCACAGTTCTGTGTCTGAGCAGAATCCCTGCAACATGGCGCACCCAACTTAGTGGTCTTATTTTGAGACTCACGAGTAGTGCTTATATCAGTCCACGACCCTCTCACTATTGTTTCCGGTTGACAGTGGTGACGGATAAACCTACCTATAATTGTGTAGGTCTTTTCAAGCTTGATAATTTAAAACGGTTTTTATTTTGGATTACTACCCAGTTGTGCTACGTTACTTTCTATTGTCTTTTATCTCTGCTGTGTCATTATGGGTGATGTTGAAATACCCCGGGCATAGTCGGATGGCGGTCCGCAACTATTTGCAGACTTATGCCATCCCCTTAGAGAGCATGGCAGTTGTTTTTGTAGTGGATGCTGACGCAGCATACCCGCTTGAGCGTTTCTACTCATGGGTTACACTTCCTGCGGTAAATGCGGATAGCAATACGTTTCATGTTTACACTCTCACTGCCGTGCCTATGGAGTACACTCCATATAGGACACAAGAGATTCCGATTTCAGTTTGGCAGCACCGCGTTTGGTTTATTGGCGCCCTTCCCCACTCTTTAACGGCGGTTCGAATAGGTCCTTTGTCCATCCCAGGCGCTTCTTGGCCTGTTTTGGCTGGATTTACCCCACACCCCCGTGGTGGTTCCCGTTGCTGAATTGAGGCCACTTTATACCTCTGCTGTAGGGGTTGTAAGGGCCTTGGTTCAATAAATATCTCGCAACATCCAGGGTGGGGCACCTGTTGTTGCGGCGCATCCAGTTGGACCGGGCGGGATGAAGCTTAGTCCCATCATGGTTAATGCGGTTATGGGCAAGCGCCCCCAGGATAAGTATGATATGCCTTTTTGGCTTGCTGAGAAATTTGACCAACTGGAGGCAGTATTTCCTAATACGATTCCTGTGGAGAAACACAGGATTCTTACTATTAGTTTGCAGAAAGACTTAGTGCCGGAAGTGACTGATTGTAACACATGGGGTATGATTTTTGCGGCAGTCTATGCCAAGTGCTTCGGCACTCCGTCCATGGCTGCCCTACCCTCCGTCATTAAGCGTGTTCAAGATGAGCACGGACCGAGGTGGCTGTTGAATTGGGAATGAGACTCGTTGGAGTGTTTGACGTAGTTTCCGATCTGATCCTTTCAAATGTTTTAAGGGAGATGCGGTAAGCTTCCAGGTGTCTAATGATTTGCGTAACATCCCCGATGCCAAGAAACCCCTTCAGTTACCAAAAATTATTACGTCTGCTTATAAGACCATTGGCCAAAATAGTTTAGGTGTTAAGCCTTTTGATAAAACAACGCAAAAGCACCCTCAGGCGGCGAAGTCTGACAAGGATGATCGCCCCTTTGTTCCAAAGCAGAATTGCAATAAGAATAAAAAACAGGGGACACAGTAACAGAAACAGGGGTCCCGTCCCACTTCACCAGTACCTGTGTCTATTGAGCGCACATATGAATTGCGCGACCGCGCTACTATTAAGTCACCTGATTGTTTTCTGGTTCCTGATCAACATTCTTCTCGCTCTTTGCAGGAAACATGGGTCTCACCCACCTGTGGAGGAGACGGCGGCAGAGGACGGGGTGCGAAGCAAGAGCAACCCCGCAAGACAGACAGTAAAGGCAAACAGGATGACTCTACACGTCAAAGGCCCCAGTTTCAGAGAAAGAAAGTTGCTGCTTTAACAGCGAGATATGCCACGGATAGTGAGAACACAGCTTCTGAACCTGACATGGGCGCTGAAGCTACTAGACAGCGTGGCGGAAATTACCATAGTGTGGGAAGCATTGTGTCCACTTCTGAAGGTGACAGCAACTGACACGTTTGTTGTTGTTGAGACAGCTGACACTAGAGTGGCACCCCCTGAGAGACTATTTGAAATTGTCCTTTTAATTGAAGGTGACATACAACGTAATATAAAAGGGGTATTTTGGGAGAATCTATCTACTACCTATGACATTTTGTTGGCGGAGGCAGATTGGCCCCCTCCTTTTGTTCTCGCAGCTCCGCAAGGGGAGGAGGTAATCCTCCCTAGCTTCGCGCACACAGTGCAGAAAGAGCAGGCTCTGCATTTTGCATAAGATTGGGCTAAGGTGCTTGCACCAGCTTTGTACCGTACTCACTGTGGCTGGGACAAATTTTTCCCCCACCATGAGATACCATTGCGGTGTGTGCCACAGCCTCAACCCCAATACCCCATGTGGCGTGAAGCGAAAGCTCCCGTGGCGGAAATCCTTGAGCAATTGGAATATCAAGGTGTGATTGAAACGTGTGTGTCTTCGATGAATAACCCTCTTTTTACTGTGACTAAGCCTGATGGCTCGTACAGTTTGGTATTAGATTACCGGCACTTAAACTCTCATTGTCGTACGTGCGCGGTGAAAAACACTCACAGTTCTGCCCTTTTGGATAGTCTCGTGCGAAAAAGGTTTAAAACCACACTTGACATATCTAATGGCTTTTTCACCCGCAACCTGTCCTCTATTAGTAGTCAATGGACAGCTTTTACCAGTGGTGGCAAACAACGCCAGTTCAGAAGAATGTCTATGGGCTAAAAAAATCAGTCGAGGCGTCTTTGCCGCCCGCATAGTCTCTCTTTTGGAGAGACTCGACCCGGATGCATGTTCGTATGTGGATGACATATATCTCACAGACAACGAATTATGGCTGCATCTGTGTCTCGTTGACCGCATAATTTGCCAGTGTGCGCACTTCAGTTACAAATTCAACTTTGCAAAATCACATATTGCAGAGTACACAGTGTTGTTCCTGGGCTATGAGCTAAAAAATGAAGGTCGAGGTTTAGCGCCTCACTTCTTGGAGAAATGCGCACAGCTGCGCGCTCCTACAACACTGAAGAAACTACTGTTTTTACTGGGCTTTTTGAATTTCGGGCGTACTTACATTCCCGAATATGCCCAGCATATCAAGCCTCTTTACGCTTTGGTACAACCAACTTTCAACAAATCGTGCTGGCTGCCTGCTCATTCAGCCATCTTGCAATCTTTGCAAGCTGATCTTCTAGAATCTAAATTCTTATTGACTCGTGATAACCACACCAACCTGGTGATGAGGATTGTACCTGGGGTGGTGGGTTTCACGTACCTGACTTTTAATGAGGGTGACACAGTCCCTATCGCTTACAAGTTACACTTGTAAACTTCGGCTGAGCTGCGGTTTTACACTGTGGAAAAGGTTTTGACAGCAGTGCAAATGGCGATTCTGAAAGAACGTGCACTGTCGCAGGGAAAACGCATTTTGGTTGTTACTCCGTATTCTGCCCTGGAGGTAGTGACGAAAGCCAGTGTACTGAATTCAAAAGCTTTGCATCCACGGTGGATACAATGGGCTACGTCCTTGACATCTTCGGATGTCACATTCATTTTCGATTCCTCTTTGCAGACTCAGGAGTATTTGCAGTATGAATTTGTTCATCCGGCTCCTCCGACCATGCGCCCACTGAAGGATTTCCATTGCAACATTTACATTGACGGTTCGGTGCAACCGGCGAAGGTTTCAAAGCACGCTTATTCCTCGTCCCGCGCAATAGAGGTTGGTACTATGGTGGATGGAGAATTAAAGTCCGATGTTGTGCATACACAGACATTAGGGGACTGTACCGCCAAATTGGCAGAGTTTCGTGCTCTGATGCTTGCGTTGGAGTACGCTGATCCTAGTGTGTCTATTCTTATCGTAAGTGACTCTTACTACTGTTTTCAGTCTTACAATGACAATTTGTTCTTTTGGACTCCAAATGACTATCGTGATTCCAAAGGTAGCACTATAAAACATAAAATGATCTGGGTTCGAGTGGCTGAGCTTAAACAACAGCTGCCACCCGTGTTTGTGATTCATACTCTTGGTCATCAGCGTGTCAGGGTTCACGCTGTTGGCAATAGTCTTGCTGATGAAGCAGCGAAGACCGCAGTAGCGACATATGTAGTTGCAGCAGTTAAATTCCAAAAGTAAGATTGATGATGACATCTTGGCAGCTATTGCCGCAACAGAGAAGGGAAGTAAATACCCTAGAGGTTTCCCTTCCAGATACTCTTATCATTTAAGTCCTGATAAAGTTCCTTATGTGAGAATTAACGACGTTGGTGACAGATTGATTCCCAACGCGGATCGCAGGACACACTGATTACAGCCGTTCACGAGGGTATGGCCTCTGCTGATGCCGACGTCTCTGCGACTGTATCACTTTTACAACAGCGTTACTGGTGGTGCGGATTGTACAAACGCGTGATTATGTCCTTCATTGTGACATTTGCCAGCATATTAAACCTTCCACTGCTGCACGCCCGCCCCAGACACAGTTGTATATATCTAATAAACCACTTGGCTGTGTTTATTTAGATCACTGCGATCCTTTCTCCTCTGATACTGCGTATAAGTACATCTTAGTTGCAATTAATTCTTGCACGCGCTTTGTGTAGGTGTGCTGATTCTTGAACTGTCGTAAGGGATGTGCGTGTCTTTGTGGGAATTTTTGCATATAGTTCCTTCCACTCGGACCAGGGTCCAACGTTTGCCTCTAAGGCGTACAAGGATGACATGCATTCATTGAGGGTCCAAGTCAAATGTTCGTCTCCATACCGGCCTGAGGCCTGAGGGCAATAGTGTTGTGGAGTGGATGAACCGTGATTTAAAGAAATCCTTGACAGCTAGACTTTTAGGTACAGGCCGGAACTAGCTAGCCCACCTCAATAGTGTTCAGCGTGCACTTAATAATCTCCCTAGAAGGTCTCTGGGTGGGCGGACCCCACTTTGGCATCAAAATGTTTGTTCCGGACCTTGAGGGTCTAGACCAGGCGGCATCAGTCGCTCCCTTTGACGTAGATGAACATTGTGCTGTTTTCCAGAATCTACAAAACACCCGTGACAGTCTTGCAAAGGAACACTTGCTCTCCACATCTAATGCTGCGTTGCAGATTCCGGTAGTTGGCTGGCTAAACTGAGTTGGTGAACTGGTCCAAAAGAAGGTTGAGAACAAGAAGGAATTCGGCCCCTCATATCGTGTTCCAGTTCCTGTGCTTGGCGTGCAGGGTTCAAGAACAGTAATTTTACCTCCACTTCCTGGTTGAAAGGAAAACAAGTACATCTCCATTGACAATGTCAAACTACACAGAGTGGCCGATTCTTCTTAGTATGACACCTGCAGTTTCTTGTCCAGCGATGCTGCGAAACTCTGTTTTGGCACCGGCACCTACCACCAGCCCTGATGTTGCCATTGAGATGAATACAGTTATGAATCCTTTACTGAATCCACCGGCTGGTGATCCTCTTGATGATACTGAGTACACTTATCCCACAGACTTATCTATGCCCGATTTAGAGACCTGTGTGGCTAGTCAATCACGTTTTTCATTTGACACTGACTCTGCCACATCAAAGTCTTCCTCAAAAGTTTCGATTTTTGCTGTTTGGTTTAAAAAAACATTTTTTAATTCCCCCTTGGACTTACATTTGGCTGGTGCTTTTTTCAATTTTTTTAATCATGTCCATTGGATTTGTGGTGTGTTTTTTCCGCCTTGTCAATGGACACTATGTTAAAGAAAGAACTACAATTAGACAAACTGATGCAACTTTGGCACCCCACTCCTCATCACACAGAATGAAGAGGGACCAGACTTTTGTGAATATTACTGCTTGGCCTGTCTTAAATGGGTTTGTATGGGATGCTGTAAAATTTCAGATACATGGTCCCATGGAGGTTATAAACGTCCCTAATGTACTTTGTGTTTCAAGGGGGGATGTGGTTAAACAGAATATATGCTCTGATGATTGGGATGTCCAAGCCGTAAAGGCTTTGTTTTCTGATTTGAAATATTAGGCTGCCTTTGATGCTGAAGATCTGTATTTAGATTCTGCCAATTATGCTGACTTGTTTTGTTACCAACACTATGGCAATCGTTTTCTGCACAAAGCAAACACATTTAGGAATGTGGTTAATTACACACAATGGGAACATTGTCCTACTCCTATTGAAGGCAGCTCCAAAACTCTTTTGAAAACGTTTTCTTACTTTACTGATTTTAATCAATCCAATCCTGATGTATTTTAGTTTAAGATGACGGAGAAGTCCTCTTCCAAAGTTAGACTCACCCACACAAAATTATTGTATTCCAAGTCCTTTATTGACCAATTGGCTTTTGGGGGCTATGAGCTGTGGAAAGATACTATTGATCTTAAATCTGTTTGGGGTTCTAAAAGTTGGCAAGTGCA
This sequence comes from Lissotriton helveticus, assembly GCF_964261635.1. Lineage (NCBI taxonomy): Eukaryota > Metazoa > Chordata > Amphibia > Caudata > Salamandridae > Lissotriton > Lissotriton helveticus. Next base: position 1,579,120,323 of record NC_136065.1, on the reverse strand, counting down.
AGGCACTGAGGCATTGCATCGTGCATGTCTCATCCCGAACCATATGTTGTTTTGGAATTCGACTATTTCACATACCACCTGACTTGAATTGGCTACGTCTAAAAAATTAAATGCTCCTTCTCTTCCTGATTTGGGAGAATACCCCACCTGGTACAATTACACAAGTATGTACCTTAGTGATTTACAGTCTCTGTTACTAAATTCGTCCTTTAATATTTCCGGTTTTGATCCACAAGGTTGGTTATTATGGCAAAAAAAGTTCATATTCATGCCAACATCGTGTTCTGGGTTTGACCCCGGGTTACACACAGGGTAGGGTGGATCCCCGTTTTGAAAGTGGCCATTCCGTCACTACCTATTCGGTAGGTAAGCTATGTCAAAGCTGGCTTAAGCATTCCACTTTAGAGTCGGTTAAGCTTCATTTATCTAAATTGACGGACAATGTTGATTTGAATGACTTTGTGACAGGTCCTGCAACAGGCAGATCCAAAAGATGGATTTATGCTATTTACAACGAGGTTTGTAAACTGTCCCAAATTGAAGCTGCTTCTAGGTAAAGGGCTATTGATCAAGCACATTTAGAAAAAGTACTTGCAGTTGTGGATAATTGCATTAACACACTTTCTTCCCGAATGTACACATTAGATAATATTGTTTCTTCTGTTGTTGATATTATGCAAGATGATGTCTCCGTTTTGTAACATGGTCAAAATCAGTTGTGTTCTATTATGCAGTTTGCATGGCCTTTACAAACGCTGAAGGCTGGGAAAGGGCCTTTTGGACTACATGAACACTACTTTGCTATTTCTGCCCTTTAATTTGACTGTTAAACAACAATTTATGTCAATGAAAGATGCTAATTTTTCACTATTGCATATTGAAAAGTTAGAACCTTTACCATTTTCTGTGGCCGAAACAAACTCTGCAGTTTGACTTATTCATGGGTTAATAACGCTACCTTGTCCACTGTTTAAGTTCGAAGCATGCATGAAGCACTACGCCATAGGCAGATATGAACCATTAGGGAGTGTATATCTCCATGAGGATTTGTCTCTTCCGTACACCTATAGGGGCCTGAGGGAGGGTAAAGAGGTTTATTTAAAAGGTGAAGATTGCACTTCAACTCCCGACCACTCATTGGTCTGTAGGAATATACAATTGCATGGCTCTTGTAATTCAGAAGTCCCAAATTTGGCCTGTATTTTGAAAGGTACACCTGCCCCAGCTATTACACCTACTTTCACGTTGTTAGCAAACGATAGTTATTTATTATTAAATAATGAATATTGCTGTGGTATGCTGGCAGGGATACTGTACATAGTGACTGTCTCCCAACATGTAGTCTGTTGTAAGAATATACTGTTTCCTCCTCCACATGGGAAGCTCGATATATCCATCTGGCCTTCCATTCCGACCTTGAATGCAGAGTTGAACAATAGAAGTCAAATAAGGGCTCTTAGGTCTCAAAAAGAAGTCGCCCTTACATCTGCGCGTATAACATTCGTCCTTCACATGGCGAATACTCGTACCTAGGTACATGCCCTACTAAATAGTGATCTCCCCCTGCATTTTGGAGCGTTGATTCACACTATATTCAATGCCTCGTTGACTTCAGGCTTGGCGCACATTTTTAAAGTAGTAAGTTCTGGCCTTGTGACTTCATTCCAAACTATATCGCCTTTTTCATTCTATTTTTTCCAGCCTCTTCGGCGATTTACCGTTAATTCTCGCCTTGGCTGCCGGAGCACTGCTGTTAATTTGCTTGCTCAAAAATGGTTGCACATTCTGTGCCCCACAACAACCTACCTCGGCTGCTCCAACTTCGTGACTGGATACTCGAATACTATGGATCTCTCCCTCTGGCTACTTTGAGCGTGGCGTATGGTTTATCTTTCCGGTTTTCATACTTTACATGCGTGCAGCCAATTTTCCACTACCTGGATTGCAGTTTTGAATGGGCTCTGGATTTGTGTCCCTGCAATACGGTGTCTCCTAACCCGGATTATGATCTACTAATGAGTCCCTTAGTTGCTCATGAACTACACTGTTCTGGTGTTGGGATTATGGCCTCCGCAGCAGCGCATGGAGTCCTAGGCAATTGGAATATATGGACTGCAGCCTGTGACTTTCTGGCACGCAGTTATCTCAAAGAACATCCGAGTTGTCCTCTGATGGTGCTAGAAGCTCCGGCTGTCTAAGAACATGTGTGTTCTTTTCCATTACTAAATTGGATGGCTGAAATGTTCACTGATGAAAACATCGACTTCCTATTGGAGGCGGTTGCAACGTACTGTGCCTATACGCTGTTGGATTGAAGTGACAATTTTTTTTCTGCTTCATAGACACATACTGGACTTATGCTTTTTTCCTTCGTTTTTTTCTCTACGCATTACATGTGTTTTGACACTATACACCCCTGTTGGGATTTGAATTTTTTGTGGTTACTAATTCAGAATTTACTCCCAATTATCCAGTTTGGCAACATTTTTAAAAACTTGGATCTGTCTCATTCGAACTTGAACTTTGCGTTCTAAAAATGTCCCCCCTTATTGTGCGGTCTCCGATCAAGGGAGGGTGTAGTGAGGGCTGAGCCTTGTTTGTGCACATTGCTATGTTAGCATAGGCTTATTAGAAGTTTAAACACCATTTTACCTTTTGCTGCTTTTGCACACAACACTACATATAGCTGTGGTTGTAAATTAGGCTGCGTGAAATACTTCACATGAGAATGGCTTGTTTTCGGCATCCCTAGACTTACATCCTGACCTTAGTCTGCACAGTGAGTGCTAAAGCCTCCAAATTTATCATAACAAGGTAGCTCTTGTTCGGGCTGATCGGCACACGTTTTAGACATAACATACATGCAGCTGCAGCCAACGGAGATTCTGGCACCTTTAATATTGCACTGTAGGCATGATTTTAGACACTTGGAAGAATTCTGTTTCCAGAGAGACAGAGAGCTTTTGCAGATCCTGATGTGATTCACTCTTGCTGATCTTAGAGGTATGGGGTCCCCCACACAACCCTAAGAGACCTTCTATATTTTATAAAACATAGTTCCTAGCCAGGGAGGGTGATATACTAGGCGCTATAAGACCTGTTTTCACCATCATTGTAATATGATTTCTCCTTTTGTGTTTTATGGAATTTTAACAATGCTGATCATATTATTTCTAATCATATGTCTGCTTATGTTAGCAAAGATACTGCATCTTAGAGCACGTAGTTAAAATAAATAGTTTAACCTTTCCCGTGTCTCTTTTTTACTCCTGTTGTGGACTGGTATGAGAATAACATACGAAAGAGTGTTCGTGCTTCCCACCATTCCAAGTCGCGTGTTCTGGGTTGTCTAATCATTGGTTCCTTTGCTATAGGACGAAGAGCTAATGTGACACTGATGCTAGTCAATTAGGGTTTCTAGGTACTGAGGTGAGTTTTTTTGGTCCACCACAATTCATTGAGGTCCTGGGTCTCTGTGCACAGTTCTGTGTCTGAGCAGAATCCCTGCAACAGGACTGAATTTAGGTAGTTTTAGCAGTAACCGGGTGGCAGCATTTTGCAAAGTCTGTAGTATATGTATCACACTCTTTTTAGCTCCAAGGTAGAGTGGGTTACAGTAGTCAATTTTTGACAGAATCAGGGCCGTAACAACCATTTTCCTAAGGGGCATAGGGATGAAAGGGAGGATTTTCCAAAGGATTTTCAAGGTGTAAAAACAAGAAGAGGTAATGCTGTTGACCTGGTCTGATAGGGAAAGATGGCCGTCGATCAGAACGCTAAGGTTTTTTACCTTCTTTACGGGCTGGGGGCAAGGCCCTGCTGTCCCAGGACACCAGGTGGAGTTCCAGAGTGAAACGTCCTTGCCAAATGTAACCACTTCCGTCTTCCCGGTGTTCAATTTTAAGCAATTGTTCTGCATCCAGCTAATAATATCGCTTATGCCAAGGTTAAAACCTGCTGCCACAATCTCTGGTTTAGCGGCTAATGAGACAACAATTTGCATGTCGTCAGCGCAGCAAATGGCTGTGAAGCCAAAGGAGCGGATAAGTTTAGCCAGTGGGGTAAAATATACGTTAAACAGGGTAGGTGAAAGTGCTGATCCATGAGGTACCCCATACTGCATAACGAAAGGGGGAGATTTGTGCTCATCTAGAATCACAGATTGTTGTCTATTGGTTAAGTATGACCGAAGGATGTCTGCGGCCTTATCAGTAATCCTTATTTCAGCCAACTGCTGAAGAAGTATACGGTGGTCCACCGTATCAAACACGGTGGATAAGTCAACCATTATTAGTATGGTCTTCCCACCCTGAACTAATTGGGCATGTAACCTTTCAGTGGCTGTGACCAATGCAGATTCGGTGCTGTGCCGTGGCCTGAATCCATGTTGTGCTGGATCAAATGTGTCATTTGATTCTCTAAAAGACAATAGTTCCTCATTTAATGCTTTTTCAAGAACTTTTGACAGAAATTGTAAGCAGGTAATGGGACGGTAATTAGCAACTTCCGAGGGGTCAAGGGTCGGCTTTTTTAGGATAGGTTTTACCAGGGAATTTTTCCAGTCTTCTGGGAAATGTCCTAGATTAAGGATGTTATTCAGAAGAGGTGTCAGGTTATTAGCGACAGTATTGGGGACCATATGAAGAACCATGGCTGGGCAGGGATCCAGAGGAGAGCCTGACTTAATTGCCAGGATAATGTTTTTCAACTTTATCCTGTGTAAGGGGACTGAACTCTTGTAGGAAAGCTTGCGTGTTTGAATTGTCCCTCTCATATTCGTCTTGTCTAGTTCCTTTAGTAGCAATTTGAAATGGTCTTGGCTGAAGCAGTGTTCCAGTCGTTGACGCACAGCTTTTTAAAACACTGTGATGCAATTAAATACAACCAGTATGATCTGGTAAACGGAACTCATTTGGAAGAACAATGTCGATGGTTGAAATAGATTTTGAGTGCCTCGAGACAGAGAAGACTGATTATTGGGTTTAAGCAGCCCTAAACTGTGATGGAATCTGTGACTTTGACCCAGGAGGCTGAGGTGTAAGGCCTGAAATAGGGTTGGAACAAAGTGTTATGCATAGCACCATTTCTCATCTGCAAGGATAAGAAACAATCCTTTTTAGGTTGGCAGAATGTAAGATCAGCAAAGATATTTGCAACTTAATATATCACGTAAAACAGATGATGAAAAAGATATTTTTTTTGTTCCAGTGGGGAACAATTTTTCTAGGTCTTGGAGGGAAAGTACGCTGACCATTCAGAACACGTGAAACCGTTTCCAGTACCATTCCCCACAGAACTTTGATCCAAGGTTACAATGTGTAACGTCGTTGTTACCTTCAATAAAGACACTGCAACTGTTGAGGGTTAACGTAGGTTTAATTATTTAATTACTCTAAAGAGCGCCGAGCCGCTGTTGCTCCGCTCTCTTCGATGAATAACCCTCTTTTTACTGTGACTAAGCCTGATGGCTCGTACAGTTTGGTATTAGATTACCGGCACTTAAACTCTCATTGTCGTACGTGCGCGGTGAAAAACACTCACAGTTCTGCCCTTTTGGATAGTCTCGTGCGAAAAAGGTTTAAAACCACACTTGACATATCTAATGGCTTTTTCACCCGCAACCTGTCCTCTATTAGTAGTCAATGGACAGCTTTTACCAGTGGTGGCAAACAACGCCAGTTCAGAAGAATGTCTATGGGCTAAAAAAATCAGTCGAGGCGTCTTTGCCGCCCGCATAGTCTCTCTTTTGGAGAGACTCGACCCGGATGCATGTTCGTATGTGGATGACATATATCTCACAGACAACGAATTATGGCTGCATCTGTGTCTCGTTGACCGCATAATTTGCCAGTGTGCGCACTTCAGTTACAAATTCAACTTTGCAAAATCACATATTGCAGAGTACACAGTGTTGTTCCTGGGCTATGAGCTAAAAAATGAAGGTCGAGGTTTAGCGCCTCACTTCTTGGAGAAATGCGCACAGCTGCGCGCTCCTACAACACTGAAGAAACTACTGTTTTTACTGGGCTTTTTGAATTTCGGGCGTACTTACATTCCCGAATATGCCCAGCGTATCAAGCCTCTTTACGCTTTGGTACAACCAACTTTCAACAAATCGTGCTGGCTGCCTGCTCATTCAGCCATCTTGCAATCTTTGCAAGCTGATCTTCTAGAATCTAAATTCTTATTGACTCGTGATAACCACACCAACCTGGTGATGAGGATTGTACCTGGGGTGGTGGGTTTCACGTACCTGACTTTTAATGAGGGTGACACAGTCCCTATCGCTTACAAGTTACACTTGTAAACTTCGGCTGAGCTGCGGTTTTACACTGTGGAAAAGGTTTTGACAGCAGTGCAAATGGCGATTCTGAAAGAACGTGCACTGTCGCAGGGAAAACGCATTTTGGTTGTTACTCCGTATTCTGCCCTGGAGGTAGTGACGAAAGCCAGTGTACTGAATTCAAAAGCTTTGCATCCACGGTGGATACAATGGGCTACGTCCTTGACATCTTCGGATGTCACATTCATTTTCGATTCCTCTTTGCAGACTCAGGAGTATTTGCAGTATGAATTTGTTCATCCGGCTCCTCCGACCATGCGCCCACTGAAGGATTTCCATTGCAACATTTACATTGACGGTTCGGTGCAACCGGCGAAGGTTTCAAAGCACGCTTATTCTTCGGCCCGCGCAATAGAGGTTGGTACTATGGTGGATGGAGAATTAAAGTCCGATGTTGTGCATACACAGACATTAGGGGACTGTACCGCCAAATTGGCAGAGTTTCGTGCTCTGATGCTTGCGTTGGAGTACGCTGATCCTAGTGTGTCTATTCTTATCGTAAGTGACTCTTACTACTGTTTTCAGTCTTACAATGACAATTTGTTCTTTTGGACTCCAAATGACTATCGTGATTCCAAAGGTAGCACTATAAAACATAAAATGATCTGGGTTCGAGTGGCTGAGCTTAAACAACAGCTGCCACCCGTGTTTGTGATTCATACTCTTGGTCATCAGCGTGTCAGGGTTCACGCTGTTGGCAACAGTCTTGCTGATGAAGCAGCGAAGACCGCAGTAGCGACATATGTAGTTGCAGCAGTTAAATTCCAAAAGTAAGATTGATGATGACATCTTGGCAGCTATTGCCGCAACAGAGAAGGGAAGTAAATACCCTAGAGGTTTCCCTTCCAGATACTCTTATCATTTAAGTCCTGATAAAGTTCCTTATGTGAGAATTAACGACGTTGGTGACAGATTGATTCCCAACGCGGATCGCAGGACACACTGATTACAGCCGTTCACGAGGGTATGGCCTCTGCTGATGCCGACGTCTCTGCGACTGTATCACTTTTACAACAGCGTTACTGGTGGTGCGGATTGTACAAACGCGTGATTATGTCCTTCATTGTGACATTTGCCAGCATATTAAACCTTCCACTGCTGCACGCCCGCCCCAGACACAGTTGTATATATCTAATAAACCCCTTGGCTGTGTTTATTTAGATCACTGCGATCCTTTCTCCTCTGATACTGCGTATAAGTACATCTTAGTTGCAATTAATTCTTGCACGCGCTTTGTGTAGGTGTGCTGATTCTTGAACTGTCGTAAGGGATGTGCGTGTCTTTGTGGGAATTTTTGCATATAGTTCCTTCCACTCGGACCAGGGTCCAACGTTTGCCTCTAAGGCGTACAAGGATGACATGCATTCATTGAGGGTCCAAGTCAAATGTTCGTCTCCATACCGGCCTGAGGCCTGAGGGCAATAGTGTTGTGGAGTGGATGAACCGTGATTTAAAGAAATCCTTGACAGCTAGACTTTTAGGTACAGGCCGGAACTAGCTAGCCCACCTCAATAGTGTTCAGCGTGCACTTAATAATCTCCCTAGAAGGTCTCTGGGTGGGCAGGCCCCACTTTGGCATCAAAATGTTTGTTCCGGACCTTGAGGGTCTAGACCAGGCGGCATCAGTCGCTCCCTTTGACGTAGATGAACATTGTGCTGTTTTCCAGAATCTACAAAACACCCGTGACAGTCTTGCAAAGGAACACTTGCTCTCCACATCTAATGCTGTGTTGCAGATTCCGGTAGTTGGCTGGCTAAACTGAGTTGGTGAACTGGTCCAAAAGAAGGTTGAGAACAAGAAGGAATTCGGCCCCTCATATCGTGTTCCAGTTCCTGTGCTTGGCGTGCAGGGTTCAAGAACAGTAATTTTACCTCCACTTCCTGGTTGAAAGGAAAACAAGTACATCTCCATTGACAATGTCAAACTACACAGAGTGGCCGATTCTTCTTAGTATGACACCTGCAGTTTCTTGTCCAGCGATGCTGCGAAACTCTGTTTTGGCACCGGCACCTACCACCAGCCCTGATGTTGCCATTGAGATGAATACAGTTATGAATCCTTTACTGAATCCACCGGCTGGTGATCCTCTTGATGATACTGAGTACACTTATCCCACAGACTTATCTATGCCCGATTTAGAGACCTGTGTGGCTAGTCAATCACGTGTTTCATTTGACACTGACTCTGCCACATCAAAGTCTTCCTCAAAAGTTTCGATTTTTGCTGTTTGGTTTAAAAAAACATTTTTTAATTCCCCCTTGGACTTACATTTGGCTGGTGCTTTTTTCAATTTTTTTAATCATGTCCATTGGATTTGTGGTGTGTTTTTTCCGCCTTGTCAATGGACACTATGTTAAAGAAAGAACTACAATAAGACAAACTGATGCAACTTTGGCACCCCACTCCTCATCACACAGAATGAAGAGGGACCAGACTTTTGTGAATATTACTGCTTGGCCTGTCTTAAATGGGTTTGTATGGGATGCTGTAAAATTTCAGATACATGGTCCCATGGAGGTTATAAACGTCCCTAATGTACTTTGTGTTTCAAGGGGGGATGTGGTTAAACAGAATATATGCTCTGATGATTGGGATGTCCAAGCCGTAAAGGCTTTGTTTTCTGATTTGAAATATTAGGCTGCCTTTGATGCTGAAGATCTGTATTTAGATTCTGCCAATTATGCTGACTTGTTTTGTTACCAACACTATGGCAATCGTTTTCTGCACAAAGCAAACACATTTAGGAATGTGGTTAATTACACACAATGGGAACATTGTCCTACTCCTATTGAAGGCAGCTCCAAAACTCTTTTGAAAACGTTTTCTTACTTTACTGATTTTAATCAATCCAATCCTGATGTATTTTAGTTTAAGATGACGGAGAAGTCCTCTTCCAAAGTTAGACTCACCCACACAAAATTATTGTATTCCAAGTCCTTTATTGACCAATTGGCTTTTGGGGGCTATGAGCTGTGGAAAGATACTATTGATCTTAAATCTGTTTGGGGTTCTACAAGTTGGCAAGTGCAAGGCACTGAGGCATTGCATCGTGCATGTCTCATCCCGAACCATATGTTGTTTTGGAATTCGACTATTTCACATACCACCTGACTTGAATTGGCTACGTCTAAAAAATTAAATGCTCCTTCTCTTCCTGATTTGGGAGAATACCCCACCTGGTACAATTACACAAGTATGTACCTTAGTGATTTACAGTCTCTGTTACTAAATTCGTCCTTTAATATTTCCGGTTTTGATCCACAAGGTTGGTTATTATGGCAAAAAAAGTTCATATTCATGCCAACATCGTGTTCTGGGTTTGACCCCGGGTTACACACAGGGTAGGGTGGATCCCCGTTTTGAAAGTGGCCATTCCGTCACTACCTATTCGGTAGGTAAGCTATGTCAAAGCTGGCTTAAGCATTCCACTTTAGAGTCGGTTAAGCTTCATTTATCTAAATTGACGGACAATGTTGATTTGAATGACTTTGTGACAGGTCCTGCAACAGGCAGATCCAAAAGATGGATTTATGCTATTTACAACGAGGTTTGTAAACTGTCCCAAATTGAAGCTGCTTCTAGGTAAAGGGCTATTGATCAAGCACATTTAGAAAAAGTACTTGCAGTTGTGGATAATTGCATTAACACACTTTCTTCCCGAATGTACACATTAGATAATATTGTTTCTTCTGTTGTTGATATTATGTAAGATGATGTCTCCGTTTTGTAACATGGTCAAAATCAGTTGTGTTCTATTATGCAGTTTGCATGGCCTTTACAAACGCTGAAGGCTGGGAAAGGGCCTTTTGGACTACATGAACACTACTTTGCTATTTCTGCCCTTTAATTTGACTGTTAAACAACAATTTATGTCAATGAAAGATGCTAATTTTTCACTATTGCATATTGAAAAGTTAGAACCTTTACCATTTTCTGTGGCCGAAACAAACTCTGCAGTTTGACTTATTCATGGGTTAATAACGCTACCTTGTCCACTGTTTAAGTTCGAAGCATGCATGAAGCACTACGCCATAGGCAGATATGAACCATTAGGGAGTGTATATCTCCATGAGGATTTGTCTCTTCCGTACACCTATAGGGGCCTGAGGGAGGGTAAAGAGGTTTATTTAAAAGGTGAAGATTGCACTTCAACTCCCGACCACTCATTGGTCTGTAGGAATATACAATTGCATGGCTCTTGTAATTCAGAAGTCCCAAATTTGGCCTGTATTTTGAAAGGTACACCTGCCCCAGCTATTACACCTACTTTCACGTTGTTAGCAAACGATAGTTATTTATTATTAAATAATGAATATTGCTGTGGTATGCTGGCAGGGATACTGTACATAGTGACTGTCTCCCAACATGTAGTCTGTTGTAAGAATATACTGTTTCCTCCTCCACATGGGAAGCTCGATATATCCATCTGGCCTTCCATTCCGACCTTGAATGCAGAGTTGAACAATAGAAGTCAAATAAGGGCTCTTAGGTCTCAAAAAGAAGTCGCCCTTACATCTGCGCGTATAACATTCGTCCTTCACATGGCGAATACTCGTACCTAGGTACATACCCTACTAAATAGTGATCTCCCCCTGCATTTTGGAGCGTTGATTCACACTATATTCAATGCCTCGTTGACTTCAGGCTTGGCGCACATTTTTAAAGTAGTAAGTTCTGGCCTTGTGACTTCATTCCAAACTATATCGCCTTTTTCATTCTATTTTTTCCAGCCTCTTCGGCGATTTACCGTTAATTCTCGCCTTGGCTGCCGGAGCACTGCTGTTAATTTGCTTGCTCAAAAATGGTTGCACATTCTGTGCCCCACAACAACCTACCTCGGCTGCTCCAACTTCGTGACTGGATACTCGAATACTATGGATCTCTCCCTCTGGCTACTTTGAGCGTGGCGTATGGTTTATCTTTCCGGTTTTCATACTTTACATGCGTGCAGCCAATTTTCCACTACCTGGATTGCAGTTTTGAATGGGCTCTGGATTTGTGTCCCTGCAATACGGTGTCTCCTAACCCGGATTATGATCTACTAATGAGTCCCTTAGTTGCTCATGAACTACACTGTTCTGGTGTTGGGATTATGGCCTCCGCAGCAGCGCATGGAGTCCTAGGCAATTGGAATATATGGACTGCAGCCTGTGACTTTCTGGCACGCAGTTATCTCAAAGAACATCCGAGTTGTCCTCTGATGGTGCTAGAAGCTCCGGCTGTCTAAGAACATGTGTGTTCTTTTCCATTACTAAATTGGATGGCTGAAATGTTCACTGATGAAAACATCGACTTCCTATTGGAGGCGGTTGCAACGTACTGTGCCTATACGCTGTTGGATTGAAGTGACAATTTTTTTTCTGCTTCATAGACACATACTGGACTTATGCTTTTTTCCTTCGTTTTTTTTCTCTACGCATTACATGTGTTTTGACACTATACACCCCTGTTGGGATTTGAATTTTTTGTGGTTACTAATTCAGAATTTACTCCCAATTATCCAGTTTTGCAACATTTTTAAAAACTTGGATCTGTCTCATTCGAACTTGAACTTTGCGTTCTAAAAATGTCCCCCCTTATTGTGCGGTCTCCGATCAAGGGAGGGTGTAGTGAGGGCTGAGCCTTGTTTGTGCACATTGCTATGTTAGCATAGGCTTATTAGAAGTTTAAACACCATTTTACCTTTTGCTGCTTTTGCACACAACACTACATATAGCTGTGGTTGTAAATTAGGCTGCGTGAAATACTTCACATGAGAATGGCTTGTTTTCGGCATCCCTAGACTTACATCCTGACCTTAGTCTGCACAGTGAGTGCTAAAGCCTCCAAATTTATCATAACAAGGTAGCTCTTGTTCGGGCTGATCGGCACACGTTTTAGACATAACATACATGCAGCTGCAGCCAACGGAGATTCTGGCACCTTTAATATTGCACTGTAGGCATGATTTTAGACACTTGGAAGAATTCTGTTTCCAGAGAGACAGAGAGCTTTTGCAGATCCTGATGTGATTCACTCTTGCTGATCTTAGAGGTATGGGGTCCCCCACACAACCCTAAGAGACCTTCTATATTTTATAAAACATAGTTCCTAGCCAGGGAGGGTGATATACTAGGCGCTATAAGACCTGTTTTCACCATCATTGTAATATGATTTCTCCTTTTGTGTTTTATGGAATTTTAACAATGCTGATCATATTATTTCTAATCATATGTCTGCTTATGTTAGCAAAGATACTGCATCTTAGAGCACGTAGTTAAAATAAATAGTTTAACCTTTCCCGTGTCTCTTTTTTACTCCTGTTGTGGACTGGTATGAGAATAACATACGAAAGAGTGTTCGTGCTTCCCACCATTCCAAGTCGCGTGTTCTGGGTTGTCTAATCATTGGTTCCTTTGCTATAGGACGAAGAGCTAATGTGACACTGATGCTAGTCAATTAGGGTTTCTAGGTACTGAGGTGAGTTTTTTTGGTCCACCACAATTCATTGAGGTCCTGGGTCTCTGTGCACAGTTCTGTGTCTGAGCAGAATCCCTGCAACAGGACTGAATTTAGGTAGTTTTAGCAGTAACCGGGTGGCAGCATTTTGCAAAGTCTGTAGTATATGTATCACACTCTTTTTAGCTCCAAGGTAGAGTGGGTTACAGTAGTCAATTTTTGACAGAATCAGGGCCGTAACAACCATTTTCCTAAGGGGCATAGGGATGAAAGGGAGGATTTTCCAAAGGATTTTCAAGGTGTAAAAACAAGAAGAGGTAATGCTGTTGACCTGGTCTGATAGGGAAAGATGGCCGTCGATCAGAACGCTAAGGTTTTTTACCTTCTTTACGGGCTGGGGGCAAGGCCCTGCTGTCCCAGGACACCAGGCGGAGTTCCAGAGTGAAACGTCCTTGCCAAATGTAACCACTTCCGTCTTCCCGGTGTTCAATTTTAAGCAATTGTTCTGCATCCAGCTAATAATATCGCTTATGCCAAGGTTAAAACCTGCTGCCACAATCTCTGGTTTAGCGGCTAATGAGACAACAATTTGCATGTCGTCAGCGCAGCAAATGGCTGTGAAGCCAAAGGAGCGGATAAGTTTAGCCAGTGGGGTAAAATATACGTTAAACAGGGTAGGTGAAAGTGCTGATCCATGAGGTACCCCATACTGCATAACGAAAGGGGGAGATTTGTGCTCATCTAGAATCACAGATTGTTGTCTATTGGTTAAGTATGACCGAAGGATGTCTGCGGCCTTATCAGTAATCCTTATTTCAGCCAACTGCTGAAGAAGTATACGGTGGTCCACCGTATCAAACACGGTGGATAAGTCAACCATTATTAGTATGGTCTTCCCACCCTGAACTAATTGGGCATGTAACCTTTCAGTGGCTGTGACCAATGCAGATTCGGTGCTGTGCCGTGGCCTGAATCCATGTTGTGCTGGATCAAATGTGTCATTTGATTCTCTAAAAGACAATAGTTCCTCATTTAATGCTTTTTCAAGAACTTTTGACAGAAATTGTAAGCAGGTAATGGGACGGTAATTAGCAACTTCCGAGGGGTCAAGGGTCGGCTTTTTTAGGATAGGTTTTACCAGGGAATTTTTCCAGTCTTCTGGGAAATGTCCTAGATTAAGGATGTTATTCAGAAGAGGTGTCAGGTTATTAGCGACAGTATTGGGGACCATATGAAGAACCATGGCTGGGCAGGGATCCAGAGGAGAGCCTGACTTAATTGCCAGGATAATATTTTTCAACTTTATCCTGTGTAAGGGGACTGAACTCTTGTAGGAAAGCTTGCGTGTTTGAATTGTCCCTCTCATATTCGTCTTGTCTAGTTCCTTTAGTAGCAATTTGAAATGGTCTTGGCTGAAGCAGTGTTCCAGTCGTTGACGCACAGCTTTTTAAAACACTGTGATGCAATTAAATACAACCAGTATGATCTGGTAAACGGAACTCATTTGGAAGAACAATGTCGATGGTTGAAATAGATTTTGAGTGCCTCGAGACAGAGAAGACTGATTATTGGGTTTAAGCAGCCCTAAACTGTGATGGAATCTGTGACTTTGACCCAGGAGGCTGAGGTGTAAGGCCTGAAATAGGGTTGGAACAAAGTGTTATGCATAGCACCATTTCTCATCTGCAAGGATAAGAAACAATCCTTTTTAGGTTGGCAGAATGTAAGATCAGCAAAGATATTTGCAACTTAATATATCACGTAAAACAGATGATGAAAAAGATTTTTTTTTTGTTCCAGTGGGGAACAATTTTTCTAGGTCTTGGAGGGAAAGTACGCTGACCATTCAGAACACGTGAAACCGTTTCCAGTACCATTCCCCACAGAACTTTGATCCAAGGTTACAATGTGTAACGTCGTTGTTACCTTCAATAAAGACACTGCAACTGTTGAGGGTTAACGTAGGTTTAATTATTTAATTACTCTAAAGAGCGCCGAGCCGCTGTTGCTCCGCTCTCGGCTTTCGCGCTAATGCCGGCGCCTCTGCGCGCGCAGCCAGAACATGGCCGCCTGCACGTCACGTCGGTACGTGACGTGCATACACTAGACTGCGCCACCACATATCTCCCCCTTTTTTCCCAATAGAGAAACTGTTAACTCACAGTCCGCCGTTCATGCCAAAGTCTCGGAACCAGGCTGGTTTGACCACCGCTCTCCCCCTCCGGGTCAGTCTCACCGGGGTGGACGGGGTACCTCCTTCCTGAGTCCTTTCATCGCTCCTTCCACTTCCTAGTACAGCCGCACTACTTTCTCTTCTACCCACGTTACCTTCACTCGCCGACGCTTGGTTGGCATCACCGTGTCTCTCTTCTTGCTGCTCTCGGCTCCTCTCATCCAGATCCATCTCAGAATGTTCTTGCTCTACAGTTCCTTCCTCCGTGTCTTCCAGGTCTGCTCCACCATGGTCCCAACGTAGCACCTTGTTGCATCTTGCCATGTGGTCCAGTGACCGCACGTTTCCATCGCTTAGCAGAGCTGCTCTACCCAGCACTTCCTTGACCTGCATGGGTTTGCTGTACTTGCTGTCTCCTTTCTTTTACATCGTGGCCAACTTTACTCGCACCCATTCTCCTTTTTCCAATCTTGTCTCCTTCACGTTTTTTCGGTTGTTGTAGTGTTTTGAGTAAATGGCTTGCGCCTTTTCCAAGTTGGCTCGCACCACTGCAGGGGACCACTCGCTCACTATGGTCTTTTCCTTCCACACTCGATTGTCTTGAGTGAATGGTTCGCGGCCTCTCAATATCTGGAAGGGGCTGTACCCTGTCCCTGTAGGGGTGATCCTGTACGCCCATACCAAGTGCCATATCTCCTTTTCCCAGTCCTTGTTGTTGGAGATAGCTGCTTGAACGGACCCCATCACCACTCTATTAAATCTCTCCACAAGTCCGTTCCCTGCAGGATGATATATTGACGTGTGCTTGACCAGTATGCCATTTCTCTGCATGAAGGTGTTCCATTTCTCTGACCTGAATTGGGGGACCATTGTCACTCAGGATGGACTTAGGGATGCCTTCCCTCACAAATGTGTCAGCCAGGAACTTAATGATGGTCTCAGCATCCATCGCCTCATCTTTTTTCAGCTCCGGCCATTTGGAGTACCTATCCATAAGAACACATACGTACTTTTGGACTCCGTGCGTGTCCAGTATCGGGCCCAGAATATCCACTGATAACTCTTCCCATGGGTGCCTTGGGGGATCGAACTTGCCGAGAGCTGGGCGTAGTGGTTTAAGTGTCTTATCCGCCCCTTGGCACTGTGAGCAGTCCCTGACATGCCTCTCGGCCCTTACGTCCATCCCTGGCCACCAGTAGTTTTGCTTGGCTCTCAATTTCAATTTCCCTATCCCCAAGTGTCCTTCATGGAGCATGTCCAATAGTTTGGGGATTATTCCTGCCGGGGGGATGACTTTCTCCCCTCTGTATACAAACACTCCTAGGTCGTCCATCGACAACTCTTCTCTGACCTCGAAGTATGGGTTGAGGTCCCCACGGGTTTGTCTTTTGTCTGGCCATCCCTCTGTGATGTATGATTTTACTTCTTCTAGGATCTGGTCTTCTCCATATGCTTCCTTCCATTCCTGATGTCCTATGGTTTTCTCTTGGTCTTCCGTGAGTGCTACCATTTCTTCCGCCCCTGCTTGGTCTTCTCCACTCTGATCCATAGCCGCTGCTCTGCTCAGATAGTCTGCCACCCTGTTCCTACTGCCGGGGATGTGTTCTACGTCGTATCTAAATTCTAGCAGTTTGAGAGTCATCTTTGAGATTCTAGGTGTTGCACTTGCGTGTCCGCTGAACGTTAGTACCTTCAGTAAGGGTTTATGATCTGTTTTCAATAGGAACCGCGTGCCCCACAAGAACTGCCTGAATCTGGTCATGGCCCATACAACTGCCAGCATTTCCTTTTCAATTACGCTGTACTTCTTTTCGGTTTCACTCAGTGCGCAGGATGCGAAGCTGAGCGTTTCCTTCTCCCCTGACCTCGGTCTTGCATCAGGACAGCACCCAGCCCCTTGTCGCTGGCATCGGTAGTGAGCACTGTGTTTCCTTGGGGGTCGTATCCTTGGAGTGGTACTGCTCCTGCCACCTCTCTCTTGATGACTTCAAATTCGCCTTGCGCTTCCTCCGACCAGCAGAATTCTGTGTTGTCTCTCGTCAGTTGCCTCATGTGGTGGGTCTTGGAGGCGAAGTGCTGCACGAACTTGCTATAGTATTCCGCCATTCTAATGAACGATCGGACTTCTTCTTTGTTGGAGGGTGGTGGCGCTTCGCAAATGGCTCTCACGTTATCTGCTTTCGGGGTAACCCCTCGCACCCCGATTTCGTGTCCTAGGTACGTCACGGACTCCATCCCTATCCGGCACTTGGTCCATTCGGCTGTGAGGCCCTTACCCTCGATGATCTTTAGTACTCTCCCGAGTTTGCTGTCATGATCCAGTCTGTCTCGTCCCATTACCAGGATGTCGTCCTGGAAGTATTGGACTCCATCTGTGTCTTTGAACAGTTGGTGCATCAGCTTTTGGAACACCGCAGCCGCTGAGGCTAGCCCGAACGGCATGCAGCGGAACTGATAGCACCCAAATGGGGTGATAAACGAAGTTAGTTTGCGGCTTTCCGGGTGCAGGGAAATCTGGTGGTAGGCGGAGGTCAAGTCTATGGTTGAGTACCATTTGACCCCCCTGGTGCTGGCCAGCATTTCCTCGATCCTGGGCAAGGGGAATTTCTCCACCACAATGTTCTTGTTCAGTTCGCGTAGGTCGACACACAGCCTGACCTTCCCGCTTGGCTTCATCACTACTACCAAGGGCGCGAGCCACTCCGCGCATGTGATGGGTTCGATGATCCCTTTCCTTTCCAGATCCTGTAGTTCCTCTTGTACTGCGTCTCTCACCGCCAATGGCACATTCCTCACCTTGTGGGCGACCGGTACGGCGTCTTCCTTCAGGATTATCTTGAGTGCGAATTTCTCCATCCTTCCGACTGTGCCTCCGAAAACCTTGGGGTACTCACTTTTCCATTTGTCTAGGTCCGGCCATGTTTCCGGTTCCGTGAGTAGTATCTGTTCTTTGCCCCCTGGATCCAACTTGATGCCCAGGTCGCCTTGGTCAAGCCATCCTAGGACCGAGGGTCCTCTCCCTGATATGTAGAGTTTGCAGAACGCGGACCGGCCTCTGAACTCGAAATGTAATGGTCTGAACCCAGCCATGGGTATACGGTCCCCATTGTACGTCACTGGGCGGATGTCCAGCTTCTCCAGTTCTGGGCCTAGGTGTTGTGCAAAGCTCACCTCCCATACCGCTCTCTGGATGATGGTGTAAGGCGAGCCCGTGTCAGCCACCACGTTTATCGGTATTCCTCCTATCGACATCTCCAGGACGGGTTTCATTGTTCTCTTGCCGTCAACACTCAGCACTTGACCATCCACGCCTAGTACTTGATCCTCGATATAGATGACTGTGACGACATCTTCCTCCGTGCCCTCTTCTTGTTCTTCACTGTCCTGTCCGATATATTTCACCATGCTCTTCGCGGCCTTTCTCCGACACACCTTCTCATAGTGGCCCACTATCCCGCAGTACATACATTTCGCGCGGAATGCTGGGCACTTCCTGTCGTGCGCCTCGTGGGACCAGCTTCCGCACCGGTAGCATGACTTCTTGTTGCTTCCCGCTTGTTTACCCGGGGGGCCTGGGCTGCCTTGCCATCTGTTGGGTCCCTTCGCCGCCGACCCCTTGTACTTGTGGTCCCGGCGAGGTTCCTCATCGTCTACTCTGTTCACCATGGCGGTGGGCGCCGTCTCCTTCCTCGTCGCTTCGCACACCTGCGTGCCAGTTCTGCTCTTTTGACGATCACCATCACTTCCTTCAGGGTGGTGTCTCCGCTGGCCCACAGCTTGTCCTGCACTGCTGTGCTCGTGGTGTGCATCACCATCTGGTCCTTGATGAACTCTTCTTCCCAATTCTCGTACTTGCACGTGGACGCTAGTCTCTTCAGGGCTGCAACATATTCCTCCACTGTCTCGCCGGGGCGTTGTTTCCTCTGCTGGAAATTAAATCTGTCCACCGACACGCACACCGCCGGTCTGTAGTGTTCATTCAGGTCATCGATGGCGTGGGCATACACGTTGTCATCCGTGCTTCCTCTTTCCTTTGGCACCAGGCTCTTGTATATTCTCAGGCCTTCTGGGCCTAGGTTGAGTAATAGGATACGTTTTTTAGGTCTCGCGACCTATCAATGCGCGCAAGCGCATCGAGCAGAGCGAGAATTCAAGTAGCCAAAATCCTCGTCAAACCAAGGGTTTTCTGCTGCGGTTTTGTTTAAGTTCACGTGAATCACGTGATCAAACAAGCACGCGCATCAGCCTCCCTCCCTCCTAATTGCATTTTTTTAACGGCCGCCGCACAGCACATCAAAGGGCTTCGCCCAGCGTGTGCTCTGCGGCTTCTCGGCTTCTCCTCCCCTAATTAGTCATGGCTCAGTTTCCCGGCGCACGCATTTGTTGACATTTTTTTCGCCTCTCTCCCCACTCGGCCCCCTCCCCTGCCCGCCGTGTCCCATTTCTCCTCCCCCCTCCCCTTCTCTGCCTTCCATTCCGTCTTGTTTTAATTTATGTTCCTTCGTCCACACTAATTTTTACTATTATTTATAAGTATTTAGTTTTGCAGCACAATATCATTGGTGCAACAAGGATATTGTGCTGCAAAACTAAATACTTATAAGGTCCCACAAGCGAGACCTATTGGCAATGCCAATGCTTGTTTCTTTTGGGATTGAACACCTCCTCACTCTCGTCTTCCAATACTCCTATAAAATTGTCTATGTATTCTTTCCAGTCCTCCCACTTCATTAGTGGTTCCCCTGGCCTGGGTAGAAATTGTACTGGCGCCATCGCGTATCCTGCCTGCGCACTCATCTTCTCACTTTTGATAGCGGAGGGCGTGCTCCCTTGGTTCCTGGGACTGCCTGGTGTGTTGTCGTGCTCTTCCTTACTTGTGTGAGACTGGGGACTGCTTGCGTCCGCCCCCTCGCTCTTTGGTGGGGGATCCAGCGCTGTCTCTCTGTCTTGCCGGTCGCTGTTTGGTTTGGCGCGCTGTGCCTTGGGCTTGCTTGGTTTGACGCGCTATCTTGTGGGCTCCTGGGTTGTGCCCAGCCCCTTCAGTAGGTTTGTTCTGCCTTTCTGGGTGATCCTGGGCTCTGCCACGCTCTTTAGGGCTGGTACCTGTGTGTTTAGTTCTGGCTGGTCTCTTCCTGACCTCCAGCTCTCTTGACCTTTCAGCGCTGTGGTCCTGCTCATCTGCTACGTGTCTTCTGTGCACCGGTGTGGTTGTTGGTTCCCTCGGTGATTCCTGCTCGTGTTGTTCCTCGTGGTGGGCGGGTCTAACATCCCACCCTCGTCGCCATTGTAACGTTGTTGTTACCTTCAATAAAGACACTGCAACTGTTGAGGGTTAACGTAGGTTTAATTATTTAATTACTCTAAAGAGCACCGAGCCGCTGTTGCTCCGCTCTCGGCTTTCGCGCTAATGCCGGCGCCTCTGCGCGCGCAGCCAGAACATGGCCGCCTGCACGTCACGTCGGTACGTGACATGCATACACTAGACTGCCCCACCACACAATGTTGATGAGAACCTGATGCAAGTAATAAGGGAATAGGTGAAGTAGTGTTCCAAAGAGGTGAGAAACATTTAGGTGGGGAAGAGGATGTGGTCCGTCGGCTAGACTGCCGACTTTGCTGATGGAAACCACGATTCGAGCCTCGGGGTCGCGTCCACATCCTGGGATTCTGGGTAAATCATGTAATCTCCCGGTGCCTGAATGTGTAACGTAGCCGGCGCTGATGTAAAGCGCTCCAATACCTTCGGGTCGAGTCGAATCTGCAAAAATAAGAAAAATTGCGTTTCCCTTATAAGTTTCTCAGTGGTTGATTTATGCCGCGGCTCGTCAAAGGCACTTATTTCTAAGTGTAGATGTAGCAGTCTACCACATGGTGGTGCTGCTTCTCTGCGCCTGCCCGAGGCCACCCGGTGGCCATCAGGAGGGCGGGCCCTTAGTCACGGAGGGCTGCCCCCGCCCCCCCCAGCGGGTATGGTGGCCACCCCTCCTCAGGGCAGGCTTGCCCGGTGGAGGTGGGCGGTCCTGTGACGCACGTCCGGGACACTGGCTGGGAGAGGGTATATCTCACCCACTGGCCATTTTGCGGCCTCTTTGTCGCTCCGGACGTTGCGGCGGACACGTCGGGACACTCTTTCGCGGGAGACTCCGTATCGGTGAGTGGCCTACGGGTTGAGCCTACGGGCATTACCCCCCCTCCGCCTACTCCCTCCCCGTGGAGGTTCACGAGCTATGGCCAGGCGGCCCACTTAGCGTCGGGCCGCTGTGGAGGTGGGGGTTACAGGCTTGATAGCGGCATTACGGGGACGGGGTCCTGGCCTCTGCCTGTGGTTCACAGGATGTGCCGCCCCACCCTGCCGATTGCCTCTTCTCACCGGGGAAATCTAGAGGATCGGGAGGTCCGTGCATCATCGGACCGAGGTGGGGGTTCGGTGCTGCTGGGTTCCGCATCTCCGTAGTCCGGGCGGCTCTGCGCGGCGGCAGCCTCGTTTGCCTCGCAGACAATGGCTGGGGCCACGTGTACAAGGCGACGGGTCCGTCTGTATTCGGCGGGCGGAATGGGATCGTTGGCCTGCCCTCCCAGTCCCCCTCTGGCACGGTGTGTCGTCATGTGCCTCCAGCTGGGACCCGCCCGAGAGGTAGGCGGGCGGGGGTTATAGGGGGATTGTGTCTCGGGCCTAGACCGTCTCCGTGGGTTAGGCGGGGCCCGGGAGTGCATGCACTCATCTCCTTGTAGGTCATGGTGGGGGGCGAACGTCTCGATTATGCAGTGCGGATGTGGCCCCACGGCGCAAATGTGAAGAAGGTGTGCGCGTCTAGACCAGGCGTGCAAACGTTTTAATGGTGCTCATGTCCAGATCAGGCGTGCAATGTTTTAGGGGTGCTGATGTCCATAATAGGCCTGCTATTGTTCGAGGTGGTGCACATGTGTCCTAGGCCCCCCTTGTTTCCCCCCTCATTGGCTATTTAGTATGCGGAAATGTGAAGAGGGCATAAGAGGCGCGCAAATGTTTATTGTGCGCTCATGTCCAGATCAGGCTTGTAAACATTTCGGGGTGTCACGTCCAGATCAGGCTTGCAAATGTTTTATCGGTGCTTAGGTACAGATCGGGCGGCAATGTTTAATGGGTGCTCATGTCCATAATAGGCCTGCAATTTTCGAGGTGGTGCTCATGTGTTCCTAGGCCCCCCCTGTCTCCCCCATCATTGTCTATTTAGCATGCGGTGCCCGTCTGCAAAAGATATGCATCCACGTTCTGCCGTTAATCGCTTTGCCTGCCATTGGGGACAGTCAGCCTGCACATGCACAATGTTAGGATCGTGTGATTACATGGCCATGTTTTTAGGTTGTTACGCTAAGTTGTTATGTTACCAAAGACCTTAGCGCAAGCATAAGTCATGTACTTTGGGTGAACAGCACTCTCAAGCCAGGGTTCAAATCCTGCCAATGCGGTAGAATTTTTTCCTAAGCAGGAAAATTTCAGAATTCAATTGAGAGCGATATACGTGCTATGTTCGGATTGTATGCATAACTCGTAAGGTGTCAGCTAATTAGCCACGCTGGGCTAACGTCGCCATTCAGTGGCATAAGCAACCATTGCGCGTGCCAGTGCACGAGTTTCTCCCCGTTCAGACTGGCTCATGATTGAATATATGGCGCATGGGGAAAGGGTAGAGGTTCAGGCTAATTGTGCCCAGGCAGCCATGTTCCACGAGGAGCCTTTGGGCATGCAGAGTTGCGGTGTGCAATAGGCGGGGTATTTCCGCTGTTTTCACATGGCATGCCGGGCTTAAAGCTAGTTTGTGGCATGCTTGCGCCACACCAGATGCATTGTGCTCCTGTCCAATACTGCGTTCTTGTGCGTTTCAAGCCCTCCTCCTTGACGCGTTCTTGCAGGTCGTCGCATCCTACAGCATCAGCAAGTGACAGAGGTAGGTAGATGCGCGGTTACGCTGTATGAGCGCGCAATTTGGACCTGGGGGGGTACTGGATTCAGTGTCGTGTGGGGGCTATGGTTCCCAAGTATCCCGACTCGCTGGGTACCCGGCAGTACACGTGAGGGATAATTATTTACAATACAGACCCCGCCTGCATAGGAGGGTGCTGTTGGGTGGTGTTAGCCCTTCGAGGCAGACAGTTCGTTATTCCTTGCGGTGTCGGTCTCCGTTTCATGTGTGTTTTCTTTTATGCAGAATATTGCTAGGAGTTGTCCCTTCTCGCTGCACACCCCCACTCTACCGGCACACCCGGAGCTAAAAGCAAATCTTGTGTGGTAAGTGCTGGGGGAGGACGCCTGGGTGGGGGGGGGGGGTCCATAGGTATCTAGCTGGCTGCTGCTAATAATTGAACTAGTCTTGTCTGGAGTGGTGGTTAGCTACACATTTAAGTGATTCCACTTCGTTACCGTCTGTAATTTTCGCAATTTGGAATCTGGCGCTGACAGTTATTTTTCTTTCAGAGGAAGAGCCATAGATAGGCATGGAGAGCCAAGGGTCCCCTCCACTCTTTACGCAGACGTCTCAGGTCGACGACTCAGGGTTAGGTTTCGAGGCCTTACGTAGGCCGGGGTGGGGCTCTGGGTTGCAATATTCATAGTTGCGTTCGCGCCCCCTCCCCTCTGGGCGTGCGGTGGCGAGTGTACTGAGAACCGGTCATCCGGTAGTCGTGAGTATTGCTTCCATGCGTCAATGGTATGTGCTATTGGAGTACAGCTCAGCGCAATGGGCAAGTCTATTCCGCGCGTGATTGTGTTACGTAATTACAAGGGGGTATAGTATCATGGGGCCAGAGTAGTATCTTAGGCCCAATTAAGTGCCTTGTAATTTAATCATGTGCCATTGTTTATTGCTGCGAGGTTGTATGTACATTGCGTGAGCGAATTTGTTGCCTGAGTCAGCATTCTTAAAGGGGTCGTAGTGTCAAAAGTAGATAGTGTCTTTGACAATAGTACCTCCAGGCACACTCGATCTATCACGCGGCGATGTATATTCCTGCGTGAGAGATAAGCCGTTTCGACCGCTACCTTGTTTTGTGTTCTATTATGCATTTGGTGTATAGCATCATGGGCCTTGGCAGCACTAGGCCCAATCGAGGGTTTATACGTGGCCGGGCATATCTCAGCGAATAGGGCAAGCCGATCTCGTGTGCTGGTTTGCTTATTAGCGTCCTGATGTAAATATGGGACGGTGTGTCATTAGGCCAAGGTACCTCGGGCCATGCGGCGTGGCAGGGGTTGGGCAACTACGCCCGACGTTTAGGTCCTTGGGTAGATCCGTACTATGTGTATTCCGTGGCACTGATTGATCCCTTGCTATCTCATCAGGTTTCCGGTACACGATGCACTAGGCATCAAGACAGGAGCTATCCTTGTGGTTACAATTTACACGGATAGGCGTTCATGTGAAGGGGGGGTGTACTGTCAAGTGATTCTTGCTTACGGCCCAGATCTGTAGGGACTTCAGATGTTGCGAGTCCAAAATCTATCTCTTGTCCGGTTCTCGAGGGCGTAGTTTGGCAGTAGGAGTTTTGATCTACGCATAATTTGAGGTTGCGTCGGTTTCCGTAATATAGTGTTCTTTCACGTAATTACATTTGGCAGGATAGGAGTCCGTTATGCGAGTTCTCTGCTCATTTCGGGTAGTGGACCAGGGTTCCTTCAAGTTGTGACGTTTCACTTCGGCTGTCAGTTACTCTGTGGCACTCGGGGACGATGGGTGCCGCCGGGTCGGGTGGCTCAGTGGACCATAGCAGCCACAAACGAGGCCCGCGGTCTACCTCAGGGTCACAGGTTCTAACCTCGTCGGGTCCCTCAGCCTTTTCTATTGGGGTCGAAATACGAGCACCTGCAGCCAGACTTCGCATTTCTTGGCGTCTGTCACTCCGTGCAGTTCAGATCCTAGGCCGGTGGGCACAGGCGTTGCCTGGCATTGTTTCTGTCTACGTCAGTTTTCTGGGGGACGCAGGAAGCGAGACAGTGCTGTGGTCCTCCCCCCCCCCCCTGTCAGGCAACATGCGTTATACAGCAATGCATTGGCGTCTGTCACTCCTGTGCGTTTCTGCCCCCACATTGTGTCATTTAGGCGGCAGGGCGCGTCACATGACGAGCAGTAATGTCACTGGGGGAGAACGTTCAAGTGTGCAGCCCAAAAGCTGTCTTTGTACGAGTGGCGTGTGCATGTTACTCAGTCATACCATGCTCGGGCGCGAACATTGTTTAGGTGCCGGCGCGCCGCATAGTGAACCTTGTCATTGGTTCATGCATGGTTATTACTGCCATCTTGCTGCGGGGCAGGGCGATAGCTGCGCGCCTGTCCCCGCAGGAGAGGCGCCGAGCAATGGGTCATGTGTGCACAGCAGACTATTGAATGACTGCTCGGTCCAGGGGAGGCGCGTAGTTGTGTGCTCAGTGTACAGGTATGTGAATGGACACCTGTTCGTGCGCTTTGTAAGGCCATTTGGAGCGTTTCTGGACTCCATCTAACATTTCTCATAACAAGATAGTGCCGCGAATGTCAGAACAGAATGTACATAGACCACAACAGTGTGAATCAATGTGCCAAAGGTGTAATTTCAGTCACTTCTATGCAATTTGGCATCTGGTGCGTCCGTTTTATTACAGAAGAGCAGGCACTTCATATATTACACGTTTATGTGTGGTATGGGGAGCCCCGAGCCACGTTATGTGACTCTTTGGCTGTGGGGAAATTAATATTGGCCCTTAATATCATACATATGACAGATTCCTGCTGGGCTTACTCCTGTGGCGCTCAATGGGTGGGGCCCTCACTTTTGTGTATTATCTGACTGAACTGTCATGGCATGGTTTTAACTGTATGGAAGTCCGTCTTGGATGTGCCAAAATTAGAATAGCAGCAAATCCTAAGGCTAGCCCTAAGCTAATAGGGCATACATAACCCATGCGCATATCAATCCTGGGGCCTTACCGTGGTATAGTTAGTCTTGCTTATGTACATTCATGGTACCTGCACTGTTTTAACTTAACCTATGAAGAAAAGGTCGCATGACAATAGTCTATTAGCTCTTCTTTATACTGCTGTCGTCTGTTTTTCTTCCAAGGCTATGGAATCTGGAAGGCAGCCTACCTGCTGAGCCATCAGTCGGGAGCTTCTGCTGCCTCTCAGTAGTGTGTAGGGTCTACAGCCTGCAGTGTCACACTCATTTCACGCTAGTGGAGCAACTGCAACCACTGCCTGAGCCTGGACTGCCAATAATACCTATAGGAGTGGGCCCCTAGAAGACTCTCAACTAGAATTGCTCAGTAAGTGAAGCAACAGCTGGATGAAGACTCAGAATGTCTATCTGGTATTCCAGCCCCCTGTTGTTCGTTTCCCTATTATGGGTGGTGGATTGCACGATGGGCTCCTATCAGGTATTGGACTCACGGCTTCTCGTTCAGGGTTAGCGTGGTTGGGCTCCCCTGGCTTGCGTTGAACAGCCTCGTGATGAACCTGAGTAACCTCTAGATTCCTTTGTGCTCCTCCCAAGGTGAGAAGATGGCCTGAGGTTTGAGGTAGCATGGTTGAGCAGCCTCCAGGTTCTAGGGGGCATGTGTTACCAGCTGTTTTCCTTTGCAATCCTGTGTATAATGTAAGTCCTCCTCGCAAGTTATAATAAATTATGCTTTGCGTACTGAAATATCCCTCTGTACTTTGCTTAGTATAGTTGCACAAGCGTACACAAAGCACAGTTACAGTTGAATTTAGAGAACTGCGTTTCGGCAGAAGTTATACATTACTGGGGGTAGTCTGCTGATGCTTTGTGTGAAGGTGTGTGGTGGGGTCTCAGTGGTAAGCGCTGGTTCGCCTAGTGTTTAGATTAGGGAGCGATATCTACAGGGGAGGCCCCCTCATCTCTGGGGCTCTTTCCATGGGTATGACCTCACGAACCTGGGATAGTCTACACTATTGCTGTAGAGGGTTTGTTCCCGGGGGTATATGCTCATTAGCGTCAGGGTTTTTTTTGGTTTTAGCAGGTGTGTCCTGATACAGGTCGGGATCGTAAGGGGGCACTTGGTTTCAATCCCTGCAATCCCTTTGTGGTGGTCATAGGTCAACCTTACAGACAAGCTATCATAGAGGTAGCATGGCCTAAGCTGTTTCCAGACTAATACCCGAGAGGGTGGGTGATGCCTGCTGTTTATACCTTTCCAATCCTGTATTGGCACATGCAAGGACATCGTCCTAGTTATATAGTATGATATGTATTATCCCTTCTATGCCTCTGTGCTCTTTTGAGTATAGCAACACAAGCGTTGTTCGTAAGCACACTGTCTCTATGTATGCGGAGAGTGGCGTTACAGCAGTAGTTGTAACTTAGCGGGGTGTAGCCTGCTGTCGCTTGTCGTGAAGGGTGTTTGAGTGTCAGGGCTGGTGCTGGAACGCCTATTATTTTATACGAAGCGCCTTCAGAAGTAGGGGCCCCTCCTATTCACTTTGTCATTTACCTGGTAGTATGACTTCACGAACCGGGGATGGTTACACTAATGTTGTAAAGGAGTAAGTCCCGGGGTATCTGCAGATTAGTGGCAGAAGGGCCTGGGTTTCTTCAGGCATGTATTGTCATGTCAGGATCAGGTCACTGGTGGGGCGCTAAGTTGTGCCAAGCAATTGTAAGGTCAAGGAAGAAAAGCACAGCGCCATGAAGAAATTTTCCCAACGGAGGGGTCTGGGTTTCTTCAAACATGAAACGATTCAGGACAAAGTCAAAGGCTCTTTGAGGCGGATGGGGTTCATCTCACGCCTGTGGGCTTTGACCTATTCCTCCTCAATTTAAAAGAGGCTCTTCTGAGCAAAGGTTGCAGGTAAAGGTAGTAGCGTTGGTGGGGGGCCCGTGCGGCGGCGGGGACCATCGCACGGGCTGTGGCGGAGTTACAGGGCAATCCGGAAACAGAGAGGTGCAACACAGTACTTCAGCGGGCACATAAGGGTGCCAGAGCCTAACCTAGAACCTCATGGGAGGTCTAGGAATCCGAGTCGGCGCCCCAGTAGTCCTTCGGGCGGTTGTGGGCCTGTGCAACCGGTGGTTTGCCTAGATACGCCCCGCAAGGGGCGTGAGTAGTGTATTACCATAATGGACAGCAGCTGGGTGGTTCGCCACTGTGCTGATTGGCTCATCAGGCGGGCAGGTGGCGAGAATGCGGCCTGCCCTTGGATTGCCCGTAAGATAACCCAACGTGATTACATAATGTTGTATGTAACAATAAACCTGCAGCACTTTTTCCCAATCTTAACACTTGTGTCTGTGTGTTATTTGCGGGATGTTGGTTATGTGGGGTCGGGGGGTTCCTGTGGCACTGAAGTGACTATGCGCCTGCCCGAGGCCACCCGGTGGCCATCAGGAGGGCGGGCCCTTAGTCACGGAGGGCTGCCCCCGCCCCCCCCCCAGCGGGTATGGTGGCCACCCCTCCTCAGGGCAGGCTTGCCCGGTGGAGGTGGGCGGTCCTGTGACGCACGTCCGGGGCACTGGCTGGGAGAGGGTATATCTCACCCACTGGCCATTTTGCGGCCTCTTTGTCGCTCCGGACGTTGCGGCGGACACGTCGGGACACTCTTTCCCTCCCTACCTCTAACCCTGAGTGTCAGTTATGAAGGGAGCTCCTGAGGGAGTTTTAATGTGTTCCTTTTTTCGTTGCAGGCGGAGTTACAGGGCAATCCGGAAACAGAGAGGTGCAACACAGTACTTCAGCGGGCACATAGGGGTGCCAGAGCCTAACCTAGAACCTCATAGGAGGTCTAGGAATCCGAGTCGGCGCCCCAGTAGTCCTTCGGGCGGTTGTGGGCCTGTGCAACCGGGGGTTTGCCTAGATACGCCCCGCAAGGGGCGTGAGTAGTGTATTACCATAATGGTCAGCAGCTGGGTGGTTCGCCACTGTGCTGATTGGCTCATCAGGCGGGCAGGTGGCGAGAATGCGGCCTGCCCTTGGATTGCCCGTAAGATAACCCAACGTGATTACATAATGTTGTATGTAACAATAAACCTGCAGCAATTTTTCCCAATCTTAACACTTGTGTCTGTGTGTTATTTGCGGGATGTTGGTTATGTGGGGGCGGGGGGTTCCTGTGGCCCTGAAGTGACTATGTTCATGTACAGAGCAAATGAGCAAATGCTTTATTCAAGACGCTTTGAAAAAGAATAATAAAACCAGTATGTTCATTCCGTCATTACAACGCCGTTTAACCTGGAATAGTCCAAAATGTGCCACTTGCAGGAGTATGATGGCAGAGCTGCCAACCTGCAAAAAAAACACCATTGTATGAATGAAGGGAATTTGTAGGTGGGAATATCTCCAACCATGAACTTCTGAGGAGTTGAGGCCGTGGAGAGGGGCTGGCGATTTCTGCAGATCGATGCCCGAAAGCCACTCTAACCCTTTTCTAAAAACAGAAGGTTCCAAGTCTGCCGCTGATGTTCGGGCGGGGGGGGAAAGAGGGGGGGGGGGTTAAGGGAGCAGGGGGTTAAAGCACCGATTGAAATGAAATCAGTGGTGCTCAGCCGCCACACAATGAGTTGGAAACCGATCTCTGCAGGGGCTTCCAACTCTCCTGACCTGCTGCAGACTGATTTTGGCTCCTTGCCAGGTGACCCTCTGAAGGGAGCTGATCTGGTCTGACACACAGCGGCTCCATATGAGTTGGCAGGCCTGTAATGGATAGTATGTAGAGCCGACACTGGCATTCAGGTAGCACCGGCTTGGGTACTGGATGGTGTGAGCCACAGTGGAGTGCTGAAAATTACCTTGGGCCCTGGCACGTATTGTTTTTAATTATTCATTTATTTTCTTTAAACCTAGAGCACTGGTTAGACCAATGTCTAAGAGAAATATTATGGTGTGAAGATGACATGAGGAGGTATGTGTGGTGTAAACAACTTCAGGAAATTGTGTAGATGTCCTGATTGTAATAAGAAGCCATCACTATGCGGAGTACAAATACCACGTACGAACAATACAATTGCTGGGTTTTTATTGGAAAATATTTTGAAACAGACGATGAGCAGTGGGATGAATGTCATTTGTCATATGTAAGGGAATGGAGATGATATGAATTGTAAAGAAGCAGGGGACGGGTGAATGGAGGGTAACAATACACTGTTTCCTGAGCCACTGGGGCAGGTAGAGATAAGATAAAGTTGTGGGAAGATGGCTGAGTTTTTCATTTAGGTAGGGTATGTACGTGCACTATGAAAGAAGCAGCAGTTGAGAAAGAAAAAGAAAACAAAATAAATAATTGCAATTGATTAAAACAAAAAGGGAAGGAAGTGACAAATGAGAAGTTGATTACTCTGGTAGCGATAAGAGGATGAGATGGCATGGTGTTATAGCAGATGAGACATCTATGAATGTTGAAGATTAGATGTGTTTGCACACCATTGGCCTGGAAGATGGCTTGACTGTGAATTGCAAAGGTACAAATGACCTTGATGAGTTGCAAGGACGTGGAGTCCATGAAAGGAGAGAGCAGCATCATTCTTTTGAGAGAAGTGAAAGGAGGTTTATAGTAGATGGATGGATAAAGGTTTGCATGCTTGTATGAAATTGGATTATTATTTGGGGTGGGTGACTACTCACCTCAAGGCACAATCACAACTCTTGTCAGGTTAAACCCACAAAGTCACTAAATTAACCTGAGCTCAACTCCGTGGTAGGTATGTCACAGAGCAGACAGGCTTACCTTCCGGCAATGTGTAAAACAGTTTTGCAGTACCAAAACATTAATAAATGCAAAACAATAAAAATCTCAAACCAAATCAGAGTAAAATTTAATAAACAAAATGCATTAAAAGGACAAAAATCCAATAAGGGATCTATAGATATGGATTTTTAAAATGTAATCACACACGCCAACCAGGTTCATTCTGGTCAAATATTTTACCTTCTGACTTAGTCTTTTAAGTCCCAATCCACCACAGGAGTACACTTTTAAAGCCCCCTCAGGGGAGGAACTTAGAGACTCACAGAGTGTCAGGCAGAGGCCAACAGCAGGGCCCAGTCCAGGTCCAGCTACCATTGGTTAGCTGGGCAGTTTCAGGAAAGGCCACTTGCAGCTTGTTGTATCCCTGTAGCTTTAACTGGGGGTCAGCCTTGTGACCCCCTAGAGTCTACTTCATTGTCCTAGGTACAAGAGGGTGCAGTTTCTGTCCATTGCGCACCTCTCAGATCACAGATTGCAGGTCCAGTCCTCTTCTGTTTTTGCTCAGGTCCAGAAAGTGTTCTTAAATGGGCTCCAGTAGGTTCCCCATTTATTAATTTATTCTGGTGGCACTTGCTAATGGGTGGGAATGACTCCTGAGCATGTCCTAATTAAGGGGTTAAAAGTTTCAGGCGCCAACTTTACCCACTTTGTGCATTTTCAAGATGGTAAAAGTCTTGGGCTCTAATGTACAGGGGTGAGTTGGACGTTTACACTGCTAATCCTAGTATCCTTCCGTATCTACCATTAAAATACAGTTTGATGCAGTTACTGTACCCACAATAAACCTCGAGGCAGATGCCTCGTAGGACAAAAACAGGGGTTTCCAGCAACCAGAGTGGATACAAAAGAAATGTTGTGGCATCCTGCTTCTGCACCCCAAAGTGTTATATGTGAACTCAGCAGACCTGTCAAGCAGGCTTAGACACTCAAACAGGATTCGACACTGTAATATACAAAAGGATGCTCACAGGCCCTACCCCTCCACTGAGTTCCAATTAGTCATTGCTTCCAATTTAGGTCGGGCTGTCAATCAGTGACCTACTGTGTAGCTCTTGGGATGCATTTGAAACCTTTTTCATACCTAATCAAATCCTAATCCCCGGCGACGGGAAGTTGGAAAGCAAAATGCAAATTAGCCTCCAGGAACTTCAGGCTGTGAAAAAATAATGTTCTAAACACGTACTTTTCCTTAATATTTACGAAAACTCCAACTTCACCATTCACTTGGATTTTGATAACTATCAAAAATACTTGTTAATTTTTCTAGTTAGTCCATTCCTGAAACACAGTATTAATATATTAACATTTTAATCTGCACTATGGCTTTCTACAAAGGACAGCTAGGCCTGCTCCAGTACAAAATAGCTTTTAGGAGCTAGTCACTGTCGGGGCATGTCAACTTTAAATTTATACATGTATTACTTTTAAATACCATGCAATCTGCATTGTGGACTTTAAGGCCTACATATGGATGGTATATTAATATTTAAAAGGGAGATTTTGACCTGTCAAAAGAGTTTATTTTGACTGGTCACATTTCTGTTTTTACACTGCTACAGTCAGGCTACACTGGGTGGGCCTGAAACCAGGTTTGTACTGCCACTGAAGTGAATTGCTTGACGAAAAACTTTTTTCTTTTTGAAGAACAATTCTACGGCCAGGTTAGAGGGACCTCCATGGGAGCCATTTTTGCCCCTAACCTGGCTATCCTGTACATGGACCATCTAGAGACTAACAGCATTTTGGACACGTCTAACCCTTTCCACAATGGCATCGCCTTGTGGAAACATTTTATAGATGATATCTTCCTACTATGCACTGAATCCCCAGACAATCTCACTTGTTTCCTACATTGGTTGAACAACAACAGTGGAGGACTTAAATACACATTGTCCACCAGCAAAGACTCTATTCCTTTCTTAGACCTAGAAATAAAACATACTGAAGGCCGACTAACCACTTCCCTGCACCGCAAACCAACAGAGCGTAATACTCTGTTAGAGTATACCAGTCACCATCCACGGGCCCTGCGAGATTCCCTCCCCGTTTCCCAGTTTTTACGCATTAGGCGTAATTGTTATTTCAAAGAGGATTATTTCACTGAAGCTAAAACCCTCAGCAAAAAACTCAGAAACAGAGGCTATCCACGTAAATTGGTGCGTCGCTCCCTGAAGAGGGCCTGGTATTGCCCAAGAGAAACCCTTCTGGAGCCTAAACAGAAAAAAGAACAAGATAGGCTCATCTGCGTTACCACATTCTCGCCAGCCTCTAATGCCATTAGAAAAAGTGTGCTTAAACACTGGCCAGTTCTTAACGCAGGCCAACTAACACTAGATCGCCCTATGTTTGCTTTTAAAAGGGCCAAGAACATTAAAGACCACTTGGTAAGGGCATCTCTCCCACAGCAACCACTCAAAACAACAATACATGACGCATGGGGTCTCCCTCCCCTCACAGGCCATACTAAATGTGGAAATTGTGTTTGTTGTGATTCTACAATTGAAGGCAAGACTTTTGAATATGGCACCATTAAATTTGATCGAAAATACTTCTCTAATTGTAATTCTGCAGATTTGGTGTATGCTATTTTATGTCCTTGCATGCTTATCTACATAGGGCAGACAAGCCAAAAAGTGAAGCTTAGAATCGGCCAGCACCGCAGGAGGATCCGGTGTCAAACGGCCAACGCACCCCTTGTAGAACATTTCTCAGAAAAAGGCCACAGTGAAAAAGACCTACTTTGGACAGTTGTAACCATCATTAAACCACCCCCCAGGGGAGCGGACATATCCCAATTGCTCAACAAAGAAGAACTCCACTGGATCCTGAAAACTAACAGCATTCGAAACGGCCTAAACCGCCTTGAAGACTGGACCTCTCTATTGTAATTCCTGCCTAAATATTCTGTTTACATGAAAGCATTATGTAGTAATGTATTCTTTTTAAGTCACATGCGCCGTCCTGTGCACCTTTCACCTTGAGTTTCACCACCTTAAGATGGCCGCCCTGATTCCTCGTACCTACCACCTGTCACTCAGCACTTTAGTCCCTTCTTGCTGTTTGCCACCCACGAGGCTTTACACACTGCTCCGCCGGCCTGGAGCCATAACTCATCGGACCGCAGTAATTGCCACAGTGCTCCCGAGGATTGAAGTAAGTCACTCGCCCTTCTGAACTGTCTGCACTGTATATATGCCACGCTGCCTCTGGGCCTGGTAACTAACCCCTGCCTCGCCCTCTGCAGATTGAGCGATTGTGCTCGAACCTAGGCGGATCCGGAAACTGACCATTTTGTTTGAATTTGGTAAATATGCTTATCCCCTTCACTCCTCACTCCCGGCCACTGCCTACATGGGCGCCCTGACCAATTGTCCCCCCCCCTTTCTCCTTCTAGAAAGATCATCCTACTGTTAACTGTGATAGAACTCGTGGAACTACGAGAGAACCATGCACGTAGGTTTACCATTATAAAATCCCCCTCACGGCCTCGCACTATGCATGTAAATCGCCTTTCACGTAGGCCATGATAGTTTGCATCCCGACGCAGCCACCAACCGTGCATGCTGAGTGCATTCGTCCTTTCACCACGATCGCGAGCCTTCGCACTACGTTTGAATTCGTCCTGCCTCGCAGACTCGGGCAGTCACCAACTATAAGATTCATTGCCCTGCAACATAATGGCTAACCATCACTCGCCACTCCATCTGATCCCACGAACTCCCGCGCCGTTTTTAAACAACTTGCCTGACCTCCAAAAATATTTTATAAAAAACACTTCCTCACTCGCCGTTTTTTTCACTTCACTCAGTTCATTGAGGTTTAAAATAACATGCCTAAAACTCATGTTTATCTTTTGTCTTTCTCTCCCCCCTTCTTCCCGTGTAAATAATTTGTGTGAAGTAATGCAACAAAAGGCATAGTGTTCATAATTCATGTGTAAGACAACAATGATTGAATTTTTTGTCCTGATGATGATGCCCTATATTTAAAGGCGGCATCGAAACGTCGTCGACCACAAAACCCCATATGCAATATGAAAATGCAATATTGAAAAAAGCAATGGTGTGTTCAAAATAATTTGAGTCTGTAACACTGACTACAAGTATACAGACAGATTTTTACTTTTCCCTTTTGGCCATTCTTTTGTTGTTTTGTCTTGAATGTTACGGGTCACGGCTGTGCCCACTTGTCATTAATTGGTTCTCGCATCATGTGAAATCCATTTGAACGCTAAAAAATAAATTTCTTGTCTGGCTGGACAAAAGACATATCACCTATCAAGTGTATGATTATTGCTTCTGTACATTATCTGGTCCATAAATAGGGACCAGTGTTTTGTGTAAACTGAAGTGAATGGCACAATAGGTGTTGCAGTCCACTGGTGGCATTTAACTTCTAGCCCCTGGGAACACTTTGCACCATATACTAGGTACTTATAGGCAAGTTAAATATGTCAATTAGGAATATGCCAATTCAACCATACCCGTTGAATGTCATAAACAAGGCCAGAAAAAGAGCTAGAAATAAGAACCAGCAGGGTCTACTGGAACCCCGGAGTTATGACGTAATGACCTGTGTGACTACTTTCACTCCCTGTGGAGTAGGGGTATGGGCGGACCGGAATAACAGGCGTGGAGGCCGGATGTATTGCGCTATTTTTAGCTGTATTTATTGTTCAGTACCAGGGTAGGTAAGAGGGGTAGAAAGGAGGTGTGACTGGATGCCTTGAAGTCTTTCTCGGGTCGTAGACGGAACAAGGTTGCTCTCAACTGGGCTGGGGTCGTCTGGCTGAGGAGGTCTTCGGGTTGGCTTCTTGTCCACGGGCAGGATCCGGTTTCGCCTCGGAGGGGGAACGAGAGAGAGAACAGGGCAGTTAGTCCTTTTGGTGTTGGACCGTTGGAGCACTATCACCAACACCCGGGTTGTGATGGGGCCAAAGAGAACGTGAGGGTGAGGACGGTAAGGGAGGGCTCAGAGAAGGGGGGAAAAGAGAGGGGAAGGGGAAGAGCGTGCTGAGGTGAGGGAAGAGTGCAGGGGCTATGTTACAAAGCACTAGGTGAAGTGTAATGGCTAAGAACTATATACAGTGCAGATGTGGTCTATCAGTGGGAGATACTATGTACAAATATTCTACAACTATGTACAGGGAGACACGGAGAAAAGATAACAGCGTACTCACGTGCCTCGCCGCAACTCTCCTGCGAGTTGCGGCTGCTCTCCAGCAACCTCCTGAGGACTCCACCAATCTTCGGTCCAGACGTCCTCCTTCTCCTCGTCTCCGATCCTCTGCTCTTCTTCTCCTTCCCTCGCACTCCTTCCACTCTCCGCCTCAGGATCTCCGCACGCTGTCTCCTGCCACGAGTCCGCCGCCTTGAACGCTCTCCTCTCCTGGTCGTCAGCTTTTCTGTGTTCCGGGCCGGTGATGGGGGAGGGACTTCCGGGGTCACGGGAGATCGCTTCCGGTTCGTTGCGGGTCACGACTGGTTGCACTGCGTTCTGTAAGGGGAGAGAGAGAGGAGGAGTCCTGGTCGTCAGGGACGCGGGATGGACGGGTTCAGAGGCCATGGAACCCCTGCTCGGACGCCGCCCTTAAGGTGAGAGGCGCTCCCCTTCCACACTCCCCTTTCACTCCCCTGTCAAGAACATCATCTTTTCAATTCAAGGTTGAGATGCACTCTACCATCTCCCCACAGAGAGGATTATATTAACTCCTACGTTGTGCTTTTGTTTTCCTTTTTTCTCTATTCACTCCTAGGTTACACAAGGAGCAGCCATTAAATAGAGCTATAGCCACCTTGTAGTTTTACACAAGGGTGAACCGTTCCTTCTTATTAGGATTCTAGACCCACTCACGGTCTTTTTTTACTCACTTCATTGGTCCTGAAGAAGCGCCAGGGATCGTTCTGACCACTTAGATGTCAAGAAACATGTTGACCGAAAGTAACTGAGGCACATTATGCCCTATCAGTAACACACAACCAACAGGTTTTTTAATCTGGCAAGGGAAGCTATGTATTAAACTTAATTCTCCCTGGTATCCCTCAGCTAGTTGTATCATTCACTCACTCACTCACCCTTCTTTCAGAACCCTACATCTCACACCCTCACTCATCATATGGCAGTACCAGTAAAAGATCTCCGCTAAAGCAAGCCTTCGGGGGAACCGCAGGGCATTGCAGCGCCAACCCGATGCGGCGCAAAGCCCGATGATTAAGCCTGACATCCCTTGGGATGTGTGAGGGCATCAAGAGACAAGACTTGTGCTTGCCTCTAGTCTGTAGGGTTTAGACCTAGGTTTCTTTTGTTCCCACTTCTTTTCTCTTTTTCTTTGATGTGGATGACATTTGCACCCAGACTTGGAACAGTTACCCTTTGTTGGAATTGAGATTAACACAGGGAGTACAGGTACTGGACCACAACTAGCTCCTAGTCCCCCCTCTTTCTTGTTACATTTAACTTCTAGGTCCTGGGTACACTTTGCATCATATACTAGGTACGTTAAATATTTCAATTAGGAATATGCCAATTCAACCATGTTTAAAGAGTAGGTACAGTTACTTTACTACTGGTTAGCTGTGATAAAGTGAACACAGTTTTAAGGCCAGCAAAAAATATAGGCTGCACCATAAGGCAAAATACCTGGGGTGACCATGCAGAAAAACATATTACCTACAGTGCTACATTAATTATTCGATTTTTAATGTCCTGTCCAAGGTAAAGGAATCTGTTGCATTTGTATATTGTACTTGGAATGGAGAGGTTTTTTTTCACAAGAGTTTGATATTCTTCTGGTGGGAACTGTTGCTCCAAGCCCAGTAAACTGCTGGATGTACCTACATTGTTAGTTAAAGCACTTGTTTCAAATGATATTGCTGTTCTTGTATTCTACAGCTTTCTGGCTTGCTTCTCAGAGAATCATTGAGTGGGTTGTAATGGGTAACATGCTGCCTTCTTGCTGAGCTGCCTCGATTTATCGAGCATCTGTGGTCTCTGCTCTCCTATCCCACTGACAGTTGTAGCAGAGTGATGCCACAAAGAATACATGTCTGGGCTGTCTGCCTCCATAACAATCACTGTCGCACAAGGCAATGCTGATAGGTTGCATAACACACAGCCACTTGGTGGCAGCAATAGGACACTGCAGAATAATGCAGGGAGTACGCTTATCATTATATTCATAGACTACACAACTCGGCGATGTGGCGAGCACAAGGGAAGTCTTTTTTTATATATACTTTTACCTATCCCATCATCTGTGGATTCCGCTCCCATCCTGCCCCCTACCCCCCGCGCCGCCAACACCGGTCTTACCTGTGCCGGCCGACACTGAATAGAACCATTTCCTTTTAGACTACAATATGTGGAATATTAAGTACCCCAAATAACCGAAGCCAATGAAGAACTCTAAATTCCCAACAGATGGAACGACATTACAGTCTTCCTGAATTATAATGAACTGACATTTCCCTTTTTATAGTCCCTTCTCCTGAAGGTGTGGGATCTGTTGACAAAAGTATTCTTAATATTTAAAGAGTACCCTGATTAGGACCACCCAAAAAGGATACAACCTTTGACAAATCCAAACTGAAGGCCATCATTCACCCAAATTTGAATGAATGTAGATGCATTGAAAAATAAAATGGAGTGGGACTCTTATTAGCGATACTTATGGTGTAGCCAAAGCAGCAGCCATACAATGAAAAGATTTTTTCGACTAAGACATATCTTAAGACATCTAGGCATCAGGTATGGCATCTTGCATCCAGGACACTGTAACTTACGTTTCAAGAAAAAATAACCATTGATGAACTGGCGCTAATAAAGAACCTTTCAGTCGCATTTGTTAGCGATGACATGAATGTCAATGATGAGGAACCTTCTAGAAGGTATGTAGTACCAGGTTTCGCTAAGCCAAACCATCTGCTTCGCCTCTACCTCACTAATCTTCTCAACAACTCACTATAAAATTGATTATGTAGCTTTTGCAAACCGATTCATTTTCATACTTCTCCTTTGAATGCTTGCTTGGTTTCATAATGCAAGAATGTGTAACATACAGTATTATTGTGCTCTTAATACAAACCTTCATTAAATCCGAACATGGATATGGCTGGCCCCTACCCTGGGATGTTCATCCTCAACCAGCATGACAAACACACACACACACACACACACACACACACACACCCTTTAGAATACTATTTGTGACCTTACTGGTCTCCTCCCTGAGTTTCAACCTACATCTTCCCCCTTAAACATTGTACATA
This sequence comes from Lissotriton helveticus, assembly GCF_964261635.1. NCBI lineage: Eukaryota > Metazoa > Chordata > Amphibia > Caudata > Salamandridae > Lissotriton > Lissotriton helveticus. The sequence continues at coordinate 1,579,081,394 of NC_136065.1, read as the reverse complement.
GGCCAGTGAAGGTATGGATATGCTACTAAACCTCAAGATGACTAATGTGGCTCCACATCATTTCAAGCAGGGCTGTGGAATTTCTATAGCCCCACACCCGGGACATACTTTGGGGTCAAGGACAACACGTTTCATGTTTATTCTGTCCTTGTGACAAGTAGGCCCAACCACCTTCAGCACAAAATCTTTGGCTCCCAGTGTAAGCAGTGCCTACAGTTAAGGTAATATTTGTGTGCATATTTTAATGCTGTTGAAACTTGTATTCATTATTCATTAATGCAAAGCCTTTATTAATAGAGTGAGTGCTGTGAGGAAATTTTGTAAGCTTGGATTGCTCTACTGACAGTGGTTCCAGCACAAAAAATGTGTAGACACGTTTGAAAAGTTGAACAAAATGAGGCTATATATAACACTCCCAGAATGCTCTTTGATTAGATTTGCAGAAACTTCAAAGCAAGATTGAGGATTCATTTTTTTTTTTTTTGGCTTTTAAGCAATAAACTGAAAGAAACAAGATATAGGAAACAGAGAGGGGAAGGGGAGCATGTCTTGGTAACAAACAGTACTTCAGAACATCACCAATAATGTAATGCAATGGAGCAGTACACAAAAGAACAGTGAAAATCAATGCAGTGCAATCTGAAAGCATCAAGGACACAATAGTGAGCTAGGTCAGTAGGAGGAAGCCTCCTCCAAGCCCAGCATGGGTTCCACAGGCAGAATACATGTATGTGGAGTGGTGACCAGGATCCGTAGGATGGCCTCGTAATCCTGAACGTCTTTTGTATCTCTCAGCCGTAAGTACGTAGCCAGTTGGCCCCAGATGTCTTTGGGTTGTGACCAGACTGGCATAAGGTCCCAATAGTTAGTCAACTGTTCCTGACAATATGCAGCATCGTGCAACAAGTCTTTGACCTGGGGAGCAGGTCACCATCCCCAGTGGAGCGCCACTCTGAGTTTGGCCAAAAGGAGCAACATAGCTGTGAGTCATTGCGCTAGAGGGGGAACATCTCTCACCTAGCCTAGCAATGCAACCTATGGCACCCGCAAAGTAATCGGAGCCACTTCTTGGAAGACAGCAACCCAGAAGCGTGCTACAGCTGGGCAATTCCAGGCCAAATGTGGCTGTTGGAGCAGCGCTCCTGAAGCAGCGGGCATCATTCAGTAGCCATGTCCTATGGAGCTGGGCGGGGGTACGATATAATCTGTGATGAAATTTAAAGTGGAGGAGGCAAAGTCTGTAATTTGAAGAGAGGGCACTGGATTGACAGCAGCAGAAATTCCACTTGGCTTTCTAATAGGGGGTGTAATATCTTACACACACGCCACCCGAGCCTCAGGAATGATCAATGGAGCTTGCTTCTGCATCATATTGTATAGTGGAGTAATAAGCTTCTTAAAAGAAGGATTGGACATTGTGTTCAAGAGCATGAAGCTTGTAGGTGGCAGGAAATATGTTGTGCAGGAAGCGACAGGCAGCACAGAGTTGATTATAGAGGAGGATGTCAAGCGCTGAAGGCGAAGGGTGCCAGAACTAATTAGGGGCCATTCTTAAAGAAAGTCACACAAGTGCACTTATGTTGTATGTGCTTTCATTGGTGTAGATTTACAGCTTTCATGAATTCACGAGAATTTACAGAAACAGGCCAGGAAATCGTACTTTTCATCCAACCACTTTTTCCCCAACCCTGGAAGAAGTTTTACTTTTGTCCTTGTCAGGAGCACATTTCCAACTTTTCTCAATATGGGAAAACGTCAGAGAAGAACTGATAAAAACCCTGAAAACATGCAAGTTCATAAATTTGCACAGACTCAAAAGGCATTCCAACCCTGGAACTACTGCTTACCGCTGCCTCCAGCCCCAGTATGTAGATCTGCAGAAAGGCGGCAAAACAAAGGGAATTGCTAGTATTCAAACCTTACTAGCTCTGGCATAATCAGAGAGGCTATTATCAGAGCTCTTATATAATGAGATTGCTGACATAAATTGTCGCAGCACTATGGGGCACCAAAGGGACAAGTACATTTGTTTTACGGGACAGGTAGATTAGTAAAGTAACCTGTCCCATGTACATGTAGATATTTTATTAGATTCCACACCCCTGGCTCCTATTTTAGATACCCCTCTAAATTACCCAGCACATACTCAGAGAAAGAGTCAAAACCTACGAATTGTTCAACTACTATCAAATTTATATCCTGAAACTAGGAAGGAATTAACAAACCAATAAAGTAGGAAACAATTTAACATGTGTCAAGAAAGTCAAATGCAACATTGTATTCATTGAGACACTTTGATCTGGAGGAAGTGGTAAGAAGAATAGAACTGTGTTGCTCGTCCATAACTTGATAAATCACTTAATCATATCTTGTAAAGAGAAAGGTGTGGGTCATTGGATATAAGTAACAGTCAACATGAACAACTTCCTTCACATTTATCCACCTTTGCAAATTGAACCTTCATTTTTAGAAAGAAATAGACGACCATTTTAAGCTTGCAGCAGAAGAATCTAATCTTGGCAGCCTAGACCCAGTGATGAATAGGAGGGCATGGGAATGCTTGGTCCTACAAGGACAAAATGATTTGTAGCTCTCTGAAGGAGTATGCTCTTCTAAACCCATGTCCCCTGAGAAAGCAGTAGCAGATAATTACATTTTACCTGTATCTGCATCACACATACACCCAAACTGATTACATTATCATCAGGAAGTATTTACTGAACACTAACAGAGGTTGGAGCCATTACCATCTCTGCCCATGCCCACTGTTGGGACAGGAATGTCACCGGTATGGTAAACAGCCATGTTCCTCTGCCCTGAGTGACTAAGTGCTTGTATCTGGTATCCTGGCTTTTCATTTTTGGCACTGCATCATGCTAATCTAGTATGTGCACAGAGGCATGGCCAGACCCGGACTATAAGTAAGTCCTGGACTTGTCCTGTGACCTGGAGGGTCTCACCAAGTATGCCCTCTTCTGTCGACAGTGGACTCCTGTCACTATCATGGGTTTAGCAAATGGAGTGGTGGCAGCACCATACTGTGTTTTGAGAATCAATAGTGACACAAGATCTGAGTCAGTGGAGCGGAGACCTACTAGCCCACTTGTGTAAAGTTTCTATGTGCTTATCCAGTCCTTTGTACTAACATCCTAGGTGTGTGTTAGGCGTGTTGAAGTGTGTAGTATTATATGTGTCTGAACCAGAGAAAAAGAGGATAGTGGGATCCATTTTTGATAACCCTGACCTGGCCTTGCACAAAATGGAGATGAGGACTGTGCTCCTAGACAATGGTAGTGCATTGTTCAAATTCCTATAGCTGGAAGAAAGTTACCTAAACACTAAAGTGAGGGGAAAGGAGACCTGGCTCTTTTATAGAGTCCTTGTGGCCTTTTGTTAGCAAGGAGCTGCAGATTAGTGCTCCTGAACACTGCCATTTAGTGAACGCCAAAACAATCCTTCTTCAATCATAGTAGCCAAATTATGCTCTGACCCCACGTTCCCCTCGGGTTATTGCACCGTAACCCACAACTTAGCTGGCAGCTACCACCACTGCCTAGCTCCCTGGCTCTAGCGCCGGTGTTCTTGTCTGTCTTGGATGGTCTTGAGAATCCATCTCTTGGTGCATGCTTGAAACCCTAATATATCACATTAGTTGTACAAGCCCACTGCCTGGCCGCAGGCTAGCAAGCCCCTGCGGAAATCACCTGCCTGTGCAAGCCGCCAAGCTATTTCCCTAGTATCCCATCCCTTTAACACAAGGCCTACTTTGTTAGGCATGTCCCTAATAATCTCCCTAATGCGCATACGGCTAGTATGAGACCTGCTTAGACAACATCCCTTCTAATACACCGTGAGAGTAACTATTTATGATTATCTCTTGACAAATCGCCCTGATTAGGCACTTTTTGGACCCACAGCCGCTTCTAACAAGCACCCTATCCAAATGTATATATCATGGTACGCTAATTTGGGACACTGTTACTTCATCACTACTTACTTCCCGGCATGTACTACTGCCTAAGATCTCCACCCTTAGTACCTAAATAACCACTAATTAAAACTGTCTTCAGGTAGAAAGGTTATTAGTGCACCTAGTCAAGGGCCTTCCACTGCTTGTGAACCCCTGCTGTTGCGTGTTAGCTTGGTGTTATTGCCTGCCCACATCCTGTTGTGTTTCTATCTAGGACCCTACTTCGATATTCCCGATTTATGCCCTTATGTGGTTATAATAAATAGTATCCTTATAAAGGCATAAGAATCATATCCATATTTAGTAATAGCCCATGCAGTCTAAATACGGCAAGGCTACTCCCCTAGACTCCTAGAAAGTACAACGCGTTCTTTAAACAAACCAAGCCTCCAGCAGCCCGGGAATTCCCCCTGCTTTTGTTTTGATTTGCACAAGAACTCCTGGAGTCCAGAAAGAACTGTTAGTTCTTAGTGACGTCTTATGTCCAACCTTACGTCAAACCCGGCACCTTTCATGTATAAATATACCAACGTTGCCTTAAGCAAACACACGGTGGTTTGGAGCATAGTGGCTATCTACTTGCCGAAGGAAGCCGCCCCTCCCTTTTGACGCACTGAGAAAGACGCTGTCTTTTTCTCCAGCCGAGAAAATCCAGCTCCGGTGTTTCCAGTCACCCTTGCGGGTTGCTGGGAGATAGAGTCCTGAGATAGAGATACAAGACCTCCTACATTCTAGAACCAAGGTACGGAGCTGACTAATCCCTTAAGAGATTTCTTGATTCAGATTCTTGGCAAAAACCAACTTAACTTAAACTGCAACTTACTTACTCCTTCCCACGTATTAGGCTTAGGTCAGGTACACCGGGGTAGGCGTATCTTAGAAGCACCAGTTGAGTACGTTAGTCAATGTTTTTATATATGTATATATTTTATCCATTTTAAAGTATCATATGGCTAAGAAACCATATCAATGCTTTTACGGTATTATTTCATAATACTCCTTTTACTGTACGCACTTTACTTCATGATAAGTATTGCAATTGTGGCAATTCATTTCTCTTGCATGAGAAAGAAGACTGCTCAATAAATAACACCTTTTATTGAAAACGCCCGTCTCTCCATTTCTCTGCACTCTGGTGAAACTAAGTATGCACGATTGACTGAGTGAAATAGTTGTCTATTGTTTTCACACGACTCTAGAGATACACTCTTTATTCTGAGGGAGCAAAGTTGTCATGTTTATGCGGTTGTCAGAAGCTAATCCCTTCTTGCCTATTCAGGGAAGTTGAACTCCTCCTTGTTTACTCGAGAAAGTTTCTAGTGACCTCTGAGCTAGCTGGCAAAACTAATTAAGTCTAATATAGTCAGTAGAGACCTAGTCGACCTCAGTCCTACGTCTACACTGCTGTTTATATTATTCCAATGCGCAGAGCCTATAGGGAAAATAGGAACTACACTACATGGCGCCCAACGTTTGCTAAGGCGATAATCTAACGCAAGACATTAGAGTAACTCAGTCGTGCTTTTTCACACAGACCCTTTTTCCCGTAAATACTCTAAAAGACGTCTGGAGTGGGTAAAAGGTTAATATCCGCCGGAACTTAGTAGGAAGAGATTCCTATGTATTAGTTTTTGGTTTAGTCAACGTTGAAGGATACAGTGTTCCAAAATATTGTGCACCTAATCTTTGTTTCCCTTGAAACTTGATCTGCAACAAAAACTTTCTGTCAGTAAAATGCCGGAAGGTGACGAAGAAAGAGAGAGAGCTAGAATAGCAGCTCAACTTATAGCGGATGACACAAGTCTCCAAGATGAAGACCCGAATGCTATAATCATTCCGGTAAATGTAAGAAGAACTATAACTAAAAAACCTATAGAAAATGGAGTATCGTCACGAGGTGGTATAGTAATATTTGTAGTAGAGGCCCATGAATATCGGCAGACAGAGGTATTCTATTCATGGATACATTTTCCAGCAGCACACGCTGTGACACAGGAATTCCACTATTACAAAGTAGAGGAACCTCCGGACGAATACTCTCCTTTCGAGGACGTTGAAATCCCACTAACTTACCAAGAGCGCCTGCTCTGGTTTAATGGCGCCCTAAAACATCAAAATCACATCACCAGGCTCGGTCCACTAGGTAGACCAGGAGCAACGTGGCCGGTCCTAGCCAGCTACACACCACATCCCGACATTGAAAAGATGTCAAGTGAAGAACTTTTAATTAAAATAAAAGAATTAACAAAGGCATATAGAGAATTAGTTCAATTGGCAATGGAGGATATAACATACCTCCAGAAATTGAAAGAAACCGATATAGCAGAACAACCTTTTGAACTTGACAGAATCATAGAAAAATCCTAATAAGAACTAGGTAGATATAGTTTGGGTGGGAAACCAGTAAAAACCCAACTGCTTGAAAATCCTGAAAAAACATTTATTAAAAATAATCTAAACACTCCAAAAAAGAGTTGGGATGGAAATAAACAATCCACTCCCAAAGAAAAACGATTCCAGTCCAGAGGAAGGTCTCCTCAACGGAGAGATAGATCTCCAGAACGAGGTGGCAAGTCTCCCCAGAGGGAGCCCTCTGAGAAAAGATACAACCTTAGAGATAGGGATAAATTGAGAAAACCTGACAGATATCAAGATATTGATACACGTCCCTCTCAATCTTTTCAGACTTCCTCACAGAAATCGGAAAGAAGAGGACGGTCAGAACACAAGGAAGAGTGATAGAGCGCGCAGGTCACCCCACCAACAATTTTACCACATACGTATCGGGCCCATAAACTTCAATTTACCATATTCATTAATCGGGCGACCATACACTGTACTACCAGTAACCCTTGTTCCTTCCTATTTTATTTCCAGTGTACCCGACTAACCATTCCACCGTTACGGGTACCTAAGATCACAATGAATCAGGGAGCTAGCTGTAAAAGAAAGGCAGACACCAAAAGTACTTGTCTATTTCTGCACTCAGATAATAACCAGAGACACGAGAAGTTTCAAAACCTTTATCTAGTTTTCATCAGTTTCAATAAACATTAGGTTTACAGCCAATAAACTGTCAATAACTAAGATTATAAAGAGCACGTATCCATATAGGAAATAAATCAAGCCAACCATTTATGAGTTTACAGGAGGGTAAGAACAGGGAACATGCTAATCAGAAATTTCAGATTTTAGACTTTAAAATGGAAATAACTAAAGACGGGAAAAATTATGGAACATATTAGAACTTCAGGACCATCATTTAGTCAGCTAAAAAGGTAAAGATAAAACACATCTATATTTCATGAACAGTATAGTGAATTGAACTTAGAGGAAAGGAAAAAATAGGAACATGCTAGGAAACAAAAATAATGTATGACCTTTTCATTTAACAGTTTTGCGGAAAGCATGGAAATCAAAAATATGCACGAGTATGACTTTATTGAAGCAAAAGAAAGGAGAAATAGAAGGTGCAGAGTAGACTTTCAGCACTATATTTACCTAGTATGGTGTGAAGACCAACCCTGGCCACGGGTCAGTTAAGGACGGGAGGAACCCCAAGGAAGGACAGTCGCCAGTAGGACAGCAAGTACGGAAGGGACACCCCAGGACAGGACAGGAAACCCAGATTAGGATCAGGACAGGACCACCAAGGCACGACCAGCACCCGCAGTTCGGAAGCAACACCTGCGCTCCACCCTCTCTGCAGCTATCAGTCAGAACCCCGATTGGGTTATCGAACTCCCCAGCAAAGTGCTCCGCCAGCACTTAAGGTTTCTCAACAAAACCCTTGAGTCTATGGAAATTTCGGACAGAGTGCTCCGCAGTCCTCTGTATCAAGTCACCTATTGAGTGCGTTGGGTCAATGACAGGTCAGCTATTCGGACAAGTCGGACAATTTCTCTACTAAACCTAGGCTAGTTATACTGTTTTCGGGTCAGTGTACCACCCCCCAAATGTCGCAAGTGTAAGAATTCCCAATTTCGATTGGACCACAAGTAGGCCAGGTTAACACACCAACCACATTTCACCTTTACAAGACTTCATTAGCATACTCTGGGACCGCCTATTGAATTTGGGGTTCCCATGAGATGTTCTACAGAATACAATGGAATATATACAATTGTAGCTTTTGCAGGACAGTTCAGCTTCGTTCTGCTGGGTCGCAGGTCACTTTCTCAGGAGCATCTTGGCTGTGGCTGCCAGCTGGCTGGGTTCCACTGTTACAAGGTTTTCTTCCCTCTGCCAGGGCGACATGCGCAGTAGGGACTTCTAAGATGGGGTTTGCTTCCCTCCCAGGCCCAAGAGTTACGATACATGAAAAGTAAGCGAAAACAAATTAGAAATACAAGGAAAAAATGAATACACTGTATACCGTGAATAGCTACTCTATACCCCTTACTTTATAATAACTATGGCATTAGTGTTAGAGGCACACGAACAGTGGCGCAAAAGCAGCAGCGCAAGCTTCGGCATGTGAGAACACAAAGCGGCCATCTTAATACTAGTGCGCAAGTGCAAAAGATTCCCACCAGAACTGCGAGTACGTCACGTCACGTGATTGTGACCAACGCATGCGCAGAAGAAAACCCCGCTAAGCCGCGGCCATTTTAATGACAAGTGTTGTTAAGGTTAATACACACATAAGCAAGCGTCTCTGGGACACCCAAAATGTCAGAATAAAGGGGAAATTAGTAAGACGAACAGGTTGAGTTAATTTATTATAGTTATTCGAGGATCATGAGTACGAGCAAGTCGCGTAACGTGCAAATCCTTGCTCCATCAATAGCACGTCAAGTCCAAAGACAAGGAACCTGCTCATCAAAGTAAAAAATTAGACAATATCCAAAGAAGAAGGTAGCTAGTATTAAAATAAAACATGCCGAGGATTCTGAGGACACAACTGAAAAATGGAGAGTGGGCCCAGACAATGCTAGACAGCGCAGCAGAAGTAACCATAGCTCGCAAGATCTTGATGAATCTTCTGGAGACAGTGGACACGAATGAATACATTCAAGTGGAAACTGCAGACACCTGAGTTAGCAAACCCCATAAATTATATGAAATAACATTACGTATAGAGGGGGACAAGACTAGGAAAGTGAGGGGTCTCTTTTGGGATAACCTTTCGAAGGGCTATGACATCCTGTTAGCTGAGAAAGACTGGCCACCAGAGTTTGTCAGGGAGTGCCCTCATGGCGAAGAAATGATTATGCCTGCCTTCTCAAATCACATTCCAATTCATAAAAAATATACATTTGCAAGAAAATGGGTGGTGGCCCAAGCTCCTGCATTATATAAAAATCATGTAGGATGGGATGAGGATTCTCCTCACAAAATCCAGTTAAAAAATCAACCCACTGCACAAAGGCAGAACCCAGTTAAACAAGAAGCTAAAAAGCAAGTCAGGGAGATCTTAGATCAACTTGAATATCAGGGGGTGATTGAAACAATCACCTCACAAATGAACAATCCTTTGTTTCCTGTCTCCAAGCCAGACGATTCATATCGTCTAGTTTTGGACTACAGACACCTGCAATCATGCTGCAAAACATTTGCAGTACAAAATTCACACAGTGCAGCACTAATGAATTACCACCTCACAAATGAACAATCCTTTGTTTCCTGTCTCCAAGCCAGACGATTCATATCGTCTAGTTTTGGACTACAGACACCTGCAATCATGCTGCAAAACATTTGCAGTACAAAATTCACACAGTGCAGCACTAATGAATTACATCGTGCGTAAAAAGTATAAAACGCCATTAGATATCTCTAATGCATTCTTTTGTCAAAACATTGCACCTAAAAGCAGGTACTTGACCGCTTTCTCAATAATAGGGTTGCAAAAACAATTCTGTCGACTCCCACAGGGGTTCAAGAATAGCCCAGGATTATTCTCAGCAAGAGTAACAGAGTTACTACAAATATATGATGATGAGGCATTATCCTATGTCGATGACATCTATCTTACAGATGATGACCTGGAGACTCACTTGAAAAGAGTGAACACCATAATACTTGGGTTCGCAGCTGAAGGGTACAAATTCAACTTTAAAAAGTCACGAATTGCTCACCGAACTGTCCTGTTTTTAGGATATGAATTATCAAGTGAAGGCAAAAGCCTAGCAGACAATTTCTTAGAGAAATGTGCTGTACTCCAAGCTCCAAAAACGCTGAAGAATTTACAATCAATACTAGGATTCCTGAATTTCGGAAGAACATACATTCTAAATTATGCAGAGAGGGTTAAACCTCTCTATGAATTAATAAAACCTGATTTCAAACAAATCAATTGGACTCAGAAACACACAGAAATTTTAAGATCATTGCAAACAGACATGTTAACTAAAACAAAATTGCAAACACGCGAAAACATACGCAACCTTGTAATCCGAGTCATCCCAGGAAGATGCGGATTCACGTACCTCTAATGAGGGAGAAACTGTACCAATAGCTTACAAATCACACTTGTACACACAAGCTGAAATGAAATTCAGTTCTACTGAAAAATTCTAACTGCGATTCAAACTGCTGTAGCAAAAGAAAGAGCCCTAGCACAAGGTAAACGAATAATAATCGTTACACCGGTAACTGCCCTAGAAGCAGTAACAAAAGCTAGCATTCCAAATGCTAAAGCACTACATCCAAGATGGATACAATGGGTTAATTCTCTTGCTGCAACAGACGTAATATACGATTTGATCCTAATTTAAAAACACAAGAATTCCTCCAATATGAATATGAATGTCCTCTGCCAACCGAAATCGTGCCTCTGGAACATTACGGCTGTATAATATATACAGACGGATCAGCACAACCCGCAGTTGGGGGTAAACAAGCTTACAGTGCTGCATGCGCGATTGTTAAAGGTCGTTGGCACGAAGGAAAATTTAGACCACTGGTCACTAAAACCCAATCTCTAGGAGATTGTACAGCTCAGCGAGCTGAACTACTAGCATTTAAGATGGCGCTTGAAAATACCGATCGCGAATTCCCCACACTAATAGTGTGCGATTTATATTACTGCGTTCAGTCTTACAATGAATACTTGCAGAACTGGGTTCAAAACGGCTTCAAAGATGCAAAGGGTGGCACAATCAAGCATAAAACGCTTTGGGAACAAGTAGTTCTTTGTACAGAAAGAACTACAAAAGACTCACGTGATACATACACTGAGTCATCAACGTGATGGCGTTCACGTTGCGGGAAATTCATTGGCTGATGAAGCCGCGAAGGCAGCTGTGCAAACGGTTTCCGTAGCTGCTATCACTCGGTCAAAAACAAAAATAGACAGCGATATAGTGCAAGCTGTCAGTGCTTCAGTAAAAGATGATAGAAAAACACTCCCGAAAGGCTTTCCAGTAAAGTACTCATACATAACTGATGCGAATAATGTTCCTTTTGCTCCAATCCCTGGAGTGGGGGATAGGGCAATTCCAAACATGGAACACAGATTAGGACTACTTTTAGCGGCACACGAAGGGCTCGCTTCAGCACATGCTGGTGTTTCAGCCACAATATCATTATTAAAACAGAGATATTGGTGGCCGCGCATGAGAAAGAAAACTAGGAATTATGTTCTAGAATGTGAGATATGCCAAAGAATGAAAGTATCAACAGTGAAATGACCAGCACAGACGCCCCTTCTAATCTCAGATAAACCATTAGCTTGTGTTTACCTGGATCACTGTGGTCCCTTACAAAGGGATGGTAACTATAAATATATCATGGTCGCAGTGGATTCCTGCACGAGATTCATTTGGATGTGGCCCCAGCGCTCGGCAGACGCCAGAACTGTTATAAAAGATTTGTGAGTCTTTATCGGCACATACGCAATTGGCATGCTACATTCTGACCAGGGTCCTGCGTTTAGCTCTCGAGCTTACAAAGAGGCCATGGCCAGCATGGGCATTGCATTGCGGTACTCTTCTCCCTTCCACCCTGAGGGAAATGCGGTAGTGGAAAGAAAAAACAGTGACATAAAGCAATCTATAACGGCGAGGGTATTAGGTTCGGGTGATGGGTGGGTCAAACATTTAACAAGTGTCCAACGTAGTCTTAACAATCTGCCAAGAAATTCTCTAAAAGGTCTCACTCCCTACAAACTATTGTTCCACACTAGAATGCACATCCAGGATCTAGATTGTCAGACTTCAGTGGTAGAAGAAAAACCCTTTGATATCAAAGATCGTTTGGCTGTTTTACAGGACTTAAATGAAACAAGAAGAAGTCTGAGTAATATAAAATTAAAGCCAACAGCCACTGAAGAGAAACCACCTGTCCCAGCAAGACCTGTCTGGATTCCAAAGATTGGGGATCTAGTCAGAAAAGATCGCGGTGAAGAAGGAATTTGGGCCTTCTTACAGAAAAGCAGTACCTGTCTTAGCTGTCAGCGGAACAAGATCAGTTGTACTACCGCCCCTTGCTGGTAAAAAGGAGAACCGAGTTGTATCCATCGACCTGGTAAAACCACAATCATGTGGCCAATAATAAGTAGTAGGCCCAGTGGATTCCCAAGAAATAGCAGAAGACCAAATCTTGCTACAATCCAAGAGGTTCAAACTGAGAGACTAATCACATTTGATAAACCTGCAGTGAATAAAAAAGGACTATGCAACAAAGCCATGGAACTTGTGCCTCTTGAAACCCAAATTGCAACAGTTCGTCAAGAAACACCTGTCTACAACGATGTAGCCTCAGACTATGCTAATGAAACAAAGAAAGATGCAAAGACTAATGCGAATCCGGAAGCAATTCCAACAATTGACAGAACTGCATCTGGCTACTTCATCAATTTCGATGACTTTTCTAAAGATCCAAGCGAACATGAAGAAACGCCAGCAACAAAAACTTTCAAAGACAAAGTAACTGAACTTTTTCACCAACTAAAAGAAACATATCTGATTTCACCATGGATTGAATTTTGGATGGTGTTAGGTGTACTTTTCCTCCTGCTTTGGCTCATCATGGTTCTCTGTTTGGGAAAATTCATTGATAGAACATATAGTACAATGGACACAGCAAGTCAGAACATCAACTTGGTCCTAAAGCCTCACACATCCTCTCATCTCAAGAAAAGAGAACTGTCATCAGTGAACATCACATCCAATCCAATACCCGGTGGGGTAGCATGGGACAAAACGGATTATGAAATCTATGGCCCGATTGAGCTTTTGAAATATCCACATCAATTTAAGGTTTCCTTAAGTGACTTTGTGACACCAAGGGCCAGATGTAGGTAAATTCATTTTACCGATTCTAAAATACCGACTCATACCGAATCGGTATTTCTGAATCGGAAAATGAATTTATGGCCCATAGGAATGAATGTGTTTTACCGAATCTGAATTTACCGAATCGGAAAATACCGAATCGGTATATACCGATTCGGAAATTTGAAACTGACAAACGTGAGCCTGTGAACCAATCAGGAACACCAACCACACCCAAAAGCAAAGGTACAGTGGAATCAATCAATCAGAATCAAGCACCCCTCCCCAGTACCTGGGAGTGGCCACACCCATGCAGGTGCAGAAACCAACAGTCAGGAGAGCAGGAGGACAGACTGAGGAGCAGGCTTCCCTGAGCTTACCAGTACAGCACCATGGAGAGTCAGGATGGACAGAGGGATGCTGCAGAGCGCAGAAGAAAATTGAAATTCAGCCCTGAAGAACTGCAGGCAGGTGCATGTTGCAGAGGTTGTCAAACATTACAGCAAGATTTTTGGGAAACAATCACTGCATGTTGCGGAGTCCATCAAGCGCACTACCTGGATTGACATTCAAGCAAAGGTAAATGCCATTGGTGTCACCCACCGTGAAATAGACGATTTAAAAAAAAGGTGGTATGACCTTCGCATCATTACCAAAAAGAAACTAGCTGCCCACCGAAAAGAAGCTGCAGCAACAGGGGGAGGCAGAATTTGAGCACCACGACTCACCGACATTGAGGAGCTGGTGGAATCCACCCTTCAGCCTGAATCCATCCATGGCATTGGGGATGCTGACAACACCACAAGAGCTGCAAAGAAACAAGGTAAGATGCATGTACGTTGTCATGAATCCATTTACCTATTCCCCTTCCACACTCTGTGTGCCTACATCATATTCCAGAACAGGTATTACTAATGCCCAGCAATGCATAATGGGAGACGTAGTCATAGGTAGATACCTCTATGCAGTCAGCATACCATACAGCAAGGGATGCGACACACTACTAGCATAAGCAAATGAGGGGCAGGCAAATGTGTGATAGTAGTGTGATTTAATCAAGAGACACAGGTGAACTACTCCACTGACACAATGTCCATGTCTGTCCACAGGAGAGTCATCACGCAGCACAGAAAAGGATAGGGAGAAGAGGAGAGATGAAGCTGGTCCCAGCACAGTACAAGGAGGGAAGGACGCAGAGCAGGCAGCAAAGTCATCTGAGGAGACAACCACACCACAGCCTCAGTCTCCTCTTTTGTTTGGGGGTCAGGAGTCAGGAGCAGCTGCACAGTCCCCCACCCCGACAACTCCGTCCCCTGTGCTGGAAAGGGCAAAGCGGCTTGATGTGCCCCCTCCCCGCATACTGGAAACATCTGAGGAGAAAGAGGATGCGGGTGACATGGCCATCAATCCACTAGAGTCAGCCAATGCTGAGCAGCAGCCCACTCCTAGAGCTGTGCGGGCCAGTGTCTGAGGACGAAGGTCACGGGAGGCAGCTGAAGGGCATCACGGTCAGGGGGTTTTCTGCGGTCTGGAGGCCACCATGGTCAAGGTCCAGCGCCTGCAGGCAAGGGCAATGATGGGTGTTCAGAGGCAGGCACGCAGCACCAACAACAAGCTGGATGACATAGGCAAGGGCATAGGAGATATTTCTGAGAGAATGCAGTCGCTTGCATCTGGCTTTACAGACATGACACAGTGCATGACTGTCCTGTGCGACAAGTTGGACAGGGACCACTGGGAGAGGGGCAAGGCTCGTGTGGATGTGCGGCAGCAGACAAAAGCCTTAAACAGATTTGCCACTGCAACCTCCCTGCTGTGCAGACGGTCAGTGGCGATGCAGGATGCTATTGTTCAGTGCTGCACCAATCTATCTGTGGGGATGGCCAGAGTGACTTCTGCCATGGAGCTCATGCTCGCCAACAGACAGCCACCCGAGGTGACACATGTGTGGCTGACAGTGAGGAATCCACCAGCAGGAGTGGCGCAAGCACTCCTGTCCCAGAAATACGCAGGAGCGGCAGGCGTCATTCAACAGAGACAGGCCACACCGAAAGCCATGACACACAGCCACATCAGTCCCACCCTGTAATCCGTGGATGTAAACATTGACTATGCCCTCCACCCAAAGGACAGGTCACAGTGGTGTTAACTGTGACCACCCAGTCATGGACATTGCTATTTCGTCTAACCATTGTGTGGTATCATTGCACTTGCGTAGTGAAAATAAAACTACGTACATCATAATCACAGCCTGTCTGTGTCTCATTACTTACTCAGAAATATTGCTGTGTGATCTCTGCCCGTCTCAGTCTCCCATCTGTAGCTGGTGCTGCTACTGCAGCATGGGGCTCTGCCTGTTCTGTGTCATTATCAATGTCCTCATGATGTGTGATCTCCACCTCTGTGCCTTCCTTGGTGGCGAGATTGTGTAACATGGCACAGGTCGCAATGATTTTGCAGAACAGGATTGGAATGTACTGGCATGCCCCTCCACTCTTGTGGAGGCAGCGAAACCTGCTCTTGAGGAGTCCAAATGTGCGCTTCACAACGTTGCGTGTAGATCTGTGAGCCACATTGTACCGCCTTTCACTCCTGTTGGATGGGTTGAGATAGGGGGTGAGCACAAAGGACCGCAGGGCATATGCACTGTCGCCTAGGGGGGAGTAAGATTGACATTAGTTGCATGTACATGATACATTTATCTTCTGTGAGTGTCAGGGTGTGTCAATGTCATTTACCTAGCAGGTATCCGTTTCCAAATTCTCCGGCAACTAGACGTGTGTATATCCCACTATTCTGAAATATGTACGAATCATGGGTACTTCCTGGGAATTTTGCTACGATGTCTGTGATGATGTTGCCAGCGTTGCATATGACCTGTACATTGATGGAGTGCGTTGACTTCCGGTTCCTGTATATGTGTTCTGTGGCTGCAGGTGGACAGAGTGGTACGTGGGTGCTATCTATGCAGCCTATCACGTGTGGGAAGTGTGCCAGTTGATAGAAATCAGTCTTGGTCTTTGCAAGTTCTGCAGGTGTGTCAGGGAATGAAATATAATGCTCCATCCTCTGCATCATGGCGTCAAGAAACCTCCTGAAGCAGCGGGACAGGCAGCTCTGGGACACACCACCCACTGCAGCTATCACACTCTGGTAGCTCCCAGAGGCAAGCAGGTGTAAGCTACACAGCACCTGCACATGGGGTGGGATGGTGTGGGCCCTGGGTGTTGGGTGCTCCAGGAGTGGGTGTAGGTCCCTGATCAGGTCCTGGATGGTTTGGGGATGTAGCCTGTACCTCTGGAGTATTTCTGGCTCTGTCAGTTGGAAAATTGTTATCCTCTGCCTGTACACTTGTTCCTCCCTTAGCCATTCCCTCTCTCCTGCTGCCTGTAGTCTTTACCGCCTTGCAATGGCGTAGAAAGCCGCCATTCTGCTCACACTGTTGCATTTTGGGACTCATTTTATGGCCTTCACCTGGTTACCACCTGCATTCAATCCATGGTAAATACCGACTCATAAATACCGAATTTCCGTAAATTCAGTATTTTTCGGGTTTCCTACATCTCCATGCCCATTGTTTTACCGTTTCTTATTTACCAATTCGGTAAATAAGAATTCGGTAAATATGAATTCGGAAAATTCTGCTTCGGTAAAAAACCGACTCATATTTACCGAGTCGGAATTATACCGACTCATATTTACCGAGTCGGTATTATACCGACTCATGTTTTCCGATTCGGTGAAAATTAGGCTCCTACATCTCATTTCATGTATACCGGTCGGTAACAGCCGAAATTACCGATTTTCAGCCGTTACCGACCGGTATTGGCCGACCTACATCTGGCCCCAAGTACTTTCTATGATGATTGGGACTTTGAAAATATTAATGATATGATGTCAGATTTAGTAATGTCAGCCAAATTTACAGAACATGATTACTTGCAGGGTTCATCAAATTATGAAGAAATGTACTGTCATAATCATTTTGGTCATCACTATTTGCATAAATCTGCTCAACCTAGAAATGTTTTAAATTATAATCAATGGGAACATTGTCCAACACCGCCAAAAGGCAGCTCAAAAACATTTTATGAGAAATTCCAATACTTCTCAGGGTTTAACAACAGTAATGCAGAAATGTTTTATTTCAAAATGTTAAATAAGACAGGAATGAAAACAATGTTGACAAATACTAAATTGATATATTCAGAAACATTTTATGAAAAAATGACTACATTTGGTTTTGAATTTTGGAAAAACAATATTGAAACAAAAACCATCTGGGGTTCAAAAGACTGGCAGGTACAAGGTCTAGAAGCATTATTTAGAGCCTGCATGATCCCAGAACAAATAATATTCTTGAATGACACCATTCAACAGACAACCTGTCTTGGCCTAGCCAAGATAAAAGACTTAAACAAACCGTCTATTCCGAAGCCCATGCCTGATAGTAATAGCACTACAGATGTGGAGATAGACGTATCCCATATTTTACACCAAAACAGAACAAATCCTGATTGGAAAAAATGGTTGATCTGGCCCACAGACACAAATAACTGTCAAGATAGATTCCTGAACAAAACACAGGGGTTTAAACAAACCAGGCCAGACCCTAGATACTCCCAGAGACACCATCCAGGGAAAGTTACAACATACAGTGTAGGGAAACTATGCCTCGAATGGCTACAGAAATCCACACTGGCTGAAATTAAGCAACACTTGACTTTACTTAAAGACGGTGCTGACTTGTGTGATTTCATACTGGGACCACGCAAACCGCGTCAAAAACGTTTCATATACGCCGGTAAATACGCTGCTTACAACGAAGCTTGGAAAGTAACACAAATTGAAACAGCTGAAAAAATACGAGAAATTGATCGTATAAATTTGGAAAAATCACTTTCTGTAGTGGACAATGGGTTAACGACTCTGTCCTCCAGAATATATTCACTGGACAGTATTGTATCATCTGCTATTGATATAATAGATCAGGACTTACTAATGTTACAACATGGTCAGTCCCAATTACGTTCTATTGTACAGCTTGGCTGGACGTTGCAAAATCTGCGTTCAGTCTACATGCCATGGCGTTTAATCAACGTAACGTCATTATTCTCTATCTTTAACCTTACTGATAAACAAATCAGTTTGGCACAAAAAGGAGCAGATTATACGATTCTGAGAATTGAAAACTTGAGAGATTACCGTTGACAATGTCAGAGAGACCTGTCATTGAATGGATAATACAGGGAACAATTACAATTCCGATAACAACTTTCCAGTTTAAGTATTGCCAAAAATATATACCAGCAGGCCTGTATGAAAAGTTGGGTAAAGGATACATCAAGTCAACATGGAATTTACCTTATACACACAAATGTTATAGTGAAGGGAAAATAGAGGTATCCCTTAGTGGTAATAATTGTAAAAAAGTCACTAAGCGGTACACTCCTGTGTCAAGGTATTAACTTGCATATAGCCTGCGAAGGGTCTTCAAATAACCTTTCATGTCACCTGCACGGCACTCCTGCAGCAAAGATAGAGCCATTTTTCAGACAGCTTTCCAACGGCAGCTACGTTCTAATAAGTGACCACAGCTGTTGTGGCATGGTGCCAGGAAAAGCCTATCTCATGAGCGTTAGTTCCATGGTCACTTGCTGTATGCCAGTATTGTATCCAAACAGCAATCCAGACATGGAGGCGGCAATATGGCCTTCTTTGAATATCTCTTCTATTCGAATTGATACTTTAAGCAGAATGAAAACCATTCTTTTACAGACAACTGTGCCTTTAACCTCGTCCAAAGAGACGCATGATCTGCAAGTTGCAAGGACAGCAGCAGAGATACATTCCCTATTATCAACAAATTGCCCTGTACATTTCGTAGAAATGTTAGGTCAAATCTTAAGCATGTCTGATACCAGTGGCATCGCACATGTATTTAAGACAATTTTTTCGGGACTGTTAACACCCTTTGAAACAGTTCTGGGCATTTTTCCGAATTTTGTCCATTCCTTTTTCGGCGGCCTGCCTCTTCTTTTGGGACTCGTAGCAGGAATTTTATTTTTGATCCTTCTGCTCCGATATGGCAAGCCAAGCCACAGACAGAGCTCCAGCTACAATGGAAGAAACGATCTTAGCAATACGCTACAGAGACCAGATAACTAGAATCCTCGGATTGGCCCGGCTAAGAGATCTTAGTGCAACCTGGTTTCTTTCATTCAGACCTATCTGGCAAGATTGCATCTTACCTGTGGTTCGATGTCTGCTATGCGGCGAAGAATGCGTGTTGGACGTCTGTCTTACACTTCCATCAGCAGTACCAATGGATATCGATACTTTGTTAGGTCCAGTAAAGACTCATGCAACGTGTTGTCCCCAGCGGCTACCTATTCTGATTACGGCATTCGTTGAGACTTCACCATTACGATTAGGTGGTGGTGAAGTACGAGAGGAAAGCAGCACCAAACAGGTACAACCTTCTGTGAGCATTGCTGATCCAAACATCGATAATAGCAATCATTCTCACATATGCACAATTTCAGCATTCTCGAACTTGGTCGAACTTTCACCTGATGTTGTAGACCAATTTTTTGCAAGCCTTACTGATATGATGTTCTCCCCTGAACAAAAAGAATAACTTTTTTAAAAACAAGTACACAGCGTTCCCTGAACTCTGAATTTGGCCTTTAGTTTTGATAAACAGACCTACTGAAAAAACATTTGGAACTATTTTTCCCCCGAGAGCGAAATTATTTTTCCACTTCCAAAATATTTACTTTTTTTTTGGCACACAGTAATCTGCTTAAAGTAGAACTATTCTTAGAGAACAGAGCTTCTATTTTTAGAGATACTAGAGACAATATTTTACCTCAACCTCTAGCACATGTACAGCATTTGTATAAATATGTGATGAAATGGTCTCGACCTTCTTTTCTGTATTCAGAGCCATTTTATGTGTAATTTTCGCAATTCATTCAGCTGAGATATATATGCATTTACCTGAATGATACCACTGCTTAAAAGGCGTACAGTACCATGTACCATGTGTTTCATGTATTTACCATATACCATTTCAAATGCGAATTTTGTATTTTGGGGTGGGTTGTTAAACACACATGCATCGTTATATGTTTAATATTGCTTAGTTTTTGGTAATGATGGACATTAATTCGTGGAGTCCTTGATAGTCGTGGATCCTAGATAGAACCAGAGATTGGACAAGTGTCCTTTTTGCTGCCTCAGGTAACAGGGGGAGGATCTTACGGATCATCCTTAATAATCCAAAACAAGTGGCCGTGGTTTTCCTAGCCTGATAACGGAGCTTTCCTTCCGTTATCAGGCTAGGAAAACCACGGCCACTTGTTTTGGATTATTAAGGATGATCCGTAAGATCCTCCCCCTGTTACCTGAGGCAGCAAAAAGGACACTTGTCCAATCTCTGGTTCTATCAAGGATAGATTATGGCAACGCCATCTACCTGGGCGCCCCTGCTGGGGTAATCCAGCGGCTCCAGATCGCACAAAATTTTGCAGCTAGAATCCTGACAGGCACTGGCCCCAGGATGTCGGCCAAACCGGCCCTGAAGAAGCTCCACTGGCTCCCAGTGAGGGAACGGATTTCTTTTAAGGCCTTATGTATTACACATAGGGTCATGCATGGACAGGGTCCGGCCATTCTGAGGACCTTGATTAGGCCCTATAAGGCCCGGAGAGACCTGCGCTCAGACGATCAGAATTTAGCTGAGATCCCGAGAGTCCGGAGATCTAGGACCGGGGGTCGTCTCTTTTCTCTGAACGCAGCTAGGCTGTGGAATTCGCTTCCCCCCCGCTGCGACATGAACCCAACCTGCTGATCTTTAGAAGGAAATTGAAGACCTGGCTTTTCAGCAGAGTATAAAGCTAGATTTATACAGTGATGTAAATAGCTCCTGATCCCGTCGCTGTGTACCCTCTGGGCTCCGTACAAGCGCTGGGATGCTCCTGAGTAGCCATGCGCTATATGAGTCTGAAAATAAAATAAATAAATAAATAAGTGGGTGTTGTGTTTCTATCTAGGACCCTAATTCGATATTCCCGATTTATGCCCTTATGTGGTTGTTTGAACCGGGGGTCTCTAGTTGGCAGAGGTAAGTACCTTAGACCAAGTAGGGACCCTTGCTTCTAGTCAGGGTGAAGGAATAACCCTCTGAGATAACCCCTGCTCACCCTCTAGGTAGCATGGCGCGAGCAGTCTAGGCTAAACAGAGGCAATGTGGATAACATTTGCACTTAACACAACAGTAATCCCCAATCCACCACAAACTGAGACCACACAGGTAAGTATATTTTATAAAAATATATAACTTTATCTAGTTTCAGCAACGTAAATAAGGCAGTTGCAAGATAATCACTTGGTTATAAAAATGATGCACTTAATCTTAATGGTGGTACGTAGTTTCAGGAAGTTCTCATGTAAAACAAATGTCTCAAGTCTCCTTAATCAGCAGTTAAAAAAAATAGTGCCACTGATTTATAATTAATTTGCTCTCAAAACGAGCCAGGAAAACAATGTCAGTGCTTAAAATAGCCAAGCCGATCTGCCCCTAATGCCAGGAATGCCAAGCGCGTCAGCGCGTCTCACCCGAAGGCTGGGGGGACTCCTTTTCCCTCCCCCGGCACTTCTTTCTGCCTCAGGCGAGCCTCCCTTGCCAGCGCTCACTCGCGCTCGGGCCCGGCCGGTCTCAGCAGGTTCTCCGCCCGCTCCCAGTCTCTCGGGGGCGGCGAGGAGCAGAGACGGCAGGCCGGGGGCTCGAGCACTCTTACAATTCCCTCGGCGAGGTCGGGTCAGTCTTCCCCGGTCCCGGCGGTGATTACGCAGGCAGACGAGGTCCTTGACGACGGGAACCAATCCTGTCGCGGCACTTCAGCCGAGCCTCCCGTGACGACACCATCACTCAGGGGGAATCAGCCAATCCGGTCGCGGCACTTCTGCCAAGCCTCCCGTGACGTCATCGCCTGCTCTGGGGAAATCGACCAATCCGGTCCCGGCGTTTCTCACTAAGCCTACGGCGGCAGCCAACCACAGCGCGGCCCCTTCGTGGCTGCGAGCAGACCCTCGGGGGTGATTTCAGGGCCCGGGCCCGCGGCGATGCTGAGGCGGGTCAAGCGGAATTAGCCCGCGCCACGCTGGAGCGCTTCAGAACCCTCTGGCCCCCACAAGCACGTGTTGATGAACACGTCGATCTCGAGATACAGCAGTTAGCAGTCAGCGCGGCGCTCTCAAGCAGAACAGAGAGCAGCCAGCGCGCTACACAGGGCAATCAGCAGGGCTTAGTCCAGCAGTCCCCGAGTTTCCCTGCACACAGCAATTTCGCGATCTCCTTGCCACACAGCAGCTTCAGGGGGCACAGCAGAGTCTTGTTTCCTTGGGCAACCTTTATGTTCCTGGGTTGCAGACAGGGGGCCAGCTCTTCTCAGGCCCTTGGAGATTCAAGATTGTAGACACAGCACACAGCAAAGTCTTGGCAGTTTCAAGCAGGTAGGGTCACAGCACACAACAAAGACCCTTTCTCCTCCTCAGCTTCCAGTTAGACAGCAGAACAGGTCAGCCCTTAGAGCACACAGCAAGGCAATCTTCCTTTAGTTCCCCGGCAGTCCTCCTTCCAGCAGAGGTTCCTCCTTGATTGTAGAAATTCAGAATCTAATCTTCTGTAGTCAGGGGTCCTTTCCTTATACCCCTCAAAGTCTTTGAAGTCCTTTGAAGTCTTTGTGCAAGCAGCCCTGAGTCCAGTCTAAACCAGTTCTGGGGGTTGCGGAGCACTGAGGTGTCTCTGGTTTTCTTCTTCCTGTCAGCTTCAGGGCCAGAGGTGTCAGTTGGCCGGCAGGAGGGAGCTAGCATGGGGGGGGGCCAGGCAGCACAGCCCAGCACTTATCAGGCCTTTCTTCCTCCCACCTCCCGGGCAGCAGATGTGCCCTTTCATCCCCGGGCTGGCTCCGACCCTCTCCTCCGGGGGCTCTGCAGGCCCCATGTCACACCCAGGCCAGACAGGCATTCCACAAACCCAGGCACACAGAAAGGTTTAGACAAGAGAACAGCCACTTTCTAAAAGTGCTATTCTCCATTACAGGATTTAAAAACACCCTTCACTAAAAGATGTGTCATTAAATTCTGAGTTCAGGGATATCTCTCACTTATGTCCCATCTTGTTCCTATGGGAAGATAGGCTGGTATCACATGGGCCCAGCCTCCTCCATGTTACTCTATGGAGCAAGATAGCCTTACAGCAGTGAGCACATAAAATGGCTGCAGCCCACTACCAGAGCATGTGACCTGCACTAGTACATGCTCTACCTTATCCATACACTGCACCCTGCCCAGGGGGGTATCTTGAGCCTTCCATAGGGGTGACTGATGTGCACAGACAGGGAAGGGTTAGGCCCAGCCAGTGGAGACACTGGCCAGGGGGACAGGGCAGTCCACTGACTGCACACAGGCCCTGCGCTGGCAGGCCTGAGTCCTTTTTAGGGCTACTCATGTGGGTGGCGCAATCTGCGCTGCAGGCCCACTAGTAGCATCTGTCATCACCAGCCCTGGCACACACAGTGCACTTTACTAGGGACTCCATGGTGATACAAATATGCCAATCAGGTATATTCAATTAATATGGCAATTTACAGAGGGAGCACTTACACTCTGACACTGATCAGCAGTGGCAGAGTGTCCAAAGCATCTAAATCAGCAAAAACGAAATCCAGCACAGCATCAAAACACATGAGTCAGAGGCAAAAAGATGGGGGAAGAACCACGCCAAAGGTGTCAGGTCTAACACGTGTCCCCTCCAGCTGAAAGTGGGGAGAACTACCCAACCTCTTGGGGAGTCCTCATCACTAAGGCGGAAGAATCTGGACAGACCGTCAGCATTGGCATGTTCTGTACCAGGGCGGTGCTCCACCGTAAAGTCCATTCCCTGTAGGGAAATGGACCACCTCAACAATTTCGGATTCTCACCCCTCATCTGCATTAACCATCTGAGGGGCCTGTGGTCGGTCTGAACACGGAAGTGTGTCCCAAACAGGTAGGGCCTCAGCTTCTTTAGAGCCCAGACCACAGCGAAAGCTTCTCTTTCAATGGCACTCCATTTCTGTTCCCTGGGGATTAGCCTCCTGCTAATGAAAGCCACTGGTTGGTCTCCTCCTTCCTCATTGATCTGTGAGAGCACTGCTCCCACGCCTTGCTCTGAAGCGTCAGTTTGCACAATGAACTCACTGGAAAAGTCAGGTGCCTTAAGCACCGGTGCTGTGCACATGGCAGTTTTGAGGGTGTCAAAAGCAGTTTGACAGGCCTCCGTCCAATTCACTTTCCTGGGCTGATTTCTAGATGTCAGCTCTGTCAAAGGGGCTACAATGGTGCCATAACCTTTGACAAACCGTCTGTAATACCCGATGAGACCTTAAAAGGCTCTTACCTCAGTCTGGGTCTTGGGGGGCTCCCAAGCCAGAATGGTATCAATCTTTGCCTGTAGGGGCGCCACCTGGCCGCTCCCCACCTGGTGTCCCAAGTACACCACCGATCCCTGCCCTATCTGGCATTTACTGGCCTTGATAGTGAGGCCTGCTTTCTGCAGAGCCTTCAACACTTCAGTGAGGTGTTGCAGGTGTTCCTCCCAAGTGGAGCTGAACACAGCAATGTCATCCAGGTAGGCTGCGCTGAATTGCTCCAGCCCCGCCAGCACCTGGTTGACCAATCTCTGAAATGTGGCGGGAGCATTTTTCAACCCAAAGGGCATGACACGAAACTGGAAGTGCCCTTCTGGCGTGGAAAATGCTGACCTCTCCTTTGCCCCGTCAGTTAGGGCAATCTGCCAGTACCCTGAAGTCAAATCAAAAGTACTCAGGTACTGGGCAGCTCCCAACCGATCCACCAACTCATCAGCTCTGGGGATGGGGTGCGCGTCAGTCTTGGTGACCGCATTGAGCCCACGGTAGTCCACGCAGAACCGAAGTTCCGGGGTGCCACCGGGGGTAGCAGCTTTCTTAGGCACTAAGACCACTGGGCTAGCCCAGGGGCTGCTGGAGGGCTCAATAACCCCTAGCGTCAACATCTTGGAAACTTCTTGCTTGATGCTGGCTTTGACCTTGTCAGCCACTCTGTAAAACTTCTGTTTCACAGGCAGACTGTCCCCAGTGTCCACATCGTGGACGCACCACTTGGTGACACCTGGGGTCAGGGAGAACAGGGGGGCGAACTGACCCAAGACTTGGCGACAGTCCTCCTGCTGCTCTGGTGTCAGGGTGGGGGAGAGGACCACACCATCCACTGACCCATCTTGCTCCTTGACTGCCAGGAGGTCAGGGAGAGGATCACTATCCTCCTCCCCTCCAACATCTGTAGCCATGAGCATAGTTACTTCAGTCCTCTCAAAGTGGGGTTTGAGGCGGTTCACATGTAGCACTCTCAGGGGCTGCCTGGGAGTCTTCAGGTTAACCAAATAGGTAACCTCGCTCTTGCGCTCCACCACCTCGTATGGCCCAGACCACTTGTCACGAGCGCACAAGGCTCCACTGGCGCCATTACCCACACTTTCTGACCAGGGTGGAACTCAACCAGAGAAGTGTTCTGGTCATACCACCTCTTCATTTCCTCCTGGCTAGCCTCCAGGTTCTCTTGAGCGGGCTTCCTGAAGCGCTTGGTCTGGTTGCGAATGGCCAGCACATAGCTGAACACATCCTGAGGGGTTTTCCCACGGGATTTCTCCCACCCCTCCTTCACCAGAGTAAGAGGCCCTCTGACAGGGTGGCCATACAGCAACTCAAAGGGACTGAACCCTAAGGATTTCTGAGGCACCTCCCTGTAGGCAAACAGCAGGCATGGTAACAAGACGTCCCATTTCCGCCTCATGGGCTCTTCCAGGCCCATAATCATGCCCTTCAATGTGCGGTTGAATCTCTCAACCAACCCATTTCCTTGAGGGTGGTAAGGAGTGGTGAATTTGTATGTCACCCCACACTCACTCCACAGGGACTTCATATACCTAGAAATGAAGTTTGTCCCTCTGCCTGAGACAACCTCCCTGGGAAATCCCACACGGGAGAAGATCCCTATCAGGGCACGGCCCACCACTGGGGCGGTGACTGTCCTGAGCGGGATGGCGTCCGGGTACCGAGTGGCCTGGTCCACCAAGACCAGGATAAACCTGTTGCCTAGGGCTGTCTTGGGATCCAAGGGCCCCTCGATGTCAATGCCCACCCGCTCAAAAGGGGTGCTCCCCACGGGAAAGGGTTGGAGGGGGGCCACGCGCTTCCCTCCGCTCTTGCCACTGGCCTGACAAGTCTGGCAAGATTTACAAAAGGCAGAGACGTGCGTCTTCATCTGGGGCCAGTAGAAATGGGTGACAAGCCGGTGATAGGTCTTGTCTTGCCCCAGATGTCCTGCGAGAGGCACGTCATGAGCCAGACCCAGTAGGAAGTTCCTGAAGCGCTCCGGTACCACCAGCACACGGGCTGCACCGGGCTCAGCGAACTTAGGCTCACTATAAAGTAAGTCATCCTCCCAGTAGATCAAATGCTCGTTGGACCCCAGGCCTGCGGCCTGGTCGGCAGCCTGCTGCCGCACACCAATGAGAAAAGGGCACTCCTTCTGAGCATGGCAGAATTCCTCCCTGGAGGGACCACCCTCTTGCTGCCACTGGGACAGCTCAGGCAATTCCCCTAGTTCGGCCACCTGCTCCCCTGTAGGTTCCAGGGCACCCCCCTCTGGGTCTGCTTCCTCCTGAACCGTGGGAACAGTGGGGGCCGGTTTCCCGCGCCCTCTACCCCTTCCTCGCTTGGCAGGTCCCTGGGCCATTGTTCCAGGCTCCAGCTCTGCTAGACCGCCCTTTCTGGCTGTCATTGCCCGGGTGGACACACAGATCCACGCAGGCAAACCCAACATCTCCAAGTGAGTCCGGTGCTCAACCTCTTTCCATGGGGAGCTCTCCAGGTCATTACCTAATAGACAATCTACAGGCAAGGCATCACTTACAACAATTTCCAAAATACCGGAGACTCCTCCCCATTCAAATGGAACCTTTGCCAACTTGCAGTAGCGCACTGAACTGTCAGATGACACCACAGGCCGGAGTACCTTGGGAACAATTTGCTCTTCAGTCACCCACCGACACCTGACAGATGTCACGCTGGCCCCTGTGTCTCTCAGAGCCTCCACCTCCTGTCCATTGATGGTCACCTTCTGCCCGTATTTCTTAGTGTTTTGGGGCAGCAAGGTTTCCGGGGCCATCTCTTGGTCTCCTAGAGAGACAAGGGTCATCAACGCTAACCCCTTCTCCCCACTAGAAATCAAATCCCCTCCCAAAGCTACACTGGCTAACGCCGGAGCTGGAGCTGGAGCACCAGTGGGTGCTGATTTCTTCTTTGGACATTTGGGGGCAATGTGCCCCACCTCCCTACATGAATAGCAAGTAAGTGGGGCCCTTCTGTCCTGCGTGCCCTTAGGGGGCCAGGACTTCTTAGGCTGGGGGGGTTGAGACACCTTCTCCTGGGAACTACTTTGGGGCCCTTTAGAAGACTCCTTTTGATTACCCGTGTCCCCCCCACTCTTCTTCTGGGGACCCTGTCCACCTTTGGCTGGGGTACTTACCACCCCCTTGTGGACCCTGGTGCTAGTCCAGCGGTCCGCCTCTTTAGCAAGCTCACTGGGATCAGTTAACTTGCTATCCAAAAGATGCTGGCGCAGCTCTGGAACACATAAGCTACTTATGTGCTCCCTACTAATCAAGTGACACAACCCCACATAATCAGTAACTTTGCTGCCCTTTATCCAACCTTCCAGTGCACGCGTGTACATACTCACACACTCCACCCAAGTACTTGAATCAAGCTTCTTGAAGTTCCTAAACTTCTGGCGGTACTGTTCTGCAGTGAGCCCATACCTGAGGCACAAAGCCTCCTTCATTGCGTGGTAGGATAAAGCATCCTCTGCTTCTAAGGGTGCCAAAACATCCCTCCCAGAGGCCTGAAAATGCTTCCACAATCCTGCCCCCCAATTCTTCTCAGGCACTTCATTCATCTTTAAGGCAAGTTCATACGCTCTGAACCACGCATAAATATCCTCACCCCTCTGATAATTCTTTACCAGATCCTTTGGTATGTATACCTTATCCGCCTGTACCGGTTGTGCGCTGCCACCATTAGAACTGGACACCCTCTCTTTAAATTTGATGTCCAACTCCTTCATGCTCAACTCATGAGCCAATTGGAGTTTCCTCTCCTCCAAAGCGAGAGCAGTTCTTCTCTCCTCCGCCTCTGCTTGCGCTTTGAGCTTAAAAAGCTCAATCTCATGGGCCCTAGCTCTCTGATTCTCCTTCACTTCCTCTGGAGAAATACCCCTACCGGAGTGGTTGCTGCCGGGCCTAGACGCTGGCCTCGCCACTGGCAATTCACTGGACACAAACGCATTCTCCTGTGTGCCTCCCTCTCCAGTAGTGACTTCTGGAACACCATGTTTGGCCTCCCACCAGGCCCTCAGAGCTGTCCGTAGCTCTTCCTTGTTTGCGCCGCCCCTTACTGGGCATTCAAGCTGTTTGCAGACTTTTCTCAGTTGCTCCTTGTTATAGGTTAACAACTCCTGGATTTCAAATTCCACTTCCACTTCTCCATTCACGTTTGGCGCTTTCCGAGACATGATGCTTCCTAACCTTTTCAACTAAAAAGGTTTCACCAAAAAGAAAAAATCTTGCGCAACCTGTTCTGCTAAACTAGACTAGTGATGTACAAGAAATCACTGCAGGTCAAGTGCAATTATTAGTTCAAAATCCGCACCGCTGTCCAACATTGTTAGAACCGGGGGTCTCTAGTTGGCAGAGGTAAGTACCTTAGACCAAGTAGGGACCCTTGCTTCTAGTCAGGGTGAAGGAATAACCCTCTGAGATAACCCCTGCTCACCCTCTAGGTAGCATGGCGCGAGCAGTCTAGGCTAAACAGAGGCAATGTGGATAACATTTGCACTTAACACAACAGTAATCCCCAATCCACCACAAACTGAGACCACACAGGTAAGTATATTTTATAAAAATATATAACTTTATCTAGTTTCAGCAATGTAAATAAGGCAGTTGCACGATAATCACTTGGTTATAAAAATGATGCACTTAATCTTAATGGTGGTACGTAGTTTCAGGAAGTTCTCATGTAAACAAATGTCTCAAGTCTCCTTAATCAGCAGTTAAAAAAAATAGTGCCACTGATTTATAATTAATTTGCTCTCAAAACGAGCCAGGAAAACAATGTCAGCGCTTAAAATAGCCAAGCCGATCTGCCCCTAATGTCAGGAATGCCAAGCGCGGCAGCGCGTCTCACCCGAAGGCTGGGGGGACTCCTTTTCCCTCCCCCGGCACTTCTTTCTGCCTCAGGCGAGCCTCCCTTGCCAGCGCTCACTCGCGCTCGGGCCCGGCCGGTCTCAGCAGGTTCTCCGCCCGCTCCCAGTCTCTTGGGGGCGGCGAGGAGCAGAGACGGCAGGCCGGGGGCTCGAGCACTCTTACAATTCCCTCGGCGAGGTCGGGTCAGTCTTCCCCGGTCCCGGCGGTGATTACGCAGGCAGACGAGGTCCTTGACGACGGGAACCAATCCTGTTGCGGCACTTCAGCCGAGCCTCCCGTGACGACACCGTCACTCAGGGGGACTCAGCCAATCCGGTCGCGGCGCTTCTGCCGAGCCTCCCGTGACGTCACCGCCTGCTCTGGGGAAATCGACCAATCCGGTCGCGGCGTTTCTCACTCAGCCTACGGCGGCAGCCAACCACAGCGCGGCCCCTTCGTGGCTGCGAGCAGACCCTCGGGGGTGATTTCAGGGCCCGGGACCGCGGCGATGCTGAGGCGGGTCAAGCGGAATTAGCCCGCGCCACGCTGGAGCGCTTCAGAACCCTCTGGCCCCCACAAGCACGTGTCGATGAACACGTCGATCTCGAGATACAGCAGTTAGCAGTCAGCGCGGCGCTCTCAAGCAGAACAGAGAGCAGCCAGCGCGCTACACGGGGCTATCAGCAGGGCTTAGTCCAGCAGTCCCCGAGTTTCCCTGCACACAGCAATTTCGCGATCTCCTTGCCACACAGCAGCTTCAGGGGGCACAGCAGAGTCTTGTTTCCTTGGGCAACCTTTATGTTCCTGGGTTGCAGACAGGGGGCCAGCTCTTCTCAGGCCCTTGGAGATTCAAGATTGTAGACACAGCACACAGCAAAGTCTTGGCAGTTTCAAGCAGGTAGGGTCACAGCACACAGCAAAGACCCTTTCTCCTCCTCAGCTTCCAGTTAGACAGCAGAACAGGTCAGCCCTTAGAGCACACAGCAAGGCAATCTTCCTTTAGTTCCCCGGCAGTCCTCCTTCCAGCAGAGGTTCCTCCTTGATTGTAGAAATTCAGAATCTAATCTTCTGTAGTCAGGGGTCCTTTCCTTATACCCCTCAAAGTCTTTGAAGTCCTTTGAAGTCTTTGTGCAAGCACCCCTGAGTCCAGTCTAAACCAGTTCTGGGGGTTGCGGAGCACTGAGGTGTCTCTGGTTTTCTTCTTTCTGTCAGCTTCAGGGCCAGAGGTGTCAGTTGGCCGGCAGGAGGGAGCTAGCATGGGGGGGCCAGGCAGGCACAGCCCAGCACTTATCAGGCCTTTCTTCCTCCCACCTCCCGGGCAGCAGATGTGCCCTTTCATCCCCGGGCTGGCTCCGACCCTCTCCTCCGGGGGCTCTGCAGCCCCCCTGTCACACCCAGGCCAGACAGGCATTCCACAAACCCAGGCACACAGAAAGGTTTAGACAAGAGAACAGCCACTTTCTAAAAGTGCTATTCTCCATTACAGGATTTAAAAACACCCTTCACTAAAAGATGTGTCATTAAATTCTGAGTTCAGGGATATCTCTCACTTATGTCCCATCTTGTTCCTATGGGAAGATAGGCTGGTATCACATGGGCCCAGCCTCCTCCATGTTACTCTATGGAGCAAGATAGCCTTACAGCAGTGAGCACATAAAATGGCTGCAGCCCACTACCAGAGCATGTGACCTGCACTAGTACATGCTCTACCTTATCCATACACTGCACCCTGCCCAGGGGGGTACCTTGAGCCTTCCATAGGGGTGACTGATGTGCACAGACAGGGAAGGGTTAGGCCCAGCCAGTGGAGACACTGGCCAGGGGGACAGGGCAGTCCACTGACTGCACACAGGCCCTGCGCTGGCAGGCCTGAGTCCTTTTTAGGGCTACTCATGTGGGTGGCGCAATCTGCGCTGCAGGCCCACTAGTAGCATCTGTCATCACCAGCCCTGGCACACACAGTGCACTTTACTAGGGACTCCATGGTGATACAAATATGCCAATCAGGTATATTCAATTAATATGGCAATTTACAGAGGGAGCACTTACACTCTGACACTGGTCAGCAGTGGCAGAGTGTCCAAAGCATCTAAATCAGCAAAAACGAAATCCAGCACAGCATCAAAACACATGAGTCAGAGGCAAAAAGATGGGGGAAGAACCACGCCAAAGGTGTCAGGTCTAACAGTGGTTATAATAAATAGTATCCTTATAAAGGCATAAGAATCATATCCATATTTAGTAATAGCCCATGCAGTCCAAATACGGCAAGGCTACTCCCCTAGACTCCTAGAAAGTACAACGCGTTCTTTAAACAAACCAAGCCTCCAGCAGCCTGGGAATTCCCCCTGCTTTTGTTTTGATTTGCACAAGAACTCCTGGAGTCCAGAAAGAACTGTTAGTTCTTAGTGACGTCTTCTGTCCAACCTTACATCAAACCCGGCACCTTTCAGGTATAAATATACCAATGTTGCCTTAAGCAAACACACGGTGGTTTGAAGCAGAGCGGCTATCTACTTGCCCGGAAGCCCAGCTGATGCGAGAGCCGAAGGAAGCCGCCCCTCCCTTTTGACGCACTGAGAAAGACGCTGTCTTTTTCTCCAGCCGAGAAAATCCAGCTCCGGTGTTTCCAGTCACCCTTGCGGGTTGCTGGGAGAGCGAGTCCTGAGAGAGAGATACAAGACCTCCTACATTCTAGAACCAAGGTACGGAGCTGACTAAACCCTTAAGAGATTTCTTGATTCAGATTCTTGGCAAAAACAAACTTAACTTAAACTGCAACTTACTTACTCCTTCCCACGTATTAGGCTTAGGTCAGGTACACCGGGGTAGGCGTATCTTAGAAGCACCAGTTGAGTACGTTATTCAATGTTTTTATGTATGTATATATTTTATCCATTTTAAAGTATCATATGGCTAAGAAACCATATCAATGCTTTTACAGTATTATTTCATAATACTCCTTTTACTGTACGCACTTTACTTCATGATAAGTATTGCAATTGTGGCAATTCATTTCTCTTGCATGAGAAAGAAGACTGCTCAATAAATTACACCTTTTATTGAAAACGCCCGTCTCTCTATTTCTCTGCACTCTGGTGAAACTAAGTATGCACGATTGACTGAGTGAAATAGTGGTCTATTGTTTTCACACGACTCTAGAGATACACTCTTTATTCTGAGGGAGCAAAGTTGTCATGTTTATGCGGTTGTCAGAAACTAATCCCTTCTTGTCTATTCAGGGAAGTTGAACTCCTCCTTGTTTACTCGAGATAGTTTCTAGTGACCTCTGAGCTAGCTGGCAAAACTAATTAAGTCTAATATAGTCAGTAGAGACCTAGTCGACCTCAGTCCTACGTCTACACTGCTGTTTATATTATTCCAATGCGCAGAGCCTATAGGGAAAATAGGAACTACACTACACTCTACTGGTCAAACCGGTAAAACCCATCGCAGGCCCTCCTGCAAGACACCACCCTATATGGCCATAACATGCCACTAAGTGTCCAAATTAATCTGGGCACCAGACATTAAAACAAACCGTTAAATCCAAAGGCAAGTCACTAATGCTCTTGACTTACTCCGTGCCTGTTGTGAAGGTCCTCTCTGAAAGCCAGACAGTGCTACTTAGAGACAATCGAGGGACGGTACCGCGCACCAGAAACAACCACCCTGACAAATGAGCACCGGTGAACTTGCTGCTGAACATAGCAGTGGCAGGCCATAGCCGCACTTCCGGAAGTCCAGACTAGACTTTCTCACCTTGTGGGGTTAAAACAGTTACCAATATGACAAGTGTGTATCCCGCAACTAACTAGGTGGGGAAAATGTGAGGGCCCCTCCCCCTTGTGCGACACAGGTGGACTGCTATGCAGAGAGATATAAAACTGTGTATGGATTCTGCAAGTTATTCTGGGCAACAGAAAATAAAACAAACCGTTCAATCCAAAGCAATTAAAACAAATATCGTCTTAGTTACATCCGCCAAAACCAACATTGGGGTCATAGCCAAGAGGAATAAGTGTGGGCCAGAAAGGAGGAGGTATATGGAAGGCTCCTGCATCCCCAAGGTTTGTGCAACTTACTGCTGCTTCCCCCTAATGCCGGTGGCTCTTAGTCTAGGCAAATGGTGGTGTTGAGATACCACTTGAGTAATGTGTGCACAGTTAAAACCGTTGGTTCTTATTTTACCTGTGCACTGACCCGTTCTGAGCAGAACGCTGAAAACCAGCCGTGCTGCAGTCTGCCCATGAGTTTATCAAGCTATAAAAATAGAAAAACCCTGCTGCTGTGGAGACTTCCAAGGCTTGCCTGTGGGTCAGAATTTTTTTTGTGTGTCCGGGTGTAATTCCACACAGCAGGTGAAAGGGGGTTCAACCTAGCTGATACAAAACCATTCTAAAAGCTGCTTGGCAAATGTACTAGCTGTACTTAGTAACGTCAATCGCTCCCACGAACCCTATTAAGTGGGTACATACACAAAACCTGCAGCAACATATGCATGAGATAATTTGCCACTTGATATACATGTAACTACCCATTAGTACATGTCAAAAGATACAAATCCCATAATACTGTAGTGCGATAAGCTTATATCCCGCCATCGTTGTGAGGCTCCCTGGTGCATCAGGGCCAAAAAAGCAACACTTTTTTGGGCTATCCATGAGGCTGTAACTAAAATGTATGTTTTGAGTAACGAAAGTGTGTATTGCTGGGTCTTATTAAGGCAGGGGTAGTAGTAAGTTTGGGTCTCTCCCCTGCTACATTACAAATTCATGTTGCCAACAAGGTCTAAAGTGGTGCTACATGATTGAAATAGTCTTCCTGAGTCAAAGTACCAATGTCGATAAAGTCAGAGGCAGGCAGGACAGTCCAATATTATGCCGGAGTTTCCTGGACACTGTGCACCTCCAAATACCTTCGTACTTCCCTCGAGTCCACAGGCAACCCCGACGGGTACCCCTAAACAAGTGTGTAACTTGTCCTGTGCGCGCTGTGGGTGAAGGAGAGCCAACAAGGCTGGGGGGTGGATGGTGGGGCAGGGGGTGGGTGGTTATGTGGGACCGCATTACTAAAAATCCCCGGTTGATTGTACCGTTCCTAGCCGTGCACCAGAAAATCACTCGGTCCAATGAGCCATGTTCATAGGCAACTTAACCGCTGTGCTGTATGGACCAGAAGCTGTACAATAAAGCCTGCATTGAATCTGAACTAGTGCATCCCTGTGACTAATTGGGCAGGGTGGAATATATGTTTGTTTCCCTCCCTCTGCAAAAAATTAAATCCCCAAAGTAAATCAGCGAAAGGTCAGACGATGACAAATGTGATATTCAACCTAGTACATCTTATTGCATGTAAAGAAGGGACAGGCGACCGAGGATGAAGTCATGGCACATCTGAAAGGCTTGAAACAACCTTGCCAGTTATGTAAGATTATTGTAGCTGCAACTCGCAGTGCACTGGTTATCCTGCTATCGTTGAGAAGCTCCCTGGTGCCTCTGGGCCAAACACGTGCTAACCAGTAGGCTGATACTAAAATGCCTGCTACAAGAAAAAAGTGTAACTCGTAGAAACTATAGGGCAGGGTAGAAGATGATAGTCTCTCCCCCACTGCCTTCCATTTCATATTGCACTCAAGGTAATAATCTGTAGCCACATGAGTGGAAAGTCGTCAAGTAATCACAATGTACCCAGGTCTGACACATGCCCTGCAATGTGGCTACTTAAAGAAACAGCCATTAGAAACCACAACGGGTGAAGGCCACCTTGCGCTGAGGAGGCAAAGCCTCATGCCGGATATAACTTGCCTCCTTCCCACAGTAGCACGTTCGAATAAAAGGAAATACAAACTACAAGACGCAACATTCTTGTTAAATGCAGGAGGGGCGCAAGTACTGCCTTTTAAGGAGAGTTACATAACAACCTTCAAAGCACCGACTGACAACGCCTAAGAAAATTGATCAAGTTTTATCTTACGCCCTAGCCGAATGGGGTATCAGAGCGCTACAATATAGCACCAGTTATGTTACATGAGGACACAATCATTATAGGCATGGGGCGATAAAGTGATTTGCCCAGAATCACAGGACGTTTGGTGTCGTTACTGAGACTTGAACCCAGATCCCCAGGTCGAGCGCCCTAGCCGTTAGGCCAACTGGCAGGTCAGTGGGTGTGCTGTTTTATGTAAACAGCAAAGCTCTCGCAACCACAAGACAGTATGAAACATAAAGACAATAGTGACAATAAAGTAGCAGAAAGCAGCAGATCTCTATGTTCGTGTTCTTTTTCAAAAGGATGTTTTATTGGATCCACAATCAGCCGACACGTGTTTCATCGTGTTAAAGTGGAGTCAACACGACTCTTCAGGGCTGATGAAAAATAAAATTGACATGTGTATAGTACATTTCACTGTAACACATCTGGTACATTTATCAGTGATAGAGACGTGCATGGAGGTGAAAGTGAGTTCCCAACAACGGATTGTTACGTGCCTAGTGTCCGTTTAGTGATTAGCGAACCATGCACATCCACACTCGCATCCTGGTGACGGTGGTAAAGTGCGTGGGTAACGGCTAAACCATTACTATCTGTTTTTGCAATTTGTTGTCTGTTAATATACAATGCCCAAATCACATGATCTGTTTCCTCATGCTCACGAAGAACCCGCGTTTGCGAAGGATCAGGGTGTAAAAGTGTCAATTGCTCCATTTTACTAAGCACACAAGTGAGTATATCGTGCTCAATAACAAAGTGGGTCTATGTACCAAAAACCAAAAGTTCATGCAACTTTGTAGCCTACCTGGTATAAAGACCCAGGCATCTATGGGTTGATGCGAAAATGAATATGAGTTGATAGAAGTATCTATGTGTTACAAAAAGAGTAAAAAATGGGAGAAAACTAAGAGTAGGCAAGTGGTGTTGATCGCAGGGTGCAGTAAAGTATTGTTAACTGTGGCTTACCCTGTAAAGATAACGACGGATGTGTCGATATATTAAATACTCAGAGAACCCTGGTTCCGGGTTATAAAGCTGTATTTCACACAGCTGTGTTGGCATATAAAAACAATGTTGCTCGTTTGCTCCAAAATGAGACTGCACGGAAAAGGAAAGCAAAATAAGGCTATATGAAAAAAAGCTGAGAGAAAAAAAAGAATAGTACTAAAATATCAAAAAACTGCATATATAGTACGGTCCATTCGTAGTGTACATACCTAAACACGTGTGGGTGTTTAACCGTACCGGGAGGGGATCCGAATGTTAACGTTTTAAGGCTGGTTCTTAGTTAAGAATCTCCGTAGGTGAACGAACTAAAACCAGAAAACACAAGAACGGAAGCGGGAGTGAGCATACCTCAAAAGAATGGATTATGTATCAGAAAAAACAAGTACACAGGGTGTTGTGTTCTTACCTAAAGATCGGTATCCCTCCTCTGTGTGTTCCCGGTCGCCGTGTTCCAAAGACGGACACGTGACCGGAAACCGGAAAGACTAATATAGTCTAGGTCGATCGTTGGCTAGAACGTGCTGATAGGAATACTACGTTCGGGAACACACAGAGGAGGGATACCGATCTTTAGGTAAGAACACAACACCCTGTGTACTTGCTTTTTCTGATACATAATCCATTCTTTTGAGGTATGCTCACTCCCGCTTCCGTTCTTGTGTTTTCTGGTTTTAGTTCGTTCACCTACGGAGATTCTTAACTAAGAACCAGCCTTAAAACGTTAACATTCGGATCCCCTCCCGGTACGGTTAAACACCCACACGTGTTTAGGTATGTACACTACGAATGGACCGTATTATATATGCAGTTTTTTGATATTTTAGTACTATTCTTTTTTCTCTCAGCTTTTTTTCATATAGCCTTATTTTGCTTTCCTTTTCCGTGCAGTCTCATTTTGGAGCAAACGAGCAACATTGTTTTTATATGCCAACACAGCTGTGTGAAATACAGCTTTATAACCCAGAACCAGGGTTATCTGAGTATTTAATATATCGACACATCCGTCGTTATCTTTACAGGGTAAGCCACAGTTAACAATACTTTACTGCACCCTGCGATCAACACCACTTGCCTACTCTTAGTTTTCTTCCATTTTTTACTCTTTTTGTAACACATAGATACTTCTATCAACTCATATTCATTTTCGCATCAACCCATAGATGCCTGGGTCTTTATACCAGGTAGGCTACAAAGTTGCATGAACTTTTGGTTTTTGGTACATAGACCCACTTTGTTATTGAGCACGATATACTCACTTGTGTGCTTAGTAAAATGGAGCAATTGACACTTTTACACCCTGATCCTTCGCAAACGCGGGTTCTTCGTGAGCATGAGGAAACAGATCATGTGATTTGGGCATTGTATATTAACAGACAACAAATTGCAAAAACAGATAGTAATGGTTTAGCCGTTACCCACGCACTTTACCACCGTCACCAGGATGCGAGTGTGGATGTGCATGGTTCGCTAATCACTAAACGGACACTAGGCACATAACAATCCGTTGTTGGGAACTCACTTTCACCTCCATGCACGTCTCTATCACTGATAAATGTACCAGATGTGTTACAGTGAAATGTACTATACACATGTCAATTTTATTTTTCATCAGCCCTGAAGAGTCGTGTTGACTCCACTTTAACACGATGAAACACGTGTCGGCTGATTGTGGATCCAATAAAACATCCTTTTGAAAAAGAACACGAACATAGAGATCTGCTGCTTTCTGCTACTTTATTGTCACTATTGTCTTTATGTTTCATACTGTCTTGTGGTTGCGAGAGCTTTGCTGTTTACAGTTTGTGATAATCGTTTGATTGTCTTGGAACGGTTTTAGGGTCTTTCCGTTCGCCCTTAACGCACCACGCATTAGAACTCATCTCCCTACAAAGTGTAACGTATACTCTAGGTAGAGCGCCATCATCTGAAACTCCTCCAAACCCTATCAGCCGCTTTCCTGTTGTTTATTCAGATTGGTTGCCTCCACGTTACTTTTACTTGACCAGTTCACTTTATTGTTTTCCTATTATGGATAGGGATAAGGTAGCAGCAGACCTCTTTGACAACCTAGCGAAAGGAATGCCTACACACCAGGCCTCTGCCACTACAGGTCCTGCACCTGTGGAGGGTCTCAGGGAAAAGTTTTTCAAACTTGAAAGGCTAAAAAAACAAGAAAACTCTCGGTGGTGGGATGGAACCACCCTGAAGTATTACAGAAGAATCAAACAAATTCCTAGAGGTTTACGTTCTCAGACCTTTCCCACATATGACAATCTTGACATTGACTTAATGGTCAAGTGGGAAGAGTCTCTTAACCATAATTCTATGACCTTAATGGACATATTAATAGAGAGTGCAGAACGAAAGTCTGCTAAACTTTTGTTAGAAATATCCACCCTAGAACAGGAGATTAAAGATCTCAACAAACCTGAATCCACTGTCAAGAATTATACCATTTTGGATGAAATTCTCCTTAAACATCAGGCAGATATCAAGACCAGGAAGGCCCGGCAAATCAGAAGGGATGAAGCTGACTATAGAAATGGGAGGGTTTATACTTATGAACAAAAATACGATTCATTGATTCCCAAATCTAGACAAGGCTCCCAAACGGGCAGATCCACTACAGCTAGCTCAGTTACTTCGAGTACCTCCTCACTTAGCTCTGCTGGACTCATAGAATCTGAGAATGAAAGAACAGAGAACACTGATCTTATCAATATGCCCTTTTTTTTAGAAATGGAACGCATCAGAAAGGGCAACAGAACAACACTAACCAGGGGCGCCACAGACCCAAAGCCCACAGGGGCAGGCGCAGCCTCAAACGAGGAATATCGAAGAAAACTCAGGTCAGGCACACAAAGGAATTAACTAACTCAGATGATACGGTTCAAGTAATCAACCTTTCTTCATTTCCTTTAACCACTGACATGGTTTCCTTACTTGGCAAAGGTTTGAACTTTAACCCTTACACCACTGGTGATATCTGTCAGAGCAAAATTGACATTTTCAAGTTCATACGGAATTTAAAGTTGAAGAAATATTTTGCTTGTAAATCTAATGTTACTAGTGAATCTAGACCCTCTCCTACTGTCTGTGACAAAGAAGTTTTGACTATTAAAGATGTTCAAGCAACCCATCTGCTTCTTTCTTTAACGGATAGAGAAGAAAGCCCTTATGATATGGAGAGGCTTCTAGAAGAACTAGATATTGAAATGGATTATGGTCTGGCCAGTGGCCTGAAAAACAAATCTAGGTGGACCCCAACTCTATCTGGGGGTAATGCTATAGATAATTTTCATAGGCATGTCCTGGATGACATAAACAAATTAAACATGAAGAACTTAAATGACAAATTTAAATACAAGGACAACCTGACAAAAGGTGAACGTCTTGCACTCTCTATTCTTAGTGATAACTCGAACATTATCATTAGGGAGGCTGATAAGGGGGGCAATGTGGTTGTGATGAATCTCGTGGATTACAACAATGAGATTTTTACACAACTGAGTGACAATTCTTGTTATGAACCACTTTCTCAAAACCCTATGGGTCATCTAACCATCCTGATAAACAAATTGTTGCTTGACTGGAAACAATCTGGCCTTCTGGACGATGACGAATACCTATATCTGAAGGTTTTTAGACCTACTTTTCCTTGGTTATATACTCTTCCCAAAATACACAAAAACCTACCATTCCCGCCTGGCAGACCTATTGTCTCGGGTATTGGGGGTCCTACAGAGAGACTAGCGGAATATGTGGACCTTTTTATAGGCCCTTTAGTCAAAAATTTACCATCTTACATCCAAGATTCTAAACATATTTTAGGAATGATGTCAGATATTGATTGGCAACCTGAAACCATAATAGTTACAATGGATGTGGTGTCATTGTACACCAGCATTAATCCTGAATTAGGGATGCAAGCAATGGAGAAAACACTTTCGAACCGACCAGCTTCGCTGTGGGCTCACACGAAGATGTTACTACGTATGATGGAGATCATTTTGGACAATAACTACTTTATCTTTGACCGCAAATGGTTTCGACAGACGAAGGGGGTAGCTATGGGTTCGAAATTTTCCCCTTCCTTTGCCAACTTGTTTATGGGGGCACTAGAATCCGATCTCATCTGGGGCCCTAAAGGTTCAGCCTATATCGACTCGATTTTGTTTTGGGGACGTTACATTGACGATTGCTTTCTTCTTTGGTCTGGTACAATAGACTCGTTGTCTACTTTTTTCAAACATCTCAACGACAACACATGGGGTATACAATTTACCATGCAACATAGCAAAGAAAAGATGGAATTCCTAGACTTGGAATTTTATGTCAAAGACAACGAACTCCACAGTAAACTTTACAGGAAACCCACTTCCTGTAACTCTGTCCTCCATGCTTGCAGCTCTCACCCTATACACCAGATACAGGCTATACCTTATGGTGAATACCTGAGAGCTAAACGTAACTGTAGTGAGCCTAGAGAATTCGACAACTGTCTAACAAACATGAAAAACAGATTTCTAAATAGAGGTTATCCCCTCCAAACTCTAAATTCAGCAGAGAAAAGGGTTCGTCGCGCCTCAAGACCAGATTGTTTAAAGAAGCGTACCGAAAGTGAATCCTCCACCCAGAAAATTAGACTCATTACTGAGTTTAATGCACTACACCACACAATCTCCAAGAGTTTTAACAAACATTGGAAACTGCTAACTGAAGATTCAACCCTAAGAGAGTGGCTACCAGAGAGACCAGCCATCACATACAAAAAGGGATGTACACTAAAAAACAAACTTAGTCCTACAGTCCCAGCTAATACTTCAGCCTCAGATTGGCTTACTACACACAGCTTAGGTTTCTACAAATGTGGTTTCTGTTCTTTGTGTGTTTGGGGTAAACATGGCACTAAAACATTCAAAGGTCATGATGGTGTCACATATACAATCAGAAAAGGGGGTGGTGATGAACAGAGTGTCTGAATTAAGCAGACCACTCTTACCCAGTCCAAAGATCAGGGCTTGATCCATCACCGTTATTTATCTCACTGCCCCATCCCAGCTCAGAACCTGGCTATATGCAAATTAGTCTGTCCCTGGCCCAGTGCATCATGGGAACAGGGCAGACCAAACTACCAAGCCAATTCTTCACCAGAAAGGAGACAAGCTACCGGGGACCGGTTTCTGGCATTTCAGCCTCTTCGGCCCGGCTTGCTTGAATCCTGATGGAGCAGTGAGAAAGGGACTCATGTCTGAGTATACCCTGCCACACCTATAGTGGCCAAAAACGATTCAGAAAAGGGGGTGGTGATGAACAGAGTGTCTGAATTAAGCAGACCACTCTTACCCAGTCCAAAGATCAGGGCTTGATCCATCACCGTTATTTATCTCACTGCCCCATCCCAGCTCAGAACCTGGCTATATGCAAATTAGTCTGTCCCTGGCCCAGTGCATCATGGGAACAGGGCAGACCAAACTACCAAGCCAATTCTTCACCAGAAAGGAGACAAGCTACCGGGGACCGGTTTCTGGCATTTCAGCCTCTTCGGCCCGGCTTGCTTGAATCCTGATGGAGCAGTGAGAAAGGGACTCATGTCTGAGTATACCCTGCCACACCTATAGTGGCCAAAAACGATTCAGAAAAGGGGGTGGTGATGAACAGAGTGTCTGAATTAAGCAGACCACTCTTACCCAGTCCAAAGATCAGGGCTTGATCTATCACCGTTATTTATCTCACTGCCCCATCCCAGCTCAGAACCTGGCTATATGCAAATTAGTCTGTCCCTGGCCCAGTGCATCATGGGAACAGGGCAGACCAAACTACCAAGCCAATTCTTCACCAGAAAGGAGACAAGCTACCGGGGACCGGTTTCTGGCATTTCAGCCTCTTCGGCCCGGCTTGCTTGAATCCTGATGGAGCAGTGAGAAAGGGACTCATGTCTGAGTATACCCTGCCACACCTATAGTGGCCAAAAACGATTCAGAAAAGGGGGTGGTGATGAACAGAGTGTCTGAATTAAGCAGACCACTCTTACCCAGTCCAAAGATCAGGGCTTGATCCATCACCGTTATTTATCTCACTGCCCCATCCCAGCTCAGAACCTGGCTATATGCAAATTAGTCTGTCCCTGGCCCAGTGCATCATGGGAACAGGGCAGACCAAACTACCAAGCCAATTCTTCACCAGAAAGGAGACAAGCTACCGGGGACCGGTTTCTGGCATTTCAGCCTCTTCGGCCCGGCTTGCTTGAATCCTGATGGAGCAGTGAGAAAGGGACTCATGTCTGAGTATACCCTGCCACACCTATAGTGGCCAAAAACGATTCAGAAAAGGGGGTGGTGATGAACAGAGTGTCTGAATTAAGCAGACCACTCTTACCCAGTCCAAAGATCAGGGCTTGATCCATCACCGTTATTTATCTCACTGCCCCATCCCAGCTCAGAACCGAAGACGCCTGAAATGGCAGAAACCGGTCCCCGGAAGCTTGTTTCCTTCCCAGTGTAAGAATTGGCTTTTGTAGTCTGGTCTGCCCTGTTCCCATGATGCAC
Source organism: Lissotriton helveticus (assembly GCF_964261635.1). Taxonomy (NCBI): domain Eukaryota; kingdom Metazoa; phylum Chordata; class Amphibia; order Caudata; family Salamandridae; genus Lissotriton; species Lissotriton helveticus. Next base: position 1,579,038,326 of record NC_136065.1, on the reverse strand, counting down.
TGGGCCAGGGACAGACTAATTTGCATACAGCCAGGTTCTGAAACTGGGATGGTGCAATGAGCTAAAAAACGGTGTTGGATCAAGCCCTGATCTGTTGACTGGGTAGGAGTGTTCTGATTAACTCAGATACTCTGTCCATCACCACCCCCTTTTTGTAATTATTTTGGCCACCATGAGTGTGAAAGGGTATGCTCAGACATGAGTCCCTTGCTCATTGCACCATCAGGATTCAAGCAAGCCGGGCCGAAGACGGCTGTAATGCCAGAAACCGGTCCCCGGAAGCTTGTTTCCTTTCCAGTGAAGAATTGGCTTGGTAGTTTGGTCTGCCCTGTTCCCATGATGCACTGGGCCAGGGACAGACTAATTTGCATATAGCCAGGTTCTGAACTGGGATGGTGCAGTGAGCTAAAAAACGGTGATGGATCAAGCCCTGATCTGTTGACTGGGTAGGAGTGTTCTGATTAACACAGATACTCTGTCCATCACCACCCCCTTTTTGTAATTATTTTGGCCACCATGAGTGTGGAAGGGTATGCTCAGACATGAGTCCCTTGCTCATTGCACCATCAGGATTCAAGCAAGCCTTGCCGAAGACGGCTGTAATGCCAGAAACCGGTCCCCGGAAGCTTGTTTCCTTTCCAGTGAAGAATTGGCTTGGTAGTTTGGTCTGCCATGTTCCCATGATGCACTGGGCCAGGGACAGACTAATTTGCATATAGCCAGGTTCTAAACTGGGATGGTGCAGTGAGCTAAAAAACGGTGATGGATCAAGCCCTGATCTGTTGACTGGGTAGGAGTGTTCTGATTAACTCAGATACTCTGTCCATCACCACCCCCTTTTTGTAATTACCACTGCAAGTACAAGCACTGGAAGCACCTGGAGGATGCAGGAAGTGCTGACCAATAAGAAGCAAGAAAACGAAAATGATGTTGAAGTCAACCAGTGGTGATTAACTGTAAGTAATGGGCGGGCTCTAAGCCTGCTTTAAGTTTTTTTTTTCTTCAAAAGATTTCACCAATAGCGCATGCGCTCTCTCTTAAAAAGTGTCATGATACGGCCAGCATTGACCACATCATAGCGCTCTTATTTTCTTTACTTCCAGCACGTTGAACATTGGTCATGTTGCTGTGCAACATAGTTAAAAACATCACTGTATCACTAGATCTTACTTAGGCTAGACCTATTGCCTTCGCCAATGCTCGTTAACTAGGTTTGTCACCTTTTTGTTGCTGGCCTTCATTGAAACACTGGCAAGGACCGTAGAAAACGGTTGACGTGGCAACCCTATTGTTTAAATGGCTTTTCTGTCTTTGTTTACTTTAATTATCAGTTAGCTATAATTAAGGCAACTATGGAACATCTTAAAATGATTTTGTCTTATGTTAACTGTTTTAAGTATGTACTGATCAGTGGAAAAAAAAGGTTTTAGGCAAAAACAGAAAACTACTGCTCATGCTCTTAAAAAAACAGCTAGGTGGCAACCCATCAGAGACTCAATTTTCCTGTCCTGGGTATTCTTTTAACATTCTGGGAGCTGAGTCTTGGTTTGTTTCAAGTGATCCAATTTGGAGCTGTAGTCTTGGTTTGTTTCAAGTGATCCAATTGGGCCAATAAGAATGAAAACAATTATTTGTAAATGGAAAACACATAAATGCCAACATTTGAAAGTGAGAAGGAGGGAGGTTTTAAAAAATAAATCGGGGGGAATTAATGGTTCCATTGGTGTACATTGAAATGTGGGTACTTTCAAGCAATAGAAAACTAGAATAAAGCGACCATTGACTTTAAAAAATAGAGAGTCCCCCGCGTGAATCGGGTGTGTTGGCATGTATGACCTATAAATGGACCACTATGCTCTCGACAATATGGAGTCATCTGGCACCCTAAACAGGTGAAACTCAAAACTGTGGCATTTGGTGCCTTGCTGTAAAAATCTACATTCCAAATCAGTTTTTTTCGCGCAAAACGGCGAGCTGCGACGCAACATGTGAAGTAAAATAGCACATTATTTCTTCATCAGATTTCGCTGTGTGGTTGCTCCGTTACACTAACCAGACATTCTAGCCATGGTCCACGCTTTTCGATGCTCCTCGCAGACATTCTGCCCATCACATCTCGCTGGTCCTCCTCTGGTACATTGTATTGCTGCTCCCGCTATGCAGACAGGTGGCGTGCTTGCCCGGTGTCGTATCTCGCTTCACCTCGCAGACTTTCTATCCCTCCCGGGTTTCTCACTGCTCTTCTCAGACGCTCCATCTCTACCTCTCGCTCCGCTGTCTGTGACCCTTGACCCCGCGCTGAGGCGGCGGGAGACCGATGGAAGACGGAAAACAGCCCCCGGTAAGCAGAAAGGTAGGAAGACAGAGGGTGTTGACGAGGCTGGAGGAGGACCACTAGAGGAGGGCTTTGAATGAGAAGGGAGGAGCACTGATTGGGGAAGATTATAGATGAGAAAGACGCGATTGCTCCTAAATATTGTGTCAACCTCCACAGTGTTATGTACATTCCAACTAAAGACTATGTGAAACCCTTGAATATTGTGAATCCCTCTTAATACAACGCAAGGCTCTCTTGAATACTGCGTGAAGCCCGCCTCAATACTGCATGCCCCCACCTAAATTACACGAAGCCCTGCGTGAACCTCATATTAATACTGTCCGATGTCACTGTGCATACCAGTGTGATTTCCCTTTTCTACCCCTTCCCCCGTGTCCCTGCATTCAGTGCCAACCATCTTCAAACTCTCTATGTTTATCACCCGAATCCCTATTCGGAGGATGCAACTTTCCAGATTCTGTACATTATTCACTAATCATTGTTTTCTGGTGTGATAATCCAAATGATCAAACTGAACTACACCAAGACTACAAGTCCTAGAATGAACGAACTAGGTAAATTAAGTCCTAGAACAGCAAATGTGTGCTTTTGCTATGGACTCGTACGATAACATTAAAACGTGCCTATACTTAATTAAATGTACCTTGTGTGTAGCCCTCCCCGGTAGCCTGCCCGAGGGCTTAGTGGTTTACTTCATGTACATTTCCACTCTAAGAGCGTATACAATCCTGGTTAGCATGCATGATATTTCTGTATATAGGCAAACCGCACATTGATCATACAATAGGTTAGTGTGTTGTGAATAAACGTGTTTGGAACGAATCCACGTGTTGCTGTGTAGTGTACTTTGACATGTAGTGCATATGCATTTGTTCGGTAGGAACTTTGCCCGCATTGTTCCAGGGTGTAAGTTAAAAGAAAGATTCTTGTATGAGCCTGGTGTTTAGTGATTTTTGACCGATGCTTTTCTTTAAATGAAAGTTGGAAAATATTCAGTGGCAATTTTTGTTATCATGTGACGATGCTGTGAGCCCTATTTATTTATTTGGCTTTTTTATTGCTCTGGCTTGTCAGATAACTTTTTAGTGAGTCAAAAGGCTTAGTTGTTCTCTTGTTCAGCAGAATGGACTTCCAAATTGTAGGGGTGCCTCCCAAGAATGCTTCACTCATTGGTTTTGACTTCTTCAAGGTTTGTGTTTCTTGAAAAAGGTGTAATGGCTTCTGGTTCTGGCAAACTGTGATTCAGTTTCTGAGAGTTTAACTAACTAACTTTTGCTGCAATCACAGTGCACACAAAATGAATTCCCATATTTGCCATCAATAGCCATACTGTGTAATCTTTATTGAAAGCTCTCACTGAGCCTGTTATTGAGATGGAGTAACTATCTAAAGGATGGGTGATTTTTTTTTTTTTTTTACCCCCTGCTACTAGTCACTATTGAGACCTGATTTAGATACGCACAGTATAGTACATCTGCCAAAAACTGAAGGCTTCACCCTCCAGTGGGATAACAGCAGTTTGTCGGTATCATTCTATCCTATTTGTGGTGTCTTTTACATGCTTGAGAATGGCCGCAAGCATGTTTGGGAGTCTTAACATGTAGCCGCTGGCAAAGTTCAACCACTTTGGGAATGCATTACCTGTGCGACTTATTGTAGGAAATCTGCCTGTAGCCAGGGGCATTTTTGGGATTTCTGACAGATTTCTGTGCCAGTGATCTTACTGAACAATGACTACAGCTGCTTTGGTGGAGACAACTGTGTCAACGTGGGGCAGAACGCAAAATGTATTCTTTCAGCTTGGGCCATAGTGTTTGGAACAAATGCACTGTAATTCCACAGACTAAACTCCAAATCGTATGCTAAGTGTGTTTGTCAAGAAAAGTCTGGGTTAAGGGGTGGAAAGGAGGTTACTGAGAGAAGTCATTGTAAGTGCACAATGGTGAGTCCCAGAAGTAATCTACTGCCCTGGTTTTAGCTTAAAAAAAAAAAGAAAAAAAAATTCGATTGAGTTTGCTGAAAGACATGAATAATACCAAAAGCTGGCGAAATTTCCCAGGTCGAATGGCCAGCCGACATCTATGTTACCTAGTGCCAAGTCTGAGACTTGCACAATAACATTACAGACTAATACAAAATATATTTTCCCAGATATTATTCGTTGTACTATGTCTTCACTTATTGCAAGACAAGATCGCAGGTCTTAAGAAGACTCCTTGTTTCATGCAATTGAGCTGACTTGACTATACTGTTAGTTATCATAAAAAAATGTTGACTTCAAGCAGCTTTCGTAATGAGACGTGAATGTAGAATTTTGATGTGACTGTAGGAATTTTAACATTTGTTTACACATTTCTTTATGTTCGTAATCTACTGCTTGTTTGTATGGATGTGGTGTATCGCGGTAGCAAGTGCGGTTGGGGCAGCATGATAGCCAGCTAGAAGACATACCTGGGATGTGTTGACTGAATGTGAGATGTTCTGTCCTTATATGTACTGTTGGACATTTGTGGGTGATGCATCTACATAGCATTTTACTTCTCCGAGTTCTGCAGTCGTCATCGAAGTGGCTTATTAGAGCAGTGGTATGTGTGAGAAATATATGTTGTGTCCAATGTGTTCGCTTGTATTTTTTTGAGGTGGTCCATGGTGACAAGTGATTACATTAACTGCCTAGTGAAACACACATTTTTTTAGTTTACAATTTTAATTGAATTTTAAACACTGATACACAGGAAGTGTAATGGTGATCCATTAAAAAAAATACCTTTCAACCACAAGAAATATTATATTAACGTCAACTCTGTCATTATGCATGTAAGAATGTTTCAATGTAAGCATAAACCACAAGGAAACCTACAAAAGAAGCCCTCATAGATGTAGTGGACCCAGATGTACAAGAAATCCTCAACTGGTTCTCACAACAAAAAGCAATTGAAAAGGGTGAAAAATCACCAGTCCCTTACTTAATAACAAATTTAATGTTTCAAACATCGACATGTATGGTGACGTCCTTTACTTGGAACATTCTTCATCTATTGCACATTTAATCTGACTTCTTGGCGCAAAAACGATAGTGTCTTATTATACAAGCAAAGATTGCTCCAGAGTCCCACATTTTACGTACCTATTAGTCTTACTGTTGCAGGAGGCAAGATCTTAACTAAAACATGTGCAGCGCCTTGCATCCTACCAGGCTGGTTTTCACAAAGACTAGTAAACAGTGAATCCTGGTTTCGTTTTAAAACTCCTGATTGAAAAATACACAAAACATAAGAGAGGATCCCTATTTGCTGTGTTATTAGAATTCTTGTCAGCCATCAACTTGCTAAACAAAGTAAACTGTGGAAGATATTGGAAAACATTGATATCAATCCCGATCTGGTCCACAGGCTCATTATGGTAACAATGGAAGTTTAACAGGAAAATTGCCCTACATCATCTAGAGTGAAAGAAGGTTGCTTGTTGGGACTGCTTCTTTTCACATTATACATCAATAGGATAGCAGATAAACCATAGCACAGCTAGCACTGATGTCCCAATCATAGGCAACAGGAAGGTCCCACTCCTACTATGTGTGCTTGACTCTGCAAAAACTAGCCAAGTGACAGTCAATTTCTGCAATGACCACAACATCAAGCTAAAGTAAAAATGATGGCATAAGTAAGTTTACTGGCCAAATTGAAGAGAAGGAACATTACAATGGCATGAAATGCCACTGGAAAAAGTGAAGAGTTTCACGTATCTTGGAGTAATCCTAGGAATGCCACCCAGTTGGAGCACCCATATTCAAAGAGCTTCAGAGGGAGAAGAGATGGCTGCACAACATGTTGCAAGATTCACCAAACTATATAGCAGTTGATCATTGACATCCATCCCAAGCGTTTTAGGAACATCATTTCCCACAAGCAGAAGAATGGAATTGAACGGAATGTGCAGAATAGCTCCTGGAGAAATAGCTCTTTGTGGGCATGAGCAACAGAAAAAACATGTCATAAACAATACAATAGGTAAAACAGATCAAAGGGAACAAGGAAGAATGCAAGTGTGAAAGCGAAACCCATAATGCGGGGAGATATCTTAAACTACTCTTATTCACATAGAAACAAATAGTACTGAGCTACTGGACAGTGAAGACTGGCAACATTCTTTTGTATGGCAAGATTTAACCCTCTAGACCTGTAAGATTTTACCTTCTAGGCTTATAAGATTATACATATCGGTGGGACCAAAGACAACCAAATCTATGAGGTTGCAGCAGTGATCAAGCAGAAAATCCCTTCTACCTTCTCTTATTTTGCAAATTGTACAACACCCTGCTTAAAAGATTCTATGGAAAGTTTGCAAGACTCTGGCACCAAAAGCTACACAGAGATGATGATGTACTCACCATGGAATGTATCAACCAAAACAGCGGTCAGAGTGGGGTGCTATCTAAAGCTTATGATTTAAGAGCGGAAATGATAAATGGATACAATCAAGGAATAAGAAATCTCTAAAGGTGACACAATACAATAATGCATTATGGAATAGCAACATCCACAGTTGACTTCAGATCAAGGTGCAAAATTAATGAATGCCCTCACCATTCCTTTATTCTCTTACCTTTAAACCTACACCTCCCTGATTTTTCTGAAGTCCTTGCAACCCAATTAGCTCAGAAATGGGCAGCCCGTAGAGAAGGATGAACAATTCCCAAAGCAGCCAGAGAAAGGCCAAAGTTTGGTGTAGTGAATTATTTTGCATAAAGAACTTTGAAATCGGAATAAAGTCCACTCTGAAGGATTACCTGGTGGTATACAAATTACCCCCACTTGAAATCTGGGGTTCCTTGGTAAAAGCAGTAGATAGAAATCGCTATGCTTTGATTTCTGTCACCATCAAGCACAACTCTGTTTCTGACATATGCTAAGTTCTTGCTGCACTTCAACCGCTTACCTTCTTATGCTTCTCCTTAAACCCTTCCATCTATTAACCCAATTGGCTTTATATAGGTTATCTTTTTTAGTTTTGGACACAAAGGGCATTTGATTACCGGATAAAATGGAAATAGATCTCTCTGTGAATGGGAATACATTGTCTGAATAAGCTATTGAACTGTTTCTCGATCTGCTTCCATAAATCATTTTGATATTTATGGGCAAACATTGTTTTCTCATATGTCAAAAGTAATACTTAGCAATTCGCTCATCAGTTGTGGGTGACGATCTTTCACTTTCTTCAAATCAATTTCTTTGCCTCCATGCACTTCAAGCACCATATTGCCCTTATTCCGCAGCCACAAAGTGTATTGAACTGCATGAAAGTCAGTCTACATTGATGATTTCACTTAACAGAGCCACTCTATTACAGGGATCTGGGAAGGGCTACAACCACTCCAAGCTACATAATTTAAAGGTGTGGTTCAAGAAGAAATTATATTATAGACCAAACCTTGTCATCTATTCCAGTTTCTAAAAAGTATAAATATACACGGAATAGAATATAATGCAAACTGAAATCTAAGTTCATCTGAGCCATGCAGTTAAATATATTTGGCCACAAGGTATCTAGCATTGGCAGTGACAATTTACACACTCCCTTTCCACCCAAGAACAAACCCCTTTATCCAGGTGCCTACTATGTAAAAACAAGTATATCGGGAATGGTCAATCGATTATCTTTAACTGGTAGGCATAGGCTTGACCATTCTGATACAAATGGATAACACCAATATTATAGTCTCAAGTTGTACTTTCAGTTAATAGCGTCATTGCGGTACATATACTTTAAATGTATTATCAAATTTGAGAAAATCAAAGAAAGACATGTTTCCCTCAATCCAATATTTTTTTTTAATCTGCAGAATTTAATTTAGGTCCACTTTTCCATTCACGTTCTGTAATTAGGCTCATAGAAATGCATGATGGTCAGTTCTTCACAGATGCAGTTTCCCACCATTCTCTTATTTGCTATAGAGAATCTTGGGTACGACACTCCTCTTTATAGCATTAAAGTATACCACAAATTGTCTGTTATCTCGCACTAATTCAAAATTGTCAGGAATAATACCATGTACCAAAGTCCTTGCTTCAACTCCTTAATTTCAAATCCTGAACTGTTGAATATACTTTATTTAAAAACGTTCCACAAAATAACAGTGCACCCTCTCAATACTCTGAATTAAGTGACATAATAGTGTAAAATCCTACTTGAATGTCAAATGTTGCTTAACAGGTCTGTTGGGTCTACATATAATGCTTCGGGCACTTAAAAGGCAGGGAAACAGTATGCCAAAACAATTCTTGTGTATATACTGTCTGGTATCAGGAAACTGCTACTTTTGTTCTTCCAGACTTCTATCCCTGGGTTTATAGTGGGTACAGTGACTTCCCCAAACTGGGTTTTAGTTTGATATGGGAGGCAGGCCTCCCATATCTAACACTAAAACCTGCCGGTCTAGTAACTTGAATAATCTACTCTTCTTAAATGTAGGCATGACCCATAAATAGACTTCAAATTGTGTGATGGTAGGCAAATATTTTATTTTACCGTCATCTTTTTTTCATTATCACAAGAGCACCTTTAAATATGTGAGTTTAGCATGTCTGCTGTACACAAATATATGTTTTGATTAAATATACTAAACTTTTGTTGCATTTATAATAAGAATATAGCCCACTGATAGGGTGCACGTGACTCCTAACTTGACTCTTAATTCACTTATAGCATTATCATCAGGGTGGGGGGCAGGATGTTTCTCAGTTTATGTTCAAAACCAGGTTAAATACATTACTGAAGCATAATGTGTTACTGCACTGTCATATGCAGACCGCATATTTTCCTTTGAAATGACCATAAAACATCTATCTATCTCTATCCATATCAGCCCCACCCCCTGTTTAATGTGTCTGACGGCTTTTGCCATCTTGGAAATATCCAAAGTGAATAGGGTTGGCCCAGGGAACTTTTATCTCGTTGGTTGAGGCATGGCCAGAAGTCATTCCCACCCATGACCTTGTGCCAGGCATTAATATGGACCTAAAGGCTGTGACTCTAGAACACTCCTGAATCTGAGAAATTACAGAGGACTACTGGACCTGCTGTCTGTGACCTAAAAAGAGCCTTGAAGGACTGGGTTTTGCTCCCTCTTTTACCCAGGACAAAGAAGTGGACTCCAGGGGTCATTAGGTTGACCCTTGGAGTCCACTTGTTAAACACAAAAGGACACAGAACAAAGTTACAAGAGGTCTTTTCTTACAACTAGCCACCTGAGAAGTGACCACTGAAACCTGTTTGGCCTCTGTCTGACACTGAGAGTTTCTAAGTGCCTCCCAGGAGATCCTAGATGGCTTTAGAAGCGTACTGTAGTGGTGGATTGGGACTTGGACTAGGTCAAAAGGTAAAATCTTTGTGCAATTTGAACCTGGTTGGTCTACACGACCTGTGCTCCATCGCCGTCGGCATCAAATTGCACCTAGGTTCCAGTTTACCACAACCACTGACTATCATTTGCTTCTCGGTGTAATTCCGACTTTTTTTTTAAGTTTTCCAAAAATCTTTATTGATCATTAGTACGGTACATCAGTGTGATATATTCTACCAATCAGGCTGTCAAATTTTCAAGCATGCGATCAACACCTTCCCGGCCTTACAAGCAATTTGTCATGACAAGAACTTGATTAACTCTTCCCCCCCTCCCCCACCCCTTAAACAGTTTGCACAGTGTCAGAAAGCAAAACTTAGTGATGATTGACATTTTTAATTATGGCAATATAACAATCAGTCCAACAGTTTGTCAACAGCACATTACAGTTTGAATGAGGTTGTGGCAGTACATGGAGAAGTTATATCTTAACGCCATGGAGGCCTAAATCCTGCATTCCTATCACAGCTATAATTTTCCTGTGGCGCAATGTCCCCATCCTCTTCAACGCCAACGGAGCTGTCCGCCAGGGCATCTAGCTTAGGTGTGTCTCCCCACTGGCAGCTTGTTCCTCCTCCCCTCGCTCCTCTTCTTCGCCTGCCTTCTGTCTAAGAAGATATGAAGTAAGTGGGCTCCAAACATCTTTTGGTCGTGATTTGACTGGTTGTAATTCCGTGTAGGAGTGTAATTGATCCTGCCAGGTGGTCAAAGTGAGGATCCAGGACTTGAATTTGGGTGCCCGCCCCCTCCCCCATCTGCATGCCACCTGTCGTTTTGCCAGGAGTAGTCCTAGTGCTAAAAACTTTTTATGAACAGTTACAATATCTTGCGTCAGCCCCAGCAACGCCACCAGTGGGCATGTCGTGATTCCAAACCCCCAACATATCCGACAGCCCCTCAAAGATCTGTGTCCAGTAATCTGCTACTTGGGGGCAGGTCCATGCTAGCTGTATAAAGTCTGCTCCCTCCCTCCCACAGCGTTCACACCGATCACTGTCCCTAAGGTGAAATCTATATAACTTAGCAGGGGTATGATACAGCCGTTGTAAAAATTTTAAATGGATGAGACGCAATCTGCTATTGCTTGTGATTGCTTCCGTTTGTGTGCAACTAGTTTCCCATTGATCATCTGTCAGATGTGTCGTAAGGTCGGAGTCCCAGGCCTGTCTGGCTCGCAAGGGGCTAGTCAGTGGTGCACTCTGTGTGTGTTTATACAGGAGCGATACGACATGACTGGGGGCTTCCTTTTGTAATAAGGCGTGCAGGGGTGCAAGTGTGTCAGGTTCGTCAGGAAATGCAGGGGTTGCAGCCCTTATACTTTGTCGGAGCCGGGTGTATAAGAACGTATCCATTATTGTAGGCGTGCGCCCCCCAAACAATTGCTCTATGGAGCGGAATCGGCCGTTTTCATATAAGTCTCCCGAGGTGTGATCCGTAAGTCCAGTTAGCATTCTGCGACATATCTCTTCACATGTCACTTGTAACCGGGGATCATTCAGCAAGGGCATCCTAGGCGAATATAAGAATGCTCTCCCCATGACACGGGCAATTCGCCGCCATGCCTTTGCAGTACAGTCCCCTTCACGTGTGTGAACAGATAGCCGGTTGGAAGCGTCGGTGCCATATAGCCATCTTCTACCGCCAAATGGGCCATAAAAGGCGGCGGGTTATACCAATATGTGGCAAAATGGGCTTGCGCAGTCATAATAATGTTCAAATTGGGGACATCATACCCACCCTGGTGGTATGGTAACATCAGCGTTTCAAGATTGAGACGCGCCTGCTTCCCTCCCCATATAAGGCGTGTGAGTTGGGACCTGAGTGTATTTAAGAAAAACTTTCCTGGGTGGTATGGAATATTGATGAAACGGTACAGTAGCTTAGGTAATATTACCATCTTAATAAGAGAGATGCGGCCCGCCATGGATAGTGGCAGATGTATCCATCTGGTGATGCTGTCAGTGATTTTGTCTACGGCCGCCCCATAATTAAGCCTAATCAGCGCATCCTTGTTTCTCGTAATCTGAATACCAATACCTCAAGTCATCCGTCTCCCAGACGAGGGGAAAATCTAACTGATGCGGTTGTGTTTTGTTCGTAAGAGGGAAAACAGCAGACTTAGACCAGTTGATCTGTACGCCTGAAATGCCTCCAAATTTCTTAATTTCCCGTAAAAGAGGATTTAGGTTATCTTGAGGCTTCTTGACAAACAGTGTCATGTCATCTGCATATAGCTGAGCAGTTGCCTGGCTGGATAAATGAGTGCCCGGTGATTATGATGCTCTCTGAGCTTTGCAGCTAAGGGTTCTATGGCTATTGCAAAAAGGATAGGGGACAGTGGGCACCCCTGCCTGGTGCCTCTGTGGATACAAAAGGGGGAGAATCTGGCCCCATTCAGGAGTACCGTTGCTGTTAGCTGACAGTATAGCAGCTGTACCCAGTTTAAAAAAAATAGGGGGCATACCCAATGCGTCCCAATGTGCCCAATAGGTAATCCCATTCTAGCGAGTCAAACGCCTTAGTGGCGTCAAGAAATACGGCCACTGCCTCGCAGTTGGGATAGATATCTTGCAGTATGGCCGCAAGGGTCTGCAAATTGTGTGATGTTCCGCGGTTGGGGGCAAATCCAGCCTGATCGGGCAGTACTAGCCGCTTGATTAAAAGGTTAAGGCGTGTTGCTAGGACTTTTGCTAGGATTTTAGTGTTGCAGTTTAGTAAGGACAAGGGGCGATAAGAATCACAATAACTTGGGGATCTATATGGTTTAAGCAGCGAGGTTATAAGGGCTTCTCGCATGGTACGGGGTAGGCATCCCTCCTCCAGCGCGGTGTAATACACTTCTTTTTAGGATTGGGGCTAGCAAGTTCACATAGGTTTTATAAAATTCAATCGGTAGGCCATCCAACCCCGGGGCTCGCCCCGATTTCATCTGCATAATGGCGTCATTGATCTCATCTAATTCCAAATCTAAACTAAGAAATTTCCGTTGGGTGTCACCCAGCCAGGCAAGCGCAGTGTCTTCAAAGTAGGCAGCCAGATCAAGCGGCATACCTCTCTGTGAGGATTAGAGCGTATTATTATAATCTCTAAAAATGTGAAGTTGGTCGGGGAGGTTTCTGTTCATGTTGCCCTGTGTATCTTGTATTTCGGTGACATAATTGGTAAATTTAGGGGGTCTTATCATGTTCGCCAGTGCCTTGATTGATTGATTTTTGGAATTTATATAGAGCACTACCACTCCAAGGAGCATCTTGGCGCCTAGATTCATATGCTGAAGATGGTAGCATTTGCTGTTCTCAATCATCAAGTAGGGGATTAAACAAGTGTTCTACAGACTGAATCTGTCAGGCTATAGATCCATGTTTTGAGGGGTTTCCTAAACTCCTGTTCAGTGGTGATTGCGCGAAGTTGATGGGGCAGTTTGTTCCACGCCTTTGCCCCTATTACTGCCAAAGATTTTTCTCCTTTTGTTGCCAGTCTGAATTTTGGAACAATCATCAGATTGGCTGTAGCAGATTTAAGTGTTCGGGTGGGATGGTATCGATTAAAGTTTTTATACAAGTAGCGTGGGCCCTGCTTGTGGAAGGCTCTAAAGACGATCGTTAGGACCTTAAACAGGATTCGCTTCTGGATAGGAAGCCAATGGAGTGCTGCTAACGCGGCAGAGGCCGAGGATTTTCTTGGCCATCTGAGTACCAGTCTTGCTGCCGCGTGCTGGACCATTTGCAGTCTATGCAGGGCAGATTTATTTGCCCCTGCATATAGACTGTTACAATAATCCATTCTGGATGAAATCAGTGCCACTGCGACAGTACATCTGGCTGATAAGGGCAGGAGATCAAAAAATTTCCTAAGACCCTTTATGATATTTAAGCATGAGCCAGCGACTTCCCTTGCCTGCTGTTTAAAAGGGAGGATCTCATCAAATGTAATTCCTAGATTTCGAGCTGCCACGATGGTATTGGGCAGGGCTTCTGCCTCCCTTGGCCAACATGTATGAGGAGAAAAAAAGTTGTTTTGACCAAACGGCAAAATTTCCGTTTTGGCAGTATTACATTTGAGATGATTATTATTCATCCAGGCGAAGGTCGCCGTCGAACACTCATTCAGGGACTGTTCAGCTTTTCCCAAGTCTTGATCTGAGACTAGAATTAATTGAGTGTCGTCAGCGTACGCTATTGTACTGATGTTAAACGAGGAGATAAGATCTATCAGGGGGACCATATACAGATTGAATAGAATAGGGCTCAAACTAGAGCCCTGAGGTACCCCTGACCGAACCATCTTCCTTCAGAGCAGTACTGACCCAACATAGTAATCTGCCGTCTGTGCATCAGAAAGTTCTTAAACCACTTTAACACGGTGCCCGCTATGCCTGCACTAATCAGGCGATGTAGTAAGATAGCAAGTGACACCGTGTCAAACGCTGCAGACAGATCCAATAGGATCAGGACTGCCCTCTTGCCCTGGTCCAGTGCAGCTCTTATGGTCTCTGTAGTGAACAGAAGTGCAGATTCTGTGGAGTGATGGGCTCTAAAACCAGCTTGATTTGGATGAAGAATATTTCTCTCCTCCAAATAGGTCGTAAACGGCCTATTGACACAGGCTTCTGCTAGTTTACATACAGCCGGGAGAAGCGAGATAGGCTGTAAATTAGATAGGATTGTGGGGTCCCGTAGTGCTTTTTTTTGTATAGGCCTAACAGCTGCGACTTTCCAGCATGCTGGGATCTCCCCTGTTTGGAGTGATGAATTAAGAATTGGATTGATCACAGGGTTGACTTCCTCTTTTATAGCTTTTAACAGCATAGGGGGGCAAGGATCAAACGGTGATCCTGACTTAATTGTGGATATGGCTTGGGAGGATTCCTCCAGACTAATCATGGCAAAGGTTTCCCAGCCTGCTGAGTGGGGCTCTTTATTTTGAATATTGTTGTTTTATTGCCTCTAAACCCTCCTGAATAGATAAAGGGAAGTCTTTGGTAAGATTTATTATTTTCTGTTCAAAGAAGGTTGCTATCTTGTTACAGAAGGTCCGGGATGGTGGAATTTCCTGAGAGAATATTTTAGGGTTCCTAAAGCTATTACCAATTTGGAAAATTTCCTTATGCTTATTTTTTGTGGCTTCAATCAAGTTAGTATAATAAGTGGCTTTAGCACGTTTGATTGATGCGTGATAGCTCTTCCTAGCTAGTTTGTAAGCCTTCTGATCATTACTATTGTAATGTCGCCGCCATCTCCGCTCCGATAGTCTCACTTCTCCTAGTGTTTCTTTTAATGAACTAGTAAACCAAGGAGCAGATTTTTTTTTTTTGTCTAGATTTAGACTTTGTCCCCCGAGATTGCATCCTGTCCCCGATGGATCTCATCCACCCCTCATAGCTCTGATTGTCAATATTCGCATTCCCTAACAGCAATGGCCTACTCTCAATCACCCAACTGTTAAGATCTGGATGCTCTAATATCTTTCCCCAAAATGGGAAAGGCATCTCATTTCCTGATATAACCGTCTTTGTCGGCTTTTTATCATCAATTTTCAAGCTGAACTCAATAAATTAATGAACCAACCAAGTTTGGGTCAAAGGAGATTCAACCTTAATCGAGTCCAGATTAGAACTGATGCAGTCTAGGTTCCAGTGTTAGTACCGTCAGCCCCAAAACGTGTAGGATCTCTTTAAAACATAGTACGTTGGGATCACTGCTACTATCCTGATGAAGATTTAGATCACCCAGTAGGGTGAAATTGGCAAATCTAAGAGTCAGATTAGTCAGGGTTTCACCCACACTTTCTAAAAACTGAGACGCTTGTCTAGGGGGTCGATATATTAAGGCCCCGGCATAGGTGAATGAGTCGTGGGCCTGCAAGCTAAAGCCGAGACATTCTGCTCCTTTAATATCTGAAAGTTCAGTGGTAGTACATTTCAGGGTGTCTCGATGAATAATTGCCAGCCCCCCTCCTCGCTGAAGTGGTCTATCTAATCTCTGTATTAGGAAACCAGGAGGCACAGCCTGAGCTATATCAGGATTAGACCAATCTCTAAGCCATGTTTCTGTAACTAATAGACAGTCCAAGTCTTTTTCTAGGATAAGATCGTATATATGAAGTGCATTCTTGCACATAGAGCGGGCATTAATAAGACCCCCCGTTAAGGTTCTCTTTCGTCAACGGTCTTTAGAATGGTACTAGGTCTTGTTTACATCCGAGACAGCTTATAGGGCCTACCCACTTGTCTACATTAAGAGCCTGATGGCAGTCCTTAGGTTGGATATTCAAAGATATAATATAAAATCCTTCGATATCTGATCGTGTGTAGGTACCTGTGCACTCTGTCCGGTCCCTAGCCTGTCCTTAGCGCGGACGGGCGCAGACGGGCTGGACTTTGGCTTGACTTCGGCGCGACATTGGCGCGCCCGCTGTTCGCGTCCGCTGCGCGGAGAGGTAGCCATCTTCCTTTGTAATCCCGTCTGGAGCGCTGGGACTTGTAGTTCCCCCAATATGTCTCCCACGAACACTATTCGGGCGTCTCCGGCCACAGCACCTAATCGGCTGCGTTTTACTGAGGGGTCAGTGCAGGTTATTGCAGATTGTGGGAGTAAAGCTAAAATTCCAAAAGCGGCGCAAAGGAAATTGGTAAAAATTAAATTGTTTTAAAAGAGCAAACAAGCAAACTATCACCCGGCTTTCCGCCTCAGGTGAGCATAGAATAGAATAGCCTTCCCCGGCCGATCCCCCTCACCATAAATACGGGCCATGTACGGTTTTCTCCGAAACGTACACTCCCTGTCCGCAATCAGTTCGTATTCAGTGAGTTTGTTGCGCATTTGGGCTTTAGTGGCCCTATCGTCTGGGCTGCGAGCAATATCCTTTTCCTGATCATGTAATTCTTTCTCCAGTTTGTGGAGGTCACCTCGCAGAGTTTTGAGGACCCCTCCCCCCCCCCCTAGCTCTGCACCATCCTCGTACTGTAACTTTGAACGCCTCCCACACCGCTGTAACGCTGGAGACGGAGTGTAGATTGCGCTCAAAGAAGTCCTGAATATCCTGTTCTACCTCTGCTCTGAAAGCCGAGTCACAGAGATGAGATGGGTTGAGGCTCCAATTCAGATATGGAGAGCTCTCTAGTGGGATCTATAGCTCTACGACCACCGGGGAATATCCGAGAACGTGCGAGCCAAGTGGAGCACGTCTCACCCAATGCGCCATTCCTACTGATACAAATATATAATCTAGCCGAGCCCAAGTGGAATGGACCGCCGAGCAGTGTGTGCCCTCCCTGAGTGTGGGATGTCTGTACCTCCAGGCATCTAGCAAGTGATTACTGTCCACTATGTCCTTTAGTGTCCTTTGTGTAACTGTATAATGGGCCGGGGAAGCTCTGGACCTGTCCATCCGGGGCTGAAGGGCTGTATTGAAATCGCCTCCCATGATTACGTAAGTAGTGCCTAGCGCTTAAATCTTGCTCCAGAGCAGCAGGAGAGCATGAGGATCATCAATATTAGGACCATAGTAATTAGCAAATACAACATCATAGGTATGGATTCTTCCCCAGAGCAAGCAAAACCTACCCCCCACATCTGATTCCATGCCACTGGGTACAAACGCTACTCCTCGCTTGATCAGTATCGTAACACCTTTAGAATAGTTAGAGTAGGACGCAAAGCAGCGATGTGAGGCCCATCTTGAAGCGAAGTGGGGAGTACCTCCGTGTGCCAAATGCGTTTCCTGCAAAAGGGCTATCACCATACCATGTCTATCCAAGTACCCCAGTACCTGCCTACGCTTCTTAGGGTCATTAAGGCCCCGGACATTCCATGAAGCTACCTTGAAAGAGTGAATATTCCGAGCTTCATCTAATGTGCTCATAACAGACCAGTCCAAACCGTGAGCATATATTGTTCATCTTCAGCACTGTGACATGTAGCAGAATATTTATTATTAACAGGCCGATTCCCCCCCCTCCTACACCGGCGTCCCGAATTTGCTGGGTATAAAGTCCCCACCCTCTCAACATAACCACATTATGCAAAACATAGCGTCCCATGTTAGGGGGTTACGGGGGTTCGCCCTCCTTGGGGATAGCTCGCTAGGGGCACGTGACCCGCCCACTTTCCTCCTTACTTGCACCCACTGGTACCACTTTCACTCAGGCAGTGAGTCAGTGTGGGAAGGAGGTCGGTGCCCGAGCAGGGCATAGTATGCATATTACTTATGGACAGACATATTTATACATCACCGGTATAGACCAGTCCCACTCGCGATGAGCAGCCTTAGGAGCCATCGAGAGGGCACCTTCAGACACTGAACATCAGTCCAATTGGTATAGCGGAGACTGAGATCTGGATCGTGCTTGGGCCGCTGTTTCCTTGGAGGCCGATCTTCTGTGCCGCTTGAGATAGTCTTCAGCCTGCTGCGGGTTGAGGAAATAGTGTTGTTTCCCCAGATGTGTAATCTTCAGTTTGGCTGGATACAGCATAGCATAGGGAATTTCTTGTGCTTGGAACGTTTTCTTAACTACAGCAAACTTGCGTCTAGCTTCCTGCACTGCCGGGGTAAAATCCGGAAAGAAAGCCAGCATTGTATTTTGATAATGTACTTGTCGCTTTTCACGGGTCAGACGTAGAACCGTGTCGCGATCACGGTAGTTCAAAAACACACTGTGACTGGCCTTGGCATTACTCCAGGCGGCGGGCGTGCCGCCAGGGACCTGTGCGCCGGCTCCACTGTAAGGTGTACCGAAAAGGATTCCCTGCCAAATAAGTCCACAATCAGTTTTTCAATGAAGTCTTCCATTCGGCCCGTATTGGTGGATTCCGCCAGGCCATGGATGCGCACATTGTTCAGTCGGGACCGGGCCTCTAGGTCTTCGTTTTTGTCCGCAATAATCTTGAGCAGCTTATCCATCTGCAAAATGTAGTTCCCACGTGCTGCTGCCCCATCCTCTAGGTCCGAGATTCTGCTCTCCGTTTCTTTTAAAAGGGTTTCATGCTGGCCTAGTTTCGTGACCACGGTATCCATCCTCATATTCATTGCATCCATTTTGGAATCAATAGATGCTAGGCTTTCCTGCCTTCCAAGGAGAAGTGCCTTCCAGTCGTCACCTGGCGGGCTAGTGGCATTGGTCTCTGCATGTTCTTCCGACTGGGATCTGGGCGGTTTGCGGGCTTCGGAGGGAATTTTAGAATGCTTGGCTTCTGTGCGCCCCATTTTGTGGCGAAAGGTGTAGCAGGTTAGATCAGCGCCGGCAGCAGGGCGAGTTCTTCGCGTCAGGCAGGGGGTGCAGCCTCAGCGTTCCGCTATGTACTCCTTACACCTTCATAGAGATAATGGGAAGATCGTCCAGTGAAGGGGCCCCGGCTTTACAGCATATGTCCAGCAGGAAAGGTCCACACGTGCAGTGCACTCCCAATTGTGTCTCCAGGTGCACCACGGTGTACCAGGATTATTAGGCCGCGACTTAGCTTCAACTATCCGAGCGCGTTAGCCCACAGTAGTCACGCTACGGCAAGAGCGGATAGGCAAAGGGCGTCACTAATGATAGGGACAGCAGGTATTCAAAAAGCACCGGCAGGCATTGTCTTATTGGTGACCTTCACTCATACAGGATTGTGGTGCCAGGGTCAAAATGGCGGCTTTAATACTATCTGCGTCTCCTCACAGTCAATGTGGCATTCCTGTAGTTCCCCTCTATAGTTATTGTGTGGGGCCAACTCCACGTTCGCACCACCAGCGTCTTAGTAGATCTGCCCCTCCACCAGCCTCTGCAATGGCGCCTCACCTCTCCACGTTGTTTTTGCCTGCCAGTGTCGCAGATTATCAGCGCGGTCTCTCCGTCGGGGCCCGCGACACCTGGGGCTCAGCCCCCGTCGAGCGTGCAAGGTCGCTCCGTACAGGTTGAGCCCTGGCGGCAATCGTTGGGCGCTCTCCTCACTCAGTCGCCATTAATATCGCCACCCTCGAGGCATACAAGAACTTGTCGCCGTCAGCTGCACCAGGCAATCCCACGCCGAGCACTAGGTGCGGGGGGGCGAAGATTCCGCTCCTCGCACCGCTTCCCGCCCAGCGGTACCCAACTGCAGCAGGCAAGGCGACACGTTGGTTTAGGGAGCGGCGGCGACGCACACATCACATCTTGCGTGCAGCCGCGTGTCAGCAGGGCCTTGCAAGCCACGGCCTTTCCCAGCCCTGGCGTCCGGGCTTGTGGCACTTACGCGACGCACGGCAGTCCGCCTCTGGTCTCCGCCGCCTTTATATCAGCTGCACCGCAAGGTAGGAGGTCAGTCAAGGCATCGCCGGTATCCTTACATTCATGTGCTTTATCCAGCAGGTGAAATCATTGAAAAATATGCTTAAGGATGGTATAAAAGTATGTTTCCCTGCTCGGCAGTGCTGGAGCCTCACTTGCGCGCGGCCATCTTGGTCCAGCGCCACCTAGCGCCTTGGTGTAATTCAGACTTAAATGTAGTCCCTAACCCAGAGATAATTCCAAGAATAACAGGAAAGCAGCTGATAGGGTTTGGAGGAGTTTCAGATGATGGTGCTCTGCCTAAAGTATACGTTACATTCAGTAGGGAGATTGTTTCTAATGGGTGGTGCGTTAAGGGCGAACGGAATGACCCTAAAACCGTTCCAAGACAATCAAAAGGATTATCACAAACTGTAAACAGCAAGGCTCTCGCAACCACAATGCAGTGTGCAACATAAAAACAAAAGTGACAATAAAGTAGTAGAAAGCAGCAGAACTCTATGTTCGTGTTCTTTTTCAAAAGGATGTTTTATTGGATCCACAATCAGCCGACACGTGTTTCATCGTGTTAAAGTGGAGTCAACACGACTCTTCAGGGCTGGTATAAAGACCCAGGCATCTATGGGTCGATGCGAAATTGAATATGAGTTGATAGAAATATCCTGTAAGGATATTGACGGGTCTGTCAATATATTAGATACTTAAAGAACCCTGGTTCCGGGTTTACAGCTGTATTTGAACACAGCTGTGTTGGCATATTAAATCAATGTTGCTCGTTTATTCCAATTGAGACTAAACACGTGTGGGTGTTTAACCGTACCGGGAGGGGATCCGGAAGTTAAAGTTTTAAGGCTGGTTCTTGGTTGAGAATCTCCGTAGCTGAACGAACTGAAAATCGGTATCCCTCCTCTGTGTGTTCCCGGTCCCCGTGTTCCAAAGACTATTGACAGACCCGTCAATATCCTTACAGGATATTTCTATCAACTCATATTCAATTTCGCATCGACCCATAGATGCCTGGGTCTTTATACCAGCCCTGAAGAGTCGTGTTGACTCCACTTTAACACGATGAAACACGTGTCGGCTGATTGTGGATCCAATAAAACATCCTTTTGAAAAAGAACACGAACATAGAGTTCTGCTGCTTTCTGCTACTTTATTGTCACTTTTGTTTTTATGTTGCACACTGCATTGTGGTTGCGAGAGCCTTGCTGTTTATAATTCCAAGAATAACCCAGTGTCTGTTACCTCGGCGAACACTCTCTGGAAGGCTAGTAAACCACCAATTAGAGGCCTACTGATTGGTTACATTGGGGGCAAAGAGAAACTGCACACATCACTATTTTAAACTCTCCTATCCTTGCCATTGAGGATCAAGCCCAAATAAAGGCATCAGAGGAGCTCAATCGCAAACTGGCAGTGGTGAAAGATGAATTTGAAAATAATCTCTCTCGAGGAGGCATGGCAGTGTTTGGGCGCAACAACCCGATGGGTGTACGGTCCTGGAAGATCTTGTTCTGGCTAGCCACTAAGGTGATTGCCTACAAGGTGGTTCCCCGAGTTACAGAGGTTGCCTACAAGGTGGTTCCCCGAGTTACAGAGGTTGAGCTTCGACTCAGAGATCGCACCCCCAATATCGTACGTTTGCTGACTACTACGGGGATCTGTACTCCATAGGCCAAGGCCCCTGAGGAATTTGGAACAACCACTACACTCCATCCTCCATTTACTGGTCCTAGACCAGCCAATTAAAGTTGACGAAATCGACGCAGGGGTGTCGGCCATGTCCTCTAGTAAAACTCCTGGGCCCAACTGATTTCCAGTTGAGTATTGCCAGAAATTCCTGGCCATTGATGTCCCTCACTTACTGGCCCTGTATACTGCGGCAGCTGAAGTGGGCACCCACCCCCTTGAGCTTGACATGGCTACAATTGTAATGATCCCTTAAGCAGTCCAAAGCGTGGACAGATGTGCCTCATTTAGGCCCATATCGCTTATCAACTCCGAGATCAAACAGTTTGCTAAAATCTTGGTTAACTGGCTGTAATCTAGCCTTTTTTATCATTAACTCTCAAGATTGCATGATCCTTTATTGTACTCATAAGAGCTACATCCAATCTAGCAATTTTTCATGAACTTTCGGTATTAATGTAACTGGGATTAATGATAATGTAAAAGTGGCATTAAGATCATCCCAAGCAGTCTTACATTAAATTGTTTAACACACATTATAAGCTGCCTCACCAGTTCCTATTTTGGAAAAGCATGGCATAAAGTTTGATTCTGCCTACAAAAAACATTGACAAATGTAGGCAAGATCCAACTGCAAACTTTTCCCTACCACCACTGTACCAATATAGTACACCAGGTCCCAAGAGACTGGTGAAAGATATGTAAGGATGTGTGTGGTTTAACTTGATGGCTAGTATTGTTTTTAGTTATGGCACACCTGTACTGTATTTAATGTATGTGTGGTGTTCTGTCTACTTTCTGTTGAATATGTCCTGTGGAAATAAGACAACCAAAGTAAGCTTTATGTTACAAAGAAACAATGCGCAGATTGCAGTCGTTATGATAGTGCACCGAGTCATACTAGTTAATACTTTAAATGTATTGGAGGTTATATTTAGTCTCTCATGCTATCCTACCAGTGTGGGAACTACCTAGGCATTTAGATCAACTTGATTAGCATTAGTCATCTGTGTTGGGTGATGATGTAGCAGAACAAACTGTGTGGAAGCATCTGCAGTGACTTTTATATGTGATGGTTGGAAAGCGTCTGGGATCTATTAATCACTGTGAATTATATTATGAAATGGTGATCTGAAATAATGACTTTATAACAGGTGTTACTATTACCCAGTGCAATGATACTCTATTTACCCACCTTAAAGGAATGAAGAATGAGTTGGCCCCTCCAGATTCCGATTCTTGGCCTTCAGATCACATTAGACATCCTCAGTAGAGGAGGGCAAGTCACCAGAAGCTGAGCCAGGGCTCTGGCTTGGAGGTAAGTGCTAAAGCATGAGACAAGCCATTGAAAGATTTGGGATGTAATTCATGCAATACATTATGAAGTAACAAAATATGATAGTCATTTTCTAATTAAAAAAAAGTTAGTTGCATCTTCAACCTTTGTTTCTATTTAGTACATTAGATTACATTATTTCTTTGAATTTCATTCAGTAAAGGTTAAAGCGGATTTGTGGTTAGCAGCTTTTGTCTGTGAAAAACTGCTTTAAGGAAGGAAGCTATCAAAACCTGGCATGCTTGACCTGCTCTATTTCAACTCTCAAGTCCCATGGGTACTACGGCCTGGCCAGAGGCTGCTTTTCAGCTTGGTCCAGGCTTGAGCTTTGCTTATCTTCGCCACCACTAATAAGTAGCACATGACAACTCACAAACCCTTTTTGTAGGTGCACGGACAGGCGTTAAATAAGTCCTTTGCTTTACGTCAGAGTTGAACATTTTATCATGGTGGCCCTTGTAAAAGATATTTTAAAAAAATGTTTATACAAGTTTGATTAAGTTTATTCACAAACACTCAACAATGAATTCAACACTTGGTAAGTGCCTTCAAATAGTGATTTAGCACGGATGAGCCACCATAATTATCACGGGCCACAGGTGCATCTAGTCAAGTATTTGTACAGTGATTACATGCATCACAACAGCCGCTAAGTTCCGAAAACCTATCACATAATTATCTGGGGCTGACGATACATCACTCTATTCATGGAGGATTCTTGTCAGGGGTGGTAAAATACATTTCTTCTCAGGGACTTCCTGGTTGTTCTGTAATTTATCATCCCGCCTGTTTCATTCTTATTTCCTCTGCTTGAGTCCATTCGGACACTTCGCTTATCCAATTCTCCACTTGCAGTTTCCTGGGTGTTAACAAGCAGGTCACAATACACCTTTTTGCAAGCAATAAAGTAAATTGTACAAATAGACTTTCAATTTTGATTTGATAGTGACAATATCAGACACGCCTGTGGAGGCAGCTGAACCTCAATTTGGAGACAATTAGTCTACCTGTCCACCGTACATTTCCAATAATCAAGAATATGCATACAGTCTCATACTGTATAGTAATATGTAACATTTTGTTTATCACACTTAGAATAGTGGATATCTTTGCTTAAATCCAATCTGTGAAACATTTCCTGGGTCACGTAAGTTCTACCATTGTTTGTCGGTGTATTGTGTCCCAAAATCCACCTTTCAATTCCATTTTGCTGACAGCTCAGTTTTGGGTGTATCCATACGTAGAGCTCTACATAGCCATGTGATACAACCCTGTTCTCGATCTGCCACCACCAGCAGGAAATCCACCTCTGATTCCTCTGTATAATTTGTACCCCACCCCCAGAGCTGTTGCGTTACCCAGTATGAAGCGTGATAGTGGAGAAACCGTCCCTAAGCTACATTTAAATCTTTTAATTGCCTTTTCCAGGGATTCCCTCGCACCCTCTTCAAACAGATTCCCCACTGTCATGCAGCCTATCCATCTCACCACTCAGTCCTACAAACGCAGGTAGATCCATATCCGCACGTCTTGCTGGTATGGGTAGGTGCTTCCCTGCCTGTTTCAGAACACCTTCGCCCCTCCAAGCCATGTCTCGCACCGATTGCGGCGCTGACGAACCCAGTCTGGCCTTCCCAAATGGGCATGGCAAAAGTACTTCATTATTCAGTCTCCTGGTTGGTCTTTATCTATGTTTCAACCTTGGTCAAACCAGTTGGCCATTTATTGCGGTTGGGCCACTATATAGTATGCTATCAGATCCGGGGTCATCAGACCGTCCTTATGTGTACACGTTAAAATATCAATTTTTACACTACTCCCCTTTCTGCCCCAGATCAATGTAATCAGTATTGATCTTAACTTCTTGATTCTTGTCTGTGGGATTCCATACATTCTGCATTGAAACAAATATAAACTTTTAGCCAATACTACCATCTTAGCTATGGCTATCCCGCCTTCCCCCAATCGTGGTACAAAGACCCATAGATCCAGTCACCTCTGTAGCCCTGTATTCCATTTACCTGTGTTTAATTCCTGCCATGTCTGTCCTGGATTTGTCACCATTATCCTCAAGTATCAAAAGTAAAGTGTCTCCCAAGAAATCTCCAGTGATGGGAGCCTCTGTCGAGGCAACTCCACCAGGCTACTCATTAGAAACGCAAACTGCTTCTATCTGTTGATCCGCAACCCAGACTGCTCCCTAAACGTCCCCAGTACATCCATAAGTCACGGGAGGGCCTCTGAAATTTGCTAAATGCAGTAATTGGTTGTCTGCCAATAGGGATAACAGATTCTCTTGACTGTGTATCCCTATTGCCCAGTAGCATGTGTACGAGCATTTCCACTGCCAGAGCGAATAGTAATGGAGACAGCGGGCACCTCTCTTGCTTTCCGCACCCCCATTCCCATTCCGCCGGTATCAATCCATTCGTCTTCACTCTAGCTAAGGGTTTTGTGTATAGGAGCTGGCCCATTTGCAGAAACTTGAGTTCAAAGTTTATAGCCCTCAGCAATGTGAATAGTAAGCCCAGGAGACTGTCAATAGCTTTTTCCGTGTCCCGTGACACTAGGGCAAGGGGCGTCTGACTATCTCACACCTCTCCCATTATGTCGTGTACTCTTCTGATGTGTCGGGCCGTATGTTTCACGGGTATAAAGCCACGTTGATCAGTTTGTACCAAGTGGGCCACCTCCCGTTTTAATCTCGAAACCCAGTAGTTTATCCAGCATTTTGTTTTCCACATTGAGCATGGACAGTGTCAGTATGCTTCAAAGTCAGTCTGGGATTTTCCTGTCTTAAAAAACACCACCACCAGTGCCTCCTTCCTAGTACATGGCAGGACTTTCTTCTGTAGTGCTTCCTTATATACTTCCTGAAGTTTACCTTCCACTGTATCTCTGTAGACATGGTACCATTCCACTAGGAGACCATCCATCAATCCATGACCTCGTGGAGGTATTTAGATCCTTAATCGCAGCCACAATTTCGTTTAGGGTTATAGGTGCTTCTAACTGGTCCCCCTTCTCTTCTGTGAGGCCCCTTAATCTCTAAGACTCAAGGATTGGATACGGTTCCTATGCTTCTCGAGAGGCATTAGCTTACAGTTGTTTATAGCAATTATAAAATATTTTATTGATCTGTTACTTTGTTGTAAGTTCCCCTGGAGGTCTCGTAGTGATGTAATGGTTGTGACTGCTGAGTGTCTCCTCAAAAGTCATGCCAATAGCATTCCCACCATATCTTCTCCCCGGTGAAGTACTTGAAAGAAGGAACTGTTCTGAAGCAAATCCTTTTCATCTGGGCATTCAAATATTTCAACTCTGAACTTATCTAGTTTCTTCTCATCCATCCTGTCGGGCTCGACATGGTGATGTAGTCTTGCAAGTTCTTTTTCCTTAACAGCATGAGACTATTCAAATTTTGTAACCTGGGAGGACACTTGGGAGATGCCCACCATGCTAACTGCACCTTTCAATGCATCCTACTAGATCGCTTGATTAGCTGTAGAATATTAATTAAACTCTATAAAGTAATTAGACAGCTCCATTCCCATGAATAGTCTGAATTCTGACTCTTTCAGGGCCAATATCTGCAACCCCTAGGTGGGTATTCTAGTATGTTCCTATATAGTAGGTAGTGCACCTGCATGAGGGAGTAATCGTCGAGTACTCTACCCAAATGCTCTACTCTAATCGGGTATTGTGCATGATTACTGTCCAACAATGCAGTTTATCCTCCTTATAAGAGTATTGAGGTGGGGAAAACTGCAGGTAACCCCTCAGTGTTGCATTCCCTCATAATATCAATCAAGTTCAGGCACCCTTTTGTTTGCTGCAGTGAATGTACCACTCTTGGTTTGTATGTTGGGATCTATCTGCCTTGCCATCTAGCACACAGTTTATGTTGCCCATCCAGATAACGCTCAAACTTATATATTGGGACAGAGCTTCATCCCTATGTTCATGAAAGTCTTCTACAGCTACATTCGGGCATATTTACACAACCAGGTGAGAGACCTTCCAGTAATCTGACTATACAATATCAGGAATATCTCCCCCCTCCGCCCCTGGCATCTGCATGCATCTCATCTATCTCAAACTGTACTCCAGGTGCAATCCAAAATCAAACCCCTCTCACATGCGTGCTGTACCCCGCATGATAAAAACCTCTGCAGCTGCATTGGAGCTTTAGAAGTTCCCCAGTGGCTAACTGTGGGACATTCGTGATGGAATGTTGGGATGGAAAGTAGAATGTGGGGCGAGTACCATTATTTGAGTGGCCAGTTGGGATGGTCAGTAGGAGCTAAGGTGGACTTACCTGGAGTCATTCTAGCAGTGTTCCTTATGTGAAGATTTTCTTGAATAAACACCGCCTGAGTTGACCCTTACTTTCTGACAATAGCGAAGTGGTTGGGATGGAGCTGTGCTGGTGCGGTTATTCTAACATTTTTATTTCAAATGGAGCTGTAATCGGGCTTAGTGTTTTCTGTGGTCTGGTGAGAAATGACTAAGTTGGTTGGGCAGGCCGAGTTCTTTGCCGGCTTGCGCAATACAAATCACATGATTTTAAGGGCTGATTGTACTCCTGGAGGATACTCTTGAGTGGGGAAGGCAACTGCCCAACGCCATTGGCTGACTTCCATTTGGCAGCCATCTTTGAAGGGAGCATTGCCAGTGCCTGGAGTGGTTTGCCAGTCAGTCTCCTTTTTGCAACGCCACCTAGTGGCCATATTGGATACAGATAAGTTGCCGCTCCAGTTACTCTTTACGTCAACTGGGGCCAAGAATTGCCAGGTTGACACCGCTGTATGTCAATGCCCTGACGTCATGGCAGCCGTTTTAGAAGTCTGATCGCGATGTGCTGGGCAATCTGAGTGTTACAAGTAATTCGTTTTTCAGTGATCTGCACACCTTAAATATGTGCTGGACTTTTGGTGAAAGTCAAACCAGTTGGAAATTCCTGAATACGTTAGGGTGTTAGGCACACCCAGTTACTAATGCCTCAATTCAGAAGAAAATCTATCTGTAAATTTGCACGGAGATTAGAACAGAGTACAGTGTATTAGGTGTTTCGAAGGACCATGTGCAGTATAATAAGTGCAATAAGTTTACGTTGGGAAAATGAGAACTGTGTACAGTGTAACAAGTGCTTATCCCATAAAACATATGATAAATGTGCACTGACAGTAGCACCATGTATAGAGTAATAAGTGCTTCAATTTATTGTGTGCAGTGTAATAAGTGCAATAAGTTGTTTATGTTTTTGTCTTCTTTCTCTCTACTAACAGTAGCCCAAGTCCAGGAATTACTTGTCAACATTTAACCCGGTCCCCCTGTGGACCCATACCCACCAAAAAGCATCCATTTGATTCCGGAAACCGTATCAATCTATCCAACTGATATCTTCAATCTGATGTTTACCCCTGGCTATTTTCCTTCAGTCTGGAAAAAAGCCTCAATTCTGCCATTAATGTAAAAGTCAAATCTAGATGCTTCTGATCTCAGCAGTTGCAGGCCTATCTCAGTCCTCCCGTCTCTGGTAAACATGGTAGAGAAAGCCATTAATCAGAAACTTACGACTTTTCGCAACAACAATCAGCTCTTGGACCCAACTCAGTTCGGTTTCAGAACCGAACATAACACCTAACTGACCGTAATCACTGCGTGGGAAGATATTAGTCAGATGCTTGACAAGGAGGAATTGCGGCCCTGATTTTGTTGAATCTCTTTGCGGCATTCGACACAGTCAGTCATGACCTGCTGATTGACCGCTTCTTTTTCCAATGGAATTAAGGGGGATGCCCTTGTCCTGATTAAATCTTTCATGTCGGAATGGAAGCAATTTGTTCTGGATGCTTTTGTATCTCATCCGTGTTCTCTACCTTGTGGTGTGCCGCTGGGCTCATATTGAAGCCCAACCCTTGTTAACCTTTACGTCACCTGCCTGGCACAACTGATCAAATTGTTTGGTTTTTCAGTTGTATCATATGCCGATGATTTCTAAATTGTGGTGTCAGTGGCTGGTAAGCCTGAAGACACTGCCACCAGATTTCATAATTGCATGCAACAGATCAGTAGTTGGATGAAAACTGTTTAAAGCTCTTCTCGGATAAAACTGAAGTCCTGCTGTTTGGAAACAACACCTCATTCTGGTCTCCTACTTGGTGGCCACAGTAGCTTGGCAGTTTACCCACTCCGTTTTCTAGAGTGAAAAACGTAGGGTTCTTGTTTGTCAGCAACCCTCCATTCGAAAGATGGATCAAAGTCATTACATCCTTGTCCTTTTACACTCTGAAACTTTTGAGGAAGGTTTTTCTGTTTATTCCAAAGGTGATGCAGAAAACCATAGTTTCCGCCCTCTTATTGACCAACTCGATCTCAATGCTTTATTCATTAATGTGCAGAAAAACTTTTAAATAAGCTACAGATCTTGCAGAACGTGGCAGCCCACTTACTTTTAAGTAGCCCCAAACATCAGTCTGTTTCCCAAGCTTTGTTCAAACTACACTGGCTTCTCATGAAGAAACATATTGAATTTAAAGCACTTTGTATAGCATTTAAGACATTACACAAATCCGGCCCTGACTACTTGTAGCAAAATTAGTGCTGGTTCACCAGTCCCACTTACTCCCCGGTTGTTACGTTCATCTTCTAAGATCAAAATAGGGAGGCAGAAGCTTTGTCCCCTGTGACTCCAAACTCTGGAATGCTCTTCCTCGTGATCTTAAGAAAATAACATGATTCCTTCCCCTCAGGAAGGGTCTGAAAACATGGCTTTTTAGCTGCTAGATTGCTGATTATGTTAATCTTCTACTGCTCTATGGTTTTATTTCTTAAGTTGGGTTAGCGCCTAGACTCTTCCGGGCATGAACATGTTTTATACATTTCATTTCATTTTACAGTGCATTGCATAGAGCAACAGGTGTATAATTTGTGGATTTGTGTAGTACACTTAAAGAATTTTTGCAGTATGTTGAGAATCCAACGACATCCTTTTTCTTGGCAGAGCTCAGGGAACCTCTCTACAGTGGGACATACGGCTGGAATGTTTAAGCATTATTGGACGATGGAGAATGTTCGCCTGATAGGCACTCATCATTACTAAGACAGGTTAATGGTCATAGATCTGAAAGAATTTACCACCTTTGGAAAATGCCAATAATATGTGTATCAAATTTGCGATACAACTAATTCAGGAAAGATAAGGCAGGAAAAGTAATGTGGTCATGGCACGGTTTAAATGTTACTCTAGCATAGGAGGAGGATGAAACCATTGATCAGTTTGTGGCTGCTTTAAGTGGGTTGGTAGTAACGTGTGATTTTGAACACTTATGATCAGGTGCTGAGAGAATACCAAATCTAAGAAATACAAAAGAAGTTATGGTCTTGAGGGGAAATGTCTTTTAAGGCAGCAGTCAGTGGCTTGAAGTATCAGAGAAATTCATTCAAGCTGTAAGAAAGGGGAGCGGAAGTGTGAGTACTAGTGATGTACGTGCAGGTGATGGAGGGAAGGATTTTAAAAAGAAAGGGAAGACTTTAGAAACCAAAAGTAATGAAACAGTATGCACAACGAGTAAAGGATTATTGTGCTTTGTGTGGCTCAAGTGGTCATTTAGCAAATATCAAAGCTTCCTACTTTCCTGCTGGTCACAGGACGTTTTCCCGGACACGGCTCCCTAAATATAGATGGCTAATGCCGCTTAAGTACACCTTCTCACGTTGATTCATAGGACAATGCTCTACCATGAGCTTCACTACTGTGCTCTAGGACTCGTTTCTAGCTTCCTTGACCCAACGTCTGAGAATACATCTTATTCCTCTATGCTATTGCCCTAAAGAAGCCCATGTTTAGGCGAAATGCGTTGGCTGGTTCTATCTTATGGAGCACATCTGAAAATAAAAAGACCAGACACAACTATCTGCAATTGCCTTTATTGATGTGTTGTTGTGTACTTGAATTGTTCGCATTTATAGATTGCCTCTGATCCAACTAGGTTCCCAAAATATCAAAGTATGCCCGGCGTTGAACAAAGTATGCAGTACATGCAAAAAGAAAGGTCACTTTAGTAGGGTATGTAAAAGATTAAGGTGGTGTAAATTCACGCTGTTCAATGTTCATATGAGTTCTTGTCAGATAATGGGATCAACTCGTTGCCGCATAGAATTCCGCAATTAAGGCAGATACTGTAGAGCATTTTTGCTGATTTGACCTTTGTGTGGAACCCAGAAAACGTTTATGGGCCCAGTAAGGCTGCTGGAAACCAGAGTTAGAACTTGAACAGCCCCAGGGGGTAAAGGCACAGGGTACGACAGAGAGAGGATGGTTAAGCAATTAAATACAGAATTATCGCAGCTTTAAATTTAGAGAAAGATGCATGTAGGCATGTAAGGCAGTTTAGGCGCTCAAGTTCGAGCTTCACGGTGTTACATCTCTGTGTGTTTGTACGAAGTGTAAATCTTGTGCTTGTGCAACTTCACTAGGTTTAAAGGACTGTTTTACTTATTGAGAATAAAGCTCACATACCATTTGTGACAAAGATTTATTTATCATGTCCATTGCTTGTATATTCAAATGTATTTGTGATCAAAGCAACATTTGTTTTAAAACAGTGGTCTCGAAGCATCTCAAGTGATTGAGTGTGGCAGCAAATTAAAACGATCTTTGCAAATGCCAATGATGAACACCTAGTTATAACACTGGCTGTCTTGGCTCCAGCAAAGTCATTTTAAACCGCATGCCATGTGTTTCTGATTCTATATCTTAACTTTGCGTACAAAAAGCACATAAAAGTCCAGTGTGGTAAATTGGCCAAACTACCTAGCACCACTGGTTTTTGCAGCTCCAAATGTAGTAAGCATGTTTGCCCTAATCATCTAAAGAATAAACAAAACTGATTTTATTTTGTTTTCTTAAATATTGCATATCTCAACATGCTCTCTTGTTACTTGGATAGAATGTGTACCAAGCTTTGGTAACAAATGTCTATTAAGAAAATACCTGACCATGGATCACGCTCTTTAGAGATCCGAGAGTAATTCTGAACTTGCCTTAATTCTTAAGGGAGCTCAATTTACATGTTGGGTGGATGAATGGATCGAGAGAACCTTTGTGCTGATTTAGGATTAATGAAAAGTGGCCTTCTGTAGTGTAGGTCTTGCAGTCTTGGTATGTTTTACTGCAGTTCTTCCATTTTGACCTGGAAATTCTTCACAACACATATAGCCTTGCATTTTAATAATGTGGAACCGCATCGCTGCAATATATACAGAGAGTAAATTCTTATATTTTTACATGATAGCAAAAAAACATGCAAAATAAAGGAGTTTTTGAAGAGTGTTTTATATTAAAAAGGGAACCTCTTGCGGAGAGGCATTCGCAAACAGTTGGGCAAGGTTTCTTCCGAAGTTTCTCACTGTTTGAAACACAGTCTGGCCAAAATCCTCAAACTGATATCTGTGCTTTAAGATGTAGTGAGCATGTTAGTTGGCCAGAGCCTTTACCATACCTCTGTTCACCTGCTGCATCAATATTGGTCTTGAGGCCTCCCTGGCCATCTGCCTTCCCTGGGCACCCGTCTGCCCTGAAGGAGGAGCTCCACAATCTAGGGGGTTTGCCCTATTACTACCACCAGAACCTGGGCATGGGGCATAGCATATACAAATGCGGTAATGTGTAGGAACGAATGAAGGGACGACTCTACGAGAACAAAACATTAATTAATGCATATCACTTCATGTCACTATACAACCTAACATTAC
Source organism: Lissotriton helveticus (assembly GCF_964261635.1). Classification (NCBI taxonomy): domain Eukaryota; kingdom Metazoa; phylum Chordata; class Amphibia; order Caudata; family Salamandridae; genus Lissotriton; species Lissotriton helveticus. The sequence goes on along the minus strand of NC_136065.1, from coordinate 1,579,005,553 downwards.
TATGCGATTCTAAAATCACAAGCGAACACCAACTCCAAGTATCAGGTGTGTTTTATTGGGCAAACAAACAAGTACATTCACAAAACACAACAAAAAGTGTTCTTACTGAAATATAGTACAACACATCTCAAAAACATATAGATGTACTTAAATTCTCTTCCATAGAAATCTCTAATATGTCTGCAATGCTAATTAGTCAATAGCAGCGCTGAGAGGGGGTCGTCAAATACAGGTATACACAGCATAGGGAACAATGGGACCCTCCACATCAGTAGTGTGTATCCCAATTATAAGAACGCTATTGTGCTTATTTAGACTCCTTCAATTCAGAGTCATACGGTGGAGGCAGGTTGGACCCCCTGTTTCCCCATCTGGCTTACATCCATGTGGATTTGCTTCTAATATACAACTTGTGCTACCCAGTAATAGATCAATGTCAGCAATCCCAGCCCCCATTTGTGCCCTCTGAAGTGTGGAGAAGCCAGAGGGCAGAGTGGCCTTGAAAAATAACATGAGTGGCACCTCGTAGTGGACATCTGGCTGGTCAAGTTGCAGTTTGTCTGCACCAATTGTTAGGTCAGACAGTCTTGGAGGACATATCCCAGAGCTAGTTGAACAAGTCACTTACCTTTGACAGTGCCTTATCTGGTAGAGATTCGGCTTAGCTGCAGATTCCTTACTTTAAGAATTATCTCCAGGTGTTAGACTGGATCCCGATTTTGTTGATTTTCTTTTAATTTATTTTTTTGCGCTGTACCCCGCGCGCTGGTAGGTGGGTTGTTTGGTTTCTCAAGGCATAGTCCATGCCGGAAAGGACGTGCTTGGTCCCCGTATAGGCACCACCCCAACGCGCTGATGTCAGTCTCTTTTTGTGACTTTCCACACCAGGAGCGCGAAACACAAATAACACTGATAACTGGTGTGTAAAACTAGGGCCCTGAAAGGGGAATAGCCTTGATCCTAAAAATCTGTTCGCAGATTGGGGAGGAAGGGTGAGCCAGTGAAGAATCTCCAGCTACATAGTCCCTACCGGTTAATGCGTTACCGAAGGTAAGTAACTTGTTTGTCTTGTAGAGACTTCTAGCTGCAAATTTCTTACCTTAGAATAGATACCCAACAAATACCCTGAGGTGGATCTGCGAAACCATTTCATACCAAAATGTCCTGCAGTACCTAAAGGGCGAATTGCCCGCCCCGACGGACCCGATTGTCCAGATGGTATTGCTTGGCGAACGTGTGCAGCGAGGCCCTCGTTGCTGCTTGGCAGATATCCAGTACCGGAACTCCATGTGCCAATGCAGTGGTCGCATCTTTTGCTCTGGTGGAATGAGCATGCAAACCTTCTTGTGGGTTGCTTCTTTGCCAATGTGTAGCAGATTTTAATGCAGAGCATGATCCATCGGTAGATGGTCCGTTTCTGCACGGCTTCCCTTTCTTGGCCCGACATAACTCACGAAGAGTTGATCCTCCACCTGGAACTGTTTTTGTATAGTCGAGGTAGAATGGCAACGCTATTTTTGGGTACATCTTGTGCAGTCTCTCCTCTACCTGAGAGGGATTACATGGGACGTAAAAGGTAGGCAAAGTGTTGGATTGACAAATAAGGAACGGGTGACTACCTTTAGTAAGAAGGATGCTCAAGTCTGGAGTATGAGTTTGCCAGGGGAAAAATAAAAGTAGGGCACCTGGGAGGATAGTGCCTGCAACTCACTGACCCTTTGGGCAGACGTAATTGTCTCCAGAAAGGCCGTCTTGATGGTGAGGAGTTGAAGAGGACAAGAATGAAGTGGCTCAAAGGGAGTGGACATCAAGAAAGTAAGAACCAGGTTAAGGCTCCATTGAGGCATAACAAAGGGCGTTGGTGGAAACATCCTGTAGGCCTTTACAGAACCTATTTACAATAAGGGATTTGAAGAGGGAGGGTTGATCTGGCAGCCGCAGAAAGAGCAGATAGATAACCCTTCAGGTGCCTAAAGCAGAGCCACGCTGGGCCAGGGATAGCACAGACAGAAGAACCTGAGAAAGGTGAGCAGATCAAGGATCGACTGGTTTCTCAGCACACTGTACCACAACTTTATTCCAAAGGCATCTGTGTATCATTTTGGTAGAGAGATGTTGAGCTGCAAAGATAACATTACTTACTTCAGATGGATGGTCGAAATCTTTCAACTGCTCAATCTCAACACATGAAGGCTTAGGGTTGACTGGTTTGGGTGGAGGTCCCTCCCCTGCTGCTGCGACAGAGAATCCTCCCGAATGGGCATCCTGATCGGAGGACCTATGGCTATGCTCTACAGCTGGTGATACGAAACTCTCCAAGCCCAATCTGGAGCCATAAGGATTACTTGGTGTTGGACCCAGCCTCGTGGCGTGGTCCCACTCCTCCCGCATGGCGGGCCCTGGACAGCATCGACCCCTGTCCCCCAGCCTAAAGCTATCCTCTCCAACCTTCAGGAGAGCCGCCACCCCTGGCGACCCCCGGCTCTCCCCCTTAGGAGCCCGGCGACCCCTACTCGCCCCACTCTGCGGATCCGACCCCAATCCCGGGCCACCATTTCAGGCCCGGACTCCATCTTGGACCCTACACGTCCGGACCACGTGACCGCAGCCCGACCTCCGCCCCCGCGAAGCCCCGACATCGAGGCACCAAGATCCAACCAGGTGGTAAAGCGGCCACTTGACGGATCAAGGAGGAGGGGGGTTTCGCTGGGCCCCCAGCCGTCCCCGGATGCCTGGTTTCGATCGCCCTCCGGCCTCCCTGGGCGCTGGCTTCACCCCCCTGCTGGATGTCTGGGCGCTCTCATCCCGGCCCCTCTGACCCCCAGGCGCGAGGGTCCGGACATCAAAGGACTCCAGACCTATATCTGGGGCAGCTCTGGAATGGGTCGGCAGTTGTATCCTGGAGTCGAGAGCCCTGCTGACGCTGTCGCGGCTGACCCTGAGAAGAACTCGCTACTTTGAACCCTGAACCTCTGGAGCCTGCTGGCGCTGCCGCGGCCCAACCTCGCTGAAACCATCTTTGGAGTCCTGCTGGCGCTGCTGCGGCCCAACCTCGCTGAAACCACCGTAGGAGCCTGCTGGCGCTGCCGCGGCCCAACCTCGCTGAAACCATCGTCGGGTCCCGCTGGCGCTGCCGCGGCCCGACCTCGCTGAGACCATCTTCGGGTCCTGCTGGCGCTGCCGCGGCCCAACCTCGCTGAAACCCTCTTCGGAGCCTGCTGGCGCTGCCGCGACCCGACCTCGCGGAACCCCCCAGCTCGAGGATTGAGAGCTGAGCGTAGGGTATCCCTGTGCCAAACTGGTACCAAGACTGTCCCGCTACCCTTTTCCCCCAGTTACCGAGACTCTAAGGATCGCTCGATCCGTTTGTACATATTGCCGAAAGAACCAAGCGTTATTACTGATAAAGATTCTAAGAAGTTACCCTCTTGTGTGGTGTCCCTTTGTAGTGGTGTGATTGCTCTGCTGTGACGATTCTAGGAGAGGACCCCCATCTAGGAGGCCTCTCGACGGCGCTCGGCCAATTCCATAAGGAGAGGTGGGTCTCGGGGTGGTCAGTCAGACTTCTTCTGCCTCCCCAGGGACCGCCTTTCTAACATTGATGGCAGGCGGTGGGATCCGAGCCGACGCAAATCATACAGAGAGTGACTCACCCACTACTGACAGAAACACACCGCAACCATGACGACCAAAGAAACCAGACCGACCGCAGAGTTCCAGAAGGAACGGTTGGAAGAATATAACCACAAAGAATTGAAACAATTCTGCAAGGACCTGGGCATCGCTACCACTGGACTAAGCACCAAGGAGGATTTCAAGCAGGCCCTACAAACGTGGGTGGAGGCAGGAGCAACGCCACCCCAGAGCGAAGACAACACAGTTCCGAACATGCACCCGGAGACCGGCGCAACCCCAGCGGGGGGGGGGAGAACTACAAACATAGACACGGGCCTCTCCCACGAAGACGCCCGAGAGCGAGAAAGGAGCCAGCTCCACGAATTGGAGCTCGCCCGACTCCGTCTGGACGGAGAACTACAGCTGGCCGAGAAAAAGATAGCCCTTGAGCAACTACGGCTGCAAGGAGACCTAGAGGAGAAACGAAGACAGAGAGATTTGGAGGAGAAGAAGCTCACGTTCGAGCACGAGCGTGGCTTAAAAGAACTTGAGATCAAGGCCAAAACTGGGGAGGCCAGTGCCTCCGGGAACCGGAGCCCACCTCCTCCTGCGGACACGAAGGTCCACATCCCCAAAGATGTCATCAAGGAATATTATAAAAACGACGACATCCAACAATGGTTTAAGGCCTACAAGGTAGCCATGGCCTCTCATCGAGTACCCCAGAAAGACTGGGGTGCCGGCTTGTTGGGGAAGTTCGTCAACGAAGGGAGAGACGCCCTGCTAGAGCTCCCCGACGCAGAGATGACCTCTTATGAACACATGAAAGCCGCCCTCCTTACTCGCTATGGACTCACCCCCGAAATGTACCGGCAGCGATTCCGAGACTGTAAAAAACTCCCCGGTACTACATGGGTGGAGTACGTGAACTTCTATAGTAGAGCCCTAGAGGGGTGGATCAAAGGCAGCCGGGTCACCACCTACGAGCAACTGTTCAACCTCGTATGGGAGCACCTCTCCAACAACTGTTTTATCGAACTCCGGCAGCATCTCCTCGACAGCAAACTGACCGAGCCACGTAAACTCGCCGTCGAGGCCGATCGATGGATGAGCACCCGGTTTCCCCGGAGCCCGATGGGAGACTACGGCCGAGGTTCCCCGGGGAACCACCGCCCGCGAGGCGGCAGGTGGGGCCAGAACAGGAACCGCGACTCCCCCGCGGGGCCGCCCCCGACCTCCACTTCAACATCTCTGGCGAGAAGAGGGGCCCCCCAGCACGGCCGGGGCCCCGCCCGAACGTTACCTGCCACAGATGCCAGCGGCTTGGTCATTATGCCAATGACCCCCTCTGCCCGATGAACCAACGACCCGGCACCACCGGTCCTCCAAGCCGCCAGATCGCCGCCGCCGCCCTGGAAGAAGAAAGGGGCGAAGAAGAGGACTATGACCCCGACCAGGCCGAGTGGGAGCCCGCCGCTATGTCCCTGGTATGTCTAGGCTAAAGAGACATGATCCCCCGGGCCCGATCCCGGGCAACACTCAGAAGTACCGCCAGTGGGTCACCATTAATGGGCAGCGGGCCGAAGCCCTCCGCGACACCGGAGCCAGCGTGACGGCCGTCCGTTGCCACTTGGTGACCCCATACCAGATCCTGCCCAATGTGCTGTGCCCCGTACGGTCGGCGGACAATTCAGAGCCTGTGCCAGATGGCCCGTATCCCCTTCGAGTGGGGAGGGGTGTCGGGCATGCTGAAAGTGACCGTCCGGGACGATGCCCCCGTGGACTGCCTCCACGGGAACGACCTAGAAAGTTCCCCCTGGGCCGGCGTCGAACGGAGAGAGCATCTGGGGATGCTAGGCCTTCCCGAGTGGGCCTGCGCAACCACCCGATCCATGGCCGCCCGGGCCACCACCCCGACGGAAGCCGCCCCGACTGAAGACCCAGAGTGGCCCGCACCTCCGCCGCCCGCCGTATCCGAAGACCACGACCCAGAGCCCGACCCACTGGGGCCCAACAGTGAAGAAATTGCTGAGCTTGGCAACCTCCCAGAACTAGCCCAATGGCGCCAAGAAGGTGTCCCCACACGAGAACAGTTCCGGCAAGAACAGAAAACCTGTCCCTCCCTCGAGGGAATCCGACAGCAAGCCGCCACTCTAGCCGCCGGAGACCCCTCAGGGTCCCACTGGGTCTATTGGGACCACGATCTCCTCTAAAGTGAGCAAAAAATTGCCGAACTAGGGGCCAGCCGGGTGCTGGTGGTCCCCCTCCGATTCCGAGACTTCCTTCTGAACCTGGCACACGACGTGCCCCTCACCGAGCACCTGGGGCAGGACAAAACATACATCCGCCTGGTGACCCATTTCTACTGGCCAAAAATGAAAAATGATGTGAACAATCACTGCCGGACTTGCCCCACCTGCCAAGCCAGCGGGAAGAGTGGAGGGAAGCACAAGGCCCCCCTCCAACCCTTTCCAGTCGTCAGCACCCCCTTCGAGCGGGTGGGAATAGACATTGTGGGGCCTTTGGAGCCCGCACCTCCCAAGGACACCGGTTTATTCTCGTCCTGGTGGACCATGACACCCGCTATCCCAAAGCCATCCCTCTCCGAACTGTGACGGCCCCCGTGGTGGGCCGGGCGCTGATGGGGATCTTCTCCCGCGTGGGCTTCCCCCGAGAAGTCGTCAGTGACCGGGGTACGAACTTCATTTCTCGATACATGAAATCCCTGTGGCACCAGTGCGGGGTCACGTATAAGTTTACGACCCCCTACCACCCCCAAGGGAATGGGTTGGTGGAACGTTTCAATAGAACTCTCAAAGGGATGATCATGGGCCTGGAAGAGCCCTTGCGTCGCCAATGGGACGTACTGCTGCCTTGCCTCCTCTTCGCCTATCGGGAGGTCCCTCAGAAGTCCCTGGGATTCAGCCCCTTCGAACTATTGTACGCAAACCCCGTCCGGGGTCTCCTCAGCCTAGTCAAAGAAGGCTGGGAGGTCTCAGTCCAAGATGCTCCCCCCGACGTCTACTGGTACCTCCTGACCCTCCGAAATCAGACTCGGAAGTTCCGGGAACTTGCAGAAGCCAACCTCGAGGCCAGCCAAGAGGAGATGAAACACTGGTATGACCAGAACGCCTCTTCCATTGAGTTCGAGCCGGGCCAACAGGTCTGGGTCATGTCCCCGGTCGAACCCTGTGCCCTCCACGACAAGTGGACGGGGCCCTTCAAGGTGGTGGAGCACAAGAGCCCTGTCACTTACCTGGTGGACATGGAGTCCCCCAGGAACCCCCTCCGGGTCCTCCACTCCAACCGGCTCAAACCGCACTTTGTCCAAACGGAGCTTAGCCTGCTGATGGCTACCGATGGTGGGGCCGAAGACGACTCCGAGCCCCTACCGGACCTCCTGAGCACCTCCGAAAAAGACGGCTCCGTCGAGGGGGTCACCCTCTCCTCCGCCCTGACCCCAGAACAGCGCCAGGATTGCCGGAAATTGTTGGGTCAATTAGCAGACTTATTTTCCCTCACCCCCGGAGTCACCCAGTGGTGCGTCCACGATGTCGACACCGGGGACAGCCCGCCTGTGCGACAACGGGCCTACAGAGTTCCCGACCGAGTTCGGACCTGCATCCAATCGGAGGTCTCCAAGATGCTGGCCCTGGGGGTAGTCGAACCCTCCGACAGTCCGTGGGCCAATCCAGTCGTCCGGGTCCCAAAAGCCGCCGCCCCAGGCGCCACTCCCGAACTGCGATTTTGTGTCGACTACCGGGGATTGAACGCCGTCACCCGGACCGATGCACACCCCATTCCCCGGGCCGATGAACTGATAGACTGCCTGGGGACGGCCCGCTACCTGAGCACCTTCAACCTAACCTCCGGCTACTGGCAGATCGGACTCTCTCCGGGCGCCCAAGAGCGCTCCGCTTTCTCGACCCCCGATGGCCACTACCACTTCAGGGTGATGCCCTTCGGGATGAAGAACGCCCCCCGCAACCTTCCAGAGGCTGGTGAATAAGGTACTGGCGGGGCTAGAAGAATTCAGCGCCGCCTACCTGGACGATATTGCGGTATACAGCCTCCACTGGGCCGAGCACCTCAAGCACCTCTGGGAGGTCCTGACGGCCCTCCGACGGGCCGGACTGACAATCAAAGCAAGCAAATGCCAGATAGGCCAAGGTTCCGTGACCTATCTGGGACACCAAGTGGGGAGCGGCCATGTGGCTCCCCTTCAACCCAAGATCGACGCCATCATGGCCTGGGAGCCCCCGGTCACCCAGACAGCAGTCAGAGCCTTCCTGGGGCTCACTGGGTATTACCTGCACTTCGTGAAGGACTATGGGAGCATTGTTGGCCCCCTCACCGAACTCACTTCCAAGAGGCAACCCCAGAAGGTGCACTAGACCCCCGAGTGTCAGGCCGCCTTTAAGACTCTGAAAACAGCGATGTGTACCGCCCCCGTGCTCCAAGCCCCCGACTACAGCCGGGAATTCGTGGTCCAAACATGCCTCGGAGCACGGTGTCGGGGCGGTCCTTTCCCAACTCAACGCCGAAGGAGTTGATCAACCTGTGGCCTTCATCAGCCGACGTCTGCTGGCCCGAGAGCAACGCTGGAGCACCATTGAATGAGAGGCCTTTGCCGTGGTGTTGGCCCTCAAGAAACTCCGACCCTATCTCTTCGGCACCCACTTCCGGGTGCAGACTGACCACCGACCCTTGCGATGGTTGATTCAAATGCGAGGGGAGAACCCAAAGTTGCTGCGATGGTCCATCTCCCTCCAAGGGATGGACTTCACTGTGGAACATCGCCCCGGCAACGACCACGCCAACGCCGACGTCCTGTCCCGCTTCTTCCGCCTCGACCAGGAGAACCCCCAAGAAGATGGGTGACTCTCCCCGCCTTCAGCTGGGGGGGGGACGTGTGTTGGACTCGGCCTCGTGGCGTGGTCCCACTCCTCCCGCATGGCGGGCCCTGGACAGCATCGACCCCTGTCCCCCGGCCTAAAGCTATCCTCTCCAACCTTCACGAGAGCCGCCACCCCTGGCGACCCCGGCTCTCCCCCTTAGGAGCCCGGCGACCCCTACTCGCCCCACTCTGCGGATCCGACCCCAATCCCGGGCCACCATCTCAGGCCCCGACTCCATCTTGGACCCTCCACGTCCGGACCACGTGACCGCGGCCCGACCTCGGCCACAGCCCCCGCGAAGCCCCGACATCGAGGCACCAAGATCCAACCAGGTGGTAAAGCGGCCACTTGACGGATCAAGGAGGAGGGGGGTTTCGCTGGGCCCCCAGCCGTCCCCGGACGCCTGGTTTCGATCGCTCTCCGGCGTACCTGGGCGCTGGCTCCACCCCCCTGCTGGGTGTCTGGGCGCTCTCATCCCGGCCCCTCTGACCCCCAGGCACGAGGGTCCGGACATCAAAGGACTCCAGACCTATATCTGGGGCAGCTCTGGAATGGGTCGGCAGTTGTATCCTGGAGTCGAGAGCCCTGCTGACGCTGTCGCGGCTGACCCTGAGAAGAACTCGCTACTTTGAACCCTGAACCTCTGGATCCTGCTGGCGCTGCCGCGGCCCAACCTCGCTGAAACCACCTTTGGAGTCCTGCTGGCGCTGCCGCGGCCCAACCTCGCTGAAACCATCTTCGGAGCCTGCTGGCGCTGCCGCGGCCCGACCTCGCGGAACCCCCCAGCTCGAGGATTGAGAGCTGAGCGTAGGGTATCCCTGTGCCAGACTGGTACCAAGACTGTCCCGCTACCCTTTTCCCCCAGTTACCGAGACTCTAAGGATCCCTCGATCCGTTTGTACATATTGCCGAAAGAACCAAGCGTTATTACTGATAAAGATTCTAAGAAGTTACCCTCTTGTGTGGTGTCCCTTTGTAGTGGTGTGATTGCTCTGCTGTGACGATTCTAGGAGAGGACCCCCATCTAGGAGGCCTCTCGACGGCGCTCGGCCAATTCCATAAGGAGAGGTGTGTCTCGGGGTGGTCAGTCAGACTTCTTCTGCCTCCCCAGGGACCGCCTTTCTAACACTTGGGCTCGGTTGTTCCTGATCTTCTTGATAACTATGGGCAGGGTTGGCATTGGTGGAAATGCGTACAGGAAGACTGAATTCCAATTGAGACTAAAAGCATCTCGGAGCGAGAGCCGCCTTCCAAATTCTGATAAAGCAGGACCTCTTCTTAATCTTAAATAATGGAGCAGTCATTCAAGGGAAATCTTTCAGCATTATGTTCATTTTTATCGCTTCAGCGAGTACTTCTGCGTCGAGCGACCAGAAAGCCTGTGTGGCAGACATAACAACGAGCATATATACAATACTTGATTACATAGAATAACATTGATAACAATGACCTCCGCAAAAAAAAGGGTTAAGAGGGTCATGGAGATTGCATAGCTGCAGGAAGGAGGTTCCCAGACAGGTTTTCTTGGTTTTGGTTGCCAACAGTAATAAAATTCCTTTAGTTGTCTTGTTTCAAGACATACATCATACAACATCTTATCGTAAACCTTGAGAAAGGCAACCGAGAGCTGGAACAGCAGCAGTTAATCACAGGTAAGGTACTGTAAAACTTTAACCATCTGACAGGCTTTCCTTTATCCCTGGATAACGGGTACATAAATATGTAACCAATAAGCACTTTCTATACTCTAAAAGTTGAACGATTATCCTTCCAGCTGCAAGGCCATTTCTTTATCAGAAACTTAATAGCACCAGTTCTATAATTGTCAGAACATGCTTTACTTGCAGCTAATTATCTTCTTAGTCTGCAAGTCCAAAAGCCCGTTATTCATTCTGTGTAAAGGATATTCTTCCCAGTGCCCACCACCTTACATTTCTTACTCAGAGACTGGAGTCTTATCCCTCGAGTGAGAACAATTTATGTTCTACATCTGGCCTACCTTTGTTACAAAGGTCAAGAGAAACGTTCAGAGAACCTGCCAGCTATTGAACCAGCAGGGATATGCACTGACGTTCTGGCTATGTCCAAAGACGCAGGGCCATTTGACAGAAGGTCCACAACTCCACCCGCCCTGTTTGTTGCAGTACCACTTTGCGGTGGTGTTGGCACCCTTGATCTCTGCAGATGAGTTGCACCCACCCTCATCACCTTGGTGAACACCTGAAGGGTTCTAGTAAGGTTAAAGGGGAACACAGTTAACTGGAAATGCTCCTGACCTACCGCCAACCGCATGTACCTTCTGGGGGTAGGCAGGACGGTAATGTGGAAATGTGTCCTGCAAGTCCAACGCTACCATCCAGTCTCCCGGACCCAGGGCAGGCAGGACTTGAGCGAGCGCGAGCAGTTTTAATTTCTCTTTTTTCAGGAAGAAATTAAGAGGGCGCTGGTCTAGGATACGACAAAGGCCTCTGTCCTTTTTGGGCACCAGAAAGTAGCGGGAATACTTTTACTACTGACCCCCCCCCCTCTCTCTGGCTCCCTTGGCCAAGAGAGTCATCACTTCCTGGCAGAGTAAAGAAAGGTGGTCCTCCGTCAGCCTGTTGCAAGTGAGTGGCATGTGGTTGGAGGGGGGTGGTCTCAAAGGGGAGGGAGTAGCCCTTTCAGACAATCTGGAGAACCCAGCGGTCAGATGTTATTAACCTCCAGAGGTGCAGGTGATGGCATATCTTGCCTCCCACTGGTTACCCATGATGATCGCAGAGCGGGCCAAAGAGGTTAAGCTGCGTCTGCCGGGGGAGTGAATGATTAGGAAGCTTGCATGCTGTGATGGCTGGGCAGGTAGATACGAGGTTGGAACTCCTTCCATGGCCACGATAAGGCTGAAAGGTGTGCTGTGGTTGGCGAGGGCACATGAAAAGGCCCAAGGAGCTGGCTGTAGGTCTGCTCTCTTTGAAGTGCTCTTGTGCTGAGTCCACTCTGTCTCGGAAGAGACCAGATCCATCGAAGGTCATGTCCCTAAGCAAAGTCTGAACATCCCCTGACAAGCCAGTCGTTGTCTGTAAGACCACTGACTAAGAAACTGCTCTGGATAGTGAGTCAGTCATGTCTAGCCCACATTGGATTGTGAATTTAAGCTGCATCTCTACCTTCAGCCGTAGTTTAGGAGAGTATGGCCCGAGCCTCCTCTGGGACTATCGGCAGCCCCTGCTCAACCAAATCCCAGAGTTAATTGGAGTAATGACCCAAAATACATGCAATGTTTACATACCGCAGTGCCAGGCTATTGGAAGAAAACATTTTCTTGCCCAAAATGTCAAGCCTTTTGGATTCCTTATCTGGTGGGGTGGTAGGGAATGTGCCAGGAATAAACCACCAAGTTTTCCGATGTAGGGTGTTGAGTGAGGAAACTGGGGTCCCTTTGGGGCGTGCAATGGCGGCAGGCAATTGTCCTGTTCATAGGAACCTCTGCTGTCTGGTAAGAAGCCTCCTGCTAATAAAGGTAACTGTCTGATCAAGGCCCCCTTTGTTTAGCTGTGACAAAACTGCCCCAATCCCTTGCTCTGAAGCATCAGTCTGAACTACAAATTCTTTTGTGTAGTCAGGGGCCAGTGACACTGGTGCTGAACACATAGAAGGCTATTGACACTCTGAAAGCTGCTGACACTTTGGGGTCCAAATCACCTTTTTGGGCCTCTTTTTCGAAGTCCGTTCCGTAAGGGGACCCACAATGGTCCCATAATTTTGAACAAACCTTCTATAGTACCCTGTCAGTCAAAGGAATGCCCTGACCGGAGTCTGGTTAACAGGAGCTGTCCAATCCAAAATAGTTCGGATTTTAGCTTGGAGAGGCTGTACATGGCCCCCACCTACCAGGTGGCCCAGGTACACCACAGAACTCTGCCCTATTTGGCACTTGCTTGCCTTAATAGTCAGGCCTGCCTGCTGCATGGCCTGAAGCACTTCCCTTAGGTGGTTTAAGTGATCCCCCCAGGTAGAACTGTATACAACTATGTAATCCAGGCAAGCTGCACTGAAGTGTGTCAACCCAGACAAGACCTTGTTCACCAACCTTTGGAAGGTGGCAGGTGCATTCTTTAATCCAAAGGGCATTACCATGAACTGATAATGTCCCTCTGGTGTGGAGAATGCTGACCTCTCCTTTGCTCCATCAGTGAGGGCAATCTGCCAGTAACCTGAAGTCAAATCAAAAGTACTTCGGTACTTAGCAGCCCCTAACCTATCAATGAGCTCATCAGCTCTAGGTATAGGGTGAGCGTCAGTCTTTGTGACTGCATTCAAACCTCTGTAGTCCTCACAGAACCTTAACTCCTTGGGTCCCCTTGAGGATTAGGTGTAGGTACCAGTACCACTGGACTGGCCCATGGACTCTCAGACGGTTCAATTACCCCCAGCATCTTAGCAACCTCCGCTTTAATGCTGGCTCTGACGTGGTAAGACAACCTGTACAGTTTATTTTTGACAGGTAGGCTGTCACCAGTGTCAGTGTGGTGCACACACCACTCGGTGATGCCTGGGGTCAGAGAGAACAGGCCAGCAAACTGCTCCAGCACCTGCTTACAGTCTCTGTGCTGCTGATCTGTCAACTTGCGAGAGAGCACAACTCCCTCCCCTGACCCCTCTTGCACATTAGTGGAGAGGTCGGACACAGGCTCAGTTTCCTCCTCCACACCCTCATCAGTGACCAGTAACCTGGTCATGTCTGCCCTGTCATGGTGGGGTTTCAATCTATTCACATGCAGGACCCTGTGAGGGTTCCTGGAGGTCACTGTAGGCGATCTCTAATCGTAGGGATCGACCCTCTGTGCACAACGATAAATTTCGCTATGTTGCAATTATGAAACTATATGATGAATTATTCTGCCCAAAATTGTACCACGAAGTTTGACTTCAAGTTATGCTTTTAATTCCCTCGTGGGTTCATGAATTCATTCATATTGCATTTTTATCCAACGTGGTTGCTTAATTAACATGTTCCAAATGATTCAAACTAATTGGAGATAAATATTCCCAATGCATTTTGTGCACATGAGTGCACTTTTTCAGGGGAATCTAGGGTTAACCAAAATAATTTATTCGTCAATCTTTATTTCGATCTACACGATCATAAAAGATGTACAACAATTAATAATCCAATAAAAAAAGATTGAAGTAACACTGCAACATTAGTCTAAAAAGTTACATTATTATTAAAAAATATATTCATTTCCTCGATAGATCTAGCCAACAGTAAAATGAACAGTTATCAAGTATCTCCAGCCACCTGCAACAGGCGGGTGCGAACGTGCCACATTGCTGTTAGGTATTTTGCCATGGCAAAAGCAATCGGCGGAGATAGTTCAGTCTTTAAAAGTCTGTACGCAGGAGAAAACCATCTAAATCCCAAGTTTTTAAGAAGGGGGACAGGCCAGTATTTTCTAATGTTCCGATAGGCTTCACAGAAAAGAACCACATGCAGATCATTCTCCTTGTGATAGGCGCAAGCTGGGCATTCCTCTGCTGAAGACCTACGGGACCATGATTTTTGTGAATGACCTGAGAGGAAGTGTCCCATACCTCCACTGTAGAAATAACTTCCTTGTTAAAACAGGAGTCATGCCATCCAAAACGCATTCCAGGTTATAAGAGTCTTTATTTTTGATAAAAAGATTTGTTAGGGATCCATCACGGGTGGTGTCCAGGGCAAGAAAAAGCATATAGTCATAATAAACTTTGGACAACACTTTTCGTGGGATCCTGCGACTTGCTCCTTCCGGGTCAGTCCATAATTCGGGTAGTCCCAGGCTCTCACAGGTTCTCTTTATATAGCTTAACCATGGCACGTTGGTGGCATTTGGTAGGGATATAAATTCCTGTAGCTCAGATCTGTAGGTAGTCGGATCTTGGCTACTCCAGAGTCGTCGCCAAAAAGTTAGTGGTTTGAGGCCGAGTTCTTCTGCTATTGGCCTCAAACCTAGGTCCAGTCTCCGGGGCAGGAGTGGGGTGCTAGATGGGAGAGCTACCAGCTGCCTGATAAATTTATTTTCTGTTATCATCAAATCTTGGGATGAAATGTGCCCCCACAGCTCCCCCCCATAGGTGACTGCACCCCGCGCCTGGGATTTGTATATTTGCATGGCAGGGCCAAATGGTCGATATGATGATTTACTCGCAATCCTGGAAATGCCACCCGCTATCTGGACTAATTTCATATTGGCTTTAGTCCGGTGTGCTCCCCATGTCATGTTTTGGTTTAGGGTAACCCCCAAATACTCAAATGTGAAGACCCTCTCCAACCACACAGAACCTAGCAAGGGATTGGGGCGTTTAGAAGGTGTGGGGTTTAGGATCATACATTTTGTTTTCTGTGGATTGATCTCTAGACCCCTTTCGGTGCAGAATTCAAAAAACCCGTCCAGTACCCGCTGTATTCCCATAGGGGATTTGGACAGCAGCAGGGTGTTGTTCGCAAACATTATAGCGGGCACCCTGCTGCCGTTCAATTTAGGAGCGTCAATATTGGCGATCCTTGTCAGGTGAGCGATTACCCCGTTCACAAAGAGGCAGAACAGGGTCAGTGCGAGCACGCAACCCTGTCTCACCCCTCTGCGAACGGGGAATCTTTCCGTTAAGTTACCACTTCTCCCACATCTGACACGAGCAAAATTGTTCTGATGTAATTTTATCAGGATGGAAAGGATGTCTCGAGGAACACCTAACTCAGCCAACACACTCCATAGCTTAGATCTTGGCAACAAATCGAAAGCGGCACGCAAGTCCACGAAAACCGTGTACAAGGTGCCGCCCTCGATCCGTGCAGTCCTCCAATAAATGAGATTTAAGCAGAATATCTGGTCGGTTGTGGACACCCCCCTTCTAAATCCCACCTGGTATGGGCTCAGGGTAGCCATTTCCTCGAGCCAGTTCTGTAGCCGGTCTAATATTAGCCTACCAAAAAGCTTCTGTGACACGTCAATGAGACTAATTGGTCGGTAGTTGGCTGGGAGCAGAGGCGAGCCCTTTTTAAATATGGGGACCACATCTGCGCCCAGCCAAGTTCCGAGAATCTCCATGCCCTTGAGAACAGCATTGAAAATTATCAAAAGGTAGGGTGCCCACACACCTGGCTCTTGTTTGAATAGGTCGCCAGGGAGCCCATCCAACCCCGGGGCTTTGCCTGTTGACAGCCCTGCAATAGCTGCCCGTACTTCTTTTTCTGTAAAGGGCTCACACTCTGCCTCATTATTTGAAATACGGGGGTTGGAACTCGGATCCTCCTCCTCTGCTGCATATAGGGACTGATAATGTTCTTGCCATACACTCGGGGCAATGTTTGGTTCTATGGCCGACGGAAGCTCTTCTGATCCAGTATTAACTATGTTGGACAGGCCGCATGGTCGGGCTGCCCCCCTCCCCGCAATGGGACCGGGACCCTGGCTCTCCCTGCATCCCCAGCCAGAGTCCCCACACGACCAACCGAAGTACCCTGCAATCCCTCCACTACAAGACACCAGCTCCGGACCCAGCCGGCCCGGGTCACCATCCACACCACAACATCGACCCGGCCGCCATCTTGGGGCACTGCAGCACGAGGCCGCGTGGCCTCAGCTCGACCCTAACCTGGGCCCGGCCGGCCCCGACATCGAGGCACCAACCTCCCCCCCAGGAGGCAGAGTGACCACTTGGCGGGTCAATGGGAGAAGGAATCGTCAACGGCTCTCCTCCGCCAGGTGTCGATCACCCCCGGCCGCCCTGAGCGCTGGCTCCACCCCCCTGCTGGGTGTCTGGACTCCCTCATCCCGGACCCCCCGGCCCCCCAGGCGCGAGGGTCCGGACATCAAAGGGGACCAGACCTATAACTGGGGCAGGGCCAGACCAGGACGGCAGTTGTATCCTGGAGTCGAGAGACCCGAGAAGAACTCATCCGTAACTGGCCTGCTGGCGCTGCCGCGGCCCTCTGCCTCGTGAAACCATCGTCTTGGCCTGCTGGCGCTGCCGCGGCCCTCTGCCTCGTGAAACCATCGTCTTGGCCTGCTGGCGCTGCCGCGGCCCTCTGCCTCGTGAAACCATCGTCTTGGCCTGCTGGCGCTGCCGCGGCCCTCTGCCTCGTGAAACCATCGTCTTGGCCTGCTGGCGCTGCCGCGGCCCTCTGCCTCGTGAAACCATCGTCTTGGCCTGCTGGCGCTGCCGCGGCCCTCTGCTTTGTGAGACTATCATCTTGGCCTGCTGGCGCTGCCGCGGCCCGATCCACAGACACTCCAGCTCGAGGATTGTGAGCTCGCCTCTTACCCCCACCGGTACCGATCCGGTACCAAGACTGTCCCGCTACCCCCTTTCCCTACAGAGACTAGAAGTGAGAGGACCCCCGGGTCCGAGACCTCCTGTATCGCTTATAACCTTGCCTTACGAACCTTATATAAAACCTTGAACTCGACTTGGTGTGGTGCCTGTTTGTGGGGAGGGAGGTAACTTGTCTGTACGATCGCCGGAGACGGTCCCCCTCGGGGATCTCTCCCTCAGTGTCCGGCCGACCCTCAGGGTCCCCGTCTAACATTGGTGGCCAGCGACGGGATCCGAACCTACGCATAATCGTACAGAAAGTTACCCGACCCACGACACACGACCACCATGACAACAGAGAGCGGAACAACGGAGAAATTCCAGATGGAAAAATTGGAAGACTACAACCACCGAGAACTGAAGCAATATTGCATGGAACTTGGTCTCCCAACCACGGGTCTGAGTACGAAGGAAGACTTCAAACGAGCCCTAGAAGCCTGGGCAGAAACGGGTACGGCCGTACCCCGAACACAAACATCCGAAACAAGCCCCGCACCAGCTAAAGAAGGAGCGGGTCTCTCCCTGGAAGAGATCCGAGAAAGAGAAAAAACCAGACTCCACGAAATAGAACTAGCCCGACTTCGCTTGGATGGAGAACTCAAGCTGGCAGAACAAAAAATAACCCTGGAACACTTACGGCTCAGGGAAGAGCGAGAAGACAAGCAAAGACAGAGAGAGCTAGAGGAAAAGAAAATAGAGTACGAACATGAGCGCAATCTCAAAGCACTGGAGATCCAGAAACAGAATAAAGACCTCGGGCTCCCCGAACGACCGACCCCGTCGGCCTCGACCGAACCCAAGGTTCACATCCCCAAAGATGTCATCCGGGAATACCACAAGAACGATGATATACAGCAGTGGTTTAAAGCCTATGAGGTGGCAATGACCTCCCACCGGATTCCCCGAAGCGATTGGGGAGCCGGATTATGGGGGAGGTTTGTCAACGAAGGGTGGGACGCCCTGCTGCAACTCCCGGACCAACTGATGACCTCCTACGACCACATGAAGGCCGCCCTCCTCACTCGATACGGGCTCACCCCTGAGATGTACCGCCAACGGTTCCGCGACTGCAAACGGATTCCGGGTACCACTTGGGTGGAGTACGTGAACTTTTTTAGCCGAGCCTTCGAGGGGTGGATCAAGGGCAACAAAGTAACCACCTACGAACAACTCTTTGACCTGATCGTATGGGAACACCTGTCGAACAACTGCTTCGTAGAGCTCCGGCAACACCTCCTGGACAGTAAGCTAACCGACCCTCGACAACTCGCCGTCGAAGCCGACCGGTGGGAAAGCACCCGAGTTGGCCGGAACGCACCCAGCGAATTATCCAGACCGTATCGCCCCCGAGGGGGAGGAGGAAGTCAGGGTCGGGGTAGAGACCCCGGCCCCTCGTCACCCCCCAGAAACCCCTCGACCCCGGTTGGCCGAGGAAGCCCTGCCGTCCGGGCCGGTTTCCGGGCCAACATTACGTGCCACAGGTGCCAGCGACCCGGCCACTACGCCAGCGATCCCAACTGCCCAAAGAATCCGAACACTACCCCCCGCCAAGTTGCAGCGGCGGCCCTAGGGGAAGAACTAATCCCGGAAGACCAAGAAGAGTACGAGACCGACCCCTCGGAATGGGCCCCCGCCGCCATGGCACTGGTCTGCTTAGGGGAGAGAGACATGATTCCGCGGGCCCCCCTTCCCGCCAATACACAGAAGTACGGACAATGGGTCAACATTAATGGCCGCCGGGCGGAAGCCCTCCGCGACACCGGGGCCAGTGTAACGGCGGTCCGACGCCACCTCGTCACTCCAGACCAAATCTTGCCGAACATTCTTTGCCCTGTCCGATCAGCCGACAACTCTGAAAGCCTATGCCACATGGCCTGCGTCCCCTTCGAGTGGGGAGGAGTAACAGGGATGTTAAAAGTAACTGTCCGCGATGATGCCCCCGTGGACTGCCTCCTGGGAAACGACCTTGAAAGCTCTCCCTGGGCAGCTGTCGAACGGAGGGAGCACCTGGGGATGCTCGGCCTCCCCGAATGGGTCTGCGTCACGACCCGGTCCATGACCGCCCGCGCGGTCCCCAGCCCAGAAGAGCCCGAGTGGCCAGAACCTCCTCCCGCGCTCATCCCAGAGGAGGCCGCCCCAGAAGCCAGTCCATTGACCCAAACCGAAGAAGGATCCGCCCAGCTTCGGGACGTCCCTGACCTGGCACAATGGCGGCAGGAGGGAGGCCCCACGCAGGACCAATTCCGGGCCGAACAGAAAACCTGTCCCTCTCTCGAAGGACTCCGGCAGCAAGCCCTGGCCCAGAGCACCGGGGATACCTCGGGGGCCCACTGGATCTACTGGGACCAAGACCTGCTCTACAGCGAGCAGAAAATTGCCGAACTAGGGGCCAGTCGGGTGCTGGTGGTGCCCCTTCGCTTCCGAGACTTCCTCCTGAACTTAGCCCACGATGTCCCCCTTGCCGGACACCTGGGGCAGGATAAAACCTACGACCGCCTGGTGACCCATTTTTTCTGGCCCCACATGCGGAAGGATGTCTCCAACCACTGCAAGGCCTGCCCCACCTGCCAGGCCAGCGGAAAAAGTGGCCGAAAAATCAAAGCACCGTTACAACCCTTTCCTGTCGTCACCACCCCGTTTGAACGGGTGGGAATAGACATTGTGGGGCCCCTCGACCCTCGAACAGCCCAAGGACACCGGTTCATCCTGGTCCTGGTAGACCACGCCACCCGCTATCCCGAAGCCATCCCTCTTCGGACGGTGACGGCCCCCGTGGTGGGCCGGGCCCTGATGGGGATCTTCTCCCGGGTGGGGTTCCCCCGGGAGGTCGTCAGTGACAGGGGCACGAACTTTATCTCCAGATATATGAAGTCCCTCTGGCAACAATGCGGGGTCACCTACAAATTCACGACCCCCTATCACCCGCAAGGAAACGGCCTGGTCGAGAGATTCAACCGCACCCTCAAGGGGATGATTATGGGTCTAGAGGAACCCCTTCGACGCCAGTGGGACGTGCTACTCCCATGCCTCCTGTTTGCCTATCGGGAGGTCCCGCAGAAGTCCCTCGGCTTCAGCCCATTTGAACTCCTGTACGGGCACCCCGTCCGGGGCCCCCTCAGCCTAGTCAAGGAAGGTTGGGAGCAGCCTCCCCAGAAAACTCCCCCGGACATCTACAGGTACCTCCTGGCTCTCCGCAACCAGACCCGGCGGTTCCGAGACACCGCCAAAACCAACCTCGAGGCCAGTCAGGAGGACATGAAGAGGTGGTACGATCAGCACGCGTCCTCCATTGAGTTCGAGCCGGGACAACAGGTCTGGGTGATGTCCCCGGTTGAACCATGTGCACTCCAAGACCGATGGTCCGGGCCCTTCAAGGTAATCGAACGCAAAGGGCCCGTCACCTATTTAATCGACATGGAGACTGCCCGGAACCCCCTACGGGTCCTCCATGCCAACAGACTAAAACCCCATTTTGTGCGATCCGAGCTCAGCCTCCTGATGGCTACCGATAATGGGACAGAAGAAGACTCCGAACCCCTTCCGGACTTACTGAGGGCCTTCGAGCAGGACGGCTCAGTGGAAGGGGTCCAGCTCTCCGAGGCCCTGTCCCCGGAGCAACGCCAAGACTGCCAAAGGCTCCTGAGACAGTTCGCCTCCCTGTTCTCCCTCACCCCCGGAGTCACCCCCTGGTGCCTCCACGATGTGGACACCGGGGACAGCCCTCCTATTCGGCACCGGGCGTACCGCGTACCAGACCGGGTACGAGCCTGCATCCAGACCGAGGTGTCCAAAATGCTGGCCCTAGGAGTGATCAAACCCTCAGACAGCCCCTGGGCAAGCCCAGTCGTCCTGGTTCCCAAGGCAGCTGCCCCAGGCGTTGCCCCTGAGCTCCGGTTCTGCGTGGACTATCGTGGGCTGAATGCAGTTACCCGGACCGACGCTCATCCCATCCCCCGGGCCGACGAGTTAATTGACGGGATGGGGGCCGCCCGCTACCTGAGCATCTTCGACCTGACAGCGGGCTACTGGCAGATCGGCCTCACCCCTCGGGCCCAAGAACGATCCGCCTTCTCTACCCCAGACGGGCACTACCACTTTAAAGTCATGCCCTTCGGCATGAAAAACGCCCCGGCAACGTTCCAACGGCTGGTAAACCAGGTACTGGCGGGCCTGGAAGACTTCAGCGCCGCCTACCTGGACGACATTGCTGTGTACAGCCACCAGTGGATCGACCACCTCCGCCACCTGCGGGAGGTTCTACACGCCCTCCGGCAAGCCGGGCTCACCATCAAGGCCAGCAAGTGCCAGGTTGGCCAAGGGTCCGTGACCTACCTGGGACACCAAGTGGGAAGCGGGCTGGTGGCCCCCCTCCAACTCAAGATTGCTGCCATCCAGGCCTGGCAGCCCCCTACGACCCAAACGGAGGTCCGGGCCTTCCTGGGGCTCACCGGATACTACCGGCGGTTCGTGAAGGACTATGGCAGCATCGTGGGGCCCCTCACAGAGCTCACCTCCAAGAAGAGCCCCAAAACAGTCAACTGGACCCCGGACTGCCAATCGGCCTTCGAGAGACTAAAGACCGCCATGTGCACGACCCCCGTGCTCCAGGCTCCCGACTACAGCCGGGAGTTCATTGTGCAGACGGACGCCTCCGATCATGGTGTGGGGGCCGTCCTCTCCCAACTCAACGCCGAAGGGGTCGACCATCCGGTGGTCTTCATCAGCCGACGCCTCTTGCCCCGAGAACAGCGCTGGAGCACCATTGAGAGAGAGGCCTTCGCCGTAGTCTGGGCACTCAAGAAGCTCCGGCCCTACCTCTTCGGCACCCACTTCCGGGTGCAAACAGACCACCGACCCCTGCAATGGCTGATGCAAATGCGGGGGGAGAACCCGAAGCTGTTGCGCTGGTCCATCTCCCTGCAGGGGATGGACTTCACGGTGGAACATCGTCCAGGTCAGGACCACGCCAACGCCGACGGCCTGTCACGCTTTTTCCGCCTCAGCGAGGAGAGTCCCCCGGAAGATGGCTGACTCTCCCCGCCTTCAGCTGGGGGGGACGCATGTTGGACAGGCCGCATGGTCGGGCTGCCCCCCTCCCCGCAATGGGACCGGGACCCTGGCTCTCCCTGCATCCCCAGCCAGAGTCCCCACACGACCAACCGAAGTACCCTGCAATCCCTCCACTACAAGACACCAGCTCCGGACCCAGCCGGCCCGGGTCACCATCCACACCACAACATCGACCCGGCCGCCATCTTGGGGCACTGCAGCACGAGGCCGCGTGGCCTCAGCTCGACCCTAACCTGGGCCCGGCCGGCCCCGACATCGAGGCACCAACCTCCCCCCCCAGGAGGCAGAGTGACCACTTGGCGGGTCAATGGGAGAAGGAATCGTCAACGGCTCTCCTCCGCCAGGTGTCGATCACCCCCGGCCGCCCTGAGCGCTGGCTCCACCCCCCTGCTGGGTGTCTGGACTCCCTCATCCCGGACCCCCCGGCCCCCCAGGCGCGAGGGTCCGGACATCAAAGGGGACCAGACCTATAACTGGGGCAGGGCCAGACCAGGACGGCAGTTGTATCCTGGAGTCGAGAGACCCGAGAAGAACTCATCCGTAACTGGCCTGCTGGCGCTGCCGCGGCCCTCTGCCTCGTGAAACCATCGTCTTGGCCTGCTGGCGCTGCCGCGGCCCTCTGCCTCGTGAAACCATCGTCTTGGCCTGCTGGCGCTGCCGCGGCCCTCTGCCTCGTGAAACCATCGTCTTGGCCTGCTGGCGCTGCCGCGGCCCTCTGCCTCGTGAAACCATCGTCTTGGCCTGCTGGCGCTGCCGCGGCCCTCTGCCTCGTGAAACCATCGTCTTGGCCTGCTGGCGCTGCCGCGGCCCTCTGCTTTGTGAGACTATCATCTTGGCCTGCTGGCGCTGCCGCGGCCCGATCCACAGACACTCCAGCTCGAGGATTGTGAGCTCGCCTCTTACCCCCACCGGTACCGATCCGGTACCAAGACTGTCCCGCTACCCCCTTTCCCTACAGAGACTAGAAGTGAGAGGACCCCCGGGTCCGAGACCTCCTGTATCGCTTATAACCTTGCCTTACGAACCTTATATAAAACCTTGAACTCGACTTGGTGTGGTGCCTGTTTGTGGGGAGGGAGGTAACTTGTCTGTACGATCGCCGGAGACGGTCCCCCTCGGGGATCTCTCCCTCAGTGTCCGGCCGACCCTCAGGGTCCCCGTCTAACAAACTACCTGCCAAAATGTACGCGAATCCCTGGTGGCAAGTGCACCAGCGAGTTCCTCCCAATGGTGTTGATCCCATTCGATCTTAGCGCTTACGAGCAATTTCTTGTACGCCCGTCTTCTGGCCTGTATCTCCTCTCTACTTTTCCCTGCATTAATGGCAAGTAGGAGTTCTCTTTTGGCAACCCCGCATGAGGCGTTATACCAGGTCTTGTGATGTGTTGCACCACCTCTGCCAGTGCCCTTAGAGAGAAGATCTAGATCCATTGTTGCTATTAGCTCCTCATGTGTCAGCCATAACTGGTTTCGAGTTTTTTCGTTGCTAGGTTTCTCCCTGAGTATATTATCTTTTTCCAATACTGGAACAATTCTGGCATAAAGCCTGGGAAGCTTTTCTCGACTTGTGGCCAATTTTTCCCATCTGACTCTCCTTCTGTTATTCTCGAGGAGGAGCCCTGACTTGGGCCTTGGCTCCCCCAGCCCTTTGCCCACCTTACAAGGGAGGTCATAATCCAGTTCAAGGGCGTTATGGTCACTGTCTAGTCTGTCTATCACCCTGAAGTCAATAATACATGACCAAGATGACAGTTGGACTAGGACGTAATCCAATCTTAATTCCTTCCCCAGCTTGTTAAAAGTGTGCTTGCTTGGGATGTCCGATCAGATACGCCCATTACACGCCCTAAGGCCATGTTTTAGAGTAAGAGCTGTGGTGGTCGACTCTCGTGCAGTGGCTACTGGTCTAGAATAGACATTTATTACTGCAAGTTTGCAGGAGTTCGGCCATTCCAGCAAGACAGCTAGAATATCCTCTGAAGCTAGGGGAAGGAGTGTAGCCTGGCAACCCAAATGGGAAGCTACCCAAGTTGCGAGCCCTCCTGACGGACGGCCCCTCCCCCCCCATTTCGCAGGAATAGAGAATACTGCAAAACCCTGGCGGGTTTGCTCCTGTCTTGCCCACGTTTCCTGGAAGAGGCATATGCTTTTAGAATCAATAAAAGAGACCCATTCCTGAGAGTCCATCTTGTTCGCCTACCCGGCTACATTCCAGGATATCAGCTTCATAGGTAAGGCCCTTGTAATTGGTGTCATAGTACCAGAGGGTTGATTCTCAGATGCGTTAGACATTACTATAAGTTTATTAATCAATGCACCCTGCCCATCCCCTGGATTCCTGCCCTCTCCCGGTAACTCACCGTGGGTAGATGTGAACTTTAGATGATGCGGGGGCACTCGAACTTTGGCTGTCCCTACCCTAGAGGCCGAAGTTTGCCCACGAGGATTAATACATTCCTCGTTGCCCTCTCTGTGGTGGTTGTGAGGGTGTTCCCTGCCTATTAACTTGGGCTGTCAATCCACCATTTCAAGGCTGCTATACCTATTGAAAGTTGGAAAATATGCTGGAAAATATGCTTGGTGTTGATTTCTATAGGGGCTCCTCTCTCTCTTTCCCCCCCCCCCCCCCCCCCATACACCACCCCTCCTGCGGCTGACCTCCCACCCTTCCTCGTCACTAAGTGGTGGCAGGTAATCTTGGACTTGTCTCCCAAGGTAATAAGGGTCCTCCCTCCCACCGCAGCTACTCTCCCACCCTCCCCCCGTTTCCGTGGGATGCCCAATCTCTGTTCTTCAGTTGTATAAATCCGCGATGGGTAGAAGAATGAGAGGGGGAGGGACTGAAAGTTATTCCCATGATCTTCGGGTGCCCAACCACAAATATAGGAGACTGTCCTGGGATCTCTAAAGCTAGTCAGGACGCAATCTCCACTAATTGATTTCCTCAAGTTTCCCACCCATGGGACCCGTCTTACCATAAGGACGTCGCTAGTAATGCCTCGCGGCAGGGGTCTATATGTGGACAACCAGCTAATCACCTTATTTTTTAGAGAGGCAGTCGACTCTTTGGCAGCAGGATTTAACTCTGGTACCCCTGCCAAGATTACGGTATAGGGACTCGCCTCCGGTGGTAAGTTCACTACTCTTACTTTATATGTATTCGTTTGAATGTTATTTACAGGTAGCGCCTCTTTCAGCGACTTGCTTGAGAGAATAACATTGTCCTTTGGGTGAGTAATTGTGTTTGGGACTGGAAGTGGTTGTGTTTGCATGTCTTCGGGTGCTTTTTGCATCGATACATTAACCGGGGGGAGGGAGGTCGTAATTTGGTGGGGCTTGGATTGTCTGGATTGGAGGGTTTCTGTGCCATTTGGCTTTGTCATAGTCGTGAGTGTGGCGCCCTTCTTTGTCTTTGGTTCCGCCACTCCTCTGCCTGCCTTACTCTCTATTTTCAGGCTGTCTGGTAACTGCACCGTGGATTTCTCGATGATGACCAGCCTGGCTTCGATCTTAATTAGGCGTGCTTCTAGGGGGCTTAAAAGGGACCTTAAGAGAGCGCCTATGTCTGCGAGTGTAATGTCCTCACAGGACGTCTCCAGTAAGTTAACATTATTGTGTACTGGTGAGTCAATGGGTGGAATGACCATGGGTGGGACCTCTGCACTGTCCAGATGTGTCTGCCCCAATCTGCTCTCTCCGGCGCTGTCAAGAACTGGTGTGGGGTTAAGTTTTGGCGTTTTTTCTTTCCGCCCCCCTTTGTTATGCCCCCCTCTTTTCCCTTTCTGGACTGCTCCTTCCCTCACCCCCCGTAGGTGATTACTATCTCTATTAGTAATACTAACTGTGTCAGATAGTTGGCCAGGAGTGGGGTGTGGGATTTGATTGGTTTGGGCCGTTGGTAAGGTCAATAGGCTCATGTCCACAAGATCACTTGGGTCCTTCGCACTATTGTTTATTAGGGAGTTTGTTAGGTCTAAGTTCACAAAGGACTGGTTTATACCAGATACCCCGTTAGTGGGCTCTATGTGCTCAAGCCTACACTCAGGGGTCTTAGCCAATGCCAATGGTCCCATTGACGATCTCCTCACCCAGTCAATTTCCTGTGAGATACGTCTCTCCAGCACCGTAATATCCTCGATCAAAAGTGATCCAGCTTTAACAAAGTAGTTGTCAATTTTACCTTTGGCGGCTCCACCCGCTGCCAGCGTTGTTTTGCTCCTTGTTTCCCTGGAACACATTTCTCCGTTCATGGTGTCCGTATTTTGGAGAGGAGGGGGGTTACGGCGAGCCGGGCAGGGGGGGGGGGCGGTCCCGGTCTCTGCCGTTCTCGAACGGCCTCAAATGGCCCGCCCTTTGCCCGGGCTTAGCCTGTGCGCGTTCCGTGTGCGCGGAAAGGAGGTAGCTTAAATGGCGGTCGGGCGTTGGCGGGAAGAGGACCAGCTGCGGCTGATGAAGCGCCGCAATGCAGGCTGGTCCTCGCAGTCCCGTGGGGCGCCTCCGATGTTGATGTTCACCTCCCAGGTGTCAGCTCCCCTCCCCTCAAAGCAGCAACAAGACGGGCAGAGTTCACCTCTACGAGCGGCTCCCGCGAAGCGGGGGCCGCGAGAGGTAGCAGAAAAGCAGGCAAATGTCACGGTCAGAAAAGCCGAGTCTCACTCCCAGGCTTAAAGGGCACAAAATAATTAAAATGAGTTCCACGCCATGTACATTAATACATTATTATGCATTATGTCATCAATTTTCACGAAGTCAACGTGTCAGTCCATGTTGTACATGGTGACTCTATTTATAATAAAGTTTGTAGTGGCGTATTCCTGACTCCTATTGAATGACAGCTACATGATGATTCTAACAGAAACCCGTCATTTCATACTTATATGCTTGAGCTACTAAATGACAGTGCGGTTTAACCGATCCGATTGCCAATTTCATAGAATGATTTATTACTATTACACTTTCAGTCAATATGGTTCTCAGCGTTCTGGCCCTCATTATTGTCTTAAATCCTGATTAGAGTTTATTCAGGCTTACCTCGCTCTGTTTGTCCTGAATTCAGCAGTGTTACTGACGATTCCTCATGTGCTATCGCGCATTCATCTAGCGGTTTAAAAGTAGTGTATAAACATAATAGGTGGACTAGCAGTCATGTGACTTCTTGAGTATGGGGGCCATCTTGGAAGGTGTTATTGTGCGATTTGGAACTGATCCGTGTATGTATCTAATATTCGAACAAAGTGCGATCAAAGAATTACTTGTGTTTAAAACCTGGCTGAAGCTTACCTCACGCTCAGTTAGTTCTAATTGTAACGATTTTTCAAACGATGAATCTAGTGTTATCGCGCGTTTGTCAAATGGCTTAAAGATGGATTCATGACCTAGAAGATGGACTGGACATCATGTGATCGCATGTTGGATGTGGGGGCCATCTTGAAATGAGTGTCCTAAGTGTGTAAGCAGCGGAACTATTCCTCAAATATATCTAAAGATCATAAGAGATGTAACCAGTGTGTAACTTATGTCTGATTTTCGAGTAAAGTATAGCAATATCATGTATCACATCACAATAAATGTGATGGGTGCATCATAGGTAAATCAAGTGCGCATGACAATTGACAAACCAAAACTATGTATCTCAATATGGTGGGATAAATTAAAATAGGCAAGTGTCAACATAAATATGATCAATTATAAGTAGCATGCGAATTCTAAGCGGTCATTCAGTCCTTTTGGTTTCAATGAATCCATCCTGTATATCCAACTGTTCTCCCTCTGCAGAAGAATTTTATTATTGTCTTTATCTTCAGTTTTCTTTATAACCTCTGGAATAGTAAACTTGAGTTGTGCTATGTTGTGAGATCTTTCATTGAAATGGGTTGCAACAGTGGACATGACACTTTTGGTTCTTATATTGCTTTTATGTTCCAATATACAAACTTTTATTTTTCTGCTGGTTTTACCCACATAAACTAAGCCACAAGGGCATTTGAGAAGGTAGATCACGTTTGAAGTATCACAGGTGGCAGTCACATGTAATTTGATTGGCGTGCCTTTTAACGGATGAGATGGTGTTTCCTGTGATTATGTTGTTGCAATTGCTGCAGTTATGGAAGGGTATGGTTCCTTTATGTTGTATGTTCTCAGATCTGTCGGTTGGTTTGAGTATTTCTTGAATGTTTCTGCTCCTCGTGTGTGCGAATATTGGGGTGTTGATGAAAATCCCTTTAAAATCCGGCTCGTGTACTAATATTGGCCAATGTTTATTGAAGATCTGTTTGTTTTGGTGGCTTAAAGTAGAGAATCTTGATATAACAAGTGTTCTGGATTGTTCTGGTTTCCTTGTGTGTTGTAGTAAATATTTGCGGTTCTTTTGGGCACATTTGGTAACCACTTGTTCAAGTATCCTGTCCGGATACCCTCGGTCTTTGAATCGGGTCACCATGGTTTCAATCTGAGTTTGTAGTTCGGTTTCATCTGATATTATTCTTTTAATTCTGTAAAGTTGAGATAGAGGTAAATGATTCTTCAATGTTAATTGGTGGAAGCTTCTGTAATGTAAAAGATTGTTGCGGTCTGTGGATGTTTTGAAAAGTGTAGTTACAATCTTGTAATCTTTTATTGAAATTAATACAACACTATCGGAGATCGAGGTATTGCTTGTTTGGTAAGTGAATTGAATCCAATCATTGATGGTGTTTAAGGCTTCCAATGTTGTGTTTAGTTTTTCAAATTGACCTTGCCATAAGACGAAAATGTCGTCAATGAATCTGAGAAATAACAGGGCATGTTATTGCCGGCTTTCCAAGCTGAGAATGTATTTGTTCTCAAATGCATTCATGAAGGTGTTTGCATATACTGGGGCGGCACAATTGCCCATTGAAGTGCCAGTTAGTTGCAGGTAATAATCTTCTTCCCAACGAAAATAACTTTGATATAGTGTGAATGTTAATAGTTCCAACAAAAATACCTGGAAATCTTTGTTCAGATGGGATGTTAATAACATTTCTTCAACTGCTTCTATCCCTAAGTTGTGGGGAATGGAGGTATATAGTGATTTGATGTCGATGGTACATAGCCATAGCTCTTTGTTATTAGGTAGCTCGATGTGTGTCAATTTGTTTAAGAAATCCGTGGTGTCTTTAACATAGGTTTTTGTAGATTGAACCAGTTCTTGCAAATGTACATCAAGAAATTTGCCTATTGATTCGTGGATGCTCCCTCTAGTTGTCACAATCGGTCTGAAGGGTGGATGTTTAAGATATTTATGGATTTTAGGAAGCATGTACAGGGTTAGTGTCCGTGGATATGGTTGGTTTAAATATTTCTTGTTTTTTTCTGTCATGATCCCGTCCGCCAGTGCTTTGGTGAGAATGGTTTGTATATCTTTTTGAAAAATTTCAATTGGATTATAGCCTAAGGGGATATATGTCTCCCTATCTTTCACATGATCATTGACTTGAGTTTTATAAAAGGTGGTATCCATTAATACTAGTGCACCTCCTTTGTCGGCTCTTTGACAAACTATGTCGGGGTTGTTCGAGATTTGTTTCAAGATATTGAGTTGGATAGGTTTTGAAATTTGGATCTTGATTTGAAGTTTAGTTTGTTGATATCATTCTTGATTATATTTTAAAAAGTATCCAATGTTTTATGGCTTATTGGAGCTTGGTAGGAACTACTTGTTCTTAGGTTTTTAAGTTTGTTGTCTACCATTTTCTCCTGGGGTTGTATGATGTTTTAAAAAAAATGTCGTAATCTCAATTTCCGCATTAATTTAAATGCGCTTACATCCAGCTCAAGCTTGTTTGTGTGATGTGTCAGCACAAATGATGTACCCTTTTGCAAGGTTTTGGTTTCCATTGGTGAAAGTTTATATGATGATAGGTTGATGACCAGCTGGTTTTTATTTAATTCTTCTTCCTGTTGCGTTTGGCTCCCTGGGTAGGAACTTTCAAAGGAATGGTTGATTGTTCGGTGTTTTTCGCCCCTCCTGGGTCTGCGCTGTCTTTTTGGCCTGATTCTAAAAAAGGCACTCTTGTTGTTGTTTGTATGGAAGTTGAGACAGATGGTTCTTCCGTGGGGTTCTTTTGTTGAGATGGTCTTGATTTCCCTTCAGAGGAGGAAGTTTCTGTTTCTGTGTTGGTATTGTATGGTTTGTTCTGTCTTCTTCTTGCATAGACCTCTGCCCATGTATAAACTTCCCCCATCTTATAATCGATGGTGTCTCTTTTTTGTGGATCTTCCGTTCATTCATTTCTTCCGTGTATTTGTCAGGTTGTGAGTTTAATTCATCCAAGGTTTTCTTCCACTCATCTTGTTCCAAAATTCCTTGTAATTCCACTTTAGATTCTGTAATTTCTTTGTTTCTTTGTTTAATTCTTCAAGTACTTTGGAAAGTTCTTCTGTGATAAGGATTAAATCCAGGGAGCACTTGTTTAGTAGGGCATACCATTGTTCGACGGATTCCTGGGGGTGCCAAGATCAACCAAATAGGTAACCTCACTCTTCTTATCTAAGATTGGGTAGGGCCCACTCAACTTGTCATGGAGGGCCCTGGGAGCCACAGGCTTCAACACCAACTGTCCTGGAGTATACTCCGGCATCTATGTTTCTTAACCGAAACTTGGTTAAACACTAATCATCCCGCCATTAATCTTGCAATACCCGCCGACTATAAATGTATCCATCTAGACAGAACGGGGAAATAAGGAGGGGGTATAGGGATCGCTTTCAAGAGTCATCTAAAAATAAAATGGCTTTCCACAACGTGTAACAGTACAATGGAATTGGGAATTTTTAAAGTTTCCATGTCTCCTTAAGTATTCTGGGACGGGGCATTGCTTTATCAGCCACCCGGAGCCAAAACAAACTTTGCCAACTTCCTGACGGAATTTATTGCCATGCAGGTATTGGCCTCTAGCAACTTTATTCTCCTGGGGGACTTCAACTTCTATGGAGAAGATGTAACGAACCCAGAAGTAACAAAGCTCATTTCCAGTCTGAGCGATATTGGCCTATCACAGAGGGTGCGTGGGCCCACCCATTGTGCAGGCCACACGTTAGATCTTATTTTCACAAACTCTGAATGGTTAAGATTATACCACCCCCCCCCCCCCTTCCCCTCACCTGGACAGATCATTGTATGATCCAAATTTCTTTCCAGTCCCAATCCAAGTCAATCCATATGAGCCATCAGAAGCCATTGAAAAATGTAATGAGACATTCTCCCAATTTTGGGTGGATCCGGGGCAACTGTGCCAGGACCCCTCGGCCATGCTGGCCAGTTTTAATTCAACCATGGCAAAGACGTTTGATGCTTTTATTCCGGTGAAAAATAGCGACCCAGTCACTCGGCGGCCTTCTGCCCCCTGGTATTCTGGTGATCTGAAAAGCAAAAAGTCTTTATGTAAAGCTTTAGAGAGATGCTGGATGAGTACAAAAAACTCTGCAGATAAATTAGCTTATAAATCATCTTTATCCCACTACCATCAACTAATCAAATTGGCCAGATGTTCATACCTTCGTAACCAAATTGAACAATCTGGAAATTCTGCTAAAACATTATTTAGCATCGTTAAGGATTTTTCCTTCCTCCCCCACCCCCAGCGTGTAAACAGTCACCTCCAGAATCTCAACCATTATGTGAGTCTATAGCGAATTTTTTCCAAGAAAAAATCTCTAGGATCTATGCTAATTTACCTGTCATGAGCATTGACAACCCTGGACCCACTACGATTCTGGACAATTCTTTGACATCCATCACCTGTCACCTCAATCAGTTTGAAACCATTTCGCTTGAGGATACAAACAACTTCCTCTTGGCAGCGAAATCAGGCTCACCGGCTGACTTATGCCCTCCCAGCACTATGGCCCTCCTCTCTCCAACCTGTGCTTCTGCAATACACTTTTTTTTTTTAACTCTTCCATCCTGACCGGTCGTATTCCGGCTACCTGGAAAGAAGCATACATACGCCCCATTCTAAAGAAACCATCTGCAGATCCCCAGGTACTCTGTAATTACAGACCAATATCCCTGCTGCCCTTGCTGGGCACAATGCTGGAAACAGTAATAAATAAACAACTTAGCCAGTATTTAGAATGCAACAACGTTCTCGACCCTTCACAATCGGGATTTCGCCCAGGCTTCAGCACAGAAACGGCTATTTTGGCTGTAACTGATACACTGAGACTCACCCTTGATGCCGGAGGATCCATGATATTGATTCTCTTAGATCTCTCCGCGGCATTCAACACCATATCGCATCGACTGCTGGCGGAGAGACTACATGAGTGCAGCATCGGGGGTGTGGCCCTGCAGTGGCTGAGGAATTTTCTAACTGATAGATGCCAAACCACTATTCTGGGTCCCTTTGCAGCTCACAAATATTTGCTGGACAAGGGTGTGCCTCAGGGCTCGTGCCTGAGCCCCACGCTCTTTAGTGTGTATATGGCTCCTCTAGCCAAGATTGTGCAACCATTCGCCTTCGAGATAGTCTCGTATGCGGACGATACACAATTGCTATTTCCAATCGGTTCCAACTCCACTGACGAGAAATCACGCTTCTCGGGTGGATTGTTAGCAATCTCAGCGTGGATGAGGGAGGGTTGTCTCCAGCTCAATCCAGGAAAAACGGAGCTTATGCTCCTAGATAGAGCCGCTCACTCTTGATCAGCTGACTGGCGGCCATCCGAGCTCTGTGAAGCCCCTACCCCTTTCTCCTCAGTAAAAAGTTTAGGAATCCAACTGGAGCACAAACTCACTATGAAAGATAACACTAAGTATATTTCAGGGTCTTGCAATTATAGCCTCCGCCTATTACGTAGAATACTCCCCTATCTACCACTAGAACATCGCAGAACAGTAGTCCAGGCAATGGTTGTGAGTCGGCTCAACTATGGGAACGCGTTGTTGGCCGAAGTAGGGGAGACAACGTTAATTAAACTTCAAGTGATTCAAAACACTGCTGCATGGATGGTTCTTAACCGCCCCCAGGATCCCCATCTCTTCCTTTACTTAAAGAACTGCCCTGGTTCCCAGTGAAAAAGAGATCTCCTTTTCAAGATCTGCTGTCTCTCTTTGAAAGCTCTTAAGGGGAAGGGCCCCCTCTTTTTGAAAAACAAGCTTTTCAAGCAGGTATCCGAATGCAATTTAAGATCTAACTCACTGGCCCTCCTGAAGGACCCACGCATTCGGTTAAGTCGTACAGGTGGTAGAGCATTTTCATACATTGCTCCCAAATACTGGAACTCGTTACCAGAGGCCTTGCGTAAACCAACATCCTTCATGACCTTCAGGAAACAATAAAAAACGTTCCCGTTTTAACCTGTTTTTTTGCTCGAGTAACTATTATCCTGACCTGCTTTATGTTATCTCCTAGGTAAGCGCTGAGGTGCCCCTGGGTGAGTCACGCGCTATACAAGAGCCCATAACATAACATAACATAGTAGCCTTTTGATCATACCAGTGGTTCATGAGCTCCTGGCTGGCCTCCAGTTTCCTCTTTGCCTTGTACATGTACTCCGCCGTTCTAGATCTCAGGCCTAGCACGTAATCAAGCACATTGTCCTTAGCTTCTTTAATAGGCTTCTCTAAAGACTCTTAGCAGGCTCAATGGCCCCCTCACAGGGTGTCCGAACACCAGCTCAAAAGGACTGAAACCAACCCCTTTCTGTGGCACCTCCCTGTAGGCAAACAGTAAGCATGGGAGGAGAACATCCCATCTCCTCCTGAGTTTCTCGGACAACCCATTTATCATGCCCTTCAGGGTTTTGTTGAATCTCTCAACAAGACTATTTCCTTGTGGGTGATAGGGGGTGGTAAACATCCCACATAGCAGTCAGATAGCTGGACAGGAAGTTTGTTCCCCTATCTGACACCACCTCTTTTGGAAAACCCACTCTGGTGAACACTGAACACACCAAGCAGTGCTCTAGCCACTGCAGGAGCATCAATGGTTCTAAGAGGTATGGCTTCAGGGTATCTAGTAGCATGGTCAACTACCACGAAGATATACCTATTCCCCAATGCAATAGGTGGGTCCAGGGGACCAACAATGTCCATCCCCACCCATTAGAAAGGAACCCCAACCACATGCAGTGGTATTAGGGGAGCCTTTGTCTTGCCCCCTGCCTTGCCACTGGCCTGACGGGTGACAAAGGAGCTGCAAAACTCATGTACCTTTTCAGACATAAGGGGACACGAGAAATGGTTCACCAACTTTTCCATGTCTTTGTCTGTCCCAAATGCCCTACCAAGGGGATATTTATTTAGGGAATTTGTAGAGCGCAGCTGTCACATTACAGGTATCCTGGCGCTAAGGCTTCACAAAGTGGGAATGGTGAGTTATTTATTTATTTATTTATTTATTTATTTATTTATTTAGGGAAATTGTGAGCCAAAGTCAGGATGAACTCTCTGTACTTCTGGGGCACCACCAAACTCCTGGTGGCCCCCTCCTTGAGGTTCCGGCCTCAGTATAAAGCAGTCCATCTTCCCAGTAGAGTTTGTGAAACCCACTGTCATCCCCCTCCTCTTGCTTATAAGCATCCGCCTCAAGCTCTCAAGGGTGGGACAGTCACGCTGTCCCTGACTGAACTCCTCTCTGGAGGGTCCACCTGCTCCTGTCAGTTCTGCCAAATCTGACAGCTCTGGCAGGGATTGAGTCCCTCCCTCAGAGGCCAGATCCTCCCCATCAGGGTTAGATTCTTCCTGCACCTCTGGAGTTCCCTGGGCTGGCTCGCCAGGCCCAGTGCCCTTGTCTGCTTGACCCCTTATTCCAGGGTCCAAGTGTCCAGTCCCTCCCTTCTGACTAGTCTGTGACCTAGTCACAGCACACACTCACTCAGGGAGCACCAATATTTTCATATGGAGTCCTCTCGCCACCTCTGACCACGCAGAGGCTTCAAGATCATTGCCCAGTAAACACTGGACTGGTAGCACCTTTGACACAGCTACCTTCATAGGGCCTATCACACCTCCCCATTCCAAATCCACCACAGCAAAGAGATGGAGTTTGGTAGTGCTGTCTGCATATGTCACCGGGTAAAACTCACCAGGTAACAACCTCTCTGGAGGCACCAGTTCATCCAGGACCATAGTTACACTAGCCCCAGTGTATCTGATAGCCTCAACCTCAGCCCCATTCACTTTAGACCTCTGCCTGTACTTGTCCATGTTTGGAGGTAAAGCAGCAAGGGTGGCAATACTCCTCCCACCCAGGGACACTAAGGTTGCTTCCACCACCTGCCTGTTCTGTACACCACCCTCCATCCCTACACTGACACTGGCAATCCCTATGGATGGCCCCTTAGGGGGGAGCTTCTTGGTGCAGACGACATCTCCCGGCTTATGCCCTGGCTGGTTACAGTCAAAGCACTTACCCACCTTTTGAGGGATCAAAGAACCTACCAGGCTTTCCCTGAAACCCCTCCCTTTGAATTTGGGTTGGCTATGGGCCAACCCAAATTCCCCTCCTTGTGCAGGTTTTTGTGGGTCTTTGGAGGACTCCTTAGGTTTTTGGCCTTCATTTCCCTGGGCTTTCCCCAGGGGAGAAACCTGTCCTCCTTTCTTCTGGTCACCCCCCTGGTGCTGAATGGAAACCCGGGTTCTCACCCACTCATCAGCTGATTCCCCGTGCTCTCTGAGGGTCTGTCAGCTTAGAGTCCACTAGATACTGGTGTAACTTCTCTTCTGCAAAATGAGTCGAAATGTGTTCTTTCAAAAACAAATTATACAATCCCTCATATGTGTCAACTTTGTTGCCAACAATCCAGCCTTCCAGTGCCTTTACTGAAACGTCCACAAAGTCTACCCAAGACTTTGAACTAAATTTCTGGGTGCCTCTAAACTTCACCATGTACTGTTCTGGAGTCAGACCAAATCTCTTGACTAAGCATGCCTTCATCTGCTGGTATGATTCTGCATCCTCTCCCTTCAGGGTCAGGAGCCTATCCCTCCCAGCTACTGGAATCAACTCCCACAGGAGTGCACCCCAATTCCTAGAGACGACCCTACTCATTTTAAGGGCCCTCTCAAAAGCTGCTAGCCACCTGTCAATGTCATCCCCCTCAGTGTACTTGGGTACTATGCCCTTAGGAAGTTTAGGTTCAAATCTACCACCCCTGGACATCTCAGCATCTTCTTCAATTTTGCTGCCACCATTCCTTTTCTCCTCCTCCCTATCCTGTTTTCTCTTAGCCAATTCAAATTTCTCCTTCTCCAAGGCAATCAACTCTAATTGAGCCTGAAGCTGTCTCTCTGCAAGGGACAGTAGTGGCACCTGAGTAAGGGACCCTTTCCCATTCCCACCACTACCTTGATTCACCTGGCTAACACTAGTCACAGTGGGAAAGGTCTCATCCTCACCCCTCTCTCTCCGGTGAGGTTGTGGGGAACATCTTCCCACAGGGCTCGACAAATCTACTCGACCGCTCGCATTTCCGAGGTAAATTTTATGAGGTCAAGCTATTTTTAGGTCCTACTCACCCTTTCTGGCGAGTAGGAAAACATACTAACTTTGGTCCTCCGTATTTGAAAACAGATCAAATGTGACAAGATAACAAGATGTAAAGGCCTTTGTATTGCTCGCAAAGCAAATGAGCAATAAAGATGCCTTTAAATCTTATCTTGTCACATTTGCTCCGCTTTCAGAGACGTAGGTCAAGTAGGTTACTGTTCGGTCAAGGAGATTTTTCAAGGTACTAGACCTGCAGGACTAGTACCATTTTTCAGATTTTTCGAGCCCTGTCCCACCCCCTTGGGTTCTCCTACGCTGCCTTGGCCCAGGCCTTTAGGGACTCGAGCAACCCTGCCTTCCTCATCCACTTGGCAGCACGCAACCCTTTAAGCCTACACTGTTCTCTAAGATCAGCCATCTTAAACTGGGACAGTTTAGCCAGGTCCAGCTCCATGGTTCCCTTGTTTTGGGTCACGAAAAACTAGGCACAATAGACCTAAAACAATTTGGAAAAATCAAAACAATGTATTAAAAACAGTTTAGTCCAAATTCCAAAAATCAAACTTAAAAGGTTTGTTCTAAGGCAATTTAGAGGATTTTTATAATCTTAAATCATTCACTGAAAGGTGTACTTTTTAAACACCAGACCTCATCCACACCGCTGTGCACCAAATGCCAACGCGCTATTGGTAGGGGCAAATGTAGGTCTGCCACTAGCAATAAGGCCACTAACACATGATAGGACCCAGCATAGGTCTTAGAAAATTATTCCTATGCTCAACCCTTGGTAACGTGGCTGCGAGCAGACAGGCTTAACTTCAAAGACAGGTATGTAAAGCATTTAAAAACACCATTTCAGTAAATAATTAAGACACAACACAAAATAAAAATCCAACACCAATTTATAAAAATAAGTAATATGTTTATCTTTAAAACGACACCAAAACAAATAAAATCCACTGTAGGGAACCAGAGATATGAATTAAAAAAAATTAGTCACTTTCTAATGCTTAGTGCCCCTTTTGTTATGTTGTTTTCTCTGTCCGGGACACACCTTTTATAAATTGTCCTGAAGAATTCTCACCACTGTGGTGGGCCGCCTTCTTCAGCAAGCGGGGTCCGGTTAGAACACCTTCCTGGAGTTCTCCTTGCGGGTCCCATAGTATCCAACACACAATCCAAGGTCCTGGAATCTCCGAGAGGGTCCTTGAAAGTGTGAAACTTCAATTCCGCAATCCACTTGAACAAAACCTTCCACTCTTATCCGTTGGCAGCAAGGTAATCCACAGGGCTGCAGTTTCACTTGGTGCAGTCTTCAGAGGTCAGGCCTTAGAGTTCCTTGCACAGTAAAATCTTTTCAGCAGGGCACTTCTTGCTTCAGTAAGTTCCAAGCAGCAGATCTGGAGGGCTCTGCCCCTCTGAGATACTTATTCAAAAATATCTGGGTCAAGCATCAGGTCACTTCTGACCAATGAGAGCAGGGCAACTCCTCATAGTTCTGACCACATCCTGTAGAGTGTGGCATTAGTTTGTCCCAGAGTACATAATTCTTCCAAATCCATAATGGTTGGTTTTCCAGCAAGCAGGTAAGAGCTGGCTAAACACCCCCCCCTGGGATGGCTTATTTCCATGGACTCTCCCCCTACCATCTGCACATACCTTCCTTAAGCCTAGCCCTGTCTATGGGTCTGGAGTGTCAGAGTGAAACTGAAGCCCAGACCTCCCCTCTGCCATTCAAGAGCATAGTTTACGACTCCACCTCCTGGCCTGGCATTCCTATAGACCAGCACACTGCCCTCACAGCAGAAGGGTTCTTTATCACCTCTTCAAAGCCGCCTGGCTAATCCACTTAACTCTGACCAATCAGGGCAGACCACTGGGAGGCTGAATTTGGACTTACAAACAAGAAAGTCTTCTAACTTCTTGTATGTACACTTTAGGAGAAATTCAACAATATCCTATTGTTGGATTTACTACTACCATTCAAGTCTTTGAATGGTCCGGCTAGTCCTCTCCTATCAATATTTATTATTCAATAACTTCCTACAATGTTAACCTATGGGCCATGGGGTTTGCAATGGGGAAAATGACTTGGGCCACTTTTCTAGCACCAGGGCTTATAAAACCATGTTTTATAAGTATTTCCCTAATTTCTACAGAACCCCCACCCCTTGTGCAACTAAGGGAGACTTCAGGGGTTCTGAATCTGCAGAAATATTGCAGATCCTCCATACCCACTTCCTGTAGCATCAAAGTCTAATTTGAGCAGCTCTTTAATACAATGTGGGGAGTGAAATGTAAAATTTCACTTTACCCAGGCATATAAAAACTTATTTTATAAAGGCGTACCTAATAGATAACTGACCCCACACTCCTAGGTATCCCATGGGTGACCCTGGGTGTCCCTAATATGCAAAAAACATAGTAGTTTTTTCATTTTTAAGGGCCCCTACCCCAAAGTCGAATTTGGGCACAATTTAAGGTTTAAAAGCTGTCCTGGCAACCAGTGCTGCTTTTAAACTGACCTCAGGCTTCAGCACTGCAATCATGCTGGTGCCGAAAATCTGCTGGCCTCTAAACTGCCTTGCCTCAGGATACTGGAGACTTCTAGGTAGTTTCAATCCCCTGCCCTATTACATACTAGGGGCTTATGGGGGTAGGTCATGCCAATTACAGGTGTACCCCACCATACCATAGTGTACCCTAGTGTTTGTTGGGTGTCTTAACTGTATTCTAATGTGTTTTTTTTAGCTTGGCACTGGGCCTGGTTAAACAGAGCCCAGGATCGGTCGGTCGGTCGGTCGGTCGGTCGGTCGGTCGGTCGGTCGGTCGGTGCCCAGGGCACAGGATGACTTTGCAACAGTGTCAGATCCAGAAAGTTGACCTGAGAGTAGAAATGAGTAGTCGTGATGTGCAAAGGGTTTTCATCTAGTTGGTGCAAGAATTGTTGGAATTGATTTTCTTCACCCTGCCAGATGCAGAGAATATCTATAAAACAACCCCAGTATACAATGTGTGTGGTATAATCAGAAAAGCTTGGATCCCAGTTCCAGAATTTTTTCACGTGGCTCATAAAAATTAAAGCAATTGGAGGTGCAATGTTAGCACCCATCGCAGTTCCTCGGTTTTGTTTGTAGAACTTCTGATTAAAACAAAAAAAAAATCCTACATTTCATGAAGCCTACTTACAATCAGTTTGTAGGTAAGGATTGCACTCATGGCCTGGCTTCCAGTCATTTTTTATCTATGGGTAATCTGATATGCACATTTTGTAACATAACCTAGGCAGTCAAGAGAAAATACCATAAAATAAGTTGGCACAAGAGAAGGAAGAAGCAAAAAAAGTGGAGTTTTCAGTTGGTTAATTGTAGGTCTCTCTCCGGATATAAAAAAAAGAGCTTTTCACTTTTCTTGAAGAGACCCAGCCAGATTTGTTATTCTTTATGGAAACCTGACTTTATGGTTACGCTCCCACAAAACTACATGATTTTACAAGCTGATCGACAAAACAAAGAAGGCTATCATCCTTGAATATCTAAATGGTAAATGTTCCTCCATTCCCATCCTTGGGTGTGGCAATCTCACATTTGTATTCTCCCATACATTCATACTCTCAGGGGTAGTAATATATCACCCCCAGCAGAACCTGCCCAGTTTATACAGGCACTGCCCGGTATAGTGGCAGAACAAAGTATGCATAAGGCAAACTACATAGTATTGGGACACCTCAATCTACAGATTGAAGATACTAAGTGCACCAATGCTGCCAACTTAATTTGGGACCTTGAGGCCTTTCAGCTCACCCAAAGAATGACGCTGCCCACACATAAAAAAAGTACATCTTCTTGATCCCATTTTTTTCAAACTTCTCTGATTTAAGACCCAGCAACTTCTTCTGTGCTGGTCGGATCATTACATGATCCCTTTCCACCATGGTAAGGTAGGAACCAAACCAATGCATATTTGGCAACTCAGGCCCTATCGGAGTTGGGCTGGTCGAAATTAGATGGAGATAACTAGGAATCCACCCTCTCCAGCTCTGTCCCCATCATTACAGAGAAATTGCTGAAATGCACTCCCCATTTGAAGAATGGATAGATAATTAGGTATAGCAGTTAATCCCTAAGAGGGTACCGGAAAGTAGCCGCACTCAAACGCATGCTCCATGGTTCGCAGATGAGCCTTCAGTTATAAAAAAGGAATGTAAAAGAAAAGCGAGAATGTGGAGAAAACATTGATACAGCCAATAAAAGTGTATAAGGATATTAAAAAATATCATTATGCTTTATGGAAAGCTAGAGCCTCCGTCCTTAGCACGAAGATGGAAAATGCTGCAAACTAAGGAAAAGAGCTTTTTAAAATCGTCAACTCATACATGAGACCCCTACATCTCAGCTTCATAATATGGCTATATAGGAACTAATCCATATACTTTTCAAAGTGTATTTCAGATGTTTAAAACAGTGACCTATGTTTTTAACGTAAAGTAACATTGCAGGGATTCTACATCTCAGTTGACGCAGTAATCTTGCCGTGGACATTCGATCAGCGTGTTTTTTTGTTTTTTTTAGAACTCTTATGCTTAGTTATATGACAAGACATAGCCATATACAAAAAAGCAATTGTTATGGCCAAAGCGGAGTACTTTGCTTTTGTGATTTTGACCTCGGCCAATAGTACTAAAAGTATTTTCAAAATAGTAAAAGATATGGTCAACCCTGAATGTACTAAAAATAAGATTGAGCCCACACAGGAGTCATGTGATGACTTATCCTTCTTTCTGGAAAAGATAAGCAAGATCATTGTAGGGATGAGGGTTAAGGACTCATCCGGCATGGTGATGTGGGATGGTAGACGAATACCAGTGACCACCGGAAGTAGGGATGGGCGGGCGATGCTACTGAAGAAGGAAGCTACCCTGGACCTCTTTGAATTGCCCTCAGAGGAGGAATTCACAAGGGTGGCCTTAGGAGTTTCATCTGGGTCGCCTCTGGATCCCCTCCCGCACAAAATATGGAGGGAACTAGGATCTGAATTCCTCCCTGTTCTCCGTAAGTTGTGTGATCAATCCTTTGGTAGTGGGCTGGTTCCATCTAGTTGGATGCAGGCGATAATCACTCCCCTCCTGAAAAAAACAACTTTAGACCCTAAATGCCCAAAAAGCTACAGGCCCATATCTTTGCTCCCTAGCCAGTGAAGATTGTGGAGCACCTAGTGAGCAGGTCGCTTACCCAATTCCTCGAGGAAAACAACAGGTTGAAAGAAGAGCAGTTTGGGTTCCGCCTAGGTCATGGGACGGAAACTGCATTGATAACCGCTCTGGATGATCTACGAATGCGTGCAGACAGGGGACAATCGGCTATTCTAATCTTGCTGGACCTGTCTGCCGCATTCGATACTGTTAACCATGCGAACCTCCTAGCAAGACTGGGAGAAATGGGGGTGGTAGGGGTGGCTCTGTGATGGGTTCAGTCATATTTGACTAACAGACAACAGGCGATGGCTCTCCCCCTTTTCCAATCCGACTTTGCTGACATTGAGCATGGGGTTCCGCAGGGGTCCTCTATCAGCCCTATTTTATTTAATGCCTATATGATGCCGCTGATAGGTATCTTAAAGTCATTCAACATTAGGTTGGCAAACTATGTGGATGATATCCAGCTCATCCTGTCCCTGGAAGGTAACCGTGTTGGTGCGCTGGATAATTTCCATGCCTGTATGCGGGAAATGGTCAATTGGTTGCGAGTTAATTCTCTGCAATTTAACAATGATAAAACTGAAATCTTGCTTTGTGGGGTAGGTGGAGTCTCACCAGTTCTTCCTACAAATTTTTGGGCTATCCCCACGGATGCCCTTTTGGTACCAGTGAGGATGGTGCAAACGCTGGGGGTCAGCTTTAATGACAAACTAAATCTTGAGTCTCATGTAAATAAGCTGGTGGGGAGCTGTTCTACTCTGATCAGAGAACTGCAGAAGGTATTACCAGTGCTCCCAGCCCAGCCCAGAGCTTCAGTTTTAGGAGTGTCATCATGTGCCGCTTGGACAATTGCAATGCTCTGATGCTGGAGTCACCGAGATATTTGCTTGATGGGCTCCAGAGAATTCAGGCGGCAGTGGCAAAACTGGAACTCATGAAACCGCGTCGCTCATCTTCTTCTCTGGCTTTGGCTGAGTTGCACTGGCTCCCGGTGGCCCAAAGGGTAAAGTTTAAATGCTGTGCATCGTGTTCAAGGCTTTACATGGAATGGGGCCCAAACTATTACAAAGCAGATTTGGATGGTATGCTCTCCAATGCAGCCTCCACTCCTCATCAGCCAATCTGGCAACTATACCCAAAATAAAGAAAGCAACCATGGGGAAAAGAGCGTTTGGCGTAGCAGCTAAGCGCCTCTGGAACAGCCTCCCCTGTGAACTGCGTCAGGTCCAGGATCTGATACTGTTTCGCACAAAAAATTAAGACCTGGCTTTTCCTAAGAGATGTTGTTAACATCTGTGTATCACAGTGCCAGGAAGCCCGTTGGATTACAGCGAGCTTTATACATGTTCATACAATGCAATACATGCATGCTCACAAACAGCAGCTGCATTCTCACAAACAGCAGCTGCATTCTCATGTTATATCTAGGTGCTAGTGTCCGACCAGAGCGAATAATCAGGAGCACAGTTGTTTGAACTTGTCTTTGGTATTCATGCTAAATCCCAGGAAAAGAACAGAACACGGAAACGTATGCAGGTTTGTGTGAAAATACGTGCCACAAAAGCAAGCATCTTTCTCTAGTAACATGTGCAAAAGAAATGCAGCCTACACCCTCCCTTTTGTCAGGATAATAGCACGATAAAAAATACTTAACTATATAAATGTAAGCTGAAGATAAACAAACGCAAAACATAGCTTGTAAATAAAAGCTATTGAAAATTAATAATGGAATTGTCCATATGGAAAAATAATGAAATCATGGTGTTATTAGGCCAACAGCCCAAGTTACAAGCTCAAAAGAACAACATATATGATTCTCAGTCTCTGCCGATGTCGAAAGTTACCAAGCAACCTGCATCCGTGTTAGTAGAGCCTGTATCCTGTGATGCATGTGAAGATGCACATGTTTTCTCGAAGGTTGGTGGTTTAAAGTTTGCATTGTGAAGAAGTAGCAAACCTAAAGGACAGTCCTGAAAATAGGTCGCTAGGGTACTCCTTAGCAGTCCAATGTCCAAGGCAGTGGGTGTCTGCAGGTAAACCAGGGAGACCGGAATGTTAATTTCCAATCAAGATCCAGCTCCTGCAGCAGAAATATGCCAAATAGCAGAAGAATACGCTCATGGTAGTGTTGGAGCGGTTCCAATGCCAAAGGGTCTGTAAAAGGAACATCCATTGCAGAGAAGTAGAAACAGGATGAGACTGCCATAAATGAGGAATAACAGCAACAGGAATCCTCCGAATACACTGGAAAAAATGGAGTGAATAAAAGCCGGTTTTACTCCAAAGATAGTTTGGAATGAACTAACGAGGCCGGAGCCAACAACCTTACAAAAAGTGAGCAAGGCTGGCCGTTATAGCGGCATTACGAATTTGATGTACTAATTATCCGAACTGCAGGGGAAGGGTTGGATTTAACAATTACAGTATTTCACTATAACTTCTAGCCACCTGTAATTCAAAGGTTTCGCTTTGGAATAATAAGGCTTTGAGTCTGCTTAGTTTGTTGCGTTCTGCCTTCAAAGTTGTAATGGAAGGCCTTAACGAGCAATCTACAGTCTCATGTGGAGGGGGAAACAAGACATTGTTGCAACAAGTGACTAACTGGGAAACCGATAAAAAAATGTACAGAACTCCAGCGCGCATTCAACAACAATTTTTATCACTAAGCGTTAAGTAGCTCCTGTTAGAAAGTACCATAATAAAGGGGAGAATGGCAGGGACGGGAATTCCTTTTAAATAACAGGCCAACTTGGCAGCGTAAATATAACCGGTACCTTGAATTTTAACATGTTTCTAAGCATGTGAATTTCCGACAGAGTTGCATTCTTCCCCAGTAATAAAAACTTCCTTATTGGTACATTCACAATGATAGGTTAAAGGGAAGTTACCCTAATTCATGAATGAAGCTGCTTCCAAAGGATTCATATCTACCTACAGTAAAATGTTTCATGCAAGCTGTGAATTGAAATGTGAAACTAGCTGAGAAATAACACCATGTATTAACCACACAGCCGAAGGAGTTTCAGTTACAGTGAATGGAAGTTCTTCTAATTTTTCTAAATGCACCATTGTGTAGGTTGCGTCTTTCATGGCCATTAATTTTTTACATGTTAAATTAAAAGGCAAAAATAAATTGCTGCAATTTAAGTAATGTCATGGAACGTGCCCATTTGTAAGTGTTTGTAGCGTCCATATAAACTGCATACTAGATCTAAGCTGACTTTGGCCATGATACAGTGCTGACATGTCACTATGCACAATATCAATAACAGACAATGTTGTTTAAATTGTAAAACAAAATGGCAACCTATTAATACTATTATCCACAACAGCA
Organism: Lissotriton helveticus; assembly: GCF_964261635.1. Taxonomy (NCBI): domain Eukaryota; kingdom Metazoa; phylum Chordata; class Amphibia; order Caudata; family Salamandridae; genus Lissotriton; species Lissotriton helveticus. The sequence goes on along the minus strand of NC_136065.1, from coordinate 1,578,960,649 downwards.
AATTATCTTGATCAATTTGTCTCAAACGTGCAGCAGCTTCCACCTGGGATACTTTCCAAATTTCTTTATATGTAGCATATATCAATCTTTTAGAGTGTGGAGATTTGGGACCTAAAAGAAAATGTTAAATGTATGTCTTCAGACAAGAGAGAAAGGTGTTGCTTCACTGCTGACGGTATGGAATGTTCGAACCATTGTTGACATATCCTTCCCACTGAATAGGTGATAATACCAGAATGTGTTGACTGAGCATATCGGAGATCGGGTCTGTTTGATTTGAATCCGGGTGTGGAATTAAGAAAACGAGCGTCGCAACTATTAGTGTCTACTGGCCACAACAACCACCCGTCATAACTCAGAAATGAAGAATTAAATGTACAATTCTGTACCATGCTGTTTATCTATTCTTTCATGTAATTTGTGAAACTTTGCCAGTTATCAAAGCAAAGTGGTACAAAAGGGGTGGTGATGGACGGAGCATCTGAAACAATCAAACACTCACACCCAGTCAACAGATCTGGGTTTAATCCATCACCGTTCTTTAGCCCACTCTGCCACCCCAGTTCAGACATGGCCATATGCAAATCAGTCTGACTCTGTGCCTCATGGGAACAGTCCAGCCCGAACTGCCAAGCCATGCCTTCCCTGGACCGGAAACAAGCTTCCAAGGACCGGTTTCTGGCATTTCAGCCGTCTTCAGCCCGGCTTGCTTGAATCCAGTGGCAAAGTGAGCAAGGGACTCACGTCTAAGCATACCCTGCAGTTATCAAAGCAAGCAGTAGAGGGGATTGTTGGGGCGTTCATTTCTTTAATTTTTGCCAATCCCAGACATGTAATCTGCTGGATCGTTTCCTTCAAGAAAATTATTTGGGTAGGGATTAAACCGGCTCAAAATAAGCTGCCAAGATTTAAATTCACAAATCGACTTTATATCAATGGTGTCTTTCCAGTAATGGTAGCCTTTAAGGGCTAACTGGTTGACAAATGAAGCTGTATATATGAGCTTAGTCTGGGTGAGCATATGTTTTTGATTGGGTAGGAACTAATTTGAAATAATATGAAGCAGGATCTGAAGTGTCATATCCTGTAAAATACTTAAATTTGTCTTTTTGCCTTTTGGAACTCCCTTGTGGGAGAGTTGGACAATGTACTTATTGTGTGTAATTAAACTGTGGATGCTGACCACTAGTTCTGTGCAGAGAATGATGTCCATAATGGTAACAGAACCTATCTTCATAGTCTTAAAATATAGGTTCTCTGATTCAAAAATAGTATATGTTGATATGCACTTTATCCCAAACAATTCCATCAGTCACTGGAAGAGCTGAAATGTTGATGAGGGACAAGTATCTTTTCAGTTTGTGAAGAAAAATGGGGGGGCCAACACCTATCGACCAGTCCCGTAGGAGAACGTTCTGGGAGGTAATGGCCATTGATTAACAGGAAAAAAATTGGTAAAAATCCAATCCACATGAACATAAAAAACCAAGGAGCATATAATCCAGACATATATCCAAGACAGGACTAGATCAGTGTGATTTAACCATGAAATAAAAAAATCTGTGCAGTTAGTGGTTGCAAAACAGAACTGTCTGAAGAGAAATCATCTTGATCTATGTACACCCTGGAGGTACTCAACTTGATAACTGTAGGCTGTGACTCTGCTGTAAGACCTCTAATGCGGACGGACTCTCCAGCGGTGGACCCATCGAAACCACATCCGCCATAGGAGATGTTATCGCAGAAGCAGGTCCTGTCAAATTATCGATGGCAGATTGGCTGCTTCATCAGCCAGAGAATTCCCTACAGCATCTTTCCCACACGTTGATGACTCAATGTATGCATTACATGAGTTAGTGGCAACATATCCTTAAGATCTCCCAATTTAACCCAAAGCAGTTTGTGCTTGATTGTGCTATCCTTTGAATCTCTGAATCCATTTTGTCACCAAAAATGTAAATTATCATTAAAGGACTGTACACAGTAAAATTATTCACACACTGTGTGGTGAATTCAATGCAATTTTAAGTGCAAGAAGCAAAACCCTCAGTTCAGCGAACTACGCAGTACAGTCGCCTAAAGACTTTGTGCGAGTTGTTTGAGGGTGAAATACTCCGTCTAGCGTAACACCAATAACGATGGCGTATGCGGCAGAATACTGCTCCTTAGAACGTATAGCAGGTTGAGCTGAACCGTCATTGTAAATAACATGCTTATACTGATGTAGAGGCAGTACAGTAGAGGGCAATAGACCTGTTCATACTGTAAAAATGATTGTGCTTGCAAAGAAGGATCGAAGATAAAGTCTACATCTACCGCCGTTAAGGACTTAGCCCCTTGTATCCATCAAGGAAGGAGGGCTTTATCGTTAGGAAAGCTAGCATTTGCGACAGCCTCACAGGCCGGCAAAAGAGTAACAACAATAATGCGTTTCCCTGGTGCAAGGGGCCTTTCTCTAAGGATGGCCATCTGCACAGCAGTTAGTATTTTTTTCAGTGGAACTAAAAACTCATTTCTGCAGTGGAATATAAATGTGATTTATAAGCTATAAGAACCGTTTCACCCTCACTAAAGGTGACATGTAAATCTGATTGCACCTGGTAACACTGGATGAATAGGTTTGTGGTATTAACACTTGTATGTATGCAAGTGCTGTGTTTCAAGCAAGTCTGATTGTTATGATCTCAGTGTTTCTGTGTGGTCTGATATTCATGATGATATGGAAAAACCAGGATGTAGTAATGAATAAAGGGATTTTATGTGTTGTGCATAATCGGGTATGTATGACCTGCCAAAGATAAAATCCCAATAGGGACTACAATTTTTTTAAGTGTGTTGGGAGGTTGCAATTGTGCACATTTATTCAGAAAGTGGGGGGCAAGACTCTTTACTTAATTTGTAAGTTCCTACTTTAAGGAAAGGACACTGAGAAATGTTTGATTTTTTTTAAAGTTCAGCAAATCTCAATATTATGCGATCCACTCTTGCCAAGTGGAGGTTTAATTCATCGTCCGTCAGGTAGATATCATCCACATAGGACTGATCGTTAGGGTCTGTTTCATGAAGAATCCACACAATTTGTACTGAAAAAAGTCCTGGGCTATTTGTATAGCCCATAGGAAGTCGAGCATAACACATTTGAAAGTCTAAGGCGCTAAATAAAGGCTGACCAGTCACGGCTCTCAGGAGCCAAATTGGGACTGAAAAAACTATTGGAAATATCCAAAGTGGTTTTCTATTTTTAACGGACCAGGTTATTAATGAGGGCCGTACTATGCGCATTTTGCACTTCAGATGTGCCTGCATGCCTTCAAATGTCTATAGTCTAAGACTAAGTGATAAGAATGGTCAGGTTTCGGAACAGGAAAAAGATTATTTATTTGAGAAACACAGGGTTCAAATACTCCAGTTGGGAAAGAATTTCCTTAACGGTTGCCTTAGCATCCCGTTTAATAGGATACTGTGGGCGCACTTGAGGTGTGGACTGTATAGGAATGACATGGTAAGGCATTTCTTCATCCCAACCAGTATGGTTACAATAAAGTGTAGGGGCCAATGCAAGGGCCCATTCAGATGCATAAGCTTGCTTGACTTTGTTTGGGACAAGGTGTGAAAAAGAAAGGAGAATGTCATCGTCACCTTGGTGGAGAGGGGGGATGCAAGAACAAAAGTTAAGCGGCAATTGACCTGCGCCAAAAGTACATCATAAGACGTAGTTAAGTTCTTCCAAAATATCTATTTAATGGTGCGTTTAACGTCCCCTTCAATTTGAATATCTAAATGATATATCCTGTCTGGAGCATACACGCGGGTGTCCGCGGTTTCAACCGCAATAAATGTTTCAGTTGCTTTCGCTGCCAGAAATTGGTTGAGTGTCTGGCATACTATGGTGACTTTTGCTGCGCTGTCGAGGAGTCCGTGCCAGACTCCTGTTCAGGAGGAGGGTTCTCATTGTCTGTGGCACTTTTAGCAGTTAAAGCTGCAACTTTCTTTATCTGAAACAGTGGTTTACATGGAGGAGGCCCATCCTCTTCCTTTATCTTCACATCAGACAAGCATTGTCTCCCTTTTTGGTTGCATGTAATCTTCTTGTCTGCAGTCATATCGTCCTCCTCTCTAATACTGTTGATCAGACAATTCCTGAAAAGAACAAGGAGAATGTGCAGCAGATGCCCGATACTGGTCTGTAGTCTTTATTTTAGTGCAATAAAAAAAAAATCGTATCAGTTTTCAGAAGACTTCGTGGGTGGAGAACCTCCACGTGGTCATCCTTTCTGTTGGTGTTTAGATTTATCTCATGTTTTTTTTTTTAGCAAACTCGCGGGTTGGTCTGGCATCCTTTTCAGAGTTAGACTTGCCAAGCGGCGGTACGGACGATCTGGTTCCCAAACTATTGCATCCTGTAGACATATACATTAGCAATGATAACTGGCAACTCACGTTCATGGTCGGCTACTGCCACCGCGGCAAGTCCCTGGTGGATAGCTAAAGACTCTGCTCCACCTTTAACATAAGAAAGAATAATTTTGGAGACAATGGGAAAATTACCCATATGTTTTATACCCAGGTCGAGGGCAGGACCTGCCCCATGCCCATTCTGTATCTGTTTAAGGATGTTCAATAGAATGGCCATTGAGAGATTGCCATGACAAAGAGTGTAGACTGTGGCAAAAATAGTCCCCCAGGTGTTTGTCAGCTAGATTGGGAACCAGTCCAGTGGGTAAGCACATAATTAAAATCGGGTGTTTGTCCTGTGGTCTCGTAAGGGGAAACGCAGCTTCAAGTTGATTCTTTTTTTTGGGGGGAGGGGCAAGGGGGGGGGGCACAATCTAAAACTGAATTTCCTCACAATTAGTGGGCCCTCTGCCCTTAACTGAATGAACAATTACAGGTCTTATTACAGGTGCTGCAGGCAACTGGGCTTGTGCTTGCAGGCCAAGTCTAGCTGGACCAAATAGTAATGTAAGGGAAATAAATTGAGTTAGTCGTTGATAAAAGACGACAAGAACATTCTACAAAGCATGGGTTTATACTAGATTCAAATTACCTATGTCTAGAAATGGTGTATATCCAGCCAATGCAATCCATGTGGCCCCCATCATTACTGAGAGGATCCATTCGAACTTGCCCAGGCACTTGGGGAAAGGTGCCATTAAACCAAGTCTGGTGTACCCAGACTGTAAGAGGAAATTCAACAAGAGCATATGGTCGATATGCTGCAGGTGACTGGGGTGTTGTACATTCATGAAAAGTATTAGTGTTAGTGTCCACAACCGGAAATGCGGCCCACGAATAAAAATCTTCAAAGTGGAATGTAGCATCCGCTTCAACTACAAAAATTACAGGAGTTCCCGCATTAGGGATTCCATATTGTTATAAATGGGCATATACTGCCAGTTGGCAGTTGGCCACAATCGCAATAGGTTGCGCCATAAGTCATTTTATAACTGATTCAAAGTGTAGCACAGACAGGGTATAAAAGCTTTTAATATTCCAGCTTGAATAACCAACAGTACTAGGTGCTACCCAAAAACTGGAAAAACCCCAACACAGATGTTTCCAATACAAAAGTACATGGGTATTGTGGACAAGCACAAGCACTACTCTGGGATCCTGCAAGTAAGTACCTGACCAAAACGTTGGTAATGCCATGTTGCAGGGATTCTGCTCCAGAACAGAACTGTGCTTGGGACCATAGAACATCGGCATGTAGGGACTGAGTCACCTTACTTCCTCAGTATCCATGAGCCTGAGTCAGACTAGCTATAGTGTCTCATTTGCCCTCCTAACCTTTCCAGAGAAACAAGTGAGGTGACACCCCAGAACACAACACTCTCGCTCTTCTCAGGGATCGTGGTAACGGGGCACACCCTTTTGCTCCCTCACTCGTACTTGCACACAGTAAGATAAACGAAATATGAAGGAAGTTTTTAATATTTATTTAAACTGTCATGCTCTAAGATGCAGTATTTGTGGCATGACTAGAAAACAAATGGATAGCTGAAATATCGCTAGCATGGTTAACCAACTGTATACCATAAAATGCCCTGTCATTTTATAAGACAGATAAGCCTAAATCCCCTCCAACCTACTGAAGCGATAGGATTATAAATTGAAGATCTCTGGAATGAGTGGCGGACCCCGTACCGAAGTATGCATCGATGGATGTTCTACCTCTAAGCTGACACAGTAATCTTGCACCAGGACCTTCGCTCCATGTGTGTATTTTAGAACCTGCGTCCTTAGTTATGACAAGACGTGTGCTCAAAAACAGGAGCTGCATTCTCATGTTCATTCTAAGTGATTGTGTCCGACCAGAGAGACTGACTAATGAGGGACAGTGTTTGTTCAATCAATCCGGGAATTGTGAAGCACGCTACTCACCTGTGAGGGTCTTATGGTGCGGGGTGGGCAGCTCTGGGACAGTCTAAGAGCTAGGTCTTGAGGCTCTTCTTGAAGGTGTGCAGAGTGGGCGCGCGTCTGATTTTGATAGGGAGATCGTTCCAGGTCTTTGCCGTGATATAGGCGAAGGCTCTTCCATCTGTTCTGTTCTTGCTCAGCAGATGCGTGGGGTTTCGGCAATGTCGAGATCGGCGGATCGGAGGTTTCCCTTGGGTACGGGGAAGGAGATTCTTTTGTTGAGATATTGGGGTCTGGAGTTGTGGAGGCATTTGTAGGCGTGGGTGAGTATCTTGAAGGTTACTCTCTTCTCGGCGGGGAGCCAGTGAAGGTGTTGCAGGTATTGGGTGATGTGTTCATGTAGAGCAAAGGTCTTCAATCCGTGGGTGCGACCCCCAGGGGTGCCGTGGAGGCCTGGGAAGGGGGTCGCACAATCCCCAGCTTCAATTGTAACACTCTAGATTCTAGGGTGTTACAAATGCTCAAATAAAGACATTGGCTCGAGGTTTTTATAGCTGGTTAAAGCTTACATTAATTGATGGATCTCCGATCTGCCCAGTATGCACAGAGGTAATCTAGCCTCCCACTTCCTGTACGTGGGGCGTGCCCACCTGTGGTACCCACATAGATCACACGCACATGTACACACAGAAACAAACGGGCACCCATACACGGAGACCTACACATACCTGCATAGAGGCAGCCAAACATACCAGTACCCTTGCACATTAACCAGCATACATACAAACACCAGTGCACACAGGCCAATGGGCATTTAAGCACACACGTGCACAGAAAAATACGCGACCAAAATTAATGCAGGCACCCAGAGAAATAAACACAGAAATACTCATGCACACAGTCCACATGCAGGCACCCATGACAGACCATGCACACAGACCTTAGGCATTCAGAAACCCTTGCAGAGACACTACCATACACACACACACACCCTTGAACATAGGCCTAGAGACACACACGTTCCAACGCACACACACTAACAGATAGACACCGATGCACACAGATCTTGGTTACCCAAAGGTCTCACAGCGCTAGAACACTCTAATATATCAACATTTCACCTGTTACACATACAGTCACCAAGCCTAGAGAATAATAGACATACAAACTGCTATCCACTGAGACTACCACACAGGTATCCAAGCACAGAGAACAATATACATACAGGCTTCAATCCACACAGACAAACACACAGGCATCCAAGCACAGAGAACAATAGACATAGAGACACCACAGCACACAGACTAAAAGAGAGGCATCCAAGCACAGAGAACAATAGACATAGAGACACCGATGCACACAGGCATCCAAGCACTGAGAACAATAGACATACAGACACCAATGCACACAGGCATCCAAGCACAGAGAACAATAGACATAGAGGAAGCAGTACACACATCCTAACACACAGGCATCCAAGCACGGATAACAATAGACATACAGAAACCGATGCACACAGGCATCCAAGCACTGAGAACAATAGACATACAGACACCAATGCACACAGGTATCCAAGCACAGAGAACAATAGACATAGAGACACCACAGCACACAGACTAAAAGAGAGGCATCCAAGCATAGAGAACAATAGACATACAGACACCAAATGCACACAGGCATCCAAGCAAAGAGAACAATAGACATGCAGATACCACAGCACACAGACTAAAAGAGAGGCATCCAAGCACAGAGAATAATAGACATACAGACACCGATGCACACATGCATGCAAGCACAGAGAACAATAGACACACAGGCTTCAATGCACACAGGCATCCAAGCAAAGAGAACAATAGACATACAGACACCGATGCACACATGCATCCAAGCACAGAGAACAATAGGCACAGAGGCCCCAATGCACACAGACAAACACAGAGGCATCCAAGCACAGAGAACAATAGACATGGAGATACCACAGCACACAGACTAAAAGAGAGTCATCCAAGCACAGAGAACAATAGACATACAGACACTGATGCACACAGGCATCCAAGCACAGAGAACAATAGACATACAGACACCGATGCACACAGGCATCCAAGCACAGAGAACAATAGACACACAGGCTTCAATGCACACAGGCATCCAAGCAAAGAGAACAATAGACATACAGATACCGATGCACACAGACTAACACACAGGCATCCAAGCAGAGAGGACAATAGATATACAGACACTTACACACACAGGAATCCAAGCACAGATGACAATAAACATACAGACACCGATGCACACATGCATCCAAGCACAGAGAACAATAGGCACAGAGGCCCCAATGCACACAGACAAACACACAGGCATCCAAGCACAGAGAACAATAGACATACAGACACTGATGCACACAGGCATCCAAGCACAGAGAACAATAGACATACAGACACCGATGCACACAGGCATCCAAGCACAGAGAACAATAGACATACAGACACCGATGCACACCGGCATCCAAGCACAGAGAACAATAGACATACAGACACTGATGCACGCAGGCATCCAAGCACTGAGAACAATAGACATACAGACACCAATGCACACAGGCATCCTGTGGAAAAGTAAATTTTGCCATGTTATATGTGCCTACGTGTTCCCCATCTTATGCTATATGTGCATGATCGATATGCATGTATTCCCTTCTGATCGATTAAAGACGCAATTACAGTTGTGTCCATCTCTAGTATGCCAGTTTCCAGTTTTCGTGAATACAACGAATATTAGGCCTATGTAAAGCTACGTTGCCACGTTTTACAGTGTGCACGTTAATTCATTGAATTGTCCCCGTTTCTAGGCCTCAAAAGGGCCCGGACTCAGATTCAGCTCCTGTCTCCTGAACCCTCTCCGAGGAGCGATACAGCCCCCACCTGTATCCCTGACCCTTAGCTTACTTTCATGCCTCGCAGTGCCCGGCTCGGCCTGGCTCTGCCTCCGAGTCTGCCAAGAGTATGTTATGATTCTAGTTATCAGTCCAGCCCTCCTTCTCTGCATTCCTAAGCTACTGAATCGCATCAATAGTTTCCGTCATGGTCTAGCCTTTATGTCTCCATGTAAGAGAAATACTGTATTAATATTCATTTAATATTCCTCACACACGCACTATATGTAGAATTATGTATGCACCAGTCTTAATGTCTGTTAGCCTTTACCCCGATAACTTTTGGATTCTATCAACATGTTCTCTAAACACTAGATACTAGATAGGCTTTAGGTACATGTCGCTCTGACACTCCAGACTTTCGTCTCCTCTTCTAGCGCAGAAGTCATAGCCCCCCAGTTCTCCCTGGTAACACGTCATTGCCAGTTTGCGCGCATCACTAGGTTAGAGGTCCCAGCTGCTCAGGTAGCCCCCTCCATGTTTCCGCCCCGTTTATGACATATTCTGTTACGTTTGCATCACATGTCTATGTATACGCCCTGTACACACCTCTTGTTACACCCACTTTATGCCTTATCTTTCGCGACTGCTACAAACTCCGCCTACTGCTACGCCTACTGTATTGAATACAATGTATTTGTTTAACTATAAATATTGTGCACTGTTATTAAAGTTTGCTAGCCATTCCCAGATCCTGCCCCGGCAGCTGCCGGGCCCTGCCATCCCAATCCCGTACAGGCTGTCCTGTTCCTGTCCTTTTAAGCTTAATTAAAGCCTGTATACTCTAGCTACCTCGTATCTTGACTCTTATTTATTGAGCTAACTGTTTATTAATTATAGTCAAAAATAGAACCGGTAATTAATTATTTATTTACCACATAATGGCGCCCGAATAGGGACTTGCCCTTTCCCCACGCGCCTGAGAAGCCACGCAGGCCCCCTGATCCTCTGCAGCCGTGACGGAACCATACCGTGCACGTGCAGATATTTCTGCTTCAAGTATCCCTCAGGCCCACGGAGGAGACGGAGGTTGCGGTCCAGCATCCAGACGAGGCGGTGGAGGAACGCGGCGAGTCCCGACCAGAGCCCAAGCCGAGAGTCCAAGGTCCGAGGTATCCGGAGGCCCACCTGTAACTGAAGTCCGAAGTTCGTCCGTCCGTCGTCGTAGCAGTCCAGTCCAGTCCGAGGCCTTCCGTTCTTGCTGCCCGGTGAGTACCGTTGCTGGGGTAGTATCTAGACAGGGTCAATTAATTTGTCTCTGGTCCGTGGGTTTGGGTACACAGATCCAACACGAAGTATCCACTTAGGTGGATGCGGGTCCTGACGTGTCTCTTTATGGGACCGGTAAGTTTCGTACTGTTTCAGCAGTGCATCTAGTAATTCTAGTCAGTTCTGTTCTCGAGAAATTCATGTGTTCTGTTCTCAGTATTTCAGGTAGTATTTTGTCCGAACTGTTATTTTAAATGTTATTCCATGTGTTTTCAATGTCGTGGTATGAATGATTCGTTTTCAAGTTATTATTGTGTTTATTGTGTATTGTATTTGTGTCCAGACTCTAGCCAAGTCATGCCTCTGTTCTCAAAGTTACGTCAGTTAAGAACTAGAAAAGGTCTGCTCGAGGAAGCAGTTCCTGTCCCGCCTAGGGACAGTCCAGGTCATTTTATGTATCATAAACATGGCATAAGTTCCATATTATATCTAGACTTATGGGTCGAGTATACTAAAGATTTAGAAGAGAAATATAGATGGCCTGTGTCAGGTACATGGGATGCCGAGTGCATCATGCGAGTAGAAGAAGCATTATGGAAAAAGAAATCAAGACAGTCCCAGAAAGATGCCATCGAGTTATGGCGCAAAGAATCTCACAAAAGAACCGAAAAAGAAATCAGAAAGTCAGAATTAAGTAGAGAATCCTCTGAAAGAGCCCAAGAAAGGGAATTGATCGAAGTAGGTGAACGAGTTAGAGCCGAACAGTCAGACAGACAGAGAAATGCCTTTATTAAGGGTATGTATCCTCTTCTTGCCGAAAGCAACCCCGGAAGCACCATGTAATTTTCCGCCGCCATTAGTTCCGATTAAGCTACGTCACAAACCGACCGCAGCTGATATTTTTCTCTCGTCCTATTTGGACGACACAGTCCCAGAATATGCAAATCCTGTTCCGCCAGCTCCTGTAAATAATGTAATTCCTGTTCTTCCAGCCACCGGGGCACCTGTTACAGCACCTGTTACGGTACCCCCGGTCCAGCCCATAATACAAGTGCCCGTTACATCGGTCACTCTGCCAGCACGAAGAGTATCAGTCGACGATTCCAGTTTAGGGGCCGCGGGGGGAGGTCCTCCTGGTACCCCGCCGCCACACAAACATGTAACATTAGTCGAGTTACATGAACGTGCGTTACAGCGTACGCCCAAATATCAGTCCGTTGCAGATATCAGACGAGCTCTTACCGAATGCTGTTATGATCCAGTCCCAGGCGATGATAATATGGTTATATATTCATTGCGTGTAAGACGGGTGACCGAGTATTTGGACACCCTACCGAATATGAAAGAAGATCTAGACAGAATATATCGTTTCATCCGTACAGGAGACGATTCAGAAAGTATTGGCGAAATCATGTCTCTAAGGAAAGCTGAGACCCAGCTCATGCTATTAAAGTTTCTAATTAATTGTTTAGTAAGGGAACAAGATTGTCCGACTAAAGATCCGACCGAAATGAAAGTTCTGACAAGGTGGAGTGATAATATAGCCGAGGGAAGACACAAGACACTCAGTAGTATAGAGAGTATGTACAAGAAAATTCGTAAGGAAATAATAAGGTTACACGAGAAACGCAAAGCAGCACAAGTAAGCGAGAAAGAAGACAACACTGATACTGAAGAAGTAGAAGACGAAAATACCGCCAGAATAGCGTATGTAGGTAAATCTAGTCTTCCCTACCGACATTCACGCCTAGAACACAAGAAAGTCTTTCATCTTCCAGCACCAGAACAAGGTTCTCTAGAACAAGTATTTCAAGCTACCGATCACATTCTGAAATCACGTATCGGTTATAGTGAACTCAGTACCATGCATGAACAAGAACTAGCCCGATCAGCAGTCCGATGGATTACTGATTCTACCACTTTTCCAGACGAAATAGTGGCACAAATGTTTCTAAAACTGCCCCCAGCCGAGCAGCGACTGGTGGGTATGTATATGATCCAGCACCTCATTACACTGTATGAGGGTCAACATTCTGATCCAGGTCCGTTACATGATGTTCTGAACGAGTTACTCCAGTATAGATGGAGAGGTTTAGGTACCGATTTAATTAGTACCATTCTAGAACAGCGCCACAAATATAGAACGTTTCTGAATCCGCATTTTGTTCACGTCTCACCTCCAGAAAGTAAACCATTTTACATAGATAGACAGCATCCGTTACGAGAAGTACATCCAGTTAGGACACCGGATGGTGAAATGCAACGAGTATTTGTTTACACCCCTATTACAAAGATGGAACTCTTAGAGATGAAGAAATTAATTCCCTGTCACGACAAAGATCCAGCAGGGTTCCATCGAGAATTAAAAGACATGCTCCGTATGGGAGAATACACGTATCCAGATATTATTAAAATGTTAAAGGTCCTGTTGCCCGCAGGGGTATATGAAAAACTCAAGGAAAAAGAATGGGAGGTGGGAGAGAAAAAGATTGATTGGACAGCTCTAGAAGCTGAAGATAAAATACGAGTACCAGGTACCGGTCTTGGGGAGAAATGTAAAGAATTGCCCGAGTTACTGATTCAGGTTTTGCCAAGATTATTAGCCACGAAAAAGGAAGATTGGGATGCAATCTCAGCATGCAAACAGAAACAGGATGAGGACACTAGTGATTTTTATTCTAGATTTGAGAAATGTTTCATTATCAACAGTGGTCTGAAGACGGGTAGCGAGTCATACCCTCATCTTTTTGTTACTAAACTAGTCGAGAATTCAAGTCCACAAGTTAAAAATCGAGTTTTGAAAGTCGAAAGTACCTGGCAAGCTAGTACCCCGTCACAAATGCTTCAGATGCTCCAGTATCACCAGAACAGAATCAGGGAAGAGCAAGAACACGAAAGGAGACGTATGAAAGACACGAAAATGAAAGTACTAGTTGCACAATCTGTTCCACAAGACAGTCAGAAGAGGGGTCCGAATCAAGCCAGTCATCCTGCAGCTCCCGTTAAAGGGACATGCAATTATTGTAAACAGCCAGGTCATTTTATAAACGAGTGTGCAGTTCTGAAACATAACATAGCAACTGGTAAAACTAAAGAAAGACCACGTCCGCCTAGACAAGAACAAGTTTCGCAGACTTCTCAGTCACCACAGAATGCACAACAGACAGCTCCAGCACCGCAGCCTATCGCTGCAACACAGCCTGTTACACAGCAGATGTACCAGTATGCCCAGACAGAGTATCCAGAGTATCAACCGTATTCATGAAACTGCCTAGAGAGGGAGGTAGGCTTGCCTCTCATCGAGATTCCTGTAGATCAAGAGGGTCCCTATGTACACAGTCAAGTATTAGGGAAAGACAGAAAGTTTTTGATTGATACAGGGGCAAGTAGGACTACTATCAGTCATGACGAGGTTCCAGGGGCTCCGCTCTCAGGCTCTAGAAATGTTTCCCTTGGATTTTCAGGAAAGCCTATTGTGAACGAGATATCAAAGCCAGTTACTCTAGAAGTTGGTCCATTGTCCCGAACTACTGATTTGTTACTTACGAAGTCATGTCCAGAAAATTTGTTAGGCATTAAAACGTTAAAAGAATTAGGTGCAGTTATTTGCTGTTCCCCAGAAGGAATACGCTTGTTTTTAAGGGATTTTAAAGGTCACTATGTATTACGAGATTTTGATCCAAGATTGTCCAATGTACCGCAGCATTTATGGGCGCAAGGTCCAACTGATGTAGGTTTTATGCAAATCACACCCCATCGTGTGACTCTCAAGCAAGGTATAGTCCTGCCACGAATCAGACAGTACAGATTGCCACCTGAGGCTGTAGCAGCCTTATCCAAAATTATTGACGAGCTCATTGCTCAAGTAGTGGTTGTAGAAACTGACTCCAATGTATGTAATTCTCCTATCATTCCAGTCATGAAACGTACTGATCCAAATGCACCTCCAGTATATCGATTAGTGATTGACCTTCGAGAACTTAATAAATGTATCATACCCCAGTATCCAGTAGTCCCAGATATTTCATCCTTATTGACAGCTATTGATCCCGAAGCTACATTTTTTACTGTAATAGACCTCAAGAATGCATTTTTCAGTGTTCCCATTCATCCAGACAGCCAGTACCTTTTCGTTTTTTGTTTAAATGGAAGGAGCTATAAATTCACACGAGCTCCTCAAGGTTTCACAGAAAGTCCTAGTATTTACAGTCAAGCACTTAAGAGACAACTAGACAATATTCACATGCCAACTGACACTGCCCTGCTCCAGTATGTCGATGATCTACTGATCACAGCCCGTTCTGAACGTGACTGCGAACGAGCGTCACTTACAGTTCTGTATTTCCTAGCCGAGATGGGGCACAAGGTGTCCCCTTCGAAGCTTCAATTCTGTGTCCAGCAAGTGATCTACTTAGGCCACTTACTGTCCAAGTGGGGTAGGCAGTTGACACCAGACCGTATCCAGTTAATAGCGAGTCTTCCACAGCCCAAGACACAGAAGGAGGTACGTGCTTTTATTGGCCTCACTTCTTACTGCAGACAATGGATTCCTCAGTATGCATTTCTAGCAAAGCCACTGATACAGTTAACGACACAGGAGGCAGCCGTATCGACTGTCCTCCCTTGGACATCTGAACATACACTTAGTTTTAATGAATTAAAGAAAGCCTTATGCCAAGCACCTGTTCTAGCTACACCGAACTACAGTAAGCCTTTTACACTTTTTGTCACAGAACGTAATGGTACTGCATTATCTGTTCTCACACAAGATCAAGCCGGACAGTACAAGCCCTGTGCTTATTTTTCGAGCACACTAGATCCAGTAGCCCAGGCTCTGCCTGCGTGCCTCAAGTCAGTTGCAGCCACAGCTCTAGCAATCAGACAAAGTGATTCCATAGTGTTAGGACACTCCCTGACAGTACAAGTTCCACATTCCGTGGAAGTTCTTTTAAACCGAACACAGACTCAGCACTTGACCATTGCACGTTTAACAGGTTATGAACTGACACTGTTCCAGCCACACATAGAAATCAGACGCTGCAACGTTTTAAATCCCGCTACTCTGTTACCGTCAGTTACTTCAAATCCTGCCACACATGACTGCGTGGAAGTAGTTAACACCATGACAAAGCCAAGACAAGATTTGACAGATATTGCATTACCAGATCCCGACCTGACACTTTATGTGGATGGTTCATGTATGAGAACAATTACAGGAGAACTAGTAGCCGCGTATGCAGTGACTACTGAAACCGAAGTTATAGAAACACACCGTATTGACACCCTGTCTGCTCAAGCAGCAGAGCTAGTTGCTCTGACCCAAGCATGCATACGTGCCAAGAACCTGAAAGTAAATATATACACAGATTCACGGTACGCATTCGGAGTTGTACACGACTTCGGAGTGCTCTGGCAGGAGAGAGGTTTCATGACTTCTCATGGAACCAAGATTCAGCATGGCCTCCTCATTCAAGCTCTGTTAAATGCAATACATTTACCGACAGCTATCGCTATCATGAAGTGCAAGGCACATACGAAAGTTACTGATATCATCTCCCAAGGTAATGATCTAGCAGATCGAACAGCCAAGCTTACAGCTCAGACACCAGACATTCCAGTTAACAAGACACAGACATCCACTCCAGAACAGACTACTTGTATGACAGTTAAGGACCCTACACAAGATGTCATAGACATACAGTTACATGCTACTCCCGAAGAAATCAAGAAATGGTCCGAACAAGGAGGGGTCCAGACAGATCAGGGATGGGTGACGAAGGGAAAAGCCACATGGTTTCTCCCCGACTCTATGGTTCAAGTCATTATCAATACCGCACATAGTCCAGCACATCTAGGAGAAAAAGCCATGTTAGACAGTATTCAGAACCTTTGGTTCAACAAGCATTTACGAGCTGCAGCCAAGCAGAAAGTCCGTACTTGTATGATATGTTGCCAGTTCAATCCAGGTAAAAGTGTCCCGGTGGAACAAGGTGGATTCCAACCCCCTGACCACCCTTTTGAAGTCCTCCAGATGGATTATATTCAGATGGAGCGATGTCGAGGTTTCAAGTATGTCCTCGTAGTTGTATGCGCCTTGTCCAGGTGGACAGAAGCATATCCAGTTCCAGATTACACAGCAGCGACCACTGCCAAGCAGTTGGTTCATGAATTCTTCCCCCGTTATGGACTCCCTAGGGTCGTGTATTCTGATAACGGCCAGCCATTCTCATCTGAGTTAATGAAGCATGTTTCCCTCTTGTTAGGGTACCAGTGGAAGTTCCATTGTGTGCGCCATCCAGAAGCAGCCGGTCTCGTAGAGAGACATAATCAGACCCTGAAAATACGTATTGCCAAGATATGTCAAGAGAAAGGTGTAGACTGGCTAGTTGCCCTGCCAGTTGCTTTATTCTTTATGCGCATGGTCGCACATTCCAGATCAGGTCTGTCTCCTTATGAGGTCGTATTCGGCCGCCCCCCAAACATGTGGGGTACACCTAGACCCCGCAGTATTACAGATGTTTCCAGTAATATGTTGACAGATTACCTAGCTTCCTTGATGTCTGCCCTACACTCTTGTCGTTCACAGGTTGCCGCTGCATTTCCAGACAATACTGAAGTGAAACCGCACGAGGTCCTTCCAGGGGATCTTGTACTTATACGGAATTTTGATCGTTCAAGTCCGCTGGAGCCTCGCTGGAAGGAGCCGAGACTAGTCCTTCTGACCACCCGTACGGCCGTGAAGTTGGAGGGCCGCAAGGGTTGGGTCCATCTGTCGCATGTCAAGAAATTTCATGAACTCCGTGATAAAACTTTTGCCAAGAACATTTCCAAGGACTGTTCCATCGTTAAAGACTGCCTGAAACCAGACTCTAAATCAGACAGTATTCTCAATCCCGAACTGAAAGTTCCTCTGTTAGAGAAAACTCCGCAGCAGGAGTATAAGTTAAAACTCCGGTCTAGTAAAATAAGTCAGCCAGTTTAATTGTCTAAGTCCCTCTCGGGTGAAACGGTTAGACAGGTATCTGACATGTATGAGATAGACCCCCATAGTGAGAGAGTTAGTCAAAACTCTATCAGATGTATCGTTTTTCTAAGTTTTCTATTATTCTTAAGTTTGATGGTTACCTGCACAAGTTATGCATTGCATTTATGTTTTCCAATTTCTCATGTAAATAAGTTTTCTAATGCCACAGTAGAACACACATTTAGAGATCTGCCTCCTCACGAGTTATCCTATCGTCTTGCTATGAGAAATAATACATTTATAAGAATGTTACAGTATTCACACCAAACCAGCAATGCCACTAATTGTTGGGTGTGTGGTCGACTCCCCCCTTTCCAGACACCGAAGGGAGTTCTGCCACTCTTTCCTTATCCGTTTTCACATAATGGTTCGTGTGGAGCATGGTCCACGTTAACGTCATCTTCAAATGATATGTCCCTTCTGAATAGAACATGTTTTCCAGACAAGCAAGGTCTCTCCCATAGAACAGGGTTAGATCTAGAAAATGAAGTATATGATTTGGGAAATTATTCTTCGAATTTTATGGTCCTGAATGTTCAGTCTGATACTACTCCAGACTTACCTGCTATTTCAGTACTACCAGTCAAAGGCGAATTATGTGTCAGAAATAATGGTTCCGCACATGTAGGACATAGTGATTGTACTACTACTGTCGAGTATAGTGACAGTGGGAAATCTATTTTCAAAGCTTCACGTCATTCTTATTTTGTTTGTGGTCAGACCGCATATGTTCGTCTGCCCCTCGATTGGGATGGAACATGTTACATTGCCTTCCTACTGCCACCAGTTTTCCTAGCCCCATCTGATTATCACAGAAACACACATCTAGTACACGTCAGACCTAGAAGGGAGATCGAGTCCCCAATTGTCGATCAAACTGAAACTACTCTAGAACAGTATCAAGATTTCAATAAAGGTTTCTTCTTCTTTATAGGACCTGTCCAGAATAGTAAGTTAATCCGTAGATTAACCAGAACCCTTGAAGCAGTAGTGAATGAGACTACTTCTGCCCTAGGTAACTTTGAAGAGCAATCTGCTATGAGATTTGTCGTGCTCCAAAATCGTCTCGTTCTTGACGTCATACTGGCCGATAGAGGAGGAGCATGTAGAGTCATCGGATCTAGTTGCTGCATTTTCATTCCTAATAACGCGCCGTCTGTTTATTCAGCTATAACCAGACTTCATAAAATTGCCCATCAGTTACACCAGAATCCAGGCACCTGGACATGGTCCGGTTGGCTCTGGAGTATTATATCTGCTTGGGGATGGAAAGTATTGTCATTTCTAGGTATTGCAGTAATGATCATTTTCAGTTGCTGCCTCTGTATACAATGTGGCCCTGCGATTTGCGGCATTTGTGCTACCTCTTGTATTCCTAGTCCTAAGTCCCGTTCCAAGACAATCCGAGACGAGCAAATGATGCTATATGAAATGATAGATGGTATCATGAATATTGATGTTTCCTAATGGAAACGTAGGGCACAAGGAGGGAATGTGGAAAAGTAAATTTTGCCATGTTATATGTGCCTACGTGTTCCCCATCCTATGCTATATGTGCATGATCGATATGCATGTATTCCCTTCTGATCGATTAAAGACGCAATTACAGTTGTGTCCATCTCTAGTATGCCAGTTTCCAGTTTTCGTGAATACAACGAATATTAGGCCTATGTAAAGCTACGTTGCCACGTTTTACAGTGTGCACGTTAATTCATTGAATTGTCCCCGTTTCTAGGCCTCAAAAGGGCCCGGACTCAGATTCAGCTCCTGTCTCCTGAACCCTCTCCGAGGAGCGATACAGCCCCCACCTGTATCCCTGACCCTTAGCTTACTTTCATGCCTCGCAGTGCCCGGCTCGGCCTGGCTCTGCCTCCGAGTCTGCCAAGAGTATGTTATGATTCTAGTTATCAGTCCAGCCCTCCTTCTCTGCATTCCTAAGCTACTGAATCGCATCAATAGTTTCCGTCATGGTCTAGCCTTTATGTCTCCATGTAAGAGAAATACTGTATTAATATTCATTTAATATTCCTCACACACGCACTATATGTAGAATTATGTATGCACCAGTCTTAATGTCTGTTAGCCTTTACCCCGATAACTTTTGGATTCTATCAACATGTTCTCTAAACACTAGATACTAGATAGGCTTTAGGTACATGTCGCTCTGACACTCCAGACTTTCGTCTCCTCTTCTAGCGCAGAAGTCATAGCCCCCCAGTTCTCCCTGGTAACACGTCATTGCCAGTTTGCGCGCATCACTAGGTTAGAGGTCCCAGCTGCTCAGGTAGCCCCCTCCATGTTTCCGCCCCGTTTATGACATATTCTGTTACGTTTGCATCACATGTCTATGTATACGCCCTGTACACACCTCTTGTTACACCCACTTTATGCCTTATCTTTCGCGACTGCTACAAACTCCGCCTACTGCTACGCCTACTGTATTGAATACAATGTATTTGTTTAACTATAAATATTGTGCACTGTTATTAAAGTTTGCTAGCCATTCCCAGATCCTGCCCCGGCAGCTGCCGGGCCCTGCCATCCCATTCCCGTACAGGCTGTCCTGTTCCTGTCCTTTTATGCTTAATTAAAGCCTGTATACTCTAGCTACCTCGTATCTTGACTCTTATTTATTGAGCTAACTGTTTATTAATTATAGTCAAAAATAGAACCGGTAATTAATTATTTATTTACCACAATCCAAGCAAAGAGAACAATAGACATACAGACACGGATGCACATAGACTAACACACAGGCATCCAAGCAGAGAGGACAATAGACATACAAACACTTATGCACACAGGCATCCAAGCACGGAGAACAATAGACATACAGACACAGATACATACAGGCTAACACACAGGCACCCAAGCAGAGAGGACAGACATAGAGGTACCAATGCACACATCCTAACACAGGCATCCAAGCACAGATAACAATAGACATACAGACACCGATGCACACAGGCATCCAAGCACAGAGAACAAGAGACATACAGACACTGATGCACACAGGCATCCAAGCACTGAGAAGAATAGACATACAGACACCAATGCACACATGCATCCAAGCACAGAGAACAATAAACATACAGACACCGATGCACACAGACTAACACAGAGGCATCCAAGCAGCGAGGACAATAGACATACAGACTCTTATGCACACGCATCCAAGCACAGAGAACAACAGACACACAGGCTTCAAATTGCCAGTAGAATAATGAAAGCAATAAAACAAAGAGGCTCTGCAGCCCGCACAGATCGTACTTCCACGTTACAGGCTAAGGTCATAGATAAATGTGCACTTGTCTCATTTAAAGTGCCTTCTCAATGTAGGAAATTTATAAATAAACACAGGCTTTAGGACTAGAGTTAAGTACACTATCCAGCTGCACCTCTCTGGATGGAGGGAAGGGAGAGTTAAGAGGACATGGACGCCGGCCTGACGCTAATAGGCTCACCAGTGGCATGTCAGCTGTAGGCTAGGTGAGGCACACTACTCTTCGATCTCTTATGATAAGTGGTTGTTGTCATTAGGACGGCTGGTCCACATAGGCCTGGTGGGGCATGCTACTCTTTGATCTCTTACGATAAGCGGTTGTGGCAATTAGGATGGTTGGTCCAGGTAGGCCTGGTGGAGTATGCTACTCTTCGATCTTTTACGATAAGGGGTTGTTGTAGTCATTAGGATGGCTAGTCCACGCAGGCCTGGTGGGGCACAATACTCTCATTCATACTAGACCGTCTATAAATTTCCCTTTCATTTCTCCTCCTTTTATCCTCTTTACATGAATGCTGCATTTTGCAGCTCACATCGAAAGAGGAAAACACCTCAGGATTATTTTTTTTTTAAGGAAGGTGCTCCTTCCTGTACAAAAACAATCCTGTCTATGCTGGTGCTAGGCAGCAATTTATGCGCCAACGCAAAGAAAAAGGACAGGAATGCACCATATTTCATCAATACTGTGCATTCCTACCGTTTCACATTGGCATAGGGCAGCGCAGCAAGAAGACTTTGGGGCTGCCCTACGCCAATTCCTCATAAATGAGGCCCTTTGTTTTTAGCTCCACCTTTGACTACACCCCCACGCTCACTGACCTTTGATTTGCTAAACATTGTTTAATATTATTTCCCCACAATAAAAATGATTTGCTGTGGGAATTGGGGGCGTTTATGGTTGTCGATAGTTGTCTATGAGGAGGAGTACCAAGTTATAGAAATTTTCGTCAGAAGGGGGTCCTTACGCCTAAAAACGTTTCACAAGGGGGTCTCGGCATCAAAAAGTTTGAAGACCTCTGATGTAGAGTGATGCTGAGGACGAATCTGGCATCTGTGTTCTGTATGGTCTGAAGCTTTGCGAGCAGGGATTTATTGATTCAGACGTAGAGAGTGTTTCCATAGTCCAGTCTGCTAGTTATGTGTGCGTTGGTTGAGGTCTTTCTGGATTCGGGGGTGGGGGATCCATTTGAAGATCTTGCGAAGGATGCGGAGGGTGTTCCAGGTGGAGGCGACGTCGTTGATCTGTCAGTTCATAGTGAGGGAGGAGTCTAGTATGATGCAGAGGTTCTGGGCGTGGTCCGTAGGGTTGAAGGGGGGCTGCCGAGGGCGATGGGCTACCAGGTGTTGTCCCATGCAGAGGGGACAAGGACTTCTGTCTTCTCCGATTTGAGCTTCTGGCAGCTGCTGCTCATCCAGGATACAACGTCCTTCATTCCTTCCTTGAAGCGGAGTCTGGTGGTGTGGGGGCCCTTGGTGAGGGAGAGGATGAGCTGGGTGTCTTTGGTGTAGGATACTATGGTGAGTCCATGCTGTCTGACGATGGCGGGGAGGGGGGCCACGTAGATGTTGAAGAGGGGGGGGGCCTGAGTGCCGATCCCTTGGGCACTCCGCAGTTGATATTTGTGGGTTCAGAGAGGAAGGGCGTGAGTCTGATTCTTTGGGTTCTGCCGGTGAGGAAGGAGCAGAGCCAATCGAGGGTGGCTCCCTGTAGGCAGGCGTTGTGGGAGACTGTGTCGAAGGCTGTAGAGAGGTCAAGCAGGATCAGGGCTGCAGTGTGCCCTTGGCCAAGGAGGGTGCGGATGTAGTCTATGGCAGCGAATAGGGTGGTCTCAGTGATGTGGTTGCTGCGGAATCCGTCTGACCTTGTCTATGGTGTTCAGACTAAATCCCAGCAAAAGAACAGAACACTAAAACATATGCAGGTTCTGTGTGAAAATACAATGTGGGACAAAAGCAAGCGTGTTTATGTAGTAACATGTGCAAAAGAAATGCGGCCTACAACGTGTAGAACTAGGCTAACATAGGGAAAACCACAATGGGCCATACAGGAAACACGACAGTAACAGCTGTGAATGTGTTAATGTATTTTTTAAGCCAAAACGGACATTGTTAATGTATTTTATGCATTGCTTGCATTATCATAGAGCTTTGGACAACGGTGAGTGTTCTAGCCTATTTTATTTTGTTTGTCCCCCAAACAGGGGCTAGAAACTAATATTGTTAAATAAGTGAATAAAGTTAATTGCGTACAAAACCCATCACCACAATTCTTTTCACCCTGTACATACTGGATAAATGTAAATCCGTATTTGTAAAGCGCGAACTACTCACCCTTACGGGTCGCAAGGCGCTAGGGGCCGTCGTGGAAATTAAGTGAGCTATTGCCCAGAGTCACATGGTGCTGAGCTGAGCTGCCCTGCCGCTGGAGCTGGGTATCGAACCGTGTGCTCCGAAGTCAGCTTCCCTGGCCGCTTTACCACACCTCTCCACAAACGAATGCCAGAAAAACAGATGCAAATAGATCAGGTACAATAATTTCAGGTCTGAGTTAAATGGTGGGATGGATTAAATACTGAGGTCTCATCACTGGATGTCAAGCTGTTGGAAGAAATTAGGAATTGGATTTAGAGAATATGGCCCTGTCTCAGTGGACAGACGTCAGCAATAGTACTTACAGGTGCGGGGGATCCCTATCCACTCCTGTTGACTTAGCTTGATTCTTTAGGTGCCCAGTAAAGAAGGTGGGTGAAATAGTGAGCTCTTCCTCACCTCAGACACCAGTGCCTAAGCAAAATAAGCCTACCATTCCTGCAAGTCAGGAGGAGCTCTGCGACTCAACTCACAGACAATTGCGTCACTATGTGCAGTTGTGATATTTATTTTTGTCTGCAGTAATGAAGTGTTTGCATGTTTGTTGTGGAGACACATGCTGTGCAGTCACCTGCAATCTAGTGTTGAGTTCAAAATACTGTAACTTATTTATCTTCAAAGGGATTTAGGACACCCCACTTCTGCTGTGAAAGCACTTCACTATGAAACTCTTTCCATTACCCATATATATTTCAGTGTTCGACACCTACCAGGATTCTGAAATGGACCACCATAAACAAAGTTGTTATCCAGGCAGCCGGATCTTACACATTTGGTGGCTTCCTATTCTCTCATACCCTCTCACCCATTTGATAAACTTCCTCAAATTCTGCAAGTGATTGAAAACTAACCACTTCTTGCTAGCCTATGACTAGATGACATCTCCATGCCTCGGACAACTTCCCTCCAGAATTCTTAAGTCATTGAATTTCTCACCATAATTAATTAACGCTTACTCATATGCCCAAGAACAATTGGCGTTTTTGCGCCAATTTGTTTGTCCTGCTGCTTAATGCTCCCTGGTTTTCGCTTGCAAGACTTTGCCATCCTGTTTCCTCCAACAAGATGTGCCTTTCATAACCTGTGCACTATAGCTGCTTTGCTGACCCTTCCTGCACAACTGCGTGTGCATTTGTTTGGAAGACCTTCATGTTTTTAGGTTTCGCCTGGGCCGGAGCTCCTAGCTCCGCCCAGGAGAAATCTCATGTTCTTACAGTGTGGCGCTTAGTCCCGCCTTGTCTTTCATTGGCTAGCTCCATAAATGGAGGCTAGCCATTGGAAGAGATTGGCCGTCAATCACGTTTTCCAGAGAAAACGCGATTCGGGGGCGTTTCTGGGTCTTTTTTAAGCCCCGCCCCTTGTTGACGTGTGTCCCGGGCTGCGCTGTGATTGGCTGCAGGCCCGGGACACCCCAGTGACGTCATTTCCCGAGCCGCGCTGTGATTGGCTGCCGGCCCGGGACCCCCCGTGACGTCAGCCAATCACAGCACGGCCCGGGACCTGACTTGTTTTAATTATATCACACTCATTTTGAGACCATTGAGTATAGGCAGCTAGATTTCATCTCCCTGTTGATATAGACACTTAAATGAGAATCCAGTAAAAAGCTGGAAATTAGGCGGTCTGATGTAATCTGGGGTACGGTACTCCTCTGAGAACAACTATTTTGCATTTCCTGAAGGGGTAAAATTACTTTTTAAAGTTCTACTCACAAGAAATGATCCCAGTTTCTCAATCTCATTTTGCAATTCAGCCGTTATATCAGTAACGTAGTTTCTCTTTCCTTTTTTCACATCAAAGGTGACTGGTTTGCTTTTATTAATTCTGTTTGCACGACGTTAGAGCGATAAAAGCTCCGCTCATTTTGGGCTCGAGCTTGCAGCTACTCGCCAACGCGAATATATGGCACGAGTCCACCACAGCTATGTCATGAAGAGCGCTCCCCGTTGCTGTAGCTGGGTTTCCAGTACACAAACACACACTCCCCTGACGAAGCACACAGCTCCACCTCGTATCGTTGTGACTCAGAACCAGCAGAATGACGGAGCCTAGGTCAGCCACTGCCAGGTGAACGCCTGTTTTTTCATGAGAAGCAGTTGCCTCCAAGTCCCTGAATGCTCGCAGCTGTTGTATGAAAACTCTTAACAGAAAACCCTCTCCACAGGATACATTCACCTCATGACCACCCTGCATCCAGCGCTTCATTTGAGGCTGTGGTTGCCGGTGGAGACCACCAGCAATTATTTTTGGGGGCCGAATTATTTTTGGGGGCCGAAACGTATTTGTCCTCATCAGATTGACGCTAGAGAGTGAAAAATAAACACACGGTAAAGAAGGCGGGAGAGAAACGCGGAACAACTGCCACAAAAGGAGAAAGTAGATAAATGGACAGTAGTGGATTAAAAAAGCTCGAGGTGAATTCAACACTACAAGCATTGCCTGCTTCGTTGTGAATGCCTCCGATTCATAAACCACGGCTTGTCCCCGTTTGCAGCATTCCTTTGCTGTCTGTCTGGGTTCGCCCACTACACAGATCTGTACATGCATACGTACAGCCGAAAACATCTGTCAAGCCGTGTCGCAATGTAACAGCTACTGTGTAGCAATTCTTCACTGACTTCCTTCCTTGTGGTGGTGTAACACAGAATTAGGCCCCTCTCTTCAGAATGCGGTGAGTGGCCCCGGAGGTTCCTCCCACCCGTGGCGAACTACCCAGCAGCTAGGACTGAGAAGCCAGCAAGCCCACCTCGCAGGCAAATAGCAACATCCTTGGGTCATGAAGAGAACCAATCACAATGGAGGCAGAGGCCCACGCGCTGTCCGCACCTCCCCTCTGCTTCTTTCCAGTTGCCCAGGAAATGTCAAGCGGTGTCCAAAGACGGAAGCTATACACACTTGTAAAAATTTACAAATTAAGTTTTTGTCTTGTAGTATTCTTTTTTCAGTCCGAAAATGTTGACACATGATAAAATCGGTATAAACGTTTGGTCAACTACGAACTGATCTTTGTTGAAGAAAATAATTTTGACGTTTGTTGATAACTCGCCCTTGATTTTTCCCACCTAACTCAGAATTTCAGTGGATATTTCCCTTCGTGAAGGGGTCCAACTAGACTCGAACTTCGGAAGGGGCTACCGATTCACCAATGGAGGCGAGACTAAAACTTCACCAATGGGGCAGAGCTATCCTTAGAGGCAACACAAGAAAGCAGAGTGATAATTTGTGCATTTTAAACATATCGGTCAAGCCCAACTCGAGGTACAAGAAACATATTTAGTCAATTTGACAATGTTCGTAGGCTGACAGATCTTTAAAACAAGCATTTACAATGCAACGGTTTCGCCTTTGGAAAAGTTAGAGCTATTGGCAATGTAAATGACAATGCCATTTATTTATCTGTTTTCAAAACCAACACATAAATACAAATTTTGCCATTTACAATGCCAATAGCTCAAACTTTTCCAAAGGCGAAACCGTTGCATTGTAAATGCTTGTTCTTACTTGTACTTCACTGCTCTGTCAGTTTAATGTAATGATCGCTTCTTCGTGTAGTGTCTTGAGGGACTTTTTTCAGCAGTATGAAGCACGTTTCAAAAATCTGAATATATATGTTTTAAAGTACTGCATATCATGCACTAATTGTTGTCTGGTAGTTCTGTAACTGATTATAGATAGTTAATATGTCTTTCCTAACACATATTTAGTAGTGTTCTGCAGCATTGTTTAGCTCTTATGGCAGCTCAACAATCTGAGGTGGTCGCCCTGTAGAGTAGCCTCCAAAGACATCCATGCCAAAAAAAAATCAAGAAACAGCTCTTCCCCAAATGGGGGGCATTTGAAATACTAGCACGTGCGAGACATTTTCCATGAAAAACATGTTGTATTTCTGTTCGGGATAATAAGTCTTGATTTAATTGAGAGGAAATTTGTTGAACATACTGATTGAGGTGTTCTTTGTGTTTCTGAATTACATTAAAGCTGGGTTTATTTTCTTTTTCCTGTTTTCTTCTTGTTTATAGATGGCGCCTGATGCAGCATAATGGTGCTATAGATATACCACTTTTGTACAATGACGCCTAGCAGAGGAATTTGCTAGTGAAGTGGGCACTGAGGTTTCCCCCTGGCCGTCTCCCACCAATGGCCAGGGCTAGGTAAGTGTACGTTAAGAGGTAGATTTTGGACGTGGTTAATCCAGCATATGAGTTGTCAAGTAGTATAGACTCCAGGAAGTGCAGGCAACGTCCGCATGATTAGCTTTCTATACTGTTAAGGTTAAAACCTGGTCCAGCATATTTTCCTCATCCGGGTCATTGAACAGACCATTTAGACTTCTGAACATGACTGAAAAAAATGAAAACACTGGAGAAGGAGGAGCCAGTCTGCTGTCTGTACACAGTTGCGGGGTATGAAGCTCTCACAGATCTCCTTACAAATCGAGCCACTGTTATATTATGAAACTGACTGTAAGGCTGGCCTTGAAGAGGGCATACTTACTATCTGGCTCTGTAGTGAGCATGTTGCTAAAGCCCCTGCTAATATGTTGTTACTGATCATGGTTCTCTTAATGGGCTCTAGTAATATCCTTTTAATAACGCCTCTTATCGGGCGTTCTAATGGTGCCTCTGCTGATGTGCTTGGATAGTGACCTGCGAGACTGCTGCAACCCCCAAGATAGTAGGACTTTTTTTTATCTATGTATGTCTTAATGGGTAAGAGAAAATTGGTTTACACATGATCCTTGACCTCCATCTCGTGCAACCACTTCCCAAGTATTTTAAATTGGTCACTATAGGGCACGATCTGTTCGATTTTAATATGCTGATAGGCTTTGTACTGGTGGTTGTTCTCAGTGACTCCTGTTTTCATAGATCCTTGATCTGTATTTTCTGTGATACGTGTGAAGAGGGCTCCATTGCCAATTTAAAGTATGTCCCTTTAGTTGAACGTTCCTCAGTTCTTCAACAAAGTGATCACAACAGCAGTGGAAGTGCACAACTGCTTCCACATAGAGATCCATTTGGTCTGTGCTTTCTCTCCTCAGTAAGTCTTGCACTCCATTAATTGAATTTTGTCCTCCATTAAGACCTGGGCATTTCCGTCAATGCGGGATGTCAGTGGTTCCAGCTCAAAGGATTTCCTCCATTGGGGCTTCCTTTGACTTATCTGAGAACGTCCTCCCTGCTCTATCAGCCAGCGAACCGTCACTTCTTCCCCACCCTTTGGTGGGTAGAATTATGTGGCAGGCTTTGAAAACGTATTGTGCAGTCTGCAGGACGTGGCTGGGGGTACTTGTCTCTGCCTCCAGGCATATGTTTGTTATGTATTGTGTATCAATACATGTATTGTGGTATAGTAAACGAAGTCTGGATTTTACATCTTTAAAAAAAAAACAGTATTGGCTTTTAGCTCGATCAGTCTGTGCTAGGGAAGCTCATTTTAGGAGTCTTGGCAGAGTGATGT
This sequence comes from Lissotriton helveticus, assembly GCF_964261635.1. Lineage (NCBI taxonomy): Eukaryota > Metazoa > Chordata > Amphibia > Caudata > Salamandridae > Lissotriton > Lissotriton helveticus. Next base: position 1,578,932,011 of record NC_136065.1, on the reverse strand, counting down.
CTCCAACACGTAGGTTCAGGGTAACTAATGCAAACAAGCATTTGCAATGCAATAGGTCTCGTATTAGGAAAGTTAGAGCTATTGGTATTGTAAATGACACATTTTTTATTTAGGTTTTGTTTTTGAAAATAGCGAAATTAATAGCTTTGTCATTTACAATGCCAATAGTTATAACTCTCGCAAATGTGACACCTATAGCATTTGTAATGCAATATGTGTTGTGTTTACGTGACTTACATGTATTGATAGTACAAATAACAATGTTTTTTATTTTTTTTAATAATTAATACTTAAATAAAAGTTATTGTAATTTATAATGGCAATAGCTTAAACTTTTGTAAATAACATTTGTGAAGATTATGTTCAGTGTATTTTATTGTGACTAAAATCCAAGAACATATGTCAAATATTAACATCTTTTTGTTACATTTGTAATAAAGCTTGAAACATTGAGATAACATATTTGAACCAGTTGTTGTTGAATGGTTGCACAGATTGATGCTGTGGTGGAGCTCAGTGATGTGGTGCCACTGAGTGATGCTGTGGTGGTGCTGAGTGATGCTGTATGCTATTCTATGTTTTGTTTTGCTATCCTATGTTTTGTTTTGTTATGCTATGCTATGCTGTTTTGTTATGCTATGCTATGTTTTGATATGCTATGCTTTGCTATGCTATGTTATGCTATGTTATGCTATGCTATGTTTTGCTCTGCTTTGTTATGCTATGCTATGTTTTGTTGTGTTTTATTATGCTATGCTTTGTTTTGCTATGCTATGCTATGTTTTGTTGTGTTGGTATGCTATGCTGTGTTTTGCTATGCTATTATGTTTTGTTCAGCCATGCTATGTTTTGTTTTGTTAAGCTATGCTGTTTTGTTGTGTTTTGTTATGCTATGTTTTGTTATGTTATGCTATGTTTTGTTATGCTATGTTTTGTTATGCTATGCTTTGTTTTGTTATGCTATCCTATGCTTTGTTTTGTTATGCTATGTTTAGTTTTGCTATCCTATGCTTTGTTTTGTTGTGTTTTGTTATGCTATGTTTTGTTGTGTTTTGCTAGGCTATGCTTTGTTTTGCTCTGCTTTGCTTTGTTATGCTATTTTTTTATGCTATGCTATGCTTTGTTGTGTTTTATTATGCTATGCTTTGTTTTGCTATGCTATGTTTTGTTATGCTATGTTTTGCTGTGTTTGGTATGCTATGCTGTGTTGTGCTATGCTATTATATGTTTTGTTATATTTTGTTAAGCCATGCTATGTTTTGTTGTGTTTTGTTAAGCTATGCTGTTTTGTTGTGTCTTGTTATGCTATGTGTTGTTGTATTTTGTTATGCTATGTTTTGTTATGTTATGCTATGTTTTGTTATGCTAAGCTGTGTTTTGTTATGCTATGCTTTGTTTTGTTATGCTATATTATGTTTTGTTGTGTTTTGCTATGCTATGTTTTTTTATGCTATGCTGTTTTGCTCTGCTATGCTTTGTTATGCTCTGCTATGTTTTGTTGTGTTTTATTATGCTATGCTGTTTTGTTATGCTATGTTTTGTTATGCTATGTTTTGTTATGCTATGTTTTGTTATGCTATGTTTTGTTATGCTATGTTTTGTTATGCTATGTTTTGTTATGCTATGTTTTGTTATGCTATGTTTTGTTATGCTATGTTTTGTTATGCTGTGTTTTGTTGTGCTGTGTTGTGTTGTGTTGTGCTGTGTTGTGTTGTGTTTTGTTATGCTATGTTGTGTTGTTTTGTTGTGTTGTGTTGTGTTGTGTTGTGTTTTGTTATGCTATGTTGTGTTGTTTTGTTATGCTATGTTGTGTTTTGTTATGCTATGTTTTGCTATGCTATATTTTGTTATGTATGCTATGTTTTGTTATGCTATGGTTTGTTGTGTTTTGCTGTTTTGTTGTGCTATGGTTTGTTATGCTATGCTATGTTTTCCTATCCTATGCTTTGTTTTGTTATGCTATGCTGGTGAGGGTGAGTGAGGGTGAGGGTGGGTGGGTGGGTGAGGGTGGGTGGGTGAAGGTGGGTGTGTGTGTGAGTGAGGGTGAGTGTGTTAGAGCGAGGGTGAGAGGGTTGTGAGGTTGTGTATCCTATGCTTTTTTTGTTATGCCATGCTATATTTTGTTATGCTATGCTGATGAGGGTGTATGAGGATGGGTGAGTGAGGGTGTGTGAGGAGGTGTGAGGGGTGTGAGGGTGAGGGCGAGGGTGTGATGGTGTGTGAGGGTGAGAGGGTTGGGAGGGTGAGGGGGTGTGAGGGTTATATTCTCCCAAACCCTGATGTACTGACCTCCTGATTAACACTCGACAATGAGTGGCGGAAAAGTGAATCAACCAATATGTGCACCATGTGCAGGAAACCAAATTGTAGAAGTGCCAATATAAGAACGGTCAACAACAGTCCTAGTGCTACAATATGGCAGTGAACCATATCAAATCAGTCAACTCAACATGGCCTTGTATGTAATAATGTGACCAAAACCCAGAGTCACAATAAACAAAAAAAGTGCCATCCATTAAGCCATCATTAACAACCGAAAATGTGGGAAAAGTTAAAACGTGTCGCAGTGCTTCCACGTGGTAATATAGGGCTCAAGCATGCATAATCGTGAAACTAAAAAGAAACGGGTGCATAGGCACTCGCATTACGATTTCAAACGGTAAACGCGAACTGTGCTGGTCATGCGAAAGTGTTTCCAAGTCTGAGCGTTAATGCTGCAAAGAAACAATGATAAATGAAACGTCACACTCTGTATTGCAAAGTGAGAGTGCTAACTCATGGATATGCCAATTACGTCAAGAAGCGCACGGCTGACAAATGTGCGGAGCACCTTTTCAGTACTGAAACAACATTTGTAACGTCAGGCGGGTCAGCTGCGGAAGCTCGCCCCTGTTCCTGCACAGGGGCGTTGTTTTAGGGACATCTACCAAGGGTTGACCCTGTCACTCAGGGGGCGGCATAAGCGGTGCATTACCCAGAGATCTGAAGGAAGCGGGGACAGGAAGGGCTCAGATGCACTCTGATCGAGAAAAGCATGTTTCACTTAGGACAATAATAGTTGCCGCTCGAGAGTATTTCGTGCGTGTTTGTAGAGCTAGGCGCGGTGAGGAAATCCATGTTTGTAGAAGCAAGGCACGGCCTGCGGCCGTGAATAAGTGACGGCGGGGGGCGGGGCAGCTGAAGCCTTTGATGTGGCAAATGCTGCTGGCAGGGGGAGGCCTGAAGCGAGGCACGGCCTGCGGCTGTGAATAAGTGACGGCGGGGGGCGGGGCAGCTGAAGCCTTTGATGTGGCAAATGCTGCTGGCAGGGGGAAACCTGTGGGGAAATGCAAGCTCGTGCACGAGGAGCTTGTGCTCACGTGATTTCACGTGAACTGTTGAAAATCCGGATTCGTAAAAAGTCAGCTTTGTGGATGGACGGCAAAAGTTCTCTCTACGAGACTAAAAAAGGCATGTGTACATGTGTATTGCGGAGCAGCTTTGTGAATACATCATCCCCTTGCTGTTCTCCACCAACCTATGTATTTGTCATTGTTCCTGGACGTATGGAAAGTCAAGGATCACTCACTTCACTCAGGTCCTTGGGGAGAGACTCACTGTTTTTATGTTTATAAATTGTGTGCTGAGATGTTTTTTCTGTAGTAATGTAAATTCGGTGCATTGTTTACTGATCATTCTTTAGCAAAAAACCTTTTGCATGGTAACCACAAATAATGCATGCTTTTTAGCTTACGGGGTCCCCCTATTCTACTCTTATTCAGGTACAGACTAGCTCTACTGTTAATCTAGAGTCCACACTTAGCTTACTGATACAACCATGATGGGACTGTGTTCCAGTCAGTAGGTATCTGGGATACATTTGAGAGCATGGAAGCGTCCCGGGTAAATTGATGGCTCCACAGCTCAAAAGGGAAGACATTCTATTTGATCCTATTCAAACCTGATGGTGGCTAGCAGCATGTCACACTGCCTGGAAACTACTCGGCTGGATTATGAAATTTTACTATTTAGGTGGGATGTATGCTCATCTAAATTATTAACCATAAATTTAGAAATGCTAAGTACCTATAACTCTATAATTGGGAAGCAGGTCTAGATTTTTAAGAAAGCGATAATAAATTGGACCCAAAGGTGAGTATAGATATTTCTCTATTGTCTGGAAGTGATTCAGGAGCAGCAATGTTTTGTTGATTCCCACCTGCATATGTATTGTGTTGTATTGCAACATATATATATATATCAAAAGAATCCCGACCGCCTCTCGCTGCGGTCATGAACGGGCGCAGACCTCCTCTCCTCTTCTCAGATGAACTTAATCAAATATCATAACGCCATCACACCAATGAAGTGTCAGCAGTGCAGAATTTTATTTTCTGTTAATATCAGAGCAAGTGCCCTCCCTGACGCGTTTCGCTCCGCGGACGGAGCTTGGTCACAAGTTGGTCTTTCTGCCTACTGAAGGTCAATGACATTACAATTGCTAATTACACAGGGGGACCCAGCCCCTCAGGGATCATATGTACTTCACCATTTTCGGGACTATAATGACCAGCATGCTGCTGGATGCCTTGTAAATATGCCACGCCCACTGGGGGCGTTTTTTTCGACAATAAAAGGTCGGAGCAAGGAAATGGAGAATGTTTTGAGCCCTCCTGTGGCAATCCATGATTAAGGGGCGTCACCGCCTCGAAACGCGTCGGAATCCAGCTCAATCAAAGGAAATTCCAACCTGCGAGCATCAGCGAGGCACACAAACCGGATGGCAGCAGCGTGTGTGTTCCCTCTTAGAGCACAGGGGCTCTTTGGTCAGTCACATTAGTATACACGGCTTCCCTTGGCCGTGGAGAGGAGAACCACCGTCCCCCTTCGTCAAGAAGCAACTGGGGGGAGCAGGAGCTTCGGAAAGGAAAACAATTTCCAGTCCATGAAGTACGTGTTGCTTATGGGTGAAAACAGCACGCAAGTTGGCCTTTCTGCCTACTGAAGGTCAATGACATTACAATTGCTAATTACACAGGGGGACCCAGCCCACTCGGGGATCATATGTACTTCACCATTTTCGGGACTATAATGACCAGCATGCTGCTGGATGCCTTGTAAATATGCCACGCCCACTGGGGGCGTTTTTTTTTTACAATAAAAGGTCGGAACAAGGAAATGGAGAATGTTTTGAGCCCTCCTGTGGCAATCCATGATTAAGGGGCGTCACCGCCTCGAAACGCGTTGGAATCCAGCTCAATCAAAGGAAATTCCAACCTGCGAGCATCAGCGAGGCACACAAACCGGATGGCAGCAGCGCGTGTGTTCCCTCTTAGAGCACAGGGGCTCTTTGGTTAGTCACAAATAAATATATATAAATATGTATATATATAAAAAATGTATATGTATAAAGTCATTAAAAAAAACCCATATGAATACATCATTTATTTCATAAGGTAAGATGCGCCATCTAAATAAAGGCAAGGCAAATTAATGGATATTTTTAAAAAATCATGAGTACAAAATTTAAAATGTAAACATGCTAAAAAAATACTTTGTAAGACACATTCATAATGCGTATCTAATTATATTAACCCACCAGGTCCTGACTAATACACAGTCTTGTGCAGAAAAAAAGCATAAAGTGCAAATATTAAGACGCTGTCTGATACAGAAGGTGAATATTAATTCATCCTAAAGAAATAAAGCCCCAGTGGGCAGTACAGATATCATTAGCTATTGATCTGTCCAAAGAAAGCCGAACTCACGCTATCAACTCTTAACCAGCCGGAAAAGAGAAAAAATTGGTATCGACAAATGTGCATAAAAGTGAAGGTGAAATAAAACAAAGCAAACCCAAAGATAAAACTAATTATGGCACTTATGGTTGTTCAAGATTCTTCACACAATAAATAAAAAAGGTGAATACTATATGGATTTTAATGAAGGTCCTATTATTGATCTATGTTAAAGTCAGCAATGTATGGTTCAAAGGACACTATATACAATAATCGTCAAGATAAGAGTACCATGTTAGAGACATGTGTATAAGTCCTCCGTTATGTTCAATCCTGACGGGGACTTAGTATTTAATTCTAGTATGTACCGTGTCTCCAAAAGGCGAAGGGCACCTTCCTGATTGCCACCCCTACGCAGTGGAGGCACACCGTCAATTGCATAGTAACTGAGATGTATTGGGTTACTTGCATGTACTGTTTCAAAGTGCCTTGCCACCGGGTATGCCTGATCTTTGTTGGAGATCGCACGTAAGTGCTGAAGGATTCTTTTGTGCACCGGCAGCTTGGTGCTGCCTATGTACCTTAGTGCACACGAACATTCCAACACGTACACGACATAATCAGTCTTACAACTGATTCTCTTGGTGATACATTTAGGTTGAGGCAAAAAGGGAGTAGTGTACTCTTTCTTGTTTTTAGCAAACTTACATGCCTTACGTAGCACATTTAAAAAAAATCCCTTCTGTGTGGATAGCCAGTTAGATGGTAATTTGATTTCAGGATTGTTTTTCACCAGGCAATTACCCATCGATCTGTCCTTTCTGAAAGTCAGTTGGGGTATCTGACTTTCCAGTGCCAGATCAGCACCTATCACCGGGTCTTTAAGTATCAGGTTCCAATTGCGTTTTAAAACGCATGCAGCAACGAGGTGGCTGCTGTCGGCTTTCGATATAACTTGGTGGAGATTACGTTATTCTCAATAAATACTTCCACATCAAGAAAAAACACACTTTCCTTGCTCATATATGCCTTGGATTCAAGGTTGAGTTGATTGTTGTTTAGTTGATCAACAAAGCTTTTAGCAGAAGATTCCGGGCCCTTCCAAATGAAAAAAGGTCATCAATATACCTTAACCAAAGGGGTACGTGTTTTTCTACAATGTCCTTCAGTTGCCCCCTGAGGACCTGCTCCTCCCACAGCCCCTTATGCAAACAGGCATAGCTGGGGGATAAGCAGGCCCCCATCGCAACACCCCTAATCTGCTGGTAGATGTTATTGTTACAGGTAAAGAAGTTCTGCTCTAAACAAGTCTTGACCATACGAATGAGTATTTTGTTGTGCATAATGAGGTAGGCTGGTCTGCGATTTAAAAAGTGTTGTACTGCCTTGATACCATCAAGGTGACCAATAGAGGTGTATAATGAAGTGACATCCATAGTAATGAGGACAAAATCATCATTCCATTGGATGTCCTGGATTCTTCCTCATAAAATCTGCAGTATCTTGGAGGTATGAAGGTAAGCTACTGACCCATTCCTGCAGAAAATAATCTATATACTTAGATGTATTCTCCATAATATTTCCTAGTGCCGAGATAATGGGCCTACCGAGGGGTTTCATTTCATTCTTATGTATTTTAGGCAGAAAATACAATGATGGGATTACCGGATATTCATTTTTTAGGAAGCGATATTAATCATCACAAATTAACCCCCCACTTTTCCAGGCAATCAATTTGCTATAGTAATCATTCCAAGAAGACTTGACAATATGCAAATTACTTTGTGTGTGTATATATATATATATATATATATATATATATATATATATATACAATCAATTCAAAAGAGAGTTGTCCACTCGAAGAAACCACACAGAGGAGGTAAGTATTCCTGCTTTATTGGGAAAGCTTCCGCATGGAATACAGGACGCTCACCCAGTCTTTTGCGCCCTGACGCGTTTCGTGTTGACACACACTTCTTCAAAGGGCAAAGGCATTCTCTGGTAATCACATCGCGTTGCACGGGGCACCAATTAAAGTTCTTTAGTCCCGCCTCAGTGGGCGTTGCCAGGCGCACTGCCTGCTGGTTCTTGTAGTGCTCCCAAATCTTCCTCAAGTGAGTCGTGATGCGTTACTCAATTCAGCTTCAATAAATCCCAAGTGGGTTGGGAGAGTGCCCTGTAACCTCCAGGCAGCACATTATAACTTTCCTCGCAGCCTTCTCTCCATCAACAGCAAAGCACCCCTAGGCGCCAGCATGGGGCCGACAATCACGACGGGGTTTCCTCACGGCAGGACTGGCCGTAATACATCAATTCAAAAGAGAGTTTTCCCCTCGAAGAAACCACACAGAGGAGGTAAGTATTCCTGCTTTATTGGGAAAGCTGCCGCATGGAATACAGGACGCTCACCCAGTCTTTTGCGCCCTGACGCGTTTCGTGCTGACACGCACTTCTTCAAAGGGCAAAGGCATTTTCTGGTAATCACATCGCGTTGCACGGGGCACCAATTAAAGTTCTTTAGTCCCGCCTCAGTGGGCGTTGCCAGGCGCGCACTGCCTGCTGATTCTTGTAGTGCTCCCAAATCTTCCTAAAGTGAGTCGTGGTGCGTTACTCAATTCAGGGCGCAAAAGACTGGGTGAGCGGCCTGTATTCCATGCGGCACCTTTCCCAATAAAGCAGTAATACTTACCTCCTCTGTGTGGTTTCTTCGAGGGGACAACTCTTTTTTGAATTGATATATATATATATATATTCACTGAAAAAACCATAGGTTATAGACCATATATAGTTAGGAATTAGCATTTAAAAAACCTTATTTTACTCACACAAAACCATTGAAATTCCATATATAGTTAGTAGTACTAACTATATATCGCGCACCCGCAATCCACTGCTGATCATGTCACATATTACATCATTCATGACATGGTCAGTGACATCACTGATGACATCTCAAATGACATCACTGATGACATCACTGATGACATCACTGATGACATCTCAAATGACATCACTGATGACATCTCAAATGACATCACTGATGACAACATCCAGTGACTGTGTATTTCTGTAAAGTTAAAATATGTCTTACATATTGAAGAATGAGTGGATGTAGAAGTGTCTGGATGAAGGATTTAGTAGGTGCATGCCTGACTGTATGAGTGAGTGGTTAAATGTGTCTCACTGAGTGCATGGGTTAGTGACGAACTGTCTTAATTTGTGCATCATTATGTTTGTTGTTCTGTAAACTGCTGCATGTGTTGATCAGTAGCTATATGAGTAAGTATATGGGTTATTGATTGGTTGCTCAAGTATTTGTATGGGAGACTGAGTGTGTGTGTGGGTGGCTGGGAGGTGTATGACTCTGTGCATAGATGTGTGAGCATGTAGATGTATGGGTTCAAAAGTGCATGTGGAAACAGCTGTATGGGTGGTTGACTGTGTGCATGAGTGCATTGGTGAGTGAATGGATATCTCAGTGCTACATGTCAAAGTAAGTACATATGTAAAACACAGTACATGTGAGAATTGGCATTAATAAATAACTGTGCATAAGAGTCAGTGAATGTGTGAGTGGCTGTATGGATCATTGTGAACTTGTATCAGGGATTGTAAAAGAGAGTAAATATGTGTTAGTATATGTTTGAATAAGTAAGGTGTGTATAACTGTATAGTTGAGGAAATTGAGGTGTGATTGATTCTTTGCATGACTGACTAGGTGTGTAAGTAACTCCATGGATGAGTGACAGTCTGTGAGTGTCTGTTTACACTGAGTGTATCTAAGGTTATATTAGAGTCTGAAGAGGTTCATCGTATTATCACATGAATGATGTCATCAGTGATGTGATCAGTAATGTCAAATGAGATGTCATCAGTGATGTCATTTGAGATGTCATCAGTGATGTCATCAGTGATGTCATCAGTGATGTCATTTGAGATGTCATCAGTGATGTCATCAGTGATGTCATTTGAGATGTCATCAGTGATGTCATCAGTGAGGTCATTTGAGATGTCATCAGTGATGTCATCAGTGATGTCACTGACCATGTCATGAATGATGTAATATGTGACATGATCAGCAGTGGATTGCGGGTGCGCGATATATAGTTAGTACTACTAACTATATATGGAATTTCAATGGTTTTGTGTGAGTAAAATAAGGTTTTTTAAATGCTAATTCCTAACTATATATGGTCTATAACCTATGGTTTTTTCAGTGAATTTTCAAGGTTTTGTAAATGCTAATTCCTAACTATATATGGTCTATAACCTATGGTTTTTTCAGTGAATTTCAATGGTTTTTTAATAGCAAATATCATAAGCTGTCGATTGTCAAGTACGTGGTAAGAAAAAACATTTTCGTGTTTATGCACACTGATCTGCTTTCAATGCTGCCCCCCCCCCCTCATTTCTATTAGGAGTACTCTCTCTTTCCAGATAGTGAAGGTTAGTTAACGCAGGCCTTTGCCCCCGTTGTAATCCGTCGTGCCTGCTTCTCTCTCCATTTGATTGATTGTTATCCAAGCATTTGCAAACAAGCACAGAATCGCCATACTCTGTTTAGTCTTTGCAGATAGTGAAGGATAGGTAAATGCAGACTTTTGTCCCCATTGTAATCCGTCATACCTATTTTTCTCCCCATTGATTGATTGATTGAATCGAGCATTGAATTGTTCGAAGTTGGTTCTCTTAAGGATCTTCTCTGCCTGCAAACGGGGAAGAATAGGAATATTCTCTCTCCCTTTGCAGATAGTGAAGGGTAGGTAACGCAAACCTTTAACACATCGTGCCTATTTCGTTCCTCATTGATTGATTGTTTGCCCGAACATTGACTGTTTGGGAATTGGTTCTTTTTGGAGGTATTCCCTGTTTGCAAATAAACGTAGGAAAATCTTTGCAAGTAGTGAAAGGGTAGGTAATGCGGACCTTTGTCCCCCTTTGTAATCTGTCATGCCTATCTACTCCCCACTGATTGATGCACCTGTTTCACCCGGACCATTTACTAGAGATAGGTCATCTGGCCCGACCAGAGAGCACCCCTAGTGAAAAGGACATATGCAATAATAACAAAGTGATCACTGTATCCTGTTAACAGAAACTTTAGCATGAACCAACCTGGAAAGAAAGGAATAGGAAAACGAAAATTAGTAGGCCACTGATGAACTTTTTATTAAATAACAAACAAAGAAACGATAACAATACGTAATGATAAAACCTATTATTGTCCTAGAAACAAGAAACGTTAGAAGTAAGCCCGTAATAAGAAACCTGAAAACAGTAAGAGAAACCAAGTGTGACATTGCAACGGCCACAAGGCAACGAGGCTTCATCGCCCCTCACTGCCCCAAAACGTGTCTGTCCCACCGCCTGCCACGGCCAAATAACGGCAAACTGGGAAAGATACAAGTCAGCAGACATCCGCCCCATTCTGGAAACTTCCAAAGTGCAACAGGTTTCCGGCTACGCCCAGCCGGAAGCAACACATATAAGGCGGGTCCTGCTGCCAACCGTCGGCAGAAGATCATCACGTAGGGTGTAGCCGGAGGAAAGGCCGAGGCCAATGGCACCCGTCCAGGGGGATTGCTACGACCACCCTGGAGAGTTGCAAGTGGGGGAATGTCTGTGTCCTCGACCCTCCCCTCTCTCTCCCAGTCCGGCCACCATCAACCAGAGGCCGAGGCCGACGGGATCCGGCCGCGGTGGCGGTAACCCTGGAGAATTGCAGGTTAGACCCTCTCTCTCCCAGTCTGGGCCAGCATCCATGGAGGGCCTGGGAGTGGAGAGGCCACTGCACGAAAGGCCCAGGAGAGGCACCACACGCCAAGGCCTGCCCCACCGGATGAGCCAAGGAACCCGTTCATGGGGCCAGAGCAAAGGGCGTCCGGCCGCCATCCACCGGAGGTCCGGCCCAAAGACGGACGGGACATTTCTTCTTTCTTTTATAATGGCTGCGACAACACTGGGGGGGGGATGTCTTGCACATGCCTCCGACCCCCCCCCCCTCGTCCTCATCGCCTGGTCCGGCCATAACAAATGTCAAGCGAGACGCCGTGGGGTGCACTGGGTGGGAGAGACGGTGCGAACAGGCCTCTCCCGCCTCCCCAGGTGGAGGCTTCCCAGCTGCACCCTCAGCGCTCCAGGCGCCCGGAAAAGGGTTCTTCCACTGTGGCGATGCTGCAACGTCTCGCCCGGCAGGGTGGAGCCCGTCCGCTCATTTGACCCCGCAATCGCCGGTAGCTACCGAACTCTCAAAATGGCGGTCGACCTGGCAAGAGCGGGCCCAGCATAAAGAAATGGCCCGGTCACTGGTTGACTCCACCACCATAGTCCTCCACGACCTTGAAGATTCTAGAGGAGCCGCGGGAGTCCCCGACCCCCGCAGACACCCCCGATGGGGAATGACTGCCATGATCGCCCGTGGAGTGACGAAACTGTAGCCGCGGGACGTCGGCGCTCCCATGCTGGCGCCAGCCTCAGTTTGAATGACTAGAATCCTGCAGACCTCCGTTCCGGTGAAAGCACAGTGTGACCCGGTAGGAAAAATTGTTGCACCCCCTCCCCTTTTTGACTGATGGTTCAAACCACCGATCCTTTCCTTTGCCCTTTTAACTGAACTTTGGACTGCCTCCCCCCCCCCCCGCGGCGCCCCACGCCGTTATTTGGTGGGCGGCAACTTACTGGACATCACCTTGGTGCCATCCAGATTTCAGCGCGTTCTGCTGCCTTGGAACTATTCGCACAACAGACCGCTACTGACGACCCACCCCCCGGGACGCCCCACGCCGGATACCCAAATCAGTGCGGCACCCAGGCAACATCTTCTGAATTTTCATAATTTGAAAGAACTAGTAACATGTCCTCATCAGGAATTTCCTCTTCAATCATCTCATCAGGAATCTCCTCATGAAAAGTCTGCAATGATGATTCTTGTAACTCTATGGTCTCCAAACATTCGATAAATTCGCCATCAAGAGATTGATCAAAAAAATCATTCAAGTCATCTCCTCCTTGTGAGAATATTTCATTATTGGTGCTGTCAATTTCAATAAATGTAGTGGATAATTCAAAAGAAATTACCACGGTCTCTTCATTGTTTAAATGTTTTTACTGTTTTTGTTTTGTTGTATATATTTATAAGTTATTAAAGTTTTATATTCCTACTACTTTGTTGGAGTGCTATATATTTTTAATGTGACACATAATTGTAAAAACTTTGATGTACAAAGAGTCATCCCTGGAATCTTCCGCTTCAGACTCGGTCCCCTCCCCAATCACAATACAGGATGGTTTTCAGATAGTAGGAACGCGTGTGGTGTGACGGATCTCATCGGGTGTGGGCCTTGATCTACTATAACTCCTTTGAAGAGGGGTGATTCTTTACAGCTGGGGCCATAAACTACATCTGCAGGGCTAGCTGATAGCCTGGGACCGGCCTGGACAATCGGACACAGAGGAAGAGGAGTGTCAGAGGGTGCGGTAGTGAATAGGGCGAAAGGGAGGTGTCGGGCGGGCACAGGGTGTGATTCTCAGGGAAGAGCAGCGCAGATGGGGGGAGGTTTATTGCCCATGCATAAGACAGAGAGCGGGGGTGACCAGTGCCTGGGGAAGATGCTTGCGAGGGTGGGGAGCCATGCTACGGATCGACAGCGTGCAGAGAGTGGGTCTGGTCAAGGCATCTAAAATGGCTGCCGTGCACGACAAAAGTGTGGCATTTGAAAAAAGGCAAGATGGCGCAGACAATGTTTTTCAACACTTCCTCATTTCCTTCGAATCGAACGTTAACAGACGTTGGGGCATATTACCAAAGTTAAGCGATATTTATCCCAAACGATGCTTAGCAACAAATTTTTTACCGCTAAGCATCGTCAGAAATTATCGCAGATAAACCTTGCTATTATCAAGGTTTATCGCAAATGCGATAAAAAACGGCCGCAATGCATTAATATCGCTGAAAAGTCAGCGATATTCATGCATTACCGAGCTAATGCTCTTAGCCATGTTATCCACCTCCCATTGGATGACATGGCTAAGAACTGCTCAGGACAGGTGTTACTTTTTAGAGATATTCGCTCTTAGCGCGAATATCTCCAAAAGTTGGTAATAGGAGATAGCGATGTTAGCGACTGTTTCCAGTCGCTAACATCTTGGCATGCCCACTTTGCATGTCATTAGTGATAAATATCACTGACATGCAAAGTGGAGCCCAAGATGGTCGCTATCTCCTACTAGCGGTCGCTAACTGGTGTTAGCGACAGCTACGTAATACGGAGATAATTTTATCTCCGCTTTCTTGGCTTTTAAAGCCAAAAAAGCGGAGATAAACCCCCTTGATAATATGCCCCGTTATCTCTCCCACACTACCGGTCCCCCTGGGCTTAAACGCCGAGATGGTAGGGACTGCATCCCGTGGAGATAGGCCGAGACGTCACTCAGCAGAAAAAGAAGTCTATAAACATACAATAAGTTAAAAGTCAATCATTCTTCTTTCCTTGTAGTACGCTCCCCAGTCCACTTCCCGTTACGCTAACCGGGCGCACCCCACCAAAAAAACGTTTTGTTTTTTTTTGCCCCTCCAAAAAGAACCAATTTTTGCACTCTATACTATAAGTCTTTTTTTATACTACAATCACTTCGCTACAACCTCATAAATTAAAAATAAAAATGAATAATGTCTCAAACAATTTTTGATTTCTAAATATAAATTTATTCTTCTGAATTTTCATAATTTGAAAGAACTAGTAACATGTCCTCATCAGGAATTTCCTCTTCAATCATCTCATCAGAAATCTCCTCATGAAAAGTCTGCAATGATGATTCTTGTAACTCTATGGTCTCCAAACATTCGATAAATTCGCCGTCAAGAGATTGATCAAAAAAATCATTCAAGTCATCTCCTCCTTGTGAGAATATTTCATTATTGGTGCTGTCAATTTCAATAAATGTAGTGGATAATTCAAAAGAAATTGCCACGGTCTCTTCATTGTGATGCATTTTATTTTGAAATTTGTTGCTGTAAATTGCAGAAAAAAATAATCACTTTCATTTATCGTTTTTAGTAATACATAATATAAAACTAAACTTTATCAAGTATTTAGTATAACAGAAGGACTGAAAATGAATAACAGAAAACATTTCTCAAATTATCTTAAAGTGTACAACATAGTTCCCCTTACAAATTAACAACTCACCTTTTTGAAAGTAGGAGAAGTGTTAGTACTGTGTAAATCAAACACCAGAAATTGAGCACCAAAAATTCCTCACAAATGTACCTCAGACAGTAGTATCACAAAATGGCTGTGGTTTCCTCTCATTTTAGATATATACATAACCAATTAACTTTCATCACACACAAATACAAAACCAAAGTAACATTTTAATTGGTTCTAAATTTCAACACTTTCAAATGTGTTTTCCCCATGCAATTTTCCATAGGACATTTAGATAAGTCTACAGCCTGAATGGCTGAACGGAATTACACCAAACTTGGCAAAATGGTACATCAAACCTAAGAGGTCAGTGAGGATCTACTATGCCCCCTTATGGTCATTTGCCCCTTCGCTTTGGCCTCCTCTTGTCTCTCGATCCTACCGAGAGACAAGATGGCGGCCGCTACGGACTGTTTGGAATGTTTACAGACGCCGGAGAACCAATCAGCTTCGCAAAGCTACGTAACGCGAAAAGTACGCGAAGCGGGGCGCTGTTACAGATATATATCTTTTTTTGAACGTTAATTTCTCAAAATCCACTGGAGCACATATATTGAGACCTAGCAAAGGCACATCGGGCTACCAGTCCCTACAATTTTGCCAAGTTTCGTGCAAATCCATTCAGCCGTTCGATTATTATTATTTTTTTTTTTTGCCCCGCGGGGCCCTTTTAAAACCTCCACATCAAACCTAGGGGGTCAGGGAGGATCTACTATGCCCCCTTATGGTCATTTGCCCCTTCGCTTTGGCCTCCTCTTGTCTCTCGATCCTACCGAGAGACAAGATGGCGGCCGCTACGGACTGTTTGGAATGTTTACAGACGCCGGAGAACCAATCAGCTTCGCTTCACAAAGCTCCGTAACGCGAAAAGTACGCGAACTGGAGCGCTGCCTGGTCCGCTGTTACAGATATATATCTTTTTTTGAACGTTAATTTCTCAAAATCCACTGGAGCACATATATTGAGACCTAGCAAAGGCACATCGGGCTACCAGTCCCTACAATTTTGCCAAGTTTCGTGCAAATCCATTCAGCCGTTCGGGCTAAAAGTGAGGCCAACCGCCCTATGGAAAACTCAATGTTAAAAACACGTTTTGGGACCCCCATTTTTTCTCGGCCCCCCCTTGACGAAACCCCCCCAAATTTTCAGGGGCTGCTCAGAAACAAAATGTTCCATTTTCCTGAAAATTTCAGCCAATTCCGTCCACAAACGGCAAAGTTATTAGACATAGAATTTTCAAAACTCCCATAGAGAAAAAATCCTAACTATATATACCTACTGGCGACCGCCAGTAGGTAATATATATATCTCATGCTGCTAGCCACCATCCGGTTTGAATAGGTTCAAATAGAATGTCTTTCCTTTTGAGCTGTGGAGCCATCAATTTACCCGGGACGCTTCCATGCTCAGAAATGTATCCCAGATACCTACTGACTGGAACACAGTCCCATCATGGTTGTATCAGTAAGCTAAGTGTTGCTTCTAGATTAACAGTAGAGCTAGTCTGTACCTGAATAAGAGTAGAATAGGGGGACCCCGTAAACTATAAAGCATGCATTAGTCGTGTTTACCATGCAAAGGTTTTTTTTTGTAAAGAATGATCAGTAAACAATCCACCAAATTTACATTACTACAGAAAAAACATCTCAGCACACAATTTATAAACATAAAAACAGTGAGTCTCTCCCCAAGGACCTAAGTGAAGTGACTGATCTTTGACTTTCCATAGTATTGCTTACTACCCCTATGTTGGGTGCTGAAACTCTCCTACGTGGGTAGCAGGTACATTGGATGGGTTTGCCTTTGTTTTGATTCCGTGTGAAAGAGTGTTGCCATGTTATGCGTGAGGACCACCGATGTGTGGTTATCGTGTTATGGGTTGGAGTGCTTAGCAGTGTGATGGAGTGTGAGGAGCAGTGAGCTTAGCTTAGCAGTGTGATGGAGGAGGAAGTGTGAGAGTCAGGTGCACAGTTTATGGATTTTAGTAAGCTTGCAACTTTGAGCAGGTCCCTGCATAGTATTTCTTATTTTCATTGACCTCTTTTACCTGGTTACTGTTGTGGGTTGTCCATTCTGAGATATTTGTGTTAAATGTTTATGATCCTGAGTAGGCATAGGAAAACATGGATCAGAGATCTGCAGGAATAGACTTTGTTACTTTCATCCCATATCAAATTGTCGACGTAACTAGTTGGGACCAGCAGTGGTGAACTAAAGTAAAGTCCTCCATTGACCAGACAGATCTCTTCAGTTATACCATGCCTGTCCAGTTTGTGATGGGTGCTTTACTGCTATGGACTGGCACGGTACTGGGTTATGGACATGACCCATAGCAGTTATTATGTGAGTGTGCATGTGTCATACACTGTAAAGGAATTATTATGCGGTCTGCTTGAACTAAAATCGACCTTTGAGATTTATGGCATTAGTGTGTCCTGTATATTGTATTGTAATAGCATTTATATTGCACTTAATACATATGGAGAAATGTAGGGCTTTACGTTGTGCTGCACGCTGCTCCTGAACCCAGGGTTAGTTGTGTACGTTTTTTGGAGCTTATTTTTGGATATGTGGTTAGGCTTGTAGTCTTAAAAAAGTCATGCCACGTATTAACTCCAGTTTCTATGTGGTGATTAAATTAATAGGAGTTAGGTGTGATCTTTAGTGGAAGAGGGGGATATGTGAATTCATTCATTGGTTAGCGGTGTTAATGAATGAGCTACAGGTGATTAGGTATTGTTAGGTTGCAGAGGTATGACTTTTAAAGGCGAAGTTGTAATCTTTGTAATGAGGTATGGGAGATTTTCGGGGATACGATAATAGGTATTAAGGTAACATGTATGTGACTTTGAGTATGCTGCGCTTGGAGAAAGGGGGCATACAGAGGGTGGAAAGGAAGTCAAAGAAAAAGGAGTGTCGCCAATTGGAAGTTTCAGGTCAAAGTGAGTTTTCATGCAGGGATTATGGGAATATTACATAATAAAGTAATTATGGCTTCATTTTCTCATAATTCAGATGGAAGGAACGCAAAACAGGAATGTTGTACTTTAAATGTTTATGCTTCAGATGCTCATTCCCTGTCCCTCTGATGATCAGCGTGAGATGAATGATAAAAGTCTGTTTTAGTACATTTGTGTAAACTAATGCTTCTGTGGGCAGGCAGCTCTAACCTGCCTCCAGTCTGAAGCATCCACAACATAGGCACAAGGAAGTCTGAATCCAGGGTGAAATATTGATTTCATTTTAGAATTTCTAATCCAAGAGATTTTGCGTGACAATTTTTCCCCCCTCCAAACATGATGACTGTAATAAATGTTATGGTTCCTCGACTCCTAACAAACCGAGTTAAGCACTCTGGGGGCGGTAAAGGAAAAGTGTTTTAGTTTCAACTAGTAATTATGCAAAATGTGCAAAAATAGTAGCTAAAGTGGTTTTCTGGAAAAGCCGTTCTTTTTCAGTCTGTTGCTGAGGCTTGTGAAAAGTTTAGTAGTAGTTTACCTTCTCCAGATGACCATGGTCAGAGAGTCTCCACGGATGCCTTTCAAATTCCCATTCACCTCATCGAGTTCCTAAAGGGTCCCACCTAATGCCATCTTTAAAATAATGTTCTGCTCTGGCATGAAATGTTAGAGCTATTGTGTCTCGCAGTTTGCAGATGACGCTTGGTATTACTTCCACCATCTACTTATTTAAACATTACTCTTTGATAAATATGCTAACTGCCTAACTTCAAAGACTAATAGAGCCAAACAAAGTATCTTCATTTGTAAAATTTAAAAAATAACAATAATATAAAATCTACAGGACGCTCTACACCCAGAGTATGGAACATTTTGGATAGGGTACAGCAAGATCGCTGCGTGTCAACCAACTGACAGAGGAATCTCGTTTATCCATGGAACATCAAATAAACAAAGAGGTAAACTATTCTATCACCGAGAACTGATTTGCGACTACAACCCCCTACTGCAGGAAAATTGTAGGATGTCCAGAGCTATGGTTACTCAAAGAATACACCTTTGTAACTTATTCTGTCTAGGAATACCTTAAAATAAGTGAACAGATTAAGGAAATATCAGATCTTGCAAAAACAGTGGACTTGACACCTAGACAAAATGATACAATGCCAGCCTGACTTTGTTTGCACTGGCCTTTTTTTACAGTTCAGGTACAGTGCTTGCTCAACTTCAGATTAATTTATGTTGGATCTGAAATTTAAAAAATATCTGCAGATAAAGTGTAATGGTCAGCCACATGCCCTGAGGGATGTTTTCTTTTAGATAATATTTTTTCACATGACCCGTTCAGGATTATATAGTCATGCTAGAAAAGAGGGTATATGTTTAACATGTATAAAATGAAGCCAGTAACGTGCTAAGGCTTGTTAAAGTGCACTTCTGAATAACATGAACATGCACTAAATGATCCGTTTCGTGTCTTTTTTGCAACCTAAACCATAAAGTCTTAGAAACCTGAATGATATAGGGATGACGTGTATAAAACAGTGAAGTATTAACATTTATTTTACACAATATTGATTTTGTATGCTTTTCTCTAAATAAAAAGTTTAATAAACATTGATGAACGTTTATCTCTGCAGGTTACTACTTGAAACGAAGCAGCTGCTTCTGGGGTTCAAGGATACAAAGTGTTGGAAGAGGAATGAATGTATTTGAAGAATATTACATTACATTTTAAAGGAGTAACTCCTCTTACTTTCAGGGCTGGCCACATGTGCTGAATTATGGGGAGCTGCTGTAGCTGTCGGGACAGCATTCCGGACCATCACCCCACCAAGTTCAAGGTAGCATGCACATCTCTTATTATTTCTCCGACCCACTGTCCTCCAGTTACATGTGTATTAATTATCCAGTGTCGTGTGTTCCTCACATAAACTATTCTATCCTCCTCAGTGCATTCATTCTACTGATGTGATGCTGCCCAATATCAAAGGATACCACTTCTGCCTTCTCCCTATCAACTTCCAGTCTTTCAGTTCAAGCTTATAGTTCCTTGTCTTTCTTGTGCCTTCCTTCCAGCAATGGCTGCTTGTTTGAAGGCAGGATTTGCAGGTGCCCTCTTCTGAGTTCCACACTGAGCTTTGAGAGACTCTCGCTTTCTGCTGAGATCTGTGTTGATGTTTTAAGCCTCATTTTGCCTTTTGAATTTGAAATGTCTGGAAGTCATGCTGAGCTGAGAGCTTTTATGTGGCTTTCTCCCATTTTTTTTAATGTGTCCTTTCTTTTTTGTGTCTATGGTTTCTTTAAAAATCACACTTACTGATTACTGGTTTTCCATAAACTCATGCCTAATGTATGTTTTTTATGGCACTACAGGTTACGAACGTGGATGATGAAGGGACTGAACTGGGTTCAGGGGTCATGGAGCTCACCCAGACAGAGCTTGTCCTCCACACCCGCAAAAGGGACGCCGTTAGGTGGCCCTACCTCTGTTTGCGCCGCTATGGTTATGACTCAAACCTCTTCTCGTTCGAGAGTGGCCGTCGATGTCAAACTGGACAGGGTAAGTTGTAGGATGCTGCTGGTAAGCAGGACTAAGGGGAACATTTGTAAAACTCTGAAGGTATGTGTACAGGCTGAGCGCAATAATTAATCGGGTGCTGTGGTGCAGCAAGTAAATTAGATTAGCATTCTATAAGACAATTAAAACCAACAGACTATAGGCACATCAGTTGCGACCAGCTGTGACCATAGTTTATTTGGCGCTACAAAGTCAACCATTGCCTTCCGTCATTCCTAAATAGCTACAAATCCCTGTAAAAGGACGATGGGTTTTAACTTCGAAACCGCATATCTGCTTCATCCTAGTTTCTGGGCAAATCCTTTTTGTCGTAATGATGAGTTAGGACAGAGTTGGTCCGGTGAGTCTGAACCTTAAATGTAAATGTGCATTTTATCTCAGAATACAAAGTTGTTCTACTAGCAAGGCTTTTATATTGCGACTCTTTGAATGTGCACCTTGACTTCTGATGTCGTATGTACCTTTAGATTCCTGGATGCTTTGTAAACGGTTGATGCGTGACTTCTACTCTGTGCAAAATGGTTGAGGGCCTTGGCTCCAAGGGGTAGTAGGTGGTATGTGTCAATTTAGGAATTCTGCCTTTGTTGGTCTGAGATCTATCTATTAAATGAACCCAAAAGTGAGGAACAAGTACCTCAAGTAGCCCAAGATCCTCATGTAGCTAGGGTGTAAGATTCAAGGCTTATAGAGGGACGTGATGTGGACTAGAAACTCATGACTCTGTGTACAAAGTATAGATTAATAAGTCACTGGTCATCCAAAACTTTGTCTTTTGGAAAAATAAGTATTTTAATTCTAGTTGCAACATAAACAACTACATAGAAAAGTTGCTATCCTTCAGACATGCCTCGGGGACTCCCATTTCTACAATGATATGTTTCTGATGAAAGCTTTTGGAACCCAATTTTATGTTCTGTGTTCTTGCTTGTTACCTCCCTGGAATCTTCATAAATGAGTCTCACATTTGATTCTCTAGTAAACCCTGATGATGCACACTGTTAAGAGTTAACAGAGTTTTCTTGCAGCCTGCCTCATCTCCCCATGCGTGTTTGGTCCCTGAAATAATTTTGAGCTGGGTCGGCAGGTGAGTAAGTTACAGAGGGGGTGAACCTCTGACTGGTACATGAAGTGGTGCAGAGGGAGGGCACTGCCCATGCATGAGCTCCCATAGTCTTCTGAGCTCCCCGTGGGTGCAAAGACCCTTCCACCTAAAGGGACAGCAGAAATACTTGAGAAAGGAGAAGGTGGTGGGGAACACAAAGGGCATGAGGGCGGGAATCCCTTAGGAGACTAAATATGTGTCCAGTGCCCATGCACGAGAATCCCCGAGCGCAATAGCGGCAATGTCTAGGGAATCTGTGGGTACTGTTTTCATTACCACAACCTGCAGTAAGTTAATTCAGTGCTGGAGAGGCAGGAGTAGTGTCCTTAGGTTTCTCTACTCTGCTACCCCTTTCGGTACACATTCAGAACAGAAGGGAAGGCCAATCATAGCCAAGTCCTTGTTGGGTGTCAACCAGGGCATTCTTGGAGTCGGATACAAAGGCGGCTCACCCGAAGTTATCAGGATGGACCTTCCCTGCTCTTTGCATGGTGAGGGTTAATGTTAGCTACTTGTCCGTTCTGCGCAGCTCCACTACTCCAGGGCATTGGGCTGTGGATTCCTTTACTAGCAAGAGGTGTACTGTCGGGATACCTCCAGTACCCCTGTCCCAGTTCAGAAGGTAGGAACCTTTCTTCAGAGATGTGTCGAACATTATGATTCAAAGTTTCATGTTTTTTCCCTTATTTGGCAGCGAAGCTTGCTGTCAAGGATAGCAGACTTGGAACTCATTAAGACTTTCTCTTCTACACTGTTGTGCAGAGTCTGTAATCTGGTATGTAAAAATACCTGTAAAACGACTTCCTATTATGTATTTATCCTAAATGGCCGGCACAGTTGTGTTTCTTAGAACCGGTCTCTTTTTTGGGTAAGAGCAGATTTCAGGGAAGTGGGTGTCTTTCATGCAGACTGCTCAGTTATGTCTCTTTTGACCTGTAGCTTTGGCAGGAAGGTGGATAAGACTGGGAGAGGGCTCCAACTGGTGGCCGGCCGACTTTGGACCCATACTCTCACCCAGAATCCGTGCCAGGAACCTTGGAATGATCATCAACAGCAGATTGGTCATGATTGGTCAACTCTGTGACTGCAACCCACTTCCATACTCCGAAGATGCTGAGGAAGATCTTAAAATGACTCCCAAGCAACCCTAGAAACTCACGCCCTAATCACCAGCAAGTTGTACTACAGAAACACCTCTGCGCTGGACCACCAAGCTACTCACCAAAAGACCACAAACCATCCAGAACTCCGCAATCAGACTAATCCTCAACCTCCCACACAGAACTTGCATCACACCACACAAACATGGTTGTGGTTTTTTAAACTACTCACACACACATGCAAGGCACTTCACAATTTAGGCCCCTCCTGGATGAACAGTCGCTTCTCCTTCCACCAACCACCCAGACACCTCCACTACACAGGTCTCCAACTCACACACATCCCACGCATACTCCGAACCAGACCAGGAGGACTGGCCTTCTCTTAAATTGCTCCAAAAGGATGGAACAGCCACCCACTCCACATCCGAGTTTCCTCCTCTTTTCTTGAATTCTGCAAAAAGCTGAAGACCTGGTTTTTCAATTAACCAATGTGCCAGAGGCAGGGCTAAGCACAGACACCTGCTCAGTGCCAGGATACCCTCGCAGGTGATGGTGCACTTTACAAATACACATAACCTAACAGGGCCAGCAGTCTGGCAATTTTTTCAAAAGTGCCATCAGGTTAAAAAGCCTGCTCCTTCTCAGCCCAGCATGTACTCTCTCTCAAAGGAGCAGTACACATCATGTGTTCTTCCAGACTGGGGGGGGGTCCCTTGCCATTTAACAGAAACCGGTGCATTCGCAAGATCTCATGTTTACAGTGACCTGCTGCGAGTGAATCTCGGGGGCAGGGTTGCATGGTCCACCAAGCCATGCATATAGACCTCACTGTCCCTTGTAATAACTTGTTTGTTCGAGGCATGTGAGCTGTAGATTACATGCTTTGCATATTCCTGCCATCTAGTGTTGTGTCCGGATGTTTGAAAGGTGTTTTTCTTCGAAGTAGTCCTTCCAGTCACGAGGTAGGTGACTCCTCCTTTCGGTGCTACTGTGCATGGGCATAGACTCCATTGTTAGATTGTTTTTTTCGCAATCGGGTTCAGACATGTATTGCTGCGCTCTGGTTCAAAGCTTTTCTTCGGGTTACCCTCGGTGCGCAGTCCACTCTACCTGCGTCGGTATTGTTTTGAACGCTTATCCCACTTCTCCGCGTATCGTGTCCGTCGTGGAAAACCTCTATTTCGATTGAAGATCTTCGGGATGGCTGTCTGGCCGAACCGCGTCGGTCCACTTTGCCAACGATGGAACAGACTCCATTATAATTCTGCCCTCGGTGCCATGCCAAGTATCCGTGCACCGACTCGAACGAAGCGCGCAACTTGTGCTAGTCTCCGGAGCACAACGAACAGGACTGCGACACGTGTAGATCACTCCTATCAAAGAAAAGGCTCCGTGATAGTCGGGCTCAACATCTCGAGATGCAGAGTTAAAACATCGAATACACATCGGACATCTTCGGTGAAGGATCAGAGCACGAATGCGACGCACGAGGGGCAGAGGAAGAACAAGAGGTACTTATTTCCATTCCAGAATTGGACTCAGAGTTGGAACAAGACTTGCCACAGGGTCAACGTCCGGTGAGTACCAAACGCACCTTAACCCAAATTCCAACTCAACCAAAACAGAACGCTTCGGTCCCACCTCCGCCTTTGGGCCAAGGTCGGCACCAACAAGATGTTTCCGATGTTCCCGCTAGGCACCGAAACACTTCTCAAAGCCTTCCGGCTCGGGATCGCGTCGTCCAAAATCTGGCACCGAGCCGAAACCTTCAGGCTCGAAGCCGAAAACCGCTTCGGAGCCGAAATTTTTGTCACTAAAAACAAATTCCTCCTTCAGCACCGAAACCTTCAGCGCCGAAAAGGGATTCTACGCTGGCACCGAAATCCTCGGCGCTGAAACCTAAAACTGTTCCTCCGAAGCTGCAGGATCTGATTTTAGATGCCCTAACACCCAGTGTTAAGGCTACCACCATGCCTGCATTTACTCACGTCATTTAAATCCGAGAACACACGCTTGGTCTAGAGTGGCACAGTGGTTGAAAAACTGTATTTTGAAATGCTACGCCGATGGATTGCCTGTGGTTAGACTATTTGCAGGCATTTGTCCCTTCACCTTTTGAATGTTTGGTTGACAGGAGTATTTATGGAAACCTGAGAGTGGAGTAGCTTTACTAGCCTACTTCCGCCAATGTTTTTGAATTCTAAAAAGTAGGACATTTGTATCCATTCAAAGAGCACTTCAGTGGGAGCAGGTTTTCTAGTTTTTTGGTAAATTAGGCACTAAAGGGCACATTTAGAAAGAAGTGATGCGGTGCAGCACAGCAAGTGAAGTTACTGTGTTGCGTCACCTGAAGAGAGCAGAACTGTGCCATATCTTCAAAGAAATGGTACAGTTCTGCTCTCTCGATGCACTGGTGCACTTTGGGCTGCCTAGCAGCAACACGGGCACCTTTGCGCCATAGCACAAGGGTGTCTGTGTTATGTTCAGGATATTATTAGGCAGGAAGGGGTACTGTCCTGCACAAAAACTACCCTTGGAGTTTTTTCCTCTTTGTAGTGTGCTACCTAATTCAGTACACATGCTAAAAGGAAAGAAAGAAGAGAAATAGATATTTCTCCTCATTACGACAGCCTCAGGCAGGCGTGCCATTTTGGCACAAACACATTTCTACATTGTGTTTGGATTAAAATCCATTAGTAGCTGCACAGGGGCGCCCATGGAACGCCTACCTGACACAAAGTAACACAAGGCAGCGAGCGCAGAGCACTGTTGCGGTACTCTTATAAAGCCATGCAAATGAACATTTGCTTGACTTTGTAAATACCAAAAAGTATTTTGTGTTGTGGCTGCGTCAGTAAAGTGACGCAACCACGACACACAATTGTTATAAATCTGGGCCTGAGTATGTCATTTCTTGATCCAAAAATGGAATGAGTTACAACTTCTGAAATTAGGATGACAATAAAAATTGACAGACATAGCACACCTGACTCGAGGCCTTAATACCTCACAACCTCACTTTCAGTGACTTACAGGTCTTCTTCAAAAGCCCCTGGTGAAGATTAGGTAAATGGTAAGTAAGTAATTCTTTATTGTTTTAGGTTAATAAAAACCGTTACAAAAAGAGCAATAAAACAATCTCATAAGAAGTTTAAAAGACCTTAAAAACAGAAATTCATGATTAATCGAATAGTAAAGATAAAAAACAGTAATGCCTCGCAGGGAAAAATGTTCAAGGCACTTGGTCCTGTCCCGGGTTTCCACTTAGGCAAGTGCCTGAGTTATTTGCTTCCGTTCCGCTAGTTTCAGAAATTTAACTAGCTTCCCGTTTAGTGGCGGGAGGCCAGGATCAAAACAAGCGAGGACAGCTTGTCTGCATGAGCGGACTCCTAGTTCGTTGAAAGCTGTTTTCAACAGAGCTACTCTTTCCTCATTCAGCCTCTGGCAAATGCACAATAAATGTTCCACATCTTCAATTCCTGTTCCGCAGAGCCGGCATTTGGTCCCATGGTTCTGCCTCAACCATTAAGTAAATGGGGTTATATTCCATGTGTGTGTAATGTAATACTTGTGGGGTTTGTCTCCATGTATAATGTGGAAACTCAGTGAGCGGGGAATTAAATGATCAGCAAAGTACTGTATACTCCAATTCCTCCCCTTCCCCAGCCTACTCAGACCCCCTTCCTTCCCAGTTCATTCTCCTAAGAACTGGTTACTTGGTCCTGCGAATGAAACTTCCAAGTTGTTTTGAGAGTTTTTGGTGTCTGGATCCCGGTCTCTGGTTGGATTTGAGTGCCATTGATGATGAACTCCAGAAGACCTGCCTGAACCTGAAATCTATACGGCTACATTTTTGATTCCAGCAATGTGAGTGATCGTGAGTCACAACACGCACGCTCGCTCGCACGCACGCACATTCACTCACTCCACGCCCAACACTTAATGGCTAGAATGCACAGCATTTGATCTACTAAATCACATGCTTCAAACCATATGCTCCACTACCTATACACAGCCCTCTTATTTGTCAGTTACGTTGCTAAAGGGTATGTGGCAGGCTGCCAGTTCTCAACTACGAATTCAGCAGAGAAAATATATCCATGGAGCCACCACTCATGACATTTTGTCATTAAGTTTTAGTGTATGTGATTTTGATAGTCTTTGAAAGGTCCATGTTTACCACTATAGATTACGCCATAATAACTGCATTTTAATGGCACTATTTTTATGGCTGTATAAAGTGATCGTAAGTACAAAGAAATAAAGCACAATAAGGGCTTTAACATCTGCCTTGCCCTACCAGTGGTGTGACGGTGCAGTGTGTGTTTGAGATGTACTGACCCTACTTGCATTATAGTATCTGTGATGGAGGTGTAATGAGAGCACAGTTGGAGATGTAGCATCTGTGTGACTGAGGTGGAATTAATTCCAGCTGAGGTTGTGGAATGGACATGAACGAGGCTAGAATGCATAAATGTGTACCTCAAGATGGACGAGGGGTATTGACCAGAAACGTTCTCTAAATTTACTGTTTCATCTCTACAGGTATCTTCGCGTTCAAGTGCTCTCGAGCTGAGGAGATCTTCAATTTACTGCAGGAGCTTATGCAATGTAACAGTATCAATGTGGTGGAGGAGCCGGTCATCATTACCAGGAATACTCACCCGGGAGATCTCGAGATGCCGCGTACACCACAGACCCCAAGCAGTAAGTAAAGTAATTAGAGTAGTGAGTATACAATACTGCCCTCGTTCTCGCAGGTGGCAAACAGGAGGGTATACAGGGACATGGTGGAGGAATGCAAGACTTAAGCTGGATCAAAAAGTTTGCTGTGCAGCAGCTGACCAGCAGGATCATTTAGGAAGTACCTGCAAAGCCCCTCGTTCTCCGTTAGGATGTTTTTTGCGTCAGTTGTTGATTGGTCCTAATATGTTAAGAAAAGATGTTTGGAAATCTAAATACCAGCTTTGGAGAATATACGGTAGCCTTGCAGTCCCTATGCCAGAAAGGGATCATTTTCAACATGGTTAGGTTTTTGTACAAATAATTATTCAGAAACAGCAGTGATTTAGTGTGAGATTAATTTTCTTGCATTTTATTTTTATGAAAGTTATTTATATCTTCTTACGGGCGATTAGATTTTTGGTAGTTTGATGATACAGTCTTAGTTGGTGCTGGTGAAAGCTTTACAATTGCAATAGAGTTTAAAGTGTGTGCCTGGCCAGCACAGCACATCATTTATTTGAAGCCTTTTTATTGATTTGGTACAGTGTTCCCTGCTAGGTATCAGGTGAGAATGTGTTCAGCTGTGTGGGTGGTCTCTTGAAGACTGCATATGGGAGCTCGAGTCATTGATGGGGGACTGGCGCTGGCTCGGGATCCCAAAAAAAATCCACAATCATCCCGACTACACATTGGCCTACTACTTTCTCTACTCTTTCCCATGGGCACTGAAATGTCACTTCCTATTACTGCACAGCTGTACGTAGACCTATCTCACATTTATTGGCTTTAATAGTAAGCCCTTCCGTTTTGATACAAAGTGTTTTTGTAGAAAACACAATTTCCCCGTTTTCCCTCTACTTTTGCGTCAACCTTTTTATTTCCAGGTTTCTCTGAACCTTTTATCAGTTAAAATCAAAATGTTAAATTCTTAGTAGACTCGTGTGATTGGATAGGGAACATAGTGCAGTTTAAATATATTTATTTTAGTTTTTAAAACGTTTTATTTTCAGGAGAGAGAACTGTCATTAAGGCAAAAAAGAAGTTGCGGGCATCTGTTGGCTGAATCTAAACACGGATGACGTTATTTATAAAGACTGGGGCTTTTGATAGTTCTGTGATCTAGAATAATGGACGTTGCTGTGTGCTTGTAGTGTATTGATTGGTTATTGCTGTACGATATAGATGACGGCTGTATAGATAAATGTTCTAAAATGAATCCACTAGATGGCGCTAAAGACTGCAGAGAAGCTTGAATTTTGGAGGTTTTGCTCTTTTGGAGTTGGTTGAAATAATTGCATTGCATTATAGGTACATTTTGATAGCGATATGACGTTTAAAGCGAGCCAATAAGAATGACTCTAGACTAAATATTTAATAAATTAGTACATTTGGATTCTAGATGTTGATCGGGCTGTTTAAGAATAATAATGAATAACAACTTTAGAAGCAATTTTTTCAAAACCCGAGGGCCAAGCCGAACCACAACTGTCGGCTGGAGGATGTTATTTATTGAAGATCTGGCTTGATGCATGTGTTGCAAAATGCTACTTTCAAATGTTTAACGTTTGGAATAACGTTTTAAGTATTTATCGAGTCATTATGACACTGGAGAATCATTTGCTTGTTGAAACCAGTGCTGTATGAGCAAGTTTAGATACAATTGATATGTTAGCTGTCTGAGTTAAAAAAAGAAATTAAAAAATACCTGTGATAACCTCAGTTTTTTTTACGGGAATTGCACTTGGAATGTCTTTCTTGGCTAATTATCTGTTTTATCCTGCCATACACATAGCTGCCAAGGTTTCAGATTGCTAAGTGTGACATTTTCATAATTTTAGTGCAATTATGAGTGACAATTCAACGACTATGAGTGACACTTTCTCACAAGCAAAATCAAGCAATGAAGACGAGGGACAAATATACATGTCAGAAATTACACCCATTTGAGCAAAAAAAACTTGTAAGAAGACCTTAAAACATCTGTAAAACACTACAATTGGAAGGACACTAACTCACTGCCCTTGTAATGGGTGGGGGTAACGTGTGTTCTACTTATTCACTGTGTCTCAACTTGGACTGGGTTTGTTGTTTTGCATTTTGGTATGATTAATAATAACAAAAATTAGAATGCAAAGAAAATTCCAGGCCAGTCTCTTATATGTCTAGCCCAGGGGTCTTCAAACTGTGGGGCGCGACCCCCAGGGGGGCAGTGGAGTGGTGTGAACGGGGTCACGCTCCCAGTCACACTTCTGCCCTGGCCTCCAGGGCTTAAGCTTCCCTCCTCCCCCGTCCTGTGTCTCAGCCCGGGCTGCTACAGTGCAGCTCGCGCTGCTGGGGGCTCGGCTGGGCAGTGTCTGGAGTCTTATCTCCAGCACGCCCGAGTTTTTCACAGGTCTTTAAAGACCATTAGCAAATTTACATGCCTTTGTTAACTGGTTACCAAGGCTTAGTTTTTTAATGGTTCCAGTACCCCCTGGGCCCCCACGCAGCCTATTCCTTACATTTGTATTTTTACACTTACTGCTGTAGTGTGAGAATGCATTTAATGAAAAGGAATATAAAGTAGCGTTGCCAAAAGAAACATGCCTGCTGTGTGTTGTTTAAAGAGCCTGCAGAGACCTGCTCTTGACACTAAATAGAGTTTTAAATAAAAAAGTATGTATTAATTAGTTATGTGACTTTTCTGTCTTTGTTCTCTTTAATTATCAGTCATGGATCATTGCGGCAGCCCTAGAACACAACTAAAAGTACTTTCTATTTATATTTGCTGTTCTAAGTATTCACAGATAAGTGCTAAAAATACAGCTTTAGGTGACTGCTTATTCCTGGGCCATCAAAGTAATGAGCTGGTAACCCTAATCACAAGACTGGAAGTTTGTTGCAGGATCAGCACATTATTTATTTCCTCCACCCTCTATCCCTGATTAATGCCATTATAGCAATAGTTTAACTTATATCTGAAACCCTACGCTTTACGTTTCTGGGAATGTACCCTGCATTCAGACAACTCACTTCTCATTCTCGCCTTCACTTTCACGCTCACCCTGCACTCCCAGAGATCACAATGCACTCACACTGATCACCATGCACTCACACCATTCACCCGCTCACCCTGCAGTCACAGTGATCACAATGCACTCACACTGATCACCCTGCACTCACACCATTCACCCGCTCACCCTGCACTCACAGTGATCACAATGCACTCACACTAATCACCATGCACTCACACCATTCACCCGCTCACCCTGCACTCACAGTGATCTATAAAGAATGGCATGGGTGTCAGGAGGTTATCATTTTTAGTGTATATTGAATTAATAAACAGCTGTTCTGCTCATCTCTAAATCACACTGACAGAGCCACCATCTGGAAGTCTGTCATAGTGCCAGTGTGCATAATTAGGTGCCAGTGCGGAGCACCGGAAACCACCTGCTCAAATTAGGCACTGGTGCTGAGGTGACAGGGAGAGAGGGACATTGGTTCAAGAAGGTGTGGAAGACAAAGGGGAGATGTGAAAGATGAATCGGGGGACTGGAGAGGTGTAAGATACAAATAGACAAACATTTGAATGGAGAGACTTGAGGTGAATGAGAAATGCTGAGGTGCACGGGAGGTGATGGGGCCAGAGAGGCCATGAAATAAATGCGAAAGACTGTTAGAGATGAGGGCAGTGAAAAGACAGAATGGCAAGAGGTGATTAAAGGTGAAGTGAGAGGTTGAATCGGGGGAGTTCAGAAGTTGTAAAAAGCGGTGAAAGAAAATGGCCTGCATTGTGAGAGAGGGATCCGGGGTTGGGAGAGGAGAGAAGAGAGGGATGGAAGGAAGGGGGTGAGAGGAAACGGGCATGGGTAAACTGCTTAACTCTGCACAAGACCGCCAGTGTTTGAAGGGACCCTTGCTTCTCCCGGCCAGGGCCGGGTGAGATTCTAATGTGGCAGCGCGTACTCCTGCGGAGTGGGAGGCCCTTCACAAAGGTTGACTAGAAATCTTTCTGATGTTAATTGCTGTATTTTGGTTATAAATTGGTACTGATGGGGTGAAATCTTTCCTCAGTGATACTGTGTTAAAAAAAATTCAAAGTAATAAAGCAATGCTATCCCAAAATATGCAGCATCACAGAACATTATTTACATTTTCTACCCACACAATTTAGTCAAGCCTGTCGCATGGTTTGGTCCTCACCTGCCTCATAATTCCAGTGGCCCTGCCTATAGGTTTAGAAATTGTTGTCAGGAGGGGGTCCTTACGCCTGAAAATGTTAACAGGGGGGTCTCGGCATCCAAAAGTTTGAAGACCTCTGGTCTAGCCAGACCTGCTTCAGGGCCCTCCTTTATCTCTTCTTAGTCTTACAAGGCTCAGTAAAATCCACTCTTTTCCAAATCTCTTTCTAAATATTATCACTCTCAAAAAGTTTTTTTTCCATGTAATGTCCCTTTGATGAGAAGAGGAGGTTTCTAAGGTGGGAATATCAGGCAAGTGACACTACTGGGGCTTCCTCTCTGCGACCCTTCAGGGAGAATCCCTCTTCATTACTACCTCCACCTGACCCCGGACTCTGCAACGCACTCCCTTACAGGTTTGATTATCCACTTTTCTACCACCCCTCTCCAGTACACCTTATCTCATTGCTGACCTTGGGCCCCAGCCCCATACCAGCCACCATCCAGTTCCACTTTCATTGTTTGCGGGGGAAAAATTAGTAAAATCACCTTCAAACTTGAAACATTGAATATAGCAGTAAATGTAATTAGCATTTACTTTAAAGTATGTTCCAACGTTGCCCTAATGACCAGACTGTTAATTAAATAACCAAAAACTGAAAGGCCATGACTGGGCTGCTTTATTGCTGGTGCGAAAGTGTTTTTTGTCACCCCACCAATGACCTCTTTCTCCGTAGATACCTTTACTACCACCCTCCAACAGTGCCCTTCATCTCTCCGTAGCCTCACCCCTTGATGACCTCCTCCTCAGACTCCCTCACTACCACCCTCCTCCAGTGTCCCTCATCTCTTCATAGCCTCCCCCCACCCCATGACCTCGCCTCGTATTCCCTCACTGCCACCCTCCAATACTGCCCCTCATCTCTCCGTAGCTCCCCCTCAACCCTCCTCCTCGGATTCCCTTACTGCCACCCTCCACTAGTGCCCTTAATCTCTCCGTAGCTCCCCCCTCTTTGCCTCCCTCCAACAATGCCCTCATCTCTACGTAGCCCCTCCCCTATTGACCTCCTCCTCGGATTCCCTCAATGCCACCCTCCACCAGTTCCCCTCATTTCTCTGTAGCCCCTCCCCCTATTGACCTCTTCCTTGGATCCCCTCTTTGCCACACTACAGGAATGCCCCTCATCGTTCCATAGCCCCTCCCCTATTGTCCTCCTCCTCGGACTCCCTCAATATTACCCTCCACTGATGCCCCTCATCTCTCTGTGGCTCCCCTCTCCTCAGACTCCCTCACTGCCACCCACCACCAGTGCCCCTCACCACTCAGTAGCCCCTCGCCAATGATCTCCTCATATTCCCTCATTACCACCCTCATCCCTCCGTAGCTCCCCCTCATGAACTCCTCGGATTTCCTCTCTGCCACCCTCCAACAGTGCCCCTCATCTCTCCGTAGCCCCTCCCCAAATGAGCTCCTCTTCGGATTCCCTCATTGCCACCCTCCACCACTGCTCTTCGCTCTAGTCCCTCTCTCATATGCATTTCATTTGTTGTATAGCGCTACTCATGGTGTAGGGTGTCACAGTACTTTACATCAAGCACACATTATACGGAGACAATAAGACTACAAGGAATGTCACATAAATTAATGAGGATTAAAAGGTGTAGGAATCATGCCACCTGTACTGGTGGGCAATATATTTTAAGAGTGTTTGGTCTGGAGAAGCACGAACACAGGATTTAAAGAGTACTTCAGTGGTTGCGAGTTTGCTTTTCTGATAAAAATGTATATCTGCCCGAACAAACTCCTTTTAGCACATTAGAATAATGAAAAACTGGGGAAGTTGTAAGTATATAACAACACAAAAAAGTGAAGTTTGTATGCAGCTCTTTGATGATAGTTCAGAGGGCACTGTCCGTATCTTAGGATTGCATCTTCTGAACTGCAAGTAACACAAGGATCACTGTGACAAAGGCAGTAATCCAGTGAGCTATCCACATAAAATACATTTTATCAGTATTTAAAAACTACCAGTAGACATATGCCTGCTTTCCGGCAGGGTCATAAATCACCAGTTATCTGAACATTTTTTATTGTTGTACATCTGTGTCAGATTCAGTGCGAGGGCCAAGGCTCATGTTTGGGCGGGCCTGGCCCACCCTCTAGAACCGGGCCTGCCTGGGTAACATTCATACATAGTGCAGTCTCTCGCGCACGGTTTCTCCCACAACAGACATCCGATGAAGAACGTATATTTTATTGGAGGCAGCGCAGCATTTCTGGATGCTACTTAACTTTAAAAACTAAGCTGTTAATTCACGCAGGCATAGCAGACCTTGATTGCAAACGGAAACGACAACGGTCATCGGGACTCGCACCTCTGCTGCATGCTGGAGTAGCTGCTGAGGGTGGCATGCTGCAGAGTCGGAGACCCTGTGCAATGAAGCATCATATCCAAATCAAGAGAAAGCTTTCAAGTGTTGAAAGTTGCTCATGGCCAGTGAAGCGCTTAGGCACACTTACTTTATTTTGAAGGGTGACGTGTGCAGTCCATCAGCAGGGCACCACGAGGGCATTGGGACCTACCTGATGTCTACACTCTGGGGTGGCGCACCATGCGCCTCAATGCACCGAGCTCGAGCTGCATCCATTATCAACCTCGGATGGCCCTGAGCCGACACCCGCCGCAATCTGCGCCAAGGGCCCAAACACGGGCAGATTTGTAATGCCTGGGACGTCTCTCCTCGACCTGCAGCCTGCTGTGCACTGCGGGCCCGTCATGGGGTAGAGGGGCCCGCGAGGAAGGGGGCAAACCTGCCTCCATTGTCGGGGGCCTTGCAGACCCTAAGGAGGCAATGACCCTCCGAAACGCCTGAGTACAGGGTAGCGAGGGGCGCCCCTGCCTGCCCAGGCTCTCCGGATGCTGGGAGGTCTTGAGTTCCGGAAAATGATAGAGGATGGCGGAATTGCAATGCAGCAAGACAAGATGAAACATTGTAGCAGGCAGCAGTGAGAAAGGATTAACTGTTTACGGAGCCTACTGCTGACTCAAGCAGAACCGACACACAAGTGACACAGGCGCCGGGGCGTGCTGCAGCCTGGCATGCTGGTACAGCCCTTGACGCGACTATGGCATTTTAAAATAAATGCGTGACAATGCATTTCAGTGCGGTGATGCGGAACACCACACTGAAATGCGTTACTGTCACACACTATGCGTGATACTTGGCAGGCATGCATACATCAGAATATTCTCAGTTAAAACGTATACTGTGCGTTGTACACAGTCTAACGCTTCGGAATCATATAGGGTCTATAGATATTAAACTGACTTTTTTTTATCACAGTAGTGGCTAGGGCTGTCAGTCCTTCCATCGTTCAATATAGCTTCTAACTCCTTGTGGTGAGAAGAGGTTTGAGCTGTGAGGAAGTAGGCAGTAGTGAAGGGTTGGAGCCAGGGAGTAGGTACCTCCACATTGTAAAACTCTCCGATTCTAGGGCTTTTGGGCGGTAATTCACTTGTATTCTTCTACCATCCTTCCCAGCGGGTCGATAGTCTACTTTATATTGGTGCATGGCTCTCCATATAGCTGTGCGAAATCAATTTCTCCAGCTTGGTCATGGTACATAGAATGGACACAGGCTCACAACTCAAAATACGCACAGAAGCAGCAAGACATTATTTTCCAGGCAAATCCTCTTATATGAAAAAAAAGATGCATTTTTATTTTACGGCCATCAACACAAAAAGAAATACCACATCAACGTACAACTATGCAGTCCCCCTGAGATCAGGGGTATAGTGTTTCATAGGCAGTTCCTTGTGTCCCACTCCCTCCTCACTCTAGCGATCATGGTTATTCCCCATTCACTTTAGGCAACATCCAGGGTACCCCACTAGTAGTCAGAGTTTCAAACATCCGGTTGAAGTCAAAAGTTCAACTGCTGCAGAGTTATCTAGCAAGTAAGTTCTCCCAGGACCAACTGGACAGAATTAATTCTTATCAGAGGGGTCGGTGTGTCTGGAGTTCCTGAGCATAACCCATCTGTGGGTGCTGATGCAGCAGCGGCTGATTCAGGTGAGCTCGCTGCATTTGACACTCCCAGAGTTCCTCACATATGGTTACGCACCCACAGGACCTCGCTCTCCTCTTCCTCACAGGGCACTCTTGTCAAGCTGGCAGGTGCTGGTGCCCAAGGTCTAGGGTAGGTGCTCCTCCATTCCCTCGGTGATGTCTCCTCTCAGCAGGGAGACCAGTAGCCCTTGGCCCCTTGTCCTGGTTCCAGAAGTAGTCTTGCGGAGCTTCTCGTCCTCGCACAGTATGACTGGCTGATTTAAAGTTGACATATTGAAGGGGTCTCAAGCTCCTTTCTTACAGTCCACATCTTCGGTGGCTCTTTTTCGGTTTCTTCTGTTTTGCTCTCTTCCCCTGTATTTGTTCAGCAACTTTTCTACCAGAAATTCGATCAGTCCTGTAGATCACTCAATACGAGTACTTACTGATGACTCTTTAGCCATGCCTCAGTATTGATACGGTATAGGATGCAATGACAGTCAAACTATTGATTTAAAATACTTATCTCATATTAAATGTAAGCAAAACAGTGGTTCTGCTATCAGTGATGAGGTTAAACCCATGGCAAGTGATTTGTACCTGTCCATATTGTTTCTTCTGCCCGACAATCTTCTTCCTGAAACTGTTGTACACTAAAATGGTTGTTATTATTATAATAAAACGTTCCATTTAGAAGGTCACCAGGATATTAAAGGTTACTGTTGTGGTAAGTTTCTTGCTGCCAGTACTTAAGATACAGCATAAAGAAACTTTTGCTACCATGATGTCATTACATTTACATAGAGCCTTGATACCATCAATGTGTTAACCTAGCACTGTTACCTTGGCCTGGAACCACCTGCAGGGGCATGCATGTTCCATGAATCTGTGCTGGATTATGTGACCCCCCTCACGCCCACATGGAGATTGTGTGATGTGCACGTAGACCAAGGTGTGCTCCAGTCATGTCTTAGTCTGGCTAAAAGGTGGCATGAAGAGATGTTGAGTGAATATCTTTTATGCAGATTGTACACTACAGGAGGTGCACAAGGCAGTGCGAGAAGGCAGGTAAGCGCACACCGTGTGGATTGAAAGAAAAAACTGGCCGGCATACCAGAATGGGAATGTGGTTGAAAGTGTCCCATTTGGTGTCATTGCGTTTTTATTTGAAGCAGCAAGTGATAATTAGGAGGAGGAGTGGAGGAAGAGGCCTTTGCGCTCCTTAGAACTAAAACCTAATGCACTTCTTCTCTTGACGTCCCATCTTCACTTCCCCACAGTCTGTTTTATTTACTAAAAATGTCAAGCCCTGTTCTAGGATAAAAAGGGAAAACTTAAATAGATCTGTTACCTCAGTAGCGTGGGCCAGAATTCCCTCACAGCCACTTACCAATAAAATTCATTTCACAGAGACCTGGTCTGTCTCCTCCTAGGCCTTACTTTAAGTGTAATTTAAATGTGACTACCAATGCCACTGCCCCTTTATAAAATCGCCCTTCCCAAACAATAGCTGTATTTATACCACGGAGTCTGTTTCATGCTCTAATGTACCACCAATATTCAATAAAGACGATCTGCAGTGTAGGAGTATGTGAGGCATTACTTCCTCATCTCTCTTCCTCATCATGTGCTTTACTCTACAAGGATGTACCAAGCAGTGTACCGTCTTCCAAAGGCATTCGTAGACCCAGCTCTATGTTATGGATAGAATTCATGAGACTTCACTGAAAACAAACATTTCCAATGCTTAAAAATTAGCTACAGAACCCTAGAGATCACCAAGACTGCACAGTAATTGTAAACCAGAAATGTTCTTGAATCGGATTAATAAACCAACATAAAATTGTTAACACAGACAAATATACAAGACATCGAACCAAATGCCACTCAAAGCTCTGAGGAAACCCACTGTGTAACACTATCCTGAGCCAGCTAAAGCATAAGGTAGAAAAGACGTCCCAGAAGATCTTGCTTACTAAGAGAAGGACTACATTCGGCAACCTGATCAAAGCAGAACCAGAGAATCGGTATACAGTTCAGTGGACTGTACTGGCACACCCTACTGGGCCAGAATCCAAAGCCAGCCTGGACAAGAACCTACATGATGAGAAACATTTCAGCCATCTTAAGATTGTCAGTGGAGCAAATGAATGCATGATTCAGATTCAAAAATTCTTTATTTCCATTCAGTTAGAACCATAAAAGATGCATATAAAATCACTTTTCAATTGTTCAAATACAGTTGATGGTAATTACAATTGCTATACCTCATGGTACGGACATTTAAAAAAAAAAAAAGAGAAGGGCAACAATGCAACATACCCCCACTATCGCTAATAAAACCATATACTATACAATAAATACATAAAATATAGGCATTAAGTAATTATTAAATCATTTACGTCCAATCGCCTCTTTTTCCGTTATTTGTTAATGTACATATATGAGCCTCAAAACGCAATTTGCAAAATCATAAAGGGCTGTGTGTAAGGTCAAAAGGTGCGTATGCAAGTTTTATTGGGATTAAAACCTTTGACAACCATAATATCCGCTATCAAAGCTTTAGCCCAACTTTAGCTCTTATAGGGCTTACATTAAATAAGTATCTGCTTACGCTAAAGACAATTGGTTACTATGTATCAGTTTTCAAAATTCTTTCTGCCTCTTTGCAGAACCTGCTATTCATATTTTTACAAATGGGTTTTATCCATTTCTTCCTGGGTTTTATCATACAATGGGCAGAAAAATAGTATATGCAAATCATGTTCTTAATCTCACTTTGACATGATGCACACCATTCATTATTTTCCCTATCGCGGTTGCTACTCCATCTAGCTTTATTAGCGTTTGTTTGTAGCACACCATACCTAAACTTCATATACATAGAGATTTCGCTAATTGCTGGCGCACCACGTCCATGAAAGGCTCAACGTTAGCAACATCTTTAAAAAGAAGGAACCAAGTTGTTAGTGTCCCTACAGTGGAACTGTGTAACACACTATTTTGTATATAGTCCCAAAAAGTTGATTTTAGCAGTTTCCTTGAGGGTGATACCAGCTGGGTCGGATCTTCCCAAAAATGAGCTAGGCCCAGCTTGGTAAACCAGGAAGAAATATGCTTGAGCCATGGGATGTTCCTGCTCTGATCATTCTTCAGAATCTCCTCCAGCCCTTCCCTAGAATGTTTCAACTCTGTAGTTGTCCAGAGTCGTACCCAGATTAAGAGAGGTCTTAGTAGAGCATAATGATCAGTGCGTTTGACATTCAAATCCATAATAATCTAATTAGAGGTGTTTGTGTTGGGAGGGTTAGTAGTTTTCTAAATTTGTTTTCCCTCAATTCAAAGCTCTTTTTACAGTGGGCCCCCCAAAGTTCGGCCCCATAGAGAAAGGCTGATTGTACTTTGTTTAAATACCTCCAAGGTGGGAGAAACCGCTTTCGAGATACTACTCCCATGTTTTTTAGTTATAGGCAATTCATTTTTAAGCAGGATTACCTTCTTTTTTTCCAACTGTGGCTTCCAAGACAATTTTGTGTCTAGGGTTATGCCAAAATAGTTACAACTCTGCACATACTCTAGTTTTTGATTATTTAGTACTAAACTCTTTTTAAAAGATCTATGTGGGTTTATTGCCATATACTTAGTTTTGCTTGAGTTTATTTCAAGGCCCTTCATAGTACAATATATGTAAAAGGAGTCCATTAAGCATTGTAGTCCTTTGGGGGTTTGTGATATTCTAGTGTCATCAGCAAATAATGCTGGCACCAAATCCCCCCCTCAACTTAGCCACATCATTTGGACAACCATGCAGAAACTTTTGGATATCGTTTACATACGAAAATAAGGTGGGCGCTAGTACGCACCCCTGGCGTACGCCCCTTCTTACAGGGATTTGCTTAGTAAGTTCGCCCCGTGGGCCCCATCTTACTTTTGCAAAATGATTCTAGTGCAGTCTCATTATTTGCACAAGCAATTCGCCGGGCACCCCTTGACATTTCAGCGAATCCCAGAGTAAATTCCGGGGTATCTAGTCAAATGCTGCTTTTAGGTCTACAAAAGCAATGTACAAGTGGCCCTTTCTTAAATTTATATATTTCCAGCATAGACATATAGACTTGAAGACCTGATCAATTGTGCTGGTTTAAATTCTGAAACCTGCCTGGAATTTTGAAAGCACATTATTCTCCTCTATCCAATCATTTAATCTAGTTAAAATATGCCTAGCAAAAATCTTTTGTAAAATATGTATTAAACTATTTGGGCGATAGTTTACAGGGTCGTAGCGGTTGCCCTTTTTAAAAATTGTTACGATTTCTGCCCCTTTCCATGACTCGGGTATTGATGTACCCAAGGCTATTGAGTTGCATAAGCAATTTATATATGGTCCCCAGACACTAATATCATGTTTCAGCAAGTCTTTTGGAATTTTATCAGGGCCCGGACCCTTCCCTGGTTTGACTGCCTCAATTGCCCTAATTGTTTCCTTCAAGCTAAAATGTAGATCGATAGTCTTTAGATTAAAAACCAAGTCATCAGTAATATAAGACTGGTTAGTTTCAGCTTCTGCATAGAGACCAGTAAATGGTCAACCCAGGTATTGGCATAGAGGAAAAGATCCTTAGTATCCCTACCTGTCCTATTCCCTTTTGCTATTAATCTCCAGAAGCCTAGCTGATCTTAGATTTCGCGGCACTGATCAAGTCTGTCCAAATATTGTCATCCCAAGTTTTTTTTGTGTTGGCTAGGATTCTTTTGTACTTAATCCTGTTCTCCCTTACAGAAGTTATATTGTTGTTTTTTTATTGCCAGTATTAGTTCAGCCTTTGCTTCGCGGCACTCCTTATTATACCAGCGTCTGTTTGCGTCTTTCTTTCCTCCACTGCCCTCCTTTAGTATATTACTTACAATCGGAGTTAATGCATTTACACGGGCATTTTGTGACTCTAACATTGGAATTAAATCTGGTTATTTATCAATATAGTGCGAGATGGTGTCCGCAAAGATATTATAAATATATTCCAATGAGTGACTATTCCATAACGGTATTATTAACCTCACAGTACAAGGTAGTAGGGAGGAATGGCTGTGCTAATAATGTCAATTGGAAGGGTCTATGGTCGCTCTCAGTTCTGGGCTCTATTTTTAAATCGAAGACATTTGGCCAGAACTCCATCGATACCATTATGTAATCTATGTTACTTCTGGAGTTACCTCTACAAAATGTGTATGCTCTAGGTCTGTCCGAAGGTAAGCGGCCATTACAAGCTCTTAAGCCATGCCCTGCGGTTAGTTTCATAATTTGTGCAACTGCCACAGTACACAACACTATCTTATGGCTTTCTATACTAGGGATATTATTTGCTATATCTTCGTTATCAAAGAGGTTTTCAAAACCCGCCACTGGTTCAAAACTGCAATTTAGGTCCCCCCCGACAATTACCCTTGCCTTTGGATCTAATGTATTTAGGAAAGAATCAAGTTGTTCTATCACTAGCGATTCCTTTGTTGCTGGGCTTGGTCTATTGTAAATAGTAATTAAGTATATTTCTTTTCCATCCCTAGTGGTTATTTTAACCCCAATCATGTCCTGTGATGGTATATATATTTGGGTTAGGGCAACTTCAATGCTGATTTTTACCCATATAACTAGGCCACCAGATGGCCTGCCTCTAGCTGACGGGATGGCATCCACATTGAATGTCTTGTATCCTATTCTATGTGGAGTTTTTAATACCCAAGTCTCTTGGAGGAGACAGATATCACTCTGTTCTATATATTCGTGCCAATCCAATCCATATCTCTAAGGTTCCTTTTGAGCCCCGCTATTTTCCATGAAGGAAGTCATACTTCCAACAATTTACTTGATCCGACATATGCAGGTAAGCATTTTTCCTTATCAGAATTAG
Organism: Lissotriton helveticus; assembly: GCF_964261635.1. Taxonomy (NCBI): domain Eukaryota; kingdom Metazoa; phylum Chordata; class Amphibia; order Caudata; family Salamandridae; genus Lissotriton; species Lissotriton helveticus. Next base: position 1,578,890,492 of record NC_136065.1, on the reverse strand, counting down.
ATGTGTTTGCCGTAACAATATTAGTCATGAAATCAGGGGGGGGGTCTCTGGGGAAATTAGCTTGAGAGAGGCTTATAACCCCCTCCCCTTCTTGATTTTTTGACTCCTGTGTCTTGGCAACATTTGGAATATACTGTGACTCTACGAAATTCTTAGCATTTGTAAGACAGGTTACAACTATATTGCAGTTTGACTGAATGATCACAGGTGTGATATTCCCCTGATGTGGTGGCTTTTGTTGTCAATCTAAGGAGTCTAGGACTGATAATTTCCGAAACCTATTTGAAAGTACAACTGGGATGCCATCATCATTAACAGAATTCTCCGTTGGTGGTCTATTAAAATATCCTAGGGGGAGAGCAGTAATACGACTACCTTGGGGGTGAATCTACTCATGCTTATTTAATATCTTTCGAACCATCTGTGGTCGACGGAAATGTATTACTATGCAGTCACCTGGTATGTTCTTTGGGGATTCCCCAACCCACCCTACCCTACAAACCATGAGGATATCTTTCTTATTTAAGGGGTGAAATTTTTTATATTTAGTTAACCAGTCAACTGTCTTGTTTCGTAAGTTATGCCAGGATTCTTTTTGCTCTCTTTTAAGAGAGGGGACCCCAGCTAGAATTAACGCATAAGGGCACAAAGCAGGTGGCAGACTTAGAACATCATTATCGGGTATAAGATCAGTACTTTTGGGACTATATATTTGACCTGGACCGGTATAAATTTCAGGTGGATTGAAGGTTACATGTGTGGTGTGGCTATTATATAATCCTCCTAAGTTATTGTGTACCTCTGGTGATCCACCCCATGTAATTCTGCCCTTATTAATCAGCCTTGGCATCTGATTTACTGTTATTGTATCCTTACTCACGTTACTCATTCTAGCTTTATATTTTGGGGACTTCTCTGGTTGTGATAATGGGCATACCCCTGTGGTGATCTCAGGATAGATGGTTTCACTACTGCTTTTCAGTTGTCCTATTGTGTTGTTCAGCTGCTCTATCTTTGTGTCCATTATACTAAATTTGTTATCCGTGATGTCATTAATCTGCATTAACATTGACCCAAGTGCGGATTCTAGTATTAGTACTATAGAGCATTCTAAATTCCTCTTACTCTCTTTAATAAAAGTGGGTGTATACCAAAATCTGCTTCTGTCTGAGTACTAGCTGTTTTTTTCTGGATTACAATTTGTTCATCGATTTGTTAGTCAGTGTGGTGATTTGGATTTGCCATGGGCCCAGACCCCCCCGTTTTTTTGTTTTTGATTTCCTAAGACCAGTTATTTGTCTGTGCTTTGTCAGTTGTCCCTTCTCCTTTGACTCCTCAGTTATTCTAGGTGCACGCAACCTAGTTGCCATGCCTGTTTTGTTTGAGCTGTCTACCACATCACCCAAATGACCAAGGGATGGTGCTAGCAAGGCGGGAGACCGTTGCTTATTGTAGACAATTACTGTTGGGCTTAGTCAGAGCGGCTCAGGTACAACATTAGGAGTGGGTGAACATACTTGTCTATATGTGGCTAATTTTGCAGGGTCGAGCGACAAACGCCTCTCTGCTGTCTATATTTCATGTGTTAGGAGAGACTCCGCTCTAATGATAAAAAATCATCTAGAGTGCCAGCAGCCCCCTTACGCCTGCTCACACTCATGCTGTTATGATTTTTTGGGTTTTGTAGGCTGGCAGCAAAAATCAACACTTTATAGTTCTCAAAACAACCTGAGATTGTATAGTCCTATATCACTTGCAATATGCTTACCACACAGTCTAGTATTGGGGCAAGTCTCAGAAGGGTGGCCCATCCCAGCCTCCGCCAGTCGCTGACTGGCGCAGACGGGCCCGCCCTTGGCCCAGGCTTTGCCCGTGCATGCCCGCGCACATCCCGCGATGCGGGAGGCAGTGGCGTCCTTTAAGCGCTGGCTGGCGTGAAAGTGATGCGCGCCTCCTGCCGCGGTGCCCCTGGACCCGGTAGTCCTCTTGCTAGTTTCTGGCTGATGACTGGCAACACGTCATGATTGATACTGCTTTCTCTTGGAGTCCAGTGGACCAAACGTAGTGCCAAACCAATGTTGAAGAAGGGCAGCTTTGATAAAAATTAAATTCCCTTTCCAAGGACCAAATATCGCCTTTCCTTTTGTGCAGTCTGTAAAAGTACTTAACATGTCACACCCTGTTCCTTGCCACTGCCCTTGCATTTATCTTTTCATCTGAGAAAACATACATTTCGTTTTAATCTTTCCTTACCCCAGTGCTAAATGTCTAAAATAATACGTGCAAGTGCTCACAATTTTTCTTGAGGCCACACCCACTTCCCCCGACTCAACCCATTTCCTCCAGTGGCTCCACCCACATCCATGGCTGAACAACAGCTGCAATAGCTGATCTGAATTTCTGTGAGCGAGCCTTCCTAAAGTAAAGGAGGTTCTCGCTCTGATTAAATTTTGGAGAGGAAAAAAAGCAAAAAGTGCATTTATAGCACAAAACTTTGGCAAAAACATAGTTTGGTGAAATAAAGCCCTTGTCTATGACAACATGATTGGGCGAGCAGGGTAGCTAGGTGTGTTTGACCTCAGGTTCTCAAGTTTCACACTGTGCCATTAAGTCAAATTAATTAGATGAGTATCTCTTTCTGACATTCTTAATACTTTTTCCTAGGTTCATATCAGATGAGAATAGAGCAGAGGTGACGAGCAGAATGCGCATTTTATTTCTGGTAGATTTACATGGTGCAATCCCTGACTGAGTACAGACAAGCACTTCTCAACACTTGAGACTACATTATATTTGTTTTCATGTAAAGGGAGATGTGTCTGATTCACAATGTGTTGAGCCCAAAGATTCAAACGGGTTTCTTGTGTTTTATGGTGGGCTGCTGCAGTCAGTAGGCTACATGGTCACCTCTCGGGAAAGCTCACCTTGTTTTGTGTGGGCATGTGACTCAAGATTTGAATAAATGGCAGAAAAAACACCCATGCACAGTTTAGCAGAAAAAGTACTCGGACCCCTTTGCCATAACAAAAGTAAAGGGAAAGTTGAATTTTTTCGGAAATCAACCGGTTGTGGCTCACATAGATTTTTAGATTTTAAACAAAAATTGAATCTGCATAGATAATGCAGCAACTATGTGGAATTCATATACAGAATGATTTGCTCCACCTACCTGATCCATGAGGGGTGATTGCTGGTCACAGTGGGTCACTGTTGTGCTGATCGGATGGGTGCGCCAATTAACTTGTGCAGCCCAGGCGGTATCTACAGTTCAGAATGCCCTGCAGTTCCTGCTGCTCCCCATAATGCAGCCACCCTCGTGCAGCATGACAATTAGTTAGCTGGCAGTTTTTAAAGTGTGCAGAACAACAAGTGCACACCTGCATCTGACAATGAGTGTAGTTAGTAGTGGGCCACAAGCAAGTCAAATGTAGGATTTCAGTTCGGTACAAGGCTGCAAGCTGATTAAAGAAAGCATGCTGCACACTTTTAATCTGCACTACGGCGTTGTGGAAAGTTTGGTCAGAACTTTCCCAGCAAGCCTCAACCCTGCTGAGCCATGAGCCCGCCCTCAGCCACGATTATTCAATGGTATTGACACTTGAAGGGCAGACGTGCACTGCAGACGTGCACTGCTGACCTCACGAACGTGATGATGCACATTCAAGATGCCTGGACCAGGGTGGGCCAGCATGCGAAGACATACCGGGCAGACATCAAGGTGGACAGGTACATTTATTGTTAATAATTACCGGGGCTAATAATAAATAATAAACTTTATTTGATTTATCAAAATAGACCATAACATTACAAAGAAATGAAAAATATAACAATAAAATAAATAGATGCCATAATTTCCAGTGTGTTATAAAAATGCTTCATAAAATGATAATTAAATCTTTCATCGCACCCCTTTCTAAGACATCCTAGTAATAGTTTTACATTTGGAGCGAAGATCTGAAGGGAGGGAGAAAAAACAAAAACCTCAGCTACCGGTCCACTATACATTCCTACCTACCTACATTTCTCTTAAGATCATCAATATTTATTTGAAGCTATATACAATGTTTACGCAAAAAAGGAAAACAATTGTATGTGATGTTAAAACCACTCCGCATACAGCATATTACAGACTTGTATTGTTAGAGGTCATTTACCATATCCCATAATGTACAAAAATAATGTGCCAGGTTATGTCTAAAAGACTAGAGCCGGGGATGGGTCAAGATCTAAATGCCTTTAGCGATACAGTTCATAGACGCCGGCCCCCTAAATTACAGGAATAATAGAGCGGGCTATGACACAAACTAAAAGAAACATACATAACGATCACCACAGTTCCTTAGTAGCCACAGCCATATACGTTGGTCACAACTAGATCTAAGCCTGACTGCCGACCTCAAGAAGCTAAGGACATATAACACAGAATTACTGGAGAGCATTTGTAAGAAAATAAAAGCAGGTCCAACCTGTCTAAAGTTTGCTTTCTTTAAAATAGAATGGGGTAAGACTTTCTTGAGGCATCATAAAAACTACAAAACATTAAAAAAAATGCATCATTTCCTGTGGAGACTTCCCGTCGCAGCCACAGGGAGGGAGACTCTGGGCCCTATGTGCCCCGCCTGGGTGGGCGAGTAGATAATAAAAAAGGTCCAAGCAGAACCTTGTCAGTAAAAATTGGTTGTGAGTACTTTTAAGCCATAGATGATGGGGCTCCGTCGATGGCCAAGTTTTCAATAAGAAATACCTACGCACACTGGGCTTCCACAGCTCCCCGTCTTCCCTGTCCAGCGGACGTTTTTTAAAGAAGTTCTTCTTCACCCAGTACTCTTCTCTTCTGCACATACTCTCTGGGTTGGTAAATAGGTCGACCCTTCCCAAATCCGTGAAACAATCCCTGACATACTTGAGCCGGGTAATACAGTAATAATGTTCCATATAACCCCAGATCTCACTACCTTAGGCTACCTTAGTGATATACTTGGCCTTCTAGATCTGCAGGAGGGCCCTGATGGTTCTATTGCCCAGTCGTTATGCAGTCGTGGGTCCCCTTCCGATGTCCACCAAGAGAGTTTAGGAACTAGTGAAAGCCATCAGCAGGCTGATGAACTGGGTGATGTTTGGGAGATCTTTATTTGGGATGTTGTGTGCTGATGCCTCAAGCACCATGTCTGAGCTTGTGCAACTGTTAAATTCCAGTACCTGTTCTACCTCTTGTAGTGAGGCTGTAGTTGGACACAATAGAGTAATTATTCGTGGATACTTAATGCATGTTTCTTTTTCCTTCCCTCCAGCTATGGGGTACACCCTTGGAGGGTACCCAAATGGATTCCACAGCTTTCCCCGGGAAGGGCCCAACTATGCCTCGTCGCGGCATCCCTCGATGGGCAGCTTGAGGCACCCCTCAGTTGGAGAGGATTCTACCCACGGACTCATCACTCCTGAGGAGCAGGTGCGTATCCTCATTGTGCAACGTATCCCAGGGCTCTGGGTTAATGCGTACCCATGATTGGGGTTAGTGTACTCCAATGCTGGAGGAATAGTAGTGTTGCATTTACATAGTGCCTCATATTCCAGATGAGGCACCAGCGTATGTTAGCAGACAGGTGACATGCTACTCCGTGGGATTTCTACGGTTTCATGATCGCGTGCAAGTTGTGTAGCTGAAATGGATAGTGTTTACTTGTAAGTGAGGACCAGAGTTCTCATCTCACTATGAATTATAATATGACTGAACTTGGCTATGAGGCTGAAACAAAAAGAAATTAGCAACAGAGTGCTTCAGCATTAAATCTAGTGAATGGATAAGCAAAGTGTGTGAAGATATTTTTCTCCTATGTGAGAAATGTTTTCATCGTGTGCTTGTGTGGATAAGAAATGCTGCTGCAACAAATGATTTAAGGAACGCTAAATGATTAAAACATTCACCCAAGTCAAGAGATCTGGGATAAATCCATTGTTTTTTTGGTCACTTCACCACCCCAGTTAGGACCCAGCCATATGCAAATCAGCCTTGACCCTGAAGCCCTTTGAGTCCAATGGGTGTTGCGCGCCCAAGTCTCAGGGCACAAAGAGAACAGGCATGGAATAATGGATAGAGGGCACGACGGGAGCAGACATGGAGGAAAGGGGCAGTCTCAGGGCACAAAGGGAGCAGGCATGGTGGAAAGGGGCAGTCTCTGGGCACGAAGGGAGCAGGCATGGAGGAAAGGGGCAGTCTCTGGGCAAGAAGGGAGAATGGAGGAAAGGGGCAGTCTCAGGGCACGAAGGGAGCAGGCATGGAGGGAAGGGGCAGTCTCAGGGCACGAAGGGAGAAGGCATGGAGGAAAGGGGCAGTCTCAGGGCACAAAGGGAGCATGTATGGAGGAAAGGGGCAGTCTCAGGGCACGAAGGGAGAAGGCATGGAGGAAAGGCATGGACAGACGAGGTAGTCTAAGAGCACGAAGGGGGCTGGGATGGACAGAAGGGGAAGTCTGAAAGCACAGTGGGAGCAGGCATTGCCAGATGGGTTAATCAGGGGGCACAAATGGAGCAGTCATGGACCCAAGGAGCAGACTGAGTGCACAAAGAAAGGAGGCATGCAGAGAAGGGGCAGTCTGAGGGCGCGGGCAGGCATGGACAGAGGGGGTAGTCAGGGGTATAGGGGCAGGCACAGACAGAAGTGTTGTCTGAGGACACGACGGAAGCAGGCATGGACACTAGGAGCAGACTATGTGCGCAAAGGGAGCAGGCATGGAGAAAAGGGTAGTCTGAGGACACAAAGGGAGCAGCATGGATAGAAGATACAGTCTCAAGACATGAAGGGGACAGACAGGGCCATCGTCATTTTTCTAAACTATTCTAGACCAAACCCAGTAGAACTCTCGGATGGTCCTTGAAAGGGGAAGGCATTCAAATATTACTGAAACATCAGTATGGTCACTGGCTTCAATACAGCCTCCCACGCCTGAGTTCACGCTTCATTTACATTTTCGATGAGAGCAAACGTATCGGCACATAAAACAAAAGTTTGTTTTTCCCCTTTTACAACTGTTATCTTTTTATTTTGTTACAAATATGATTAGATACCTTCATTGCATCCCAATTAATTTAATAAAAAACAACAGGAAGTACTCCCGAGGTTGGGCTTACATCCCCTCCCACCCATCCACTGGTAAAAAAAATACGGGAGGAGCCACGGCCAACTGCCAATTAGATCAAGGGAGCCACGGGTCAAAAAAGTTTGGGAACCACTGGGTTGGGGGATAACACCCCTCATCAGCCAGGCTGGTGACACACTGAGCACGGGACCCACGTCTGGGCATACCCATCCCACTTAGGGTGAAAAGTGCTGCGGCAACAAATGATGGATGGAATACTGAAGAAATTCAAAATGTACTATTTTCCAACAATTGTTGTTCTTGCATTTATTCACCCCGAGTGGGACGGGTATGCCCAGACGTGGGTCCGTGCTCTCCATGCCACTGGGGTCAAGCTACGAGCATAAACCTAGGCACACATAAATTAATTGTGATAATCTGTTAGTGTAGACATATATAGTACAATACGCAAGCCAACAAATAAAGAGATGATCTCTTGATGAGTTTTGAATTTGTTCAGTCTTTAATTTTCGAGAAAAACCAGCCGACACATGTTTCGTCGCATTTGTAACAATCTTTCAGCGACTTCCTGAGGGCGCTCAGCCGGTGATAATTCCGACCCGGCCGGGCACGAGACAAACCCTCCACTTCTACCTCGGAAAACAGATCTTTTCACCCAAAATGGCTGGGGTCATAAACCTGCAACAACAAATTGCCAGACCCTCACAAAGCTAATCTAAAAGCCCTACCTTCCCCTTGCCCTCCAAAATAGACATAGGACTCACCTCTCCCTACCCTCCCAGTAAGATAGAAACAGGACTTCCCCGAAACTTATCTGCATCTCTGATTTCAGGACATAAGAACAAACATAGGACTACTATACTCTGTGCTACCTCTCTATCCTGGCGGCCATCTTAGACTAGTCCTCATCTCTCCACCATGCCTAACGAAGCGGCCATCTTAGGCTAGTCAAATCCTCTACCCCCATACACACTTCATAACTTCTTCTTCTACACCTCCCCCGCGCACACCATAGCTCTTTCTTATACCCACCCTCACACCCCCCCTCGCCTGCCTCTTCCCCTTTGTCCAACATGGAACTCCCGGGCAAACACACTTATAAAATTAACTACCCCCCAGAGCTCTCCAAAAAAAACGCAAAACGGTTTAAACAAAACTGCTTAAAGTCCCACCCTGAAACCCCCTTTCTAGACACCTACTACTCCCTCATCAACGGAGCTAAGAGCACCGATATCATTCTCTACACTACACGCTGAGCACAATGGAGAAAAGCATTCCTCACCCTACTCACCATGTTGACCACCAGGAAAACTGCCCATGGCATAACGCTATCCACCACACCAACCCAACTCTACCCAGCTAAAGCATCCATCACTATCTATAATAACGGTACTATCTTAATTCAATCCACAGACAGAAACCTCGACCTATTTGACAACCTGTTCCCCACTTTCAAAGAATACATCTCCAACGCTCAGATCCCACGCCATCTGGCCCCCAATTCCAATTCCAACATCCTCGACCTCACAGCACCTCCTACCACTAACACGCACCTCCTCCCTCCCTCCAGTACTCTACTCTATCGCCTCTCGACTACTTACACATCACAAGCCTCAATCCCAGCCGCGGTTCTCCCCCCCGCCTCCAACACCCCCACCCCCTCTACCCCACTCCCACCTAACCAGAACCCCACTCTTCCGTCTAGCTTCTTAGAACATCCAACCTCACCTGACAGTACTCAACACAACTTGACTCTCTCCCAACCCATCACCCCCCCACTCTTGGCACTCCCGCCACTCCTAGCACTCACTCTTCCCTCAACCTCTCCCCCCCACTCTTTGCACTCCCGCCACTCCTAGCCCTCTCCCCTCCCTCAACCTCTCCCCCCCACTCTCACACCCTTCTACCACACTGTCACCCCCACAACGCCCAGCCTCCAAACGTCCCGCAATCACCTCACCCCCCTATCATGGATTCCCTGTCCAATAACACCAACACCTTCACTAATCCCTTCACCCCCCCCCCCCCAACCTCCCCACCTACCCGAACAGCAACACATTCACTAACACTCCCAACTCCAACCCTAACGACGTCACTAACACCCCCACCCCTCTCCCCCCCCCCCCGTCCCCAGTAACACAGACTCGTTCTCCATCAATTCCCACCCCCAACACCTTACCCAACACCACGCTGGACACGATCATGTCCACCCTCCTCCAAATGAGGGAAGAACTCCACACCCTCAAAGAGTTTCTCATCACACACCCCAGACACCCCCTTCCCACCTCCACCTCTCGACCTAACAACTTAGCCCCCTCACACCGTTCTCGACCCAACAACGTAGCCCCCTCACACCCTACGCACCCCCCACAATGGTCCTCTATCCCTCTCGCAATACCTCCAACCGCCCTCGACGCACCATCATGACTCTTTCGGACCTTGACATACACACCCTACTCCGCACATATGTCCCGGATCGCCAAAACCCCTTAGCCACCACACACCTGTCAATTCCTACGATTTTCTCCAACCCTCTGACACCCCACGCATAACAACAGAGGCTCCGTCCCCAACAACCTCACAAAAGTCCCCCTCACTCAAGATCCCCCCTCCAACCTCTGCACCCCCAGACTCAAATGCACACTTCTCAACTGTAGATCGGCCCAAAGACACTCCTCGGAGGTCGCTGATCTCATCATCTCTTTGAACCTTGACCTAGCCATCCTAACTGAAACATGGTTAACTGAATCTTCTACCCCTATCATGGATATCCTAGTCCCCCCCCCCCCCCAACTACTGCATCATTAGACTTGACAGACCCAGGAAGACAGGCGGTGGAATCGCATGCATTTACAAGAGCAACCTTGCAATTAATAAAGTCTCCGCCCCCTCTCTTACCTCCTGTGAATACATCTGCCTTGATGTCATCAGTGAAAACAAACCTGTTTGTTCACTACACATCATCTACCACCCACCTGGGGACAACCTCACCTTCTCCCAACAACTCATGGACACAATCTCAATCAACTCAGGACGGCAAAACACACAAATTTACCTTGGCGATTACAATCTTCACTGGAATGATGGTAGTGATGCAGTGGTCAATAGCCTCAAAAACGACCTTAACGCCTCTGACCTCACCCAAATTTGCAACAGCCCGACCCATGACAAAGGCTCTATCCTCGACCTCATCATCTCCAAAGAAGGCACTATTCAACTTGATTCAATCCAACCCTGTGACTGGTCAGATCACCATACTGTCACATTCTTCATCAATGAACAAGTCAAACGTATCCCGGTCCAATCCTCCAAGCCCAAAGTTTGGAAAAGAGACCTGAAGAAACTCAATCCAAACTCTGTACCCCCTAACAGCTGCAATCTCCTACTTCCCCCTACCGACGTTACTGACGTTCAGTGCTTAACTGACCACTATCTCAACGCTATGACCTCAATAATCAATGAGGCTGCACTGATGCAACTGAAAAGAGACTTCACCAAGATCTCTAACCCTTGGTACGACGGGAGTCTCAATGAAGACAGACGGGCCATGCGAATGGCAGAGCGCACCTGGAGATCTGTTCCCTCGGCACTGCACCTAAAAAGTCTGAGGAAAAAGAGAAACGCATACTTCAGGAAAATAAAACGCTCAAAGTCAGATTTCTTCAGACTCCAGCTTGACCAAGCAAAAAACCGTCCAAGAAAACTGTTCGAGCTAATTCGATCTCAATCCAAGGAACAACCTCAAGCAGTCGACACTATGGGCAATGCACCTTCCTGTGAAGATTTCTCTGCTTTCTTTAAACAAAAAATTGACAACATAAGGAGCGAACTCCTCATTGACGCTAGCCTCTACTCCAAACACCACTGCATAACACCCAATGAACCAAAAAACAATGTGACATGGTCATCCTTTGACACGTACTCTGAAGAAGAAATTGACAGTCTACTCAGCACCCTGAAACCATCCAATCACCTCAATGACCCTCTTCCTGCTAACGCTGTAAAAGACTTCACCCCGTTGCTCCTCCCACTCTGGACTAAAATTATCAATAGCTCACTTCAACAAGGAACCATACCTGACTCTCTCAAAGTTGGACAAGTTACACCTTTACTAAAGAAACCAACAGCAGACCCCACCGATCTAAACAACTACCGTCCTATCACCAACATTCCTACTCTCGCCAAACTGTTGGAAAAATGCGTTCAACTACAATTGACAAAGCACATAGAACAGTTTGATCTCCTCAACCCTCATCAATCAGGCTTCCGAGCAGGGCACAGTACCGAAACGGCTATGACTCACATAATTGACGACGCCCTCCAAATTTTAGATCACAATGATTCCTGCCTCCTCATCCTTCTTGATCTCTCTTCAGCATTCGACACTGTGAAACATGAGAACTTACTCGAACTCTTAAAAACAAGAATGGGTCTTTCCGGGACTGTTCTTCAGTGGTTCACCTCCTTTCTTCACAACAGGTCTCAGAAATTCAAGAGCAACAACTTGATGTCCTCTCCAGTACCTGTATCGTTCGGTGTCCCCCAAGGATCCTGCCTATCCCCTACTTTGTTCAACCTAGTTATGGAACCTCTCACCACCTTGCTGCAAGCATCCAATGTACATTTTCACATGTACGCCGATGACACTCAACAATATCTCAAATTACAATCCCCCAAAGACATCATGCGTCTGAACTCAACGATCAGAAGCACCCAATCCTGGCTGGCCGATAACCACCTCAAACTCAATGCTATGAAGACTGAGTTCCTTCTGATCTCACCTCCCGCGAAAATCTCTACCACTCAAACTTGGCTTAAACACCTAACTGCACTCAATGTCCAACCGACCATCGTGGACTCAGCAAAATCTTTAGGCATAACACTTGACGCCAATCTCAACATGCAGCAGCATATCAGCAAGGCAACTAGGGGAGCGAACTTCCAAATAAATACCTTGAGGAAACTTAAACCCTTCCTCCCAGCCAAAGACTTCCAAACTGCAGTACAAGCGCTAATCATCCCTCGCATAGACTACGGCAGCATCGCCCTCTGCGGCCTCCCCCTAACTACAACTGCACCCCTGAGAGCTTCACTAAACGCGGCAGCGAGACTCATTACTGGATCAAAAAAACATTCACATATCTCTCCGGACTTTAAATCCCTGAACTGGCTGCCTTTTGAAGCCAGAATACATCTGAAGATTGCCTGCTTGACACACAAGACTATCCACCTGAACTCACCTGGCTACCTCACCCAGAAGCTGACCATTTCCGGCGGCTCGAGAACCACCAGAAGCACTAAGAATCTTCTGCTGAAACCTCGAAGATTCCGGAAGGAAATAACTTACAAACGCTCCTTCTCAGGAATGGCGCCTAGGATCTGGAACTCACTCCCTCCTGAAACCAGGCTCATCCCCTCCGCTTTTCTCTTTAAGAAAGAAGTTAAAGCTATCCTCATGGCTAAATACACTTAAATACAATTTTTGATCTTTTAAGACTCTGTGTCGATCTATACTCTTGTTTGATCCATTTGCACATATGTTTTACCTGTATTATCGACCTTACCCGATTGTTCATACTCCCTCCTATCTGTATTACTTGCATCGATGACCTACCTTCCTAAATATGCTCCCTTGTGTACCCACCCCCCTTGCCTATGTAAAACACTCTGTTATCTGCAAAGATCTTGTTCGCGCTATGTAAAACTTTCAAATAAATAAACTGGTCAGCTTCAATACTAAGCAAGGGAATCGGACGATCCATATCGAATTATGTAAGATGCTCTTAAGCGCGCCGATATCTAAAATAACCCAATGGTGTTGATGGGGTGACCTGGAAAAAAGGCTGTGGTATGGCCGAAAACAGAGTATGACAGTTGGTCTCGGTGGACGCCGTGGGGGAAAGTAATGCAAGAGGAACCAGCAACCAGGAACACAGTGGCCCGTGGGCGAGACACCGAGGTTCACTTACTGGAAGATTGTCGACGCACAAGGAGTTATCCGTTCCTCTTGCATTACTTTCCCCCACGGCGTCCACCGAGACCACTGCCATACTCTGTTTTCGGCCATACTAAAGCCTTTTTTCCGGTTCACCCCATCGACACCATTGGGTTATTTTAGATATCGGAGCGCTTAAGAGCATCTTGCATAATTCGATACGGATCCTCCGATTCCCTTGCTTAGTATTGAAGCTGACCAGTTTGTCTCTGGCCCGGCTGGGTCAGAATTATCACCGGCTGAGCGCCCTGAGGAAATCACTGAAAGATTGTTCCAAATGCGATGAACCGCGCGTCGGCTGGTTTTTCTCCAAAATTAAAGACTGAACAAATTCAAAACTCATCAAGAGATCATCTCTGTATTTGTTGGCTTGCGTAATGTACTATATATGTCTACACTAACAGATTATCACATCTAATTTATGTGTGCCTAGGTTTATGCTAGAATTTTGTATTGTGAGGGTTGTTTCCCGCACTCAATTGGGGGGTTACAGGGCTTATCCCCTCACCTAGTTGCACCATACAGCGACATCTTTCCCTTTTGAACTATTGCGTCCACTTTAGCAGAGCGCCTTGAAAATCCCTGGTTACTCAAAAACCCTTTTTTCTGGACTAGTATTACTGGGGTCAAGCTAGCCTGGCTGATGAGGTGTGAGACCTCAAAAACCGTCCCAGGATGCTTGTTTCTGGTCCAGGGAGGGCCTGGCCTGACAGTTCGGGCTGTACTGTTCCCATGGGGGAACAGGGTCAAGACTGATTTGCATATGGCTGGGTTTAAACTGGAATGGCATGGGGAGCAAAATAACGATGGATTTAGGCCCAGATCTCTGTACTGCAGTGAATGTTTGACATTGTTCAACATTCTGTCCATCAATAATTCTTTTTGCATGTGTGGATAAAAAAGCTCAAGACATGTTGCAGCCAGCGTGAAGCTGAGCATGTGCATGTGGAAATGTATGGGAATAGATGCAGTTTTGTTGAGACATGCACCAAGGAGTTTTTTTATTGGAGTGCAGGGTTGGACTACGGGGGGGGGGGGGGGGGAAGAGGTTATAGCGTGATGGTGCCAATAAATGGTTATGTATTTAGGTTGAAGTTTAGGGCTTTGAGTAAAAGCACTCTTAACTTTATTCTTTCACCCAAACCTTTGCCAGAGAAGTTTCCTTGCGGTTGAATACATTTTCCATTGGTTCGCTGGGAGCCCCTTATTTGGCCAATTGCATTTATTTGCTTAATCATGCCATAAATGTGCTGAGGGTTACGAGCCGCTTGCTTATTCATTTAAGGAGGTTAAAGGGTAGTCGGTCACAGAACCTGGAAACTCTCTCTGCGGAGGATTGGAGTGATCTTTGGAACCGCTGTAACATGTATCTAGATTTCCTCTACTTTGTCCCCCCTGCTGATTCTGGACTGGAAACTACTCAAGCAGGGTTCCCATAGAGCGTGCATTACCTTTCTTTCATTGTGTGTCCATGAATGCCATCTGGCCAGTCGTTTTAACCCCATCTTCTCTTTCCTTCTAGTCCCACACATATGTGAATACAGCCACCGTGGAAGATGACCTCCGAGGTCGGCACTACATGCACTCTTTGCCCGAGGTCCACCCATCGTTCTCCGAGCAGGCCCGGCACCACGGCAGCTCCGGCTGCTCCCTGGAAGAGCGGAACCCACAGGTGTACATGCAGCCGGGCCAGGTGAAGTTTGTGCTGGGCCCGGCGCCCGTGTACAGGCGCGTGCCCGTCAAAGCGGACAGCTTCTGCAGGCACCACCGGGAGTGCAGCGGCCACACGTGCGGGCCGGAGCGCGAGCCCCCCCATAACAACAACAACGAGTGCAAGGAGGAGTGCCGAGGGCCCAAGTACGCCTACGAGAACATCAATGGCATCCCGGCCCCGGGCAGCATGGCCCTGCGGCGTGGGGTTGGGGGTCGCTTAAAGCTGACTGGGGACGGCCTTGGCTTCAACAGCTGTGCCCACCGGCGCATGGCCCTGCTCCACTACGAAAACCTGCCCTCTCTGCCACCTGTCTGGGAGTGCCACGCCCTGCGAGACGAGGAGGACGAGGAAGACGACGAGGAGGAGGACTCTGTGGACGTGATGACACCCTCGCTTAACGGCTATCCTGACGACCCGCTCCAAAACTACATGAACGCCGAGAGCGGGGGACACCACGGGGGCCTCCGCCAAGGGGACATGACGTCACACAGGAACTGCACGCCCAATGTGTTCAGTTTCGACTTCCGCCGGCCCTGCCCCGAGTCCCGCCAACTGAACTACATTCAGGTGGAGCTGGAGAAGAACGACCCCCACGGACGGCACACTCCACAAATCCCCTGCACCCCCGTCCCTGTCCACTCTGCACGGCGAGCAGACTCTTATGCGATCATTGACCTGAAAAAGACAGCTGCCATGTCGAGCCTGCAGCGGGCGCTACCACGCGATGATGGCACCTCCAGAAAGACCCGGCACAACAGCACAGATCTGCCGCTGTGAGTGCAGCTCCTCCAAGGCCCAGCCACCATTCCTCATAACTTGTGGTGTGGCACTCACAAGCATGTCAGAACCCCCTCGCCCCCCAAACAGTAACACGTTTACCTGTGCCAAGCCTACAGTACAAGGAGCACACCATTGTCTGCAGCCTGCCTCCATCATGGGAAGAGAGGGCTGCTCACATTGGGATTGTTCCATCTGTTCACGCGCTGCAGACACTTGTAGGGTAAGGGGACAGCAGACGACAGCGAGGGGGTGGAAGGGCTTTTTAGCTGTGAAAGACTGAAAATCGGGCATGTTCGCTCAGTGTACGTCTGCTCCCTACATTCCGCCTTGCTGTCATTTTTTTATTTTTCTAGACATTTCAGAAATGGATTTCAAGTTGCTAATTTAATTTATTAATTTATTTTTCTATTTATTATTTTTTTATTTTTGTAACGCATCTTAAGAAAAATATTCTTTTTGTTTTTTTTTCTAAAATTCGTAGCCAGTCATGGAGTGGAACAGTGCATCATTGGAGGGAGAATGGATTCCTGGATCTGAAATATTTGCCTCTTCCATACCTCCCTGCCTTTACGCGGGTTTGCTCCTACCCGTTAGTCTTGCAGTTAGGGGAATGAGAGTGGCCCGTTGAAGGTAGTCTGTATGTGGTGGAGTTACTCTTGTATATATGATGGTTGTGAGTTGAGAAGGTTCTGAACCTAAAGCTCAGGTGGGTTGACAGATACAAATGAGCCAGTCGAAAGTTCCCTTGCTGAATTGGGACATAGTCGTATGCTCTACTGCATGTACTGAGTCCATTGCAAATACACCATGGGTGTGTGCTTGCTCCTCTAAAGGTCAGGGCGTTTGGCAAGTTGTGCGACCTGTGGCATACTTCAATGCATGCTTACCAGGGTAGTCATGCCGTTTTCCTAAACTTCCGAATGTTTCAGATTTCTTTTTTCTTCTGATTCTCCAAAACACTGAAGTAGACATCTTGGCACTATCCGTTTCCTTTTTTTAAATCTGCTGTACTGTAGGAAGAGGTTATTGAGTTATCCTCCTTTGTCTTTAGAGTCTGTTCATTTGGGTTCTTTTCTGGAGGCCTCTGCTTTGTTGTTCCACCAATAAGTCACCCCCAAGAAGAAGCGGAGTATCGTAGCAGTGCCCAAGTAACAAAATTTCTTCTAGCAAGAGGAGGAATATAGATGCTGAATACTTGCAGAATTAACCTATTTGTGTACATGCTCAGGACGAGTCTAGGCATTGAATATGTTAAACAGTCTGTTCATCTGAGCCTCCCACAGACTAAGCAGGGTGTGGAATCCTTCCTTCACTGGCTCTACCTGGATTTCAACGTAAGGAGGGCAGTGCATGGACTGCACACACCAGTGCTCTTACTTGTATCACAGGTATAGAGATCTCAAGTCCTGTTTGAATTTCGCAATAATAGCCCTAAATGTCTTTGTATATAAGGTGTATCCAGACTAATTTCCCCTCGGACTCAAAGGAATCTGCCGTGTTAATATTCAACCTTGCTCCATTACTTTGATGTCCAGCTTAAGCCCATTGTGGTAATTGCATTTACCCTCTTTTGAACATGATGCAGATCGGAGCGCTGCACCATTTCCACCTGCAGTGTTAATAGTATGGCTTGCCTCCTTAAACACTGCATTGTTGGTTAATGTCAGACAGTGCCCAAGATGAATTCCATACATAAATGCCCCCAGGAAGTTGTTGCCTCGCAAAAGTGAAAGTGCAATTACAATGACTAGTACAAATATTTCTGTTATGCAGTGAGGTCTTTGTACATCAGATTACTTGGCAGCATGTTTTCACATAGAAAAGTCAATATTTGTATGGTTCTATAAAATAGGACTAGTTGGTTTGTGGAACTATAGGAGGGCATTATGTCGCTTTTAGGTATTAGACTTGCTTTTTTAATTCTCCATCACAGGATCCTCTGACATTCATTGGCACTGAACATCTGTTGTGCTTGGTATCTGGGAGCACATTTTATTAGAGAGAACACGTTTTCCTATTTAAAAACATGAATAGTAGTGCTGCTGCAGGGCAGTCTGGTCCAACTGGATGGCATAATGCACTCACTTTGCAGCTAACACAGCACTTCATATTTTCCGTTCTGTGGAGAAGAATGCAAAATTTCCTAGCTAACGTGCAGGAAAGTTTCAATTCTATTAAGGACGCAGAGGCGAAGATTAGGCTGAATCTTTCTCCATTTATTACACACTCCAGCTTACAAAAGCACCACAATGTATATTGAAACTACATTTCTCATGAACACAGGGAAACTGAAAACAGAAAAAAGTCCAAACAACAGCAGCCAATCCTGTGCAAGGACGCCTCATAACTTCCCCTGTGGACACTCTATCTTCCTCTTTCTTCCTGCGACCCCATCAAGGCAGTCTCCGGATTACTCTTGCTTGCCAGCATCCGATCATAAGGTAAAAGAAAGCTAGATAAGCTGAAGGGAGTAAGAGCCTTTTGCAAAAACAGTGAACAATGTAACCTGTCAACCGGCAATGAGCCACAGTAATATCATCAACATTTCATATGAAACAAACAGTACCACAAACATTTTACTCACCATGCATACGCAGATATTCTGGGCGGGTTCGAATGAACACCGGGTGGGCCACTCTTCGCCTCCGCTTCCTTAATAGAATTATAACTTTCCTGCACGTTAGCTAGGAAATTTTGCATTCTATGGCAGGACCGGAGGCTTCAGATTAGGCTAGTTTAAAGCTTGTCCACCACCAAAGACCCTAGTGACACTACTGGTTTAAAGTAAAATCTTTTAAAGGTGGAGTCCAAAGACCAGTCTGCGGCATTCAGAATATCCTCCAGCCGTGCTCCCAGGGAAAATGCCTTGGATGCCATTGCACCCCTTACTGAGTGAGCTCCAAAACGGGAAGTATCTATACCTGCTTCCTGCATTACCCAGCGGACCCATCTCGCAATAGTAGGGGGCGAAATCGCCCTGTGTGGTTTAGTAAGAGCATTAAACAATTTTTTACGCCCTATGGGCGTATATCCACTGTCGCCACTTCGTAGGCTTTAAGCACTCAGACCACACACAACTTTGGGACGTCAGGAAAAGCAGGATAGGACACAGAACGTGAATTGCACTTAGTTAGCCTAGAAATGTGAAAGGTAACACCTTCTGGAGTGAAGACCTGGCCCGTGAGATCTAAAGCCCTCACATCTGAAACCCTACGACATGAAATCAAACGCAACAACATTGCGAGTTTAGCGGACATCTGCTTCCTCGACAAATACTTGTTGGATGGCCAGGATCGAAAGAGGTTTAGAAACTTGTTCATAACCCATAACACAGAGTAACGTGGTTCTGGAGGCACTGACAATCTGATACCTCTCAATAATTTACAAACTAAAGGATGTTGGGCGATTATCCAATAGAACATGGCCCACCGCGATCGCTGAACGAAAGGTGTTAATTGACCTGTAGGCCATTCTCTCCTTCACCAACGATGCAAAAAACTTAAGGACGTACACAATGTCTGCCCCCATCAGATCCACCTGTTGTCGCAGATACCAACTTCCCCACCTTGACCAAGCGGATCGGTATTTCTTATTGGTGCTCTCGGCCCAGGACTTAGAGAGCAACATGGCAGCTTCTTCCGAAAGGCCTGGGACTTTCCAGCGTTGCCTGTAACCCGTCAGGCCATCAAGCGCAGACCGCCTGTGACCAGAAAACTGTGAGGATTCCCCTGAGGATCCTTGAGGAGATCGAGATCGAGACCGAGGGGTAGAGGGATTGGAAAATCCCAGGAAAGTTCCATCAGAACCGGAAACCAGGCTTGCGACCTCCATTTTGGAGTAATCACCACTAGGTCCGCCTGCTGTCTCCTCACCTGGGTTGATAACCTCATGATCATTGCAAACGGGGGGAAAACACGTAACCCTGCTCCTTGCTCCAATACTTAAGGAAAGCATCCACTGCCAACGCCTCCGGATCCAGACGCCAACTGAAGTAACGTTCCAGCTGGGCGTCCAGACGGGAGGCAAAGAGGTCCACTGAGAATGGGCCCCACCAAACTTGGATTGCCCCCCAAAACACTGGGATGTAGCTGCCACAAGCTGGTATCCTTCCAGTGACGAGAGCACCAGTCTGCCACCTGGTTGGACAAACCCGGAAGATGCTCCGCAGACAGGAATATCTGGTTGGATAAGCAATACTCCCAGAGATGGCGGGCTAGATTGGATAACGCCTTGGATCGTGTCCCTCTGAGATAGTTGATGTAGCGCACTGCTGCCACATTGTCCATCTTGCGCGGAACACAACTTTGGATCCTGTCCTTTGTCCAGCTCTTCACCGCGAACGAGCCCGCCATCAACTCCAGGCAATTGATGTGAAGGGCCTGCTCGGAACAGGACCATCTTCTGCCGGTAGATACTTCTCTGCAACGGGCACCCCAACCAGAACCGCTGGCGTCGGACTCTATTATCAGATCCAGTTTTGAACCGAAAATCGCTCGGCCGTTCCAGGCCTCCATATGTTCGACCCACCATTATAATTCTGTTTTGGCCTCCTCTGTGAGGGGCACAGCCTGCGAGTAAGTGAGGCCTCAGCGCAAGTGAAAAGCTTTGAGGCGCTGAAGGGTCCTGTAGTGCAGGGGACCTGGAAAAATATCCTGGATAGAGGACGAGAGAAGGTCCACCACTCTGGAAAGTGACATAGCAAGATTGTGGGCCTTGCCAGAGTACGTTTCAATTCGTGCCTGATTTTGGATAACTTCCGAGAGGGTAGGTACAAGGTAGCTGCTACAGAGTCTATCTTGTAGCCTAGAAACTGTATCCTCTGGGAGGAGAGAAGGGCCGACTTGGTCTCGTTGATTACAGATCCCAGCGACTCCAGGAGGGGCACCGCTTGTTGTAACTGGGTCACCAGATGTTGCGGACACTGACTCTTGATGAGTATAAATTATCTGTCGGACGCCCTCCCATCTGAGACGCTCCACCACTGGGTTATTCACCTTGGTGAAACACCACAGAGCGGAAGACAGTCCAAAAGGAAGGGAGGTGAACTCGAAAGTCTGCGAACCCCACTGGAACTGAAGAAAACGTCTGTGAGGGGGTAAAAACCGGGATCGTAAGGTAAGCGTCCTTGAGATCCAGACGGATCATCCAGTCCCGTTCCTGTAACAGATCCCTCAAGAGGTGAATGCCCTCCATTTTGAAATGGCGGTAAATGAGCCACCCGTTGAACTCTTTGAGATTTATTACGGGGCGGTAGCCTCCATCCTGTTTCTCCACCAAGAATATGTTGCTTAGGAACCCCCGGGGTGCAGAGTGGAGGGAGTAATTGCGCCCTTCCGCAATAACTCTGAGATCTCTCTGTCTATTAGTTCCCTTTGCTCCTGAGTGAAGACTATAGGGTTGGGACGAAGGGTCTAAGTAGGTAGGTCTGAGTACTCTATTTGAAACCCTCTGACGGATTGCAAAACCCAAACGTCAGAGGTAAGCAAAGACCAGTTGTGAAGAAAAAACTGCAGCCTGCCTCTCAGCTTCACCTCCACCAAACTCTGCACTCTTACCTCGTTGGTTGTTGTATGCACCATCTCGTCGGCCTCTGCCACCCCTGTGGCGGGGATAACTCCTGGTCGGGTAAAAGTTCCTGAATTTTTCTGGGTCCTGGTACAGTCCTCTATGGGACTCGCCCTGTTTGTAGGAAGCTCTTTAGTAGGGGCGGCCGGCCGAGCGCTCCCTGCCACGTCCGGTTGCGCCAAAAACACGTGGGGTAAAGATGTGTTTAATCGACGTTTGGGCTTTGTCCAAAGAGTTAAACGTATTAACAAATTTACCCAGTTCCTTCACAAAGGTATCCCCAAAGAGATTGCCCTCTGCAATTGGACCCACTTCGGAAGTAGCCAGCTCCCCTAGCTTAGGATCTATTTTTATGAGTAGGGATCTGCGATGCTCGGTCGATATTGCCACATTGGCATTTCCTAAGAATTATGCCGTTTCAGGTACTGTCCATCAGTGTGGAAAATATTTTATCACAGGAATCCAAAAGATTCAAATTGGCTCATTCTCCTCGATGCCAAAACTCTTTGGCTGGAATATTCAACAGGTTTCAGCCAAGTTTCTGCTATTCTTTCATCTTTATTAGAACCCTCTTGCTTCTATCTTGAAAGAGCTTAATGTCATCCCATATTTATATGCTAAAGACACACAACTAATTATTAAATTTGAGGACAGTCCAACCAATCTCTTGCCAAACGGTGTACCTGCTTTTGAAACATTTTTTCATGGATGAATTCCAATTACTTAATTTTAAACTCCTCTAAATCAGAAATAATGTCCATCCAAAGTAAACTAAATCAGTGGGACCCTTCAGGATGTCTGACCACAGTGGGCATTTGCCCTGAACAAGTTCCCACTGTGAGGAATCTAGGAATGCTGTTAGACACTGCATTTTTGGAACATCAAATCTCACTGGTAACAAAAAGTTGTTTTTATCCCTCACGCATGTGATGCTGAATTTTCCCATTTTTACTTTTCCTCATAGAGCAATAGTATCCAAAGCATTTATTCAATGTCCTATTGATTATGGAAACTCTTCATTTCTTCGTTTACTCAAGAAGAGTATTCAGAGATTTAAAAGAATTCAGAACCCACAGATTGTCTCTTAATAACTCCGAAAAAATGTGACCATGTAGCTGATCATATTTACCAGCTGCATTTGCTCTCAGGGCAAAACAGAATTACCTCATATAGGTGTGTATAATGCAAAACAATTCTATGATTCAGGCCCCAATTTCTTAATGGAAATTAAATTCATGACAAAGCCTCCAACTCTAAATTTGAGCTGTAGCTCCCAGCAGACTTCCCCCTTACCAGGTACAAAAATTAGGGTTGGCATTGCCTTTTGTGTCTAGGGTATGCAAGACTGAAACAGCTTACTATTCAATCTGTCTTTCAAGATTTCTTTTCTGAAATTTAGGAAAGCTTTAAAAGTCTGACTCTTTAATAAGCAGACTTTCCACTTTTCGTCTTGACTGTTATATCTGTCTGCATAGTTAGGTGTTCTTGTTAGCACCAAAAGACTCCTAATACGGGGATATAATGCTCAGAAAAATAACCTAAACATATTAATCTATGGATAAGAGTAAGACTAGTAGCTCATCTGGGTGATAAAATTGCCTTAAAGACCAAACCTCATCTCTTACAAAATCACACACCAGAGAAATGTGTCCAGATACGCAGGTCTTCACTTTCTCTGGAATCATTATAGTCAAAGGCCCTTAGTTTTGATGTCTGGATGTTTATTTACAGATATGACCGCGTAGCCTTAAAACTAAAAACAAATCTCAACCCCACTGCAAGTTATGAAACATGACTGATCTTGATTCTCTGGAGTCTTGAGACTCTTAGGCATAACAGAGTTCTGGAGTCTTTAACTCTATTTTCTTTCTGCAGTATGATTCTTATCATGGTGCCACTATTGTGTCTGCAGTCAGAAGAACCTCTGGGGCTTGTTACTCCCTTGATACAGGACTAAACTCCAATTTTTGGCTCCCAATGGAATGCTTCCTATGCTGTGGTAATTCGATGACCTTCTGTCTTATGCTGAAGATGGAGTGTCCTTACAAAAATTTTGCAGCTTGAGTCAGCGTCATCTGAGCCCTTTCTTTTGGTCAATGAAGCCATAACGGATAGCTAATGGGCACTTGGTTTAAGCCCTGTTCTTGCCCTTTGTTGAATAGGCAAGTGACCAAGTGCCACAGACCGGTGCCTGGTGACCCAGATTTCCTTACAAAACATCCTACTGAAGAGAGTCTGGTAGTCCAGGCATCCACCAGCAAGATGAACCCCAATTAATTCCCTGCAACCCTCATTGAACAAGGAGTCATACGGGATTGAGGCAAGTAGAAAGCAAACGTTCTCTTCCGATAACCTAGCACTGAGGTCAGTCAGTGCTGTTTGTTTATTGGGCTGACATGCACAAGCCCTTGAGGACATGGCCAGCAAGATCTCACTTGCAGTCCTGGAAGTACTTAGGTTTTTCTTGGCTCAAACCATTCAAGATGATCAGGTTGCAGCTAAATATGTGATCCATATTGTCCTTGACACCACTGATTGGCGCAGACAGTGTAGTGCTACATTCCCATGTATGGGTGTATTCCACAGGTTTCTCAGGAGATGTACATACCTCTCTGATAGATATGCCTGTTGATGGCTCATTCCTATTTGGTGAGAAAGAGGGATTCTGCCTTCGAGGCCTCTGCATGTTCCCTTGGCCTTTCGGCTCCTACTTAACAGTATCTTCACCAGTTTAGAATATTCCAAGGGTATTCTGGGGGAAGATCAGGGCGGTTGGCATACAGGCGATGCCAGTCACCTCAGTCCTTTCAAGGCCGGGCATGTGGTTCCGGCAGTCTATACACAGGTAATCCTAGGCATCAGTCCCCCACGCCTGCGGCAACAGCCTCTAGGCTATTTTAACTTGCCATTTGCAGTGCATGATCCAATACTTTCTCCCAGGGTGGTCATCCATCACATCTAATAGGTGGGCTCTCCGGATTGTTCAGCATTGCTATGCCTAACCCTTTCTTCTTGCCTTGCTGCACCTTCTTTCCATATCAGTACAGCTCTGAGGAGCACATTTTCATTCTAATGCAGGAGATGTGAGCTTTTACTCTTCAAAGAAGCCAGCAAGAGGGTTCCGACTTGGAAAAAGGGGCAAGTTATTACTCTCTCCATTTCCTTGTGCCAAAAAAGGATGGCAGACTACAGCCTATCTTTGCCCTCAGAATGCCTTCCTACAGAAGGGCAAATTAAAAATGCTCACACTAGCCGAGGTTCTTTCTGCCCTGGATCCGAGCAACTGGATGGTGGCCTTGGACCTATACCTGTCCTACACTCCCACAGATGTTACCTGCTGTTCAAGTAAGCCAAGAGCATTTTCAATTTGCTGCGCGCCTGTTCGGCCTCATCAGAGCCCCTAAGGTGTTCATGAAAGTGATGGCAGTGGTTGCTGCCCATCTTCGGTGGTCAGGGGATACCAGTTTTCTCCTACCTTGACTGGTAGCTGTTGGAGGTGGACTCGTCACAGTTGGCCGTGGGACACCTCCAGACAACGGCGACCTCCTAAATCGTGGGGTTCGCAACCAACGAGCCCAAGTCGTACCGGACTCCTTTGCAGAGGCGTCATGTCTTGGACAATGTAAAGTTCAGGATTCGTCCCTGCCTCACCCTTCCACCCTCCAATCACCCCACTGCAATGACTTCAGCATAATCGGGATATGATCCGATGTTTCAGCCTCCATTCTGGATCAACTAAGAAGCTCTGAGGCTTCTGGATCTTTTTAACCTCCTGCATCTTCCTCGTTGACCATACCAACTGCCATATGTGGTTTCTGTAATGGAACCGCAAGTTCCAATGGGTCCAGCACCAAGAAAACCTGTCGGGTGTCATTCACATTATGGAGGAGAATGCACACCATCTGCAGTGGTGGCTTATCAACAGCAATTAGACTAGCAGCAGACCCCTTTACCTTCCCCTCCCAGAATGGGCAGTCGGGACTGATGTCTTGGGTGAGGTGGCTACCTGTGGGAAGTGGCAATCGGAGGACTATGGTCTCCTGCTTGTACCCACTTCCATATCAATGTGTTGGAGTTACAGTACTGTTGTCTGCTGTTGAAGGCCTTTGGTTTGTCTATCTAAGGGAGACTGGTACATGTTCTCACTGACAAAACCACGGAGTACTGCATCAAGCAGGGCGGAGGGGGGTCCCGTGCCAAGAGGCCATGAGCCTCTGGATTTGGCTGGAGTGTCAGGGCTTTTCCCTGATCGGGGATCATTTGGGACAGCTCTCTGAAGGGTGGAAGAGCTAAGCCACAGCAATCTAGTGGATCATGAATGACGTTGGCATCCAGAGGTGATGAGGGCATCTTCTGGCAATGGGGAGACACCTATAAAAAAAAATCCTTTCAGCACAGTCAAGAATGCATAGTGTCAATAGTTTTGTGCTTTGGAGGTTCTGGGGAGAGACTCGCCCGGAGATGCATTCAATCTGGACTAGGACACCGGACTCCTCTACACCTTCTTGCCCCTGCCTTTCTTGTCCCAAATTCTGAAAATGACCAGGCTCGACCAGGCTCAAGTAATCCTAGTGGCTCCAGACGGGGCCTGGTCGATCCTGGTCATTTTCAGACCTTGGGGCCTTTAACTGAGCATGATGAAAATGAGCTAAATGTGATTTTTAATCCCGGAAAAAACAGAATAATTTCAAAGAGTAGCGCCATCTGATATGAAAATACTTAAAGCAGGCAGTTTTCTAAGTGCAGGTAAATTCTTCCCCTGCCCTCCCCGCACCCAGTTAATTAAAAAAAAACTTCCTGTGTCAAAGGGCATTTAGAACCTCCAAATAAGAATCCTACTGATCCAATGAGACTAGCCAATCTGGACAATAAATAGATGTGAAGTAGCGTGATAATCTTGAATTTTTCTTTCCTAAGAATTGGTTTTCAATAAACCTCTGTTCCAGAAAGTCTTTAAATAAATGTCTTTGAACCCTAGGTATGGATCTTATTAGAATATTGATAGGCTGCTTTTTCACCACTGCAGAGAGCCTATACCTGCCAAAGGTACCTTGAAGGCCAAAAATGATACTTTCATAGTAATTGACAGAGTAGCATGAGGCTTTTGACATCGCCACAGTCTGACTTCTTATGGACTACAATAGGTAAAACGGAGACATAAGGGATAAGCTGAAGCAAATCTTTTTTTTCTTCTCTTCTCTATGCAATAGAAGTAATGCACCAATTATAAGCCAGGAGACACAAGTTTGTGAATGTTTCCACATTTTGTGGTGGTTCCTAAAACACCTAAATGTTTACAACATTTTTCTGAAACTGTGCGAATGCAAATTTCTGTGGAATTTCACAAAGTGGAGCAAATTACTGCAAACTAGTTTCTGCAGAATTTTCACCCAGGCCTCATTAGGAAGAGCAATACCAAATATCTCCAACATTGCCTTTCAAAGGCCTAAAATTGTTCCACAGAAGAGCTAGTAGTAAGCAAATCAGGCCTACACAAGGGCTCCAAAATTAGCATCTGTTTCTCAGGTTGAAAAATTCTCCTCGGTTGACCTCTTCCTCTTCCTCTTCTTACTTGAAATGAAGGTGATCTCAGATATTTCTTATATTTTCTTGACAAAGGAACAGTCCACGAATGGGAGTGGGTGCAAATCCTTTCTTTTGCTTCCCGGAGGCAACCGTCTGATTTAGCCTTCATCTCTTGAATTGCCTTTAGATGCATGATGGCACATAAAATCAAAACACGGGGACATGGGATTTCCTTATACAACATTAATACTCTCAGATTTGTGACCAATGTCAATCAACAGCTTTCATTACAGGGCTTCAAACCACAACATTTTAGAGGACTCTCCCTAAAAAAACATTCCTAAGATGTTGTAAGACTGTTTCAAAAAAAACATTGCAGAAGCAAATAGGGATGACATTTGTATGGCTGCGGATTGTTAAAACTGTTGTACTAAAGCACAGTTAAAAGTATTTGAAAAATATACACTACAGGAAATAAAACAATTCTAAGGCACTTATATGTCAGTGCTCACTCCCTTGTGTTATCGGGCCACTCACCAACTGATTTCAGTGGTAAAATAGCCCCAATGCATTCCAGTGGAAGTGGAAGGGCACATCCAGACATCCAACAGAACAACGATGGACTAAAATACTCATGTGGGCTGATCCAAGATGTGATTGACAGTGTCTCAAGCCAGTGGCTGAAGTTTTCAGAGCTAAAGAAGAGTTTGGCAGAAGGAGGCTGACCTAAAGCCCCTTGCATGTTGAATATTGTATATTTACCATAAATGTCAAGCTTAACGTTTGACAAAACGGTAAAGTAAACTGGAGATTCTGGATTCAGTGTCAAAGTCATGGAAAAATAGCACTGGTGTCACCAACTACTGGGTACCCTTTATAAGAGATGTTTTTAATTTCTGGGGGATTTGTGTAGATGTCTGCGGACTCCACCTCAGGTTGGTGACTTGTGAGGCTAAGTTACAATTCTTTACAGATCCAGTCTGGTAGCTCAGAAAGAATTAGATAACGAAGCAGCATGGGCCATTAGAAGTGTCTCCCCTGTCTTCTTGGATCTGAAACTGACTTTTCATGCACGGTTGTAAAAAAAAACAAAAAACTTTTTAAGCATTGGCTTCATGTGAGATCAAGTGTCTCATATTAAAGCCTCCTTTCTTGGTTACTGGAACATCAGCCAAGCACACAAATGACCTGCAAGCTTTTACAAACATTTAATAGTTTTCCATAAGAACAAAGTGACACTGACTTCAGTTACTATCTTTGTTCCAAAGTCAGTGTTGAAATTCCATATAAATGAGAATATTGTTCTTCTGACTGTTTAACGTGTGCCCATACCTTCTCAGCTAAAGAGACGCCATCGCCAGATGCGTAACATGTATCTCTCAATGATATACCCTCTATTGAGATCAACTTCAGTGTCTGAACATGCTCCACAGGGCAAATGTGACATTGGTAACATTCTCCAGGCAGGTAGAAATATATGCTGTCTGGATGCATGGGCTACTTCATACACTTTCTGAGCTTCTTCCATATCTTAAATTTGCCCATGAAGTCTAGCACAAGATGTGTGCTTAGACCTAGACTGCCAATGCTGCCTTTGCCGCCACTTTTTCTGATATTAAAATGCTAAGGAGTCTACCAACATGGTTGTGAATATGAAAGAGCCAGGAAATACCCCGATTGTTACTCCAAATTGGTAATCTTGACCCCGTTATCTATAGACCGTGATTGACACGTTTTGTGATGAAATGAACAGGCGTGGACAACTGTACATGCAACAAAGAGGACGTGTTGGATAACACATGCGTGCCTTGTTTTGATATCCAAGCTCTGAATTAACAGCTATGTAAGCTGTAATCGATTTTGGCACCAGGTGGCAAGATCATGGGAAGAAAACAAAGAAGACATTACAAAATCATTAACTATTCATAGATGTTTTTAATGGTAAGGGAAAACTTATTGTTTGCTGAGGATGTCGCGTGACTCTGAACCAGTTCTTTGCCTCCATAAGCTAGGTTCTTATTCAAACAATTATCCTTCCTGTGTAATATCTCAACTAGTGAGGTGGAAAGGAATCTAACAATCCACTTAAGAGGCAGAAGCAGTCTGGATCTGGATCTTGGCTCAGGGGCATTGTCTTACAGCAATCCCCTGCTTTGAAAATGTCACACACCGGTCATCCGCAACTAAGTTCTCAGGAAATTTTTCATTCTAATGAACTTGCAACAACAAAAAATGCTGAGACTTTGTGATATGTTAACTGGACCCCAGTTCCAAGGAGAATTACATTTCATCATCTGGTCAAGTCTTACTCGTTGTGCCTTCCCATCTTGCCTAAAGCCCTGCTGAAGTACAGGGATCAGGATGGTACTCGCACCTCTTGCATGTGCTCATCAGTGCTGCATTCAAGCCCTTATTCTTTAAGAAGAGCTTTACAGTCTGCTATGCGAATTAGATCTCAACTTCAGAAGTAATGGTTGGGTACCACACCCCATCCTGGTATCTCTTAACTTTGCATCTTGCCTTCTTAATACCAGCTGTATGGCCAGTGCATTGGGCCAATAATATGCCAGAAAAAGCTGATAATACATTTCCGTCTTTATTTAAGCAAGGCTGGACTAAAAAATCTCTTCCAGTAAGCTAAATTCTTTGGCCATTGTAGAATACAGTATTTGTCTGGGAAACTTTTTTTTTCTTCTTCTTTTTAAACATTCTGCTGATGAAAGTACTTTTCGGGATAGTTTATTTAATTTATATCCATTAGTGCAGTGCCCACCTTCTTCTTAGGAGCCTTCTTCATCTCTAAATTATTGGGTACTAACTTTGAAAGTATTCACAAGTTAATATTATTAGTAGCCATTATTTGGCCGGACGTTTTGGTGAATTCAGGCCTTGTTCAAATTGGCACCTATTCAGTCTTCCACAGCAGCAATATCTGCCTTGAAAAATGATCTTGGCATTTCATATAAATGATTCAGTGTCTCTTTTTTTCCACAAATCCTTTCAGTAAAAAAAAATAATTCTACACACGTGAATTTTTGCTGTTACGCAACTCATCACAAGGCGCATGGCCTTGTGCATTCCTGCTTACCTTTGAGTAAACTGGTCCCAACTGTCCATGACTCGCTCTACAATTCCTTCTTGCTCTCCGCAGAAATTTTCCAGTCATTTATAGTTGCAAAGCAGTCATGGAGGTCCTTTGCATCTATGCTAGGCAAAACTTAGCAGACTCAAGAAAATTCTTAAGTAGGGAGAATTTCCTTAAAATTCTATCAGCTCTGTATTAGTAGGTCTAATAACATTCTTTCAGGGTCCTAGGTTATAAAAAAGGAGAACAAGTTACTTGTGTGTTTTCGATCCAGATTATACTCCCCTCCTCCATGGGCTATTGCCAAAGCCTGCAATTTGAAAATAATGAACAAAGATCCTTGCTCAAATTAGTGAACAAAATCAGCCTGGGTGTTAAAACGCCTGTGAGTGCATTTTCGAATGCCATTTCAGCAGGACATGTGACAACCTCTGATGTAGGAAAAATACAAGGCAGTGATCAATTTACAAGATACTTGTTCTTAAAATCCACTGTACAAAAACAGAAATGCTTAACTATACTGCAATGAGTCCATGGTCCTGCATCAATCAAAATCACCAGTGGCGGTAAGTGTAAGATCTGAGCATCATGTGCATTGGTGATCAATTTGCTGCATTCCTATCGTTTCTCAATGAACATCAAAATGTCACAGAGCAAGCCTTTAGGAGCAGTAATAGACTTATGGGGAATGACTGTTACCATCAGACAAAAGCAGTGTATTTTGTTTAGTAGAGCAGTTTAGAAAAGCCCATACACTGGACTGCCGAGTACTACAGAGAAGCATTTTCATATATGCAGTCTAGAAAATGACTGACAGCTTCCCACACTTTGAAACTGTAGCACAAGTGAGGGGAGGCACAATTAAAAATATAGGTATCTTTGCAGTATTGAAATTCAGGCATGCCAGTATATGAAATCTAGGTTTCAATATAAGAGCAAATTGGAGAATGGTCTCTTAATACATTGGTAGGGTCACCTGTCTATATATTTCCATAAATGCTATCTCAACCTGCAATTCACTAGATAAAGCAGCTCACACTGCAGTAACCTTAAGCTCGTGGTATGTGTAGCTATAGATACACATGCTGGGCAGTAACTCTAGAGGGAGATGTAGAGATGCAGCAGCTAAGTCAGTCATCACCACTAAGCAGTGACTCCCTTTCCCCTAGATCACTCTACACCTGTCGGGGGTAGATTGCAGGTGATCACATATGATCAGTGGGTAGTTTCCATCGTCAATTAGGGATTTTGCTTTGAACTTGCCTCAACCCCACCAAACCTCCCCCACCTGCAGAGAGACTCTCCCAGAAACACCAGTGCATCCTTCAGGAGAAAGTAGAGGCACTCATTCGCAAAGGGGCCATAGAACGAGTGTGCTCCACCATCGCAACAAGGGAGTGTACTCCTTGTACTTCCTCATCCCCAAAAAGAAAAGGTCCCTCATACCCATGCTCGACTTCAGGACCCTCAATGAATACTTCCTGTCAGACACTTCCACATGGTAACACTCCAGGATGTTATCCTTCTACTGCAACAAGGTGACTTTGTGACCACTTTTGACCTAAAGGAGGCCTACTACTGCATCCCGATCCACCCTGGACATCACTGGTACCTCAGGTTTGTGATAAGTGGTCAGCATTACAAGTTCAAACTGCTGCCCTTCGAGGTAACCACTACCCCAAGGGTGTTCACAAAGTGTCTTACCCTGGTTACCTCTCACCTCCGTAAAAATGGCATTCACATCTTCCTGTACTTGGACAACTCGCTGATCAAGAGTGCAACCCAACACTATTGTCTGGCACAATCCAATTTACCATCAACCTGTTACATGATTTGCGCTTTGCAGGCAACATAGGCAAGTACCACATCCAGATCTAGCCCTTCTTGGGGCAGTTTTTAATTCACTCACTGGGAAAGCTTAACGTATCCCAGCCCAGTACGGATCCAAGCTTTCCAAACGTTGCTGTCTCTCATTCAGCCAGATGGCCAACTAACCGTAAGGGTGGTCATGCTTCTTCTAGGCATGATGGCCTCCTGTATTGCCATAGATCCCCATGCCCGAATACAGATGCGTCTGTTGCAGGAATGACTAGCTGCACTGTGGTCACAAACGAAGGGTCGCTGGAAGGATCGGGTGTTGATCTCGGCCCACGCTTCTTGCTGTCTGCAGTGGTGGAACAGCACCAATCTGTTACAAGGCAATGCTTTCTTGACCCAGTCCCACAAGTGACTATCCTAACAGACGCTCCCCTCACCGGATGGAGGGCACACGTCAAAAACGTGACTGTTCAGGGTACATGGACACTCCATCAACGGATTCTCCACATCAGCTACCTGGAACTGCTTGCCGTCCATGTAGCATTCAAGCCATTCCTCACTCATGCTCAGTACAAGTTAATCCTCATCCGCACAGACAACATGACTGCCATGTGCTACTTACAGAAGCAGGGAGACGCTCATTACCCACAGTTGTCTGCGTTGGCTCCGGACATTTGGCGGCAGGCACTCTATCACAAAGTCCATCTACTAGCAGAATATCTAGTAGGAGTGGACAACGACCTTGAAGACCTGCTCAGCCGGATGCAGTAACAAGTCCCCGAGTGGGAACTCCAAGTCTTACACCTGTACTTTTGTCGTTGGGGGTTTCCTCAACATAGACCTCTTTGGCACTGCTGAATACGCCCAAGCATGCATCCAGGAATCCATATCCACAGGTGTGGGGCAATGCAGACACCTGAATCCCAAACAGGTAAATCTTGCGATTTGGCTCCTGAGGTCTTAGAATTTGGTTGCCTCAACTTGACTGCAAAGTGTAGGATCATCCTCAAGGAAGCATGCAGTCCTACAACAAGAGTCTGTGATGTAGCATAATGGAAAAGGTTTGTGCACTACTGCAGTCCCAGGCACATCAACCCTCTCAAGGTAGCACTCAAAGATATTGTCTGTTATCTTCTTCACCTGCAAAAGTCAGGCCTTGTTTATACTTCTATTAGGCCTCACTTGGTTGCCGCTGCCTACTTTCAGAACAGGGATCACACTTCAGTTTACAGAGTCTGTCATTAAGACCTTCATGGAGGGATTCAAAAGAGTAATTCCTCCCAGGGAGCCCCCAGCTCCTGTGTGGAATCTCAACATCGTTCTCATCAGACTTATGGGCCCTCTTTTTGAACCACATGTAAGGTAGCCTTCCTAGTGGCCATCACCTCTCTCAGGCGTGTGAGTGAACTTCATGCACAAGCCCTTCAAGAACCCTTCTACTAAGTTTGTGCAGATAGGTAGTCCTTAGGACAAACCCCATATTTCTCCGCAAGGTGGTCTCTACTTTCTACCTCCTTCAAACTGTTGAACTGCAAGTGCTCTTCCCACATCCAGAGTCCATGGCAGAGAGGGCTCTTAAAACACTAGATTTTAAAAAGGCCCTCCTGAATTACATTGACTGAACAAAATAGATACAGCTGTCTCTTTTTCTAAACCACATAAAGGCTGACCTATCTCTAAAGTGGGACTAGCACATTGGTGACCCAAATGTATCCACACCTGTTAGGCTCACACTAAATTATCTTTGCCTGTTGCTCCTATACCTCATTCTACTCGCAAAAAGGCTATGGCTTTCTTAGGTAACATCTCTATAGCGGACATCGGCAAAGCAGCTACCTGGTCCACACCACACACTTCACCAAGTATTACTGTGCGCATGTCTTAGCACGCCAACAAGCTAACATAGGCCAAACTAATCTCCATATAGACCTCTGTTTAGCCATTGCTTAGGGGAGACTTGCTTTTCAGTCTATGCACTGCATGTGTATCTACTCCTACACATGCCACAAATGGAAAATGTGAAGTAGCCTATAAGCATCTGTTTGTGGCATGTAGTGCTGTGCATTTACATGCGCTTACACTCTCTGGAAGCCTTTGGTTATTGTAGAAGCCATTCGCTTGCTGCATGGTCACCTTATTCTGTATAACTATGCTCCTTTTCTATCCTTACCCTCTGTGGAGAGAAGCAATCTAACAAC
The DNA here is from genome assembly GCF_964261635.1 of Lissotriton helveticus. Lineage (NCBI taxonomy): Eukaryota > Metazoa > Chordata > Amphibia > Caudata > Salamandridae > Lissotriton > Lissotriton helveticus. The sequence goes on along the minus strand of NC_136065.1, from coordinate 1,578,856,714 downwards.
GGAGCTGATGACCATCTGCATTACCAGTACTAGGTAGTCGTCATGACTCAAAGTATCTTTCGAAGAAAATAAGTTGCACATGTTAGAATCTAACACAAGATGGCAGGAGTATATGTTTTTAAACTGATTGAGGTTTCACTTGCTTACATGAGACGTTATCTGGGATTAAGGGAATGCTAGCCACAAAGAGTGACACTCCAACCTGAAGTCAAAAAATTTGATTGTTTCAAAATTGTATAGAGTGTATGATCATCCTCTGAATTTGGAAGGCTAACACCACCATGAAGTGGAAAGTCTTTCAACTGGTTTTGGTAGAGGGCGATATTGGCTGCCTTTTCTGCGATTATTTATTGAAGCATTTGCTTTATGAGGAAGGTGCTTCCTTCATTGTGCATTATATGGCTCAAAGCAAAGAGAAGTACTCCTAGATATACATCTCTTGCCCAAATCTGTCACCTGCACTGATCCTGTGAGGACAACAGCGAGTCAGGCTGTTCCTCGTCATTTTTAAAACTGCCTATCTTGCACTGTGAGGACGGCAGCGAGTTAGGCTGCTCCTCGTTATTTTTAATATTTCTATTTCGCACTGTGAGGACAACAGCGAGTTAGGCTGCTCCTCGGTATATTTTTTAAATTGCCTATTGCACTGTGAGGACAACAGCGAGTCAGGCTGCTCCTCTCACCCCAGCATTTTTGGCTGCCACATCCCAGGCTCCGTTCCACCACGGCTGAGTGCCGATTGCATGGAGAGCCTAAGGGGAGGTAGGCAGACCAATCGGGGGCCATCCACCGCGAGCCAGAGGGCGGAGCCACGAGCTCGCGCTTCCCCCTCCCTATTTACCTCCATGTGTTGGCCGAGGCGCAGCGGGCGCGACAATGGCGCGCCTAAGGTAAGCCCGTCTGCGCCCGGCCGGGACCAGGGGCCACAATCCCTGCCGGCGTCACCCGAAACTCACTCACCCCCATTCGATACTCCGCAATGAGCTGTTACTTTACGCCAATAAAATGGGATATGATGTAGGGGCATGTATTCGAACGGGCCCTGGCTCATCTTATGGACCAATTTCCTGCCTTGCATGTAGATGGTCAAGTATGGGTCAATCACTATTAGGCTATCAGACCATTCATGACCACTCCAAACTCCTCTGCCTATACCTCAATGCTAGATCCCTACCCAGACATGCCTTGGACATCTGGGACTTACTTAAAACCAAGAACCCCGACCTGGTTTTTATTACTGAAACCTGGCTGACAGACAGCAATGCCCCAGACTTAGCCAATGCGCTTCCTAATAACTATAAAATTATCAACCAAGACAGATCTGGAAGAGGGAAGGGGAGGTCGCTGTTATATTCAGAGACCATCTGACCTGCCTCCCGGAGCCAGTAATCGGTTACAAGGAACATCAAACCATACCTTTCCAAATACTTCGCAATGGTTTCACCGTCCTAGCCGGAGCAGTAATATATAACCCCCCAGGACAACAAGTCAATCTAGGTGCCAAACTGCTCACCCAACTTATGCCACTTTGCTTGAAACATCAAAACTACCTAGTAATTGGTGACTTTAATATCGGTTACGAGAAAAAGGACGCTCCAGCGGTCTCCCAACTGGAGGGGGATATGGAGATCCTCAATCTTAAACAGTGGATAGTGGGCCCTACTCACACAGCCGGCCACACACTAGATTTACTTTTCACCAACATCAAAGCCACTAAAATCTGTGAGGTCCTGCCATTGCCCTGGTCTGACCATTCTCTCATAACCTTCACATTAAATCTACCCTTTAAACCATCGAAACCCAGGACAGCTCACCAGATTTCCAACCGAGCATGGAGATTAGTCGATGAGTCAAATTTTAATACTAACTTCCAAGAAGCCAATATCGAGTTCCTGGATGATGCCACCGTATGTTCAGATGTAACAACATTAGACTCTGGAATACTACAAACACTAGATGATCTAGCCCCCAGACTGTCATCTAGGAAACGATCTCATACGGAAAAATGGTTTACCCCTCAACTAAAAAGTCTTAAAAGAGAGTGTCAAAAACTAGAACATCTATGGAGGCAGTCCAAAGACAGTGAATCCAAGTCAAGCTATGTGCTTAAACGACAACTGTACAATCGTACCATAAAAAATTTAAAAGAAATTATTTTTCCCAACGCATCCTTGAAAATTGCAACTCTTCTAAAGAGCTTTTCAGAATAGTGAAAGAGCTCAGCAAACCATCAAGCATCTCCCAAACACTTACCCCCTCAGCTGAGGCTTGTGAACGAATTAGCAGCTTCTTTACTGAAAAAATTAGGAAAATCTACTCCACATTCACTTCCCACCACTCCCTTAACACAAGGGACACAATAAAGCCCTCCGTCACAGTGATCGCAGCAAGAACTGCGACAGCCCTACCAGATTCAGAAACCACATCCACCTTGGATGGCTTTGAGCCATTTACAGTGGACGAGGTTCTGACAGCCATGAGCACAGTAAAATCTGGCTCTCCATCAGATCCCTGTCCTCATTTCGTGTTCTCAAAAATTGCCCCTACACTTGGTCCCCTGATTACACAACTCATCAATAAATCTTTAAGAACCTTTCCGGATGTTTGGAAGCATGCTTCTGTGATCCCCCTCTTGAAAAAAGCCGGATCTGACATCCTCAACCCTGAAAATTATCGTCACATCTCCCAGCTTCCTTACCTCTCAAGTCCTAGAGAAGCTGGTCAATGGACAGCTGACCAGGTACCTGGAAACAAACCTCCTCCTGGATCCCTCCCAGACGGGATTCCGGGCTAATAACAGTACGGAGGCGACGCTGCTGGCAGTGACGGACGGTATCAGAGCTTCCACCGATCGGGGGGGGGGGGGGGCGGTGGCTCTGATACTGCTCGACCTGTCAGCGGCGTTTGATACGGTTTCCCATGATTGCCTGCTGAACATCCTTTACAGCAAAGGAGTCCGCTCCACCGCATTAAGCTGGTTGCACTCCTTTTTGAGTAATCGTACCCAGGCAGTACACATGGGACAATTCCATTCTAAAGCTAGCCCCATCAGCTGTGGAGTCCCTCAATGAGCCTCATTAAGCCCCACCCTTTTCAATGTTTATATGTCATCTCTTGCTGAAATTGGAAGGAAGTGGGGCATTGGCATCTGCTCCTATGCAGATGACACACAGCTGTTGGTGGCCCTGGATGAAAAAACAGATATTATTAAATCCAGACTGCATAATTGTCTTTCGGACATGGCCCAGTGGATGCACAAACATTGCCTGAACCTGAACGCTGAAAATCCGAGATCCTTCTGTTTGGGAACGCCAAACGTGTGTGGGATGTGACATGGTGGCCACCCTCGCTTGGTATGGCCCCCATCCCGAAACAACACGCAAGGAATCTGGGCGTCATTATGGATGACTCATGGTCCATGAAAGATCATGTGCGATCCTTTTGTGGCAAAGGTATCTCCATTTTGAAGCTCCTGGCCAGACTATTTCCATGGATACCCCTGGATTGCAGACGTTCCGTCACTCAAGCCTTGCTAGTTAGCGGTCTGGACTACGGCAACGCGCTGTTTGTGGGCATGAACGAGTATCTGTTCTCACGCTTACAAGTACTACAGAATTCGGCGGCTAAACTTATCTGCAACAAAGGCAAGTTCGACTGCCTCGGAGTGCCTGAAGAAACTGCACTAGCTGCCGATGCGCCCGAGAGCGGTCTTCAAACTGCTTGGTCATACCCACAAGGCCCTCCATAAGACAGGTCCTACGATTCTCCAGGGGAAGATTGAATTTTACGTCCCCACAAGAAATCTGCGTTCACTCCAGTCTGCCCTCGCCAGAACTAAACGCATATATAAAACAAGGACCGGGGGCCGCTCATTCTCTTACCTGGCGGCAAAGAAATGGAACGAGCTCCCTCAAGATCTAAGACTTACCACCAACTACCTCCTGTTTCGAAAAAAACAAAAAACCTTCCTCTTTCCCAAATCTTAAGGACCGCCTTAGTGCTAACTGGCGGTAGTCTCAGTCCAGGTATAAGCGCCTTGATATCCCTTGGGATGAGTGCTGCGCTCTATAAATACCAAAAAATAAAATAAAAACAATGCTGTGGGCTTTCTTCAAATGGCTGACAATCATAGTCCCTCTAGAGATAAGATAGTGTCAAATTATTACATTGTCAGATTCCCATCACAGAAAACTCTGCTTGTGTTAGATTCCAGCTGAGCACCTAAGTCACTTTCTCAATAGGACTGACAACTAAAAACAGACCAACCAAAGGATTCTGCTTCAATGAAATTTCAAAAGATAGCATTTCTAAACACTAACTGTAGCGGGTTTAGAGTCTCTGTGAACAGAATGTACTCACAATCTATTGTGCCTAGAAAAGCGGCAATGTGCTGATCATTCTAAATATACCTCTAATGAAGATAAACAGTGTAGTCACCTAGCACTGGATGCAGAAAGTTGTTTCTGTAAAATGTATAGAGGACTGCCTTATCCCCTTACCTCTGAAAAAGTACTACTTACTGCTGAATCCTAACCATGTGATTTAGGAAAGGTGCATACCACAGAAGTAAGAAGTTGGTTGTTAAAATAGTATTCATGTACATTATTTTTATTAAGTTGCATGTTACTTCCTTAACTTCTGAGGTTAGGATGCAAACATTGTGAGTGAGACTGTTCCACATTCAGTAAAAGATAAAATAGTCGGAAGACTGTGGCAATTCAAGGGGCTTTGTCGGACTCCATTCGATATAGTGCACTGGGGCCGATTACAAGCATACCCTCGAGTCTAAACTAGTTTTTCTTTCCGAGGGGGAAAAAACTCTTTGCACAGGGTTCCTGATATAGCCACTAGATGTTGAGATAGTGCAAAGTGAGTTCATAATGCACACTATTATTTACAGGTATTCAACTTTCTTTTTTCTCACATTTCTTTTTGGTTGACTTTTTGCTAGTACAGAGTAGGATGGACCATGCCTTTTGGAGTAAGACTTGTGGTGATCACGTACAGGTGTAGCTGCATCTTCAGCTTCTGTGGGCTGCGTAATTCTGTCTTAAGTTGGTCTCCAAGGGCTCCAACCTTTCAGTGCATTGGAACTGCTTCTGTAGATGCTGCAGGATCCCTGCAGAGACATTGATTCAAGTGTAGTGAACTTGTCAAATATTTGGGTTCAGTGTTTCCAAGTGGATTAATGCAACTGCTTTAGAGATCTGCTGGTTTATTCAGCCTTCCATCTATTCGATGTCAATAACAGGATTAACAGTCACTGGTAATAGTGATGAAAACAATTTTAAGATGTCTGTTGCTCCTGTGCAAGCATGAGGGCCGATTGTTGACCCGCACACAGATTTTAAGTTGTACTTAGGCAGGTCAAGCGTTCATGTGCCAGGCCTGAGCATTACAATCTAAAGACCATTCAAAGGTTTTGCTTGATTAATAAGAGTTAAAATATTAGCTCTTCCACTCCGGAAATGATAGATTGTGCCAAGTTGTCCTTTAAATGGGTTTTGGTTTTCAACCAACTATGAATATCTGAAACATTTTAGGTAAGAGGCGTGAGATTTTGAAGATGTTTTGAAGTTGTTTGCAAAATGTGACCATTCTGAGGTGGTGAAAGAGGGTGTCTTTTCAGGAAGTGGCATAATTTGTGTTTGTTGGCAAGAAGTGATGTCTTGGTTGGTATGGCAGTACCAGTGAGTTTGGGTTGCCTGTTACAATATACAAAATCATGCTGAGTATCAGAAGGGTTTACTTTAAATGTTCAGCATGAAAGATGTTTGAGTTAAGTAGTGCAGGCATCCCAGTGAAAAGGGACAGGATATCTCTGACAGGAAGGGTAGCCTCCTAAGTAACATCGGGTCCTGCAAAGAAGGTTTGAAAAGCTTTATAATGGGGCTTCAAACAGTGTGGGTTTCTCACACAAAATGTAAGACACTATTGGGCATTGTAAGATTCTGTGACACCAGTTTGAGTGCATTGTGGGTGAACCCTGAGAGAAGGTAGGATATACTGGAGCAATGTGTGTCTCCCTCAGAATGTTAATATCTGAGCATTTTGGGGACCCAGAGTAGAAGAAAGGACGCAGGTTTAGTTAGGTGGTCACCAGAACAGGAATTTTTCTCAAGTTTTCTTTTTTTTACTTGAAGGACTAGTGCCAAATCTTTCATATTGTGTGTGCGAAAGTGCTGGGTGGGATTTGTGTGTGACATGAATGTAGCATTAATGCGCCACTTGGTTGTCCTGGAAAGCAGTCAAGCACTCCTGTGCCCAGCAGCAAGCTTTCCCCATCCCCTCCCCCCAAAGCCCTTCCACCTTCTCCCAGCCCCCTTTGTAAAAACGTCTGATCACCATAGGCCTGCCTTTTACTGTCCGTTCTTCAATTAGGTTTTTGTCTCCTAACTTCCATAGCACCTCCTTTCTTGACCTCTGGAGAGCATCCCTTTTCCCAAACCTCTGTGAGCATCTTTCCCCTGACTCCAAGCAAACATCCTCTCCTATCTCAAAAGGGTTAAAATAATCACGATTAACCCTCCTCTCAAAAGGTAAGAAGTCACCCAACCACCATTTTCCTCCCTTCTTCCATCCTCCTGATTTGCCAGGGAATGCATTGTGACAAAAGATGATATAGCTGGCTGTTCAGATCTCTGAATGTATTGAGACAACTATGTGCTGATGTGTTGGTGTGTGAATACAGTCACCCATAGCACCTGAAAAACATGGGGGACTAGTGTTGAATGTGCAGAGCATATTTACCTCAGATTGAGGCCTCTTATTCGGTGTCTGGTACCCGCTGTCCTTTCCCTGGGATTTGTGTTAATCTGTATTGTATTCGGTTTGTGTCCCAGTGATAGTCACCCCATACCCTTAGCATCCTCCAATCCACTTCTTTACTGGGGTGGCGGGAACTTGAGCAGTGACCCATGGACAATCAGTCGAGTATCGCAGGGTACCTTCAAACATTTCCACTGTGACGTTTTCTTGGTTGACTACTATGTTTGGCGTGGGTCCTTGGAAATGTTTATCCAAACATTTACTCAACACATGGATGGGACATCTGCAGCCCCAGCATCACTGTGGTAGTTGTCCAACTTTCAGCCACTCAGGCCGCAGGAGGAAGTCTCAAACCCAAGACACAGGCCATACCTGAATGGTATTTGGTATAATATAAACTTTACTACGTTCCGTGCCAATTATGAGAAGGTACCAGTTCAGTCCTTGGTAACTTCAGAGTGCTCTGTCTAGCCCATTAGGGGTGCTTACTTCTGTTCTCTGACCACTGCTCCATGTCCCATAACCCCACCTGTCACAGTAGAGGAGGTTCCCTGTATACCTGTCTCTACAAAGCATCCTCGACCCCATACGAAAGAGGACTATTATTGTTTCTCTTGAACGCCCCAGTTCAGTTAAGCCCACGCTGGAGGAAGGAGTTCTTCATCCCACTTACTCCAGGCCTTCCTCTGTCACACACTGAGAGTTGAGGGGAGCCAGCTATCGCTTTTACCTCAGAAATTGGAATCTCAAGCCCCTGTGGTTCCCTAACTGCCCAGAGCCTCGTTAGTCCTACAAAGCAAGGCTATTTTACGCTAGCTCTCATCCAACTCTGAATAGGGCTGCATTCTTTCTATAACTTTTTGCCACACCCAAAGACTGCAGCATTAACCCCATAGCTTTGTCAAACATCATGGGGATGCTGTATTCATTCTATAGCTTTGGCCACACAACCTTGAGGTAGGCGTTTTTCCGATAGCTCCACAAACACCCAGAGAGGTTTATCTGTATGAAAAGTGTTCTGAAACCCAGAACAGGCTGCATTTATACACAAACCTTTCCTTCCTATCTAAGGAGTATTTATTTTACCATTCCTTAGTCTTAAATCGGGAAATTGCATTATTCAACTAAATAATTCTGTCACTGTGTTCACTTCCCAAACCAACACCACCAAAAAAGGGTCAAATATTCCACCAGAGTTCCACCAACATTCGGGGGGAACACCTGCATACACCTGTGATGCCTGTGTTAGTCCCAGAGCTTGGCCTCATACCTGAAGGTAAAGTAGTTTTATCAAACTTATGTCTTTTGCCTCATGTGACCTGTATTTTCCCTCAGAGCCCATTCTCTCATCCGAACATGGCTGAATTCAACTCAAGGTTCTAGCCAGCTAATGGAGAAGGCTATTTTCCTTTCAGAGTGGGTCATTTAATTTCCCTAGAATCTCCTTATGCACACACAGAATGCTTTAGTCTCTCAAGATCTCTGTGCTAGCTCATTTCTCCCCAGAGTTTCTCCCCAAAGCTCTATTTAACACCCATAGAGGTTTACATTTTCTCCCAGTTTCATACCTCGAGAGGGCTTCATTCACAATGGTGTTCTACCATACACTTATAATATATCCATCTCAGCTTCACACCTGGATAAGTCTATATTTAACCCAGAGTTCTGATTACGGATGGAGAAGGCTTGTTTATTCTCTGAACAGATGACTTTATTTTCCCCATATTGCTGCTAAAACTTGTAGGTGGTGGTGTTCTGTCTGACAGCGCTGTCTCAACTCCCCGAATTCTCTTTATTCTAATCATAGTCACCCAGAGCCTAACTGCACACCTAGGGAGCACTTTATTTACTGCCAGATTTTTGTCACACACCTGTAAAGGCCTTTTATTCATCCCACTGCTCTGTTATGCGTGCAGAGAGAGCTGCATTCACTTCAGACCCCTAACCCTTCCAAAGTTTCATCAGCCTAACCTGAGAAGGTGCAGTCTCCACTCGTAATGCATTGCTTTAGCATGGGATGTAAGAAAATGGTCAGTCCCCATGAAACAAATATTTTACAGGGCCCAAAGCAACTTTGCTGAGTGAGGCACCTGGGATTGTCTTTTAATTTCTAGCTGCTAATACTTCGGACTCTGTTGTACCTTTCCGTGGTTTTGTGTCCTTTGGTGTTGAGTATTTTTCTATTGCGCGTGGCCGGGGCTAGAGCAAGCTCCAACTCCACCATGTTTGTTGCATCTCAAGCTCCTTGTGCCCCTCCACGGGTAACTTATCCATTCCGTACCTCTATAATTCTATGCTGATGTAAATGGAAAGATTCCTTACCAGTGCCCCGCGGCAGGGAATCTGTGATGTCACTGGGGTGTCAATGAAATAAACATTACGTAATATGTCAGTGTGTCATGTAATCTATTACTCAGTTTGTTTGCTATTGTTCTCCCCATGGTTTAAAAACTAGCTGCCTTTTTAAGAAGCTTGAGAGACTGGATAGAATTGATTATCCCACGCATCCCGTCCGCCAAAAAGTTGGGCTGACTAGAGCCAGTGCACTCGCTACACCATAGCGCTTCCTACTGAGAATGCAGGGGTGCTGTGTGTGTAGATATACCATTAATCACAAAGGGGGGGGACTAGGAGCAAGATAAAGGTCCAGTAACTGTGCTCCTGAATTTGAATGATAGGGAGAGGAGTTGGCCTAACAGCTAGGGCGGTCGAACTCAAATCTGGGGAACCAGGTTCGAGTCTCGTCAATGACGCTGAACATCTTATGATTCTGGGCAAATCACTTAATCTCCCCGTGCCTAACAAAAAAAATTAATGTGTCCTCATGTAATGCAACTGGTGCTATGTAAAGCGCTGTGATACCAGATACCGGGTCAAGTTTGCGCTATATAAAACTCCGTAAAAAAAGAAAAAAATTATAATCAATGTGGGTACTTGTTCCCAAGTAAAATAAAAAAGTGAAGAAGTAACTGGTTGGAATCTATGGTTCTGGGGGTGGTGGAGGGCTCTATATTAGAGGCGGAGAGTGTGATCTAAAAGGACCTCAAGGAAATTCAATCAAACTTTATTCAAAGATCCTTGGGTAAGGTTAAAAACTAGGTATGGGTAGTGTGCGCTGAGTTAGGAAGTGCCACTACTCAATGAATGTGATGTAGTCAATTGTCGAGGTTTCACTGCTCAGGTCAACGTGTTTCACGCTTTGTTGGTCCAATACCGGATCCTGATCGTTTCTTCAGGACCAAATATTGTGTTCCGAAACGCTCTTTCTGGGTGGGTGTCTAGAGTGTTGTTTTACTTCATCCCTGGATATGCCACATTCGAGCCTAAGTATCTATGTTATGCTCACCCCAGTAGGTATCCATAAATCAACTCCGACTCGTATGCCATAATGTGCCTTAGGTCAAGGCAGGGGTGCCGCAAGATTTTTGCGGTCAGTTCCATGTGCGGTGTGCCGCACGTAACCTGCCTCTCGTCCTGCCTTCCTTTAGATATACCACCATAACCTCTCCTACTGAAAATGTAGAGGCTGCTACACTTTTGATTCTATTTCTAAACCTACATTCCCTCCTGCCATGACAATAGGGGCCTCCTAAAGCCAAAATTCCAAAGCCTCTCTTCTTTAGTTGTATGGGGCTGCCTTTGTAAAGTGCATCTCTACAACTGCACACCTAGGCCTTAATGGAGATCTGGAAGGTGTCAAATTACTACTGCTTCCCATGTTTCCATAGCATGCTCCTAGCTCAAAAAACCTGATTACACTGCCCCTCAGAGTTTTCCTAGTGCTCTACATGCCCAAAATACCAACAGACCTAGTTGTGTACTGAAAGAGCGGTTTATTTATCTGGGTTGGGTAAAAAGGTTTGAAGAATTTCCTTGCCTTCATGGATAGCATATGGCTTGTTTCAGAAAAGAACCGGTTCAGCAATACAGATAATGGAACATAACTGCAATTACAATATAATAGATGGTAAAGTAAAATTAACTTCTAAGGCACAGCTGTGGGATAATAGCAGCAAAATACTGCGCTTAATGCCCCGCAAAGATGAGAGAAGGATAATGAAACAAGCGTTTGCAATGCAATCGGTCTTGCTTTTGGGACCTTAGAAGTATTCAGTGATTCAGCATATTATTGCAGCATAGCTCTCCGTGGCTATAAATGTATCACTGTGTAAGCACTCCATCAAATAATCAGATGTACGCCCTCAAAAATTCTACACCATGCAGGAGTTTGGTGGCTTAACCCCTTTGGTGCTCACGACGGAATGGTTCAATCATGAGCACCAGTGAACCATTACGTCCTGAGGACAGGGGCAGTAAATCCCTCTGATGCAAACAGCAGAGAGATTTCCTATTTTTTCTTCGGGCCTCAGGAGGAGAAGAGCTTCCCCAACCTCTTGATTCCCTTTGGTGATTTTCAATGTGATGACTATCGTGCGCATGGTGCGCTGTTGTCATTACATTGAAAACGGAACTGGAACTTGGTTTCAGTCTCAATGTTTTGGTGCTTGTGGGGCTATCTCAGCCCCCAAGCACTGAAACACTTGGGAAAGATACAGTTGAAAAAGGGAGAATCACCCCTTTCCAATGGCATCCTTCCCTAGTAGATCCCTGCTTGGGGATCTCCCCAGGAGAGCAATCCTGCCACTAGGGAGGGGGGAGCAACCCCTTAGGCAAGGGCCTTTGCTTCCCCCCATTAATTTCATGCCAGACAGCCTTTCTGACCGCCCCCCTCCTGGCATTTTTTGGGGGGCAGAAAGTACCCTAGACGCCAGGGATTTTTTTTATTGGCCAGGGGTGGGAGCTGCCCCGAATGGGCATGCCAATGCCCTCAACCCCCCCAAAAAAATGCCACAATCTTTCGCCCCCTTCCAGGAGGTAAATGGGGGCCGTACCCCCTGGCAGAAAGCCCACAAGGCACCAGGGATTTCTTTTTATTTAGTCAGGGGCTGCCCAGAATGGGGGGGCAGAAAGTACCCTAGACGCCAGGGATTTTTTTTATTGGCCAGGGGTGGGAGCTGCCCCGAATGGGCATGCCAATGCCCTCAACCCCCCCCCAAAAAATGCCACAATCTTTCTGCCCCCTTCCAGGAGGTAGATGGGGGCAGTACCCCCTGGCAGAAAGCCCACAAGGCACCAGGGATTTCTTTTTATTTAGTTAGGGGCTGCCCAGAATGGGCATGCCAATGCCCTCCACCCTCCTAAAAAGAATGGCAGTCTTTCTGCACCCCCCCCTCCCCTCCAGGAAGCATATGGAGGCAGTAGCCCCTGATCTGCCCCGGGTGGGGTGGGGGTGGTGCAGAAAGCCCACTAGGCACCATGGAATGTTTTTTTTTTATACATAGTGGTGGGGGCTGCCAATGCCCCCCCCCAAAAAAAGTACCACAGTCTTTCTGCCCATCCCCGCACAACCCCACCCTGCCCCCCCAGCCCCGGGAGGAAGATGGGGGCAGAAATCCCACTAACCACCAGGGATGTATGCTTTTCTAAAATTCTGGCATGGGGGCTGCTCATAATGGGTATGCCAACGCGACCCCCCCCCCCCCCCAAAAAAAAAGATGCCAGTCTTTCTGCCCCCCCCCCCGGGATTGGCAGCCATCTAGGGAAACTACCAAACCCACACATTTCTGAAAACTAGAGACCCGTGGGGAGTCTGGGTAGGTATGGCTTGCGTGAATCCCGCAACGTTTCCCTACCCAGAATCCACAGCAAATCTCAAATTTAGCTGAAAAAAACACATTTTCTACATATTTTCGGGCGGAATCACCGTGCCGGCACAAATGTCCTACCCCACAGCGTTCCTCTCAGTCTCCAGAGTAAAATTATACCTCACATGTGTGGGATTTGCAAAAACAGGGATTAAGGTTATAGCACCAAGAAATCGAAGGACACATTTTTTTTTTCAAATACTTTTTTAGCCAATTCTGCATTTTACACCCACACAAGTGAGGAATCATTTTACTCGGAAGACTGGGGGGGGAACGCTGTGGGGTAGGACATTGGTGCCGGCACAGTGATTCCACACAAAATGTATAGGTGCCCGAAGAGCTAGGGTTCAAAATCTACAGATTAGCACTTTGCAAAAAAGAAGGGACAGTTTTCACTGTGAAAATGTGGTGTGTTCACGTTGCGTTTTGGACCATTTCCTGTCGTGGGCACTAGGCCTACCCACACAAGTGAGGTACCATTTTTATCTAGAGACTTGGGTAATAACAGTTGCTCTACAATGTTGTGTTCTCATATCAACTTAAATGCATTTCTGCCTTCCAAATGTAAGACAATGTGTAAAAAAGAAGTCACTTTGAAAAATGACGTATAATTCACATGCTGGAATGGGTACCCACAATTTCAGAGATGTGCAAATAACTACTGTTTCAAAACTCAATATTTTGTTCTAATTTCAGAAATACATAGGTGACTTTCATACCGATTGTTCCCTGTTTATATTTTCCCAAATGAATTATTATATTCCCGGTACACAATAAAAAACCATTGCATGACGCTGCTCAGTTATTGGCTCTGAGTTCCTCTGGTTCTTGGTGAACCTACAAGTCCTATATATCCCCACAACAAGAAGGGTCCAGTGGATGTAACGGTATGTTGCTTTCAAACATCTGTCATACTTAGTAAAAGTTAAAGGTGAAAACGTTGGCACAAATGGCTGTTTATTTTTTTACAAAACAACAATGGGAGAGGTAGGGAGAGTCAAGGAGGCTTCTCTCAGTCCCCGGTTCAATGTAAATAAACAAAAAGAGAGAGGCCAAATCAGTCTCAGAGTTGCCACTCAATTGGAGCGAGATAGATAAGGATCACACACTCACTTAGGGTGAATAGGAAAGCCCTCACACACCGACCTGGTCAGTGTCATGCTTCATCATCGGGCCCCACCAAAGAGGCCGAGTGCCTCTTTGGTGTGCTACAACGCCAGAAAGACTGCGGAGCTGGTTGTGTGAAGAAGGGCGTGTTGTGAGGGTGAGTGAAATTAAAAGTGTCTAGAAGAGTATCAAAATAAAAAGAAATTTAATAGATGATCCCTAAGACACGAAATTACAAGTATTTATGTGTCTGAATTTAATTGCCAAGGTTTAGGAATGGTAAAATTCAGAGAAATACAATCAGTTAGTCAGTCAACATGTTTCTGCCATTTCAGAGGCGTAAATTTACCAAGGCATTCATCAGGACTATACCCCGATATACGATTGTCGGGGTCCGGTTCTGAGGGAGATCCTAGGTGTCTAGCGGGCTGTGAGCGTCAAGGGCGATGTGCCAGGCACGCTCCAACCCCCCTCCCGAGACCCATGGTGCAAGTAGCGCCACATTTTAAAGTGCAGAAACTCTCCTGAATTTGGAGGTTTTTTTGGGGATCGAGCCTTCGCTCTCCCCTTTTTATGCACTTTTTCACCCTTTTTTTCACTTTCACGTCCCTTGGTTAGGGTGGACGATTAGAGAGTCCATACCGCCGGGGTATAGTCCTGATGAATGCCTTGGTAAATTTATGCCTCTGAAATGGCAGAAACATGTTGACTGACTAACTGATTGTATTTCTCTGAATTTTACCATTCCTAAACCTTGGCAATGAAATTCAGACACATAAATACTTCTTCACACAACCAGCTCCGCAGTCTTTCTGGCGTTGTAGCACACCAAAGAGGCACTCGGCCTCTTTGGTGGGGCCCGATGATGAAGCATGACACTGACCAGGTCGGTGTGTGAGGGCTTTCCTATTCACCCTAAGTGAGTGTGTGATCCTTATCTATCTCGCTCCAATTAAGTGGCAACTCTGAGACTGTTTATTTTTTTACTCATTTTCAATTGTTTCTATTTTCAACTGTTAGTTTCTATACGAAAACATTGAAGGATCTACACAAATGACCCCTTGCTGAATTCAAAATTGGGTCTACTTTTCAGAAATGTGTAGCTTTCCAGGATCCATCATTGCCTTCATACCCATGTTTACCATTAACTGGAAGGAGGTTGAAAGCACAAAAAATAGCAAAAATCTGCTATGTGCCAGAAAAATGTCAACACTGTAAAATGTTTTTGTTTTCTGACAAAAGTCTGCTTGTCCCTGAAAGCTGGGAAGATGGTGGTTTCAGCACCACAACCCCTTTGTTGATACCATTTGCAGGGAAAAGAACCAGACGTTTTCATCTGTAGCCCTTTTTTCCCATTTTTCCAAAACAAAAACTGTATTTTGTCTAATTTCTGGGACCCCCCAAGGGGAATCAACCAACCCTGGGTGCCTTAAAATCCCCATGATGTTGGGAGAAAAGGACATAAATTTGGAGCGGATACCTTATGTGGTTAAAAAGATACAGGGGCCTAAGGGAGAACTACCCCAAATAACAAATAAAAGGCTTAGCATGGGGGGGATGCCTAGCAGCGAAGAGGGTAGTATAAAGTAAAATTGTACACCCATGAGGAGAGTAAATGAAGTGCCGAGGTGAACTTTGACACCTAAAAGTTGAGTTTGATAAAAAGAAATTCTGTGACTATAAAAATATGGCTATGTAAGCGTGTTTAGAAATGTGATTCGGGCTTAAAGCAAAACTCTTATTGCTTGTAATGTAGCAAGGTTATGGCCAGTATTATCCTATGATGCGAGGTTACAGTATATATATATATATATATATATATATAACGTATTAGCTGGAGCAAACTCTAAAAGATTTACAAATTGGACAAAGCATATTGATGCAGGGTTTCTGAACTGACCTACAGTACTGGTGCAAGGATGGAATACAAAGTCACCACTTAAAGTGCTCCCAAGCTAGAATAAAAGGAGTCATCCGATATAATAGGTATATTTAATAATACTTGCCACCTAGTACTTAGGCTGCCACAAAGTCTGTGGTTCTTCCACGGTTCCTAGTGGTATTGTCCTGGTGACTTGCTGCTCAGTCGACAATATCTGGTAAGGCATACAGTGTATCATTTGATAGCACTGGAGTCTTAATAGTTGAGGACCAAATGGAAGTCCTTGCTCCAGCCAGGACCAGATGGTCTAGTAAGACAGTACACAGTAGGTTGGGATCTTAGGGTGCCTTACTCTTTTAGGCGTGTGGATCTCAAAAATTACCATTCACAATCCAAGAGACATCCAGAGAAGCCACTGGTTCAACTAGGACTTACCGGAGCCTAATTCTTTACGGTAGAGGGTAATCTCTACTTTGACTGGTGATCGCATGCCAGTTGTCATGGTAGAGAGGCAATCCAATGATTATAAATCTAGAACCACCTATTCCTGCCAGCAGAACCAAAGTACCCCAAGTGTGAAGGATGACTGCTTTCTGGTCCTTCTGTTGCCGAAAGAAAGTTGGACCCATGCACCCTAGGGGAAAATGATGGACCAGAGCAGGCAGAGCCTTTTCAATGCGAGAAGTCTGAATCTGCTCTTTGCTGCAAATGATGTTCTTCCTACTTAACCCGGGGTATATTAACTGCGATGACCTCACAGCTCTCAACAACAAAGAGATTCATTAGGTACCCTCGACTTATGCTAAGGTTGGAGGCCATATAGCAATTGTACAGAAGTTCTATCATGGCCAAGCGTTTTTGTCTCTGGTCACTGTTGTACAGGCCTCCTTGGTGTCCAGATGACCCAAAAAAAATAAGCAGTGGCTGAGGGGTCCAGTACTTGACCCCTCTGTCTCCCTATCTTGACTGCGAATTAGAGGGTCTGAAACAAGTGTAGGACCAAAGGATCCTCGAATTTAGGAAGATCATCCTGGCCCTGCAGTCAGACTGGTTCTCACTCATCCAAGTGTCGTGCGCTAGCCGGACACTGGAGCCCTAATTCCACTCCCTTTTTTTTTTACTTTTTTTTTTTAAATGAACAGCACATATTTTATATAACATATTTAACCGTGAGGTGACATCGACACTTATTTTGACCAAAAGAGAAAAATAAACCGTTATGCATTGATACATCTAAGTCCTAAATACAATACATTCCTATATACAATCAGACGAAAGATTCATCAATAACCTGGATACAGTTAATACGGATGATACCAAAGAAGAACTCAAACATTTAACAAATCATACATCAAGGATTACGTTTCCTAACATATACTAATATATATTGCACCAGATAGTTACTCCAATCCATTTCAGCATAGAGTTCAGGGATCATCAACGAACAGGGTCTCCTTCAATCGTATTACTGGGGCCCAAATACGTTGTCCCATAATTCTCGCTTTTTTACCCCTTCTCTCGTTTATAGCTCTTTCCAAAGTAAATATTGCGAGTAGCCGTGACCACCACTGCTGAAAAGTTGGGGGCAACAGATCGAGCCAGGCAGAAGCAATATTAATCCGTAACACAGTCCTAGGCAGAAAGAGGAATTGATGAGAAGGATCTTGTACCTCGTTATTGCTAACTTCGAGAATTATAAGGGCATGGGGTTTGCCTAGTTTTCAGGCCTAATGTTAAATCAAGAAACTTCATTATTGAGTATATCAGGTTATCGAGGGATGGGCAGGATGCAAACATATGAACCAGATTAGCATTTGGTGCATTGCACCGAGAGTAGCTGGAATCCTTGTCAGAGAATAATAAAGGGCAAAGAGAGTTTTATAATGCTGTGCTTGAAGTCCGGCTGAGCAAACCATCTGACCCAGTTCTAAAGAATCCAGGAACATCACAGGTTCGACACCCACCCGCTCCACCCATTTGGATGCATGTTTATCTAAATCATCTTGTTTAAGTGCAGTTAATTCTGCGTATATATTAACCTTATAGAAGATCTATTATTATCTCTGATAACATTGATGACTTTAACTTTACTAAGCCCACTAAGCCCCCCCACCTTCTTGCTGAGAAAGCTGCGCAACTGCAGGTATATAAAAAATTACTATGATCCAGACCATACTCCATCTGGATATCCCTAAACTGGCGAAAACCCTCCCTCTGTATTAGATCCCCAATCTTTCGGACCCACCGCTCATCCCAATCTGCCATAATCGCATCCAAAATATTTCGGGAAACAGGGTTTTTATGAAGCTGTGTCTAGTAGTTGATCCTTCCACGACCAGTCTTTCTTTTAAGTTCCACCCAGATTTTAAAGGCGGCTAATAGTGTCTTAAATTTTGTCCTCTTATAGTAGCTGGGCTCGCTTAATTTCACAAAACAGTTCTCAGCTTGATCCCCGAGCAGCAGTTTATAAACATCAGGGAGTCCAGCTTCTTCAACAGGTTCACCAGGGGGAGCACCGAACAGTATATTCATTTCTCTTCCAGGGGATCCTCATCAATAGTCATAAGCATTAGAATATTCCCGCCCATGCGCGGGACCCTGGAAACACTATATTATATGTGCCCCACATATATATACTCATATATATATATATATATATATATATATATATATATATACACACACAATAGCAGCCAAATCACATCAGAGCTGAAATATGCTGTGAAGAATTTCCACCATACATGAATAATGTGCATTAGAAACATGAGAAACAACACCAAAGATTGTTTAGAAACTGTTTTAATGCTTAGACAGCAGTAGAAATTCTTATAACTCACTGAAAGCATAGAAAGCTCCCAGGCTGCATTGCAAACACAGTCTAAAAAGACTGAAAAGCTAACCTGTAGCTGTATGTAATACAACATGACCCCCAGTATCCCATCATGCCTCAGGGGTGACAGGTCAGTTGTTCTTTCCGGCTCCTTCAAGAAGGATCCTGGTAACACAGCTCCACTAATTTCTGTTTTCTGACAGAAAATTACTTCATTTTAACAACTTTTTCTACTTACTTTGACATTTTACATCTAGTCAAGTAAGAAACTGTCTTTTTAAGTCAGTTTGGTGAGCATTTTCAGCTGAGAATGCCTTCACTTTTTGACAAATGTCCTTCTTGTGGCAACAAGAAAGCAAAATCAGACAACCACGACGTTTGTATCCTGTGTCTGCCTGAAGAACATGATCCAGGCACCTGTCCTCACTGCGAGCACCTGTCAGGAAGAACTCTCAAAGACAGGGAGAGAATTCGCATTTATGGCCTGGCTCACAGGTCATCCAGAGGAAGGTCTCCGGTGAAGAAGGGCTCCAAGAAGGCTAGAACATCTTCGAAAGAAAAGTCTTTGCACCCTTCAGCTTCAGCGTCAGGCTTGGCGCTGAGGAAAGAGCTACCGGTGGGTCATTTATCTTCAGAACTACCGTCGACGGCGGGCTCGCCGTCGAAAAGAAGACCAGGTACGTCGACGACGTCGAAGGATCCAGCTCCGTCGTCGAAATCCCCTTCGAGGGAGGTCATTCCTCCGTCTGCGTCAACCGGGCGACGTTGGGCGTCGAGAAAGGTGACTCCGCCACTGTCAGACGGTCGGCGTCGAGATCCAAGGCCCCTCCGCCGTCGTCAACCCGGCGACGATCGGCGTCGAGGGAGGTCACTCCTCCGCCGTGGTCATCCAGGCGACGACCGGCGTCGAGAAGTGTGACCCCTCCGCCATCGTCTAAGAAACGACGTTCGGTGTCGAGGACCAAGACCCCTCCGCCGTCGACAACAAAACATCGATCGGCGCCGAGGAGGCAGTCTCCGTCGACGTTTCGTCGGCGTCGAGGGTGACCAATACCCCTCCGCCGTCGTCGCACAGACATTCGACGTCGAGAGAGAGGAATCCGTCGACGGCTGGTCATCGCCGTTCGACGTCGAGAGAGGCTCCGTCGTCGGCTGCTCATCGCCGTTCGGCATCGAGAGACTGTAGATCCTCGCATCGATCGCCGTCGAGACATTCGATGTCGAGATTGATGGCCCCGCCGACTCCCCGAAAGCATTTGGCGTCGAGAGAAAGTCATACGACGCCAGAACGCTCGACGTCGAGACATTCAGAAAGAGCTTGATCGTCGTCGAGGAACTCTGTGATCATGGTTACGGAGTCAGCTTCTCGTCATTCCACTTCAGTCTTCTGGCTCCTCAACAACATCCTCAAGATCCAGAAGTCCTGTCCTCAGATCTCCTGTGCGTCAGCCAGATCCTTCGGCTGCGGAGGTCAGACTGTCACCCAGATGGTACAAATCATTGGATCATTGGCGAGAGTCAGGGGCTACCAAGCGTATGCGCGAGTTTCAGTCCGCAGCACAGATCTCCTCTCCAGAGGCTGATGGATGAAGTGGACAGGCGTAGTCCTCCCAGGCGCCAAGCAGACAAATCGCCTGTGGGAAAACCACCCAGATCCCGCTCTCCCAGAAGGGAAGATCCGGTTAGATCTCGATCTCCCAGAAGAGAAGATCAGGTCAGGTCTCGTTCACCCAGAAGAGAAGATCCGGTCAGATCTCGCTCTCCTAGAAGGGAAGAGCATCCAAGAAGATCACGTGAGAGGAGGCACGGTGCTCACCGTAGACGTCGAAGAACTCCGTCTACTTCATCTACCTCTTCTACCAGGTCTTCCAAGAGGGATTACTCTCCCACGCTGATGGATAGTCCTATTTCTAGATCCTCTCCAGTGGATGACATCGGCACTTATCTAGATGTCCTGCAGAGAGGAGCTCAGAAGCTGAGCATTGAAATGTCTGTCCCCCAGGTTGCTACGACAGTAATTTTTTTTACTTTGCACAAAAAATCTGTCTCTCGTCCACTGCTGCCTTTAGTCCCGGGGATTATGGATCCTGTCAAGGACGTTTTCCTAACTTCAGCAACCATCAGGGCGGTGCCAGCCCGCATACAGAAAAAATACAAACCAGCTTCTTCTGACCCAGTTTTTGTAAAATCTGACCCTCCAGCAGACTCTGTGATAGTGGCAGCGGCAAGGAAGACGCATGCAGTTGCTGCTTCCTCTTCAGTACCACCAGATAAGGACAGCAAATCACAGGACTCGTAGGGTCGCAAAGTTTGCAATTCAGCTGCCTCCACGCTGAAGGTCTCCAGTGCAGCCGCGCTGTTGGGTAGATACGATAGAGCCTTATGGGACTCCATGGAAAGGTTCAAGTCCAAGCTACCTAAGGAGGACCAGAAGGACTTCGAAGAAACAATGACGGAAGGATGTCTGGTGGCGAACCAGTTGATAAGCACAGCAGCAGACGGTGCAGTGCTTGCGGCACATTCCTACTCACATGGGGTTTGTGCCAGGAGGTCAGCTTGGTTGCGCCTCACAGGGCTGAAGCGGATGCTCAACAACGCATCCATAATATTCCTTTTTCGGGTTCCTCTCACTTCGGAGAACATGCTGACGAAGAGATGACTCGTATGAAGACAGCTGGATACGGTAAAAGCGTTGGGTTTGGAGAAGAAAAAAGAATTCAAACGCCACTTTAAGACCAACAAGGGAAAAGGTTTCAAACCCCTCAGTGGTCCCAAAATAAGAACCAGGGAAAATCCCAGTTTCGAGGCAAATCCAACAGGGGTAGAGGAGGTCACTAGCAGTCCTCTACCACCACGAGAGGAGGAAAGGCTTGAACAGTGGCTTCCTCTGGCGCCGTTGCCCACTCCAGTGGGAGGAAGTGCTTCACAACACCTGGCAGAGTGGGTCAGCATCACAAGGGATCGGTGGGTGCTGAATATACTGCGCAATGGATACATGCTACGTTTCCGTGCGCTTCCAAAGAACATTCCTCCAAAGAACTCTTGCCCTCACCAGCTAAGCTTGCTCCGAAGAGAGGTGAAAGTTCTGCTACAAAAAAGAGCTATAAAGGAAGTTCCTCCCTCTCAAAGGGGAAAGGGAGTCTACTCCAGATACTTTCTTGTCCCCAAAAAAGATCAGGAGGACAAGTTCAGACCCATACTCTATCTGCGTCTCCTAAACAAAGTCATTGTCAGAGAAAAGTTCCGCATGTTAGCTCTTCACCAAATATGCCCACATCTTCAAGCCGGAGATTGGATGTGTTCGGTGGATCTGCAAGATGCATACTTTCACATTCCGAATGCACTGCGGCATCGCAATTACTTGAGGTTTGTCGTAGGAAACAAACACTACCAGTACAAGGTGCTACCCTTCAGACTCAAGTCCGCACCACGAGTCTTCACCAAATGCATTGCAGTGGTGGCGGCTTTTCTTCACAAAAAGGGACTCTTCATCTATCCATACCTGGACGACTGGCTCCTAAAGGGCCCGTCTCCGGTACAGGTAACACACGATCTGCAACTTTCCCTCACCAGTTGCACAGGCTCGGTCTCCATCTGAATCTGGAGAAGTCAGTCCAGCGGCCGACACAGTCTATCCGCTACCTCGGCTCCGTTCTTGACACAAAATTGGGAAAAGCGTTTCCTTTGGAGGAGAGACTTTTTTCCATGAGGCAGAAGTGTGGGATTCTATTAGTCTCAGCTTCCAACAGTCCGACAGGTAGCCTCCCTGCTGGGTTCCATGGCGTCCTGCATTTTTCTCATCCCGAACGCCAGGCTGAGAATGCGGCCTCTACAACAGGCTCTCGAAGACCAGTGGGACCAGGCGACAGGGCGTTGGGAAGATCGTATCACTCTTTCCCAAGCAACGAGGGATGCCATCAAATGGTGGACTCGGACGGGGAATGTGCTGGTGGGAGTGCCTTTTCACCAACCTCTACCAACCCAGTCTATAGTGACAGATGCCTCTCTGCAATGCTGGGGAGCGCACATGGGTCCCCTTCAGATTCAGGGTCAGTGGTCTGCGCAGGAGCGGACGTACCACATCAACATGCTGGAACTCAGAGCGGTGTTTCTAGCTCTCAAAGCTTTTCTTCCAGCGATCGAGTCCAACTCAGTCCTAGTTCAGACGGACAATACAACCACCATGTTCTATCTGAACAAGCAAGGAGGCACGCGGTCACGCCCTCTCTCCCGGGAGGCTCAAACCATCTGGCACTGGCTTCTCTCTCTAAACCTCTCTGTGGTGGCTGTGCGCCTTCCAGGCGAGTTAAACATCAAAGCAGACGCACTCAGCAGGCACTTCTAAGATCAGCCAGACTGGGTGCTAAACGACAAAGTGGTAGAAGAGCTTTTTCGTTGTTGGGGTCGTCCAGACATAGACTTGTTTGCGGACGAAGAAAACGCAAAATGCCACGCCTTCGCGTCCAGATTCCACGGGCCAGGGACGCAGGGGAATGCTATCCTGATGGATTGGTCGGGAACATTTGCTTACGCGTTTCCTCCCCTAGCTCTGATTCCGAAGGTAGTTTCCAAGCTGCTCAGGTCAGACATGGAGATGATCTTGATAGCTCCGGATTGGCCACGGCAGTGGTGGTACCCGGACCTTCTGCATCTGTCTGTGTGTCCACACAGACGACTTCCTTGCAGACCGGACCTGTTGAGCAAGATGAACGGGAGGATACTGCATCCCACCCTCCCATCACTGAACCCGACAGCATGGCACCTGAGGTCCTGCAATATGGGCATCTGAACCTGCCTCCCGAATGTATGCACATTTTAAAGGAGGCTAAGAGACCTTCCACAAGAGCGTCTTATGCGTTCAAATGGAAAAGGTTTTACATATGGTGTCGCGATCATCACCTAGATCCTACTAAAGGGCAAGAGGAGGTAGTCCTGCCATACCTCCTTTCCTTGGCAACTTCTGGTTTGAAATATGCTTCCATTAGAGTGCGTCTGTCAGCCATAGTAGCGTACAGGAAATCACCTAATCAGATTTCTTTCTTTCAGGTTCCGGTGGTTAAGGACTTCCTCCAGGGGTTGAAAAAGGTGTATCCCCCTGTGCGAAATCCTTCTCCTCCTTGGGAATTGAACCTGGTTCTGTCAAGGTTAATGTCACCTCCTTTCGAGCCCATCCACAAGGCCTCTTTGCAACATCTCTCTTGGAAAGAAGCCTTTTTAGTGGCGATCACGTCAGCGCGCAGAGTAAGCGAGATACAAGCACTCTGTGCGAAGGAACCATATACTGTTTTCCACCACAATAGAGTAGTCCTGAGAGCTCATCCATCCTTCTTGCCTAAAGTGGTTTCTGATTTTCATATAAATCAGTCCATTTCCCTCCCTTCGTTCTTTCCAAATCCTACGACCCCGGCTGAGCGGTCGCTGCACTCCTTGGATCTTAAGAGAGTGCTTAAGTTCTATTTGGAAAAGACCAAGGGTATCAGGAAGATGGATCAGCTGTTTGTGAACTATGGTTCAATGAGAACGGGCTTTCCAGCAGCCAAGAGGTCCATCTCAAGATGGATTGTCTCCTGTATTAAATTGGCCTATCTGCTTGCAGGCAGGCCTTTATTGGTATCACCTAAAGCGCATTCTACCAGAGGGAAAGCGGCCACCGTAGCTTTCTTGCATGACATTCCATTGTCAGAAATATGTAAGGCTGCGACCTGGAAATCAGTTCATACCTTTACTAGACATTACTGTCTAGAATCTGATTCCAGGGCCGATACTTAAGTAGGGCAAGCCTCCTTGAGAAATCTGTTTGGGTAGCCTATAGCCGTCTCAGGCTTGTTGATGAGATTACTGTCTTGTCATTCCTTTGCCCGCAGGGATGAGGAGAGGCTCGCTATTCTATTCTAATGCTTATGACTATTGATGAGGATCCCCTGGAAGAGAAGGATTAGTTACTTACCTGTAATCCTAGTTCTCTTCCAGGGGTATCCTCATCAAAGTCATAAGCAACCCTCCCGCCTCCCCGGGCAAAGGATATTCTTTAATAAGGAGATATTGTTAACCTATTGGTCACTTGGTTTTTTCAGTCTCCGAAAAGCACAACTGACCTAACTGTCACCCCTGAGGCATGATGGGATACTGGGGGTCATGAGTGCCTTAAAGGCACGGTGTCAGTTTCTGTATTACATACAGCTACAGGTTAACTTATCAGTCTATTTAGACTGTGTGTTTGCAATGCAGCCTGGGAGCTTTCTATGCTTTCAGTGAGTTATAAGAATTTCTACTGCTGTCTAAGCATTAAAACAGTTTCTAAACAATCTTTGGTGTTGTTTCATTTTTCTAATGCACATTATTCATGTATGGTGGAAATTCTTCACAGCATATTTCAGCTCTGATGTGATTTGGCTGCTATTGCATATTTTTATATATATATATATATA